>NC_080576.1:103698842-106355517 GCF_029962835.1 Magnolia sinica
TAGGATAGAGGAAAGCACTCTGCTTGTGCCGAGCAGAAGACCGGAATGCAACATAGATATACCAGTGGGCCCCACAGTATCCACCGAAGCTGCGTCCCATTTGCACAAACTCAAATCCTGAGGAAACCCACAAATATAACCTCGAGCCTATTATTCAGTCCAAAGTAGGGCCCATCATTTTGGACGGTCTCAACTGAACAGTGGCAAACACAACCCTATAAATCAACACAAACACAAGACACAAGACACAAGACATAAGGCCTAAGCAACCCACCCAAACCATGGCATCCAAGCTAACCTTAAAGCTTCTGGTAGAAAAGAGCACAGGCAAGGTGTTTTTTGGAGAGGCTGAAAAAGACTTCGTTGATTTTCTCTTCAGCCTCTTAGTAGTGCCAATCGGCTACGCAGCAAAGCTCCTCTCAAAGCAAAACAGGGTAGGATGCACTGCAACTCTCTACAAGAGCCTTGAAAATCTCCCTGTTGCTCACTTAGAACCCCACTTTGACAAAAATGCCCTCCTTAACCCCAAGATTTCCATTCCAAATAGCGGTCCAGATCCTTCCCTTCTGTTGCAAGATGGTGCTTCCACCACATTAAAGCTCTACTCATGCAGCAGCTGCAACTATCACGGCTATGTTACGGAAGTAGAGGGCACCTTGTGTCCTATTTGCAAGAAGAAAATGGTCGTTGAGGTTTTCAATGTTGGACCTACAACAGCAGCGTCGGGATCGGACGGTGGACGAGGGTGCGTGAAGGGTGTGGCGACTTATATGGTGATGGACGATTTGGTGGTGACTCCCATGTCTACCATTTCAAGCATTGCTGTACTAAACAAGTTGAATGTCAGAGAAGTGAGTGCAGTCGAGGAGAGGGTTGTGGAAGTCGGCATGGATGAGGTATGGCATCTCTCTCTTACTCTGTAAGTCTGTGCAAGTCCACCCATCGATTAGTGTTCCAAACCGTTGATTCCGTGGACCTCATGGAGTTTTTGTTTTATCCAGGCCGTCTATCCATTTTTCTAGATTATTTTAGAGCTTAAGCCCAAAAGAGGCAGATCTAAATCTCAGGTAGACCGCACCATAAGAAACGGTAGTGATTGAATGCTCACTATTGAAAACTTCTCGGGGTCACAGGTTTTGGATGGTAAATAAACATTGTAGGGGACTTTAGGAAGTTTTTAATGGTCAGCGTTCAATCATCCTTGTTAGCATTAATGGGCCACACATGATATTAGTCATCTTGGCATTGAATTGAATGAATTGGATTAATCCAATGGGCATAAGGCGGGGGCCATGTAGGTGTGGTGCATACACCCATTTCATACTCCTCTTTTGTTAAAGAGGTAGAAATGGGTAGTGCTCCTCCTTCTCGAGGGAGGCGTGGAGGAGACGGATTTGGCGGTGCCAATCAAAAGCTATATATGTGTAGCCTTGGACTTCTCTTTCCTCATAGAAGTTAGGCGGCGAAATACCAATCGTATAGATTGCGAGGAGTTGAAGGTAAGTGGAAAACGAGAATCTTACATGTGGTATTAGAGCTTGCGATTTCCCTATCTGTTGAAGATGCGAAACAATTAGTCAGCTGTTGTCCCACCACAACATTCCCTTCTTTCTCCATGACTGGCTGATCAGCTATGATCAATGGCACTGTTAATGGCTGACAATGGCACTGTTGCGGGGATGGAGGTGTTTGGATAGGTGTTTTTACGATGGAAGGTTTTATCAATTGGGGGAGAAGAACTTGCTACTGAGCTTAGAGCTGGACCTGCGTATGCAAACTTGGCCTTTGATCAGTTGTGGCAGACTCTAATTGGGGAAGAAGAACTCGCCCAAGAAGCTGGTTAATTTTGTTTGGACGAAAATCCTAGATTTTTATGGATGGTAGAATTGAGGAATTCACCTTACATGGCTACAAATCAGTTGGAAGATTGCACATGCTAAAAGTCTCACAAGGTTGCTCCACATAAACATGGTGGCCCACTGAATTGGACTCATATGTGGGCAACACATGTAAGATGAATATTTGAATTTGACGTAGGGAAGGACGTGAGGTCGAGCAGTGTCTTCCTCAAGAGAATAATTATTCCGAATTCATGGAACTTTTCTGGACTCCTTACAAAGACTTCTCGAATCCATGAGGAAAGAAAGTAGAAAATAGAAAAAATTCTAATAAATTCGAAATTGATTAATTGATGAATAAAAATGAGTTCACAACCCTTTAAATAGGGGTACCAAGTAATGGGAAAGAAATAAGAATCAAACTACAACTAAAACTCCTAGAATTTGCGACTCACTATAAATAATAAACTTACTATTATAGACGGTCGTGATGTCTACTAGTGCGCAAGGTTTTAGTCCAAAAAGTAAGTATCCTATTTGGTTTTTCCAAGCTGTTCTCCTAATTTTTCTAAGCTCTTTTCACATTAGACGCAACTCCTAAAGCCCAACGGATGAAGAGTTATAATCAAACTAAAACTTACTATTTATAGTAAAAACGAAATTAAAATAGGGAAACGACTGTTGATCTAGTGGTATTTCGTAAATCCTCCTTGGGTAACTCGGCGTAGTAGGGTTGGTTGACTAAAGTAGCTCGTTCTACCCCAAAATTATATATTTTACGTCAAATAATTCATTCCGGATTTTGAGATATGCCCAATTTTAAGGTCTGATGGTCTGGATCACTTCTGTCATCGACCAGGCCTTTTTTGATCCATCTTGACCATGTAACTGTCCGCGACCCACTCTACATCAGAATTTGATATAAACTGTTCACCATATGGTTTTCACTATTAATTTTTCAATTTCTTCATCTGTTTATGATCAATTATATGAATTGGTGGTATGGAAGAATGAATGGTCCAAATTAGAGACTGGACGTCCATGTGTCACTTAAAATTTTTTCAAATCCCAACAGCATCCTCTTATTTTTAAGTGAAACCTACCATGAAATTCATGAAATTGGATGATCCTAACCTTTTTAAAGTATGCTATGTTTTTTCTTTTTTACATATGCACTTACATCTCACTTACACCCCACATATACCCACGCACTCACACCACTCACTCCCACCACTCGATTTTGACGACAATCGGTACTTGAACCCATGATCTCGTGTTGAAACTCTTGTGAGTATACCGTTGAAGCATGAGTAGGCTATTTTGTTACTTCTATTTATTTTTATGAGCCAGAGAACAAAGGGTTAGCATCATCAAACTAAACTTAGGTCCCACTTCTGCCCACTAATACCCCTGTAATATTATCATGTGAAATTCAATATTTATTTTATTTGATCTTATTATATTTGATGTATGATTTATTTCTAATTATTTGTTAGGCTTTGGCTCTTCTAAAGGCTTCTTTGGAGTCAAAGACAGTTCTCAATGACGTTTTTGGAGCAAAGTTGAAACCACCGAAGTCAGCGTACCTTGCGCGCCTAGAATTAGAATTTGCAGAATAGTCGATGGAATTTCCAGTAGGGAAGAGCTTGCTGAGGTGCATTGTTGGCATCTGCTGAGCATCTCCCACCGTAAATCAGTGTTGTGTGGGAATCCCATGCACATTGTCTGCTTTGAAATTTCCTAACCAGGATGTGTTTGTTACAAAATAGCTTCGTTTATATATATATATGTTTCTGAGCATGAGGGGTTGGAAAATGTTTAGGTGTTTGATATCTTAATTTACGAAGAACTATTGCAGTGTGACTCCTTTATTGTAAGAACTTCAATGGAGTAGTGGCTGTAAATGTTTCATCAGCTGCATGTTGTGGTGATTCCTTCTACCTATATTAAGGGGAAAAAATCTTAGGTGTTGTTGGTACTATGGATTTGGGTGGTTTGAGGGGATTTCAAATCTCCTAGTATGTTGATCACCTTAATTACTTGGCACCTTAAAGTAATTGGGGGTTTCAAATCCCTGAGAGAGAGTTTGAAATCTAAGGTGAAAGCTTGGATTACATCTAAGATCCTTCCAAGAGTTGCGTGTGTAACATCTGTGTCACTAGGCTACTAATCTATTATTGGGCACATTGGTCTCTCTTGATATGATATTCCAAAACAATTAGATTATCAATTGCATCACTATATTACTTTAATATGATGATCTGTGCTGTCTAAACATAGTCAATGTAAATCAATGGTTAAAAATAGTTAGTTAGTGACTTGGATGTGATCTTGTGCTTGTGGCCCATCCGATACTTGAAATTTCATCATTTTGGGCAAAGTATATATTTCAATGGGCTTATTACAACTATCGTGTCAAATATTATATATATACATTAATTAAAGATATTAAAGTTGATTTAGTAATTAAATTCAAACCTCTGTAAATATACTATGCTCAGCTACTTTTGGTTTCCGATTATTGAGGATTCTGAATCAGGAGAATTTCAGATCCACGCTCCGAAACATGCCCTTATAGTTGCTCGAACCCAAGCATTCTTTGCAAATCCCGATAATATTCCTATTCGCTGATGCGACCAGGAACAAAACATCTGATTTGGGCCACTTCAACTTACAAGTGTCAATTCATGGATCACGGACTAATAGCCATGGTGTAGGATTAGATAAATCTTCATCATTTATCTCTCTCTTCATGGTGGGGCCGATCATTCCACTTGCAAAAACTGAAATCCAGAGGAAATTACAATGGAGCTTTTAATTTGTTTGTTCCACTGCATGTTCTTGTAGAAGAAGCTTATTTTACAAGTTCTGTCCGTGGGCCCACAAGTCCTTTCACATTTAACCTCTTCTCGACGGCTGATACAACTAATACATGAGTCATGACGTGGATTTGGACGGTTGTACCTCGTTTTCAACGATCTGGTTCACTGAATAATTTTATAGGCCTAATCTTTTGGAAATCTCATTATCATGGTGGAGCTCACATACTACACGAGTGAGATGAAATGTAGAGATCATGAAGGCTGTACGGTAGGAAAAAAAAAATGGACAGCTATCCAAAAGCCTCCAAATTTATGGAGGCGATCCACATGGTTGGATGATCCTGATTTTGGGACAGCCAACTTTTATGGTGGGGCTATCCTGATGGACAGCTTGGATTCCATACAAGAACCCTGATGAGCTCCACGCAGCGCACTTTTGAAATACGTTGTATTCATACATAGCCAAATGATACAGTAGATCAAGGAATCGCCAGTACCTGTCTTACGCAGCGCGGTAAAACACACTGAAGCGGATAGCGTACTAACTCAAACTCTGTGAGGCTTACTTTGATTTATTTATTTTATCCACTCCATCCATCCATTTTATCAGATAATTTTAGGGCTGTAGCCCAAAAATGAAGCATATCCATAGCTCAAATGGACCACACCATATGAAACAGTTTTAATTAAACATCCACCGTTGAGATTTTTTGGGGTCACAAGTTTTGGATCAATATTATATTTATGTTTTCCTTTTATCTATGTCTTTATGATCTTATGAATAGGTTCGATGACAAATAAACATCACTGTGGGGCCAGACAAGGTTTCAACGGTGGAAATCATTATTCCCACTGTTTCCTGCGGTAAAATCAACTTGAGATTTTGATATGTTTCAATTTTTGGCTAAACCCCTTAAATGAGCTGGAAAAAAAAGATTGACGGCGTGGATAAATAACATACATTCACTATTGCCCCAACCAAGTTTACTCGGTACGATAACGGGTTATGAGTAACTCAGTACGCAATCCGGTTTCCTCCTACTGACGCTGCATATGTCTTATCCACTCCGTCCATCTATTTTTTCAGATCATTTTAGGGCATAAGATAAAAACTTAAAGGAAGATCCAAATCTCAAGTAAATCACACCATGAGAAAACAGTGGTGAATGAACGCCCACCATTAAAAACTTCCTAGGGCCACTGTAATGTTTACTGTCCATCCAATATGTTGTGTGGGTCACACAGACATGGATGAAGGGAAAGCACAAATATCAGCTTCATACAAAACTTTTGTGGCCCCTAAAATGTTTTTAATGGCTGTGTTTATTCACCACTGTTTCGTGTGGAGTGGTCCACTTGAGACTTGTGTCTATCTCATTTTTGGTCCCATATCCAAAATGGCATTGGAAAAATGGGTAGACCGGAGTGGATAAAATACATACATCATGGTGGAGTCTACATAACACAATCCAGTAGCTAGTGGCTAATGACAGGTTCAGTAGCCCATCCCCTTCCGTCAGCCACATTACGTAGTGTATATAAAATCCAAATATCCAATCGATCCCACCGTACGCAGAACTATCAATCTGATTTAAAAAAAATATTGTATGGACCACACCATGGAAACACTGTAAAATTTCTCCTAAAAGTCTCAAAGTTCAAGCAGCGTGGCTCACCTGCGTTGTGGATCGGGCTGATATTAGTGTTCTCCCATCATCCTGATGACTTACACCTAATGAACGGGTTTGATGAAAGATAAAATCTGCCCAAAGCACGAACCTATGGTTAGCATCCCATCCTCATCGTTTCCGGTGATGTGGCTCACCTGTGCTGCAGAGCTGCCGTATTTTAGGCCTCATCGCCTATAATGGAGGAGAGTAAGTGATGGACAGAATGGATTTTTACGTATAAAACATGGTGGGCCCCATTGGGAGTTTTATGCAACGCGCAAAACAGGTGTTGCTAGGCTTCAACCACTGTAATTGACCAATGGGCCATTTTCTGATGATCGTATTGGCTTGGCTTTTGAGAGAAGGGATCTACATGTTGGGTCACACAGATTACCTAATAAGCAGCTCCAATCTCGCACATGTGCCTTGTTTCCACGTGTGAGGTGGACACGCTTACATAGGGAGCAGATTAGGCGCGGCCCAGGTCTCACCCGACATGGTGAAGCCCTGACCGCGGGCCCCATATTTATATATGTATTGTATATCCACACGCCGTCCATCCGTTTTTTAAGCTCATATTATGGCATGAGCCAAAAAATGAATTAGATCCATATCTAAGGTGGACCACACCACCATATGAAACCTTAGTGATTGACCATTAAAAACTTCTCGTGGACCATAGAATTTTTGGATGAAGCTGATATTTGTATTTTTACCCTCCACCCAGGTTCATTAACTTATCAACAGGTTGGATGGAAAATAAACATTACAGAAACATTAGGGTGGGTGCTAGGAAGTTTTTAACAGTGGGTGTTCAATCACCACTGTTTCCTATAGTATTGTTCACTTGAGACTTGGATCTACTTCCTTTTTGGGCTCATATCCTAAAATGAGCTATAAAAACGTATGAACGGTGTGCCCAGGGGTCATGTCCGTGGCCGGGACCGTCTTGGGTGAGGCCGGGGCCGCACCTAAACCGCTCCGGCCTACGAAGTTGCGAGTTAACTCAGGAAGCTGTGTACTCTTGTAGTGCACGAGAATCCATAGGCATGGACCCAGTAAGTACACGTGGCATCATGTACCTCACTCAGAAACGTAGACAATGTTGGATCAAACGGACATTGAAAGCCAAATCAAATTGAAAGTACAAGAAAAATGGGTCTCTTTAATGAGCAATAAAAATTAGTAATTTCAATGGTCACAAATCAACAATAAAATGTATAGTTTAGTATCTTCTAATCATATCTAGTTTTGACATTAATCTCACTAACTCAGTAGCTCCGATCAGGGGAATTGCATGCTACGTGTCTAATGAATAAGTGCATGTATATTGCTCATCATACACTGCCAGAGTATCAAGCGCAGGATTTTTTATTTTTTATTTTTTACTTTTGCATTACTCGGGCAGCACGTGAGTCTTGATACGCAGGCCCTCGGAATTATTCAAGTGGCACACATTAACTTAAATTAAACTGAAGAAATTGGGAACCCACTGTGTTCGAAGTATGTTGGCCGAACAATCATAACCTATAATTTGTAACCAGTTTTGTTATAATCGTAGAACCAAAAATCTTGGTTGAAGGGTCGTTTGGATTCACGAAAAGCGTGAGAAAAGAAAGAGAAATTTACCACCGTACGACCCATTAACGGCCCTTTTACCTTTTTAAGCCCACTTCTTTTCACCTCACCAGAATAAGCCCAGCTGTACGGACGACTTACCAGAGGTCGAAAATGCCCTTGCTTTTTTCGAAATAACGTGGTTTCTGAGAGCTACGGTCAGATCTATAGGTACGGCTTAGCCATAGATACCATAATCCGTAGCCTTAGAGGGACTGTCCGGGGTGGGCTTGTCGAACTAGCGGCCCCCTCCGCCCGTTGCTGGCCTGTTCGGCAGGGCGGGCGGGCCCGTATAGCTACAGATTATAACCGTAGCTATAGGACTGCTGCAACAGCAGTTTACACTTTTTTTTTTTTTACATGGAAAACTTTATTCTGCCTACATTTTTATCTAATACATATTTATATAAATATGTATATATAAGCATATAAAATTTTTTTCTCTCTTTTTTCATTTCTTTCTTTATTCATTTAATAAGAATATCTTCTAAACCAAAATTAGTTACTTGACGTACCATACATGATTTTGGGGTAGGAGAAGCTACTTTAGCCAACCAACCTGGTTATTTTCCAAGATTTCATCATGTTGATGGTCGAAAATCCATTTCATTCACTTTGCAGTCAATTTCAATCAGTTCGCGGTCAATTTCATTCATTTCATTTACTTCGAGATCAATTTCATGCATTTCACGGTCAATTCCGGCGATTCCCCTTCACTTCATGGTCAATTCCGGTGATTCCCCTTCACTTTATGGTCAATTCAATGCATTTCACGGTCAATTCCCTTCATTTCACGGTCAATTCCATACATTTCATGGTCAATTCCGGCGATTCCCCTTCACTTCATGGTCAATTCCGTGCCTTTCACGGTCAATTCCCTTTACTTCACAGTCAATTCAATTGAAAAGAGAATTGACCGTGAAATGCATGGAATTGACCATGAAATGAAGCGAATTGACCGTGAAATGCATTGAAATGACCGTGAAGTAAATGGAATTGACCGTGGAATGCATTGAATTGGTCGTGAAGTAAAGGGAATTGACCGTGAAGTGAAAAGAATTGACCATGAAATGCATTGAAATGATTGTGAAGTAAAGGGAACTAACCGTGAAATGCATTGAATTGACCATGAAGTAAAGGGAATTGACTGTGAAATGCATGGAATTGACCGTGAAATGAAGCGAATTGACCGTGAAATGCATTGAAATGACTGTGAAGTAAAGGGAATTGACTATGAAATGTATTGAATTGACTGTGAAGTAAAAGGAATTGACCATAAAATGCATGGAATTGACCATGAAGTGAAGGGGAATCGCTGGAATTGACCGTGAAATGAAGGGAATTGACCATAAAATGCATTGAATTAACCGTGAAGTGAAGGGGAATCATCGGAATTGACCGTGAAATGCATGGAATTGACCATGAAATGAAGGGAATTGACCGTGAAATGCATGGAATTGACCGTGAAGTGAAGATAATTGACCGTGAAATGCATGGAATTGACCGTGAAGTGAAGGGGAATCGTCGGGATTAACCATGAAAAGCATGGAATTGATCTAAAAGTAAATAAAATGAATGAAATTGACCGCGAACTGAATGAAATGGATTTTCGACCATCTACCTGATGAAATCTTGGAAAATAACCAAACTGGTTGGCTAAAGTAGCTTCTCCTACCCCAAAATCAGATAGGCTATGTCAAGTAACTAATTTCAGTTTAGAAGATATTCTTGTTAAATGAAAAAAGAAAGAAATGAAAAAAAGAGAGAAAAAAAAAATTTATATGCTCATATATACATATTTATATAAATATGTATTAGAGACAAATGTAGGTAGAATAAAGTTCTCCATGTAAAAAAAAAAAAAGAGCACCCATCTATAACTACGGTTATAATCCATAGCCATAGGGTCCGCCAAATGAGAATGGCCCCGCCGGACAGGCCAGCAACTGGTGGGGAGGTTGCCAGTTCGGCGAGCCCACCCCAGACAATCTCTTTATGGTTATGGATTATAGTATCTATAGCTACGGTTATAATCCGTAGCCATTGGTTTGACCTAGCATTCGACATTACCATGCTGCTTTGAACGTCTACCGTTGAAACCCTTTTAGGGGTCACAGAAGTTTTGGATCATTATGAAATTTGTTTTTCCTCTTCATCCAGGTCTTTGTGACCTTATGAATAGATTGGATGGAAAAATGTTATGGTGGGCCCTATAAAAGTTTCAACGGTGAAAATCAATTTTCCGCTGCTATGTGGTGTGGTCCAGTTGATCTTTGGATATGATTTTTTGTTTTTTTTTTTGATAATGCTCCGAAATGATCTCGAAATATGGATGAACATTGTGGATATAATAAACACATAACTATGGGGCCATGTAACTTTAATCTCTTTTGAACCGTTCGTACAACTCAGAGTTGGAGGAGCATCAGCGCTTGTCTTCGAGCACTAGCCGATCCACTTAAAGGAAAAAGTAGGGCATTTTTGACCTTTGACAAGTCATCTGTACAACTGGGGCTTATTCTGGTGAGGTAAAAAGAAGTGGGCGTAAAAGGTAAATGAGCCATAAAAGGGTTGTACAATGGTAAATTTCTCGAAAACAATTACTGTTTTTTAGAAAACTTTATTTTTAGAAAATTTTGAGAAATAAAATGTTGTTTTTCTTATTATTCTTTTAACAAGATTTTCATATTTATTGTTTAATAGATAATTTTAGTCACTAGCATGTGCCAGATTAGTGCGTGGCATTTATGGGATGCTTAAAGATGAATTATAATACATATAGCACACATGACTTATGTGGGCACTTAAACTGTGGCACACATGATATATGTGAGTTGTTTGAAGTTGTATGATAGTAGTAGGATACGCATTAGGACATTTAACATGCGGGCAGTAAATTTAAATTAGATAAATTGTGCACATTTGCACCATTTGGTACATGTGCCATATTTGGAGAATTCAAGATGGACAATGGCATATGTGGCACATTGGAGCATGTGCGGCACAAGGTAAGATGTTGGTATCGTGTGGCATAATAGCCTATGTGAGGCACAAGAGCTAGTGGGGCACAAGAGAACATTGTTGCTAACATGTGTGTCAAATTGGCACATGTGGGACACAAGAGAAGATAGGTGGTGACACGTGGCACATTAACAAATGCGGGGCTTTTTATAAATGTGGGACGCAAGAATAGAGTAATGGTGGCACGTGTAGGATAGTGATGTGTGGGTGACACGTGAGGTAATTGAATAAAAAGCATATTTAGGTTCAACTCTTGAGAAATCCATTTTACTTTTACCATGAGAAAATGTGTTTCTTAAGAATAGAGGCAAGAAGAGAAATGAGTTGGGATTCTCTGCTTGCCACAAGTAGGGGTTCCCCATTTATTGCAATGTGATTGGGCCACATCATCATAGACTACATTTAATGCATCAGTGCTGACAACATCATTAATAACGTCGACCAATCATGATGCAGGAAAATAAGAAATCCCTACTTGTGACAAGCAGAGGATCAAGAGATATATGCTTATTTTCTAACAAAGTGGAAAAATGGTGTTTCACATGATTTCTCATAAAAGAAGATGTCGTAAAAAAAGATGGACAAACAAAAGAAATTGAGTTTCATGGGAAATAGTATTTTATTTCCTTTCCTTTTGGTGAATCCAAATAGGCCCTCGTTGAATGACAAAGCTCAACTAGAATGATTGAGAAGAACAGAACATCACACCGAAAATCCGTGAATCATTCATAAGGTCCAATTCAAGCTTTCCAACTCTGCATTGTTATCAAAGATTGCATTGGACAAGAGAAAGGTCTCTTCCAACAGAAACAATGGTGGGGAGCAAATATCAATAAATACATACTTGGGATGAACGAAACATAGTACTGCAGGATCCTTGAGTCATTCATAGGGTTTAAAGAGGGTGTCAGACGAGAGTTCTCAATGGATCAAATGTACAACTAAAATAGAATGATCAACCACTCAAATTTAAAACTTAATTAATCATAGGTTAGAATTCTGCAATTAATCTATCAAACCATACTACCAGGGTCAATTGGATTTGAAACACCCATTCATTTGAAAACATACTCCATAACAAATCAAGAAAAGCTAAGTTAAATTAAATAAAATCAAATGATCCTAACCAAAACAAATGATCTTAGGTAATTCATTCGAATCGGACTTCCACATGGAGATGACATCTTCCGCTCATTTGAAAAATGGATGATTTCAAATAATCCACGTACTCAGCAGACATTGGACGATCGGAAAGCTTTCCAATGATGACTAGTTTCTCCAGCTTGAGGCATCTTCCAACGAGCAACCTCACCCATGAAGTGAAAACATAGTCCATGTTAATCCAACCTAATTCCAGTTCCATCAAATTCTTGAAATAAGGACATTGCTGTGAGAACGCGTCAACCCACTCATTATTCAATCTGCATCTTAAAGAAAGATGACGTAATTGAGGTATCATTTCATCAAATGTCTCAAGAGGATAAACAATATCATCGGAAAACTTGACATCCCAAATGCGAAAGCTTGTAAGTCCACCTGACACGCAGAGCATGCCCAATCCATCGTCTAGTAGAATGTCATAAGCAGAACAGATGTATGCAAATTTCGAAGCTGAGTAAGCTATGTCGTTGATGAATAGTAGGCCTGTACAATCTTCAATGTCAACTTTTCTCAAGTGGTTGGTGCCAAACACCCCGACATTTTCTATGAACGAACTCTTAAAATACAAGTTCTCTAGATTACCAACCATTTTTAATTCAAGATTGAACTTCATAAGTTCTATATGTAAACTATGTACTGTGGGGATCGCCAAACTCGCATAATCTGAGCCCGTGACCTGCAAGGAGATGAGTGAAAGATTCTTCAAAACTGGGCAAGCCATGACCAACCCAGCCAAATCTATGGCTGAAATGGTGAGACACGCCAAGGATAGGGTATGCAGGCGTTCAAATATACCAGTAATGGATGTAATTTTTGGAGAATGATAGGCCACAAACAAGAGTTCCAACTTCTTAGAGTTGCAGTCCCGCATGATGTCGGCATATGCTGTCCGAACACCGTACAACAGATGACGCAATGTCTCTCTGGTATGTGAGAGCCATGACGTCACTGAATCTGCGGTGAATCCAGCATGATTGGCATCCATAACAATTGACAGGGACCGTAACCCCACAGTTTGACGCACGGCCTGATCTATATACATCTCGAGTTGATGGGGATGAAGCGAACGGTAACCTGCCCAGTTGTCGTAAATGAAATGAAGGGAATGGTGGGTACGGAAGGCTTGTTGCCAACTCCGAGAAGTAACACACACCATTACCACGTCTCGTGCAGCTTCCACTCGGGTTAGTATGCATTGAATCACGTCTATTGGCAAATTCTCCATACCTGAATAGACGCTGAACCAATGCAAAGCAATCAATGGTCAAGAAATAAATCATATGTTGCATAAACAGAAGTCAAATCAGTTTAATAGCAAGATAAACCTTTTAAACTTAACAATAAAATTCTCCCATCAAGTTATATTTCCATGCAATCCAAACACATCCACTTCAAAAGAAGAAAAACAAAGAAGAACAAAGGCAAATTCACCCAAAATCTGACAATATTCAGACCCAATCTCTGTGTCAAGTAACTCAGAGCATCTTTTTAGCAATCGCTACTTTCTTCAGTAAAATCTGTCTGGTTGTGTAGCTCTCACCCTCTCCTCAGCAACAACCATGTAAAGGACGTTTCTTCCTTGCATTGGATTCAGATTTGATGATATACGGATTTATTGTTTCATGAAATGCAGAAAAGTTTGGTGTCACCTGGGGCAATTACCCCACAATGTGAATTTGGTTTTCTGGTATCATATGGTTTCTTATAGTGGGAATGGAAGGTGGTAGGCAGAAATGTTGCAATCTTATTTATCAGAGCAGGGATTTAGAGTTGAAAAGCCAACGATCGGGCATGTTGTCAATATGTTGATTCATTTTAGCAGGAAGAAAGATGTAAATGGTTTCTCAGTTATTTGCTATATAGATCTGAGTTTGTCCGTTGATTTCAGATTCTCTGTTCATTTCCTTTTCGAGTTTTTGTTGATGAGAGGTGGAATCACATTAAAAAAAAAAAAAAGAAAAAGAAAAAGAAAAAAGAAAAAAACATAATCATCATCATGTAAGACTCATCTCAACTAATTGGGGTCAACTACATGAATCCAGTTCAGCCATTGCACTCTATCAAGGACCATATCCTCAGTTGTCAGGTTCATGCACAAGTTACTATAGCTGAACTTACTGTTTAACTTTGTTACTGAATGTGTATTTATGCTGATGTTAATATGGAAAGCAGGACTACGTAGAAAAAAACTAAAGAATCTCCTACACCTTACATGAGGACAACACTCTTTGCATCATTATAGAGTTCATGGACTGTGAGGTGGCACACCTACAATAAGCTATTTTACTCTCTTCCTAGAAAATCGGCAAATGCATGACTTTGTTGTTCTGGCCAGCAATCAAAATCAGAGCACCGCCTCTGTGAAATGTGTACTTTTACAACCATATAAGAATTTTCCATCTTTCAGCAACCTGAACTTACTACAAAAACTTTCTGAAGGGAACTTTACTACACAGGTATGCATGAGCAATTCCGAAACACACTCAAAACGGGTCCTATCATGGCCAGGTTTATTATTTCAATCCCTTTTGGCCATTCTCCCTGGTTTGCTGACAGAATGATTTGCCTGTCCTAATTTTTAATCTTGCTTCTTGTGATGGTGGTTTTTCAACCCCCCAAAGTTTTCCTTTAATGCTTTAATTTTTTTACTCTAAAAAAACTCTCATACAAAATATTTCGCTGTAAACCAAACAAGTTAGGTAAGACAGTGGCAGAAATAACTCTCACGCAAATTTATGGTTTAAAAAGTGACAAGCCATGTGTTTTTTGTTTTCTACATGTTTCCTATACATCTTGAAATTCATCGAGTTAAAAATGACAATGGATCGCTTCATCGTTAGTTACTTGGTTGCCATTCTTGGATAAAAAATAAATTAGTGCCATGATCCAGCAACTATATGATTTTTTGTTACTAATACTACATTGTTTATTTAAAATGCATCACTTTTAAAAGAGACGTGGAAAATGATTCTCTCCCCAACATTGTTGTGTTACTCCTGGAAGCTCCTACTAACAAAGAGTTGAAGGTGTTCATTCATAGGAATTTTCATACTGCCTCCATCCTTGTAAATTACTCTCAGCCATCTCAAACAGTTCATCAGTTGTATGCCATGCTATAATAACACTTTAAACCAAGTCTTCCCCTCGTTTATTTTTGCACTAGCCAGTCTTGGTGCTGATCACGAAAGTTTTGCCATGTGTATGACAACTTGTCCAATCTTCCCCTGTTTTAATGAAATTCGGACTTCATCACTGAGTCTTGAAAATATACTTTTCAAAGAGTAACTAGATTCATTAAACGTTAATTAAGGGGAAAAGAAGTTATATTACAATAATAAGGAGGTGAAACCCCTGCTAGCAAGATAAAGCACCAATGGATTAGATCTGCCACTAATTGAGAGGGCAAATGAAATGTTTAGCGGACCGATCAGGGGTCTAATATATTTGAAGATACAATACGAAGCTCAAGGATAGGCCTTGTCCCCTTTAGCCCAAGAGCAAAAGTCTCTGTGGGGCACCTCAACCAAGATGGACACCCACTGAAACTGATTCTGGATGATACAGACTGCTTCCCCAAGGCCAAGAGTAATGGCTTATGGTGGAGAATCTGCTATGGCTTGACCTTATTAAGCCCTCATCACAGAGCCCACCTTGTCCAAGAGGAGATCATGCACACCAAAGAGATCATCATCCACCCTAAGAATTGTTACAGAGAGAGGGAATGACGAAAGGATTCTACCTCTATCTCCAATGGGGCCCCTTTCCTAGACTCTTAGCTGACCAGCGAATCTGATAATATATTCATGGTCACCCATGCAACACCAAAGAGAGACAACACAAAATGCCACACTGTCAACACAAACGGACAAAGCAGGATAGGTGAGAAACTTTGCATGCTGCTTGCACAAATTGCAATTTGTTTAGGCAGCTAAAGCCTCTCTTTTGCAGTTGATCTTATGCAGTGTTCGAGGTATCGGTATCGCTGACTGGGGATACATAAACAATATTGATATCACTGATTATATTGCCAATTTTCGGATATGTGGGGAAACATAGGGAAAACGATGAAAATTCTTAGTGCAACTCTAGGACACGCTAAAATTTAGGAATAAAAAAATGCAAAAAGAATGCATACATAATAAGTTTCCATTTAATGGAGCCTAAAAGTAAATGTTATCACTTATCGGTAAGAAATCAGCCCAATAGTAACACAACAATCACTTAAAATCTTATTAAACCAATTAACAAGTAAACAAATATGAATAACGCATTCATCAATTATACATCTATGTATAAATAAGCATATAAACACAAGACACATGCATGATGATCCACCCATCCAACCATCAATCCATATATCCCATCCAATCGTCCAACCATCCCATCCAATTATCCAAACATCCATCCATGCAAACAGTTTTTAATAAACAGATTTTTGGCGATACCGATACATTGGCAATATTGTAGAAACATCGCCAAAACACTAGCAACACAAGCGACACTTGGAATTTACATAGTCGAAAATATTGGTGATGCATTGTTGATGCAAGAGGCACTTGGAATTTACATGGTCGAATATTGGCGATATCGATACATCGGCGATACTTAGCTATATATCATTGATACCTGGAATTTCTAATACTACCAGTGTTATCGATATTGCCAAGTTGGAGATACGGATAATATCGGGGATACTTCGAACAATGATCCTATGCCATTTTTTATTTTTATTTTTTCTTTCGGTAGTGTGAATGGGGAAAAGAGAATAGTTTTAATAGAAAATTAGAGAGAAGAAAAAGAAAAAGATGAGAAAAAGAAGAAAATGTGAAGAAAAGAAGAGAGGAGAAATGGTTGCTTTCATGCTAGCCTCCTCACCTTTTTCCCATCTTATTTTATTAGGGTTGCAGTAATTATTACTGAAATTACATAATCGACCTCCTCGCTTAAGGACTAACTAAAACACAATCATATGGGCTCAAACTCGGGCCTAAACCAAACTCTATAGACTATTTTATGTTGTGGCATACCAAAATCTATAGGGTGAGGAGCAAGGTGTCCCGTATCGGTATCGGTTGGTGTAACGGTGCCCTCCGAAACCGATACGGATACGGGGGCGTAACGGCGATACGGGGGCGTAACGGCCCATAACGGCGCAATTTTTTTTTTTTGCCAAAAAAATATGAAAAAATATGGATTAAATCCGGAATATTTTAAGCATTCCAAATATGCATTCATTTATAAATTGGAACATGTTTATGGTGGTGTAACGGTCCACTCTTTGGTGAGAAGTTGTATCGGACTGTCTAATTAATTTTTTAACCAGGTAACTTGAATTTAACTACAAAATTCATATATTTAATTTTTTAAATATGTAATTTATATACTTAACAACTTGATATCATTTCACCCAATAGTTCTTTAAAAAAATGAAATTAAATTCAGGTAGATGGCGTTGCCAATTTGGGGCTGACTTGGAGGACCAATCTATTCTCCAAATCAGCCTCAAATTCATGTCATTTATTGTCATTATCCCACTTATAAATTGGTGGACATTTATTGGATAGTGAATCCTATAAAATAAAAAATAAATCAAAAGGCCCTATTTTAAAAAATAAAAGTTTACAAATTAACAATTAAAACTATTTAAATAATTTGATTTTGGCATTGTGAGTTAGCAATTGCAGTCCATAATTTAATTGTCAAATTTTAAGTTAATATATGTCTTGTGTACAATTTTTTAAGGCTTGAATTAAGAGAGACTCGGATGTAAAGTGCAGCACACGTGTCAAAATTTTTTGGGCCTCACCCGTGATGAATGTGTTATATCCATATCGTCCATCCATTTTGCCAAATAATTTTAGGGCATGAGCCCAAAAATGAGGCACATCCAAAGCTCAGATGGATTGCACCATAAAAAATAACAATAATTAAAGGATCACCGTTAAAAATTTATTGGGGGCTAAAAAGGTTTTAGATCAAGCTGACATGTGTGTATTCCCTTCATCCACGTCAATGTGACCCAAGTAACAAGTTAGATTGAAAATAAACATTACGGTGGACTTTAAGAAATTTTTAATGGTGAGCATTCTATAACCACTATTTCCTATGGTGTGGTCCACCTGAGATTTGGATATTACTAATTTTTTGAATCCTGACCTAAAATGACGTGGCAAAATGGATAGGCGATATGGATAAAATATACATCATAGTGGGGCCCACTTGAGTCCGATTGGATGGAAAATAAACGTTACCGTGCGCACTACGAATATATTAACCTGAAAATCATTATCTCTGTTGCTATTTCTGGTGTGGTCCAGATGATCTCTGGATATAATTCATTTTTTAGGTGGTGATCTAAAATGATCTTTGAAAATAGATGAACGGTGTAGATGTAATAAATACATCACTGTGGGGCGATATAACTTTGATCTCCTTTGAACCGTTCGTACAACTCGGAGCTCGAGGAGTGTCAGCGATCGTCTTTGAGTGACACGTACCTAAAGCAGGCAGCAGCTAGCTGCTGCAAACCAAAAAAAAAAAAAAAACTGGAGAGAGAGGGAAATGAAAAGAAAAAAAGAGGGAAAGAAGAGAGAAAAGAAAAAAAGAGGGAAAGGGGGAAAGAAGAGATTGAGATAGAGAGAGAGAGGAAGAAGAAGAAGAAGAAGAGGAAGAAGCGGCGCAGGTCGCAGCTGCAGCCGCAGCCGCAGCCGCAGCCGGGCGCAGCCGCAGCTGCTCGAGGAGAAGAAGAAGAAGAAGAAGAAGAAAAGAAAGGAAAAAAAGGTGAGTTTTTTTTTTTTTTTTTCAGGGCCCGTAACGGCCCTGTAACGGCCGTTTCGACCCCGTATCGCGTAACGGGTCCCACCGTTACCGTTACGTATCAGCCGTTACGGCCGATACGTAACCGATTTGGGATACCTTGGTGAGGAGCCCCATAATTGGTTCTCTGCCTGGAAACCCTTGTTCCCTACTTATAAATAAATCCTATCCCAGAGGGTTTTTAGTGAGAGAGCCTTGGATGTCTCCCTCAGGGCATCAATGAGAGGGAGAGAGTAGACATCTCACGCCTCCTCCATCCGATCACATGTCCACACATGTGGGGCCTGCATGGCCAGCTCTTTATGCGCACATCCAACCCTACCCCAAGCACGTTGATGCTCCTCTCCTCTACTCTTTTCTTAGACATATCAGGGAAAGACTTTCTATGTTAGAAGTTCAATATTAGATTCGGCATTGATCAAACAACATCGAGGTACTTTGTAAATTGATTTTCTAGAAACTTGATAATACTTAGATAGGGATTCTTAATTAGGGCAATTAAAAACTGAATTTTAAAAGTTTTATTTTCTTCTGCATTTTGATAATTCCAACAAAAACAATCCTCACCATTGATCCACCCACCACATCACAACCTCATCAACCAATCACCAATACTCACCTAATGATAACCTGAACTCAATATGGAACAAGCAAACCTAAAAACTATCTTTCTACAAGATATTATATTTCCTCTTGCTTCATCTCAACCCTAAAGACTCTTTTACCTCCATAATCCACTTCATATACTCAAGCACGCAAAGATGCTAACTGTAAAAAAAATTAAAAAAAAAAAAAAAACAATGCATGATGAGTTTAATGCTTTGCTTAAAAATAATACCTAGACCCTAGTTTGCAGCAAACTTCACTGTATCACATCAAACAAAAGGTTGACAATACACTTCTACGTTGTAAATTAAGACTAATGGATAAAGGCTACAATGAAGAACCCAACATTGACTTTTCAAAAACATTTAGTTCTGTCTTTAAATCCACTACGATACAATTAGTTCTCTTTCTTGCAGTTTAAAATTAATGGGTCATGTAGTAACTTCATGTAACCAAAAAAAACAAAAAACACAAAACTTTTTTGCATGGCCATCTTCATGAAGAAGTGTTTATGCACAGCCCTAAAAAAAGAAAAATAAAAATGCATGGCCATCTTCTTGAAGAAGTGTTTATGCATAGCCCTAGGCTTCAAAGATGCACTATTATCCAAACATTTTTACAAACTCAAAAAAAGCAACCTATGTCTTCATTAAACCCTGAGAGCATTTTTCCATAGCTTTGTTCTTTCTTCTCTTCGGATGTATTTATCTATGGCAAAGTTGATCCAGCCATGTTTATTCTTCAAAAAAAAAAAAAATGTGTCAATACTACTTGTATGTGTTGATGACATAATCCTCACAAGTGACTCTCCAATGTTGTTAGTTGTTACAGAACTTGGCCCATCCTTTTCAGTGTCCTTTTTATATGAAAAATCTGGGTGACTAGTGCTTTTTCTAGGTGTAGAAGTAACATAAGCTCCTTCTAAGTTGCATCCTAGCCAAATAAAGTACACAATTGATTTGTTACTCAGAATTGGTATAGTAAACAGCAAACCATGCTTTACACCTTTAGCACCAAGATCAAAAGTTACTTTCGCTTAAAAAGAGTTACTTGGGTTTATGGTAAACAGCAAACCATGCTTTACACCTTTAGCACCAAGATCAAAAGTTACTCGCACTAAAAGAAAGTTACTTGACAACCCATCCGAATATCGCAACATTGTTGGCGTTCAATGTCTCAGCATGAAACGTCTAGACATTGCCTTTGCCATCAATTTGGTGTATTAATACATGCATGCTCCAAGGTTTCCAAACCTTGTAGAAGTTAAAGAATACTACGATATCTCAAAGCTGTTAGATGCATGCCTAAAAAGCCAATGATATATGTTGATGGATCTTGTTTATTTATGACCACTTAGTTGAATGGAATGTACTTTATTTTTCATCATTGACTATGCATGCAGCTTATGAATTGCAAGTTAAAGGGATTCCTTATGGAATCTCTCCACTGGGAAAGAATGAAGCTTAGCAATGGCTATCATGACTAAGGGGGAATTGTGGCACCTCAGTTCTCAAGTATCGTAAATTCCATTACCACTTCATCGGGTTTGGGCATCCCGGGATAGTTTTGTGGTTATCCCATGCATAGTGGACCAACGATGAGTTGGGATGGATTAATCTCCACCAATGAGCATCTTGTTTCCATCAACTTACTGCACATGGTAGTGTGAATGTTCACTTGTTTATGAGTACCTATGTTGAGCCCAATTAGACATTTCAATTGGAGGATCGTATCAAATCTCCTAACCGTGAGACCCATCAGGCACGGATTGGATTGGCTTGATGGTGTGTTAGTTTTGACTAATCCTTAGACCGGAGGTCATGAGAGAAATTCATGGTCCCAATATTGTGGGGATTGACACATTTTTTTGCGGTTACATTCGTTGCCGACATAAGGGTGTTGCTGAGTACACACATAAGATGTGGTGGAAGCCTTACATGCCTCGACAAGGAATCCACTAGTCTTTTGGGACTTAATTTTGGATGTATCTTATCGATTGGACCATTAATCGAGTATTATAAAGATGGCCAACCCTCTTAAAAGATTTCAAAAGGTTTTTCAGACTTTTTCAACCGTTAGGTCTTTTGTTTTCACTATTGAAGTGTTTGATCAAACTACAATATCCAAAGGTTGCTCATGGTGGTCCACCACTCATGCTCACATGGGATTCTGGGCCAAGGATGCACAACACATATAGTAGAAGGATTCGGGTCAATTTGGGCGCACAGATGGGCAAGATTACATCCTTTTGATGATGTAGGGAAACCGAAGTCTGTAGAGCTTTGGAGCACCATACTAGCATTTCATACGAAAACCAGGAACTCTTTGTAACTAGATACTACCTCCAGAGGGAGAGATTGATAAAATATCTTTGACATCCCCCCTTGGATGTCCCTACCCAAAGAGAAAAAGGAAAAAAGAAGAAAAGAAAAGAAAAAATGGAAGAGGAAGAGATAGATCCATTCCTCATTCTCCCTCCTCTCTCATTCATCCCTTGTATGGGTGGACTGGGTCAAGTTCTTTCTCACATTCATAGCCTTATAGTGCTGGTGTGAGAAGGCTTTCAAGGCATTCCTTCACTAGAAATAGATCAAGGAGAGACCATGATGTAGGACAATTAGTCACTTGCTCTAAAAGCTCAAACTGATAGAGAGTGGGAATCAATCCCTTTATCTCATAGCTTAGGCTTCACATCGCATGGGTTAAGATCTCGGCGGAACCTCCTCATGGGCCACGAGATCTCCCACTTTGATACCACTTTGATGCAAGACAATTAGTCACTTGCTCTAAAAGCTCGAACTGATAAAAAGCGGCAATTCAATCCCTTTATCTCATAGCCCAGGCTCCACATCGCATGAGTTAGGACCTCGGCCAAACCTCCTCGTTGACCCCACTTCACACGGGCTACCCACCCCAAGTGTGTCCCCGCATCCCACAGGCTATCTCACTTGAGCTCGGTGTGAAAATGCCCCTGCATTAGTTTCTTTAGAATACTTGAACTTGTAAACGGTTAGTTGGGTATGTACTCGAGTCCCCAACTGAGTGGACTCCTCCTGTTATTTTCCTTTGGATGACTATATGATTTGCTTTGGACATGTTATTAATTATGCACTATTAAACTCCGAATTAATGACACGTTTTGATTTATTTTTTTACTATTATGTCAGATATCAGTTAATTGTGACAAAAACTACACTTCTACGTTAGAAGTAATACCCGAAATATCAAGAATCGAGCACGTACTCGACCCCTAAAATTCGAGGTATTAAACAAGGTACCGAGGGTCATCCATCTTCCTAACGAAGTATAAAGGTGCTAGCCTCTAGGTATTAAGTACAGTGGTGCCATATGCCATTGGCATTAAGAGTTATCTCTCTGCCCTCGCCAACAGGGTATAGAGGCACCAGCCTCTACCTAATAAAAAAAAAGTGTTGCTATGTCCCCTTGTCCTCCTCTACTTCCTTTTTCGGTGCTTCGTTGGAGATGAAAAATGGTGCTCCTCTACCTTAGCCGTGACTGCCTAGCTTCGACCCCAAATTGCCTCCTCTCTTTAGCCAATCTTCACCCCATCTACATGGAATCCCCTAGCTAATCTCCCGCACTACCCCCACCGAAATTTGTTCATTTCCCACCCACAATTTGATCGACTTTGAATCAGCCCATATTGCTCGTGTTCTCATGAAAATTCTGGCGGCACTTATCTCGTCTCCTCTCGTCATGGCTAGATCAACTTCAATGACTTCACCCTACACAGGAGTCTCATGCCTTAAAGACCTCTTCAACCAAGAGTTCTAATGGAAACCCCCATAGAAGAAACCATACTTCTAGCTCTTCAAATTTCTAGATTGTTCTCTTCTACTTTGTTTGTGGTTCTTATGCTTAGATTAAAGGTGCCTACGTTTGAGTGAGTCCTTCCCATCAATTGGTTGCGCCACTAGGGCCAACAAGGTTGGGTCGGGTCAGGACCACCTTATAAGTTAAAGCAAATGTATACACATAATGACACAAACACACACATGGCAAAGAGATTTTAAAAACAGAGGCTTTGACACATAGCAATGTCTATTTTGGCCCAAAGACAAACAACATCCTCCTTTATGCATTTTCCCAAGTGGCACCTTTCTTTTTCAAGGATGGGAAAAAAAAAATCACCTTGTTAATTTTTTTAGATGGAAAAACTAAAAGTGGTTAGTTCAACAATTTTTAAAAAATGACAATATTACCCCTCTACCAAATCCCAAAATTCCAAACCTAACCTTAACCTCTCCTCTCTTTTCTCCCAAACACTAAGCCTAACCCTACCCACTTCGAACTTCCAGTTAAAAAGATCTTTTTTCCAGGTCAACAATCAACTAAAATTACTATTACATGGTTCCATCAAGTTTTGCCAATGGTTATATAATCATAGGGTGGCTATTTGGGCCAAAAGTGAAGCGTGTTGAATGTCAAAACTCCAAAAACAAATTTTTTTAAAAAAATAAATAAAAATAAAAAATCTTATTACAATCATAAATACAATCTAAGTAATTTATATGTGCCAGTGTACCAGCTAACACACTTTGTAGTGTATCAAACTAGTCTCTACACTACAGCGCATTCATGAATCATAACCTACTATATACACTTGGGCCTAAGGGCTAGGTCGGGCCTATATTTTTTTTGCATGGGCCCTGTATTCAGGCAGCCCAACCCATTGCCCTCCTTACCAATGATGAAACACTTTCCTATGTAAATTGCCCCCATTTGATTTTACCATATTAATATAGATTGTCCATTCCCCAAACATCTATCAGATGATATAATCATTTGATCAAGTGACTTAAGAGGGATGGACAATCAAAGGTAGACCCACATTATAGATGGTCCACGTAAATGTTTAGACCTCTCTAGCCATACATTTCCCAAACCACAAATTGGATAGTTTATTATCCGATCAAAGTGATTTGAGAGGGATGGGCAATCAAAGATAACCCCCACAAGATGGATGATCCACATCAATGCTTAGACGTCTCTAGTCACCTCAATATGGATTTTCCATTTCCCATACCACTAGTCTAATGGTTAGGTTCATCCCATCAAAGCCAATTGAGAGGGATGTGCATCAAAGTTGGGCCCACATGATTGACGGTCCACATCAACGCTTAGACTTCTCTAGCAATGTCAATATGGACCATCCATTCTCAAAACCATTAATTGATGGTTCGTCTTATCCGATCAAAGTGATTTGGGAGCGATGGGCAATCAAGGGTGGGTCCCACATGACGGATGGTCCACATCAAGGAGCATACCATTTCTAGTGTAATCGATATGCACTATCCATTTCCTAATTAATCTCTAGTCCAGTGGTTAGCATTGTCCAATCAAAGTGATTTGAGAGGGATGGGCAATAAAAGGTGGGCCCCACATGGTGGATGGTGGATATCAATACTTAAGACCTCTCTAGCTACGTTAATATTGACCTTCCATTTCCTAAGCCACTAATTGATGGTTAGGCTCATCCAATCAATGTGATTTGAGACGGATGGGCAATCCAAGGTGGATCCCATGTGATGTACGGTCCACATCAATGCTTAGACCTCTCTAGTATACTTAATTAATATGGATTTGTCCATTTTCCCAAACTAGTAATCTGATGGCTAGACCCATCAGATCGAAGTGATTTTGAGAGGGCAAGGCATTAGGGCGGGTCCCACGTGATGGACGTTCCACATCAAGGATTAGATCTTTTCTATTGTAATCAATATGACTCGTCTATTCCATATCCATTGATCGGATGATATGGCGCAGCCTCTTTCCAGTTTACATAGAGTCCTATTATGATTCTGAGGCGTGGGACCCACATTCTAATAATAGAACCCATTGGCTTGAGAGCACAAACTTCCAACTTGTGGCAATCACACCGATCGACATGAAGCATCAGTGTTTTCTCCATTCGAGAATCCACATTTGCATGGAATCAAAGCAAATACAAAAGAGGAAAACGATCATCTATACGACATCATATAAACTACCATTGTATTATCAAAGATTGCGTAGAAAGAAAGAGAGATTATACCTCAGGTCTCCTTTCTTCTCTCTTCGGTTCTCAATCTCCGGTTTCGTGTCAGAAATATAAAGGTGAAATCTTGTAATAAGAAGGAATAAGGGACGCGGATTTGCGTTGCGTCCTACCCCGCCCGTCTATATCCCGAACGGGCAGTTCTGTGGGCGGTCGATGTATCTGTTTATCCAAGCCGTTCATCCCTTTTCTCATATCGTTTTAATGCAAGAACACAAAAATGAGGCAGATCCAACGCTCAAGTGTACTACACCACGGTTGCATTAAATGCAAGAGTAATCTATGGTGGGGTCCACTTGAGCGTTGTATCTGCCTCATTTTCGTGTTCATGCGTTAAAATGATATGAGAAAATGCATGAACGGCTTGGATAAACGGATACATCACCGTAGACAACAGCCCGTTCGGACGCGGATTTCCTGCGAAAGGAAGTTCCTGCGCAAGGTTGCTGGGTGGGGCCCACCATCATGTTTCTGAGAAATATACTCCGTTTATCCGTTTTGTGAGCTCATTTTAGTACAAAAGAAAAAAAAATGAGGTAGATACAACACTCAAGTGGGCCACACGAGAGTAAACAGTGGAGATTCAGTGAGAACCGTTGAAACATTCTTATGACCATAAAAGCTTTGTTTCAGGCTATTTTATTTTGTATTTTCACTTCATCACTGTGGTAATGACCTTATAAACGGTTTGGATGGCATATAAACATCAAGGTGGACCCCAAGAAGGTTTCAACGGTAGGCATTTCTTTTCCCAATTTTCCTTCTGGTGTGGTCCACTTTAGTTTTGGATCCAACTCATTTTTTGTCAGTTATCCTAAAATTAGCTCTCCAAATAGATGAACGGAATATATTTCTCAGAAACATAGTGGTGGCCCCACCCAGCAACCTTGCGCATGAACTTTCTGCGAAAGGCTTTCGCAGGAAATCCGCGTCCAGCCCCGTTCGGTGCTAAAGAGGATTCCGCGGACGCCTCGCACGAAGTTCCTGCGCAAGGTTGCTGGGTGGGACCCACTACAATATATGTTAGAAATCCATTCGGTCCATCCGTTTTAGAACTAATTTTAGGACGTACAATAAAAAGCAAGGATGATGGAAAAAAACTCAAGTGGCTCACACGAGAGGGAAAATTGGGAAAAGAAATTCCTACCGTTGAAACCTTCCGGAGCTCCACCTTGATGTTTAGGTGCTATCCAAACCGTTTATAAGATCATTTCCAATGGGATGAAGTGAAAACAATAAAAATATATACTGACACAAAACTTTTATGGTCATAAGAATGCTTCAACGGTGCTCACAGAGTACCCAATCTTTACTCTCGTGTGTCCCTTATTAGCGTTGGATACATCTGAATTTTGGTCGCACGTCCTAAAATGAATTGCAAAACGTTCGGACAGTGTGAATCTCTCAAAAACATCTCGGTGGGTCCCACCCAGCATCCTTGGCAGGAACTTCCTGCAAAAGGCATTCGCAGGAAATCCGCGTCCGTCCGGATTCCGCGTCCTCAAAACTGAGGCAGATCCAACACAAGTGTACCATGCGATCGTGTTGCAATTCGTGATTAAACTCTTACTTTTGAAAACTTCGGGGGGCCACAGAAGTTTTGGATCGAGCTGATATTCGTTGTTTCCCTTCATCCAAATCCACGTGACTTTATGAATAGGTTGGATGGAAATGTTTGTGGGCCCTAGGAAAATTTCAACGGTGAGCATCATTATCACCGCTGCTTCCTGTGGTGTGGTCCACACCGTCCATCACTTTTTCCTGCTCATTTTAGGACATATCCCAAACATTAGATTCGACTCATTCAAACATCAAACCTGATTTTAAATAACGTAAAAATGCTTATATAACTTGAAAAGTAATATGGAAAATTAATAAATTTATTCCATATACGGCTTGCATAAAAAATTAAGATGTAACCCACACATATAGGAGAGTCTATGAAGACCATACACCATGGTTAAAATGGAGCAATCAACGAAGTAAAAATAATCACCTCTATTATTTCAATTTTTTACTTACGCTATTATTTACATTTTTATTATTACGAGAGTTGTTAAATTTAATTTTTATATTAATTAGTATTTATTAATTTTAATACAAAATCAAGGTGACCCAAACTTGTGATACTTGTTTATTAGTGAGTTTGGTTTAGAGTCCCAACATCCCTTAATTAGACCCATCAAACCCAAGACATCTATAAAGGAGTCTCGGTGGATCTTCTTCTACCAAACCCAAACCCAAACTTAGGTTCATTTATAAATAAATTTGATAGGGTTGACTTAGCCTCAACCTAGCCTCACCCATTTAATAAAAAGGTCTAGATATAAAATTTGGAACCATACCCATTTACTAAATGAGCAGATTTGGTTTTGGCTAAACCCACCTCAAATCCAACCATTTACAGCCTGACAGCTTGGAACATATGGTTTCCTTTTATATATATAAATGTGGGACCCACAATAATGTAAACTTGAATCCACTCCGACCATCTGTTTTACCAGGTCATGTTGGATCAAGGCCCTTGATGAGGCATATCCAAATCTACAAATGGGTGGACCTTCTGCTACTAGACTCAAACCCAAACTTAGGCTCATTTATAAATAAAATTGATAGGGTTGACTCAGGATCGACCTAGACTCGCCCATTTAATAAAAAGTCTATATATAATTTTGGAGTCATGCCCATTTACTAAATGAGTTGATTGGGTTTTGGCTAATCCTACCCCAAATCCAACCATTTACGGCCTGACAGCTTGGAACATATAGTTTCCTTTTTTAATACATAAATGTGGGACGTACAACAATGTAAACTTGAATCCACTCCAACCATCCGTTTTACCCGGGTTATATTGGGTCATGGCCCTTGACTAGGCATATCCAAATCTTAAGTGGGCCACACACTAGTGGGTAGAGTGATACCCACCGTTGAAACCTTTCAGGGTCCTTGATGTTTAGTTGCCATCCATGTTTCTCAACCGCCCACGTTGCTATTTATGGGTTTGTTTTGTTCTATTATTATTATTATTATACATGTAATATTCTTACTCTGGACAGAGGGGTGAGAGTTTGGTGCCTCTCATCTAACTTTTCTTTTTAAAAAGTCTCGACCATTATATACACCCTTGGAATCGTTCATTTGAAGCGAGATTTGACGATGACCCATTGTTCGCTGAGCTCTATCCGGAGCCCAATCTCATTACAGATCTCTTAACGGTAAATAAAAATATATTTTAATAGCATATGCCAATTCATGATTTAAAATAGTGTGTATACAAGTCTTATATAAAAACTAACCGGTAATTTTGAAGTGTATATTATGTGCTTTGTATTGATCAATTTATTTTGATATCTAGATGACCCATTTGATGGATCCAAATGTGATGGACACAGATGAGCACAAAATAGTTGTTTGAACCGATCCATGGTCGGCCTGTACACTGTCATTTTCAGGTAACTTGTACACGTGTGTCGAGTATTTAGTTCACGATTTCAATGGTAAGTTAGGTGTATACCTAGGAAACGAAGAACATGGACATGTTAGATCTATGAACAGATGTATATATGAGCAAATATGAAAACCTTGTAATTAGTTTATCGTGATCAGGGTGGTCCAAAATCAAAGTGAGTGATTGGATTGCTTAACCTAGCAATATTGAGTTGTTTCAATGGTCAGTTTGTTGAACGGATGAGTATACTAAGATATACAGAGGCCTAAAATTATTATGGTGTATAAGAGTGTATAAGCATGTGTAGGTATGCATTCTTTATTACATCTTTATTAAAAGAAAAATCCAAATGCTAAGATACATGTGAAAAAGCACTCGTGTATCTACTTTGTGTAGAAATTCTCGAGATATTACACAACTAATGTGATTGACTAAAGCTCTGAACATGAATCATTTGTTCATGACACACTCACACTCTTGTACAGGGTAAGGGTACGTAAGGTATAAATTGACACCAAGTTGGCTCTCAATGGTGAAGATTGTCTATCTTGATCCAAGTTAGTCCCCTCACAAAGATAATCATACATCTCATGAACTAATGTCCACAAGTGTGTCCCACTTTCATGAACCACGACTCTCCCAAGTTAATGATCATCTTGTCCAATCTTACATGCCTAATGACTACTAAAGGAATCACTCTTCAACATACCTAATAACCATAACATGAGAGCAACACTAAATCTAAGGTATATCGCATTGTGACACCCCTTGCTTTCGACACTTGAGTGCTACCATGAGAACCTAATTTAATATGAGGGCAAACTCAATTTATATAAAGACTTGATCTTCCTAATGTATGAGTCAAGAATCAAGTCCTTGTGGGTCGGGATACATCATCGATCATCTGTAATGTCTCACAGTGTGTATGCTCCACGCTAGGCCCTGAGCCTTGAAAGCCCTACTTATAAGAGCCAAACCACAACAAACTCTTAAGAAGAAGATTTCCTATTATGGCAGGGTAGATCGCCTCAGATCAACGATCTGGATCAACGATATGATCATTCACAAAACCTAGGAAACTAAATCTATGGCCACCTTAGAGGTTGGGCACAATTAGCCAGGTCCCAAACATTAGATTAGACTCATTCAAACCTGATTTTAATTAACGTAAAAAATGCTTATATAACTTGACAAGTAATATGGAAAAATAATAAATTTATTCCATATACAGTTTGCATAAAAAATTAAGATGTAACCCACACATATAGGAGAGTTTATGAAGACTATATACATCATGGTCAGAATGGAGCAATCGACTAAGTAAAAATAATCATCTCTATTGTTTCAGTTTTTTACTTGCACTATTATTTACATTTTTATTATTACGAGAGTTGTTAAATTTAATTTTTATATTAACTGGTATTTATTAATTTTAATAAAAAATCAAGGTGACCCAAACTTGTGGTACTTGTTTATAAGTTTGGTTTAGAGTCTAAATATCCCTTAATTAGACCCATTAGACCCAACCCGTATATAAATGAGTCTGGGTGGATCTTCTTCTACTAGACCCAAACCCAAACTTAGGCTCATTTATAAATAAATTTGAAGGGTTGACTCAGGCTCAACCCAGACTCAACCATTTAATAAAAAGGTCTAGATATAAAGTTTGGAGCCATACCTGTTTACTAAATGAGCAGATTTGATTTTGGCAATACCCACCTCAAATTCAACCATTTACAGCCTGACAGCTTGGAACATATAGTTTCCTTTATATATATATATATATATATATATATATATATATATCTGTGTGTGTGGGACCCACAACAATATAAACTTGAATCCAATCCGTCCATCCGTTTTACCGGGTCATATTGTATCAGTAAAATTTGAAAAACTCGATTGAATTATTCGTCATTAAAAATATTGGCGACGGATACAATCTGTCACTGATTTTCAACTGATCAGAAATTAGCGACGGTTTTGGTCCGTCGCTAAAATATCCGTGAATCTTTATAAAAAAATAAATCGTCAGATTTTTTTTACGACAAATAGTCATTCAAGAAATAATTCACACGATTGTTTAATAAGAATCCTATTCACAAAATTGCTAAACTCAATTCAGTAAAGAGGAAATGGCCAAGTGGGGCTAACCCAAACAGCAATTCCCATAGTTTCAAGTTGGACATGAAACAAGGAATTGCAAAGAGTTTGGTCGTCGCTATGTCCCACCTCCACCATGGTCAAATTTCTACATATTTCATTGCAATATAGCAGACTTGCAATCCGGTTCAACCAACTGCCCAAAGCTCTCTAACATGTTATTAACTGGGATTGCTAGAACTACTGCCCAAAATTCCCAACAAATTTTGTAGTTGATTTTTGCCACTGCAATTTACAATCAGAAGAAAGGGAAGACTGACCCTGGCAATGGATTCCGGTGGAGTTCCAAGCAAATCAGTCGTGAGATCCAATTGATGCACCGCATTCTTTCCAGGGAACAATGGTTTCCCTGTAAGCATTTCTGCAAATATGCATCCTATGCTCCAAATATCGATTGGAGTGTACTGCAAAACACGAAAAAAATAAATTTAGAATCTTAAAGCCTAACGGCCCACATAAATTTATCCTCTGCAACTAAAATAACCGCAGTTTGGCATGAACCTTTATGGACCAAACATATAATTAAATGGAGCTTCATAAAAGAAATATCCCATGTCATACAAACTATAAGTTGTAGTGTTCCTAATTGCATTGGGACACCTAGTCTAATCCATTAATCTAGACTATTCATTAGGTCCAACACATTTCATGGGCTACCATGCAAACATCACACTGATCCCACAATTATTAACCACTCGATCGATGGCCTTTAGTATGTATAGTTAAGATTATTTACACACGTCCAATAAACAATTGGATCCATCTATTTGTCAGGGCCCATCATTCATTGCTTATGATCCTAAAGAATCACTTTTATTAGGAAATCATAACTATCCTATCCATGGTTTGAAAAATGGATGACTATAATTCATTTGATCAGTGCAATTTTAGCAGCGTAGTCCATGAAATGTGTTCTGGAGTTGATGAACAGTTCAGGTCAATCAATAGGACTGTCCAAGTCAACCAATGGAACTAGGAGAACTATAATATAGTGCTCTGAGAGCACTAGAGCACTTCTCTTTACTATTTGTGCACTATCCCTGCTTTAGAGCATGCAGAGAGAACATATAACATGCTTTTCATGAATCAACATAGCATGCTTTTAGCAAATCCATGTGCCATGGAAAATGCACATCCTAATGTTTGTGTTCATCTTTCCATGCTAGATTTGAATATTTCCACATGGTACAAAAGTACAATAATCAGATGGGTGGTATTAACTGATATTTGCATCCATACTTTATGCATCAGAGTGCAAGAAATCACTACCTGTGTCATCAATAGTCATCAGTGCATTTCTACTATTCCAATAAATCATTTCCGTTATTATAGAACGTCACTGAATGTGTTAGCAAACCTTGATTGTTTAGAAATATCATCTCCTAAAGATCTGATGCTTTGCAGGTTGAAAGTTCTCCAGTGATGCATGAGGGTATTTTTACATAAGTTTTGAATATAATCTCTACATATGCAATTAACTTCCTAAAAGAAAAAAGAAAAAAAGGCAAGTGCATAGCTAAATATAGCGACTATTTTCAGAAAAAGAAAAAAAGACAAGTGCATAGCAAAAATATAGTATCAGCATAAGTTTTAAGACCTGTCCAATGTTCACCCCTACTTTACAGCAGTTTGTTTCATGTCAATATTCCGTACAGGTCTGGCCCACCTTTCAGTGGCATATGTATTGAAATGTTGGGACCGACAGTGGATGGGTAGACCTAAAATCCTCTCCATCAAACAATACAATTTATCCAATCAATGGCGCTCTTCCATTGCATATCCCATTGGCCATGTTTTATTTTTAATCCTCTCCACTTGGTTATTCGCAGCTCTCAATTAGAGTTCGCATAAATTCTACGAAAAGGAAAATTTTGGGGCATAGCACATCCAAGATGCACCCTCGTAATGGATGTTTGCAGCCTAGTGTTGTTTTGATCCAAACAGTGGTTGTTCTGGTGCGTTTGGATGCTCCTTTGCAAACCCTGTTCTCATCTCCCACTTCTGAAAATAGGTGCTAAAATGCTGACTTGACAAAAACCAATTCAACTAGCCTTTTGCCGAGTTGATGATGCAGAAAAATCTGACCCATGCAAGGTCCAAATTACAAATCAAGTGGTCCCCAGCTGGACCACCCTTGTGCTTTGGAAGTGGACCAATACAGACAGTAGAAATATGTATCCTAGTAGATCTACCAATAACAATGTAAATGCTTATATATATATATATATATATATATATATATATATATATATATATATATATATATATATATATAGTACTCCTTTTGTTCCAAGGTCCTCTTTTAAACCATCACCTCCTCTTTCCCATTCTCAGCAAATGCTTCCTCATAACCACCAGCAGCAGCAAGGAAATCCCAGTATTTCACTAGCATATGGTCCACTGGTTGTACCCGATCCCACTTTCCAGCACAAAATATTGCGTAAGCATCAGCCACATACCTTTCGTACAAAAAAAGAGACCAATGCTATGTTATTGGTAATGGAAGAGCTATGCCGATTACCTTCTCAGACTGTGACATAAAATCCACGGCTCTTATGCATATATAAGGCTATGGTTTAGTTATACATGGTTAATGTGCTATTATTATCAGAGAAGTGACCACATATGCTTTTCATGTATGTAATTAAACTGTCCGTTCGAGATATTTACGACCCACCCATGATGTGTGTGTGTGGAATCTGGTGCGTTGTTTTGATTACTCGTTTTCACCATATGTACCAAGAGTCATCCCGGTACCAGAGTCAATGGGACAAACTGCAGGGAAGAATTGACAATCACGCTAAAACCTGCATGTTCACCTTTTCTTTTGGCCCACCTAAGTTGTGGAAATGATTGAGTTGTGTCTATTCATCTTGATGGGGCACACTAGATGAATGGTTTGCAGAAATCTGTGTAGATTAGTCAGGCAAAACTACCAAGTAATTAAAGATAAAGTTTTAGTCAAATAATATCCAAAATAACCTCAAACACAATCCACATGTCCTGACCAAATTTAAAAAGTATGTTCTTGACTTAAGAAAAGTTTTAAATATGAAACTGGACTAAATATCATTTTGGTTGTGTTTGGATGCACCATTGCCCTGATAGTCATCCACTCCCTATGCCTGGTGGGCTGGAAAATAAATCACTTTCAGAGAAAGGTACAACAATAAGTGGATCTACATCTGAGGATAAGAATCATATCCGCATTCAAATGCACTTTCAGTTAGATGATAAGCAGAAGAGGCAAATAAATCACTCAATCAAATACATACATCAACAAGATTTTACTGTTTATCCATTCATCTAAGACATTTATAAAGCCAGACTACGTATACCTGAAAGGAAATAAATCGTCAAAGATAAAACTGAATATTTCTAACTTAATTAGTTGGATGTCATATAAACATCACGGGTCGGTGAAATCGACGACCACTAACTGCTTTCGACTGCCAAAGGAGAATGAATCTCATCAGAATGAAATACACAGGGCGGAGTCCGAACTGGCATCCAAAAAGTAAAATTCTAAAATCCCATTATGAATAGGTGCCGGGATTCACGCTACATCGTTACTCAAAGTCACCCTCCAATAAATAAACCATGCAAAGAACATATAAGAGATGAAAGAGGCTTTATACCTGAGAGATGGAACCTAAAACCATGGTCAAATCACTGATGATACATATTTCCAAAGACTCCTCCATATTACACACCTACTCAAAAGACACCAACACCATACACTAGTTAAGACAAAAGATTCAGAACATTCAATTCAAGTACTGAAACTTCAAATTTCTGCTTTCATTTGTTCTACATCCACTTCCTTACTTTCTTTTTTCTTTTCTTTTTTCAGTTGAAAGATAATGAAAACATTATTGTGAAACAAATTTGGAAAGAAAGAAAAACTAGACAGTCAGAACACCACTTTTCATGTCGTGAAAGGCATGCCACAAAACAGAAATAATAGGAAAATAGATGAAACACCCCAAGCTTATGAACTCCGTAATGTTGACATCGGGTGCAAGAACAAGCTATCATGAGGTGGGTCCAATTGCACAGTTGCTCTAGCCCAAAAATTGCTACTTGACGGACATCTAGTGGTTTGTTGAAACAGGACCATCTGATGTTTTTCAATTTTTACTGTCCAATAGATGTCTACCAATGCACTATTTTTCATGGTGTGGCACACCTTATGCTTATTTTGACCAATTGTTTTGCTCTTTAAACATCATGACAGATTACATAAACAGATTACAGAACCATCATGACAAATTACATAAACTGTAAGGCCCGTATCCTAATCCGTACCGTTCCTTAGACTCCCGTGATCCTCTCCATCGAATTCTGGCAACCCGCGACTTGTAGACAGCATTTGCGCGCGACCCTAAGTCGCATCCCGCAGATCTAAGTCGACTCGACTCGAAACTTGTACCATAGCGACTGCGTCGTCGCCGCGGTTCCAACGCCGCGTCTTGCGCACCAATACGATACCTGGGCTTAAAGTAGTGGGCCCGCGTATATTTCGAGGAAACGCCGCGCGTTGCGTATCCCGAGAGAATCTCTACCCACCTATCACATCAATCAATTAAGTGCAAGTCAAGTACAACCCATCACTCCACCCATCACACTCATCCCTCTCTTACACAAGCCATCTCCAAAGTCAACTCTCTCTTAAACAACCATCCCTTTTCATCCTATCATATCCCCTTTCCCTCTCATTCTCTCTACCATTTCCGAGCAACCAAAGAGAGAACTGTCCAAGCATTCCAAGGAGAGCCAAGTGTGTGGCCCACTCCTTACCCCAAATCTCTCATCCTAACCCTTCAATCTTCATCATCTTCTATCAAAGGAGAAGCCAAGGAGCTTAGCATCCCAAGGAACCAAAAAGAAGTGTAATCGGTGGGTGAATTTTCATTGTTGGTAGAAAAGGGGTTTCTACCATTGATTTTGGTGATTTGAGGGCCCACATGTGGTGGGACCCAATTGATGTATGCACTGTATCTTGCAAAGAGAGCTCATAGTGGCGGAGCTCCCTTCACCGCTTGATTCTCTCTCTCTCTCTCTCTCTCTCTCTCTCTCTCTCTCTCTCTCTCTCTCATGATTTGCTGGCCCACTTGATGTGCATGTGTGATGGATCCGGACCATCCAACAGCAAGGGCACCCTTGCTATCCAAGTTGTCGGACGTCCAGCGATCACACCGGATGTGACGAAGGAAAACACAAATATCAGTTTGATCCAAGCAGGTGGGCCACGCTGACGTCGACCCCACCTTGATGCATGATGCATCCACGCCGTCCATCTGTGGGGACCACCGTGATATATGTATTTTATCCCACCGTCCATCTGGACGGTGGGGACCACCGTTATAGAGCTGTTGTATTGACGTCAGCAAGCTCTGTGGGTCTGATCATGTGGTATGTGTTTTATCCCTGCTGTCCAAATCTTTGGGACAGTGGGGCCCCATGTGATGTATGTGTCTGTCCACACTGTCCACACGTGGACAGGGGGACCTGCTTGATGTGGGTGTTGTATCCACACTGTCCATCCGAATAGTGGAGCCCACATGATGTATGGGTCTTATCCTATCCACACCATCCAGACATTAGGACGGTGCTAGCTGCACCGTGATACATGTGTTTTAACAACACTGTCCATCCATGGGACCACCATGATGTACGTGTTTTATCCGGCCATCCAGTCCAGCTGGACGTGGACCCCAGTTGATGTTTGGGTGTCATCTGCACCGTCCAGTTCGCTGGACGTGGACCCCACCTTGATGTGGAATGCCTCCCCACCGTCCACTTAGTTTCCAAATCATCTTAGGGCCTGGGCCTCAACAGCCAGGCCCAGCAGACAGCAAGTTCACCTGCTGCTGGACCAATGTCCAGTAGCAACTAGGCTGAGGCCCACCATGATATATATGTTTTATCCTTGCCGTCCATCAGTTTTCAGGCCCACTAGAGGTATGTGTTTTATCAGGCCCACTTGCTGATTGATGAGGCCCATTGTGAATATATGAGGCCTGCCGTGATGTGTGTGTTGTGTACACACTATCCATTTGGTGGGGCCCATCTTGCAGGCCCACCATGTTGTATATGTTCTATATTCATGCTGTCCATTTATTTCTTGACCATATGGGCTGCCCCATCAGGCCCATTATGATGTATATGAGGCCCATGTGTGAAGCCCAATGTGATGTATATGAGGCCCTTGTGTGAGGCCCAATATAATGTATGTTAGGCCCATGTGATGAGGCCCAGTGTGATGCATGTGAGGCCCTTGTGTGAGGCCCATTGTGATGCATGTGAGGCCTATGTGATGAGACCTAATTGTGATATGTGATTCTACCTTGATGTATGTGATAATGTTTATGATGCCCATCTATCTCCTAGTTAGCATGAGGACCATGGACCCCCATTATAGGGTAGGTTCTAATGGGCCAGGCCTTGGGAGCAATGATGGTTAAATGTCTACCTTGTAACCCTCCCTAGGGCCCATTGTTAGGCCCATTCTCATTGATTTGGGCCCCCATAGTGTTACCTATTTAGTCTTAGTGGGCTAACCCAAACCGTTGGGCCCCCACTATTGATTATGCTTCCGCCATGCCTTGTGGACTTTTCCAAGTTATAGAGCCCACCTTGTGCTTATTGGGCCCTTGGGAAACCCAAATTGCTACATGACGGCCCACTCCTTACTCTTAAGCCCATACTTGATATGAGTAAGCCGTCTAGGCCCATCCTTGTTATGAGGAGAGTACATCATCATCATATAACATGCTTAGTATAACTTCATAATACATGCCCATATGCATCATATGTATGTTTGATACGAGGAGTGACTGATCATAGCATATGCCATTGGGCAGATTATTTATGGGACTCTGATAGGCGGAGTTGCCCCACATGAGCGCGCAATACACACATGATTGGTGCATGACTGCATAGCATGATTCATGCATCTCGCATTGTGTGATGTGATCATTATGCGCCCTAGCGACATTAGGGTCGTAGCCTCCACAGGCATATCGTGGATGACAGTATTGGATATTGAAAATATTTTGGTTCTAGCATATGGACACTATGAATGTGTATGGGTGAAAGTCCCTAAACCGTTATGGTACTAGGAGGATGCTCCAACGTCAAGACCGAGTGGATACATGAGCGCACGAAGGCTGTATACCAGTAGGTCGTGTCTCTCACTGTGTCGTGGTTGATTGGAAGGGGGTGTGGCCTTACCCGCTAGAGTGAGAGGGGCAATGTTAAGCTGAGTTTGACCAGCTTGAGGAATGGGTCCTCTATTGACGAGCCGTTGACAAGCAGATAGTGAAGTCTCTTCACTCACCCAATTGTACACTTAGATGGGGCGGCAAGCTGGCATGGAGTGTATTAGACTCCGGTGATATTCCAGAGATGAGCTGTACTGATATGTGGATACAGCTGGGGACTAGTATGATTGCATTGCACCTTACATATGTCATTTGGCCATATAGGCCTTGTATCGCATAGCCTTGATATGGCCGATAGCATTCATGTCTTGCATCGCATAGCCTCAATATGGTTGATACCATTCATGTCTTACATCGCATAGCCTTGATATGGTCGATAGCATTCATGCCTTGCATCGCATAGCCTTGGTACGACTGATAGCATTCATAGACTTACCAGTATGATTCCGCATTACTCTGATATTACATACTTGACATATACATTTCGCACACACTTACAACACCATCTAAGCTTTTTATAAGCTTATGCACGATCGTTGCGTACAAGTGACGCTAGGACGCCACAACAATACTGAGCTTGGAACGTGCGACTATCTTCTGGAGCTTTTGATTATCGATATTGTATTTTCCTTATGCATTGTACTTAAAGCTTTTTATTATAGTGGATATGTGGTGATGTTTTTTGTTGTCGTTGTTGTGAGTTATGCTTCTTACGAGATAAATGTACATTGGAATCCTCCTTATAGGATCCCGGGATCGGAACCTGGTATATGGGTGTCAGGAGCTGAGAATGGGGTACTATGGAGGCTGTTGGCGCCGAATTCGGTGATTAAGAATGTTGTGAGCCCAATTTCCGAGTTTGGGGAGTGACATAAACAGATTACAGCCAATATATGTAATAACAATTAAACTAAATGTTTGTACATAGTAGATAATCCACCATAAAGTGTGTGTGTGTGTGTGTGTGTGTGTGTGAACCTCATTTAAATAACTTGAATGCTTATGTGAAGCATCTAAATCATTTCCACCGTTTGGTTTGTGCTTCATAGACCATTCCAAGGTAGCCTCAAGATCAACTTTCTCTCTCTACATTAAATGAGAGCTTGTCACACCATATGCAGGACTCCAAACTAATAAAAAATATTGAAGTAATAAAAATAATTGGAAGCATACAGAATGTGGCTGAGGTAAAACAGAAGTTGCGTGAGAAATACCGATAACAATTGCTACAGACAAAGCAAAAGCATACTTCATTCGGGAATGTGCAGAAGCATCAACCTTAAGAATGTGGCACCCATTGAGACTACAGAAAGTTTGTTCATCAACATTCTGAAGTATCTGTTAACTTTATATATCAAATTCAGCTCATTCAGATTTTGTTCCCTCATCATGTGCAAGTTCTGTGTTCACTCACACTATGTAGCTTACTCAAGTTTGAAATATATTTCATCCCTATCTCAATGATGGATTTGGGGTACTGTGCAAACTAGCTAGTAGAGCTTCACATTCTCAAGTGCTGCATTGAAATGAATGACACCCTACCTCATCAAGCAAAAGGAGACTACTATCAGGTCCCTCTCCAAATTCTTACTTTGTGTCCACTAGTATCAGACCATATTCCAAAGCCACACACTGCAAGTAACAATTAACAAGGCACGATGAATGATAGTGGAAAGTGAGATTATGAAGTTAACTTTAATAACAGATTTGAGGCTACAGTTATATGCTAATGGCAACATCAATATTCATGTCATGTTGATAAGGAAAAGAATCCATGTGCTACTCTAAGGTTTCCAAGAAGAGAATTGTTGCCTGCAACCTTCTCATTCATTAACTTGTAGACAAGTCATTCTACTCATTACCCAACAGCCTAACTCAGATGGAGTTAATAAAAGTGATCACATACAAAATATTTTTTTACTTAAACCAAGTAGTAACCACCTATGTGAATGTTGGTTGGGATCACTTGAGAGATCATTGGATATGCCCATATAATATAAACCCAAGAGATAACACATCATAAACCCACATAACTAGGCTTCACAAGTTTTAGATGAGAGGAGAGGATGTAACCATTCTACCTTTTGGGTTTGATTGTATAGATGGAAGCTGGTTTTTCTGTGAATTTTGATTTACCAGTAAGATCAGTAGATTTTTTATTTATTTTTTCCATTTGTACAAAACCATTTTCAAGCTGAAAATTAGTCTTATTTTCTCCTTTCCCTACCCTTTTGGAGGTTACCATTTACACCTACGTTAACAATCATTACATTCACTGCTATATTATTGTCAATCTTGGAAACAGTGGCAAAACCATGGCTCCCAATGAGAAGCCAACCTTGCACAAAAATCAGGCTATCCACTCATCAAGGCTGCTTGCTGCGGCCCACCTGACCGTGCAGCTTCAATGTCCCATACATGTGCCAAGTTAGCATGCGTGGGGCATGGAGTGGTTTATCAGGCCAAGTCCCATACAAAGTTCAAGGAAAATGAATGACCTGAACAACTCACTTGCTCTGCAATGAATGTAATTCCCCCATGATTGAACATTTCATACATCTCGTGCCCAGGATAGGATTGAAAGGCTACCAGGTTCTTTGATAGGCATAGTAGACAGATATTGCCCATGATGCTGCAAGCAATAATAAAGAAACCCATCATGCCACATTAAACATGTATAGGGCTGAAACACAATGTTGATTACCTAGTCACAATAGTTCAGAGCAGAAAATACAGTAATAAGCCTACCATCATCATGTTCCATCTTATAGCACTCATCTTTCACTTCACAGATCAAACAATTAGATCTGCCATACATACTTCATGGCAGAGAGCATATTTATCTAAAATAAGAGCACATGATATCACTAGTCAGGTGACCATACAAACTAAGAATAATATAACTGAATCATAAAAAGCAACCTTGATGCAATAGACTTCTTGATGCACGATGGTTACCAATGGATGGATAGCCATGAATCATGATCAACCTGAAATCCAAATCTCAATTCTTTGAGAACAGATTAATGCAAAATTTCAAAACAAAAGCATAGTCCGAAGACAAATACCGCCTTCTCTCAGGAAATTCAACAAATAGCTAATGTACAAACCGTATCCCCAATTTTGAACTGAATTAGAAGAGAATATGGGCGGATTTACCTGCAAGAACCTGACGCTCGAGATGGAGGGGTTATGCAAAAACCATATCCCCTGATTCTCCTGAAATCAGCAAATCCATCCCGGATCCACTACCAGATCGACAATGGAAATGAGTGCAGCGGCAACGGGTGCAGCGAGTTCCTGCCGGCGACAATGGGGTTTGAACGGTGCTGAAATGTTTTGATTGGAAATGGGTTAGGCCGGCATTGCTCAGAAAGGTGGAGAGAGAACAAGAGTCACAACGAGTGAGGGAGAGAGCGAGCGCGAGAGCTGGAGGGAAAGCGAGAGAGGAAAAGACATTGAAAGAGGGTTTCAGAAATGCCCCTTTCAACATCAGTTTTTGATTCACATCCGAACAATGTGTTAACGCCAAATTATATAATAAACTAAGTTTTCAGCCATACATGTAACGGCCCATTTACCAAATGGTTAAGATCGTATAATATGGGTACAAGGTAAATATTAACCATCTACAAGAGGACCCACTATTTGGATGGTCTGGATAACTATATATCATTTCCACTAGTGACCGTGTAAATCACCACCATTTTACATTGGACCCAAACCTAGCACATTTAAAACCAAAACTAACACCATAAGGCGCACAACGTGAGCTTTTACATGGTGTAAGCATGTCTTTCATTGTGACGGTAGAGCCCATGGTTCCAAAATCTAGGCAGTTGATTACTTGATTCTACATGTGCATTGGCTATATATAAAGAATTTCATCGATAGATTGATCTTGAAATTTATATTCGTGGCCTGCAATAGACGGTTAAAAACGAAAAAGAGCATAATGTCCTATGATCGGAAGGTAAAATATTCATAAATGCAAGGCCATGGTTTGGTGATCCAAACCGTTGATATGATGAGACGCACTGTTGATGATCCAAAGAACGAGGTAGATCCAAAGTTCAAGTGGACCCCACCGCAGAAAATAGCGGGGGACAGTGACACCCATCGTTGAAACCTTCCCAGGGCCCACCATGATGTTTATTTGAGATATAATCTGTTCATAAGTTAACAAAATCTTGGAAGAAGGAAAACACAAATATCAGCCTGGTCAAAAACTTTTACAGCCCACAAGAAATTTTCAATGGTAGACGTCCAATCCTTACTTGTTTTTTTATTAGGTCAGCAAGTTTCTGTGCAATTTTAATCTAAAAATTTGTCCCAATTTGCAAATCTGATCTATTCAATCTGTTATACTTGTCAGGATCTTTAATTTGACTGGTCACTCATCCCAATCGAGTTCCGGATGAGAAAGATATTGGACAGACAAAATTGCTCAACAATATGATGGGCCATATCTTGCGATTCAACAATCATATTTGAATAAAATTTAATATAAACATATGAAGTCATTTACTCTTCAATTTGGACTAATCGGACTTTCCAAAATCTATGGAGATCTAGACAAAATGAGCGTGCTCATATAAAGTGTTTTGGACAAGTCTGATGCATTTTAGATCTAAATGAGTTTAATTTTGTTCTGTCCTAATTAGCACATTCCGGACATACCTGACCGTTCAGATCAATTTTAGGATGGCTTGATCATAAAAATTGATCAATCTCATCATTATAAGTTATTCTTGCAATTACACTTCATTATACTAGGGCATCATTTTTTTAAAGTACCCGTGGACCTGTGTGTATGCATAAATAATTGGAGGTTCATTTTTTATACAAGTGAATTTATCAATTTATTGAAACTTCTCAAAATTTTCAAGAAGCTAATTTTTTTTTCCTAAATCACAATTATTATTTTTTTTCAACTTCTTAACTTTCTTTTTTAAAATGACAAAATTTTCTCAAAATCTTCGTGTTTTTCTAAATCTCCAAAAAATATAAAAATATATAAATAATTAAATAATTAAAAAAATTAAAATCTTAATTTTTCTCAAACATTGTCAATTTTTTTTTCAAAATTACAATTATTTTTAAACTTCTCAATTTTCCTTTTCAAAATGTTTTTTAAAAAAATCAAAATCTCAAAATTTTTTTCTTCAAAATTTCTATATTTTTCGAACTTTTGCATTTTCTTTATCAAAATGTCTTTCTTTTTTCAAACTTCTCAATATTTTTTTGAGACTCTTTTTTTTTTTTAGTATCATTTTTCTTAATAAACTTTTCAAAATTCCAAAATACAAAATCTCATTTTCTTTTTAAAAATCTCAATTTTTTCAAACTTATCAATTTATTCAAACTTCTCAATTTTTCAAGATGCCAATTTTTTTAAGTCACATTTTTATTTTCTACTCATTTTTTTTTCAAAGTGTATTTACAAAAAGTGTATATATATATATTTCAACATTTCAATTTTTTTTTAAAAAAATATCCTAGGCTCCACTATAATTTTTATTTGACATCCAACCTCTTGATTACGTCATACAAACTTGGATGAAGGGGAAAAAACAAATAACAACTTAATCCAAAACTTTCATGGCTCTCGAGAAGTTTTTAATAGTTGGCGTTCAATTAACACTGTTTCCGCAGTGCAATTTTGACATAATTTTTTTTGCAATTTAGAAATCTGATCCAGTCAGTCTATTCTACTTTTCAAAGGCTTCGATTTGAATGGTCACTCACCCCAATTGGGTTTCGGATGAGAAAGATATTAAAAGAACAAAATTGATCAACAATATGATAGGCCATATCTTGTGATCCAACAATCAGATTTGAGTGAAATTTAATCTAAACATCTAATCAGATTGTCCAAGATCTGATCAAGATCTTGACAAATTGATCATGCCCATTTAAAGAGTGTTTTGGATGGATGTAATTTGCTTCGGGTCACAATGAGTTGAATTTTGTTCTTTATCCTAATTAGCACATTCGGAACACATTTGACCTTTCAGATCAACTTTAAGATGGCTTGATCATAAAATTTGATCAATCTCATCAAACTTAATCCGGATTTTTTTTCAAATCTCAATTTATATATATATATATATTTCAAACTTTATCATAATTTTTTCAAACATGTCAATTTTTTTCTTCAAAATCACTTTTTTTTTTCCAAATTCTCATTTTCTTTTATCAAACTTCTTAATTTATTTCAAAATATAAAATCTCAATTTCTAAATAAAAATCTCAAAGTTTTTCAAAATCAAAATTTTCAAACTCGTCAATTTTTTTAAAATGCCATTTTTTTTTTAACTTAAGATTTTTTTCAACATGATTTTTTTTTGTCAAAATTTTGATTTATTTTTAATCTCAATTTCTTTTCAAGTTTACTTCATTTTTTAAATATCTTTTTCTTTCAAAAACTACAAATTAGGGGATTTTTCATGTGATATTGCGATGCATTTATAAACTATTTTTCATGCAAAAATAAACATAAATTCCACTCAATTGATTAAAAAAAAATTAAAACTAATAACAATCGATGCATTCAATTAATTCATTAAAAAAAAAATCATATTGAAGTTTAGGGCAAAAGTTGTTAATTCTATTAAACACAAGTATTTTTTAAAACTCATTTTTTAATCATTATAAAAAATGTTAACTAAAATTTCTTTTTCAAAATGTTAATTTTCTATCAAATTGTCCATTTTTTTATCTTAAATTTTTTTTCAAAAATTTTAAGAAAATATTATTTTGGTTATTAAAGTTTTTAATATTTTTTTTTCAAAATCTCTTCTTTTTTTTTTTTTTTCTTTTTTTCCCAAAATCCTTTTTCGAACTAAACAATTTATTCAAACTTATCAAAAATTTCAAGACGCCAATTTTTATTTTTTTTTCAAAAGCACCATTTTGTTTTCAACTTTACAATTTTCTTTTTCAAAATGAAAATTTTTGTCAAAATCTTGGTGGTTTTTCAAATTATTATTTATTTTTTTCAAAATCACAAATTTTTTAACTTTTCAATTTTCCCTTCAAAATGTCAGTTTTTTCAAAATCTCAATTTCTTTTTCAAAATATATATATTTTTTTCAAAGTTGTAAAATTTTTCACAAATTTTTTAATCTTTTCAATCTTCTTTTTCAAAATATCATTTCTTTTTTCGAAATCTATTTTTTTTTACAAAAATATTAATTTTATTCAAACTTACATTTTATTCAAAATCTTAATTTTTTTTAAATCACAGTTTTTTAATAAAAAAAAACTTCTCAATTTTTCTCAAACATTGTTAGTTGTTTTTTAAACTTCTCAACTATTTTTATTTTTTAAAAAAAACTTCTCAATTTTTCTCAAACATTATTATTTTTTTTTTAAAATTATCAAATATATATATATATATATATATATATATATATATATATATATATATATATATATTTCTCAATTTTCTTTTTCAAAATGTCAATTATTTAACAAAATCTTGATTTTTTTAATCTCAATTTTTTTCGAACTTTATTTTCTAAAATCTAAATTTCTAATAAAATACTAAAGATAAGTTTAGATATAAGTTTAAAACCAAAAAAAATTTATTAATAATTTCCACTTAATTGATAAAAAAATTAATGCATTCAATCAATTGATACAAAAATAATCTTAGATACAAATAAATCATTGAAATTCTTCTTTTTTTTTTTAAACCTCTTAGCTACAATAAAGTATAACTTTGCAACAAATTCTACAATATATATATATATATATATATATATATATGGGACCAAAGTGATTTAGGATGGACCATGATCCATCGCAAAAGCAAAAACAATCCGTCGCTAATTGTTTTTTTAGTTTGGATTTTAGGCAGTATTTAGTTCGTCGCCAAATCTTAATTTGCTACGGACCAAATCTGTCGCAAACTCCATTTTAGCAACGTGTTTGGTCCGCTAAATCCCGCCACTTTGACATAATTTTCATAAAAAGGTCATGCACGTTTGACCTTTTCTATAAGCGGCAGACTAAATCCGTCATTAAATCAAGTTCTTTTGGCAACGGACGAAATCCGTCGCAAATTTGCCATTTTGGCATAGTGATCTTCTTTCATTGAATATCTACTTGATAATCAGTCACCATTTAAGCTCCAGTACTTGATTTCTTTGGATCTTTAACATCTCTTATCTTCAACTTCATCCTCCAATCTTCATTTCTTCAACTCGTATTATTTTTTAGGCCTTAAATCACTACTTTAAGCTTGTATTTGACTTCGGCTTCAAAATCATTCTACATGTAGAAAACATATATAATTAGTTCCATTTAGTACTTGAATTGCATGGAAAAGTAATGCATAAGAGGAGATAAATATGCAATATTTATATCTCAACAACCCACAATTGCACAAGTGTTGTGCGTTAATTCTAAACAATTTCCACTAGTGTGGTCCATCCGTGATGAGTTTTTCCCTCAAACTTAGGCAGATGGCATGAAATTAAAACCCTTTTCATATGGACGACTTGGATTTGTTATAAGACTATCCAGTAGGTCCTACATAGGGTATCGTGTGGGTTTAAAAGGTGGCCCCACGTAGGGTATCATGTGGGGTTCAAAAGGTGGGGCCCTTGCACGGTAAAGCCATTTAGCATTTTCTTTCTTTCTTTCTCATTTATCAAAGCAGGGGACCACACGAAGAGCTTTTTTTTATTATTTTTTTAATAAACTTTGTATATTGTATAGATGAGACAATGTACAACCATTCGGACGGGGCCACGAAGGACAGGAAAGTGCAACCGGGCCCCGACTATCATATAACAAAATAAAATACAAAACTGGAAAGGGAATAGAAGTCGCGGCAGGGAAAAAGAGACTGAATTATAGCAGTCTCATCAGCAAGCACTGAAGATAAGGGGCCTGAGAGGGGCTAGGTGGACTAGAAGGGGCGATTACCCAACTCCTTTCTTGATTTTGTGATGTCTAACATGGACCATGCCGGCTTTGTCCAAGACCAGGTTGCCTCTAATAAGACAGGGTAGATCCGATGACCACACGAAGAGCTGGGGACCACCACAAAGAGACGAATCACCATTGACAATTGGTAGTTATATGGATGGTCAACCCACTCCCGACAATGAGGACTAACTCTAGCTAATCTCTGTAAAATGATGGGGAAGTTCTAAGCAGAAAAAGTTTTTTTTTTTTTTTTTGTTATTTTAAAGTTATTCGGTCACATTTTTAAATGTAGAAGCTATGACACCCAAAGGTTTTTTTTTGTGTTTTTTTAAAAAATTTATTTTTCTTGTTTGAATGGTTAGAGTTTGTGGAAGGGAGGAGGATGTGGTGTTTGTATGGATGGTGTATGGTGTATGTGTGGTGAAGATTCTGGTGGTCCCATGTTGGAGGGAGATATATATATATATATATATATATATATATATATATATATATATATATATATATATATATCTTCTTTGAATGGTTAGAGTTTGTGGAAGGGAGGAGGATGTGGTGTTTGTATGAATGGTGTATGGTGTATGTATGGTGGAGAGTGTGGTGGTCACAGAAAAGGACTATAGATCGCCGATATTATATATGGATCGCCAATATTTACTATGGATTACTGATACACAATGGCTATCAACGATCCATAGTTAATATCAATGATCCATGTTAATTATCGGTGATCCACATTTAATATTAGCAATCCAATCCTTATGCATTTAATAAATTATGGATGGTGTCTTTGTACGAATTGGTGTGGTTATACTTAAATCTAATTTTGTCTTTCAAGCACTATAAAATCCTTATTCGTAACAAGAAAACCTAGTCCTTGCTTAAATACTCCAATATAAAGGTCACCATGAAGTGCTTACAATTTCTACTTTATTTTCAAGGATGCGTTCAAGAAGTTCCCTATCGGAGGGAGATGTTTAGAAGAACCTAATTCAAGTATTTTCTTGATTTCGATGAAAGAGGATGGAGGGAAAATGGACCATTAATACACTATCTGATGCAGAGGCACCTCAGTGACCTTTGCATTGACTTTGGTGGCACCATTTTTTGATCCAGTGAGATGAACTTTGCCTTGATTATGGGTCTCAAGTGGGGAATACCAAATGAATCAAAGCAGAATGATCAAGGATCATACAAGAGTATTAGGAATCAAATTTTTAAGGATCAGTCTCATATTATAAAGAAGGATTTACTGAAAGTATTTTAGAACAATCCAAGGAGGTAGTACCAATGACACAGTCTCTGTACTGTTGACGATGTTGATATGCGTAGAGAATTTAATAATTAGATTGCCTAAAAAGAGCACATGCAAAGATAAGTATATAAATCTACGAAATAATTATGATACATTTGATAATCACTCATGGAGTGTGGGGTACTAGATTTTGAAGTAGCGAATATTGTGATTAAGGAGCACCTTTCTACAATTTCCGCAGATGCGCATATGCCCTAAAGGTATTTTTTTTCCTATGAATTTTTGTAAACTATTATGCCACTATAATATGCCTCATTTTAATATTCCTTATTTTTCTCATCCAACGGTTTGGGCATATAAGGCCATCCCCGGCCTATGCGACCCAAAGAGTTGGACCACCAGATGTAGTTCGATAAGAATCCCATGATTTTTGAATTGGACAGTGAGTAAGGTGAGAAAATATAAGGCTCTATCAGAAGTTTTTACAAACGGATAGGTAAGTTAAAATATAACCTCAAACTTGATTTGTTTATATTGTATTTCAGTGTTTCTAACATTACATGTATATTGTTGCAGCTTAGGATTAGCAGCGAACTCATCCCCATAACAGATGATGAAAAAACTGTCATTGTTGTATGAAAGGAAGAGGTCAAGAAGAGAGAGGTGGTGAATGAGAGGAGTATGAAGAAGATAGTTAAAAAGATGGAGGCGGGTGGGAAGAAAAAGAAGAATAAGGGGAAAGAGACCCTATTAAACTCAAATAGTGGAAGGAGAGTCAAGTAAAGAGAGTAGGGGAGAAGAATAGACTCCCGCTTGAAGAAGTTATTGGAAAAAATTTAGCAGTATGTGACGCAGGGATGAACGTGATGAGGTTGATCACTGTCTTCCTCAAGGATAACTACTCTGAATCTACAGAGCTCCTCTGGACTCTTCACAGGGACTCCTCGAATCCATGAGGAAAGAAAGTAAGAAAGTAGAAATAAATTCCAATAAATTCGTAATTTGATTGATGAATGAGATAAACAAGTTCACAACCCTTTAAAAAGGGATACCAAGCAATGAGAGAGAAATCAGAAGCAAAATATAACTACAACTCCTAGAATTCGCAACTCACTATAAATAGTAAACTTACTACTTATAGACGGTTGTGATGTCTACTAGTGCAAAAGTTTTTTAGCCAAAAATAGTAAGTGTCCTATTTGGCTTCACAAGCTGTTCTCCTAATTATTCTAAGCTCTTTTCACATTGGGCGCAACTCCTAAAGCCCAACAGATGAAGAGTTATAATCAAACTAAAACTTACTATTTATAGTAAAAATGGAATTAAAATAGGGAAATGACCATTGATCAAGGGGTATTTTGCAAATCCGGCTTGTGCAACCTGATATATCGGGGTTGGGTGGCTAAAGTAGCTCGTTCTACCCCAAAATCATATATTTTATGCCTGATAACTCATTCCGGATTGTGAGATACGCTCGGTCCTGATCACTTCTGTCGTCGACCAGGCCTTTTCTAATCCATCTTGGCCATGAAATTGTCTGTGGCCTGCTCTACATTAGTCCCCTCCACTTCAAAGGAACTCGTCCTGCTCTGGTTCATGATACTCGTTCAGGTCCGCGTCGTTGAAAGTCTGTGAGATTGCCATGTCATCTGGAAGATCAACAACATAAGCGATGTCATTAATATTTCAGATGATTGGTACCAGTCCAATCTTCTTATTCTTCAACTTGTTGTACGTCTTGGTCGAAAATCTCTCTTTGAGCAGATGGATCATAACGCGGTCGCCCACCTCGAACACTTTTTGTCGCTGATGTTTGTCCGCGTGTTCCTTGTACTTCTTGTTCGATGCATGTAGCTTGGACTGCTTGGTCTGCACCTCACATGTATGCCCACGATCATGTCTGTCATATGTTTTACTGCAATGCTCATGCTTAGGAGCTTGGGCAGAGGGACCAAGTTAAGTGTGTGGCGACGCACTCGTTTGTAGATAATTTGGAACGATGATTTTCCTGTCGAGCGGTTCACCATGTTGTTGAATGCAAACTCTGCTTGAGACAAGGCCAAATCCCACTGCTTTAATTTTTCTCCTTACATACAAAGAAGAAAGTTTCCCAATGTGCGATTTACAACCTCGGTCTGCCCATCAGTCTGTGGGTGGTAGGCGCTACTTAATTGAAGTCGTGTATCGAATCAAGTCCACAAAGTTTGTTAAAAGTGGTTAATGAACTTTGTGTTACGATCATAAGTACTGGTCTTGGGGACCCCATATAGCCATACGACCTCCTTAAAGAATAGATTCGCCACGTGTGTTGCGTCGAGAGTCTTCTTGTATAGGATAAACACGTACTAATTGTGACCAGTAATACCGCTCTTCCACAAGAGCTCACGTCTTGTCTCACCTAAGGTGTCCAGTGAGGCCACCTCCATGTAGCTCCTGAATAATCTGTTCCCTCAGAGAAGTTTGGGGGATGCACAATCGATTCCCTTTGAAGATGAAATCGTCTGGTATGTGAAGGTCATTAGGGTGACCTTCTTAGCACTTCATCTAAGAATCTTTAAAGTCCTCGACCTCGGCATATAGCTCCTTGAGACAGTCGAAGCCGACCACCTCATTGCTCATTGTAACAAGTAGAGATGCATGACGGTTAAGTGCATTAGACACCTTGTTCTGCTGCCTTAACTTGTGCTTGAGAATAAACATGAATTCCTGTAAAAAAAGCAACCCATTTAGCATGTACACAATTAATATTAGTCTGACTATTAATAAACTTTAATGCTTGATGGTCAGTGTACAAAATAAACTCTCTTTGAATCAGATAATGTCGTCAATGTCACAGCGCCTGAACAACTGCGTATAACTCAAGCTCATACATCGACCACTTCTTTCGGGCTTCTCTCAGCTTCTCGCTATAGAAGGTTACCGGCCTGCCTTCCTGTGATAATACTTCAATTCCAACATATGAAATGTCACACTTAACCTCAAACAACTTGTTAAAATTAGGAAGCACCAAGACCAGTGTTGTGGACAAACAGTGCTTGATCTCATGAAAGCTCTTGTTAGCTTCATCGGTCCACTGAAATGGTCCGTTTTTCATGCAATTTGTAATAGGCGTGATTATTGTGCTAAAATTTCACATGAATCGACGATAGAAGGTCGCCAACCCATGAAAACTCCTCACCTCGTGAATGTTTGTCGAGATCGGCCATTCCCTAATGGCTCGCACCTTTTCCTCATCCACACGGATGCCCGTTGACATTATAACAAATCATAGGAGCAACAGGCTATCCATTAAAAAGGTACACTTCTTCAAGTTGAGGTACAACTTGTTAATTTGTAGGACCTGCAATACCTGTTTAAGATGTTTCCTGTGCTCCGTCTCATCGTGGCTATATATCAGTATGTCATTAAAATATACTACCACAAATCGGTCAGTGAACAGTTTTAGAACTTGATTCATCAAATGCATAAAAGTACTTGGTATGTTTAATAGACCGAAGGGCATGACAAACTACTCATATAACCCTTTCTTGGTCTTGAATACCATTTTTCACTCATCATCGGGTCATATACGAATCTAATGGTACTCTCTCCTTAAGTCTAGTTAAGAGAACACCTTAGCCCCTTCTAGCATATCAAGCATGTTGTCCAACCGCGGTATTGAGAACCGATATTTAATGATAATTTTATTGATTGTCCGGCTATCGACACACATACATAGCTCCCATTTTTTTGTGTTAATAATGCTGGTACCGCACATGAGCTCGTGCTCTCTCTCAATAGACCCTTACGGATCAATTCCTTCACTTGCCCCTGAAGTATCTCACACTCCTTTGGACTCATCCGATAATGAGAGCAGTTTGGCAGGCTAGCCCCAAGGGCGAGGTCGATGTGATGTTGGATGTCCCTCATGGGGGCAATCCATCGGGTAAATCTTGAGGCCAAACTTCTTTGAATTCGTTTAGCAATAGTCTTAAACTTAGAAAAATATTTGAGGGTTTTGATTCCTCACCCTTCACCACTATGGCATATACCTTGCCGATTTCCTTGGATTCCTCCATGAAATCCCGAATGGTCAGGAGGGAACTCCCCTCCACTTTAGAGGCTTCAGGGTGGTTTTCTGGTGCCATATGGGTAAGGATTATTTTTCAACTATCCTTGACGAATACGTATATATTATCTCGTCTTCGATTGGTCGCATCATGGTCCGACTGCCAAGGTGGACCGAGTAATATATGGCATGCTTCCATGTCGACCACGTCACAAAGTATTTAATCCTTATAATTTCTGCCAATTGAAAACGAGATAGTGCATTGTTCAGTTACCTTGGTCTCGTTTATTTTTTTAATCTAGCCAATTAAGTACGGGGAATGATGTTTTGTCGTTGGTAGTTGCAACTTGTCCACCATCACTCTTGAGACGATGTTCTTGCTACTTCCATTATCTATGATCACGTCACAGACCTTTCCATTGACAGTGCACCGCATACGGAATATATTGCGTCGCCATGGATGTAATTCTTTCTGTGGGGTATATAGCAATCGCCTCACAACTAGAGATTCACCATGATCCTAGACCGTCAACTCATCGTCATCTGCTCCTTCCTCAGTAGCTTGCTCATATTCATCAAAGCCATGGTCTTTTTCTGCGACCTCACCTTTAGTACCCCATTCGTTTATGACCAAGTGTACTGCGAGACGTTGAGGACAGGTGTTTGATAAGTCGCCCGGTTGGCCATAGTGGTAACAATTGTTCGACCTTCGACAAACATAAAGATTTAGAATCCTACTCGGGCCCGCTATTGTGGGTGTTACACGTTTAGGCCTAGATGAGCCGCTTCTCGTATCACGGTTTGCGGTTGTGGGAGGTTGAAGACATTCTCCTACTGGTTCTTTTCTTCGTGCCAGCACTGGATCCTGCACGGGACCCGTTATGGGGGGTCGAATTAAAGGATAAGCCCGATTAAAGACTTTCGCAAGCTGTGTTTCTGCCATAGCTACCAACTGAACTATTTTATCCACAGTCCTTACTCGGTGCATTTGAACTCGATCCTGAATTGTCGATCATAACCCTCCTATAAATCATGCCACCTTCTATGACTCAGATTCTGATAGATCGTTTCGTGTTGCCAGCCGCTGGAATTCTTTAGTGTAATATTTGACAGTTCGATTTCCTTATCGAAAATTTTGGTATTGCTGGAATAATATCTGCTCATAATCACTGGGGAGGAATCGTGATCAAAGAAGGTGCCTCATCTGTGGCCATAATGAGATGAGCGCTTTGTTCTGGTTGGCACGTGAGATTTGTAATTGATCCCACCATGCAAAAGCACCAGATTTTAATTTAAACGCTACCAATTTCACCTTTTTATGATATATAACGTCTATATAATCAAAATATCTCTCTACTTCCGTTAGACAATCGAGGAAATCTTCTATGCATAATAAACCATTAAAACTAGAAAGTTCAGCCTTACCTCGATAGTCTCTTTTAGCACGATCGATATGATTGCCTCCATGGATTGGTCAACGGGCAAAGCTTCATTAAAGTCCTTGTTGCTAGAACTCGAATCATCTAGTGTAGCCCTACGGTTTACTACTGGTAGTGCTCTATGAAAATTGGGGTCGTGTCGTACAGCAACCACGGGCGGTGGAACAATCATAGGCGGTGGAGCATCGCCTAGGGCTTGGGACAGAAGTAGCGCATCCGCAAGACGATCGAGGGTTGCCTGCAGCTCTTGCATGGTCTACTGACTCTCTCGGTTGAAAGCATCCATTCTTTTCGCAAGATAACGAATCCCTGAATCACTGTCCAGAAGATTTTAGCTCATACCTTCGTTGTTTGCCATCGGCCTGAGGGGAATCCTCTCTTTGATACCAATTGATGCAGGGATGAACGTGATGAGGTCAATCACCGTCTTCCTCAAGGATAACTACTCCGAATCCACGGAGCTTCTCTGGACAACTCACAGAGACTCCTCGAATTCACGAGGAAAGAAAGCAAGAAAGTAGAAATAAATTCTAATAAATTCATAATTTGATTGATGAATGAAATAAATAAGTTTACAACCCTTTAAATAGGGATACCAAGCAATGGGAGAGAAATCAGAAGCAAACTATAACTAAAACTCCTAGAATTCGTAACTTATTATAAATAGTAAACTTACTATTTATAGACGGTCGTGATGTCTACTAGTGTGCAAGGTTTTCGGCCAAAAAATGGTGTCCTATTTGGCTTCACAAGCTGTTCTCGTTGTCACTACTAGTGTTATTGGTATCGCTGAGCTGGAGATAAAGGTAATATCGGAGATAATTCGAACATTGAGTGCATTCACCTGCTTTTCCATTCTTTATTATTTTGATAAAAAAAATGTATGCATCGGGTGTTGTAATTATTAATTTATTAATATAATTATTCTTTTTATGATGAATGATGTTCAAATGGATGATTGATTTAGAGAAACTTTGAAATTGAAGAATGTTGAAATAGATGATTATTGTAATAGATGAATGCTGTAAGGGAAGAATGTCATAATGGAGCAATATTTTAATGGACGAATATTGCAATAGAGCAATATTGATTATGGATTACCGATAGTCAATGTGGATCGTCAATAATAACTATAAATCGTCGATAGTCAACATGGATCGCTTATAATCACTGTGGATCACCGGTAGTCAGTATGGATCGCCAATAGTTAGCGTGGATCGTCAATATTCATTGTGAATCGCCGATAGTCTATGTGGATCACGAATAGTCACTATGGATTGCCAATAATCAATGTGGATTGTGATATTCACTTTGTATCATCGATAGTCGTTGTCGATCACCAATAACCACTGCAGATTATCGATAGTCACTGTGGATTGGAGATCCACAACGTATATCGGTGATACATAGTGAATTACAAGATTCTTCCATCTCATGTGTTAAGTGGTTCAGTGGCATTTTCTATGCGAGTTTGAGAACTACGGATGAGTTGGGTCGTTGGTGTTGAATACACATTATATATGGTGAAGGAATAGCTCCATAATGTGTATGAGCAATCCAATGTGTATTAGTAATCCACAGAGTTTGTCAACGATCTAGGGTGTGTACAGGCGATCCAAAGAACATGAAACAAAAAATAAAGTTTGGTGGCATATAAAGTAAAAGATGGATAACGGTTTGTTCATTAAAAGAATGATAGGATGACTACATATATCAAAGACAATACATCTTAATTTAGCCGAATTAGAACCGCCTCATATCGAGAGGTCCAATTGGCTAAAACCACCACAGACGTTGATAAATTCTCCCTCCATGAATCAGTTAGGACCTCTTCTTATTCATACTAGGCAAGTATTCTTGCAAGGAAGTAACTTACCTGATTATGAGATCTTCGTCCTAATCCATTAATTCGACCACTACCCGTTATACTTGTCAGGCTTCTTGAAGCTGAATTTCGACTTTGTGAAAACAACCTTAAAGTTCTGCATTACGACCTTTTCTTATGATTTAATGTCACTAACTCTTTTTAAGGCTATAGAGTTGTAGGACAGATAGCCCAGCATATGGTATTTCTCTCGAAGGGTCTTTATAGTGGCTTGGTCGTTGTTAATGTGTTCTTACACTTGTCTAAGTTGATCCTAAAGAATTAGATGAAAATGAAGCCATTATGTCATTAGAATGTAAAATTGACGAGCTTCTTCGAATCCTACAGGAATGGCTTGAACCATTCATAAAATGGTGGCAACTTCCCACGTAAGAATGTCCGAATCTTCAAAGGGATGGAGTTCTTGCAAATGTGCGACAATCTCTACATCCCTTTTTGCACAACTCAGAGACAATAAATCTAATTGAAAGATAGAAATCGTGAAGGTAATGACATGACAAGCAGCTTTGGAATCCATAAAGAGGGTCGATGGTTATAAGATTAATTATTGCAAGAATTATTGCAAGAACATTACAAGGCTGTAAGGATGTGATTAAGGAGGGTTGATAGTTAAAAAGCATATATAAGGAGAAAAGACACTGAAAATCATAAGACATCAATTGGAAGGATGAGATTAATGAGGGTTGCATGTAGGGGGTTTGCTTCTCCAAGTTAATTTTTTTTTCTTTCACGAAGGGTTTGGGTGGTTGCATGGTGCATTAGGGGGTTTAGTTCTCCAAGTTTAATTTTCCTTTCATGAAGGGTTTCGGTGGCTGCATGGCGTATGACACATTTAATGCACGAGAATAACTACGATCCATAGGTAGTATCAACAATTCAGAGTGTGTATCGGCGCTCCTTAGTGTGCATTGGTGATTAACAGTCAATTATAAGTTTGCTATCATTTCTTCTAACCTCTTTCAATCCAAGGCTTCAAAGACAAAAGTGTGGCGAATGCATATACAAGAGGATGGTGGGAAGAGTATATATAGAAGGATGATTAGAAGACTATATGTACAAAAGAAAAGACATCTTAATTTGGTTTATTTCGTAACAACTTATATCGAGAGGTGCAGACAGTTAAGACCACAATAGTCTGTAATAATTGCTCCATTTATGAAACTATTTCAACCTCTTCCTTTTCATATCGGCCAAGTAAACTTGCATAGGGCTCTTCTTTAAAGCATAAGAGATATTCGATCTCTTTCATTAATTTAGACATTACTAGTGTTACATGCGGGGCTTCCTGGAGTGGAATTTTGACTTCATGAAGACATCATTGCAGTTTTACAAGGTAGTCTTCTCTTATGATTTGACATCTAAATATGTGAATGACCGTAGAGAACGAACAAACGAACATCACGCGGGGCATTATAGTGATCTATGCGAAGGGCATCTACTGTAGCTTGGGAGCAAATAATGTCTTCCCGTAGTTCTCTGAGTTGTTCCTAGAGAGCTTGATGAGAATAATGTCATTGTGACATTATAATGTAAAATTGTTGTGCCTCTCAGAATTATTGAAGAATGGCTCGAACCAATTGTAAAACGATCCAACAAATCTAACCGAAAAATAGAAACCATGAAAGTAATGACACGACAAGCATCAGTGGAAGCCGTAATGAAAGAGATTACTTAATGGAAGATAATTAAAAAGTTAAAAGCATTAGATTCCAAAGGGTTGATGGTTAGAAAGTATACAATGCAAGTGAATAATGGCGTATTTAATGCAAGTGGACATTGGCAATCCATACACTATGGATCACTAACATACACTGAGGATCGCCAATATACACTCAGGATTGTTGATATTAACTATGTTATAACGGTGATCCCTACGAATATCAATGATCCACACTCAATATTGGTAATCGACAGTGTGTATCATGAACCATAGTGTGTATTGGTGATCCTCATTGGCTAAGCTTTTACAAAGGAAAAAACCTATATAGGACCACCATATTCTCCACCATTTATACAAAAGCCAAATCTTCCTCCCTTTCAGAGACTCCAATGTCGAGACCTAAATATTGCATATTTATCCATTCAATTGCATTAGCTTTCCTAGCATTTAAGTATTAATGCGATATAATTATGTATGTTTTCATCATATAAGGTGGTTTTAGACCTAAAGATGAATGTGTAATTAAAAGGATGGATTTAGAGCTCAAAAGAAGATAATGGAGAATTGGAGATTTGGAGGTCATTAATAAAGAATTCACATGCCAAATATTCAAGAAAACCAAGTGCAAAGGATAGAGAAAAGATTGGCGAAATCACAAGTCCCAAAAGAGAAAAAACAGACTATTCAGCTTGACCTTTGATCTGACCAGAAGTGCACAAATTAGTCCAAAAAGAAATTGTGAGTTTTAAAATTAATTCGGCTCACCTTTAGTCCAACTGAAGCTAACTTCGGTCCTGCCTAAGACAACTTCTGTGAGACTTAAGGCAGACAGATTCTCCATAGATTTTTCAGGTGTAATTTGATGTGACCGAAGTGAAATTCGGTGCAACCGAAGCATAACAAAAGTGAGTAAATTCAAAGTTGGTGCATTCAAAGCCTATATAAAGGGATGTTTTAGAACTTTCTAAGCTTGAATTAGAGCTTGGGAAAGAGACCAATGGGTGGTGGAGTCTTTACAAAGTCATTCTTCTTCATTAACTTCTCAATTCTAGTTTGTCTTTCTTTTGTTTTTCTTTTAGGTTATTAACCATATTAATCTCTTAGGTAAGGCTAAGGGATGAGGCTTGTAGTTCATTACATTATTTAGTTTTTTTAATTTAGCAAACAGTGGTTGAAATTATGATATTAGATTGAGTAGATTTGAATTTTACTTTAAACTTTTTGAGTTGCATATTTCTGGATTTGTTGTGCACTCCAAGTACAATAAATGCTTTGATTTAACAAATTGTTTAGCCTTGATTTAGAGAATGATTTAATCTATATAATTGATTGATCTATGGTCACCTAAGGGTGTTATAGACGCTTTTAATTCCCTGCGATTGACATCTGAGTGCTTTATGAGAGAATTGTTCAATTGAATTCATATTCTAATATTATTTATGATTGGTTTAACCACTCTATCTTCCAATTGGATAGAATAGGACTTCGATTCCAATTGAGTTATAATCGTTGAATCAGTAAAATTGATATTGTGATTGCCATAAGTGGATTCCTGGATCCTTAGTCTTTTTTCTTTATGTTTAAAACTCCTTTTATCTCATGGATTAAAAACCCAGACAAACTATTAGACTTATATTAGTTCTAGGCGGTGTTTCCCATTCCCTGTGGATTTGACCTCGTTCTTATCGAGTTATTACTATATCGCAACCTTGCACTTGGGGTTCGTGAATATCCAACAATTCATACAAAAAAAAAACAAAAAAAAACTTTAAAGGGTGCAGAACCACCACAGCACATTACAAGGGAACGAAACCACCCAACCACAACCCCCTTTCTTCAACGGAGCTTGGATAGAGTTTTTCGAGATCACTCGGATAGTGTGGAATCCTTTCGTACAACTACGAACAGTCAAAGAAGCTTTGGCTCTTCGTGTAGTCCCCTTTCATAAAAAAATAAATAATATGTGCCAAAGAATACCAAGTGGCTTCTTGTGGTAAGGGCCCCACCTCTTTTAACCAATCCATAGCGGGGCCCATTAGATTGACGTGGGTGATTCAACTCTTCGTGTGGTCACATGCTTTGATGAATTAAAAGGAAAGAGAAAGAAAAGGCCAAATAGCCTTGCTACGCAAGGCCCTTACCTTTTGAACCCCACATGAAACCCTATGTAGGGCCCACTGGATAGTCTTATGGTAGATCCAAGTTGTCCAAATGGAATAAATTTTAATTTCATGACATCTGCCCAAGTTTAAGGGAAAAACTCGACACGAATGGACCACACCAATGAAACAGTTCAAAATTAATGCACATTGCTCATGCAACTATGGGCCACAAATGCCTTTAATTAATTATTTATTATTTTTTTTAAAAAAATGACTTTGCCATGGGTTCACAACTGTCTAATTAAAGTGAACAGATCAAATCAACTGAGAGGTGGCCCAAGTCATTTATTTATTGAGGTCCACACCCCCATTCTCAGGCAGCCTTCTTGATTTCTGCGAAAAGCTACCACCATATGAGAGGATGACTGACAGAGGAGCATTTTCATCATTCGAAAAGCTAAAAGGTGCTCGGAGGGCTAAAAGAGATATGAACTCAAATTTTAATGTCAACGCTTTTATTATATCATAATTAAGGATTATTTTAATTAATTCCCCCGCTTCTGAGGGTAGAACTGTGCAGTGGCAATCAACATCCTTTATTAGATCGAATTTGGCGTTGCAGGGAATGGATTACATGTTACTCGGGTATTCTAATGGGTGTTACCCTTATTGTAGGGCCCACCTTGATGACGTGTTGTATATCCATGCCGTCCATCCATTTTTCCAGCCCATTTTAGGTCATGATACCAAAACTTAAGAAGATCCAAATATGAAGTGGACCACACCATAGGAAACCATGGTGATTGAATTCCTCACCATTAAAAATTAGAAAGGGCCCATTTTAAGGATTTCGTGATGTTTATTTTCCATCCAACATGTTGTTAATGTAAAGAAGTACCGAATGAAGGGAAAATAGAAAGATCAACTTGGTTGGAAGCTTTTGTGGCCCACACAAAGTTTTTTAATAATCATTCAAAAAATAAATTAAGGTTTGGGGTGGGCCCCACACAGTTATGATAACACCCACTAAGCTATTACTTAATCAGCTCTCGTGCGGCAGAGCCCCACCTAAGCAGTGCAACCCTTAACGTGGGGCCCACCTTGACACAGTTCATCCATTGTTCTAGGCCATTTTAGGACATGAGCACACAACTGAAATAGATCCAAATTCAGGTGGACCATAACATAAGAAACAACGGTGATTGATCATTAAAAAGTTATTATGGGCCACGAAAGTTTTGTATCAAGGTGATATTTATTTTTGCCTTTCATTCCAAGATGGTGTGACTTGATTAAAAGGTTAAATAGTGTCATGCCCCAAACTCGGAAACCGGGCTCACAAAATTTTCGATCACCGAATCCGGTACCGATAGCCTTCGTAGTACCCCATTCTCGGCTCCCAGCACCCATACGCCAGATTTCAATCCTGGGATCCTACAAGGAGGATTTTTCAACGTACATTTATATCGTAATAAGCATAACCACAAGTTTACCCAAATCACAAAGGCAACATCATCATCACATATCCACTAATATAAACATTTGAAAACAGTGCTGAAAGGAAAATACATATATCGAAAATCAAAGCTTCAGAAGACATCTGCACGCTCCAAGCTCAACGCTGCTACAACCTAATGCCACCTGCATGCATCTATTATGCATAAGCTTATAAAAAGCTTAAAGGGTGGTGTAAGTGTGTGCGCAAGGTAAGTGCCAAGAATGCAATATCAGGGTAATGCAGAAACTGCTGGTAAGTCCATAAATTCCATCAGCCTTATCCAGGCTATGCGATGCAAAAAACATAATAAGTCAACATCAGATATTGAGGAAGCAATGTAGATCAGCTATGCAATGCGGAGACATAGTAAGCCAAATATCATATACTGAGGACACAATGCAATATGCAAATCCTAACGAGTCTACGAATACCGTCAACCTCATTTAAGCCATATAAATGCAGAAACATAGCAACCCAAAACACCATATGCCGTGGATGTAATGCAATATGTGGTGAGAATGAAATGACCAAGTTGGAGTGTGAATTCCGGATGATAGTACGTAGTATCGCAGACTATGGTGTCCATTACAAGGGACTTCTATCCAAACCAGTCCCATACCTAAATTTGGATAGCCAGACTCAATGTGGTAGACTCCTGATCTCAGGTTGGTCGCGCGCCCCAACCGAAATTCTGGCTATTACGAAGATACACATAAAAATTAGTTGCGCACCACCAGCCCGAGTGGATAGTGAATGAATGAATGAATGAGTAAAATACTGAGTATGCAATTCCTACTTAATAAGTCTATATGTCAGTACCATACATCTCTGGGATCATCACTGGGGTCTAGTACACTTTACATAGATCGCCCCCCACTGGACGCGCAACCATGCAAGTGGAAGAGACCTCACCATCCGCCTGGCCAGTAGTCAGCCAATATCTACCTGGCATGCCGATAGCGGACCCATTTACGAGTTGGTCAAACTCAGCCTAGCTATGCCCCCTACCCTCAGACGGGTAAGGCCACACCCCCTTCCAACTGACCACGACACAGTGGGAGACGCGACCTACTGGTATTCGGCACTTGGGTGCTTGTGTATCCATTCGGTCTAGATGTTAGAGCGTCTCCTGGCCATGGAGGTTTAGGGACTTTCACCCAGGAACATCTATAACACCCCATATAGAAAAAAAAATTCAGTGTCTCATCCGGCCATCCACGATATGTATGTGGAGGCTACGACCCTGATATCGATAGGGTGTACGGTAGTCATATCCCAAAATGTGAAATGAATGAGTCATACCATCCAGTCATGTATCAAACCTGCGCGTACCGCACGCTCATGTGGGGTAACTTCGTCTCTCAGGGAGTCCCATAATAATTCGTCCAATGGCATGTGCTATGATCAATCACTCCTCATATCAAGTATACATATGATGTGCATGGGCTTGGATCGTGGAGCTATATTAAGCATGATATATGATGATGATGTACTCTCCTCATATCAAGGATGGGCCTAGACGGCCTACTCATATCAAGAATGGGCCTAACGAGGCCTAAGGGAAGGTCACAATGTGGACATTTAACCATCATTGCCCATCAATGTGGACCTTCAACTAACATTACTCCTAAGGAGTGGCCCTCATGGGGCCAAACATATAGTGGGGCCCATGGCCTCACATACTACATAATGGGCCTCACATACTACATAATGGGCCTCACATATGGGCCTCATATACATCAAGTGGGCCGCATCACATGGGCCTCATATACATCAAGTGGGCCGCATCACATTGGCCTCATATACATCAAGTGGGCCGTATCACATGGGCCTCATATACATCAAGTGGGACCCACAGTCCTAACTGGACTATCTACACCATTCATCTATTTTTAGAGATCATTTAGAGCATTTTTCAAAAAAATGAATCATATCGAAAGATCATCTGGACCATACCACAAATAGTATTGGAGATAATGATTTTCACCATTTAAAATTTTCAGGGCCCACCATAATGTTTATTTTCCATCCAATCCGTTCATAAGGTCACAAAGGCCTGAATTAAGAGGAAAAACAAATTTCATATTGATCCAGAGTTCCTGGAACCCTAAACAGGTTTCAATGGTAGGCGTTCAATCCTCTGCTAATTTTTGCAGTGTGGTCCACCTAATAGATGGTTTGGATTTAACACATATCTCATAGACAGGTCCACAGACCTGCTAACGTCAGACAATAGCTATCTACTGCTGGCCCACCGTATGGACGGTTTGGATGTAACACATACATCACGCGGGACCCACAGAACTTGCTGACATTAGATACAACAGCAAATTTTGCTACTGGTGGGACCCGTAGATGAACGGTTTGGATATAAAACATATACATCAAGGTGGGTCCCACCTGAAATTTAGATCTATCTCATTCTAATGCCATTAGACGATCTCCCAAGTGGTTGGACGGTGTAGATGACACACCTCATGATCAAACCCTGCTGATATCAATACAGTAGCTGAATATATGGTGGGACCCACATAACTTACTGACGTCAATACATCAACTAAGTAGTTGGGTGTGAGGTACACCAGCCAATCAGCATGGTGGGCCCAAAGTGCTGGAGGTAGCACGTTGTCCAGGTGGGCCCCACATCCAGTGACCACACGTGTCATCAAGGTGGGCCCTGCACGAATGGACGGAGTGGATATAGAATAAATACATCAAGGTGGGTCCTGCCCGTCCAGAACAGACAGACGGCTGGGATAAAACCCATATCACACGTGCATCACACCGTCCATCTACAGAATATATACATCAAGGAGGGTCCCACCCACACGTGTAGGGTGGGCCACGTCCTGGACGGATGGCTGAATAAAACACATATATAATGGTGGGGTCCCACCATCCTGCCTAATGGACGGTGGACCAAATATACATCAGGTGACTCCCACGTGGGTGGGCCACCCCACTATCAAGCTGATATCAGCATTTCCCACCGTCCAAACCTGTTGGACGGTGAGGATATGACATTCATCACGTGGGTCCATACGGACGGACGATGTGGATGCAACCCATATGGCATGTGGGTCCCACATGTCCCACGTCTAGATTTGTTGGATGGTGTGGATTGCACACACACATCAGGTGGGTCCACGTACATGTGGCCCACTGATTAAATCAAGCTAATAATTGTGGACCGCATGTGCAATATCCAACCCGTCCATCAGATGATCTGATTTTGTAGATGTCTCTTCCAATTAAAGATCTCGTGAACCCATTAGGTGGGCCACCGTGCTAGAAACAGTTGCATGGGTGAGAGAGAGAAAAAGAGGGAGGAGAAACGTGATGGAGGGGAGGGACCCCGCTACTATGGGCCTTCCTTTCTTACAATGCATACATCAAAATGGATCCCATCACAAGTGGGCCCTCAAATGAAAATCAACGGTAAAAGTCCCAAGATCACCCACCGATTTCGCTCCTTCTTGGCTCCTTGAACTCTTAAACTCCTTGTCTTTCCCTTTGATGAAAGATGATGAAGGTTGGAGGGCTAGGATGAGGGATCTTGGGGTAGGAAGTGGGCCACACACACAGCTCTCTCTCCTTGGGAATGCTTGGACGTCCACCTCTCTTGGTAGCTTGGGAGTGAAGAGAGAAGAGAGAGAGAGAGAGAGAGAGAGAGAGAGAGAGAGAGAGAGAGAGAGAGAGAGTGATGGATGGGAGAGAGGGATGGTGATGGGTGTAAGGAAAGAATGGGTAGAGAGAGAGAGTTGACTTTAGATGAGAGAGGTATGGGTTGTCATGCCTTGTTGGTAAGAGAGGGATGAGTGTTGTACTTGATTGATTGATGGGATTGATTTGATAGATTGTAGAGATTCTCTTCTTAGGATTTGCAACATGTGGCATTTTCTCGAAATCAACGTGGGCCCATAACTCCTGGCCCGGGTATCGCATAGGTGCGCAAGACAGGGCGTTAGAACCGCGGCGACGACGCGGTCGCTAGGGTACAAGTCTCAAGTCGAGCCGAAAGAGATATACAGGATGTGACTTAGGGTCACGTACAAACACCAGTTACAGGTTGCAAGTCGTCGAAATTCGATCGGAAGGACCGCAGGATCTTAAGGAATGGTACGGACTAGGATAGCAACACATCATGCAAACATTATGGTGGGCACATGAACTGAATTAGCTCGGTTAATTTGCTTAACTCGACTCAGAAAAAGTTTGACTGGACTCAACTTGAAACTGGATTCGAGCCAAATTAAGCTGATTTTTTTAGCTGGGAAAAGTTTTAAGCCAAGTCCAAGCTTAACTCAACTCGACTTAGAACTTGACTCAGTTCGAATCGATTCAACCAGATCAGGTTAACTTAATTTAAATATTTTATAAATATTTAAATATATTATATATTATATATTATATATATTATAATATATTATATAAAATATTATAAACTCTAAAATCTAAACTCGAACTCAGCTTATCAGCCTGAACTTGAACTCGGCTCAAGCTGACTTGAGTTGTAACTAAGATAAGTCGCGCTAGCCAATTGGGCTAGAAGATTGAGCCAAGCCAAGTTCAAGTTGAGGTAACCTGCTGGTCAAGCTAGGCCAATCTCCACTTGATTTGGCCAGTGTACAACTACAATCTAAATGCTTTTAATGCTGAATTACCACAATTTACTACAGTGTGGTCTGCCTAAGGTTCAGATATGCATATTTTTGAGGTCATGCCCTAAAATCTTGTGGAAAAACGGATGGGTAGCATGGATTTAGAATATATGAATCAAGGTGGGCCCTACGGCAAGTGCCGCACCATCTTCGGTGAAGCGGGTCTGCACCTAATCTACTTTGCGCGAACCTTCTCCATAAGCTTAGAGTGTAAAGCGTGGATGGTTATGGATCTGCTTACAACGGGCCTTGGGAAGTTTTTAATAGTAAGCGTTCAATCATCATCCTGATATTTAGATATGCTTAAAATGAGTTCCAACCACGGATAAAAGGAAATCTCGCCCAGACTCATTTAAGTAATTGGGTTTGTTCTTGACCCAAATCCGTGCCATCTAACAAACAGGTGAAGTATGGTAACCCATTGATGTAGAGCAGGTCGCGAACAGTTATATGGCCAAGATGGATCAGAAAAGGCCCAGTTGACGACAGAAGTGATCCAGACCATCGGACCTTAAATCGGGCATATCTCGCAATCTGGAATGAGTTATCAGACATAAAATATATGATTTTGGAGTAGAACGAGCTACTTTAGCCAACCAACCCCGCTATGCTCGGTTACCCAAGCCGGATTTGTGAAATACCACTAGATTGACGGTCGTTTCCCTATTTTAATTTCATTTTTACTATAAATAGTAAGTTTTAGTTTGATTATAACTCTTCATTCGTTGGGCTTTAGGAGTTGCGTCTAAGGTGAAAAGAGTTTAGAAAAATTAGGAGAACAACTTGGTGAAGCCAAATAGGACACTTACTATTTTTGGCCGAAAACCTTGCGCACTAGTAGACATCACGACCGTCTATAAATAGTAAGTTTACTATTTATAGCAAATCACGAATTCTAGGAGTTTTAGTTGTATTTTGATTCTGATTTCTTTCTCATTGCTTGGTACCTCTATTTAAAGGGTTGTGAACTCATTTTTATTCATTCATCAATCAATTTCGAATTTATTAGAATTTATTTCTATTTTCTTGCTTTCTTTCCTCGTGGATTTGAAAAGTCTCTGTGAGGAGTCTAGAGAAGTTTTGTGGATTCAGAATAGTTATCCTCTTGAGGAAGACGGTGCTCGACCTCACGTCCTTCCTTGCATCACCCATTGGGTACGTGGCCCATTTACAGGCCTAGCCACCAATCGTCGCCCATTTACGGCCCTAGCCGCAAATCACAAAAATAATACGATTATTCCGTGCCCTTATTCCTTCTTCATGGTAACCAGAGATAGGTTCTGGAATCAATGAATGCAACCCATCAGCCTAACAGTCCGTATCTAATGATCTGAACCGTTCATCAGATTAGTTCTTTGCCTACAAACTTCAATTTGTAAAAAGAAAAGAAAAGAAAAGAAAAAAAGGACAAAAAAAAACTCCAGCGCGCTCGCATGATGTCAAGAACAGAAATCTTTCTGATTCTTCTCTCTGGGTCAGAGAAGGGTTCTCTTGCGAATTTAGGAGGAAATTCTCCACCATTCCCAACCGTTTATATGTTGAACTTTGTGTTTTTTTGAAAAAATATTCAAAATTTCAAAATTTCAGGAATTTGCCGCTAAAACGGTTTTCTGGAATTTCAAATTAAAAAGTGCGGTGTGTGCCTTTAGTCCCACATCAGAAATGGCAGAAAAGTTTTTGAGGTTTATATGTGGATGTGTGTGTAGTCTTCTTACTTGGATGTTTTGGAGATTGTGATGCTTGGGTTGCGTAGCACTAGAACACATGCGTGCTCAAGCATGGGTGAGGGTAGTGTGGCTATAGTGGTGCGCTTTGCACTTCGCACGTGTGCATCATATCGCAGAGTAGTTGCTCCCTCGCGACCTTACGCGAACCGTCGTGAGATGGTGCGATGGGTCTAAAATAGTCAGGGCTTTATAGGCGACTGAGAACAGTCAGATCTTAAATTCGAAACGTTCAGCCATTTTTGAAAACGGCTAGTTGCCTTGAAAGCCACAACGGTCCGAAAACGGACAGGCCATGATGATCGCACAGTCAGAACTTCTGATCCGGTGACCAGAAACAACTGGAATTAATGATCAATGGTCAGAAACGTTTTTCAAACATATACGGCTGGAATTAATGGTCAGACACTTGTCCGGCAATCGTGTAAACTTACCCATTGGCTACTTGCTGCTTAGCCACTCAAACGCAGTTGCACCTATGTCGATCACTTTTAATGCAATTGATACATTGTTGCCTTCTTTTGAAATGCAATCGTACATATCTGCAAAAAATCCTGCGACCATTGAACATGTGTACGTACAACTCACACATGTTTGATCCCAAATAACCGAAGATAGGAGTCGGCCGGATAGGGTACAAACAACCACCTAACCCAACTAAAGTTGGGAAAGATAGTTGGATTACTTAATGTTCCTAAATCATTACTTTAGATTATACTCTTGATTGTTGTTAGAATATACATCTTAAATTGATCTCACCATGATTTACTGCTAGAGTTGTATATTCTCGAACATTACATTCATTACATGCATGGTGTGCTTGAAGTTTGTTATTGACTCTACATTGAAAGTGCTTGATGAATGAATTAAGCACATGAACTTGAAAGGATTGGAGTTAAATTAAAATTTTAGATTTATTTTTCTTTTTGGACGACAAATCTGTGGGCATGCGATGATGGCTCATTTGCGTGCATGTCAAGATTGTTACAACGCACCCTAGTTAGGTGAGCATGTTAGGATTGCAAAAAGTTTCTAATGTCAGTGTCGTGCAAGATCCAGACGTCAAATATATGAGTATGTCAGGATTGCACATTTGTGTTCATGTTAGGATTGCCGCAACGCACACTGATTAGATGAGCATGTCAGGATTGCGAAAGGTTCCTAATGTCAATATCGTATGGGATTGATAGGTGAATGTGTGAGAATAACTCACTTGAGAACATGTCAGGATTGCCACAACACTTGACCAATTAGGTGAGCATGTTAGGATTGTGAAAGGTTCCTAATGTCAATGCCAATGAGATTTGGAATATAAGTATACACCTCGCACCATGCGAGTTGTGAAAAGAAACAATCCTACTTAATTAAACCGGATGGAATTAACTTGCTTATACATCATGCATTTACAACATTGGCATCATAGTTATGCATGATATTTTAGGGTAAACTTAGATATATCTCTATCCTATTTAATTTCCACTTTATAAAACTATCTTAACTTTTCTTAGAATTTAATTAGGATGAATACGATCTCACTAGGCCTCTAGCTCACCAAAAACAAACAACAGGTGCAAGTTTATAGGAGACGTCGAGTACTTGAACGAATATTTTTACTGAAGCATCATCGGTAGTTTAAGTTTTATTTTCACTACAAGTTGATGTAATAAGACATTAGTGAGATGTTCTTTTAGTCAGAATCAGGTAAAAGTAGATCATAGGTGGTGAAAACCCACTACGGCGTGAGTGTGTGTGTAAAAAGAAAAAAAAAAAAGAAAAAAAAAGGTAAAAGTAGATTACTTAGACTGATATTTGAATTTTAAATTTAAGTTTGAATTGAGTTATGGTTTAATAAAGTAGTTAAGTTAGTTTAATTGTGTGGTGTGTAGAATGAAATTACAAGAACTTATGCTTGAATTAGATTCATACATTGGAACTTGGGATTTGGGCCACTATACTAGGGTTCAAAATTTCATTGCGTGATAGGTGGATCAAGATCAAGTCAATAATTTGGACACCATTATCTTGGACTGTGACCGTGAGATTAGGACTTAATTATGCATGATAGATAGTTTGATCCTTATAACTGAGGATGTGTAAGGAACACGATCTTAATTGGCCGACTTTGGCTCTTCCTACAAGGTCCATGTAGGGATTAATAAAGTAGACACAGCTAGCTGGATACTTCCATGAAGAACCGTTAATTCTTGTATGAGTCAATAAGAGATTGAATCATGAGTATATGCATGGATGAGGCAGATTGGGTTTCCTTCATAGTAGATTATATCGAAGTCCATTGGGTGGCAAAGCACCACGCCAGTTGCACCCTTAAAATCCTAAACCCTCTATATTTATATGATCCTATCATAGAGGAGAAGGAGGAGCTAGCTCCAGACATCCTCAACCCATAGGACATTTGAGGAAAAAGAAAGAAATTTTGAAATAGAGTAAAGATCTACTCTACCCTTTTATATTATCCTCACTTGTGGTACACTTTTGTGGATGGTATAAGTCTTCCTCGACACCTAACAGATGATTTGATGTTCGGATATCTTGATTATTCGATATTAGGAAAGATCAGGGAGAGACTCCTTGGTTTATGAGATCGTCATCAACAAATTAGCATCACAGACATTTCCTTCGTGTTGTGCATCACGTGTAGGTATGATCTTGCCATCTATATATTGTTATATTGTAGAAATTTTATGTTACTACAAATGAGGATTCTTATGATGGGTCCCACAATCGAATTGCATTGTACTACATTCCTCTATGTTTATATGTCAGGGACTCATTGAATTAAATAACATATTTTGATAATACTCTTGAGTATTTGTCTAGTCACTTTTAGACTTATATATCTTCTTTTGGCATCATACATCAAATATGATGACTATATACACAACAATAGAATAGAATAGTAGTGTCACTGAGAGGAAAAATGGGCATTTATTGTAAGTGACTCGATCTCTAATAACACATATGAATGTCCCTAAATATCTTGGGAACTATATAGTTATATTAGTTTGTTTTCTTATAAATCTTCAACCATCCTCTGTACTACATAAGTGTAAGCCTTTCTCTATTTTCTTCCCTAGCAAGGAATCATTCTCTGTTCTTCTTTAAGTGTTTAGGTGTATTGCATTTCTTCACAAAAGTGGTAACTAATTAGATAAAATAAATCCTACGCTATAGGGTCTTGCACCATGGCTCGGTGGTAGACATAATCTGTTTTAACAATGAGATCATGGGATTGAGAGCCCATGTGGTGTGTGTGTGTGTGTGTGTGTGTGAGAGAGAGAGAGAGAGAGAGAGAGAGAGAGAGAGAGAGAGAGTGGGTGGGTGGGTGAATGTGTGTGGTGTGGGTGTGTGTAAAAAAAAGATCGGCATCCGAGTATAAAGACTCTGGTCTCGAGTTCTCGGGCATGAACCTAGTAAAAGTGCACATGAGCAGGTTCCACGTGCATCCCCGCGCGATTTGGTTAACATTTTCACATCATCAATAATCAAAGTAGTTTTAAATCAGTTGCATCAAAAGTTAAGCAGCGATAACCAAACCTAGAAATATATGGCTAACATTCAAATTATACGATTCCAAAAGTAGTGTAAGTCCAAATGGGGATTGTGTAAACCATAATATACATTTAACAAAACCAAACCGCGGAGTCCATCCAACTAGAGACTCCGATAAAATACATGCCCAAACGAATAAGCTGTAAGGTTTTTTTGTTATCGCCCAATGCCCTAAAAAACATCGGCGATGAAGCAAGCCGATCTATGCCTACACATATGAAACCCTGGTGGTACTTGCATCAATAATATTGTCTAATTGGTTTTTTAAAACAGTCCCAAGTGGAAGTGAGTGATCAACTCAATGCTACTATTAACCAAAATTTTACATGTTATCAAACAGATACATGCATAGGCGATGATGGCATTTCAAAACACACAAACCTTATCTTTGGTTTTTTTTATATATATATATATATTTAAATGCATGAATGACATGAAATGCGTATGCATGGTCTATGATCAATAATACCAATATCAAACCATATCAATGATATCACTAGCGAGGACGTCAACATATGCGCAATGGTTGGTCAGCAGCACAACCCAACAAATGTTATGCAATGCATGATTAGCCAGCTATTTATTAATATTCAAGTCAAACAACCGGTTGGCGAAGCAGGGATACCGCAGTCGAATCTTGGGTCTCTATCTAGATCACGTGGTTCGTTGTAGTACTAGTATCCCTTGATTTACTTTAGGTTTCATTACCACTAAGTTCCTATAACTTTATCAGATTGACAGTAGGGCTAATCGCCAAGGGACAACCATGACTAGGGCAAAGGTCATCATCCGACCTAAGTATGGAGAAGGCACACTGCCCATAACATCATCATCATGATAGGGTCGTAGCATTCCTTGGTGCTCGACGATTACTACCGGAAGGCTCATCACCTAATGTTTCACCAACATGGCGGGCTTCATCACCCAATATTTTGCCGATGTGGTAGGCCCGTTGCCCCATCGTAGGCCGATAGCTCAGACATGGTATTCCATACCACCATGTCCAACCCTCAAGACTTGTTAAATTGTATCGCACTAATGGTTATGAATGAACCCCATTTGTTAGTAAAAGGGTATCCTAGATTCCATATTGTGTCATAAACATTGGTCATATATGCGATCGAGCCACGCAATGGATTAATCTGATTATCCAAGGGGAACCCTGGATAGACCGGCATTGGGTGCAAGCATTCCATGTAGTTCCAACTACTACCGATCGCTCGAGTTCCACCTCGATCAGCGACATGAGTTGGGATGGCCCAATTTGACAACCATCCCTCATGTCAAGGTTTAACAAGGCTCGACCTCTTTATACATAACCTAGTTTATAGAATATGACAAATCAATGATATAGTATTTATTTGACATTTACAGGGATCTCAAGCTTAGCTCAAACAAAACACTGTAGCTTAAGGCAACATCAATCGGAATTTGCAAATATCCATAATCAAGTCACAACAAAATTTGCGAGGAACATGTTCAAGGCTATAAACGCATTAAATATCCTTGAAATCTACCATTATCATCACAAACTTTAATCAATCACCAACAAGGTTAACATTAAAATGAGCAAGCGTTTCATCATACATGTTAGCTACCAATTCTATCAAAATCAAAGATTTCTAGGGTAAAGCATTTAGGGCCTAATTGACTTAAGGGTTCCTACTGAATCAAAAGGGATCATAGTATATCACCCTTAAGGGTTGATAAATGTAAACCTATGAGAATAGCCTGCACCTTAGGAGGATTTTCCTCGGTTTATGGTACTTCTAGGGTTAGGGTTTACCAAAAAACCACCGGTACCTAATCAAATACCAAAGCCATTGTGAGATATATATGGTTTAACTTAAAAAGACTTTGATTAGGAAGAATGACTCAATCCTTACCTCCTATTGTTGATGGAAGGATCCGAAAGTAGCTAGGGCTTTTTTTGAAGGGGAGAAGGTAAGAAGATGTTAAACCTCACAAGCACTCACCCACCATCTCTCTCTCTCTCTCTCTCTCTCTCTCTCTCTCTCCCTCTCTTTTTCTTTCTCTTCTTCTTCTCTTCTCTCCTCTCTGGGGCACGAATTCGTGTGGGGTGAAGGGCTGCCCAAAAACAACTCATTTAAGACACTAGAAATAGTGCAAATGGCCCCATGGCCAAGGGTTAAGGGTATTAAACCTTTAGGAGGTTAATCTTCACTATCATGGCCCATAGGAAAATGCATGCATTGATCTAAGTCACGAAATATGTGACTTTATTGGGGATCTACGTAAGAGTGTGGCTGTTCCGACATCTGGATGCGTCGATCAACGATTACGGTCTTATTTTAGGTCAACGACTATTGATGGTTGATCGTGGTTGTAGCTATACAAATATGGTAAGGTTAATATCCTACATTGATATCTTTAGTTTAGTCATAATATAACGGTCCAAAAGCCATAACTTCATCAAGATTCAGATAAGGATAAATAACTTAAGTTCCTAATAAATTTCAAAGGTATATGTACATCTCATGCACTTGCCTTGTAAGCTCAAGTTAAACGATTTGAAACACGATCTCGGCTCGATCTCCCAGGATGGACGTCAAGCCTGCTACGATAAACATCTTTATATAGTTTCGAATTTAGTAGCCCACTAATGAGCGTTCTAGTGCTTGTTTGGATAATCAAGGCATTTTTTAAATGAATTAAGCAACAAGATTTCTTATACACGATGATTAGAGTTTTTATTAGCTAAGTTCATAGCGTGACCTATTCGTAATTAATAAAAATGGTGATTTAGTCCTAATAATCGTAAATCATTGATTTTTGGCTAGAAGAGTGATTATGTCAATTTGGTTTAGGTGTGTGGGATAGTCAAGATCTAAACCATTAGTTAACTTAGCTTTAAGTGGATCTTCATTTAGTTACAGTTATCTTGATTAGTAAGTTATATATCAGCTAGATCAGGGCTTTAGATAATTAGATCTCAAGGCTAGCCCTAAGATTTAGGTGATCATGTATATTCAATGGGTTCCCAAGGATGTCTAATTGAATTTGCATGGTTCCTTTAATGGTAATACTTGTGTTTTCGTTAGGATCACGAATTAAAGACCACTAAGTGATGGAGTAAAATAATTCTAGCAATAAACTTTACAAAGACTTTTGGAATCCTAAGTGGCAACAATCTGGGCTGTTACACCCCTCACCCTGGTTGATTCGTCTCCCACAAATTTTGATTTTCATCTTCTAATGGTCATCAAGAAAGGTACTTGCACTTATAAACAGATGAGGCGCAACACTTGTACATTGCATCCTATATAAGACTTTATTTCATAATAGCATCCCTCTCCCTATTTCAAATCATTTACTCTATCTTTGTCTAATCATGTGTTCGTACCAAGATACCTTAGTTAACCGTAGTTGGCAGCAGGTCATGGAAGACGAAATGCAGGTGATGCATTTTACTAGCACTTGGACATTGATTCCCTTACCACCTGAAAAATGTACGGTAGGTTGTTGATGGGTCTTTAGGATTAAATACCAACAGGATGAGACTCTGGTCAGACTAAAGGCTCATCACGTGGTGAAATGTTATACACAGACAATCGAGTTGGATTATGAGACATTCTCTCTTATGGCTAAGCCAAACTCGGTGCAATTGTTGGTCTCCATTGCAGCTAACAGGTCTTGGCCACTACGTCAACTGGACATGAAGAAGGTCCTCTTACATGGTGATTTATCGGAGAAAGTTTACATGGAGTAGCACCCAAGTTTTGTTACTTGGAGGGAGAGGGGAAACATTTGTAAACTTTAAAAGGCAATATATAGGCTGAAGCAATCACTACACGTGTGGCTTGAGAAGCTCAATGAATCTCTTATCCATATTGGCTTTCATCAATGTCATGTGGACCGCTCCTTTTTTGTGAAGTGAAGCGTAAAATAAATAACGATTTTGATTATTTGTATTGATCGACATCATAGTCACAGACAATGATGTAATTGGAACTGTTAATGTCAAACAGCATATTCAATAGCAGTTCCAGACTGGGGAACCAGGTACTTTGAGGTACTTCCTTATAATAGAGGCGGCACGCTCAACTACTAAGATTACTCTAAACTATTGGAAGTATAATCTGCATCTCTTGGAAAAGACAGAAATATGCAAATCCTCTGACACTCCAATAGAGCTGAATGGTAAATTAGCAAATGACCAAGGGGACTTTTTAGAAGAATCCAAAAGATATTGTTGACTAATTAAGAAATTAATCTATCTTATAGTAACTGGGCCAGATATGGCAAACTAGTCGATAGATGCATCAGCCCAGAGTACAACATTAAGAGGCGGTGGTTTGTATTTTGTACTATTTGAAAGGAACCTCTGGACAAGGATTGTTTTATCGTCCAATAATCACCTTCAACTCGACCCATATGCATGTGGATTGGGCTGGCTCTATGATTGATAGGTAATCCATTTAGGATATTGTACTTTATAAGAGGTAATCTTGTGACATGGTGTAACAGAACATTGTGGCCAGGTCCAACGCTAAGGCCGAATATAAGGCCATGGGCCATGCTGTTTTTGAAATGATCTGAGTGAGGTCTCTTCACCAAGAAATTAATCTTTTTTACACATCTCCTATGGTTTATTGCAATAATTAGACCGCTATCCACATTGCAAATAACCCAATATTTCATGAAAGGACAAAACATATAAAGGTGGACTGATACTTTATTTGAGAGGTCACATCTAAAGATATTGTCCGTCACCAAAAATGTTTAGCCAAAGTACCAGCTGGGAAACATTTTTTACAGAGGTGTTAATTCGGAATATGGGAGAGCAAATTTGTAATAAGCTCGGTATACAAAATATACATGCCCAGTTTGAGAGGGAGTATAGAAAATAGTAGTGTGTGGGTATATATATGTTTTTTTTTTTTTGTGGGCTTGGCTGTCTCCAGGCCTATGCTCCTTTTTATCTCGTATATGAATAAAGCCTAGGCTCATGAGACGATGTATGTGACTTATCTCCTAAGCATCTCTCTTTTCCTCTTCAGCTTCCTTCTTCTCCCTTATCCGCATTAGCCCTATGAACAAGAGAAAAACACTTAATTTTAAGAAGCATAAAACCGTCTGTACCATACTGTTGGCGTGCCCAGGCATCAAGTACATGTATCTTGCAATGGAAACGGTCTTATTAAAGTGGGCTGCAACCCAAAAATATCAAACGTGCTTAAAAAAGAATTAACAAGCAAAATAAACTCTCATGCCCATCAAGACTCACAGAAAAAGGCCCTGATCCAGCCTATTGGGGATGAATTCGAAACTTCCTTTTATACCTCTTTATTTATTTATTTTTTCCTGAATACACACAATAAGGCTTTCCATGGATAGCTTCTTGGTTCTATGACAAAGGGAGTTCTCAAAATCTTTTCAGGATCGAGGCAACTTTTAACCATCGTCATTTGAAATAATTCATCCATTTAATCCCTTTAGAGATGATCTAAAGGGATGATCTCATGGGCTAACAAGTTCAAACGCACCGTAATCACAAAATACATCATATAATCGATTTAATAGTGCACCGGTATAAATTTTTCGCAAAGGTAGGTAGTTATCTTCATCCTACGTTTTTTTACACACACCCCACACACACCACAGTGGTTTTTCACCGCAATGGGTACTTGAAACTTGTGAGTGTACCACTAAGGTAGTTATCTTCATCCTACTTATGATGACTGACAAATTCCTCTGGTTCATGCAAATCCAAGAGCTTTGACAAATTTATTACATAAGCCACACAGAGTCATGTGGTAGAGCATCTTCAACCCACATTTTAATTGATGCCCATCAAAAGTTTCTAAAAGAACATGCTTACTATCAATCAAGGAATTTTCCGATGCCATAGAAGACATATCTCAAAACTGTTGAATACCATTTAAAAAGAAATACTCAAATAGAATAACTCAGCGAAGATTTGAAAAGCCACACCTGTTTTCAACACTCTCCAAAAGGAGACATGTCTGAATTTCTTGGTAGGATGTGGCTGCAGATTCAGTCGCTCTCTTTGAGATAGTTCATGTCCTTAGTTGATTTGACCAGTACAGCAAGTTCACGACACACTATCTCCAAGAGGCAATGCCCAATGTACATTTTCCTCCAGCATGCACGGCCATTGAAAATTCCAACATCACCATTTTCTTTTAGAAGAAGACCAACAGTTTCTATTGTTGCATTAACCCTAAGAATGAGATTAAAAAAACCCCGATTTTAAGATGCTTAAAGCAGACTGTTACTCTACGTGGATTTCATGCCAAAGCCTTCGGCAGGAAATTCCTGCACAAGGATGGTGGGTGGGGCACACTTAGATGTTGTGAAAAATTCACCGGTCCATCCGTTTTGCGAGTTGATTTTAGGATTTGCGACAAAAAATGAGGTGTATAAAGCAAGGTCTTTTTCCTTTAATGATTTTTATGTAAAGCAAGGTCTAAAGTTTTATGCAAGTCACCTATACAAATATGAGAAAAAACAAATAAAGTCAGAATATTATCTGCATACCTTGATTCTTCTCTATCACTCAGTTCGTCATTTAAATTCTTCAGTAATCCCTCGACCCGCAGTAAAACTGCCAGGTTAGATGGTTGCCTGGGCTTCCGTGTTTCATCATTTCCACTTTCCTCACTCTGTTAGAAAGAAGAGATGGTGAAGAAAATTAGCCACCTATTTGGCAAAAGCATGGAGCTTTACTAAGCACACACATGAAAGATGATAAAGAGAATTAGGCACCTATTAGTAAAATAGGTGGCTAAGCTTTACTAAGCACACATAAGCTTCCACATGTGACAGAGCGTATCAGACACTGAGCAATGCATCAGGTGGGCCTGAGTGGGCTACACACATACATATAAAATGCATGGTCTAAAAGAAGTAAAACAATCCATATTCAACATACATGTGTGGCCAGGCTAGTTTGATTTTTGGGTCAGGTCGTCTACATGGTGGAGCCTACCTGATGCATAGCTCAGATATCCGGCGCAGATCCTCAGTTGTCGTGTGGCCATGTGCACAAAGGTTTCTGTGGGCTTAGCAAAGCTCCAATCCATGTACATGTAAGCTATCCATGACTTTTGCCTTTGCTAGCTCCTGACAGCCCATGGCATTTAGATCGTCGACGAACCACAACATAATTTTAAGGATTAAACAGCCGATGATCTTATATTCTAAAATGGACAGGCTTTGTTATATGGTTGGTGAATAACATGAAGAAATACGTAATTCCCAGCCAGACATCACTGGCATCTGTTATTTGGCACAGCATTACACAAACGCAGGTCCCACCTTTCAGAAATCTAGACTGATCATCCAGGGTAGATCCCACCTTTCAGGAATCTAGACTGATCATCCAGGGCCAGCATATGGTCAGTGCTGAAAGGAGACTCCAATGGATGATCCTAGCCACTGAATAACTAGCTTAAACTCTATCAAACAGTAAGTCCACCTATCAGATGGCAGGGATTGCTCTGTGGAGGAAATCTTTACTCCTTTTCCATCCACGGCAAGGCCTCAGATGAGAAATCTGGACCACTGAGGTGGCCCCCTGTATGGAGTGCTGTCCCAAATAAAACATGCCAGTAGTTCAGGCAGATATATACAGTACCTCATAATATATATACACCTGATACTGTGAAAATGAACCATGTAATAGATCACAGGGGTTATGAAGTAAATCAAAATTCAAAGAGTGGGGAAGCCTTTCACAGGCAACCCTGCTTCCTGAAGTGTCCTGATTTTCAGGCCAAGACACATACATGGTGAGACCCACCTAATAAACAGCTTGGATCTCACACACTGAACAGAGTAGGATCCAAAATCTCTCTAATGAGTAGATTTAGAACTTGGTAGGTTCAATCTATTTATACAAAGATAAAATTTGAAACTGACAAGCAGTAAATAGCCTTTTGTTAGGGAAATGATATTTGCACCCATCGTATTTGATGCATGCACCTTTCTCCGGTTTTTCAACTTGAAAAATTGATTGTTCTATTTGCATAAAAATGGGCTTTTAAAAAAAAATTAAATTAAAAGATGATGCAATATTATTGAGGGCAAAGACCAAAAAATGAAAACCAAAGGGGGGGGTGGGGAAGGAAAACCAAAGGGGAGGAAAAGGAAAACAAAAAAATACAACAGAGGCCCCACCCCACCCCGCCCCGCCCTGCCCTGCTTACCCCAAAGCCCCACATACAACTTAGGAAGCCCACTCCCCACTATACAAATCCATTCGATTATCAACACCGACAGCAGAACCTTCCAAATTACAGTAGTAGCGATTGTTTCTTTCAATCCAAATGGACCATAAGAGAGCAAGCAAAGCAATCCTTCATCTGGTAGCTCCAAGCCCTGCCACATGGGAAAAGGAACAGTGGATGAAAATATGGTCAACAGACTCCTCAGCACATGAGGAGAGAGGACAAGCATTGGGAAGCACCAAAGAACTTTTGTGCAAATTGTCAATTGTGGGAATCATATTCCTCCCACCATGCAGAGGCCATGATTTTTGGTGGAGCTCCGTAGGAACAAATGGAAGTCGCATGGCTTCTGACATCTCTTGGCTCGGATTGGGACAACACCGAGTAGAACGAATGCATAGAAAAAGTTCTAGACGCGCTGAAGTGCCACATGAGTGAGTCCTTCACTCCCAGTGCAAGGAAAATCCCCTGCAAACGAGACAAAAGGCCTAACAGATAATCGAATTCCAAATCACTCTAGTTCCAGCGACAAGGGGGAAGCCACACTCCTCTGGAATCCGGAGCAGAAAAACAACTAGCAACAGAGATATCGACTGCTGGACAGAAATTGGCCAGGGCAGGGAAGGTTGATTGAAGAGAAGAATCTCCACATATCCTCCCATAATCTAACCCTAGACCCTTCACAATAGTGAAACTCTGACCCTATGTTACCAACAGAGCAACACGAGCCACCGACTTCCACAAAAAGGAAACCCTATAGAGGGACTAATCTCTGATCAACCAATCCCTAGGGGAGGAAGCACATTTGGCAGCTGTGGCTTCCTTCACAGGAAAAGACCCATTTGCTTAACAACATAAACCTCTTTCTAATTAAGCAAGTGAAATTTCCTAGTGGAAGCAACCCCTTGCCACAGGAAATCCCTCCTAAGCCTGTCAATCCGCGAAAACACAGACTTAGGGCCCTGAAACAGAGATAAGAAATAGATAAGGAGATTAGAGAGGGAAGCTTTAATGATGGTAATCCTACCACCAAGGGAGAGAAGCTTATTTTTTCAAGGAGAAGGCTTCCTCTCCATTCTCTCAACCACCCTGTTACCCAAACACAAAGGAAGGCCCAGATAGGACGAAGGGTATGAACTAGCCTAACACCCAAAGACATTAGCTAAAAGAGACACCTCATCCCAAGAGATATTGCTACCCAAAAGCTAACTCTTAGCAAGGTTAATATTAAGGCCTGAAACCATTTCGAACCACCTGATATCGATCCACAAATTAGCCACCATACACTCAGAAGCCTTACAGAATAAGAGGGTATCATCTGCAACAGAAGATAGTTAATCACCTAAGGAGAATTTTCCACATGAAAGCCTCTAAAAATACCCTCAGCTTGACCCTTAACTAACATCTTACTCAGGGCTTCAACCACCAATACAAATAGGAATAGAGAAAGAGGATCCCCTTGATGAAGGCCTTGAGAAGCTTAAAAAAAAAAAAAAAACTACATGGAGATCCGTTAATCAGCACTGAGCATTTAGGAGAAGAAACACATGACTAAATCCATTTCCTCCACTTAACCCCAAAACCTAGATGATCCAACATCTAATCTAAGAAGGACAACTCCACATGATCATAAGTCTTTTTCAAGATCCAATATGCAAATTATACCCTACCTCCCCCTCCTTGAGTCAAGAATTGAATGTGCAATGAGGGCGCTATTGGGGATCTATCTCCAAGCTATAAAAGCACTCCGCAAGAGCGAAAGCACCTTAGGGAGAACCAACCTGATTCTTTGGCTAAGATTTTTTTTGATTATGAGGACTCCCGATAAGACTAATGGGTTTGAAATTCTCAAGGCAATTCGCACTTCCAGTTTGGAAATAAGGGCCAAGAAAGAATGGCCCAGCTCAATCGCAATGCCACTCGAATCAGAGAATTCTACAGCAAAAGCTAGCAAATCTAGTTTGGCAAGATCCCATAAAGATTGGTATAGAGAATGCTAGTGTATAGCGTAGTGGCCCTTTTTGGTTTAAGTGCATTTGCACACTTTCCTCCTCCTGTGGTGTACTATATGCTCTATTATAATAAAATATTGTGTGTTAGGGCAAGATAGCCTAACACAACATCTTTCTCAAACTCTCCTACTTCTTCTCTCTCAATTTCTCCTCTTTTCTTCACATTATAATCATCAAACCATTCTCTACTTGGTATCAGAGCATAGATCCAGGCATTCCGCAAATTGAGAGGCGACACGTCACATTGCTAACGTCAGCAGCTGTACGGCTGACGTCAGCATTGTATGAATGCATAGACTCCGTTTGAGCTAAAAGTTTAGGGGTTTGATAGATCTTGATTTTAGAAGATTTGTCATGATTTTTTCATAATTTTTTGGACCTTCTTTCATGGTATTTTAGGCAAAATAGAGAAATTAAAAAATCAGGCCCCTTTTCCATTTTTCTTCGATCTACCTCAAATTGGTAAGCTTTTCTTTGGTTTCTTTGCTCAAGATGGACCGAAATCTCCCTCCCAAGCTACCCAGGGAGGAGTTTTTACCTAAGATCCATGTTTGAGAGGGTTTTAACCTCAAATGGACATGCGGCTGGGCCGTTTTTCACTCGGTTGAGCCATTTTTTACTGCGTTTCATGTTATTTTGGATGATTGCTATTTGTTGGAGGTTTATATCTTATTATCTTGAAAGATTGAGTGAGATAGAGTTATTTGAATCAATTCTTCTTGGCATAGGGCCTCTCTTGGCATAGGTTTATCTCTCTTGGACTCTCCTATGGCTAACAAAGGGCCCTTATCTCTTGGCATAGGGTCTGTTGAATCTAACCCCTTGCAGATTACCTCCACTAAGTTGAATGGTAACAACCAATGTTGTCAAATCGTATATGCGATTGCATGCAATCAACATATGTTGTTCGCATATGCGATCGCACAATCGCATATGCCATGGCATTTATTATTATTATTATTATTATTTTTAAATCTAAAAATTCTATTAAAAAAAGAAGAAAAAAGGAAAAACTCATCTAATTGGTACACATGATTGGATTGGGTTATTTTACTTATTTCATTATAGTTTGAGTGTTTCATTAAGTGATATATTTAATTACTTATATTATATTATATAAATTTTAACAAAACAATTACCAAGCTACATTAAAAGATAACTAATTATTATAAGCTTCGAACAAAGAAATTTTAATGATAAATGGATAACTTGAAACAACTTACAACTTAATTTACAAAAAGTAAGCACAACTTATAAAATGCAAAAAATAAACATAATTGAAATAATTGCAGAGAGATTAGAGTAAGAAAGAAAGAGGTGTAAGAGAGAAAGAGTAAGAGATTTAGAGCTTTGGAGTAAAGAATAGTAAAAATGGAGGGGATATGAGTGCCTATTTATAGGCAAAAGTTCTCTAATTTGAAAAAATATATAAAAAAAATCTTCCGCTCTTCGCTATTGGGAAATATGCGATCGCATATGCAGTATGCGATTGCATACTCGCATATGCGATCGAATATAAAAGTATGCCATGGCATACTTGCCAGGATCGCATATGCCATCATGGCATATGTGATTTTATCAACAGTATGCGCATATGCGATTGCATTTGACAACAATGGTGACAACTATCTTCAATAGGCACAATCTGTAAAAGTGTTCTTAGGAGCCCGTGAGAAGTTGTTGTATATTTTGGATGATCCCCCAAGCTCTACAGATGTTACCTACAAGTCTTGGACAAAGGAGAATTATCGAATTATTGTATGGTTGTTAAATAGTATGGATTCCTCAATTAGCCACTCAGTGATGTTTTTATCCTCGGCTAAAGGCATTTGGGATACGCTTCATAATATGTTCTCGGAATCTCAAAATTTTTCACGTGTATTCCAGCTTATTCAAGAAATTGTTGGTTCCAGCAAAACTCAAGAACATTAAAAGATTGCTATTCGACGCTTCAGGGTATGTGGGATGAGTTGGATATGTATCAGCCTTTTCCTTCCAAATGTAAAGAGGATCATGAACATGCTCATAAGCAGTTGGATGATACTTGTATCATGCAGTTCCTAGCTGGGTTGAATTTTGATTATCTTCATGTTCGAGATCGGGTTGTAATGTAAGATCCTCTTCCCCCATTGACGACAGTCTATGCCATGTGTCAGCGTGCTACTGTCTCTACTCTTCCTTCTCATTCATTTGTGCCACCAGAGCATTCAGCACATCTTGCTGGCGATCAGTCCTCTCTTGGCCTTCGGGTACCATCCTTGAGTTTAGGGCGTATTTCTGGTTTTGGTGGTCGTGGTAGAGGCCGCGAGGGAGATCGTAGTCATAGTCTTCGTGGTCGTGGTGCACGTGGACGAGGACGTGATGGTTCTCGCATTTGCTCACATTGCGGTGGAACTAATCATACTATTGATTATTGTTGGCAGATACATGGTCGTCCTACATATGCTGCTACTTCTGTTGCATCCACAATTGCCCCTGAGACACAGTCTTCCACCCCGACAGCTGAGCAATCTACATCAGGGGAGTCTCTTATCATTTCTCGGGCTGTATATGATGCCCTTATGCGGCTTCACATTCATGATATTCCTGAGCCATCTCACGCACCTTTGGCCCAGTCAGGTACTGCTCTTCTTGCGTCATCCTCTCCTACCTCCTGAGTCATAGACTCTGGAGCTTCCTCCCATATGACTGGTAAGTCTCAATTCTTTTCCTCTTATTCTCCTTCTCCCATATGAGACACAGTATGTCACAGTTGCAGATGGAACCCAAACTTCCATCTATGGGATTGGTTCCACCCCTCTTTCTTCTTCCTTGTCTCTGTCCTCAGTCTTACATGTGCCTCATTTTCCATTAAACTTATTGTTTGTTAGCTTTCTTACTAAATCATTAAATTGTTCCATTACCTTCTTCCCTTCTTATTGTTTGTTTCAGAACCTACAAACGAAGAGAGTGATTAGCAGGGGGCATGAGCAAGGAGGCGTTTATCTTCTCGATAATACACTCGTTGCCACTTCTAGTGCACTTTCTCTAGATCGAGAGTACATGACTTAGTGGCACTGCCACTTAGGCCACCCATCAATAGCTAGATTGCGAATTTTGTTTTCCTCCTTATCTGTCACTAAACCATTATGTTGTGATATTTGTGAATTTTCTAAACATCATCGTGCTACGTTTCCTCCTAGTTCTTCTGGAAAGAAATCTCAACCTTTTGTTTTGGTTCACTCGAATGTTTGGGGACCAGCTCCAGTTACCTCTACTTTTGGATTTAGATATTTTGTTACCTTTATTGATGATTATTCACGCATTACTTGGATTTATCTTTTGAAATCTAAAAGTGAAGTGTTTGATGCGTTTAAAGTGTTTTATCATGAAGTGTGCACTTAATTTCAATGTTCCATCAAAACCCTCCATTCTGATAATGGGGGGGAGGGGAATACATGTCTAATGCCTTTCTGTCTTTCTTGGAGGAACATGGTATTTTGTCTAGGACGTCGTGTGCCCGCACATCTCAACAAAATGGTATTACAGAACAAAAGAATCGTCATCTTCTTGAAGTTGCTCGCACCCTTCTACTTGGTATGCACCTACCTAAACATTTTTGGGGCGATGCTCTTCTAAATGCTACTTTTCTTATTAATCGTATACCCTCACGTATCCTGTCTTACAAATATTCATTTACTATATTGTATCCTCATGATAATCCATTTCCTTTACTACCTAAAGTTTTTGGTTACACATACTTTGTTCAAATTTTGGATGGAAGTAATGATACACTTAGCCGCGGGGCAATTAAATGTGTCTTTCTAGGGTATACTCAGAGTCAGAAAGGGTGTAAATGCTTTGACCCATTGACTCATAAGAAATATGTCTCTGCCGATGTAACTTTCTTTGAGGATATTTCTTTTTTCTCAACTCCAGGCCGATCTCTCTGTGATCCTCTTACGAGTTAGGGGGAGTATAACTCTTATCCTCTTCCTCTTTCTACTAGTGATCATGGGGAAACTCTTCTCCCCTCCGCTCAGTATCTTGTTGGTGATTTGGGTGAGCCTAAGCCTTTGTGAGTGTATCATCGTCGAGATCAATCTTCATATGCTCAGTCATCCACTCTTCTGCTCACTTTGGATGTTGGCTCAGGTGACTCTCCTACCTCGAGTTTAGATCTCTTTATTGCCTTACGCAAAGGGTCACGATCTTGTACTCAACACCCCATTAGTAATTTCATTTCATATGATCATCTTTCACCGTCTTTTCAGTCGTTTGCAGCTTCCCTTTCATCACAGACTATTCATCGGTCTCTCTCACATGCTCTTCAAAGTCCTGACTGGACGAAGGCGATGATAGAAGAAATGTCTGCTCTTGAGAAAAATCATAATTGGGACCTTGTGCCACTTCCTTTAGGGCATAAACCTGTTGGGTGTAGATGGGTTTATACGATCAAGTTTCTTCCAGATGGCTCCATTGATTGCTATAAAGCCCGTCTTGCTGCTAAGGGTTACACACAGACTCATGGTGTGGATTACTTCGAGACATTCTCTCTGGTGGCTAAGTTTAATTCGATTCGCGTTGTGATCTCCTTGGCTGTTAATTTATCATGACCCTTGTTTCAACTTGATGTTAAGAATGCATTTCTCCATGGGGACCTTGCAGAGGAAGTTTACATGCATCAACCTCCTCGCTTTGTTGCTTCTCACAACCCTGCGCTTGTATGTCGATTGAAGAAGGCTCTTTATGGACTCAAACAATCCCCATGTGCATGGTTCGAAAAATTCAATCAGGCTCTCTTGGAGTTTGGCTTTGTTCGTAGTCATGCAAATCATTCTCTCTTTATATGTTGTCGATCGACGGGCATCATGGTTCTCATTGTCAATGTGGACGATATTTTTCTGTCCCATAGTGATTCGGTTGGAATGAAAGAGGTCAAAGAATTTTTGAAGACTGAGTTTGAGATCAAGGACCTTGGTCCTCTTTGCTACTTCCTTGGAATTGAAGTTGGCCACTCATTATCCAGATTGGTCTTGTCACAACGAAAATATGCGCTCGATCTTCTCATGGAGACCGACATGTTAGGGTGCAAGCCTGCCACCGCTCCTATGGATACTTCGCAGAAGCTTCGACCAGATGATGGTGCTCTCCTTACTGATCCCGGGATGTATCAACGACTTGTAGGCCGACTTATTTACCTGATTATTACTTGCCCAGATCTCTCATTTGTGGTGGGCGTTGTTAGCCAATTCATGCAAGCTCTCCGTACTTCTCATCTCACGGCTGTTTACCTCATACTTCGGTATCTAAAATCAGCCCCAGGTTTGGCCACCACTTTCAGTTACATGGTCATCTTCATCTTTCTGGCTATTCCGATGCTGATTGTGTAGGTAGTACTTATGATCGCCGCTCTACATCCGGCTACCTTCCTAGGTGGCAATCTTATAACATGGAAGAGCAAAAAGCAACCAGTTGTTGCTTGGTCCTCGCTTAAAGCGGAATATCGTGATATGGCTCATGCGATGTGTGAGCTCGTGTGGCTTCGCAACCTTCTTGAAGAACTTGACTTTCCTCATTCGGATCATGTTCCTCTTCATTGTGACAACCAAGTGGCCATCCATATTGTTCGTAACCCGGTTTTCCACGAGCGAAGCAAGCATATTGAGGTCGACTGTCACTTTATTCGGGAGAAAGTAGCTTCTAAGGAAATCGTCACTCCTTTTGTTCGATCTAGGGATCAACTTGTTGATGTTCTTACAAAGTCCTTAAGTCGAGATGCTCTTCATCGTGTTCGTGACAAGTTAGGCATGATCAACATCTATGCTCCAACTTGAGGGGGAGTATAGAGAATGCTAGTGTATAGTGTAGTGGCCCTTTTTGGTGTAAGTTCATTTGCACACTTTCCTCTTTTCCTGCGGTGTACTATATGCTCTATTATAATAAAATATTGTGTTAGGGCAAGATAGCCTAACACAACATCTTTCCCAAACTCTCCTCCTCTCTCAATTTCTCCTCTTTTCTTCACATTATAATGATTAAACCATTCTCTACTATTGGAAGAAGACTATTGGGAAGCCATCTGGACCCAACCTTTATCCCTCCCCAAATCCCACACAGCTTCCTTGATTTCCTCGATCTGTACGGGGACCGCAAAAGCCTTAGCCTCTTCTAAGGAAATAGAATCAAAAGCGTGATTATCAAGATTAAGCCTCTCGATACCATCATCCAAAAGCAAGACTTCATAAAACTTAACACTAGCCTTTTCGATAAGACCCTTGTCAACCAACATGGAAACATCGACAACAAACAAGCAGATACAATTGGTAGTAGCCCTAGCGCTAGCTATCCCATGAAAAAAATTGGTGCTTTTATTACCATCTTTTGGCAGAATAGCTCGCGAGCGTTGGTGCCACTTGATCACCTCTTTCACCCTAGACAGATAACCAAAGGATAACTTATCTTTGGTGGCACCCTTAGATTCTGTTAGTAGACCTCCATCCTCCTTAATATCCAGTGCCTGGATATCATTTAACAACGAATCCATCTTGAGCTCCCTAAGGCCAAAGACTTCTTGCTTCCAAGTAAAAAGTTTAGCCTTTAACAACTTTAGCTTTTTGAATAACTTGAAACCCACACAACCCTCAAATTTGAAGGAAGATCACCACTTAACGACTATGGTTTGAAAGCCTTCAACCTCCAACCACACCAACTCGAATATGAAAGGCTTGGGTTTTTTTCACCTCCAACAAGACATGACAATGATCTGACACAGGCCTGGGAAGATCTCTCTAACAGGATAAAGGAAGCTTTTGCAACCAGTCTAGAGAAACTAGGAACCTATCCAATAATGACATAGCAGGGGAAGCTTGACCATTAGACCAAATAAACCTAACACTTCCCATCAGGATGTCCACCATATTATGACTGAGGACCTAATCAACAAAGACACAACCCCATGAAGTTTCTCGTGAGCAAAACGGGCGATGTTAAAATCCCTCCTAGCACACCATGAAAGCTGTCATCGATCATAGATGGTTCGAACAATAGACCTAAGAAAACATCCATTTCAAATAAGAGATCTCCTAGAAAACAATATTAACAAAAAAATCTCCATAATACCCCTATCAACATACTGGAGCTTGAACTCTTAAATAACAATAATACTGACTTTTGACTGCTTATAGACCAACTTGACCATGACACGCTTCTGAGGGAAATTGAGTCCACAAACATTCCATGAAAGGATATTCACTGGACAATCAATCTAACCCATCCCCCTCCTCTCACTATGAGGAAACACATTGAGATGGCCAACCAGGTCAACCCCCAAATTAATAAGCTCCCTAAATTCCTTACTACACCTTGAGGATCTCCTTTGAACTTCCCCTGACAAAAGCCTTATACCTCTCTATTCCATAAGCTGCAAGAGGGCCACATAATCCTCATATGTCTCCAAATACCGCTCCAAGCTGCCTACTAACATGGCAAATAGCCTCCCTAACCTACCACTATCCCTAACAGCTCCACACTTGTGTGAGAAAGGACTGGGGAGAGAAGATTACTAGGAGGAATACAAATATCCTCCAAAGAGAAGGTGGATTGAAGGGGAGGAATATCCAAAGCATTATCATAAACACGAGGACCAGGAAGCTCGCACTCAATAGGATCAAAACCACCCCCATTGAAAAGGTTCAGGAACATCTAAAGAAAAAGGATCTAGAACGAGAGAACCATTGATTAATGCAGGGGCATTTTCACATCTGGCTAGAGTGGGGTTGCCTATGGGATGCAGGGGCACACTCGAGGTGGGTGGCCCGTGTGAGGCGGGTGGCTCGTGAGAGGTGGGCCCCACCCGTGTGATTCGGGTGGCTTGTGTGAGGCGGTACCCATATGATTTGGGGCCCACGAGGGGGGTTCGACCGAGGTCCTAACCCATGAGATGTGGGGCCTGGGCTATGAGAAAAATGAATTGATTCGCCATGCTCTAACAGTTAGAGCTTTTAGAGTAAGTGGTCAATTGTCCTGCCCAAGCCCCACATCTCATGGGTTAGGACCTCAGTCGAAGCCCCCTCGTAGGCCCCAAATCACATGGGTACCGCCTCACATGACCCACCCGCATCACATGGGTGGGGCCCGCCTCTCACGAGCCACCCGCCTCACACGGGCCGCCCACCTCGAGTGTGCCCCTGCATCCCACAGGCAACCCCACTCGAGTTCGGTGTGAAATTCCCCCTGCATTAATCACCCCCGGTGAGGAGTCTCGAACCCGAGACCTCCCGCTCTAATACCAATTTGACGCAGGACAATTAACCACTTGCTCTAAAAGTTCGAGCTTTTAGAGAAAGTGGTTAATTGTCCTGCATCATAGATCCTCGAATGACTAACTCCCTTAGACATTCCAAGATTGACCCGAGAAGGAGACCCTTGACGAAAAGGAAAGGCAGAGGAAACCGGGGTATGAAAGGACTACAAATGAATAAGGGAAATGGGGGAATAAGGAAGAGAGCCACACATGGGAGGAATGAATGATTTGCCCACATGAGCAAACCTACCTAAGTTATCCACACGGGCAAACGAAAAGGAAATGACACCTAGCTTCAACTCCCAAGTCCCCATACTAGCCAGCGAAGATACTAGGGAGGCCATACATGTGTCATTAGAACTACCAGAGGCATCATAACTTCTCTCCTCAATTAAAAAAGACCCCCGTCCATCATAAAAGCAAAAGAGATCATTTCTCTGCAATCCACTATCCTCATCAGAGCCGATAGAGATGCGTAAGGCTCTCAATGACTGTTCTAAGGCTCTAAATGACTGTTCTAACAGTGGAATAGCACTCGTCCTTAGACCCATAAATGCAAAAATGTACCATTGTCAACATACCGTCACCATTAGCTTGGCTATTATGTGTCTAGTCCGCAAAGGCCTCGACATCAGAAGGTGGCGTACTCACCCTCTTGCAATGACACGTATACACCTCACTGCTTGAGACAATGCCTTTAATTAATGCTTGAGGATCCGGTGCAAATCTTCTCATGTCCACTTGTCCTCCTCCAGAGGTTCTATAATAAAAAAAAACAACGTGTGGCTAATTCTCCTCACTCAAGACATGAAGGGCATTGGTAGTAAGGATGCCACCAAACTGACATGGCAACATCCGTGCCCGAACATTAAATGGGCCCATGGTGTGCCGTAAAGGCCGTTACGTGACTGTAAAGGCCATTATGTAAAGGTAACGGTGGAAACCATTACACATTACGAGGTCGTAAAGGTTGTAACAACCGTTATGCAAAAAAATGACATGTAACCATCATTAAAGGCCCGTTACACCCCTTATAAAGGCCATAATAGCCCAGTAATGGTTTGTTACGGGGCAGATATAGGTTTTTTGAAAAATAAAAATAAAAAATTCAACATTATGGGCCAGATACAGGTTTTTCGAGTTTTTTCCTTCTAATAAAAAAGAGACTGTAATGGCCGTTATGGGGGCCGTAACAGCCGTTGCAACCCATATAGTAAATGTAACGGTGGTGGCCGTTACAACCACTTTTACCGTTACAGAAAACATCATATGCCCATCTAAGGGGAAATCGTAACCCTCCACAAAGTAGGCCCACCTCTGACGCAAGTCATTTCAAGGTCAGGATACAAAAGATCTTGATAGAAAGGTGGAGAGAGAAGGCACTGGCTGTCTCTCAAAGGGAAAGATGGAAGAATCCTGGAGCAATGTTCTCACCGCTGATTAAGTGGGAGTCATGCAAACTAGGAAAATAGATCTCACCGTAGACGATCATCTCGAAGGATCAAGTGGTTCGTGGGAGAGCGGTGCCGCGGGACCAACATCATTTGCAAATCACCCCAACAAAGGAAACACTCTCTCCGGCCTATCACCACGAATTCTAAGGGGAGTAACTACCAAAAAACACCCCGAACCTTCCATACAAACCACCCTAATAGAGAATTTCACCTCCCCTTCCAAAACAGGAATGAAAGACAAAACTAATGCTGAAATTTTAATCCGCACATAGATCCTGGCCCATCTAAGTTCCTTCCGCCTCAAAGTAGCATCATCAACACTAGTCCCCTCCCCTATACAAGAGCCAATAACCACCTACGCCTCTTTGGACCAAAGCTCTAAGGGGTGATCATATAGATGGAACCAAATATTTGAACATCCGAATAACAACCAGCCGACACAGAGTGAAAGAATTGGACCACTCCGACATACTTGATTGGTAAGAATGACTTGATCAATGTTCTTTGAAGGTTGGAGGGACACCCAAAAAACATTCTCAGACAATTTCCAGAGAAGGAAGTTCTCCTCCAACAAGTTGAAAGAATGGATAAGCCAATAAATCAAAATCAAAGACTGAGTAACCCACCTACATTGTCACAACTAAGATCCATTGCAAAGTGGACCAACCTTTTTCTATGACTTGAAGGAGAACTCTAACCTTGGAACCATTGATAGAAATGAACTTGAGACTAGGGGCCAGAGAAGATTCCTTAAAGGGAGAAATCACTTGAAACTGGACCTAATTGGAGGAACAACCCGCAGGGGGAGGATCCCTCACTATGACCTCCTTGAAGGATATTGAACCCCTTCCGTGGAAACTTCCCTCAACACCCAATCTTGCTAGAATAGTCAAAATTCTGAAAGCCACTCTACCCTTAGGATGCCGACCACCCTTCCTACCCTTACCCTCTTTCCCCTACTTATTCACCACCATCAACCCGAAGAGGGCTATCTGGGCACCGACTTCCTTACGATATTACGTTTCATTACTTCAATAGCTTTATGAAGCTCCTCTTCGTTATCAATCCTAACAAAGGCGAACCCCTGAATGTAAGAAGACCATTTGACCCTAAGTATAACCACCTACCTCACCTTACCAAAATGTCTAAATACCCGGAAGAAATTAATCTCCATCCACTCCTCAGGGAATTGGTTAACAAAGATAGTCGACAATTTCTTTAAGGACTCTCCTCCTGACCTATTATCTCTCGTTTGTTCTCTCTTCCTACCTTTTGCCATTGGAATCCATTCCCCTCCATCCACATCCCGATCAGAGTCAGCCGTCCCTTTCAACCTTACGAATGCAAGCCCTTTACCTTTGGACTAATCCTTACTTCTCACCCCTTACTTCTCCTCAATCCCCTACTCCTGGAAGATATACCAGTCGGCCTTTTACCCATCCTAGAACCTGTCCCCCTAGACTAGGAACCTCTCCTACAGAGAGAAGATTTACCACAATTCCAATTCAACCTAGTATTATTCTCTCACCCCCTCGCAATCACTCTATTCTGGTCTCTGGAGAAATCTCGAACTCCCCCGCTCTCCAAATTTCTCAATGCATCTATGGAGTATCCTCTAGAACCTTCCCTAGAGCTCCCTTTAGAGGTGCGCCCTCGAGCTTCCTTTGAATCTTCATTCTCATAATCACTAATGCCACTAGAAATCTCACTCCAAGCCCTTCTAAAGTTGCCTTTACGATAACCTCGGAAATCGTCTCGAGAAACCCCTCTAACATACATTGCTTTACATTTTCGCTTCGAGAAACCCCTCACATCAAAATGAGATCTTACACTAATCTTCATGAAAAATCATACCTATCCAATGCATCAGTCCATGCAAGGTGCATGGTATTGTGATCAGTTTGTCGATCTGATGGAAGCTATCATGCATGATGGATTCCCAAGAAAAACTCCAAGTTGGAAGATCCTAAGCCTTTGATCAGTGACCTAAAAACAGACCGTTAAGAATGGTTAAGGTCCTCTAGTCTGGATTAATATTGGAGCTGCCCCATCAACAGTGGAGCCCATCACAACATTACCATTAGGGAACCACGGACTCCATTTGTATGGACCAATGTTTATAGCTATACTATGTAGCGTGTAGTTTACACTACGTAGTGTAGCTTAGCCTTAACGCTATGTAGCTCATGAAAATAGCTTAAGTCTCATGTAGCCTATGTTACATGATAATTTGCATACACTACATGCTACATAGACTATGCTATACACTACGTGGCTCACATTAAAAGTTATTTTTTACTACAACATGAAAATCGATGTTTTCAATGATTGGTTACAAATTCCTATTTTCAATAGAAATGACTTGATCTTTTCAATGCTTTTAGCAAAATAATATAAGTAACAATATTAAATCAATTTCATTGCTCCTTTTTTACCTTTATATTTAATCATTGCCCTTTCCTATTACTTTAGGCTGCATTTGGTTACACCAAATATGATGAAATTTTGTTAATTTCATTATAATCATGAATTGGTGCAACCACATGCAAATTTGATTAAAAATCTAGAAGTAACCTGTAGCTTATGCTACACGCTATGTAGCTTACGCCTCATACTTCAAAGAGGTGAACGCTATGCTACACGCTATTCGCTATTTAAAACATTGGTATGGACTGGGTGCATCGGGGAACTATTCACTTCCTGATGAAACAGGGCCCCCAAGTTTCTCAGTCTTTATTCCTGTTTACTCTTAAGAATATAGTTGGAGGAATTATTATAACAAGAGACCATTTGTTCCCGCACTCCATAACTCTAAAGATAATGCACAGAAGGGTCTCTTGTATTAAGCATTCCTCGAGCTATTTTCTAGAAGTGAAAGAGGATCTGTTAGTTACACAGCTCAGTATATGCTGGTTTCAGTTCTAACTAGTAGGCCCATAGTTCGGTAATCAAGTTAGAAAAAAAAAAACCCTGGTCTTTGGGCCTCACTGTGGATGCATCATGTCCCAAAATCTCCTCAATAGGACAATTGTGACCTTTTGATTTGTGGCCTACAAAATTGACAGTTAAAAAGAGAAATAAGACAAAATGTCCACATTCAACCATGCTTTGGACAGTTCGCCTATTGTGCCCTCCCATGGATAGGTCATATGCCAAAAGTTGCACCCCCAGATGACACTGGTCATCTACTGAAGGATTTTTTCCCACAGAACATTGACTGTTGGCTGGGCTTTTTCCAATCCGCCAATTTTTAATCCTTAAAGAGTGCTCCAATAACTAGTTAGGATCACCCAACCTCCGTGAAATTTGGCACATGCGCATCCCATAGGGCTCAACAGATGCAAAGTTTGGATTGTGTGAATGTGTACCTCTCGTACAGATAGTTTGGATTGTGTGAATGTGTACCTCTCGTACAGATATTCAATGGTTGATTGCTAACATAGACAGTACTGGTGGCATCTCCATCTTTTCTGTTAGTTTGTCAGAAATTACATAGAGACATTAAGATACTCCTACTTCACCTTCAACGCCATAACAGAGGGCTCAGGATCTACTTGGTCAGCATGGAAGACTCTCCTTGTGTTGATACTCGGCACTGAAAAAAGACCATATAGAATCAACTAGTCGGTAACTAGGACTATTAGTGTCCCTGTTATTAATGACAGGGTTAGTAGAAACATCTCTCAAAGAAAAGTTATAAGAAGAGGAACTATGGGGAAGTGAATAGTGTCCTGACGTTTTCAGTGTTCCAGATTGTTGAACTGATGGGCCCCAATGTTCAAATGGTAACCATTTTCAATCTGGGAGATTCTCCTCCAGCATCCAAATTGGGGACCTTTGGATTGACGGTCGGTCATATTCAGCAAATGATGGACCCGCTTCTATGTACTTGCACATAAGGATACTATTCACTCTCAATGATTCCTCTTATAGGAAAATATGGATTCTGTCATTCTCATTATCCCAAAGAAAGTTCTCATTTGGAGAGATGTGTGCAAGACAGTAAAATAAATAGCACAGAAATGACAGCCACTGAAAATCACTGGAATTGGGAGAAAAACCAATGACAGGAAAGATTAGACGTGAATAGTTGCATACCTAATGCAGAATCAACAAATCACTGAATCTCTCACCTTCACACAAGGCAAGTTGGCAATGTGGGGGATTTATGACCAGTGCATAAGGTGAGTTCCACTGCATTATCTGGTACAAAAGTCAGCCTCAACCAATCATCAGGAAGGCACGCCTGTACGAAGACAATGTTCCGAATTCAGCGCACATGTTTGACTTGCCTGAAGAGTGGATTGGCCTGATGTTAGCGCCAGGTCATCTTGAAAGCAGGGGCCCACCTTATGCATTACTCATATCCCGCACACATGCCGGTTGGCACATGTGCCAAATGTAAAGGTGCATGTGGGGCTAGCAAACCCCTCCAGATGAAATGATTTACGATCACATTCTGAAGGTGATGCATCCCACATGCCTTCTTACCGTCACTGATAAACAGTGAGTTCTGACAATGTTAAATCGAATAATAGATTTCAATAACATGACACTTTATTATGAACAAGTAGAGATGCCAAGAAAGAATTATTTTTGGTTGAACCAAACGTAAGAAAACCAATAAAACAAATTTACAGTTTGCAGCCACTAATAGGACAAGTTGCTCCACTAACGCTTCAGGGTACTTCCCCTCTGAGAAGGGAGCGATGGAAAACAAATGTTGTTGAATATCAGCATTCATCTATAACAAATTGAATTCCACAATCCTTGACCTGAGCATATGTGGATCACTCAACCCAAAGATGATACTACACATATTCTTCAGCTGAGGATCACACAATACCACCTGTAAGTATAACAAACTCAAAACAAAGGAAAAGGGAATTTTTAAGGGAAATTATAGCAGAAATTATCAGGTTTAAAGTTTTTTCATTTGACCGACCTTTATTTTTTGAATTTCTCAGCATTTCTTGACAAGCTTTGGCTACATCAGAAGTAGCTCCAGCAGCAGCTCTTGTTGATGCTGCAGCGTCTTTTGCAGCTGCTGCAAGTTCTTTTAAAGCTGCTACGGCTTCTTCAGTCAAAGTCGGCCTTGCGTTTTCTTTCTTTTCAGAACCATCTTCTTTCGTTACAACTTTAAGAATCCAGGATTTCAGCCTCGAAACAACAACATTCTGTTCAAGGAATATGTTATAAGATGGGCACAGACTTAGATTGAATGTGGACTGCTGACAAATCCTTTAAAGCATTCCATACTTTCATAAATGCATGTTCCACAGTGACCCATCAAATGCATGGCTTGCATTTCCCATAAACGTGCATGTGAGCTCAGCAGGATTTGCCTAAACAAACATGAAACATCGAAGCAATCTGAAATATGTCTCGGGTGTCCCTCACATGTACATGAAATATGAATCCAACCCAAGAAAACTTTGAAAAAAAAAAAGAAAGATTTATGCTGTTAATAGGTTGACATTGTCATCAGTGTAGTTGAAGGCAACAGGTCGACCTGCCCCTATAGTGCTCAAAATGCCTAGGTGCATCTAGGCTAAAACCTAGAGATTCTAGGCACATCCCTAATTTTCCTTAAATTCCCCAAGTCTAAATTCTAATTTCTCAATTTCCCAAAATCGTAGCCCTAAGTTCTCCATTTTCCGCCGATCCCCCAAATTCACCAATCCAAGACTACAGTTTTGCCAAAATCCCAAAATTGCAAAACCCTATAATCTAGTTTTTCCAAATCCCCAATTCCTCTAACTTAAATTTTCCTATTTTCCCCTAGTCCTCAAATTACCTTAAATTATCTTGGATAGCACCAACAAAAGCTCAAATTGCTTTTAGGAAGATCAATGTGACAATCTTGACATGGTATTAAAAGAAAGAAATCAAGAAGAAAAAGAAACGAGAAATATCTCAAGCTTTAATATCAAAAGAAATGAGAAAAATTGTTGAAATTGGGTTTAAAAACCCTTTAAAAAAATAAAAATTTCCACCCTTATTGGGCAGTAAAATACTAAAAAAAAAACCATACGTATGAGGTACCCAAAAAATTCACATAAAAACCCGCAGGTGCTTCAGGTGCACCAAGGCGCCAAGTGCTAGGCACACACCTAAAGAAAATGCCTCAACCAGGACCCAGGCAAGGGCAACAGGCCAAAACACCTAGGCATGCACCTGGAACGTCTTTGACTACACTAATCGTCATACAAAATTACTGGGGATTTGACTATATGGAAACAATAGACAGTAGTGGCCTTCTGATACCTTGAAGAGCATAACACTTCCAGCACCTGAAGCAGCAAGAACTGCGGCAAGAACAGCATGTGACAACTGAAATCTTGGACGCTGCAAGGTTGAGACTGCAAAATCACCACTGATAGGAGCTGCTGCAGGCTGTGGAGTTTGAGCAGGAACTTGGGGCTTCGTATCTGTGGCTGATTTCAAGTTTCAACAGGCCATCTGTTAGCAATAGAAGAAAATATTGATAGATTCATGAAGATTGAGTGGGCAGCTATTTCAATACACCATGATGGCAGATAGATGCAAACGGGACTCACCAATGCACTCATGGCCATGTATATATGTGATCCAATGTGCTCATCAGCACACTCATCTAATGTACAACAGGAGCAGACCCCATCGTCTCGATGCCCTGGCCAAAAAAATAAGGGCAGTCCGCTCATCTAGCAGGCCACAAATGCATGTTTAATGTGCACATTTGGCAATTCTATTGTTAGCCCACTTCTTCTGTACATTGTGTAGCTCACCTGATGAGCAAATCGGCCTGCTTTATGGGCAAGGACATCTACATGGATGGCCTAACTTATGAAAGGCTTGGATCTCACATGCGTGAATGGTGAACATACTAGCATGTGGTACAGAAGCAGACTAGAAAAAGTAAGAGGGATGATTTGCCCACTGCTTTATACCAAAAATACTAGACCAACAAAACCATGACACTTCATGGAGTTTCAGATGTATCAACTGCCAATACTCTGCTACTCTTCGCTGCATGGGCTGTGGATATGGACTGAGATAGAATCTTGAGACGTGACCTTTGTCGAAGACAGATAGCCTACTCGAAAGAAGTAGAAAGTTGTAATAGAACTTTTTGAAATTCCCGATGTATCTTAGGAGAATGGGAGCTTCGCTTCTCACAATGGAGATGCTCTTATAGTTCATCAGGATAGTAGGAGAATATCTCAACAAGCTCTTGAATTATGTTGAAGCGAAAGAGAATTGATTCCCCAAAGATACTTAGATATCAAGGGTGAGTCATACTTTTGCATTGTGATTGATGATGGTGAACCTGATTCTTATCAGGATACATTGTTGTCTCCAAATTCGACTGATTGGGTTACTGTCATGGATGATGAGACCACCTCCATGGATACGAATAAAGTTTAAGAACTTGTAGATCTACCTTCTAATTGCAAAGCGATAGGTAACAAGTGGATACTAAAGATCAAAATAAAGGTAGATGGTACAATGGACAAGTACAAAGCACGGCGAGTTGATTACGAAGAGACTTTTCCACTTATTACAAAATTCTCCTTAATCCACATGGTTTGGTCTATTATCACAAGTTTAGAGTTATAGCAAATGGATGTAAAGATTACATGCTTAAATGGTAACTCGGATAAAAACATATACATGCAACAACCCATGGGACATATTGACAAAAAGAACTTAAATTTGCAAATTGTTGAAATCTATATATGGGTTGAAGTAATCTTCAAGACTAGCACGTGAGATTCCACTTAGCCATCACCACTTTTGAGTTCGGAATGAGTCAAGAAGATCATTTTGTATATATGAAGTGATCTGGAAGATCTTTTTTGATACCATCTCTATATATAGATGATATCCTACAAGTTGGTAATGATCTGTAACTATTGATGATGACAAAAGATGAGCTTTTCTTGAACCTCGAGACAAAATATCTTGGTGAAGCCAACTTTATTCTTGGAGTAAAGATCATTAGAGACCGTATTAGCCTCGTAGGAGATTCTTAAGCTTATCTCAAGCCACCTACATACAGAAGATCCTAGAGCAGTTTAGGATGGACAATTCAAAAGTTGTTGAAACCTTTATGAAGAAAACTACTAAGCTAGATAGGAAATCATGTCACCAGGATGAAGCTAAGAAATTGGTTATACCCTAAGTACCTTACACGAGCGTAGTAGGTAGCTTAATGTATGCTATGCTTTACACTTGACCGGATATTACTTATGCAGGTAATGCAGTTGGCATAGCCAACCGTTACAAGAGTAACCTGCGACAGTCTCATTAGCAACCCTACCAATGACTTGATTCTGTGCTATGAAGGCACAAATCTTGAGCTTAAAGGATATTCAGATGCCACCTGAGTAGTGACACTAATAAGGGAAAGTCTACTTTAGGATGTCTTATTGCTCGGAGGGGAGTTATCTCATGGCTGAACAAGGAACAGACATCCACAACCCTTTCACCTATGGAGGTCGAGCGTATTGCTTGTGTTGCGGTTTAACAGTGTATATCGTTTCACAAATTCTTACAAGGTCTGGGAGTTGTATCGAGCATTCGTGAGCCTATATCGTTGATAATAGACAACACCTCTGTCATTGACTTGGTGAAGGACCCCAAACACCATCAAAAGTCCAAGCATGTTGCAATCAAGTATCATTACATCCGTAATCAAGTAAGAGATAGGTCACCCTAGGTTACATTCCCACCTATGAGATGTTGGTTGATCCTATGACAAAGCCTATAGCTAGAGATCTATTTCAGGTTCACATCAGGTAGATGGTATTGAAGAGAGCATCAGTCATACAATTGTATCATATACATTTTATGAATAATACATTCTTCTTAATCAATATTGAGCACTATTATTGACTAGGTGTGTAGATCATCAGCATTTGTATCGAGATCATGTACAATCTCTAACTTTATTGGTAGGCTGGTCACCCACTCGCACGGGTTGACCAATCCTGAATATATAAGAGAGGTAATATCAAGGTAATGTTCATATGTTGAGGTGTGAACCGCCTTCTATTGTAAATAATAGAGAATGAGGATACATGCCAGTCGTACCAGACTTCAGTTTTAAAAATTTGAAAATGAGATTGGCAAGTTGAATAACATAATTGCTTCATTACTCCTCTATGCAATCAATGTTAAAACTTAAATAAAAGCCAAATCGTGAGGATATGAGATGAGTCGTACCTCATCTGAGACGACTCGCATATTGTAGACCAAACATATGCCTAGTATTGCCTACTTTACGATGTAAATTGTAACCACGTGTTGGGACCTTTTACATAAAGATTAATTTATATATCTTATCCACTCCTTCCACCCATTTTACCAAATAATTTTAGGACTTGAGCCAAAAAATGAAGTATATCCAAAGCTCAAATGGACGACACCATGGGAAACAGTGTGAATTGAATGTCTACTGTTGAAAAATTCTTGAGGGCCACTAAAGTTTTGGATCAAGCTTATATTTGTTTTTTCCTTTCATCCATGTTTTTATTTTTTATTTTTTATTTTTTATTTTTAAATCTTATGAATAGGTTGGATGACAAATAAACATCACTGTGGGGCCTAGCAAGGTTTCAACGGTGGAAATCATTATTCCCATTGTTTCCTATGGTATGGTCCACTTAAGCTTTGTATATGCTTGCATTTTGGTCTCAACCCCTTAAATGATTTGGAAAAACGGATCGACGACGTGGATAAATGACATACATTCACAGTAGGCCCAACAAAGTTTACTCACTACGATGTGTACTGAGTAACTTAGTACGCAATCCGATTTCCAAATTAGGAGTCAATATCATCTGGTGTGGTAATGCAGATTAGGACAGGCATTGTAAAGCTTAGGTTATTGAGTGTTATTATGTAGTCACTTAGTACTCAAACACCTATGAGAAGACAATGGTGTTCCAGTTAATCCGACACCGAGTGAGAGATGTTGGACATGGGCCCATGGGGTCCACTTGTGGACAACCACTAGTGGATGTGCCCCACTCAAGTTTCTCTTCTATACCCTCTTTCCGGTTTCTCTAGGATGTTCAAGTTGAATACTAAATTTTGAATGTAAATAAGAATTCAAAATTGAATTCAATTGTAGATGAGCTTGGGATGGGGTGAGATTGGATGAGAGGGGATAATTCCTAGTCTCATCCAAACTCCTCAACCCTTCGCTTTAAATTGGGATAGAGATCCCTCGTAGACGGCATCAGTACTTTCAAATACCAAAGAGAGAATAGGGAAAAAGAGTGTTTTATCAAATTTTGTCCATCAAGCCATCTCTTATATGAGCTAAGCCATAAATCATAATCCAAGGCTAACTTATCCGTTGAATCATAGGGGTGATCAAATCTCTACTACAATAGTGGTTAAGCAGACGACTGGACGTTCACCATCCATCTTTGGCTTTTGCGAAGGTCTCAATATCGTGTAGACCGTCGGATCCTGCAAGCCCACCCATCTAAGTAGTCTTTCACATTACGGCCCTCGTAACGACATTACGGTCTCTTTTTTACCCCCTTTTTTTTGAAAAAATAAAAATAAAAATGGTATCAACCCTGTAAAGGGCCATTACGAGGTCGACATAGTTCATTTACTTTGCAACAGCCATTACGGCCATTATGACCTCGTAACACGTAACAATTGGCACTGTTACCATTACATAATTGTTGTTACAGCACACCTTACTCAATGCAGGATATGAAATTCAGGTATGATGTGTAAGATTTTCAGGTTCTAGATCACACTAGTTCAGAAACAATTACACAAAATTCCACATCCCACACAAAAGTTCAAACACTCAATCAAGGGGAATCTTATGCGGATCTAGGCCTACACATGCTAGGGCCGGATCAATCAAAATTACAGACCAAACAACAATCAAAGGAGGGTAAATTCATCCACACATGCACAGAAATAATTCCCAATCCAAGGGATATAAAAATTTCAATTCAGGGAACCCTGAGGTTGAAGAAAGGGCATAAAATTGGGGATTTGAGTAATTTAGGGTTAGGTTTAGGGATTTTGGGTGAAAGAGGAGTGAAAGATATGAGAGAGATGAACCAGACAAGTGTCGCACGTGTGGACAGCAGCAATGACCCAGACGCACGTGCGTGTGATCCCAGCCGCACGTGTGTGGGGCCCACTATTCAGAGAAAAGACACCTTGGCCCTGGTCGACTAGGGATGGACTCCAAAACCTCCAAATCTCAACTCGATCCGATGCACGGTTAATGTGTGGTGCTCCGCCGAAGTTTCAGCCCTCCTATAGGGTTAGATTCTGGAAATCTGCTGTAGAGAGAAAAGCGCTTGCAAATATTGATGGATTTGCAGATTGAATGCTTGTAGGAGAAGAAAAATATGGATGGAAGAAGGTGGGGACGAATCGAGATAGGTGTGGCTTCGCACCACAGTAGTCAACCCTTCAAGGAAGGGAGGGTTTCGCACCCAATTGAATTTCCACAACTCAGGAATTTAGAGGAGCAGAAAAACGCAGCAATTTTATTAATCTTCATTGAGAAAAAAAGACTAAAAGGGGTGACTATTTATAATAAAATCCTATACTCCAAAACTCACGCCATGTGCGCAACCTATTACTTAGAGACGAAGTAATAAAAAAAATAACAACTAATCAAAGTAATCTAAACCATTCATGATTCCTAATAACAATAATAAGCAAAACCCAAAGTACTAGATTAATTAGAATAGTGGGCCACGATCATGAGAACCCATGGTGGGATTCACATGACTATCGGGTCCACTCTAACGAACCGAAATGCAGTCCTCTAACTAAGAGGCCCTCCCTGGACATCGTCATCAATCCAGATCGATGGTGGGGCCCTCCTCCTTGCGCACGTGCGTAGAGGGGCGTGCGTGTGTGCGTGATGTCCCTATCAACTCTCCCCGGCTGCGAAGATTTTGCCACTAGCGAAACAAAACTCTTGAACCGCTTCAAGATGTCAGGATCAAGTCTCTGAAGCTCCTTCTCAGTGAGCCACGTACTGTCTGAAGCTGGGCGTGACTGCCACTTAACCAGCTACTTCTAAAACCCGCCGTTCGACGTGGATATTATCTGATGGTCCAGAATATCCTCTATCTCCTCTCTAGGACTTTGTTTCCGTCGGTGTGGTCCACTAAGAACTCAGATTTGTCTCATTTTTCGACTCATAACCTAAAACGACATGGGGAAGGTGGTGGACAGCATGGATTAAACAAATACACCAAGGTGGGGTCCATGGTTGGAACGACCTCACCCTACGTACGCCTGGCTGATGTGAGGGAGTGCTCCCGCTCTCACCGTTGGTTGTGGTGTAGTCCACCTGATGGTTGGGTCGGCTAGATTTTTGCGCTCCACAGCTAAAATGAGCCAGCAGATGGATGGATGGATGGTGTGGATCTAAGAAATACATCAATATGGGTCCTACGAGTGAAAACTCACTCTAAACCTCCCCTGTGAAGTAAGAAATGATGTGGGTAACACAACCCCTTAGCATTTGTAGTATGGCCCACCTGGGATTCGGATTATCTTCATTTTTTAGCTCTACGCCTAAAATGAGAAGGCAAATTGGATGGATGGTATACACACACACACACACATCATGATGGGGCCCACGAGATAAGCCCACATGGTGGCTTTGGAAGGTGAATGGTGGCAGAGACAGAGACATGTTTCTGGACATTGTTGTGTCTTGGGACATGGTGCCACTACCCCTCTTCCTCTTTTGTGATTTAAGGGTGAGGTAGGGCCCACCTAGGAAATCCACTTAATCCATTTGAATGTCAAACTCATGGTAGGGCCAAGGAGCTTTGGATCACATTCATTTGGTGTATTTTCACCATCCAAGTGTGCTTACACAATCAATTGGTTTAAAAAGAAAATAAATATCACATTGGGCCACATAAGGTGGTCCATGCTATGATAACGTGCGGGACAACGCTCTCCAATAGCGTGGCCCACTTGTGGGTCCCACAACACCATGAGAATAAGAAAAGAAATGGAAAGGAAGGGAAAGGAAATAGATCCGGCCATCGGGTGGCCCCCCTCGACTATGGGGTCCACCACTACTCAGTACATGATCAAAGTGGGTCCCACCCTTATGGGCCCACTAAAATAGAGAAATCACAAAGAAAGGGAGGGTTTTGACCCTCCCATGCACTCACCTCGAAGAATGGACGGTTGGATCCTCTGGGATTGGCGATCGAATGACCCACCACGCTCCTCTTCACCCCTAATCTCCTCTAATCACTCTTTTCTCTGTTCTCTTACCCTTACTCTCTTGATCTTTTCTAATACTCTAACAAGCTCTCTTTCTTCTCTTAATCTCTCCCTAATCTTTATTTCGTTTCCCTCGTTCTCTCTTAATTTCTCCTTAATCTTTCTAATATTTTTCTCTCTCTTAATCCCTCTCCACACTTGCTAGAAAATGGTAGAAATGAGAGGGAGTTAGTGTTGAGGGTCAAATATTGCATATTAGACCCCAGTTATTACCTAGATCTACAAGCATAATACTGTTTAATGGTTGATTTAATCGTGTTTGTGATGCAGAGTGTACTTACGAGCTTAGACTGAAAAAGGATGATAAAGCATAGATTTAACGCTCTGATGACACCAAAGGCAAGGGACGGACTCCAGGGGACCAAGATCGACGGAATTACACGCCAGGGATCCGCGAAAATTGAGAAACTGAAGCTCAAGCGGCCTGAAAGTCAGCCAAAATGCAAGATCACTGGGTTTCCATCATCTGTTCGGCTCGAAACTTCATACATGGCTCGAGGACCAAAAACTAACCGTACACGTCAAATTTTAGCCATTGGATCCCTCTAGAAGTGACCCAACGGACAGATCAGCCCATAAATCAGTGATTTGGGGCCCGCCTGGTATTTGAAAATGCTTCAATTTTGTTCTCAACGCCTTAAATGGAGTGACACATCAAATGGACGGAGCGGATGTCTCACGAACATCACAGTGGACCCTACATATACAGTGCGTGTACATAGTGTATACGCACCGGCCGTGCACTAGACGGTCAGCCCGGTCAAAGACGGGTTGACCCGTCTTCTTCTTATGTAGGGACAGCGGACAGACGCTGTCCATCTGGTTTTGGCTAGTGGGCTCTACTCATCATCTGGTTCGATGATCTGAATCGTCCATTGCATCAAGGGGGTAGCTACAACCCTCACCAAGCTCGCCTTTTGGTCCCATGCACGTGTACGCACGTGAATTGTCAGAGAACGCAGGCTGAACGGCGGAAGAAAAACAGTAGTGGACTGCATCAAAACTCGACAAAAAACCAGTCCATTCTGACCAAAATTTTGAGAGGAATCTAATTAGCGGGGTGGATTTCATCAAAAGCATCACTGCGGGGCCCACCGAACATGTCAGCACGATGACGTGCGAATAGCGTGCGTCCATGAAAACCGGAATTTCCGGGGAGTTGCATGGCCCAAATCACGATATTTTCGACGATCTGAACTGTCCATCATGTAGAGGACCCAAGAAAGTCCTAAGGGACGGTGTTTCTTTGGAATTTGAGCGAGGAAAATGGCGATTCTTGAAGCCCCGAACTTGGCTGCGGAAAGGCTTTCGTTGCGCATGCGATAGCTTTCCAAATCCGATTTCCACCATTCCAGCCACTCCAGCAGCTATAAAAAGAGTTCCAAAACGTGGAGGAGGGCATTGAATCTGGAGGGCAGCCAAGCTTTTTGGACGTGGAAGAGAGAGAGTAGAAGATTTGTTTCCTTTTCCTTTTCTTTTCCTTTTCTTTCTTCTTTTTGTTTAATAGAGATTTAGCCTAATCATGTTTAGATCAGGCTAAACCTCTTAGCTAGGGCTAAGAGGTGAAGCTTGTAGTCTGATGGGGGAATCTTTCGCTTGTGCTTTTTGTTTATACTGAACTGATGTGGATTTTAGTTTATTAATGGGAATGTTTTTAGTTTTTAATGGTCTGTTGTGACTGAAATTACAATGGGTCTGCGATAGCTTTGAGCATATTCCTATCCTTTTTTATGTTTATGACGTCAGGAAGCCCTGTTGTTCACCATCGTCTCCTGGGCATGGTCGGATGACGGTACCCTTCCTAACCTTCATAGCATGTTGATTGGTTAGTAATTAGTTTAATTCTGTTGTTTACTCTGTCTCATGGGCATGGTCTGGTGATGGAATCCATTCTAATTCATATACCTTTCATCTCTTTAAAATTATATCAGAGGAAGTTCAGTTTAATTTCCATGATTCTTGAAGCAGGCATAAGATCTCCCTGATCTCTACAAGTGGATCCTCTGAATCCCTAGTTTCTTATCTCTGATTTCTCTTAAGTTTTACATAATTATTTCACAATTATTCCCTAAATTCCATTCGATTTAGATTTCATCTTAGGCTAGTTCTATTTCTACCTAGTTTCAGGTAACGTACAAGTATCAGTCCCTTGGGATTTGACCTTGGTCTCACCGAGTTTATTACTACTTCACAACCCTGCACTTGGGGAGTGAACAGTTAGGGAGTTTTTGTGGTAGCGATTTTAGGATAGGGAGGGAATAATGGGAAGATAGAGGGGTAAAAATGGAAAGAAAAGTTGAGAGTAATGATGGCTTTAGTAGGGTAGGGGTGTAGGCTTTAACTTTAGGGAAGGAGAGAGAGAGAGTGACGGATTGATGGTTGCTTGATTGATTGATGGGTTGATGGGTTGCTTGATTGATTGATGGGTTGATGTGTTAATTAGACAACATTGGGATTTGTGCAAGCAAAGCCCGCGTGCATTGTGCAGCCCATCTCGGATTGTGCCAACATTGTAACTTCTAATTTGAGGGTCGAAATGGGGCGTGTTGCGCAGTGTTGGAATCGTAGCGCCCGAGCGGTCGTTAAGGTACAAGTCTCGGGTTATTGTGAAAGAAAAATAGGGTAACGATTAAAACTCATAAATTCGGTCCGTCAGAAACATGCCGATATCGAAAACGAAACATACAGAGGGTTAATTAGGATACGGGGCTTACAAGGAGGCCTTCCCTGGACGTTGTCATCGATCCAGATCAATGGTGGGGCCCTCCTTGTGTACATGCGTAGGGGGGGCGTGCGTGTGCATGTGATGTCCCCATCATTACTCTCACCATCCCGTTCCCCTCCTTTCAGCAGCTTGTGCTTCTTTTATCTGGGGCTAATAAATTAACATTACCACTCAAAAAGTAGACGTCTAAGTCCAGTCAATTTCCTCAAATAGATTTGAGCGTAACACCAAAAATGTCCATGTCACTGATAGCTTAAGAATGGCTCAATGCTCAGAAACTCCATTCTTCCTCTACCCAAAAAGTTGGCTCTTATTTAGGAAGGTTGGCTTCTCAATAGTGGCATCTTGATAATCCAATGTACAACGACCTTTGCTAGAGGTCCCCACAAGGCTCTAAAGCTTTTGAGTTTGTCTCTATTTTCTTACAGATTCAAACTTTTAGCTTGAGAATCAGCCCCACACTCAGAAACTCTATGAGTTACGCTACCCCAAAGCTGGCTTTCATCGGCATCTCAATAGTTCCATTGATGAGAACATTGTGCACACGCACGCCCGCACGCTGCCTACACATGCACGCACACCACCACCCCTACGCACGTACTATTGAGATGTGGAGCCACATCTGGGGGCTGCTCGACCGGTCGTGGCCCATGCTCGACCGGTCGAGTACCCCACTCGACAGTCGTGAGCAGTCGTGGACTGGATCGACTCAAAGTCCAGCAAACATCAAATTTTGGGTTCCAAGGTGCTTGACCGGTCGTGGCCCATGCTGGACCGGTCGAGGGGTCCGCTCGACCTGTTGTGCAGTCTGCACGACCAGTCGAGGTTACGCAGATTCGTTTCCGGATTTGATGCGGACTGTGGAAATTTGAGTCAGTTTTCGCAAGGGTGCGAAAGGGAAGTTGCCTAAACTATAAATAGGTGTCCCTATGGCTTTTCTAGGGTATGGGAAATAATTCTAAGGTTTGGGCAAAGGGTTTTCTATGTACTTCCAAAGGAGAGGTTAGTATATTTCCTTGTAATCTTCATTTTTCTTCATAGTGGAAGTTTGTATCCGTGGTTTTTTACCTTTGTTGGGGTTTATCTACGTATTTCTTGTCTTGTGGTTTGTTTGGAATGCTTTAATTTTTTTCTAGTTTATATTTCTTCTTGTTTATCATTTGTGGGTGAGACTTGAGATTGGATCTCGGTTCACTGCGTTGTTGGCGTACTGCACAACAACTGGTATCAAAGCTATTGGTTTAGTTCTATTAAGGAGTGATGACAGAAGAAGGGAAGACTAGAATTGAGAAGTTTGATGGTTCAAACTTTGCCTTCTGGAAGATGCAGATGGAGGATTATCTGTATCAGAAGGACCTCCATATTCCTCTAGGAGGAAAAGAGAAGAAACCAAAGAAGATGACAGATGATGAATGGTTTTTATTGGATCGGAAGGCTTTAGGAACGATCTGACTCTCTTTGTCTAAGAGCGTCGCCTTCAATATATCCAAGATGAAAACCACAAAAGAATTAATGGAAGCCCTAGCCACCATGTATGAAAAACCCTCAACATCCAACAAGGTTCATCTTATGAAACAACTATTCAACATGAAGATGTCAGATGGTGGGAGCGTGACTGAACATCTAAACGAGTTCAATATAGTCACGAGCCAGTTGGAATCTGTTGGCATTATTTTTGAGGATGAGGTCAGGGTGTTATTGATCTTGTCCAGTTTGCCAGACAGTTGGGATGGTTTGGTGATTGCTGTGAGCAATTCCTCAGGGTCAACAAAGCTGAAATTTGATGATGTGGCCAGTCTAATTCTCAGCGAAGAATCTAGAAGAAAGACATCAGGAGTTTCAGGCGATTCAAGGAATGCTCTAAACGTTGAAGGAAGAGGAAGATTGCTGAACAAAGGAGGCAATAAACACGGGCGTTTAAAGTTGAGGAAGAAGTCCAAGGGACCGAAAGACAAAGACGGGTGTTGGCATTGCGGCAAGAAGGGGCACATGAAACATGATTGCAGGGCGCTCAAGAAACAAGAAGGAAGCTCTCAAGGCGGGAAGGATTCAGTGAATCTATCTGAGGAGAGTGACATAGAGGCATTGATCTTGTCTCTTGATGCGAGGAATGAGTCTTGGTTTATAGACTCGGGTGCTTCGTTTAATACCACTTCATGTAAGGAAGTTCTGCGTAATTATGTATCAGATGACTTCGGGAGAGTCTACCTGAGTGATGATGAGCTGTGCAGTATTGTTGGAAAGGGGTATGTTCATGTAAATCAGAAAGACGGAACGGCTTTGAAATTGAAGGATGTCAGACATGTACCGAGTTTGAAACGTAACTTGATCTCAGTGGAGCAGTTGGACGATACCGATTATGTGACAACATTCACCAGTGATTCCTGAAAGATCACAAAAGGTGCCTTGGTGATATCTCAAGGCAAGAAGGAATGTACTTTGTACGTGACTTCAGGATCGTATAGTTCACTCGCAGTCGCATCAACTAGAGTGAATGGGCAGTTATGGCATCAGAGGTTGGGACATATGAGTGGGAAAGGGATGAAAGTGCTATTGTCAAAAGGGAAGCTATCAGGGCTGAAGTCTATTGACTTGGAATTCTACGAGGACTGCGTGTATGGCAAGCAGAAGAGGGTAAGCTTTAAGAAGACGGGACGCGCTCCAAAGACGCATCTGTTGGAGCTTATACACACTGATGTGTTGGGACCGGTACAGGTATTATCTCTTGGTGGCTCACGTTATTTTGTTTCCTTTATTGATGATGCTAGTAGAAAACTGTGGGTCTATTTCTTAAAACATAAATCTGATGTATTTGATGTATTTAAGAAGTGAAAAGTTATGGTAGAAAACGAGACAAGTAAAACAGTAAAATGTCTCAAATCTGATAATGGGGGAGAGTACTGTGATAAGAAATTTGAGAAGTATTGTGCAGCAAATGGAATCAAACATCAGAAAACGATTCCAGGGACACCGCAGCAGAATGGTGTGGCTGAGCGCATTAACAAGACCATCCTTAAGCGCGCCAGGAGCATGAGGTTACATGCAGGGTTGCCCAGGACCTTTTGGGCAGATGTTGTGAATATTGCCGCATATCTCATCAATAGAAGTCCCTCAGCACCATTGGATGGTGGCCTACCAGAAGAAATGTGGACTGGGAAAGAAGTGAACCTTGCACATATCAGAGTTTTCGGTTGTACTTCATATGTTCACATTGATGCAGAGCACAGAAACAAGCTGGATGCGAAGTCCAGGAGGTGCACGTTTATAGGCTACAGACAGCATGATTTTGGCTACAGGTTTTGGAATGCAGAAAACAGGAAAATCATCAGAAGCAAGGATGTAGTCTTCAATGAAAAAGTGATGCATAAGGACAGTGTGTAAGAAAATAAGGCCGAGAAAAAGGAATTCGTAGAGTTGGAAGAGTTACCGGACATGGGTGCTACAATACCTCAGGATGATCATGCATAGGAGCATTATGAGGCAGAGCCGCATACACCGGTTGTGAGGAGGTCTACTTAGGAGAGGAGACCCACGGTCCGATACTCACCCTCCTTACATTATCTACTGCTGACAGATAATGGTGAACCAAAGTATTTTGAAGAGGCATTACAGTCGGATACACGGGTTAAGTGGGAGCAGGCTATGGATGATGAGATAGACTCTCTTGAGTCTATTGTTACATGGGAGCTAGTTACTCTACCCAAGGGTAAGAAAGCTCTTCATAACAAGTGGGTTTACAGACTGAAGGAGGAGCACGCTGGTTTGAAATAGAGCTGTACACGAGTCGAGCTGAGCCGAGCCGAGTTTCGCCCTACTCGTACTCGGCTCTTAATGCTCGAGTCCTACTCGTACTCGGCTCTGCTCGGCCATCAAGCATGGATTCCCTACTTGTGCTCTACTCGCCCGAGTACAAGCCGAGTACGAGCAGAAATCGAGTCGAGTCGAGTTCGAGTTTTCGAGGCGAGTTCGAGTCCGAGTCTGAATTTGAGCCCAATTCGAGTAAGGTTTTCGAGCAACGAAATCGAGCTTTGAACCAAGTTCGAGTTATAAATTGAGATTCATTTGAATTTCAATTCGATTGTCAATTGAAATTTGAAGTTGAATGTAGCAATAAAATATATAAAATGCACATAATTTATGACTAAAAAACTTTGATAATTACATTAACATATTTACATTATATTGTTCAAAATGACAATTTATAACTAATAACCTCCATAAGAGGAGTACCTTCCTATATTGTCATCTGATCCATCAGAACTACTATCTATTTTTTCATATACATATTGGTTCACTTCCTCTGAGTCATAAGGCGAAGAGATATTTCCTTTGTGCTCTTTTATATTTTGAACTAGATTTTTCAAACTTTCTTTATGTGAAGAATTGTATGTAGTACCCAATGCCTTATAAAATTCACTGAGACGGGTCAAAATTTTGAATTTGTTACTCTTTTTCTTCTTCTTGTTTGTCATACTCGACTTTGCTTAAACATCGTGTTGTTTTTGACTCGAATATCGCTGAAGTCTAGAAACATCTTCCATACTGTGTTATAAGGCGAGTTAGAATTGTTCTTCCTCTAAAGCTTTTAATCTGGCTTCCTCCTCTGCATCTTTTGTGGATGTCATTCGTGTACTAGATCCAGAAGCAAAAGGTTTGGATGGAGTGGAATGTTTTCTATTCGAATCTAAGAGGGCTCGAAAAAGAATTTGGACATCCTTAGGGGCATTGGGGCATGGTTTTGCATCAACACCTCGACATGACAAGTGTAAGTGAAAGCGATTAATCATGTTCACAAACTTTGTGCCACACAAACCACACTTAATCTTTGTTTTTCTAGACCTTGGTGGTGATTCAACTAGGGAATCGTAGTCTCAAATGTTTGTCGATGGGTCAGATGACGACATATCTACACTCATTTTTTAATAAAAAAAATCAAAATATTGATAAATAATTTGAACTTGATATGGGAACAAAAGAAAGCAATATAAATGTGTCAAAATTCAAAAATAAAAGCAAATGAACAGGCATATGTAAATAAATATTAAAGATTCAAAGTCTTCCAAACCACATTTCAAAAGGACCAACACTTTCATGTTTGCAGTTGCAGTGAAATAATATTACAGATCATTCACCTTTCAACCAAAAAGAATTGAAAAACTGAAAATAATTACTGATCTACAGGTAGAGACTCGTCACGAATCTTAATCTCCTCCTCATCATCATCATCATCATTCATATCTCCTCCCTATATCAGGCGCAACCAATCTTGTGTACAAATCAACGCTTCAACTGTATTTAGCGAAAGTGAGCTTCGATACTTGCTCACAACCTTGCTCCCTGTGTTGAATGCGGATTCTGATGCCACCGTTGAAATTGGTATTGATAATATGTCCTGTGCCATCACAGATAATGTAGGGTATTTTGATTCACTAACCCTCATCTTCCACCATTCCAACACGTCAAATTCGGATCGCACTACGATTAGCTCCTTGAGGTACATTTCTAGCTCTGATTCCTTAGTATCAACTCTCATTTGTACTTGTGCCAAGTATGATATGTATTCATTTAGCACATCTGGATTACCAGGTATAGAAATATCCGCATCTCTACTTTCTTCAACACCCACTGCAGGTAAAGTATTAACATACGATTTGTACAAATCTTCAAGGGCTTGACGAATCTTAGACGTCTTTGCTGCCACTCTTTCAGTAGAATAAAGCTTCATGAAAATAAAGCTAACTAACCCCATATTACAACGAAGATCAAGAACAACTACCAAGGACATCAACAGATGACATTCGTCTCAGTATTTATCGAACTTCGTCTTTATACCAACTGTCATCTGGCGTATGAAATCTGGACCCACACTAGCATTTTTCTGTAGAGCATCCTTAATCTTCCAAAGAGATGGAAGAAACAAATTCGCGATTGGATACTGATTCCTAGAAAAACTCTTCGTGCAATCGTAGAAAATTTTGAGAAATGTGTGAACTTGTGTTGCTTTGGCCCAATCATCTGTGCTCGACAACCAAGAATACGTTTTGTCACGCGTCGCGTATTTAGGAAATGCAAGCTGTAATTCAATTGTCGTTTTTAACATTTCATAGGTCGAGTTCCAACGTGTATAGATATCCAACTTTAACGTTTTGTTAGATGGCACATTCAAACGTTGGATTATGTCATTTCATACACTCAGTCTCGATGGCGACCCCCTATATATTTCATGCTCTTTTATGTTCTCTATAGTGTTGTCAATTTCTTTCAACCCTTCTTGTATAATCAAATTTACAATATGGGCACAACATCCGACCTGGAATATTTTTTCTTTAAAAAATAAATTTTCTGTAACCCTGAACTTGTTACGTAAGCATGAAATGACACTGTCATTTGCTGAAGCATTGTCTAAAGTTATTGCTAAAATTTTCTTTTCAATGCCCCAGCCTTCTAGACAACTGTAGATGCAATCTGAAATAAGTAAACCAGTATGTGAAAGAGGAAGGTTGCGGAAGTCCAAAATTCTCTTGCATAGTTTCCAATCCTTATCGACATAGTGAGCGGTTAATGAAAGGTATCCTTTTCTTTGATTAGACGTCGTCCATAAATCAGAAGTCAAAGCTATTCTGGACACTGAAGCCAAAACTTCTTTCAGTTTCATCTTCTCCTTTGTGTACATCTTCATGCACTCTCTCTGCATTGTGACGTGAGAGACATTCTCGGCACGAGGGTTAAGGAATTGACAGAAAGCCTTAAATCCTTTACTTTCTATCATTCTGAAAGGTTTTTCTTCCAGAATCACTAATCTAGCATACCACTCATTTAACTTCTCTTTGTCAAACTTATGAGTGGACACCACGCCTTGGGAGTCGTCCCCTTCTGACTTCGTAAATGGCAGTAACTGTTGGTCGGGAGGAGGGAGTCTTGGTCTCTTAGGACACGTCTTCAAATGTCTATTTAGATGTGTCGTAAATCCTCCTGGAATCTTGTTGAATAACCATTTGCAGTGATTACACTTTATCTTCCGTACACCGTTAACTGTCACATCTTCGAAATCATCCCACACTGCTGATCTTTTCTTCTTCCCTTTGCATGCAGCTGACGTATCTGTGTCTCCCTCTACGATTAGAGGAGATGTGGCTGATGCACCCATTCCAGGGGTATTTGGGCTTTCGTCTTGACTAGTCATCTATAAAATAAAGTTCTCGATATGTTATACGATTATACACCTATACCTAGATGGCTAGACCGCTAGATGGGCATACTTACTTAACTATCTAAATCAGTCACCCATTCAAGGTTGGATAGATTGTAATGCCTTCATTTTTCAATTTAAATGCTACACCGAAGTTCCGGCAGTATCTCCCCTTATCTCTCTAGAATATATTAATCTTGTATTTGATCCTCATGTCAATCATCAACACAAAATGTGGATATTTGACGACGGAAATAAATACATAAAATATATCCAGAGAGAAAAAGGAGAGACGAAGCTAGGACAGGCATATGCATTTAAATTAGAATAAATGAAGACATTACAATCTATCTAACCCTGAACTGTCCAAAAAGGAACAATTTGAAAATTTCTATGCATCCAAGAACACACTGAATCTATGTCTGGCAATATATAAATCCTCAAATGGGCAACTGATTATCTTATACTACAACTAGAACAATACAAATAATTCATATCTATGCAAACAAAGGAGCATGCTGAAATTGACATTCATCATTTAGCTAACTAATAACAAAATATAAAAATGAAAACTAAAGGCATCTTAAAGTGGTAGCATTCAATACTAACAAAGTAACATATATTATTAGCTATAGCCTATATTAACATATTAACATATTAACAATTTCTATATTAACATATATTAACATATATTAACAATGTTAACATATGTTAGCTATATTAAACAATTTTAACATATATTAGCTAATAGCTATATTAACATATATTAACAATTTTAACATATATTATTAGCTATATTAACATATTAACATATTTCTATATTAACATATATTAACAATTTTAACATATATTAGCTATATTAACATATTAACAATTTCTGACATATATTAACATATTAACATATATTAACAATTTCTGACATATATTAGCAATATTAATATATGATATTGATATCAATTTCTGACATATATTAACAATTTATACAAAATAATAATAATAATAAAAAATCAACACCACACAATATTCTAAAAAAAAATAAATCAATTTCTGACATATATTAACAATTTATAAAAATAAAAAATAAAAATCAACACCACAGATTACTAGGCGAGCTGGGCAGGAACGACCGGCACTGTGCGTGTAGGGCAAGGATGACGGACGAGTGGCAGGGACAAGTTACGGCACCGGACGACTAGTAGGGACGAGCTGCGGCACCGAACAAGGGCACCGGGCAGGCCGCAGGGACGAGCGGCAGGGTCTAGCACCGCCGGACAGGGGACAGGGGACAGAGAGAGAGAGAGGGAAGAAGAGGGATGGGCGCTCGCCGCTGGGTGAGGAAGGAGAGAGAGAGAGAGAGAGAGAGATTTTTTCGAACGGGCAAGAATAGGGTTTCGGCGGGCTGCTTGAAAGTTGAAAACGAATGGAGAGGGTAGGGTTTATTTTTTCGGGCGGGTTATATATACGGGTACACGAGTTGAGTACCGCCCTACTCATACTCTACTCGAAATCAAAACGAATCTTAAAAAACCGACCGTACTCGGCTCTAACTCATGATGAGTCGAGTCGAGTCGAGTAATTCCGAGTCGAGTCGAGCAAGTAACTAAGCATACTCTGCTCGTGTCCAGCTCTAGTTCGAAACGGTACAAGGCCAGATTGGTTGTGAAAGGGTTTCAACAAAAGGCAGGTATCGATTTTAGTGAAATATTTTCACCTGTGGTGAAAATGTCTACGATTCGTATGGTCTTGAGTATAGTGGCTACATAGGACTTACATCTAGAGCAGTTAGATGTTAAGACAGCCTTTCTTCATGGGGACCTTGAACAAGAGATATATATGCATCAGACGACAGGATACGTGGCACCAGGAAAGGAGAACAAGGTGTGTAGACTGAAAAATAGTCTATATGGCCTGAAGCAGGCCCTGAGGCAGTGGTACAAGAAGTTTGACAGTTTCATATCGGGAAACGGTTTTAAGAGATGTCATGCAGACCAATGTTGTTATTTGAAGAAGTTTGATACGTCGTACATCATCCTTCTTCTGTACGTTGATGATATGCTTGTGGCCGGTTCAAGCATGAAGGACATCTCAGATCTCAAAAGACAACTATCTAGAGAATTTATCATGAAGAATTTAGGAGCAGCAAAACAAATCCTAGGCATGAGGATAAAGTGTGACAGGGAAAACAAGAAACTGGTTTTGTCACAGGCAGAATATATAGCCAAGGTACTTGATCTATTCGATATGGGAGGTGCTAAGCCGATTAGCACTCCATTAGCCAACCACTTCAAGCTATCTAAGGAGCAAGGTGCAAAGACGCAGGAGGAACGAGACTACATGACTAAAGTCCCATACGCGTCAGCTATAGGGAGTCTCAGGTATGCTATGGTGAGCATGAGACCAGACATTGCTCAAGCAGTGGGAGTTGTTAGCAGGTTCATGAACAACCCCGGAAAGGAACACTGGGAAGCTGTGAAGTGGATCCTTAGATACCTGGTATGTACTAAGGATGTAGGGCTGTGTTATGGTGGATCGGAGATCAAGTTACAAGGCTACGTGGATTCAGTTTTGGCAGGAGATATCGACAGCAGAAGAAGCACTACAGGTTATGTTTTTTCTCTGGGTAGTGCTGCAGTCAGTTGGGTCTCTCAGTTACAGAAGATAGTATCTATTAGTACGACAGAAGTAGAATATGTTGCAACTATAGAAGCATGCAAGGAGATGGTGTGGATGCAAGGTTTCATAGAAGAATTGGGTAAGAAGCAAGCAGATTGCAAGCTATACAGTGACAGTCAGAGTGCAATACACTTAGCTAAGAATTCAGCCTTTCATTCAAGGACCAAGCATATTGCCATCAGATCTCACTTCATACGTTCGTTACTGGAAGATGGATCGATTGCTCTGGAGAAGATTCATACAAGTGAGAATCCTGCGGATATGCTGACCAAGGTGGTCACACGGGAGAAGCTGAAGCTTTGTTCAGCTTTGATTGGTCTTCAGGCTTGAAGACGGGGAGACGATGCACTCCGGATGTAAAAGACGAAGGTTTATGGCGATGTGTCTCTAAGTGAGAGATTGTTGAGATGTGGAGCCACATCTGAGGGTTGAGCAACCCACTCGACCAGTCGTGAGCAGTTTGGACTGGCTTGACTCAAAGTCCAGCAAGCATCAAATATTGGGTTCCGAGGTGCTCGACCGGTCGTGGGCCATGCTCGACCGGTTGAGGGGTCCGCTCGACCGGTCGTGCAGTCTACACGACTAATCGAGGTTACGCAAATTCATTTCCAGATTTGATGCGAACTGCGGAAATTTGATTCGGTTTTCGCAGGGATGAGAAAGGGAAGTTGCCTAAACTATAAATAGGTGTCCCTAGGGCTTTTCTAGGGTATGAGAAATAATTCTAAGGTGTGGGCAAAGGGTTTTCTATGTACTTCCAAAGGAGAGGTTAGTATATTGCCTTGTAATCTTCGTTTTTCTTCATAGTGGAAGTTTGCATCCGTGGTTTTTTACCCTTGTTGGGGTTTTTCCACGTATATCTTGTCTTGTGGTTTGTTTGGAATGCTTTGAGTTTTTTCTAGATTATATTTCTTCTTGTTTATCGTTTGTGGGTGAGACTTGAGATTGGATCTCAGTTCACTGCGTTGTTGGCGTGCTGCGCAACACGTACGTACGCAGAAGGAGGATCCCACCATCAATCTAGCTCGATGACAATATCCAGGGAGGGCCTCCTACCTAGAAGACAAGTTTTGGTTCAAAAAAGTGGGCCAGATAGTCAAAAAAAGCCCATCATGAGATCTCATGATCGTGGCCCACTTGTTAGATTGATTTCATATTTTAGGTTTTGCTTATTGTTATTATTTAGAATATCGTGAATGCTTTAGATTTCTTTGTTTGGTTTTTATTTTAGTTTACTTCATCGCCAAGTAACAAGTTATGCACATGGTGCGAGTTTTTGGGGTATAGGTTTTTCCCTATAAATAGGCACCCTTGGTAGTTCTTTTCATTGATTGAAGCTTAATAAAAATTCCTGCTTTATTTTTCTGCTCTCTTAGTGAGTTGTGGAAGAATTTAAAAGTGGGTGCGAAGCCCTCCCTTTTCGAAGGGCTAACTACGTGGTGTGAAGCCACATCTATCCCCATCCGCCCCTACCCTCTCCCAATCTGGACCTATAGGAGGGTTGAAACTTCGGCAGAGTACTACGCCTCGACCTTATGTCGGATCGTTATCAAACTTGGAGGGATTGTAAGTCTCCCCTAGCCGACCAAGGCCTAGGTGTCACTTTGGAGAGGCAGGCTTCCATCACACGTGCGGCCAGCCCACCCACGCACGTGCGTCAGCCCTAGTTCACCATCTGCGAGTAGGAGCTTTCTCCGGGTTTTCCTCTTTTCATTCCTATTTCCTAAACCCTAGCCTTAGTTTGCATTAGCCCTAATTTATTTGCCTTTTTTTTCACCCTAGGATTCCTTGAATTGAAATTAGGGAATCCCTTGGATTAGAGACAATTTGCTATGCATGAGTGGTTGATTTCTATGTCCCTTTGAGATCGTTTGACTTATAGTTTTTATTGGTCCAGTCCTAGCCTGTGTAGGCCTGGACCCGCATAGATTCCCCTTTAATTGAATGTTTGGATTTTCATGTGGGATGTGGAATTTGTGCAATTGTTTCTGAATTGGTATGATCTAAGCTTGAAATCTTGCATATCACATTTAAATCTCATGTCTTGCATCATCCATGTGCAATGACTTTTTCTAGATGTCCTCACAAGACTCTGAAGCTTTAAGTTTTTCTCTATTTTCCTACACGCTAACTCTCTTACCTATTGTGGAGTTTGTGGACCCATTGGACTATTTCATGCCAAACATTTGCAATGAGTCAAAACAGGTTTAAATTTACACTAATACAGTTTTGTGCATTCCATGAAGAGGTCTATCTCATTGTCAGCCACATGTTCAGCTTTCTTCCAGATGCAATAGCCTGTGGAATGATCACATCCTATCCACTCTTTTATAACCTTTGTTCCTCTATCAACGTTAAAGATTCCATAATGTGCACTTCTCAACGAGTCAATAAGAATCCCAACATGTCCAATATAACAAACTAATTTACGTCAAGTACTTAGATATACATACACTTGATAGACTCTGCTTTATCTCCACCACACTTGTTCCAGTCGACCTTGATGTACAGAGCAGGGTTTTCATCAGACTTCACCAGTCTCTTCCACCAGCTCTGCACTTTTAGGATAGAGAGATGTACATTTCTCAATCCAATATTTATTTTACTCCCCTGCAAAAAAGAAGAAGAAAAAAAAAAGTACCAAGCATAAGAAGCTTGATAATGCATAATGAGGAAAGGTAAGATTGAGTGAACTCAAAAGCATTCATGGTCTTCAACAAACGTGTGACATCAAACCTGAATCTGAAAATGGGGATCCTCCTTTTTTTTTTTAACTACAGTTGATGGTCATATATCATCATCACCTAAGCCTTATTGGGTCAGCAAATTTATGATCTTACACGAAAAAGTCATCATCATTAAAGATGAAATTCAAAGTGTACTTTTTACACAACAAAAATGCGAGGACATTTTCTGTCCGTGAATCTGTAAAGCACACTTCCAAATCTAAGGTGCTTTTCACTGGCTTGGAGAGAATTAAAAAAATAAAGAAATAAAAATAAAGTGAAAATGTGACTACGAGAACTAGAAGGAATTAACAGTCTTCAGCAGAAGTGTAGCATAAGACCTAGCAAATGAAAAACATGTATCCTTCCTTTTCATCTACAGTTGATAATCTTACACAAGAATAAACTCTTTTGATATCGGCAGAGTATTACACAATATAGAGGTACTCATTGTACAGTTGTCATACATTAACTCAAATTAACCCAACTAAATTGTAAAACCCACTCTTGCTAAGTCATAGTCCCAAAATCAGATCTGTTGAACGATCCTAACTTCTAGTTTGTGGACATTTGTTTGTTGAAATAGGATAATTGGATACTTTTAATTTTTCACCATCTGATCCTCCAAGTTGATAATCACACATAAATGTAATCTTTGGTTCACAATACATCTAAACTGGAACCCATAATTTGAATTACCTGAATGACATGTGTGTAATTTCCAAGTATTTTCCATGTGTTTGCATATCATCCATCACACTCTGCCAGAGGATAATAGTTCTTGTCTTACAGAAATTCACCAACATTATGTACAACATTCAGGTCTATGCAGTGTTCCATGTATCAGCCTTGCATAGGCCCAATACAAGATACAAGGGGAATATAAAGATTCCCCTGTATCACAAGATAAACCACCAATATCATGTGATATTTTGTGTCATTGTGAGATATTGCAAAATATCAGGTGTGGTCAATACTCAAGCAGCAAGGTGTGTTTTGAGAAGAAGAAACTCAAAATTTCCAAGCATAGGAACTGATCAGAGAGCCAAGCATACAAACTTGGTAAATGCATTCTCAACAAGAATTTTGAGGTATTACAGTATTATCAATCAAAAGAAACAGTGTTTTTAGGTTCAACTCAATGCATAGGAGGGACACACCTTTGGTAATCTAAGTCACTGATTTGGTGGTCATCATCATGGGATGGTCCATCCCCGGTATTTCTCCATCCGATGAAAATGGACAATTTGCAACCAATTTTTCATGTTTAAAAAGGATACAAATGGGTGGTTAGGAACATCTAATGGCAGCTGATTTTCAGGGCCTCTTCCATGCACAATGCCAAACACAAAGGATATGTATAGAAACAAAGTGTCAAAAAAAGAATGACTTGCTTACAGTTACACGACGAAAGGCTTCATATATCTCTTCTTTCGTTAATCCATGTTTTTCAAGGAAAGAACGCCAGTAGATAACTAGAGAACCCCTGGTTTTCGAATGAGATAAGAACTTGATGGCTTTCTGCACTTGCTCCTCCCTCATCGGTTCTGAGTTCACAAATACTGATTTTGTAGAAGTTTCCCTTGTAGTGTCTGTCTTGACCTCCTGCCCAAGCCCATCCATCGATTTTACACAACCCTGAATTAAAGATAAAAGTGTTTACCAATCTATAGAAAGTCTCCATAACTAGAAGTATGTATTCTATATAGGGCTGTCAATGGGCTAAGCCTTGGTTTGGGCCATATCTTGAACTAGTCAGCCTCAAGCTATAAATTTTTTTAGTTTGCTTGTCCCGGGCCTGGCCATTGACAGACCTAAATTTCTAAACTAATCATTGAAGATTAACATCTATGTGATGCATGTCCTGCATCTTTAACCAATGCAACCAGTTTAAAATACAGAAGGAAAAAAGCATGTTGGCAGGACCAGACACATCCATTGTTTTTACAGCTCAAGCAGAACAAAGAATTTTAAGATAAGAAGCCTATCAACCTGGATATTTTTCCTATGAGTTTGTGTTTATTTTAATCAATAGACGTGACTGTGATAAAAACAAAAGAAAGGACTACAAAATTAAAAGACAAGAAGAAGGCAAAGCAGAGCAGACAATCTTTGACCCTCTTGTCACTCCTCTTTAGCAAGTACTGACAATATCATCTGTCTGCATTACAAAATGGGAAACATGCCTTCAATATAGAAGCTAACTTCTGAATTTCATATATGATTAAAGAAAGCCTTCAGGGGCTTCACTTAGCTAGAAGCACCAAGTTGGCGGCATTGCCATAATTGCCTTCAACAATAAAATTGCCATTGTTGGAGGATGAGAAGATATGGGATCCTTCTTGGAGCCTAGCCCACTACATTATGCTCCTCAATCTTAGTTGCACAAAGTGTGATGGTCAGCAGGGAATGCAGAACGGTTTGTTTCCAAATGTTAGAGAGTGTAGAAAAAAGCTAGGAAGCAAATGCAGGAGTAGCACATGCGTAGAAGGTTCCTACAAGCAATGTTTTAAATATCGACAATATCGGCCGATATATCCGACGATATATCTTGTATCCCACCCGTGTGATATGAAGTACACAAGTAGTGCCGATATATCCCACATGTTCGATCCGGTGAGTATTTTCAATTTCTGATCCTTTTTTTGTTGAATTATGTTAAATCTGTTAGACAGACTGAAATATGCCTTGTATAGCTAGCATACCTTATATAGTTGGTTTCCATAGGTAGATGATTCTGATTTTATTTCTTTCCTTGTATAGATGCTGTAATCTCTATATATTCAACCCCTTTGGGTTGTCTCATATACACAAAAGCTTTCAGCTCCTCTCGGTTTACATGGTATTAGAGCTTCACTGATCCAAATCCGACACCACCTGTCAGATCCGACCACCCCTGCGTCGTCCGGCCACCCCTGCTGCGTCGTCCGACCATCCCTCTGCTCATCCAGCCCTCTATTGCTCGTCCCGCACCCCCTGTTGCAGATCCGACCACTCCTTGCTCGTCCGACTGCCCCTTGTTGCAGATCCGACCACCCCCTGCTCGTCTGATCGCCCCTCTGCTCGTCCAGCGTCGCTTAGTCACCTCTATTACTCGTTCGCTTCGAGTTCCAGCAACCCCATCCAGATCTGTTGCTATTGCTGCTGCGTCGCCAGATCTCGCTTATCCAGATCCAGATCCACTATTGCTGTTACAATTTTGCCAGATCCAGATCTACATTTTCCAGATCCAGAGCTCATGTTATTGTTCCTATTCCGCCAGATCCAGATACTGCTACCCCTTGGGTATCTCCTACTGTACGGTACACCTAAAACATTCTTCTGCTGCAACTCTTTACGTGCTTTATATTAATTCCGATCAATGGACAAGAACTCATCACGTACAGAGGCCCCAAGGTGTAGTTTTGATGGTACCAACTATTCGTTATGGGCCATCCATTTTCAGAACTTCCTCAAGGGTCGTGGTTTGTGGGGACTAATTGATGGATCTGTTACTATTCCCACTTCCACGGATGCCGATAAATTGGCTGATTCGAAAATGAACAATGGACGGATTATTACCTGGATTCTCGATTCGGTCGATCGGTCCATTGCTGCTGACCTCACACCTCATCGCACGGCTAAGGCAATGTGGGAGCATCTTCAGACAATTTATCAACAAAGTAATGCGGCCTGGTCATATCGTTTGGAACAGGATCTCGTTAACCTTACTCAAGGTGACGACAGTATTCAATCATTTTATTCTAAAATTGTCACAATTTGGACTGAGATGGCCTTGATGGATCCAATATTTCCTAATGACTTTAGGATTTTCCAAACTATGCGCGAGAGTGCGCAAGTTCGCCAATTTCTTATGAAACTGCGTCCGGAATTCGAGCATTGTCGGGCTGCTCTCTTGAACCGTAGCCCTACTCCTTCATTGAATTCGGTTATTAATGATCTATTGGCTGAGGAACAACGACTGAAAGTTCAATCACTTCCTTCCTCAACTCCGGGATCATCTGATATGGTGCTTGCTGTGTCCACCACTACACCAACACGTGGCTCCTCTCCTTTAACTTGTCGCGGCTGCAACAAGGTGGGTCATGTTGTCGCTCAATGCAAAGAATGGTGCGCTTATTGTTGACGAACTAGTCATGGTATTCAAGACTGTCGTACACGTGCATATACATCTTCTTCAGGCCGTGGACGTGATGGTCGTGGTCGTGCCCGTGGTCGTGCTCTTTCTGCTACTGCTGCCACTATTTCTTCTGAGCCGACTGTTAGTGATTCTACATCTATTGTTTCTGCTGAAGGTCTTTCATCTTCGTTGACTCCTGCGATGCTCCAGCAAATCGTTGAGGCCCTTTCTGCGGCCGGTATGTCAGGTATATCCCCATCTTCTACATGGTTCTTCGATTCGGGTGCTTCCAATCATATGACCAATGCTGTATCCCATCTTCATGACATTCGTCCCTACACCGGCAATCAGGCTATTTCTACTGCGGATGGCACTAGACTACCTATTCAGTCTGTTGGATCATTGACTTTCTCTCCTTCTGCTCATCGCCAGTTCACCCTTCGTGATGTGTTTCATGTCCCTAACCTCTCCTCCAATTTAATTTCAGTTGGTCAACTCACATCCAATAACTGCTTAGTCATATTTCTTCCCAACTGTTGTTTTGTGCAGGATCTGGCGACGGGGAAGGTACTTGGGAGGGGTAGGCAGCATGGTCCTCTGTACGTACTGGATTTTGATCCATCTGTCAGTTCGGCTCGTTGTTTCTTTTCTCCTTCTTCATCAGATATTTCTTCGGCAAATAAATTGTGGAAACTATGGCACTTTCGCCTGGGTCATCTACATTCCGATCGGTTACTTCAGTTAATTTCGTCTGACATGTTAGGGAATATTTCTCTTAATAAAAATGATTTGGATTATTCTTGTTCTTCCTGTTGTCTTTCAAAAAGTAAGTGTGTTCCATTTTCCCTAAGTACTACAAAATCATCTTCTATGTTTGAACTTGTGCATACGGATGTCTGGGGTCCTTCACCAATTATGTCTCTTTCTGGGTTACGATACTATGTTATATTCATTGATGATTTCATACGTTACACTTGGATTTACTTTCTGCAATCGAAGTCACAGGTTTTTAAAAAATTCAAGTTATTTCACTCTATGGTGGAGACTCAATTTCGGGTTTCAGTTCAAACTCTCCGCGCTGACTCAGGGGGGAATATCTCTCAATTGATTTTCGTACATTTCTTCAAGGGCATGGGATTATTCATCAAACCACCTGTTCTGATACTCTACAACAGAACGGGGTGGCTAAAAGAAAAAATCGTCATATTGTTGAAACTGCCAACACCCTGATGACAGCTATGAGTGTTCCTCGTTCTTTCTGGGCGGAAGCAATGTTACATTCCGTCTACTTGATTAACCGGATGCCAACCAAAGTTCTGAACAGTAAATCTCCTTACTCTGTTCTCACCGGCTTACCTCCTGCATATTCCACATTTCGTGTTTTTGGTTGTATCTGTTATGTTCACCTGGCTTCACGTGAACGTAACAAACTATCTCTAAAATCAGTCAAATGTATGTACTTGGGATTTGGGGAAACTTAGAAGGGTTTTCGATGTTATGATCCAGTTTCTCGTCGTGTTTGGGTTTCACGACATGCTGTTTTTCTTGAATACATTGCTTTTCATTCATCTCTTCCTCCTCCGCACACTCCAAACTCTCCTGGTCTAACTGCCTTTCCAGAAATTCCGTTTACCTTAAGTACTCTCCCTCATCCGTTGCAGGTTTACTCACGTCGACCACATACAGATCCACCACCTATTACTCAACCCGAACCTACTGTACCTGTTGCAGATCCCGAACTTACCTCGATACGTCGTTCCGCTCGTGAACATCGAGCGCCTGATTGGTTGATATGCTCTATGTCTGCCATGAATGCTACTCTGGATACCGTTTCTATTCCTACTTCATACTCTCAGGCAGCCACTCATGATTGTTGGAAGAAGGCTATGGCAGAATAACTTACAACATTGGATGATAATCATACGTAGGACATTGTCACTTGACTTGCTGACCAACAGCTAATTGGTAGCAAATGGATTTATTCTGTCAAGCTCAAGTCTGATGGATTATTGGATCGATATAAGGCTCGACTTGTCGCTCAGGGATGCAAACAGGAATACGAAATTGATTATGATGAGACTTTCGCTCCCGTGGCCAAGATGAAAACTGTTCGTACTCTTCTGGCTATATCTTCTGTTTGCTCATGGCCACTCGCTCAGATGGATGTGAAAAATGCCTTTCTCCATAGAGATCTCCAAGAAACCGTATATTTGAAACCTCCTCCTGGCTCTTTAATCCCTGACAATAAGGTATGCCGCCTAAAGAAAGCCTTGTACGGCCTCAAACAGGCACCTCGGGCATGGTTCCAACGCTTTCACGATGTTGTTACGGGTGCTGGCTTTACTCAAAGTGGTCATGACCCATCCTTATTTTTGCGCATCACTGCTCACGGAATTGTCATTGTTCTGGTCTATGTTGACGACCTCCTCCTGACTGGTAGCGGTGCTACGGGCATCTCGGCTTTAAAGGAAGTTCTGCAATCCTCCTTCAAGATGAAAGACCTTGGCCATCTCACATACTTTCTTGGGCTTGAAATTTCACATTCTAAACGTGGGATCCTGGTCAGCCAGCGTAAATATGCCAAGGATCTTCTCGCTTTGGCATCATTGACAGATCAAAAAACAGTGCAGACTCCCTCAGAACTTAACGTTCATTATGGCCGCGACGATGGTGATCTACTTGTACAGCCTGACTTATACCGCTGTTTAGTTGAGAGTCTGGTTTACTTAACTATGACTCGCCTTGATATTGCCTACGTTGTCCAAGTCGTCAGTCAGTTTGTTTCTGCTCCTCGGACTCTTCATATGACTACGATGTTACGCATCAAACAGTACCTACGTGGAACTCTAGATCGATCACTGTTCTTCTCCTCCACGGCGACTCTGAACCTTCGTGCTTATTCAGATGCTGATTGCGCTGGTTGCGCTCTCACACGAAGATCTACCACTGGCTACTGTGTTTTTCTCGGCACTTCTCTCATCTCTTGGAAGTGTAAGAAGCAGGCCACTGTTTCCAAATCAAGCACAGAAGCCGAGTATCGGGCGATGTCTGCTGCGTGTAATGAGCTTGTTTGGTTACGTGGACTTCTTTTCGACTTGGGCATTCCTGTGCAGAATCCTACTCCACTCCATGTTGATAATCTCAGTGCCATTCAGATTGCCTCTAACCCGGTTTTTCATGAACGGACGAAGCATATTGAAGTTGACTGTCACTTTATCCGTGAGAAATTTCAGTCTGGGCTCATTTCTCTACCACATGTTGCATCCCATGATCAGATTGCAGACATTCTCACCGAGTCCCTAACTTCTGCACGTCACTCATTTCTCGTTGGCAAACTATTACTTGTTGATGACCCGCATTAGTTTGAGGGGGGATGTTAGACAGACTGAAATATGCCTTGTATAGCTAGCATACCTTATATAGTTGGTTTCCATAGGTAGATGATTCTGATTTTATTTCTTTCCTTGTATAGATGCTGTAATCTCTATATATTCAACCCCTTTGGGTTGTCTCATATACACAAAAGCTTTCAGCTCCTCTCGGTTTACAAAATCAGTGTCAAATGGTTACAAATCCATTGGTTCTTCATGTTCTCAATGTTTTTTTTTTTTGAAAATTTCCTTCAACCAGCTGTCAATTGAAACTAATTTCGAAGTATTTTGAGTATTTGATAAAATGATCATTATATACACTCTAATTTCGAAGTGTAGGTGGTCCGATTTGAGGAAATTTGGGAAATTTTTGAAATTTCTCCCAAATTGCATATAAAGTTGCACTCCAAACATGAAATCAAGCATGTATGAGGGCTGATTTACTGACTTGTTAAGTCCTTGTCAATTTTCAGAAAATAAAAATCATTTTAATAAAAAAATTTATTGAAATATTTATTTTTTTTCGAAATCTCCCTTCAACTAGCTATCATTTGAGATTAATTTCGAAGTATTTAAGAGTGTTTGATGAAATGATCATCACATACACTCTAAATGTTATGCATTCAATTTCAAAATGGTTGCATTAGTTCAATCAGACAACACAAAGCTTAACCTATTATGTGCACTTTTTTTTGAGATGTTATGATTTAAAAGTGTGTATTAAGGTCTTTTTTAACAATCCCTGAAGTTTCATTGAAAAATTCAATCATTTTCCCAATGTTTTCCCATGTTTCCCAAAAAGTGTGATAAATTACCCGATACAAACGATATATCCTGTACGATAACCGATACATATCTATATCCCAAGGATGCGATATGTAATGTGATACCGATATTTCAAACACTGCCTACAAGGCTACAACTAGATTGTTGTTGCCTAAAGGTCCACTAAAAAAATTAAGAGCCATTTTGATCTCCCTTGTATCAGCCATCATTCATCAAGACCATCCAAATGCCAAAGGACCAGGATTTCCCGAGCTTTCACTGAAGTAGAATTTCATATAGCCACTTGGAGTGTTTGTTCCACATTAGTGGAACCACACATTATGAATATGCATGTCTTGCATCTTCAACCAATTTCACCCAATTTAAATCTAGAGATTTGAGAGCATATTGAGTGGAACCAATATTGTCAAAGCCAATTACAAGCAGCTAGTTATGAAACATGAACTCCTACAAATGCAGTTATACAGTAGGCATTTCTAAACAAGGAGATACGTCTAGGGTTGTCAATGAAAGAACCCACACCCTGCAATTTCAAATATTCCCCGCTAGACCAACTCAAAAATTAGGACCCAAGCCAACCAGGCCCAGATTGACTAGTTCAAAATCAGGGCCCAAGCAAGGTTTTGTTTCGGGCTCAATAGATGTATTGGCTGGGCCCAAGATTGATATGATACAAGGCGTGCTAGACCATATCGGACACATGGCGGAAGATACAAGCCCACTTTAGCCCCAAAAACAAATTGAAAATTTATTCAGAAAATAGGAAAAGTACAAAAAAAAAAAATAAAAAAATAAAAATAAAAAATGCTAGAGTATCACTTTTTTGTCTTTTTAACATTGCATTTAATGGTGCATTAGACAATTACCTGATAAGAATGTTGTGTGTCGACTTGACCTGCTAGGCCCAACAGGCCATAATCAAACACAAATCAAGCATGGTTTAATGGACTAGGCCCCATTTTAAAAGGAAGATTACAAAATGGAAAAGAAGAAGAAGAAGAAGAAGAAGCAATGGTTTACCCCTTCTTCTGATTTTTCCCAAAATGGTCCATTCTGCTTCAATTTGTCATATACCAATCAAATCTTGTGCTTTAGTCACCAATGTGAAATGACTTTCTAAGCTTCGCCTATGTTTGAAGTGAAGAAAGAAGTGGAAAAATGAGAGACAATTAGAAGAGAATTTCGAAAGGGAGACTTCATGGTTGTATGCCAGCATCAGCCGTATTGGTTTTGAGTGGGCCAATGTAGGTTGATCCAAGTATCCAACTCTCTTTTCTCCTCTTTTTTTTTTTTTTTTTTTTTCTTTTTTTCCTTTCTTTTCTTTTCTTTTCTTTTCTTTCTTTATTTATTTATTTCTTTCTTTCTTCTTTTTTTTTTTTTTTGAGACAGTCAATCTTTTGGAAATCGAATCAAATTGTAAATGTTAAGTTGTAAGGTATTTTGGGTGTATTTGGTTAAATTATGTGTGTGGGGATATTTCTGTCATATTCTTCTGATAAGACCTTCTAACAAAATAAGGAGGAGACATGAGAGAGTATTCATGTTTTGTCATTTACCCCATTCTCTTCATTTTTTTCTTCTTCTCATCTTTTCATTCATTCTTTCAAAGGTTTTATTCTTTCATCTTAGTATTAGAGAATCAAGATCATCATAGGGGTTTAACAAAGAAGGATCAAAGACAACTCCAAGTGTTGTCTGTAGGTGCTGACGTCATATGACCGTACTGTTGACATTGACAACCATATGGTCGGGGCAGTAGATCGGAACAAAACCACAACCGCCTGGATCGTTTTGATTTATCATGGTTTTGGGTGATTTTTTTTCCATATTTTTTTGAAGCTATCTAATGGTGTTTCAAGGCAGTTTGAAAAATGTGGGTTTCGAAACAAATTGGATGACTGCGACCCTACAAGATGATTTTCAGATTCAAGGTTAGTACTGTTTGGATCAGTTTTTTTTTAAAATTAAAGTTGATTGGGAGTGGTCTCATGTTGATCAAATCACTGTGGAGACAGAAATCACAAATTTTCTACCATAGGGAGTGACTTCACCTAGGGTTTTTTGGGCTTTTTTTTTTTTTTTTGTTGGAGGTGTATGGAATAGACTCAGATTCATAGCTGCTCTACTTCTGGGTTCCAGTCCTTGCCTCTGTGGTAGACTCTAAGGAGTTTCAACATGAGGTCTTGGGTTCGAAACCCATAGGTGGTGAAATCCCACTATGGCGTGCGTGGGTGTGTGGGTCGGGTGCGTGTGTAAAAAAAAAAAAAAAAAAAGCTGCTCTACTTCCACATTAATTTGATAGTTTTTTGAAGTATTTGGATTTGTGAACACCGCTTTGTTGTCTTTCAGAGTAATTTGTGGGGGGAAAATTGGTGTGTACCTAAGCCTGAAAAGAGCCCAAAAGCATCATTTGAGATAACAAAAAATCTTTTTTGTCAGTTGAATTGACGTTGTTCGTCTGTAGGGATGTCGAACAACAGTAATACTGAGGTTAATTCACATTCCACTAGAGGTCCATCCCTAGATAATTTGGAAATACAAATGATGACGGTGAAGTTAAGTGGCCCTAATTATTTACAATGACCACAGGCAGTGAAGATGTTTATTAGGGGAAGAGGCAAACTTAGATATTTGACAAGAAAAACAAAGGAACCAGCTATCACTAATCCCTCTCATGATAAGTTGGAAGCATAGAAATTTTCAATTATGGCCTTTTTGGTCAATTTTATGGAGCTAGATGTGAGTAATGGGTTTATGTTTATGAGAACCACCAAAGATATTTGGGATATTACAGCCCAAACTTATTCTTAGTGCAAAACTTTGCTTATATTTATAAACTACGACCGTACATTGCTCATTTTCACCCGGTACTTTGCAACTTTGAGGCGTATGTGGGAAGAGTTAGATTTCTATGATCCATATGAACCAGTGTGCACTAAAGAAGTTGTGATGTATAAGGGTTGAGAGGAATCACATTATCAATTTTCTATTTGGTCTTAATCCAAAATTCAAGTTGATCATAATACAATTACTTGGACGAGATCAGTTGCCCTCTTTGAGTCAAGTATATGCACGCATCTAGAGTGAGGAGAGTAGGTTGGCCTTAACACAACAATATAATAATGCGACTGTAGAGAAATCAACCCTTGCATCGAGTGCTAGTTTCCATAGGGCAAATAAGGAAGGTGAGAAGAAGCCTACCAAAGAGAAAGGATTTGAAGTGCACGCACTATGGAAATACTGGGCAAGACAGAGAGCATTGTTGAGAAATTATACGTTGACCACATAGATACAATCGTAAAAGGGGTACATCTTCAGTCAACATAGAATCTACTAAAGAAGGGTCCACATCCACTGGTATCACCACTCCCAACTCACAATCTACTCCTATTGAAACCTCTATGGGGGTTAATCTCTTACCTAGGATGGTCTATGTATCAGAAGATGAGTCTGAGTGCCTGTGTGAAAATTCATCAACCTCAGCATCTGCTCACATAGGTACAAGTGTGTCTGCATTCTACATTGATACATTTTCTTCATCCACTTCTCTGTCATGGACAATGTTTTAAATAGCTATGTTACATAGCGTGTAGCTTACGCTACGTAGCATAGCTTAGCCTTAACGCTATGTAGCTCATGAAAATAGCTTAAGTCACATGTAGCCTGCACTACATGATAATTTTCATACGCTACACACTACATAGACTAGGCTACACGTTATGTAGCCTAGATTGCAAGTTATTTTCACTACAACATTAAAATCAATTAATGTTTTCAATGATTGTTACATTTTTCTATTTTCAACAAGAATTAATCAATCTTTTCAATCTTTTAGTAAAAATGATATTAGTAATAGTATAGTATTAAATCAGTTTTGTTGCTCTTTCTTTACCCTTATACTTAATGATTACTCTCACCTATTACTTTAGGTTGTGTTTGGTTGCATCAAATATCATGAAATTTTGTTAAAACTTCATTATTAATCAATCTAATTTGGTGAATATCATGACCTTAGTTAAAAATCTAGATGTAGCATGTAGCTTATGCTACATGCTATGTAGCTTACGCCTCACACTTCAGAGGGGTGAACGCTACGCCACACGCTATTCGCTATTTAAAACATTGGTCATGGATCATTGATTCCAGTGCCTCAAATCACATGATAGGTCTGTCTTCTGTTTTTTCTAGATATTCTATTTACTCTGAAAAAAGAAAAAATTAAAGTTATTAATGTCTTCTATTGTCGAAAAGGGAATGTCTCTATTTATTACAATTTGCCCCTTTCTTCAATGTACATGTCCCAAATCTCGTCTCTAATTTGTTGTCTATTAGTAGTATCACAAAATCCTTGAATTGTAGTGTAACCTTTTTTTCCCACGCCCTGTGTGTTCCAGGATCTACATTCAAGGAGGGTGATTAAAGTGGCTAGGAATCTAATGGCTTATTCCTTCTCAAGAGTCAAGACTTGTCACCTTAGACTGTGGCACATCAATCCTGCATTGCCAGTAGTAGTTGTAGTAGTAGCAATAAAGACTAGCTTTTTCATTGGCACTTTCGTTTTGGACATTCATCATTTTCCTATCTAGAAAAAAAATTGTTTCCCGAATTATTTGGTTATAGTTCTAGTTCTGTTGAGTTACGATGTGAAGCGTGTGAACTTACAAAATGATGTCATAGTTTTTTATCCATAGAGTTCTAATAAAAGCATTGCACCTTTTTCTATTTTTCATTATGATGTTTGAGGACCCTCTCCCACTACTTCTCTTATTGGTTATCGCTATTTTGTTTCTTTTGTTGATGATTGAACCCACGACACCTAGGTTTATCTTATGAAATCTAAAGATTAAGTGTTTTCCATCCTTCAAAAAAAAATATATAAGATGGTTTGTAATCGGTTTGATTCTCATATCAAAATTCTTCATTCTCATAACAGGGAGGAGTATATTTATTTTGCACTTATCATATTTAAGTAATCATGGTATTGAACACCAAACTACTTGTATTGGTACACCGGAACAAAATGGAGTGGCAAAGCAAAAGAACCGCCACCTCCTGGAAGTGACAAGAGCATTATTATTTGGCATGAATGTCCAAAAGACTTTTTTCCGATGCTATTCTCACTGCATCTTTCCTCATAAATCTCATGCCTTCTTGTGTTCTTGGCTTTAAATCTCCTGTTCAGGTCCTTATCCCTGGTTGTCCATTATTTCCAATCCCTTCTAGAGTCTTTGGTTGTGTGTGTTTTGTCCATATTCATAAACAATTACGCACTAAACTTGATCCGAAAGGTCTCAAGTGTGTATTCCTTGGGTACTCTGACTCTCAAAAGGGATATTGGTGCTATTTCCCTACTTCTCGATGTCATTTATGTCCATGGATGTTACATTTCATGAATCTATTCCTTGCTTCGCTTCTCGTGGTCCCTCTCTTCAGGGGGAGAGTGTTGGTGAAAAGAGGACTGACTCGTTGTTTCTTCATGTTCGTGTATCACTGTATGTTTTTTACTCTAGTGGTACAATTAGCTTACAGGATTCATACTCTAGCGATACTATTAGCTTACAAGATACGAGTGTGCTGGCTAAAGAGTTACAAGTTTACATGAGGAGGAAGCCAGAGGAAAAACCATAGGAGGGCCAGCTACCCCAGGGAAGTTCTTCCTTGGATGCAGATAATACTACTACTCCCATCATCACATCTTCTTCTCCTAATCTTGTTCATGTTGTTGATAGTACTAATGATCTGAATCTTCCTATTGCTATTTGAAAAGGTAAACATTCTTGTAGTCAACATCCCAAGACAGAGTCTGTTTCTTATCAGTCTCTTTCACCATCTTATCGTCCTTTCCTGGCTTCCATTTTCTTTGCTTCTGAATGTCAGAATCAGTCAGCGTATCAGGCCAGTGGAAAAATGATACCATACAGCGTTGCATATCGGTATCAAGGTTATATCAGCCCGTATCGGTCAGAGTTTTTTTTAGGCAAAAAAAATGTGGAAAAAATATCAGAAAATTAGAGAGAGAGAGAGAGAGAGAGAGAGAGAGAGAGAGAGAGAGAGAGAGAGAGAGATCCAAGAATCTGTCTTCTTTTTTTTTTGTGTGTGTGTTTTGACCATGTATTCAATGGTATATCAGACCACTCTTTGATGAGAATGTTGTGCATCAATTTGACTTGTTGAAGGTCAACTAAATGGGACCTAATTGAACACAAATCAAGCATGATTTGGTGAACTATGGACCATTACGTTGAAATACAACAAAAAGAAGATGGAAATAGGAAAAAAGAAGGTGAAGCTTTACCTTTCTTTCCGATTTTTCCTGTAATGGTCCACTGCGCTTTGATTTGTCTAATCCTATTCAAATCATTTGTTTTGATCCCAAAATAAGTCGAGATCTAGCCTAAAATGAGTTTTTAAGCTTCTTTCATAGTTTAAATATTAAAATTTTAAAAAAAATTAAAAAAAGAAGAAGAAGAAGAAGAAGAGGAGGAGGAGGAGGAGACATGAGTGAAATTTTGAAAAAAAAAAAAAAACAAAATTGGACTTTTATGGGCGTATTTGCATGTATCAGCCGTATCGGTGCCGATATGCCCTGTATCACGTATCGGGCCAACAAGAGTCAGTTTTTTCGTATTGGGCCAATACAATCCCGTACCACGTATCCTATCGTGTCGATACAGATATGATATGGTCGTATCGGCCGATTCGATACCGACATTCATATCCATGGAGAAGATGAAAGCTCTAGAAAAGAATGGAACATTGGACTACGTAGACCTTCTTAGAGGGAAGCATCTAGTGAGGTGTAAGAGGGTGTACACTGTGGAAATACAAACCAGATGGATCTGTGGACAAATATAAGGCATGCCTAGTTGTCAAAGGCCACATGTAGACATACAGTATTGACTATCAAGAGACTTTTGCACTAGTAGCAAAGATGAGCTCTATACGAGTACTTTTGTCTATGGTTGCAAATTTGACGTAGCCACTTTATGAGTTGGACGTGAAAAATGCCTTTCTTCACAGTTATTTGGAGGAGGTATATATGAGGATACCTCTGGATTTTTTGTATTCTAATACCGAAGGAAAAGTTTGCAAGCTGAAGAAGGCCTTATATGGTCTCAAACAGTCACCTAGAACATGGTTTGAGTGCTTCAGTAATGCATTAAAAAGGGTTGGCTACACACGAAGTCAAGCAAATCAGACTTTATTCATCAGATGATCCAAGGGGAAGACAATGGCTCTCATTGTTTATGTAGATGATATAGTGGTAACTAGAGATGATGAGGAGGAGATTCTGAAACTCGAGAGGTACCTTGGAAAGGAGTTTGAGATTAAGGATCTAGGCAAACTAAAGTATTTTCTTAGGATAAAGGTAGCATGTTCAAAGTGATGCATCTTTATCTCTCAAAGAAAGTATGTCCTAAACATTCTGAAAGAGACAAGTAACCTTGGAGCAAAGCCAGCAGATACTCTAATTGAACAAAATGATAGATTGAATGATGAGAATGGTCAACAATTAGTTGATGCAGGGCAGTTTAAAAGGTTAGTACACTGACTAATTTACTTGTCTCTTACTTGGCCAGATAGTCCTTGTGCAGTGAGTGTTATTAGTCAGTTCATGCATAATCCAAGAGCTACACTCTTGGAGGCAGCTCATCGGATTCTTGAATATCTAAAATAATCTCTTGGAAAAGGAATTTTGTTTACTAGGCATGGTCACCTAAGAGTTGAAGCCTATACGAATGCAAATTGGGTCGATTTAGTTACTGACAGATGATCGACTTTTGAGTATTGCTTCTTAGTTGGGGGGAACTTACTCAACTGGAGGAGTAAGAAACAGTCTGTTGTGGCAAGATCTAATTGAAAAGCAGAATTTAGATCCATGGCTTATGGTGTATGTGAGCTATTATGGCTTCGATCTTTGTTATCAGAGTTGGGATACAACACTCCAGGAAAAATGCACCTATATTGTGGCAATCTGACAATAACGCTGCCAGTATTGCTCATAATCCTGTCTAGCATGATTGCACCAAGCACATCAAGGTGGACCGACATTTCATAAAGGAGAAGCTATGCGATGGACTAATTTGTACTCCTTATATTTCTACACAACTTCAGTTGGTAAACATTCTTACTAGAGGACTTTGCAAAGCTAGATTGCTTGAAACCTTAAGCAAGTTGAGCATGTTAAATATTTTTGCACCAACTTGAGGGGGAGTGTTGAGCTTTAGGGGTATTTTCGGTGTATTTGGTTAAATTACAAGTGTGGGGGTATTTCTGTCATTTTCTTAAGATTACCTTGTAATAAAATAAGGAGGAGCCATGAGAGAGAATTCATGTTTTTTCATTTCCCCATTCTCTTCACTTTTTTTTTTTCATCTTATCTTTTCATTCTCTTAAAGGTTTAAATCTTTCATTTGTATAATCACAAGAGGAATGAAGTGTACATCGGAAATCGCAAGTAAATGAGACCAAGAACTTCACCGTTTGAAGGAGCAACTTAGCTCAAGTCCAAGGCTTAAAGAGACAAGGGGAAGGTCCAAGGGGATGTGTGGAGGTAGCATGGAATTTGGTGACATGTAGTTCAACTGAGGATATGACCTTATAAAGTGGAATGGTGGAATATGTTTTGTATAACCGACCCCAAAAGTTGGGATAAGGCTTAGATGATGTATTTTTTGCAGGTTGGTGCCCTCTTTGGCGATGGAAATGAAAAAAAAAAAAAAATTAAGTGTTTGGGGCTCCATATAGAGAAATTTGTCTCTACCGCAAATTCCAAAAAAAAAAAAAAAAACGTGACTGATTTGAATCAGTGCTACTTTCCTATTTCTCCTTCCTCTTGCCCAAAAATTATCTTATATTGCATACATATTGTAATCTGGTTTGTATATACTGTGTTTTCCAGAATGCTAACAACATTTCATGAGAGAAGGGATTTATTCATGAGTAGAATTAAGTCATGGGCACTAGTGCATCAATGCTTCCTGCAGTCCACTGCATCTAAATATGGAGTAGAGTTGACCAATAGGTAATAAGAGGAAGGAAAGTAGACTTAGATGGTTTGTTCATGTGCAACCAAGACCAAGAACTGTTTTGGTTAGGAGTTGGTTCAAGTTGAAGGCTCTAAAAGGGCAAGGGGACGGCCCAAAAGGACAAGGGTGGAGGTGGTAAGAAAAAACTTGACCTATGGTTTAACTGTGGATATAGTTCTTGATAGAGTAGATGGCGCAAAAGGATTCATGTAACCGACTCCAGTTAGTTGCGCTTAGATGATGAGATGATGATGATGATGAAAGAAAACACAACAAAGCAAGTGAAGAAAAGGCCCCACCATAGACAACACCCCAAAACAAAAGCTCAAAAAAATTAACCACAGAAGAAGGCCAAGAAAGGACCCCACCATCGCAAGAAAAGAAAGACCAACCATAACCAAACCAAACTTCTATCATTAAAATGGCCATTATTGGGAAATAGTGTTATTAAGCAATGCTCAGGCAGAGTGGGTTCAGTTTTTACAAATGAGTCTAACAGCCTAAGTGATCCAAACTGTTGATATTATTTACAGGCCCCACTGCGAATGAGTCCAGCACCAAACTTTCTCAGATGGAATAATCCTAAAATTTCCAATAGGTAGCCAACAAACAAACAGCCAAAAAGGAAAATACAGAAACAATACCAATTCAACAAATAAAAGGTTAAATAATCTATGGCTTGGATCTTCCAGCATAGGGAATTTTTTTATTCATTGGCCATCCATGGTAACTCTAAAACATTGCCTTTGCCGTCAAATTGGTGTATCAATACATGCATGCTCCAAGGCTTCCACACCTTGTAGTAGTTAAAAGAATACTATGACATCTCAAAGGTGTTAGATGTGTACCTAAAATGCCAATGATATATTCTGATGGATCTTGTTTATTTATTATCACTTAGTTGAATGAAATATACTTTTTTTCTCATCATTGATTGTGTATGGAACTATGCATAGCAAGTTACAGGGATTCCTTATGGAATCTCTCCAAGGGGAAAGAATGAAGTCGAGTGATGACCATCATGACAAGGGAGGAATTGTGGCACCTTAATTCTCAAGTATCCTAAATTCCATGACCACTCCATCGGGTTTGGGCATCCCGGGGTTAGTTTTGTGGTTATCTATGCATAGTGGACGTGGACAAACGATGAGTTGGGTTGGATTAATCTCCACCATTGGGCATCTTGTTTCCATCACCTTTCTCCACACAGAAGTATGAATGTTCACTTGTTTACGAGCACCTATGTTGAGCCTGATTAGACGTTCCAATTGGGGGATCATATCAAATCTCTTAACGGAGAGGCCCATCATGCATGGATTGGATTGACTTGATCATGTGTTAGCTTTGATTAATCCTTAGTGAGGTCAAAAGAGGACTTCTTGGTCCTAATGTTGTGGGGCTTGAGACAATTATTTGTGGTTACATTCGTTGCTTACATAGGATGTAGTGGAAGCCTTACATCCACCAACAAGGAATCCACTAGTCTTCTGGGACTTAATTATTATGGGTGGATCCTGTCAATTGGACCATTAATTGAGTATTATAAAGCTAGACAGCCCTCTTAAAAGATTTCAAAAGATTTCTTGAACTTTTTCAACCATGGGTCTTTTGTTTTCACTGCTAAAAGTGTTTTGATCAAACTATGGATATCCGACAGTTGCTCTTAGTGGTCCACCACTTGTGCAGTTGTGATTGTATGGGATTCTAGGCCAAGGATGGACACCACAGATAGTAGAAGGATTCAGGTCAATTTGGGCACATGGATGGGTAGGATTACATAATTTTGATGATGTGGGGCAACCGAAGTTTGTAGAGGTTTGGAGCACCATACTAGTGCTTCACATGAAAGTAGGAACCCCTTATAACTAGATACTACTTCCAAAGGAGAAACTAAAAAGAAATCTTGAACATCCCTACCCAAAGAGAAAAAGGAAGAAGAAAAAGAAATAGAAGAAGAAGAGAGAGGTCCTCTCCTCATCCTCCCTTCTGTCTCATTCATCCCTCGTGTAACCCATCTGGTGGACTGGGTCAAGTTCTTTCTCACATTCATAGCCCTTTAGTGTGGGTGTGAGAAGGCTTTCAAGGCATTCCTTGCCTGGAAATAGATCAAGGAGAGACCTTCTACTTTGAAGAGGCGGCATTGGGCTTCCACCCTTTCAGACAGGGCATAAATTGAAAGTATGATCTCAACCCTAGGTTCATTCCTTTTGAAAATTTTGATATCATGTAGATGCCAAGTAGATCATAATGTGATTATAATTGAAGTTTGAAAGGTTTTACGCTTCATCTTTCTAAAATTCCCAACAAAAGGTTCTCTTAGACATGACTCATGCTTCAAATATGCTAGCTCAACAACATTATACACTACTAAGATGTTGACTATGTGACGCCCCGTCACTGTGCTCACATGTGGGCGGGCATATGTGGGCAGGCGCGCATGTGGTTGGCAGGCTACTGTGTGGTTGGTAGGCTACTATGCTGGCGGGTTACTGTACACATAGTGAAAGGTGAAACCTTGTCCCACATTGGAAGCGTTGTCTGAAGTTATGATGGTTATATGTGGGATGAAGTCTTTAATAGTATAACGCGTTTTGGGGGCAACCCCGAGAACAAAACCATGAGCCCCGTGGGCAAAGCGGACAACATTATACTGTTGAGACTGGGCTGTTACAAATGGTATCAGAGCCGAGGATGGCTCTGCCCTCGGTGGGGGATCTTGTGACGCCCCGTCATGACGGTCACATGTGGGCAGGCATATGTGGGCAGGCGCGCATGTGGGGGGACCCCAGGTGGTTGGCAGACTACTGTGTGGCTGACAGGCTATTGTGCTGGCAGGCTACTATGCACACAGTGAAAGGTGGAACCTTGTCCCACATCGGAAGCATCGTCTGAAGTTGTGATGATTATACGTGGGGTGAAGTCTTTAATAGTATAACGTGTTTTGGGGGCAACCCCGAGAACTATTGAGATGTGGAGCCACATCTAGGGGCCGCTCAACCAGTCGAGTGCCTTGCTCGACCGGTCGAGTGGCCCACTCGACTACTCGAGGACTGCTCGACTCAAAGTCCAGCGAGCATCAAGTTTTGGGTTCCGAGGTGCTTGACCGGTCGAGGTCCATGCTCGACCAGTCGAGGGTCCGCTCGACCATTCGAGCAACCTGCTCGACCAGTCGAGGTACGTAGATTCGTCTCCGGATTTGATGCGGACTGCGGATTTTGGAGTCGGTTTTCGTAAGGGTGCGAAAGGGGAGTTGCCTAAACTATAAATAGGGGTTCCTAGGGCTTTTCTAGATATAATGAGAGTTATTCCAAGGTGTGGGCAAAAGGTTTTCTCTGTACTTCCAAGGGAGAGGTTAGTATATTGCCTTGTAATCTTCGTTTTTCTTCATAGTGGAAGTTTGCATTCGTGGTTTTTTACCCTTGTTGAGGTTTTTCCACATATATCTTGTCTTGTGGTTTGTTTGGATTGCTTTGATTCTTTTCTAGCTTATATTTCTTCTTGTTTATCGTTTGTGGGTGAGACCGGAGAATGGATCTCAGTTCACTGTGTTGTTGGCATGCTGCACAACAACAACAAAACCGTGAGCCCCATGGGCAAAGCGGACAATATCATGCTGTTGAGACTAGGTTGTTAGAGATTGGGCTGTATGCCCTGATGACAAACACTCCACTGGATTCTCAATATACTATGGAGAAAATCTGATTTGTTAGAGTGCCAAGAAACAAAACACAGTTTCTTAATGTAGCACAGACGCTGTTTTCATGACAGCTCCAATAACGTTGTATTGTGATATTAGTGCCATTTATCTAGCAACAAATATAGTTTCTCATGCTAGAACGAAGCATATTGAAATTGATTTTCACTACATTAGAGAATGAGTGACAAATGGAGATGTTGACATCCTATACTTGTCCAGTGCTAATCAAGTTGCCAATTATTCACGAAGGCCTTCTCGACATAAAAATTCTCTCATATGAAGCAATTTGATCAGTCCAACCCATTTCCCTGCTCTACTTTGTGAGGAAATGCTAAAGATACAACCATATCCACCAACTCATCACCTCAAGATGATGCGAAGATTTCCTCCAAATCAACTCAAGATTATGACAAAGATCTCCTAATCTAATCTTAGTGCTTGTACAAATTACAATTGTAACTCTTTCTCAATATGGTATCTGTAACCTCTACAAATACATGTACAATCAGTGTTCGACAATAAGCAAAGGAATTCGTTTCTAGTCAACTAATTCATCAACTACCTCCGCATTTCATCAAAGACATCACATTCCACAAGACAACTCAGCAGATCCCATGCAAATAAAATTCCCACATAAATGTGAATGCGTGATGGAGAAAAGTAAGTCATTTTATGAACTACCACCCATTTTTTTGGCCTAATTAGGCAGAACTACTGATGCAAGGGCATGTGATGACCTAACCATAAATGCATGTATAATCAGGTTGAAGATATTCAAATAATAAAACGAAACAATTAAATTGTTATCAAGCACGTCAATAAAGCAAATCTCAACACAGAGTTGAAATCATCCTGTCAGGATCATGCCCCTTAGCATAAAATCACATAAACAGTAAAAAGGGATGACCTAGGGATATGAGGATATCCTAGATCTAGCATAAGCCAGTCCATAGACAAGTTGGGATATGATTTTCCTGACTAGCCATCCCTCTTTTCCGTTCAAACCAAAAAGGAAATCCAGAAAGGAACGAAAGAGATGAAGAAGAGAGTTGGGTTCGAGATGAGAAGGGGGCATGAATTTTAGGGCATCAAAGAAAGGAAGAGGGTTGATACTTACCTTTTCCTGCACCTCGAAGATCTGGAAAGAAGGAAAATTGAGAACTAGGTGGAATCCTCAACACCCAAGGGTCAATCCTGAAACCCTAATATCTTGATAAAAGAAGAAGAAAACATACGAATCTCTATCCATTCAATAATATAAAATAGGGTTTCTCACAATGTATATATAAACCATGGAAAAAGTAAAAGTGCACTAGAGCCCCTAAAAACAATGAAAAATAACAAAAAAACGAAAAAGTTAAAAAAAAAAAAAAAAAAAAAGTGCACTAAATCCCCTGAAAACAAGGAAAACACCTAAACTAAAAACACCCATACGATAGGGTGTGAAATCCGCCCCATGAGCCTGCGGTCAGAGTGCAGTCATGGCATTCCTACACTGATAGCGTGTCAGAAAATGAGTCTGATTGAACTAGCATCCATCTACATCAACTCCTCCACTTCGATACTCTGTGAGCGACGCCTCCTCCTCTGGTACACTCTAAAGGGTACACCATTGATGTCCGCATCAATTCTCCCCGGGTAGAAAGAATTAGCCACTGGCAAAAGTGAACTCCTGTATCTCTCGAGCGAATCGAGGTTGATGTGCTGCAGCTCTATCTCTATGATCCAAGAGTTATCTATAATGGGCTTATTCCTCCATTTTGACTAGGAATTTCTGAAAACCCCCGGAGCGAGTGGAAACCGCCTCGGAGTCCAAAATTTCCTCTATCTCGTCTATTCGCGGTGAAGGTGGAAGATGAGGTAAGATGGGTACAGGAAGGTCAGGTTGTGGCCAAGGTCCATATATAGGGGGGGTCTCGGAAGAAGCAGGGGAACCAGTAGATAGAGGTGATGGCTCATGATAGAGAACTAGATCTTCCACATTAAATGTGGAACTGATGCCCATGGTAGCAGGGATATCCCCAACATAAGCATTAGACCCCAACCTTTTCACAATTTTATGTGGGCCTATGCTACAGGCATGAAGCTTCTTCACGGATAAAGGTGGAAAGCGATTAGACCTAATACGAACCACGATGTCATCTCCAGGTTGAAATTCCCTAAATCTCCTATGAGTGTCAGTAGAAAGTTTATAATGTTCATTACTTGAATTAATCTTCCTCCTGATCTCACTATGCAATGCATGTATATGCTGGGCAAAAGACTCTAATAACTCTGAAGGACGATGTGGGGTAGCCAGGCAGATCAAATCTATGGGAGCTCGGTGTCTAAGACCTAAAACAATTTCGAACAAGCTCATTCCTATGGACCTGTTTACTGAAGAATTATATGTGAACTCTGTTGTAGGAAGAACAATGCCCCAGGTCCTGTGGTGGTCTCTAACCAAACATCTCAACAAACTCCCTAGGCTACGGTTCACTACCTCTATTTAACCATCCGACGAGGAATGGTATGCTAATGAAAACTGGAGCCTCATACCTAAAAGATCCCAGAGTCTTCCAAAAATAACTAGTGAACCTAGTATCTCTGTCAGACACGATGGATCTAGGTACTCCATGAAGTCACACAACCTCCTAAAAGAATAACTTAGCAACGTGGGAGGCATCTGAGGTCATATAACAGGGTAGGAAATGGGTCATCTTAGAAAATCGATCAACAACCACGAGTATGAAATCGTGCTTACAAATAGTCTTGGGAAGCCCAAGCATGAAGTCCATATTGACATCTTGCCACGGAGCATGTGGAACTGGCAAAGGAGTATATAAACCTGTATTTTGTTTCCTCTGCTTCGCCATTTGACATGTCCAACACTGCGCTACAATCTTAGCCACATCTCACTGGAGATTAGGCCAATAGAAATGATCAAACACAAGGGAAATTGTTTTATCTCGACCAATGTGACCTATCATCCCTCCGGCATGTAGCTTCCAAACTAGAAAATCATAGAGGGATGTGCGTGGGATACAGAGCTTATCCCTTCTAAAAAGATATCCATCTGTAAGGATGAACTTTGCACTCCTCGAGGGCGGATTACTAGACAATGACGCATAAATGATCCCAAAATCAGGACAGTTAGAGTATTTACCCTTAAGTTGCTCAAAGCCTGTAACTTCAATACTCATGGACCGCAACATCATCACACGACGACTAAACGCATCAGTAACCTTATCCTCTTTTTCGGCCTTGCACTTAAGCACAAACGTGTACTCTTAAAGAAGTTGTGCCCACTTGGCATACCTAAGACTCAACTTCTTTTAAGAGCTCAAATATTTCAAGGCCTCATGATCAGAGAACAGGTCAAATTCTTGTGGTAATAAATAATGCCTCCAATGGCACAATGATTGCACAACCACATAGAACTCCTTATCATAAGTGGAGTAGCGTTGTTTAGCCTCATTGAGCTTATCACTAAAAAAGGCCACAGGATGTCCCTCTTGGCTTAACACTCCACCTAAGGCAATTCCCGATGCATCACATGCTACCTCAAAGACTTTGGTAAAGTCAGGTAGCCACATGACTGGCGCTTCTGTCATCTTCTTCTTAATTTCTGAGAAAGCGCGCGCCACGGCTTTAGTCCATTGAAACTCCCCATTTCATATGCAATCTATGATGGAGCCATAATCGAGTTAAATCCACAGATGAAATGCTGATAGAACGTAACTAGGCCATGAAAGCTTCACACGTAGTATATGGTATGCAACTCAGGCCAATTAACAATGGCCTTAACTTTCTCAATGTCTGCAGACATATCCTCTGACGATACAACGAACCCCAGGAAGATAACTCGGGAGATCAAGAAGGAACACTTCTTGAAGTTTGCATAGAGCTTTTCTACGTGCAAAGCGTTGCAGACCTGTCTCAAGTGCTCAATGTGCTGGCTGGGGAGCGTATTGTAGAGGAGGATATCATCGAAGTACACAACTAAAAACTTGCCCATAAAGGGTCGCACCTGGGTCATCACCCTCATAAACGTACTTGGGGCATTGGTTAACCCGAAGGGCATAACCAACCGCTCATACAGCCCGTCCTTGGCCTTGAAGGCAGTCTTCCATTCATCTCCTAGGAGAACACAAATTTGGTGATAACCACTCTTGAGATCAATTTTCGAAAAGATAGTAGAGGTGGCCATCATGTCAAGCATGTCATCAAGCCTCGGGATGGGAAACCGATACTTGACAGTGATCTTGTTTATGGCTCTACTATCAACACACATGCACCACATGCCATCTTTCTTAGGCATAGGAAGCATGAGCACGGCGCACGGGGATGGCGCAAGAGCTCAGACTCTCGCGAATGAATCCCTTTTAAAGCAATTCATCCACCTGCCTCTTCAACTCAGCATGCTCGGTGGGGTTCAATCTGTAGTGAGGGAGGTTTGGTAAGGTCGCCCCTGGGACGAGATCTATTGCATGTTGAATGTCTCGCATCGGTGGAAGCTTGTTTAGAAGGTCCTCAGGGAAGACATCCCGAAACTCCCCTAGGACTAGACAAGCCTCCTGGGGTATCCCCATAGCAATCTCGGGTGTACTCTCCCTAGTCAGTAGGTCATACACCATAGTCTCCACCTAGTCTCTCTCTCAAACTCCTTAGCATCTATGATGTGGAGAGACTTCGATTAAGGCGCCTTTTGACTCTTAGGACTGCCTAGGGACAACATCTTTCGCTCATGTGGTCAATTTGGGAGGGAGCGAGCTCAAGACAAGCTTCTTTCCTTCATGCTTAAACACACAATTATTCGTAAGCCCGAATATTGTGACATCTTTATCATAGAGCCATAGCCTTCCTAATATAAGATGACCAACGTCCATCATGACCACATCACACCACAACTTGTCCTTGATTGGTCCAAACTCAATCGGAACAAGGCATCGTTGGGTCACAGGGAGGGATGTCGCATCCACCCAAGAAACTCTGTATGGGTTGGGGTGAGGGACTGGCTTTAACCCCAGGCGACTCAAAGTAACTGGGGAAACTACATTTTCACAGCTCGCGCTGTCTATGATCACTTTGCAGCTCTTTTCTCCACACTTAGCGTAAGTGTGGAAAATGATAGTTTTGCGCCAATCCTTGCTTTCATTCATCTAGGTCAAGGCGCACCACGCCATTGCAAGTGGGATTGTCTCCACAGTATCATCCTCGGCATCACTAGCCGGTTCAAGGGAGGGGATAATGATCTCCCCATCATCCTGGTCACCATCGACTTTATTTGTCACTTCTTGTGGAGTATTCGGAAACAAAGGCAATGTGCCCACCCTTATTCGAACACTCAGCATCGATGTGACCCATGCCACCACAATGGCAACACTACCCTAGCATCGCAGGCCTAGTTCTTGGTCCAGCCATGTGGTTACTTCAATTTCTATTGACTGGTTGGGTACCAGGTTGAGCTCTGGGTTGATTTTCGACCTGGGATCTCACTCCCTGCAAAGCTATTCTAGGCATAGTAGGTCGAAAATCAATCCCCCTAACATTGGACTGGCGCACATAGTCCTCCAGTTCCTGCACCACCTGGTAAGCATGTTCTAGACTGGTGATCATGTGAAGCATGAGCTCCCGCTGAAGCTCAGGCCTGAGGCCCATACGGAAACGGGAGAGAACCACGGCACGGTCGTCATCCACATAGCACCTCATTATATATCCATCAAACTTGACGATGTATTCCATCATCGTCATGGATCCTTGGCGCAAAATGTGTCATTAATCCAACAGTCTCTGCCTGTAAGAAAGGGGAGCATATTTCTCTCGCAACAACTCTTTCATCTCAATCAAAAAGAGAATTGGACCCTTTCTAGATCGCTCGCAGCGATGCTCTACATTTCCCCAATATAGTTTTGCCTTGCCCACCAATTTCATCTTGGCAAACCCGACCCGTCGTGGGTCTAGCAGACCATGTCACTCAAAGAAGAGGTCCATGTCTGCTAACCAGTCAAAAAAACTTTGGGGTCCAATCTCCCATCAAAACTAGGAGCGTCAACCTTGATGCCCTTCATGACCCTACCGACAGGGTCCTCGTGTTCATGGTATCTCTGAGGTTGTTGAAGATGCACCCCACCATGGCCCTCCCATTGGGTGGGAAGAACAGGATCACGATTGTATGGGTGGTAATGGATATACCCTATCATGTCCGTTGCCAGGCTCAAACCATCCCTAGGCAGATTAAGGCCTACAACTTGGGACTGATCAACAACCCCAGTGTCGGGGATCGCCTAGGCACCACCTACATTGGCAGTTGGAGCACCAACCTCTAAGCGTGTAAAACTCTCCTTTAGATGCGTGAACTCACCATCCTGATGCGCAAACTGATGCACGATCTCATCCCTCAATGTTCGAAACTGTTGATCAATTCTCTTAGTTAGGCCCTCCATAGCCTTGGTAAATTGATCGGAGTCCATGGCATAATGGAGACCAAATCCATGACCTGTGCGTGTGGGCATACACCAGGAATGAAAAGTGAAGGGTCCTAGAGCTATGTGCGAAAAGTGGTAAATGATTTTGATACCAATGTAACACAACTATCTTATATGGCATAGATCTATATGGGGACTCAACAAAACCTAGGAAAAGGGCTAACTAAACTCAACAAAATATGTCACTTCGTAGAGTCAATACACAGGTCGAGTTGACCTATGTTAAAATCTAGGCTCTGATACCAAAACTGATGCAAGGACATGTGATGACCTAACCACAAATGCATGTATAATCAGGTTGAAGATATTCAAATAATAAAACGAAACAATTAAACTGTTATCAATCACGTCGATAAAGCAAATCTCAATACAGAGTTAAAATCATCCCGTCAGGATCACGCCCCTAAGCATAAAATCACGTAAACAGTAAAAAATGGAGGACATATGGATATGAGGATATCCCAGATCTAGCATAAGCCAGTCCACAATCAAGTTGGGATACGATTTTCCTAACTACTCATCCCTCTTTTCCGTTCAAACTAAAAGGGAAACCCAGAGAGGAACGAAATAGATGAAGAAGAGAGATGGGTTCGAGATGAGAAGGGAGTATGAATTTTATGGTATCAAAGAAAGGAAGACGATACCGTTGATACTTACCTTTTCCTGCACCTCGAAGATCTGGAAAGAAGGAAATTTGAAAACCGGGTGGAATCCTAAACACCCAAGGGCCAATCCTGAAACCTTAATCTCTTGATAAAAGAGGAAATAACATATGAATCTCTATTCATTCAATAATATAAAATAGGGTTTCTCACAATGTATATATAAACCATGGAAAAAGTAAAAGTGCACTAAAGCCCTTGAAAACAAGAAAAAATAAAAAAAAGACGAAAAAGTTTAAAAAAATTTAAAAATAAAAAAAATTATACTAAAGCCCCTGAAAACAAGGAAAAGAACAAAAGAAAAAAAAAAAAAAAGCCTAAAATTAAAAACACCCGTACGATAGGGTGTGAAATCCGCCCCATGGGCCTACAGGCAGAGTGCAATCATGGCGCTCCTGTGCTCATTACGTGTCAGAAAATGTGTCCGATGGACCCGGAGTCCATCCACATCAATTCCTCCACTCCAGTACTCTATTGGCGACGACTCTTCATCTAGTACACTCTAAAGGGTGCACCACTGATGTCCACATCAACTACATAAAGAATTTCTTCAAACATCAGCCCCCTAAGAAGTGGTGAACATCAAATTTTTGCCAACAACATCCAAGCCACCTTATCAATAAACAAGATATGTGAAATGAAGGATCTAACCATTCTGAAGGGTGGCCCACCTAATTAACACATCAGATCCATCAAAAGTGGTCTCCCACTTAATTTTCAATTGATAAACCCTACCTATTAAAAGTATGATCCAACAGCCTAATTCAATGAACAATACTCAGTTAATCAGAGGCTAGGATTGTCTCATCAACCTAATTCTGAGACTATTACTTAGAGATAGGAAGTTCCACGAGTTAGTTTAACTTGGGTTAATATATTACACATGTATAATATTTGAGTGCTTGCATGTCATGCGCCATACACAACCTTAGCAAGGACCACCCTTGCTCACACACAACTAGTCCATCTACTTAGAGAGTTATTAATGTTAATAATTGTTGTAAGAGAATAATTAATGTTAAATATGCTAAAAGGTTTGGCAGCTCTAGTGGGCCCCACCATAGTGTTAATATGAAATCCACCCAAACCATCAGGTGTGTCACTCCATGTTAGACCTGGGGCCCGAAAATCAACGCCATATGTGGTTCAGGTGGACCACACAATTGGAAACAATACACTGGGAAAAGCTCATCCTCCCAACTATTTCCCTTGACATGGCCCACCTGAATCACGTATGAGCTGGATTTTTGGGCCGCATGCCTAGATTTTGGTGTGGCATCTTATGATTGAGTGGATTTTACATAGCCATCACAGTGGCCCCTATAAAAATCAGGGGTGGATGTCTCTCTCCCAACTATTTCCCTTGGTGTGCCCCACCTGAATCATTGATCAACTTGATTTTCTGGTCATGGGCCCAGCACGAGATTACACATCTAATGGTCAGAGTGGATCTCACATGCAAATCACTATGGGCCCAATAAAAATCATAGGCGGGCTTCTATCTTGCACTAGTTCCAAGAATACAATGATATATTCGGAAAGAAATCGGATTGTGTAGTGTAAAACATAGCACCGACCTTGGTACTATATATACATGGTAGATCTCTGTGGGCCCCACCATGATGTATGTGTTTTATCCACGATGTTCATCCATTTTTCCAGATCATTTTAGGGCATAAGCCAAAACATGAGGCATATCCAAAGCTCAACTAGGCCACACCACAAGAAACAACGTTGAACACCTACCATTGAAAACTTCATAGGGGCAATCAAGCTTATATTTGTGTTTTCCCTTCATTCAGGTCTACATGACCTTATGAACAAGGTTGAATAGCAAATAAACATCGTGGTGGCCCCAGAAAGGCTTCAATGATGGGCGTCATTGTCCATGGCTTCCTATGGTGTGGTCCACTTGAGCTTTGGATCAGCCTCATTTTTGGGCTCATTTCCTAAAATGATCTGGCAAAATGGATGGACAATGTGGATAAAACACATACTTGATTCAGGTGAAACATTGCGCAAATGGCGAAACACAAGTGTGGTCCACTTAATGAGTGGATTCTGTGTATGCATTTTCTAAAAGATGGTGCTCGTGATGTGGCCAACCTATTCAGTAGGTTGGATGTCACGTACACATGGAAGGTTGGAAGTTAGTACTAGTTGGACCTCAACCTATAGTCCAACCCATTGGATGAAGACTTTGTTTTTTTTTTTTTTTTTTTTTTTTTAAAGAATTTTACATATGTTGTCCTTCATTTTTTAATTTTACAGGAGCTGCCTTTGATTTTTTATGGGGCCTAAAGTGATGTGTATATGAGATCTAATCCATCCATTGATGTGTAATCCTATGGTATACCTAGAGCCAAAAAAGTAGGCAGACCCGTGACTCAGGTGGGCCAAACCAAGAGAAACAATTGGGAAAAAGTGTCCACCTTTGATTTTTACTAGTGCACCTTGATGATTATATGCAATCCACTCCAACTACTAGCTGTCACACTAAAATTTAGGATTGGAGACCAAAAATCAAGCCCATACTTGATTCAGGTGAGTCACACCAAGGGAAACAATTTGGATGGTGAGTTGTCCCATACACTGTTTTCAATCATATGGTCCATCTAAACCACGGATGGGATTGATTTCTAGGCCCTGGGTCTAACATGGGGTGACGCACCTTATGGTTAGCATGGATTTCACATTAACACCAACTCAGCCGCTGGTCCCTTTTCCATAGCGACTTGAAATAACTACTTGCACATTTATCAACATTAATTACTCTCCAAATTATTAATTACACTTTAAATCAAGATAACTAGTTGGATCTACAAATAGTCTTGTGTGAGCATGTGTGTGTGTGTGTGTGTTTGTGTATGTATATGTGTGTGTGTGTGTATCTATACGTACATGCGTGCGCGCGCGCACACACATACACGCACGCACGTGTATATGTGTGTGTGTTTGTGTGTGTGTGTGTATCTATACGTATATGCGCACGCACGCACACACACACATGTATATGTATATCTATATGTATATGTACACACACGCACGCACACCTCTTTATACAAACATGAATCTTTTAAAAGCGCTTCAGCCCTAGGGAATAAGTTAACAGGGTGCACCATCACTATGATAAGTGGCACCAGTCTCCAAGTGCCAACAGCACCATAGTGCCGAAGCTACCTCAACTCAAAGATGCAGCAAACCATGCTCTATGAATCTGGCTCATAATGGCTCCACACCTCTCAGCCATGGCGCTAGCGTGCCAATCGCCAGGCCTAGCACCAGCAACATGTTGGCGCCTGACAGAAATCAGTTCAAGCGAGACGCATTTCGTCGCCAGCTCTTGTCCAATCCAGAGATCTGTATCTAACAACTAATAAATAAGCACCACATGTCCCCTCTGTCCAATAGGAATGCGCGACATCAGTAAGAAACTCTTTTGGACAGCAAATTAGAAATACTAGTTGTCAAAGGTCTATAAATACCCCTACAGTCCTCCACTCCAAGGAGAATGAGCATTCATTCAATTTGGTATGATTTGGGACAGAGACTCACATCCAGGAATTTTGGTACAAATCTCTCTCCTTCCATAGGTAAGCCTAGCTTAGCCAAGTTTGCATTATCCCATCATGGGGTCATTAGGTGCCAACCTCTACCCAACTTAACACAGATTTCACCATGTGCTAGTAGGCATCAAGGTTCTAACATCTTCCCATTCAATACAAGTAGCTCCACACATGCAACGAGGCATCAAGGGTCATTCCCTTTGTCACCATAAGGCACTAGCCTTTGTTCATCCAGAACTAGTAGCAACATGCACTACAAGGCACAAAAGGTCATCCATCTTCCTAACTCACAAAGTATAGAGGTGCTAGTCTCTAGGTATTAAGGACTGGTGCCATATACCATTGCCATTGAGAGTCATCTCTTTGCCCTCACCAACAAGGTATAGAGGCACCAATCTCTACCTAATTAAAAAAAAGTGGCGCCATGCGCTACTAGACAATGAGACTTGTGCCTCAACCTATTCAAAGACCAGCATCGCCATGAACTAACAGGCATTGAGATGTCTTACCTTTGCCTGCTCAAAGACGGTAGTGCCACACTTTGCGCCACTGCCCACCCGGAAAACATGTAGCACCATGCACTACTAGGTATTGAGGCTTGTTCCTCTGCCATTGGCAAAGACCTGTGGTCCAAAGCCATAGGAAAATCCACAATGGCGCTACACTATTCTACCCCTCTAAGAATAGTGCAAACTACATCAATCCCCTCTAAGCACAGTTTAAACACCAGTTGCATCTTTAGGGTAGCACTCCAGCGTTGTACCCCATAATAAGTGATGCTCCATGCATTATGAGGTCATTAGCGCCAGGCGCCACACCAACTTCGCCTCTCTACGGGTCAATGGCACCAGACACTACACCAGATTTGACATCCATATGAACCGTTCATCCAGAAGTTGTAACACTCTTTCTTTAGTCACAACGGGCTACTCTGCCAGTGCCACACTTAAAAGGCAATGCTCCATGCATTGCCAATGTCAATGGCACTAGGCACCATACTAGCTTTTGTGCTCATGCCAGATTCCTCTCTAGTTTCAACCAAACTCAACTGTCGATGCTATAGCTAAAGAGACATTCACTCTCAATGCCTCGTAGCTACAAAGGACTTACACTTTGTGGATAACAACCATCTTAAATTTCGTGGCTACATGGATGATTTCAACACACTATGCTAATTGGACTATCTTGACGCCCAATGGCAAATGACAAGCCTAATGCCCAATAGCTAATAAGCCTCCTTGAAGCCCAAATGGCTACAGAGATGACTTTCAACTGCTGCACTACTGCAGCTATAGATTCATCATCAACACTCTTCAACACACTACATAGTAAATTGCACGTGCATTGATCATATATTAGGTTTTCCCTTCTAATTAAGGATTTTCTCTTAAAGACTAATTAAAGGCTTGTGATATTTCATAGCTTGAAATGTATCTTTTACAATTAACGAAACGCCCAGAAAGGGAAATTTGGTTGCAAATTTGTCTACATTTATTCAAAACCAAAGCCAGAAAACATATCGCAGATTCATAAAATAAAATTTAAATTTAAATAAATAAATAAATAACTCTCTATCTCGCAACTTCACCAGTGTTGTCATTGACAGCAACAATGGCAGCTCTCCTTGTAGTATCAGCCGGCAGCAACTGGTGTCTCTCTCTCTCTCTCTCTCTCTCTCTCTCTCTCTCTCTCTCTCTCTCTCAAACGTTAGGTTACATCAATTCCGTTCATTATATCTTTGATTTTTGAACATTGGTTTCCATCATAGAATTTTATTTTCATTTAGGATTTCCTAATTTCTTCATGTCTTTATTAAATGATGTTATAATCAACAACCCAAATCACCCAATTTGAAATTTTTGAACGAATTGCCCAATTCAGTAAACCATAATTAGTTTGGGACTTTTCATCTGTAGCCCAAATCACCCAACTTGGTATTTTAAATCACTGACCCAATTTAGCAAACCCTTATTTGGGGATTTTAACTCAATGGCTCGATTCAGCAAAATCTAATCTATTTGGCGATGATGCAGGGGCTGTCAAATGACATGGAGGGTTCGTATGTGCTTGAGAGAGGAGGGTTCATGAAAGAGGGAGAAAATGATTTGAGAGAGAGAGAGAGGCGTAAGGGCAGTCTTTACATTTTGATACTCGACTGTGTATGACACTCGATACACAGACACTCAGATATCATATACATGTAATATGTTAACTCAAGCTGAACCAACTAACTCATGGGAGCCACTATCGTAAGACAATCCAAAATTAAGTTGATGACACAATCTTATCCTCCAATTCATGGGCAATTGTTTATTTAAAAAAGGATCGCTCATACTTTTAATGGGTAGGGCTGATTGGACAAAAATCAGGTGGGTGCCCACTTTTGATAGAACTAATTTGTTAATCAGATGGACCACCCTTCAAAATAATTAGATCCTTTGTCTCACCTCACTAATTTATTAATAATGTGGGCCGAATTTTATCTGGAAAAATTGAATGGCAACCACTTCCTAGGGATATTTTCAATATGTTTAGAAAAGGCTAATAGTCATGAGTTGAAATTGATGGGGAGACCCCTCAAAATGTGGGTGTTGACATCTAAAGAACTTTTTTTTAGGGTGGTTAGGTCTAAGGAGGCTAAAAAAAGGGTGGCAATTCATAAAATTCCAGAGAGCAAGAGAGAGAGGGGGAGGGAGGGAGGGAGGGAGGAAGGGAGGGAGGGAGAGAGAGAGAGAGAGAGAGAGAGAGAGAGAGAGAGAGAGAGAGAGAGAGAAGCAAGAGTGATCTGGTTATTTAATAAAGAGCCGGGGTATTACTCAACAAATCAGCACGGTGTTTTGCACGCCATTTACTTGAGACGTTTATTTGCATGCCATTTACATATGTAAATCCTATTTGATTTGGTAAATCAGATTTAGGCACTTTTTTTGCACCAACTTTCCTATGTAATAGTTTTCTCACTTACCTTTATAAATGTAAAACAGAAAAAATAAAATAAAATCATACCTTCCCCAGTAAGTTGGGGTGGCAATGGGTCAAACTAGGGCTGGGCTATGATTAGCCTTGGTCTAGCTTTAGACCTAAACCCTGGCCCTAATAGACTAAAGAGGCCCCAACCCCGGTCCAACCCTAGAGCTTTACGCCCTAGCCTTGACGAGCTAAAATGGCTCTAGCCCAGCCCAGCCCTAGATCCCTTAGCTCTAGCCCTAATGGGCTAAAGAGGCCTTGACCCTTGATGGCCAGGCTGGGCTAGGGCAAACGGGGTTGGGATGGATCAAGGCGGGCCCTATAAGTTAAAATGAAAGTTACAGGGGGGAAAAAACTAAGGCATAGAGAATGAAAAAAAGGAGGAGGCAAATAGAATGAAAAAAAAAAGAGGAGGTTTTGATGCATAACACCCTCTATTTAGGCCCAAAGAGAAACAACATCCTCCCTTCGTTTTCCCGAGTAATAACACCTTCCGTTTTTCAAATGTAAAAAACCATCCTACTATTATTTTTTTTCAATGGAAAAACTAACCATGCAAGGTTGGCAGTTTCTTTTTTTTTTAATGACAATATTAGCCTTCTACCAAATCCTCAAAACTCCAACCTAACCTTAAAGCCTAACCCTTCCCTCCCAACTTAAGGGTAAAAGGGTCTTTTTCCATGGTTAACAGTCAACAAAAACAACTATGACATGGTTCTATCACATTTTGCCAATGGATATTAATCACCGGATGGTTTTGGATTGAGAATAGAAGATAAAAGGAGTTATTTGAGGAAAGGCGTAAGGAAGGCGGTATTTGTCTTTGGGCTGAAAGAGAGGGTTCTCTATGCCAAAACCTGAAAAACAAAATCATAAACATAATCTTATAAAATAATAAACAGAATATAAGTGCTCATGTATCAGTTATCGCACTCTGCAAAGAATTAATACTAGTATATACACTACGGTGCGTTAATGAATCATTGCCACCCCAATGATTAACGGTAGCAATGGGCCAAGCTAGGGCCATGCCGAGATTGGGCCATGGCCAACTTTAGAGCCCTATGCCTAGCCTAATAGGATAAAAAGACCCTGGCCCTGGTCCAACCCTAGAGCCATAAGCCTTGACCCAATGGGTGAAAGAGGCCTTCGGGCCTGGTCCAACCCTAATGGGCTAAAGAGGCTATGCCCTTGAGGGCCGAGTTGGGCTCCGGCTGACAAGGTTGGGCCAGATTTTATATATATATATATATATATATAGGCAGATCCCATAGATAAACAACATCCCCCTTTATGCATTTTCCCAAGTGACACCTTTCATTTTTCAAAGATAGCCAAAAAACACCCTACTCTTAATTTTTTCAATGGAAAAACAAATGATGATTAGGTCAGCAATTTTTTTAATAAATGACAACATTACTGCCCTACCAAATCCCAAAATTCTAAACCTAACCTTAACATCTCTTCTCTGAAACCCCAAGCCTAACCCTGCCCTCTCCCAACTTAAGGGTAAAAAGGTATTTTTCTGTGGTCAACAATCAACTAAAGGAACTATTACATAGTTCTGTCAAGCTTTGCCAATGGTTATATAATCATAGGGTGGTTATTTGGGCCAAAAGTGAAGGGTGTTGTATGTCAAAAACCAAAAAAACAAAATCATAAACAAATCTTATTAAAATCATAAATAGAATCTAAGTAATGTATATGTGCCTGTTTACCAGCTAGCACACTTTGCAAAGTGTCAAACCAGTCTCTACAAGACAGCACATTCATGAATGATAACCTACTATATACACTAGGGCCTAAGGGCCGGGTCGGGCCTATATTTTTTTTGCATGGCCCGGTATTCAGGCAGCCCAACCCATTCTCATGCTTACCAATGACAAAACACTTTACTATGTAAATTGCCCCATTTGATTTTACCACCTCAATATAGATTGTCCATTCCCCATACATCTATCAAATGATATAATCATCTGATCAAGTGACTTACGAGGGATGGGCAATCAAAGGTAGACCCACATTATGGATGGTCCATGTAAATGTTTAGACCTCTCTAACCACCTTATTATGGACCATACATTTCCCAAACCACTAATCAGAGGGTTTTATCACCCGATCAAAGTGATTTGAGAGGGATGGGCAATCAAAGATCAGCCCCACATGATGGATGATCCACATCAATGCTTAGACCTCTCTAGTCACCTCAATATGGATTTTCCAAATAGCCCTCTATTATGGCACATACATAAACAACATCCTCCTTTGTGCATTTTCCCAAGTGACACCTTTCATTTTTCAAAGATAGCAAAAAAACACCCTACTCTTAATTTTTTCAATGGAAAAACTAATGATGATTAGATCAGCAAATTTTTTAATAAATGACAACATTACTGCCCTACCAAATCCCAAAATTCTAAACCTAACCTCAACATCTCTTCTCTGAAACCCCAAGCCTAACCCTGCCCTCTCCCAACTTAAGGGTAAAAAGGTATCTTTCTGTGGTCAACAATCAACTAAAACGACTATTACATAGTTCTGTCAAGCTTTGCCAATGGTTCTATAATCATAGGGTGGTTCTTTGGGCCAAAAGTGAAGGGTGTTGTATGTCAAAACCCAAAAAAACAAAATCATAAACAGATCTTATTAAAATCATAAATAGAATCTAAGTAATGTATATGTGCCTGTTTACCAACTAGCACACTTTGCAGAGTATCAAACTAGTCTCTACAATACAGCGCATTCATGAATCATAACCTACTATATACACTAGGGCCTAAGGGGCCGGGTCGGGCCTATATTTTTTTGCATGGCGCGGTATTTGGGCAGCCCAACCCATTCTCATGCTTACCAATGACGAAACACTTTACTATGTAAATTGTCCCATTTGATTTTACCACCTCAATATAGACTGTCCATTCCCCAAACATCTATCAAAGATGATCAAGTGACTTACGAGGGATGGGCAATCAAAGGTAGACTCACATTATGGGTGGTCCGCGTAAATGTTTAGACCTCTCTAACCACCTTATTATGGACCATACATTTCCCAAACCACTAATCGGATGGTTTTATCATACGATCAAAGTGACTTGAGAGGGATGGGCAATCAAAGATCAGCCCCACATGATGGATGATCCAAATCAATGCTCAGACCTCTCTAGTCACCTCAATATGGATTTTCCAAATAGCCCTCTATTATGGCCCATAGATACACAACATCCTCCTTTATGCATTTTCCCAAGTGACACCTTTCATTTTTCAAAGATAGCCAAAAAACACCCTACTCTTAATTTTTTCAATGGAAAAAACTAATGGTGATTAGGTCAGTAATTTTTTTAATAAATGACAATGTTACTGCCCTACCAAATCCCAAAATTCTAAACCTAACCTTAACATCTCTTCTCTGAAACCCCAAGCCTAACCCTGCCCTCTCCCAACTTAAGGGTAAAGAGGTATTTTTCTGTGGTGAACAATCAACTAAAACAACTATTACATAGTTCTTTCAGGGTGGTTGTTTGGGCCAAAGTGAAGGGTGTTGTATGTCAAAACCCAAAAAAACAAAATCATAAACAAATCTTATTAAAATCATAAATAGAATCTAAGTAATGTATATGTGCCTGTTTACCAGCTAGCACACTTTGCAGAGTATCAAACTAGTCTCTACAATACAGCACATTCATGAATCATAAGATTCATAACCTACTATATACACTAGGGCCTAGGGGCCGGGTCGGGCCCATATCTTTTTTGCATGGCCCGGTATTCGGGCAGCCCAACCCATTCTCATGCTTACCAATGACGAAACACTTTACTATGTAAATTGCCCCATTTGATTTTACCACCTCAATATAGACTGTCCATTCCCCAAACATCTACCAGAGATGATCAAGTGACTTATGAGGGATGGGCAATCAAAGGTAGACCCACATTATGGATGGTCCATGTAAATGTTTAGACCTCTCTAACCACCTTATTATGGACCATACATTTCCCAAACCACTAATAGGATGGTTTTATCATCCGATCAAAACGATTTGAGAGGGATGGGCAATCAAAGATCAGCCCCACATGATGGATGATCCACATCAATGCTTAGACCTCTCTAGTCACCTCAATATGGATTTTCCATTTACGATACCACTAGTCTAATGGTTAGGCTCATCCCATCAAAGCGAATTGAGAGGAATGTGCATCAAAGTGGGGCCCACATGTAATGCAGGTACATTTTCACATCAGTAATCTGATGGCTAGACCCATCAGATCGAAGTGATTTTGAGAGGGCAAGGCATTAGGGTGGGTCCCACGTGATGGACGTTCCACGTCAAGGATTAGATCTTTTCTATTGTAATCAATATGACTCGTCTATTCCATATCCGTTGATCGGATGATATGGCCCAGCCTCTTTCCAGTTTACATAGAGTCCTGTTATGATTCTGAGGCGTGGGACCCACATTCTAATAATAGAACCCATTGGCTTGAGAGCACAACCTTCCAACTTGAATCAAATCAAATACGAAAAAGGAAGACGATCATCTATTCAACGTCATATAAACTAAGCAAAGATTGCTTAGAAAAGAAAGAGAGATTTTACCGATGTAATTTCGTCTCAATTTTTCTATCTGATCCTTGTTTCTCTCTCTGTTCTCCCGTTGTTTCGTGTCTGAAATAGACAGGCTCGTTTTGAATAAGATGAATGGCATAATTGTAATATCGAAAGAAGTTGAGGGTTACGATTTTTTTGTGTGGACAGCTAACCTGCGCACGGAGAGACGGTTACGCCGAATACCTGCGATGGGAAGTTCTTGCGCTCAAAATCTTGGAAGCGGATTGGCTGGTGTACCACGTGTGGGTACGTGTCGTGGGACGAGGATTTACTGCGAAAGCCTTTCGCAGGTAGTTCCCGCGCTGAAAACGTAGGTGGGGCCATGATGATGTTTGTGAGACATCCACCCGTCCATCCGTTTTGTGGGATCATTTTAGTATTAGAGTTTAAAAGTGAGCAGGATAAAAGACTCAATTGGACCGCACCAGAGGAAAAGGAGGGTAGGGAAATTCATACCGTTGAAACCTCTCTAAGGTTGAAAGTGATGTTTACATGCCATCCATACCGTTAATAACGTCATTCCTGTTGGGATGAACTGAAACAACAAGTATTATCCTGATTCAAAACTTCTGCGGCCCCACTAATATTTTAACTGTGGACGTTCAATTATCACCTTTTCAGCCCACTTTAGTATTTGATCTGGCTCATTTTCTTATCTATGTCCTAAAATGAGCTCACGAAACAGATGGGCGGGTGGATGTCTCACAAAATCACGGTGGGCCCCACATAAGTTCCCAGTTCAGGGACTTAGTGCGAAAGGCTTTCTCAGGAAATCCGCGTCCCGTGTACGTGCGAGGACGAGGGCAGAGGCTCCTCGAGCTGCTAGTTGTACGAACGGTTCAGAGGATATCATAGTTACATTGGCTACAAAATGATGTATCTATAATATCCACACCGTTCATCCATTTTTTGAGATATTTTAGAGCATGAATCAAAAACTGAATCATATCCAAATCTCAACTGGACCACACACATATAGCAGCGGGATACTGATTTTCATCATTAAAACATTCGTGGGGCCCGCATAACAGATATTTTCCATCCGATCTGTTCTTAAGATCACAAAAACAGAATGAATAGGAAAAGCAAATATCATATTGATCCAAAACTTCTGTAACCCCAAAAGGGTTTCAATGGTATACGTTCAATCCCGCACTGCTTTATGCAGTGTGGTCCACTTGATCTTTAGATATATATTATTTTTTGGCTCAAGCCTTAAGATGTGATCGCCAAATCAATGGATGGTTTGGATATAATACATGCCTCATGATAGGACCCACAGAATTTGCCGACGTCAACTCATCAGGTGTATCACAGGTGTGTGGTACACCAACAAATCCTCACCCCCCGCCATTAGCCCGGTGGCTGGTGGTCGGTGCTTTGCGGGCCCCAATATAAACTATGTCTTTCATCCATGCCGTTCATTTTAGGTCTTGATCTCATAAATGAGAGGGATATAAATCTCAGGTGGACCACATCACATGAAAGTAATAGTGATTGGATATTCACCATTAAAATCCTCCTAGGGCCCATTGTACTGTTTATTTGACATCCAATCTGTTGATTATGTCATACGAACCTAGATGAAGGGAAAAAAAACAAAGATCTGCTCCATCCAAAACTTTTATGGTCCTAAAAAGTTTTTAATAGTCAACGTTCAATCAACACTGTTTCCTGTAATGTGGTCCACTTTAGATTGGGATATACCTCATTTTTGGGCTCTTGTCATAAAATGATTTAGAAAAATAGAAGAATGGCATTGATGAAACACATACATCATAGTGAGGCCCATAGATCACCCACTGGCCATTGGCTGGTGGCAGGGGAGTAGCCGGTCATTTCCATGGCAGGGGAGTAGCCAATGGAAACGGATTGGGTACTCCCCCTGCCACCAGCCCCCTGGCTGGTGGTCAGTGCTTTGTGGGGCCTACTATGATGCATGTGTTTCATCTATTCCGTTCATCCATTTTTACCGATTATTTTATATCTTGATTCTAAAAATGAGAGGGATATAAGACCACTATACTATTTTTTTGACATCCAATCTGTTGATTAGGTCATAAAGGCCCAGATGAAGAGAAAAAATAAAGACCAGATTGATCCAAAACTTTTATGGCACCCAAAATGTTTTTTATGGTCAACCCTCGTTCAAAACTGTTTCCTATAATGTGGTCCACTTGAGATTTGGATATACCTCATTTTTAGACTCATACTGTAAAATAATCTGTAAAAATAGATGGATGGCATCGATGAAACGGATACATCACTATAGGGCCCAAATAGCAACGACCACCAGCCATTGGTTGGTGTCAGGGGAGTAGCCAATCCGTTTCTGTTTGCACCCTTACAATTGTGAGAAGTCAACTATCTCCACGTGAAATGGATTGGCTACCCTCCTGCCACCAGCCAAGGGCTGGTGGTCGGTGCTCTGTGGGCCCTATCATGATGTATGTGTTTCATCCATGCCATTTATCTATTTTTTTCAGATCATTTTATAGCATGGGACAAAAAATAAGCTATATCCCAATCTCACGTGGGCCACATTACAGTAAACAGTTTTAAATGAGCATCGACCATTAAAAACCTTTTGTGAGCTGTAAAAGTTTTGGATCAAGCTTATTTTTCTTGTTTCCCTTCATCTTGCCTGTATGACCTAATTAACGTATTGGATGTCAAATAAAAAGTACAGTGGGCCTCAGGAGGATTTTAATGGTGGATATCCAATCACTATTATTTTCTTGTGGTATGGTCCACATGAAATTTATATCCCTCTCATTCTTTATCAAGCACTAAAATGATCTATAAAATTGCATGAACGGAATGGATGAAACATATACATCATTGTGGGGCCCACAGAGCACCGACATGGGAGTAGCCAATCCGTTTCCTCCTCACAGGGGACGCGGATTATCTACTTAGGACGCGGATTTCCTGCGAAAGCCTTTCGCACGAAGTTCCTACGCAAAGATTCTGGATGGGGCCCACTGTGATGTTTGTTAGAAATCCAACCCGTCCATCCGTTTTTTGAACTCATTTTAGGACAGGAGACCAAAAACTATTAGGATCCAAAACTCAAGTGAGCCATACTAGATGAAACAGTGGGGAAAGGAATTCCTACCGTTGAAACCTTCCCAGGATCTACCTTGATGTTTATATTCCATCCAAACCGTTTATAAGGTCATTTTCACTAAGATGAAGTGAAAAGACCAAGAAATTAAACCGATACAAAACTTTTGTGGCCATATAAATGTTTCAACAGTGGTCACTAAATCCCCACTGTTTCCTCTCGTGTAGCCCACTTGAGTGTTTGATCCTCCTCGTTTTTGGTGGCATATCCTAAAATGAACTCCAAAAATGGATGGACAGAGTGGCTTTCTCACAAATATCGTAGTGGACCCCACACAGAATCTTGCGCAGGAACTTCGTGCGAAAGGCTTTCGCAGGAAATCCGCGTCCAAACTTTTGTGGCCATATAAATGTTTCAACAATGGTCACTAAATCCCCACTGTTTCCTCTCGTGTAGCCCACTTGAGTGTTTGATCCTCCTCGTTTTTGGTGGCATATCCTAAAATGAACTCCAAAAACGGATGGACGGAGTGGCTTTCTCACAAACATCGTAGTGGACCCCACACAGAATCTTGTGCAGGAACTTCGTGCGAAAGGCTTTCGCAGGAAATCCGCGTCCATCTACTTACAGGTTGAGTAGCGAGAGCTACTGAAGTGACGTCACCAAGCTTTGTGGACCCACCATTACGTATGTTCTGTATTTACACCGTTCATACATTCAGAGATTTCATATTAGAGATTTCATATTAGAGAACTATCCAAAGAATGAGTCAGATACAAAGCTCAAGTGGACCCACTACAGAAAAGAAGAGGGAGAGTGGCGACCACCATTAAAAACTTCTAATGGCAACAAAAGTTTTGGATCAAGATGATACTTGTGTTTTACCTTCTTTCATATATGCATTAACACATGAACAGGTTGGACCTCAAATAATCATCATGGTGGACCTTAGGAAGGTTTCAATGGTGGGCGTCACTCTCCCTACTCTTTTCTGTGGTGGGGTCCACTGCGGCTTTGGATTTGACTCATTCTTTGGAACGTGCCCTAAAATTCTATCTCTAAATGGATGGATGGTGTGGATACAACACATACATCATGGTGGAGCAAGTATGGCTACTCAACCTGTCAGTAGCTACTCCGCGTCCCCTCATTGGATGTGTGACACACGCCACCAGCCTCAGTAGTGTGTTGACGTCATCAAATTCTGTGTGCCTCAAAATGATCTTTGTATTATATTTGCACCGTCTAAAGATCATTTTAAGGCGTTGGGCCAAAAATGACCCCGATCCAAAGCTGAAGTGGATCACACCAGAGAGAGCACTAGAGACTATGATTCCCACTGTTGGAACCTTCCCATGGCCACCAATATGTTTCTTTGCCATCCAACCTGTTCAAAATACCACACGAACTTGAACGAAGGTAAAACAAATATCGGATTGATCCAGAACTTTTTCACCATAAAGTTTTCAATGGAGACGTTCGATCTCCACGCTTCCTGTTGTATGGTCCACTTGAGATTTGGATCTATCCCATTTTTTATCTCAAGCCATTTGAGATTTGGATCTATCCCATTTTTTATCTCAAGCCCAGGACAATTTCACTACATGGACACATGATTTGAATATAACTAGTAAATCATGGTGGGTTATATAACTTGGTAACGTGAACACACCACGTAAACTGCTTCCCTCTCCATCTGTTTTACATGTCAATGTAGAACATGAAACTTGTTGATGCATAAATTTGGTCTTCCTTGAAACTGGTGTGTACCTACAAAATCGAATGACCATGGAGACCTTGACTATGACAGGGGACCCTCCAATGCCTAAGTTAGTGCAAGCTTTATAGATTTAGTGGGATTAAGGATACTTGTGTGTACCTTCTACCATAGGTGTGGTCTACATTTATAGTCGTTTGGAACTAGTTGCCTATATGATAGTATCTTTGCTTGGGTGGATGCATATCACATAGTAGATATCATTCCGGATGTATCAAGCGTATTTTCCCGAGATCCTTGGTGAAGATCTCAGGGAAACATATATTCGGGGAGAGGTTTCCTTAATAAGAACATCTCCAAGTGGTTGGCATCTGAGGATATTGATGGCCAAGGTCGACCTTTAAACCAGATCAACAGAGGTCCTGTGGACCGAGCTGAATTGTCGATCATGATCGAGATTTACCTCTGAGGTCAGTTCGATACCTTAAAGTCATTTGTTGGTCGGGATAGCAAGACATCAGCCAAGGCCGAGGTCATTGTTGGTGGTTGGTGCTCGACGTGTTCATGGAGGTCGTGCTCGGCAATCATACCCAAGCTCACCTTCCTTCACATGCTTTGTTTTCTCTCTCATCCTGGTTACTTGGTTAGCCAAACTTTACCGGTAACAGTATCCCCCTTACTTCCGAGCACATTTCAAGAGCTCGGGAAGTAGATGGACTTGGGCTGACACTCGAGTGTAAGGTCTTGCGCTTTGGAGGTCGAGAGGTCGAGGAACATTCATCATTATGGTGGAAAAGGGAAAGGCAGAAGGTGTGGGAATCAAGGCGGATCCAATAATGATCGTGACGGTTCGCTCGAGGAGACATGGGCCGAAACGACGCCTATTCGGTTTTCGGCATGTAAGTGCGGACATGTGGTTCTGCCTCTATAGTCGGGTCAATCCCACGAACAGGTAGATGCCACGTAGAGGGAGGCATGAATGCAAGCAATCAATGTCACAGTCGAGGAGATTATAAATTGGAGGGGTCCTCCGAACCCAATTTCATTTGCTTCCTCCATGCCTCTGTTACTCTCCTTAACTACCGGAGTAGGCGATTTTCTGTAAGTCGAAAATTCTTCTCATTTTCCTCCCTCCGGCCAATTCCTCTTCCTTTCTTTCTTTTTCGCTTTTCTTTTCTAGGTTGGAATGTCGAATATTTCCGATAGAGTATCAGTATCCGGGGCGTTCCACGGACAGTCCATCCTCCCAAATTTTCGCTATTTTGGATTTCTAAAAACCTTTGAAATTTTCATTATAATTAACTTATACCGTCACTTACTGACCATTAACACTCGATATTAGCCTATATGCGGGTGGTACAAATAAAGAATTATACAAATCAGATTAATCAACCGTAGGAAGCCAACAAATTCGGCCGATCACTTAAACACCGAGTTTAGCCACATGATTTACTCACACAAAGCCCAAATCTAGCCAACATATCGCTAACTAATCAAGACAACAACAACTAAATAAAGACCTACTAAAATCTGAGATAACTAGTGGTCAGATCCTAATTAACAAACCGAAATGAACCAGCTATCCTTTTAGCCTAAGAACCAATGGTTTAGAGTGATTATGATTGAATCGTCATTTTTGCTAGTTGCGAATAAGTCACACTATGAACTTAGCTAACCTAGACCCTAATCATTTCATGTAACAAATCTCGTTACCCAATTCATTTCAGAAATGCCCCTGATTATTTGAACAAGCTTTATACCGCTCATTAGTGGGGCACTAAACCTGAGACTATATAAAGACGTTCGTCTTAGCAGGCTTGACGTCCTCATGGGATATCGAGCCGAGATCGCGCCCCGAATAACTTAACTTGGACTCGTAAGGCGAGTGCTTGGGTTGTGCGAATACCTTATATGAAAATTTGAAACTTAAGTGAAACTAGTCCTTTTGTTCTTTCACAAAGTTGTAACTTTCGAACTGTCAATTCACAACTAAAGTTGGGGTGACGACTAAAGAGATTTCCCCACACATATCCGTATAGCCACGGCCTCGATTGATCATCCATGACCATCGATCAAGTTAGGGCCTTTCCGGTTAATCAGCATGTCTGATCATCAAATGGTTGTGTCCAAATATAGATCTCCTATTGAGACACTTATCACATGACTTAGATTGACCCGTACACCTCCCAGCGGGTCCCATTGGTTGGAAATAACCCCCTCCAATAAATAAATAGCTATTTAGAGCCATTTGTGGAACATTTGGCATTATAAATACCATTTCATTTCACACCCCCTTTCCCCATACGAATTTACCCTAGAAAGAAAGAGAGAAATAGAGAAAGAGAAGAGAATGAGAGAAAGAGGAGGGAGATCTTGGATTGTTCTTGATGAGTTCCCTTCAATCAAGCCTTAGCCTCGCCCATTCTCCTCCACCAAATCCATCTCACTCGCAATCGAGAGGTAAGACAACCTTACAAGCCTACACAAGGCAACTCACTATGCCTACACAAGGCAAACATACTATGATTACACAAGGCAATAGGTCCTACACAAAGACACTATACGTATTATCCCATCAGAGGCCTACAAAAGGTCTTAGCAAGTTTGCGAACAAACTCTGAAACCAAATCTTACACAAGGAAAAGGCTTCAAACTCTTTAAACTCTTATACTTACTTGTAAGTGAGTGAGCCCCTTTTCAGCACATGTTGAAGACGATCTTCTTGTTGATGACGAGTCTTCAGCTCCCTTGAATCGCAACCGTCTGTTCGATGCTCCAATCAATGCTATGAGGTTGTTGGTTTGTTCTTCTTTAATAAATGATTTGTCTTTAGAGTTTAGAGAAGATTCCCATGAGCTAAGCATTCAAGAGTTTCAACACAGTGATTTACCATTAAAGAGTGCTAATGGAAACTCAATGAATGCCAGAGTTCATAATTCAATCGAAGTAAAGAAGATGACAATAAATACATGTGATATGGATTGAATGATGAACTCTTATGGGAAAGAGGGCTTGAGGATGAGGGTATTAACAATTATAATAACTCTCTCAAAATCTCTTCAAATCTTGCTCATCTTTCCAAGAAGCAACTCGTGGGTTTATATAAAGTTGAATCCCAACGGTAAAAAATGGGTAGAAATCTGACATTGTTGATGTTATCGAATGGTCTTTGATTCCATCGAAATTTGAAGTTCGATGTCATCGAGCCTTCTTCAATTGCATCGACTACATACACTAAGAGATTCATTTGCGTGTAGAATAGATTTTGTTCAATCTTATCGAGCACCCTTCGATTTCATCGACGTGCACTTCGATATCAATAAGGCGTGTTTTGATCCCATCGGATTTCTTTAGAAAAATTTTCCTTTGGTTGTTGAAAGGTTTTGTCCCCTTTTTCGATACAATCAATTAAACCTTCGATGCTATCGAATTTTGAAGTTCGATGACATCAAGGGGTCTTCACTGTGATTGAAAATGTTGGTATTCCTTGATAGCTTGCTAGACAAAACTGGTGTTATATTTCGATGTAATCGAACATTCTTCGATGCCATCGATAACTTACTCTCGATGTTATCGAAGAACATTCGATTATACCGAGGAACACTTAGAGAGTATTTTATTTGTAGAGGGAGTGCCCTCATTTAATTTAATCGAAATGGGTTCAATGCCATTGAAATTTGAATTTCGATGTCATCGAACTTTATTCGATGTAATTGACAATACCTAGCCTATGTTCATTTTGTTGTTGGACTGTATGGGCCTATTTTTTGATGCAATCGAACCATGTTCAATTGTATCGAAATTGTCCTCGAATGCGTATCAATGTAATCGTGATATTTCCTATATAGTTTATGTTTTTTTTCTCTAATACTCTAAGTGATTAAAACTAAGCTTACTAAGGATATTTTGAAAATCGTTGTGGGCAAGACTAAGTTTAATCAGGTCATATACCTTAAGGGTTTGGTTAGGGAAGAGAGGTTTTGTTTACCTATGTGGAGCTCTTGAACTTCTTCTTGGTTGAGTTCTTGGTCTCATAGTCTTCATCTTGGGGCTCACTTGTAAGAGGGATGGAATGCAAAGCGGTCACCGGAGCTCCAAGGGAAAGTCGGGAGACGAACTAACATAGAGGGCAGATGGAAAATGAAAAATCCCGTCCGCGCAGTATATATAGCTCCCAATACTTCGATGTCATCGAAGTATGTTCGATGCCATCAAGGAATGACCTTTAATGTCATCAAAACACTTTCAATGTTATCGAAAAGTGTCTAATTAGGTCAGCGAGGTATGGTGAATTTTCGATGTTATCGAGGTACTTTTGATCCCATCGAGTACCCTTTAATTCCATCGAATATCAGTTCGATTCCATCGAATCAGTCTTTTTAGATAAGATTTACCAGTTCAGTATGCTTTGACATATTATCTGGGATGTACATATACTTTTATCAGCTGTACATCCAATCAAAATTTATAGGAGAAACAAAAACACAATTTTTTTTAACATATACACATGTTTTAAAAAAAAATTAAGGCCATATATCCTTGGATATTATAGTTAGTGCAAATGGACTACAAACCATATTAGATTGCATATTTTCCATTAGATGATCGAAGATTTCTAAATTTATATGCATCAAGTGCTAGTTGTTTTATGAAGATAAAAAATTATGGTCCAAGCGCTATCAAATTTTTTTGAGTGATTATTGGTGTTGATTCTAAAAACAAATATGATACCTAACATATGAGACTTAAATGGAGTAATGAAATGATTATCAAGTTTTCCTATAATGCATGCATTATCCTCATTAATCTCCAAGTTTTTACATAAATCCTTGAGCAAAAAGGTAAATTGAGTTCAAGCCCTTTGACCAACATCTTTGGTTAATCCACACTTAAGAGTTTTTCCTTGCTCACTTATTCATGATGGAGCTCCCTCTTGATGTGACTGACCCATTATTAAGTATAAGAGTTTAAGAAAAAAAGGGTCATGGTTACCAGCTGGTTTACTTGGAGCAATCACTACAAGTACCCTTATTAGGTTTAGCTTGATTCATAGGGCAATTGTATTTGTTTTGTATAACCCAGTTAGTAACCACTATCTTTGAGCATAAAATTTCGATTTCTTTCTTGGAGTGGTTATCTGCAGTGTTTGAAGTATCGGTATCGCTACAAGTTTCGTTGGCCAGGGATACGGAAACAATATCGATATCATTGGTAATATTGTTGATAACCGGAAATGCAGGGAAATATGGGGAAAACGGTGAAATTTTCGGCGAATCTTCAGGAGATGTTAAAATAGACATATTTGCCTATTTAGAAATTAAAAAATTACAAAAAGAATGCATACATAGAAAGTTTGAATTTAATTAGGCCTTAAAAGCATGTATTGTTGTGAGAAATCAGTCCAACCATCCCATACGACATATTTAACCATCCAACCTTCCATCCACACATACATCGACATTGTAAAATATCAACAACACATGGTATTTCACCGAGAAATCATCAACAATTGAAAAGAAAATGAAAGATTGTGGTCTCAATATTGTGCATGTTGTGATATCAATAATATTCGAGATATTATCAATGTCAAATTGAACACTACATACAACCATGTGCCTATGAAAAAATTTTGAAATAAAAATTTACTATTGAAATATCGTCAATACACTTATGATACAAGCATTACCTAGAATTTATATAGTTGAAAATATTGGCAATATTGATGCCATAGCAATACAAGAGACCTAGAATTTACATAGTTGGAAATATCGGCGATTACATTAGCGATATTGATACGTTGGCGATACTTAGTGATACATTGCTAATACCTGAAATTTTTTATACTATTAGCGTTCTCAATATCGCTACCAGTGTTATCGGTATCGCTAAGCCGGAGATAAAGATAATATCGGAGATAATTCGAACACTGGTTATCTGTTCACAACCCCAAGTGTAGGGTCACGATGCAGTAATAATCTCGGTGAGACCGAAGTCGAATCCACAGGGACTAATCTCGCGAGTAATTTGAAAGCAACTAGAAGAAGAACTAGAAAAAGATGAAAACCTAAATCTATAAGTATAAAGAGTAATTGTGAGAGATTTAATGAGAAACTTAAGAAATTCAAAGGTGGGAAACTAGGGTTTCCAAGGATCTACTTGTAGAGATCAGGGAGATCTATGCTTGATTTACGAACACAACTGGAATCAGAGTCCCGTCTTATTCAACCGGAAGATATCTCAATAAATCAAATCTGAACTTCCTTTGACCTAATTCTCAATGGAAGAGCGGTGTGAGAACTAGAAGTGATTCCATCACAAAACCATGCCCATGAGACAATGGCTTATAATAGGATTTACCAATCCTACAATTAATCTGAGAGAATTGTGAAAGTTAGGGAGGATTCTATCATCCAATCATGCCCAATGGACGATGGTGAACAACAGGATTTCCTAGATTCATAATCCCAAAACATAAAAAGAACATACTCAAAGCTATCGCAAATCCATTGTAATTTGAGTCACAACAAACCATTAAAAACTGAAAGTATTCCTTATAATCAAACTAGAATAAAAAAGAGTTCACTATAAACATGAATCAAAGCAATAGAAACATCCCATCACGCTACAAGCTTCACCTCTTATCCCTAACTAAGAGGTTTAGCCAACCATAGACATGATTGAACTAAAAATCTCTTAAGAAAAGCATAAAAATAATTAAGGAAATGGAAGAAAAACTTTTGGCGATGGCTTCTCTATGCTTTTGCTCCACTCCACAAACCCTAAATATCCTTAAAAGTTCATAGGAAACCCATATTTATAGCCTTGTCCGCATAGATTGCAAAACCGCCTCAAATTTACACAGTTTTCCAAAATAGACTTCACTTTGAGCAATTTCACAGAATTTTCCAAAGTTTCAGAATATGCTTCTTTAGGACACTTTCAGGAATATGTTTGTTTTCAGGACAATTTCAGAATTCCTTTTATTCACTTCAAATACTTGATTCTTTTCATTCCTCACTTGGTTTTCTTAGATTTTTAACATTTGAATTCTTCAATCTTGATCTCCTAAGATCCATCTGTTGCCTTGGTGATTCTTGAGCATCAAATCCATGCTTTTAGCACCCCTTTCAATCCAAGACCTTAAATTCACCTTACAACATAAACATAAGTAAAATAGAACATTAAGCATTATCATGTTCATAAAATCAAGATATAAATGGGGGATAATATGCAATATTTGACCTTTAACACAATCCTCAACTAGTATTTTTCTAGTCCCGAGCAAATTATGCGAAAAATGAACTTTAATGCGCAATATTTGAACCCTTTTCAGAAAACAATCTTTTGTGTGATCAAGAATGAATGAGTAGATTAAAGATGAGAAAATGAGATTTTGAAAACCTAGAGCCGAACCATATAAGCAATCAATCAAATAAGTTCTTTATTCATTAAGTCAAAGCATAGTTCGTATATCAAGTTTTTCAACGTGCTCCGTGAAAATACTATCTTTTCAAAATGTTAGCCATGCTCACCACTTCAAGTTTGGTTGAAAACTTAAGTACTGATTCCGAACTTATCCCATTTTTCTTCTTTTTCCAGTTTTTGATTTTATATCGACGATCATTTGTATTCATTTAATCTTTTCATCTTTTCTCTTTTCTTTCATATTGTTCATTCTTTTTCAGACATTTTCAATCTGTTCACCATACATGACTCTTTTTGTCGATCTCCTATTTTTTAACTGGTTCTTTTCTTCTTTTAAGGCGGATAAAATTCTCCAGACTCAGTTCTCAATATCTTTCAATGATCATCATACTAACAATCAGAAAATCTAGTACTATTCACCGAAAACAATTTGGATGTCATAATATTCGAACTTCTTCCTAATCAATTGAATGTAAGAACCATAAGTGATAAGTTACTTAGTTGATCACACTCCAACAATTCCAAATTCGGTTTCTATCTTATTTTCATGCTCAAAATAGTCTTAAATACGCAACTTGTCACTTTCCAAACAGATAAACATTGAAAAAAATTCAAAAATTTTGCTCAAAACTGAGAAAACACTGATTAGTTTACCTAATCTCCCATCCCAAACCTAAAATCTACATTGCCCTTAATACAAAAGAAATAAGCATGATTTACAAAAGAGACAACGTAATTGAAAGAGAAGTGATGGAAAGATAGTATCTAATAAAGAGATTTTGAAGTTTTTTCCAAAGGATCTCAGTGTGAAGCTGGGTTAACACAAGAGTTAATTAACAAAAAATAAACTAACCTAAAAAGGCGAAAGCAAACTATCCTAAAACGACAGAAGCAAACTATCTTAACTACACCTCCGTCAGACTAGGAGATCAATCCTGATAAACATGATCATTCAGAAGTATAGACATGTCCTTTAAATTAAATTTCTCAACAAATGGCTTTAATTGATGTCTATTTTCTTTAAAATCATTGCCATTGTTTGGATTCCGAATCTCGACAGCCCTATGAGGATAAACATTGGTAACAGTGAAAGGGCCGGTCCAACGAGATCGAAGCTTACTCGGAAAGAGATGTTACCGAGAATTATACAAGAAGACTTTTTGACCTGGTGTGAATGATTTCTGAAGAATGTGTTGGTTACGAAATACCTTCATCCTATCCTTATAAATTCTCGAGTTCTCGTACGCATAGCGAGCCAGCGTTGTCCAAATCGAAATTCAAATTTTTAATCGCCCAGTAGGCTCTATGTTCCAACTCCACAGGCAAGTGGCAAACTTTCCCATAGACAAGTCTAAAGGGAAACATTCCAATAGGGATTTTAAATGCAGTACGGTAAGCCCATAAGGCATCGGTCAATCGAATTAACCAATCTTTACGGTTAGGGTTAACCGTCTTTTCCAATGTGTGTTTAATTTCTCTATTAAAAATCTCAGCTTACCCACTTGTTTGTGAGTGGTATGGAGTACTTACCTTGTGAGAGATGCCATATTTATTCATTAAGTTCGCGAATGGCCTATTACAAAAATGTGAGCCCCCATCACTAATGATGGCTCGAGGCGTTCTGAGCCGGAAAATGATGTTATCTTTTAAGAATTTAATGACCGTTTGATGGTCATTGTTCAGGCACGAAATCACTTCAACCCATTTAGTGACATAGTCTATGACAAGCAAAATATATAAATTCTTAAAGGATTGGGGGAATGGTCCCATGAAATCGATGCCCCAACAATCAAATGCTTTAATGATCAGAATGGGGTTCAGAGGCATTATATTTCGATGAGACAATGCTCCCAACTTCTGACAACGCTCACAAGCTTTACAAAACTCATGAGTGTCCCTGAACATGGTGGGCTAGTAAAAGCCACACTGCAGAATCTGGCCATGATTTTTTTAGCAGAAAAGTGACCACCACAGGCCTGAGAGTGACAGAAGGAGATGACACTTTGATGTTTATTGTCTGGCACACATCTCTTTAAGATTTGGTCTTATGTTGATTTATCCACTCTACTCTCATCTACTTACTCTGATAAAAAAAATGTGAATTTAACCATCCTTTAAGGTTAACACTCATGTTTTTGGGAAACAAGTCATATACTCGGGTCCTGAAAACATGAGGCGTTACATCAGGGAACATGTCATTTATATGTGTCATCTCAAGAGAATCAGAGAGATCAAGGCAGGAAAGATGGTCAGCCACTACGTTCTCTACTCTCTTTTTATCTTTTATTTCCAAATCAAATTCTTGGAGTAGGAGGATCCATCTTATCAGGCGGGGCTTAACATCATTCTTAGAAGGAAGATAATTAAGTGTCACATGATCTGTGTAAATGACGATCTTGAATCCAATCAAATAGGACTTAAATTTGTCCAAAGCGAACACTACGACTCAGAGTTCCTTTTCCGTAGTAGAGTAGTTCACTTGGGCCGGATTTAGAGTTTTACTTGCGTAATGAATAACATAGGGCTTCTTTTCATTTCTCTGGCCTAAAATCACCCAAGAGCATAGTTAGACGTGTTGCACATAAGTTCAAAAGGAAGGATCCAGTTGGGTGGCTGCATAATAGGTGCAGTGGTTAACATGCCCTTGAGCTTAGAAAAAGCTTCCTGACATTGCTCAGTCCACTCATATGGTGCATCCTTTTGAAGTAAATTACATAAGGGACGAGAGAGGTGACTAAAGTCCTTTACGAATCTCTTATAAAAACCAGCATGTCCTAAGAAGGATCGCATGTCTCTATGTTCTTGAGTGGAGGTAGGTTAAAGATAAGATCAATTTTAACCTTATCTACCTCAATTCCTTTGGATGAGATGATATGTCTAAGGACAATTCCCTTACGAATCATGAAATGACACTTTTTCCAATTGAGTACCAAATTCCTTTCTTCACATCTTTTCATCACACATTTAAGATTCTCTAAGCAATCGCTGAAAGATGGACCAAAGACAGAGAAGTCGTCCATGAAGACCTCTAGATATTGCCCCATAATGTCAGAAAAAATACTCATCATACATCACTGAAAGGTGACAGGGATATTACACAGTCCGAATGGCATTCTTCGGTAAGCAAAGAGGGGCATTGCACAGTCCGAATGGCATTACACTGTATTTATAGCTAGCATAGAGAGTAAGGTGTCCACCAGCTTTGGCATTTGATTGGTCGCAACTTCTACTAAAGAGGGCCATTCATAGACACTCCATCCGAAATGAGAAAAAATGACTCTTGGAACTTCAGCAGGTCGATTAAATTATTTCTAGTAAACCTAGTGAGCGTTGAAAACTCGAATAGGTCTAGTGGGAAAGGTCCCTAACACATCCTAAAAATGACCAATAAACCTAATTGGCCGATTCAGAACCTGAAAAATCAAATCCTGGCTGATCCGGACTCTCTCAAAACTCGAATTACGTCCTACTCTGATAAAATTGTCGCTAAGTGGCTCAAAAAGCGTCTAGAATCTAACTATTCTAATAGAGAAAGTACTTGGCACCTTCTGGAGACAACCAACAGACCCAATCGGTAGACCCCAAATCCAGCAAAGTAGATCTTAGCCAAACCCCAAACCTACCAAAAATCCTATGCATCTGCTGGACAAGAGGAACAACTGTGGAAAAGGACAAAACAAACCATCAACCAACGATTGGCCAACGATACATATCTTACTTTTGTCGAACAGAACTATTGGCCAATGGTATAAATCCCGCACAGTTGCTGCCATTAAGGGGGTCAGGGGATCAAAGAAATAGAGAGAGTCAGAAAAAGGAGAAGTGTTAAGGTTTTTGGAGGGTCCAAAAACTCCTGTCAAGCACTGATAGACTGTCCAATCATGAAGGCAAGGATAGCATAAGAAACTACTAAAGCTCAAAGAAAGGATGAAATCGAGGATACTTAGCATCCCTTTTGCATTACAAAAAAAAAAAGATTTCTAGTCTCTCATTTTCCTTCTCACATCTCAATTAATTCAAATTGCATTCCACTTCACACATCTCTAATCACCTGCAATATTATCTTTGATTTTTCTACCAATATCATTTTCCTTGCTTTTTTCCTTTTACTTAGTTGTCTACCTGGATCTCTTAGCTCTATGAATCAAGTTTAGTATTCCACTTTATTCTATTTGCCTGTTTAGAGCCCATGGTTTTGCAAAGCAAGGCTAGATCTGCATTTCCTTTATTTGCCTGCCCAAAGCAACAAGGCTAGATAAATTTCTTTTTACTTTTTGCTTGCTCGAACCCAATGGTTTTGTGAAACATGGATGGATGTAGTAGTGTGAAAATTCTCCCGAATGTTCTAAAATTTCTAAAATCCTGTAAAGTGGAGACCCCACAATGTGTAGGCAAAAAATGGTGCCTAATCCCTTTCTTTTCCATCAGATACCCTTACTTAGCATCCCCGATGCTAAAAACCATTATGTGGTTTAGGCTAAAATTTATTAGGCTAGTGGCAAGTCCAAGTCAACTGCAATAGGATATGTGAGTTAATACCGCCTCCAAATAACAACATTACAAACAAAGAGAAAACAGGAAATCTCAGGACTTGCACGCATAGAGGAAAGAAGAATAAAGAGAAGGGTTTTGGGAAAGGAGCTTTGATAGCCGATCTCTTCATTTCTATGGAGATGGTAGCCAAAGGACGTTACCAGCACTGATGGTGTTTGGAGATTTAACAGATGTGGGAAACAACAACATAACGCTTGTGAAGGTGGACTTCCTACCCTACGGCAGGGATTTTGTGGGTCATTACCCTACTGGACGGTTCTGCAATGGCAAACTGGGCATTGATTTTACTTTTTCTCTGTACACATGGATGGCTGGATGATGAATGTATGATAGTGATGCAGCTGAGAACATGGGGTTCAGTTCACATCTGTCGTCGGAGTTATTGTTGGGTGAGTCCCACCATGAGCATCTCCCTGCTTTCACGTGAGTATACTATTGTTCGGTGAGCCCCAACATGAGCTATTCAGGTGGGCCCATGCCCAGTTCCTTCTCTCTGAATGAAGAGGGTTTGGGCAAAGCCCTGTGTATGTATCACAGGCTGGGCTCAGGCCAAACTATTTTGTCCTGGCACAGGGCGGGCCAGAACAGGCTTGGGCATGGAGAGGGCTTGGCCTAGCCCTAACCCAACCCATTGACAACCTTACCCAAACCCCTGCCCAAGGGCAAAGAGCCACGCTAGTCTCCAACTTTTTTTTTTTTTTCTTTTTAAATTTTAATGGTGGAAGGAGCATTAGAAAAACGGTAGAATCCAAAGCAAAATTCTAGGTCCCAGATGAACATCAATATACCAGCAGGCATTGCAACTACCACATGGCAAGGAAATAGTCAGCTGTTTCATTGTGCTCCAGGCTCCAAATTGTTATTGAATTCATTTCCCAATTTTGCCCAGCTTTGTCAATTTTTAAATGGTGGTGTTTCCTCTGGATTACGGATAATATTGATAATTAGGCAGTGTATGATCATCCATACACATTGGTTGACAATACGTTTTTTTATAGATGGGTCACTAACTAGGAATCACAGAACCAATTCTGGTGACCAAAAAATTAAACTGAATGAGTCTCTACCCGAATGAACTGTCTACAACCACCACTTGCAAATTCAAATCGAACTGGCCAAACTGTAACAGGTAAACTATGCTCCAACCATCCCTTTAATGTCTTTCAGGGCCATTCACTTCATCAAGTTTACAAGGCCACCCATGCCACCAATTTGCCTGAGAAACTGAGGAGGAAGGACTTCGCTCATGTGTTGCACATTCATATTCTAGTACAATGCAATCGTTTCACCCTTCTTTGGAATCTTAACGCTCTTAATTGTGCTCATGTTCTTGGTGACAGGCTTCTGCTGCTCCATCTCCTTCATTTCTTCCTTGGGATGATCAGAACATTGCCCTATACACAGGATCTGTGGGTTGTTCATAGGCTTCAGGTTTGAGCTGTCCAACTCTGCAATGTTATTAAAGAGGGAGTCAGATGAGAAAGTCCTCTTCCAACAGAAACAAGGGTGGTGGGGAGCAAATATCAATATAGCACCATCATATTATGAACAGATATTTTGTCTGGACAAGATGAAGATATCACATGCGAATAATCACCTGAGAATTGCAACATGTAGCACCCACTGGCACTTTCTTTTTCTTTTACCAGACTTCCATATCCAGTGTTCGCGATAGTAATACTTTTGGCCTATATATCAGCCAATATTATCGATATCACACAGTACCGATACGATACTGGGCCCCAGTTGGGAAACTTTGTTATGTTTCGCAATGTATCAATCATAAAGTACTGCTATGTATCGCAAGGTATCAATGATACATTAAGTGTGATGACCTATGCGAAAATATTGGGAAAATTGCCAAACCTCCCCCCCAAAAATTGTTTTCTTTGAATTTTTTTGTTTTCATTACATTCTTAAGAAATTTTGATCACTCAAGGGATTTGGGTGCAGAAATTGAGATTGAAGAGAGTACACCGGAACCCAAATTGGTGAGTTTTTGCAGATTTGAAAAGTTCTGTTTCTTATCTAAACACCTTGGAAATCAATGGAATGAAGTTCATAATTTATAATTTTGCATGTTTTGTATGTTCAATCAAGGGTTATAAACTCCAATTTTCAAAATTTGAGAAATTGGGAAATCTAAAATTTCCTTCATTTCACTCATTTAGCTTGCAATTAGAGGTTGAAAAAATTAATTAAAAATATATTTATTTGAAAACAAGTAGAATGACGAGATGTCATGTCTGCGTAATATTTTGTATTGATGAAGTGTATATTGATCCTAACATCAGCCACATTTTAAAAAAAAAAAAAAAATTTCAAAAACTAATTAAGTTTTTAAAAATTATAATTCAAAAAAATATATTTTTAAATAAATGCAACACATATTGTAGAACATATTTAATGTAGGTATTTAGTACATTGGATCTGCTATTAAGTGAAATAAATTGTAGAAATATCAGTGATTTCTTTTATATGAATTGATTTTTAATGCAGTTGCATCACTTCTAGTTCTATTTGACAGTGAATGGTTTAGCATCCTATATGATAAAAACTTATTATATGCATTTGATTTTTATTATCTTATGAATTCAAACTGTGTAATGATGTCCTTTTTAACATTCCTGAAGTTGAAAAATTCAATCAATTTCCCAATGTTTTCCCAAAAAAAGCAATACATCTGATACTTCCCATGCAATACCCAATATTTTTCCGTATCCCAAGGGTGCGATACCTCTATCGATACCAATACTGAAAACATTAGCCATACACCCTTGTTTTTTTTTTCCATAGTTCACAGCAAATTCTTTGAAAGAATAAATGGTAGGGTAGACAAGAATCATCGCCAACATCCTAGCCCTTCTCCCAGAAATTAAGCCCCAGCTAAGGCAATACCCCCGTCCATCTCAACCCTGACTTGATCTAAAATCTCTTCACAGCAAACCATTTTTGGATGTCAAAAAGGAGGCTATGACATTAACAATTTATATGGGATGCTGATAATATAAGAAAGATAGCAAAAACTACCGGAAGATAATTTTTATGGAAATGCCATTGGCAAACCGCTCTTGATGGCCAAGTGCACCAGTCCTTCCACTATTGGTATGCCATTGTACAAATTTTGTCCTAGTGGAAAGGGCAGTTGCATTTAGCAGTCAGGAGTGGGTCTACATAACTGGCTCCCTCATTGTTATGATCGATGTTTTAAATAGCGCCAATAGCATAGCTACACTGCTATGTAGCTCACCAAAATAACGAACTTTCCACTGTAGCATACACTGCAGGGGTTGAATCCTCCAACTGTAAGTTACAGTCCATCAGTAGATAAATTCCAACCTTTTATGTGTGTGAGAAACCCAATCCATCCAGTAGGTGGGCCCCATCACAAGGATCACTTTTTTTTTCTTTTTTTCTTTTTTAGCAAAAATCAGATATATCCATCCATTGAGTAGACCACACTTGTGCTTTTATATTTATCAACGGCTTTTTTTTTTTTTTTCTTTTTTGTGTGTAGCCCATTTGACAAGTAGATATATTGTCGATTTTTGCAGTAGGTGACCCTCATTTTAGGGTAAATCTATTGGAAAGGTGGGATTTCACATGCACTTAGCCAGTTAGAAGTTCTCTGCTGGGTGGACCGTACTTTGTTGTCCAACCACTTTAACTTGAGACCTTTTCCTAAAATGAAACTTCGGTGGTATACCTTTGCACTCTAGAAATTGTACACACGGCATATCTTAACTCAAAATTAACCAATTAAATTATGAAACCTGTTGTTGCAAAACCATAATCCCAAAATGAAATTGTTTGAACAATCCTAACCGCTCATTTGCCGACACTCATTTTTTGAAATAGGACCATTGGATATTTTTCATTCTTCACCATCCAATAAATGTCCACCAATCTGGGGCCAATTATATTAGTAGGATGAGTGCCAATAGATTGCATGAATTTGAGGCCGATTCGGGGCATCGAGTGGTCTGCTGAATCCGCCCCAAATTAGCGACACTGTTCATCCGTATTTAAGTTCAATTTTTGTTAAAATTTTTGGGGGCAATTATGTCAAAAGGTTAAGGATATGCATTAGTGGGATGGGTCTAATAGCTTGCATGAATTTGGGGCTGATTTGGGGGGCATTTGAGTGGCCCCCCAAATTCACAACGCTATGCACCCAAATTTATACACACACACACACACACACACACACACACACACACACACACACTTAGGGTAAGTGATGTCAAACGCTTAGGGATACACATTAGTGGATGAATGTCACGGTACATGAATTTCAGAACTATTTGGGGGCATTCGAGTGGCTCCCTAAATCGGTGACATTTTTCACATGAATTTAAGTCCAATTTTTTGGTAAATTTTCTTGGGGGGAATATGTCAAATGTTTAGGGATGTGCATTAGTGGGATAGTGCCATGACTTGCTTGAAAATTTTAAGCCAATTTGGGATCAATCTAACCCTGTCATGTTAATAAAATCATCGTCATGACAGCTTTCTTAGCAAACAGTAGACCGTTACACCATCATAAACATGTTCAAAACCACAAAAGAATACATATTTAGAATCCTCTAGATATTTCTGATTTTTTCCTACATTTTCGGGAGTTTTTGGCACTTATTTTTATTTATTTTTATTACTGTTACAGGGTGTATCTGTTGTTACACTCTCCGTTATGGCCGTTACACGTAAAGGTAGAGGGGCCATCATTGCGCCCACCGCTAGCATTACGGCACACCTTGCTCCACATGATGATGGTGGTGGTTGACTTGTTTCTTGTCTTGAGCTTCTTTTAGGCTCTTTTTTAAATTTTTTTTTTTTTTTTTAAAAACATTATTCTTAATATTTATCATATTTTCCTTACTTTTTAACTTAACAAAAATAGATGTATCATATAGCTTACGCTACACACTATAGAGGATTGAACGCTAGGCAATACACCACGCGCAATTTAAAACATTGGTTAGGATGTATAAAATATCCAAGTAATCTTCCCAAAATGGCTGAATAAAATAAATGGGAATATTAACAAATGTTACACAGTTTAGTCTAGTCAGTGTTCATACTTCCTTTGCAATTGAAAATTAATGAAAGGTAAAAGCTAAAATCCACTAGTTGTAAAAATCACTTTAATGGAGGTAGGCATCTATCTTAATTTAAGCCCTAACCGACTCAAAGAGACCGACTGTTTGGGGCCTTTATAATTGGCACAAAGTGAGAAGTTTTGGAGGACCCATGCAACTTCTCCTTAGGTCAATCCACCAAGATTTAAGCTAAATAAGGACAATAGAACAACAGAGTAGCACCCATGTACACACTATTCTTAGAAGTAACTAACAAAATTTTACTAAGATGGAAGGAATCAGAACAACTCAAGACAGGAATCAAGTGTATTGGGTAAACGAGATTATCCCAAAACAACCACCTTCATGAATGCATTTGCAAAAAAATAAAAAAATAAAATAAAAATGGAATCTTTCTGTAGTCAAACTACCCCTTCTATCGATAAAGGAGGCATCGTTTTCAGTGGTATGAGGTAAAATCCTCTCTAATACCCCACAAATTCGATATATCTATATATATATATATATATATATATATATATATATATATCTTAACTAAAGATTTGCATCAGGTAGTCATCTTCAACCGAATTTGGTGGGCCAAACGTCGAGCATGCAGGATCCCCCCCCCCCCCTTCTTACTTCCGAATAGAATTCTCTGAAAAAACCAGATTCCTACAGAGGTTTTTGGGGTTTTGGAAAATTGATGGAATTCGAGCGAGATTTTTGGGGCTTTCGAACCAATTAGAAATCGCAGCACCTTTCAGAGCCTGCGGAGAAGAAAACGAGTCGGGAGGGTTTCGTCGACTCTCTCTTTATCTAAGGAGTGGATATGGTGCGTCTCTGGTGTATTTAGGTCGGTGAAACCCTTACGGTGGGGCCCACATTGATGTATATATTTTATATCCATTCCGTCCATACGTTTGTACATATCCATTTAGGTCATGAGACAAAGAATGGGGCAGATGCAAAGCTCAAGTGGCCCCCATCACAGTAAACAGTGGGGATTGAGTAGCAAAACTTCTCGAGGGCCACAAAAGTTTGTGTTTTCCCTTAGTCCATATCTACCTGGACTTATGAACAGGTTGGATCACAAATACACATTATGATGGGCCCTAGGAACGTTTAAAGTTTCAATGGTGGGCGTCATTGTACCCATTGTTTCATGTAGTGGGGTCCACTTGAGCTTTGAATCGGCCCCATTCTTTAGTCGATGCCCAAAATGATCTCTAAATGGATGGATGGTGTGGATACAACACATACATCATGATGGGGCCCACGGTCAGGGTCCCACTCACATCACTCATCCGTTGTGCAACGCAGACTGAGAGTGGATTAGTTGTTATCCCAGGAATGGCTTAGGAGGTGTTACCCTAACTGTGTGGGGCCCGCCTTGATGTTTATTTTATTTTATTTTATTTTTTATATCCATGCCATCCATCTGTTTTTCCATCTCATTTTAGGACGTGACAAAAAACCCTAAGAAGATCCAAATATACCACTAGAAACAGTGATTTGGATCTGCATAATTTTTGGAACCCCGTCCTTTGATGGACCATACCAAACCTATGCAGGGCCCACTGTGACTTTTATGATGAATCCACCCCTTCCATCCATTTTTCATGATCATTTAAGGACATGCGGCCAAAACTAAGACAGATCTAAGAGTCAAGTGGGCCATACGAGAGGGAAAACTGGGGAAAGAAATTCCTACCGTCGAAACCTATCTGGGCTCCAGCTTGATGTTTATATGACATTCAAACCATTTATAAGGTCATTCCCACTGGGGTAAGCTTAGCTTGATACAAAACTTTTCTGGTCATACAAATGGCTCAACGGTAGTTTCTCAGTCCCCACTGTTTCCTATCATGTGGCTCACTTCACTCTTAAATCCAGCTCAGTTTTGGACCCATATCCTAAAATGATCAGGCCAAACATATGGACAGGATGGATTCATCAAAAACATCACGGTGGGCCCCATCTAGGTTCTCAACACATGAACTTGTTTTGGGAGAGCGGATGTGTGGGGACCACCTTGATGTATTTTTAGTATATCTACAACGTCCATCTGTTTTTCCATCTTATTTTAAGATGAGATCCTAACTCGTAAGAAAATCCAAATCTCAGGTGGACCATACCAATAGAAACAGTGATGAATAACCATCAAAAACTTTTTTTTTTGGGCCATAAAAGGTTTGGATCAATCTGATATTTCTATTTTTCATTCATCCATATCTTCTTGACATTATCAAGAGGTTGGATTGCAAATAAACATTACGAAAACCTTACGATGGGCCCTTTGGATTTTTTAATGGTGAGGCACTCAATCACTACTATTTCTTGTGGTGTGGTCCAGCTGAGATTTGGATTTGCATAATTTTTGGTATCCCATCCTAAAATGGGCTGGAAAAACGAATGGACAGTGTTGATATACAACACATCATCAAGGTGGGCCCTATGTAGGGGTAAAACCCACTAAGCTGTTACTTGGGTAACACCTAATTCGCGCCCCTGTTTTGGGATGCAGATTGCGTAGTGCTATGTGGGCCCTGCATGATATATGTGTGTTTTATCCAAGCTGTCCATCTATTTTTCCATATCAGTATAGAGCATGAGCTCAAAAACAAGGGAGATCCAAATCTCGAGTGGACCACATCACAAGAAAACGGTGGCGATTGAATGTCCACCATTAAAAACTTCCTAGGGCTCACTGTGATGTTTATTTTTCATCTAAACTGTTGATTAGGTCATGCATGCTTATGTGAACAGAAAACACAAATATCAGCTTAATCCAAAACTTTTGTGGCCCTAAGAAGTTCTAACGATGAGTGTTCAATCACCACTCTTTCCTATGGCGTGGTCTACATGGGATTTGAATCTGTCTCATTTTTAGGTTCATGCCATAAGATGGTCTGGAAAAATGGATGGATGGCGCGGATAAGACACGTACATCATGGTGGGGCACACAGAGCATTATCAGTAGCCACCTCGCTAGGCAATCCAGGGAATTAACGTCCTTATTTTAGTGGATCCCAAACTATGGGCCCACTGTAATGCATGTGCCTTACATCCACGTCGTCCATCCATTTTTAAAGCTCATTTTTGGGGCATGATCCCAAAAATGAAGTAGGTCCAAGCCTTAGATGGACCACAACACTGTTAACAGTAGTGATTAAATCCCCACCATTAAAACATCATGGGGTCCACCATAATTTTTATTCGCCATCCAACGTGTTGGTAAGGCCACAAAGACCTGGATGAAGAGACCACACAAATATCAACTTGATCCAAAGCATTTGTGGCCCATGAAAAGTTTGTAATGGTTAATTACCATCGTTTCCTGTATTATGGTCCACCTGAATATATATATATATATATATATATTCTTTTTTGTACCTTTTGCATTTAAAAATGGTTGAATGCATTGGTTGTATTTTCATATATGTCTTGCTACATTTATAAATGTTATGCATCATATTTGAATATATTTGCCTTAGTTCAATCAGACAGCGCATAGCTTGGGACCCTATACAAAGGAAACATATTATGTGCACTTCTTTTTTGAGATTTTATTATTTAAAAGTGTGTATTAAGGTGTTTTTTAAAAATAATCCTTGAAGTTTCAATGAAAAATTCAACCTTTTTCCTAATGTTTCCCCATGTTTCCCAAAAAGTGTGATAAATTACGTGATACAAACAATATATCCCGTGCAATAACCGATACATATATGTATCCCAAGGTTGTGATACATTGAGCGATACCGATATTTTGAACATTGATCGTGGGATATGTCGGCCGATATCATTGATATTTAAAACATTGCTTAATAATACCCTGGTTTTCTAAACAATAAACCATCAATGATGCTTCCAACAACTTGTTAAACTCTTCCAAACTTCTCTTCTAGGGATGGTAAATGGATCATTACCAATTATTGCATTCTAATCCAACCCACGGTAAATGGTCTACTTATACAACACTGCATGCAACCTCATTCCTTATTCCCCATCCAACCCTAAAATATTCCATACTCCTCACTCCTCCCCCCCTCACCTCCTCTATCCCTTCACCAATCTTCTTTGTCGATCCCCTCTAGTCCAGGTCACTAGAAGACTCTGATTCTCTAGCCTTGGTGACCATTCCCTCCCATGACTCCCCTCCCCCCCCCCTTTGGGAAAGGCTTCTCCATCGACATTGTTCAATTGATCAAACTGCTCAAATGGATGAGACCTTGGATATCCCTCCTCTTCAAACCCTGAAATATTCCATACTCCCCACTCCTCTTCCCATCGCCGATCTTCTTTGTCGATCCTCTCCAGTCCAAGTTGTTGGACAACTCTGATTGTCTAGCCTTGGTGACTATTCCCTCCCATGACTCCCCCTATCCCTCGTTTGGAAATGGCTCTCCCTCGGCCTTCATCGATCGATGAAACTACTTGAATGGATGAGACCTTGGCTCCTCTTCAAACATCCTTCCGTTTGTATCATCCTTTGGATCTCTCTCTAGAGGTTTTGGAAGGTTTGGTCGTGGCTATCAGGGTAAAGAGGTGGATTCGAGATGTCGTATATCATGTGGGTCATCTCTTTAGGGCAGTCTCTTGGGATAGGGATGAGGATTAAGTTGCTTTATTCCAGCTGATGGAAGCGAGAGGCCTTCATATGGAATCCAATGAGATTCTCCATAGACGCCTATCATCCACGGGTTGTCAAGAACTGATTAACTTGGCGAGTATTAGCTAGTTATGGTTGTAGCCATTCCAAGGTGTGAAAGAAAAGGGCATGGAGTTAGACTAGTTACCTAATGAAGATTCTTAGTTGGAACATTCGTGGGCTCAGGTGTCCCCTTAAATGTATCCTGATTAAAAATGTCTACAAGTGGTCAAAATCCCACCTTATTGTCCTCTAAGAAACCAATGTTCAATCCTTAGATCAAGTCATAGTTGAGTTTATCTGGGGGTGCAAGGGGGTGGATTGGGTCTCCCTTAATGCAGTTGGATTTGCAGGTCGCATACCCAATCCTTTGGGACTCCTAACTTTGGGTCAAGGAAGATTCCTGTTTGAGTTGATTCTCCATCTTTGCGGTCTTCCACAGGGTTTCTTCTAGTTTTCGTTGGGTACTCTTAGGAGATTACAAACCAAACCTTCCAGCCCTCTGCACTCTCCTATGGGAGGAGCTCTCTAGTCTTATTAGCAAATGGCTCCTTCGTGTCCCCTTAAATGTATCTTGATTAAAAATGTCTACAAGTGGTCAAAATCCCGCCTTATTGTCCTCCAAGAAACCAAGGTTCAATCCTTAGATCAAGTCATAGTTGAGTTTATCTGGGGGCACAAGCGGGTGGATTGGGTCTCCCTTGATGCAGTTGGATCTGCAGGTTACATAATCAAAATCCTTTAGGACTACTAACTTTGGATCAAGGAAGATTCCTGTTTGAGTCAATTCTCCATCTTTAAGGTCTTCTGCGGGGTTTCTTTTGGTTTTCAATGGGTTCTCTCAGGAGATTACAAACCAAACCTTCCGACCCTCAACACTCTCTTATGGGATGAGCTCTCAACTCTTATTAGCAAATGGCTCCTTCATTGGTGTGTTACTAGGGATTTCAACATGGTTTGCTTTGTGTTTAAAAAGCTTCATGCCAGCCCTGTGACTTGTAGCATGCAAGGGTTCTCCGATTGGATTATGAAACATGAGCTTGTTGATCTCCCCCTCGACGGAGTCAAATTCACTTCTCTAAACCTATTTCGGATCACTACTCTTAGAGATTTGTCTGCCTCATTTTGTAATGAAGAGAAATTTAGCGCCCAACCAACTCGGAATCTCCAAAAATTGTTAAGTCACGAATACCCATCTCAAGGGCTAGTTTTAATCCAAGGATGAAAGCGTTGATATTCAGCTTAAGTGTTTGTTTGTTTGTATAATTGAAGCTTGAAAGAGAACGGATCCCTCAGGAGTTGGAAAAACTAAGCCTTGTACATTCTGCAATTGATGCACCATCGAAAAACATCTTCTCTTATATCTCGTCCAATGACCCAGCCTCTAGTGCAGGACAATTAACCACTTGCTCTAAAAGCTTGAACTGTTAGAGTATGACGAATTAATCCCTTTATCTCATAGCCCAGGCCCCACATCTCATGGGTTTAGGACCTCGGCCGAACCCCCTCTGTGGGCCCCAAATCACATGGGTCACCCAACCCGAGTGTGCCCCTGCATCCCACAGGCAAACCCACTTGAGCCCAGTGTGAAAATGCCTCTGCATTAATCACCCCTGGTGAGGAGTCTCGAACACGAGACCTCCCGCTCTGATATCAATTTGATGCAGGACAATTAACCACTTGCTCTAAAAGCTCGAACTGTTAGAGTATGGCAAATTAATCCCTTTATCTCATAGCCCAGGCCCCACATCTCATGGGTTTAGGACCTCGGCCCAACCCCCTTCGTGGGCCCCAAATCACATGAGCCGCCCACCTTGAGTGTGTCCTTGCATTCTACAGGCTACCCCACTCGAGCCCGGTGTGAAATGCACATTAATCACCTCTGGTAAGGAGTCTTGAACACGAGACCTCCCCCGTGGGCCCCAAATCACATGGGTCACCCACCCTGAGTGTTGGTGCTCCCCCAAAAGTGGTGGCTTTTGCATGGCTTGTCAAAAGGAACTAGCTCTTAACCATAGATAACCTTTGTAGAAGGGCTATGGTCCTTCCTGACATCTTCCTTCTATGTTATATGTTGAATCCGTCGACCATCTCTTTATTCAATGCATCTTCATGAGCGAAGTCTAGAAGACGCAACGTTGTCCTTTCATTTGGAGTCAACTGGTGATGCCTAACTCAATTGTTGATCCTTTTTGTTCATGGCACGTGGGGGTCCAAGAGGCATAACTGTAGCTTCTGAAACATGAAATGTTCTCCTTAAAGGTTCATTGAAAGGGTTTTCCTATGTATTAGGATTGGGTGTCTTAAATGGTTGTTTATTTGTAATTGTATTTCTCTTTTTTCCTTTCCTTGTTGCCTTATTTTCCTTTTTTTCTTAGATTGAATAAAATCAGTATCTTTCAGAGAGAGACAGGGGGAGGAAGAGATAGAGAGTGAGAGAGAGAGAGAGAGATGAACATTTAATAACTTTGAAAAGTGGATCATATACCAAGCCAAAATGCCAAATAAATTTCTTTCAAACTAAAAAGATAGAACGATCAATATGTAACGATTGCAAGTTTATACAAGGAAACTCTTTGATTGCACAACATGGGTTACTAGCTATGGATGTTTATATTAATATATGGAAGAAAGGGAGTGAAATTAATTGGTATCCAAAAACTAGGTGGTGGAATTTAAAAGAAGAGAAAAACAATGTTCTTCATTAATAAATTGATGGAAGAAGGAAAGTGGAATGTCAAGAAGTAAATGTTATGTAGAATGGGATGGTTGAGTGCATTAGAAGAGTGATAAAAGATGTTTTAGGAAGTGTCAAAAGGGAAAGACAATCATTGAAGGAAAGTAGGTAGTGCAATGACGATGCACAAACGCTATTAACAAGAAACCTTAATGTTTCAAAGTATGACAAGGGACTAGAAATGATGCAAACTTTGAACAATATAAGAATGCCAAAAAGATTGCTAAGTGGGGCGAAACCAAAGGCTTGAGATAATCGTTACAATAGATTGGGGGAAAGAGAAGGTGAGAAAAACGTCTACAAATTGCAAAAATGAGACAATAAGAGTAGGGACGTAGATCATGTTAAATGCATTAAGAGTGATGAATAGAGGGTAAAAATAGTCAAGGTCAATGAGATCAACGAAAGGTGGAGAAGCTATTTTCAGAACTTGTCAAATCACACACACTCTGAGGACATAGGGATAAAAGGAACCACAAATTCACATGATGTTGGAATCCATAGATACATAGTTTCATAGTATTGATTATTTCCAGCTTTTGATAATTTGGCTCTTTTGATTTGAACATTAATGGTCACCATAACCTTTGTATAATCAATGGATTGAAATAATTCAATTTGAGATTTATTTTTATTTATTTTTATTTTTTTTGGGCATCCACAAACAGGGGGAACCCTATCTAATAAATGGTTTGTATCATTGAAAAAGGCCTAAATCCAACCGATAGTGTCCTGGCATATCTTATTGTAATAAGTCGGGAAGTACTCAAGCAAACCTCAAGAAGGGAAAGAAAAGCAAAATTGAAGCCAATTGGTTGCACTAGTTGACTAAGCATAGTCATATTGAGGGTGTGCCAACAACCAATGTTTTAAATATCAATATCAAAGATATCGGCCGATGTATCTTGTATCCCCCACCTGTACGATACCAAATAGGTAGTGCCGATATATCTCACATGTTCGATCCAGTGAGCATTTTCAATTTCCAATCCATTTTTTTGTTGAAATTATGTTAAATCAGTGTCAAATGGTTACAAATCCATTGGTTCTTCATGTTTTGCATGAAAATAATGGAGATGGAGCTTTGATTTCGATATCCATTGGTTTTTCATGTTCTCCATGTTTTTTTCTGAAAATTTCCTCCAACCAGCTGTCAATTGAGACTAATTTCGAAGTTTGTAAGAGTATTTGATGAAAAGATCATCACGTAAACTCTAATTTCGAAATCTGAGTGTTAGTGGTCCGATTTGGGAAATTTTCAAAAATTTTCCAGTTTCTCCCAAATTGCTTGCAATGTTGCACTCCAAACATGAAATCAAGCATGTATGAGGGTTGATCTACTGATTTGTTACGTCATTGTCAATTTTGAAAAATAAAAATCATTTTTAATTAAAAATTAGTAAAATATTATTAAAATATTATTTTTTTTTCAAAATTCCCCTTCATCCAACTGTCAATTGAGACTAATTTCGAAGTATTTGGGAGTGTTTGATGAAATGATCATAACATACACCCTAAACGTTATGCATTCAATTTGAATATAGTTGCTTCAGTTCAATCAGACAATGCATAACTTAAGACCCTATACAAAGGAAACCTAGTATGTGCACTTCTTTTTTGAGATGTTAAGATTTAAAAGTGTGTATTAAGGTCCTTTTTAACAGTCTCTAAAGTTTCATTGAGAAATTCAATCATTTCCCTAATGTTTCCCAGAACGTGTGATAAATTCCCGATACAATCGATACGTATCTATATCCCAAGGATGCAATACGTAACGCGATACCAATATTTTGATCACCGCCTACAACTTACCAACAACCATGTGGAGGAGAATTTCCATCAGATCCACACTGTCCATTATATGTGCTACCACATTTTCACCATGGATCCTAAAAATCAGCCCAATACAAGACTTCGGTGGTCCACAATATAGGTAATGGTGTAAAAAATCATGCCTAAAAAATCTAAATTTACGTGGTGGCACACATGACTCTTGTCCTTTTCTAAAAATCCATTCATCCTGGTGTGGTGCATTAGATGAGTGGGTTGAATGGCAAACACTCACCATGGTGGTCCCCACACACAATTTAGATGATTTTAATGGTGGAAATTCCCATCTCAAATGTTCCCAATTGTGCAGCCCACCTACGTTTTGAATTGGCCTGCTTTTTGGGCCCCACCCCAAACACAAGGCAGCCCACCTAATAGGTGGATCTCATCCATATGAAGTCCCCCCATCCACGTCAACAAATTGTCATGACTACACATTACAATGCTGATGGGGACATCTCGCGTATACGCGCACGCACGCCACCTCACCTACGCACGTACGCACGGAGTAGGAGGGCCCCACCATCGATCTATCTTAATGACAACATCCAGGGAGGGCCTCCTACCTAGAAGACGAAGTTTGGTTCAAAAGATTGGGCTCGATAATCAAGAAAAGCCCATCATGGGATCTGATGATCGTGGCCCACTCGTCGGATTGATTTCATATTTTAAGTTTTGCTTATTGTTATTATTTAGAACATTGTGAATGCTTTAGATTTCTCTGTTTGGCTTTTATTTTAGTTTACTTCATCGCCAAGTAATAGGTTGCGCACATGGTGCGAGTTTTGGAGTATAGGATTTTCCCTATAAATAGGCACCCCTCGTAGTTCTTTTGATTCATTGAAGTTAATAAAAAAAAAATCCTGTTTTATTTTTCTACTCTCTTCGTGAGTTGTGGAAGAATTCAAAAGTGGGTGCGAAGCCCTCCCTTTTCGAAGGGCTAACTACCATGGTGCGAAGCCATATCGATCCTGATTCACCCATCCTCCATCATTTTTTTTTTCCATCTTCCCCCACAATCCATACTTCGAATTCGTCCTTTTGTGGCATCAGATTTCTTCATTACAGCAGGTTTCCAGATTTCGGCCCGCAGGCGAGCTGAAACTTCGGCAAAGCACCATGCACAAACCGTACATCGGATCGAGCTGAGATTTGGGGGTTTTGGTGACCATCCCTGGCCGACCAGGGCCAAGGTGGCCTTTTTCTGAATAGTGGGCCCCACACATGTGCGGCCGGGATCACACGCCCGTCCGTCTGGGCCATTGTTGCTGTCCACACGCGGGATCGTCTTTTGGCTCAGGTTTTTATCCTCTTTTATCCTCTCATAGCCGTTTTTCATGAATCCTAGACTTAGATTACGTTTTTCCTAAGTTATTTGCCAATTTTCTTACCATAGGGTTCCCTGAATTAAAATTTCTGAATCCCTTGGATTAGGGATTGATTACTATGCATGCGAGGATGATTATTTCTTATCTTTGAGTATTGTTTGGTTCATAATTTTTATTGATCCAGCCCTATCATGTGTAGGCCTGGACCAGCAAATTTTCCTTAATTGAATGTTTAGACTTTCATATGGGATATGGAATTTGTGTAATTGTTTCTGAACTAATGTGATCTTAAGTCTGAAATCTCGCATATCATATTTAATTTTCATGTCCTGCATCCAATTTGGTATAAGAGCCTAGGGTTCTTGTAGGGGAATTCACCACATATTTAGGGTTTAGTTTGTTTGAGTCATTCATGCATCCAGTCCATCATATATAGCTGCTAGAAAACCGCAGTCCCTGATATATATAGCTGAATTTTCGTAACGGTGTGTAGTCTCCTTCATATAGAATCTCGTAGGGTCATTTAGTTTTTAGACGCATATAGCGTCATAGAAAGTCCTTAGGTTGAGTTAGCCAGTGTATGCCCACACGTACGGGTCATGGTTTTGGCTTGCACCCTACACTAAACATGGAGCAACTGCTAGAGTCAATGAACAAGTTGTCCCAGCAAATCGAGTATTTGGGTAAGTGCTATGAACATTATATAGACCAACGCTTTGATCAATTTGATGCGCGCATTACCCAACTAAAGGCCTCCGCCAGGACAAATCCCAGCATTGGGGTAGATGTCCAATCTCAGGCAGGTGGCCAGGAGGATAGACCAATGAATGAAGGTGGCCAAGGAATCAGTCATGGGCATGCACCCGTGCACCCACCCCAACAGGGGCATCAAGACCACTATTTTGAGTGGCATAACACATACGGCCTTGTGGCTAGAGAGAGTGCCCCAGAGGCTAGTATAGAGTTACCCACTGAGGCCATTCCAGTAGTAGATGAGTTTCGTGATGTCTTTCCTAATGATCTACCGGATGAGTCTCCCCCCAGGAGGGATATAGAGCACACAAGAACATGGGACACTGTAATACCTATAGCCAAATTTACGTTTAATAGTTCCGTCGATAGGTCCACAGGTCTCAGTCCTTATGAAGTCGTTACTGGTTATAAACCTGAGAAACCTATTGATCTTGTCCCTATGTCATTGTCCCATAGGCCGTCAGAGCCTGTAGAGTCTTTTGTGCATCACATTCATTCATGGCATTAAGAAATCAGGCAGAAGATCACTACTAGTAGTGAACACTACAAATTTTCTGCAGACCAGCATAAATGTTTCAAAGAATTCAATGTAAGGGACTTTGTGATGGTCCGCATTAGACCCGAGCAGTATCCTCCGAAGGCCGTTCGTAAGTTACACGCGCGTAGTGCTGGACCCATCAAAATTATAAAACGAAACGGTCTCAATGCGTATGTGGCAAATCTTCCACCCTCCATGGGAAATAGTTCCACATTTAATGTGGAGGATCTAGTTGCATTTCAAGGGGCCATTGATGCATTATCTAGCCTTTTGCCTAACCATCCTGATTCATCAGACCTTTGCATTGATCCATGGCCCCCTCCTGACCCATTTTCCTAGCCTCTACCTTCCATACTTATCCGTCCCGACCCATCTTCCCAGTTACTACGTCCCATATCTACCCATCCCGACCCATTTTTCTAACCTCTACCTCCCATACCTATCCGTCCCGACCCATTTTCCCAGCCTCTACCTCCCATACCTACCTGTCTTGACCCATCTTCTCAACTTCTACGTCCTATACCTACCCTTCCCGACCCATTTTCCCAGCCTCTACGTCCCATACCTACCCGTCCCGATCCATTTTCTCAACCTCTACCTCCCATACCTACCCGTCCCAACCCATTTTCTCAGCCTCTACCTCCCATACCTATTCTTCCTGACATTTCTTCTCAGTCACTCCCTCCTATACCTAACCTTCACATACCCAGAGAGGAAATAGAGGATATCCTGGACCATCAGATAGTTTTAAAGTCGGACAGCAAGTTTCAGAAGTACCTGGTCAAGTGAAAGTCACGCCCAGCTTAAGACAGCACGTGGCTCATTGCGGAGGAGCTTCAGAGACTTGATCTTGACGTCCTGGAGTGGTTCAGGAGTTTTATTTCGCCAGTGGTGAAATCTTCGCAGCCGAGGAGAATTGATGGGGACATCTCGCGCATACGAGCACGCACGCCGCCTCACCTAATCACGTACGCACAAAGTAGGAGGGCCCCACCATCGATCTATCTCGATGACGACGTCGAGGGAGGGCCTCCTACCTAGAAGACGAAGTTTGGTTCAAAAGATTGGGCCCGATAATCAAGAAAATCCCATCACGGGATCTCATGATCGTGGCCCACTCGTCGGATTGATTTCAAATTTTAGGTTTTGCTTATTGTTATTATTTAGAACATTATAAACGCTTTAGATTTCTCTATTTGGTTTTTATTTTAGTTTACTTCATCGCCAAGTAATACGTTGCGCACATAGTGCGAGTTTTGGGGTATAGGATTTTCCCTATAAATAGACACCCCTTGTAGTTCTTTTGATTCATTAAAGTTAATAAAAAAAATCTGCTTTATTTTTTTGCTCTCTTCGTGTGTTGTGGAAGAATTCAAAAGTGGGTGCGAAACCCTCCCTTTTCGAAGGGCTAACTACCGTGGTGCGAAGCCACATCGATCCCGATTCACCCCCATCCTCCATTTTTTTTCTATCTTCCCCCACTATCCGTACTTCGAATTCATTCTTTTGTTGCATCAGATTTCTTCATTATAGCAGGTTTCCAGATTTCAGCCCGCAGGCGAGCTAAAACTTTGGCGGAGCACCACGCACAAACCGTACATCGGATCGAGCTGAGATTTGGGGGTTTTGGAAACCATCCCTGGCCGACCAGGGCCAAGGTGGCCTTTTTCTGAATAGTGGGCCTCACACACGTGCGGCCGGGATCACAAGCCTGTCCGTCTGGGCCATTGTTGCTGTCCACACGCGAGATCGTCTTTTGGCTCAGGTTTTTATCCTCTTTTATCTTCTCATAGCTGTTTTTCATGAATCCTAGCCCTAGATTACGTTTTCCCTAAGTTATTTGCCAATTTTCTTACCCTAGGGTTCCCCGAATTGAAATTTCTGAATCCCTTGGATTAGGGACTGATTACTATGCATGCGTGGATGATTATTTCTTATCTTTGAGTATTGTTTGGTTCATAATTTTTATTGATCCAGCCCTATCATGTGTAGGCCTGGACCCGCATAGATTCCCCTTAATTGAATGTTTAGACTTTCATGTGGGATATGGAATTTGTGTAATTGTTTCTGAACTAACGTGATCTTAAGCCTGAAATCTCGCATATCATATTTAATTTTCATGTCCTACATCAAATGCTTAGTCACACAAGCATTTTCGAAAGAGAACAAGTCGGAACACAAAAATTAACATTGGGGATACCGCATGCCAGGTTATTTACTAAACCTAGGGTGTGGGGTAGAACAGAAATAGAACGAGAGCAGCCAGTCTCGAAACTAGAGGCTAAGGGGGATTTGGTCCTTATCCCTACTAAATAATTTTATGAAGGGCTAACATAATTGTCAGATTTAAAACCATACTAAGGTTTTAAATACATGAGGAGAATGATGGCTTAATTAGAGGAACCAATACCGAATGTATTCAGACAAGGGAAACGCAGTTTGAAGTGTCATCATAAAATGGCATACAACTGGTGAACTATTTGAAATGGTTGAGAATCGTGAGCAAGGACAAAGGCAGTATGAAAATGCCTATTAATGAACACATTCAGCTCTTTATCAGTGGGAACTTCCAGCAGCAACACAACAATATTGGGGAGAATCATTTTCTGTCTTTTCTAAACGTGACACATTTTCAATAAAGACTAGTATTAGTAACAAACAATCATCTAGTTGCTAGAAGATAGCATCGATATACCTTTTAGCAGGAATGACAACCAAGAAACAAACAATGTGGCAATTCAAAGTCTATTTTAACTTGAACAATTTCAGGATGTGCGGAAAGCAAATAGAAAACAAAAAACACATGGCTTGTTACTTCTAAAACCATAAATTTAATTGAAAGTCATTGCTGCCACATCTTCTGTAGCCTGTTTGATTTACAGTAAAAAGTTTTTCTACAAGATTTTAGATTCACAAAAAAGTATAAAAGCATTGAAGAAAAACTTAGGGGGTAAATGGATGAAGAGCCGCTATCACAAGCCACAAGATTAAAAATTACAGCAGACAAATCACTCTGTTAGCAAGCAAGGGTGAAGGAACAGAGAGGATTTTAATAACAGACCTGGTCAGTAGAACCTATATTGGACATGCTTTGGAATTGCTCAGACATAACTCCTGAAGTAAAATTCCCTTGAGAAAGTTTTTGTAGAAGTTTCGGCTGTCGATCCATAGGCACAACATCTTGAATCTTGTTCATATATCCAGACCAATCACCCATGCCTAATTAGAATAAAAAAGCGAAACATAAATATTCTAAGTAAAATAAGGATGTGAATGATAGTATGAAGATATACACTAAAATTTTCTTTTTAAAATTTGTTATTATAGAAATCAGGCCTGGTAGGCTAGTAGCAGACCTAAAAGACAGCTGACCAAGGGCTTCACATCGAAAACCTCAAACTCATCCATGTGTTCTCCAGTACCAATGAATATCACTGGACTATTTGTCCTAGCAAGACTGCAGATATACAAAGTAAAAAATTTATTTTAAAATTTGAAACTAATAAGAGTGTAATTTGGATCATAACATAATAAACAACACTAAAGCAAGACCTATATGATTGGTGATGCATTCAAGGTCAGTGGCTCAATGCCAACAAACAAATAGAAAGAACCAAAAGGGAAATGCTAAACTCCACAACTGAAAGATTTTTGAAGCAAGACCTATATGATTGGTGATGCATTCAAGGTCAGTGGCTCAATGCCAACAAACAAATAGAGATAACCAAAAGGGAAATGCTAAACTCCACAACCGAAAGATTTTTGGTCTATATAGGGAAATCATGTAGTGATATCCAATACTAGATATTTAGGGCCTGCTGGTTGGATGCATTTCAGGGGAATCGCAGTGTATTTTGCACTTTTTAAGCATTAATTACATACTACAGGAATTTGCGGTGGAAGGGATGCTGTATGACATTGACAGCAGCAACTTTTAGGTACGGAAAACGATACAGACTCTATCAGTCCCACCATCATGTACATGTTTTATCCACATTGTCCATTCATTTGGCCAGATCATTCTGGGGTATGCCTCCAAAAATGAGACAGATCCAAAGCTCAAGTGGACCACACTGTGGGAAGGACATTTAAATGGTTAGCGTGCTAAATCTCCAGTATTTTATGTAGTGTGGTCCACTTGATCTTTGAATCTGCCTCATTTTTGGGCCCATGCCCTAAAATGATCTGTACTAATGAATGGATGGAGTGGATATAACACACACACAAATATCATGGTGGGGCCCACCAAGCTTTGGCTTCGAATTATCATGAAATTTGATCCGCGGCAACTCCTCTTCACTTTCAAATGCATGTGATGTTGTTTGATGTATGCATTTAATGCTGATTTGAGAGAAATTACGTGAAAATACATGTAATTACATCAAAACAAACAGGCTTGTTGTAGCATCCAAGAAAAGAACCAAAAGCATAGTACAAGCGTATCAATGAAAGATGGGAAGTTTCTTATATGATTATAAAGTGCCCGTCTTACAAAGGCTACAAGTATCGGGTAAATAAAAGCGTTACCCCTCCACACAAAATACTCGCAAATGTGATTACAAAAGTGCATCAAAGCAAATACTTCAAAATACTTTCTAATGTGATCAGTGTTTGAAGTATCGGTATTGCTACAAATTTCGCTGGCCCGGGATACAAAAACAATATCGAGATGGCCGATAACCGGAATGTGGGGAAAGATGGGGAAAACAGTGGAATTTTTAAGTGAAACTTCAGAACATGCTAAAATACAAATATTTGCATATTTAGAAATTTAAAAAAAAAAATGCAAAAAGAATGCAGACATAATAAGTTTCCATTTAATAGGGCCTAAAAGCATGTGTTATATTGTAAGAAACCAGTCCAACCATCCCATCAGTCCCGTTTATCCATCCAACCTTACATCCAAACATCCATAGATATTTCAGAATATCGACAACACGAAATTTTGCCAAGAAATCATTGACAACTCGAAAGAAAACGAAGGATTGTGGTCTCGATATTGCCCATGTTGTGATAACAATAATATCGTGATATTATCATCGACAATTTGAACACTGCATATAACCATGCACCCATAATCCTTGATACATTGGCAATATTATCAAAATATCATTGATACACTGGCGATACAAGCGACCTTTGGAATTTACACATTAAAAAATATTGGCGATACTTAGCAATACATAGTCGATACTTGGAATTTCCAATACTACCAATGTTATCGGTATCACCGAGCTAGAGATACAGATAATATCGGGGAATTTCGATAATATCAGAGACTTCGAAAAATGGATGTGATACATGCCATGCACACTGTGCAATAACATCATGCATTAGCATACAACATAACCACAATACACATTGACTCATCGATTATTTCTAGCCAAGTTAGGCAATTTATGCAACAATGCATTGCGTGGCCTACAGAGCAAGCTGGTAAAACTTTAGACACACCCTGTATATTATCGTATTGTAAGGAGTATCGGTCCCATTAAGATTCATCGTCCATTTCTATTCACCACGAACCAATCTTATGCATATGCCCTTATTGATACGTGGAGAGGTGTGCATGTTAAGTGGTAGCGACACTCTTGCCTGAAGGACCGTTCTTGCCTAAGAAATCCAAACCCCTATTCAATGTACACAGTTTACATTTACTCTTGTTTGTATTAACAAAGCTCCCTATTTCGTTTCTCATATTGCCCTAATCCTTTTCTTATCTCATCCAGGTGCACGGGGTTTTTAGTAGTGTTGCTAGTACTGCAAGTAAAAGACTATGTAGTAAGGTTTAAAAAATAGCTTAATGGAGATTTAGTCACAAGTCTATGAACCAAGGCTCAGAGAAATCAAACAAATTTAGTGAGCCTTAAGTTTGATACAAGAGCTAGTTCTCTCCAAGAACTTAGCTGTATTCATGAGCTGATATAACGACTTGGCGAAGTCATCATCACCAACTAGGCATTGTCCGAACAAATTGGGTCAGCTACATAAATCTTGTTCTGTTATTCCAATCTATCTAGGGCCACATTCTTAGTTAAATAGTAGGCCACCAAATCTTTCTTACTACCGCCACATCCGTCCGTTTAGGCCTTCCCTTTCCCCTTTTTATTGCCTTCAATTTGAACCAACTCACACCTAGCCAGTGCAGTTCTTGATGTCTAATGGTGAGCGTAACAATGCTCACCATTTCCGTTACAGGTTACATCCATTACAGGGGTGATGGTTTTTTTTTTTTTTTGGCTAGAAAATTTGGAAAATCTGATGCAGGACATGAAAATTAACTATGATATGCAAGATATCAGGCTTTAGATCAAACTAATTCAGAAACATTCACATAAAATTTCCACATCCCACACAAAAGTTCAAACATTCAAGCAAGGGGAATCTGTGCGGGTCCAGACCTACACATGCTAGGGCTAGATCGATAAAAATTATGGGCCAAACGATATTCAAAGGGAGGTCAAATTCATCCACACATGCGCAGCGATTTGTCCCTAATCCAAGGGATTCACCAATTCAATTCTGAGAATCCTAGGGTAAGAAAAGAGGCAAACAAATTAAGAATAATGCAATTTAGGGTTAGGGCTATGAAAAATAGGTAGGAGGCGTGAAATAAAGAGAAAACCTAAACCAATCAATAGCCCGCGCGTGCGGTCAGTAGGTCAGGCCTAACGCACTTGCGCTGATGGCTGGTCGCACGAACTCAAAAACCCCCTCCTTAGGGCTGGTCAGCCAGGGCTGGGCTACGAACCCCCCAAGTTTCGGCCCGATCCGACGTACGGTCCATGCGTGGTGCTTCGCCGAAGTTTTGGCCCTCCTACAGGGCCAAATTCCAGAAATCTGTTGTAGAGAAGGAATCGCTGCAAAATAACAATGGATTTGCAGGTGGAATGACTATAGAAGAAGAGAAGTATGGATGGAAGAAGGTGGGAGCGAATCGGGATAGATGTGGCTCCGCACCACGGTAGTTAGCCCTTTGAAGAAGGGAGGGCTTCGCACCCAATTAGGTTTTCATAACTCAGAAAGGAGCAGGAAAACGCGGCAATCTTGGAGGATGTGCGCGGATAGTCATGCGATCAACTGGATTGCTATCCAGTACCAATTTCCTATTCCTTGCTTGAACGATATGTTGGACACACTGCATGGAGCAAAGATCTTTTCAAAGACCGACCTGCAAAGTGGATATCAACAGATACACAATTGACCTGGGGACGAATAGAAGATTGCATTTAAGACTCGAGACGGGTTGTACAAGTAGCTCGTCATGCCATTCGGTCTTCTAAATGCTTCAAGTATTTTCGCGAGGTTGATGATAGAGGAGTTACTATTTGTTAACTTGAAAACATGTTCCTCGTCGATAATGCTGTGTTGTTTAGTATATTGTGTTTGCAAAAGGGATCAAGGTTGATCAAGAGAAAATCAAGGCCATTCCAGAGTGGCCCACCCCATGAACCCTTTCGGAGGTTCATTCTTTCTTCAGTTTGGCGACATTTATCCAGAATTTCAACACCAACATCGCACCCGTGACTAATTGCATGCGGGGAAGCAAGTTCAAATGCACTGAAGCCACAAATTGAAGCTTTGGTGCCATAAAAAAGAATATGGCATGGGCTCTAGTTTTTGCACTACCAGACTTCAATAAAGTCTATGAAGTGGAAATTGACGCTTTAAGAGTTGGCATTGGCGCAGTGTTGAGTCAACAAGGAAAGTCGATCGCTTTCTTTAACGAGAAGCTTAATGATGCATAGAAGAACTACTCCATGTATGATCTCAAGTTCTATGCAACAGTCCAAGCACTACGACATTGGAGACATTACTTGATTCATCGGGATTTCATTATATACTCAGACCATGAGGCATTGAGATATCTGAACTCCCAAAAGAAGCTGAGTACTCATCATGAGAAGTGGATGGCTTTCCTACAAGAACATACCTTCCTTTTACGTCATAAAGCTGGAAGCCAGAACAACGCAACAAATGCTTTGAGTATGAGGGTGATTTTACTAGGAACTCTCACCGTGGATGTGGATGGATTCAAGGGATTAAAAGAACAATACAAAGAGGATCCCATTTTTGGCAAAGCACTCGAAAGGTGTGTAGATGGTCGAGATCCAAAGTGTGAATTCATCTCACATGATGGATATCTATTCAAGAGCTCTCACCTACGCATTCCCAAAGATCGATGTGGAGAAGATTCTATCTGAGCAATACACGGAGGAGGGCTGGGTGGCCACTTTGGAATGGATAAAACATTGGCCATGGTGGAGAAAAAAAATACTACTGGCCCCGTAGAGTCACGATGTTGAACAGTTTGTAGCACGATGTCGCCCATGCCAAGTTTCTAAAGGCCATGTGCAAAATACCGACATTTACACACCACTTCCCAATATAGTTGCCCCCAAGGTGTTCCGTAACGGTAATGGTGGCCGTAACGGCCACCACCGTTACCTTTACGATACAGGGCATAACGGTTGTTACGGCCCCGTAACGGCCATTACAGTCTCTCTTTTTAAATTTTTTATTCATTGAAAAAATCCCCGAAAAACTTATATTTGCCCCGTATTGTTGATTAAAAAGTATAAAAAACCTGTATATGTTCTATAATAGACCATTACGGGGCTATTATGACCTTTATAGGGGATGTAACGTGCCGTTAACGGCAATTACGGATCATTTTTTTTTTCATAACAGCTGTTACGACCGTTACGACCCCGTAACGTGTAATGGTTGTCACCGTTACCTTTACGTAACGGCCTTTACAGCCCCGTAACGGCCTTTACGGCACACCATGGTTGCTCCTTGGGTGGATATTTCTATGACTTCATGTTGGGTCTTCCTAAGACTTGGAGAGGAGCATATTCGATTTTCGTTATGGTGGACATGGTTTTTCAAAGATTACTTTGTTCCATGCAAAAGGAAGATGGACACCATGCATATTGCCAGTATATTTTTTGGAGAAATTGTGTGACTTCATGAGTACCAAAGACAATAATTCCGAACAGTGATTTGAAATTTGCGAGCGACTTCTAACACACAATATGGAAGCAATTAAGGACTAAGCTTCAATTTTCTAGCACATATCATCCTCGAACAGATGGTCAAACCAAGGAGACTAAATCAAGGATTGCAATTTACTATTTTTGGAAGATATGGAAGGTTGATTTAAAAATGTAATTTATGTGATTGAAGATATAAAGGGATGTGATTGATATGATTGAAAATATGAAGCTTTAAAGGTATAGTTACTTTCGTTGTTTGCTTTTTATTATTAGGCTTTCGCCATAGTAAGGAAGATTAGATTGATTTGAGATCAATTGTGATCGATTTGAAATCAATCTCTTAGTTGTGGGATTTTAATTAAAGATTCATTTAGGAATTAGGATCTATAAAAGGGAGGGGTGGTGGTCTAGGAGTTAGTTGTTCATATATTTTTCTAAGTGTGAGTTTTCTTAAAGTTCTTGTAAGAAAAGTAAGGTTGACGTCAATGAAGTTCTCTCCCTTTCTATTCCATTATTCTTGTAGGTATACCTTCTAAATTTTTTGCAATTTGAGTATTGAGATTTCATTGACTCGATAATCAGGTTGCACCACGCATTTATCTTCTCCATGATCTTCAAGTGCGCAGTTTTCAGTCTTTCCTCTTGTTTTGAGACAATCAAACAACATTACATATTGCTGCCAATCCCATTTTTCATGAATGCACCAAACACATTGAGATTGGCTACCATATTGTTCGTAAGAAGATTTAATCCGGCTTGATTCGGGCTTCCTATGATCCGTCAAAATTGCAACTAGCAAACTTATTTACCGAACCTTTGGGGAAAGATATATTCCAACAATTGAGCTCCAAGTTGGGTGTTCTTAATCCTCATTCTCCAACTTGCGGGGGAGCATTAGCATATAAAATATCTAGTAAATATAAGGTTTTTTCTTAAATTAGCACAATCATAGATTAGCCATCTCCAAAGATAGCTTGTATATTTTCTATATAAAGGGTTTCTCCCTCTATGAATCACAGAATTCCCATACTTAACAGGTTGGATCTTCCAATCCGGGAGATTCTTAGGGCATGGTCAATCCACGGCAGAACAGAACAGACCAGAGATGTCGATCACAGAACCACAGCCTTACTTGGAAGAATAAAAACAACGCTCAGACTATCGATAAATCCATCAAATTACAATCATCAATGACATTTCAGGGGTTTCGAGGTGCGAAGGCGATCACAATACCTGCTGGATGATCTTGACCTTGTTGTGGCCCCCAGAGAGGTCATGGAGGTTGACGTTCTTCTTGAAGTGGATAAACATGTCGTGGACCATCCTGAACTGGACGTCAACCTGAAGGAGGGCCCGTGCGATGTCATTGAGGCATTCATTGAGGACCTTCTCGTCTACGATTGCGGCATCTCTCATCTGATGCAGGGCGCGGGAGATACTCCCACCAAGCTCTGCTAACGCCATCACTTACCGGTCGGAAACGGGCCTCCTAAAACCAACCGAGGGGAGTTTATAGGGTTAGGATTAATGGAGAATTTCTTACCGATGGGAGTTCCTTTTTACCTCGAATCTCTTTCATTCGTGGACGCGGATTTCCTGCGAAAGCCTTTCGCCGAAGTTCCAGCGCATTCTGTGTGAAGTTCCAGCGCAAGGATTCTGTGTGACCCACTGGCAAGTTGGTGTGAAAGATTCCGTTTTTCGAATTCTCGAATTCATCTTAGCACATGCGACCAAAAATAACGTGTTTACCAAACTTCAATGGGCCACACTAGAGGAAACAGTGGAGATTTAGTGGCCACCATTAAAACATTCATGTAGCTACAAAAATTTTGTATCAGCTTAAATTCTTAATGTTTTCACTTCATCTCATTGAAAATGATATTCTAAGGTTGAGCTTAGGAAGGTTTCAACAGTAAGCATTCCTTTTCCCATTGATTCATTTGATACGCCCTATTTAAGTTTTAGATCTTCCTCATTTTTTGTCACATGTGTTAAAATGAGCTTAAAAAACCGATGAAAAGGTTGAATTTCTCATGAACATCACATTAACCCTAACCAAAATCCTTACAGAGGAACTTTCAGCGAAAAGGTAGGGCTCTGTGGGGCCACCGTGATGTAAGTGTTTTATCCATGCCGTTCATCATTTTTATCAAATCATTTTAAATTATGATCCAAAAAATATGGCTGGTTCAAATCTTAACTGAACTACAAAGTGGGGATTGAACTTCCACCATTAAAAAGTTCTTGGGAGCTGGAGAAGTTTCCGATCAAGATTATATTTGTGTTTTCACTTCATCCACGTCTACATGACCTTATTAATAGGTTGGATGGTAAAAAAATATCACAGTGGCCCTTAGAAAGGTCTCAACGGTGGTTGTCATTATCACTACAACTTCCTTTGATGTGGTCCACTGGAGTTGTGGAGTTGTGGACCTGCCTCATGTTTGCAATCACATCACAAAATGGTCCGATAAAAGTGATTAACGCACTGTGGGCCCCACAGAGCCCTGCCCGGGCGGGGGTAGGGGGCAATCCGCGTCCTATCCGGTGGACCAGATTCAGACGTGGTTTGGGTATTGGTTGCCACTAGCCTGGTGCTATGTGGATCCATGATGATGTATGTGTATTATCCACGCAGTCCATTCACTTTTAAATATTATTTTAGTTATTTATCCCAAAAATTTGAAACGGATCTAAATCTCATGTGGACCACAATTAAAAGCCACGTAGGCCCACTGTAATGTTTGTCTAAAACTTTTGTCGCTCATAAAAAGTTTTTAATGGTGGTCATTAGCCAATCGTTTCCCAGAGTTGGTGCCGTGGGACGCGGACTTCCTGCGGGCCAAGTTCCAGTGCAAGGATGCTGGGTGGGGCCCACTGGAATGTTTGTGAGAAATCTTATCCGTCCATTTGTTTTTCGAGCTCATTTAGTCAGTGTCCGTGGGATGCGGACTTCCTGTGGAAGCCTTCCACACGAAGTTCCTGTGCAAGGATATTTGGTGAGGCCCATTAAGATATTTGTGAGAAATCTACCTGTTCATCCACTGGCGAGCTCATTTTAAAATGTAAGACAAAAAATTAGTTGTATACAAGACTTAAGTGGGCCATATAAGAGGAAGCATTGGGCATTAGTAAACACCATTGAAGCATTCTTAAGCCATAAAGTCTTGTATCAGGCTATGTTTTCGGTGTTTTCACTTTCTCTTTCTTTTTTTTTTATTTCTATACGCACGAGCACACACCACCACACACTTAGGCCATGGTGGGATTTCACCACCTATGGGTACTCGAACCCTCAACCAGGTGTTTTCACTTCATCCCATTGACAGTGACCTCATAAACAGTTTGGACAGCATTTTCACTTCATCCCATTGATAATGACCTCATACCATGGTGGGATTTCACCACCTATCGGTACTCGAACCCTCAACCAGGTGTTTTCACTTCATCCCATTGACAGTGACCTCATAAACAGTTTGGATAGCATTTTCACTTCATCCCATTGATAATGACCTCATCCCATGGTGGGATTTCACCACCTATGGGTACTCGAACCCTCAACCAGGTGTTTTCACTTCATCCCATTGACAGTGACCTCATAAACAGTTTGGATAGCATTTTCACTTCATCCCATTGATAATGACCTCATAAATGGTTTGGACAGCATATAAACATCAAGTGGAGCCCAATAAGGTTTCAATGGTTCCCTAATTTTACCTCTTTGTGACCCACTTGAGTTTTGTATCCACATCATTTTTTGTTGCACGGTCTTAAAATAAGCTCGTAAAACGGATGGACAGAATGGATTTATCACATACATTGCAGTGGGCCCACCTAGATCCTTGTAGGAACTTCCTTGCAAAGGTTTTCCCAGGAAATCCATGTCCGTGTCCATGGGGCCACACGATGTCCTTGTGACGTCCACTTCGTCCACCGGTTTCGCCTGCTCATGCTACTACCTACATGATTCAAAAAATGACAGATATCCAGTACTTAAACGGACTTCTCAAGAAATAGTGAGCAGGGATTCAACATCCACATTGAAACCTTTATAAGGCTGCAAATTTTGGTGCGGGCTAATATGTATTTTTTCGGTTGATTTTAGTGGGAATAAACTTATTAACAGTTTGGTGCAGGCTAACATTTGTTTCAACAGTGAGTTGCTTTTTGTTGTGCAGCCCACGTAAGTGTTGGATCAGTCTAATATTTTGGGTCATAATAGATAGAGTGGATGTCTTATACGACATTACAGTGGGCCCCACAAAGCTTCCGCACACCTATATACATGGACTCCCAATAAGAGTAAGTCTAGCAATAGGCCAGTCCTGGCCCAGCAAAATCAAAGTTTTGAAAAGGACTGCCAGAAAGCCCAGGTCGAACCAGCTCTACATTCAGGCCTGGGCCTGGTCCATTGTTAGGCCTAACTAAGGTGGAGTCGTGTCCACGCCACGCGAGAAGAAGAGGCATTGTAGTTATCTAGTCAGCGTACTAAGCCCAATTTAGTGAGTGGCTTGGCCTTATTTCAATGCCAAAATAGAAGCCACTCCAAAACTCCAATGAGCCATGCAGCATGGAACAATGTAAAATGACCCTAAAACCACTAAATTCATGTGTCGTGGCTAACTTAATAAATTAGCCTAATTTTTTAGTGCACTTAAATTTTGGTGGGGTGAATTATAAATGGTGAATGGAAGGCATAAACATAGCATGTCATGTCACTTACACAACATACAAGAGTTTTTTTCTTAAGCTGCCTTTAGAATCTAGGCCTAACATTAGAGGGCACATCAGTGTTGGAATCGTGGGCCACCTGTGGCATTACCTACCTTACCAGCAGTTATGTTATTCTTGTTGTCATCTTCTAATCATCTCAAGCTTCTAACGATGGCAGATTTTGGTATGTTATGTTCTTCTGGTTGTCATCTTCTTGTACAAATTATAGAGAGATCCGGAAAAGAAATTATTTACATTTGGTATCAGAACAAGGTTCCACACGCTGTGCATGAGGCATCTGACTGCCATATTCTCTTCTTCTTTCTCTGTCGAATATGGCAGATTCAGCGGTAGTTGGAGGCATTGCCACCATTTTTCATGGCGCTTCGATCGCTCCAATCTCTCTCTTCTTCTCATTTGGTGCGGACCACATCAACTGTGATGCCTTTGCCACTACTGATTACATCAATTAAACGGTCATCTCAACTCATTGCTGCCAGTATCCATGGCAGTTGTTGCTGCCTGTGGGGTATAAAGAAAGGGATTTGAGAAGACGTTTCACGGGTCTTAGTCTTCATTAGTTCGCCTGGTCATGGGCTAGCATATGGGATTTGGGGTGTGTAGCCTAGGCTGCATTAAAGACAGCCTTAATTGTTGTGAGCCCACCATATGTTGTCAATGATTCCAAACTCCCTCGGGTGGGCCAGATTTAGAAAAATAAAAATAAAAATGTTTGGATCACCCCACGGGGCAGTTTGATTCATATCTAGAAGACCCAACATATTAACCATCGTTCAGATTTTGTGGACCTCCTACCCAAGCTATCCCAATGAGTCTGTAATTGCTGCCCATTGAAGATACAGTTCATGTGGGCCAGTTTCTATTTTAGGCTTTCCTTTTGTCTATGGCGAACAATTATCATTTATGGACAAGCTTTGGTGTTGTTGAGCCCATCTAGATTTAGTCTTTGTTCTTTGTGTCTCCCTTTTCTTTGAATTTATCAAACAATATCAATCTAACTATGCTGGAAACCATTCATGGCTGCTACTTGTTCACAACACCATCTCATGCTTTCAATAGGTATAGTTTTTTGGCTGCGAATAATTCATCTATGGCTAATGAGATGGTCATGATTAACAATGGTGGTCTATATCGTAATACCCTTATAAAAATTTTAGTTCATACCTGTACACAGGTTCCTAAACATGTGCACATTCCTAATTTTGAACCTGTTTTTTGGGAGAATGATCCCTGAACTTGTGCACATCTTTACACACACAGACCCTCATTAGTTTACATAACAACCTTAAAAAACTCTGGGTAACTCTACTTAATGGTACGTACTGAATGAAAAAAACAAAGTGAGAAATTAATTTAAGTATTGGATTTATTATATACTATATTTAATGTACTGATAAGTGTTGGAATGCCAGTTTGGTAAATTGTTCGTAAACACTGAAATTTAGTACTGAATTCAAGATTTTCTGTCACAGGTATATTCCTCGCAAACATCACAGTGGCCCCACCTAACTTCCCCACCACACAAAGCATGGGTACAATGATTTCTACTGTTGAAACCTTCTTATAGCCCAACATGATATTTTATTTGTCATCCAACCTGTTAAAGAGTTCACACGGACGTGGATGTAGGGAAAAAACAAATGTCAAATTGATCCAAAACTTAGGTGGCCTCCAAGAAGTTTTCAATGGTAGACGTTCAATTCCCACTATCTTATATCGTGCGGTCCACTTGAGCTTCGTATATGCCTCATATGGGGGGTCCATGCCATAAAATAATCTCATAAAATGGTTGAATGGTATAGACAAGATACATACATTATGGTGAGGGCCACAAAACTTGGTGACCTCAACGTGGCCATGCAAGTTTCCCTTAAGGATTGCCTAGCATAGGATAGAACACGGCACCCATGTTGATACGGCAAAGTTCTGTAGGCACCACCATGATGTATGTGTTAGATGCACGCTGTCTATCCATTTTTTTCATATTATTTTAGGTCATGATCCAAAAATGAGGTGGATCCAAAGCTTAAGTAGACCAAAAAAAAAAACAGGGATTGAATGTCTACAATTGAAAACTTCTTCAGGTGGTAGAAGTTTTGGATCAAATTGATTTTTTCTTTTTTTTCATTTACCAGGTTTATGTGACCTTATTATCATATTAGATGGTAAATAAATATCATTGGAGGGTAAATAAGCATCATGGTGGGCCCTAGGAAGGTTTCTAGGGTGGGTGCTATTGCTTCCACAACTTTTTGTGGTGTAGTTAATTTGAGTTTTGGATTTGCCTCAAATTTAATATCATATCCTATGATCTCAAAAATTTAGATAGACCTTGTGGATATAAGAATACATCACAGTGGGGTCCATAGGACTTTGCCACCTAAAAATGAAGTCCATTCTCGATCATGATCACCTAGGGAAGTAAAGGGGGCAAAGTAGAGTGGACCACACCAAAAAAAGAAAAAAAAAAAAAAGGAAAAAAAGAGGAGGAATTGAATGTCTATAATTGAAAACTTCTTCAGGTTGTAGAAGTTTTGGATCAAATTGGTTTTTTTTTTTTTTTTTTCATTCACCAGGTTTATATGACCCTATTATCAGATTAGATGGTAAATAAATATCATTGGATGGCAAATAAGCATCATGGTGGACCCTAGGAAGGTTTCTAGGGTGGGTGTCATTGCTTCTACAACTTTTTGTGGTGTGGTTAATTTGAGTTTTGGATTTACCTCATTTTTCATATCATATCCTATGATCTCAAAAATTAGATAGACCGTCTGGATATAAAGAATACATCATAGTGGGGTCCATAGGACTTTGCCACCTAAAAATGATCACCTAGGGAAGGGGGCAAAGTAGAGTTGACCACACCAGAAAAAAAAAAGAAAAAAAAGAAAAAGGGATTGAATGTCTACAATTGAAAACTTCTTCGGGTCATAGAAGTTTTAGATCAAATTGATATTTTATTTTATTTTTCATTCACCAGGTTTATGTGACGTTATTATTGGATTAGATAGTAAATAAATATCATTCGATGACAAATAAGCATCATGGTGGGCCCTAGGAAGATTTCTAGGGTGGGTGCCATTGCTTCCACAGCTTTTTGTGATGTGGTTAATTTAAGTTTTGGATTTGCCTCATTTTTTACATCATATCCTATGCTCTCAAAAATTAGATAGACGGTATGGATATAAGAATACATCATAGTGGGGTCCATAGGACTTTGCCACCTAAAAATGAAGTCCATTCTCCATCATGATCACCTGGGGAAGTAAAGGGGGCAAAATAGCTATTATGAGGGAAAAAGAAAAAAAAAATTAACTCATTTTAGATCCATTACCTACCACTTTTGGCCCATGGACCACCCTGGAATGTTTATTTTATGTTAATGGTCTGTTTGGTAAAATTTAATCTAAACTTTAACTAAAAATGTCGTTTTAAAGTAATTTCAGATTTTATCTTGAACAAAGGTTGACGGAAATATTCTACCAACATTTTAAAAAGACTATTATCTTTTGAAGTTTTGAAAATATATTAAGTAGCCACGTGAAAAAAGTTTTATGGGCTCCACTATGATGAATGTGTTATATCCATACTGTCCATCCATTTCTCCGATGATTTTGAAGTGTGAGTACAAAAAAATTGAGGCAGATCCACACTACCCAGAAATCTGAAAATATATCAGGTGGCCATGTGAAAAATTTTTATGGGCCCCAATATGATGAATGTGGTGTATCCACACTGTCCATCCATTCCATTCTGAAGTGTGAGAAGAAAAAATAGGGAGATCCACACCTCAAGAGGACCACACCAGAAATCAATGTCGACAATGACACTTACTATTGAAATCTTCCTGGGCCCACCGTTATACTTATTTGCCGTCAAACCTCTTTATAAGGTCACAGCAACCTTGATAAAGGGAGAACACAAATATTTGTTTTGATCCAAAACTTTTGTGGCCGTGGGAGTTTTCAATGGTAGTCATATAATTCCTGCTGTTTTCTGCGGTGTGGTCCATTTGATCTATAAATCTACCTCATTTTTAGGCTTATGCCCCAAAACTGATATGAAAAAAATAGATGGCTAGTGTGGATATAGCCCATACATCCACACAACTTTCCTACGTCACTGGTGTCATGTTACTAGCACCCGCAGGAGCCGACTAGGTGTCATTGATGAGTAACACGCCAGAAGAAGCAGATGAGCTGTTGCCCCCTAACAGCATAGTGCGTGTTACCCTAACCGTGTGGGGCCCACCTTGATGTTTTTTTTTTTTTTTTATATCCACGCCATCCATCTATTTTCACGTATCATTTTAGGATGTAATACCAAATCATAAGAAGATTCAATCAGGTGGACCATACTAATAGAAATACTGATGAATAATTATTAAAAATATTTCATGGGTCACAAAAGTTTTGAATCCATCTGATCTTTTTATTTCCCACTCATCCTGATCTTCTTGACATTATCAACAAGTTGGATTGCAGATAAACAATACAAAAACCTTAAGATAGGCCCATTGGATTTTTTTTTAATGGTGAAGTACTCAATTACCACGTTTCTTGTGGTTTTTTGTGGTATGGTCCACCTGAGATTTGGATCTACACAATTTTTGGTACCCCATACTAAAATGGGCTGGAAAAATGGATGAACGACATTGATATACAATGCATCATCAAGGTAGGCCCTATGGTAGGGGTAACACGCACTAAGCTTTTACCTGGTAACACCTAATTCGGGCCCACAGGCATGTGGGTATACCCTGACCCAGAGGTCACCTTGTTGTATGTGCTATATGTTCAAGCCGCCCATAGATGTTTTTCAGATCAATCCAGGGCATGGTCCCAAAAACAAAGCCGATGTAAATATCATGTGGACCATACCATAGGAAAACAATGGTAACTAAATGATCCTACCATTAAAAACTTTCTAGAGCCCATTGTAATATTTATTTGTCGTTTAGGTATCGTAGGCCCCACCGCGATATATGGGTTTTATCCATGCCATCCATCCATTTAGAAAGACCATTTTAGACTATGAATTCAAAAATGAGACAAATCCAAAGCCCATTTTTCAGTGCAGTGGGTGTGTACTAACAAACTAACAAAAAAAAAGCTAAATTATTTTTTAAACTTTATTTTTAAATTTACCAAGCAGTACATATAAGTACTTAAATTCAGCAGTTTAATCTTTCAACAGCTGAATTAATTTTCAAACCCTCTGTGATGTTTATTTGCCATCTATATTATTCATAAGGTCGCACTGGCCTAGACAAAGGGAAAACATAAATATTATACGGATCTACAACTTATATGAGCCCTAGAATGTTAAAAAAAGGTAGACATCCAATTCCATTGCTCTTTGTGATGTGGTCCACACTGGAATCTTGTATTTGCTTCATTTTGGGGCTAATGCCCTAAAATAATCTCACCAAATTGGTGTACGGTGTGGATAGAACATATGCATTATGGTGGGGCACATAAAACATCATCTGTCCATGAAACCCGGATCCACCGAGTCGCATAGGAAGGAAGCGGATTAGGTGTTACGCAGGAAACAGCTTAGTGGGTGTTACCCTTTCCATGGGGCCACTTTGATGATTTATTTTTTTTATATCCACATCATTCATACGTCTATCCATCTCCAGCACATCCTAGGACACGGCTCCAAAAATTATGAAGATCCGAATCTAAGGTAGACCACATCACATAAACAGTAGTGATCGAGTGCCTCATCATTAAAAATTCCAAACAACCTATCGTAAGGTTTTTATAATGTTACTTTACAATCCAACGTGTTAATGATGTCAAGAAGATTTAGATAAAGGAAACTATAAATATAGCTTGATCAAAAACTTTTGTGGCAAAAAAAAAAAAGAAGAAAAGATTTGAATGGTTATTTATTATTGTTTTTAGTGGTATGGTCCACCTGAAATTTGGATATTTCTAAAATTTGAGATCCTGTCTTAAAATGAGATGTAAAAATAGATGAATGGCCGGGATGTATAAAAAAATACCTCAAGGTGAGCCACACATGGTTAGTGTAACACCTACTAAAAATTTGCCCACTTAACAGCTAGTAACAGCTAATCGGCTCGTGCATCGGAAATACATTGCGTCCTCCCCAACTAATACGCTAATTCATCCACAGATCTACGGCCCACCATGATGTGTGGGTTTTATACATGCTGTCCATCCATATTGAAAGATCATTTTAGGAAATGAACTTAAAAATAAGACTGACCCAAAGCTTAAGTTATCTGTACCAAAAGAAACAACGGGAAGGGATACGTACACCATTGAAACTCCCATAGCTAGCTAGCTATGATGTTTATATGCCGTCCAAAACATTTGTAGGGTTGTTACCACTTAGATAAAGTGTAGCCACAAATATCATACAGATACAAAACTCAGTCACCGTGGCCGTTTAATCCCCACTCTTTGGTGATAGGATTATTACCACTCAAGGGCGAGTTTAGACAGTCAAGAGGGATAGGATTAGATGGGATTAGGAGGGTTATTGCGCGTCATCCCATCTCGTCTGCTGCTTGGGATGACGGGATGTATTTCATCCACCGCGCCCTTGTAAACACTGCCCGTCTCTGAGACGTATTCTGCCAATCCTGGGATGCAAGTTTTCACCGCTATGTGGGGCCCACCGAGATATCCACTCCCTCCATCATTTTTACCAGCCTACATTCAGACATGAACCTGTTTTGAGACATATATAAAACATTGAGTGTGGCACATCACAAGAAGCAGTGGAGATCCAAACCCATCCATTTGTGACTGTCCAAACATGCTGCTGTATATCCCATGGGCTATTGCAAACCCATGGGATCAATGGACAAACACTGACACTACCATCATTACCTTAAAAACCATTCCATCCCTCCTAATCCCATGGGATCGATCCGGCCAAACACACCCCAAACTGAGGCGCAAATACCTCACTTATACAAAAGCTCCCCCTCGAGCTCAACGTTGAAACTTAGCTTGTTTGCCAAAGCTTTCGAGTGGAGCTTGAGTCAAGTCGAGCTTACCTCGAGTTGAGTCGAGCTTATTCATATGTTAATTTATTATATTTTCGGCTCAACTCAGCGCCCAATTTGACCCAAACCTGCACCCGACTCAACCCAACGCCCAACCTAACCTAACCTAGTGCTCAACCCAACCCAAACTTGCACCCGACTCAACCCAGGGGCCAACCCGACTCAACCCAACCCAACCCAACCCAGTGCCCAACCCATCCAAGGACCTAACCCAAATAAAAAATAAAAAATCAATAAATCTGAAATTACACACACACATTTGAACTCGGCTCGATTTTAAATTAAGTTTTTTAAATTGAGTTTGACTTGTCCCGAGTTGGCTTTTCAAGCTGAGTCAATCCGAGCTAACATAAGCCGAATAGAGCGAGCTGTTTGAGCTAGCTTGACTCGTGTACAGGCCTAGTTATCCATGCATTTCATCCGTTTTTCAGCTCACTTACCCAAAACTGAAGAACATCCAAATCTAAAGCAAACCACAACAAGGGACACATGGGTAATAATGATTTCCACCCTTGAAACCTTGCCAAGGCCACAGTTATGTTTGTTTATCATCTAAATTGTTCATGAAATCACACGGATATCAATGGAGGTAAAACACATATATAAACTTGATTTTAAAAAAACCCTTATATGAATCTTAATAAATTTTCAATAGTAGATGGTCAATTTACATGATTTCCTATGATGGTCCACTTGATTTGAATATTTTTCATTTATGGTCTCAAGCCTTTTCTGGTAAAATAGATGGACGGATTGGATAAACTACGTTACGTTATGCGTACAGCTCGTCAGCACGCAATCCACTTCCCACGTCAGTATTCAAGCCGCATCCGTTTTAGCCGTCCATTTTTCTACTTTCCAAAAGAGAGTTATTGGATACTCTAGCAGAGTATAACGCTTGATATCCACACATCTGTACACGTGGCATGCATTAACAAATTAAACCAACCTAATTATAACCTTGCAGAAGTTAAAGAATACTACGATATCTCAAAGCTGTTAGATGCATGCCTAAAAAGCCAATGATATATGTTGATGGATCTTGTTTATTTATGACCGCTTAGTTGAATGGAATGTGCTTTATTTTTCATCATTGACTATGTATGCAGCTTATGAATTGCAAGTTACAGGGATTCTTTATGGAATCTCTCCACTGGGAAAGAATGAAGCTTAGCAATGGCTATCATGACTAAGGGGGAATTGTGGCACCTCAATTCTCAAGTATCGTAAATTCCATTACCACTTCACCAGGTTTGGGCATCCTGATGTAGAGCGGGTCGCGGACAGTTTCATGGCCAAGATGGATCAGAAAAGGCCCGGTCGACGACAGAAGTGATCCGGACCATCGGACCTTAGATCGGGCGTATCTCGCAATCCGGAATGAGTTAGCTTACGTAAAATATATGATTTTGGGGTAGAACGAGCTACTTTAGCCAACCAACCCCGCTATGCCGGGTTGCGCCGCCCGGAATTGCGAGAAACCCCTTGATTGACGGTCGTTTCCCTATTTTAATTTCGTTTTTACTATAAATAGTAAGTTTTAGTTTGATTATAACTCTTCATCCGTTGGGCTTTAGGAGTTGCGCCTAACGTGAAAAGAGCTTAGAATAATTAGGGGAACGGTTTGGTGAAGCCAAATAGGACACTTACTATTTTTGGCCGAAAACCTTGCGCACTAGTAGACATCACGACCGTCTATAAATAGTAAGTTTACTATTTATAGTAAGTCGCGGATTCTAGGAGTTTGAGTTGTAGTTTGATTATGATTTCTTTCCCATTGCTTGATACCCTTATTTAAAGGGTTGTGAACTCGATTTTAATGATTCATCAATCAATTTCGAATTTATTAGAATTTATTTCTATTTTCTGCTTTCTTTCCTCGTGGATTCGAGAAGTCTCTGTGAGGAGTCCAGAGAAGTTCCGTGGATTCGGAATAGTTATCCTCTTGAGGAAGACGGTGCTCGACCTCACGTCCTCCCCCTGCGTCAGTTTGGTATCAAAGCGAGGTTTCTCCTCGGATTGATGGCTTCTAACGACGGGTCGGGCAACAATCCCATGGGCGGTGCTCCAGGGAATTTACCTTTAACGGCGGCAGCTTTCGAAGTAGCGCAACGAGAGAATCAGCAAGCCATGCAAGGGCTGCAGGCTTCCATCGACCGCATAGCGGATCTCTTGGCGGAAAACCTAAGGCAACTTCGTGTTCCTGGTGGCAATCCTCCACCCCCAATTAATCGCCCTGATCGCAGGATAGTACCGACAGTGCATCCAAGGGTCATTCCTGAGGAAGGGGGCTCCAGTGAGGAGGAAATCGACGACATACTCTTCCAACACCCCAGACATGGCGGCGATCGAGTAGATCGAACGGATCGAGAATTCAAGATGAGGGTTGATATTCCTAGCTTCAATGGCCAACTACACATTGAGGATTTTCTCGATTAATTTTTTAAAGTTGAGTGATTTTTCGACTATATGGACATCCCTGAAGCAAAGAAGGTCAAGCTCGTGACCTACAAGTTGAAAGGCGGAGCTTTCAGCTTGGTGGGAATAACTGCAACTTGCACAAACCAGGCAGATGAAAGTACCAATTTGCACATGGCAGCGGATGAAGCAGCTACTACATGCCAAATTCTTCCCTAACGATTACGATCAGGTATTATTCCAACAATACCAAAATTGTTGACAGAGCAGTCGGTCGGTGAGAGAATACGCAAAAGAATTTTATCGCCTGGCTGCGTATAATGATTTGGTCGAGATTGAATCGCAGCAAGTCGCCCAATTCAACGGTGGATTGCGTATGGCTATCTAGGATCGGGTCTAAATGCAGTCTGTCTGGATGATAAATGATGTGATCAAGTTAGCTACTTGGGTGGAAGCGCAACCTGAACGTCCTAACACACGGACCTATCCTACTGCAAGGATCCCTGTGACAGGTTAGCCCTAGGGATCTCCACAGCCCAAGGGGAAGGAGCCCGTAGGAGCACGCACTCAACCTCTTATGTCTGAGAACCGAGATCAGGGAAGCGAGCAAGCTAGACCCTAAAGAGGCGTATCGACTGTTGCTGGTCCAAGTAGAATCCCAAACCCCTATGCTCGGCCAAGGCCCGACAACTGCTATCGTTGTGGCCAACCGGGCCACCTATCAAATACTTGTCCCCAGCGAAAAGTGGCAAACCTCGCCATCAATGATGGTAGTGCTGATAACGTTTATGAAGATCTAGATATTGAAGATCAGGAGCATACCACCGAGGACGAGGCAGATGATTCAGGTTGGATTCAGCAAGATCACGGCGAGTCGCTTGTCATGAGGCGACTATTATATGCGCCAAGAAAAGAAGTGCATCCACAGCGGCATAACATCTTCCGCACTAGGTGTACGGTAAATCGAAAGGTTTGCGACGTGATCATTGATAGTGGGAGTAGCGATAACATCGTCTCCAAGGTCATGGTGGAAAAATTGCAATTGAAAACGGAGCGTCATCCCTCTCCATATACAATCGGTTGGATCAAGAAGGTCAGCGAAACAAAGGTAACTGAACGGTGCACCATATCCTTTTCAATTGGCAAACATTATAAGGATGAAGTAGTATGCGATGTGGTCGACATGGAAGCATGTCACATACTACTCGGTCGGCCCTGGCAATCTGACCATGATGTCACTCATAAAGGGCGAGATAATATATATATCTTCGTCAAGGACGGCCGAAAGACCATATTGGCCCCTATGGATCCAGAGGGACCACCTGAAACTTCTAAAGTGGAGGGCCGTTTTCTCTTAACCATACGAGACTTCGTGGAAGAATCAAAGGAAACAGGACAGACTTATGCATTAATTGTAAAAGGGGAAGAACTCGAGCCTACCAACATCCCTGAAATACTAAGGCCCCTGCTACATGAATTCAAAGAAATCTGGCCCGATGACCTTCCCGATGGGTTACCCCCCATGCGGGATATCCAACACCATATCGACTTTGTCCCTGGGTCCAGTTTACCGAATCGTCCCCATTATCGAATGAGTCCGAATGAGTGCGAGATTCTGCAGGGACAAGTAGAGGAGTTGATCCGTAAGGGTCTTATTCGGGAGAGCATGAGTCCATGTGCTGTACCAGCTCTATTAACTCCAAAAAAAGATGGGAGTTGGCGCATGTGTGTCGACAGCCAGAGTTATCAACAAAATCACCATAAAATATAGGTTTCCTATACCACAGTTAGACGATATGTTGGACATGCTAGAGGGTGCAAAAATATTCTTTAAAATAGATCTAAGGAGCGGCTACCATCAGATTCGAATACGGCCGGGTGATGAGTGAAAAACGGCCTTTAAGACCAAGGAAGAATTATATCAATGGATAGTTATGTCCTTCGGTCTTTCAAATGCGCCTAGCACATTTATGAGATTGATGAACCAAGTTCTGAAACCTTTCATTGAGCGGTTCGTTGTGGTTTATTTCGATGATATTTTGATATACAGTCAAAACGAAACCACCCATACGGAACACCTCAAGAAGGTCCTTCAAGTGCTCACTAAAAATAAACTGTATCTCAATTTGAAAAAAGTGTAGCTTCATGACTGATAGCCTATTGTTCCTGGGTTTTATCGCAACATCCACGGGCATTCGGGTGGATGAGGAAAAGGTGAAGGCAATCAGAGAATGGCCGGTTCCCACAAATATTCACGAAGTGCGAAGTTTTCATGGACTGGCGACATTCTATCGTCGGTTCGTGAAAAAATTCAGTACCATTGTATCACCAATCACAAGTTGCATGAAGAAAGGGCAGTTTCAGTGGACAGATGAAGCCGACAGGAACTTTGCCGAAATTAAGCACAGATTATCCACGACCCCAGTTCTTTTACTTCCCAACTTCGACAAACTGTTTGAAGTCGAATGTGATGCCACATATGTCAGAATTGGGGGAGTTTTGTCTCAAGAAGGTAGGCTGGTAGCCTGCTACAGTGAGAAACTTAGCGATGCACACAAGAAGTGGTCTACATATGAGATCGAGTTATACGCGGTGGTCAAGGTACTGCGACACTGACGACATTATTTGATTCAGAGGTAATTTATACTTTACACGGACCATCAAGCTCTCAAATTCATTAATAGTCAAGCTAACATTAACCGTGTGCATGCTAGATGGATCTCATTTTTGCAAGAATTCACGTTCGTACTAAAACACAAGTCAAGGCAACAGAACAAAGTAGCTGATGCACTGAGTCACCGTGCAACTTTGTTAGTCATTATGAGCAATGAGGTTATCGGGTTCGAGCGCCTCAAAGACATATATGCCGATGACGACGACTTCAAGGACGCATGAGTTAGGTGACAAGAAGGTCACCCCGGCGACTTATATATGCAAGACGGGTTCCTTTTCAAGGGAAATCAACTGTGCATCTCGAACAGTTCACTAAGGGAACAGATAATCCAAGAGCTACATGGAGGTGGCCTCAGTGGACACCTTGGGCGAGACAAGACGCGAGCTCTTGTGGAAGAACGGTACAACGGGCCGCAATTGGTACGTGATGTGGGAAAGGCACCAACGTTGTTATATTTGTCGACCTCTAAGGGACAATCTCATAATACGGCCCTTTATACCTACCCGTGCCTGGCGGCCCTTGGGAGGATTTATCTATGGATTTCGTGCTTGGTCTCCCACGAACACAACGTGGCATGGATTCGGTGTTCGTGGTAGTAGATCGTTTCTCCAAGATGGCGCACTTTATTCCATGCAAGAAGACTCTCGATGCAACACACGTGGCGAATCTATTCTTCAGAGAAATTGTGCGGCTACATGGGGTTCCTAAGACTATTACTTCTGACCGTGACACGAAGTTCATAAGCCACTTTTGGTGGACTTTGTAGACTCGATTCGATATACGGCTTCAGTTCAGCAGCGCCTACCACCCACAGACTGACGGTCAAACTGAGGTTGTAAATCGCATGTTGGGAAACCTCCTTCGATGTATTTCAGGAGAAAAACCGAAGCAGTGGGATTTGGCTTTGTCTCAAGCGGAGTTTGCATTCAACAACATGGTGAACCGCTCGACAGGGAAATCCCCGTTCCAAGTTATTTATGGACGAGTCCCTCGCCACACACTAGACTTGGTCCCTCTGCCCAAGCTCCCAGGCATGAGCATTGCAGCGGAACATATGGTTGACAAGATCATGGACATTCATGCGGAAGTACAAACCAAGTTACATGCCTCGAACGAAAAATACAAGGAGCAAGCCGACATGCATCGGCGACAAAAAGTGTTCGAGGTGGGTGACCAAGTAATGGTCTATCTGCGCAAAGAACGATTTCCGACCGGAACGTACAACAAGTTGAAGAATAAAAAGATTGGACCGGTACCAATCATCCAAAAGATCAATGACAACGCTTATGTTGTTGATCTTCCAGATGACATGGCGATCTCACGGACTTTCAACGTCGCGGACTTGTTCGAGTATCATGAACCAGCGCATGATGAGAACTCGAGGACAAGTTCTTTTGAAGTGGAGGGGACTGATGTAGAGCGGGTCGCGGACAGTTTCATGGCCAAGATGGATCAGAAAAGGCCCGGTCGACGACAAAAGTGATCCGGACCATCGGACCTTAGATCGGGCGTATCTCGCAATCCGGAATGATAGGACGTAAAATCTATGATTTTGGGGGAGAACGAGCTACTGTCGCCAACCAACCCCGCGACGCCGGGTTGCGACGCCCGGAATTGCGAAAAATCCCTTGATCAACGGTCGTTTCCCTGTTTTAATTTCGTTTTTACTATAAATAGTAAGTTTTAGTTTGATTATAACTCTTCATCCGTTGGGCTTTAGGAGTTGCGCCCAACATGAAAAGAGCTTAGAATAATTAGGGGAACGGTTTGGTGAAGCCAAATAGGACACTTACTATTTTTGGCCGAAAACCTTGCGCACTAGTAGACATCACGACCGTCTATAAATAGTAAGTTTACTATTTATAGTAAGTCGCGGATTCTAGGAGTTTGAGTTGTAGTTTGATTATGATTTCTTTCCCATTGCTTGATACCCTTATTTAAAGGGTTGTGAACTCGATTTTAATGATTCATCAATCAAGTTCGAATTTATTAGAATTTATTTCTATTTTCTGCTTTCTTTCCTCGTGGATTCGAGAAGTCTCTGTGAGGAGTCCAGAGAAGTTCCGTGGATTCGGAATAGTTATCCTCTTGAGGAAGACGGTGCTCGACCTCACGTCCTCCCCTGCGTCACATCCCTGGATTAGTTTTGTGGTTATCCCATGCATAGTGGACCAACGATGAGTTGGGATGGATTAATCTCCACCGATAAGCATCATGTTTCCATCAACTTAATGCACATGGTAGTGTGAATGTTCACTTGTTTATGAGTACCTATGTTGAGCCAGATTAGACATTTCAATTGGAGGATCGTATCAAATCTCCTAACCGCGAGGCCCATCAGGCACGGATTGGATTGGCTTGATCGTGTGTTAGCTTTGAATAATCCTTAGACTTGAGGTCATGAGAGAACTTCATGGTTCTAATATTGTGGGGATTGACACATTTTTTGCGGTTACATTCGTTGCCGACATAAGGGTGTTGTTGGGTACACACATAAGATGCGGTGGAAGCCTTACATGCCTCAACAAGGAATCCACTAGTCTTTTGGGACTTAATTTTGGATGTATCTTATCGAGTATTATAAAGATGGCCAACCCTCTTAAAAGATTTCAAAAGGTTTTTCAAACTTTTTCAACCGTTAGGTCTTTTGTTTTCACCATTGAAGTGTTTGATCAAACTACAATATCCGAAGGTTGCTCATGGTGGTCCACCACTTATGCTTGCATGGGATTCTGGGCCAACGATGCACAACACATATAGTAGAAGGATTCGGGTCAATTTGGGCGCAGAGATGGGCAAGATTACATCCTTGTGATGATGTAGGGCAACCGAAGTCTGTAGAGCTTTGGAGCACCATACTAGCATTTCATATGAAAACCAGGAACTCCTTGTAACTAGATACTACCTCCTGAGGGAGAGACTGAAAAAATATCTTGGACATCCTCCCTTGGACGTCCCTACCCAAAGAGAAAAAGGAAAAAAGAAGAAAAGAAAAGAAAAAATGGAAGAGGAAGAGATAGATCCATTCCTCATCCTCCCTTCTCTCTCATTCAGCCCTTGTGTGGGTGGACTGGGTCAAGTTCTTTCTCACATTCATAGCCTTATAATGCGGGTGTGAGAAGGCTTTCAGGCATTCCTTCACTACAAATAGATCAAGGAGAGACCATGATGCAGGACAATTAGTCACTTGCTCTAAAAGCTCAAACTAATAGAGAAAGGGAATCAATCCCCTTATCTCATAGCCTAGGCCCCACATCGCATAGGTTAAGACCTTGGTAGAACCTCCTCGTGGGCCCCACTTTACATGGGCCACCCACCCTGAGTGTGTCCCCGCATCTCACAAGCTGCCCCACTCGAGCCCGGTGTGGAAATGTCCATGCATTAATCACCCCCGTGAGGAGCTTCGAACACGAGACCTCCCACTTTGATACCACTTTAATGCAGAACAATTAGTCACTTGCTCTAAAAGCTCGAACTGATAGAGAGTGGCGATTCAACCTATTTATCTCATAACCCAGGCCCCACATCGCATGAGTTAGGACCTCGGCCGAACCTCCTCATCGGCCCCACTTCACAAGGGTTCCACTTCACATGAGCTACCCGCACCAAGTGTGTCTTCGCATCCCACAGGGTATCCCACTTGAGCCCGGTGTGAAAATGCCCCTGCATTAGTTTCTTTAGAATACTTGAACTTGTAAACGGTTATTTGGGTATGTACTCGAGTCCCTAGCTGAGTGGACTCCTTCTATTATTTTCCTTTGGATGACTATATGGTTTGCTTTGGACATGTTATTAATTGTGCACTATTAAACTCGGAATTAATGACACATTTTGATTTATTTCTTTACTATTATGTCAAATATCAATTAATTGTGACAAAAACTACACTTTTACGTTAAAAGTAATACCCAGAATATCGAGAATCGAGTATGTACTCGACCCCTGAAATTTAAGGCGTTAAACAAGGCACTAAGGGTCATCCATCTTCCTAACGAAGTATAAAGGTGCTAGCCTCTAGGTATTAAGTACGGTGGTGCCATACGCCATTGGCATTAAGAGTTATCTCTCTGCCCTCGCCAACAAGGTATAGAGGCACCAACCTCTACCTAATAAAAAAAAAGTGGTGCTATGCACCCTTGTCCTCCTCTGCTTCCTTTTCCGGTGCTTTGCTAGAGATGAAAAATGGTGCTCCTTCTCTACCTTAGCCGTGATTGCCCAGCTTCGACCCCAAATCGCCTCCTCTCTTTAGCCAATTTTCACCCCATCTACATGGAATCCCCTAGCTAATCTCCCGCACTACCCCCACCGAAATTTGTTCATTTCCCACCCACAAATTGATCGACTTTGAATCAACCCATATTGCTCGTGTTCTCGTGCAAATTTTGGCGGCAGTTATCTCGTCTCCTCTCATCATGGCTAGATCAACTTCTATGACTTCACCTATACAGGAGTCTAATGCCTTAACGACCTCTTCAACCAAGAGTTCTAATGGAAAACCCCATAGAAGAAACCATACTTCTACCTCTTCAAATTTCTAGATTGTTCTCTTCTATTTTGTTTGTGGTTCTTATGCTTAGATTAAAGGTGCCTACGTTTGGGTGGATGCTTCCCATCAGTTGGTTGCGCCACTAGGGCCAACAAGGTTGGGCCGGGTCAGGACCACATTATAAGTTAAAGCGAATGTTTTCATACACATAATGACACAAACACACACAAGGCAAAGAGATTTAAAAAACAGAGGCTTTGACACATAGCAATGTCTATTTTGGCCCAAAGACAAACAACATCTTCCTTTATGCATTTTCCCAAGTGGCACCTTTCTTTTTCAAGGATGGTTTTTTTTTTAAAAATCACCTTGTTAATTTTTTTCGATGGAAAAACTAACGATGGTTAGGTCAGCAATTTTTTTAAAATGACAATATTACCCCTCTACCAAATCCCAAAATTCCAAACCTAACCTTAACCTCTCCTCTCTCTCCTCCCAAACCCTAAGCCTAACCCTACCCACTCCGAACTTCCGAGTAAAAAGATCTTTTTTCCAGGTCAACAATCAACTAAAATTACTATTAAATGGTTCTGTCAAGTTTTGCCAATGATTATATAATCATAAGGTGGTTATTTGGGCCAAAAGTGAAGGGTGTTGTATGTCAAAACCCCAAAAACAAAATCATAAAAAAAAATCTTATTACAATCATAAATAGGATCTAAGTAATTTATATGCGCCAGTGTACCAGCTATCACACTTTGTAGTGTATCAAACTAGTCTGCGCATTCATGAATCATAACCGACTATATACACTAGGGCCTAAGGGCTGGGTCGGGCCTTTTTTTTTTTGCATGGGCCCTGTATTCAGGCAGCCCAACCCATTGCCCTGCTTACCGCTGATGAAACACTTTCTTATGTAAATTGCCCCCATTTGATTTTTCCACATCAATATAGATTGTCCACTCCCCAAACATCTATCAGATGAGATAATCATCTGATCAAGTGACTTAAGAGGGATGGACAATCAAAGGTAGACCCACATTATAGATGGTCCACGTAAATGTTTAGCTCTCTCTAGCCATACATTTCCCAAACCACAAATTGGATGGTTTAACATCCGATCAAAGTGATTTGAGAGGGATGGGCAATCAAAGATAACCCCCACAAGATGGATGATCCACATCAATGCTTAGACCTCTCTAGTCACCTCAATATGGATTTTCCATTTCCCATACCACTAGTTTAATGGTTAGGCTCATCCCATCAAAGACAATTGAGAGGGATGTGCATCAAAGTTGGGCCCACATGATTGACGGTCCACATCAACTCTTAGACTTCTCTAGCAATGTCAATATGGACCATCCATTTTCAAAACCGTTAATTGATGGTTTGTCTTATCCAATCAAAGTGATTTGGGAGTGATGGGCAATCAAGGGTGGGTCCCACATGATGGACGGTCCACATCAAGGAGCATACAATTTCTAGTGTAATCGATATGTACTGTCCATTTCCTAAATCTCTAATCCAATGGTTAGCATTGTCCAATTAAAGTGATTTGAGAGGGATGGGAAATAAAAGGTGGGCCCCACATGGTGGATGGTGGACATCAATACTTAAGACCTCTCTAGCTACGTTAATATTGACCTTCCATTTCCTAAGCCACTAATTGATGGTTAGGCTCATCCAATCAATGTGATTTGAGAGGGATGGGCAATCCAAGGTGGATCCCATGTGATGTACGGTCCACATCAATGCTTAGACCTCTCTATTATACTTAATATGGATTTGTTCATTTTCCCAAACTAGTAATCTGATGGCTGGACCCATCAGATCGAAGTGATTTTGAGAGGGCAAGGCATTAGGGTGGGTCCCACGTGATGGACGTTCCACATCAAGGATTAGATCTTTTCTATTGTAATCAATATGACTCGTCTATTCCTATCCATATGGCCCAGCCTCTTTTCAGTTTACATAGAGTCCTGTTATGATTCTGAGGCGTGGGACCCACATTCTAATAATAGAACCCATTGGCTTGAGAGCACAAACTTTCAACTTGTGGCAATCACACCGATCGACATGAAGCATCAGTGTTTTCTCCATTCGAGAATCCACATTTGCATGGAATCAAAGCAAATACAAAAGAGGAAAACGATCATCCATACGACATCATATAAACTACCATTGTATTATCAAAGATTGCGTAGAAAGAGAGATTATACCTCAGGTCTCCGTCCTTCTCTCTTTGGTTCTTAATCTCCCGTTTCGTGTCTGAAATATAAAGGTGAATTCTTGTAATAAGAAGGAATGAGGGTGACGGAGAGGGACGCGGATTTGCGTTGCGTCCTACCCCGCCCGTCTATATCCCGAATGGGCAGTTCTGTGGGCGGTCGATGTATCTGTTTATCCAAGCCGTTCATCTCTTTTCTCAGATCATTTTAATGCAAGAACACAAAAATGAGGCAGATCCAACGCTCAAGTGTAACACACCACAGTTGCATTAAATGCAAGAGTTATCTGTGGTGGGGTCCACTTGAGCGTTGTATCTGCCTCATTTTCGCGTTCATGCGTTAAAATGATACGAGAAAATGCATGAACAGCTTGGATAAACGGATACATCACCGTAGACCTGCCGGCGTAACTGCCCGTTCGGTGGTAAAGAGGATTCCGCGGACGCGGATTTCCTGCAAAAGCCTCGCGCAGGAAGTTCCTGCGCAAGGATGCTGGGTTGGACCCACTGAAATATATGTTAGAAATCCATTCCGTCCATCCGTTTTAGAACTAATTTTAGGACATACAACCAAAACAAGTTGATAAAAAGCACTCAAGTGGCTCACACGAGAGGGAAAATTGGGGAAAGAAATTCCCACCGTTGAAACCTTCCTGAGCTCCGCCTTTTTTTATGTCTAGGTGCTATCCAAACCGTTTATAAGATCATTTCCAATAGGATGAAGTGAAAACAACAAAAATATGTCCTGATACAAAACTTTTATGGCCATAAGAATGCTTCAACGGTGCTCACAGAATACCCAATCTTTACTCTCGTGTGTCACTTATTTGTGTTGGATACATCTGATTTTTGGTCACACGTCCTAAAATGAGATTGCAAAACGTTCGGACGGTGTGAATCTCTCAAAAACATCTCGAGTGGTTCTCACCCAACATCCTTAGCAGGAACTTCCTGCAAAAGGCATTCGCAGGAAATCCGCGTCCTCAAAACCGAGGCAGATCCAACACAAGTTTACCATACGATCGTGTTGCAATTCGTGATTAAACTCTTACTTTTGAAAACTTCGGGGGGCCACAAAAGTTTTGGATCGAGCTGATATTCGTTGTTTCCCTTCATCCAAATCCACGTGACTTTATAAATAGGTTGGATGGAAATATTTGTGGGCCCTAGGAAAGTTTCAACGGTGAGCATCATTATCACCGCTGCTTCCTGTGGTGTGGTCCACTTGAGCCTTGGATCTGCTTCATATATATATATATATATATATTTTTTTTTTTGGGTTACCTTGTTAGTACACACCCATGTCAGTACACACTGCACTGTTAGCCAACCCCCTGTTCGTTCCTAGCTGGGACCGGCCAGGTAGAACGCAATCCGCGTTTGATGATGAACCGTCCACGTGGATGACTGGTACAGGAGAGGGGTGCGGATTAGGTGTTCCCGTGTAACACCGTAGTGGGTTTTACCCTTACCGTGGGGCCCACCTTGATGATGTGTTGTATATCCACACCGTACATACGCTTCTCCATTTCATTTTATTATCTGGTCCCAAAAATCAAGCAGATCCAAATCTCAGATGGGCCACACCACAGGAAAGAGTAGTGATTGAGTGCCTCACTATTAAAAATTCCAAATGGCCCATTGTAAAGTTTGAATAACGTTAATATTCAATCTAACCTGTTGGTAACGTTAAGAAGACCTGGATGAATATCAAATACAAATATCAGCTTGATCTAAAAATTTTGTGGCCCACAAAAAGCTTTTAATAGTTATTTCTCACGGTTTATTGCGGTGTGGTACTCATGACATTCGGATCTCTTAATGTCTGGGATCGAGTACTAAAATGAGATGTATAAAACAGGAAAGTGGAATATTACTACATAGAGAGGGAGTCGGATTAGGCGTTATCCGGGTATCAGCGTAATGGGTGTTACACTTACCGTAGGCCCACCTTGATAATATGTTGTATATTCACTCCGTCCATCACTTTTTCCTGGTCATTTTAGGACATATCCCAAACATTAGATTCGACTCATTCAAACCTGATTTTAAATATCGTAAAAATGTTTATATAACTTGTCAAGTAATATGGAAAAATAATAAATTTATTACATATACGGCTTGCATAAAAAAATTAAGATGTAACCCACACATGTAAGAGAGTTTATGAAGACCTTACACCATGGTCAAAATGAAGCAATCGACTAAGTAAAAATAACCATCTCTATTATTTCAATTTTTTACTTGCGCTATTATTTACATTTTTATTATTATGAGAGTTGTTAAATTTAATTTTTATATTAATTGGTATTTATTAATTTTAATTCAAAATCAAGGTGACCCAAACTTGTGATACTTGTTTATAAGTAAGTTTGGTTTAGAGTCTGAATATCCCTTAATTAGACCCATCAGACTAAACCTGTCTATAAATGAGTCTAAGTAGATCTTATTCTACCATACCCAAGCCCAAACTTAGGGCATGTTTGTTAAGGCTTAGTATTTTCACTTAATGAGGAATTTTGAAAACTTTCGAAGTTTAGGGTGTTTGTTAAAGTGCTCCCTCATTTTTAGCCGAAATTTTTCGGAGAAAGGGGTCTAGCTTGATGGTGAATCAAGAATACACTCCAAGATTATTACTTTTTAATCCAAAATTGCCCTCTGGACCTAGATTTTGTACCTCACGTAATACACAGTCCAATTTTTAATGTGTGACACTTCTCTAGGCCCACCATGATTTACGTGTTAGATCCACACTATCCATCAACTTCTATATATCATTGTAAAATATGATACAAAAAAAGATGCACATCCAAAGCTTAAGTGGGCCATACAGATGAAATAGTGGGAAAGGAATGCCCACTGTTAAAAGCTTCCTAGGCTCCACCTTGATGTTTTTATTCCATCCAAATTGTTTATAAGGTCAATTTCATTGAGATGAAATGAAAACACAAGAACTTAAACAGATATAAAACTTTTGTAGTCATATAAATGTTTTAACGGTGGTCACTAAATCCCCACTGTTTCCTTTTGTGTGGCCCATTTAAGTTTTGGATACACCTTATTTTTGGTGGCACGTCCTAAAATGATCTTAAAAAATGGCTAGACGGGGTGGCTTTCTCACAAACATTGCAGTGGGCCCCACACAAAATCCCTGCTCAGGAACTTCTCGTTATAGGCTTTCACAGGAAATCCGCTTCCATCACCGGCAAATCCGACGTGGATTATATACTGACAGGCTGAGTAGCAAGATTCGCTGCTGAAATGATGTCACAACAGCTATGGGCCCCACCATGATGTATGTTTTGTATCAACACCGTCCATCCATTGGAGAGATAATATTAGGGTATAATCCAAAGAATGAGTCAAATCCAAAGCTCGAGTGGACCCCACTACAAAAAAACATTGGGGAGAGTGACGCCTATCATTAAAAAGTTCTAAGGCCCATAAAAGTTTTCCATCAAGCTGATATTTGTGTTTTCCCTTCTTTCATGTCAGCTTTAACACATGAACAAGTTGGATCTCAAAAATACATCATGGTGGACCTTTGGAAGGTTTCAATGGTGGGCATCACTCTCTCCACTATTTTCTGTGGTGGGGTCCACTCTAGCCTAGGATCTCCCTCATTCTTTATATCATGCCCTAAAATCATATCTCAAGATGCATGGGTGTTATAAAATTTTGGTGGAATTCATAAAGTTTTTAATAGTAGGGATTCAATCACGGCTGTTTCATGAGGAGAATCGGGGAAATGTGTCAAATTAACATATGTGAGACATTTTGGATGTTAGTTAACAAACTACTTGTTCTAGACTCAATACTTAATTTTCTTACTTTCAATTCAGACTTTAGATTTAGATTTCAGGTTCAGGCTTCAGACTTTAGATTTAAAGGCTCATTTATAAATAAATTTGATAGGGTTGACTCAGGCTCAACCCAGACTCACCCATTTAATAAAAAAAGGTTTAGATATAAAATTTGGAGCCATACCCATTTACTAAATGAGAAGATTTGGTTTTGGCTAAACCCACCTCAAATCCAACCATTTACAGCCTAACAGCTTGGAACATATTGTTTCCATTTTATATATAAATGTGGGACCCACAACAATGTAAACTTGAATCCACTCCGACCATGGGGCTTACTGGGTCATGTTGGCTCAAGGCCCTTGATGAGGCATATCCAAATCTATAAATGAGTTTGGGTGGACCTTCTTCTACTAGACCCGAACCCAAACTTATGCTCATTTATAAATAAAATTGATAGGGTTGACTCACGCTCAGACTCGCCCATGTAATAAAAAAGCCTATATATAAAATTTGGAGTCTTGCCTTTTTGCTAAATGAGCAGATTTTTTGCTACACATACCCCAAATCCAACCATTTACAGCCTGACAGCTTGGAACATATAGTTTTCTTTTTTAATACATAAATGTGGGACCCACAACAATGTAAACTTGAATCCACTCCAACCATCTGTTTTACCAGGTCATATTGGGTCATGGCCCTTGATGAGGCATATCCAAATCTTAAGTGGGCCGCACACTAGTGGGTAGAGTGATACCCACCGTTGAAACCTTTCGGGGTCCCGGATGTTTAGTCGCCATCCATGTTTCTCAACCGCCCACGTTGATATTTATGGGTTTGTTTTGTTCTATTATTATTATTATTATTATTATACATGTAATGTTCTTACTCTGGACAGAGGCGTGAGAGCTTGGTGCCTCTCATCTCTCTATTCCTTTTAAACAGTCTCAACCATTGTATATACCCTTGGAACCGTTCATTTGAAGCAAGATTTGAAAATGACCCATTGTTCGCTGAGCTCTATCCAAGGAGCCCATTCTCCTTACATATCTCTTAACGGTAAATAAAAATATATTTTAATAGCGTATGCCAATTCATGGTTTAAAATAGTGTGTATACAAGTCTTATATAAAAACTAACCGGTAATTTTGAAGTGTATAATATGTGCTTTGTATTGATCGATTTATTTTGATATCTAGATGACCCATTTGATGGATCCAAATGTGATGGACATTTGATGATGTGCTAAGGATGAGAAAACTGGATGATTAGGATTCTAATTATGTATGTGTACCATTGTACGATCGGTTTAATAAACAGATGAGCACAAAATAGTTGTTTGAACTGATCCATGGACGGCCTGTACACTGTCATTTTCGGGTAACTTGTACACGTGTGTAGAGTATTTAGTTCACGATTTCAATGGTAAGTCATGTATATTTAGTTCACGATTTCAATGGTAAGTTAGGTATATATCTAGGAAACAAACAACATGGACATGTTAGATCTATGATAAGATGTGTGTACGAGCAAATATGAAAACCTTGTAATTAGTTTATTGTGATAAGGGTGGTCCAAAATCAAAGCGAGTGATTGGATCTCTTAAGCTAGCGATATTGAGTTGTTTCAATGGTCAGTTCGTTGAACGGATGAGTATACTAAGGTTTACGGAGGCCTAAAATTATTATGGTATATAAGAGTGTATAAGCATGTGTAGGTATGCATTCTTTATTACATCTTTATTTAAAGAAAAATCTAAATGCCAAGATACATGTGAAAAAGCACTCGTGTATCTACTCGTGCATGGAAAATCTCGAGATATTACACAACTAATATGAGTGACTAAAGGTCTGAATATGAATCATTTTTTCATGACAGACTCACACTCTTGTACAATGTAAGGGTAAGACATAAACTAACACCAAGTTGGCTCACAATGGTGGAGATTGTCTATCTTGATCCAAGTTAGTCCCCTCACAAAGATGATTATACATCTCATGAACTAGTGTCTACAGGTGTGTCCCACGCACTTGTGACCGTCATGGTCTAACAGGGTACTAAGATTAATAGACCATGACTCTCCCAAGTTAATGATCATCTTGTCCAATCTAACATTCCTAATGACTACTAAAGGAATTACTCTTCAACATACCTAATAGCCATAGGATGAGAGCAATGCTAAATTTGTCTAAGGTATATCGCATTGTGACACCCCCTTACTTTCGACACTAGAATGCTACCATGAGAACCTAATTTAGTATGAGGGCAAATTCAATTTGTGCAAAGGTTTGATCTTCCTAATGTATGAATCAAGAATCAATTCCTTGTGGGTATGGATATGCCATTGATCATTTGTAATGTTTCACGGTGTGTATGCTCCACGCTAAGCCCCTGAGCCTTAAAAGCCCTACTTCTAAGAGTCAAACCACAACAAACTCTTAAGAAGAAGATTTCCTATTAGGGTAGGGTAGATCGCCTAATATCAATGATCTGGATCAGCAATATGATCATTTACAAAATCTAGGAAACCCAATCTAAGACCACCTTAAAGGTTGGGCACAGTTGGCTAGGTCCACCATCGATCAGGCTTATGACACTCGAACCACAAACCATCACCCTACTTCGACCGTGGCTAAGAAGACTATCATTGGAATTTACTCAATCGGACCTTGGGGGATCCTCACAATCGTTGACGCTCAAGATTAGAGGGATCCAACCATCAGATCAATGGAAATCCCAAGAGATAAGCAAAACTCACTCGATGTGGCCCACCTAAGCCTTAGATACACCTCATTCTTAAAACTGGACACTCAATGGAGCTGACAAGATTGATAGATGGAGTATATTTTGCAGTACATCACGGTGGACCCCACATTAGTGGTGTGCATGCACTGAGGATGTGTGCACCCGTTGTGCATTAGAAGTATGCATATATTGTCATTTTTATGGTAATGTGAAATTGCGTCAAATTATAGAGTTTGTATGATTATAGAGTTTATCAGATTACAGTAGATAGGACTGCACATTCATACCATCCATTTTTACGGTAATGTGAAATTGCATATTATAATTTTCTTTATCGCATCATTAATTATTTATGTTTCAAACATTATCTAATATTGCAATAGCAAATCATGGAGGTTCAACTTGACTTGTTGTGTACTTATGGAGCTGGGAATCATAAGGATCGACACCAAATGAAGATGGAAAAAGTAAATGAAAATCTTGTAGCTATAACCGAAGATGTCGGTAAACCGAAACCTTTATGAAAATATGAAGTAGTAAGATCTTACTTGCACATGTACTTAGTCTTAAATGATATTATTTACTTTGGAAAGCCATGCATTTAACTGTTGTTTCATTTGCTGTGCTTGATAGGTATACTTCCCATTGAATGCAAGACAATAACACCGGTTGATAGGTGTTGTTTATTCGAAGAAGAGAGAGGTTATTTTGTATGCCAACATGAATATCGAATGGAAAGACAAAAATAATTTGGTCATTGCCTATGCAACGGAAGGCCTCAAGTGGTTATTTCACATTCTTGATGGTGGATTTAAGTTTTGTTTGAAGGCATGAAATGTGAAGATGATAACCGATAGACCGGCGCAACAAAACGGAGATGATTGCAGTGTATTTATGCTAAAATTCATAGACTTCCTATGTAGCATTATTGTAATTGATTTCCAACTTGTAAGTAAATATTTTATTCGTCAACACATTAAATCTTGATTGCTTTGTATTTTATTTTAATATTATTTCAAACTTTTTTTGTAGGAGGAAATCCCTAAATTCCGAAAGACAATCGCCTACGATTGTCTGCAGCACAAGAAAGAATCTGAAGCTACCTTCTTGGCAAAATAATAACAAAGAACAACTAACGAAAAAATCCAAACACTGACGTTGATGAATTATTTTCAAATGGAATGTTGATGATATTTGTTTTTGAATGGATTGGTGTTTATATTATTTTTAGAATGGATTGCTGATGATATTGGTTTTAAATGGATTGATGTTGATTATATTTTCCATATTAATGTTTGTAACGGATTGGTGAATGAAATTGGTCGTAGTTATGTCCCATCGGTTGTAATTGTCATCCATTGTGGGTCGTAGTTCTATTTGTTTGTTGATCGTGGTTATCATGAACAATGGATCGTGGTTGTCATCCACAATGGAACCACTATGGATGACAATCACGATCCATTTGAAGGGTCATGGTTCACATACACAATGGATTGTGGTTGTCATCCAACCATGACCTTTTGATGATCGTATTGGTTTGGCTTTTGAAAGAAGGCATCTACATGTTGGGTCACACATATCACCTACTAAGCAGCTCCAATCCTGCACATGTGCCTTGTTTCCACGTGTGAGATGGACACACTTACAAAGGAAGCAGATTAAGTGCGGCCCAGGTCTCACTCGACATGGTGCGACCCTAACCATGGGCCCCACATTTATGTATGTATTGTATATCCACGTTGTCCATCCATTTTTTCAGCTCATATTAGGGCATGATCGAAAAAAATGAATTAGATCCATATCTAACGTGGACCACACCACCATATGAAACCATAGTGATTGACCATTAAAAACTTCTCGTGGGCCACAAAATTTTTGGATGAAGTTGATATTTGTTTTTTTCCCCTCCACCCAGGTTTATTGACTTATCAACAGGTTGGATGGAAAATAAACATTATAGAAACATTACGGTGGGTGCTAGGAAGTTTTTACCCGTGGGTGTTCAAACACCATTGTTTCCTGTAGTATTGTTCACTTGAGGCTTGGATCTACTTCATTTTTGGGCTCATATCCTAAAATGAGCTAGAAAAGCATATGAACGGTGTGGAGGTGTGCCACAGGGGTCATGTCCATGGCCGACCGTCTTGGGTGAGGCCGGGGCCGTACTTAAACTGCTCCGGCCTACGAAGTTGCGAGTTAACGGGTAATTTTTTTACCGTAGACACCACCTTTTGCCTACCTTACCAGCCTCGACAGACCACAAGCATAGATAACCAAACTAGACCGTACGGACAATCTATTTCGGACGAAAATAACCCTCCTTTTTAACCCGCCAAGAGAAAAATAATTACCCTAAATACAGCATCTACTTTGGTAATTATTTCCGAGTTAACTCAGGAAACTGTGTGCTCTTGTAGTGCATGAGAATCCATAGGCATGGACCCAGTAAGCACACGTGGCATCATGTACCTCACTCAGAAATGTAGACAATGTCGGATCAAAGGACATTGAAAGCAAAATCAAATTGAAAGTACAAGAAAAATGGGTCTCTTTAATGAGCAATAAAAATTAGTAATTTCAACGGTCACAAATCAACACTCAAATGTATAGTTTAGTATCGTCTAATCATATACAATTTTGGGGCTCTGATCCATTGACATTAATCTCACTAATTCAGTATCTACGATTAGGGAAATTGTATGCCATGTGTCTAATGTATAAGTGCATGTATATTGCTCATTATACGCTGCCAGAGTATCAAGCGCCACGGAGGATTTTCTTTTTCCTTTTCTTTTACATTACTCGGGCAGCATGGGACGCGGATTGCGTCGTACCCCCAACCGGACGGTAATCCGTCCGGGCAGGGCTCTGTGGGGCCCACCGTGATGTAAGTGTTTTATCCGCGCATTTCATCGTTTTTATAATGTCATTTTAAGGTATGATTCAAAAATAGAGTCAGGTACAGGGCATAAGTGGACCACAAAGTGGGTATTGAACATCGACCGTTAAAAACTTCTTGGAAGCTGGAGAAGCTTCGGATCAAGCTGATATTTGTGTTTTCACTTCATCCACGTCTGCATGACCTTATTAATAGGTTGGATGGTAAAAAAACATCACGGTGGCCCTTAAAAAGGCTTCAACGGTGGGTGTCATTATCATTGTAGCTTCCTTTGATGTGGTCCACTTAAGCCCTGTATCTAACTCAATTTTTGCATCATACCTTAAAATGACATAATAAAAAGATGAACGGCGTGGATAAAATACTTACATCACGGTGGGCCCCACAGAGCCCTGCCCGGACGGATTACCGTCCGGGCAGGGGTAGGACGCAATCCGCTTCGGGGCAGCATGTGAGTCTTGATAGGCAGGCACTCGGAATTATTTCAGTGGCATACATTAAGTTAAATTAAACTGAAGAAATTCGTAACCCATTGTGTTTGAAGTAAGGCTCACATCAGGTTGGCCGAACAATCATACCCTATCATTTGCAGCCAGTTGCTTGTTATAAACATTGTACCAAGGGTTGTTTGGATTCATGAAAATCATGAGAAAAGAAAGTGTTTTTTAGAAAACTTTATTTTTAGAAAAATGTGAGAAATAAAATATTGTTTTCCTTGTTATTTTTTAACAAGATTTACATATTTATTGTTTAATGAAATATATATTTTTTTAAAAAATAATTTTAGTCACAAGCATGTGCTAGTACGTGCCATATATGGGGCGCTTAAAGATGAATCGTGACACATGACACACATGACATATGTGGGCACTTATATTGTGGCAGGCACGATACATGTGAGTTGTTCTAAGTTGCATGATAGTAGCAGGACACGCATTGGCACATGTTACAACCAAAGTTTTGTTTCAAGTTGTATGATAGCAGGACACGCATTGGCACATGTTACAACCAAAGTTTTGTTTCAAGTTGTATGATAGCAGGACACGCATTGGCACATGTTACATGTGAGTTGTATGAAGTTTTGTTTTAAGTTGTATGATGGTAGTAGGACACGCATTGGCACATGTTACATGTGAGTTGTATGAAGTTTTGTTTTAAGTTGTATGATGGTAGCAGGACACGCATTGGCACATGTTACATGTGAATTGTATGAAGTTGTATGATAGTTGGAGGACAAGCATTGACACATTTAACATCTGGGAAATAAAGTTAAATAAGATCAGTTGTGCACATTTGCACCATTGGCACATGTGGCATATTTGGAGAATTCAAGATGGGCAATGGCATATGTGTAGATTTTGACAGAACTAGTTACAAGCCTTTCGTGCCCACCATTCCCTTCGTTTACTACCATGGAGTTGGTTACTGTTCTCTTCATCCTCACCAACTCGAGATGCATATAGACAAGGTTATGCGTCAAACTTGCAAACTTGCAGTCCCTCACTGTAGTTTCAATAACGACATGACTCTAACATACTAGAGAGACATTGCGTCGACAGCTTGTGGGACTGCAACTCCAAGAAGTTGGAACTCTAGTTTTTGTTCCATCATTCTCCAAAGATTACATCCATTACTCACATATTTGAACGCCTGCATATCCTGTCCTTGGCTTGTCTCACCATTTTCAGCCTTAGATTTGAATTGGTTGGTCATGGCTTGCCCATTTTTAGAGAGTCTTTTGCTCATCTCCTTGCAAATCACAAGGTCAGATGATGCAAGTCTAGCTTTTAGATCAAATGGTTGTTTGAAGGTCCTGTGTTCGAATCTTGGGAGCAACAATTATGCCTACTTAATATACTCCCATCATGGGCCAGTAAAATCAAGTCTAGCCTAGTAACTGGGAATTCAAGCCTATGTTTATGTGTGTATCCACCCTACACATGTTGGAGAGTGTTAAAGTCCCCTTGATATACATTGATGCACCATCATCTAACGGCTCGAACTTTTAGATGTTGACATCTGCAAAGAGATGAGCGAAAGATTCTCTAAAATTGGGTAAGCCATGACCAATCAATTCAAATATAAGACTGAAAATGGTGAGACACGCCAATGATGGGGTATGCAGGCATTCAAATATGTGAGTAATGGATGTAATCATTGGAGAATGATGGGCCAAAAATAAGAGTTTCAACTTCTTAGAGTTGCAGTCCCACAAGATGTCGACATCTGTCGTACAACAGATGACACTCTAGTATGTGAGAGTCATGCCATTACTGAAACTGTGGTGAGAGACTGCAAGTTTGACGTATAACCTTGTCTATATGCATCTCGAGTTGATGGGGATGAAGCGAACAGTGTAAACGAAGGGAATGGTGAGCACGAAAGGCTTGTAACCATATTCGAGAAATAACTGACACCATGCAGCTTCCACTCAAGTTAGTGTGTTTTGAATCACGTCTAATGGTAACTTCTCCATCCTGAATAGACATTGAAACAACACAAAGCAATTAACAGCTAAGATAAATTCACCCAAAATTCGACAATATTTAGACAATGAAATTCTCCCATCAAGTTATATTTTCATGCAATCCAAACATATCAACTTCAAAAGAAAATGAAAGTGACGCAAGGAAGGACGTAATGAGGTCAATCACTGTCTTCCACGATTGATAAACACCCTAAATTCACAAGAGAGAATTCTCGAATGCATGAGAGATAATATAATTTTTGAGAATTTTATTAATTGAATAATTGATTGCTTCTAAAAAAATAAGTTTAACATCCTTAAATAACACTCAACAAACCCTAAAACATAATAATAATAATAATAATAATAATAATAATAATAATAAAGTCCTAATCAAATAAGGAAGTAAATTCCAAAAAACCTGCAAATGTTCGCCGTCTGTCAATCTATGAATTTCGTCCTCTCAACCCAAATGGTTGACCTATCAAACAGGCCTTCGACCTGTCAAAACTGGTAGAAATTGTCCACCAATCAATTTGAAATTTCTTGTGGAATTTCGACTCGTCGACTAGATCTATTAATCGGTTGAACTATGCTGAATTTTGTCAACTACTCTTTGGGCTTCTTCCAGTCCACGTGTGTTAGGAATGTGCTTGATCCTCATCCTACATGACAAAAAAAAAAAAAAACCAAAAACATAGGCAAATTCACCCAAAATCTGACAATATTCAGACACAATCTCCATGTCAAGCAAGTCAAAGCATCTTTTCAGCAATCCTATTGTGACGCAGGGATGAACGTGATGAGGATAACTACTCCAAATCCACAAAGCTTCTCTGGACTCCTCATAGAGACTTCTCAAATCCACGAGGAAAGAAAGCAGAAAATAGAAATAAATTTTAAAAAATTCGAAATTGATTAATTGATGAATAAAAACGAGTTCACAACCCTTTAAATAGGGGTACCAAGCAATGGGAAAGAAATTAAAATCAAACTACAACTCAAACTCCTAGAATCCGCGACTTACTATAAATAGTAAACTTACTATTTATAGACGGTCATGATGCCTACTAGTGCGCAAGGTTTTCGACCAAAAATAGTAAGTGTCCTATTTGGCTTCACCAAACCGTTCTCCTAATTATTCTAAGCTCTTTTCACGTTGGGCGCAACTCTTAAAGCCCGACGGATGAAGAGTTATAATCAAACTAAAACTTACTATTTATAGTAAAAACGAAATTAAAACAGGGAAACGACCATCGATTCAGGGGTTTTTCGCAATTCCGGGCTGCGCAACACAGCATAGCTGAGTTGGTTGGCTTCAGTAGCTCGTTCTACCCCAAAATCATATATTTTACGTCAGATAACTCATTCCGGATTGCAAGATACGCCCGATTTAAGGTTCGATGGTCTGGATCACTTCTGTCGTCGACCGGGCCTTTTCTGATCCATCTTGGCCATGTAACTGTCTGCGACCGACTCTACATCATATTGTCTTCAACAGAATCTGTTTGATTGTGTAGCTCTCACCTTCTCCACAGAAACAACCATGTAAGGCACGTTTCTTCCATACATTGGATTCAGATTTGATGATATATGGATTTATTGCTTCATGAAATGCAGAAAAGTTTGGCGTCACCCGGGGCTATTACCCCACAATGTGAATTTGGTTTGGTGGTATCATATGGTTTCTTATAGTGGGAATGGAAGATAGTAGGCAGAAATGTAACAATGTTATTTGTCAGAGCAGGGATTTAGAGTTGAAAAGGCAACGAGTGGGCATGTTGTCAATATGTCGCTTCATTTTAGCAGGAAGAAAGATGTAAATGGTTTCTCGGTTATTTGCAATATAAATCTGAGTTAGTCCGTTGATTTTAGATTCTGTGTAGAATCTCATTAAAAAAAACTTAAAAGAAAACATAATCATCATCATGTAAGCCTCATCTCAACTAATTGGGGTTGACTGCAGGAATCCAGTTCAACCATTCCACTCTATCAAGGACCATATCTTCAGTTGTCAGGTTCCTGAATCAGTTACTATATTTGAACTTACTGTTTGACTTTGTTACTGAATGTGTATTTATGCTAATGTTACTATGGAAAGCCGGACTAAGTAGGAAAAAAAAAACAACTAAAGAATCTCCTACACCTTACACGAGAACAACACTCTTTATATCATTATATAGTTCATTGACTGTGAGGTGGCACACCTACAATAAGCTACTTTACTCTCTTCCTAGAAAATCGGCAAATGCATGACGTTGTTGTTCTAGCCAGCAATCTAAATCAGAGCACCGCCTCTGTGAAACGTGACAATCATATAAGAAATTTCCAATCTTTCAACAGCCTAAAGTTCTACAAAACTTTCTGAAAAGGAACTTTACTGCACAGGTTATGCATGAGCAATTCCAAAACACACTCAAAATGGGTCCTACCGTGGCTAAGTTTATTATTTCAATCCTTTTTGGCCCTTCTCTCTGGTTTGCTAACGTAATGATTTGCCTGTCCTAATTTTTAATCTTGCCTCTTGTGATGGTGGTTTTTCAACTCCCAAGTTTTCCTTTAATGCCTTTTTATTTTTTTTTACTCTAAAAAAACTCTCATACAAAAAATTTCACTGTAAACCAAACAAGTTAGGTAAGACAGTGGCAGAAATAACTCTCAAGCGAAATTATGGTTTAAAAAGTGACAAGCCGTGTGTGTGTGTTTTTTTTTTCTACATGTTTCTTATACATCTTGAAATTGCTCGAGTTAAAAATGACCATGGATTGCTTCATTGTTAGTTACTTGGTTGCCATTCTTGGATAAAAAGTAAATTGGTGCTATGATCCAGTAACTATATGATTTTTTGTTACTAATACTACATTCTTTATTTAAAATGCATGTGTCAAAAGAGACATGGAAAATGATCCTCTCCCCAACATTGTTGTGTTACTCCGGGAAGCTCCTACTAACAAAGAGCTGAAGGTGTTCATTCATAGGAATTTTCATACTGCCTCTATCCTTATTCATTACTCTCAGCCATCTCAAACAATTCATCAGTTGTATGCCATGTTATAATAACACTCCAAACCAAGATTTTCCCTCGTTCTTTTTGCACTAGCCAGTATTGGTGTTGTTCACAAAAGTTCTGCTATGTATCGCGAAAGTTTTGCACTAGCCAGTCTTGGTACTGATACGCTACTGGGCCCTTGTTGGGAAACTTTGCTATGTATCACAATGTATCAATCATAAAGTATTGCTATGTATCACAAGGTATCGATGATACATTAAGTGCGTTGACCTATGCGAAAATATTGGGAAAATTGCCAAAACCCCGCAAAGATTATTTTCTTTGAATTTTTTTGTTTTCATTACATTCTTAAGAAAATTTTGATCACTTAAAGGGATTTGGGTGCAGAAATTGAGATTGAAGAGCGTGTGGTACCGGAACCCAAATTTGTGAGTTTTTGCGGATTTGAACAGTTCTGTTTCTTATCTAAATACCTTGGAAATCAATGAAATGAAGTTCATAATTTATGATTTTGCATGTTTTGTATGTTCAATCAAATGTTATAAACTCCAATTTTCAAATTTTGAGAAATTGGGGAAATCTAAAATTTCCTTCATTTCACTCATTTAGCTTGCAATTAGAGGTTGAAAAAAAAATAAAATCACATTTGAGTGTTTGGAGGCTGAATTAAAGATCGATGAAACATTTTGAAACTTTTCAAAAAAAAAATCTTAATTAAAAATAATTTTATTTGAAAACAAGTAGAATGACGAGATGTCATGTATTGTATTTATGAGTGTATATTGATCCTAACATCAGCCACATTTGTTTCTTTATTTTCAAAAACTAATTAAGTTTTTAAAAAATTATAATTGAAAAATATATATTTTTAAATAAATGCACCATATATTGTAGGACATATTTAATGTAGGTATTTAGTACATTGGATCTGCTATTAAGTGAAATAAATTGTAGAACTATCAGTGATTTCTTTTATATGAATTGATTTTTAATGCAGTTGCATCACTTCTAGTTCTATTTGACAGTGAATGGTTTAGCATCCTATATGATAAAAACTTATCATGTGCATTTGATTTTTATTATCTTATGAATTTGAACTGTGTAATGATATGTCCTTTTTAACATTCCTGAAGTTGAAAATTTCAATCAAATTCCCAATGTTTTCCCAAAAAAAGCGATACATTGTGCAATACATCTAATATTGCCCATGCAATACCCAATTTTCTATAACCCAATGGTTCCATGCCTTTGTGGATACCAATACTGAAAACATTAGCCATACCACCTTGTTTTTTTTTAAAATTTTACCCATAGTTCACAGCAAATTCATTGAAAGAATAAATGGTAGGGTAGACAAGAATCATCACCAACATCCTAGCCCTTCTCCCAGCAATTAAGCCCCAGCTAAGGCAATACTCCCATCCATCTCAACCCTGCCTTGATCTCAAATCTCTACACACCAAACCACTTTTGGACGCAAAAAGGAGGCTATGACATTAACAATTTATATGAGATGCTGATAATATAAGGAAGATAGAAATAACTACCGTAAGATAATTTTTATGGAAATGCCATTAGCAACCGCTCTTGATGGCTAAGTGCACACCGGCCCTTCGACCATCGGTATGCCATTGTGCAAATTTCGTCCTAGTGGAAAGGACAGTTGCATTTAGCAGTTAGGAGTGTGTCTACATAACTGCCTCCCTCATTGTTATGATCAATGTTTCAAATAGTGCCCACAGCGTAGCTACAGCACTACATAGCGCACCAAAATAACGAACGTTTTACTGTAGCGTACACTACAGGGGTTGTGTCCTCCAACTGTGTTGACGTCACCAAATTATGTGCCTCGAGGATGATCTCTGTATTATATCTGCACCGTCCATCCATTTTGAGAGATAATTTTAGGGCATTAGCCCAAAAATGACCCTGATCCAAAGCTCAAGTGGATCACACCAGGGAAAGCACTAGAGACAATGATTTCCACCATTGGAACCTTCCTAGGGCCATCATGATGTTTATTAGCCATCCAACCTTTTCAAAAGATCACACTGACTTGGATGAAGGTAAAAATAAATATCAAGCTGATCCGGAACTTTTTAACCCCTAAGAAGTTTTCAGTGATAAATATTCGATCCCCACTACTTTATGTGGTGTGGTCCATTTGAGATTTGGATCTATCCCATTTTTTAGCTAAAGCCCTAAAACAATTTCACTAAATAGATGCATGGTTTGAATATAACTAGTAGATCATGGTGGGCCATATAACTTCGTAAGGTCAACACCACGCAATCCACTTCCCTCTCAACTGTTTTACATTTCATTACAAAACATGAAACTAAAAATGAACGGATCTGAAAGTTAATTGAGCGGGAAACAACATTTCATTATAGAAGATGAAACTAAAAATGAGCGGATCCAAAACTTAATTGAGCAGGAAACAGTGAGAATTGAACTTCCACCATTGAAACACAGTAGACATTGAACGTTCACCGTTGAAACATTCGTGGGCCACGTAAGGTTGAATCGGCACACCCAGATCCATAGCTCAATTGGCTGACTGAGTGGAGATACCTCGTTTCAACACTCGAGGTCTTGGTATTGATTCCTAGCGGGGGTGGCTAACATAGAGTGTGTACTGAGTGTAATAACAAGCACCCATGGGCCACGTAAGGTTGAATCGGCACACCCAGATCCATAGCTCAATTGGCTGACTGAGTGGAGATACCTCGTTTCAACACTTGAGGTCTTGGTATCGATTCCTAGCGGGGATGGCTAACATAGTGTGTACTGAGTGTAATAACAAGCACCCACCCCTCCCCCCCCAACCAAAAAAAAAAAAAGTGTTTTGAATCAGGCTAATATTTTAGTATTTTCAACTCATCCTAAGAGAAAATGACCTTAAGAAGGGCATGGATCACATATAAACATCTAAGATTTCCAAAGAGATTTCAATGATTGGACATTTTCATATTCATTTGAGTTTTAGATCTAACTCATTTTTTATTCATGCATCAATGTCATATGGCAAAATAGATGTACTGGGTAATTTCTCACAAATATCACAGTGGCCCACCTAGCTTCTTAGCATGGCTGGGACAAGTGGTCCACTTTAGAAAAGAAAAAGAATCTTACTCCACCGTCTCTCACTACGCTAAAATTGCAGATTTGCGGCCTATTTTTGCGACGGATTTCGTCCGTCGCAAAAATTGCTTGGTTTAACGACGGATTTAATCCGTCGCTAATGGAAAAGGTCCGTCGCTACGCCCATCGTTCTCAAAAATCCGGTCCAAACGTCGCGCAATTTCGCGACGGATTGAAATCCGTCGCTAAAATCTGATTTACGACGTATTTACGACGGATTTTGGTCCGTCGTACGTTAGTGACGGACTGAATCCGTCGCAAATTTTGATTTTGCGTCGCTAATTATATAGTCGCGGCGACGCTTTTCAGTCGCTTTTGCGACGGATCATGGTCCGTCGTAAAAGGACTTTTGCCTAAACACTTTTTTTAAAAGAATATGGTGGAAAACCATGTTTTTTCTATTCTAAGAATTGTTTTTTAATACAAATTCAGCGGTTTAATTGTACATATTTGTATCTAATATTATTTTTTAATAATTGATTGAATGAAAAAAAAAACAAAATTAAATAAATAAAAATTGTTTTTATATCAAATGAGTGGAAATCATTAATTTTTAAAAATTTAAAACTAATATTTAAATGATTTAAATGATCTGGCCACAAATGGCAGTTTTTTGGTGGGCCCAACGTGATGTATCTGTTTATCCCTGCTATACATCCCTTCTCTTAGATCATTTTTAAGTATGAGCATAAAAGTAGAGTTGATCAAACGCTCAAGTGAACCACATCACATATGACTCTTACATTTAATACAATCCAAACTTATTGTTTGGTGTGGTCCGCTTGAGAAAAGGATTTGCTTTATTATTGGGTAAGGGCCTTACAGTCTTGAGTGAGGCCGGATCTAGCCTAATACGCTCCCATGCAACACATTCCTAGTATAAAGAGATAAAAAAAGGAAAGTGCTGATATGTGAAACTTCCGTCATATATATCAGATCCACACCTGTTTTTTCGTACCATTGTATTAAATGAGACAAAACATGAGTCAGATCAAGGCTCAAGTCGGCCACACTACAAAAACAAATGGGAATTGGACGAACAATGGGAATCGTACACCTGCTATTAAAAATTTCACATAAGATTCTGATCAAGCTGATATTTGAGTTTTCCCTTCATCTAGGTCATTGTGACCTTATGAAGAGGTTAGATGGCCAAAAACTTAGTGGACCTAGAAAGGTTTCAACGGTAGTTGTTTGATCCCCATTGTATTATGTGATGTGGTCCACTTGACATTTAAAAGTCATGTTGTGTAACACAATCTATTTGGAAGAGAGAGATTCGGTGTTAGCAGGAGTCATCGACAATAACATGGATCAATGAGAAGCACGGATCAATGAGAAGCTCAACTGAATTGAATTTTCTCGTGCCTTCGACACAAACAATTTGCACTCAAAATAATAACAGCTGGGATAAAACATAGATTGGCCCCATGGGTACCGTCAAATAGCTACGTGGCATGATATGCAATCCGCATCCCATTCTTAGTTAGCATGAAAGTTTGGTATTTTTCTTTTACCAGCTCTTTATATACGAAATAATAAAGATTCCCCAATAAACAAGACCCTGTATGCAAGCAAAGCTGCCAGCCTAGATTCCCCAATAAACAAGACTGTCCTGTCTATGAGACCCGGTATGCAAGCAAAGCTGCCAGCCTAGATACGCCAGGTTACTGGAACGGGGGCGACCAAAAGCTTTTTTTAGGTCCCACCATGGTATCTTAGATTCGGAGTTATAGTGAGCCATACCACAAGAAATGATAAAGATTGAGCAAACTACCATTGCGGCTATTTTTGATCCATATAAGTTTTGTATCAGGATGATATTTGTGTTTTACCTTCCTTTTGATGGGAATCACCTTCCGAATGAGTTAGAGAGGATATACATATCACGATGACCCAAGAAAGTTTCAGGGGTGAGCATTTTTCATTCCCTCACTTTCTGTAGCGTGGCGCACTTGAGTTTTGGATTTGCCTTAGTTTTGAGTTTATGTCATAATATTAGCTAAAAGTAAGCCAAGCTGGAATGGCATGGACATTGTGGTGGAATCAATGTAGCATGTGGTTAAGTGACCCATGGTAACTGGGTTGTAGAAAATTTTGTGTTTATGCCCAAGTCTTGTATCTTGGACAAGCTATCTAGGTCATGTTGATCTATACTAGTTACTGTGTTCTTGGTTCGTCAATCGCCTTAGAATAGTGAGCAAACTAGGATTGTTTTACTGTTTGGAGAGCTTTATAGCGGCGATGGCAACTGTAGTTAGAATGGGCCATTCTATCTATGCATGCATGGATGGTTTGAGAAACTACCAATGCAACTTTGCTTGAATCCAACATCGTCCCTCAGTCCAGTTATAATGCTAGCTGTGCTTCTAATACTCGCTGCCTTGACCGGAAACTCTGCCAAGTCAACTCAAGTAGAAGGGACTTTGACTAGTTGCTTGTTGGCTTCAAAGCTGTTGATCAGGGTTGAAACCTTGGGAGCGGATTACATAAGACCCGGACAGACCCAACACAGTTTGGCCCTTACCGTGGAGCCCACCTTGATGTATTTATTTTGTGCCCACACCATCCATCCGTTTTTTCAGATAATTTAAAGGGCATTATCCAAAAAATGAAGTAGATCTTATTATCAGGTGGACCATACCTTAACATTATGCACTGTTTATTTGTAATCCAACTTATTGATAAGGTTATATGTTAGCCTAGATGAAGGGAAAAAACACATATTAGCTTGCTCCAAAACTTTTGTGGCTCATTAATGGCCAATCACCACTATTTCATATTTTATGGTCCACGAGATAATTCAATCTGCTTCCTTTTTCGGGATAATACTAAAATTATCTTAAAAACAATTGGATAGAGTCAATATAAAATACATACATCAAGTTAGGTTCCACAATAAGGGCCATACCATCTTGGGTGAGTCCGGGGTCTCACCTAATCCACTCCCTAAAACCTTAATTAATAGTCATCTGCTCCGTAAAATCTTAATATATAGTCATTCTGAAGCTGAGTCTCAGAGAAACTCAGTTTCCAAACTTGACTCTATCCAAACTTGACAAGGCTCGTCCAGTCGGCTCAACAAACCACTCGACTCGATATTGACTTGATGTGTCTCAAACCGGTTCAACTTTCTACCAATAAAAGAAACACTGCAGCTAAGGAGATCGATTTGAACCCAAAGCAACATTTGGAAAGCATGGCCTTGTTAACCGTATTCCATAAACAAACAAGAGTTATACTCTTTTTATTTTAATTACAAATAAATTTAATATGTAATAATTTCAATTACTTATTCACACCATATATTTCTTCAATTATATATTATAATATCAAGTCCAGTTTTCAGCTTGTCCACCTATGACGCCAACTGGCTATACGGACGCGGATTAGATACTTACAGGTTGAGTAGCGAGACTCTAATGAAGTGACGTAACCAAGTTATGTAGACCCCACTATGATGTATGTGTTGTAACTATAATTTCCATATATTATTTGAATGCATAATCCAGAGAACGAGGCAGATCCAAAGCTTTAGGGGACCTCACCACAGAAAACAAAGGGAAGATTGATGCCCACCATTGAAACCTACTTAAGGCCCACCGTGATGTTTTTTCGAAATCCAACGTCTTCAAAAGTTTTTTATAAAAAAAAAACATTAAAGAAGGGAAAATACAAATATAAGCTTGATCGAAAACCTCCGTGGCCTTTTAGAAGTTTTTAATAATGGTGGTGTCACTCTTTAATGTCTTCTGTGGTGGGTCCATTGGAGCTTTGGATTGACTCATTCTTTAGATCTTATCCTAAAATGATCTGTCCATATGGATGGACGGCATGGATACAAAACATACATCATGGTGGGGCCCACAGAACTTAGTGACATCACTTAAGTAGCTACTCAAACCTGTAAGTAGCCAATCCGCGCCCTGGCTATACACCAGGAAAATCTTGCTTGCTGCAATGTAATTGGATCATCACACTGCATTTAATGCATCAATGCTGGCAACGTAAGAAATGATGTAGACCGATCACGATGTAAGTAATGATGTGGACTGGACCAATCACGTGCCGTAGGAATGCAGGATTTGCCTGCTTGCGGCAAGCAAAGCATCCGAATTCATAAATATGTCGATCCTATTATTCATCCTGCAGTGGGCCCCAGCATTTTGGACGGTCTAGATTTTTCCAACAACCCTATAAATAAACAGCAACATAAGTCCACAAGCCAAGTAACCCACCCCAAACCATGGCACCCACGCTAAGCTTAAAGCTTCTGGTAAACAAGAACACAGGCGAGGTGTTATTCGGAGAAGCCAAGAAAGATTTCGTAGATTTTCTCTTCAGCCTCTTAGCATTTCCAATTGGGTCCGTTGCAAAGCTCCTCGCAAAGGAATACACGGTGGGATGCACTGAAAGTCTCTACGACAGCCTTGAAAATCTCGACGATGAATACATGCAACCTAAATTTGACAAAAATACCCTCCTCAAACCCAAGATTTACAATCCGATTAGCGGTCCGGATCCTCTCCTTTTGTTGCAAGGTGGCGCTTCCACCGCATCTAAGTACTACACATGCGGCTATAGCTACTCTCACCGCTTCGTCACAGATGTAGAGGGCGTGGGGTGTCCATCTTGCAACACTAGAATGACCGCTGAGGTTGTCTATGTTGGGCCTAGAGTGGTAGCGTCGGGATCGGACGGTGGAGGTGGTTGCGTTAAGGGTGTGGTGACTTATATGGTAATGGATGATTTGGCTGTGAAGCCCATGTCTACCATATCAGGCATTGCTTTACTTGCCAAGTTCCAAGTTAAGGATGTAAGTGCACTCGAGGAGAAGGTTGTGGAAGTGGGGTTCGATGAGGTACGGCGTCTCTCTGTTACTCTCTTTATAAGTTGGACGCGGATTTCCTGCGAATGCCTTCCGCAGGAAGATCAAGGATGCTGGTGGGGCCCAGTGCGATATTTGTGAGAAATCTATTCCGTCCATCCGTTTTTCGAGTTCATTTTAGGAGATGCGACCAACAATGAGGTATACAAAATCTCAAGTGGGCCACACGAGAGGAAACAGTGGGGATTTAGTGAACACCGTTGAAACAATCTTATGGCCATAAAATATCTGTACCAGGAATTTATTTATTTATTTTTCTTGTTTTAACTTCATCTTGGTGGGATTTACATTCTAGACGGTTTGGATGTCATAAAAATATGAAGGTAGAGCCCAGGAAGGTTTCAACGGTAGGAATTTCTTTCCCCAATTTTCCCTATATTGTGACCCACTTGAGTTTTGGATCCAAATATTTTTTGGTCACATGTCTTAAAATGAGCTCTAAAAACATATGAACGGGGTGGATTTCTAAAAAACATCATGTGGGCTAGACCAAGCATCCTTGCGCAGGAAGGCTTTTGCAGGAATTCCGCGTCTTATTGTGCAAGGAAGCGGATTGGCTGGTGTATCACACCACTGACCTGGGTGGTGTGTTGACGTCACTAAATTCTGTGTTATATCAAAACCGTCCGTCCATTTGGAGAGCTTGTAGTAAGGCTTGATCTTAAAAATAAAACAGATCCAAAGATCAAGTGGACCACACTCCAAAAAGAAGTTGGAGATTGAACATCTACCATTGAAACTCTTTTGTGGTCATAGAAGTTTTGGATCAATATCATATTTGTTTTTTTATCTTCATCCAGGTGAACAGATTGGATGGGAAATAAACATTATAATGGGCCCTACGAATATTTTAACAGTGAGAATCATTGTCTCACTGCTATTTGTGGTGTGGTCCACTTCAAATTTAGATATGACTCATTTTTGGGCTCACTCTCTAGAATTATCTCTCCAAATGGATAAACTGTGTAGATATATACATTGTTGTGGGGCCACGTAACTTTGATCTCATTTTAACCATTCGTACAACCAGTGCTCGTCTTCGCACGACACGACACGTACCCACACCAGGTTGCTGTTGTGTGGTACACAAACCAATCGGCTTTCTTATGTGGGTATCATTATCCCACTGCTGCTTGTGGTGTGGTTCACTTGAGATTTAGATCTGCCTCATTTGTTGGGATAATACCCTAAAATGTCACGAAAAAAATGAATGAGCAATGTGGATAAAACCCATCATCACGCTAGGCCCCACAGAGCCCCTGCTCAGACTTAGGTCTAGGCAGGGGCAGAACGCATTCCACTTCGGTTTGTACAAATGCTCCCATTTATCAGTGGTCCAAATTTGATTCCATGGGTCTCAGGCATCAAAATCCTTAAATTGGATGGAGGAGGTCTCACACACTATTTAGATCATAAAGTTATCCTTAAACTAGTGCCAACATGTCAACGTGTCGAGCCTGAATATTATCTGACTTTGAAGCCATGAAAATGGTTGGCTCTAGCATGAAAAACGCTTGGCTCAAACAGCCGGTTGATGTTGTTTGGATGTCCGGAAAATCTGTCGTCTCGATTGCACATACTAAAAGTTTCACAAACTCAACATAAACATGGTAGCCAGACTGAAATGGACTCGTATGTGGGCCACACATGCAAGGTAAATATTCAATTTGATATAGACCATCCACTATACGGTTTCTATGTTAATTTATTTCCATCTTAGTCAAATAAATGGCCACTTGCTTTTTGGTCCATGGATTAAATAGAGCGTTTAAACTATTAAAAAAATGTTTACTTTAAAAATAAATAAATAAATAAATAAATTTTAACGTGGACTTGCAATAACCTACTTTGACTGACATATCATTAATGAAAGTAGTCGTTATATGGATAAAAAATGGTCTTACCTCGATTGACTATTGACTATTTTTTTCACTGTTCTAACGCATTATATGTGGTAGATGTTACTTCGGATAACTGAGACCATGCTGTCAACTTTTTCGTGAGTTCGTAGAAGGATGTGAGTGTAAAACTTAATCAAATTCAAAACTTAGGTAGGACACTGAGAAATAGTGGGAACGAATGCGTGTTTTGTGTCAAGTCAATCAAATTGGACTATTCATGTGATCAAGGATTTAGATTAGATTTTTGTGTGTCGGACAAGTAGTCAAGTCTACTATTGTAATTTATACAGAATAATAATATTTCTGTAAAATGTGGAATTCGAAAATCAAGATGATCTAAACGAAGAACAGGCTGAAGCACGTCTGAGATGTTGTCCTTAAAGCGTTATTTGCCCCTACTCAAAAAAATTGAGTATGCTGATAGGTTACAAGCAAATCACTTCTAGGATACGACGAGCCTGGTGTGGGTCTGCGTTCAGCAAACACAAAGGCCCACCAAATGAAACTCTTTTACACACTTTCTGGCAGAATTACAATAAAAAAAATCCTAAAAGAGAAAAAAGAAGATAATTTGTGATTTAGAACACTACACTGGCCAGTTCTTTAGATGATAGTTTAGTTGAACTGTTTTAGACCACATCATTGGTCTGTTCTTCAAGCGATGGTTCTGATCAACTTTGTTATATTGCTTATTTTTGGTCTGTAGGAGACGAGAGGCTTTGATTCGTATTGGTATTGCTAGAGTGTGGTGAGATAGTTTGGAAACCCATCCATGCCTTGTTTATATAGGCTGTGGTGGCTGGGGGTTATGGTCTAGGGAAATAAATTCCATGACCATTTTTTAGCTGTTGGAGAAAACTAGTCGTTTTCTAACTGTTGTGCATGGGTCATTAAGCTGTTGCATGTTGACTGTTGTGAGATAGCAGCTAGTCGTTTTCTAGCTGTTGGGCTAGCCATGCAGCAGTTACAGCTGGACTCTACACTAATGACACAGCTGTTACAGATCTGCTGCAACAACTCTTCTTCAGCTCTCTAAATATACAAGAGGACTCTTATTGACTCGCATCCGTCTCGCTCCAGTTTGCGAAGGGAGTGACCCTCTGCGACACGATACGCATATGCGAAGTGCAAAGTGCGCCACTAGCGCCTCTACAGCCATACTGCCTTACATGCCTATGCCCTCGCACTAAGTCCGAAACCAATACTGTGCCCGAGCGCAGGTGTTCTAGTGCTACGCCAGCCACACTGCCTCACATGCCCACGCCCTCGCACCGAACCAGTGACTGAGACCGAGCCCATGCCCGAGAGCGCGCGGGGGTGTTCCAATGCGTAGCAAGTTCTATTCTCATTTGGATTATATGGGTAAGTATTATAATATTCCACACCCCTCATATAAATCACAAAAATTCCTCCTCTTTTTTCAATGTGGGACTATTCCCAAAACCCACAAAAAGATGTTTTTCAAACACTTTTTTATATATTATATTATTATTTTTTTAAATATATTTATAAAATCAATATTTTATAACATCTACTTGTTTCAAAGTTTGATTGAACTGTCAATGTCCCTCTGTGTTGAGCTAAAATGATTGGAGATATGGATCAAAGATCGAGGGTCATCTCAACCATTAATATTTGCGCTTTCGTTTAGGTTACTTGTGAAAATGTAAGAGTTAACCTTCTCTAATGAGTTCTTTTTCTTTTGTCACAATACACGTGAGTCAGCATACTTAAAGTGTTAGTTCTTTCACCAACGTTTAAGGTTTAAAGCATTTTTTTAAACGAATGCAGAAATACACACAAATAAAAAAAGGCGAAATGTTGTCAATTTCATTAACATTTAGAACTAAATTGTAAGACAACCAAATGAATAAACAAAAGGAAAATGATAAATACTTGATGTATATGTTGTTATAAATGATTTCTTAAATGGGTGGGTAAATTATTAAATGAGAATCTACACCATTAATTAGCCTGCATTTCTAACTATATTGATGCTACCCATCTATATACGATAGTGAACTTTGAAAATAGGAATATATAAAATGTACGGAGTACATTGGCATAAGTGGGTTGGTTTCGATATCCAATAAATGTCCATCAATCTCATAGTCAGATGCTCATAAAAATATAAGTTTTAGTTCAATGGATATCAAAATGGAAACCCCGTAATTTAAATAATTTAAATTGACCCACTATTATATTATATAGGCATTTCCTAAGTGCCCACATATCACCCATTGCACTCTACCAATGTTTTCTTCATTTTCCACCAACATGCCACATTGCCACTTTTGCAAGAGACTGTATATAAAGATGACAAGGTTTCTCAATTAGAAGCATCCTAAATATTCACCCCAGTATATAGCCTCCAAATCAGATTGACTGGTCAATATTAACCTTAGACTCATCTACATTTGTCCATTAAATCTAGACAGTGGATCACCTTTATATATTACATATGTCTTGGCAGGGTCAATAACAATTTCCTGTCAAAAGGTTGAACCCTAGGCACTCAAAAATTGTAACGCTGCATACATTAACTTAGCGAACCATCCAAAATATGGATCTACCATGGACTGGTCATCATCTCAGTTTAAAATAAGATTAGTCATGTAACTTTTGGTTTTATATCCATCAAATGAGAGTCCATGAGTTAGACGGTTTTGTATCCATCAAATAAGTGATCTGATCATTATATAAGTGGGACTTATGATGTACTCATCCATATACTGTTGATATTCCAAGTCCCACCGTCATCTGTATAGGTTCACACTGTTGGATACACGTCTTTTGATTAGGAATATCACACTTGTTTGAGAAAATGAATGGTTAGTAAAAGATGGCTAATAGTCCAAAATCGAGGGGCATGTGTGGATCACTATAAATGAAATGCTTAGATAGGTCACACGTGTGCCATTCAATAGTGGGAATCAGGCCCCTGATGATGGTTGTGGTGTGTTGGCCCTCATTCCATGCATGTGCCATACATGTATCTCAAACCAAACACTATGAGCCCCAATCGCCTTAAAATCAAAGCCAATGGATGGTTTCCATGTCTTTACCGGACGCTCATTGGTTGGACTTGCATCAAACCCGTTGATCAGGTGAAACAACCACCTGCAAAGCTGTCCTGTCAATGAGACTCGGTATGCAAGCAAGGCTGCCAGCCTAGACACGCTAGGTTACTGAACCTGGGAGACCATAAGCTTTTTTGGTCCCACCATGATATCTTATGTTCGGGTAGATTCAGAGCTATAATGAGAGCATATACACATCACGATGAGCCCAAGAAAGTTTCAGGGGGCGAGTATTTTTAATCCCCTCACTTTCTATAGTGTGGCCCGCTTGAGTTTTGGATTTTCCTTTGTTTTGAGTTTATGTTATAATTAATATTAGCTAAAAATGAGCCAAGCCAATGTCGCATAGACATTGTGGAGGAATCTAAGTAGCATTTGGTTAAGTGACCCATGGTAACTGGATTGTAGGAAATTTTGTGTTTACGCCTGAGTCATGTGCCTTGGATATGTTATCTAGGTCATGTTAGTTTGTACTAGTTATTGTGTTCTTGGGTTCATCAATCACCTTATGGGCCATTTGGCGCATGGTATTAGATGGGATTAGGTGGTATAGAATTGCATTTAGTCCATGCAATTCTATCAAGGCATTTGGAGAGGAAGGAAAAGGTTGGGATTAGGTGGAATGGAATTGCATTTAATCCAATAGAATTGCATTTGGTCCCATGCAAGATTTTCATTGATTTTGAAATCAACTATACATGTAGGCTCCACATTGATGCATGCATTTATCCATGCTGTCCATCCATATACACTTACACATTACATTTTGGTTATATATGTGTACAAGTTGATGTAGAGCGGGTCGCGGACAGTTTCATGGCCAAGATGGATCAGAAAAGGCCCGGTCGACGATAGAAGTGATCCGGACCATCGGACCTTAGATCGGGCATATCTTGCAATCCGAGATGAGTTATCTGACGTAAAATATATGATTTTGGAGTAGAACGAGCTACTTTAGCCAACCAACCCTGCTATGCCGGGTTGTGCAGCCTGAAATTGCGAAAAACCCCTTGATCGATGGTCATTTCCCTGTTTTAATTTCGTTTTTACTATAAATAGTAAGTTTTAGTTTGATTATAACTTTTCATCCGTCCGGCTTTAGGAGTTGCGCCCAACGTGAAAAGAGCTTAGAATAATTAGGAGAACGGTTTGGTGAAGCCAAATAGGACACTTACTATTTTTGGCCGAAAACCTTGCGCACTAGTAGACATCACGACCGTCTATAAATAGTAAGTTTAATATTTATAGTAAGTTGCGGATTCTAGGAGTTTGAGTTGTAGTTTGATTCTAATTTCTTTCCCATTGCTTGGTACCCTTATTTAAAGGGTTGTGAACTCGTTTTTAAGCAATTATCAATCAATTTCGAATTTATTAGAATTTATTTCTATTTTCTGCTTTCTTTCCTCGTGGATTGGAGAAGTCTCTGTGAGGAGTCCAGAGAAGTTCTATGGATTCGGAATAATTATCCTCTTGAGGAAGACGGTGCTTGACCTCACATCCTCCCCTGCGTCACAAGTGAATGACATCTGCTGTAAATTTGGTTCGTTGATTACAATTCCATTGTCCACCAAACATAATTTTGTTTAATTCATTGTTTTCCGTAGCAAAATTTTTATGCTGAACATGGGATTGGATGGCTACAATACTATGGTATTTCCAAACATGCAATCATTGTGTAATAATGATGTTAATCCCATCTAATACAATTCAATACCATTCAATTCCATGGGCCAAACAAGGATTTGTCGTACCATTTGGAGAGCTTTATAGTTGTGGTGACAAATGTAGAATATAGAATGCGCCATTCTATCTATGCATGCATTGATGGTTTTAGGAATTACCAATACAACTTCGCTTGAATCCAACATCGTCTCTCAGTCCATTTATCATGCTAACTGTGCTTTTAAAACTCACTGCCTTGACTGGAATCTCTGCCTAGTTAACTCAACTAGAAGGGATTTTGATTAGTTGCTCGTGGCTTCAAAGTTGTTGAGGGCTGAAACCCTGGGAGCGTGAGACCCCAGACAGACCCAGGACAGTTTAGCCCTTACTGTAGAGCCCACCTTGATGTATGTATTCTGTACCCACACTTCCATCTGTTTTTTCAGATAATTTTAGGACATTATCCAAAAAATGAAGTAGATCCGATTATCAGGTGGACCATACCTTAACATTTTGCACTGTTTATTTGTAATACAACCTATTGATAAGGTCACGTTAGCGAAGGGAAAAAACACATATCATATTATTAATTTCCTATTTTATAGTCCACTTATAATTGAATTTGCCTCCTTTTGGGGGATAATACTAAAATTATCTTAAAAACAAATAGACAGAGTCGATATAAAATACATATATCAAGGTAGGCTCCACAATAAGGGTCACACCATCTTGGGTGAGTCTGGGGTCCCACCTAATCGACTCCCTAAAACCGTAATTAATAGTCATATGTGAAAGTCTGTGTGGAAGAGTGAGCCCTCAAGATCTGATGATCTATATGATATGGGATCTCCACAAAGTCGAAGATGAACGGTTCAAATCTAGCGGTTCATCTAACCACTACTGGAATAGATAGGTCTAATTACTCCTCTGATTCAACAGTATAGATGGCCTCCAATTACGATATATGACCAAGGACAAGCTACATGAACACATATATATCAATCTTTTAATTTCTTTTTTAACCACTGGGAGTTTGTATGAGACCATAAATTATTCATCTTATCCCTATTTACTCATCTAAATCCTTGTTCAAAATTTAAATTGAAATTTAATTTCAACTGTAATAAAGAAAATTGATTAATAAAGAGGATGTCATACCTTATGTGATCACCCACTAGTAATTGCTCACCAAGTGGGCCTCATTAGCCTATATCTAACAATCTGCTCTTTACAATCTTAATAAATAGTCATTTTGAAGCCAAGTCTCAGATAAACTCAGTTTCCAAACTTGACGAGACTCGTCGAGTCAGCTCAACAAACCACTCAACTGGGTACGATTTGATGTGTCTCAAACCGGCTCAGTAGCCAGATTAGGAACTTTTTAGCAATAAAAGAAACACTGCAGCTAAGGAGATCGATTTGAACCCAAACCATCATTTGGAAAGCATGACCTCGTTAACCGTATTCCATAAACAAGAGTTATACTCTTTTTTATTTTAATTATAAATAAATTTAATTAATATATAATAATTTCAATTACTTATTCACACCATTTATTTCTTAATTATATATTATAATATTAAGTCGAGTTTTCCGGTTGTCCAGCTATGACGCCAACTGGCCCTGCACTAGGAAAATCTTGCTTGTTGCAATCAGGATTTTCCGGAAACGGATTGGCTACCCCACCAAGCCCGGGGGCTGACGGTCGGTGCTATGTGGGCCCCACCATGATGTGTGTGTTTCATCCATTCCGTTCATCCATTTTTACAGATAATTTTATGGCTTGATTCCAAAGATGAGAGAGAGATATAAATCTCAGTGGACCACACCACAGGAAAACAATAGTGATTGGATATCCACCATTAAAATCCTTCTAAGGCACACTGTGCTGTTTATTTGACATCCAATCTGTTTATTAGGTCATTCAGGCCTAGGGAAAAAACATAGATCAGCTTGATCCAAAACTTTCATGGCCCCCAAAAGGTTTTTAATAGTCAACGCTCATTCAACACTGTTTCCTGTAATGTGGTCCACTTGATATTGGGATATATCTCATTTTTTGTCTTATCCCATAAAATGATCTGAAAAAATAGATGAACGGCATGGATGAAATACACACATCATGGTAGAGTCCACAGAGCATCAACCACCGCAGGGGAGTAGCCAATCCGATTCGGAGATTTTCCTGCTTGAGAGAAGCAAAGGGACGCCGATTGCGTAGTGAGTAAACTCTGTGGGGTCCACCATGATTTAAATATTTTATCTACTCCGTCCATCCATTTTAACAGATAATTTTAAGGCTCTAGCCCAAAAACAAAGTATATCCAATTCTCAAGTGGACCTCACCACAGGAAACAGTGTGACGTGAAATTCTACCATTGAAAATTTCTTAGGGGCCACAGAAGTTTTGGATGGATCTGTTACTTATGTTTTCCCTTCATCCATCTCTGTGTGATCTTATGAACAGGTTGGATGACAAATAAACATCACTTTGGGCCCCGCCAAGGTTTCAACGGTGGAAGTCATTATTTCCACTGTTTCCTGTGGTGTGGTGCACTTGAACTTTGGGCATGTTTCAATTTTCAGGTCATCCACTAAAATGAGCTGTAAAAATGGATGGACGGCATGGATAATACACAAACATTCACGGTAGGCCCAACTGAGTTTACTCAGTATGATAAAAGCTTACTGATTAACTCAGTACGCAATCCGATTTCGAAGCAGAGGATCCGAATTCATAAATATATCGATCCTATTATTCATCCTGCAGTGGACCCCACCATTTTGGACGGTCCAGATTTTTCCCACTATTAAACAGTGGGAAACACAACCCTATAAATCAACACAAACACAAGACCACAGGCCAAGTAACCCACCCCAAACCATGGCACCCACGCTAAGCTTAAAGCTTCTGGTAAACAAGAAGACAGGCGAAGTATTATTTGGAGAGGCAAAGAAAGATTTCGTAGATTTTCTCTTCAGCCTCTTAGCATTTCCAATCGGGTCCGTTGCAAAGCTCCTCAAATATCGATACCCGGTGGGATGCACTGGAAGTCTCTACGACAGCCTTGAAAATCTCTCCGTTGAGTACATACAACCCAAATTTGACAAATATACCCTCCTCGACCCCAAGATGTCCAATCCGATTAGCGGTCCGGATCCTCCCCTTTTGTTGCAAGGTAGTGCTTCCACCACATCATCATCAAGGTACTACTCATGCGGCCAATGCTACTCTCACCGCTACGTCACAGATGTTGCGGGCGTGAGTTGTCCATCTTGCAACAATAGAATGGCCTCTGAGGTTCTCTATGTTAGGCCTGAAGTGGTAGCGTCGGGATCGAACGGTGGAGGTGGTTGCGTTAAGGGTGTGGTGACTTATATGGTGATGAATGATTTGGCTGTGATGCCCATGTCTACCATATCAGGCATTGTTTTACTTACCAAGTTCCAAGTTAAGGATGTGAGTGCACTCGAGGAGAGGGTTGTGGAAGTGGGGTTCAATGAGGTACGGCATCCCTATGTTAATCTCTTAAGTTTGTACAAGAAGGGAAGCGGATTGGCTGGTGTATCACACACCACCGACTTAGGTGGTGTGTTTACGTCACTAAGTTATGTGGGTCACATCAAGTGGATCACACTGCGAAAAGCAGTGGGGGATTGAACGTCTACCATTGAAACTCTTTTGAGGGTCATGGATGTTTTGGATCAATATGATATTTGTTTTTTATCTTCATCCAAAGACCAAGTCTTTGTGACCTTATGAAAAGATTGGATGGGAAATAAACATTATAGTGGGCCCTATGGATGTTTTAACGGCGAGAATTATTGTCCCACTGCTGTTTGTGGTGTGGTCCACTTGAGATTTATATGACTCATTTTTGGGTATTATTGTCTCACTGCTGTTTGTGGTGTGGTACACTTGAGATTTAGATATGATTCATTTTTGGGCTCATGATCTAGAATGATCTCACCAAATGGATGAACGGTGTGGATATAATAAATACATCATTGTGGGGGCACATGTTACTTTGATCTCCTTTCAACCATTCAACCGGCGCTCGTACCCACACCAGCCAGGTTGCTGGCGTGTTGTACACCAGCCAATCCGCTCCTACAAGAAGTGGGTCCTTACAGACTCATAAGAGTTTCTCTGATATAGACCATCCACTATACGGTTTCTATGTTAATTTTTTTCCATCTTCGGCAAATAATCTCCAGAGATTTTTTGTGGCCGCTTGTTTTTCGGTCCATGGATTAAATAGAGCGTTTAAACTATTTCCAAATTAAAAAAAGAAAAAATTGTTTAAGATAACTGAGAGCCATTCTGTCCAACTTTTCATGAGTTCATGGAAGGATGTGAGTGTAAAACTTAACCAAATTCAAAACTTAGGTAGGCCACACCATGAGAAATAGTGGGATGCCAATTCAATCAAATTAAACTACTCGTGTGATTGAGGGTATACATTGAACTTTTGTGTGTGGGTAAAATGAGGAGTGACAGGGTTTATTTGACTCAAGTTTTGATTGAACGATGGTGTCTCCTGCATTGAGCTAAACAAGGTTGGAAAGATCCAGTGTCCTCTCAACTACTAATATTTACACTTCTATTGAAGCGATTTATGAAAGGGTAAGAGTAAGCCTTTCCTAATGAGTTCTTTTTGTTACAAGTTGGTAAACTTAAAGACTTAATATTCTTTCACCAACATTTTAAGTTTAAAGCACTTTTCAAATGAATGAAGATACATACACAAATTAAAGAAAGTGAAATGTTGTTGATTTCATTAACATCGGCGTTTGGAACCCATCAAAACTCTTCTCCATAAGTCTCCACATGAATTTGGTAATTATAGTTCAACTAAAACACTATATATGTATCACAGTTATAGCAAACTACCCCTATCACAATTGAGCTGGGTCCACTGGTACACTCAATTGCATTATCGAACCCTTAGGACAATTTAGACTGTTGATCAATAAGGCTCACCTTATAGAATTCTTACACTAATCATTCATACCGTTGATAATCTAAGTCCTAATCTATCTCGGTTCATGTTGTTGGATACACGGCTTTTGATTAGGAATATCACACTTGTATGAGAAAATGAGTGGTTAGTAAAAGATGGCTGTTAAAATCGAGGGGCATGTGTAGGTCACTGCAAATGAAATGCTTAGATTGGTCACACCCGTACCATTCAATAGTGAGAATCAGGCCCCTGATGATGGTTGCAGTGCGCTGGCCTTCATTCCATGTGCGATACATGTATCTCAAACCAAACACTATGGGTTCCACTTAGACACACAATCGTCTTAAAATCAAAGCCAATGGATGGTTTCCATGTCTTTATTGGTCCCTTATTGGTTGGACTCGCATCAAACCCGTTGATCAGGTGAAACAACCACATGCAAAGCTTGATTGGGCCACAACGGTTTGTATCTTGCATTAGACTCGTTGATCACGTAAAACAGCTCTATGCACAGCTTAGGTGGGCCATGAGGGTTTGGCAAAACAACCACATGCCCCATCTAAAATCTCATCATTGGTTTAATCAATGATAGGGCTTATCCTTGATTAGAAATGGGGAGGCATAGGTTGGCAACCACTGGTTTTTTAGAGCTCGCGCTATCCACTATGGGGCCATATATCCAAACTCTCTGCACATTGACGACATGAACTCAACTTATATCGTCAACCCATGGGGAGAGAATGATAGAAGTAGAGAGAGAGAGAGAGAGAGAGGGAGAGAGTATAAGACCGCATCAGGTGGACCATATATGATCATCGGTTCAAATCTGACAGTTGGACTATTTAGATTGAGCGATTCAGTGGGCCTCACTGTAGTTGTGATCATTATAAGTAGGTTTGGAGCGGGACGCTTGAACCGTGGTCCCTGAACTCAGTTATTAAGCCAAATATGGAAACTTACGGTGTGGAGACCCTAGAGAGAGAAGTGTGATGGGTAAGCTTATAGCCATTTTTCCTATAAATAGATGCCTTGGTCCCCTCACCAACACAACAGAGAAAACTATAGTCTCATGGAGAGGTTCTCCTAAAGGTGTGTGGTGTGGTCTCAGCTACATCGAGAAATCAGGAATGTTTTCTCAATCAGGTACATCTTAAGATTACAGTGTTAAATCTCCATCATCGTTGCATAGACGATCCGTCAATTCCACAATATAAGTATAACAAAGAGGGAATGAGAGTAGAAAGGGAGAGAGGGAAAAGGAGAGAAGGAGAGGAAAAGAGTAGACATCATTTTTACTAAGATAATTAATATTCTTTAACTAGGGTAAGTGGATTATAATTGTGGTTTGATGGAGGGTAGTTTAGTCAATACAAAAATACACTTGCTGAATAGTATGGCAGTGGGCAATTTTTTATTTAACGGTGAGAACTTTACGTGGTTTTATGAAAATAGTTAAAAATATATAGTTTTCCATAGGCTAAAAGGTAAGTGATTATATGAAAAAATTCATAATCTTAACCATATTATTTATGCTTGAAAAGTGAATGGTCCATATTGATCGTGCTCAAAAAAGTCTAGTCATTGATTTTAACCAATGGTATGAAGGAATGGATGGTCCAAATTTGAGTCTGAATGTCACATGTGCCTCTTGAAATTTTTTAGGACATTGGCAAAAGCTAATGTCCAACAATGTCCCTGTATTTTGAAAGACACATGGCATGTCTCACCTCCAACCTGTCCATTGCAAATGTGAAAATTTTCATGCAATTGGATGATCCTACTAACCCTTGTAGTTTGGGTTTAGGGTTCAAGGGTTCAAGTATCCATAGGTGGTGAAATCCCACTACGGCTGAGTGTAGTGTTTAAAAAAAAAAAAAAAAACTGTACATTTTTAGAGCCATAGATAAGATGGTTAGCATCATTAAACTAAACTAAGTCCCACTTGCACTCACTAACAACCTACAACATTGATCATATAATATAGGATTTAATATTTTTATTTAATTTTATCTTATTATATTTAATGTATGATTTATTTGTGATTTTATTTGTTAGGGTTTGGCTCTCTTAAGGGCTTCCTTGGAGTCGAAGACGGCACTCAATGACATCTTTGGAGTAAAGTCGGAGAAAGTGCATGTGGTGTAAGCATCTCCTAGACTCCTACTGTAAATTGGTGTTGTGTGGGAATCTCATGCACATTTTCTACATTGGGATTTCCCGACAACATTAATGGATGGCAGGAGATTTAGTCATAAAATATTACGTTGTTCCTTTTTATACCTTTCTAAGCATATTTGGTTGAAAATATTTATGGTGTTTAATATCTTAAAAAAATACAGAGTGAACTCATTTATTTTGCATTGAAATATTTTATTTTGAAAACCTCAATGAATTAGTGGTTGTAAACATTTCATTGACTATATGTTCAGAGGTGTACACGAGTCGATTTGAGTCGAGCTTGGCACAATTCGACTAGGCTCGGCCACTTGCTGCTCGTAATTGGAATTTGGTCCTTAAGCCTGACTGGCCAGCTCGGCTCTGTTCGGTCAGTAGCTCAAGCTAGTTCGAGCCGAGTTTGAGCAAAAATCAAGCCGAGTTTGCCTCTGCGGCATTTTCACAAACACATGGACTGCATCTCAAATTCTCACTGTTTGGAAAACAGTGGCATTAGTTTTTACAAGTATTTCATCAAACACCTCGTAGGTAACATGAAAATCAAGAAAAAATGGGTATTTGTTTCACATACAAACACTTGGGTCGGTCATTTCATCAAACAGTTGGTTTGGATTTGGGCGAACAGGCGAGAGGATTTGGGCGCTAGCCACTGGGGTTAGGTTTGGGTGAATGAGTAAGGGTTTTTTTTTTTTTTTTTTAATAAAAAAATAAAAAAACCTATATATACTCAACTCAAAAATCGATCCGAGTTGAGTTGAGTTCAATACCGAGTTGAGTCGAGTCAAACTAGGTCCAGCTTGGACTCGACTCGAAATGTTTCGAGCTCATTAAAACTGGCTCAACTTGCTTGAACATAGTTTCGATTCGAGTCGAGTCGAGCTTTTCCGAGTCGATTCGAGCGAGCTAACAAGCTAACTCGACTCGCCTACACCTCTATATATGTTGTAGTGATTGCCTCTGCCTTCATTAAGAAAAATAAAAATAAAAAAATTTATAGTGGCTGGATCCCTATTTTTTAGGTTGGTTGTCAAACTTCTTATACCTGGGCTCAGAAGTCCTTTGGCATTTAACCTATTCCAGACACACCTACCAATTTAACCATGTCTGTCTATTGTTTTCTATGGTTTATCTACCCAATAAATTTATAGGCCTAATCTTTTAAAAATTTCATCATAGAATCATGGTGGAGCCCACCTATTGTATAGGTCAAAAGAAATATAGACATCACCGAGGCTACACGATAGAAAATAATGGACAACCATCCAAAGTCTCTAAATTTATGTCGGTGGCCCACGTGCTGGTTGGATCAACCTAATTTTAGGGGCAACTAACTTTCATGGTGGGGCTATCCTGATGCATAGGTTGCATGTTATACAAACGCTTGGCGGGCTAGCCCCTTGCAAAGCACTTTTAGAATAAGCTTATTCTTTAAGGACTTGTAGAGGAACCGGCCTCTTGTATCCTTGTTCTTTTATAAGAGCCACATAATACCTTATAATTTATATCAAGTAAGACAAACCAAAATCGCCCACAACACCTGTCTTATGGAGTGTATATAATATCTTCTTCATCCTGCTGTACACAAAAAGATCAGCTTATAGAAAACTTATATGAGCCACACTCATGTAATTAAACAGTGTAAAATTTTCCTAAAACCTTTAATTTCAATCAGTGTGGGCCGTGTGGCTCATGGGAGTTCATGTTCTCATCATCCTTGATAAAATCAAATCCACCACGAAGATATTTATAAACCACCTTACTATAATTCTTGGCAAATAATTCCAATTTTGGTTTAATGGTACATCCCAATAGGGGACCAACTATACTTGTTCAATGTATCTCTTTCTAACCATGTGGATATGATTAGGGGTGTACATGGAGTTGAATCGAGTTGAGCTAGCCTCAGCTCGACTTGGCTCGGCTACTAGCTGACCTCAGCTCAAACTCAGCTCGGTTCGGCTTGGTCATCGAGCCTGGTTGGCTAGCTCAGCTCGATTCGGTCAACATGTTGGGCCAGTTCAAGCCAAGATCGAATCAAGTTCGCCATTGTAGCATTTTCACAAATAGCTGGACTACACCTTCAAAATCTCACTGTATTTGAGACAGTAACAATGGTTTTACAGGTATTTTATCAAACACCTTCTAAGCAACATAAAAATCAAGAAAAAAAGGGTGTTGATTTCATATACATACCTTACTTGCCACCACCCACACTTATCTGAGTCATTTCATCAAACACTTGGTGAGCAACATCATTGTCAAAGTAATTGAGTCACCGAATTGGTTCGATCCGAGTTCGATTTGAGCTGGGTTCAATCTGAGTCGAGTTAAGCTAGGGCAAGCTCAATCTCATTTTCGAGCTCAAAAAATCAGCTCGACTCGGCTCGAACTCGGCTTTGAACCGAGCCGAATGGAGCTTTTTCGAGTTGAGTCAAGCGGGCTAACTGAGCTAGCTTGGTTCGTGTACACCTCTAGATATGAGAAGGTCGATCTTACCTATTGATTATGATGACCCTAAGTACATCATAAGAAGTTTTTAATGGTACAGCGGTCTATCACCACTGTTTATTATGGTATAGTCCACCTGATGATTAGATTAATTGCGTGTATACATAATACATACATCAAGGTTGGAGGCAGATTTCCTCCCAAAGCCTCTGGGAAGTTCTTGTGCTGGAAACCTAGGTGGGGCCCACATTTTTGAGAAATCAACCCCATCCATCCATTTTTTGAGCTCATTTTAAGACATGAGTTCAGCCAATCTTGACTCAAGTTCGCCGAAAATGTGAGTATTGTACTTCCACAGTTGAAATATTCATGGGGCCACATAAGTTTTGAATCAGGATAATATTTGTGATCTCAGTTCATCCAAGTAGGAATGACATTATGAACAATATGGATGGCAGGTAAACATCACGTTCGACCCAAGGATGTTTCGACGGTGAGAATTTCCCTACCCACATTTTACTTTAATGTGGCTCACTTGATTCCTTGATACTACTCAAATTTGGACTCTAGTACTAAAATCAGCTTTTAAAAAATGGATGTACGGATAAAATTTTCACAAACATCATGGTGGCCCACCTAGGTTCCAACGTCTTCACTTCATGCGAAAGCCCGCGTCCATCAAGGTTGGCCCCACAGTAACCCGGGGGTAAGGGCCGGTCCGTCGGAAACTGATTGGCTACTCCTCTGCCACCAGGCTGGTGGTTGGTGCTCTGTGGGCCCCACCATGATGTATTTGTTTCATCCATGCCGTTCATCCATTTTTAAAGATAATTTTACGGCTTGATACAAAAAATGAGAGGGGTAAAAATCTCAGGTGGACCACACCACAGGAAAACAATAGTGATTGGATATCCACCATTAAAATCTTCCTAAGGGAAAATCAAAGATCAGCTTGATCCAAAACTTTTATGGCCCCCAAAAAGTTTTTAATGGTCAACGTTCATTCAACACTGTTTCCTGCAATGTGGTCCGCTTGAGATCAGGATATACCTCATTTTCGGTCTCATGCCATAAAATAATCTAGAAAAATAGATGGACGGCATGGATGAAAAAAATACGTCATGGTGGGCCCACAGAGCACCGACCACCACCAATTGTCTGGTAGCAGGGGAGTAGCCAATCCGATTCCCGCTCCGTCTTGCGTAAGGCCGGCGTCCCACCTAATCCGCACTCGTTTTGTAGTATGCCCAGTTCTCTGTTTATATTCACGTTGGTTTCCATTGAATGCGTAAAATGACGCAACCATCTTTTAGAGTACAAGTCATGTGATCAAATAACAGCATCAATCAGGACCATCCATCTAGGAATTGATGGCCCATGTTTGAGAACCACACCTTCTGGATTGATTTATGTGGTAGGTAGGGTAGATGATTCCAGATCGGCTATCCAGTGGGTCATTTCTATGGAGGGTCACCCGTTGAAGACCACACCAGATAAAAGATCCTAGGCTTCAGTCAATTAAGTGAAATTGACCAAGGATCAAACTTCAATTTAAACATGTGGGCCATCTGATGAGAAGCTCCAATGGACACTGGAAGCCAAATCAAATTGAAAGGACAATAAAATTTGCTCAATTAGTGGAGCCCCGAAGAGCAGTAAAAATTAGTTAATTCAACGGTCACAAATCAACAATCAAATGTAGAGATTAGGATGCGTATGACCCTTGATACGCAGGCACTCAGACTTGTTCAGTTGGCATACATTAACTCAAATTAAACCGGAGAAATTGAGGAATCCGCCCTAGCTAAGTCAGATGCTCGGAATCATATTGGCTGAGAAATCCTGACCTCTGATTTACAGATACCTGTTTGTTGAGATAGGACCATTGCAAAATTTTCATTTTTAACCGTCAAATAGATATCAACCAATCTGATAATCAGATAATCAAATAAGTGTAATTTTGTTTCATAAAAAACCTAGAATGGAGACTATGTTTTGGACAGTTTAATTTGACTTTCTTACATGCAATTTCTTGTAGTCTCCATGCACGCGTATCATCAGACATGCTCTCCTGTGTATCGAACCTTTTCTCATTAAAGTGAGGATTAAAGAAATATTGATCAACGCTCCAAATTAAAAGTTCTCGTAAGGATTAAAAAAGAAAAAGTACCAGCGAGATGTGACATTGGTAGTACGGTCCAACAACGGAAAGATAAACTTCGAAGACATCACATACGGTGGCTGTATGAATACAGCAACTCTTTTTCCGCCAAAGTCTCTTAGGTATAGAAAATATGAACCGTGTAATAGGCTGGCCACCGCCACGATGATCTCCCGATCCAGTGGGACGCAGCATACATACAGACTATCGTATTACTTGATAGGCCTGATTTTAATAATAAGTGGTATTCACTGTGTCATCTGGAATAATGTTGTGGGTGAGACCTTGACTGTAGGGGCCACCTCAATGTATGCACCGTATATCCATGCTATTCACATGTATTTTTCCAGCTTATTTTAAAACATGGTCTTAAAATTGAAATAGATGTAAATTTTAGGTGGACTATTAAAAACTTTTTTGATCCATGAAAGTTTTGGATAAAGCTGATATTTTTTCTATTCAGTTGCCGCTTTTTCTACTGTGTGGTCCGCCTAAGTTTTGGATTTGCTTCATTTTTCGCACTCAACAGTGGAGATTAATGTTAAAAAGGATGTCTTAAATCTGAAAAGTTCTGGAAAAAGTTTGATTCGAAGTTTAGCAACAATGTTTCTGAAATTTCCGATGTCCTTGACCAGTCGAAACCTACGCTCGACCAGTCGAAGGTTACGCAGATGGTGCGCTTTTGCACGAACTGCATAAATTTGAGGCGGTTTCAGAGAAGTGCGTAAGTAGAGTTTCTTAAAGTATAAATAGGAGTCCCTAGGACCATTCCAAGGTATGCTAAGGCTTTCTAAAGGTATTCCAAAGGTTTTTCACGTTAAATCTTTGTGTTATCTTGTAATTGCTTGGTGCTCTTGGATTGCTATCCTAAATCCATATATGTGTGATTATGCAGCACAAATCCCAATAAGTGGTATCAAAGCAATCGTTGGGGCACAGATCTGAATTTGAAAGATAAGCAATAATGGTAAGCACTAGATATGATATTAAGAAGTATTCAAGAAAAATAACTTTGAGTTATGAAATATCAAGATGATCAGTTCCTTAATCAAGCAAGGCAAAAATGGTGCTCTTGAGGAGAGAAAGTCTACTATGACTGATGATGATTGGAATACTCTTGATAAAAAAGCCTAATCCTCGATCCGTTTATGTCTCACGGATGAGGTTCTCTACAATGTCATGAGGGAGAAAACTGCGGCGAAGTTATGGGTGAAGTTAGAGGATGTCTATGTGAAAAAAATCCTTTGAAAATACCTTACACTTGAAGTGTCAGTGGTATAACTTCAAGATGACAAATGGTGGAGATCTAAAAGCTCACATCAACAACTTTAATAAATTGGTTTACAAATTGCTAAATATGTAGGAAGTGATGAAAGATGAGGAACAAGCATGTATGTTGCTGAATTCTCTTTCAGCATCATATGAGTTATTTAAGGACACAATGTGCACCACAAATAAAGCCCTGGGTGTCGACACCGTTATCTCAGCCCTTAAAGGAAAGGCTATGAGAAAGCTAAATGGCGACATGGGGACATCTTCTGATGCACTGTTTACGAGGGACAGAAATTCTGAACAAGGTACAGAATCTTTGAGTTCTATATCCAAATCTAAGGGCAAAGGCAAATGTAAGATAAAGTGCTGAAACCGTGGAATGGAAGGACACATGAAGAAGGATTGTGCAAATCCTAAATCTAAGCGAGAAGAATCTGAGGCTTTATACAGGGAGACCAACGCTGCCATGTTAGATGGATCGAGTAGATATGATGGTGATATCTTGACTGTGTCTACAATCAGTCGCCCATACAATGATTGTAGGGGCAAATGGATTCTAGACACAGGGGCATCCTTTCACATGACTCCCCATCGGAGTTGATTCGCCAGCTACAAGGAGTGTGATGGTGCACAGGTGTTTATGGGCAATGGCGGTGCCTAAAATGTTGTGGCTATTGGAACGGTGCGCATCAAGATGTTTGATGGGGTGGAGCGTACCTTGACTGATGTCAGGCACGTTCTTGATTTGAAAAAGAATCTGATTTCTCTTGGTGTACTTGAGGCAATGGGCTGCAAGTTCACAGGTATTGATAGTGCTCTTAAAGTATCTAAGGGGGCACAGGTAATCATAAGAATGCAACGACTCGGTAATCTTTACAGGTTGATCGGGAGCACTTAAAAAGGTGGAGCTGCAATCGTTGTAGCGGATTTCACCTCTGCATGTGTGTGGCATGTTGGGCATGGCCATATGAGCGGGCAGGGCAAGAAGGATGTGATGCGCAAATAGAGATACGGAGCAAATGGAGCAGCCACCTGTGAGAAGAATCACACAGTATAATTGCAGGATATCGGTGAGGTACATGGATGACTCTAATATCGCATATGCTCTCATTACAGGCAATGGGGATTCATCTATTATTCAGATGGCTCTAGGTGAGCCTAGTACGGAGAAGTGGAAGGTAACTATGGACGATGTGATAGACTCATTGTACCAAATTGACACGTGTGAGCTGGTGGAGCTTCCAGTGGGCCGAAAAGCGGTTGGATGCAGTGGATCTTCAAGAAGATACAGTATAGATACAGAGCGAGGCAGGTAGCGAAGGGTTATGTTCAGAGAGAAGGGATTGACTTCTTAGAGATATTTGCGATGGTGGTATAGCAGGTGTCTATTAGATCCATATTGACGCTGGTTGCTCAATGTGATCTTGAGCTGGAACGGTTGGATGTGGAGATAACACTTCTGTATGGGAAATTAGAAGAATTGTTCTACATGAAGCAACCAGATCGGTTCGAAGTTAAAGGAGTAGAGAACAGAGGTTTGCAGGAGGTCGTTGTACGACCTGCCGCCTAGGCAGTGGTATGAAATTTGATTCATTCATCGTGAGTCAGGAATTATATGCTGATGACATGTAAATTGCCAATCATGACATGTCTAAAACTAATGTACTAAATACTTGGTTAAGTGTGACATTCGAGATAAAGGATCTGGAGGCTACAAAGAAGGTTCTCGGCAGTGATATTCATAGAGACTGGAAGAGGAGCAGGTTTTGGTAATCACATGTAGAGTACCTTATGTAGGTATTGATCAAGGATGTGATGGATCAGGTAAAGTCGGTGAGCATTCCCTATGCAGATTAATTTAAGGCTTTCCTCAGGTCATGTCCCAAAACAGATGAGGAAAAGCAGGATATGTCTCATGAGCCTTATTCGAATGTGGTTGGCAATGCATGTCATGGTCTGTATTAGACCGGTTATTTCACCGGCTATCAGTGTTGTGAGCAAATATCCCGGTAAGCAATATTGGGTAGCGGTGAGATGGTATGAAGGACTACGTCTTATTTTTTGAGAAGACGGGAACAAAGTTGGAAGGGTATGTGGATTCAGATTACGCAGGCAGTGTAGATTTCAGGAGGTTGACTTCAGGTTACTCGTTTGTACTAGCAGGTGGAGCAATTAGTTGGATGTCCATGTTATCCGACAGGTACTCGAGGAAGGAGGCGTAACTCTAAAGAAGATTCACACTAGCATGAATCCTGAAGACATGATCATCAAGGTCATTCCTGCAGAGAAGTTCAAGTTCTATGCAACTTCTCTGGGCTTGGCAATGGTGTAAAAGGAAGACGGAGTATGCATGAGAAGCTTTGATGTGATGCAAAGATAAGAGAAGAGGTCAAAAAGTTACATGTTTGAAGATTGAAGACATGACGGAGATTGTTGTTAAAAAGGATGTCTTAAATCTGAAAAGTTCTGGAAAAAGTTCGACTAGTCGAAGCAAGTTCGACTCAAAGTTAAGAGAGGATCAATGCCCTACTCATAATGATGGTTATCCTTTAAGATTAACAGTAATTCAAGAGATTCATAAAAGCAATGTAAATGTTCTGATACGTCCCATACTCCACAACTACAAGAGGTATTAATGCACAAGCAGTCTACATGAGATGCATGCCTAGCAAAGTATATGCGGTTTATCCCACTTAGCGATCGCCATAATGTGGAATACGATTATAGTTATCCAACTCGCCCCACATCTCATACTATGGAGATTCGCCAACACGTCCCACATTTAACATGGATTTATGCAGTTATCCCAAGACGGACACAACACATAACCAAGTGAATCACGCATCCCCGATTGGAGTAACTAATTGCGACAACGAACCCCCCAAAAAATAAATTGATGTAACACGTATATATAACGATTCACATACATCAACTGGTGCACCATCACCCGTGAACCATGGAATTACGTGTCGCCTCAGGGCCACTATCGAAAACGTATTATATCCACGATATTTATTCGATCGTTAGAAGAGGGATTCCCAACATAGTACTTGCACTTACAGAGAATATAAACTGAATCATGAAGGTTCTAGAATATCAAGATACATGCCCAAGCCTTAAAAATAAATAGCACAAGGCCAATATAGAGGAGAGTGATGATGGTTAACTCAAGCAGTGGCAATGGCCAATATAGCAAATAGAAGAGTGGCGACGACCGATTTTTTAATGAGGAGAGTGGCAATGACTAACTCAATAAAGAGACAAGAGGCAAGGGCAAAGCTAGTTTCCATGACCCCATATAAATTCAAAAAGATTACTTTGTAAGTAACATTATACTATAATATAAAAGGGCAAATAATTGATGGCAAAACATATAATAGCAGGAATAAGTTAAAGTGACACGAAGGCATGTTAAGGCAAGGTATAATACGAAGGTATGTAAAAGCAAGATAAAATAACAGGATAACATGTAAGGGCAAGGGAAATATAATTACTTAAATTAATGTAAGCCTAAATGATAAAACCCTTACCTAAGCTCGACCCAAATCTGGCATAGACTTAGTCCTGGAATCGGTGAGTCAACTCAGCACATAATCTCTCTCTCTCTCTCTCTCTCTCTCTCTCTCTCTCTCTCTCTTTCTTTTCTTTTCTCTTTCTTCTTCTTTTCTTTCTTTCTTTTTCTTTCTTCCTTTATTTTTCTTCCCTTTCTTTTCTTTTCTTTTCTTTCTCTTCTCTTTCTTTTTCTTGTTTCTTCCTTGCTACCATGTCCAGCAAGGTTGTCCATTGTTCCTTCTCTCTCTTACGTTTGTAACATCTCGGACAAATCCATACAAAGATCCGAGTACCACCTCAGGTAGAAATCACCCAGGACCAAAACCTTTAGAAATTAGGTTAATGTTAGCAAGTGCTAAACTAGAGTGCTTATGAAATTAGCACTAATCACTTTAAATATGATCTGCAAGACCCAAACCGTGCAGTATCATTGATGCTACGTTACCCTAAAATCTAGAATCCATCCCTAAACCCGGTTACTCTCGGGAGCACACCGAAACCCCGTATCGGACCTGGATCTCACGTCGAAAGTCCGATTACCCCGAAACTATATGGATATGACCGCATTACTGGACTTGACAATCTCCTCGAAAATCATGTCCTAATTGTGTCTAGAAATGCACAACTTGAGCCTGGAGCAAAGTGTGTGAGAAACATGAAAATATTTAGAAATAAAATTCAAATTTAAGTAATCTGAGTCGTGTCGCTTGCGGGTCAAATATAAGGATTTAGACCGTCAGAATCTAACCCAAATACACCCTCAGATCAGGAGAAATGTCCCACACATGTCGGTATACTTGTGACCCTGATCGAGTGACCGTGACCGTTGAACTGAAACTGGTCCGCCACGGCTGCTTCACAAACCCGATCGGAATGAAAACTCAGCTTGACCTAGATCCATGGTCAGAGAGCTTAAGTCCGATTGCACGTGGAAAAGGGGCCACCAGAAGTGCTCCGTTGGATCGGAACAATCCATATTTGGATATAACCTAAGTATACCGTGGCCCTGGGGCCATTCCCATCAAACTTGGGCCTATATAAGGACCTTAAACCCTCTCTCTCTCTCACCCCATACGAATTTGAGAAACCCTAGGGGAGAGGAGAGAAAAGAGAAGGGAAAAGAGAGAAAGTGAGAGTGAAAGTTGGAGATTCTTCTTGGGATTCGATCCCGCTACTCCACGCACTCAACTGCCACTCCTGTATCGCTATACAGGCGATTCCGATTTCGTTCTTAGGTAATAAACCTAACCCTAATCTGTTTTAGAATTTTAGATAGTGTAAGTTATGAAATAGCTAACCTAATTTATACTATAGGTTGCCAATCCGCCGTTGACAAAGACTGAGTGTCTAAAACGTGTCTAAAACGAATCCGTTATGCGTTTACCGGCGTAAGGTGCGAACTATAAACGTATAGGTTATGGTTTTCAAGGATTTCAATGTCGGTTAATGGTTTATTACTGATGTGGGTGCTATTTCACATGCCAAATGCTTTGTTTGTTTCGCGTTTCAGATATGTATGAACTATATTGATGATAGTGTATTTTAAGTATTTGTTGAAATGATTGAATGCGTGTAGAATTGAGATTCATGTTTGCCATGATTATCTGTCATGGATAGGGGATAGTTGCATTTGTAACAACTCCTTGGCGAAAGGATCCACCCAAATACATGTTATGACCGATGTACGTCATGTGTGTTGAAGGGTGTAGTTTAAGTGTTTGTAGAAATGGCTGAATGAATATGGGACTATGATTTGTGCCTGCTATGTCTAGGGAATGCTATTACATGATGGTTGTGTATGTGACAACTCCTCGCTAGAAGGATCTGTCCAAATATATGTCATAATCAACTCATGTTATGTATGTGATATGTGTAGTATAAGCGTTTGATAAAATGTCCGTATGAGTTAGTATTTGGTGAAATGTAATTTATATGGGTGTTGAGATAAGATTCTCAACTACCTTAGTTATGTGTATATATATCCCTCCATGCACCTACACTATGTTGTCTATTTTACTTACGAAATGCATATGTGTGAATTCATGTTATGTGTATTTCATAAATTGCTCAAATGGTTGTAGGATTTGAATTACTTGTTCGTTACTGCTTTGACTACCTTATATGAATACTTGTTGGAATTGGATATGTTTGGAACTACGGAATAGTCCAGGCAATCGGTAACAGGCACTGAATAGGTGGCTGAGGTTGTTTCGCCACATGGGACGTGATCGATGAATCTGAGCCATACTTGGGATGTCGGCAGTGGTTAGGCCACATGGAGTGCTTACGCACTTCATGTCGATCAACTCAACGTGCACTCGTACTAGTCGAGCTCGTCCAGTAACCCGATTGATCCGATATATGTTCACCATGTTTGGACGCTACTGCTTGAATCTAAGGTACCAAACTCACTAGTGAAAACCCCTTTAATGTTGGTACCTTGATCCGCTAAGACTCATGAGCCGGACATGGTGGTATAGGACACCGTGGTCTAGCTGTCGGCCTACGCTGGGGTGACGAGCTTCCTCGTAATGACTAGTGAGTAACCTAGACTCGTGAGCCGAATACGGTGGTATGGGACACTGTATTCGAGCTGTCGGCCTATACTGATAAGGTGACAATCCCTTTGTAGTGACCTCGAGCGTACTCTAAGACCGCGTAGAGGCGACGAGCCCTTACGTAGCAACAAGAGTACACTAGGCCTGCACTGATAAGGTGACGAGCCCTTTGCAGCGACCTAGAACCGCAATATCGTATGAGAATTGCTAGGACTGACGACCCTAGAATGGATCATTATTTGGGAAGTGATATAAGGGAGGTACCTTAGCTTCCTAATCCTGCTGTATGAAAAGGACTAATAAGAACTTGGTAATCATATTCATGCACCACATTGCATGTACCGTTTGGTGATGTGTAGAGAGCACGAGGAAGCAACTGATATGCGTGACCGTTAGATGAAGATCGCTGAGGGAGTGCAGGCGAGGGCATATATCATTTATTCATACCATTTCTGCATTAATTAGAGTATCTAAGGATGTTCGATTGTATTGCTTTATCATTACTGCTTGACTGAATTGATAACATGTTAACCTTTGCTTTATTGTTCCACTGAGTTGATCACTCACTCCTACGTTACGGGATGGTGTCTTGAACACCAACCAGACCCTGTTATAGGTTCAGATGATGGCGTAGCCTGCGAGGCGGAGCCGGACTTTGAGGACGATGAGGAGGCATTCTCATATATGCAGTATTCAGGCAGGTTCTCGTAGATCGTTCTGAATCGATGGGGCTTTAGGGTTATACTTGTAGTGGACTATTATATTTTTGACATTTTGTATTTTGAAACAATACATGTAATTATTGACCTGGCAATGCATACATATTTTGGGGACTTATACTGATTTATAGAGTTATACATATTTGAGTCAGTCTTCCGCTTGCGTATTACAACTATCCCTGGATTATGTTTTGCTAATTTGGCTTAATCTTATTCATGTTTTATGCACTAATACAGACAACATTTAATCATCATAAAATATGTTACATAAGTGATGCGTTGGAACTCAGGAGTTGGACTTTTACTCAACTCCCGATTTTCAAGATGTTATAAAGTTTCTCTTCTCTTTCTTTTCTCTTTCAAGTCGGACGGAAGAGGTCCCTTTTTATAGATGTAAGAACTTCTGGATCCTTCCTGCGAAACCCTTATGCAGTCCTGGGTGCGTAAGCAAGGGAAACGTGCCGGTTTCCTTATGCAGCCATATTTCTGCTTAGCACGAATCGGGACAGCGTGGTGGCCCCCGATTCTTCTTTGGATCCTTTTTGCCCGAACGGATCTTCTTGAATGACCTTGATTTGGTGTCCGACAGTCTCTGGCCCCTAAACTCATGTTTTGCTCACGTTGTTTGGCTTCGTGAATTACGCAGTTCCTGCGTACCCGACTCCCAGACATATGTTTAGTGCAAGAAAACCAATAGAGACTGAATTCTCCATTTCGTCAGCTAGGGTGGGATCAGAATCCCCTTCTCTTTGGTATGAATGGTCCAGATCTTGTGGATTTGACGTGGCTAGATTTCCTGGACGGGGGAAGTTTCCGAGTTTCTTTCAGACACTGTAACAGCGTCGGACTCCGCTCGTCTTGAGGATGGATGGGGCCCACTGGTTCGGCTTTTGTGGTGTGATCCAACCCGGCCATCGGTTTTATCTCATCAACTTAGGGCGTGGGCTCAAGTTTAGAGTGGATTCATTGATCAGGTGGCCCACACATGGAGTAGGAAGGTGGGGTGAAACCCATTCTTACGTCCGGTTTCGTCGCTGTAACAACGGGAAGGTGTTGACGTTAATTGTTAGCCGGTTTAGGTGGGTCCACTAGTGATGTCCTTCATGAGATCCACTCCGTTGATTGCTTTGGTGGGATCATGTTAGGCCAGGGGACAGAATATGGGGTGGATCTGAGTTTGGGTGGGCCACACCATTAGTCCACGTGGGACTGCGTTTATCATTGAACCAAGAAGTCAGTTAGGATGTGAACTTTTTAGTTTCATTTGCATGTAATAGGTGGGGTTCATTATGGTGATCTTTTGGGAAATTCGCTCCTTTCACCGACTTCAGCTCGTTGTGTGGGCCGCATGATCGGATAACACTTAGAATGATGTTCACCGTTAAACCTTTATAGTTAAATTGTGCCATGCACCTGGCATCCCTTAATTACAAATTTTCCTTCTATTACTCAACTATCTTCTAATGTCCGTTATATCGGAGTGTACCATCCAAATGCCCTGAGATTTGGCAAGTACCCTTTATTTTTCATGCTCTTTCTATGGTTCAAGTTTGGGCCCCGATTTCCAAAGGATGCCCAAGATGCTCTTTTAGATGGCTAACACGCTCCATACTTTAGAACAGTGGTTGTACACATTTAATTAAAACATTACCCGGTGGTTTGGACATATGACCTAAGATTTTCATAATGACTGGATTATCCTAAATTTCTGATGGCCCGTTAGGGGGATCCAAATATGATGGACGGTCAGATGATATGCTAAAAATAGGAGACTTAATTGTCGGTATTCTAATCATGTATCTAGGTGATTGTACTATCAGCTTCGTAAATTGATGGACATAAAGCGGGTTTCTGGAGTGATTAGGGGTAGGACATGTATATTGTTAGATTTGAGTGACTTTTTCACATGTATAAGTTCCTTAGATTGTAATTCTAATAGTGGGTTAAGCATATTCATATGAGGTGAACAAGATGAACGAATCAGAATCTTGATCGGATAAGTGTACGGACAGATGTAGAGGTCAAGTAGCTAGTTTACTATGATCTAAGGGCTGAAATTCGATATGTATGGTTAATTTATGATACATACGCATGGTATAAAATTTTACATGAAATAGATCATGGGAACTATGTGATCTAGAATTCAGAGGTCTAGGTTAATGACATTTTCGTAATTATTACTAATATGAGAGTTTTATGAAATCTAATAGTTCTACATGGTTCTATATCCATTTCTAAACAATTCTTACAAAAGAACTTACATCTAAATCATTATGGATAAATAATTATTCACCGATTTAGTCAAGGGAAGGTATATCTATCAAACCACATGATCAACGATCAGAAGACTTGATTTATGGATGAAGATCATTCATAATCAGTTAGATGAGGATGAATATAGGTTTAGGGTAGCTAGATTGGTACCATACACATGTACATAATAGGCTAAATTCATATTAACACTCGAGGACTTTCAACACTCGGGTATTGAAAAGTTCGGGGTGTTACAAAACACCCCGACATTATCTATGAAAGAACTCTTAAAATACAAGTTCTCTAAATTATCAACCATTTTTATTTAAAGATCGAAATTCATAAATTATATACGTAAACTATGAATTGTGGGAATCGCGAGACTCGCATAATCTTACTATGTGACTTTCGAGGAGCTGAGTAAAAGATTCTCTAAAATTGGGCAAACTATGACCTTTCGATGAGCTGAGTAAAAGATTCTCCAAAACTGGGCAAGCCATGACCAACCAATCCAAGTTTAATGTTGAAATGGTGAGACATGCCAAGGACAAGGTATGCAAGAGTTCAAATACATGAGTAAAGGATGTAACATTTGGAGAATAATAGGCCGCAAACAAGAATTCCAGCTTTTTCAAATTGCAGTTTCGCATGATGTCAACATATGTCTTCTAAACGCCGTAAACAAATGACACAATGTCTCTCTGGTATGTGAGAGCCATGATGTCACTGAATATGTAATGAATCCAGCATGATTGACATCCATAACAATTGATAGGGACTGTAACCCCTCAGTTTGACTTATGACCTGATCTATATATATCTCGAGTTGATGGGGATGAAGCAAACGGTAACCACACAGTTGTAGTAAATGAAGTGAAGGGAATAGTGGGCACGGAAGGTTTGTTGCCATCTCCGACAAGTAACGTACGCCATTACCACATTTCGTGTATCTTCCACTCGGGTTAGTATGTGTTGAATTATGTCTAATGAAAAATTCTCCATACCTGAATAGACATTGAACCAATGCAAAGTAATAAACAGACAAGAAATAAATCATATGCTGCGTAAATAGAAATCAAATCGATTTAATAACAAGATAAACCTTCCAAACTTAATAATAAAATTCTCTCATCAAGTTATATTTCCATGTAATTCAAACATATCCACTTTAAAAGAAAGATGACATAGTTGAGGTATCATTTCATCAAATGCCTTAAGATAAAAACCAATATCATCGGTAAACTTGACATCCCAAATGCAAAAGCTTGCAAGTCCACCTGACATGCGGATCATGCCGAGTTTATCATTTACTAGAAGGTCATAAGCATAACAGGTGTATGCAAGTTCTGAAGTTGTGAAAGCTATGTCGTTGATGAGTAGTAGACCTGTACAATCTTTAATGTCGACTTTTCTCAAGTGGTTAGTGCCAAACACCTCGACATTATCTATTAAAGAACTCTTAAAATACAAGTTCTCTAGATTACTTACCATTTTATTTCAAGATCAAACTTCATAAATTATATACATAAACTACGTATTGTGAGTATCACGAGACTCGCATAATTGGACCATGTGACCTTCAAGGAGCTGAGTAAAAGGCTCTCCAAAATTGTGCAAGCCATGATCAACCAATTCAAATCTAATGCTGAAATGGTGAGACACGCCAAGGACAGGATATGCAAGCGTTCAATTACATAAGATGTAACATTTGGAGAATAATAGGCCGCAAATAAGAATTCTAACTTTTTCGAGTTGTAGTCTCGTATGATGTCGACATATGTCTTCCAAACGCCGTACAACAGATGATACAATGTCTCTTTGATATGTGAGAGCCACGACATCACTGAATATGCGGTGAATCCAACATACTTGACATTCACAACAATTAATGGGGATTGTAATCCATCAGTTTGACGCACGGCTTGATCTATATACATCTCAAGTTGATGGGAATAAAGCAAACGGTAACCTGTACAGTTGTAGTAAATGAAGTGAAGAGAATGGTGGGCACAGAAGGCTTGGTGCCTTCTCCGACAAGTAACGCACACCATTACCGCATCCCCTGTATCTTCCACTCACTTTAGTATGTATTGAATTATGTCTAATGAAAAATTCTCCATACTTGAATAGACATTGAACCAATGCAAAACAATCAACGGGAAGAAAATAAATCATATCCTGCGTAAATAGAAGTCAAATCGATTTAATAGCAAGATAAACCATCCAAACTTAACAATAAAATTCTCCCATCAAGTTATATTTCAGCGTATTCCAAACATATCTACTTCAAAAAAAAGATGACGTAGTTGATGTATTATTTTATTAAATGCCTTAAGAGGAAAAATAATATTATCGAGAAACTTGACATTCTAAATGTGAAAGCTTGCAAGTCTACCTGACATGCGTATCATGCTGAGTTTATCATTTACCAAAAGGTCATAAGCATAACAGGTGTATGCAAGTTCCGAATCTATGAAAGCTATGTCGTTGATGAATAATAGGCCTATAAAATCTTCAATGTCGAATTTTCTCAAGTGTTTTGGTGCCAAACACCTCGACATTATTTATAAAAGAGCTCTTAAAATATAAGGTTTCTATATTACTTACCATTTTTATTTGAAGATCGAACTTTATAAATTCTATACGTAAACTATGTATTGTGGGGATCATGAGACTTGTATAATCTGACCTTTTGACCTTCAATGAGCGTAGTAAAAGACTCTCTAAAATTGTGAAAGCCATGACCAACTAATCAAAATCTAACATTGAAATGGTGAAACATGCTAAGGATAGGGTATACAAGCGTTCAAATACATGAGTAAATGATGTAACATTTGGAGAATGATAAGTCGTAAATAAGAATTCCAACTTTTTCGAGTTGCAGTCTCACATATGTCTTCCGAACGTCGTACAACATATGACTCAATGTCTCTCTAGTATGTGACAGTCATGACGTCACTAATAAGCCATGTATCTAGCATGATTGATATCCATAACAATTGACAGGGATTGTAACTCCTTAGTTTGACACACGACCTGATCTATATACATCTCGAGTTGATGGGGATGAAGTGAATGGTAACCTGCATAATTGTAGTAAATGAAGTGAACAGAAGGCTTGTTGCCATCTTCGACAAGTAACGCATGCCATTACTGCATCTCGTGCATTTTTCACTTGGGTTAGTATGTGTTGAATTATGTTTAATGGAAAATTCTCCATACCTAAATAGATATTAAATCAATGCAAAGCAATCAACGGATATGAATTAATTCATATGCTACGTAAATAAAAGCAAATAGGTTTAATAGCAAAATAAACCTTCCAAACTTAAAAATAAAATTCTCTCATTAAGTTATATCTCCATGCAATTCAAAAATATTCACTTCAATAGAAAGATGACGTAGTTGAGGTATCATTTTATAAAATGCCTCTAGAGGAATAACAATATCATCGAGAAACTTGACATCCCAAATGCGGAAGCTTGCAAGTCCACCTGACATGCGGATCATGCCGAGTTTATAGTTTACCAAAAGGTCATCAACATAACAGGTGTATTTAAGTTCAGAACCTATGAAAGTTATGTCGTTGATGAGTAGTAGGCCTGTACAATTTTCAATGTCGACTTTTTTCAAGTAGTTGGCACCAAACAACCTAACATTATCTATGAAAAAACTCTTAAAATATAAGTTCTCTAGATTACTAACCATTTTTATTTCAAGATCGAACTTCATAAATTCTATACGTAAACTACATTTTGTGGAGATCTTCAGACTTGCATAATCTAACCCTGTGACTTTCAAGGAGCTGAGTAAAAGACTTTAAAAAACTGGGTAAGCCATGACCAACCAATCCAAATCTAAAACTAAGATGGTGTGACACGCCAAGGACAGGGTATGTAGGCGTTAAAATTCATGAGTAATGAATGTAACATTTGGAGAATGATATGCCACAAACAAGAATTTCAACTTCTTAGTGTTGTAGTCCCAAATGATGTTGACGTATATCTTCTAAATGTTGTACAACAGATTACGCAATGTCTTTCTGATATGTGAGAGCCATGACGTCACTGAATATGCAGTGAATCCAATATGATTGACATCCATAGTAATTGACAGGGACTGTAACCCCTCAGTTTGACGCACGACTTGATCTATATACATCTCGAGTTGATGGGGATGAAGCGAGCGATAACCTCCCCAGTTGGAGTAAATGAAGTGAAGGGAATAGTTGGCACGAAAGGCTTGTTGCCATCTCTGACAAGTAATGCACGCAAATACCGCATCCCTTGCATATTTCACTCGAGTTAGTATGTGTTGAATTATGTTTAATGGAAAATTCTCTATACCTGAATAGACATTGAACCAATGCAAAGCTACCAATGGTCAAGAAATAAATCATATGCTGCGTAAATAGAAGTCAAATCGGTTTAATAGCAAGATAAACCTTCTAAACATAACAATAAAATTCTCTCATTAAGTTATATTTTTATGCATTCCAAACATATCAACTTCAAAAGAAAGATGATGTAATTGAAGTATCATTTCATTAAATGCCTCAAAAGACAAAACAATATCATCCGAAAACTTGACATATCAAATGCGGAAGCTTGCAAGTCCACTTGACATGCAGATCATGTCGAGTTTATCGTTTACTAGAAGGTCATAAGCATAATAGGTGCATGCAAGTTCCAAAGCTGTGAAAGCTATTTCGTTGATCAGTGGTAGGCCTATACAATCTTCAATGTCAACTTTTCTCAAGTGGTTGGCACCAAACACTCTGATATTATCTATAAAACAACTCTTAAAATATAAGTTCTCTAAATTACCAACTATTTTTATTTCATGATCAAATTTCATAAATTTTATACGTAAACTACGTATTGTGGGGATTGCAAGATTCGCATAATCTGACCCTGTGACCTTTAAGGTCCTGAGTAAAAGACTCTCTAAAATTGTGTAAGCCATGACCAACCAATCCAAATTTAATGTTGAAATGGTGAGACACGCCAATGACATTGTATGCAAGTGTTCAATTACATGAGTAAAGGATGTAACATTTGGAGAATAATAGGCCGTAAATAAGATTTTTAATTTTTCGAGTTGCAATCTCGCATCATATCGACATATGTCTTTCGAACGCGGTACAACAGATGACGCAATGTCTCTCTGGTATGTGAGATCCATGACATCATTGAATATGCAGTGAATCCAGCATGATTGACATCTATAACAATTGACAGGGACTGTAGCCCCTCAGTTTGACACACGGCTTTATCTATATACATCTCGAGTTGATGGGGATGAAGCAAACGATAACCTGCACAGTTTTAGCAAATTAAGTGAAGGGAATGGTGGACATAGAAGGCTTGTTGCCATCTCCGACAAGTAATGAACCCCATTACCGCATCCCATGCATCTTTTATTCGGGTTAGTATGTGTTGAATTATGTCTAATGAAAAATTCTCCATACTTGAATAAACATTGAACCAATGCAAAACAATTAACAGACAGGAAATAATTCATATGCTAAGTAAATAAAAGTAAAATCGGTTTAATAATAAGATAAACCTTGCACACTTAACAATAAAATTCTCTCATCAAGTTATATTTTCACGCAATACAAACATATCTACTTCAAAAGAAAGATGACATAGTTGAGGTATCATTTCATCAAATGCCTCAAGAGAAAAAATAATATCATAGGGAAACTTGGAATCCCAAATGCGAAAGCTTACAAGTCCACTTGACATGTGTATCATGCCGAGTTTATTGTTTAATAGAAGGTCATAAGCATAACAGGTGTATGCAAGTTCTGAAGCTGTGAAAGCTATGTCGTTGATGAGTAGTAAACATGTACAATCTTCAATGTCATATTTTTTCATGTGGTTGGCGACAAACACCCCGACGTTATTTATGAAAGAACTCTTAAAATACAAGTTCTCTAGATTATCAACCATTTTTATTTCAAGATTAAACTTAATAAATTCTATACGTAAATTACGTATTATGGGGACCACCAGACTCGCATAATTTGACCTTGTAACCTTCAAGGAGCTGAGTAAAAAATACTCCAAAATTGGGTAAGCCATGACCAACCAATTCAAATCTAAGGTTGAAATTGTAAGACACGCCAATGACAGGGTAAGCAGGCGTTTGTTGAGGGTCGAATATTGCATATCAGACCCAGTTATTGCTTGGATTTATAAACATGGTACCGTTGAATAGCTCATTTTAATCATGTTTGTGTTGCAAGGTGGAATTGCGAGCTGAGACTGGATCGGGATGCTAAAAGTATGGATTTAACATTCAGAATGCACCAAGGGAAGGGACGGACTCCAGGGGACCAAGATCAACGGAATTACACGCCAGGGATTCGCGAAAATTGAGAAACTGAAGCTCAAGCGGCCTGAAAGTCAGCCAGAATGCAAGATCACTGGGTTTCCATCATCTGTTTGGCTCGAAACTTTATACATGGCTCGAGGACCAAAAACTAACCGTACACGTCAAATTTCAGTCATTGGATCCTCGTGAAAGTGGCTGAACTAATAGATCAGCCCATAAAATCCTGATTTGAGGCCCACCCGCTGTCCAGATACGCTTTAACTTCGGCCCCCACGGCTCAAATGAAATGGGGAACAAGATGGATGGTGTGGATTTCTCATAATCATCATACAGTGTACATAGTACACTTTTTGCACTAAACTTGCATGGCAAACCGTCCTCTGGACGTCTCCTCTTCAAAAACAGAAGTTCTGTTTCTGTTATGAAACAGAGATTGCGGTCCGGTCTTGTGGGCCACCACGGTCGATGATCTAGATAATCGGGACCATCCATCAGGCCTAAAAGGGCCCCGTAAACATAGTCTAAGTGGCGAAATGGCGAGATACATCGGAGGTCAGTTTTTGATCGTCAAAACTGAAGGCAGACGGTGGAATGAGTTGATTTGATGGACCGCACTGAACCCGAGTAAAAGCACCCCTTCCTTGCTGAAATTCCGAGAGGAATTCAATGGGCGGGTCGGATTTATCAAGCGACAAGGTAAGTGGGCCCCATCGAGAGTCCAGCGCCGACAAGATCGGGCGCTGTTTACGCAGCCCGCGCACATCCGGAAAAGACGGCACTTGTGGGACGTAACGTGATCAAGATCACATTCTGATGCATGATCCAGACCATCCACATGCTTCAACAGATGGCCATAGCCCTAGCCAAGGTGTCAGAATCAACAAATGTGTTGATTTCATGCTGCAAAATCAAATCAAATAGAGGGTGTTTTGCTGCGAAAAACAGATTGCGCGTCCGGTTTCTGCTGCGAAAAATTTCCGCATGGAGTGCGGAAACTCCAGCCACCGCCTCTAACACTCCAGCAGGGTCTTTGCTGCCTATAAAGAGAGAGAAAAGCATTCATTTAAAGGAGGAAAAGAAAAACGGAAGAGAGGAGAAGACAGGGAGCCTTGGCTTTCTGCTATCCACGGCTGGAGAGAGAGAGTACGGGAGCTCCTCTTCGGTTGCCGCTGCAGTTAAAGGAAGGAGGGCATTAAACGGAGGTCGGCTGGAGGCAGAAACGTGAAGGAAAGTTGGAGCAGGGTGGCGGTCTTGGTTCTGAAGGAACGAAAGAAAAGAAAGGAGTTGGAATTTGGAGGCTGGTTGCTGGGTGGAGACGCCAAGAGAGAGAGAGACAGGGAGTAGAGGTTGCTTTTTTTTTTTTTTCTTAATTGTTTTCTTCTTCTTTCTTTTTTTTATGAGATCTAGCCCTTTCATGTGTGGCTAAACCTCTTAGCTAGGGCTAAGAGGTGAAGCTTGTAACGTGATGGGATGAGTCTATACTTGTGCCTTCTGTTTAGACTGAATTGATTTTGATTTGAGTTTTATTAAAAGAATATTTTCTCAGTCTTTAATGGTCTGTTGTGACTGAAATTACAATGGGTTTGCAATGGCTTTGAATATCTCTTTTTCTCTTTTGATGTTTATGACGTCAGGAGGCCCTGTTGTTCACCATCGTCTCCTGGGCATGGTTGGATGATAGTACTCTTCCTAACTTTCATGTATTTTTGATTGGTTGGTAATTAGTTTAATCCTGTTACTTGCTTTGTCTCTTGGGCATGGTTAGATGATGGAATCCATTCTAATTCATATACCTTTCATCTCTTGAAAACCAGATCAAATAGGTTCAGTTTGATTTCCATAAATCTTAATGCAGGCATAAGATCTCCCTGATCTCTACAAGTGGATCCTTTGAATCCCTAGTTTCCTTCCTCTGAATTCCTTAAAGTTTTACATTAATCTCTCACCATTATTCATCAATTTATATTTGATTTAGATTGCATCTTAGGCTAGTTCTATTTCTACCTAGTTTCAGGAAATGTACAAGTTTCAGTCCCTGTGGATTCGACCTCGGTCTTACCGAGTTTATTACTACATCACAACCCTATACTTGGGGAGTGAACAGCGTTCAAATACATGAGTAATGGATGTAACATTTGTAAAATAATATGCCACAAACAAGAATTGCAACTTCTTGGTTTACGGTCCTGCATTATGTCGACATGTCTTCCGAACGCTGTACAACAGATGATGTAATGTCTTTCTGGTATGTTAGAGCCATGACGTCACTGAATATGCAGTGAATTAAGCATGATTGACATCCATAACGATTGACAGGGACTGTAACCCCTTAGTTTGATGCATGGACTGATCTATATACATCTTGAGTTGATGGGGATGAAGCGAACCATAACCTGTCCAGTTGTAGAAAATGAAGTGAAGGGAATAGTTGGCACGGAAGGCTTGTTGCTATCTCCGACAAGTAACGCACTTCATTACTGCATCCCTCGCATCTTTCACTCGGGTTAGTTATATGTGGAATTATGTGTAATGAAAAATTCTCCATACCTGAATAAACATTTAACCAATGCAAAGCAATCAACAGATAAGAAATAAATCTTATGCTGCGTAAATATAAGTCAAATCGGTTTAATAGCAAGATAAACCTTCCAAACTTAACAATAAAATTTTTCCATCAAGTTATATTTCCGTGCAATCCAAACATATGCACTTCAAAAGAAATATGACTTATTTGAGGTATCATTTCATCAAATGCCTCAAGAGGAAAAATAATATCATCCGGAAACTTGACATCTCAAATGCGGAAGCTTGCAAGTTGACCTGACATGCAGATCATGCCAAGTTTATCATTTACTAGAAGGTCATAAGCATAACGTGTGTATGCAAGTTTTGAAGCTGTGAAAGCTATGTCGTTGATGAATAGTAGGCCTGTATAATCTTCAATGTCGACTTTTCTCAAGTGGTTGACGACAAACACCCCGACATTATCTATGAAAGAATTCTTAAAATACAAGTTCTGTAGATTATCAATCATTTTTATTTCAAGCTTGAACTTCATAAATTATATACGTAAACTACGTATTGTGAGGATCACCAGACTCGCATAATTTGCCCCTGTGACCTTCAAGGAGCTAAGGAAAAGACATTCTAAAACTAGGTAAGCCATGACCAACTAATCCAAATCTAATGCTGAAATTGTGAGACACACCAAGGACATGGTATGTAGGTGTTCAAATACATGAGTAAAGGAGTAAAATTTGGAGAATGATAAGCTGCAACCAAGAATTCTAACTTCTTAAAGTTGTAGTCTCGCATGATGTTGTCGTATGTCTTCCGAACGCCGTACAAGAGATGATGCAATGTATCTTTGATATGTGAGAGTCATGATGCCACTGAATATGCAGTGAATTCAACATGATTACATCCATAACAATTGACAGGACTGTAACCCCTCAATTTGATGCATAGCCTAATACATCTCGAGTTGATGGGGATGAAGCGAACGGTAACCTGCCCAGTTGTAGTAAATGAAGTGAAGGGAATGGTGGGCACAGAAGGGTTTTTGCCATCTCCGACAAGTAACGCACGCCATTACCATATCCCGTGCATCTTACACTCGAGTTAGGATGTGTTAAATTATGTCTAATGAAAAATTCTCCATAACTAAATTAGCATTGAACCAATGCAAAGCAATCAACGGCTATGAAATAAATCATATGTTACGTAAATAGAGGTCAAATCGGTTTAATAACAAGATAAACCTTCCAAATATAACAATAAAATTTTTCTATCAAGTTATATTTCCATGCAATCCAAACATATCCACTTCAAAAGAGAGATGACGTAGTTGAGGTATCATTTCATCAAATACCTTAAGAGGAAAAACAATCTCATTTGGAAACTTGACATCCCAAATGCGGGAGCTTGCAAGTCCACCTGACATGTAGATTATGCCGAGTTTATCGTTTAACAGAATGTCATAAGCATAACAAGTGTATGCAAGTTCCGAAGCTATGAAAGCTATGTCGTTGATGAGTAGTAGGCCTGTACAATCTTTAATGTAGACTTTTCTCAAGTGATTGGCGACAAATACCTCGACATTATCTATGAAAGAACTCTTAAAATACAAGTTTTCTATATTACCAACCATTTTTATTTCAAGATCGAACTTCATAAATTCTATACGTAAACTATGTATCATGGGGATCGCTAGACTCACATAATATGAAACTGTGACCTTCAAGGAGCAGAGTAAAAGACTTTCCAAAACAGGGTAAGCCATGACCAACCAATCCAAATCTAATGCTGAAATAGTGTGACACTCCAAGGACGGGGTATGCAGGTGTTCAATTACATGAGTAATAACTGTAACATTTGGAGAATGATAAGCCACAAATAAGAATTCCAACTTCTTCGAGTTGCAGTCCCGCATGATGTTGACATATGTCTTCCGAACGCCATGCAACAGATGAAGCAATGTGTCTTTGGTATGTGAGAGCCATGATGTCACTGAATATGCAGTGAATCCAGCATGATTGACATACATAACAATTGACAACAACTGTAACCTCTCAGTTTAACGCACAACCTGATCTATATATATCTCGAGTTGATGAGGATAAAACAAATGGTAATCTGCCCAGTTGTAATAAATAGAGTGAAGGGAACGGTGGGCAATGCTTGTTGTCATCTCTGACAAGTAACACATGCCATTACCGCATCTCGTGCTTCTTCCACTCGGGTTAGTATGTGTTGAATTGTGTCCAATGAAAAATTCTCCATACCTGAATAGACATTGAACCAATGCAAAGTAATTAACGACTGGGAAATAAATCATATGCTGTGTAAATAAAAGTCAAATCGGTTTAATAGCAAGATAGACCTTCCAAACTTAACAATAAAATTCTCTCATCAAGTTATATTTCCATGAAATCCAAACATATCCATTTCGAAAGAAAGATGGTATAGTTAAGGTATCATTTCATCAAATGCCTCAAGAGGCAAAACAATATCATCCGAAAACTTGACTCCCAAATGTGGAGGCTTACAAGTCTACCTGACATGTAGATTATGCCGAGTTTATCGTCTACTAGAAGGTTATAACTATAACGAGTATATGCAAGTTTCGAAGCAGTGAAAGTTATGTCGTTGATAAGTAGTAGGCCAGTACAATCTTCAATGTCAACTTTTCTCAAGTGATTGGTGCCAAACACACTGACATTATCTATGAAAGAACTCTTAAAATACTAGAGAACTCTTAAAATACAAATTTTCTAGATTACCAACTATTTTTATTTGAAGATCGAACTTCATAGATTCTATATGTAAACTACGTATTGTGGGGATCGCTAGACTCGTATAATTTGACCTAGTGACCTTCAAGGAACTGAGTAAAAGACTTTCTAAAACTGGGCAAGTCATGACCTACCAATCCAAATGTAATGCTAAAATGGTGTGACACGCCAAGGATAGGGTATGTAGTCATTTAAATCATGAGTAATGAATGTAACATTTGGAAAATGATAAGCTACAAACAAGAATTTCAACTTCTTCGAATTGCAGTCCCACATGATATCAACATATGTCTTCCAAACGCCGTATAACAGATAACGCAATGTCTCTTTGGTTTGTGAGAGTCATGACGTCACTAAATATGCAGTGAATCCAGCACGATTGACATCCATAAGAATTGACAGCGACTGTAATCCCTCAGTTTGACACACGACCTTATCTATATATATCGAGTTGATGGGGATGAAGCGAACAGTAACCTCCCCAGTTGGAGTAAATGAAGTAAAGGGAATGGTGGGCACGGAAGGCTTGTTGCCATCTCCGACAAGTAATGTACGCCATTACTACATCCCGTGCATCTTCCACCCAAGTTAGTATGTGTTGAATTATTTCCAGTGGAAGATTCTCCATAATTGAATAGACATTCAACCAATGCAAAGCAATCAACGACTAGAAAATAAATCATATGCTGTATAAATAGAAGTAAAATCGATTTAATAGTAAGATAAACCTTACAAACTTAACAATAAAATTCTCTCATCAAGTTATATTTCCATGAAATCCAAACATATCTACTTCAAACGAAAGATGACATAGTTGAGATATCATTTCATTAAATGCCTCATGAGGCAAAATAATATCATCCGGAAACTTAACATCCCAAATGCGGAGGCTTACAAGTTACCTGACATGCAAATCATGCCGAATTTATCGTTTAACAGAAGGTCATAAGCATAACAGGTGTATGCAAGTTCCGAAGCTATGAAAGCTATGTCGTTGATGATTAGTAGGCCTGTACAATCTTCAATGTCGACTTTTCTCAAGTGGTTGGCACTAAACACCCTGTCATTATATATGAAAGAACTCTTAAAATACAAGTTCTCTAGATTACTAACCATTTTTATTTCAAAATCGAATTTTATAAATTTTATACGTAAATTACGTATTGTGGGGATTGCCAGACTTACATAATCTGACCCTATGACCTTCAAGGAGCTGAGTAAAAGACCTTTTAAAATTAGGCAAGACATGACCAACCAATCTAAATCTAATGCTGAAATGGTGTGACACGCCAAGGACAGGGTATGCAGGCATTCAAATACATGAGTAATGGATGTAATATTTGGAGAATGATAGTCAACAAATAAGAATTCTAACTTCTTCGAGTTGCAATCTCGTATGATGTTGACATATGTCTTCTGAACACCGTACAACAGATGACTAAATATTTCTTTGGTATGTGAGAGTCATGACGTCACTGAATATGCAGTGAATCCAGCATGATTGATATCCATAACAATTGACAACGATTGTAACCCCTCAGTTTGACGCACGACCTGATATATGTATATCTTGAGTTGATGGGGATAAAATGAACGATAACCTGTCTAGTTGTAGTAAATGAAGTGAATGGAATGGTAGGCACGGAAGGCTTGTTGCTATCTCTGACAAGTAACGCACGCCATTACCGCATCCCGTGCATCTTCCACTTGGGTTAGTATGTATTGTATTATGTCTAATGAAAAATTCTTCATACCTGAATAGACATTAAAACAATGCAAAGCAATCAAACAGGCAGGAAATAAATCATATGCTACGTAAATAGAAGTCAAATCGTTTTAATAGCAAGACAAACCTTTCTAACTTAACAATAAAATTCTCCCATCAAGTTATATTTCTATGAAATCCAAACATATTCACTTCAAAAGAAAGATGTCGTAATTGAGGTATCATTTCATCAACTGCCTCAAGAGGCAAAACAATATCATCCGAAAACTTAACATCTCGAATGCAAAAGCTTGCAAGTCCATCTGAGATGCAGATCATACCGAGTTTATCGTTTAATAGAATGTCATAAGCATAACAGGTGTATGCAAGTTCCGAAGCTATGAAAGCTATGTCGTTGATGAGTAGTAGGCCTGTACAATCTTCAATGTAGACTTTTCTTAAGTGATTGACGCCAAACACCCCAACATTATGTATTAAAGAACTCTTAAAATACAAGTTCTTTATATTACCAACCATTTTTATTTCAAGATAAAACTTCATAAATTTTATACGTAAACTACGTATTGTGGGGATTGCTAGACTTGCATAATCTTTAAGGAGCTGAGTAAAAGACTTTCCAAAACTGGACAAGCCATGACCAACTAATCCAAATCTAATGCTAAAATGGTGTGACACGCCAAGGATAAGATATGCAGGCGTTCAAATACACGAGTAATGGTTGTAACATTTGAAGAATGATAGGCCCCAAAACAGAATTCCAACTTCTTCGAGTTGCTAAATATGCAGTGAATTAACCATGATTGACATCCATAACAATTGACAGGGATTGTAACCCCTTAATTTAACGCACGACCTGATCTATATATTTCTCGAGTTGATGAGGATGAAGCGAACGGTAACCTGCACAGTTGTAGTAAATGAAGTGAAGGGAATAGTGGGCATGAAAGGCTTGTTGTCATCTCCGGAAAGTAACGCACGCCATGACCACATCCCGTGCATCTTTCACTCAGGTTAGTCTGTGTTGAATTATGTCTATTGAAAATCTCCATTCCCGAATAGACATTAAACTAATGCAAAACAATTAACAGCCAGGTGGGGTACTAGCAATAAAGTCCATTTTGAATTGGACTTTGAAAAGTTGAATTGTGAATGCCTCTGGATTCCCGCCATCTTAAAATCGTGCCAAAATGTGGGCACTAACTCTCAGTGATTCTGTTTGTATTGCAACCATGCCCATGCATCTACAACTGGCTGGACCCACATATAGTCCTAGGCATACACAAACCCAACTAGTTACAGAACCATAAAAAGCACGTCCCGAACCAGGCCATGGGACTTCGAACTCAGCCCAACCCCACTCAAAGTGGGCTGAACTACTGTGGAGCTTTAAGGAGCCCATTCCAGTTGCACCACTAGATACCATTGGATGTACCATACAAACCATGTTGCCAGTCACCTTGATGGAGAAGCCATGCTACAACTACATGAGCATGGCTCCAACCATTATTTCATGCCCAAGTTCCTATTAGTTACAATCCAGGTGCATTCCAACTCGGTCTTGAGAGCGGATATCGTGAGACCCCAGCTTCACCCAAGACCGAGTGGATATGGTGAGACCCCAGCCTCAACTAAGATCGAGAGGCCCTTACCGTGGGGTTACCTTGGGGCCCACCTTGATGTATGTATTATGTATCCATGCCGTCCATCTGCTTTTTTTTTTTTTAACAATTCATCTTTTCGTGCCTGCTGATGGCCCACCTGTAAGTTTGCCAAACCTGATCTTGAGCCATTGAACACTAACATGGCTGAACATCATAGATCTCATACACGTGTTTCTTCTTGGCATGTTTGGGAGTCTTGTGTCTGATGCATCTGCCCACACGGAGATGGGCAAGGGCTTGGGGCCACTGAACTTGATCCATAGGCTGGGCCAGGCTTGAAATCTAGGACTGGTGTCAGGCCTGAGCCAATGACGAAGGATCTAGCATGGCCCATTGGTCATGTCCAATCATCAAGTGGGCCACCATTATATGAAAAGAGTGGGCCGTTTAATATGAGCTACTACCATTCATCATACATGTGTAGTTTAAATACTCTGATTGGATCTGGGTTATGTTTCAGTTGTACAAATCATAAATGATGCCAGTGGGTGGTGATATGTTGGATCCTAGCTGGGTTTAGGTCGGCCCCAAGCCCGACCATTTTACTAAACGGGTCAAAATTTCCTGTATGAACTGGACCCATGACTCGTAATTGTGGCCCAACTTGACCCAATTAAAGTTCACGAAACCCAACTAATCTGACCCAACCCATTTAATGCCTTATCCACTTGGTGGATGCATATAAACATACATTGTGCATGCATGATGTAGATCGGGTCACAGAAACTTTCATGGCAAAGATGGACAAGAGAAAGCCCGATCGGAGTTAGAAATGATCCGAACTGTCAAAACTTAAAACAGTCATATCTCGCAAATCGGAATGAGTTATTAAACATATAATATATGATTTTGGGGTAGGGGAAGTTACTTTAGCCAACCATCCCTGCTGCGCCGGATTGCCCACGTAGGATTTGCAAGTTTCCATTAGATCAATGGTCAAAAGTCCCTTTTATTTCCGTTTTTACTATAAATAGTAAGTTTAAGTTAGAGTATAACTTTTGATCCTTTGAGTTATAGGAGTTGTGCCCAACATAAAAAGGGCAATGTGGTTTGGCTAGTTTGGACACTTATTATTGAAGTCTAGTAGGAATGGAGACCGTCTATATATAATAAGTTTTTTTTTTTTGTTAGCTTGTTAGTACACCCACTGTGGGATCACACTTCACTGTTAGCCACCCCCACTAGGGAATCGATGCCAAGACCTCCGTGTTGAAACGAGGTATCTTTCACTCAGTCTACCACTCGAGCTATGGATTTGGGTGTTCTATAAATAATAAGTTTACTTTTATAGTAAGTCATGTTTTTAGGGTGTCTATAAATAGTAACTTTACTATTTATAGTAAGTCACATTTTAAAGGTATTTGGGTTGGAGTTTGAGTCTAAAACTTTGTCCTAAGTTTGAACTCATTATTAAAGGATTGTAATTTTTTTAAATCATCGATTAATTTATTAGAAATTATTTCTACTTTTATCCATTGTGGAATTGAGGAAGCTCTGTGAAGAGTAGAGCTGGCCACGGGATGACTCGACTCGACTAACTCGACTTGTCAAATTCATTTGGATCCGACTCGATCCAAACCAAATGAGTGAGTCGGTCTGAACTAAGTAGGCTTCGCCTAATCCGAACTCAAACTGAGTCGAGTTTGAGTTACCTAGTAACTCAATGCGAAACTCGATCCAATCAGACTCGACTCAAATTTGGGTATATATATAATAAAAAATCCTAATTTTTAAGTATCTCTAATCCTATACGCCGCACCGGACTTGATCCCAAACTCTCTCTTCCTCCCTCATCCTTCTCTTCCAAGCCCGGAAACCACCCACCACCATCACCACCCTCTCTCTCTCTCTCTCTCTCTCTCTCTCTCCCACCCTCCTCTTCCAAGCCTAGCAGCCACCCACCACCATCACCACCCTCCTCTCTCTGTCTCTCTCTCTCTCTCTCTCTCTCCACTCCCTCCCTCCCTCATCTCTTAATCCAAATCGGTGCCAACTCGAACCGACTTGATACTTTTTATCAGGTCGGACTTAGTCTGGATTACTCCAGGTCAAACTCGAATTCGGATTGGATCAGGCATGCTGGACTCGGTACCGAGTTTAGTCGAGTTCAGGTCAGGCATATTTCAAAATCAAATCGAGTTGGGTCAGCCCTAACTCGGTTCGACTCAACTCGATGCCCAACTCTAGTGAAGAGTCCAGAGAGCTCCGTGGTTTCAGAGTAGATATCCCCTAAGGAAGACGGTGATGGACCTTATCACATCCCTCCTTGCGTCAATGTATCTACTTATGGTTGGAACCCCACCGTGCTGTGTTTTCCAAATCCACTTCGACCATCAAGTGCGTGACCTAATTTTAAGGGTAGAATGCAAAAATTAACCCCTTCTTTCATTCAAGTGGACCACATGATTGGAAACAATGTATAGGATGACACCCACCGTCCAAACTATTTCCCTTGTTGTGGCCCACTTTAAATTGAATCATGGATTGTCTTTATTTTTGTGCCATATAATGGTTGAGTGGATTTCATATAATCATCATGGTGGGCCCAATAAAAATCAACAATGGTCATCTTTCTCCCCACTGTTTCTTTTGGTAAGGCTCCTCCGAATCACAGGTCACCCTAATTTTTCATCCCTATGCCTAAGGTTTGATTATACATCTAATAGTCGGAGTGGATTTGATAAACAAATAACTGTGGGCTCTAGCTTGTGTCCTACATTTTTTTTTAATGTATGGAGGAGAGATCTTGTCAAAAAGCTGGGATATCCACTCTAACCATTATGTGTAATCATATGTCAAGCCATAACCAAAAAATTAAGTTAACTTGTCATTTAGATTGACCACACCAAAGGAAACAATTGTCAGATAGATGTCTACCCTTTTTTCACCGTCCCACTACGATGATTATGTCAAAATACACTCAACCATTAGATGCCAAAACCTATTTGGGCTTAAGACCCAAAATTCAAGACAATCCGTGATTCAGGCGAGCCACGCCAAGGTAATCAATTTGAAGAGTGGACATCACCATGTATACACTATTTCCAATCATAATATGGACCACTTGAATCAAGGATGGGGCTGGTTTTTGAAACCTATGCATAAAATTGGGTCACACAACTGGCGATGATTTTAGAAACACATCAATATAGGTCCACATAGCTTCTGGTTTTGGCGAAGCTTTGTGACTTTTGCATTGCCATTATCAGGCTAAAAAGTCCATGGTCTACGCAATCCATGCTAGGCCAGTCACAAGGAAAAGAGCCAACAAAAAGGTGGGTTCCATATAGGGGTAGAATTCTAATGGTCACTCGATCAGTCTCATGATATAGATACTTCGCAAAAAGTTTATGCCTATTCACAAATTAGGTGGTCCACAATTTATAAAACAAGTAATGGCAACGAAAAAATAGTATGTTTTTCTCACGGGATTATACATGTTGGACAACCTACCTTTACCTTTTGAATGGATCGGCTTCATTTTTGGGTGAAGGAAAAGTGAATAAAAAATGGGCCCCTTTCAGGAATGATCCTAGTAGTTTTTACGGTGGTCTTAATGGCCAACTAAATTGTTGATCAAATACTTTACCTTGTTGTATATAATTCACATCCTAACTTCATGACCGGATTTAACAAAGGTTTCAGTGCTAGGCATTGTCCTTCCTAACGTTTCGTATCATTTGGTCAACTAGAATTTTGGATTTACCTTAATTTTGGGCTCACCTCCTAATATGATCCTGTAAAATGGATAAATGAAGTGAATTTCTAATAAACATCACGATGGGCCCTAGGTACGTACGCGGTGCAGGGTTCACCCTATGACCTAGAGAGAGCAAATTTGGTTAGGTTTGGGCAACATGTTCAGTTAGGCCGTAACCATTGCCCACCTTGATGTATGTGTTGTATATCTATGTCATCTATCTGTTTTGTCAGTTCATTTTAAGGCATGAGCTAAAAAAGGAACCTAAAATTAAAATCTTCTTGAGGTTATAAAAGTTTTGGATCAAGCCAATATTTATGTTTTTCCTTCATTTTAGTCTATGTTACCTTATCAACAAATTAGATGTCAAATAAACATTATCATGGGCCCTAATAAGTTTTTAATGGTGAGTGTTCAATCACCACTATTTCCCATGGTGCAGTTTACTTAAGATTTGGATTTGGTTCTTTTTTTGAACCAATATCCTAAAATGAGTTGGAAAAACAGATGAATAGAGTGGATATATAACACATACATCAAAGTGTGCCCCATCGTCAAAGAAATACCGAATTGGGTGTTTCAACATCAAAACATGGAGCCTTTTCCAGATAGGTGTTTCAAAAATATAAGTATATACCTTTTGCTAAACATACTTATTTGTTAGATAAGTAAAGACCAAGGTAAACTAATTGAAGCATAAATAGCTTATGTAAAATAAATTACCATCCAATGGTCCCTAACTACCCAGCATTTTGTCCAACATTTCAAATATTATAAATCACAATTACCTTATTAACCACAGGTAGATGGATTGAAATTCAAATTCGTAGCTCACACCTGGATACTTTTTAAAATGGCAAGTTCATTCGGATGGACCATGTAGTTTGTTTTCTAGTCTGCCATTTCTATGTTCGTGTTCGCCCAATTGGGTGGATTAATTCAGTGGAATTTGTATAATGACACCACATCTTCTACCGTTCAAGTCACATAGTCACTTATCACTATCAATCAGGACTGTCCATCTAGTTGGTCTCAAAATTGATGGCCCGTGTTTTTTTCTGGATTCGGTGGAATTCCAGATCCGTTATCTTGTGGGTCCTTCTCCTAGGCTTAAGACAGTTAATCAATGGTCTAACTTCAGGTATACATGTGGGCGATGTGATGATCGTATTGACTTGGCTTTTGAGAAAAAAGGCATCTACATGTTGGGTCACTGATCACCTAATGAGCAGGTCCAATCTTGCACACATGTGCCTTGTTTCCGCATGTGAACTGGATGTGTACTCTTGTACTGCATGAGGATCCTTATGGCCTGTTTGGGAGCATGGATTCGGAACATCCTAGATTTGAAATCCTCCTGTTGTGTTAGGCACCTCGATTCAGAATCCCAATCCAAAAGTAACTATGCATAATATATTTGTAGGGGTTTAAATTTAATATCTAAAATAACTTTAATATCTCTAATTAGTGTACGTATGTAATGTTTGAAACAATGGTTGTAATAAGCCTGCTAAAATATATATTTTGCCAAAAACGATGAAATTCTAAGTCTTAGATGGACCATAAGCATAAGATCACATCCGAGTGACTAACCGGCTAACAATTTCTAATCGTTGATTTACATGGACAATATTTGGACAACACAGATCATCATATTAAAATAATTATAGTGATGCAATTGATAATCTAATTATTTTGGGACATCATTATTGGACCATGCGCCCAATAGATGAATAGTCTAGCGACACACATGTTACACATGCAACTCTTTAGAAGGATTTTAGATGTAATCCGAGCTTTCACCTTGGATTTCAAACCCCCTCTTTCAGGGATTTGAAACTCCCTCGACTTGAAACCTATGGTGCCAAATATATTAGGGGATTTGAAATCCCCTCAACCTCTCCCAAATCTATGGTGCCAAACAATCCCTTAGGGGGTGTTTGGCGCATGGTATTGGGAAGGATTAGGTGGGATGAGATTAAAAAAAATGTAATTATTACATATGATAAGGACTATCCCTGTTACCATGGGATAAGCCTAATTCCATGTTATGTTTGCAACACAGTGGGATTCACTCTTTGATTTGCTGTACATTGAATAAATATATATCCACCATCATTTGAAACTATTGAGAATAACACGTGTTATATTCAAACCATTTATTTGTTTTGTAACCTCATTTTATGGCATGAGCCTAAAAATGAGGCGGATCCAAAACTTATGTGGCCCCAAAGAAGTTTTCAACGGTAGGTGTTCAGTCCCCACCGCTTTTTGCGGTGGGGTCCACTTGAGCTTTATATCTACCTGATTTTTTGGCCCATGCTCTAAAATGATCTCAAAAAATGGGTGGACGGTGTGGATATAGCCCACACATCTTGGTGGGACCTACACAATTGCTAAAATTGAGTGGAATTAGCACAGGACCAAATGCAATTCCATCTAAACTAATTCCAAGCTTTTGAGTGGAAGTGGCACGGGATCAAATGCAATTCCATCCCACCCAATCCCATCTAATACCATGCGCCAAATGCCCCCTTAGGCGTGGACCTAGTGAGTACACATGGCATTGTGTACCTCATTCAGATCCCTAGAAAATGTTAGATCAAATGGACACTGAAAGCCAACTCAAATTGGAAGGCAAAAATTTAAAAAGAAAAAAAAAAGTCCCTTGGTGGACCTCTAATGAGCAGTTAGCACTAGTTAGTTCAATGGTCACAAATCAATGATCGAGTGTCAAGTTTTGGATCATCCAGTCGAATGTAATTTAACTCTGGAATTGCATGCCATATGTATAATGGCTTGGTGCATGTGTATTGGTCATTATACATTGCTAAGGCATCAAGCACCACAGATGAGGGTTTTTTTTTTTTTTTTTTTTTAATTTTTAAAGCTACTCCTCATATCACATTCTCATAACTGTTCAGCTGGAATAAAATGAAGACTCTAAGAAGGTAGCAATTTAGGTACCGTGCGAGCCTCACCCAAGACAGTGCAGCCTTACCATGGCCATAGGGCCTACCTTGATGTGCGTATTCTATATCAACTAGGTCATTCATTTTTTTCATATTAATTCAGAGCATAAGTTAAAAAATGAAGCAGATCCAATTTTTAAGAGGATCATAACACATGAAACAGTGGTGATTCACCATTATTGGGCTACAAAAGTTTTGAATTAAGTTGATGTTTTTATATCCCTCCGTGTTCACGTTTACATGAATTTATCAATAAATTAAATGACAAATAAACATTGCGAAAACATTACAATAATCCTTAGAAAGGTTTTAAAGATAGGCACTCATCACTCTTATTTTCTATGGTATGGTCCACTTAAGATTTGGATCTTCTTTATATTTGGGTTCATGTCCTTAAATAACATCTAACAATATATGAACAGCATACATATATCAGGTGAACCCGCCCCACCGTCCTGGGTGAGACCCAGCTGCAGCTCCCAAAGAACCCACCCTTGTAGGTCAGGCTCTCGAAAGCAAATTAGCTGAACAATCCTGAACTCTGATTTGGGGACACTTGTTTGTTGAAATAAACAATAACCAAATAAGTGTAATTTTTCTTTCTAAATACGTGTATCATCCATCCTGCTCTTCCAGTGTATCAAAGTTTTTATCTTCTGAACCACCATCGCGGAACTTCCCATGGCGATGGGCCCGACCTAGCATTCCTAGGAACTTCCCGTCACGGGCCCCCACCTAGCTTTCGCAGAAATTTCCCATCGCAGTGGGCCCCACCTAGCTACCGTTCGCAGGAAGTTCCTGGGAAAGGCCTTCCAGGCAATCCGCGTCCTCTTTTGTGATGCCAAGGAAAGGTCGAATAAATACTCTAACAGTGGTCCAAGTGATGGTTTAAAAAAGAAAATGTTCTCAATAATGCATCTTGATGTGACGTGAATAGTATGGTCCAACAACGAGTGAAAGATACCTCGTTGGTATCGATCCCTAGTGGGGTGGCTAACAGTGATGTGGGAACTGACAGTGCGGTGTACTAACAGGAAAAAAACCAAAAGAAAAAACCGATTCCAAGATAAACTACGTAGACATCAGCATCTGATATAACATACGCCGCAGCTGCATCGAACGAAAAAGAAATCTTCGGAAAGTGCGGCGTCCCGCCATAAGGAGGAATCGCATATCGATGTGAATCCCGGACGGTGATCACGGACGCGGATTGCGTCTGCCCATGCTGCATGGACGGACTGGGTCGAGCAGGGGCTCTGTGGGCCCCAACGTTATGTTTGACTTTTATCCATACCGTCTATCCATTTTACCAGATCATTTTACAATATGAACTAACAGACGAGATAAATTCATGGCTCATGCGGACCACACAGTGGGGATTGAATAGCCACCATTGAAACTTCTTCTTGGGAGCCTTAGAAGTTCTGATCAAGCTGATATTGGTGTTTTCCGTTCATCAAAGTCCGTGTGACATTATGAACAGGTTGGATGAGAAATGCACATCACGTTGGGCCCTAGGAAGGTTTCAACCATTGGCGTCATTACCACCATTGCTTCTTTTGGTGTGGTTCAGTTAAGCCTTGGATCTGCCACATTTTTGGGCAAATAAAATAAAATGATCTGGAAAAATGGATGGATAGAGTGGATAAAATCCGAACATCAAAATGGCCCCACAGAGCTCCTGCATGGACCGAATACGTCCGGCAGGGGCAGGACGCGATCAGCGTCCACTGATTCCCTACTGGCAACGCACCGTAACTTTGTTGTTCCAACGATCTTTCTCCCCTAACATCGTAATTATATATGATATCCGTGCCAGTAAAACGGTAGGCCCCACCATGAAGATCACCTTTTTCCGATAAGCAGTCTGATCCACTCTCTAGTTAGGCCACACCAAAAAAGCGCATCAGACCATCATGGATCCATTCTCTCCGACTTTGTGGCTTATCTGATGAGGCCCAACGTTTTCATGGTACAGATTTACTAAGTAGATGGCATGTCGTTAGAAAGTACCGATTGATATCACAAGTTGCGTTGCATTTGGGGGATCAGTTCTCGCATACAACGCGATGGACGGCAGTGTGGTCCATTCTCAATTAACTCGAACCTTTTGCTTTTCTTCTTTTTGTATTCTCAGCCTTTAAGGTATTTTAATTTTACGAGTGCTTTATGTGTGAGCCACTCATCAAAGGGGTATAGGTAGAACTGGACGCGGATTGCCAGGTGACCGGATTACCGGAGCGACCGGATTTAATTCGGCCATATGCAAAGCAGGATACGAAATGCCCGTGCGCCGCCACGAGTTGGTCGGAAGCCACGTGGGGCTGATGCCTGTATGCACCCGGTCCATATGTTTGCCTGATCGAAAACCCAAGTGGGTCATACTACATGATTGAAAAACCGTGGGGCCCACAGAAGTGTTGTATCAGGATGATATGCCTATATATAGTTTATCTGATTGATTGGTAATAGCAATAAGATAGTTTGGATGGCATGTAAACATGATGGTATCTGTCGGGAATATTTCAAGGTTTCTCACTGTTGCATGTGGTATGCATGGCTGGGTCCTTACTCTTTGCTCGGGTGGAAGACTCTCAGGAGTTTCAACTACCGGTGAAGGGTTCGAGTACCCATAGGTGGTGAAATTCCACCAGCGTGAGTGTGTGGGGGTAGTGCGTGCGTGTGTAAAAAATAAAATTTTAAAAAAGAAAAAAAAAAGAAAAATAAAAAGTGATATGCATGGCATGTGATTTTATGATCTGTTTCATTTTTGGGTTCCTATACTATTTCCATCTTGAAAAACTGATAGATGAGCGGATTTGTCACGCGCATATCTATGCTTTGGACCACGGTAACTTCATGCAACCGATCATGTTTGAAAGCAACAAAAGGCTTACGGTTAGATGAGGCATTGGCAATAGCGGGTGAGGCCGAGGCACTGACTCTTAAGGCTTACCTACATGTATGTCTTGTATGTCCGTGCTGTCTGTTTGTTTTGCCAGCTCATTCGAAGACATGGTTCCAAAAATGAGCTAGATCCAATTCTCAGCTAGACCGTGCAGTAGATGCAGTAGAGAATAAATTCCCGCTATTAAAAACTCCAATAGGATCACCAAAGTTTTGGACTAAGCTGTTATTTGTGTTTTCCCTTCTCTTAAGTTTGTATTACATTATCAACAAGTTGAATAGAAAATAAGTGGCCTTGGGAAGTTTTCAATGGTGGCAGTTCAATTACCACTAATCTATCCAGTGTTTGGATCTACCTCATTAATAGAACCATGCTTTAAAATGAGCAGGCAAAATTTACATACATTGTGGATATACAACACATAGGTAAAAGTAGGCCCCAAACACGGCCTCAACCTTCTTGAAAGTTGGTTACATCATCCATCAATATCCCTGGTGACAGAAATATCCCTTGAGACCTGATTCTGTGGAGCCACGTCATGTATGTGTTTTATCTACATTGTCCATCTGTTTTGCCACCTCACCTTAGGGCTCAAGCTCAAAATTAAAATAAATCAAAAGCTTAATAGGCAAAATAATGGAAATTGAGTTGAAAATTTCTCAAGAGCCATATAGGTTTTGGATCAAGCTGATATTTGTGTTTTCTCCTAATCAGTGTGACTTTGTGAATGTGTTGGATTTAAGATAAACATCTTGGTGAGTCTTTATAAAGTTCCAATAATGGGTTTCATTTTACTTTTTCTTGTGATGCAGTTTACCTAAGCTTTGTACCCAACTCATTTATGCTTATATACCCTGAAACTATCTTACCAAATGGATAGCCTTCAAGCAATATATATGTACGGTACAGGAGGTGCAAACCAATCCAGTAAGTTGGGTGCAGCCAAACGGGTTTCACCTTGATGTATGTACTGTATATTTATATTGTTCAGCCATTTTTTCAACTCACCTTAAAGTATCGTCCGAAGAATGAATCAAATACAATTCTCAAGTAAACCATGTACCAAGAAAGTGTTGAATGACCAGTAACGTTAAAAACCTTCTAGGATCCACCATGATGTTTATTTGGCATCTAAGCTGTTTATAATAAGGTTACACGCTTGATGAGGGGGACACACGAATTGCAGCTTGGTCTAAAACCGATGGCAGGAATTAAACACCTTATTTATTTATTGATCATGTTCTTGAATGAATTAGTAAAACTCATGGACTAGACATGGAACACATACATGATGTGGGGCTACGGTTAGAGCTGGTGGGAAACGGATTGGCTACTCCACCGCCACCAGCCCGGTGGTGGGTGGTCGGTGCTCTGTGGGCCCCACCATGATGTATGTGTTTCATCCATGCTGTTCATTCATTTTTACATATCATTTTAGTGCTAGATCCCAAAAATGAGAGGGATATAAATCTCAGGTGGACCACACCACAGGAAAACAATAGTGATTGATCCACCATTAAAATCATCATAAGGCCCATTGTATTGTTTATTTGACATCCAATCCGTTGATTAGGACATACAGACCCAGATGAAGGGAAAAAAACAAAGATAAGCTTGATCCAAAACTTTTATGGCCCCCAAAAAGTTGTTAATGGTCCATGTTCATTCAAAACTGTTTCCTGTAATGTGGTCCAATTGAGATTGGGATATATCTCATTTTTGGTCTCATATCATAAAATGATCCGGCATGGATGAAACAAATATATCATGGTGTGGACCACAGAGCACCGACTATCAGCCATTGGCTGCTGGTGGCAGGGCAGTAGCCAATCAGTTTCCGCTCACCGAAGCCCTGTTCTCGTTCGAGTACCGTACCATTTCTGACAGCAGAACGCAGGGATATCGGAAAAGGATTGGCTGGTGTACCTCACACCAGCTATATAGCTGCTGTAGGTACGGGTTGTTCAAAGACGAGCACGAACGATCCTCCAGTTCCAAGTTGTACCAACGGTTCAAAGGAGATCAAAGTTATATGGGCTCCACAGTGATGTATTTATTATATCTATACTGTCTATTTATTTTTAGAGATCATTTTAAAGCATTATTCAAAAAAAAAAAAAATCATATCAGAAGATTATCTGGACCACACATAAACAGCAGCGGAGATAATGATTTTCACTGTTAAATAATTTTTAAGGCCCACTGTAATGTTTATTTTACATCAATCTATTCATAAGGTCAAAAATACCTGAATGAAGAGGGGAAAAAAATTTAATATTGATCCAAAACTTCTGTGGCCCCAAAAACGTTTTAATGGTATACGTTCAATCCCCACTGGTTTTGCAGTGTGGTCCACTTGATAGTTAGATCTGTCTTATTTTTCATCTCAAGCCTTAATATGAGCTCGTAAAATGGATGAACGGTTTGAATGTAACACAAAACTTGTGATGAGACCCACAAAACTTGTTTACGTTAATACAGCAGCTATGTAGCTGGTGTGAGGTACACTCGCCGATCCGCTTCCGGGATATCCGGAATGAATCGTTTACGGGACACCGGTACGGACGATACTGTCCTACGAAGGAGACCTGCGGATACTCAGGATGAAAGCAATGGGAACCGATTGGCTATTCCCCCCCTGCCATCAGCCCCGTGGCCGATGGTCAGTGCTATGTGGGACCCACCATGATGTATTTATTTCATCCATTCCGTTCATCTATTTTTACAGATCATTTTAGGCTTTTATGCAAAAATGAGAGGGATATAAATCTCAGGTGGACCACACCACAGGAAAACAATAGCGATTGGATATCCACAGTTTAAATCCTCCTAAGGCCCACTGTACTACTGTTTATTTGACATCAAATATGTTTATTAGGTCATACAGACCCAGATGAAGGTAAAAATAAAAGATTAGCTTGATCCAAAATTTTTATAGTCCTCAAAAATTTTTTAATGGTTGATATTCATTCAACACTGTTTCTTGTAATGTGATCCACTTGAGAGTATGATATATCTAATTTTTTGTATAATACCATAAAATGATCTATAAAAATAGATGGACGGTATGGATGAAACACATACATCATGATGGGGCCCACAGAGCACCAACCACTAGCCATTGGCTGGTGTCAGGCGGAGTAGCCAATCCGTTTCGTAAGGAATGCATGACCGGAAGATCGTTGGGACCACCGCCATGATGTCTTGTTGCGTGGAAAGTTGCATGGTGGGGATACACCGCTATGATGCCCCATGACCAGTAGCGGAATGGGTTGTGACCCAACCACCACCGTGTCCTAATGAACGGATTTTGTTGAGCCCACCATGATGGTGAATGTGTTTTTGTCCATATGGTTAATCCGTTTTGCTTGTTCATTTTAGACCGTGAACCAATAATTGAAGCTTGAGGGGGTGATTGGCGCATGGTATTTGATGGGATCAAATGGGATGAAATTGCATTTGGTACTTTGTAACTTCTATCGGGCATTTGGGGAGGAGAAATTGCATTTGGTCACATGTGAGATTTTCGTGATTTTTAAAATCTATAATACATGTGGGCCCTACATTGATGCATGTGTTTTATCCATGCCATTTATCTATATTGCCCTTTATACCTGATATTCTAGTTACATGCATGTACAAGTGATCAACATCCCTTGTGAATTTGGTTTGTTGATTATAATTCCATGGTCCACCATATGGGTATTTGCTTTATCCGGTGTTTTTACTTTGACAAGAATTTTATTCCAAGCATGGGATTGGATGGGCCTAATACGATGGCATTTCAAGACGTGCAATCATTGTGGAATAATGGTATTAATTCCATCTAATATAATTTCATACCATTTAATCCCATCGACCAAACAAGCCAATCACACCATAAGAAGCAAGAGATTGAATTACAACCATTGAAACTTCCCTAGGGCCCATTGAAGTTTTGGATCAGGGTGCCATGTGTGTTTTCCCTTTTCCAGATTCATGGGACTCTATGAACAGGTTGAATGGCAAATAAACATTATAATGGGCCTCGGGTAGGTTTCCACCGAGATGATCCCCACCTGATTCTGTGGTGTGGTCAGCTTTGGATGCTTCAAGCCTTCAATTTTAGGCTGATGTCCTAAAATGACCTGTTAGAATGATGTATGGCATGGATAAAATGGCCCTCATAGAGTCACCACCCAGTTCTCATCCTTACTGGCACTGACCGGATGGAAACTGTAGGGCCCACCGTGATGTATATATTTTATATTTTATATCTATATGGTATTATACTCTCCGCTAGTTTTTATAACTCATTTTATGGCACGAGCCTAACAAATGAAGTATATCTAAATCTCAGGTGGACCACATCACAAACTAATGATTTGAATTCCCACCATTAAAACTTCTAAAGAGTCATAAATTTCTTTTTTTAATCAAGCTGATATTTGTATTTTCCTTTCACATATGTTGTAATTATAAATAAACATAGCAGTGGACTCTGGAGAGATTTTAATGTTAGATATTTAATCAATGCAGTTTCTGATGGTGTGTTCACATGGATTTTGATCTGCTTCATTTTTAGCTCGTATACTAAACTGAGTTGTTAAAATTGATTGGCATTGTGGATGTAAAACAAATGAATCCAGCTCCTTTATTTGCCGCAAGCAGAAAAATCCTCCTTGTTGCAGTCTATTTAGACCACATCATCACACAGCAACATCGATGATGTGGCCGATTACGACGGAGGAAGTCACTCTGCTTGTGCCGAGCAGAGGACCGGAATGCAAAACAGATATACCAGTTGACCCCACGGTATCCACCGAAGCTGCATCCCATTTGCACAAACTCAAATCCTGAGGAAACCCAAAAATATATCCTCGAGCCTATTATTCAGTCCAAAGTAGGGCCCACCATTTTGGACGTTCTCAACTGAAGAGTGGCAAACACAACCCTATAAATCAACACAAACACAAGACACAAGGCCTACGCAACCCACCCAAACCATGGCATCCCAGCTAACCTTAAAGCTTCTCGTAGAAAAGAGCACAGGCAAGGTGTTGTTTGGAGAGGCTGAAAAAGACTTCGTTGATTTTCTCTTCAGCCTCTTAGTAGTTCCAATCGGCTACGCAGCAAAGCTCCTCTCAAAGAAAAACAGGGTAGGATGCACTGCAACTCTCTACAAGAGCCTTGAAAATCTCCCTGTTGCTCACCTCGAACCCAACTTTGACAAAAATGCCCTCCTTACCCCCAAGATGTCCATTCCAAATAACGGTCCAGATCCTTCCCTTCTATTACAAGATGGTGCTTCCACCATATCAAAGCTCTACTCATGCAGCAGCTGCAACTATCACGGCTATGTTACAGAAGTAGAGGGCACCTTGTGTCCTATTTGCAAGAAGAAAATGGTCGTTGAGGTTTTCAATGTTGGACCTACAACAGCAGCGTCGGGATCGGACAGTGGACAAGGGTGCGTTAAGGGTGTGGTGGCTTATATGGTGATGGACGATTTGGTGGTGACTCCCATGTCTACCATTTCAAGCATTGCTGTACTCAACAAGTTGAATGTTAGAGAAGTGAGTGCAGTCGAGGAGAGGGTTGTGGAAGTCGGCATGGATGAGGTATGGCATCTCTCTCTTAATCTGTAAATCTGTGCAAGTGCACCCATCGATCAGTGGCCCAAACAGTTGATTCCGTGGGCGTCATGGAGTTTTTGTTTTATCCAGACCGTCTATCCATTTTTCTAGATTATTTTAGAGCTTAAGCCCAAAAAGAGGCAGATCTAAATCTCAGGTGGACCGCACCATAAGAAACGGTAGTGATTGAATGCTCACCTTGAAAACTTTTTGGGGTCACAAGTTTTGGATGGTAAATAAACATTGCAGGAGACTTTAGGAAGTTTTTAATGGTTAGCGTTCAATCATCATTGTTAGCATTAATGGGCCACACATGATATTAGTCATCTTGGCATTGAATTGAATGATTTGGATTAATCAAATGAGCATATGGTGGGGGCCATGTAGGTGTGGTGCATACACCCATTTCATACTCCTCTTTTGTTAAAGAGGTAGAAATGGGTAGTGCTCTTCTCCTTCCGGAGGGAGTCGCGGAGGAGACGGATTTGGCAGAGTCGGAAGGAGTTGAAAGTAAGTGGAAAATTACACGTGGTATCAGAGCGTGTGATTTACATATCTGTTGAAGATGCGAAACAACTAGTCAACTGATGTCCCACCCCACCAATCCCTTCTTTCTCCATGACTGGCTGATCAGCTGTGATCAATGGCACTGTTAATTGCTGATGATGGCTAACGCCTCGCAAAGTCGGCCATGGCAGACAACAAAATCATCGACAGTCAGTGTCGACTTTGTTATGGGTGGCCTGTTGCGATGATGGAGGTGTTTGGATAGGTGTTTTTACCATGGAAGGTTTTATCAATTGGGGGAGAAGTTGCTACTGAGCTTAGAGCTGGAACTGCATATGCAAACTCGGTCCTTGATCAGTTGTGGCAGACTCTAATCGGGGAAGAGGAACTTGCCCAAGAAGCTGGTTAATGTTGTTTGGACGAAAATTCTAGAGTTTTATGGATGATAGAATTGAGGAATTCGCCTTACATGGCTACAAAACAGTTGGGAGACTGCACATGCTAAAAGTCTCACGTGGTTGCTCCACACAAACACGTTAGCCCACTGAATTGGACTCATATGTGGGCAACACATGTAAGATGAATATTTGAATTTGATATAAACCGTTCACCATATGGCTTTCACTATTAATTTTCCAATGTCTTCGTCTGTTTATGATCATTGATATGAATTGGTGGTACGGAAGAATGAATGGTCCAAATTAGAGTATGGATGTCCATGTGTCGCTTCAATTTTTTTAAAAGCCCAACAGCTTCCTTTTTTTTTTTTTTAGTGACACTTACCATGAAATTCATGAAATTGGATGATCCTAACCCTTTTAAAGTAGGCTTTTTTTTTTTTTTTTTTTTGCTTTTTTTCTTTTTTACATACGCACTTGCACCCCCACATACACCCACGCACCCACACCACAGTCGATTTTTATCACGATGGGTACTTGAACCCATGATCTAGTGTTGAAACTCTTGTGATTCTACAATTGAAGCATGAGTAGGCTATTTTGTTACTTCTATCCATTTTTACGAGCCATAGATCGGAGGGTTAGCATCATCAAACTAAACTTAGGTCCCACTTCTACCCACTCATACCCCTATAATATTGATCATATCATGTGAGATTCAATATTTTTTATTTAATTTTATCTTATTATATTTGATGCATGATTTATTTTTAATTATTTATTAGGCTTTGGCCCTCCTCAAGGCTTCTTTGGAGTCGAAGACAGTACTCAATGACGTCTTTGGAGCAAAGTTGAAATTGGAGACAGTGAGCTTTTTTGATTCGGGAACATAGTTGATGGAATTTCCAGTAGGGAAGAGCTTGCCGAGGTGCATTGTTGGCATCCGCTGAGCATCTCCCACCGTAAATCAGTGTTATGTGGGAATCCCATGCACATTTTCTGCTTTGAAATTTCCCAACTAGGATATGTTAGTTACAAAATATCATCGTTTATATATATATATATATATATATATATATATATATATATATAAACATGTGGGGTTGGAAATGTTTAGGTGTTTGGTATCTTTACAAAGAACTATTGCAGTGTGACTCCTTTATTGTAAGAACTTCAGTGGAATAGTGGTTGTAAATGTTTCATCAGCTACATGTTGTGGTGATTCCTTCTGCCTATATTAAGGGGAAAAAAATCTTAGGTGTTGATGGCACTACGGATTTGGGGGGTTAAGGGGATTTCAAATCCCCTAGTATGTTGGGCATGTAACCGGGGGTTTCAAATCCCCTCAGAGGGGGTTTGAAATCCAAGGCGAAAGCTTGGATTACATCTAAAATCTTTTCAAGAATTGCATCTATAACATGTGTCACTAGGTTACTAACCTACCGGGCACATGGCCCACTGTTGATATCTCAAAACAATTAGATTATCAATTGCATCACTATAATTACTTTAATACGATGATATGAGTCGTTCAAAAATTGTCCATGTAAATCAACGGTTAAAAAAGTTGGTTAGTGACTCGGATGTGATCTTGTGCTTGTGGCTCATCTGGTACTTGGAATTTCATCATTTTCAAGCAAAGTACATATTTCAACAGGCTTATTATGACCATTGTGTCAAATATTATATATATACACTAATTAGATATATTAAAGTTGATTTAGTAGTTAAATTCAAACCTCTATAAATATACTAATGCATGCATAGCTACTTTTGGTTTAGAGGGGATTCTGAATCTATGGTATTAAAGATCATGGGAAAATTTCAAATCTAGGAGATTTCAGGTCGGGGGTTCCAAATCCACGCTCCCAAACATACCCTTATAGTTGCTCGCAGCCAAGCATTCTTTGCAAATCCTGAGAATACTGTAATTCCTTTTCACTGATGCGACCAGGAACAAAACATCTGATTTGGGCCACTTGCGAATGTCAATTCATGGATCACGGACTAATAGCCATGGTGTAGGATTAGATAAATCTCCATCATTTATCTCTCTCTTCATGGTGGGGCCGATCATACCACTTGCAAAAACTGAAATCCAGAGGAAATTACAATGGAGCTTTTAATTTGTTTGTTCCTTTGCAAGTGCTTGTAGAAGAAGCTTATTTTACAAGTTCTGTCCGTGGGCCCACAAGTCCTTTCACATTTACCCTCTTCTCAACGCCCCCAAAATGAGGCTGATACAACTACTAGTCATGACGTGGATTTGGACGGTTGTACCTTGTTTTCTATGATCTGGTTCACTGAATAATTTTATAGGCCTATTCTCTTGGAAATCTCATTATCATCGTGGAGCTCACATTCTACACGAGTGAGATGAAATGTAGACATCATGGAGGCTGTACGGTAAAATGGACAGTTATCCAAAAGCCTCCAAATTCATGGAGGTGATCCGCATGGTTGGATCAACCTGATTTTGAGGCAGCCAACTTTTATGGTGGGGATATCCTGATGGACAGCTTGGATTCCATACTAAAGCCCTGATGGGCTCCACGTAGAGCACTATGTGAAGTTCACCATGATTTATATATTTTACCCACTCTCTCCATTCATTTTAATAGATAATTTTAGGACTTTGGTCCAAAAATGAAGCATATCCAAAGCTCAAATGGACCACACCACTAATTGAACATATACCATTGAAATTTTTTGGGGGCCACAAAAGTTTTGGATCAAGCTTATATTTATGTTTTCCTTTCATCCATGTCTTTATGATCTTATAAAGAGTGTTTATAGGAGGTAGAGTGAAAGTTTTGTCGGGTGTGAATTTCCATCGTATTCGAGGAGTCTAGGATTTGCTGGGAATTCCGAATCAAAGAAGGGGCAGATATTTTATTTTATTTTTTTACACGCGCACACACACTAACACCATAGTGGGATTTCACCACCTATGGGTACTCGAACCCTCGACCAGGTGTTGAAACTCCTAAGAGTCTACCGCCGGAGCAAGAGTAAGGACCCAAGAAGTGTGGACAGACCCAAATCAATATGAATGGAAGATGCCTGTGGCCAAACTACTATCTATCTTTGGAAAGGGAGGAATTTTGGAACAACTCTTTCCTTTCCACTGGTTCTTGAAAGCTATCAATCCTCACTTCTCCCATATTAATTATTCCTCTCGCATCAGTTCTGCATCATATGATGCAAAAACCTTGCAAGAGAACTTGTATAGAGAAGGATTTCCTGGGCCTGGAAAGGTTTCAACTGTGGAATTCATTATTCCCACTGTTTCTTGTGGTACGGTGAACTGGAGTTTTGGATATGTTTCAATTTTGGGCTCAACCCCTACATGAGCTGGGGAAATAAAAGAAGGATGTGCAGCATGGATAAATCACATACATTCACTGTGGTCCAACTGAGTTTACTCGGTACGATGAGAGGGCAATGAGTAACTCAATACCCAATCCACCCTGATCCATAGCTCAAGTGGTAGACTGAGTGAAAGATACCTGGTTTCAACACTGAGGTCTTAGTATCGATCCCTAGTGGGGGTGGCTAACAGTGTCAACTGACAGTGGGGTGTACTAACAAGCTAACCGAAAAAACCTCAATACCTAATCCGATTTCGTCTGGCATGGACGCGGTTGGCCTATTGACGCTGCCAGTAGCGAGATGGCTACTAGACAGTGCCCTGTGAATGAACGCGCACCATTAAAAACTTCCTATGGCCCGCTGTAATGTTTATTTTCCATCCAATCTGTTGTGTGGGTCACAAAGACATGGATGAAGGGAAAACACAAATATCAGCTTCATCCAAAACTTTTGTGCCCCTAAAATGTTTTTAATGGCCGCGTTTATTCACCACTCTTTCGTGTGGAGTGGTCCACTTGAGACTTGGGTCTATCTCATTTTTGGTCTCATATCCAAATTGGTCTTGGAAAAATGGGTAAACCGGAGTGGATAAGACACATACATCATGCTGGAGTCCACGGAGCACCATCCAGTAGCCAGCGGCTAATGACAGGGTCAATAGCCCATCCCCGTCCGTCAGCCACATTACGTTGTGTATATAAAATCCAATCGATCCCACCGTACGAAAAACTATCAAATCTGATTTTTTTTTTAAAAAAAAAATTGCATGGGCCACACCAATGAGAACACTAAAATTTCTCCTAAATTCTTTAGGTTCAAGCAGCGTGGCTCACCTGAGTCGTGGATCGGACTGATATTAGTGTTGTCCCATCATCCTGATGACTTACACCTAATGAACGGGTTTGATGAAAGATAAAATCTGCCCCAAACACGAACCCATGGTTGGCATCCCATCCCCATAGTTTCCCGTGATGTGGCTCACCTGTGCTGCGGAGCTGTCCTATTTTAGGCCCCATTGCCTATCATGGAGGAGAGCAACTGATGGAGAGAACGGATTTTTACATATAAAACATGGTGGGACCCATTGAGAGTTTCATGCAACGCGCAAAACAGGTGTTGCAACGCTACAGCCACTGTAATTGACGAATGGGCCATCTTCTATATACATATGGGCCATCTGATGATCGTCTTGGCTTGGCTTTTGAGAGAAGGCATCAACATGTTGGGTCACAGAGATCACCTAATAACCAGCTCCAATCTCGCACACGTGCCTTGTTTCCCACATGTGAGGTGGACACGCTTACAAAGGGAGCGGATTAGGCACGGCCCAGGTCTCACCCAAAACGGTGCGGCCCTGACTGTGGGCCCCACATTTATGTATGTATTGTATATCCACACCGTCCATCCGTGTTTTCAGCTCATATTTGGGCATGATCCAAAAAGTGAAGCGGAACCATATCTCAAGTGGACTACACCATAGGAAACAGTAGTGATTGACCATTAAAAACTTCTCGTGGGCCACAAAATTTTTGGAAGCTTATGCGTGCTTGGTAAAGCTTAGCCACCTATTTTACCAATAGGTGCCCAATTCTCTTCATCATCTCTCATCTGTGTGCTTAGTAAAGCTCCGCCCCATGTTTTTTCCAAATAGTTGCTAATTCCAACATAGCTCCGCCTACAGATTTCAGTCTCAATTGAGAAACAAAGGGTCAAATTTTGAGTTGGTACAATATAACTGCTGTAACACCCTGATTCTCGTGACCCGAGGACGATCACTCGAGTACGAGAACCCGAGGGTTATGTCATGAAATGAGACTACCATTCAACTACTTATCAATACGATTCATAACCACAGGATATACTATTGTATAAACTGATGAAAGGAGTTTAACATACATGACTAAAGTGAGAAATAAGGCTAGATCCCACGGCAGGGGATTTTTAATTACAAATTTCAAACTAGAACAAAAGGAAATATTGACTGAAGCATGAAAGTAAATAAGTCATAAACTATCAGTTGAGCTCCAACGGCTCAACCATATCAATGTACGGTCCTTCCTCTCCATACTCCTCGTTGGTCACGCCAAGGGTCCCATCATGAGTGCCATCTTCCTCTATCATACCTGTAACTATTTGGTGCAACCGCACGATTGGGTGAGTGAAAACTCAGTGGGAATTTCCCACAAGAATTCATACATGTCATGTTATTCCAAAATAGTTTAAATCAACATATTCAATTACAAGGAGATTAATCACAAAATTAGGAACAAATGTATGGATGTATGAATGTATGCTCAAGTCACAGATCTGGGAATGCACATCTAGCTGTCAAAACAAAGGAGTCGCCCAAGGCGAACTAGTCACCTGGAAAAATACTCAAAGGTACGCCCAAGGAGAACTAGTTGCCCGAAAAAGACCATGCAAACCGCCCGCGGTAGATCATCTACCTGGAAAAAGCCATGTAAGAGAGTGCACCCAAGGATATCTCCTGAAAAAATACACGGGGTACACCCGAGGAGTGTCTAATCCCGAAAAATCCTCGTGAAAAGAAAGAGCGCCCAAAGTGACCCAAATGCACATGACCTGTGAGTAAAACTGAATGGTTAATACCTTCAGAAATTTGAACAGGGTGTGGCTTACAGTGAGCACTCGGAAAAGCTCACATGTCATGTGTGGATGTCATGCACCATGATACTCATGCATAAGGTTAATCTCGTAAATATGGTCAAGGCTTGTGGTATATAATAGGATACCAAACACTTAGTAAGAGCTAAGTATAAATACTTTGCTCTCACTAAGTCCAAGGAGGCCCATAGGTGTGGCATATCAAGGAATTTAACTTGAGACAAGTTTGTTCCATCTCTCACAATGGTTGGCATTCCACACCCAAGGTTCGTCATAGGGTTTGAGAATGAGTTTAGACATCATCATAGTTGTAATTACTAATAGGATCATGCCTCAATCTTTACAATTACAAAAGTAACTTGGAGTATGCACAATTAAGTCCAAATCACCCCATGATCATATAGGACTTGGGTAATTAGCATATTATTCAACATTCAACATAACTAATTAGGATTGAAAGAAATAGAATGCCATCTTAAGACTTTAATGTTAAGTTCAGATTAGAATGGCTTTAACATATAAAATGTATTATGGAGTAAGCATATCATTCAATAGAGGCAAGATTTATTACTCCCTATCCCAGTTAGTGAAAGAGCACATATAACAAGGTAATGCTAAGTATGACATAAAGAGCATGACACAATTCTCATGAGATTGAATTAAAATAGCTAGATTCAAGACATATCAATTTAAGATTTAACATAACTATATAATCTTCATACCTTTAAGCTTAAGCTAATTTGGAAATCAATGAATGGGGAGGCCATGTGGGATATCCCTCACCTTGAGTGGATGCTCCCCTCAATTTGAAACGTTCTTATGGGGCAGACGTATCGATCCTAAAATTCAAGTGAGTATATGATTAATTCTCTAATCTTACAATCAGTATACTAATTTGATAAACTTTGATTTCTACTTACTTGAGTGGACAAGTTGGAGACAAAAAGTGTCGAATTAGGAAATCAGTTGCTGGTTGCACTTTGAACAATCTGTTACAAGTTGCCAGTGAGTCACGACCGGGTTAACTCAGTTGGGACTTTCAACTAATAACTAGTTGAGTTGCTTCACAGGTATTGTTAATAACCGAGTTAGATTAACGATCCTTGGAGCTCTAGACTTCCCAGATCATCTACAGATGACTGGAGTCAGCCAAACACAGTCAAGGACTGGTTGGATCGGCCCATCACTGAGTACAGAGTTGACTCAGTAGCATAACTACTGAGTTTACTCACACACAAATAGAATGTAGCTCTAAACAACTGAATGAGTTTGATGGTTATACCTGTCTGCTATTGTTGGTGAGATTGCAGTCCGACCACGCACTCAACGACGACTGACTGGAGTTATGAATCTGTTTTGAAGGCAGTCACTGAGTTAGCACGATAATAGGCCGTTTGGGAGAGGAGTTTTGCAGGGATTGGTTAGATGCATACCTGTTGTAGGGGATGGTCCTCACTGCTAGTGTATGGAGGACAGGGAGGATTTCAGGACAAGATTGATCAGGCCGGGATGCTGATTTCAGGAGGCCGACTAGGTTCGTGAACTCATCCAGCGCCAACGGGACTCAACACTAAGTTGATCGGGTCGGTTCTGGTTCGGCCTGATGGCAGCTGGACTGGATCGATCCCAAGATCGGACAGGCTGTAGGTTGAAGGAGTTCTCACCTACGGCCACATACACTCACTCAGAATGGCTGATTCAGACCCGTTCGGCCCACTATCTGGTGCAGCTGGGTCGAGTTGCAATGGAAACCTGTAACTTAAATCAGAGCCAGACCACTATCTTCCCTATTCCCCCGCACTATCTTCCTCTTCCCTTTCAGTTTTCGCTCCTCACTTACAATCTCTCAGAACTGAATGACTCGGCTGAGTCGAGTTGCTACCGAACCAGCAACCTGCTCAAACAGCGTTCCAACTCACACACTCTCTCTCTTTCCATTTCTTTCTCTAACTCTCCTTGGGATTCGCCCTAAAACCAGGCTTTTTATAGCCTTTCTGATTCTGGAGGGTTCTACGACTAATCAGAGGATTAGTTGCGGAGATATTTTCGTTAACCGCGGATAGCTGATTGGACGGATCTCTTAAGGTGTCGATCCTGATGTTTGGGTTCAGGCATTTGTCCCCGATGAATTATAGGTAGGATGGGCCATCAGATGAACGGTTTGGATGTGTGAACAGGTCACTAGTGTTGGGTGTGGGTTTCACAGTCAGATCGAGGAAGACGACCGGTTGTTCATGGCGTTTTTGCTATGGACGGTTCATCCATTGATCTAATGCGTCTAGAAGAGTTGGATGGTGTCCAGGAGGTCTTCATGGCCCATCTAACGGTGTGTAATAGCCAGTGATTACCACGTTGATCCGGGAGAGGCGATGTCACGTGTCCACGCGATTTCTAATCAAAATCTCGGTGTTGCTACAAGATTTTGAACTGCCCTAACATGAACAATCCAGATTAGCTCGGAAGAAACTTCCAGAAGCCAAGGATCGACTGAGATTTGTCTTCCTATAATAAGGAATTCCGCTTTCTGGTGAGTAGGGGTACATTTTTGGAAAGTAGTAGGTCTGACTGGGATTTCTCCGCGTACGTGGCCTCCTGCCGACGGTTTCCAACAGTCGGATAGGCCAGAGGCGTGGCGGACGTGGACATTTCATCCACGTCAGCGACGTTCCTGTGTGTTGCTCGCTGGTTCGATAACAGGGGAGGCACGGCTGATTTTCAATCGGGAATTTCATCATGGATATGGTCGGTGGGACCCTACAAGTCAGATGGACGGTGTGGATTTTACTCCCGTATTCGGATGGGCAGTGACTGCCTCGTCAGATGGGACGGTCCCATTTGAACTAGCGTCACGCGGGAATTTGGCTGAGAATCAAGCGTTTTTGATTTTTCATCGGGTCTCCTTTGACCCGACGAGGCGATCTCGTGCGCGTCATGTGCACGCTAACTGTGTACATGCACACCTTAGATGAGGGGTACATGTGATGGTCTGAGTTGATCTAGGCCATCCATTTGACTTGGAAGCCCCAACAATGGCTATAGGTTAAGGGTTGTAAGTTCTAAGGGTTAGGTGTTCCTCATTTCAGACGCCTGTCATCAGTAAACGTGGACCATTTGGATCCCAACCGCTTGCAGGTGAGATCCGAGTTGTCTATTTCACTTACAAGGTTCGTTAACTGCTCTGGGTTGAAGAGTAGTCCATCCTTACCTTTGTAAGGGTCATATCTGGATGTCTGCCCTTGGTAAGTGTTGCCCATATTAATTGAACTATTGGCCCCCTACTTTAGGGTGTATTTTAGTGGTCCCAAGGCGTGTTTAAAGGGAGGTATGATCCGCCTTATGGTTAGGATTTCGTCACCGGGCTTATGATAATTCATAGTGTCGATGAGTGGAGCGGTTGGTTCCATTTGAATTTCGAGATAATACTAAAAGAAAATGGAGGGTCGTTACAACTGCGCTCCTCTCAGTTCCGTGGGAAGAAACCCCTTGGTTTCAATAGTCGACAGTTCACAGCCTTGGTTGCGAAAAAAGACCATGAGGATTACTTAAATTGACCCAAGCAGGATAATCAAATTACAGCCTCTTATGGCATTGGAGAGAGTTCAATCTAGTGGACATAGGTCCCACCACAGTCATTAAAACGAATGTGTTGAGTGAGAAAAGTGTAAATGATGAAATGGAGTAGCCCATGCAACTATCTAACTTGACAATTGAATTGGAGGTCATGAGATTATTGAAGATGCTAAAAGATGGGCATTTAGAAATAAACTGATATGAAACAAGATGGTCTTGAATTTTATAGATAGGAATGTCCTTTGGATGGACTTTTTAAATGCAGAAACAAGGTATGCAAATAATATTCTAACTTTATTTCTTTTTCTCATATTTGTATCAGTGAATTGCATAGTATTTTAGACCCTGCTTTACATAAAAATAGTTAAAAAAAGGAAAAAGAACATTGGAGTTATATTTGCAGCAATCGTTGCACCAATGTCTTTGATGAGGAAATTGTACACTAGCTGATTGAGTTTTTTTACATGTGAGGGCCACCTCCTCTTAATCCGAACCGTTCATAATTGGAAGAGGGGTACACACCCTAAAAAAATTAACCCCCATCGGATTAACGTTACCGTTTGATAGGGACCCTGTTAAATATGGGTTATAGGTTGTAATTATCCATTGGCAAGATGATCAATTGGATTTAGCTAGAATCTGGGGCCCACCAGATGAACATCGTAGCTTCGACAAAGGTGGGCTCCTCTATTACTGTGTCTGGGTTGAACATGAGAAAAAAACAATGTTGCTTTCCATGAGGTACTGCAGCCTTGTATTGTTCCTCGGCATTAGTGTTTTAAAAAATAATGTGTTACTAATAGTTTTTCAATTGCAAAACTTAAGTCCCATATCGGATAAGGAGATGGAGTGAGAAGTGTTTAAAAAGCATTCATTTCTAAGGCCTTTTGAAAAAAGTACTACATGGTCTAGCCTATACAAGCCAGCTCGAGGGAAAGTCGGCTTGAGAACCAGTTAATTGGCCTAAAAATCAAGGTCTATTTATTTTAGTTTTATAACAGTTGGATGTGGCCTCTTTTAATAATGTCGTTTCCAAGAAACATGTCCGGATGTCCCTGATATCCGGGAATGCCAACGTTACAGTCACATGCTGCTTTAAGTCTCTTAAAATCAGGGTTTTTATCTCATTCATAGGGTTAATGCAACAATAGAAACCGTTGGTCTTCTTTTGAAAGAAAATTATGATGTTGGAATTTTCTATGGCCTGTGCATGCTGGAGAAAAACATACATTGGGCATTGCCTCTTGGAGATAGTGTGCCATGAACTTGTTGCACCGGTCAAATCAACTAAGGACGCAAACTATCAACAGTTTTGAGATACATGTCTCCTATGGCTTAGGAAAATTCCTTGATTGATCGCAAGCATGTTTGTTCAGAAACTTTTGATGGACATCATTTAAAGTGAAGGTAGAAGATGTTCTACCACATGAATCTCTGTAATAAATTTGTCAAAGCCCTTAGATTTGCATGAACCAGAGGAATCTGTCATTCGTCATAAGTAGGATGAAGATGACTACCTCAGTGGTAGACTCACAAGAGTTTCAAGTACCCATTGTGGTGAAAAACTACTATGGTGTGTGTGGGGTGTGAGTGTGTGTAAAAAAAGTATGACGAAGATACCTTTGGCAAAATTTTATACTCAGTGCACTAGTAAAATCGATTATATGATGTATTTTGTGATTACGCTACATTTGAACTTGTTGGCCCATGAGATCATCTCTAAAGGGATTAAACCGGACGAATTATTTCAAGTGACTATAGTTAAAAGTTGCCTTGACCTTGAAAAGATTTTGAAGACTCCCATTGTCATAGAACCAAGAAGCTATCCATGGAAAGCCTTATTGCGTGTATTCACATCGAGGAAGAGACAAGACTTCGTGAAAAAAAAAGGAATAAAAGGAAGTTTCAAATTCATCCCTAATAGGCTGGATCAGGGTATTTTTCTTTGAGTCTTGATGGGCATGAGAGTTTATTTTGCTTTTTATTTCTTTTTTACGCACGTTTGATAATCGTTGGTTGTAGCCCACTTTAATAAGACCGTTTCCATTGCAAGAAACATGTCCTTGATGCTCGGGCACACCAACATTATGGTACAGACGGTTTTATGCCTCTTACAATAAGGGTTTTTCTCTTGTTCATAGGGCTAATGCAACAACAAAAAACGTAGTTCTTCTTTTACAATATAGGCAACCATTGTTAATGATGACTATCTCATTAGCCATAGATGAATTACTCGCAACCAACAAACTATCTATTCAAGGCATGACATGGTGTTGGGAACAAGTAGCAGCCATGAATGGCTTCCAGCATAGTTAGATTGATATGGTTGAAAAATTCACACCAAAGAGAAATACAAAGAATAGAGACTAAATCTAGATGGGCTCAACAACACCAAAGCTTGTCCATAAAGGATAATTGTTCGCCCATAGACAAAAGGCAAGCCTAAAATAGAAACAGGCCCACATGAGCTGTATCTCCAGTGGGCAGCAATTACAGACTTATTGGGATAGCCTGGGTAGGAGGCCCACAAAATCTGAATGATGGTTAATACGTTGGGTCTTCTGGATATGAATCAAACTGCCCAGTGTTGTTGATGTCTCAAATCTTTCGGCAACAGGGTCTGTCGATCCCATCGACAGACCATTCGATGCCATCGAGAACTGTTTGATGCCATCGTAAAAATCCAGAATTTCCCAAATTGGTTGCTGGACACTTTGGATGTCCTGCTCGATACCATCGAGTAGGGTTCGATGTCATCGAAGGTTGTTCGATGACATCAAAGTCTCATCGAAGGTGCATCGAGAAAATCCGAAAAATCCATGTTTTGTTGTTGGAACTATCTGGTGTTCTGTTCGATGACATCGAAGTGTCAACGAAGGTGCCATTGAACTATCGCGCAGAGTTACATGGAGTTGCGTATTTGTGGATTTGTTTCCCATTTTGATTGTGATTCTCATAGAGGCTATAAATACGAGTGTAATCGGGAACAGAGGTTATCTAAAAGCTTTCTAATTCGTTCATAGGGTTTTTAAGGGCATAACTTGGGTGATTCGAGGCTTGTTCGAATATGGTAATCTCTCTACTGTAATTTTTTGCTTTCATAGTGCATTACTGTCACTTTGGACCGTGGTTTTTTCCTGCAAAGGTTTTTCCATGTTAAATTCGGGTGTTTGTGATTAGGCTTGATTGTGCGATTGGAATACTCTACTTGATTCATCTCTGTGTACTTACGCGATTTCCCCAACAAGTGGTATCAAAGCTAAACATTAAGGCACAAATTTAATCTGAAAGCATAGTATCAATGGCTTCTAATCCTAAGTTTGATGTTGAGAAATATTCTGAGAAAAATAATTTTGAACTATGGAAGGTCAAGATGACCGGTCTCCTAGTTCAACAAGGATTAGATGATGCACTCCTTGAGAAGCGACCGGAATCTATGACAGATAAAGAATGGAACAAGATGGATAAGAAAGTAAGAACCTCTTTCCAATTGTGTCTAACAGATGAGGTCCTCTATAATGTCATGAGAGAGAAAATTGTAACAAGTACATGAGCGAAATTAGAGGACATATACGCGAAGAAATCTCTTGAGAATTGTATGTACTTGAAGCTTCAGTTGTTCAATATAAAGATGGCAGAGGGAGGTGATGTTGAGGCCTGCATTAGTAACTTTAACAAAATTATTTGTAAATTGCTGGATGTGGAAGAGACGATGAAAAATGAGGATCAAACATGTATTCTGTTGAACTCTCTCCTGGCCTCGTATGAGTTATTCAAGGACTCATTATGCACTTGTAGAATAACCTTTAGTGTCGACACTGTTATCTCAACCCTTCAAGGAAATGCGATGAGAAAAAAAAAAGCAGTGACATGGGCACCTCTACTGATGCATTAGTTACGAGGGGACAAAATTTTGAACGGGACAATGGGTCCTCTCAATCGAGATCCAAATCCAATGGCAAAGGCAAAGGGAAGTTGAGGTACTGGAATTGTGGCATGTTTAGGCACATGAAGAAGGATTGTAAAAATCATAAGGCAAGAAAAAAGAACTCAGAGGCTTCTTCTAGAGAGGCCAACACTGGCACATCTGATAAAGGTACAAGTGAAAGTGATGTATTGTCTGTGTCCATGATCGGACCCTTGTACAATGATCGTAAGGACGAGTGGATTCTGGATACTGGAGCATCACATCACATGACTCCTCATCGGGGTTGGTTCACAAGTTACAGAGAGTACGATGGTGGTCAAGTATTTATGGGCAATGATAATGCCTGTAATGTTGTGGGTGTTGGATCGGTGCGCATCAAGATGTTTGATGGGATAGAGCGTACTTTAATCGAGGTGAGACACATTCCTGATATGAGAAAAAACTCGATATCTCTTAGAGCACGCGAGACAATTGGGTGTAGATTCACCGGTTTCAATAGTGTCCTTAAAGTTTCAAAAGTGGCACTAGTAGTCATGAAAGCAAAGAGGCACAGGAACCTTTACAGATTGATCAAGAGCACTTCATTGGGTGGAGTTGGAGCGGCTGTAGTGGATTTCATGTCTGCACGTATGTGGCATGCACGCTTGGCCCACGTGAGCGAACGAGGCATGAATGTACTTTCTGATTGTTATTTAATTGTAGCTTTTAAAAGTTTTAATTTAAGTATATGTGAGCATTGTATATATAGTAAACATTTAAGGTTATCTTTTAAATTTGGTAAACATGTATGTAAATGTGTTCTTGATTATGTGCATTCTGATGTATGGGGGGCCGTCGCCCATGGTTTCTGGTGGAGAGTCGTCATGGTTTGTCACCTTCATTGACGACTATCCCAGAAAGGTATGGGTTTATTTTATGAAAAACAAATCCTAAGTTTTCAACAACTTTAAGCAGTGGAAAGCAATGATGGAAAACCAAACAGGGCGAAAAGTGAAGGTACTAAAGACATATAATGCTGGTAAGTTCACTTCAAGCGAATTTAATCAATATTGTAAGAATGAAAGGATCATTAGGCACAACATAGTGCGCCACACACCCGTGCAAAACGGTGTGGCTAAGTGGATGAATTAATCAATACTGTAAGAATGAAGGGATCATAAGGCACAACATAGTGCGCCACACACCCGTGCAAAACGGTGTAGCTGAGCGGATGAATTAGACTCTTGGAGAGGGCCTGATGCATGATTAGTAATGCAAATGGATAATTACAACCTACAACCCATATTTAACCCTATCAAACGATAAGGTTAATCTGATGGGGGATAATTTTTGGGGGTGTGTACCCCTCATCCAATTATGAACGGTTCGGATCAAGAGGAGGCCCTCACATGTAAAAAACTCGATCAGATATTGTACAATCACCTTAGCAAAGACATTGGTGCAACGATATCTGCAAATATAACTCTAATGTTCTTTTTCCTTTTAACTATTTTTATATAAAGCAAGGTCTAAAGTACTATGCAAGTCACAGATATAAATATGAGAAAAAGAAATAAATTCATAATATTATATGCATACCTTGTTTCTTCATGTAAAAAGTACATCTAAAGGACATTCCCATCTACAAAATTCGAGACCATCTTGATTCATCTAAATGTCCATCCCTTAGCATCTACAATAATCTCATGACCTCCAATTCAACTGTCAAGTCAGATGGTTGCATGGGCTGCCCCATTTCATCATTTACACTTTCCTCACTCAGCACATCCATTTCAATGGTTGTGTTGATGGCAACAGGATGCAACTGGGGCGAGACCCATATCTGCTAGATTGATCTCTCTTCGGTGAGATAAGAGGCTGTAATTTGATTATTCTACTTGGGGTCAATTTCAATAATCCTCATGGTCTTTTTTTCGCAACAAAGGCTGTGTGTTGCCTGTTGAACTGATGGGCTTCTTCCAGCGGAACTGAGATGAGTGCACGTTATATTGTACCAACTCAAAACTTAACCCTTCGTAAATCTGTAGGTGGAGCTCTATTGGATTTAAGCAGCTTCTCATGGCTGTTAGAAAGAAAAGATGAAGAGAATTAGCAACCTATTTGGAAAAAGCATGGAGCAAAGCTTTACTAAGCACACACATGAAAGATGATGAAGAGAATTAGGCACCTATTGGTAAAATAGGTGGCTAAGCTTTACTAAGCACACACATCAAAGATGATGAAGAGAATTAGGCACCTATTGGTAAAATAGGTGGCCAAGCTAGCACACATAAGCTTCCACACGTGACAGAGCGTGTCATACACTGAACAATGCATCAGGTGGACCTGAGTGGGCTACACACGTACATATAAAATGCATGGTCTAAAAGAAGTAAAACAATCCATATTCAACATACATGTGTGGCCAAGCTAGTTTGATTTTTGGGTCAGGTCGTCATGTAGACGGAGCCAACCTGATGCATAGTTCAGATATCCAGCGCAGATCCTCAGTTGTCGTGTGGCCGTGTTTACAAAGGTTTATATGTTGCCCTTGATTTTTTAATTTTACGGGAGCTGCCTTTGATTTTTTATGGGGCTTAAAGTGATGTGTATATGAGATCTAATCCATCCATTGATGTGTAACCATATGGTATACCTAAAGCCAAAAAAGTAGGCTGACCAGTGATTCAGGTGGGCCACACCAAGAGAAACAATTGGGACAAAGTGTCCACCTTTGATTTTTACTAGTGCTCCTTGATGATTATATGCAATCCAGTCCAACCATTAGATGTCACACTAAAATTTAGAACTGGAGCCCAAAAATCAAGCCCATCCCTGATTTAGGTGGGCCACACCAAGGGAAACAATTTGGATGGTGAGTTGTCTCATACACTGTTTTCAATCATATGGTCCACCTAAACCATGGATGGGGTTGATTTTCAGGCCATGGGTCTAGCATGGGGTGACACACCTAATGGTTAGCATAGATTTCACATTACACCAACTCAGTTGATGGTCCCTTTTTCATAGGGACTTGAAAGAACTACTGTCACATTTATCAACATTAATTACTCTCTAAATTGTTAATTACTCTTTAAATCAAGTTAACTAGTTGGATCTACAAATAGTCATGTGATACACACACACACACACACACACACACACACACACCCCTCTTCATACGGACATAATTCTTTTAAAAGCGCTTCAGCCCTAGGGAGTAAGTTAACAGGGTGCACCATCACTATGACAAGTGGCACCAGTCTCCAAGTGCCAACAGCACCATAGTGCTGAAGCTACCTCAACTCAAAGATGCAGCAAACCATGCTCTATGAATCTGGCTCATAATGGCTCCACACCTCTCACCCATGGCGCTAGCGTGCCAGTCGCACAGGCCTAGCACCAGCAACATGTTGGCGCCTGACAGAAATCAGTTCACGCGAGATGCATTTCGTTGCCAGCTCGTCCAATCCAGAGATCTGTACCTAACAACTAATAAATAAGCACCACATGTCCCTTCTGTCCAATAGCAATGTGCCACATCAGTAAGCAACTCTTTTGGAAAGCAAATTAGATATACTAGTTGTCAAAGGTCTATAAATACCCCTACAGTCCACCACTCCAAGGAGAATTGAGCATTCATTCAATTTGGTATGATTTGGTATGATTTGGGACAAAGACTCACATCCAAGAATTTTGGTACAAAGCTCTCTCCTTCCATATAGGGGTGCACATCGAACCATTGGAACCGTGTAACCGGACCGGAACCATTAGATCGATCCGATTCGGTCCGGTTCTAGGGTGCTAACGGTCCGGTTCTGGTTACAAAATTCCCAGAACCATTGATTACGGATTGGTTCCGGTTTAGGGCCCTGTAGAACCGAACCAAACCGTAGATTCGAACCATGACACGAACCGTGGATCTAAACCGTGGATCCGAGCTTTAGTTTAAAACAAAAAATAAAAAACCCTAAAGGCTTTAGCGCCCCCTGCCCTCTCGCCCCTCTCGTTAAGCGCCCTACCCCTGCGGCCCTGCCCTCTCGCCGACGCCAACTGAGGACTGCTGCTCTCTCTCTCTCTCTCTCTCTCTCTCTCACACACACACACACACACACACACACACGTTGGTTTCTCCTTGCTCTTCTGCTAGAGTGAACCCATGTGGACAGCGTGCACTGTTCATCTTAAGGCCCCATCGTCAGGTGGACGTTGTCCACAGTTTGGGCCCACCTTTGATAGCCAGTGCTGCCTCGTTTTACAGAGACCATTTATTTTGTGAATCAGAGGCTGCCATCTTCGACATGGAGTACACGAGGTGGCTTGAGGAGCACCATCGCCTCATGTGCGAGCTCTGCGCAGCAATGTAAGAACACCTGCAGGAGAATGAGCTGAGGATCTTCATCGACAATTGCCTCGCCCACTATGACCAGATGCTGAGCTTGAAAAGCATGGTGGTGAAATCCGACGTCCGGAACTGTGGAACCGAACTGGTTTTCACGGTCCGGTTCCGGTTCGGTTCTAGGGTGCTAACGGTCCGATTCTGGTTCCAAAAATCCTAGAACCGTAGGGAACGGTTCGGTTCCGGTTTCACCCCAAAAGCGGACCGAACCGAACCGTGTGCACCCCTACTTCCATAGGTGAGCCTAGCTTAGCCAAGTTTGCATTATCCCATCATGGGGTCATGAGGTGCCAAGTGCCAACCTCTACCCAACCTAGCACGGATTTCACCATGTGCTAGTAGGCATCAAGGTTCTAACATCTTCCCATTTAATACAAGTAGCTCCACACATGCAACGAGGCATCAAGGGTCATTCCCTTTGTCGCCATAAGGCGCTAGCCTTTATTCATCCAGAACTAGTAGCAACATGCACTACAAGGCACAAAAGGTCATCCATCTTCCTAACTCACGAAGTATAGAGGTGCTAGTCTCTAGGTATTAAGGACAGCGATGCCATACACCATTGGCATTGAGACTCATCTCTCTGCCCTCACCAACCAGGTATAGAGGCACCAATCTCTACCTAATATAAAAAAAAAAAAAAAAAAAAAAAGAGTGCCGCCACACGCTACTAGACAATGAGACTTGTGCATCAACCTATTCAAAGACCAATGTCGCCATGCACTAATCCAAAGGTCAATGGCACCGGAGGTGGTGAAAGCCCACTACGGCGTGAGTAGACTCGGGAGTTTCAACACCTGGTCAAGGGTTCGAGTATCCATAGGTGGTGAAAGCCCACTACGGCGTGAGTGTGTGGGGGTGTGTGTGCATGTGTAAAAAAAAATGGCACCAGACACTACACTAGATTTGACATCCATACCACCTGTTCATCCAGAAGTTGTGAAACTCTTTCTTTAGTCACACACTGGCTACTCTGCCAGTGCCACACTTAAAAGGCAGTGCTCCATGCATTGCTAATGTCAATGGCACTAGGCACCGCACTAGCTTTTGTGCTCATCCCAGATTCCTCTCTAGTTTCAACCCAACTCAACTGCTGATGCTATAGCTAAAGAGACATTCACTCTCAACTCCTTGTAACTACAAAGGACTTACACTTTGTGGATAACAGCCATCTAATATTTTATGGCTACACGGCTATTTGTGGCTACATGGATGAATTCAACACACTACGCTAATTGGACTATCTTGACGCCCAATGGCTAATGACAAGCCTAATGCCCAATAGCTAATAAGCCTCCTTGACGGCCAAATGGCTACAGAGATGACTTCCAACAACTGCACTACTACAGCTATAGATTCGTCATCAACACTCTTCAATGCACTGCCTAGTAAATTGCACGTGCATTTATGTTGTATATTAGGTTTTCCCTTCTAATTAAGGATTTTCTCTGAAAGACTAATTAAAGGCTTGTGATATTTCATAGCTTGAAATGTATCTTTTACAATTAACGAAACACCCTGAAAGGAAAATTTGGTTGCAAATTTGTCTGGATTTATTCAAAACCAAAGTGAGAAAACACATTGCAGATTCATTTATAATAATAATAATAAGTTAATAAATAAATAACGCTCTATCTCACATATTCACCAGTGCTGTCATTGACAGTGGCAGTGGCAGCTATCCTTGTTGTATCAGTCGGCCGCTACTGGTGCGTCTCTCTCTCAAACGTTAGGTTACATCAATTTCGTTCATTATATCTTTGATTTTTGAACATTGGTTTCCATCATAGAATTTTATTTTCATATTGGATTTCCTAATTTCTTCATGTCTTTTATTTTCATCAACACTCTTCGAGGCACTACATAGTAAATTGCACGTGCATTTATGTTGTATATTAGGGACTAATTAAAGGCTTGTGATATTTCATAACTTGAAATGTATCTTTTACAATTAACGAAACACCCTGAAAGGAAAATTTGGTTGCAAATTTGTCTGGATTTATTCAAGACCAAAGCAAGAAAACACATTGTAGATTCATTATTATAAATAATAATAATAATAATAAACACAAAATGTTTATAAAAGGCTAATAGTCATGAGTTGAAATTGACAGGGAGACTCGTCAAAATGTAGGTGTTGACATTTAAAGAATTTCTTTTAGGGTGGTTAGGTCTAAGGAGGCTAAAGAAAGGGTGGCAATTCATAAAATTCCAGAGAGAGAGAGAGAGAGAGAGGAGACAGAAGCAAGAGTGATCTGAGCCGGGGTATTACTCAACAAATCAGCAAGGTGTTTTGCTTGCCATTTACATGAGACGTTTATTTGCATGCCATTTACATATGTAAATCCTATTTGCATTGGTAAATCAGATTTAGGCACTTTTTTTGCACCAACTTTCCTATGCAATAGTTTTCACACTTACCTTTATAAATGTAAAACAGAAAAAATAAAATAAAATCATACCTTCCCCAGTAAGTTGGGGTGGCAATGGGTCAAGCTAGGGCCAGGCTATGGTTAGCCTTGTTCTAGCTTTAGACCTAAACCCTGACCCTAATAGACTAAAGAGGCCCCAACCCCGCTCCAACCCTAGAGCCTTTACACCCTGGCCTTGATGGGCTAAAATGGCTCTAGCCCTGCCCAGCCCCAGATCCCTTAGCTCTAGCCTTAATGCGTTAAAGAGACCCTTACCCTTGATGGCCAGGCTGGGCTAAGGCAAACGGGGTTGGGATGGATCAAGGTGGGGCCTATAAGTTAAAATGAAAGTTACAAGGGGGAAAAAACTATAAGGCAAAGAGAATTTTAAAAAAGGAGGTTTTGATGCATAACACCCTCTATTTTGGCCCAAAGACAAACAACATCCTCCCTTCATTTTCCCAAGTAATAACACCTTTCGTTTTTCAAATGGAAAAAAACCATCCTACTATTAATTTTTTCAATGGAAAAACTAACCATGCAAGGTTAGCAGTTTTTTTTTTTTAAATGACAATATTAGCCTTCTACCAAATCCTCAAAACTCCAACCTAACCTTAAAGCCTAACCCTTCCCTCCCAACTTAAGGGTAAAAGGGTCTTTTTCCATGGTCAACAGTCAACAAAAACATTTATGACATGGTTCTATCACGTTTTGCCAATGGATATTAATCACCGGATGGTTTTCAATTGAGAATAGAAGCATATGGAAGGTGCTATTTATCTTTGGGCTGAAAGAGAGGGTTCTCTATGCCAAAACCTGAAAAACAAAGTCATAAACACATTCTTATTAAATAATAAACAGAATATAAGTGCCCATATATCAGCTGTCGCACCCTGCAAATAATCAATACTAGTATATACACTATGATGCGCTAATGAATCATTGCCAACCCAATAAGTAAGGGTAGCAATGGGCCAAGCTAGGGCCATGCCGAGGTTGGCACTAGGCCAACTTTAGAGCCCTATGCCTGGCTTAATAGGATAAAAAGACCCTGGCCCTGGTCCAACCCTAGAGCCTTAAGCCTAGACCCAGGGTCGAAGAGGCCTTCGGGCCTGGTCCAACCCTAATGTGCTAAAGATGCTAGGCCCTTGACGGCCAAGCTGGGCTAGGGCTGACAAGGTTGGGCTGGATATATATATATATATATATATATATATATATATATATATATATATATATATATATATAAGGCAGAATAAATTATTTTAAAAAAAGAGGCTTTGACAAATAGCCCTCTATTTTGGCCCATAGATAAACATCTTCCTTTATGCATCTTCCCAAGTGACACCTTTCATTTTTCAAAGATAGTAAAAAAATCACCCTGCTCTTAATTTTTTCGATCGAAAAACTAATGATGATTAGGTCAGCAATCTTTTTAATAAATGACAATAATACTACCCTACCTAATCCCAAAATTCTAAACCTAACCTCAGCATCTCTTCTCTGAAACCCTAAGCCTAACCCTGCCCTCTCCCAACTAAAGGGTAAAAAAGTATTTTTCTGTGGTCAACAATCAACTAAAATGGCTATTACATAGTTCTGTCAAGCTTTGCCAATGGTTTATTTGGGCCAAAGTGAAGGGTGTTGTATGTCAAAACCCAAAAAAACAAAATCATAAACAAATCTTATTAAAATCATAAATAGAATCTAAGTAAGCTATCACACTTTGCAGAGTATCAAACTAGTCTCTACACTACAGCACATTCATGAATCATAATATACTATATACATTAGGTCCTAAGGGCCCAGTCAGGCCCATATTTTTTTGCATGGGCCCAGTATTCTGGCAGCCCAACCCATTGCCATGCTTACCAATGACAAAACACTTTCCTATGTAAATTGTCCCATTTGATTTTACCACCTCAATATAAACTGTTCATTCCCCAAACATCTATCAGATAATTATCATCTGATCAAGTGACTTAAGAGTAGAGCTGTACACGAGTCGATCCGAGTTGAGCTTGGCACAGCTCGGCTCGGCTCGGCTCGGCCAGTAGCTAACCCCAACTCGAACTCAGCTCGGTCCTCAAGCCTGTCTGGCCGGCTCAGCTCGGTTTGGTCAGCAGCTCAAGCCAGTTCAAGCCGAGTTCGAGCCTGTGCAGCATTTTATCAAACGCCTGGAATGCATCTAAAATTTCTCATAGAATGCAAAACAGTAACGACACTTTACAGGTATTTCATCAAACACCCGGCATGCAGCATCAAAATCAAACACCGGGCATGCAGCATCAAAATCAAACACCCAACAAGTAGCATCAAAATCAAACACCTAGCATATACATTCTTTCCTCACCAACACTTCGTTGAGTCATTTCATCAAACACTCGCTGAGCAACATCCATTTCAAAATAAATGAGTCACTGATCTGATTCGATCCTAGTCGGTTCGAGTTGAGGTTCGATCCGAGACAAGTCAAGCTGGGCAAGCTCGAACTCGGCTCGAAATTTTTTCAAGCTCCAAAAACCGGCTCGACTCGGTCTGAATCCAACTTCAAGCCAAGGCGAGTTGAACTTTTTCAAGTCGAATTGAGTGAGCTGACCGAGCTAACTCGACTCGTGTACAACTCTACTTAAGAGGGATGGGCAATCAAAGGTAGACTCACATTATGGATGGTCCACGTAAATGTTTAGACCTCTCTAACCACCTTATTATGGACCATACATTTCCCAAACCACTAATCAGATGGTTTTATCATCCCATCAAAGTGATTTGAGAGGGATGGGCAATCAAAGATCAGCCCCACATGATGGATGATCCACATCAATGCTTAGACCTCTCTAGTCACCTCAATATGGATTTTCCATTTCCCATACCACTAGTCTAATGGTTAGGCTCATCCCATCAAAGCGACTTGAGAGGGACGTGCATCAAAGTCGGGCCCACATGTAATGCAGGGACATTTTAACACCAGTAATCTGATGGCTAGACTCATCAGATCGAAGTAATTTTGAGAGGGCAAGGCATTAGGGTGGGTCCCACGTGATGGACGTTCCACATCAAGGATTAGATTTTTTCTATTGTAATCAATATGACTTGTACATTCCATATCCGTTGATCGGATGATATGGCCCAGCCTATTTCCAGTTTACATAGATTACTGTTCTGATTCTGAGGCGTGGGAGCCACATTCTAATAATATAACTGCACGCCCCCAAAAATCGCATCATGCCATAATAACCTTCCAACTTGTGGCAATCACACCGACCGCCATGAAGAATCAGTGTTTTCTCCATTCGAGATTGTTCAGTACGCAAAACGAGGTTAATAGCCCATCCAAACATAAGAAAGCAATGAAAATCCGCATTTGCATGGAATCAAAGCAAATACGAAAGAGGAAAACGATCATCTATACAACAGCATAAAAATTACCATTGCATCAGCAAAGATTGCTTAGAAATAAAGAGAGAATTTACCTCAAAAGATCTCCTTTCTTCTCCCTTTGCTTCTTGATTCTCTCTCTCTGTTCTCCCGTTTTGTGTCTGAAATGGACAGGCCTGTGTGGAAGAAAATGTCAGACTTGTAATATCAACGAGGGTAAGGGTTATATGTTCATCATTTGTGGACAGCTGGCCTGGCACAAACAGAGGCTCACGCCGATTGTCTGCGATGTCCTGTGATAGGAAGGCGCGTGGATTTGGTACTACTGCCACCTGTTCTGAGCTCGGGACAGGTGGAGGCTCCGAGGGCCAGTGAGGGGCGACAGTGATGTATGAACTTTATCCACACCGTCCGTTCGTTTTTCCATATTATTCTAAAACAATATCTTTAAAATAGAGAATATCGAAGTTTAAGTGGACCACACGGTGGTGATTAAATTCTTACCGTTGAAAAATTCTTAGTAGCCACCGAAGTTTTAGATCAAAAAGATATTTGTTTTTTCACTTCATCCAGGTGTATTTGACTAGATCAAAGGATTAGATGGAAAATAAACGATACAGTGGGCCCTAGGAAAGTTGCAACGGTGGGTGTCCTCAGCACCGCTGCTTCCTATGGTGTGGCCCACTTGAGTCTTCAATCTACCTTATTTTATTTCCATTCTCTTATAATGAAATGAAAAAAGGTTTGCACCGTGTGGATAAGATTAATACATCACGGTTGCCACTCAATGGCCCTTGGAGCTTCCGATGTCCTGAGCTCTGAACCGACGGTAGAAGTAGGCATCGGACCTAGTCGGATCGGATTGTGCTTAACTCGATTCTGTCTCAGATCTAAATACGTTGACTCGAACTCGTTCCGATTCGGGGCCGGATCTGGGACATGCCATCCGATCAGATCTGATACCTTGTTGGCCTGACCCGAACCAATTCCGACTCGGTCAGGAAAATCGAGTCGGATCGGATTAGGTACGATACTGATCAGATTTTTCAACAGTAAAAATCATTGTCCTCGTTGTTATTTTCGATGTGGTCCATTTGAGCTTCAGATATGATTCATTTTTTTACCGAATGCTCTAAAATGATCATGAAAAACGGTTAAACAGTATGGATATAAAAAATACATCATTGTGGGGCCCATGTTGAATTCGTTTGAACTGTTCGTACAACGCTCGACGTTTAAAAGTTACAGCTGTTTAATGCTGTGAATGGCGTCAGTGGGACTGTCCCGTGCGTTGGTAGTACACGGTATTGACGTTACGTTAGCAAGTTAGGTGGGTCTGATCATGGTACATGTGTTATATCAAAACCGTCCATCCATTTTTCAAGCTTTTTTTATGGCTTGAGACGAAAAATAAGATAGATCTAACTATTAAGTAGGCCACACTGAAAGAAGCAGTGAATATTAAACGTCTATCATTGAAACCCTTTTGGGGTCGCCTTTTTTTGTATAATGCTCTAAATTAATCTGTAAATATAAGTGAACGGTGTAGATATAATAAAAACATCACTATGGGGCCATATAATGTTGATCTCCTTTGAATAGAGTAGCATCGTCTTGGCACGACACGTACCTACACCTAGGTTGAAAGCTAGCTATGTAGTAGCTGTGTGCAGTGTGCGATACACAGCAAATCATTTTGCTATTGTACACAGCAATCTCAATTGGTTTTCAAGTCGAATTGAGCGAGCTGACCGAGCTAACTCGACTCGTGTACAGCTCTACTTAAGAGGGATGGGCAATCAAAGGTAGACTCACATTATGGATGGTCCACGTAAATGTTTAGACCTCTCTAACCACCTTATTATGGACCATACATTTCCCAAACCACTAATCAGATGGTTTTATCATCCCATCAAAGTGATTTGAGAGGGATGGGCAATCAAAGATCAGCCCCACATGATGGATGATCCACATCAATGCTTAGACCTCTCTAGTCACCTCAATATGGATTTTCCATTTCCCATACCACTAGTCTAATGGTTAGGCACATCCCATCAAAGCGAATTGAGAGGGACGTGCATCAAAGTCGGGCCCACATGTAATGCAGCGACATTTTAACACCAGTAATCTGATGGCTAGACTCATCAGATCGAAGTAATTTTGAGAGGGCAAGGCATTAGGGTGGGTCCCACGTGATGGACGTTCCACGTCAAGGATTAGATTTTTTCTATTGTAATCAATATGACTTGTACATTCCATATCCGTTGATCGGATGATATGGCCCAGCCTATTTCCAGTTTACATAGAGTACTGTTATGATTCTGAGGCGTGGGAGCCACATTCTAATAATATAACTGCACGCCCCCAAAAATCGCATCATGCCATAATAACCTTCCAACTTGTGGCAATCACACCGACCGCCATGAAGAATCAGTGTTTTCTCCATTCGAGATTGTTCAGTACGCAAAACGAGGTTAATAGCCCATCCAAACATAAGAAAGCAATGAAAATCCGCATTTGCATGGAATCAAAGCAAATACGAAAGAGGAAAACGATCATCTATACAACAGCATAAAAATTACCATTGCATCAGCAAAGATTGCTTAGAAATAAAGAGAGATTTTACCTCAAAAGATCCCCTTTCTTCTCTCTTTGCTTCTGGATTCTCTCTCTGTTCTCCCGTTTCGTGTCTGAAATAGGCGGGTCTGTGTGGAAGAAAATGTCATACTTGTAATATCAACGAGGGTAAGGGTTATATTTTCATAATTCGTGGACAGCTGGCCTGGGCGCAAACAGCGGGTCACGCCTATTGTCTGCGATGTCCTGTGAAAGGAAGGCGCGCGGATTAGGTACCACTGCCGCCTGTTCGGAGCTCGGGACAGGTGGAGGCTCCGAGGGCCAGTGAGAGGCCACAGTGATGTATTAACTTTATCCACACCGTCCGTTCGTTTTTCCATATTAATCTAAAATAATATCTTTAAAATAGAGAATATCTAAGTTTTTAGTGGACCACAAAGTAGTGATTAAATTCTTACCGTTTAAAAATTCTTAGTAGCCACAAAAGTTTTAGATCAAGAAGATATTTGTTTTTTCACTTCATCCAGGTGTATATGACTATATCAAGGGGTTAGATGGAAAATAAACGACACAGTGGGCCCTAGGAAAGTTTCAACGGTGGGTGTCCTCAGCACCGCTGCTTCCTATGGTGTGGCCCACTTGAGTCTTCGATCTACTTATTTTATTTCTATTCTTCTATAATGAAATGAAAAAAGGTATGGACGGTGTGGATAAGATTAATACATCACGATTGTCACTCAATGGCCCTTGGAGCCTCCGATGTCCTGAGCTCTGAACCGGCGGTGTAGTACCTAATCCGCGCCCCAAAGTAAGTTCCGGGGAAGCGGATTGGCTGGTGTACTAAGAACGTGTCGTGCGAAGACGATGACGCGCCTCCAGCTCCGTTCGTACTTTTAGAGACCAGTTTAGAGCATTATCCAAAAAATAATGATATCCAGAGATAATACGGATCACACCACAAATATCAGTGGAAATAATGATTTTCACCATTAAAAGAATTTATAGAGTCTACCGTCATGTTTATTTTCCATCCAATATGTTCATAAGGTCACAAGTACCTAAATGAAGAGAAAAAACAAATTTTATATGGGTCTAAAACTTTTTTGACCCCAAAAAAGGTTTCAATGGTAGACTTTTAATCCTCCGCTACTTTTTGTAGTGTGGTCCAGTGGATGGTTAGATCTGTCTTATTTTTCATTTGAAGCCTTAAGATGATCTGGTCAAATGAATGAACGGTTTGAATATAACACATATCAGACCCACAGAACTTGCTGAAGCCAATACAGCAGCTATTTATCTGGCGTGAGGTACACCGGCCCATCCGCTCCCAAGTTCTAGCGCTCAAAATCCAATTGGGTCACCCACTCACCCTGACATTTCTGAGAAATCCGCTATTCCCACGGTGGTGTGTTGACGTCACCAAATTATGTGGCCCCGGGATGATCTTTGTATTATATTTGCACCGTCCATTCATTTTGAGAGATAATTTTAGGGCATTAGCTCAAAAATGACCCTAATCCAAAGCTCAAGTGGATCACACCAGAGAAAGCACTAGAGACAATGATTTCCACCCTTGGAACCTTCCTAGGGCCATCATGATGTTTATTAGCCATCCAACCTTTTCAAAAGATAACAATGACTTGGATGAAAGTAAAAACAGATATTAAGCTGATCCAGAACTTTTTTACCCCCCGATAAGTTTTCAATGGTAAATGTTGGATCCCCCCTACTTTACTTTAGGTGGTGTGGTCCATTTGAGATTTGGATCTATCCCTTTTTTTTTTATCTAAAGCCATAAAACAAATTCTAAATGGACGCATGGTTTGAATATAACTAGTAGATCATTGTGGGCCATATAACTTGATAACATTAACACACCAAGCAATCCACTTCCCTCTCAACCGTTTTACATTTCATTATAGAGCATGAAACCAAAAATGAGTAGATCCAAAACTTAATTGAGTGGTAAACAGGGAGAATTGAACGTCCACCGTTGAAACACAGTAGAGATTGAATGTTCACCGTTGAAACATTCGTTACCATGCCCCGAAAATTGGAACCCAAGTTGGCTAGGCCTGAACTCGAATTTCAGGACTGTGAGTTGTATTTAAATAAATATACATTGTAACCCACATTATTTCATACATTTTCAAGGCAATTAGAGCAACTAAAATGATACTAATTATTATCATTAAATATTGTCCACTAATTAATCCTTGAATCTTTAATTACATTGACACCAAAATAAATAAATAATAACAACATAGATTGAATTTTAATTAATTTCTAAATAAATAAAGATAAACGTTTTCAATGTTGCTCAACTGATTCTTCATATGCAAATCCTACAAAATAATCTATACGGGTGTGAGCATGACGGCTCGTAGGGTCACATCCTTCCCAAAATTGAAAACTTTATGTTAACACCAATACAACTCAATAAAATAAATAGGATCAATTACAAGTATTAAATCGGCATTTTACATTATAATAATAACAATTTGTATTTCATAATAGCAAAATAAGATAATACAGCCATCTAAAATCCTTTTTGTTTTAATCCAGGGTAGAGCACCCATATGTGTTGATCCTTTTAGGGAATGACCCTCGGCAGAGCACCGGTGTTGATCCTTTTAGGAAATGACCTTATGCAGAATACCTAGTGAATAGACTTTTAGGGTAAATGCCCAGGGCAGAACATCTATGCGTGTTGATCCTTTTAGGGAATCACCCAGGGCAGAGCACCTGTGCCGATCCTTTCGGGAATGACCCTGGGCAGAGCACCCGTACCGTGACGATCTTTTCGAAAATGACCCTATGCAGAGCACCCATAAAAATATAATGATCCTTTTAGGGCAAAGCACCCATAAAAATATAATGATCCTTTTAGGGCAGAGCACCCATAAAAATATAATGATCCTTTTAAGGCAGAGCACCTATAAATTCAAATACATTATTCATTATGTAATAATAAGGAATTAATTGTAATTTGAGCACATAACGATAATTAATTGAAATCAATTAATAACTCAAATAAATTACCTTTTTACTATGCAATTAAGAATTAAATAAAATAATCTACAACTAATGATAATAATCAAATAAATTGAATACATAATAAATAATCAAATCAATTTATATATTAACCTAAAATTTCAAATAGGGAAGATCACCTAACTGCTATGGAAAAATAGTGTGATGGGAGGAAAATAATCTGAAGCGATGTTGATTTCTACGTATACTAACTTGGATTAACCAATTCTGAACTCGACCCGACTTGGGAAGTAGAACTCCATATAAATGCGTCCATCTTCATAAAAATCAGATGTTATAAAATGATCTTCAGGTTAACCCGTACTCGGTGAGCTGAGTTGCACTCGGCAGTTTCAGTCAACTTGGTGGAACGGCTCGATATACGCTACTTCCACTCAAGATCTCTCTCTCTCTCTCTCTCTCTCTCTCTCTCTCTCTCTCCCTCTCTCTCTCTCTAAAATAGTTGCAATGGATGCTGGCAAAACCAACAACGCATCATTGGGGATTGAGTCAGTGAGTCACGAACTCGATGTTGAACCCTCACGGATACTCTCCCTTCTCCTGATGTCTCTTTTTCTTCTCACAATCTTTCTTTTATGATTTTCTCTATGGTTTTCTATAGATAGCATGAGAAATGGGGTATAAAAATAATGTCAGGTGAGTTGGTGGGTTCTGAGTTTGAGAGTTGTGTCTTCCACACGTTCGAGGAGTCGTAAAGAGAACAAGAACGTGGGCATATGCAAACTTCTGATTGACTGTCACGAGGAGGACTGCTGGAGGGCTGATGGTTATTAGATGAAGGATTTTGAATGGCTGAGATTGTGTGGAAAGATCTCACATGGATTGGGAAGAGAAGAAGTCGTGTTATAAAAACAGAAGGCTTCCTTGCGCATATAGAACTTGGGATGATAGGTGGGGTCCATTGAGATGTATGACGAATGATCTAAAACATTCATTCGTTTTGTCAGGTTGAGATGGGTTGAGAGTTCAAGAATGAAGCAGATCTGAAACTCTAGTGGACCGCACAATTGGAATCCAGGAAAGAGTTTTCAATGGATGAAATTACTTCAAGGTCCGAACATGATGGATGGTTTGGATTATGCTGTGGGTCCCAACATGACAAATGGTTGATGGTCATAGCTCGGGTCGTGCGAGTATTGGCCGAAGAAGAAGTGAGAGAGGAGCGGGAGTTGGGGTTGGTTACGGTGAGAGGAGTGATGTGCGTCAGCAAGTCACTTTGTTTTGTTTTATTTAAAATTTTTTTTTTTTAAAGTGGGCCCCATAGGAATGATGTGACGATCTACACCGTTCATCAGTTTTGCTAGATGATGTTAGGACATGGGCCAGGAAATTAGGTAGATTCAAGGTTTAAGTGGGCCACACCAAAAGAAAAAATGGGATATAGTTTCCACCATTAAAAAAACAGACAGGTTGTTACATTTTACACTCCTTAACAAAAATTGCATCCCCGAAATTTATTATGCCAATACCTAAACAAAAATTGCGTGGTGGGTTTGCGAATGACGTAGTTTGTGCTAACATTTACTTTAGTTGTGGTGCCCCTTCAAGTGATAATGTGTTATGAAATTATTCGTAGAAACCTACTCTCTTTTGATAGTGCGACAACATAATCAAGGGTTGACGTCAATGTCATTGAGGTCTTTGATTATTATTATTATTAGTATGTTGAAGATTTTATAGGATTGCAAGGAATATTAGATGGTTTAAAGACTTACACATGAAGATCAAGAGGATAAGAGCTGTGATATGTACCAAGATTGTAATACAAAAAAAAAAAAAAAAAAGATTTTGAGGACATTGTTCCTGCTAATGTTTCTGGTATTTTCAGGTATCGGATTGGTCTAAAACTTTTTATAATGATGCATCTAAATCTATAAAACTTCAGCTTAATCCAAAGTTTACAAAAAATCCTAAATTTTAGAAAATTAGGTCTGCCCAAAAGCAAACAATTTCTGACCAGTATACACATAAATTAAAATCGGTATAAGAGAAACCTAGAATTATATTTTTATATTATTTTTCTATAAAACTACACTTATTAATCTACGACTGAGATTTTGAATCACCTTAAACAGAGTTATAATTAATTAGTTATGATTTTTATAATTCAAGTGTTTTATGCTTACTATTGTTATCCAACTTATCGTAGTAAGTTAAAAATTCTTAAAAGTTCCTTAGGATCCAGTTTTCGGCTGTTAGTTCAATGTTAAGCATAAATAGTATCATATTTGATGTCATACAAATACAAAGGGATTTCTAAATTCATATTTTATTTTAATTTTCTTTTCATCACAAAAGTAAAGAATCCTATATTTAGATCTCTAATTTAATCTCTATCATAGACTTTCAAATTGATTCTAGCCTAGGCTTAATCTAACTATTAGTGTAACATATATTAAAAGTTCTCGTGAGAATCTAAAACTTAAGCTCTGATACCAATCTGTCACGCCCCAAAAATCGGAACCCAAGTTGGCCAGCCCGAACCCGAATTTCAGGACTGTGAGTTGTATTTAAATAAATATACATCGTAACCTACCTTATTTCATGCATTTTCAAGGCAATCAGAGCAACTAAAATAATACTAATTATTGTCATTAAATATTATCCACTAATTAATCCTTGAATATTTAATTACATTGACAAAAATAATAATAATAATAACAACATACATTGAATTTTAATTAATTTCTAAATAAATAAGGATAAAAGTTTTCAATGTTGCCCAACTGATTCTTCATATACAAATCCTGCAAAATAATCTATACGAATGTTAGCACGACAGCTCGTAGGGTCACATCCTTTCCAAAATTGAAAACTCTATATTAACACCAACACAACTCAATAAAATAAATAGGTTTAATTACGAGTATAAATCGGCATTTTACATGATAATAATAACAATTTATATTTCTTAATAACAAAATAAGATAATACAGTCATTTAAAATCCTTTTTTGGTTCAATCTAGGGCAGAGCATCCGGTGTGTTGATCCTTTTATGTAATGACCTTCGGCAGAGCACCAGTGTTGATCCTTTTAGGACATGACCCTCGGTAGAGCACCTGGTGAATAGACTTTTAGAGTAAATACCCATGGCAGAGCACCCGTATGTGTTGATCCTTTTAGGGAATCACCTAGGGCAGAGCACCCGTGCCGATCCTTTTGAGAATGACCCTGGGCAGAGCACCCGTACCGTGCTGATCCTTTCAGGAATGACCCTAGCCAGAGCACTCATAAAAATATAATGATCCTTTTAAGGCAGAGCACTCATAAAAATATAATGATCTTTTTAGGGCAGAACACCCATAAATTCAAATACATTATTCATCATGTAATAATAAGGAATTAATTGTAATTTGAGCACATAACGATAATTAATTGAAATTAATTAATAATTCAAATAAATTACCTTTATACTATGCAATTAAGAATCAAATAAAATAATCTGCAACTAATGATAATAATCAAATAAATTGAATACATAACAAATAATCAAATCAATCTATATATTAACCTAAAATTTTCAACAGGGAAGATCACCTACATGCTATGGAAAAATAGTGTGATGAGAGGAAAATAATCTGTAGCGATGCTAATCTATACGTGTACTAACTTGGATTGACCAACTCTAAACTCGACCCGATTTGGGAAGTAGAACTTCATATAAATGCGTCCATCTTCATAAAAATCAGATGTTATAGAAGGATCTTTAAGTTAGCTCGTACTCGGTGAGCTGAGTTGCACTAGGCAGATTCAGTTAACTTGGTGGAACGGCTCGATATACGCTACCTCTACTAAGGATCTCTCTCTCTCTCTCTCTCTCTCTCTCTCTCTCTGGAATAGTTGCAAGGGATACTGGAAAAACCGACAACGCATCATTGGTGATTGAGTCAGTGAGTCATGAACTTGATGTTGAACCCTCATGGATACTCTCCCTTCTCCTGATGTCTCTTTTTCTTCTCACAATCTTTCTTTTATGATTTTATTTATGATTTTCTATAGATAGCATGAGAAATGGGGTATAAAAATAATGTCAGGTGAGTTGGTGGGTTCTGAGTTTGAGAGTTGTGTCTTCCGCATTTTCGAGGAGTCGTAAAGAGAAAAAGAACATGAGCATATGCAAACTTCTGATTGACTGTCACGAGGAGGACTGTTGGAGGGTCGATGGCCATTGGATGAAGGATTTTGAATGGCTGAGATTGTGTGGAAAGACCTCACATGGATTGGGAAGAGAAGAAGCCGTGTTATAAAAACAGAAGGCTTCCTTGCGCATGTAGAACTCGGGATGATAGGTGGGGTCTATTGAGATGTATGATGAAGGATCTAAAACATTCATTTGTTTTGTCAGGTTGAGATGGGTTGAGACTTCAAGAATGAAGCAGATCTGAAACTTTAGTAGACCTCACAGTTGGAATCCAGGGAAGAGTTTTCCATGGATGGAATTACTTCAAGGTCCGAACATGATGGATGCTTTGGATTATGCTGTGGGTCCTAACATAACAAATGGTTGATGGTCACAGCTCGGGTCGTGCGAGTACTGGCCGGAGAAGAAGGGAGAGAGGAGCGGGAGTTGGGGTTAGTTACGGTGAGAGGTTGTTTTGTTTTGTTTTTTTTTTAAATTTAGAGTGGGCTCCACAGGAATGATGTGACAGATTCACACCGTTCATCAATTTTGCTAGATGATGTTAGGACAAGGGCCAGGAAATGAGGCAGATTCAAGGTTTAAGTGGGCCATACCAAAAGAAAAAATGAGATATACTTCCCACCGTTAAAAGAACAGACGGGTTGTTACATTCGTGCGCCACATAAGTTTTGAATCGAGCTAATATTTTAGTACTTTCAACTCATCCTAAGCAAAAATAACCTCAAGAAGGGCATGGATCACATATAAACGTCTAAGATTTCCATAGAGATTTCAATAATGGACATTTTCATATTAATTTGAGTTTTGGATCTAGTTCATTTTTTATTCACGCAACAACGTCATATGGAAAATATAGATGTGCAGGATAATTTCTCACAAACATCACAGTGGCCCACGTAGCTTCTGACTGCAGCTGTGACAAGTGGTCTGCTTTAGAAAAGAAAGAAAGAATCCTACTGCACCATCTCTGGCCATGAACAGCAGTTCTTTGGTGGGCCCAACGTGAAGTATATGTTTATCCCCGTTGTCCCTCCTTTCACTTAGATCATTTTAAAGTATGAGCACAAAAATAAAGTTGATCCGATGCTCTAGTGAGCCACACTATATATGACTCTTGCATTTTATACAACCCAAGCTTATTATTTGGTGTGGTCCACTTGAGAAGAGAAAAGGATTTGGTTTATCATTTAGTAAGGGCCTTACAGTCTTGAGTGAGGCCCGATCTAACCCAATCCGCTCCCGTGCAACACATTCCAAGTATAGAGATTAAAAAAAAAAAAAAAAAAAGTGTTGTATGTGGAACTTCCATGGACCGAGCACGACAATCTGCACTCAAAATAATAACAGCCGAGTATAAAACATATATTGGCCCCACGAGTACTGTCCAGTAGAGACGTGGCATGAAATGCAATCCGCATCCCATTCTTATAGAGCATGAAAGTTTGGTATTTTTCTTTTACCAGCGCTTTATCTACGAGCTACTAATAAAAAAGCATTACTAGCCTGTCAATGAGACCCTGTATGCAAGCAAAGCTGCCAGCCTAGATTCCCCAGTAAATGGGACTGTACTGTCAATGACACCCGGTATGCAAGCAAAGCTGTCAGCCTAGATACGCCAGGTTACTGGGACCTGGGTGACCAAATGCTTTTTTGGTCCCACCATGATATATATCTTCTCATGTTCGGGTAAATTCAGAGCTACAATGAGCCATACCAAAAGAAATAGCAAAGATTAAATGAACTACCATTGCGGTTATTTTTGGTCCATAGAAGTTTTGGATCAGGATGATATTTGTATTTTACCTTCATTTTGATGACAATCACATTACGAATGAGTTAGAGAGCATATACATATCACAATGAGTCCAAGAAAGTTTTGGGGACGAGCATTTTTCATCCCTCACTTTCTATAGTGTGGCCAGCTTGAGTTTTGGGAATTGCCTCAGTTTTGAGATTATGTCATAATATTAGGTAAAATTAGGCCAACTTGACGTAGCATGGAAACTGCGGTGGAATCCATGTAGCATTTGGTTAAGTGACCTATGGTAACTGGGTTGTAGGAAATTTTATATTTATGACCAGGTCATGTATCTTGGATATGCTATCTAGGTTATGTTGATTTGTACTAGTTATTGTGTTCTTGGTTCATCAATCACCTTAGAATAGTGAGGAGAGCTTTATAGCAGTGGTGGCGAATGTAGAATTTAGAATGCGCCATTCTACCTATGCATGTATGGATGGTTTGAGAAAATACCAATGCAACTCTGCTTGAATCCAACATTGTCCCTAGCTCATTTATCATGCTGGCTGTGCTTCTAAAACTAGCTGCCTTGACTGGAAACTCTGCCAAGTCAACTCAACTCAACACCAAGGGATTTTGATTAGTTGCTTGTTGGCTTCAAAGCTGTTGAGGGCTGAAACCTTGGGAGCTGGTTACATGAGACCCCGGACAGGCCCAAGACAGTTTGGCCCTTACCATGGACCCCACCTTGATGTATGTATTCTGTGCCTACGTTGTCCATCTATTTTTTGAGATAAGTTCAGGGCATTATCCAAAAAATGAAGTAGATGTTATCATTAGGTGGACCATATACCTTAACATTTTGCACTGTTTATTTGTAATACAACCTGTTGATAAGGTCACGTTAGCCTAGATGAAGGGAAAAAACACATATCAGCTTGATCCAAAACTTTCATGGCCCCCTGAAGGTTTTTAATGGTCGACACTCATTCAACACTGTTTCCTGTAATGTGATCCAATTCATATTGGGATATACCTCATTTTTCGTTTCATCATGTAAAATGATCTGGAAAAATAGATGGACGGCATGGATGAAATACATACATCATGGTAGATCCCACAGAGCACCGACCACCAGCCATTGGCCGGTAGCGGGGAGAGTAGCTAATCCGTTTCCGGATTTGCCTACTTGCGGCAAGCAAAGGATCCGAATTCATAAATATATCGATCCTATTATTCATCCTGCAGTGGGCCCCACCATTTTGGACGGTCCAGAATTTTCCAACAACCCTATAAATAAACACCAACATAAGACCACAAGCCAAGTAACCCACCGAAATCATGGCACCCACGCTAAGATTAAAGCTTCTGGTAAACAAGAACACAGGCGAGGTGTTATGTGGAGAAGCCAAGAAAGATTTCGTAGATTTTCTCTTTAGCCTCTTAGCATTTCCAATTGGGTCCGTTGCAAAGCTCCTCACAAAGGAATACACGGTGGGATGCACTTGAAGTCTCTACGACAGCCTTGAAAATCTAGACGATGAATACATGCAACCTAAATTTGACAAAAATAACCTCCTCAACCCCAAGACGTACAATCCGATTAGCGGTCCGGATCCTCTCCTTTTGTTGCAAGGTGGTGCTTCCACCGCATCTAAGTACTACACATGCGGCTATAACTACTCTCACCGCTTCGTCACAGATGTTGAGGGCGTGGGGTGTCCATCTTGCATCAATAAAATGACCGCTGAGGTTGTCTATATTAAGCCTAAAGTGGTAGCGTCGGGATCGGACGGTGGAGGTGTTTCCGTTAAGGGTGTAGTGACTTATATGGTGATGGATGATTTGGCTGTGAAGCCCATGTCTACCATATCAGGCATTGCTTTACTTACCAAGTTCCAAGTTAAGGATGTGAGTGCACTCGAGGAGAAGGTTGTGGAAGTTGGGTTGGATGAGGTACGGCATTCCCCTGTTACCCTCTTTATAAGTTTGACGCGGATTGCGTCCCGCCCGGACGGATTACAGTAATCCGTCCGGGCAGAGCTCTTTGGGGCCTACTGTGATGTAAGTGTTTTATCCATGCCGTTAAACGCTTTTATCAGATCATTTTAATATGGTAATCAAAAAGTGAGGCAGGTCCAAGTCTTAAGCAGACCACAAAGTGGGTATTGAGTGTCCACCGTTAAAAACTTCTTGGGAGTTGGAGAAGTTTCAGATTAAGCTTATATTTGGGTTTTCACTTCATCCACGTCTACCTGACCTCATGAATAGGTTGGATGGTGAAAAAAACATCACATTGGCCCTTAGAAAGTTTTCAACAGTGGGTTTCATTATCAGTGCAGCTTCCTTTGGTGTGGTCTATTGGAGCTGTGGACATGCCTCATTTTTAGGATGATACCTTAAAATGACATGATAAAAGCGGTGAACTGCGTGGATAAAACACTTAAATCAAGTTGGGCCCCACATAGCCCTGCCCGGACAGAAGGAAAGCCGATTGGCTGGTGTACCACACACCAGTGACCTAGATGGTGTGTTGACGTAACTAAGTTGTGGGTCCCATAATGAGGTATGCGTCATATACATCTACCATTGAAACTCTTTTCGGGACATAGAAGTTTTGGATCAATATGATATTTGTTCTTTTATCTTCATCCATATCTCCATGACCTTGTGAACTGATTGGATTGGAAATAAAGGTTATAGTGGGCCCTATGAATGTTTCAACGGTGAGAATCATTATCCCACTACTATTTGTGGTGTGGTGGGGCTTATGATCTAGAATGATCTCACCAAAATGGATGAACGGTGTGGATATAATAAATACATGATCATGGGGCGCATGTAACTTAGATCTCCTTTCAACCATTTGTACAACCGGCGCTCGTACCCACAGCAGCCAGGTTGCTGGCGTGTGGCACACCAGCCAATCCGCTCCTACAAGAAGTGGGTCCTTATGCCTCTGTTGCAGACTCGTAAGAGTTTCGATGATATAGGCCATCCACTATACGGTTTCTATGTTAGTTTTTTTTTATTTATTTTTAATCTTCATCAAATAATCTTAAGAGATTTTTCTATATGGCCGCTTGTTTTTTGGTCCTTGGATTAAATAGAGAGTTTAAACTATTTCCAAAAAAAATAAAATTGTTTAGGATGACTGGGAGCCATTATGTCCAACTTTTTCATGAGTTCATGCAAAGATGTGAGTGTAAAACTTAACCAAATTCAAATCTTAGGTAGGCCACACCATGAGAAATAGTGGTAATGAATAGTATGTGTTGCGCCAATTCAATCAAATTGAACTACTTGTGTGATCGAGGGTATATATTGAACTTTTGAATGTGGGTAAAAAATGAGTGGCAGAGTCTACTTGACTCAAAGTTTGATTGAACCACTAGTGTCTCCTCTATTAAGCTAAACAAGATTGGAGATAGATTAAAGATCCAGGTCCTCTCAATTACTTATATTTGCGCTTCCTCCGAGACAATTTGTGAAAAGGTAAGATTAAGCCTTTCCTAATGAGTTCATTTTGTTACAATTTGGCGAACTTAAAGATTTAATATTCTTTCACTAACATTTTAAGTTCAAAGCACTCCTTAAAGGAATGAAGATAAACAAAAATTAATGAATGCGAAATGTTGTCAATTTCATTAACATTGGCGTTTGAAACCATCAAAACTCCTCCCTAAGGCTCTACACAATTTGGTAATTCTTTTTTTTTGTTTTTTTATTGTTTTTTACACACGCGCACACACCCCACACACAATTTGGTAATTCTAGTTCAACTAAAACTTTATATGTGTATCACAGATGTGACACACCACTCCTTACACGATTTTGCATGTATCGCAACTGAGTGAGGTCTACTGGTACACTCAACCACATCATCCAACTCTTAGGACAATCCAAACCCTTGATCAATAAGGCTCACCTTATAGTATTCTTACGCTACTCATTCATACCGTTGATATTCTAAGTGCCACTCTCATATATATATATATAGGTTCACACTGTTGGATACACGTCTTTTGATAAGGAATATGATGTAGAGTGGGTTGCAAACACTTTCATGTCCAAGATGGACTAGAGAAGGCCCGATCAGAGGCAGAAGTCATCAAGACCGTTGGAACCTTAAAATAGACATATCTCACAAACTAGAATGAGCGACTTCTGCCCAAAATCATATATGGTACGTCGAGTAACTCATTTCGGTTTGCGAGATATGTCTGTTTTAAAGTTCTGACGGTCTTGATGACTTCTGCTCTGATCGGGCCTTCTTTAATCCATCTTGGACATGAAAGTATCCACGACCCACTTTATATCAGTCCCCTCTACTTCAAAAGAACTCGTCCTCGAGTTCGTGCTGTTCAGTTCATGATACTCCATCTGGTGCACCATAACAATACCTAGATCAAAAGTTATGATGAATTTAGGGTCGGCCTTCTTTTGGTCCAACCATGCTAGGAATGTATCTGTGACACATTCTACATCATAATATCATACTTGTCTGAGAAAAAGATTGGTCAGTAAAAGATGGCCAACAGTCCAAAATCGAGGGGCATGTGTGGGTCACTGCAAATGAAATACTTAGATTGGTCACGCGTGTGCCATTCAATAGTGGGAATCAGGCCCCTGATGATAGTTGCAGTGCATGTGCGATACATGTATCTCAAACCAAACACTATGGGTTCCACTTTAGACACACAATCGCCTTAAAATCAAAGCCAATGGATGGTTTCCATGTCTTTACTGGACTCTTATTGGTTGGACTCGCATCAAACCCGTTGATCAGGTGAAACAACCACATGAGCTTGATTGGGCCACAATGGTTTGTATCTTGCATTAAACTCGTTGATCACGTAAAACAGCAATATGCACATGCAGCTTAGGTGGGCCATGAGGGTTTGGCAAAACAACCACATGCCCCATCTAAAATCTCATCATTGGTCTAATCAATGATAGGGCTTATCCTTGATTAGAAATGGGGAACCATAGGTTGGCCACCACTACTGGTTTTTTAGAGCTCGCGCTATCCACTATGGGGCCCATCCAAACTCTCTGCACATTGACGAGACGAACTTAACTTCTCCACCTATCGTCAACCCATGGGGAGAGAATGATAGAAGTAGAGAGAGAGAGAAGGAGATGACGAGAGGACTATAGAGGGAGAAGGAGAGGATAAGAGTAGCAAAATTTTTACTAAGATAATTAATATTCTTTAAGTAGGGTAAGTGGATTATAATTGTGGTTTGATGGAAGGCAGTTTAGTCAATACAAAAATACGCTACTGAATAGTATGGTAGTGGGCAATTTTTTTATCCAACGGTGAAAACTTTAGCAGTTTTATGGAAATAGTTAAAAATATATAGTTTTCCATAGGCTAAAAGGTAAGTGATTATATGGAAAAATTCATAATCTTAACCATATTATTTATACTAGAAAAGTGAATGGTCCATATTGATCGTGCCCAAAAAAGTCTAGTCATTGATATTAACCAATGGTATGAAAGAATGGATGGTCCAAATTTCAGTCTGAATGTCCCATGTGCCTTTTGAAATTTTTTAGGACATTGGGAAAAGCTAATGTCCAACAATGTCCCTGTATTTTAAGAGACACATGGCATGTCCCACCCCCAACCCGTACATTGCAAATGTGAAAATCTCATGCAATTGGATGATCCTACCAACCCTTTTAGTGTGGGCATTTTCAGAGCCATAGATAGGATGGTTAGCATCATCAAACTAAACTAAGTCCCACTTGCACTCACTAATAACCTACAACATTGATCATATAATATGGGATATAATATTTTTATTTAATTTTATCTTATTATATTTAATGTAGGATTTATTTGTGATTTTATTTGTTAGGCTTTGGCTCTCTTAAAGGCTTCCTTGGAGTCGAAGACAGCACTCAATGACATCTTTGGAGCAAAGTCGGAGAAAGTGCTTGTGGTGTAGATATATTGCAACATCATCACCAAGCATCTCCTACTGTAAATTGGTGTTGTGTGGGAATCTCATGCACATTTTCTACATTGGGATTTCCCGATAACATTAATGGATGGTAGGAGATGTTAGTCATAAAATATTATGTTGTTTCTTTTTATACCTTTCTAAGCATAGTTGTTTGAAAATATTGATGGTGTTTAATATCTTAAAAAAATACAGTGTGAACTCATTTATTTTGCATTGAAATATTTTATTTTAAAAACTTCAATGAATTAGTGGCTGTAAACATTTCATCGACTATATGTATAGAGGTATACATGAGTCGATCCGAGCCGAGCTATGAGCACAGCTCAACTTGGTTCAGCCACTTGCCGACCCCAGCTTGAACTTGATCTTTGAGCCGAGCTGGAGCCTGACTAGCCAGCTCGGCTCGGTTTGGTTAGTAGCTCGGGCCAATTCGAGCTGAGTTCGAACGAAGATTGACCCGAGTTTGCCTCTACGGCATTTTCACAAACACATGGACCGCATCTGAAATTCTCATTGTTTGGAAAACAACGGCAGCGGTTTTTACAGGTATTTCATCAAACACCTCGTAGGTAACATGAAAATCAAGAAAAAGGGGTATTTGTTTCACATACATACCTTCCTTGCCACCAGTTGATACTTGTTTGGGTCATTTCATCAAACAATTGATTTGGATTTGGACAAACGGCTGAGAAGATTTGGGCAAACGGGTTAGGAGCTGAGGTTAGGGTTGGGCGAACAGGTAAGGTTTTTTTTTAAAAATTAAAATTAAAAAAAAAAACTTATATATACTCGACTTGAAAATTGATCCGAGCCTAATCGAGTCAAGTTGAGCTCAATACCAAGTCGAGTCGAGTCGAGCTAGGTCCAGCTTGGACTCGACTCGAAATGTTTCGAGCTCATTAAAACTAGCTCGACTCGGCTCGAACACAGTTTCGATCCGAGTCGAATAGAGCTTTTCCGAGCGAGCTAACAAGCTAACTCGACTCGTGTACACCTCTATATATGTTGTAGTGATCCCTATTTTTGTTAAGAAATTTTATTTTTATTTATTATTATTATTTTTTTAAAGTGGCTGGATCCCAATTTTCTAGGTTGGTTTTCAAACTTCTTATTATACCTGGGCTCAGAAGTCCTTTGGCATTTAAGCTATTCCAGACACACCTACCAATTTAACCATGTCTGTCTATTATTTTCTATGGTCTATCTACCTAATAATTTTATAGGCCTAATCTTTTAAAAATTTCATCATAGTATCATGGTGGAGCCCACCTATTGTATAGGTCAGAAGAAATATAGACATCACCGAGGCTACACGATAGAAAACAATGGACAACCATCAAAAAGCCTCTAAATTCATGTCGGTGGCCCAGGTGCTGGTTGGATCAACCTAATTTTAGGGGCAACTAACTTTCATGGTGAGGCTATCTTGATGCGTAGGTTGGATGTTATACAAACGCTTGGTGGGCTAGCTCCTTGCAAAGCACTTTTAAAATAAGTGTATTCTCTAAGGGCCTGTTTGGCCGGAACGATCCCATGGTATTAAGAAGGATGGGATCGTGATATCCCAGGATATGCATGACGAGCCAAACAGACCCGGTGAACTTGTCCTGGGATATAAGCAATCTCATGGATCTTAAAACAATCCACTGACACCACCATCATTACCTTAAAATTGATCTGTAACGCCTTGGAAATCAAGGGTCGCGCATACACTCGACTCCTGAGTTCCCGAGTGTCACTTATAACCAATTTTCATCAATATGCGTTTAATTAAATTTAAATGCACGGCCTCGAATTTCCTGGAACATGAAGCACAACCACACAAGTTTACTGAAATGAAAGAAATCTAGTATATATACAGGTCCAAAATATAAATGGGTCGCATAAGGCGTTGCCTAACAAAAACTGCAAAAGAATGTTATGTCCAAAAGAATAGAGCTGAGCTCACTGCTTAGTGATCCAAATCCTACCTATCAAGCTGATGGAGAACCGCCCATCAGCTGGAAATATGACAGCTCGTCCTCCTCCTCGAGGCTTACACCGCTAGGCTCCTCATACTCAGCATCACCTGCATCTAAGGGAGAGTCTGGTTGGTGTTTTAAAACACCATCCCAGAGTGGGAATGAGTGATTAACTCAGTGGGTGCTATTAATATTAAGTTGTAACAAGCATCAGTTATATTTTAAATTTAATGAAAAGTAATCATCCATAAATATTTAACTAGTCTTATTAATGCATATGCATGATAGATGATATGATGCATGCCCTCGCCACAACACTCCCTCGAGCGACTTCATCTAACGATCGCGTATGACCAACACTCCCTTGGAGTGACATCGACTGCCGAGTCACCAACTTAGCTAGTGCGATGCGATGATAATGTTAACTAAGTTCTTAGTTAATTTCATTCATCCAGCAGGTTGGGGAAACTGATATACCCCACGTATCAAATGCCTTAAACTAGTTACGAGGCCAAGGCCCCCTAATGTGTGAGGCCAAGATCCCAGATCCTTGATCCTGTCGGGTTCCCCATCCCTGACTTTAAGCACATGGGAAGTGCTGAGAAAAAAAGGATGGCTCGCGGTCACTACGAGGATGCACGTCACCCCAACGTAGGCCTACACCTCGGACACAGTGTCCCATTCCACTAGCCCGGCTCACGAGGCGGTAGACCGATTTTTAATTTAGTTATCGATGGGCTACAATAGTTGCAGGGTGTTCCAGGTTCCATACATATGTGAGCAATCAAGGTTAATAAGAAAGATTGATCAGTAATAGGCTATACCGAACAAGTCCAGGCAAACACGAGACAGACGACATTGGGTACGAACGACCCATGTAGTCTAACTACTGCCGTCCTTCCGTACTCGCCCAAACCCATGGGTTTAGCCCAGGATAATCCTACCAACAGGACTACCCCCACTCTCTTCATTCTTCTGACCAACCAAAGGGTTGATAATCGTCCATAACATGCTAAAAATCGGTGTTATCAACTAGCATAGGTGATGTCGTGTATCCATATTTCTCACATACAATTCAAAATTCCTACAAGCAAGCTAACAATATTATGAAACCAAGGTGCATGTGTGGTGTGTGGGTTAGTGAGGAGGCTAAATATCTCATAGAATCAATTTGCACAAGGATTAATAAGGCATACATGTTATAGGCAACAACATATGAAGAAAACCAAACAAGACATAAACATGAGATCATCAATTCGTACCAAATCACGTGAGAGGCAAGAACAACATCATATTAGAGAATCAACGTGGTATACAATCTCATAGAATTCCAAATAACCCAACAATTCCTAGAGTCTCCCTAAATTCTCCAAATGCATCACCCAAACAAACAAAATTATTAGATCCATACTACAATTGGTGCAAGGTCACCTAAGGTTAATAGTCCGCACCTATGGATCGTTGAGATATCTGAAACGACCTAGGAATGAGGGCTTTGGGGTCGACTAGCCGGAATCCCTAAAGCAAGCAATTGCATATTAGAAATTCATGCTAATCCCTTCTCAACACAAGGGTTTCAAGGAAAAGGGATGAGGGATTTACCTAGACGATCAACAGAAGCGATTCTTGCAGTTGAGGTGTAGGGTTTTCTTGTAGAAGAGGTAGGGGTTGTAAGATGGGGTTTCCTTGGGCCCCACCATGATCTATGGTCCACCCTAGCTCTTCTTCACTCTTTCTATCTCCCTTTACTCTCCTTGGTTGTTGGAGAATGGTGGAAGTTATGAGAGAGAGAGAGCTTGGTTGTTGGAGAATGGAGGAAGTTATGAGGAAGAGAGCTTGATTGTTGGAGAATGAAAGAGGCTATGAGGGAGAGAGCTAAGGTTTATTTCCTAGACTTGGGCCCTTTGGCCTTAAGTTTCCTCAAATGCCCACAATGGCCTCTAGGACTCCCTATTGATGCTGGGGCTGCCCTAACGCCCCCTTGGCTATTAAATTTGATGTGTAGGTGTCTCATGGCCCGATGAGGGATCATGAAAAGTTTGGGAACAAATAGATGACCGAATATGGGGTTTGATTATATGGTTCCGATCTTTAAATGGCCCTGTGGGGTCCATTCCGGTTGTTGGGGCAGTTCTGGTGACCCTCTAGATATGAAACTTATAGGATAGGTGCTTCATGGCCTGATAAAGGGCCATGCAAAATTTGAGAACGATCGGATATGGGGTTTGGTCGTACGGGTCCGATTTGCAATCAACGGTCACCGTTCCACAATCGGGTCCCAGAGTTTGTGGACGGGCGTAGAAAAATATATTAGACCTTCACCGTGAACGTAGAAGAGATCCGACAGCTAAAAAGCAAAAAATCTCAGTTTTCTTTACAAGTGTCAGATTTCAATTCTGGCCTTAGGTGGGTTGCATTTGACAAGTGCTGCCGGAACGACCCGGATAATAAGTTTCTGGGTGTCCACTGAGTCCGTGGTTTGCGATAAACCACAAGCCCAGTGAGAGCTACGGCTCCCTAAATTTTTTTATTTTTCTGACCTTCCTTGGTCGCTGTATGGCCCGCACGAGCTGTTTCTAAGTGTAAACAGGCTATCTGGCTTGACGGCTCGCACTTGGTCCTGTCATGACCCGTCTTATCTATTTAATTGGGCGAATCCTAAATTAATTTATTTATGATATCTCACCATGAGTAGTTTAAACGAACGGTCCTGCGACAAATCCTACGTAGATGCCCCAAGACACTGTTCTGGTTGGACGGGACGTTACAATCTACCCTCCTTATAAATAAATTTCATCCTCAAAATTTGTACCTATTCATATTATTGAAGCAGGCTTAGGTAGTGCTTGCGGACTTCTACTTCCGTCTCCCAAGTGCCCTCTTCTTCATCGTGATAGGTCCATAGTACCTTGACCAATGGGATGACCTTGTTGCGTGAGACTTGCTCCTTCCTATCCAGTATTTTAGTCAGTCGGAGAATATATGTGGCATTTTCAATGAGCTCCACATGCTCCCACTTGATGATATGCGAATGATCAGAGACGTACTTCTTCAACATGAATACATGGAAGACATTGTGCACTCCAGCAAGCGGCATAGGTAGGGCTAAACGATAGGCAACTACACCTACGTGGTCCAAAATTTGAAAAGGCCCAATGAACTGTAGCGCGAGCTTTTCCTTCTTGTTGAAGCATAAAATGTCCTTCATTGGAGAGATCTTGAGAAATACGTGGTCCCTAGCTTTAAATTTCAAGTCCCTCTGTCTCGTATCGGCTTAGTTTTTCTGCCTGCTTTGAGCCATCAAGAGGCGGCACCGGATAATTCCAACCTTCTCGGTCGTAACTCGCACTAAATTCGGTCTTATCAAGCTTTTCTCGCCAATTTCTTCCCAACAATGCGGGGCTCGGCACGGACGCCCATACAAAGCCTCGTAAGGCGTCATGTCGATGCTAGCCTGGAATCTAATGTTATAGGTGAACTAGGCATATGGAAGGCAATCATCCCAACTCTCCTGAAAGTCCAATACACAAGCTCGCAACATGTCTTTCAATATCTGGTTCACCCGCTCAGTTTGATCATCTGTCTGCGGGTGGAAGGCAGTGCTAAACTTTAGCTTCACTCCCATAGCTTCTTGGATGCGGGTCCAGAAGATCGACATGAATCGAGTGTCCCGGTCAGACACAATTTCCAACGGGATGCCATGGAGCCGCACTATCTCCTTAATATATAACTTGGCTAAATCATCGATGAAGCTAGAAGTCTTGATCGGTAGGAACTTAGCTGATTTGATTAGCCTGTCCATAATCACCCATATCGAATCATGCCCCTTTCTAGTCTTGGGCAAGCCGAAAATGAAGTCCCATTTCCATTCTGCAATGGGCATCGGCTGCAAAAGGCCCGTTGGTCGGTGGTGTTCGGCCTTGACTTATTGACAAGTGAGGTATCGGGACACGTACTCCATTATTTCCTTTTTCATGTTGTCCCACTAATAGTTTCGCCTTAAATCCCGGTACGTCTTGGTACTAACAGGATGCATCGCCAGCTTGGAGTTGTGAGCAGCATTTAGGACTTCTTCTCATAGTCTCTGAAGATTTGGGACACAAAGGCAGCCTCGGTACAGCAATCCCCCATTGGTACCGATCCTTCACTTGGACCCTACATTATCCTTTGCTCTTCCTCTCATCTTCTTCAATAACTCATCGCCCTCCTGGGCTTCAACGATCTTACTGTTAATCATCGGTTGGGCCTGAATGTGGGCTATGAGCTCGTACGGCTCCTCCACGATTAGCTTCATGTCGAAGTCCCGTACAAATTCTACCATGTCCCACTCTCTCACTATGAGTGGGGCCGCAAATTCAAGCGCCCTTTTACAGCTCAGGGTGTCCGCTACCAAATTCGCCTTGCTAGGGTGATATGAGACGTCAAACTTGAAGTCCTTTAACGTCTCCATCCAGTGACACTGTCTCATATTCAGATCCTTCTGAGTGAAGATGTATTTGAGGCTCTTATGATCGCAGAAGAGCTCAAACTCCTCACCATAGAGGTAATGTCTCCATATTTTCAATGCGAAAACTACCACCGCAAGCTCGAAGTCATGTGTAGGGTAGTTCTCCTCACGTTTCCTTAACTGCCGAGACGCATAAGTAATTGCCCTATCCTTTTGCATGAGCACGCAACCCAAGCCCACTCGAGAGGTGTCCATATAGGCAGTGTACTTGACCCCTTACTCAGGTAGCACAAGTACAGGTGCCAATGTCAATTTATCTTTCAACTCTTGGAAGGCTGCCTCTGCCTTCTCATTTCAGGAAAATTTAAGGTCCTTCCGCGTTAGCTGAGATAGCAGCCGAGCTATTTTTGAAAAGTCTCTAATGAATCTTCGATAATAGCCAGCGAGACTGAGAAGGCTTCTCACTTCCGTGATCGACTTCGGCTGCTTCGAGTCTTGCACGGCGGCTACTTTGGCGAGATCCACAGATATTCCTTCCTTGGACACTACATGTCCCACAAATTTGACCTCCTCCTTCTAGAAGTCGTATTTCCTAAATTGTGCAAACAACTGATTTTTCTTAAGGGTTTCAAGGACTGCCCTTGCTCTTCATGCTTTTCACTGCTCTTTGAATAAATCAATATGTCATCGATGAACACGATGACGAATCTGTATAAGAACGGCCCAAAGACTCTATTCATGAGATCCATGAATACCGCTGGAGCATTGGTGAGCCCGAACGACATAACTAGGAACTCATAATGACTAAAACAGGTTCTGAAAGCCGTTTTCTGTATATCCTCGTCCTTGACTCAAAGGTAATGGTACCCTGATTGTAGATCAATCTTTGAGAAGTATTGAGCACCTCTCAGCTGGTCGAACAAATCATTGATTCCGGGCAATAGGTATTAATTTGTTTCGAACCATCACTTGGTTTAACCTTTTGCAATCTACGCACAAGTGCAATGAGCTGTCCTTCTTCTTCAAAAATAAGACCGGGGCTCCCCAAGGCGAGACACTGGGTCGGATGAAGCCTAACTCTAGCAATTTGTTAATTTGAGATCTCAGCTCTTCCATCTCACATGGGGGCATGCGGTAAGTAGGCAAGGAGATGGGCTTGACACCTGGAGTCAGATCGATCGTGAAGTTTTTCTCACATCGATGCGAAAGTCCAGGTATGACTTTAAACACATCCGAAAAATCTTGGACTACGGGTGTGCATGTTATCAAGGGCCCATCATAACCGTCCTCCAATGAAGCATAATACAAAATCCTACGATCGTGGTTAACCTGGACTTAGAATGTGAGGAAAGTGTCGTCGTCTTCGTATATTTTCACTGTCAGCGTGTCACAGTCAATCTCTGCCTTCATCATGGTCAACCAATCCATGCCCAGGATGACGTCATAATGAAAGATCTTGGTCACTATCAAATTCACAAGCGTCACCTTGCATCCCAAGTCAATAGGGCAATCACGACATATCTTTGTTGCTTCTGAGAAAGTATCGACAGCGACAATGATCTTTACTCCAACGAAGGGAGTAGGGTGTAGTCTTAGACGCTTGATGGTTGCATGAGAGATGAGAGAAGCAGTGGACCCGGTGTCCACCAACAGAAATATGGGAGTACCTTGTATGTGGGTCATCACCTCGAAGGCCGTAGGAGTGGAGGTGACTGCATCTTGGCCCTCTACCGCCAGTGCATGTACTCGTACCTGTTGTGGAAAGTTCGGCCGCTGCATAGGCCGTTTGGCGGCCTAACTTGAGGTAGCGGAGGACGACGGAACTGTTGGCTAGGCCCCATCGTCCGTAGAGGCAGAATCTGTAATGTCTGCTGAGGGGGTCTGTTGTTGCGCTGAGGAGGTGTGAAGCCGAGATCCCTCATCCCTCATCAGAGTGGTGCGGTGAAAGCGTGGTGGGCCCCTAACCCACAGGTCCCAAGGTCAAAACTTGGCTTTGATACCAACTTGTAATGCCTTGAAAATCGGGGGTCGCGTATACACTCGACTCCCGAGTTCCCGAGTGTCACTTATAACCGATTTTTATTAATATGCGTTTAATCAGATTTAAATGCGCAGCCTCGAATTTCCTAAAACATGAAGCACAACCACATAAGTCTACTGAAATGAAAGAGATCTAGTATATATACAGGTTCAAAATATAAATAGGTTGCACAAGGCGTTGCCCAACAAAAACCGCAAAAGAATGTTATGTCCAAAAGAATAAAGCTGAGCCCACTGCTTAGCGATCCAAATCCTACCTATTAAGCCAATGGAGAACCGCCCATCAGCTGGAAGTAAGACAGCTCGTCCTCCTCCTCGAGGCTTACACCGCTAGGCTCCTCATACTCAGCATCATCTGCATCTAAGGGAGAGTCTGGTTGGTGTTTTAAAACATCATCCCAGAGTGGGAGTGAGTGATCAACTCAGTGGGTGCTATTAATCTTAAGTTGTAACAAGCATCAGTTATATTCTGAATTTAATGAAAAACAATTATCCATAAATACTTAATTAGTCTTATTAATGCATATGCATGATAGATGATATGATGCATGCTCTCACCACAACACTCCCTTGAGCGACTTTATCTAACGATCGCGTATGACCAACACTCCCTTAGAGCGACCTCGACTGCTGAGTCGCCAACCTAGCTAGTGCGATGCAATGATAATGTTAACTAAGTTCTTAGTTAATTTCATTCATCCAGTAGATTGAAAAAATTGATACACCCCACGATCAAATGCCTTGAATTAGTTGCGAGGCCAAGACCCCCCTAACGTGTGAGGCCAAGACCCCGTGATCCTTGATCCCGTCGGGTTTCCCATCCTCGACTTCAAGCACATGGGGAGTGCTGAGAAAAAGGGGAGGCACGTCACCCCAGCGTAGGCCGACAGCTTGGACACAGTGTCTCATTCCACCATGCCCAGCTCACGAGGCGATGGATCGGTTTTCAATTTAGTTATTGATGGGCTATAATGGTTGTAGGGTGTTCCAAGTTTCATACATATGTGAGCAATCAATGTTAACAAGCAAGATTGGTCAGTAACAGGCTCTACTGCACAAGTCCAGGCAAACACGGGACAGAAAATATCAGGTACGAACGACCCATGTAGTCTAACTACTGTCGTCCTTCTGTATTCACCCAAAAACCCATGGGTTTAGCCCAGGGTAATCCTACCAACGGGACTACCCCCACTCTCCTCATTTTCCTGACCAACCAAAGGGTTGATAATCGTCCATAATATGCTAAAAATCAGTGTTATCAATTAGCATAGGCGATGTCGTGCATCCATATTTCTCACATATAGTTCAAAATTCCTAAAAACAAGCTAACAATATTATGAAACTAAGGTGCATGTGTGGTGTGTGGGTTAGTGAGGAGGCTAAATATCCCATATATCTCATAGAATCAATTTGCACAAAGATTAATAAGGCATACATGTTATAGGCAACAACATATGAAGAAAACCAAATAAGACATAAATATGAGATCATCAATTCATACCAAATCACGTGAGAGGCAAGAGCAACATCATATTAGAGAATCAACATGGCATACAATCCTATACAATTCCAAACAACCCAACAATTCCTACAGTCTCCTTAAATTCTCTAAATGCATCACCCAAACAAACAAAATCATTAGATCTATACTATAATTGGTGCAAGGCCACCTAAGATTAATATTCCGCACCAATAAATCGTTGAGATCTCGGAAACAACCTAGGAATGAGGGCTTTGGGGTCGACTGGCCGGAATCCCTAAAGCAAGCACTTGCATATTAGAAATTCATGCCAATCCCTTCTCAACACAAGGGTTTCAAGGAAAAGGGATGAGTGATTTACCTAGACGATCAATGGAAGCGATTCTTGTGGTTGAGGTATAGGGTTTTCTTGTAGAAGAGGTAGGGGGTTGCAAGATGGGGTTTCCTTAGGCCCCACCATGATCTATGGTCTACCCTAGCTCTTCTTCACTCTTTCTATCTCCCTTTACTCTCCTTGGTTGTTGGAGAATAGTGGAAGTTATGAGGGAGAGAGCTTTGTTGTTGGAGAATGGAGGAAGTTATGAGGGAGAGAGCTTGGTTGTTGGAGAATGGAGGAGGTTATGAGGGAGAGTGCTTGGTTGTTTGAGAATGGAGGAAGCTATGAGGGAGAGAGCTAAGGTTTATTTTCTAGACTTGGGCCCTTTGGCCTTAAGTTTCCTCAAATGCCAACAATGGCCCTCTAGGACTCCCTATTGATGTTGGGGCAGCCCTAAGACCCCCTTGGCCATGAAATTTGGTGTGTAGGTGTCTCATGGTCAGATGAGGGGTCATGCAAAGTTTGAGAACAAACAGATGACTGAATATGGGGTTTGATCATACGGTTCCGATCCTTAAATGGCCCTGTGGGGTCCATTCCAGTTGTTGGGGCAGTTCTGGTGGCCCTCTAGCCATAAAAATTATAGTATAGGTTCTCCATGGCCCAATGAAGGGACATGTAAAATTTAGGAACGATCGGGTATGAGGTTTGGTCATACGGGTCCGATTTGAGATCAACGGTCACCGTTCCACGATCGGGTCCCAAAGTTTGTGGATGGGCGTAGAAAAATACATTAGACCTTCATTATAAATGTAGAAGAGATTCGATGGCTGAAAATTTTGAAATCTCAGTTTTATTTATAAGTGTCAGATTTCAATTTTGGCCTTGGGTGGGTTACATTTGGCAAGTGCCGCTAGAACGACGCGGATAATAAGTTTCTGGGTGCCCACTGGGTCCTTGGTCCGCGATGGACCACAAGCCCAGTGAGAGCTACAACTCCCTAAATTTTTTTGATTTTTCTAACCTTCCTTGGTTGCTGTATGGCCCACACGGGTTGTTTCCAAGTGTAAACAGGCTATCTGGCTTGACGGCCCGTACTTGGTCCTGTCATGACCCGTCTGGTCTATTCAATTGGGCTAATCTTGGATTAATTTATTTGTAGTACCTCACCATGAGTAGTTTAAACAAACGGTCCCGCGGCAAATCCAACGTGGACGCCCCAGGACACTGTTCTAGTTGGACGGGACGTTATATGATCCCATCCCTTAGTTGGACGAATTGGAAGGTAAAATCCTGAGATATGCCGGGCGTGCCAAACAGACCCAGTAAACTTGTCCCGGGATATAACAATCCCATGGATCTTAAACCAATCCACTGACACCATCATCATTACCTTAAAATCCATCCCATCCCTCCTAATCCCATGGGATTCGCCCGGCCAAACAGGCCTTAAGGACTTGTAGAGGAATCGGCCTCTTGTATCCATGTTCTTTTATTAGAGCCACATAATACCTTATAATTTATATCAAGTAAGACAAACCAAAATCGCCCACAACACCTGTCTTATGGAGTATATGTAATATCTACCACACAAAAAGATCAGCTTGATAGAAAACTTATATGAGCCATACTCATGTAATTAAACAATGTAAATTTTTCCTAAAACCTTTAATTTCAATCAGTGTGGCCCGTGTGGCTCATGGGAGTCCATGTTCTCATCATCCTTAATAAAATCAAAACCACCACGAAGACATTTATAAACCGCCTTACTATAATTCTTGGCTAATAATCCCAATTTTAGTTTAATAGTACATCCCAATAAGACATCCCAATAGGGGACCAACCATACTTATTCAATTTATCTCTTTCTAACCATGTGGATATGATTAGGGGTGTACATCGAGTCGAACTGAGTTGAGCTGGCTTTAGCTCGACTCGCCTCGACCACTAGCTGACCTCAACTCGAACTCGGCTCGGCTTGATCCTCGAGCCTAATTGGCCAGCTCAGCTCGGTTTGGTCAGCAGCTTGGGCCAGTTCGAGCCAAGACTGAGCCGAGTTCGCCATTGCAGCATTTTCACAAACACCTGGACTGCACTTTCAAAATCTCACTGTATTTGAGACAACAGCAATGGTTTTACAGGTATTTTATCAAACACCTTCTAAGCAACATAAAAATCAAGAAAAAAAAGGGTGTTGGTTTCATATACATACCTTCCTTGCCACCAGCCACACTTCTTTGAGTCATTTCATCAAACACTTGGTTACCAACATCAATATCAAAGTAACCGAGTCACCAAACTGGTTCGATCCGAGTCGAGTCGAGCAGGGACCAACTCGAACTCAGCTCGAACTCATTTTCGAGCTCAAAAAATCAGCTCGACTCGGCTCGAACTCAACTTCGAACTGAGTCGAATCAAGCTTTTTCAGGTTGAGTCGAGCGAGCTAATCGAGCTAGCTCGGTTCGTGTACACCTTTGGATATGATAGGGTCGATCTTTCCTATTAATTATGATGACCATAAGTACGCCATAAGAAGTTTTTAATGGTACAGCGGTCCATCGCCACTGTTTATTATGGTATAGTCCACTTGATGATTAGATTAACTACGTGTATACATAATACATACATTAAGGTTGGACGCGAATTTCCTCCCAAAGTCTCTCGGGAAGTTCTTGTACTGGAAACCTAGGTGGGGTCCACATTTTTGAGAAATCAACCCCGTCCATCCATTTTTTGAGCTCATTTTAAGACATGAGGCCAAAAAATTAGCCAATCCAGTACTCGAGTGCGCCGAAAACGTGAGTATTGTACTTCCATAGTTGAAATATTCATGGGGCCACATAAGTTTTGAATCAAGATAATATTTGTGATCTCAGTTCATCCAAGTAGGAATGACGTTATGAACGGTATGGATGGCATGTAAACATCAAGTTTGACCCAAGGATGTTTCAACGGTAGGAATTTCCCTACCCACATTTTACTTTAATGCGACTCACTTGATTATTTGATACTACTCAATTTTGGTCTCTAATACTGAAACGAGCTAAAAAAAATGATGGATGGGTAGAATTTTCACAAACATCATGATGGGACCCACCTAGGTTTCCAACGTCTTCACTTCCTGCGAAAGCCTACGTCCATCAAGGTTGGCCCCACGGTAACCCAGGGGTAAGGGGCAGTCCGTCGGAAACTGATTGGCTACTCCTCTGCCACCAGCTCGGTGGCTAGTGGTCGGCGCTCTGTGGGCCCCACCATGATGTATTTGTTTCATCCATGACGTTCATCCATTTTTAAAGATAATTTTATCGCTTGATACAAAAAATGAGAGGGGTAAAAATCTCAAGGGGAGCACACAATAGGAAAACACAGTGATTAGATATCCACCATAAAAATCTTCCTAAGGGAAAATCAAAGATCAACTTGATCCAAAACTTTTATGGCCCCCATTTTAATGGTCAACGTTCATTCAACACTGTTTCCTGTAATGTGGTCCACTTGAGATCGAGATATACCTCATTTTTGGTCTCACACCATAAAATAATCTAGAAAAATATATGGACGACATGGATGAAAAAAATACATCGTGGTGGGGCCCATTGAGCACCGACCACCAGCAATTGTCTAGTGGCAGGGGGAGTAGCCAATCCGATTCCCACTCCGTCTTGCGTAAGGCCGGCATCCCACCTAATTCGCACTCCTTTTCTAGTCTGCCTAGTTCCTTACTTAGATTCACTTACTTTGGTGGACTAGTTCAGTTCAATTCGTAAAATGACGGGAATTTGACTATACTAACCTCGAAGTTTGGTCAAATTACCTAACGAGAATTGATTTTAGATACGGGGGCTTCGTACCACATGACCCCTCATCAAAATTGGTTCACCAGTAACAATGAACGTGATGGTGACCAAGTATTTATATGCAATGATAATACATGTAAAGTGATTGGTGTTGATCGGTGCGCATCAAGATGTGTGATGGCATGAAGCGTATCTTGACCGATGTGAGACACGTTCCTGAGTTGAGGAGCAGCTTGATATCTTTTAGTGCACTCGAGGCTCTTAGGTGCAAGTTCGCCATTTTTTATTGTATCCTTAAAGTTTCAAATGGGGTACTCGTAGTCATGAAGGCATAGAGGAATGGAAACCTTTATAGGTTGATTGGAAGCACTTCATTAAGTGGAGTTGCAACATATGTATTGGATTTCACGTCTATATGTATGTGGCATACACGCTTAGGCCACATGAGCGAGCGAAGCATAAAGGTAGTTTTTGAATGTTGTTTAATTCCAGTTTTTAAAAGTATTGATTTTAATATATACGAGCATTGTATATATGGTAAACAGTTGATGTTGTCTTTTAACTCTAGAAAACATATTTGTAAAGGGCTTTTAGATTATGTGGGTTCTGATGTATGGGGGCCATCGCTCGTGGTTTTTTATGGATGATCATCATGGTTTGTCACATTCATTAACGACTACTTTAAAGGGGTGTGGGTTTAATTTATGAAAAATAAATCCGAGGTTTTCACCAACTTCAACCAGTGAAAGGCGATGGTGAAAAAACAGTCAGGGCAAAAAGTAAAAGTGTTGATGACAAATAACAGTGTAGAATTCACTTCAGGGGAATTTAATCAATATTATAAAGATGAATGGATTGTGAGACACACACAGTGCGTCACACACCAGAGCAGAACAGTGTGGCTAAGCGGATAAATCGGACTCTCTTAGAGCAGGCCCAATGCATGATGAGCAATGATAGGTTAGGTAAGGAACTGTGGACTGAAGCTGTTAACACAACTTGTTGCTTGCTAAATTGGTCCCATTCTACTGTCATTGGATGTAAAATTTTAAAGGAAGTGTAGAGTAGTCAACAAGTAGACTACTCGAGGCTGCAAGTATTTGGTTGTAAAGCTTACTCTCATGTACCATCAATTGAGAGAGATAAGCTGGACTAAAGGGTTAAGAAGTACATCTTTGTCAGTTATGGTGTGGTGTGAAGGGTACAAGCTACATAATCAGGGTCACATGAAAAATCATCCTTAGTCGCTACGTCAAATTCAACAAATGATCATTATTCCGTAAAGATGAGCACAAGGAAACAGAAAAGTTGGTTGTTAACATTCAGATAGACTGAGATAAGACACATGATGATACAGAAATGCAGACAGAGGCACATGATCAGGTAGAGCAGCCACATGTGGTAAGGAATCCACTAAGGGATCATAGGTTATCGACGAGATATAAGGATTACTCAAATATTGTATTTGCTTTCATTACGGATGAAGGGGGTCCGTTTACTTTTTAGGAGGCTCTTAATGAGTCAGATGCTGAAAAGTGAAAAGTCAGATGAATGATGAGATAAACTCTTTATACAAAAATAAGATGTGGGAGCTACTGAATCTTCCCGTCGGCCGTAAAGCGATCAGGTGTAAGTGATCTTCAAGAAGAAACATGATAGGTACAAGACTATGTTGGTAGCAAAGAGATATGTTCAGAAGGAAGGTGTTGACTTCACTGAAATATTCACAGCAATAGTTCACACGGAGAAGTTCAAATTCTGTGCAACTTATATGGGCTTGGCAAAGGCGTAAATGGAAACAGAGTGTACATAAGAAGTGATGGTGGAGCTATTGTGCAAGGTAGAATTAGAGATGAGGATAAGAAGTTATGAAGAATGAAGATTGAAGACATTGTGGAGATTATTGTTGATGTCTTAAATTTGTAAACAACACGGTCTGTATATGCCATCAAAGGGTCATCGATGAGGTGTTTATGCCATCGAAGTCCCATTGAGAAAATCAATGTTGGTTGATGAAACTTTTTAGTGTTGTTACTCGATGTCATCGAAGTAAGTTCGATGTCATCAATAGATTGTCGATGCCATTGAAGACCCATCAAAGATGCGCACGGAATTACGTAAGTGTAGGATTTGTTTCCTATTCCGGTTGTGATAATATATATATATATATATATATATATATATATATATATATATATATATATATATATATATATATCGGGTGTAATCGGGATCAGAGTAAGGGATGGGTATTATAGGGCTTTCGAATTCGTTCCTAAGGGTTTCAAGGGCATAGCTAGGGTTTGTGAAGTAGATTCGAGGCTTGTTCGAATAAGTAATACTCTATCTCTTGTAATTTTCACTTTCATTAATGTTGTGGATCTCCAACACACATTACAATGTGATGTGAGTTGGCATCATAGTCCGAAACTTCTTTGTGCGGTCGTTGAGTGTGTCCAACCCAACCCAATATAGTGTCGCTTTTTCAATGGGGCTGACCTTGATGTATGTTTTGTCGTCCATCTATTTCGCAAGTCATTTTAGGGCAGAAGCCCAAAACTGAATCATATCCAATTCTCAAGTGAGCCATAACATAGGAAACAATGGTGATTGACTATTAATTAGCTACAAAAGTTTTTGATCAAGCTGACATTTGTTTTTTTTTTTCCCTTTCATCTAGTTTATGTGACCTTATCAACCAGTTGGATAGCTAATAAATATTACTGGAACATTACCTAAGATTTGCATCTTCTTCATGTTTTGGGCTCATGCCCTAACATGATCCAAAAAAAATGGATGAATAGTGTGGATATATAATAAATATATCAAGGCAGGGCCATGGTAAGAACCGCACCATCTTAATTGTGGCCGGGGCCGCACCCGACACGCTACAACTGCAACTTGTATACTTGCATCCCAACTTACCTCACCAGGAGACTCCGTCTGCTTTAATTGATGGCTAACAGATAAAAGCGCTCCTAGAAGAAAAATACCAAAAATCTCCATACATGGCGTTGTATGTGGGAACCGATCGCTGAGTTGCAATGCCATCATAATTTGTGGCATCAATCCATTTTTCGCGCAGAGATGCTATTTATTTAAGAAATCTGCGCCATGAAAACGGTGGGCCCAGATGAAAAACATACCATACAGGTCAGCTCATCGGATAAGCCACAGTGTCAGAGAGAATGGTCCCCTGATGGTCTGATGCCCATTGTTGGTGTGGCCTACCTTGAGACTGGATCAGCCTGATGGCGTCAAATAAGACAGAAGCGGATTGGCTAGTGCTACGTCAAATAAAATGAAGACTCTAAGAAGTTAGCGAACTAGGTAAGGCAACAGCCTCACCCAAGCTAGTGTGGCCTTACCATGGGGTCTACCTTGATGTGTGTATTTTATTTCGACTTGGCCATTCATTTTTTTTCATATTAATTTAGAGCATAAGTTTAGAAATGAACCATATCCAATTATCAAGAGGACCATAGCATAGGAAACAGTAGTGATTCGCCATTATTGGGCTACAAAAGTTTTGAATTAAGTTGATATTTTTTTATCCCTTCGTTCAAGTTTCCATGAATTTATCAATAGATTAAATGACAAATAAATATTACGAAAACATTATAGTAAGCTTTAGAAAAGTTTTAAAGATAGGTGCTCATCACCATTATTTCTTATGGTATGGTCCACTTATGATTTGGATCTTCTTTATATTTGGGTTCATGTCCTAAAATAATGTATAAAAATAGATAAACAGCATACATACATCGAGGTGAGCCCACCCCACCGTCTTGGGTGAGACCGGGCTGCACCTAATCCACTCCAAAGAACCCACCCTGTAAGTCAGCCTCTGGAAAGAAAATTAGCTGAACAATACCAAACTCTGATTAGAGTTGGGCATCAGACTGAGTCGGATTGGATTGGGTCCAACTCGAACCAATCCGAACTCTACATGACCTGATCCGAACTTGATCCGATCCGGGACCGAGTTTGAGTCACCTGACTCGAACCGATCCGAAATGTACATGACCTGATTTGATCCAAGTCCAACTCGGTTAAGAAAACCGAGTCGAATTAGATTGGGCACGGTTCGAATCAGATCCCTGTAATAAAGGACCACCAGCGGGCAGGGACCGCACGGTTAGCCAGGGCGAGATCCAGAACATCCAGTGGACCGCACGGCTAGCTAGGGCAGGCGGACTAGCAGCGGGCAGTGGGCCATGGCTGGTCGACAAGCCACAACCGCACAACGAGCCAGTGCGGTCCACCACAATGAGCTATTGAGCTCCTAAAATAAAAAAATAAAAAATAAACTGGAGTGGCTGAGTAGGTCCTACCTGATGAATGGCCAGATCTGCTGCGTGGAGACTCGAGTGGCCGGATGCCGGGTCAGGATTGGGATCGGTAGACAGATCTGGAACAGGATTGGGATCAAAAGTGGTGTGCCAGGATGCGGAATGGAGTCTGAAGACTCTAAACTGGCCGAATCGAGATCGAGACCTACATTCGGGTAGAGACAAGATGAGAGGTATTTGGGGATTTAGGGTTCGGCGTGGCGAGCTCTCGGGTGCGGGTAGAGAGGGTAGGGTAAAAACATACGTGTGTGTGTGTGTGTGTGTTAGGGTAAAAATGTAAATACATACTTACTAATAGATCCGGATCGGATCGGATCCATTTGGATCAGGTTTCGGATCTTATTGGTTTGGATTGACCACGATCTGAACCCAATCCGAAAATTATTTAGATCTAAATTATCGAACTCGATTCGCACCGATCCAGGCCGTCGGTTCGGTTCGGATCGGGCATACCCAGCTCTAACTCTAATTGGGGACACTTGTTTGTTGAAATAAGACTATGAAAATTTTCAATTTTAAGAGACTTATAACCAAATAAGTGTAATTTTTCTTTCTAAACACGTGTATCATCCATCCTGCTCTGCCAGTGTGTTAAAGTTTTTCTCTTTTGAACGACCATCGCGGAGCTTCCCATGGCTATGGGCCCGACCTAGCATTCCGAGGAACTTTCCGTCACAGCCCTACCTAGCTTTCGTAGAAACTGCCCATCGCGGTGGGCCAATCCGCGTCGTCTTTTGTCTAGGAAGGGTCCAAGAAATACTCTAATCAATGGTACAGAAGATGCTTTAAAAAAGAAAAAGTTCTCAATAATCATTTTAATGTGATGATAGTACGGTCCAATACTTGAATATAAGCTACGTAGACATCACATACAGCGGCTGTAGGAATACAGCCATTCTTTTTCCACCAAAGTCTCTTGTGTATAGAAAATCTGAACCGTGTAATAGGTCAGCCACCCCACGATGATCTATCAAGTCCACTCATCAAGTGGGACACAACATACAGACTATTGTATGACTTGATAGGCCTGATTTTAATAATACGCGATGATCAATATTGGTCCAGAGTTTGAACGGAACGGATATTCTACACTTGTGAGATGTTGGCACGAAAGGAATAGATGCACGTGGAAGTTCACGAACGGCTACTGTAAGTGCTCATTGCAAAGCATCTGATTTAACATAGGCCGCAGCTGCATCGAACGAAAAAGTAATATGTGGAAAGTGCCGCGTCCCGCCAAGAGGAGGAAATAGTAATGCATGTCGATGTGAATCCCGGACACTGCTCACGGACGCGGACTGCGTCTGCCCCTGCTGTCTGGACGGACTAGGTCTAGGCAGGGCCTCTGTGGGGCCCAACGTTATGTTTGATTTTTATCCCTACCGTCTATCCATTTTACCAGTTCATTTTACGGCATAAAATAACAGATGAGGAAAATTCATGGCTCAAACAGATCACACAGTGGAGATTGAATACCCACCGTTGAACGACCATCGTGGAACCCGACCTAGCATTCTCAGGAACTTTCTGTCATGACCCCACATAGCTTTCGCAGAAACTTTCCATTACGGTGGGCCCCACCTAGCTACTGGTTGAAGGAAGCTCCTGCGAGAGGCCTTTCAGACAATCCGCGTCCTCTATTGTCCGGTGAAGGGTCGAAGAAATACTCTAATCAATGGTATAAGAGATGGTTTAAAAAAGTAAAAGTTCTCGATAATGCATCTTGATGTGACGTGAATAGTACGGTCTATCTATTTTACCGGATCATATTAAGGTATAAAATAACATATGAGGAAAATTCATGGCTCAAGCGGACCACACAGTGGAGATTGAATACTCACCATTGAAACTTCTACTTGAGAGCCTTATAAGTTCTGATGAAGCTGATATTGGTTTTCCCTTCATCCAAGTCCATGTGACATTATGAACTGGTTGGATTAGAAATGATCATTACGGTGGGCCCTAAGAAGGTTTCAACCACTGGCGTCATTAACATTGCTGCTTCCTTTGGTGTGGTCCACTTAAGCCTTGGATCCGCCAAGTTTTTAGATATATGTAATAAAATGATCTAGAAAAATGGATGGACAGCGTGGATAAAACTCCAACATCAAAGTAACCCCACGGATCTCCTACTTGGACCGAATACGTACAGGCAAAGCACCTAACTTTGTTGTTCCAGCAATCTTTCCCTCGCGACATAGGAATTTTAGGGCCGGTTTGATTTTCCATGTTACATGTAAATCATGTTAAATAAGTAATTATTACTTTTTCAACTTGTTTGGAAATATGAGAGTAATTTCACCTTGAACATCGAAATAAAAGTGTTGACTTAAATATGTGGACCCCACCATAATGTATATGATATATCTGCACCGTCCATCTATTTTATTAGAACATTTTAGAGCATGAACCGAAAAACAAGGTAGATCCAACACTTAAATGGCCCACATGAAAGGAAACAGTGGCCTTAATTCGTCCACTATTGAAAGTTATTTTCTTCACTAGGCCTACATTAAGGGTTTTTTTTTTTTTCTTATCATCTAACTCGTTCGTAGGGTCACATGGACATGGATAAAAGGAAAACATAAATATCAGCTTGATCCAAAACTTTTAAGAGCCCCAAGAAAGTTTTAATGGTAGGTGTTCGATTCCTTTTGTTTCATGTGGTATGGTCTACTTGAGCTTTAGAGTTACCTTATTATTTTTGCTCATGCCATAAATTTGGCTGGCATAACAAATGAGCAGCGTGGATGAGTAACATACATCATGATAAGCCACATTGATGTTGTAAATTTCTTAATTTAAGTGTTAGAAAAGTAAGTTGTCATGTTGGCATCGGAGAAACTTGAGCTGAAAAATCAAATAGCCCTTATGCGAAATCCATGCCAGTAAAATGGTAGGTGCCACCATGTATGTGTTTCATCCATGGTGTTCTACGGCATGAGAAAAAATATTAGTTATATCCTAATCTCAAGTGGACCACATTATAGGGAACAATATTGGATTATTGTTGACCATTAAAAACTTTTTGGGTGCCATAAAAGTTTTGGATCAAGCCGATCTTTGTTTTCTCCCTTCATCTGATTCTGAATAACCTGATCAACAAATTGGATGTCAAATAAACAATACAAGGGGCCTCAGGAGGATTTTAATGGCAGATATCCAATTAATATTGTTTTCCTGTGATGTGGTCTGCCTGATATTAATATCTTTCTTGGGATCAAGCCCTAAAATAATATGTAAAATGGATGAACATAATGGATGGAACACCTACATCATAGTGGGGCCCACAGGGCACCGTCCACCAGGCTGGTGGCAGGGGAGTAGCCAATCCGTTTCCTCGTTCAAGTACCGTACCATTTCTGACGGCAGAACGCATGGATAACCCGAATGATTCAGTCACGGAGCAATGCTTGACCGCAAGGTCTTTGGGACCACCACCATGATGCCTTGTTGCGTGGAAAGTTGCATGGTGGGGATACACCGCTATGATGCACCTGACCGGAAGCGGATTGGCTGGTTTACCACACACCAACTATATAGGTAGTGTATTGAAGTCAGCAAGATCCGTCAGTCCCATCACGAGGTATGTGTTATATCTAAATTGTCCAACCATTTTACAAGATCATTTTAACGCTTGAGACGAAAAATAAGATAGATCTACCGGTCAAGTGGGCCACACTGAAAAAAGCAGTGAAAGATTGACCAGCTGCCATTGAAACCCTTATGAAATTTATTTTTACTTTTCATCTAGGCCTCTGTAACGTTACGAACAGATCATATGGAAAATACACGCTATAATGGGCCATATGAAATTCTTAACTGTGAAAATCATTATCTCAGCTACTATTTGTGGTGTGGTCCAGTTAGTCTTTGGATATGATTATTTTTTTGATAGTATTCTTAAATCATCTCTAAAAATGGGTGCAAGGTGAAGATATATAATAAATACATCATTGTGGGTGCCACGTAACTTTGATCTCATTTGAACCGTTACTACGACTCAAAGCTCGAGACGGGTCGGCACTCATCTTTGCACAACACGTATCCACTACGCTGGTGTGTGGTACGCCAGCCAATCCCCTTCCGTCTCATGAAGGAGACATGTGGACACTTAGGAATATACACCTCATGATGCCCCTAACGGCAAGTGTACCACATGTCTGCTATGTAGCTAGTGTATCGACGTTAGGAAGTTCTATCAGTCCCATCATGAGGTATGTGTTATATCCAACCGTCATCCATTTTATGAGATCACTGTAAAGCTTAAGACGGAAAATAAAGCAGATCTAACGATCAAGTGGACCACACTGAAAAAAGTAGATTGAACGCCTGCCATTGAAACCCTTTCAAGGGACACAGAAGTTTTAGATCAATAATATAAAATTTGTTTTTGCTCTTCATCCATATATCTTTAATCTTATTAACATATTGGATGCAAAATAAATGATATGGTGGGCCCTACGAAAATTTTAAGGGTGAAAATCATTATCACCGCTGCTATTGTTGGTGTAGTCCATTTGAGCTTTTGATATGATTCATTTTTTGTTTAATGCTCTAAAATGATTTCGAAAAATGGATGAATAGTATGTATATAATAAATACATCATTGTGGGGCCATGTAACTTTGATCTCATTTGAAACATTTGTACAACTCAGAACTCGAGGAGCATTGGTGCTCGTCTTTCTCACGACACATATATATCTACACTGGTGCGTGGTACACCAACCAATCCGCTTCCGTCTTATGAGGGAGACCTGAGGAGACTTAAGATGCAATTGCAAGTAATGCACGACTGAAGGTCGTTGGCACCACCACCATGATGCCTTGTTGTGTGGAAAGTTGCACAGTGGGGATACATTGCTATGATGCCCCTGACTGGAAGTGGATTGGCTAGTGTACCACACACCATCTATATATATAGCTAGCGCATTGACGTCAAGTTCCGTCGGTCCCATCATGAGGTATGTGTTATATCCAAACAGTCCATCCATTTTACGAGATCATCGTAAGGCTTGAGTTGAAAAATAAAACAGGTCTAACGATCAAGTGGACCACACTGAAAAAAGCAGTGGGGGATTGAACGTCTACCATTGTAACCCTTTTTGGGTTCATAAAAGTTTTGGATCAATTTGAAATTTGTTTTTCCTCTTAATTCAAGTTTTTGTAACCTTATGAACAGATTGGATGGAAAATAAATGTTATGGTGGGCCTTACGAATTATTTAACGGAGAAAATCATTATCTCTGCTCCTACTTGTGGTGTGGTCCAGACGATCTTTGGATATGATTCATTTTTTGGATAATGCTTTATAATGATCTCTAAAAATATATGAACAATGTAGATATAATAAATACATCATTGTGGGCCCATATAACTTTGATTTCCTTTGAACCATCTGTATAGCTCAAAGCTCGAGGAGCGTCAGTGTTCGTCTTCGCACGACATGTACCTATCGCAGCTATATAGCTGGTGTGTGCGGTACACTAGCCAATCGGCTTCCGCAGAATAAGTGCGGCCCACTACATTAATATATTTATTTTATATATGCACGGTTCATCTGTTTTGCCTGATCATAGATCTTAGGGAATGAGCCAAAAAATGAAGAAGGTCCAAATCTCAAATCTCAGGTGGACCATACTATAGGAAAAACTGTGATTGAATGCCATACTGGTGAAAACTTACTAGGGCCCACTGTAATGTTTGGGAATTGTTTATTTGACACCTATTGATAAGGTCACATGGTTAGTTTTGAACTATGATGTAATGTGTGCCAGAGATCTACATCATCAATTAGATGAACCTTTCCATGGTGGCCATGGGCTTAAAAATCAGGCCAATCTATAAGGTAGGTGGGCCACACCATATACACCAATTGAGAGTAGATGCACCCCCACTAAAACATTCATGATTGTTTATGGGGCCCATGGAGATGTGGATCAGACATCTAATCCATCCATTGTGTGTGTCCCACTTGGATGAGTGTTCACACTAAATTTCAGGCCATTCCAAAAATCAGGTAAGCCCTACTAAGCGATTTAGATGCTTTAGGCATGATTATACATAGTTTCAGTTTGTATGGACCACCTGAGTTTCAAATACGTTTGATTTTGGGACATCTCATAACCTAAAAGGAGACACATGCACAAAATGCAGGGTGTGGATGTCCAACACACATGAGGTGGGGCCCACAGATCTTGAACTCATGGGTAGTTCTCATAAGGTCACCTGATCATATACACAGAAGATTCCACGAGGTTGATATCTGTGGGCCCCACTTCGATCATTTGCCCACTAACACAGCCCTATAAATCAACACTAACACAAGACCACAGCCCAAAGTCACCCACCCAAACCATGGCATCCAAGCTAAGCTTAAAACTTGTCCTGAACAAGAACACAGGGGAGGTTTTATTTGGAGAAGCTGGAAAAGATTTCATAGATTTTCTCTTCAGCCTCCTAGCATTGCCAATTGGGTACGTTTCAAAGCTCCTCACAAAGCAACGCATGGTAGGATGCGCTGGAAGTCTCTATAATAGCTTTGAAAATCTCACCGTTGATTACATGCAACCCAACTTTGATAAAAATACCATCATCAACCCCAAGACGTCTATTCCGATGAGCGATCAGAATCCTCCCCTTCTGTTGCAAGATGGTGCTTCCACCACATCAAAGTACTACTCATGCTGCGGCTACCGCAACTACAGCAGTCACTACTTCATCACAGATGTTAAGGGCACGGTATGTTCATCCTGCAGCCAAAAAATGGATCAGGAGTTTGTCTATGTTAGTCCTAAAGTTGTAGCATCGGGATCAGACGGTGGAGGAGGGTGCGTTAAGGGTGTGGTGACTTACATGGTGATGGATGATTTGGTGGTGACGCCCATGTCTACCATATCAAGCATTTCTCTACTCAACAAGTACCAAGTCAAGGACGTAAGTGCACTCAAGGAGAAGGTTGTAGAAGTAGGCATGGATGAGGTATTGCATCTCTCTTACTCTATAAGTTTGTATATATACGTCCATCGATCAGCAATCCAAACCGTTGATTCTATGGACCTCATGCACCAAAATCCATAAATTGGATGGAGTTGGACGATGAGGTTGGGTTAATGTTTGTTTGGACAAAATTTCTAGTGTTACATAGAGCCCCATATGTTGTGCTTGGAAGATATAATTGTGGAACTCGTCTTACATGCTACAAAAAAACCGATTGCATATGTTAAGAGTCTCACATGCTTGCTCAACATAAACATGGTGGCCCCAACTGAAATGGACTTATATGATGTAAGATGCATATTGAATTGAATTGATATAGACCATCCATCATGTTGTTCTCACCGTTAATTTTCAGCCATCTTCATTAAATAATCTTAATCTTGCTATTTATTTTTTGAAAACACGGATGGTCCATACTGATCATGCTAGAAAAATTTCGTTCCTTGATATAATCCAAAATGGAGTATGCACATCCCTCATGTCTCTTAAAATTTATGGGGACATTGGGAAAAACTAACGTTGTAACAATATCCCATATTTATTAAATGACACATAGCATGTGGTCTGCCTCCAACTTGGTGTTAGCTAGGCCAGAGAAGGGGAGGAATTACGTTATCTATTATGTGAGTGGAACTCTAAACTCTATTCAAGTGAACTATTTCACTACGAAGAAGGAACTATTAAGCGTAGTATTTGCTTTGGAAAAGTTTAAATTCTACTTAATAGGATCTAAGATTATCATTTTTACTGATCATGTGGTACTAAAGTACCTTTTTTTAAAAAAGGATGTCAAGCCACGTTTGTTAATATGGATCCTTTTTATCCAAGAGTTTGGCATAAAAATACAAGATAAGAAAGGAGTAGAAAACGTAGTAGTTGACCATCTCTCTCGCATCGCAAATGTGAAAAATTCATGCAATTAAATGATCATTACCTTTTTAATGTGCACTATTTTGCTACATCGATTTTTGCAACCCATAGATAATTAGCATTATCAAACTAAACTTAGGTCACACTTGTACCCACTAATACTCCTATAATATTGATCATATCATGTGGGATTTAATATTTATTTAATTTTATCTCATTAGATTTGATGCATGATTTATTTATAATTCCACTTGTTAGGGTTTGGATCTTTTAAGGGCTTCCTTGGAGTCGAAGACAGTACTCACTGACGTCTTTGGAGAGAAGCCGAGAGAAGTCAAAGAATGCGCAGCTTAATGTAAAATAGAAGAAAAGATAAAAAGAGTGTGCACCTAGCATCTCCTATTGTAAATTGGTGTTGTGTGGGAATCTTATGTCCATTTTCCACCTTGGAGTTTCCTAATAACATTAAATGATGCTGAGAGATGTTAGTTATAAAATATATTTATATGTACTTTTCTTTTTATACGTCTTTGAAGAACATTTGGTTGAAAATGTTTACGGTGATAAAGGAGTACTGCAGTTTGAAGTTCAGATTGATCATAGTAGTTTTGAAAGTGCATTCTTAAACCACAGTTTTGTTTCAATGTTCAAAATAATTTATATGATGAGACTTACTGTAGATGGATGTGATACCCCTCTTAGATTCAAAACCATGGCCATTTCACTCTTTTCATATATAGGCCCTAACGCAGTTTAACCCCATACCTGACTTGGCTCAATCCTATAAGGCCAGGGCCAACCTTTTTAGCCTGATCAGGGCTAGGGCTAGGGGTATGAGTGGGGTAGGGCCAATTCTAGCCACGCTCTAGCCAGGCCCATTCCCACCCCTAACTATTGAGCCACTTGATAAAGTATTAGGATACTTGGACCATCCGATTGAGCCACTTGATAACGTATTAGGATACTTGGACCATCCGTTATGTTTGTTCTAACTCTTGCATGCCAGCGTAAAAAAAGAAGATGGACATCACTAATCCAATCAATCAATTTATGATAAAAATTAAAATAAAGTTTTTTGGTAAAAAATTAATGATATTTTAGAAACTAAAAATAAATAATATTTTGAAAATTTTCTTATTTTTATTTCACGAGGTTTGAGAATTTTTAAAATTTTAGAAAATATGTAATCATGATATATTCTCCCCGTTGGTTTTTTGGAAACGGATTAGCCACTCCCCTGGTGGTCGGTGTTCTGTGGGCCCCACCATGATGTATGTATTTCATCCATTCCGTTCATCCATTTTTACTGATCATTTAAGTGCTTGATCTGTAAAGTGAGAGGGATATAAATCTCAGATGAACCACACCACATGAAAACAATAGTGAGTGGATCCAACATTAAAATCCTCCTAAGATCCAATGTACTGTTTATTTGACATCCAATATGTTGATTACGTCATACAGGCCAAGATGAAGGGAAAAAGCAAAGGTCAGCTTGATCCAAAACTTTTATGGCCCCCAAAAAGTTTTTAATGGTCGACATTCATTCAACACTGTTTCCAATAATGTGGTCCACTTGAGATTGGGATATACTCATTTTTGGTCTCATGCCATAAAATGATCTAGAAAAATAGATGGACGAGCATATATGAAACACATAAATCATGGTGGGGTCTACAGAGCACCGATCACCAGCCATTGGCTGGTGGCAGGGAGAGTAGCCAATCTGTTTCCCTTACCCGGGCTGTGTGGGGTCCACAGATATGTCCCTAACAAATCCACCCCGTCCATCTGTTTTGAAAGAACACAATACAACGGGTATAAAAATCAGGCAGATCCAAAACTCATGTGGGACATACCACATGAAACAGTTAACTTGTTCCGGACATCTCCGTGGCCCCACACAGCCCCAGCAAAGGTACATCTCCACGCTGGGGTCACAGACAATTCGCTTCCAACACCGCAAAGATAAACTTTGTAGACATCACATACGGTGGCTGTATGAATACAGCCGTTCTTTTTCTGCCGAAGTCTGTATAATATTAGTGGGACACAATATAGGCCTGATTTTAATATTAGTCATGCTCACTGTCTACCCATTGCAGAGCATCTGATCTAATATGCACCGCAGCTACATCGTACCGCCTTTAAAATAATTTAAAAAAGGAAAAGAAAAGGAAAAAGAAAACGATACCTTGCCAGAATACCGCCTCCGATGGTAAAGTGAATAATTAAAGGCACGCATGTCACCACCTATTAACCCAGAAACAGATTACCTACCATCAAAGCACCACAACCATTAGGATATCTGTGCCGTTAAAACAGTAGATCTCACCACGAAGATCATCCTTCCCAAAAATCAGGCTGATCCAATCTCAAGGTAGGCCATACCAGCAATGGTCATCAGATCATCAGGGGACCATTCTCTCTAATGTTGTGGCTTATCAGATGAGCCGACCTGCATGGTATGTTTTTATCTGGGCTACCGTTTTCACGGCGCAGATTTCTTAAATAAATAATATCTCTGCGCATGAATGGATTTATACCACAATGTACGGAGCGTGCCGACCATTCTTTTTAAAATGAAAATCTGGTACGTTCTCTTTCTAAAGTGCTTTTATCTGTTGGCCATCGGAGTCTCCTGTCGAGGTGACTTCTCCGTGGAATTCCTTTGGAAAGACGGTAAACATCGAGGAATTTAGTTCTAGCCGAAGGAATAAGAAAACAAGGTTGCCCTTTATGTCGGACCGTACTGGGTACGGCTCTGGCCACCGAAGTCGGACTGCTTAATGAGTTATTCAATACTAGGGGTGTACGTCGAGCTGAACCCAGTCAAGCTGGCCAGTCAGCTCGGTTCGGTCTGGGTCGGGGCTGGCTCGGCCACTAGCTGACCTCAGCTTGAACCTGGCTCGGCTCGGTCCTCGAGCCCAATCGGTCAAATCAACTCAGTTCGGTCAACAGCTCAAGTCAATTTGGATTGAGTTCGAGCCAAGTTCGAGTTGAGTTTGCCTGTGCAGCATTTTCACAAACATCTGGATTGCGCCTTCAAAATTTCATTGTCTATAAAATAACAGCAAATTTTTTTCATGTATTTGATCAAATACCTTCCAAGCAACATAAAAATTTAGAAAAAAAAAAGGTATTTGTTTCATATACATACCTTCCTTGCCACCATCCACACTTCGTTGAGTCATTTCATCAAACACTTGGTGAGCAACATCAATATCAAAGTAACCGAGTCACCAAATTAGTTCGATTTGAATTCCATTCTAGCTGGGTTCAATCTGAGTCGAGTCGAACTAGGGCTAGCTCAAACTCGGCTCAAACTCATTTTCGAGCTCAAAAAATAAGCTCGACTTGGCTTGAACTTAGCTTCAAACCGAGTTGAATCAAGTTTTTTCGAGTTGAGCCGAGCGAGCTAATTGAGCTAGCTCGGTTCGTGTACACCCCTACTCAATACGCTTTTATCGTACCAAGTAAACTATGCTTTGCCTAATGTGAATATATTTGATTTATCCACGCCGGTCATCCTTTTTTTCATCTCCGGGTTGATATCAAAATTGAAGCATATACTAAGCTCAACTGAACCACACCACAAGAAACAATTCGAATAATGATTTCCATCATAGAAACTTTTGCACAGCCTACAGTTATGTTTATTTATCATCCAACATGTTCATAAGATCACATAGACATGAATGAAGGGAAAACACAAATATCAGCTTGATCAAAAACTTCTATGACCCTCAAAAATTCTTCAATAGTAGACGTTCAATTAACACGGTTTCCTTTGGTGTGATCCTCTTTAATTTTGGATATGCTAATTTTCTGTAGTCAAGCACTAAAATTATCTGGTAAAATTGATGGACGGAGCGGATAAAATACATATATCACAGTGGGCCCCATAGTTTACTCAATACTCTTAGTGTACTGAGCTAATCGGTACGCAATCCGCTTCCCTGGCCACAACCAAGACAGTGCGGTACTGACCATGGGTCCGCCTTGATATATTTATTCTATATCTGCACTCTTCATCCAATTTTTTCGGATCACGTTAGTACACGAGCTCAAAAAAGTAATGAATGGTTAGCATCATCAAACTAAACTTAAGTCCCACTTGCACTCACCAATAACCCACAATATTGATCATATGATATGGGATTTAATAATTTTATTTAATTTTATCTTATTATATTTAATGTATGATTTATTCGTGATTTTATTTGTTAGGGTTTGGCTCTCCTAAAGGCTTCCTTGGAGCCGAAGACAGCACACAATGGCATCTTTGGAGAAAGTGCATGTGGTGTAGAAATATTGCAACATAATCAACAAGCATCTCCTATTGTAAGTTGGTGTTGTGTGGGAATCTCATGCGCATTTTCTACATTTGGATTTCCCGACAACATTACTGGATGGTAGGAGATGTTAGTCATAAAATATTATGTTGTTCTTTTTTATACCTCTCTAAGCATATTTTGTTGAAAATATTTATGGTGTTTATTATCTTTAATAAAAAAAAGAGTGCGGATCCTCTGTTTCGTGGAAACAGCGAGCAGCTAAATCCAATATTATTATTGGTCCACGTCACTGTAAGTGCCACATCACCGGCGTTTTTTAATATATTAAAATAATTTTACAATTTCAGGAAAAGTTTAACCCGTTAGACGGTTTCCTCTGGAAATCGGATTGCATATCGATTACGGTACGCTTTTGCTCTTACCGTTAGGTATTTAGTCTATCTCGGCCGTCCATCCGTTTTTCCATCTATTTAAGGGGTTGATCCCAAAATTGAACTGTATCCAAAAGTCAAGTGGATCATACCACAGTAGACAGTGGGGATAATGATTTCCACCGTGGAAACCTTGCTAGGCCTCACAGTGATGTATTTGTCATCCAACCTGTTCATAAGATCATACAGGCATGGATGAAGAGAAAACACAAATATAAGCTTGATCCAAAACTTTTGTAGCCCCCAAGAAATTTTCAACAGTAAACGTTCAATTCAATTGTTTCCTATGGTGTGGTTCATTTGAACATTGTATATGCTTCATTTTTTGTCTCAAGCCTTAAAATTATCTGGTAAAATTGATGAACGGAGTGGATAAAATACATAAATCATGGTGGACCCCACAGAGTTTACTCGGTACCTAACCTAGTGAGTTACTACGAAATCCATTCCTTTCATTCAGGGATTCAGCGCACGGGTTGAGTAGTGCAGTTGGACTCCTACCAAAGTTATGTCACCTTGTTACATGGGTCCCACCATGATGTATGTTTTGTATCCACACCATCCATCCATTTGGAGAGATCATTTTAGGGCATGAGCCATGGAATAAATCAGATCCAAAACTCGAGTGAACCCTACCACAAAAAACAGTAAAGAGAGTCACACCCACCATTAAAAACTTCTAAGGGTCACAAAAGTTTTGGATCAAGCTGATATTTTTGTTTTCCCTTCTTCGATGTCTGTGTTAACTTAGGGCATGTTTGGCCGGGTGACTTAGGAGAGAGTAGGAGGGATGGGATGGTAAAATCCCAGGATATGCCAAATGAGCCAAACAGACCTAGTGAACTTATCCCGGGATATAGCTAGCAAACCCATGGATCTTAAACCAATCTACTCACATCACCATCATTACCTTAAAATTGATCCCATCCCTCCTAATCCAGTTCAGTCTGGGGTGTGTTTGGATGGATGGATTGGAAGTGATTGGAAGGTAAAATCCCGGGATATGCAAAATGTACCAAACAGACTCGTGAACTTGTCCCGGGATATAGCAATCCCATGGATCTTAAACCAATCCACTGACACCACCATCATTACCTTACAATCCATCCCATCCCTCCTAATCCCATGGGATCTGTCCGGCCAAACAGGCCCTTAGACTCTAGGGATTTTTATTTAAGTTTTATTTGGGGATTCAGCGCACAAGTTGAGTAGTGAGACTCGCTACTAAAGTGATATCAGTTGTTATGTCGGTCCCACCATGATGTATGTTTTGTATCCACATCGTCCATCCATTTGGAGAGATCATTTTAGGGCATGAGCCAAAGAATGAATCAGATCCAAAACTTGAGTGGACCCCACCATAGAAAATAGTGAAGAGAGTACACTCACCATTAAAAACTTCTAAGGGCCACAAAAGTTTTCGATCAAGCTGATATATGTGTTTCCGCTTCTTTAATATCCGTGTTAACTTATGAATAGGTTAGATCTCAAATAAAAATCACAATGGACCTTAAGAAGGCTTCAACAGTGAACGTCACTCTCCTCACTATTTTCTATGGGGGGTTCACTCTAGCTTTGGATCTACCTCATTCTTTTGATCATGCCCTAAAATCATCTCTCTAAATGGATGGACAGTGTGGATACAACACATACATCATGGTGGGCCCCACAGAACTTGGTGGCGTCACTTCAATAACGAGTCTAGCTACTCAACATGTTGATAGCTAATCCGCCTCCAATTTCTTTCTACTAAAATTTAATTAGGTCATGTCATCTCACGACAATTTTATAAGATTAAAAAATATTTACAAAATTTGATTGATTAGCAAGGAATATTAACTGCGACTTAGGATGAGTGATATCCGTAGAATCCTCACCGTGGGCCCACCTTGATCTATGCGTTGTATATCTACTCCATCCATCTGTTTTCTCATATTATTTTAAGACTCGACTTGAATCGGTACTTGTGATATGGTTAGATTCAGTCCGGATTAGTCTAGGCCAGACTCGGACTCGGATCGGGTTAGGCATGCTGGACTCGGTACTGAGTCAGGTCAAGTGCGGGTCAAGCCTATTTCAAAACCAAATTGAGTCGGGTCAGCCCTAACTCGGTTTGAATCGACTCGATGCCCACCTCTAACCATGATGGTTGTTTTTTTATCCACATTGTTTATCCATTTTACCCACTTACATCAAGGCATGAGTTTAAAAATAGATAGATCAATATCTCAAGTGGACCACACCATATAAAAAGTGGTGATTGAACACATACCATTATAAACTTCGTAGAGCCCAATGTAATGTTTATTTTCCATCCAACCAACTGATAACGTCACAAAGACATGGATGAAGAGAAACACAAATATCAGCTTGATCCAAAACTTTTGTAGCCCCCAATAAATTTTTAATCTTCTAATCATCGATGTTACTTATGGTGTGGTCCACCTGAGATTTGGATCTTCTTCAATTTTGTGCTCGTGAACTACAATGATTTGTAAAAATGGATAGAAGGTGTGGATAAAATACATACATCATAGCAGTGGAGCCAATAGAGCTTTTCCAATAACACATAGTACTGCAGTTGGTGGTAAATGCTACCAGTGTCCCCTTTGTTAAAGCCACTAGTATGAGCAAATAGTAAGTGGCTCAAGTGGGCTATATTATGATGTTTTTTTGAAAAATCAACCTAGACCACAAGGTGCGTCACCTCATTTTACGCCACAGGCCGAAAAAATCAGTTCTATCAATAATTCAGGTTGACCACATGATTGTAAAAAGTGTATAGACAATCCTCGCCTTCCAAATTGTTTCCATTAGTCTGGCCAAAGTGATTCATGTATCGGTATGATTTTTGAAAAAATGTTTTTTATTTTATTTTTTAATAATCTAGTTGTTGAAGTGGATTTTGATGTAAGTATAATGTTTGACACTTTAAAATAACGGGTGGACATCTCTCTCCCAACTATTCCCTTTAGTGTGTATCTCTAGGCTTAGACTTAATAGCCAGTGGCTATAGTGGATATTACATAAACATCCCAGTGGGCCCCGGAAAAATCAAGATCATGCCCTATACAATACACACACACACACACAAACTCTCTTTTACAATTGGAGAAGTATGGGGTATTAAATTTTGAATTTTTAGCAGGGGCCCACCATGATGTGTACGCAAAACCCATTCTGACAATTAAATGTGTAATCATTTAGGCTCGAATTCAAAAAAATTAGGTCAACACGAGATTCATTGAACCACACCAAAGAAAATATTTGGAAGAGAGACATCGACCCTTGAAATTTATAGCACCCGCCATGATGATTATATAAAATGGACACATTAGTTTATCGAATGGAACCCCATCATTTTGTGTAATGGAACCTTATCACATTGTCAAATGAACCTGTCACTCTGTCTATTGAAACCCCGTCATTTTATTTGAAAAGCCGCTACTTTATCTGGTGAAATCCTGTCACTTTGCATAATAACATCGTCACTTTTTCTAGTGGAACCAAGTCACTTTATTCGAAAACTCATCATTTTATCAAGCAAAACCCTATCAATTTGTCTGGTAACCCCATCACTTTATCTAGTGGAACGTCATTACTTTGTCTAGTGGAACCTCTTACTTTGTCCAATAATCATGTCACTTTTTCTATTAGAACCTTGTCACTTTGTCTAGCAACCATTTCACTTTATCTAGAGAAATCCCGTCACTTTGTCCAGCAACCTCGTCACTCTTTGTAAAACCTCGTCACTTGATACAGTAGAACTTTGTCACTTTGTCTTACTAAATAGTCCTTTTGTTTTGTAGAACCTCATCACTTTGTCCAATCACTTTGTCTAGTAAACCTCGTCACTTCGTCCAACAGTCTCGTCACTTTGTCTAGCAACCTCATCACTTTGTCTAGTGGAACTCAGTCACTTTGTCTTCTAGTCTTGTCACTTTGTTTAATAGAACTAGGTCACTTTGTTCGGCAACCCATCGCTTTTTCGACAATTTGAAACTTTGTCTAATAGAACCCTATTTGCTTTGTCTCGTTTAACCTTATTAATTTGTTTAGTGGAAGCATGTTGCTTTGTCAAGTAACCTCCTCACTTTGTTTAGTATAACTTTGTCACTTCGTCTAATAACTCCATCACTTTGTTCAATGAACCTCATCACTTTGTCTAATGACTAAGAAAAAATTATCGACAATGGATGGTCTATATTGTCAGTGGCCCCACATGATTTAATGCCCACGTTGAATTGTCTTATTACCATGAAAACTATTCATTATATATTGTTCCTGAAAGCTATGCTTAATTATCTTAATGTTTAGTAAATCTTGGGGGTTGTACCTCACTGGGATAACCATTGATGCTATCAAACCATATTCAGTGTATAGGAGATGCAGATGATGAGCATGTTAGTGTTCACGTGGAATAGGAGGAGCAAGATGATCTTGCAACTCTTTATTCATAATTTCATTCGTATTTAATTTGTATTATCTTGTATTGTAAAAACTTAAGACATTGGTTTGTATAAGTCGTCAGGTAGCCACTCAATTATTTTGTTATATATATTTGGACTCCCTCTTATACTTAATTTGTTTCTATTCCGCTAAATTACTAACTCTAATAAAGAAAAAAATGTACGTGAAATTTGGGCTATATTTAAAAGTTAACACTCGAGTTTTTGGAAAACTAGTAGTGTCACGCCCCAAATCCAGAAATCGGGCTCACAAAATTCTCGATTGCCGAATCTGGTGCTGACAGCCTCCGTAGTACCCCATTCTCGGCTCTCAGCACCCATATGCCACACTCCGATCCTTGGATCCTACAAGAAGGATTTTTCAACGTACATTTGTCTCATAAGAAGCATAACCAAAAGTTTACCCAAATCACAAAGGCAACATCATCATCACATATCCACTAATATAAACAGTTGAATACAGTGCTGAAAGGAAAATACATATATCGAAATCAAAACTCCAGAAGACCGCTGCACGCTCCATGCTCAACGTTGCTGCAACCTAACGTCACCTACATGCATCTATCATGCATAAGCTTATAGAAAGCTTAGAGGCTGGTGTAAGTGTGTGCAATGCACGTGCCAAGCATCTAAATATCAGAGTATGCAGAAATATGCTGGTAAGTCTATAAATATCATCAGCCTCATCCTGGCTATGCGATGCAAAAACATAATAAGCCAATATCATATACTGAGGAAATAATATAGATCAACTATACAATGCGGAGACATAGTAAGCCAAATATCATATACTAATAATGCAATGCAATATACAAATCATGACGAGCCTTCGAATACCTTCAACCTCATCCATGCCATGTAAGTGCAAAGACATAGCAATCCAAAATGCCATATACCGCGGATGTAATGCAATATGCGATGCGAATGAAATGACCAAGCTAGAGTGTGAAGTTGGGATGATAGTACGTAGTATCGCAGGCTATGGGGTCCACTACAAATGACTTCTATCTAAACCAGTCCCATACCTAAATTTAGATAGTTAGACTTAATGTGGTAAACTCCTGATCCTAGGTTAGTCGTGCTCCTAACAAAAATTCTGGCTATTTCGAAGGTAGACATATCAAATTAGTTGCGCACCACTAGCCCGAGTGGATAGTGAATGAATGAATGAATGAGTAAGATGCTGAGTATACAACTCCACTCAATAAGTCCACATATCAACACCGTACATTCTGGGATCATCGCCGGGGTCTAGTACACTCTACATACAATCGTTGCCCACTGAACGTGCAACCATGCAAGTAGAAGAGACCTCACTATCCGCTTGACCAGTAATCAACCAATATCTACCCGGCACGTCGATAGTGGACCCAATTACGAGCTGGTCAAACTCAGCTTAGCTTTAGAGCAACTAAAATTATACTAATTATTGTCATTAAATATTGTCCACTAATTAATCCTTGAATCTTTAATTACATTGACATCAAAAAAATAAATAATAACAACATTCATTGAATTTTAATTAATTTCTAAATAAATAAGGAAAAAGTCTTCAATGTTGCCCAATTGATTCTTCATATACAAATCCTGCAAAATAATCTATACGGGTGTGAGCACGACGGCTCGTAGGGTCACATCCTTCCCAAAATTGAAAACTCTATGTTAAGACTAATACAACACAATAAAATAAATAGGATCAATTACGAGTATTAAATCGATATTTTACATGATAATAATAATAATTTGTATTTCATAATAACAAAATTAGATGTACAGTCAACTAAAATCCTTTTTGTTTCAATCCAAGGCAGAGCACCCGTATGTGTTGATTCTTTTAGGGAATGACCCTCGGCAGAACAGCGATGTTGATCCTTTTAGGAAATGACCCTCAGCAGAGCACCTGATGAATAGACTTTTAGGGTAAATACCTAGGGTAGAACACCCGTATGTGTTGATCCTTTTAGGGAATCACCCAGGGCAGAACACCTGTGCCGATCCTTTCGGGAATGACCCTGGGCAGAGCACTCGTACCATGCCGATCCTTTCGGGAATGACCCTAGGCAGAGCACCCATAAAAATATAATGATCCTTTTAGGGCAGAGCACCCATAAAAATATAATGATCTTTTTAGGGCAGAGCACTCGTAAATTCAAATACATTATTCATCATGTAATAATAAGGAATTAATTACAATTTGATCACATAACGATAATTAATTAAAATCAATTAATAACTCAAATAAATTACCTTTATACTATGCAATTAAGAATCAAATAAAATAATCTGCAACTAATGATACTAATCAAATAAATTGAATACATAACAAATAATCAAATCAATTTATATATTAACCTAAAATTTCCAACAGGGAAGATCACCTACCTGCTATGGAAAAATAGTGTGATGGGAGGAAAATAATCTGAAGCGATGCTAATTTCTACGTGTACTAACTTGGATTGACCAACTCTAAACTCGACCCAACTTGGGAAGTAGAACTTCATATAAATGTGTCAATCTCCATAAAAATCAGATGTTATAGAAGGATCTTCAGGTTAGCTTGTACTCGGTGAGCTGAGTTGCACTCAGCAGATTCAGTCAACTTGGTGGAACGGCTCGATATACGCTACCTCCACTCAGGATCTCTCTCTCTCTCTCTCTCTCTCTCTCTCTAGAATAGTTGCAAGAGATGCTGGAAAAACCAACAACGCATCATTGGGGATTGAGTCAGTGAGTCACAAACTCGATGTTGAACCCTCACGGATACTCTCCCTTCTCCTGATCTCTCTTTTTCTTCTCACAATCTTTCTTTTATGATTTTCTCTATGGTTTTCTATAGATAGCATGAGAAATGGGGTATAAAAATAATGTTAGGTGAGTTGGTGAGTTCTAAGTTTGAGAGTTGTGTCTTCCGCGTGTTCGAGGAGTCGTAAAGAGAAAAAGAACGTGGGCATATGCAAACTTCTGATTGACTGTCACGGGAGGATTACTGGAGGGCCGATGGCCATTGGATGAAGGATTTTGAATGGCTGAGATTGTGTGGAAAGACCTCACATGGATTGGGAAGAGAAGAAGCCATGTCATAAAAACGGAAGGCTTCCTTGCGCATGTAGAACTCGGGATGATAGGTGGGGTCCATTGAGATGTATGACGAAGGCTTTAAAACATTCATTTATTTTGTCAGGTTGAGATGGGTTGGGAGTTCAAGAATGAAGCAGATCTGAAACTCTGGTGGACCGCACAGTTGGAATCCAGGGAAGAGTTTTCAACGGATGGAATTACTTCAAGGTCCGAACATGATGGATGGTTTGGATTATGCTGTGGGTCCCAACATGACAAATGGTTGATGGTCACAACTCGGGTCGTGTGAGTACTGGCTGAAGAAGAAGGGAGAGAGGAGCGGGAGATGGGGTTGGTTTTGATGAGAGGAGTGCACGTCACTTTGTTTTGTTTTGTTTTTTTTTAAAAATTTTTAGAGTGGGCCCCACAGGAATGATGTGACAGATCCACACCGTTCATCAGTTTTGCTGGATGATGTTAGGACATGGACCAGGAAATAAGGTAGATTCAAGGTTTAAGTGGGCCACACCAAAAGAAAAAATGGGATATAGTTCCCACCGTTAAAAAAACAGACGAGTTGTTACATTCTACCCTCCTTAACAAAAATTGCATCCCCGAACTTTATTATGCCAATACCTAAACAAAAATTGCGTGGTCGGTTTGCGAATGACGTAGTTTGTGCTAACATTTACTTTAGTTGTGGTGCCTCTTTAGGTGATAGTGTGTTATGAAATTATTCGTAGAAACCTACTCTCTTCTGATAGTGCGACAACATAATCAAGGGTTGACGTCAATGTTATGAAGGTCTTTGATTATTATTATTATTATTAGTACGTTGAAGATTTTATAGGATTACAAGGAATATTAGATGGTCTAAAGACTTACACATGAAGATCAAGAGGATAAGAGCTGTGATATGTACCAAGGTTGTAATACAAAAAAAAAAAAAAAAACCCAGATTTTGAGGACATTGTTCCTGCTAATGTTTCTGGTATTTTCAGGTATCGGATTGGTCTAAAACTTTTTATAATGATGCATCTATTAGTATATCATAACTCTATAAAATTTTAGCTTAATCCAAAGTTTACAAAAAATCCTAAAATTTAGAAAATTAGGTTTGCTCAAAAGCAAATAATTTCTAACCAGCATACACATAAATTAAAATCGGTATAGGAGAAACCTAGAATTATATTTTTATATTATTTTTCTATAAAACTACACTTATTAATATACATCTGAGATTTTGAATCGCCTTAAACGGAGTTATAATTAATTAATTATGATTTTTATAATTCAAGTGTTTTTTGCTTACTATTGTTGTCCAACTTATCATAGTAAGTTAAAAATTCTTAAAAATTCCTTAGGATCCAGTGTTGAGCTGTTAGTTCAATGTTAAGCCTAAATAGTATCATATTTAATGTCATAAAGATACAAAGGGTTTTCTAAGTTCATATTTTATTTTAATTTTCATTTCATCACAAAAGTAAAGAATCCTATATTGGGATCTCTAATTCAATCTCTATCATAGGCCTTAAAATTGATTCTAGCCTAAGCTTAATCAAACCATTAGTGAAACATATATCAAAGGTCCTCGTGAGAATTTAAAACCTAAGCTTTGATACCCATCTGTCACGCTCTGAAAATCGACTTTAATACGCAACTCTCTGTTTCAGGATATCATTGGTAACCAGCAAGAGAGTCCATGATAACCAAAACTTGCCTCGAAGATCATCTTTTCATTCCTTCAGCTTTTGATTTTTTTTCATTAAAAGTAATACCAAAACAAATCCTCACCTATAGGGAGCAAACCTATGGTGAAGACTGCGTACTCAAACCTTTTTACGTATTATCCGTAGGGAATGAAATCCACACGTATAGGGAGCAAACCTATAGTGAAAAGTCCTTGCCTCACCTCTTTCAACGGTATCTTTTCCCTTCAATTGATCATGATGGGCAATTTTTCAAGATGGTTCCTTCCATGCTTACTGAATTTTTCAAGATGGTTCCATTCATGCTTACTGATCACCAAATTAACCCTTCAGTATCAAACTGAAATCTTAATGGGTAAGTGAAATGTGACATGTGAAATCATGACTCAATCAATGTTTAAAACCTCTAACCATGGACTAACAATTTAAATTTAACTGTGAAATTTAATAGATAACTGAATCCAAGAGTCATAAAGTACCAACATGTTGAGGGTCAAATATTGCATATCAGACCCATTTATTGCATAGATTTACACGCATGATACTGCTTAATGGCCTGATTAATCGTGTTTATAATGCAGAGTGTATGTACGAGCCTGGACCGAAATGGGTGCTTAAAGCATGGACTTAACGCTCTGATGACACCAAAGCGTGGGACGGACTCCAGAGACCCAAGATCAACAGAATTACACATCAGGGACCCAAGAAAATCAAGGAATTGAAGCTCAAGTGGCCTGAAAAGTGTCCAGAATGCAAGATCATAGGGTTCCCACCATCTGATCAGTTCGAAACTTCATACGTGGCCTGAGGACCATAAACTAACCATACACGTCAAATTTCAGCCATTGGATCCTCGTGAAAGTGGCTGAACTAACCGATCAGTCCATAAAATCCTGATTTGGGGCCCACCCGCTGTCCAGATACGCTTTAACTTTGGTCCCTACGGTTCAAATGAAATGGAGAACAAGATGAATGGTGTGGATTTCTCATAATCATTATACAGTGTATATACTACACTTTTTGCACTAAGAGTGCATGGCAACACAGGGACGTGAACTCTGTTTAGTGAACTCCGTTTCTGTCATGAAACAGAGACTGAAGATGATCTCAGTGGGCCATCATCATGGTCCAAATGCTCAATCCGAGCCGTCCATCATGCAGAGGGGCTCGATTTAGCCAAACCCATGTTGACTTTATGCACTCATGCATGCACACTTGTTGGTTTCAATGGTTACAAATGGACTGCCCTACAACTATTGCAGCTGATTTCTTTCGTGGGTCACGCCGAATCTGATCCAAAACCGTCCCTTCCCAACTGAAATTCCGAGAGGAATTCAATGGACGGCTTGGATCTCTCATTTGAAATAGACAGTGAGCCCCACCATGTCACAACGAAAGCCTTTCGCAGGCCCTGTTTTAGCGTCGGACGCTGGCCGATTTTTTGCGAGCTGTGGTGTGTGTTCGGCGATGATCATGTGGCTAATCTGAACCGTCCATCATGAAAATGGTTTGCCGAAGATTAAAATCATGACAGTATCAAAGGTTGGGGTGCACGTACGAACTCACAGTTCTCAGCCAAAGGAGAGCCCCTGCGTTACGAGATTAAAGGACAACATCGGTTTAGAGGGGTTGTGGGCCACTATGAGTGGATGTCCAAACAATCCACAACATCCATCTGTTAGGTCATTCAGAACCGTCCGTAGGGACGTTTCCCTTTTTGGAAATACACCGTTGTGCACAAACCAAGCCAACGGGATTCCAGCCGTTCCGGTTACGCAAGACAGCTAAGCTGCGTAATCTTGGCAGCTGCGAAATCTCTAGAGCTGCGCAATCTCTGCAGGTGCGTAAACAAGCTTCCCAACCTATTCCTTTTGGGACTCAAGACTACCAGAGGGGTTTTCTATAAAGGAGAATAAAAAAAGCTGGGAGGATTATTAAAATTTCGAAGGGACGGTGGAGCAGACAGAGGAAGAGAGAGAGTATTATTTTATTTGAATTTGTTTATTTCGGATTACTGCTTTTTTATTTTAAGATAATGTTTATTCTTGGCTAAACCTCTTAGCTAGGGCTAAGAGGTGAAGCCTGTAGCGAGATGGGAGATTTTACTGTGTGCCTTTAAAAACTGAATTTGATATAGTTGATTATTAAAGGAATATTTTTCTTAGTCTTTAATGATCTGTTGTGACTGAAATTACAATGGGTTTGCAATGGCTTTGAATATTTCTTTTCTCTTTTGATGTTTATGACGTCAGGAGGCCCTGTTGTTCACCATCGTCTCATGGGCATGGTAGGATGACAGTACCTTCCTGATCTTCATACATTGTTGATTGGTTGGTAATTAGTTTAATTTTATTGTTTACTTTGTCTCCTGGGCATGGTTTGGTGATGGAATCCATTCTAATTCATATACCTTTCATCTCTTGAAAATCAAATCAAGTAAGTTCAGTTGAATTCCATAATCCTTGATGCAGGCATAAGATCTCCCTGATCTCTACAAGTGGATCCTTTGAATCCCTAGTTCCTTTCCTCTGAATTCCTTAAAGTTTTAGATAATTCTTCCACAATTATTTCTTAAATTCTATTTGATTTAGATAGCATCTTAGTCTAGTTCTATTTCTACCTAGTTTCAGGACACGTACAAGTTTCAGTCCCTGTGGATTCGACCTCGATCTTACCGAGTTTATTACTACATCACAACCCTATACTTGGGGAGTGAACACAACATCACGCATCTTGAAATTCTAAGTGCCCTAGATGGCCATCAAAATACTTCGAATTCATCAGAAATCCTAGAAAATTTTTTAAAAAAATTTCCACAATTTTTTTTAAGACGAAGAAAATGCTGATTAGGTCACATAATCTCCCACCCCAACTTAAAATCTAAATTGTCCTCAATGTAAAAGATATGAGCATGCAATGCACTTGGGACAACGAAAAGTAAATATGAAGTGATAGGAAGATAGTACCTAGATGATGAATCGAGAGACACTTTCTAAGAGATCGCAGCATGGGCGTTGGTCGGCACGAGAGAGAAGGCAACAAAAAAATAACAGAAATAAAATCCTACCTATACTACTTTCGTAGGTGCTCTCAATTGCATTTAGCGTATGCAACAAGCCTTTAAACCCCTAGGTTGCCCCTACTGGACGAGTTGTAGTCTCGTGAGGGTTTGCAGTAATGTTACCCACAAACATTGAACTAACTAATGATAAAAACGAAATGAAATGAAGAGTTGGGTTGCCTCCCAGGAGCGCTAAGTTTACTGTCTTCAGCCAGACAAATAAAGCAACTACCCTAGTCCTATGAAAGCGATAAACCTACCTATACCTCCATCAGACTAGGAGATCAATCCTGGTAAACAGGAGCAGTCAGGGGCATGGACATGTCCTCTGAATCAAATTTCTCAACAAATGGTTTCAATCGATATCCATTGACTTTAAACTCCTTGCCATTTTCGGGATCTCTTATTTCAACGGCCCCATGAGAAAAAACAGTAACAACAATGTAAGGGCCGGTCCAACGAGATCGAAGTTTACCCGGAAAGAGATGTAATCGAGAATTGTACAAAAGGACCTTCTGATCAGGCGTGAATGATTTTCGCAAAATGTGTTGGTCATGAAATGCTTTCATCTTGTCCTTGTAAATTCGTACGCATTATTCCGAATTTTCTCAAGTTCATTCAATTGAAGTTTGCGTAGCGAGCCAGCGTTGTCCAGATTGAAATTAAGATTTTTGATCGCCTAGTATGCTTTATGTTCCAGCTCCACAGGCAAGTGACAAGCTTTCCTATAGACAAGTCTAAAGGGAGACATTCCAATAGGGGTTTTAAAGGCAGTACGGTATGCCCAAAAGGCATCGGTCAATCGGATTGACCAATCCTTACGATCAGGGTTAACCGTTTTCTCCAAAATGTGTTTAATTTCCCTATTAGAAATCTCAGCTTGCCCACTTGTCTGTGGGTGGTACGGGGTGCTCACCTTATGAGAGATACCGTATTTCTTCATTAAGCTCTCAATTGGTTTATTACAAAAGTGTGAGCCCCCATCACTAATGATGGCTCGAGGCGTTCCGAAGCGAGAAAAGATATTTTCTTTTAGGAATTTAATGACTATGCGATGGTCATTAGTTCGACACGGAATCGCTTCGACCCATTTAATGACATAATCCACGGCGAGCAAAATATACAGATTTTCAAACGATTGGAAGAATGGTCCCATGAAATCGATGCCCCAGCAATCAAATGCTTTAATGATAAGGATGGGATTCAAAGGCATCATATTTCGACGGGACAATGTTCCCAATTTCTGACAACGCTCACAAGCTTTGCAAAACTCATGAGTGTCCCTAAACATAGTGGGCCAGTAAAAGCCACACTGCAGAATCTTGGCCGTGGTCTTTTTAGTAGAAAAGTGACCACCACAGGCCTGTGAGTGACAGAAGGAGATGACGCTCTGATGCTCATCGTCTGGTACACATCTCCTTAGGATTTGGTCTGGGCAATATTTAAATAAATAAGGATCATCCCAGAAAAAGTTGCGCACCTCGATGAAGAATTTCTTCTTATCTTGCGCAGTCCATTGTGTCGGTATGACACCTGTAGCAAGATAATTAGCAATATCAGCGAACCAAGGTGAATGGGAGACTCTGAACAGTTGTTCATCAGGAAACATGTCGTTGATATGGGTCGTCTCAAGGGAATCAGAGGTATTAAGGCGAGAAAGGTGATCGGCCACAACGTTTTCTACTCCCTTTTTATCTTTAATTTCCAAATCAAATTCTTGAAGTAGAAGAATCCATCGTATCAGGCGGGGCTTAAAATCATTCTTAGAAAGAAGATATTTCAGTGCCGCATGATCTGTATAGATAATAATCTTGGATCCGATCAGGTAGGACCTAAATTTGTCCAAGGCGAACACTACTGCTAAGAGTTCCTTTTCTGTAGTTGAGTAGTTCACTTGGGCCGGATTTAAAGTCCTACTCGCGTAATAGATGACGTAGGGTCTCTTATCTTTTCTTTGGCCTAGAACCGCTCCAAGAGCATAATCAGAAGCGTCGCACATAAGCTCAAAAGGAAGGCTCCAGTCGAGTGGCTGCATGATAGGTGCAGTGGTTAACGTGCCCCTAAGCTTGGTGAAAGCTTCCTGGCATTGCTCAGTCCACTCGTACGGAGCATCTTTTTGAAGAAGATTACATAAAGGACGAGAGAGGAGACTAAAGTCCTTTATGAATCGCCTGTAAAATTCTGCGTGTCCTAAGAGGGATCACACGTCTCTGATGTTCTTGGGTGGAGGTAGGTTAGAGATAAGATCAATTTTTGCCTTATCTACCTTGATTCCCTTGGACGAGATGATATGCCCAAGGACAATTCCCTTCTAAACCATGAAATGACACTTCTCCCAATTAAGTACCAAGTTCTTTTCTTCACATCTTTTCAGCACACATTTAAGACTTTCCAAGCACTTGCTGAAAGATGGACCGTAAACAAAGAAATCGTCCATGAAGACCTCTAGATATTGCCCCACCATATCAGAAAAGATACTAAGCATACATCGCTGAAAGGTGGCAGGGACATTACATAGTCCGAATGGCATCCTTCGGTAGGCAAAGGTGCCGTGGGGACATGTAAATGTGGTCTTTTCCTGATCTTCAGGGGCTATCTCTATCTGGTTGTAGCCCGAATACCCGTCAAGGAAACAGTAATAGGAATGACCAGCTAACCTTTCCAGGATCTGATCAATGAATGATAAAGGAAAGTGGTCTTTCCTCGTGACGGTATTCAACTTCCTGTAGTCAATGCACATTCTCCAAGCAGTAGTGACTCTAGTTGGCACGAGTTCATTATTAGCATTGGCTACGATGGTAATTCCAGACTTCTTAGGGACCACTTGAGTTGAACTCACTCATTGACTATCAGATATAGGGTATATGATACCCACATCCAATAGTTTAAGAACCTCGGCCTTAACCACTTCCTTCATGTTTGGATTTAGTCTACATTGTGGTTGCCAAGCGATTTTTACATTATCCTCAAGATATATGCGGTGAGTACAAATCGAGGGATCGATTCCCTTGAGGTCCGCTATCGTCCATCCTAGGGCTCCTTTATGCTCAATGAGAGTAGATATGAGCATACTCTCCTGTTCTTTCTCCAGGTGGGCAGAGATCACCACCGGGTATGTCTTATCTTGACCTAAATAGGCATATTTCAAATCAGAGGGCAAAGGTTTTAGGTCAAGCTTCGGCGGCTTGAGGTTAGACGGTAGAGGTACTACATCGGTTAGTGGCAATTCTTCAAATTGTGGCCTCCACCGGTTAACTTCAAGTACCAGTGGAGTATCAATCAAGGCACACGTCTCCCTAATCATGTCATCATCAAAATCATGAGAGTGGGTCAGGCACGTCTCTAGATGGTCGGAGGATAAAATCAGAGGTGTCGTATCTTCCACGAAAGAGTCAATCATGTTAATGTCGTGGAAATCGTCATCATCCTCTAAGTTTCTGCTATTGTTGAAAAAAATGTTTGACTCCAATGTCAAATTCTCAAAAGACATAGTCATGACACCATTCCTGCAATTGATAATTGCATTTGACGTGGCAAGGAATGGGCGACCAAGAATAACGGGAATTTGAGTGCTCATGTTATTGATGGGTTCGGTGTCCAGGATGATAAAATCTATAGGGTAGTAAAATCTATCGACCTGGACTAACACATCCTCAACTATCCCTCTTGGTATACGAAGAAAGCGATCAACAAGTTGTAGTGTGGTCAGGGTGGGTTTTATCTCACCCAAATCTAACTGTTTGTATACCGAGTAGGGAATCAGATTTACGCTCGCTCCTAAGTCAAGAAGTGCGTGATCAATTCGATGGTTCCTGATTACACATGATATGGTTGGGCTACCGGGATTCTTGAATTTCTGCGGCACGTCTTGCTTCAGGATGGCACTCACTTTCTCAGTCAAGAAGATTTTCTTTTGAATACTTTGCCGTCTTCTGGTCGTGTATAAGTCTTTCAGAAATTTCGCATATGAAGGAATCTATTTCACGACATCAAGTAGAGGAATGTTAACTTTCACTTATTTCAACACCTCCAGAATATCCTGAGAGTTAGAAAGACGTTTTGGTGCAACCAACCGTTGGGGGAACGGAACAACTGACTTCTCTAGAAGTTTTGGTTCTAATTTTTGTGGGGTATTACTAGATCCATCATTGTTGTCCTCTTCTGGTTCTTGGCTTTTCGGGCCTAACCGGAAGAGTTTTATCAATGATCCTTCCACTCCTAAGAGTGGTGATGGATTTAGCGTGCCCCATCTGATTTGAAGAGCTGGGATCACTAATCTCGTACTGCGGTTTAGGATTGGGGAGAGGTTGTGCAGGAAGCATCCCCTTTTCTATAACTGTCATACGAGAATTTATCTTTTGCATAAAATCTATAAATCCCCGCATTGCCTGAGCCAGCTCTTGTATGGAATTTTGAACCGGTTCCTCTTGAGGTTTCACTTGATTTGGATTTTGATTGAAGAAACCTTGAGGTGTAGCCGTTTGTCCATTCCTCCAACTAAAGTTTGGATGATTTTTCCAACCAGGATTGTGCATATTAGAGTTAGGTCCAGTAAAAGGTCTTTGATAGTTGTTTACGGCATTGGCTTGTTCATTCAATACTCCTCGAAAGGCAGGTATTGTAAGACAGTTTTCAGTTGTGTGAATGTTGCAATCACAGATGCCGCAAACAATTTCATTGACCTTATCCTTATTTCCTTCCATGGCCTCAAATTTTCTTATGAGATTATTCACTTTATAATTGAGATCATCTTCTTCTTTCAGGAGATACATTCTGTCTTTCTCCTTAGATTGAGTTGGTCTAGACGTGGTGTTTGATTTTGAGTAATAGTCCCAAGATTGTGTTTTTTCAGCCAGACTGTCGAGGTAGTCTCATACCTCATCGACGTCTTTATTAATGAACTCTCCATTACACATTGCCTTGACCATTTGGTGCATGGAAGATGTCAGTCCATCGTAGAAAAAATTTGTAATGCGCCACGTTTCAAATCCGTGTTGTGGGCATGAACTGACCAAATCTTTGAACCTTTCCCAACATTGGAAGAATGTTTCATATTCCTTTTGGGCAAAGTTCATGATTGCTTTTCTGAGGGTAATCGTTTTACGATGTGGAAAGAATTTTTTTATGAATTCCCTCTGCATGTCGTTCCATGTGCCAATGGATCTAGGACGTAGTGAATGTAACTACGTCTTAGCCTTCTCTTTTAAGGAAAAAGGAAAGAATTTCAGCCTGATTGTATCCTCAGATACATTAGGAAAATATAATGTAGGTATAATCTCATCGAACTCTTTCAAATATAAATATGGACTTTCTTATTCAAGTCCATGGAATTTGGGAAGGAGTTGGATAACTCCTGGCTTGATGCCCATTTGTCCTGTGTTTTCAGGAAAAATCATGCATGAGGGCGTACTCACTCCCGCCGGTTGTAGATAATCTCGTAAAGTACGAGGCGGGGGTGCCTGATGTACCTCATTCTCATCTTGGGTATCCTCCACCCTGGGTGGAAGTAGAGAAGGTTGGTCTTCAGCTATGACTTCAATTAACTCAGGGGATTTCGAGTGGTGTCTAGTCCTGCGATGGATAGTCAACCCCTCAACCAATCCTCCTTCAGTCAAGAGATGTCGAGTGTTATCACGGGCCCACTTGGGCATGAAACACTCGTAGCCCTCAATCAAATTCGAAACCTAATCTTAAGAAAGGAAAAGAAAATCTAGAAAGAAAGAGAGAGTTGGAAAGAAATTACCAAATTGAAGTCCCTAAGTTAAAGACCTGCAAAAGAAAACAAACAAGTCAGTTTCTAAAGAGAAGGTCTAGAATTAGAAAATCTTTAAAAAGAAAGATAGAAGTAAAATAGTTTCTAAAAGAAGAAAATCCTAAACTAGAAAGTAAATTACTAAAAGAGAACTGAAAAATAGAAAGTAGAGAAAGAACTTACTGAATTAGAAATTTCTATCTTAAAGGCCTATAAAATAGGAAAGTTAGTTTTTAAACAAAAAGTCTACCAGTAGAAAATTTCTAAAAATAAAATAAGAAACAAAGCTAGAGTCTAAAAGAGTTTAGAATTAGAAACTTGCTAAAAAAAGAATCCTAATCTAGGAATAGCAAGGAAATTAAGAAAGAATTTACCAACCTACAAAACAAAAGAGTTGGGTTAGTTTCCAAAAAGGGAAAACTATAAAAAAAATAGAAAATAGAAAACTCTATAATTAAAAGAGAACTAGAATTAGAAAACTTCTAAAACTCAAACCCTAATTCTAAAAATAGAAAGAGTAGAGGATTTAGAAAAGAATTACCAAATTAGAAGTTGATGTCAAGGTCCTACAAAACAGGAAACAGATTAGTTTCTAGAAATCAGAAAAACTAAACCTAAAGTTAGAAAAATCCTAATCTTAAACTAATCCTAAAACTAGTTGATTTCAGAAAACGTAGCCGTCAATCCTTGGCAACGGCGCCAAAAACTTGTTCACTCCCCAAGTATAGGGTTGTGATGTAGTAATAAACTCGGTAAGACCGAGGTCGAATCCACAGGGACTGAAACTTGTACGTGATCTGGAACTAACTAGATCTAGAACTAGCAAAAGATGTAATCTAAATCAAATAGAATTTAAAGAATAATTGTGAAATAAATTATCTAAAACTAAAGAGAAATCAGAGGTAAGAAAACTAGGGATTCAGAGGATCCACTTGTAGAGATCAGGGAGATCTTACGCCTACTTCGAGAATCATGGAAATTAACTGAACTTACCTGATATAAGTTTCAAGAGATGAAAGGTATAGGAATTAGAATGGATTCCATCACCAATCAACATGTTATGAGGGTTAGGAAGGGTACCGTCATCCGACCATGCCCATGAGACTATGGTGAACAATAGGGTTTCCTGACGTCATAAACATAAAAAAATGAAGAAACATGCTCAAAGCCATCGCAGACCTATTGTAATTTTCGTCACAACAGACCATTAAAAAAACTGAAAACATTCCCTTACAATCAACCCAATACCAAATCCATTTAGTTTAAACAAGAATTAAAGGCATAAAATTCTTCCCATCATGCTACAAGCTTCACCCCTTAGCCCTAGCTAAGGGGTTCAACCAGACATGGATGGCTGATTCTCTTAAAAATAAAACAAACAAAGTAAAATAAAATAATCAGAAAAAGAAAAAAAATAAACTCTCTATCTTCTCTCTCTCTCCCTTGCAATCGTCCAAGCCGAGCACAATCTTCCTCCCACGGCTGCCCTCCTCCGATTCTCCCCCCCAAGCTCTCTCTTTTCTTCCCTTTTATCCCTTGCTAGGGACGGCGGAGAGAGGTTGTTGTATTAGAAACGGAAACCCATCCGTTTATGCAGAAAGAGCTTACGCAACAAAGATTTTCGCAGCCGGAAGTAAAACGTGGTCGGTGATGTTCACCGCGGATGTCTTCGAGCAAACTCCCCTGCACGGTCGGTTTTCGCTCCTGCTCCATCCGAATGGCTTGGATCATCATGAAGTTTGATGATGGTGGCCCACCAGAGTCGACCGCAACTTCCTGTTGCGAAACAGAGTCACCGCAAGTCGACTCTGCTACATGCATTGGCCCATTTATTGAGGCCGAGTTGAAAATCCACTCTGTCCATTGAATGACCCTCAAAAAACCGTTCATAGTTGATCCGTTTTGGATCAAAACCGTGGTGGCCCACGGTTTATTTTATTGCACCGTCGGTCGTTTGTTTGGACGGTTGAAAAACGATCGACGTTGACCTCTTTAAATCCACCACCTAGGCTCGAATAATAAGGACCATGGGAATATGATGGACGATCTAGATCACTGATTTGGATGACGGGTGAGCCCCACTACTCAAAAATGGTCGGACGCTGTCCGTCCGCTGCTCTTTTCTCACAAATTTAAGAGGAAGGGTCGGTCAGCCCTTTGGTTGACCGGACTCTCTGTCCGGTGCACTTCTCGTGCACATGTACCTTATGTACATGCAATGTACATATGGGTTCATCTTGATGTTCGAGAGAAATCTGTACCGTCCATCCATTTTTTCGCCTCATTTAAGGCGTTGAGTCCAAAATTAAAGCATATCCAAAAACTAGGTGGGCCCCAAATTGGAGATTAATGGGCTGATCTGTCTGTTGGCCCATTTTTCAAGATCTCCAATGGTTGAAATTTAATATGTATGGTTTATTTATATCTCCCAGGCTATGTATGAATTTTTGAGCTAATCAGATGACAGGAACTATGTGATCTTGCATTCTTCACCAATTTCAGGCCTCTTTAATGTGAATAGCTTGATTTTCTCGGATCCCTGGCATGTTATTCCATCGATCTTGGTCCCCTGCAGTCCGTCCCTTGCCTTTAGTGTCATCAGATTATTAAATTCATGCTTTAAGCTCCCTTTTCAGTCCATGCTCGTAAATACACTCTGCATCACAATCATAATTAAAGCGGGCCATTAAATGGTATTATGTTCGTAAATCTAAGCAATAACTGGGGTCTAATATTTAATATTTGACCCTCAATAAGTTGGCCAGGCCCGAACCCGAATTTCAGGATTGTGAGTTGTATTTAAATAAATATACATCACAACCCACATTATTTCATGCATTTTCAAGGCAATCAGAGCAACTAAAATGATACTAATCATTGTCATTAAATATTGTCCACTAATTAATCCTTGAATCTTTAATTACATTGATATAAAAAAATAAATAATAACAACATACATTGAATTTTAATTAATTTCTAAATAAATAAGGATAATAGTTTTCAATGTTGCCCAACTAATTCTTCATATATAAATCCTATAAAATAATCTATACGGGTGTGAGCACGATGGCTCATAGGGTGACATCCTTCCCAAAATTGAAAACTCTATGTTAACATCAATACAACTCAATAAAATAAATAGGATTAATTATGAGTGTTAAATCGGCATTTTACATGATAATAATAACAATTTATATTTCATAATAACAAAATAAGATAATACAGTCATCTAAAATCCTTTTTGGTTCAATCCAGGGCAGAGCATCCGTGTGTGTTAACCCTTTTATGGAATGACCTTCGGCAGAGCACCGGTGTTGATCCTTTTAGGACATGACCCTCGGCAGAGCACCTGGTGAATAGACTTTTAGGGTAAATACCCATGGCAGAGCACTCGTGTGAGTTGATCCTTTTAGGGAATCACCTAGGGTAGAGCACTAGTGCCGATCCTTTTGGGAATGACCCTTAGCAAAGCACCCGTACTATGCCGATCCTTTCAGGAATGACCCTGGGTAGAGCACCCATAAAAATATAAAGATCCTTTTAGGACAGGGCACCCATAAAAATATAATGATCCTTTTAGGGTAGAGCACCCATAAATTCAAATATATTATTCATCATGTAATAATAAGGAATTAATTACAATTTGAGCACATAACGATAATTAATTGAAATCAATTAATAACTCAAATAAATTACCTTTATACTATGCAATTAAGAATCAAATAAAATAATTTGCAACTAATGATAATAATCAAATAAATTGAATACATAACAAATAATCAAATCAATCTATATATTAACCTAAAATTTTCAATAGGGAAGATCACCTACTTGCTTTGGAAAAATAGTGTGATGAGAGGAAAATAATCTGAAGCGATGCTAATTTATATATGTACTAACTTGGATTAACGAACTCTGAACTCGACCCAACTTGGGAAGTAGAACTTCATATAAAGGCGTTCATCTCCATAAAAATCATATGCTATAGAAGGATCTTCAGGTTAACTCATACTCAGTGAGCTGAGTTGCACTCAGCCGATTCAGTCAACTTGGTGGAACGGCTCGATATACACTACCTCCACTTAGGATCTCTCTCTCTCTCTCTCTCTCTCTCTCTAGAGTAGTTGCAAGGGATGCTGGAAAAACCGACAACGCATCATTGAAGATTGAGTCAGTGAGTCATGAACTCGATGTTGAACCCTCACGGATACTCTCCCTTCTCTTGATCTCTCTTTTTCTTCTCACAATCTTTCTTTTATGATTTTCTCTATGATTTTCTATAGATAGCATGAGAAATAGGGTATAAAAATAATGTCAGATGAGTTGGTGGGTTTTAAGTTTGAGAGTTGTGTCTTCTGCCCGTTTGAGGAGTCATAAAGAGAAAAAGAACGTGAACATATGCAAACTTCTAATTGACTGTCACGAGGAGGACTGCTGGAAGGCCGATGGCCATTGGATGAACGATTTTGAATGGCTGAGATTGTGTGGAAAGACCTCACATGGATTGGGAAGAAAATAAGTCGTGTTATAAAAACGGAAGGCTTCCTTACGCATGTAGAACTCGGGATGATAGGTGGGATCTATTGAGATGTATGACGAAGGATCTAAAACATTCATTTGTTTTGTTAGGTTGAGATGGGTTGGGAGTTCAAGAATGAAGTAGATTTGAAACTCTGGTGGACCGCACAGTTGGAATCCAGGGAATAGTTTTCAACGGATGAAATTGCTTCAAGGTCCGAACATGATGGATGGTTTGGATTATGCTGTGGGTCTGAATATGACAAATGGTTGATGGTCACAGCTCGGGTCGTGTGAGTACTGGCTGAAGAAGAAGGGAGAGAGGAGCGGAAGTTGGGGTTGGTTACGGTGAGAGGAGTGACGTGCGTCAGCACATCACTTTGTTTTGGTTTTTTTTAAAAAGAATAAAATTTTAGAGTGAGCTCCACAGGAATGATGTGACAGATCCACATCGTTCATCAGTTTTGCTAGATGATGTTAGGACATGGGCCAGGAAATGAGGTAGATTCAAGGTTTAACTGGGCCACACCAAAAGAAAAAATGGGATATAGTTCCCACCGTTAAAAAAACAGACGGGTTGTTACATTCGTGGGCCACATAAGTTTTGAATCGAGCTAATATTTTAGTATTTTCAACTCATCCTAAGCAAAAATAACCTCAAGAAGGGCATGGATCACATATAAACGTCTAAGATTTCCATAGAGATTTCAATAATGGACATTTTCATATTAATTTGAGTTTTGGATCTAGTTCATTTTTTATTCACGCAACAACGTCATATGGAAAATATAGATGTACAGGATAATTTCTCACAAACATCACAGTGGCCCACGTAGCTTCTGACTGCAGCTGTGACAAGTGGTCTGCTTTATAAAAGAAAGAAAGAATCCTACTCCATCTCTGGCCATGAACAGCAGTTCTCTGGTGGCCCAACGTGATGTATATGTTTACCGCCATTGTCGCTCCTTTCTCTTAGCTCATTTTAAAGTATGAGCACAAAAATAAAGTTGATCCGATGCTCCAGTGAGCCACACTATATATGACTCTTGCATTTAATACAACCCAAGCTTATTATTTGGTGTGGTCCACTTGAGAAGAGAAAAGGATTTGCTTTATCATTTGGTAAGGGCCTTACAGTCTTGAGTGAGGCCCGATCTAACCTAATCCGCTCCCGTGCAACACATTCCAAGTATAGAGAGATTTTTTTTTTTAAAAAGTGTTGTATGTAGAACTTCCATGGACCGAGCACGACAATCTGCACTCAAAATAATAACAGCTGAGTATAGAACATATTTTGGCCCCACGAGTACCGTCCAGTAGAGACGTGACATGAAATGCAATCCGCATCCCATTCTTATAGAGCATGAAAGTTTGGTATTTTTCTTTTACCAGCGCTTTATCTGCGAGCTACTAATAAAAAAGCATTACTATCCTGTCAATGACACCCTGTATGCAAGCAAAGCTGCCAGCCTAGATTCCCCAGTAAGCAGGACTGCACTGTCAATGACACCCGGTATGCAAGCAAAGCTGTCAGCCTAGATACGTCAGGTTACTGGAACCTGGGTGACCAAACTATTTTTTGGTCCCACCATGATATCTTCTTATGTTCGAGTAAATTCAGAGCTATAATGAGCCATACCAAAAGAAATAGTAAAGATTAAATGAACTACCATTGTGGTTATTTTTGGTCCATAGAAGTTTTGGATAAGGATGATGTTTGTGTTTTACCTTCATTTTGATGAGAATCACATTACGAATGAGTTAGAGAGCATATAGATATCACAATGAGTCCAAGAAAGTTTTGGGGACGAGCATTTTTCATCCCCTCACTTTCTATAGTGTGGCCAGCTTGAGTTTTGGATTTGCCTCAGTTTTGAGATTATGTCATAATATTAGGTAAAATTAAGCCAACTTGATGTAGCGTGGAAACTGCGGTGGAATCCATGTAGTATTTGGTTAAGTGACCTATGGTAACTGGGATGTAGGAAATTTTATATTTATGACCAGGTCATGTATCTTGGATATGCTATCTAGGTTATGTTGATTTGTACTAGTTATTGTGTTCTTGGTTCATCAATCACCTTAGAATAGTGAGGAGAGCTTTATAGCAGTGGTGGCGAATGTAGAATTTAGAATGCGCCATTCTACCTATGCATGTATGGATGGTTTGAGAAAATACCAATGCAACTCTGCTTGAATCCAACATTGTCCCTAGCTCATTTATCATGCTGGCTGTGCTTCTAAAACTAGCTGCCTTGACTGGAAACTCTGCCAAGTCAACTCAACTCAACTCGAAGGGATGTTGATTAGTTGCTTGTTGGCTTCAAAGCTGTTGAGGGCTGAAACCTTGAGAGCTGGTTACATGAGACCCCGGACAGGCCCAAGACAGTTTGGCCCTTACCATGGACCCCACCTTGATGTATGTATTCTGTGCCTACGTTGTCCATCTATTTTTTGAGATAATTTCAGGGCATTATCCAAAAAATGAAGTAGATCTTATCATTAGGTGGACCATATACCTTAACATTTTGCACCGTTTATTTGTAATACAACCTGTTGATAAGGTCACGTTAGCCTATATGAAGGGAAAAAACACATATCAGCTTGATCCAAAACTTTCATGGCCCCCTGAAGGTTTTTAATGGTCGACACTCATTCAACACTGTTTCCTGTATTGTGATCCAATTCATATTGGGATATACCTCATTTTTCGTTTCATCATATAAAATGATCTGAAAAAATAGATGGACGGCATGGATGAAATACATACATCATGGTAGATCCCAAAGAGCACCAACCACCAGCCATTGGCCGGTAGCGGGGAGAGTAGCTAATCCGTTTCCGGATTTGCCTACTTGCGGCAAGCAAAGGATCCGAATTCATAAATATATCGATCCTATTATTCATCCTGCAGTGGGCTCCACCATTTTGGATGGTCCAGAATTTTCCAACAACCCTATAAATAAACACCAACATAAGACCACAAGCCAAGTAACCCACCGAAATCATGGCACCCACGCTAAGCTTAAAGCTTTTGGTAAACAAGAACACAGGCGAGGTGTTATTTGGAGAAGCCAAGAAAGATTTCGTAGATTTTCTCTTTAGCCTCTTAGCATTTCCAATTGGGTCCGTTGCAAAGCTCCTCACAAAGGAATACACGGTGGGATGCACTGGAAGTCTCTACGACAGCCTTGAAAATCTCGACGATGAATACATGCAACCTAAATTTGACAAAAATACCATCCTCAATCCCAAGATGTCCAATCCGATTAGCGGTCCGGATCCTCTCCTTTTGTTGCAAGGTGGTGCTTCCACCGCATCTAAGTACTACACATGCGGCTATAACTACTCTCACCGCTTCGTCACAGATGTAGAGGGCGTGGGGTGTCCATCTTGCATCAATAAAATGACCGCTGAGGTTCTCTATTTTAGGCCTAAAGTGGTAGCTTCGGGATCGGACGGTGGAGGTGGTTCCGTTAAGGGTGTAGTGACTTATATGGTGATGGATGATTTGGCTGTGAAGCCCATGTCTACCATATCAGGCATTGCTTTACTTACCAAGTTCCAAGTTAAGGATGTGAGTGCACTCGAGGAGAAGGTTGTGGAAGTGGGGTTCGATGAGGTACGGCATTCCCCTGTTACTCACGTTATAAGTTGGACGCGGATTGCGTCCTACTGCCGCCCGGACGGATTACGGTAATCCGTCCGCGCAGAGCTCTTTGGGGCTTACTGTGATGTAAGTGTTTTATCCATGCCGTTAAACGCTTTTATCAGATCATTTTAATATGGTAACCAAAAAGTGAGACAGGTCCAAGTCTTAAGCGGACCACAAAGTGGGTATTAAGTGTCCACCGTTAAAAACTTCTTAAGGAGTTGGAGAAGTTTCAGATTAAGCTTATATTTGGGTTTTCACTTCATCCACGTCTACCTGACCTCATGAATAGGTTGGATGGTGAAAAAAACATCACATTAGCCCTTAGAAAGGTTTCAACAGTGGGTGTCATTATCAGTGTAGCTTCCTTTGGTGTGGTCTATTGGAGCTGTGGACATGCCTCAATTTTAGGATCATACGTTAAAATGATATGAAAAAAGCGATGAATTGCGTGGATAAAACACTTACATCAAGTTGGGCCTCACATAGCCCTGCCCGGACAAAAGGAAAGCAGATTGGCTGGTGTACCACACACCAGTGACCTAGATGGTGCGTTGACGTAACTAAGTTATGTGGGTCCCATAATGAGGTATCCGTTATATACATCTACCATTGAAACTCTTTTCGGAGACGTAGAAGTTTTGGATCAATATGATATTTGTTTTTTTATCTTCATCCATATCTCTGTGACCTCGTGAACAGATCGGATGGGAAATAAACGTTAAAGTGGGCCCTATGAATATTTTAACGGTGAGAATCATTATCCTACAACTATTTGTGGTGTGGTGGGGCTTATGATCTAGAATGATCTCACCAAATGGATGAACGGTGTGGATATAATAAATACATGATCGTGGGGCGCATGTAACTTAGATCTCCTTTCAACCATTTGAACAACCGGCGCTCGTACCCACAGCAGCCAGGTTGTTGGCGTGTGGTACACCAGCCAATCCGCTCCTACAAGAAGTGGGTCCTTATGCCTCTGTTGCTGACTCGTAAGAGTTTCGGTGATATAGGCCATCCACTATACGGTTTCTATGTTAGTTTTTTCTTTTTTTCATCTTCGACAAATAATCTTCAGAGATTTTTCTATATGGCCGCTTGTTTTTTGGTCCATGGATTAAATAGAGGGTTTAAAATATTTCCAAAAAAAAAAATTGTTTAGGATGACCGAGAGCCATTATGTCCAACTTTTTCATGAGTTCATGGAAAGAAGCGAGTGTAAAACTTAAATTCAAATCTTAGGTAGGCCACACCATGAGAAATAGTGGTAATGAATAGTATGTGTTGCGCCAATTCAATCAAATTGAACTACTTGTGTGATCGAGGGTATATATTGAACTTTTGAATGTGGGTAAAAAATGAGGAGTGGCAAAGTCTACTTGACTCAAAGTTTGATTGAACCACTGGTGTCTCCTATATTAAGCTAAACAAGATTGGAGATAGATTAAAGATCCAAGTCCTCTCAATTACTTATATTTGTGCTTCCTCTGAGACAATTTGTGAAAGGGTAAGATTAAGCCTTTCCTAATGAGTTCATTTTGTTACAAGTTGGCGAACTTAAAGATTTAATATTCTTTCACTAACATTTTAAGTTCAAAGCACTTCTTAAAGGAATGAAGATAAACACAAATTAATGAATGCGAAATGTTGTCAATTTCATTAACATTGGCGTTTGAAATCATCAAAACTCCTCCCTAAGGCTCTACACAATTTGGTAATTCTTTTTTTTTTTTTTTTACACAAGCACACACACCCCACACACAATTTGGTAATTCTAGTTCAACTAAAACTTTATATGTGTATCACAGATGTGACACACCACTCCTCACACGATTTTGCATGTATCACAACTGAGTGAGGTCCACTGGTACACTCAACCACATCATCCAACCCTTAGGACAATCAAAACCCTTGATCAATAAGGCTCACCTTATAGAATTCTTTCACTACTCATTTATACCATTGATATTCTAAGTGTCACTGTCATCTATATAGGTTCACGCTGTTGGATACACGTCTTTTGATAAGGAATATGATGTAGAGCGGGTTGCAAACACTTTCATGTCCAAGATGGACCAGAGATGGCTTGATTAGAGGCAGAAGTCATCAAGACCATTGGAACCTTAAAATAGACATATCTTGCAAATTGGAATGAGTGACTTCTACCCAAAATCATATATGGTATGTCGAGTAACTCATTCCGGTTTGCGAGATATATCTGTTTTAAGGTTCTGACAGTATTGATGACTTCTGCCTCTGATTAGGCCTTCTCTGGTCCATCTTGGACATGAAAGTATTCACGACCCGCTTTACATCAGTCCCCTCCACTTCAAAAGAACTCGTCCTTGAGTTCGTGCTGTTCAGTTCATGATACTCCATCTGGTGCACCATAACGATACCCAGATCAAAAGTTATGATGAATTTAGGGTTCGCCTTCTTTTGGTCCAACCATGCTAGGAATGTATCTGTGATACATTCTACATCATAATATCATACTTGTTTGAGAAAAAGATTGGTCAGTAAAAGATGGCCAACAGTCCAAAATCGAGGGGCATGTGTGGGTCACTGCAAATGAAATACTTAGATTGGTCACGCGTGTGCCATTCAATAGTGGGAATCAGGCCCCTGATGATAGTTGCAGTGCATGTGCAATACATGTATCTCAAACCAAACACTATGGGTTCCACTTTAGACACACAATCGCCTTAAAATCAAAGCCAATGGATGGTTTCCATGTCTTTATTGGACTCTTATTGGTTGGACTCGCATCAAACCCGTTGATCAGGTGAAACAACCACATGCAGAGCTTGATTGGGCCACAATGGTTTGCATCTTGCATTAAACTCGTTGATCACGTAAAACAGCAATATGCACATGCAGCTTAGGTGGGCCATGAGGGTTTGGCAAAACAACCACATGCCCCATCTAAAATCTCATCATTGGTCTAATCAATGATAGGGCTTATCCTTGATTAGAAATGGGGAACCATAGGTTGGCCACCACTACTGGTTTTTTAGAGCTCGCGCTATCCACCATGGGGCCCATCCAAACTCTCTGCACATTGACGAGACGAACTTAACTTCTCCACCTATCGTCAACCCATGGGGAGAGTGATAGAAGTAGAGAGAGAGAGAAGGAGATAAAGATAGGACTATAGAGGGAGAGAGGGGAGGAGGGAGAAGGAGAGGATAAGAATAGCAAAATTTTTACTTAGATAATTAATATTCTTTAAGTAGGGTAAGTGGATTATAATTGTGGTTTGATGGAAGGCAGTTTAATCAATACAAAAATACGCTACTGAATAGTATGGTAGTGGGCAATTTTTTTATCCAACGGTGAAAACTTTAGGCAGTTTTTTGGAAATAGTTAAAAATATATAGTTTTCCATAGGCTAAAAGGTAAGTGATTATATGGAAAAATTCATAATCTTAACCATATTATTTATACTAGAAAAGTGAATGGTCCATATTGATCGTGCTCAAAAAAGTCTAGTCATTGATATTAACCAATGGTATGAAAGAATGGATGGTCCAAATTTCAGTCTGAATGTCCCATGTGCCTCTTGAAATTTTTTAGGACATTGGGAAAAGCTAATGTCCAACAATGTCCCTGTATTTTAAGAGACACATGGCATGTCCCACCCCCAACCCGTACATTGCAAATGTGAAAATCTCATGCAATTGGATGATCCTACCAACCCTTTTAGTGTGGGCTATTTTGTTATAACTGTACATTTTTGGAGCCATAGATAGGATGGTTAGCATCATCAAACTAAACTAAGTCCCACTTGCACTCACTAATAACCTACAACATTGATCATATAATATGGGATATAATATTTTTATTTAATTTTATCTTATTATATTTAATGTAGGATTTATTTGTGATTTTATTTGTTAGGCTTTGGCTCTCTTAAAGGCTTCCTTGGAGTCGAAGACAACACTCAATGACATCTTTGGAGCAAAGTCGGAGAAAGTGCTTGTGGTGTAGATATATTGCAACATCATCACCAAGCATCTCCTACTGTAAATTGGTGTTGTGTGGGAATCTCATGCACATTTTCTACATTGGGATTTCCCGATAACATTAATGGATGGTAGGAGATGTTAGTCATAAAATATTATGTTGTTTCTTTTTATACCTTTCTAAGCATAGTTGGTTGAAAATATTGATGGTGTTTAATATCTTAAAAAAATACAGTGTAAACTCATTTATTTTGCATTGAAATATTTTATTTTGAAAACTTTAATGAATTAGTGGCTGTAAACATTTCATCGACTATATGTAAAGAGGTATACATGAGTCGATCCGAGCCGAGCTATGAGCACAGCTCGACTTGGTTCAGCCACTTGCCGACCCCAGCTTGAACTCAGTCCTTAAGCCGAGCTGGAGCCTGACTAGCCAGCTCGGCTCGGTTCGGTCAGTAGCTCGGGCCAGTTCGAGCTGAGTTCGAACGAAGATTGACCCGAGTTTACCTCTACGACATTTTCACAAACACATGGACCGCATCTGAAATTCTCATTGTTTGGAAAACAACGGCAACGGTTTTTACAGGTATTTCATCAAACACCTCGTAGGCAACATGAAAATCAAGAAAAAGGGGTATTTGTTTCACATATGTACCTTCCTTGCCACCAGTCGATACTTGTTTGGGTCATTTCATCAAACAATTGATTTGGATTTGGACAAATGGCTGAGAGGATTTGGGCAAACGGGTTAGGAGCTGAGGTTAGGGTTGGGTGAACGGGTAAGGTTTTTTTTTTTAAAATTAAAAATTAAAAAAAAACTAATATATACTCAACTTAAAAATCGATCCGAGCCTAATCGAGTCAAGTTGAGCTCAATACCAAGTCGAGTCGAGTCGAGCTAGGTCCAGCTTGGACTCAACTCGAAATGTTTCGAGCTCATTAAAAGTAGCTCGACTCGGCTCGAACACAGTTTCGATCCGAGTCGAGTAGAGCTTTTCCGAGCGAGCTAACAAGCTAACTCGACTCGTGTACACCTCTATATATGTTGTAGTGATCCCTATGTTCGTTAAGAAATTTTATTTTTATTTTTATTTTTATTTTTTTTAAAGTGGCTGGATCCCAATTTTCTAGGTTGGTTTTCAAACTTCTTATTATACCTGGGCTCAGAAGTCCTTTGGCATTTAAGCTATTCCAGACACACCTACCAATTTAACCATGTCTGTCTATTATTTTCTATGGTCTATTTACCCAATAATTTTATAGGCCTAATCTTTTAAAAATTTCATCATAGTATCATGGTGGAGCCCACCTATTGTATAGGTCAGAAGAAATATAGACATCACCGAGGCTACACGATAGAAAACAATGGACAACCATCCAAAAGCCTCTAAATTCATGTCGGTGGCCCAGGTGCTGGTTGGATCAACCTAATTTTAGGGGCAACTAACTTTCATGGTGAGGCTATCTTGATGCGTAGGTTGGATGTTATACAAACGCTTGGTGGGCTAGCTCCTTGCAAAGCACTTTTAAAATAAGCGTATTCTTTAAGGGCCTGTTTGGCCAGACCGATCCCATGGCATTAAGAAGGATGGGATCGCGATATCCCAGGATATGCATGACGAGCCAAACAGACCCGGTGAACTTGTCCCGGGATATAAGCAATCTCATGGATCTTAAAACAATCCACTGACACCACCATCATTACCTTAAAATTGATCTGTAACGCCTTGGAAATCAAGGGTCGCGCATCCACTCGACTCCCGAGTTCCCGAGTGTCACTTATAACCGATTTTCATCAATATGCGTTTAATTAGATTTAAATGCACGGCCTCGAATTTCCTGGAACATGAAGCATAACCACACAAGTCTACTGAAATGAAAGAAATCTAGTATATATACAGGTCCAAAATATAAATGGGTCGCACAAGGCGTTGCCCAACAAAAACTGCAAAAGAATGTTATGTCCAAAAGAATAGAGCTGAGCCCACTGCTTAGCGATCCAAATCCTACCTATCAAGCCGATGGAGAACCGCCCATCAGCTGGAAGCAAGACAGCTCGTCCTCCTCCTCGAGGCTTACACCACTAGGCTCCTCATACTCAGCATCACCTGCATCTAAGGGAGAGTCTGGTTGGTGTTTTAAACCACCATCCCAGAGTGGGAGTGAGTGATCAACTCAGTGGGTGCTATTAATATTAAGTTGTAACAAGCATCAGTTATATTCTAAATTTAATGAAAAGCAATCATCCATAAATATTTAACTAGTCTTATTAATGCATATGCATGATAAATGATATGATGCACGCCCTCGCCACAACACTTCTTCGAGCGACTTCATCTAACGATCGTGTATGACCAACACTCCCTTAGAGCGACATCGACTGCCGAGTCACCAACTTAGATAGTGCGATGCGATGATAATGTTAACCAAGTTCTTAGTTAATTTCATTCATCCAGCAGGTTGGGGAAACTGATACACCCCACGTATCAAATGCCTTAAACTAGTTACGAAGCCAAGGCCCCCTAATGTGTGAGGCCAAGATCCCAGATCCTTGATCCCGTCGGGTTCCCCATCCCCGACTTCAAGCACATGGGGAGTGCTGAGAAAAGAAGGATGGCTCGCGGTCACTACGAGGATGCACGTCACCCCAGTGTAGGCCTACACCTCGGACACAGTGTCCCATTCCACCAGCCCGGCTCACGAGGCGGTAGATCGGTTTTTAATTTAGTTCTCGATGGGCTACAATGGTTGCAGAGTGTTCCAAGTTCCATACATATGTGAGCAATCAAGGTTAATAAGAAAGATTGGTCAGTAACAGGCTATACCGAACAAGTTCAGGCAAACACGAGACAGACGACATTGGGTACGAACGACCTATGTAGTCTAACTACTGCCGTCCTTCCGTACTCGCCCAAACCCATGGGTTTAGCCTAGGGTAATCCTACCAACAGGACTACCCCCACTCTCTTCATTCTTCTGACCAACCAAAGGGTTGATAATCGTCCATAACATGCTAAAAATCGGTGTTATCAACTAGCATAGGCGATGTTGTGTATCCATATTTCTCACATACAATTCAAAATTCCCATAAGCAAGCTAACAATATTATGAAACCGAGGTGCATGTGTGGTGTGTGGGTTAGTGAGGAGGCTAAATATCTCATAGAATCAATTTGCACAAGGATTAATAAGGCATACATGCTATAGGCAACAACATATGAAGAAAACCAAACAAGACATAAACATGAGATTATCAATTTGTACCAAATCACGTGAGAGGCAAGAACAACATCATATTAGAGAATCAACGTGGCATACCATCCCATACAATTCCAAACAACCCAACAATTCCTAGAGTCTCCCTAAATTCTTCAAATGCATCACCCAAACAAACAAAATTATTAGATCCATACTACAATTGGTGCAAGGTCACCTAAGGTTAATAGTCCGCACCTATGGATCGTTGAGATCTCTGAAACGACCTAGGAATGAGGGCTTTGGGGTCGACTAGCCGGAATCCCTAAAGCAAGCACTTGCATATTAGAAATTCATGCTAATCCCTTCTCAACACAAGGGTTTCAAGGAAAATGGATGAGGGATTTACCCAGACAATCAACAGAAGCGATTCTTGCAGTTGAGGTGTAGGGTTTTCTTGTAGAAGAGGTAGGGGGTTGTAAGATGGGGTTTCCTTGGGCCCCACCATGATCTATGTTCCACCCTAGCTCTTCTTCACTCTTTCTATCTCCCTTTACTCTCCTTTGTTGTTGGAGAATGGTGGAAGTTATGAGAGAGAGAGAGCTTGGTTGTTGGAGAATGGAGGAAGTTATGAGGGAGAGAACTTGATTGTTGGAGAATGAAGGAGGCTATGAGGGAGAGAGCTAAGGTTTATTTCCTAGACTTGGGCCCTTTGGCCTTAGGTTTCCTCAAATGCCCACAATGGCCCTCTAGGACTCCCTATTGATGTTGGGGTGGCCCTAACACCCTCTTGGCCATCAAATTTTGTGTGTAGGTGTCTCATGGCCCAATGAGAGGTCATGCAAAGTTTGGGAACAAACAGATGACAGAATATGGGGTTTGATCATATGGTTTCGATCTTTAAATGGCCCTGTGGGGTCCATTCCGGTTGTTGGGGCAGTTCTGGTGGCCCTCTAGCCATGAAACTTATAAGCTAGGTGCTTCATGGCCCGATTAAGGGCCATGCAAAATTTAGGAACGATCGGATATGGGGTTTGGTCGTACGGGTCTGATTTGCGATCAACGGTCACCGTTCCACGATCGGGTCCCAGAGTTTGTAGACGGGCGTAGAAAAATACATTAGACCTTCACCATGAACGTAGAAGAGATCCGACGGCTAAAAAGCGTAAAATCTCAGTTTTATTTACAAGTGTCAGATTTCAATTCTGGCCTTAGGTGGGTTGCATTTGGCAAGTGCCGCTGGAACGACGCGGATAATAAGTTTCTGGGTGTCTACTGAGTCCGTGGTTCGCAATGAACCACAAGCCCAGTGAGAGTTATGGCTCCCTAAATTTTTTTATTTTTCTGACCTTCCTTGGTCGCTGTATGGCCCGCACGAGCTGTTTCTAAGTGTAAACAGGCTATCTGGCTTGACGGCTCATGCTTGGTCCTGTCATGACCCATCTTATCTATTCAATTGGGCAAATCCTGGATTAATTTATTTATGATACCTCACCATGAGTAGTTTAAACGAACGGTCCTGCAACAAATCCTACGTAGACACCCCAGGACACTGTTCTGGTTGGACGGGACATTACAATCTACTCCCCTTATAAATAAATTTCGTCCTCAAAATTTGTACCTGTTCATATTGTTGAAGCAGGCTTAGGTAGTGCTTGCGGACTTCTACTTCCGTCTCCCAAGTGCCCTCTTCTTCATCGTGATAGGTCCATAGTACCTTGACCAATGGGATGACCTTGTTGCGTAAGACATGCTCCTTCCTATCCAGTATTTTAGTCGGTCAGAGAATATATGTGGCATTTTCCTTGAGCTTCACATGCTCCCACTTGATGATATGCGAATGATCGGAGACGTACTTCTTCAACATGAACACATGGAAGACATTGTGCACTCCAGCAAGCGACATAGGTAGGGCTAAACGATAGGCAACTGCACTTACGCGGTCCAAAATTTGGAAAGGCCCAATGAACTGTAGCGCGAGCTTTTCCTTCTTGTTGAAGCATAAAATGTCCTTCATTGGAGAGATTTTGAAAAATACGTGGTCCCCAGCTTTAAATTTCAAGTCTCTCTGTCTCGTATCGGCTTAGTTTTTCTGCCTGCTTTGAGCCATCAAGAGGCGGCGCCGGATAATTCCAACCTTCTCGATCGTAACCCGCACTAAATTCGGTCCTAGCAAGCTTTTCTCGCCAATTTCTTCCCAACAATGCGAGGCTCGGCACGGACACCCATACAAAGCCTCGTAAGGCGTCATGCCGATGCTAACCTGGAACCTAATGTTATAGGTGAACTAGGCATATGGAAGGCAATCATCCCAACTCTCCTGAAAGTCCAATACACAAGCCCGCAACATGTCTTTCAATATCTGGTTCACCCGCTCAGTTTGATCATCTGTCTACGGGTGGAAGGCAGTGCTAAACTTCAGCTTCACTCCCATAGCTTCTTAGATGCGGGTCCAGAAGATCGACATGAATTGAGTATCCCGGTCAGACACAATTTTCAACAGGACGCCATGGACCCACACTATCTCCTTAATATATAACTTGGCTAAATCATCGGTGAAGCTAGAAGTCTTGATCGGTAGGAACTTGGTTGATTCGATTAGCTTGTCCACAATCACCCATATCGAATCATGCCCCTTTCTAGTCTTGGGCAAGCCGAAAATGAAGTCCCATTTCCATTCTGCTATGGGCATCGGCTGCAAAAAGCCCGTTGGTCGGTGATGTTCGGCCTTGACTTGTTGACAAGTGAGGTATCGGGACACGTACTCCGTTATTTCCTTTTTCATGTTGTCCCACTTAATAGTTTCGCCTTAAATCCTGGTACGTCTTGGTACTGCCAGGATGCATCGCCAACTTGGAGTTGTGAGCAGCATTTAGGACTTCTTCTCGTAGTCTCTGAAGATTTGGGACACAAAGGCAGCCTCGGTACAGTAATCCCCCATCGGTACCGATCCTCCACTTGGACCCTACATCATCCTTTGCTCTTCCTCTCATCTTCTTCAATAACTCATCGCCCTCTTGGGCTTCAACGATCTTACTGTTAATCATCGGTTGGGCCAGAATGTGGGCTATGACCTCGTACGGCTCCTCCACGATTAGTTTCATGTCGAAGTCCCATACAAATTCTACCATGTCCCACTCTCTCACTATGAGTGGGGCTGCAAATTCAAGAGCCCTTTTACAGCTCAGGGCGTCCGCCACCAAATTCGCCTTACTAGGGTGATACGAGACGTCGAACTTGAAGTCCTTCAACGTCTCCATCCAGCGACGCAGTCTCATATTCAGATCCTTCTGAGTGAAGATATATTTGAGGCTCTTATGATTGCAGAAGAGCTCAAACTCCTCACCATAAAGATAATGTCTCCATATTTTCAATGCGAAAACTACCACCGCAAGCTCGAGGTCATGGGTAGGGTAGTTCTCCTCATGTTTCCTTAACTGCCGAGACGCATAAGTAATTGCCCTATCCTTTTGCATGAGCACGCAACCCAAGCCTACTCGAGAGGCGTCCATATAGGCAGTGTGCTTGACCCCTTACTCAGGTAGCACAAGTACAGGTGCCGACGTCAATTTATCTTTCAACTCTTGGAAGGCTGCCTCCGCCTTCTCATTCCAGGAAAATTTAAGGTCCTTCCGCGTCAGTTGAGATAGCGGCCGAGCTATTTTTGAAAAGTCTCTAATGAATCTTCGATAATAGCCAGCGAGACTGAGAAAGCTTCTCACTTCCGTGATCGACTTCGGCTGCTTCGAATCTTGCACGGCCGCTACTTTGGCGAGATCCACAGATATTCCTTCCTTAGACACTACATGTCCCAGAAATTTGACCTCCTCCTTCTAGAAGTCGTATTTCCTAAATTGTGCAAACAACTGATTTTTCTTAAGGGTTTCAAGGACTGCCCTTGCTCTTCATGATTTTCACTGCTCTTTGAATAAATCAATATGTCATCGATGAACACGATGACGAATCTGTATAAGAACGGCCTAAAGACTCTATTCATGAGATCCATGAATACCGCTGGAGCATTGGTGAGCCCGAACGACATAACTAGGAACTCATAATGACTAAAACAGATTCTGAAAGCCGTTTTCTCTATATCCTCGTCCCTGACTCAAAGCTGATGGTACCCTGATTATAGATCAATCTTTGAGAAGTATTGAGCACCCCTCAGTAGGTCGAATAAATCATTGATTCTGGGCAATAGGTATTAATTTGTTTCGAACCGTCACTTGGTTCAACCTTTTATAATCTACGCACAAGCGCAATGAGCTGTCCTTCTTCTTCAAAAATAAGACCGGGGCTCCCCAAGGTGAGACACTGGGTCGGATGAAGCCTGACTCTAGCAATTTATCAATTTGAGATCTCAGCTCTTCCATCTCACATGGGGGCATGCGGTAAGTAGGCAAGGAGATGGGCTTGACACCCGGAGTCAGATCGATCGTGAAGTTTATCTCACATCGATGCGAAAGTCCAGGTATGGCTTTAAACACGTCCAAAAAATCTTAGACTACGAGTGTGCATGTTATCAAGGGCCCATCATAACCGTCCTCTAATGAAGCATAATACAAAATCCTACGATCATGGTTAACCTGGACTTAGAATGTGAGGAAAGTGTCGTCGTCTTCGTATATTTTCACTGTCAGTGTGTCACAGTCAATCTCTGCCTTCATCATGGTCAACCAATCTATGCCCAGGATGACGTCATAATGAAAGATCTTGGTCACTATCAAATTCACAAGCGCCACCTTGCATCCCAAGTCAATGGGGCAATCACGACATATCTTTGTTACTTCTGAGAAAGTATCGGCAGCGACAATGATCTTTACTCCAACGAAGGGAGTAGGGTGTAGTCTTAGACGCTTGATGGTTCCATAAGAGATGAGAGAAGCAGTGGACCCGGTGTCCACCAACAGAAATATGGGAGTACCTTGTATGTGGGTCATCACCTCGAAGGTCGTAGGAGTGGAGGTGACTGCATCTTGGCCCTCTGCCGCCAGTGCATGTACTCATACCTATTGTGGAAAGTTCGGCCGCTGCATAGGCTGTTTGGCGGCCTAACTTGAGGTAGCGGAGGACGATGGAACTGCTGGCTAGGCCCCATCGTCCGTAGAGGCAGAATCTGCAATGTCTGCTGAGGGGGTCTGTTGTTGCGCTGAGGAGGCATGAAGCCGAGATCCCTCATCCCTCATCAGAGTGGCGCGGCGAAAGCGTGGTGGGCCCCTAACCCATAGGTCCCAAGGTCGAAACTTGACTTTGATACCAACTTGTAATGCCCTGAAAATCGGGGGTCACGCATACACTCGACTCCCGAGTTCCTGAGTGTCACTTATAACCGATTTTTATTAATATGCGTTTAATCAGATTTAAATGCGCAGCCTTGAATTTCCTAAAACATGAAGCACAACCACATAAGTCTACTGAAATGAAAGAGATCTAGTATATATACAGGTTCAAAATATAAATAGGTTGCACAAGGCGTTGCCCAACAAAAATCGCAAAAGAATGTTATGTCCAAAAGAATAGAGCTGAGCCCACTGCTTAGCGATCCAAATCCTACCTATCAAGCCGATGGAGAACCGCCCATCAGCTGGAAGTAAGACAGCTCGTCCTCCTCCTCGAGGCTTATGTTCACTCCCCAAGTATAGGGTTGTGATGTAGTAATAAACTCGGTAAGACCGAGGTCGAATCCACAGGGACTGATACCTGTACGTTATCTGAAACCAAGTAGAAATAGAACTAGACTAAGATATGATCTAAACCAAATAGAATTTCAGAAATAATTGTGGAATAATTATCTAAAACTTTAAACAATCCAAGGAAGAAAACTAGGGATTCAGAGGATCCACTTGTAGAGATCAGGGAGATCTTATGCCTGCTTCAGAAATCATGGAAATTGACTAGACTTCCTTTGATATAGTTTTCAAGGAGTTAAAGGTATATGAATTAGAATGGATTCCATCATCTAACCATGCCCAGGAGACAAAGCAAACAACAGGATTAAACTAATTACCAACCAATTAGATGATTATGAAGGTTAGGAAGGGTACCGACATCCAACCATGCCCAGGAGACGATGGCGAACAACAGGGCTTCCTTATATCATAATCAAAATAAGGAAAAGAAATACTCAAAACCATTGCAAACCCCTTGTAATTTCAGTCACAACAGACCATTAAAGACTAACAATACTTCCATAATAAAATTAAATAAAAAAAATCCCTTTAATCTAAACAAAAGGCACACGCATACAATCTCCCATCATTCTACAAGCTTCACCTCTTAGCCCTAGCTAAGAGGTTTTAGCCTGACATGGATGGACTAAACAAAGCAAATGATAATAGAGAAAAGAAAGAAAAGAACGAGAAGGGAAAAAAAACCAGCTTAAAAAACTTCACATCCTCCTTTCCTGTCTTCTCTATTTCTTCTCTGTTTCTTCTCTCAAGCCCAACCTCTTGCTCACGTTCACCTGCCTCCAGCCACACAGCTTCCCTCCTTCTTTTCTTCCTCGTTTTCCTCCTGTTGTCCCTTCCACGTCCAGCCCAAAGTGCCTCCACGGCTGCCCTTCCTCTCCCCGTTTTTCTTTCCTCCAACCGTGCACAAAACCCAAAACCGAGCTCCCTGCTTCTGCTCGTTCCCTCCTGCCCACCGTGGATACCCCTCTCTCTCTCGATCACACGCTCCTTATAGAGCTGTCCTCCGGGAATCCTACCAGAAATAGGACGCGGAGCTACTCCTTACGCAGCCAGGACTGGTGGAGATCCGGAGTCCGCAAACAAGCCGGCTGGGAAGCTTGCTCTACGCAGCGTGCGAAGCAGGGATGGTTCCGGTTCGACGAATCGTCTCGAGTGGCCGATCATCTACCTTACCCGTCTGACATCATGGTTGGAACCTTCCTTATCTTGAGAATCCTCTGGACGGTCCGGATCACTGATCCGGCCTTGATAGTGATCACAGAACGGCCCACTGTGGCCGTTTTTCACGGACGCTCGTCCATGCGTAAGCAGGAAACGCTGTGACAATCGGTGGGCCCCACAGTATAGTTTTTAGAGAAATCCACCCCGTTCATTGGATTCCTGACGAAAAACTGGTCAGGAAGGGTGGGTTTTCTTAAAATTCTGCATGGCCCATTGTATCAGATCCCTTCACCGTCCATCTTGCTTTTGGACGATCAAGAATGGATCTTCGACTTTTGGAAATTTGCCACCTAGGCATGAATGATATGGCCCTTGTGATTCTCATGGACTGTCTGGATCAGTCATCTGGACCATGATGGTGGCCCATAGAGATCGACCGGCGCCCCTGTTTCATGACAGAAAAAGAGTTCACGTCCCTGTGTTGCCATGCACTCTTAGTGCAAAAAGTGTAGTATATACACTGTATAATGATTATGAGAAATCCACACCATTCATCTTGTTCTCCATTTCATTTGAACCGTGGGGGCCAAAGTTAAAGCGTATCTGGACAGCGGGTGGGCCCCAAATCAGGATTTTATGGACTGATCTGTTAGTTCATCCACTTTCACGAGGATCCAATGGCTGAAATTTGACGTGTACGGTTAGTTTTTGGTCCTCGAGCCATGTATAAAGTTTTGAGCTGATCGGATGGCGAGAACCCCGTGATCTTGCATTTTTCACCAATTTCGGACCTCTTTAATGTGAATGGCCTGCTTTCCTCGGATCCTTGATGCATAATTCCATCGATCTTCGTCTCCTGGAGTCCGTCCCTTGCCTTGGGTGTCATCAGAGCGTTAAATCCATGCATTTACCACCTTTTTTCAGTCCACGCTCCTGATCCCACCTTGCAACAGAAACATGATTAAAATGAGATATTAAATGGTACCATGTTCATAAATCCAGGTAAGAACTGGGTCTGATATGCAATATTTGACCCTCAACACAACCCCTAACCAGCATTTTGCTAGTCCCGAGCAAAGTATGCGAAAAATAAGTTGAGAATTATAGAACAATTTTTATAAACTCGAGTGATTTTTGTAAAATAATCCAGATATGAGAATTCTCAGATTCATGAATGTTGGATATTACTTTCTCTTAGACTCAAGCACACGGTAAACTTCATAATCAATTTCAAGGTATTATTCCATTAATTAGAAAAATTCTAATCATTGAGATCTATGAGCATACAGTGTAATCTCAGCTTATCATCATTAAAATTCACTTCTCTGTTTCAGGATATCATTGGTAACCAATAAGAAGATTCATGATAACCAAAACTTGCCTCACAGATCATCTTTTCATTCCTCTAACTTTTGATTTTTCCATTAAAAGTAACGCCAAGAAGGGGAATCAAATCCTCACCTACAGGGAGCAAACCTATGATGAAGACTGTACACCCAAATTTTTTCACATATTATTCATAGGGAATTAAATCTACACCTATAGGGAGCAAACCTATGGTGTAGACCATTCGCCCAATCCTTTCAATTTCTCAGGTTAGTTCCTTTCAAGCTTAGTGAGTACCAAGTAAATCCTTCAATATCAAACTGAAACCTTAACGTGAAAGCGAGATGTGACATGTGAGATCATAATTCAATCAATGTTTACAACTTCTAATTTTGGATTAACAATTCAAACTTAACTATGAAATCCAACAGATACTGAATCCAAGCGTCTTAAATTACCAACATTACGTATCTTGAAATTCCAAGTGCCCTAGATGGCCGTCAAAAAGCCCTTCGAATTCACAAGAAAGTCCAGAAAAATTTTAAAAATTTCACAACTTTTGCTTAAGACCAAGAAAACACCGATTAGGAAACCTAATCTCCCACCCCCAACCTAAAATCTACATTGTCCTCAATGTAAAAAAATAAGCATGCAATGCACATGGGACAACAAAAATATAAGAGGAGTGATGGAAAGATAGTACTTGGACGAAAGAATCAAAGTACCTTTCCAAGAGATCGCAGCATGGAATCCGGTCAGCACGAGAGAGAAAGTGACACAAAACTAACAAAAATAAAATCCTACCTATACCACTTTCGCAGGTGCTCTCGATTACATTTAGCGCATGCAATAAGCCTTTAAACCCCTAGGTTACCCCTAGTGGACGAGTTGTAGTCTCGTGAGGGTTTGCAGTAATGTTACCCACAAACATTGAACTAAAAAATGAAATGAAATAAAGAGCTGGGTTGCCTCCCAGGAGCGCTAAGTTTACCGTCTTCAGCCAGACAAAAGCAACTACCATAATCCTATGAAAGCGATAAACCTACCTATACCTCCATCAGACTAGGAGATCAGTCCTGGTAAACAGGATCAGTCAGAGGCATGGACATGTCCTCTGAATCAAATTTCTCAACAAATGGCTTTAAACGATGTCCATTTACTTTAAACTCCTTGCCATTGTCGGGATCTCTTATCTCGACGGCCCCATGAGGATAAGCAAGTAATAACAATGTAAGGGCCGGTCCAACGAGATCGAAGCTTACCCGGAAAGAGATGTAATCGAGAATTATACAAAAGGACTTTCTGGCCTGGCGTGAATGATTTTCGTAGAATATGTTGATCATGAAACGCCTTCATCCTGTCCTTGTAAATTCTCGAATTCTCGTATGCATCGTTCCGGATTTCTTCAAGTTCATTCAATTGCAGTTTGCGTAGCGAGCCAGCGTTGTCCAGATTGAAATTAAGATTTTTGATCGCCCAGTATGCTTTATGTTCCAGCTCTACAGGCAAGTGACAAGCTTTCCCATAGACAAGTCTAAAGGGAGACATTCCAATAGGAGTTTTAAAGGCAGTACGGTATGCCCATAAGGCATCGATCAATCGGATTGACCAATCCTTACGATCAGGGTTAACCGTTTTCTCCAAAATGTGTTTAATCTCCCTATTAGAAATCTCAGCTTGTCCACTTGTCTGTGGATGGTATGGGGTGCTCACCTTATGAGAGATACCGTATTTCTTCATTAAGCTCTCGAATGGTCTATTACAAAAGTGTGAGCCCCCATCACTAATGATGGCTCGAGGCGTTCCGAATCGAGAAAGGATGTTCTCTTTCAGGAATTTAATGACCGTGCGATGGTCATTCTTTCGACACGGAATCGCTTCAACCCATTTAGTGACATAATCCACGGCGAGCAAAATATACAGATTTCCAAACGATTGGGGGAATGGTCCCATGAAATCGATGCCCCAGCAATCAAATGCTTCAATGATAAGAATGGGATTCAAAGGCATCATATTTCGACGGGACAATGCTCCCAATTTCTGACAACGCTCACAAGCTTTGCAAAACTCATGAGTATCCCTAAACATAGTGGGCCAGTAAAAGCCACACTGCAGAATCTTGGCCGTGGTCTTTTTAGCAGAAAAGTGACCACCACAGGCCTCTGAGTGACAGAAGGAGATGATGCTCTGATGCTCATCGTCTGGTACACATCTCCTTAGAATTTGGTCTGGGCAATATTTAAATAAGTAAGGATCATCCCAGAAAAAGTTGCGCACCTCGGAAAAAAATTTCTTCTTATCTTGCGCAGTCCACTGTGTCGGTATGGCACCTGTAACAAGATAATTAGCAATATCAGCGAACCAAGGTGAATGGGAGACTCTGAACAGTTGTTCATCAGGGAACATATCATTGATATGCGTCGTCTCAAGGGACTCAGAGGTATCAAGGCGAGAAAGGTGATCAGCCACTACGTTCTCTACTCCCTTTTTATCTTTAATTTCCAAATCGAATTCTTGAAGTAGGAGGATCCATCATATCAAAGCGGGCTTAAAATCATTCTTAGAAAGAAGATACTTAAGTGCCGCATGATCTGTGTAGATAATGATCTTGGATCCGATCAAGTAGGACCTAAATTTGTCCAAGGCGAACACTACAGCTAAGAGTTCCTTTTCCATAGTCGAGTAGTTCACTTGGGCCGGATTTAGAGTTCTACTCGCGTAATGAATGACGTAGGGCTTCTTATCTTTTCTCTGGCCTAGGACTGCCCCAAGAGCATAATCAGAAGCGTCGCACATAAGCTCAAAAGGAAGGCTCCAGTCGGGTGGCTGCATGATAGGTGCAGTGGTTAACGTGCCCTTAAGCTTGGTGAAAGCTTCCTGGCATTGCTCAGTCCACTCGTACGGAGCATCCTTTTGAAGAAGATTACATAAAGGACGAGAGAGAAGACTAAAGTCCTTTATGAATCGCTTGTAAAATTCTGCATGTCCTAAAAAGGATCGCACGTCTCTGATGTTCTTGGGTGGAGGTAGGTTAGAGATAAGATCTATTTTTGCCTTATCTACCTCGATTCCTTTGGACGAGATGATATGCCCAAGGACAATTCCCTTCTGAACCATGAAATGGCACTTCTCCCAATTGAGTACCAAGTTCTTCTCTTCACATCTTTTCAGCACACATTTAAGACTTTCCAAGCACTTGTTGAAAGATGGACCGTAAACAGAGAAATCGTCCATGAAGACCTCTAAATATTGCCCCACCATGTCAGAAAAAATGCTAAGCATACATCGCTGAAAAGTGGCAGGGGCATTACATAGTCCGAATGGCATCCTTCGATAGGCAAAGGTGCCGTAGGGACATGTAAATGTGGTCTTTTCCTGGTCTTCAGGGGCTATCTCTATCTGGTTGTAGCCCGAATACCCGTCAAGAAAACTATAATAGGAATGACCAGCTAACCTTTCCAGGATCTGATCAATGAATGGTAAGGGAAAGTGGTCTTTCCTCGTGACGTATTCAACTTCCCGTAGTCAATGCACATTCTCCAACCAGAGTGACTCTAGTTGGCACGAGTTCATTATTAGCATTGGCTACGATGGTGATTCCAGGACTTCTTAGGGACCACTTGAGTTGGACTCACCCACCGACTATCAGATATAGGGTATATAATACCCACGTCCAGTAGTTTAAGAACCTCGGTTTTAACCACTTCCTTCATGTTTGGATTTAGTCTACGTTGTGGTTGCCGAGCGGTTTTTGCATTATCCTCAAGATATATGTGGTGAGTACAAATCGAGGGATCGATTCCTTTGAGGTCCGCTATCGTCCATCCCAGGGCTCCTTTATGCTCAATGAGAGTAGATATAAGCATACTCTCCTGTTCTTTCTCCAGGTGGGCAGAGATCACCACCGGGTATGTCTCATCTTGACCCAAATATGCATATTTCAAATCAGAGGGCAAAGGTTTAGGTCAAGCTTCGGCGGCTTGAGGTTAGACGGTAGAGGCACTACATCAGTTTGTGGTAATTCTTCAAATTGTGGCCTCCATCGGTTAACTTCAAGTACCGGTGCAGTATCAAGCAAGGCGCACGTCTCCCTAATCATGTCATCATCAAAATCATGGGAGTGGGCCAGGCACGTCTCTAGATGGTCGGAGGATAAGGTCAGGGGTATCGTATCTTCCACGAAAGAGTCAATCATGTTAATGTCGTGGAAATCGTCATCATCCTCTGAGTTGCTGCCGTTATTAAAAAAAATGTTTGACTCCAATGTCAAATTTCCAAAAGACATAGTCATGATACCATTCCTACAATTGATAATTGCATTTGATGTGGCAAGGAATGGGCGACCAAGAATGACAGGGATCTGAGTGCTCATGTTATTGATGGGTTCAGTGTCCAGGATGATAAAGTCTACAGGGTAGTAAAATCTATCAACTTGGACCAACACATCCTCAATTATCCCTCTTGGTACACGAACAGAGCGATCAGCAAGTTGTAGTGTGGTTAGGGTGGGTTTTAGTTCACCCAAACCTAACTGTTTGTATACCGAGTAGGGAATCAGATTGACGCTCGCTCCTAAGTCAAGAAGTGCGTGATCAATTCGATGGTTCCCGATTACACATGATATGGTTGGGCTACCGGGATCCTTGAATTTCTGCGGCACGTCTTGCTTCAGGATGGCACTCACTTTCTCAGTCAAGAAGATTTTCTTTTGAATAATTTTCCGTCGCTTGGTCGTGCATAAGTCTTTTAGGAATTTGGCATATGAAGGTATCTGTTTAACGACATCAAGTAGAGGAATGTTGACTTTCACCTGTTTCAACACCTCTAGGATATCCTGAGAGTTAGAGAGAGGTTTTGGTGAAACCAACCGTTGGGGGAATGGAGCAACTGGCTTCTCTAGAAGTTCCGGTTCCAGATTTTGTGGGACATCACTGGATCCATCATTGTTGTCCTCTTTTGGTTCTTGAGGCTTTTCGGGCCTAACCGGAAGAGTTTTATCAATGATCTTCCCACTCCTAAGAGTGGTGATGGATTTAGCATGTCCCATCTGATTTGAAGAGCTGGGATCATTATTCTCGTATTGCGGTTTAGGATTGGGGAGAGGTTGTGCAGGAAGCATCCCCTTTTCTATAACCGTCATACGAGAATCTATCTTTTGCATAAAATCTGTAATTCCCCGCATTGCTTGAGCCAGCTCTTGTATGGGATTTTGAACCGGTTCCTCTTGAGGTTTCACTTGATTTGGATTTTGATTGAAGAAACCTGGAGGAGTCGCCGTTTGTCCATTCCTCCAACTAAAGTTTGGATGATTTTTCCAGCCAGGATTGTATGTGTTGGAGTTAGGTCCAGTAAAAGGTCTTTGATAGTTATTTACGGCATTGGCTTGTTCATTCAACACTCCTCGAAAGGCAGGTATTGTAGGACAGTTTTCAGTTGTGTGAATGTTGCAATCACAGATGCCGCAAACAATTTCATTGACCTTATCCTTCTTTCCTTCCATGGCCTCAACTTTCCTTATGAGCGTAGTCACTTTACACTTGAGATCATCCTCTTCTTTCAAGAGGTATAATCCACCTTTCTCCTTTAATTGAGTCGGCCTAGACGTGGTGTTCGACTTTGGGTAATAGTCCCAAGATTGTGTTTTTTCAGCCAAACTGTCGAGGTAGTCCCATACCTCGTCGATATCTTTATTAATGAACTCTCCATTACACATTGTCTCGACCATTTGGCGCATGGAAGATGTCAGTCCATCATAGAAAAAATTTGTAATGCGCCACGGTTTCAAATCCGTGTTGTGGGCATGAACTGACCAAATCTTTGAATCTTTCCCAACATTGAAAGAATGTTTCATCTTCCTTTTGGGCAAAGTTCATGATCGCTTTTCTGAGGGTAATCGTTTTATGATGTGGGAAGAATTTTTTATGAATTCCCTCTGCATGTCGTTCCATGTGCCAATGGATCTAGGACGTAGTGAATGTAACCACGTCTTAGCTTTCTCTTTTAAGGAAAAAGGAAAGAGTTTCAGCCTAATTGTATCCTCAGATACATTAGGAAAACATAATGTAGCTATTATCTCATCGAACTCTTTCAAATGTAAATATGGACTTTCGATTCAAGTCCATGGAATTTGGGAAGGAGTTGGATAACTCCTGGCTTGATGTCCATCCATTTTGACGTGGGCCACGCCTTAATGTATGGCATACTCACTCCCGCCGGTTGTAAAAAATCTCGTAAAGTACGAGGCGGGGGTGCCTGTTGCACCTCATTCTCATCTTGGGTATCCTCCACCCTCGGGTGGGAGTAGAGGAGGTTGGTCTTCACCATAACCTCAGTTAACTCCGGGGATTTCGAGCGGTGTCTAATCCTCGCGATGGATAGTCAACCCCTCAACCACTCCTCCTTCAAAGAGACGTCGAGTGTTGTCACGGGCCCACTTGGGCATGAAACACTCGCAGCCCTCAATTCAAAGCCTAATCCTAAAAAAGGAAAAGAAAATCTAGAAAGAAAGAGAGAGTTGGAAAGAAATTACCAAATTGGAGTCCTAAGTTAAAAACCTGCAAAATAAAACAAGAATAAGTTAGATTCTTAAAAAGAGAAGAAAAATAACAGTAAATTAATTTCTAAAAGAAGGGATTCTTAAAAGAACGTGGAAATTTCTAAACTAAAAGAGAATTGAAAAATAGACAGTAGGGAAGGAGCTTACCTGAATTAGAGATTTCTATCTTAAAGGCCTACTAAATAGGAAGGTTAGTTTCTAAACACAAATTCTAAAAATAAATTAGGAAACAAATTAGTTTCTAAAATTAGAAAGTTACTAAAAGTAGAAAATTAATTAAGAAATAACCTAGTTTTAAACTATTTCCTACAGATGGGAGGGTATTAAAAAAAAAAAAATCTATAAAATTCAAACCCTAATTCTAAAAGATAGAAAAAGTAAGGAGATTATGGAGGAATTACCAATTTATGGACTTATGTCAGGATCCTACAAAACAGGAAACAAGTTAGTTCTAAAAATCAAATAGAAAAAATCTAAAACTAAAGTTAATAAAATCCTAATCTTATCCTAATTCTAAAGCTAATTAATTTCAGAAAATCGTAACTATCAGTCCCCGGCAACGGCGCCAAAAACTTGTTCACTCCCCAAGTATAGGGTTGTGATGTAGTAATAAACTCGGTAAGACCGAGGTCGAATCCACAGGGACTGATACCTGTACGTTATCTGAAACCAAGTAGAAATAGAACTAGACTAAGATATGATCTAAACCAAATAGAATTTCAGAAATAATTGTGGAATAATTATCTAAAACTTTAAACAATCCAAGGAAGAAAACTAGGGATTCAGAGGATCCACTTGTAGAGATCAGGGAGATCTTATGCCTGCTTCAGAAATCATGGAAATTGACTAGACTTCCTTTGATATAGTTTTCAAGGGGTGAAAGGTATATGAATTAGAATGGATTCCATCACCAAACCATGCCCAAGAGACAAAGTCAACAACAGAATTAAACTAATTACCAACCAATCAGATGATTATGAAGGTTATGAAGGGTACTGACATCCAACCATGCCCAGGAGACGATGGCGAACAACAGGGCTTCCTGATATCATAATCAAAATAAGGAAAAAGAAATACTCAAAGCCATTGCAAACCCATTGTAATTTCAGTCACAACAGGCCATTAAAAACTAACAATACTTCCATAATAAAATTAAATAAAAAAAATCCCTTTAATCTAAACAAAAGGCACACGCATACAATCTCCCATCATTCTACAAGCTTCACCTCTTAGCCCTAGCTAAGAGGTTTTAGCCTGACATGGATGGACTAAACAAAGCAAATGATAATAGAGAAAAGAAAGAAAAGAACGAGAAGGGAAAAAAAACCAGCTTAAAAAACTTCACATCCTCCTTTCCTGTCTTCTCTATTTCTTCTCTGTTTCTTCTCTCAAGCCCAACCTCTTGCTCACGTTCACCTGCCTCCAGCCACACAGCTTCCCTCCTTCTTTTCTTCCTCGTTTTCCTCCTGTTGTCCCTTCCACGTCCAGCCCAAAGTGCCTCCACGGCTGCCCTTCCTCTCCCCGTTTTTCTTTCCTCCAACCGTGCACAAAACCCAAAACCGAGCTCCCTGCTTCTGCTCGTTCCCTCCTGCCCACCGTGGATACCCCTCTCTCTCTCGATCACACGCTCCTTATAGAGCTGTCCTCCGGGAATCCTACCAGAAATAGGACGCGGAGCTACTCCTTACGCAGCCAGGACTGGTGGAGATCCGGAGTCCGCAAACAAGCCGGCTGGGAAGCTTGCTCTACGCAGCGTGCGAAGCAGGGATGGTTCCGGTTCGACGAATCGTCTCGAGTGGCCGATCATCTACCTTACCCGTCTGACATCATGGTTGGAACCTTCCTTATCTTGAGAATCCTCTGGACGGTCCGGATCACTGATCCGGCCTTGATAGTGATCACAGAACGGCCCACTGTGGCCGTTTTTCACGGACGCTCGTCCATGCGTAAGCAGGAAACGCTGTGACAATCGGTGGGCCCCACAGTATAGTTTTTAGAGAAATCCACCCCGTTCATTGGATTCCTGACGAAAAACTGGTCAGGAAGGGTGGGTTTTCTTAAAATTCTGCATGGCCCATTGTATCAGATCCCTTCACCGTCCATCTTGCTTTTGGACGATCAAGAATGGATCTTCGGGACTTTTTTGGAAATTTGCCACCTAGGCATGAATGATATGGCCCTTGTGATTCTCATGGACTGTCTGGATCAGTCATCTGGACCATGATGGTGGCCCATAGAGATCGACCGGCGCCCCTGTTTCATGACAGAAAAAGAGTTCACGTAAACAGAGTCTGTGTTGCCATGCACTCTTAGTGCAAAAAGTGTAGTATATACACCGTATAATGATTATGAGAAATCCACACCATTCATCTTATTCTCCATTTCATTTGAACCGTGGGGACCAAAGTTAAAGCGTATCTGGACAGCGGGTGGGCCCCAAATCAGGATTTTATGGACTGATCTGTTAGTTCAGCCACTTTCACGAGGATCCAATGGCTGAAATTTGACGTGTACGGTTAGTTTTTGGTCCTCGAGCCATGTATAAAGTTTTGAGCTGATCGGATGGCGAGAACCCCGTGATCTTGCATTTTTCACCAATTTCGGACCTCTTTAATGTGAATGGCCTGCTTTCCTCGGATCCTTGATGCATAATTCCATCGATCTTCGTCTCCTGGAGTCCGTCCCTTGCCTTGGGTGTCATCAGAGCGTTAAATCCATGCATTTACCACCTTTTTTCAGTCCAGGCTCTTAAACACACCCTGCATTACAAACACGATTAAATCAGGTCTTTAAACAATACTACGTTTGTAAATCCAGGTAAGAACTGGGTCTGATATGCAATATTTGACCCTCAACAGCTTACACCGCTAGGCTCCTCATACTCAGCATCACCTGCATCTAAGGGAGAGTCTGGTTGGTGTTTTAAAACATCATCCCAGAATGGGAGTGAGTGATCAACTCAGTGGGTGCTATTAATCTTAAGTTGTAATAAGCATCAGTTATATTCTGAATTTAATGAAAAATAATTATCCATAAATACTTAACTAGTCTTATTAATGCATATGCATGATAGATGATATGATGTATGCCCTCACCACAACACTCCCTTGAGCGACTCTATCTAACGATCGCGTATGACCAACACTCCCTTAGAGCGACCTTGTCTGCTGAGTCGCCAACCTAACTAGTGCGATGCAATGATAATGTTAACTAAGTTCTTAGTTAATTTCATTCATCCAGTAGATTGGAAAAATTGATACACCCCACGATCAAATGCCTTGAACTAGTTGCGAGGCCAAGGCTCCCCTAACGTGTGAGGCCAAGACCCCATGATCCTTGATCCCGTCGGGTTTTCCATCCTCGACTTCAAGCACATGGGGAGTGCTGAGAAAAAGGGGAGGTGCGTCACCCTAGCGTAGGCCGACAGCTTGGACACAGTGTCTCATTCCACCATGCCCAGCTCACAAGGCGGTGGAACGGTTTTCAATTTAGTTATCGATGGGCTATAATGGTTGCAGGGCGTTCCAAGTTTCATACATATGTGAGCAATCAATGTTAACAAGTAAGATTGGTCAGTAACAGGCTATACCGCACAAGTCCAGGCAAACACGGGACAGACAACATCAGGTACGAATGACCCATGTAGTATAACTACTGTCGTCCTTCTGTATTTGCCCAAAAACCCATGGGTTTAGCCCAGGGTAATCCTACCAACGGGACTACCCCCACTCTCCTCATTTTCCTGACCAACCAAAGGGTTGATAATCGTCCATAATATGCTAAAAATCAGTGTTATCAATTAGCATAGGTGATGTCGTGCATCCATATTTCCCACATACAGTTCAAAATTCCCAAAAACAAGCTAACAATATTATGAAACCAAGGTGCATGTGTGGTGTATGGGTTAGTGAGGAGGCTAAATATCCCATATATCTCATAGAATCAATTTGCACAAAGATTAATAAGGCATACATGCTATAGGCAACAACATATGAAGAAAACCAAATAAGACATAAATATGAGATCATCAATTCGTACCAAATTATGTGAGAGGCAAGAGCAACATCATATTAGAGAATCAACATGGCATACAATCCTATACAATTCCAAACAACCCAACAATTCCTACAGTCTCCTTAAATTCTCCAAATGCATCACCCAAACAAACAAAATCATTAGATCCATACTATAATTGGTGCAAGGCCACCTAAGATTAATATTCCGCACCAATAGATCGTTGAGATCTCGAAAATGACCTAGGAATGAGGGCCTTGGGGTTGACCAGCCAGAATCCCTAAAGCAAGCACTTGCATATTAGAAATCTATGCTAATATCTTCTCAACACAAGGGTTTCAAAGAAAAGGGATGAGGGATTTACCTAGACGATCAACGGAAGCGATTCTTGCGGTTGAGGCATAGGGTTTTCTTGTAGAAGAGGTAGGGGGTTGCAAGATGGGGTTTCCTTAGGCCCCACCACGATCTATGGTCCACCCTAGCTCTTCTTCACTCTTTCTATCTCTCTTTACTCTCCTTGGTTGTTGGAGAATGGTGGAAGTTATGAGGGAGAGAGCTTGGTTGTTGGAGAATGGAGGAAGTTATGAGGGAGAGAGCTTGGTTGTTGGAGACTGGAAGAAGCTATGAGGGAGAGAGCTTGGTTGTTGGAGAATGGAGGAAGTTATGAGGGAGAGAGCTAGGGTTTATTTCCTAGACTTGGGCCCTTTGGCCTTAAGTTTCCTCAAATGCCTACAATGACCCTCTAGGACTCCCTATTGATGTTGACGCGGCCCTAACACTCTCTTGGCTACCAAATTTGGTGTGTAGGTGTCTCATGGACCAATGAGGGGTCATGCAAAGTTTGAGAACAAATGGATGACCGAATATGGGGTTTGATTATACGGTTTCGATCCTTAAATGGCCTTGTGGGGTCCATTCCAGTTGTTGGGGCAGTTCTGGTGGCCCTCTAGCCATAAAAATTATAGTATAGGTTCTCCATGGCCCAATGAAGGGCCATGTAAAATTTAGGAACGATCGGATATGGGGTTTGGTCGTACGAGTCCGATTTGCGATCAACGGTCACCGTTCCACGATCAGGTCCCAGAGTTTGTGGATGGGCGTAGAAAAATACATTAGACCTTCACTATAAATGTAGAAGAGATTCGATAGCTGAAAATTTTGAAATCTCAGTTTTATTTATAAGTGTCAGATTTCAATTTTGTCCTTGGGTGGGTTGCATTTGGCAAGTGCCATTGGAACGACGCAGATAATAAGTTTCTGGGTTGCCATTGGGTCCATGGTCCGCGATGGACCACAAGCCCAGTGAGAGCTATGGCTCCCTAAATTATTTTGATTTTTCTAACCTTCCTTGGTTGCTGTATGGCCCACACGGGTTGTTTCCAAGTGTAAACAGGCTATCTGACTTGACGGCCCGTACTTGGTCCTGTCATGACCCGTCTGGTCTATTCAATTGGGCTAATCTTGGATTAATTTATTTGTGGTACCTCACCATGAGTAGTTTCAACGAACGGTCCCACAATAAATCCAACGTGGACGCCCCAGGACACTGTTCTAGTTGGACGGGACGTTATATGATCCCATCCCTTAGTTGGATGAATTGGAAAGTAAAATCCTGAGATATGCCGGGCGTGCCAAACAGACCCAGTAAACTTGTCCCGGGATATAACAATCCCATGGATCTTAAACCAATCCACTGACACCACCATCATTACCTTAAAATCCATCCCATCCCTCCTAATCCCATGGGATTCGCCCGGCCAAACAGGCCTTAAGGACTTGTAGAGGAATCGGCCTCTTATATCCATGTTCTTTTATTAGAGCCACATAATACCTTATAATTTATATCAAGTAAGACAAACCAAAATCGTCCACAACACCTGTCTTATGGAGTATATGTAATATCTACCACACAAAAAGATCAGCTTGATAGAAAACTTATATGAGCCATACTCATGTAATTAAACAAGGTAAATTTTTCCTAAAACCTTTAATTTCAATCAGTGTGGCCCGTGTGGCTCATGGGAGTCCATGTTCTCATCATCCTTGATAAAATCAAATCCACCACGAAGACATTTATAAACCGCCTTACTATAATTCTTGGCAAATAATCCCAATTTTAGTTTAATAGTACATCCCAATAGGGGACCAACCATACTTATTCAATTTATCTCTTTCTAACCATGTGGATATGATTAGGGGTGTACATCGAGTCGAACTGAGTTGAGCTGGCTTTAGCTCGACTCACCTCGACCACTAGCTGACCTCAGCTCGAACTCGACTCGGCTTGGTCCTCGAGCCTAATTGGCCAGCTCAGCTCGGTTTGGTCAGCAGCTTGGGCCAGTTCGAGCCAAGACTGAGCCGAGTTCGCCATTGCAGCATTTTCACAAACACCTGGACTGCACCTTCAAAAGCTCACTATATTTGAGACAGCAGCAATGGTTTTACAAGTATTTTATCAAACACCTTTTAAGCAACATAAAAATCAAGAAAAAAAGGTTGTTGGTTTCATATACATACCTTCCTTGCCGCCAGCCACACTTCTTTGAGTCATTTCATCAAACACTTGGTGACCAACATCAATATCAAAGTAACTGAGTCACCAAACTGGTTCGATCCGAGTCGAGTCGAGCTGGGGCCAACTCAAACTCGGCTCGAACTCATTTTTGAGCTCAAAAAATTAGCTCGACTCGACTCGAACTCAACTTTGAACCGAGTCGAATCAAGCTTTTTCGGGTTGAGGCGAGCGAGCTAACCGAGCTAACTCGGTTCATGTACACCTCTAGATATTATAGGGTGGATCTTTCCTATTGATTATGATGACCATAAGTACGTTATAAGAAGTTTTTAATGGTACAGCGGTCCGTCACCACTGTTTATTATGGTATAGTCCACTTGATGATTAGATTAACTACGTGTATACATAATACATACATCAAGGTTGGACGCGAATTTCCTCCCAAAGTCTCTCGGGAAGTTCTTATGCTGGAAACCTAGGTGGGGCCCACATTTTTGAGAAATCAACCTCGTCCATCCATTTTTTGAGCTCATTTTAAGACATGAGGCCAAAAAATTAGCCAATCCAGTACTCGAGTGCGCCGAAAACTTGAGTATTGTACTTCCACAGTTGAAATATTCATGGGGCCACATAAGTTTTAAATCAAGATAATATCTGTGATCTCAGTTCATCCAAGTAGGAATGACGTTATGAACGGTATGGATGGCATGTAAGCATCACATTCAACCCAAGGATGTTTCAACGGTGGGAATTTCCCTACCCACATTTTACTTTAATGCGACTCACTTGATTATTTGATACTACTCAATTTTGGTCTCCAGTACTGAAACGAGCTAAAAAAAATGATGGATGGGTAGAATTTTCACAAACATCATGGTGGGCCCTACCTAGGTTTCCAACGTCTTCACTTCCTGCGAAAGCCTGCGTCCATCAAGGTTGGCCCCACGGTAACCCAGGGGTAAGGGCCAGTCCGTCGGAAACTAATTGGCTACTCCTCTGCCACCAGCTCGGTGGCTAGTCGTCGGTGCTCTATGGGCCCCACCATGATGTATTTGTTTCATCCATGACGTTCATCCATTTTTAAAGATAATTTTATCGCTTGATACAAAAAATGAGAGGGGTAAAAATCTCAGGTGGAGCACATAATAGGAAAACATAGTGATTAGATATCCACCATAAAAATCTTCCTAAGGGAAAATCAAAGATCAGCTTGATCCAAAACTTTTATGGCCCCCATTTTAATGGTCAACGTTCATTCGACACTGTTTCCTGTAATGTGGTCCACTTGAGATCGAGATATATCTCATTTTTGGTCTCACACCATAAAATAATCTAAAAAAATATATGGACGACATGGATGAAAAAAATACATCGTGGTGGGGCCCATTGAGCACCGACCACCAGCAATTGTCTAGTGGCAGGGGGAGTAGCCAATCCGATTCCCACTTCGTCTTGCGTAAGGCCGGCGTCCCACCTAATTCGCACTCCTTTTCTAGTCTGCCTAGTTCCTTACTTAGATTCACTTACTTTGGTGGACTAGTTTAGTTCAATTCGTAAAATGACGGGAATTTGACTGTACTAACCTCGAAGTTTGGTCAAATTACCTAACGAGAATTGATTTTAGATACGGGGGTTTCATACCACATGACCCCTCATCAAAATTGGTTCACCAGTAACAATGAATGTGATGGTGACCAAGTATTTATATGTAACGATAATACATGTAAAGTGATTGGTGTTGATCGGTGCGCATCAAGATGTGTGATGGCATGAAGCATATCTTGACCAATGTGAGGCACGTTCCTGAGTTGAGGAGGAGCTTGATATTTTTTAGTGCACTCGAGGTTCTTAGGTGCAAGTTCGCCATTTTTTATCATGTCCTTAGAGTTTCAAATGGGGTACTCATAGTCATGAAGGCATAGAGGAATGGAAACCTTTATACGTTGATTAGAAGCACTTCATCAGGTGGAGCTGCAACATATGTAGCGGATTCCACATCTATATGTATGTGGCATGCACGCTTAGGCTACATGAGCGAGCAAAGCATGAAGGTAGTTTTTGAATGTTGTTTAATTCCAGTTTTTAAAAGTATTGATTTTAGTATATACGACCATTGTATATATGGTAAACAGTTAATGTTGTCTTTTAAATCTAGAAAACATGTTTGTAAAGGGCTTTTAGATTATGTGGGTTCTGATGTATGGTGACCATCGCTCGTGGTTTTTTATGGATGATCATCATGGTTTGTCACATTCATTAACGACTACTTTAAAGGGGTGTGGGTTTAATTTATGAAAAATAAATCCGAGGTTTTCACCAACTTCAACCAGTGAAAGGCGATGGTGAAAAAGCAGTCAGGGCAAAAAGTAAAAGTGTTGATGACAAATAACGGTGTAGAATTCACTTCAGGGGAATTCAATCAATATTATAAAGATGAATGGATTGTGAGACACACACAGTGCGCCACACGCCAGAGCAGAACGGTGTGGCTAAGCAGATAAATCGGACTCTCTTAGAGCAGGCCCAATGCATGATGAGCAATGATAGGTTAGGTAAGGAACTGTGGACTGAAGCTGTTAACACAACTTGTTGCTTGGTAAATTGGTCCCATTCTACTGTCATTGGATGTAAAATTCCAAAGGAAGTATAGAGTAGTCAACAAGTAGACTACTCGAGGCTGCAAGTATTTGGTTGTAAAGCTTACTCTCATGTACCATCAATTGAGAGAGATAAGCTGGACTAAAGGGTTAAGAAATACATCTTTGTCAGTTATGGTGTGGTGTGAAGGGTACAAGCTACATAATCAGGGTCACATGAAAAATCATCTTTAGTCGCTGCGTCAAATTCGACAAATGATCATTATTCCGTAAAGATGAGCACAAGGAAACAGAAAAGTTGGTTATTAACATTCAGATAGACTGAGATGAGACACATGATGATATAGAAATGCAGACAGAGGCACATGATCAGGTAGAGCAACCACATGTAATAAGGAATCCACTAAGGGATCGTAGGTTATCGACAAGATACAAGGATTACTCAAATATTGTATTTGCTTTCATTACGGATGAAGGGGTCCGTTTACTTTTTAGGAGGCTCTTAATGAGTCAGATGCTGAAAAGTGAAAAGTCGATGAATGATGAGATAAACTCCTTGTACAAAAATAAGATGTGGGAGCTAATGGAGCTTCCCGTCGGCCGTAAAGCGATCAGGCGCAAGTGATCTTAAAGAAGAAACATGATAGGTACAAGGTGATGTTGGTAGCAAAGGGATATGTTCAGAAGAAAGGTGTTGACTTCACTGAAATATTCACGGTGATAGTTCACACGGAGAAGTTCAAATTCTGCGTAACTTATATGGGCTTGGCAAAGGCGTAAATGGAAAATAGAGTGTACATAAGAAGCGATGGTGGAGCTATTATGCAATGCAGAATTAGAGATGAGGATAAGAAGTTATGAAGAATGAAGATTGAAGATATTGTGGAGATTATTATTGATGTCTTAAATTTGTAAACAATAGGGTCTGTATATGTCATCAAAGGGTCATAGATGAGGTGTTTATGCTATCGAAGTCCCATCGAGAAAATCAATGTTGGTTGATGAAACTTTTTAGTGTTGTTACTCGATGTCATCGAAGTAAGTTCGATGTCATCGACAGATTGTCGATGCCATTGAAGACCCATCAAAGATGTGCACGGAATTACGCAAGTGCGGGATTTGTCTCCTATTCTGGTTGTGATAGTATATATATCGGGTGTAATCGGGATTGGAGTAAGGGATGGATATTATAGGGCTTTCGAATTCGTTCCTAAGGGTTTCAAGGGCATAGCTAGGGATTGTGAAGTGGATTCGAGGCTTGTTCGAATAAGTAATATTGTCTTGTAATTTTCACTTTCATTAATGTTGTGGATCTCCAACACACATTACAATGTGAGGTGAGTTGACATCATAGTCCGAAACTTCTTTGTGCGATCATTGAGTGTATCCAACCCGTCCTATTATAGTGTCACCCTTTCAATGGGGCTGACCTTGATGTATGTATTGTCGTCCATCTATTTCGCAGGTCATTTTAGGGCATAAGCCCAAAACTGAATCATATCCAATTCTCAAGTGAGCCATAACATAGGAAATAGTGGTGATTGACTATTAATTAGCTACAAAAGTTTTGGATCAAGCTGACATTTGTTTTTTTTTTTTCCTTTCATCTAGTTTATGTGACCTTATCAACCAGTTGGATAGCTAATAAATATTACTGGAACATTACCTAAGATTTGCATCTTCTTCATGCTTTGGGCTCATGCCCTAACATGATCCGAAAAAATGGATGAATAGTGTGGATATATAATAAATATATCAAGGCAGGGCCATGGTAAGAACCGCACCGTCTTGATTGTGGCCGGGGCCATACCCAACACGCTACAACTGGAACTTGTATACTTGCATCCCAACTTACCTCACTAGGAGACTCCGTCTACTTTAATTGATGGCCGACAGATAAAAGCACTCCTAGAAGAAAAATACCAAAAATCTCTGTACATGGTGTTGTATGTGGGAACCGATCGCTGAGTTGCAACGCCATCATAATTTGTGGCATTAATCCATTTTTCGCGCAGAGATGCTATTTATTTAAGAAATCTACGCCATGAAAACGGTGGGCCCAGATGAAAAACATACCATACAAGTCAGCTGATCAGATAAGCCACAGCATCAGAGAGAATGGTCCCCTGATGGTCCGATGCCCATTGCTGGTGTGGCCTACCTTGAGACCGGATCAGCCTGATGGCGTCAAATAAGACGGAAGCGGATTGGTTGGTGCTGCGTCAAATAAAAAGAAGACTCTAAGAAGTTAGCGAACTAGGTAAGGCAATGGCCTCACCCAAGCTAGTGTGGCCTTACCATGGGGTCTACCTTGATGTGTGTATTTTATTTTGACTTGGTCATTCATTTTTTTCATATTAATTTAGAGCATAAGTTTAGAAATGAACCATATCCAATTATCAAGAGGACCATAGCATAGGAAACAGTGGTGATTTGCCATTATTGGGCTACAAAAGTTTCGAATTAGGTTGATATTTTTTTATCCCTTCGTTCAGGTTTTCATGAATTTATCAATAGATTAAATGACAAATAAATATTACGAAAACATTATAGTAAACTTTAGAAAAGTTTTAAAGATAAGTGCTTATCACCATTATTTCTTATGGTATGGTCCACTTATGATTTGGATCTTCTTTATATTTGGGTTCATGTCCTAAAATAATGTCTAAAAATAGATAAACAGCATACATACATCGAGGTGAGCCCACCCCACCGTCTTGGGTGAGACCGGGCTGCACCTAATCCACTCCCAAAGAACCCACCCTGTAAGTCAGCCTCTGGAAAGCAGATTAACTGAACAATACCAAACTCTGATTAGAGCTGGGCATTGGACTGAGTTGGATCAGATTGGGTCCAACTCGAACCAATCCGAAATCTACATGACCTGATCTGAACTCGATCCGATCTGAGATCGAGTCCGAGTCACCTGACTCGTACCAATCCGAAATGTACATGACCTGATTTGATCCGAGTCCGACTCGATTAGGAAAACTGAGTCGAATCAGATTGGGCACGGTTCGGATCGGATCCCTATAATAAAGGACCACCAGCGGGCAGGGACCGCACGACTAGCCAGGGCGAGATCCAGTGGACCGCACGGCTAGCCAGGGCAGGCGGACTAGCAGCAGGTAGCGAGCCATGGCTGGCCGACAAGCCACAACCGCACAACGAGCCAGTGCGGTCCACCATAGTGAGCCATTGAGCTCCTAAAATAAAAAAAATAAAATTTAAACTGGAGTGGCTGAGTGGGTCCTACCTGATGAATGGCCAGATCTGCTGTGTGGAGACTCGAGTGGCCGGATGCCGGGTCAGGATTGGGATCGGTAGACAGATCTGGAACAGGATTGGGATCAAAAGTGGTGTGCCAGGATGCGGAATGGAGTCTGAAGACTCTAAACTGGCCGAATCGAGATCGAGACCTACATTCTGGTAGAGACAAGACGAGAGTTATTTGGGGATTTAGGGTTCAGCGCGGCGAGCTCTCGGGTGCGGGTAGAGAGGGTAAGCTAAAAACATAAGGGTATGTGTGTGTGTGGGTGTGTGTGTGTGTTAGGGTAAAAATGTAAATACATACTTACTAATAGATCCGGATCGGATCGGATCCATTTGGATCAGGTTTCGGATCTTATTGGTATGGATTGACCACGATCCGAACCCAATCCGAAAATTATTCAGATCTAAATTACCCAACTCGATTCGCACCGATCCAGGCCGTCAGTTCGGTTCGGATCGGGTATACCCAGCTATAACTCTAATTGGGGACACTTGTTTGTTGAAATAAGACTAAGAAAATTTTCAATTTTAAGAGACTGATAACCAAATAAGTGTAATTTTTCTTTCTAAATACGTGTATCATCCGTTCTGCTCTGCCGGTGTATTAAAGTTTTTCTCTTTTGAACAACCATCACGGAACTTCCCATGGCTATGGGCCCGACCTAGCATTCGGAGGAACTTTCCGTCGCAGCCCTACCTAGCTTTCGTAGAAACTGCCCATCGCGGTGGGCCAATCCGCGTCCTCTTTTGTCTATGAATGGTCCAAATAATACTCTAATCAATGGTATAGAAGATGCTTTAAAAAAGAAAAAGTTCTCAATAATCATTTTAATGTGATGATAGTACAGTCCAATAACTTGAATGTAAACTACGTAGACATCACATACAGCAGCTGTAGGAATACAGCCATTCTTTTTCCACCAAAGTCTCTCGTGTATGGAAAATCTGAACCGTGTAATAGGTCAGCCACCCCACGATGATCTATCAAGTCAGCTCATCAAGTGGGACACAACATACATACTATTGTATGACTTGATAGGCCTGATTTTAATAATACGTGATGATCAATATTGGTCCAGAGTTTGAACAGAACGGATATAACGGATATTCTACACTTGTGAGATGTTGGCACGAAAGGAATAGATGCACGTGTAAGTTCAGGAACGGCTACTGTAAGTGCTCGTTGCAAAGCATCTGTTCTAACATACGCCGCAGCTGCATCGAACGAAAAAGTAACATGAGGAAACTGCCGCGTCCCGCCAAGAGGAGGAAATAGGAATGCATGTCGATGTGAATCCCGGACACTGATCACGGACGCGGACTGCGTCTGCCCCTGCTGTCTGGACGGACTAGGTCTAGGCAGGGCCTCTGTGGGGCCCAACGTTATGTTTGATTTTTATCCCTACCGTCTATCCATTTTACCAGTTTATTTTACGGCATAAAATAACAGATGAGGGAAATTCATGGCTCAAACAGATCACACAGTGGAGATTGAATACCCACTGTTGAACGACCATCGTGGAACCCGACCTAGCATTCCCAGGAACTTTCTGTCACCGCCCCACATAGCTTTCGCAGAAACTTCCCATTACGGTGGGCCCCACCTAGCTACCGGTTGAAGGAAGCTCCTGCGAAAAGGCCTTTCAGACAATCCACGTCCTCTATTGTCCTGTGAAGGAAGGGTCGAAGAAATACTCTAACCAATGGTATAAGAGATGGTTTAAAAAAGTAAACGTTCTCGATGATAATGCATCTTGATGCGACGTGGATAGTACGGTCTATCCATTCTACCGGATCATATTATGGCATAAAATAACAGATGAGGAGAATTCATGGCTCAAGCGGACCACACAGTGGGGATTGAATACTCACCATTGAAACTTCTACTTGAGAGCCGTATAAGTCCTGATGAAGCTGATATTGGTGTTTTCCCTTCGTCCAAGTCCATGTGACATTATGAACTGGTTGGATTACAAATGACCATTACGGTGGGCCCTAAGAAGGTTTCAACCACTGGCGTCATTAACATTGCTGCTTCCTTTGGTGTGGTCCACTTAAGCCTTAGATCTGCCACATTTTCGGACACCTATAATAAAATGATCTAAGAAAATGAATGGACAGCACGAATAAAACCCCAACATCAAAATAGCCCCACGGAGGTCCTACCTGGACCGAATACGTCCGACAGGGGTGGGACGCGATCAGCGTCCACTGATTACACATAGGCAACGCACCGTAACTTTGTTGTTCCAACTTTCTTTCCCTCGTAACATCGGAGTTTTAGACAAAATCCGTGCCAGTAAAACGGTAGGCCCCACCATAATGTATGTGACTCATCCATGCTGTTCATCTATTTTTATAGATCATTTTATGATATGAGAAACAATATTAGTTATATCCCAATCTCAAGTAGACCACATTATAAGAAAACAGTGTTGAATGAAGGTTGACTATTAAAAACTTTTTGGGGGCATAAAAGATCTGGATCAAGTTGATCTTTGTTTTTACCCTTCATCTGAGTCTTTATGACCTGATCAACTGATTACAGATTGGATATCAAATAAACAGTATAAGGGGTCTTAGTAGCATTTTAATGGTGGATATACAATTAATATTGTTTTCCTGCGGTGTTGTCCACCTGATATTAATATCCCCCTCTTTCTTGGGATGAAGCCCTAAAATGATACGTAAATGGATGAACAGAATGGATGGAACACATACACAGCAACGTCCACCGGGTGGTGGCGGGGGAGTAGCCAATCCGTTTCATCGTTCGAGTACCGTACCATTTCTGACAGCAGAACGCAACGATAACCCGAACGGTCACGGGACAATCAAGTATGGACAAGACTGTCTTATGAATGAGACCTGCGGGGACTTAGGATGCAAGTAATGCATGACCGAAAGGTCGCTGGGACCACCACCATGGTGCCTGGTTGTGTGGAAAGTTGGAGGGTGGGGATATACTGCTATGATGCCGCTGACCGGAAGCGGATTGGCTGGTGTACCACACAACAGCTATAGCTAGTGCATTGACGTCAGTAAGTTCCGTCACTCCCATCACGAGGTATGTGCTATATCTAAACCATTCATTCATTTTATGAGATCCGTGTAAGGCTTGAGGCGAAAAATAAAATAGATCTACCAATCAGGTGGACTACATTGTAAAAAGCAGTGGGAGATTGAACATCTGCCATTGAAACTCTTATGGGGTTCACAAAAGTTTTGGATCAATATGAAATTTGTTTTTTCTCTTCATCCCGGTCTTTGTAACTTCATGAACAAATTGGATGGAAAGTAAATGTTATAGTGGCCTTACTCAATTTTTAACTGTGAAAATCATCATCTCAGCTACTATTTGTGGTGTGGCCCAATTGATCTTTAGATATGATTCATTTTTTGGATAGTACTGTAAAATGATCTCTAAAAATGTGTGAAAAGTATAGGTATAATAAATACATCATTGTGGGGCCCACGTAACTTTGATCTCATTTGAACCATTCATATGACTCAGAGCTCGAGGCGCTTCTGCGCTCGTCTTCGCATGGCTGGTGCATGGTACACCAGCCAATCCGCTTCCGTCTTATGAAGGAGACCTGAGGAGCCTTAGGATGCAACTGCAAGCAATGCATGACCCAAGGTCGTTGGGACCACCACCATGATGCCTTGTTGTGTGGAAAGTTGCATGGTGGGGATACACAGCTATGATGCCCCTGACCGGAAGCGGATTGGCTGGTGTACCACACACCATCTGTATAGCTAGGGCATTGATGTCCGTGAGTTCTGTCGGTCCTACCATGAGATATGTGTTATATCCAAACCGTTCATCCATTTTACGAGATCCTCATAAGGCTTGAGATGAAAAATAAAACAGATCTAATGATCAAGTGGACCACACTGAAAAAAGCTGTGGGGGATTGAACATCTACCATTGAAACCTTTTTTGGAGTCACATAAGTTTTGGATCAATTTGAAATTTACTTTTCCTCTTAATTTAGGTGTTTGTGACCTTATGAATAGATTGGATGAAAAATAAATGTTATGGTGGGCTCTACAAATTGTTAAACCGTGAAAATCATTATCTCTACTCCTATTTGTGGTGTGGACGATATGATTCATTTGTTGGTAATGCTCTATAATGATCTTTTAAAATATATGAATGGTGTAGATATAATAAATACATCACTGTGGAGCCCATATAACTTTGATCTCCTTTGAACCGTTCATACAACTCATAACTCGAGGAATGTCATTGTTCGTCTTCACACGACACGTACCTACAGCGGCTATATAGCTGGTGTGTGTGGTACACCAGCCAATCCGCTTTTGCAGAATAGGTGTGGCCCACTACATTGATTTATTTATTTTATATATGCACTGTTCATCTGTTTTGCCTGATCATAGATCTTAGAGAATGAGCCAAAAAATGAAGAAGATCCAAATCTCAAATCTCAGGTGGACCATACTATGGGAAATACTGTGATTGAATGCCATACTGGTGAAAACTTACTAGGGCCAACTGTAATGTTTGGGAATTGTTTATTTGACACCTATTGATAAGGTCACATGGTTAGTTTTGAACTACGATGTAATGTGTGCCGGAGATCTACATCATCAATTAGATGAACCTTTCCATGGTGGCCATGGGCTTAAAATCAGGCCAATCTATAACATAGGTGGGCCACACCATATACACCAATTGAGAGTAGATGCACGCCCACTGAAACATTCATGATTGTTTATGGGGCCCATGGAGATGTGGCTTAGACATCTAATCCATTCAATGTGTGTGTCCCACTTGGATGAGGGTTCACACTAAATTTCAGACCATTTCAAAAATCAGGTAGGCCCTACTAAGTGATTTAGATGTTTTATGCATGATTTTACATAGTTTCAGTCTTTATGGCCCACGTGAGTTTCAAATACAATTGATTATACAATTGATTTTGAGACATGTCATAACTTAAAAGGAGAGACACAAAATGCATGGTGTGGATGTCCAACACACATGAGGTGGGGCCCACAGATCTCGAACTCATGGGTAGTTCCCATAAGGTCACCTGATCATATACATAGGAGATTCCATGAGGTCGATATCTGTGGAACCCACTTCGAGTTTTTGCCCACTAATGAACAGTGGCAAACACAGCCCTATAAATCAACACTAACACAAGACCACAGCCCAAAGTCACCCACCCAAACCATGGCATCCAAGCTAAGCTTAAAGCTTGTCCTGAACCAGAACACAGGAGAGGTTTTATTTGGAGAAGCTGGAAAAGATTTCATAGATTTTCTCTTCAGCCTCCTAGCATTGCCAATTGGGTACGTTTCAAAGCTCCTCACAAAGCAACGCATGGTGGGATGCGCTGGAAGTCTCTATGATAGCTTTGAAAATCTCACCGTTGATTACATGCAACCCAACTTTGATAAAAATACCATCCTCAACCCCAAGACGTCTATTCCGATGAGCGGTCAGAATCCTCCCCTTCTGTTGCAAGATGGTGCTTCTTCCACCAAATCAAAGTACTACTCATGCGGCAGCTACTACAACTACAGCAATCACTACTTCATCACAGATGTTAAGGACGCGGTGTGTGCATCTTGCAACCAAAAAATGGCTCAGGAGTTTGTCTATGTTAGTCCTAAAGGTGTAGCATCGGGATCAGTCGGTGGAGGAGGGTGCGTTAGGGGTGTGGTGACTTACATGGTGATGGATGATTTAGCGGTGACGCCCATGTCTACCATATCCAGCATTTCTCTACTCAACAAGTACCAAGTCAAGGACGTAAGTGCACTCAAGGAGAAGGTTGTAGAAGTAGGCATGGATGAGGTATTGCATCTCTCTCTTACTCTATAAGTTTGTGTAAGTGCGTCCATCCATCAGTGATCCAAACCGTTGATTCTATGGACCTCATGCACCAAAATCCATAAATCGGATGGAGTTGGACGATGAGGTTGGGTTAATGTTGTTTGGACAAAATTTCTAGAGTTACATGGTGCCCCCCATTTTGTGCTTGGAAGATATAATTGTGGAACTCGTCTTACATGCTAAAAAAAACCGATTGCATATGTTAAAAGTGTCACATGCTTGCTCAACATAAACATGGTGGCCCCAACTGAAATGGGCTTATATGATGTAAGATGCATATTGAATTGAATTGATATAGACCATCCATCATGTGGTTCTCACCGTTAATTTTTAGCCATCTTCATTAAATAATCTTAATCTTTGCTATTTATTTTTTGAAAACACGAATGGTCCATACCAATCATGCTAGAAAAAGTTCGTTCCTTGATATGATCCAAAGTGGAGTATGCACATCCCTCGTGTCTCTTAAAATTTAAGGGGACATTGGGAAAAACTAACGTTGTAACAATATCCCATATTTATTAAATGACACATAGCATGTGGTCCACCTCCAACTTGGTGTTAGGCCAGAGAAGAGGAGGAATTATGTTATCTACTACGTGAGAGGAACTCTAAACTCTGTTCAAGTGAACTATTTCACAACGAAAAAGGAACTACTAAGCGTAGTATTTGCTTTGGATAAGTTTAGGTCCTACTTAATAGGATCTAAGATCATCATTTTTACTGATCATGCGGCACTGAAGTATTTTTTTTTTTTCTAGAGGATGTCAAACCATGTTTGTTAATGTAGATCTTTTTTATCCAAGAATTTGACATAGAAATGCGAAATAAGAAAGGAGTAGAAAACGTAGTAGTTAACCATCTCTCTCGTATCGCAAATGTAAAAAATTCATGCAATTAAATGATCATAACCTTTTTAATGTGCACTATTTTGCTACATTGATTTTTGCAACCCATAGATAAGATGATTAGCATTATCAAACTAAACTTAGGTCACACTTGTACCCACTAATACCCCTACAATATTGATCATAATGTGGGATTTAATATTTATTTAATTTTATCTCATTAGATTTGATGCATGATTTGTTTATACTTCCATTTGTTAGGGTTTGGATCTTTTAAGGGCTTCCTTGGAGTCGAAGACAGTACTCACTGACGTCTTTGGAGAGAAGCCGAGAGAAGTCAAAGAACTGACGTCTTTGGAGAGAAGCGGAGAGAAGTCGAAGAAAGCGCAGCCTAATGAATAATAGTAGAAAAGATAAAAAGAGTGTGCACCGGGCATCTCCTATTGTAAATTGGTGTTGTGGGGGAATCTTATGCCCATTTTCCGCCTTGGAATTTCCAAGTAACATTAAATGCTGCTGAGACATGTTAGTTATAAAATATATTTATATGTACTTTTCTTTTTATACGTTTTTTAAGAACATTTGGTTGAAAATGTTTACGGTGTTAAAGAAGTACAGCAGTTTGAAGTTCAGATTGATCATAGTAGTTTATAAGTGCATTCTTAAACCACAATTTTGTTTCAATGTTCAAAATCATTTATATGATGAGACTTACTGTAGATGGATGTGATACCCCTCTTAGATTCAAAACCATGACCATTTCACTCTTTTCATATATAGGCCCTAACACAGTTTAACCCCATACCTGACTTGGCTCAATCCTATAAGGCCAGGGCCAACCTTTTTAGCCTGATCAGGGCTAGGGCTAGGGGTATGAGTGAGGTAGGGCCAATTCTAGCCACGCTCTAGTCAGGCCCATTCCCACCCCTAACTATTGAGCCACTTGATAAAGTATTAGGATACTTGGACCATCCGTTATGTTTGTTCTACCTCTTACATGCCAGCGTAAAAAACCAATATGGACATCACTAATCCAATCAATCCATTTATGATAAAAATTAAAATAAATTTTTTTGGTAAAAAATTAATGATATTTTAGAAACTAAAAATAAATAATATTTTGGAAAATTTCTTATTTTTATTTCACGAGGTTTGAGAATTTTTAAAAATATAGAAAATATGTAATCATGATATATTCTCGCCGTTGGTTTTTTGGAAACGGAGTAGCCACTCCCCTGGTGGTCGGTGTTCTGTGGGCCCCACCATGATCTATGTATTTCATCCATTCCGTTCATCCATTTTTACAGATCATTTAAGTGCTTGATCTGAAAAATGAGAGGGATATAAATCTCAGATGAACCACACCACATGAAAACAATAGTGAGTGGATCCATCATTAAAATCCTCCTAAGATCCAATGTACTGTTTATTTGACATCCAAGATGTTGATTAGGTCATACAGGCCAAGATGAAGGGAAAAAACAAAGATCAGCATGATCCAAAACTTTTATGGCCCCCAAAAAGTTTTTAATGGTCGACATTCATTCAATACTGTTTCCAGTAATGTGGTCCACTTGAGATTGGGATATACTCATTTTTGGTCTCATGCCATAAAATGATCTAGAAAAATAGATGGACGGCATGGATGAAACACATAAATCATGGTGGGGTCTACAGAGCACCGATCACCAGCCATTGGCTGGTGGCAGGGAGAGTAGCCAATCTGTTTCCCTTACCCGGGCTGTGTGGGGTCCACAGATATGTCCCTAACAAATCCACCCTGTCCATCTGTTTTGAAAGAACACAATAGGACGGGTATAAAAATCAGGCAGATCCAAAACTCATGTGGGACATACCACATGAAACAGTAGACTTGTTCCGGACATGTCTGTAGCCCCACACTGCCCCGGCAAAGGTACATCTCCGCGCTGGGGTCACAGACAATTCACTTCCAACACCGCAAAGATAAACTTTGTAGACATCACATACAGTGGCTGTATGAATACAGCCGTTCTTTTTCTGCCGAAGTCTGTATAATATTAGTGGGACACAATATAGGCCTGATTTTAATATTAGTCATGCTCACTGTCTACCCATTGCAGAGCATCTGATCTAATATGCACCGCAGCTGCATCGTACCGCCTTTAAAATAATTTTAAAAAGAAAATGAAAAAGAAATCTTGTCAGAATACCGCCTCCTATGGCAAAGTGAATAATTAAAGGCACGCATGTCACCACCTATTAACCCAGAAACCGATTACCTACCATCAAAGCACCACAACCATTAGGATATCTGTGCCGTTAAAACAGTAGATCTCACCACAAAGATCATCCTTCCAAAAAATCAGGCTGATCCAATCTCAAGGTAGGCCATACCAGCAATGGTCATCAGACCATCAGGGGACCATTCTCTCTGATGTTGTGGCTTATCAGATGAGCCGACCTGCATGGTATGTTTTTATCTGGGCTACCGTTTTCACGGCGCAGATTTCTTAAATAAATAGTATCTCTGTGCAGAAATGGATTGATACCACCATGTACGGAGCGTGCCATCCACTCTTTTTAAAATGAAAATTCGGTACGTTTTCTTTCTAAAGTGCTTTTTTTCGTTGATTCTCCTGACGTGGTGACTTCTCCGTGGAATTTCCTACCTATGGAAAGATGGGATACAACGAGGAATTTCAGTCCTAGCCAAAGAAATAGGGATGCGAGAAAACAAGGTTGCCCTTTATGTCAGACCGTACTGCGGGTCTGGCCACCGAAGTCAGACTGCTTATTGAGTTATTCGATACTAGGGGTGTACATCAAGTTGAACCCAGTGGAGCTGGCCTGTCGGCTCGGTTCGGTCAGGAGCTCGGTATAGGTCCAGTGGCTTGGCCACTAGCTGACCTCAGTTTGAACTTGGCTTGGCTTGGTCCTCGAGCCCAATCGGTCAGATCAACTCGGTTCGGTCAACAACTCAAGTCAGTTTGGTTTGGGTTCGAGCCAAGTTCGAGTTGAGTTTGCCTGTGCAGTATTTTCACAAACATCTGGATTGCGCCTTCAAAATTCCATTGTCTATAAAATAACAGCAAATTTTTTTCATGTATTTGATCAAATACCTTCCAAGCAACATAAAAATTCAGAAAAAAAAAAATGGTATTTGTTTCATATACATACCTTCCTTGCCACCATCCACAATTCGTTGAGTCATTTCATCAAACACTTGGTGAACAACATCAATATCAAAGTAACCGAGTCACCGAATTAGTTCGATTTGAATTCCATTCGAGCTGGGTTCGATCTGAGTCAAGTCAAGCTAGGGCTAGCTCAAACTCGGCTCAAACTCATTTTCGAGCTCAAAAAATAAGCTCGACTTGGCTCGAACTTACCTTCAAACCGAGTTGAATCGAGTTTTTTCGAGTTGAGCCGAGCGAGCTAATCGAGTTAGCTCGGTTCGTGTACACCCCTACTCAATACGCTTTTATCGTACCAAGTAAACTATGCTTTGCCTAATGTGAATATATTTGATTTATCCACGCCGGTCATCCTTTTTTTCATCTCTGGGTTGATATCAAAATTGAAGCATATCCTAAGCTCAACTGAACCACACGACAAGAAACAGTTCGAATAATGATTTCCACCACAGAAACTTTTGTACAGCCTATAGTTATGTTTATTTATCATCCAACATGTTCATAAGATCACATAGACATGGATGAAGAGAAAACACAAATATCAGCTTGATCAAAAACTTCTATGACCCTAAAAAATTCTTCAATAGTAGACGTTCAAATAACACGGTTTCCTTTGGTGTGATCCACTTTAATTTTGGATATGCTAATTTTCTGTAGTCAAGCACTAAAATTATCTGGTAAAATTGATGGACGAAGCGGATAGAATACATATATCACAGTGGGCCCCATAGTTTACTCAATACTCTTAGTGTACTGAGCTAATCGGTACGCAATCCGCTTCCCTGGCCACAACCAAGACGGTGCGGTACTGACCATGGGTCCGCCTTGATATATTTATTCTATATCTGCACTCTTCATCCAATTTTTTCGGATCACGTTAGGACATGAGCTCAAAAAAGTAAAGAATGGTTAGCATCATCAAACTAAACTTAAGTCCCACTTGCACTCACCAATAACCCACAATATTGATCATATGATATGGGATTCAATAATTTTATTTAATTTTATCTTATTATATTTAATGTATGATTTATTCGTGATTTTATTTGTTAGGGTTTGGCTCTCCTAAAGGCTTCCTTGGAGTCGAAAATAGCACACAATGGCATCTTTGGAGAAAGTGCATGTGGTGTAGAAATATTGCAACATAATCAACAAGCATCTCCTATTGTAAGTTGGTGTTGTGTGGGAATCTCATACGCATTTTCTACATTTGGATTTCCCGACAACATTACTGGATGGTAGGAGATGTTAGTCATAGAATATTATGTTGTTCTTTTTTATACCTTTCTAAGCATATTTGGTTGAAAATATTTATGGTGTTTATTATCTTTAATATAAAAAAAAGAATGCGGATCCTCTGTTTCGTAGAAACAGCGAGCAGCTAAATCCAATATTATTATTGGTCTACGTCACTGTAAGTGCCACATCACCGGCGTTTTTTAATATATTAAAATAATTTTACAATTTCAGGAAAAGTTTAACCCGTTAGACGGTTTCCTCTGGAAATCGGATTGCATATCGATTACGGTTAGAGGTGGGCATCGGTCCTGATCGGAGCGGATTGGGATCAACCCGATCAGATCCGAAATGGCCATGGATGGACCCGGACTCGATCAGATCCGGAATCAAATCCGGGTCACTTGACCCGAACAGATCCGATACATAATTCGTCTGACCCGAACAGAGTCCAACTCGGTCAGAGAAACCGAGTCTGATCGAGTTGGGTACGATTCGGATTCGTATGAATTTAATTTAATTTTTCATATAATGTGGCCCACTTCAACCTTTAATATATGTTATTTTTTTTCTCAATGCCTTAATTGATATGTCAAAATGGATAAACGGTTTAGATAAAACATATACATCAAGGTGGGCCCCACATAGCTATACAAAAACTATCCGTTTTTGTGTTTATGTTTTTACTGAACGTATAAAATAACGTGCACTGCACGAAAGCACCCAGCTTCTTTTTTATATATGTACAGTGAGTGGGACTTGCTGTAATGAACTTAGCAAGTTATGTGGGTCTTATCATGGGGTATGTGTTATATCTAAACCGTTCATCTATTTGGTAAGCTCGTTATAAGGCTTACAATGAAAAATAAGACAGATATAACTATCAAGTGGACCACACGAAATATTTAATGGTGAAAATCATTTGAGGCTGCTACTTGTGGTGTGGTCCACATGATCTTTGGATATTAATTATTTTTTAAATAATATACTAAGATGATCTCTAAAAACATATGAACGGTGTAGATATAATAAATACATCACTATAAGGCCCATATACCTTTAATCTCCTTTGAACCGTTCATACAACTCGGAGCACGAGGAGCGCCGGTCTCGTCCTTGCACAGAAACGGACTGGCTTACTCCCGCCTGTTGACGTGCCGTGCAAGTAACCCATTTTCATATCTGAGTGAACTCTGTTGGGGCCCACCATGAATGCATGTGGTGTATCCATGCCGTCCATTTGTTTTTTCAAATTATTTTAGCTGTTGAACCCAAAATTGATGAATATTCAAAGCTCAAGTGGACCACACCATAAGAAAAGGTAAAAATATTATTTTTTACTCCGGATCTGGCCGGATCGGAACGGTCCGGATCTATTCGGATCGGGTTTTCGGATCGGAACGGTCCAGATTAACCACTATCCGATCTCGATCCGAAAACTAGTCGGATCTAAATGATCTTACCCGATCCTACCCGATCCAGGCCGTCGGTTCTGTTCGGAACGGGTCTGATCGGGTCGGATTCACCGGATCGGTTAAAAAATGCCCACCTCTAATTACGGTACGCTTTTGCTCTTACAGTCCCGAGTAAACTCAGTTGGGCCCACCTTGTATGTATGTAGTCTATCTCGGCCATCCATCCGTTTTTCTATCTATTTAAGGGGTTGATCCCAAAATTGAACTATATCCAAAAGTCAAGTGGATCATACCACAGTAGACAGTGGGGATAATGATTTCCACCGTGGAAACCTTGCTATGCCTCACAGTGAAGTATTTGTCATCCAACCTGTTCATAAGATCATACAGGCATGGATGAAGAGAAAACACAAATATAAGCTTGATCCAAAACTTTTGTAGCCCCCAAGAAATTTTCAACAGTAAACGTTCAATTCAATTGTTTCCTATGGTGTGGTCCATTTGAACATTGTATATGCTTCATTTTTTGTCTCAAGCCTTAAAATTATCCGGTAAAATTGATGAACGGAGTGGATAAAATACATAAATCATGGTGGACCCCACAGAGTTTACTTGGTACCTAACGTAGTGAGTTACTACGAAATCCATTCCTTTCATTCAGGGATTCAGCGCACGGGTTGAGTAGTGCAGCCGGACTCCTACCAAAGTTATGTCACCTTGTTACATGGGTCCCACCATGATGTATGTTTTGTATCCACACCATCCATCCATTTGGAGAGATCATTTTAGGGCATGAGAAATAGAATAAATCAGATCCAAAACTCGAGTGGACCCTACCACAAAAAACAGTAGAGAGAGTCACACCCACCATTAAAAACTTCTAAGGGTCACAAAAGTTTTGGATTAAGCTGATATTTTTGTTTTCCCTTCTTCGATGTCTGTGTTAACTTAGGGCATGTTTGGCCAGGTGACTTAGGAGAGAGTAGGAGGGATGGGATGGTAAAATCCTGGGATATGCCAAATGAGCCAAACAGACCTAGTGAACTTATCCCGGGATATAGCTAGCCAACCCATGGATCTTAAACCAATCCACTCACATCACCATCATTACCTTAAAATTGATCCCATCCCTCCTAATCCGGTTCAATCTGGGGCGTGTTTGGATGGACGGATTGGAAGGGATTGGAAGGTAAAATCCCGGGATATGCCAAATGTACCAAACAGACTCGTGAACTTGTCCCGGGATATAGCAATCCCATGGATCTTAAACCAATCCACTGACACCACCATCATTACCTTACAGTCCATCCCATCCCACCTAATCCCATTCAATCCAGCCAGCCAAACAGGCCCTTAAGGTCCACCATGATTTTTATTTAAGTTTTATTTGGGGATTCAGCGCACAAGTTGAGTAGTGAGACTCGCTACTAAAGTGACATCAGTTGTTATGTTGGTCCCACCATGATGTATGTTTTGTATCCACATCGTCCATCCATTTGGAGAGATCATTTTAGGGCATGAGCCAAAGAATAAATCAGATCCAAAACTTGAGTGGACCCCACCATAGAAAACAGTGAAGAGAGTACGCTCACCATTAAAAACTTCTAAGGGCCACAAAAGTTTTCGATCAAGATGATATTTGTGTTTCCGCTTCTTTAATATCCGTGTTAACTTATGAACATGTTAGATCTCAAATAAAAATCACAATGGACCTTAAGAAGGCTTCAACAGTGAACGTCACTCTCCTCACTATTTTCTATGGGGGGTTCACTCTAGCTTTGGATCTACCTCATTCTTTTGATCATGCCCTAAAATGATCTCTTTAAATGGATGGACAGTGTGGATACAACACATACATCATGGTGGGCCCCACCGAACTTGGTGGCATCACTTCAATAGCGAGTCTAGCTACTCAACATGTTGATAGCTAATCCGCCTCCAATTTCTTTCTTCTAAAATTTAATTAGGTCATGTCATCTCACGACAATTTTATAAGATTAAAAAATATTTACAAAATTTGATTGATTAGCAAGGAATATTAACTGCGACCTAGGATGAGTGATATCCGTAGGATCCTCACCGTGGGCCCACCTTGATCTATGCGTTGTATATCTACTCCATCCATTTGTTTTCTCATATTATTTTAAGACTCGACTTGAATCGGTACTTGTGATATGGGATATGGTTAGATTCAGTCCGAATTAGTCCAGGCCAGACTCGGACTCGGATCGGGTTAGGCATGCTGGACTCGGTACCGAGTCAGGTCAAGTGCGGGTCAGGCCTATTTCAAAACCGAATCGAGTCGGGTCAGCCCTAACTTGGTTTGAACTCGATGCCCACCTCTAACCATGATGGTTGTTTTTTTATCCACATTGTTTATCCATTTTGCCCACTTACATCAAGGCATGAGTTTAAAAATAGATAGATCAATATCTCAAGTGGACCACACCATATAAAAAGTGGTGATTGAACACATACCATTATAAACTTCGTAGAGCCCAATGTAATGTTTATTTTCCATCCAACCAACTGATAACATCACAAAGACATGGATGAAGAGAAACACAAATATCAGCTTGATCCAAAACTTTTGTAGCCCCCAATAAATTTTTAATCTTTTAATCATCCATGTTACTTATGGTGTGGTCCACCTGAGATTTGGATCTTCTTCAACTTTGTGCTCATGAACTACAATGATTTGTAAAAATGGATGAAAGGTGTGGATAAAATACATACATCGTAGCAATGGAGCCAATAGAGCTTTTCCAATAACACATAGTACTGCAGTTGGTGGTATATGCTACCAGTGTCCCCTTTGTCAAAGCCACTAGTATGAGCAAATAGTCAGTGGCTCAAGTGGGCTATATTATAATGTTTTTTTGGAAAAATCAACCTAGACCACAAGGTGCGTCACCTCATTTTACGCCACAGGCCGAAAAAATCAGTTCTATCAATAATTCAGGTTGACCACATGATTGTAAAAAGTGTATAGACAATCCTCGCCTTCCAAATTGTTTCCATTAGTCTGGCCAAAGTGATTCATGTATCGGTATGATTTTTGGCAAAATGTTTTTTATTTTTATTTTTTAATAATCTAGTTGTTGAAGTGGATTTTGATGTAAGTATAATGTTTGACACTTTAAAATAACGGGTGGACATCTCTCTCCCAACTATATCCTTTAGTGTGTATCTTTAGGCTTAGACTTAATAGCCAGTGGTTATAGTTGATATTACATAAACATCCCAGTGGGCCCCGAAAAAATCAAGATCATGCCCCATACAACACACACACACACACACAAACTCTCTTTTACAATTGGAGAAGTATGGGGTATTAAATTTTGAATTTTTAGCGGGGGCCCACCATGATGTGTACGCAAAACCCATTCTGACAATTAAATGTGTAATCATTTAGGCTCGAATTCAAAAAAATTCGGTCAACACGAGATTCATGTGAACCACACTAAAGAAAATATTTGGAAGAGAGACATCCACCCCTGAAATTTATAGCACCCACCATGATGATTATATAAAATGGACACATTAGTTTATTGAATGGAACCTCATCATTTTGTGTAATGGAACCTTATCACTTTGTCAAGTGAACCTGTCACTTTGTCTATTGAAACCCTGTCATTTTATTTGAAAAGCCGCTACTTTATCTGGTGAAATCCTGTCACTTTGCATAATAACATCGTCACTTTTTCTAGTGGAACCAAGTCACTTTATTCGAAAACTCATCATTTTATCAAGCAAAACCCTATCAATTTGTCTGGTAACCCCATCACTTTATCTAGTGGAACATCGTTACTTTGTCTAGTGGAACCCCTTACTTTGTCCAATAATCATGTCACTTTGTCTATCAGAACCTTGTCACTTTGTCTAGCACCCATTTCACTTTATCTAGAGAAATCTCGTCACTTTGTCTAGCAACCTCGTCACTCTTTGTAAAACCTCGTCACTTGATACAGTAGAACTTTGTCACTTTGTTCTACTAAATAGTCTTTTTGTCTAGTAGAACCTCATCACTTTGTCCAATCACTTTGTCTAGTAAACCTCGTCACTTCGTCCAACAGTCTCATCACTTTGTCTAGCAACCTCATCACTTTGTCTAGTGGAACTCAGTCACTTTGTCTTCCAATCTTGTCACTTTGTTTAATAGAACTAGGTCACTTTGTTCGGCAACCCATCGCTTATTTGACAATCTGAAACTTTGTCTAATAGAACCCTATTTGCTTTGTCTCGTTTAACCTTATTAATTTGTTTAGTGGAAGCATGTTGCTTTGTCAAGTAACCTCGTCACTTTGTTTAGTATAACTTTGTCACTTCGTCTAATAACTCCGTCACTTTGTTCAATGAACCTCGTCACTTTGTCTAATGACTAAGAAAAAATTGTCGACAATGGATGGTTTATATTGTCAGTGGCCTCACATGATTTAACGCCCACGTTGAATTGTCTTATTACCATGAAAACTATTCATTATATTTTGTTCCTGAAAGCTATGCTTAATTATCTTAATGTTTAGTAAATCTTGGGGGTTGTACCTCACTAGGATAGCCATTGATGCTATCAAACCATATTCAGTGTATAGGACATGCAGATGATGAGCATGTTAGTGTTCACGTGGAATAGGAGCAAGATGATCTTACAACTCTTTATTCATAATTTCATTCGTATTTAATTTGTATTATCTTATATTGTAAAAACTTAAGACATTGGTTTGTATAAGCCTTCAGGTAGCCACTCGATTATTTTGTTATGTATATTTGGACTCCCTCTTATACTTAATTTGTTTCTATTCCGCTAAATTGCTAACTCTAATAAAGAAAAAAATGTACGTGAAATTTGGGCTATATTTAAAAGTTAACACTCGGGTTTTTGGAAAACTAATAGTGTCACGCCCCAAACCTAGAAATCGGGCTCACAAAATTCTCGATTGCCGAATCTGGTGCTGACAGCCTCCGTAGTACCCCATTCTCGGCTCTCAGTGCCCATACGCCACATTCCGATCCTTGGATCTTACAAGAAGGATTTTTCAACGTACATTTGTCTCATAAGAAGCATAATCAGAAGTTTACCCAAATCACAAAGGCAGCATCATTATCACATATCCATTAATATAAATAGTTGAATACAATGCTGGAAGGTAAATACATATATCAAAAATCAAAGCTCCAGAAGATAGCTGTACGCTCCAACCTCAACGCTGCTGCGACCTAACGCCACCTGCATGCATCTATCATGCATAAGCTTATAGAAAGCTTAGAGGCTGGTGTAAGTGTGTGCGATGCACGTGCCAAGCATCTAAATATCAGAGTATGCGGAAATATGCTGGTAAGTATCATCAGCCTCATCCAGGCTATGCGATGCAAAAACATAATAAGCCAATATCATATACTGAGGAAACAATGTAGATCAACTATACAATGCAGAGATATAGTAAGCCAAATATCATATACTAAGAATGCAATGCAATATACAAATCATGACGAGCCTTCGAATACCTTCAACCTCATCCATGCCATGTAAGTGCAAAGATATAGCAACCCAAAATGCCATATACCGCGGATATAATGCAATATGCGATCCGAATGAAATGACCAAGCTAGAGTGTGAAGTCGGGATGATAGTACATAGTATCGCAGGCTATGGGGTCCACTACAAATGACTTCTATCTAAACCAGTCCCATACCTAAATTTAGATAGTCAGACTTAATGTGGTAAACTCCTGATCCTAGGTTAGTCGTGCTCCTAACAAAAATCCTGACCGTTTCGAAGGTATACATATCAAATTAGTTGCGCACTACCAGCTCGAGTGGATAGTGAATGAATGAATGAATGAGTAAGATGCTGAGTATACAACTCCCACTCAATAAGTCCACATATCAACATCATACATTCTGGGATCATCATAGGGGTCTAGTACACTCTACATACAATCGCCGCCCACTGAACGTGCAACCATGCAAGTAGAAGAGATCTCACTATCCGCCTGACCAGTAATCAACCAATATCTACCCGGCACGTCGATAGCGGACCCAATTACGAGCTGGTCAAACTCAGCTTAGCTTCAGAGCAACTAAAATTATATTAATTATTGCCATTAAATATTGTCCACTAATTAATCCTTGAATCTTTAATTACATTAACACCAAAAAAATAAATAATAACAACATTCATTGAATTTTAATTAATTTCTAAATAAATAAGGATAAAAGTCTTCAATGTTGCCCAACTGATTCTTCATATACAAATCCTGCAAAATAATCTATACGGGTGTGAGCACGACGGCTCGTAGGGTCACATCCCAAAATTGAAAACTCTACGGTAACACCAATACAACTCAATAAAATAAATATGATCAATTACGAGTATTAAATCGGCATTTTACATGATAATAATAACAATTTGTATTTTATAATAACAAAATAAGATATACAGTCAACTAAAATCCTTTTTGTTTCAATCCAGGGTAGAGCACCCGTATGTATTGATCCTTTTAGGGAATGACCCTCGGCAGAACACCGATGTTGATCCTTTTAGGAAGCACCTGATGAATAAACTTTTAGGGTAAATACCCAGGGCAGAACACCCGTATGTGTTGATCCTTTTAGGGAATCACCGAGGGCAGAGTACCCATGCCGATCCTTTCTGGAATGACCCTGGGCAGAGCACTCGTACCATGCCGATCCTTTCGGGAATGACCTTAGGCAGAGCACCCATAAAAATATAATGATCCTTTTAGGGTAGAGCACCCATAAAAATATAATGATCTTTTTAGGGCAGAGCACTCATAAATTCAAATACATTATTCATCATGTAATAATAAGGAATTAATTACAATTTGATCACATAACGATAATTAATTGAAATCAAGTAATAACTCAAATAAATTACCTTTATATTGTGCAATTAAGAATCAAATAAAATAATCTGTAACTAATGATATTAATCAAATAAATTGAATACATAACAAATAATCAAATTAATTTATATATTAACCTAAATTTTCCAACAGAGAATATCACCTACGTGCTATGGAAAAATAGTGTGATGGGAGGAAAATAATCTGAAGCGATGCTAATTTCTACGTGTACTAACTTGGATTGACCAACTCTGAACTCGACCCGACTTGGGAAGTAGAACTTCATATAAATGTGTCAATCTCCATAAAAATCAGATGTTATAGAAGGATCTTCAGGTTAGCTCGTACTCGGCGAGCTGAGTTGCACTCGGCAAATTTAGTCAACTTGGTGGAACGGCTCGATATACGCTACCTCCACTCAGGATCTCTCTCTCTCTCTCTCTCTCTCTCTCTCTCTCTCTCTATAGAATAGTTGCAAGAGATGCTGGAAAAACCAACAACGCATCATTGGGGATTGAGTCAGTGAGTCACGAACTCGATGTTGAACCCTCACGGATACTCTCCCTTCTCCTGATCTCTCTTTTTCTTCTCACAATCTTTCTTTTATGATTTTCTCTATGGTTTTCTATAGATAGCATGAGAAATGGGGTATAAAAATAATGTCAGGTGAGTTGGTGGGTTCTGAGTTTGAGAGTTGTGTCTTCCGCGCGTTTGAGGAGTCGTAAAGAGAAAAAGAACGTGGGCATATGCAAACTTCTGATTGACTGTCACGGGGAGGACTGCTGGAGGGCCGATGGCCATTGGATGAAGGATTTTGAATGGCTGAGATTGTGTGGAAAGACCTCACATGGATTGGGAAGAGAAGAAGCCGTGTTATAAAAACGGAAGGCTTCCTTGCGCATGTAGAACTCGGGATGATAGGTGGGGTCCATTGAGATGTATGACGAAGGATTTAAAACATTCATTTATTTTGTCAGGTTGAGATGGGTTGGGAGTTCAAGAATGAAGCAGATCTGAAACTCTGGTGGACCGCACAGTTGGAATCCAGGGAAGAGTTTTCAATGGATGGAATTACTTCAAGGTCCGAACATGATGGATGGTTTGGATTATGCTGTGGGTCCCAACATGACAAATGGTTGATGGTCATAGCTCGGGTCGTGTGAGTACTGGCCGAAGAAGAAGGGAGAGAGGAGCGGGAGATGGGGTTGGTTACGATGAGATGAGTGCACGTCACTTTGTTTTGTTTTTTTTTTTTTAAATTTTAAAGTGGGCCCCATAGGAATGATGTGACAGATCCACACCGTTCATCAGTTTTGCTGGATGATGTTAGGACATGGACCACGAAATGAGGTAGATTCAAGGTTAATGTGGGCCACACCAAAAGAAAAAAATGGGATATAGTTCCCACCGTTAAAAAAGTAGACGGGTTGTTATATTCTACCCTCCTTAACAAAAATTGCATCCCCAAACTTTATTATGCCAATACCTAAATAAAAATTGCGTGGTGGGTTTGTGAATGACGTAGTTTGTGCTAACATTTACTTTAGTTGTGGTGCCTCTTCTGGTGATAGTGTGTTATGAAATTATTCGTAGAAACCTACTCTCTTCTGATAGTGCAACAACATAATCAAGGGTTGACGTCAATGTTATGAAGGTCTTTGATTATTATTATTATTAGTAGTACGTTGAAGATTTTATAGGATTACAAGGAATATTAGATACTCTAAAGACTTACACATGAAGATCAAGAGGATAAGAGCTGTGATATGTACCAAGGTTGTAATAAAAAAAAAAAAAAAAAAAAAAAAATCAGATTTTGAGGACATTGTTCCTGCTAATGTTTCTGGTATTTTCAGGTATCGGATTGGTCTAAAACTTTTTATAATGATGCATTTATTAGTATATCATAACTCTATAAAATTTCAGCTTAATCCAAAGTTTACAAAAAATCCTAAAATTTAGAAAATTAAGTTTGCTCAAAAGCAAATAATTTCTGACCAGTATACACATAAATTAAAATCGGTATAGGAGAAACCTAGAATTATATTTTTATATTATTTTTTTTTTTATAAAACTACACTTATTAATCTACATCTAAAATTTTGAATCGCCTTAAATGGAGTTATAATTAATTAATTATGATTTTTATAATTCAGGTGTTTTCTGCTTACTATTGTTGTCCAACTTATCATAGTAAGTTAAAAATTCTTAAAAATTCCTTAGGATCCAGTTTTGAGCTGTTAGTTCAATGTTAAGCCTAAATAGTATCAAATTTGATGTTATACAGATACAAAGGGTTTTCTAAGTTCATATTTTATTTTAATTTTCATTTCATCACAAAAGTAAATAATCCTATATTTGGATCTCTAATTCAATCTCTATCATAGGCCTTAAAATTGATTCTAGCCTGAGCTTAATCAAATCATTAGTGTAACATATATCAAAGGTCCTCGTGAGAATCTAAAACCTAAGCTTTGATACCCATCTGTCACGCTCCGAAAATCGGAACCCGAGTTGGCCAGGCCCGAACCCGAATTTCAGGATTGTGAGTTGTATTTAAATATTTCATGCATTTTCAAGGCAATCAGAGCAACTAAAATGATATTAATCATTGTCTTTAAATATTGTCCACTAACTAATCCTTGAATCTTTAATTACATTGACATAAAAAAAAAAATAATAACAACATACATTGAATTTTAATTAATTTCTAAATAAATAAGGATAATAGTCTTCAATGTTGCCCAACTGATTCTTCATATACAAATCCTACAAAATAATCTATACAAGTGTGAGCACGACGGCTCGTAGGGTTACATCCTTCCCAAAATTGAAAACTCTATGTTAACATCAATACAACTCAATAAAATAAATAGGATTAATTACGAGTATTAAATCGGCATTTTACATGATAATAATAACAATTTATATTTCATAATAACAAAATAAGATAATATAGTCATTTAAAATCCTTTTTGGTTCAATCCAAGGCAGAGCATCCATGTGTATTAACCCTTTTATGGAATGACCTTCGGCAGAGCACCAGTGTTGATCCTTTTAGGACATGACCCTCGGCAGAGCACCTGGTGAATAGACTTTTAGGGTAAATACCCAGGGCAGAGCACTCGTGTGTGTTGATCCTTTTAGGGAATCACCTAGGGTAGAGCACCCGTGCCGATCCTTTTGGGAATGACCCTTAGCAAAGCACCCGTACCATGCCGAGCCTTTTAGGAATGACTCCGGGTAGAGCACCCATAAAAATATAATGATCCTTTTAGGGCAGGGCACCCATAAAATTATAATGATCCTTTTAGGGTAGAGCACCCATAAATTCAAATACATTATTCATCATGTAATAATAAGGAATTAATTACAATTTGAGCACATAATAATAATTAATTGAAATCAATTAATAACTCAAATAAATTACCTTTATACTATGCAATTAAGAATCAAATAAAATAATCTGCAACTAATGATAATAATCAAATAAATTGAATACATAACAAATAATCAAATTAATTTATATATTAACCTAAAATTTTCAATAGGAAAGATCACTTACTTGCTATGGAAAAATAGTGTGATGAGAGGAAAATAATCTGAAGCGATGCTAATTTATACGTGTACTAACTTGGATTGACGAACTCTGAACTCGACCCAACTTGGGAAGTAGAACTTCATATAAAGGCGTTCATCTCCATAAAAATCAGATGTTATAGAAGGATCTTCAGGTTAGCCCGTACTCGGTGAGCTGAGTTGCACTCGGCAGACTCAGTCAACTTGGTGGAACGGCTCGATATACACTACCTCCACTCAGGATCTCTCTCTCTCTCTCTCTCTCTCTCTCTCTCTCTCTCTCTCTAGAATAGTTGCAAGGGATGCTGGAAAAACCGACAACGCATCATTGAAGATTGAGTCAGTGAGTCATGAACTCGATGTTGAACCCTCATGGATACTCTCCCTTCTCCTGATCTCTCTTTTTCTTCTCACAATCTTTCTTTTATGATTTTCTCTATGATTTTCTATAGATAGCATGAGAAATGGGGTATAAAAATAATGTCAGATGAGTTGGTGGGTTCTAAGTTTGAGCGTTGTGTCTTTCGTGCGTTCGAGGAGTCGTAAAGAGAAAAAGAACGTGGACATATGCAAACTTCTGATTGACTGTCACGAGGAGGACTGCTGGAAGGCCGATGGCCATTGGATGAAGGATTTTGAATGACTGAGATTGTGTGGAAAGACCTCACATGGATTGAGAAGAGAATAAGTCGTGTTATAAAAACGGAAGGCTTCCTTGCACATGTAGAACTCGGGATGATAGGTGGGATCTATTGAGATGTATGACGAAGGATCTAAAACATTCATTTGTTTTGTCAGGTTGAGAAGGGTTGGGAGTTCAAGAATGAAGCAGATCTGAAACTCTGGTGGACTGCACAGTTGGAATCCAGGGAAGAGTTTTCAACGGATGAAATTGCTTCAAGGTCCGAACATGATGGATGGTTTGGATTATGCTGTGGGTCCCAACATGACAAATGGTTGATGGTCACAGCTCAGGTCGTGCGAGTACTGGCCGAAGAAGAAGGGAGAGAGGAGCGGGAGTTGGGGTTGGTTACGGTGAGAGGAGTGACGTGTGTCACCACATCACTTTGTTTTGTTTTGTTTTTAAACAAAATTTTAGAGTGAGCCCCACAGGAATGATGTGACAGATCCACACCGTTCATCAGTTTTGCTAGATGATGTTAGGACATGGGCCAGGAAATGAGGTAGATTCAAGGTTTAAGTGGGCCACACCAAAAGAAAAAATGGGATATAGTTCCCATCGTTAAAAAAACAGACGGGTTGTTACATTCGTGGGCCACATAAGTTTTGAATCAAGCTAATATTTTAGTATTTTCAACTCATCCTAAGCAAAAATTACCTCAAGAAGGGCATGGATCACATATGAACGTCTATGATTTCCATAGAGATTTCAATAATGGACATTTTCATATTAATTTGAGTTTTGGATCTAGTTCATTTTTATATGGAAAATATAGATGTACAGGATAAGTTCTCACAAACATCACAGTGGCCCACGTAGCTTCTGACTGCAGCTGTGACAAGTGGTCTGCTTTAGAAAAGAAAAAAAGAATCCTACTCCACCATCTCTGGCCATGAACAGCAGTTCTCTGGTGGGCCCAACGTGATGTATATGTTTATCGCCGTTGTCCCTCGATCATTTTAAAGTATGAGCACAAAAATAAAGTTGATCCGAATGCTCTAGTGAGCCACACTATATATGACTCTTGCATTTAATACAATCCAAGCTTATTATTTAGTGTGGTCCACTTGAGAAGAGAAAAGGATTTGCTTTATCATTTGGTAAGGGCCTTAACAGTCTTGAGTGAGGCCCAATCTAACCTAATCTGCTCCCGTGCAACACATTCCAAGTATAGAGAGATTTTTTTTTAAAAAAAGTGTTGTATGTAGAACTTCCATGGACCGAGCACGACAATCTGCACTCAAAATAATAACAGCTGAGTATAAAACATATATTGGCCCCACGAGTACCGTCCAGTAGAGACGTGGCATGAAATGCAATCCGCATCCCATTCTTATTGAGCATGAAAGTTTGGTATTTTTCTTTTACCAGCGCTTTATCTACGAGCTACTAATAAAAAAGCATTAGTATCCTGTCAATGAGACCCTGTATGCAAGCAAAGCTGCCAGCCTAGATTCCCCAGTAAACGGGACTGTACTGTCAATGACACCCGGTATGCAAGCAAAGCTGTCAGCCTAGATACGCCAGGTTACTGGAACCTGGGTGACCAAATGCTTTTTTGGTCCCACCATGATATCTTCTTATGTTCGGGTAAATTCAGAGCTATAATGAGCCATACCACAAGAAATAGTAAAGATATGCTATCTAGGTTAGGTTGATTTGCACTAGTTATTGTGTTCTTGGTTCATCAATCACCTTAGAATAGTGAGGAGAGCTTTATAGCAGTGGTGGCGAATGTAGAATTTAGAATGCGCCATTCTATCTATGCATGTATGGATGGTTTGAGAAACTACCAATGCAACTCTGCTTGAATCCAACATTGTCCCTAATTCATTTATCATGCTGGCTGTGCTTCTAAAACTAGCTGCCTTAAGTGGAAACTCTGCCAAGTCAACTCAACTAGAAGGGATTTTGATTAGTTGCTTGTTGGCTTCAAAGCTGTTGAGGGCTGAAACCTTGGGAGCCGGTTACATGAGACCCCGGACAGGCCTAAGACAGTTTGGCCCTTACCATGGAGCCCACCTTGATGTATGTACTCTGTGCCTATATTGTACATCTGTTTTTTGAGATAATTTTAGGGCATTATCCTAAAAATGAAGTAGATCTGATCATTAGGTGGACCATACCTTAACATTTTGCACTGTTTATTTGTAATACAACCTGTTGATAAGGTCACATTAGCCTAGATGAAGGGAAAAAACACATATCAGCTTGATCCAAAACTTTCATGGCCTCGAAAGGTTTTTAATGGTCGACGCTCATTCAACACTGTTTCCTGTAATGTGGTCCACTTGATATTGGGATATACCTCATTTTTTGTTTCATCATATAAAGTGATCTGAAAAAATAGATGGAGGGCATGGATGAAATACATACATCATGGTAGATCCCACAGAGCACCGACCACCAGCCATTGGCAGGTAGCAGGGAGAGTAGCTAATCCGTTCCCGGATTTGCCTGCTTGCGGCAAGCAAAGCATCCGAATTCATAAATATATCGATCCTATTATTCATCCTGCAGTGGGCCCCAGCATTTTGGACGGTCTAGATTTTTCCAACAACCCCATAAATAAACACCAACACAAGACCACAAGCCCAGTGACCCACCCAAATCATGGCACCCACGCCACGCTTAAAGCTTCTGATAAACAAGAACACAGGCGAGGTGTTATTTGGAGAGGCTAAGAAAGATTTCGTAGATTTTCTCTTCAGCCTCTTAGCAAATCCAATTGGGTCCGTTGCAAAGCTCCTCACAAAGGAATACACGGTGGGATGCACTGGAAGTCTCTACGACGGCCTCGAAAATCTCGACGATGAATACATGCAACCTAAATTTGACAAAAAGACCCTCCTCGACCCCAAGATGTACAATCCGATTAGCGGTCCGGATCCTCTCCCCACATCTAAGTACTACACATGCGGCTATAACTACTCTCACCGCTTCGTCACAGATGTAGAGGGCGTGGGGTGTCCATCTTGCATCAATAAAATGACCGCTGAGGTTGTCTATGTTAGGCCTAAAGTGGTAGCGTCGGGATCGGACGGTGGAGGTGGTTGCGTTAAGGGTGCGGTGACTTATACGGTGATGGATGATTTGGCTGTGAAGCCCATGTCTACCATATCAGGCATTGCTTCACTAACCAAGTTACAAGTTGAGGATGTAAGTGCGCTCGAGGAGAAGGTTGTGGAAGTGGGGTTCGATGAGGTACGGCATCCATCTGTTACTCTCTGTATTAGTTTGGACGCGGATTGCGTCCTACTGCCGCCGGACGGATTAGCTCTTTGGGGCCTACCGTGATGTAAGTGTTTTATCCACGCCGTTCAACGCTTTTATCATATCATTTTAATATAGTAACCAAAAAGTGAGGCAGGTCAAAGTCTTAAGTGGATCACAAAGTGGGTATTGAGCGTCCACCGTTAAAAACTTCTTGATGGTAAAAAATAATTTGGCCATTACAAAGGTTTCAACAGTGGGTGTCGTTATCAGTGCAGCTTCCTTTGGTGTAGTCTAATCGATCCATGGACCTGCCTCATTTTTAGGATTATACCTTAAAATGATCGGCATGGATAAAACACTTACATCAAGTTGGGCCCCACATAGCCCTACCCGGATGGAAGGAAAGCAGATTGGCTGGTGTACCACACACCAGCGACCTGGACGGTGTGTTGACGTAACTAAGTTCCGTGGGTCCCATCATGAAGTATGTGTTATATATATATACCATTGAAACTCTTCTCAGAGTCATAGAAGTTTTTGATATGTCTCTGTGACCTCCTAAACAGATTAGATTGGAAATAAACGTTATAGTGGGCCCTACGAATGTTTTAACGGTGAGAATCATTATCCCACTACTATTTGTGGTGTGGTGGGGCTCATGATCTGGAATGATCTCACCAAATGGATGAACGGTGTGGATATAATAGATACATGATCGTGGGGCGCATGTAACTTAGATCTCCTTTCAACCATTTGCACAACTGGCGCTCGTACTCACAGCAGCCAGGTTGCTGGCGTGTGGTACACCAGCCAATCCGCTCCTACAAGAAGTGGGTCCTTATGCCTCTGTTGCAGACTCGTAAGAGTTTCGATGATATAGGCCATCCACTATATGGTTTCTATGTTAGTTTTTTTTTTTTTTCATCTTCGTCCAATAATCTTAAGAGATTTTTCTATATGGCCGCTTGTTTTTTGGTCCATGGATTAAATAGAGCGTTTAAGCTATTTCCAAAAAATAAATAAAAAATTGTTTAGGATGACCAGAGCCATTATGTCCAACTTTTTCATGAGTTCATGGAAAGATGCCAGTGTAAAACTTAACCAAATTCAAATCTTAGGTAAGCCACACCATGAGAAATAGTGGTAATGAATAGTATGTACTGTTGCGCCAATTCAATCAAATTGAACTACTCGTGTGATCAAGGGTATATATTGAACTTTTGTATGTGGGTAAAAAATGAGAAGTGGCAGACTCTACTTGACTCAAAGTTTGATTGAACCACTGGTGTCTCCTACATTAAGCTAAACAAGATTGGAGATAGATTAAAGATCCAGGTCCTCTCAATTACTAATATTTGCACTTCCTCTGAGACAATTTGTGAAAGGGTAAGATTAAGCCTTTCCTAATGAGTTCATTTTGTTACAAGTTGGTGAACTTAAATATTTAATATTCTTTCACTAACATTTTAAGTTCAAAGCACTTCTTAAAGGAATGAAGATATACACAAATTAAAGAATGCGAATTGTTGTCAATTTTATTAACATTGGCGTATGAAACCATCAAAACTCCTCCCTAAGGCTCAACACAATTTGGTAGTTCTTTATTATTATTATTTTTTACACACGCACATACACCCCACACACAATTTGGTAATTCTAGTTCAACTAAAACGTTGTATGTGTATCACAGATGTGACACACCACTCCTTACACGATTTTGCATGTATCACAACTGAGTGAGGTCCACTGGTACACTCAACCACATCATCCAACCCTTAGGACAATCCAAACCCTTGATCAATAAGGCTCACCTTATAGAATTCTTATGCCACTCATTCATACCGTTGATATTCTAAGTGCCACTGTCATCTATATAGGTTCACGCTGTTGGATACACGTCTTTTGATAAGTAATATGATGTAGAGCGGGTTGTAGACGCTTTCATGTCCAAGATGGACCAGAGAAGGCCCGACCAGAGGTAGAAGTAATCAAGACCATTGGAACCTTAAAATAGACATATCTCGCAAACTGGAATGAGTGACTTCTGCTCAAAATTATATATGGTACGTTGAGTAACTCATTCCGGTTTGTGAGATATGTCTGTTTTAAGGTTTTGACGGTCTTGATGACTTCTGCCTCTGACTGGGCTTTCTTTGGTCTATCTTGGACATGAAAGTATCCGTGACCCGCTTTATATCAGTCCCCTCCACTTCAAAAAAACTCGTCCTCGAGTTCGTGCTACTTCGGTTTATGATACTCCATCTGGTGCACCACAACGATACCTTGATCAAAAGTTATGATCAATTTAGGGTCCGCCTTCTTTTGCTCCAACCATGCTAGGAATGTATCTATTACACATTCTACATCATAATATCACACTTGTCTGAGAAAAAGAGTGGTCAGTAAAAGATGGCCAACAGTCCAAAATCGAGGGGCATGTGTGGGTCAGTGCAAATGAAATGCTTAGATTGGTCACGCGTGTGCCATTCAATAGTGGGAATCAGGCCCCTGATGATAGTTGCAGTGCATGTGCGATACATGTATCTCAAACCAAACACTATGGGTTCCACTTTAGACACACAATCGCCTTAAAATCAAAGCCAATGGATGGTTTCCATGTCTTTACTGGACTCTTATTGGTTGGACTCGCATCAAACCCGTTGATCAGGTGAAACAGCCACATGCAGAGCTTGATTGGGCCACAATGGTTTGTATCTTGCATTAAACTCGTTGATCACGTAAAACAGCTATATGCACATGCAGCTTAGGTGGGCCATGAGGGTTTGGCAAAACAACCACATGCCCCATCTAAAATCTCATCATTGGTCTAATCAATGATAGGGCTTATCCTTGATTAGAAATGGGGAACCATAGGTTGGCCACCACTACTGGTTTTTTAGAGCTCGCGCTATCCACTATGGGGCCCATCCGAACTCTCTGCACATTGACGAGACGAACTTAACTTCTCCACCTATCGTCAACCCATGGGGAGAGTGATAGAAGTAGAGAGAGAGAGGAGGAGATAACGAGAGGCCTATAGAGGGAGAGAGGGGAGGAGGGAGAAGGAGAGGATAAGAATAGCAAAATTTTTACTAAGATAATTAATATTCTTTAAGTAGGGTAAGTGGATTATAATTGTGGTTTGATGGAAGGCAGTTTAGTCAATACAAAAATACGCTACTGAATAGTATGGTAGTGGGCAATTTTTTTATCCAACGGTGAAAACTTTAGGCAGTTTTATGGAAATAGTTAAAAATATATAGTTTTCCATAGGCTAAAAGGTAAGTGATTATATGGAAAAATTCATAATCTTAACCATATTATTTATACTTGAAAAGTGAATGGTCCATATTGATCGTGCTCAAAAAAGTCTAGTCATTGATATTAACCAATGGTATGAAAGAATGGATGGTCCAAATTTGAGTCTGAATGTCCCATGTGCCTCTTGAAATTTTTTAGGACATTGGGAAAAGCTAATGTCCAACAATGTCCCTGTATTTTAAGAGACACATGGCATGTCCCACCCCCAATCCGTACATTGCAAATGTGAAAATTTCATACAATTGGATAATCCTACTAAACCTTTTAGTGTGGGCTATTTTGTTATAACTGTACATTTTTAGAGCCATAGATAGGATGGTTAGCATCATCAAACTAAACTAAGTCCCACTTGCACTCACTAATAACCTACAACATCGATCATATAATATGGGATTTAATATTTTTGTTTAATTTTATCTTATTTTATATATATATATATATATATATATATATATATATATATATATATATATATATATATATTTAATGTACGATTGATTTGTGATTTTATTTGTTAGGCTTTGGCTCTCTTAAAGGCTTCCTTGGAGTCGAAGACAGCACTCAATGACATCTTTGGAGCAAAGTCGGAGAAAGTGCTTGTGGTGTAGATATATTGCAACATTATCACCAAGCATCTCCTACTGTAAATTGGTGTTGTGTGGGAATCTCATGCACATTTTCTACGTTGGGATTTCCTGATAACATTAATGGATGGTAGGAGATGTTAGTCATAAAATATTATGTTGTTCCTTTTTATACCTTCATATTTGGTTGAAAATATTTATGGTGTTTAATATCTTAAAAAAATACAGTGTGAACTCATTTATTTTGCATTGAAATATTTTATTTTGAAAACTTCAATGGCTGTAAACATTTCATCGACTATATGTTTAGAGGTATACACGAGTCGATCTGAGTCGAGCTATGAGCACAGGTTGACTTGGTTCAGCCACTTGCCAACCCCAGCTTGAACTCGGTCCTCGAGTCTGACTGGCCAGCTCGGCTCGGTTCGGTCAGTAGCTCGGGCCAGTTCGAGCCGAGTTCGAATGAAGATCGACCCGAGTTTGCCTCTGCGGCATTTTCACAAACACATGGACTGCATCTCAAATTCTCGCTGTTTGGAAAACAACGGCAGCGGTTTTTACAGGTATTTCATCAAACACCTCGTAGGCAACATGAAAATCAAGAAAAAAGGGTATTTGTTTCACATACATACCTTCCTTGCCACCAGCCGATACTTGGTTGGGTCATTTCATCAAACAATTGATTTGGATTTGGACAAACAACCGAGAGGATTTGGGCAAACGGGTTAGGAGCTGAGGTTAGGGTTGGGCTAACAGGTAAGTTTTTTTTAAAAAAAAAAAAAAAAAATTAAAAAAACTTATATATACTCGACTCAAAAATCGATCCGAGCCTAATCAAGTCGAGTTGAGCTCAATACCAAGTCAAGTCGAGTCAAGCTAGGTCCAGCTCGGACTCGACTCGAAATGTTTCGAGCTCATTAAAACTGGCTTGAATACAGTTTCCATCTGAGTCGAGTTGAGCTTTTCCGAGCGAGCTAACAAGCTAACTCGACTCGTGTACACCTCTATATATGTTGTAGTGATCCCATTTTTCGTTAAGAATTTTTTTATATATATGGTGGCTGGATCCAATTTTCTAGGTTGGTTTTCAAACTTCTTATACCTGGGCTCAGAAGTCCTTTGGCATTTAAGCTATTCCAAACACACCCACCAATTTAACCATGTCTGTCTATTAGTTTCTATGGTCTATCTACCCAATAATTTTATAGGCCTAATCTTTTAAAAATTTCATCATAGTATCATGGTGGAGCCCACCTATTGTATAGGTTAGAAGAAATATAGACATCACCGAGGCTACACGATAGAAAACAATGGACAACCATCCAAAAGCCTCTAAATTCATGTCGGTGGCCCAGGTGTTGGTTGGATCAACCTAATTTTAGGGGCAACTAACTTTCATGGTGAGGCTATCCTGATGCGTAGGTTGGATGTTATACAAACGCTTGGTGGGCTAGCTCCTTGCAAAGCACTTTCAGAATAAGCATATTCTCTAAGGGCTTGTTTGGTCGGACCGATCCCACGATATTAGGAAGGATGGGATCACGATATCCCAGGATATGCATAACGAGCCAAACAGACTCGGTGAACTTGTCCCGGGATATAAGCAATCCCATGGATCTTAAAACAATCCACTGACACCACCATCATTACCTTAAAATTGATCCCATCCCTTGGTTGGACAGATTGGAAGGTAAAATCCCGGGATATGCCGAGCGTGCCAAACAGACCCAGTGAACTTGTCCCGGGATATAGCAATCCCATGGATCTTAAACCAATCCACTGACACCACCATCATTACCTTAAAATCCATCCATCCCTCCTAATCCCATGGGATTCACTCGGCCAAACAAGCCCTAAGGACTTGTAGAGGAATCGGCCTCTTGTATCCATGTTATTTTATTAGAGCCACATAATACCTTATAATTTATATCAAGTAAGACAAACCAAAATTGCCCACAACACTTGTCTTATGGAGTGTATGTAATATCTACCACAGAAAAAGATAAGCTTGATGGAAAACTTATATGAGCCACACTCATGTAATTAAACAATGTAAATTTTTCCTAAAACCTTTAATTTCAATCAGTGTGGGCCGTGTGGCTCATGGGAGTTCATGTTCTCATCATCCTTGATAAAATCAAATTCACCACGAAGACATTCATAAACCGCCTTACTATAATTCTTGGCAAATAATCCCAATTTTAGTTTAATAGTACATCCTAATAGGGGACCAACCATACTTGTTCAATTTATCTCTTTCTAACCATGTTGATATGATTAGGGGTGTACATCGAGTCGAACTGAGTTGAGCTGGCCTCAGCTCGACTCGCCTCGGCCACTAGCTGACCTCAGCTTGAACTCGGCTCGGCTTGGTCCTCGAGCCTAATTGGCCAGCTCAGCTTGGTTCAGTCAGCAGCTTGGGCCAGTTCAAGCCGAGTTCAAGCTAAGACTGAGCCAAATTCGCCATTGTAGCATTTTCATAATCACCTAGAATACACCTTCAAAATCTCACTGTATTTGAGATAGTAGCAATGGTTTCACAGGTATTTTATCAAACACCTTCTAAGCAACATAAAAATCAAGAAAAAAAGGGGTGTTGGTTTCATATACATACCTTCCTTGCCACCAGCCACACTTCTTTGAGTCATTTCATCAAAGTAACCGAGTCACCAAACTGGTTCGATCCGAGTCAAGTCGAGTTAGGGCCAACTCGAACTCGGCTCGAACTCATTTTTGAGCTCAAAAAATCAGCTCGACTTGGCTCGAACTCAACTTTGAACCGAGTTGAATCAAGCTTTTTCGGGTTGACTCGAGCGAGCTAACCGAGCTAGCTTGGTTCGTGTACACCTCTAGATATGATAGGGTCGATCTTTCCTATTAATTATGATGACCATAAGTATGTCATAAGAAGTTTTTAATGGTACAACGGTCTGTCACCACTGTTTATTATTGTATAGTCCACCTGATGATTAGATTAACTATGTGTATACATAATACATACATCAAGGTTGGACGTAAATTTCCTCCCAAAGTATCTTGGGAAGTTCTTGTGCTGGAAACCTAAGTGGGGCCCACATTTTTGAGAAATCAACCTCATCCATTCATTTTTTGAGCTCATTTTAAGACATGAGGTCAGAAAATTAGCCAATCCAGTACTCGAGTGCGCCGAAAACGTGAGTATTGTACTTCCACAGTTGAAATATTCATGGGGCCACATAAGTTTTGAATCAAGATAATATTTGTGATCTCAGTTCATCCAAGTAGGAATGATGTTATGAACGGTATGGATGGCATGTAAACATCATGTTCGACCTAAGGATGTTTCAACGGTGGGAATTTCCCTACCCACATTTTACTTTAATGTGGTTCACTTGATTATTCGATACTACTCAATTTTGGTCTCCAGTACTGAAACGAGCTTTAAAAAAAAACGATGGACGGGTAGAATTTTCACAAACATCATGGTGGGGCCCACTTAGGTTTCCAACGTCTTCACTTCCTGCGAAAGCCTGCGTCCATCAAGGTTGACCCTACGGTAACCCGGGGGTAAGGGCCAGTCCGTCGGAAACTAATTGGCTACTCCTCTACTACCAGCTCGGTGGCTAGCGGTCGGTGCTCTGTGGGCCCCACCATGATGTATTTGTTTCATCCATGATGTTCATCTATTTTTTAAGATAAACCTTACTGACCTCGAAGTTTGGTCAAATTACCTAACGAGAATTGATTTTAGATACAGGGGCTTCGTACCACATGACCCCTCATCAAAATTGGTTCACCAGTAATAATGAACGTGATGGTGACCAAGTATTTATAGGCAATGATAATACATGTAAAGTGATTGGTATTGATTAGTGCGCATCAAGATGTGTGATGGCATGAAGCGTATCTTGACTGATGTGAGACACGTTCTTGAGTTGAGGAGGAGTTTGATATCTTTTAGTACACTCGAGGCTCTTAGGTGCAAGTTCACCATTTTTTATCGTATCCTTAAAGTTTCAAATGGGGTACTTGTAGTCATAAAGGCATAGAGGAATGGAAACCTTTATAGGTTGATTGTAAGCACTTCATTAGGTGAAGCTGTAATATATGTAGCGGATTCCACGTCTATATGTATGTGGCATGCGCACTTAGGCCACATGAGCGAGCGAAGTATGAAGGTAGTTTTTGAATGTTATTTAATTCCAGTTTTTAAAAGTATTGATTTTAGTATATACGAGCATTGTATATATGATAAACAGTTGATATTGTAATTTAGGAAACATGTTTGTAAAGAGGTTTTAAATTATGTGCATTCTGATGTATGAGGGCCATCGCTCATGGTTTTTTATGGAGGATCGTCATGGTTTGTCACATTCATTGATGACTACTCTAAAGGGGTGTGGGTTTAATTTATGAAAAATAAATCCGAGGTTTTCACCAACTTCAACCAGTGAAAGGCGATGGTGAAAAAACAGTCAGGGCAAAAAGTGAAAGTGTTGATGACAGATAACGGTGGAGAATTCACTTCAGGGGAATTCAATCAATATTATAAAGATGAATGGATTATGAGACACAACACAGTGCGCCACACGCCAGAGCAGAACGATGTGGCTAAGCGAATAAATCGGACTCTCTTAGAGTGGGCCCAATGCATGATGAGCAATGATAGGTCAGGTAAGGAATTGTGGATTGAAGATGTTAACACAACTTGTTGCTTGGTAAATCGGACCCCTTCTATTGTCATTGGATGTAAAATTTCAAAGGAAGTGTAGAGTGGTCAACAAGTAGACTACTCAGGGCTACACGTATTTGGTTGTAAAGCTTACTCTCATGTACCGTCAGTTGAGAGAGATAAGCTGGACTAAAGGGTTAAGAAGTACATCTTTGTCAGTTATGGTGATGGTGTGAAGGGTACAAGCTACATAATCAGGATCACATGAAAAATCATCCTTAGTCGCTACGTCAAATTTGACAAGAGATCATTATTCCGTAAGGATGAGCACAAGAAAATAGAAAAGTTGGTTGTTAACATTCAGGATGATACAGAAATGCAGACAGAGGTACATGATCGGGTAGAGCAGCCACATGTGACAAGGAATCCGCTAAGGGATAGTAGGTTATCGATGAGATACAAGGATTACTCAAATATTGTATTCGCTCTCATTATAAATGAAGGGGGTCCGTTTACTTTTTAGGAGGCTCTTAATGAGTCAGATGTTGAAAAGTGAAAAGTTAGATGAATGATGAGACAAACTCCTTGTACAAAAATAAGATGTAGGAGCTAATGGAGCTTCCCATCTGCCATAGAGCAATCAGGTGCAAGTGATCTTCAAGAAGAAATATGATAGGTACAAGGCGATGTTGGTAGCAAAGAGATATATTCAGAAGGAAGGTGTTGACTTCACTGAAATATTCACGGCGATAGTTCACACGGAGAAGTTTAAATTCTGTGTAACTTATATGGGCTTGGCGAATGTGTAAATGGAAAACAGAGTGTACATAAGAAGCGATGATGGAGCTATTATGTAAGGCAGAATTAGAGATGAGGATAAGAAGTTATGAAGAATGAAGATTGAAGACATTATGGAGATTATTGTTGATGTCTTAAATCTGTAAACAATAGGGTCTGTATATGTCATCAAAGGGTCATCGATGAGGTGTTTATGCCATCGAAGTCCCATCGATAAAATCAATGTTGGTTGGTGAAACTTTTTAGTGTTGTTACTTGATATCATCGACAGATTGTCGATGTCATTGAAGACCCATTAAAGATGCGCACAGAATTATGCAAGTGCAGGATTTGTTTCCTATTCCGGTTGTGATAGTATATATATCGAGTGTAATCGGGATCAGAGTAAGGGATGGGTATTATAGGGCTTTCGAATTCGTTCATAAGGGTTTCAAGGGCATAGCTAGGGTTTGTGAAGTGGATTCGAGGCTTGTTCGAATAAGTAATACTTTATCTCTTGTAATTTTCACTTTCATTAATGTTGTGGATCTCCAACACACATTATAATGTAAGGTGAGTTGGCATCATAGTCCGAAACTTCTTTGTGCAGTTGTTGAGTGTGTCCAACCAGACCCATTATAGTGTCGGCCTTTCAATGGGGCTGACCTTGATGTATGTATTGTCGTCCATCTATTTCGCAAGTCATTTTAGGGCATAAGCCCAAAATTGAATCATATCCAATTCCCAAGTGACCCATAACATAGGAAACAATGGTGATTGGCTATTAATTAGCTACAAAAGTTTTGGATCAAGCTGACATTTGTTTTTTTTTCCTTTCATCTAGTTTTTGTGACCTTATCAACCAGTTGGATAGCTAATAAATATTACCGGAACATTACCTAAGATTTGCATCTTCTTCATGTTTTGGGCTCATGCCCATGATCCGAAAAAATGGATGAATAGTGTGGATATATAATAAATATATCAAGGCAGGGCCATGGTAAGAACCGCACCGTCTTGATTGTGGCCGAGGCCGCACCCAACACGCTACAACTGCAACTTGTATACTTGCATCCCAAGTTTCCTCACTAGGAGACTCTGTCCACTTTAATTGATGGCCGACAGATAAAAGCACTCCTAGAAGAAAAATACCAAAAATCTCCGTACATGGCATTGTATGTGGGAACCGATTGCTGAGTTGCAACGCCATCATAATTTGTGGCATCAATCCATTTTTCGCGCAAAGATGCTATTTATTTAAGAAATTTGCGCCATGAAAACGGTGGGCCCAGATGAAAAACATACCATACAGGTCGGCTCATCAGATAAGCCACAACGTCAGAGAGAATGGTCCCCTGATGGTCTGATGCCCATTGCTGGTATGGCCTACCTTGAGACTGGATCAGCCTGATGACGTTAAATAAGACGGAAGCGGATTGGCTGGTGCTGCGTCAAATAAAATGAAGACTCTAAGAAGTTAGCGAACTAGGTAAGGCAACGGCCTCACCCAAGCTACAGCCTTACCATGGGGTCTACCTTGATGTGTGTATTTTATTTCGACTTGGTCATTCATTTTTTTTCATATTAATTTAGAGCATCACTTTAGAAATGAACCGTATCCAATTATCAAGAGGACCATAGCATAGGAAACAGTGGTGATTCGCTATTATTGGGCTACAAAAGTTTTGAATTAAGTTGATATTTTTTTATCCCTTTGTTCAGGTTTCCATGAATTTATCAATAGATTAAATGACAAATAAATATTACGAAAACATTATAGTAAGCTTTAGAAAAGTTTTAAAGATAGGTGCTCATCACCATTATTTCTTATGGTAGGGTCCACTTATGATTTGGATCTTCTTTATATTTGGGTTCATGTCCTAAAATAATGTCTAAAAATTAGATAAACAGCATACATACATCGAGGTGAGCCCACCCCACTGTCTTGGGTGAGACCGGGCTGCACCTAATCCACTCCCAAAGAACCTACCCTGTAAGTCAGCCTCTAGAAAGCAAATTAGCTGAACAATACCAAACTCTGATTAAAGTTGGGCATCGGACTGAGTCGGATCGGATTGGGTCCAACTCAAACCGATTCGAAATGTACATGGCCTGATCCAAACTCGATCCGATCCGGGATCGAGTTCGAGTCACCTGACTCGAACCGATTCGAAATTTACATGGCCTGATTTGATCCAAGTCCAACTCGGTTAAGAAAACCGAGTCGAATTAGATTGGGCACGGTTCGAATCAGATCCCTGAAATCAAGTCGAATCAAATTGGGTACGATTCGGATCGAATCCCTGTAATAATGGACCACCAGCGAGCAGGGACCGCACGGCTAGCTAGGGCGAGATCCAGACAGTGGGCCATGGCTGGTCGACAAGCCACAACCGCACAACGAGCCAGTGCGGTCCACCACAATGAGCTATTGAGCTCCTAAAATAAAAAAATAAAAAATAAACTGGAGTGGCTAAGTGGGTCCTACTTGATGAATGGAGAATGAAGATGATGAATGGCCGGATCTGCTGTGTGGAGACTCGAGTGGCCGGATGCCGGATCAGGATCAGGATCGGTAGACAGATCTGGAACGGGATTGGGATCAGGAGTGGTGTGCCAGGATGTGGAGTGGAGTCTGAAGACTCTGAACTGATCGGATCGGGATCGAGATCTGCGTTCGGGTAGAGACAAGACGAGAGGTATTTGGGGATTTAGGGTTCGGCGCGGCAAGCTCTCAGGTGCGGGTAGAGAGGTTAGGGTAAAAACATAAAGGGGTGTGTGTGTGTGCGCGCGTGTGTGTGTTAGGGTAAAAATGTAAATACATACTTACTAATAGATCCGGTCCGGATCAAATTGGATCGGATCCATTTGGATTAGGCTTCGGATCGGATCGGTCCGGATTGACCACGATCCGAACCTGATCCGAAAATCATTTGTATCTGAATTACCCAATTCGATCCACACCGATCTAGGCTATTGGTTCGGTTCGGATCGGGTTGGATTCATCAGATTAGATTAGACATGCCCAGCTCTAACTCTGATTGGGGACACTTCTTTGTTGAAATAAGACTAAGAAAAATTTCAATTTTAAGAGACTGATAACCAAATAAGTGTAATTTTTCTTTCTAAATACGTGTATCATCCATCCTGCTCTGCCGGTGTATCAAAGTTTTTCTCCTTTGAACGACCATCGCTGAACTGCCCATGGCTATGGGCCCGACCTAGCATTCCGAGGAACTTTCCGTCGCAGCCCTACCTAGCTTTGGTAGGAACTGCCCATCGCGGTGGGCCAATCCGCGTCCACTTTTGTCTAGCAAGGGTCCAAGAAAAACTCTCATCAATGGTAAAGAAGATGCTTTAAAAAAGAAAAAGTTCTCAATAATCATTTTAATGTGATGATAGTACGGTCTAATAACTTGAATATAAACTACGTAGACATCACATACAGCGGCTGTAGGAATACAGCCATTCTTTTTCCACCAAAGTCTCTCGTGTATGGAAAATCTGAACCGTGTAATAGGTTAGCCACCCCACGATGATCTATCAAGTCCACTCATCAAGTGGGACACAACATACAGACTATTGTATGACTTGATAGGCCTGATTTTAATAATACGTGATGATCAATATTGGTCCAGAGTTTGAACGGAACGGATATTCTACACTTGTGAGATGTTGGCACGAAAGGAATAGATGCACGTGTAAGTTCACGAACGGCTACTGTAAGTGCTCATTGCAAAGCATCTGATCTAACATACGCCGCAGCTGCATGGAACGAAAAAGTAATACGTGGAAAGTGCCGCGTCCCGCCAAGAGGAGGAATGCATGTCGATGTGAATCCCGGACACTGATCACGGACGCGGACTGCGTCTGCCCCTGCTGTCTGGACGGATTAGGTCTAGGCAGGGCCTCTGTGGGGCCCAACGTTATGTTTGATTTTTATCCCTACCGTCTATCCATTTTACCAGTTCATTTTACGGCATAAAATAATAGATGAAGAAAATTCATGGCTCAAACAGATCACACAGTTGAGATTGAATACCCACCGTTGAACGACCATCGTGAAGCCCGACCTAGCATTCCCAGGAACTTTCTGTTACGGCCCCACATAGCTTTCGCAGAAACTTCCCATAACGGTGGGCCCCACCTAGCTACCGGTCGAAGGAAGCTCCTGCGAAAGGCCTTTCAGACAATCCGCGTCCTCTATTGTCCTGTGAAGGAAGGGTCGAAGAAATACTCTAATCAATGGTACGAGAGATGGTTTAAAAAAGTAAAAGTTCTCCATAACGCATCTTCATGTGACGTGGATAGTACGGTTTGTCCATTTTACCGGATCATATTAAGGCATAAAATAACAGATGAGGAAAATCCATGGCTCAAGCGGACCACACAGTGGAGATTGAATACTCACCATTGAAACTTCTACTTGAGAGCAGTATAAGTTCTGATCAAGCTGATATTAGTGCTTTTCCTTCATCCAAGTCCGTGTGACATTATGAACCGGTTGGATTACAAATGAACATTGGCCCTAAGAAGGTTTCAACCATTGGCGTCATTACCATTGCTGCTTCCTTTAGTGTGGTCCACTTTAGCCTTGGATCTGCTACGTTTTCGGACACATAAAATAAAATGATCTTAGAAAATGGATGGACAGCAGGGATAAAACTCCAACATCAAAATAGCCCCACGGAGCTCCTACCTGGACCCAATACGTCTAGCGGGGGCGAGACGCGATCAGCGTCCACTGATCACCCATAGGCAACGCACCGTATCTTTGTGGTTCCAACGTTCTTTCCCTCGTAGCATCGGAATTTTATACAAAATCCGTGCCAGTAAAACGGTAGCCCCACCATAATGTATGTGTTTCATCCATGCGGTTCATCTATTTTTATAGATCATTTTACGATATGTGAAAAAATATTAGTTATATCCCAATCTCAAGTGGACCACATTATATAGGAAACAGTGTTGATTGAAGGTTGACTATTAAAATTTTTTTGGGGGCCATAGAAGTTCTGGATCAAGCTGATCATTGTTTTTACCCTTCATCTGAGTCTTTATGACCTGATCAACCGATTACAGATTGGATGTCAAATAAACAGTACGAGGGGTTTTAGGAGGATTTTAATGGCGGATATCCGATTAATATTGTTTTCCTGTCGGTGTGGTCTACCTGATATTAATATCCCTCTCTTTCTTGGGATGAAGCCCTAAAATGATACGTAAAATGGATGAACAGAATGGATGGAACACATACATCATTGCGCGGCCCACAGCACCGTCCACCGGGCTGGTGGCAGGGGAGTAGCCAATCCGTTTCCTCGTTCGAGTACCATACCATTTCTGACAGCAGAACGCATGGATAACCCGAACGGTCACGGGACAATCCCGCATGGAGAAGACTGTCTTATGAATGAGACCTGCGGAGACTTAGGATGCAAGTAATGCATGACCGAAAGGTCGTCGGGACCACCACCATGGTGCCTGGTTGTGTGGAAAGTTGGAGGGTGGGGATACACCGCTATGATGCCCCTGACCGGAAGCGGATTGGCTGGTGTGCCACACACCAGCTATAGCTAGTGTATTGATGTCAGTGAGTTCCGTCACTCCCATCACCAGGTATGTGCTATATCTAAACCGTCCATCCATTTTACGAGATTGTTATAAGGCTTGAGACGAAAAATAAAATAGATCTACCAATCAGTTGGACTACATTGTAAAAAGCAGTGGGAGATTGAACGTCTGCCATTGAAAGTCTTATGGGGTTCACGGAAGTTTTGGATTAATATGAAATTTGTTTTTTCTCTTCATATGAGTCTTTGTAACTTTATGAACAAATTGGATGGAAAGTAAATGTTATAGTGGCCCTACCCAATTTTTAACTGTGAAAATCATAATCGCGGCTACTATTTGTGGTGTGGTCCAAGTGATCTTTAGATATGATTTATTTTTTGGATAGCTTTAAAATGATCTCTAAAAATGTGTGAAAGGTGTAAATATAATAAATACATCATTGTGGGGCCCACAAAACTTTGATCTCATTTGAACCGTTCATATGACTCAAAGCTCGAGACGCTTCTGCGCTCGTCTTCGCATGACACATATCTACACTGGTGCATGGTACACCAGCCAATCCGCTTCCTTCTTATGAATCAGACCAGAGGAGACTTAGGATGCAACTGCAAGCAATGCATGACCCAAGGTCGTTGGGACCACCACCATGATGCCTTGTTGCGTGGAAAGTTGCATGGTGGGGATACACAGCTATGATGGCCCTGACCGGAAGCGGCTTGGCTGGTGTAGCACACACCATCTGTATAGCTAGGGCAATATTGACGTCAGCGCGTTCTGTCAGTACTACCATGAGATATGTGCTATATCCAAATTGTTCATCCATTTTACGAGATTGTCGTAAGGCTTGAGATAAAAATGAAACAGATCTAACGATCAAGTGGACCACACTGAAAAAAGCAGTGGGGGATTGAACATCTACCATTGAAACCTTTTTTGGAGTCACATAAGTTTTGGATCAATTTGAAATTTGTTTTTCCTCTTAATTCAGGTGTTTGTGACCTTATGAATAGATTGGATGAAAAATAAATGTTACGGTGGGCCCTACAAATTGTTAAACCATGAAAATCATTATCTCTGCTCCTATTTGTGGTGTGGTCCGGATGATCTTTGGTTATGATTCATTTTTTGGATAATGCTCTATAATGATCTTTTAAAATATATGAACGGTGTAGATATAATAAATACATCACTATGGGGCCCATATAACTTTGATCTCCTTTGAACCGTTCATATAACTCAGAGCTCGAGGAATGTCATTGTTCATCTTCGCACGACACGTACCTACAGCGGCTATATAGCTGGTGTGTGTGGTACACCAGCCAATCCACTTTCGCAGAATAGGTGCGGCCCACTACATTGATTTATTTATTTTATATATGCACTGTTTATCTGTTTTGCCTGATCATAGATCTTAGGTAATGAGCCAAAAAATGAAGAAGATCCAAATCTCAAATCTCAAATCTCAGGTGGACCATACTATAGGAAATACTATGATTGAACGCCATACTGGTGAAAACTTACTAGGGCCAACTGTAATGTTTGGGAATTGTTTATTTGACACCTATTGATAAGGTCACATGGTTAGTTTTGAACTAAGATGTAATGTGTGCCGGAGATCTACATCATCAATTAGATGAAACTTTCCATAGTGGCCATGGGCTTAAAATCAGGCCAATCTATAACATAGGTGGGCCACACCATATACACCAATTGGGAGTAGATGCACCCCCACTGAAACATTCGTGATTGTTTATGGGGCCCATGGAGATGTGGCTCAGACATCTAATCCATCCATTGTGTGTGTCCCACTTGGATGAGGGTTCACAATAAATTTCAGACCATTCCAAAAATCAGGTAGGCCCTACTAAGTGTTTTAGATGTTTTATGCATGATTTTACAAAGATTCAGTTTTTATGGCCCACATGAGTTTCAAATACAGTTGATTTTGGGACATGTCATAACCTAAAAGGAGACACACAAAATGCACGGTGTGGATGTCCAACACACATGAGGTGGAGCCCACAGATCTCGAACTCATGGGTAATTCCCATAAGGTAACCTGATCATATACGTAGGAGATTCCATGAGGTCGATATCTGTGGGCCCAACTTGGATTATTTGCCCACTAATGAACAGTGGCAAACACAGCCCTATAAATCAACACTAACACAAGACCACAGCCCAAAGTCACCCACCCAAACCATGGCATCCAAGCTAAGCTTAAAGCTTGTCCTGTACGAGAACACAGGAGAGGTTTTATTTGGAGAAGCTGGAAAAGATTTCATAGATTTTCTCTTCAGCCTCCTTGTATTGCCAATTGGGTACGTTTCAAAGCTCCTCACAAAGCAACGCATGGTGGGATGCGCTGGAAGTCTCTATGATAGCTTTGAAAATCTCACCGTTGATTACATGCAACCCAACTTTGATAAAAATACCATCCTCAACCCCAAGACGTCTATTCCGATGAGCGGTCAGAATCCTCCCCTTCTGTTGCAAGATGGTGCTTCCACCACATCAAAGTACTACTCATGCGGCAGCTACTACAACTACAGCAATCACTACTACATCACAGATGTTAAGGACGCGGTATGTGAATCTTGCAACAAAAAAATGGCTCAGGAGTTTGTCTATGTTAGTCCTAAAGGTGTAGCATCGGGATCAGACGGTGGAAGAGGGTGCGTTAAGGGTGTGGTGACTTACATGGTGATGGATGATTTGGCGGTGACGCCCATGTCTACCATATCCAGCATTTCTCTACTCAACAAGTACCAAGTCAAGGACGTAAGTGCACTCAAGGAGAAGGTTGTAGAAGTAGGCATGGATGAGGTATTGCATCTCTCTCTTACTCTATAAGTTTGTATAAGTGCGTCCATTGATCAGTGATCCAAACCGTTGATTCTATGGACCTCATATATGCACCAAAATCTATAAATTGGATGGAGTTGGACGATGAAGTTGGGTTAACGTTGTTTGGACAAAATTTCTAGAGTTATATGGAGTCCTACATTTTGTGTTTGGAAGATATAATTGTGGAACTCGTCTTACATGCTACAAAAAAACCGATTGTATATGTTAAAAGTGTCACATGCTTCCTCAACATGAACATGGTGACCCAAATGAAATGGACTTACATGATGTAAGATGCATATTGAATTGAATTGATATAGTCCATCCATCATGTGGCTCTCACCATTAATTTTCAGCCATCTTCATCAAATAATCTTAATCTTGCTATTTATTTTTTGAAAACATGAATGGTCCATACTGATCATGTTAGAAAAAGTACGCTCATTGATATGAACCAAAGTGGAGTCTGCACGTCCCTTGTGTCACTTAAAATTTATCAGGACATAGGGGAAAGCTAACACCGTAACAATATCCCCCATATTTATTAAATGGCAAATAGCATGTGATCCACCTCCAACGTGGTGTTAAGGAAAGAGAAGAGGAATTATGTTATCTACTACGTGAGTGGAACTCTAAAACTCTGTCCAAGTGAACTATTTCACTACGAAAAAAGAACTATTAGGCATAGTGTTTGCTTTGGACACGTTTAGGTCATACTTAATAGGATCTAATATCATCATTTTTACTGATGAGCTAGCATTGAAGTACTTTTTTTTTTTCTAAGAAAGATGTCAAGCCACCTTTTTTTTTTTTTTTTTGGGTTAGCTTGTTAATACACACCCATGTCAGTACACACACTCCATGTTAGCCACCCCCGCTAGGGATCGATACTAAGACCTCAAGTGTTGAAACGAGGTATCTCCACTGCCAAGCCACGTTTGTTAATATGGATCTTTCTTATCCAAGAGTTCCACATAAAAATATGCTATAAAAAAGGAGTTAAAAACGTAATGGTCGACCATCTCTCTCGCATCACAAATGTGAAAAATTCATGCAATTGGATGATCCTAACCTTTTTAATGTGCACTATTTTGTTACATCCATTTTTACATGCCATAGATAAGATGATTAGAATTATCAAACTAACTTAGGTCACACTTGTACCCACTAATACTCCTACAATATTGATCATATCATGTGGGATTCAATATTTATTTAATTTTATCTTATTATATTTGACGCATAATTTATTTTTAATTCCATTTGTTAGGGTTTGGATCTTTTAAGGGCTTCCTTGGAGTCGAAGACAGTACTCACTGACGTCTTTGGAGAGAAGTCAAAGAAAGAGCCGGTAATGTAAAAAAAGATGAAGAAAAAGAGTGTGCACCCAGCATCTTCTATTGTAAATGATGTTGAGAGATGTTAGTTATAAAATATATTTATATGTACTTTTCCTTTTTATAAGTTTTTTAAGAACATTTGGTTGGAAATGTTTATGGTGTTAAGTACCGCAGTTTGAAGTTCAGATTGACCATAGTAGTTTAAGTGCATTCTTAAACCGATGGTTTTATTTCAATATTCATAATCATTTATATAATGAGACTCATAGATGGATGTGATACTCCTCTCAGTTTCTTAGATTGGACTATTTTAAACTGACGACCATTTCACTCCTTTCATGTATTGGCCCTAACACAGCTTTACCTCAGACCTGACTTGGCCCAATCCTATAAGGCCAGGGCCAACCTTTTTAGCCTGAACATGGCTAGGGCTAGGGGTATGAGTGGCGTAGTGCCACTTGATAAATTATTAGGATTTGTTTCATTTATGAGATTCTGGTGCTCTAGTTACACGTAAGTGGCCCCAATATATACACCATGACCCTTGTATGTACCCTCTAAATCATGGAGGAACATATAATTCCATTAGAATGACCTCAGAGATAACCAAGAAACTAAAATCATAACTCCCTAATATTTTATAAAGTGGTCAAAATTCAGTTGACCCTAGGCACATTGAGGCTCTTTTGCCAAGTCACTTAAACATATGACAGTCAAATCATTGATATGAACCATCCATTATGTTTGTTCTACTTCTTACAGGCCAGCATAAAAAAGAGAATGGACACAACTAATCCAATCAATTCATTTGTGATAAAATTAATATATATATATATATATATATATATATATATATATATATATATATATATATATATATATATATATATATATATATATGTAAAAAATTAATGATATTTTGGAAAGTAAAAATAAATAATATTTTGGCAACTACTTTATTTTGAAAAATCTTTCAAAATCTAACAGGATCTCACTTGCACTGATTGATACCCGCGGGGTACTAATCATATCCTTAGTGTGAATCACGTAAATCTTCTTCATTTACAATTTTCTACTATATATGCTGATGTTCGTTTTATTTGTAAATTGGGTTTTTAGGATTTGGCCCAGGAATCGAAGACAACATTCACTGGTAGTTTCCGAGTGAAGCTCGAGGCCATGGAGTAGCTGGAAAAGACAGCACTCTATAACAAACAATCTGCCACCGTAAACCAGTGTTGGGGTGGGAATTCCTTTGCACATTATCTGCCAGTTTTCACTTTTTTTTTTTTTTTGAACCATGCATTGGGATTTTCCAATGTCATCAATGAATGGTAGGTAATGAATTATGGGTACTGCTCTTCTTCTTTTTTTTTTCTTTTTTTTATATTGAAACATTTTGGCTGGAAATGTTTATAGTGTTTGATCTGTCATAGAGCTCTTCAAATGAACTCTGTTTATTCTGTGATTTCGACATTGCATAATGTCTGTAAATTTTGGATATTTCTAGCTCAAATTCCAAACGTCCGCGGGCATGTTTTGTATTGATCATAATTCAAAAACCACACTTAATAGGTGACCATAATGGTCAGTTGGCTCAAAATAAATCTAGGTGAGAAAATTTTGGTATACTAACCTCTTTGGGAGATATTTGGGGCATGGTCCATGAAACATGGAATATAATGACACCAACCATTGAAACCTTCATGGTGGGCTCCGCACAAATATCCCATTCCTTGATAGAGACGGGGGAGGGCCAGATGTAATTTGCTTTCATTGTCGGTGGGCAAGGCAACCAACGCTTGGCTATAGCCACCATCAGGAACGGGGGAAATGGATTTCGGTACTTGGTATGGTGTATTGGCCTACATATACATGCACTTATCAAATTTTAACCGTATTATGGATGTTGGATATTCAACCCGATCAAATCACTGATTTAATCATGGATGGATATTCGCAGAAAATTTCACTCACTAAGACTTGTGTTTGTGGTTTCTACATTTTTGCTAATAGGAGTTGAAGGTGTCATGCATGCCATCTTTATACCCATTTTCTATAATTCTCTGGACCGATGATTTCATAGATGCTGTCATGCATTGTTGATCGCCAAAAAGGAAGTAGATTCATAGATCAACTGGGTCAGGTGATAGAAAACAGTGGGGATTAAATTTCCATAGTTGAATCAAGGGTAACACGCAAGGGAATAGTGGGATTGAATGCTCATCATTAAAACATTTTGGGCATACCACGAGACTCAATTTGAGTGTTGAATCTCTCTCAATTTTGAGCCATTTCCTAAAGTAAGGTAGCAAAATAAATGGATGATTTTTCACAACCTCAAGGTAGGCCCCACATGGTCAAGGTTAAGTTGGCACGACAATCAAGCGTCACTAAAATTTTCTAGAAATGTTTTGGATATTTTAAGTCTAGACCACGAGGGTTGCCCAGCATTAGGTGGGCCCCACCATGATGTTTGAGACAAATACACTGCGTCCATTGGTTTTCCACTATCATTTTAAGGCATTCGCCCAAACACGAGGCTAATTCAAAGCTCAAGAGGGCCAAATGAGCAGAAAAAGTGAGGATTGAATGCCTACCATTGAAACATCCGTGGGTCACAAATTGTTTGTGACAAATCTATCTTGTCCATTTTTGTTTCCAAATCATTTTAGAGCATGGACTAAAAATGAGGCATATCTAAACCTTAAGTGGTCCGCATGATACGAAACAATGGGATTGTACACGGAGTGTTGAAACATATCGTGGCCATTAAGACTGTCACTTTGAACTATGGATGTGGCTCATTTTTTATTTTTTTTGTAGATGCCTTAAAATTAATAAGCAAAAAAAAAACAAATGGATGGGGTAGATTCTAATAAACATCAAGGTGGGCCCCATGTATGGTCTAGGTTAGGTTGGCATTACAATCCCAGCCTGTCGCTAAAAGGTTTGGATGAAATTAAAGTCAAGAGTGAGAGTTGGTTGATCGTAAGTGGGGCTGGCTATAGCGTTTGGGATAAATTCATTTTGTTCATTGGATTTTTCATCTTATTTCAAGGCACGGGCACAGAAATAAGTATGATCCAAAACTCAAGTAGGACAATGAACATAAAACCGTGGAAATTGAAGGCCCACGGTTGAAACATCTACGGGGCATAAAATGTTTATGACAAATCCACCCTGTCCATATGTTTTCTAGCTCATTTTATGCTATGGGCCCAAAAGTGATGCCGATGACAATATCCAATGAGTCAGACATTAAGAAATAGTGGAATTAAATTCCTACCATTTAAACATATAGGATCTATCTTGGAGTACACATTGAGCTTTAGATTTATTTCATTTTTGGGACTATGTTATAAAATGAGCTAGAGAAACAGATGAATGGAATGGATTTGTCAAAAATATCAAGCTGGTTTCCACATGTGGTTAGGGTTAGGTTAGCACCTGATCATCTATTAGTGAGCAGGGGAAATTGCCAAGCATAGAAGTGGGAGGACAGTTATGTTAACGGTGAAAACTATGAGCGGAGTTATGGGAAATAGTTTAACAGCAGGTTTGAGGTCCATAGCCTAAGAAAGAAGGCAGACGTACATATATAAAAATTACTTATTTTTAATCCATGAGGTTGAGGAAATTTTTAAAAATTTAGAAAATATGTAATCATGATATATTCTCGCCGTTTGTTTTTTTAATATTTCCAAAGAATTTAAGATGTACCTTGCTCGGTGATCGAGCATATCCAACTAAGGGCCACGTACTGTCAACTGATGCTGGTGCCGGTACACGGTGATGTGTGACTAATCCACACCGTCCATCTATGTTTCAAGACTGCTTTATGCTATAATCTCAATTGGACAACTCAACAAAAAAGCAGTTGTTATTGTAAGCCTAACATAAAATACTTATTAAGGACCAACAACCCTTTCGACAGGAGCTGGTATTCATGTTTTCCCAAGATTCAAGTCTGTGTAAACCTACCAACAATTTGGATCTGGTATACACATCACGATGGGCCCCACTGCACGAATGACGGTGCACATTTGAAATAGTCATCCCTGGGACCACTTTGTATGTTTCAAACCCATTTCCCGCGTGCTTACTCATTTACTGTTGTTTACAAAATAAACGGCTGAAAATGGATGAAATCAAAGGGCTGTAGATTGTGATCATTATCCATTTAGGAGCTATTTGCCGGTTATTTGGAAAATCAAACAAGCCCGGCTTTCATTTTTAAGCTTGGACTCGATCAACAGGCCGCTTATATCAGTCACTTTTATGCCTTGACGCGAACATCAACCGCATTTATCAGGCTAGGTCTAGGCCCAAGTCGGCAAAACTTGTGAGCCCAACGGGCGGCTCCAGCCCATTTACATCCCCACGCTCCGTTTTCTGCCCGTCTCTTGTTGCACCGACTCATGATATTCACCATTCATATAGAAGCTCATCCAGCGTATGATCAAGACGGTTTTGATGCGAAGGTGAGATCTCTGGTGGAGAGATTAGATGACAAATAAACATTAACGTGGGCCAAATGAATAAAATAACTTTCAATGGTGGACGTTTAAGGCCATTGTTTCCTGCAGTATGGGCCACTTGAACGTTGCATCTGTATCAATTTTGGACTCAGGCCTTAGAATCTTCTGATAAAACAGATGGACAGTGTGGATATGTCATGCACATCACAGTGATGTCTGTAAATTTAAATTAACTTTTTTGGACTAATTTTCGAGATGACAATACACTTTTAAAATTTCAAGCAAAGTAAAAAGGTAATAATGAGCTTTTTACCGAGTATTTACCTAATGCATGAAAAATCAAACACCCCTTAATAACTGGGGCAGTCTACAAAGGGAAATTTTAAATGAAGGGTCTGGATCATCATATGGTTGGCAGAAGTGGAGATCCTCTTTAACAAATACATCCTCATTTTGGTAATTTTAACAAATTGTAAATAAATAAGCGGTTTCACCCTTTTTCATCTTCCTCTAAACCCTAGAACGGCCGCAACAGACTCTACGCCACTCGCTCCGCGTCTTCCAGGTATTCTCCCTGCCTATCACGAGCTTCTCACGTGCTCTCTCTCTCTCTCTTGTTCTTGTTATTGTTATTGTTGTTACTTGTTAGAACCCACCCGTACATGTGGGGCCCATGGTTGGTTAATCCAAGCCATTGATCTGATGTCCCCCCATCATGGATGATCAACTCTATCCTTTCCATTGTTTGCATGTAAACACATGATTGAGAAGAAATGTACCAACAGTCCCCATTCTATGTAGATAATACAGATGGTTTGATGATTAGTATTTAACTGAATCAGTGATTTTCTCTGCATGGTCCATCTCTGATGGAGACCATCAGATTTATGGATTGGATAAACCAGCCATGGGTCCCGCATTTACAAAGTCGGTTCATAACAGGTAAGTTCCCTTTCCACCACAAATAGGAAACTCAGGCTCTTACTGGTATTATTATGGTTGAGAAAATGGCTGTTTGGTTTAGAAGATGGAGGGATACCCACATACAAGGTTTTTGTAGCCCTGCCTGTCCACGTGAATATATAACAGTAGTGCTTGATCGTATCTTTCCAGCAGGTTGGGGTGCACTTTTTTTTTTAACCTTATGGTCCAGAAATCAGGTCATTTCACGCATTAGTTGGGCCACATCATGTGAAACAAATGGACGGTTAAAAATATTGTTTTAATTATAGTGCAAGGTAGGGTTTGATGAAACTAGTTGCAGAAGATAGAATAATACATGCCTGATTTAGAGCTTCAAAATATCAGAAAAAACAGGAAAATGTTAGTGCAGAACACACGTGTTGCTCACCTAAGATATTAATGGGACAATGTTTGAGGCAGAACACATGCACCGTGATGGTCACTTGATGAATGGAATGAATTGCGCTCGTGAATGCCACTTTGGCATATGTAGGTTGTCTATGTATTGAATTGCAGATGGGCATTCGTAGATCATCCAAATACATCCAGATGAGCATTCCTCAACCATCCAGATTCAATCTTGTAAAAAAGGAAGTTGCCTCTGTATGCAGAAAATGTTGGATATGGACCTGTGGTGTCAACTTGTGAGCAAATGATTAGTGGTTGGATCCAACGTGATTTTCCCTCAAATAACCTTCGGGTGGATAACACTTTTCTTCATGTTCATATCCTCTCAAATTCAAATCAATGAGGGGAGATGGAGATGAGATTGGATGTGATAGGGATACGACTGTTGGATTTGGGCATGTGGGGCTGCTTATGAGCAGTTACTTGTGGGTTGGTCCGCACGGTTTTCCTCGGATAGAGATGAGGTTGAATGCGATAGAGTTAAGACCTTATCCATATTATAACCAACTCATGGCCCTCTTCAATTGCTTTCTTTAGAAGAAGTCCCTCAATTCAAGAGTGTCCCTGAAAACACCTGAGAGAAATAATCAAGACAAATAATGAGGGATTAATATTTGATTATCCATTGGGATCCCTATATATAACTATCCATCCTAATCGTGCATCAGAGTGATTAGTTCCTTTTCGCTTCTGTTGTAGTTATGTCACTTATGTGAATCATAGGATGGTAGCCGTCCATATCTTTGGCTTTGCAAAGGTCTCAAAAATCATTTAATGTCGTTAGATCCTATGGGGCCACCTATTTGTACCTTTTAAAGTGGTATTAGAGTGACTTCAACTGATCTCTGGTTTACGAGGATCAACATTTACTGTTGGATCGAGGTAACTGCCCTCTAATTTAGTCAAAATTTTTATTTAATGCCTTTTAATTTTAATCATTACATTGATTGTTATTAGAATGACTTCAAATCATGTAGATGTCATTAGATCCTATGGGGCCACCTATCTATACCTTTTTAAGTGGTATTAGAATGACTTCAACTGATCTCTGATTTATGAGGATCAACATTTACTGTTGGATCGAGGTAACCGCCCTCTTATTTAGTCAAATTTTTTATTTAATGCCTTTTAATTTTAATCATTACATTGATTGTTATTATCAGAGGCTCCCCACCCGTTGGCAATGACCGCAACCGAAAATATAAGAAAATGAGGCGTAGCCATAATAATTAAAAAAGGAAAAGAAAATGAATGGGAAGAAAGCAAATAATACACAACATAAAATTTAAAAAAGATTAATGGTAGGCCATTGCAGCAGTCCCAGCAGCTGTTAGCCATCATGGCAGTGGTGGCAGCTGCAGCAAAGCAACAACGGCTTCCTGGTTTGCATCACTTCCCCTTCCTCCTGGCCGTATCATGCCACTTATTTGTTGTAGCATACTGCATACCTGTTCCCATACCAGAAGGACATGCGAATCTAGGTAACCTTGGTTCGTTTGGTTCTTTAGGTGGGCTCTTTCACAACCCCAAATTCAGGGGGCTATCGATGGAGTTGTGACATAGGTATTGTAATTCAATTGTATTTGGGGACATGGGGTAATGAGCTGTTTTTGTATCCCTATGGAGTCGGTGCTTTACCTTGGCAGGTTGTAAGTGTAACCCCATTCTCTCCATTTGTTCTCACAGGGCTGATTGATGAGAGGGTTGCTTCCATTTGGGTTATTTCTGGTTTGCCTTTTGGCTGCTCTTAATAATATTTTGTCTCCTTCTTAAAAAGAAAAATGCTGGGCAACGAATCTCAAGACAATGAATTCAGCTCTTATGGGTAAGTGGCTCTGGCGCCTGGGCAATGAATCTGCAGCTCTGTGGAATATCATCGTCAAAGGAAAATACGGCTCCTCTTCAGGTGGTTGGTGGACCAGCGACACCTCCATTTACAGAGCCTCTTATGTCTGGAAAGGCATCTTGTGTCAGAAATCTGTTGTGCTTTCAAACATAGGCTTTGTCCACCTAGGTAATGGATCGAGAAGCAGGTTCTGGGAAGATCAGTGGTTAGGTGAGTACACTCTCAGTAGTAGATTTCCGGGGATCTTTAGAATTGCTGCCAATAAAGAGTAAAGACAGCATGATAGCTAGCAATTATTCATATTTGGGAAATACTGGGGTTTGGGAAATCAACTGCATCAGAAATGTGGGGAAGAGGGAGGTCATCGAATATGTCGAGCTGCTTCATTTTCTCTCCTCTATTTTGTTGGACGCTTCCTCTCTCGACAAACTCATCTGGAATCGCCATAGGTCCGGTAAATTTTCGGTAAAATCGTTTTATGCGCTCCTCAATCTCAACTCTCCTTCCTCATCGCAGATCTCCACTGGTTTATGGAAAATTGCTGCTCCTCCAAAGTTCTCTCTTTTGCCTGGCTTGTAGCTATGAACCGGATCCTTACGACTGACAACCTCAGGAAGCGTGGGATGCATCTTGTTAATATTTGCCGCTGTTGCATGTGTGATGAAGAGACAGTAGACCATCTTTTGGTCCACTGTCCTTTTATATCTCATATTTGGTGGGATTTTTGGCCTAGATTCAATTTTGTTAGCTGCAGCCCTTCATCAGCTGAATCCTTACTTGCAGTTTGGCTCGGTCACAAACTCGATAAAATGAAAACCAGAATCTGGAGAATGACGATAATTGCAATTTGGTGGGCTGTTTGGACGGAAAGGAATGAGTGAGTGTTCAATGACTCTCAGGCTACGGCTAACTCAGTGGGCTCTATTGCAAAAAACCTGGTTATTGAATGGGTGACGAATGTAATGGGATTAAAAGACTACAATCTTGTTTTTTTAGGTTCTTAGTTTCTTTTGGTCTGCTAGCTCAGCAGTCCTTTTTGTATTCTTCTTTTCTTTAATATATTCTCCGTTATCTTCCAAAAAAATTAAAAATTAAAAAAATGCTGAGAAAACTCTAAGTAATGTGATTGGGTAGTGCATTGCCGTTATTTTTATGTAAATAAAAAATAAAAGATCCCATCAATTATTTTTTTGAAGGGTAATTTATTCAAAGAAAGGCTATAAATCAAGCTGGCATCTCGTCAAGGGGAATAATTCCCACAACACACGACTACCTGACCGCTGGTCAAGATAAAAATAGAGATATACCAGGGACATCGATCCAGTGCATTGGGTTTTTCCGAATTCGGCTGGTAGGTTGCTAAGTGCTTGGCAGGGAGTTAAGTGTGGTTCCCAAAAGACTATTCTCTGGAAATTTTCTATTCTGTGGTAGGCTGTGTGGGAAGAGAGAAACGGGAGATGTTTCAACAACATTTCCAAATCGATAGAGGATATAGTTAAAAGGGTTTTTCAGTTTATTGTTGAATGGGCTTTAGCAGTTGATAAGCTAAAGGGGTGTAATCTATCTTTCTTAGGGTGCATCTGATTGGCTATCTCAGCTGATCAGTTCCCTGTTTTTGTAATCTCTTTTTTCAATCAAATTTATCGTTATCTGTCAAAAAAAAAGTGTCCTCTTCTTTAGCTATACTATCGGCCAGGCCATTTGCTTCTGTGCTCGCTTGGTTAAGCGAGACCATCTTCCCTCTAACAAGATCCTGAGCTCTCTATTAAATGGGCCAGTCTCCCGGGAGTTCTTTTTTATGAAACCCATGCAGCAGCATTTGAAGAATCCCCTCTGGTGACAAAAGCTATTCTCCACCATAAAATAAATAATAATAACATTTATTATTTTGTGTGAAAAGTACCCCCAAAATGAAAAGATGGTGATAAATTAGACAGAAAATTGATTTTTGCTTCGGCCGTCTCCATCCATGTTGGACGCATATCAACATGGAAATTTTTTAAAACATGTGTCCTAGTTACACAAGCATTTAGATTTTAATATTGAACATATATCAACTTGAGAGGAGATGCTCAACCAATTTCTAATATTTCCTAATATTTTCGTATGGCATGTACACAAGACCACAGGCCAAGTCACCCACCAAAACCACGCTTTGCAATCCGAAATTACCCACCCAAACCATGGCATCCAAGCTCAGCTTAAAGCTTGTCCTAAACAAGAACACAGGAGAGGTGTTCTTTGGAGAGGCTGGAAAAGAATTCATAGATTTTCTATTCAGCCTCCTAGCATTGCCAATCGGGTACGTCGCAAAGCTCCTCACAAAGCAACACATGGCGGGATGCACTGGAAGCCTCTACAATAGCCTTGAAAATCTCACCGTTGATTATTTGCAACCCAACTTTGACAAAAATACCCTCCTCAACCCCAAGATGTCTATTCCGTTGAGCAGTCAGAATCCTCCCCTTCTGCTGCAAGATGGTGCTTCCACCTCATCAAAGTACTACTCATGCGGCAACTCCAACTACATCAATCACCGCTGGATTGCAGATGTTAAGGGTGTGGCGTGTCCATCTTGCAACAATTCAATGTTCCAGGAGTTTCTCTATGTTAGGCCTAAAGGCGCAGCGTCTGGATCAGACAGTGGAGGAGGTTGTGTTAAGGGTGTGGTGACTTACATGGTGATGGATGATTTGGTGGTGACGCCCATGTCTACCATATCCAGCCTTTCTCTACTCAACAAGTACCAAGTCAGGGACTTGAGTGCACTCAAGGAGAAGGTTGTGGAAGTGGGCATGGATGAGGTAATGGCATCTCTCTTACTCTACTAGTTTGTACAAGTGCATCCATCCATAAGTGATCCAAACCGTTGATTCTAGCCTCATGCTCCAAAATCCATAAATTGGATGGAGTTGGGCGAAGAGGTTGGGTTAATGTTGTTTGGACAAATTTTCTAGAGTTACATCGAACCCAAGATTTTGTGTTTTGAAGATAAAATTATTGAACTGGTCTTACATTCTGCAAAACATTTAACAGATTGGACATGCTAAAAGTGTCACATGCTTGCTCAAAGTAAATATGGTGGCCCAACTGAAATGGACTTATATGTGAGCCACACAAGTAAGATGCATATTGAGCTCACATAGCCCATCCACCTTGTGGTTCTCACCATTAATTCTCCGCCATCTCCATCAAATAATATTAATCTTGCTATTTATGGCTTGAAAAATGAATGGCCCATATTGATCGTGATAGAAAAAGGTCGATCACTGATATGAACTAAATTGGAGTCTGCATTTCCCATGTGTTTCTTAAAATTTTTTGGGACATTGGGGAAAGCTAACTTCATAACAATATCCCATATTTATTAAATGACACATGGTATGTCTGCCTCCAACCTGGACACCGCAAAGGTGAAAAATTCATGGAATTGGACGATCCTAACCCTTTTAATGTGCACTATTTTGTTACAACCATCCATTTTTGCAAACCATAGATAAGATGGTTAGCATTATCAAGCTAAACTTAGGTCCCACTTCTACCCCTCGTGTGGGAAAATGGATGAGACCCAGGAGAGGCTGGATCAAGATCAACATCGACAGGTCGGCGCTGGGAAACCCAGGGCCATTGGGCGGAGGTGGCCTTGGTAGAGATTGGGAATTATTTTTACCTTCTCCTTTGGCTATGGCATTGGCTCCAGCTCTCGAGCTGAGTTGCGGGCCATCTAGGAGGGTCTAACGAGATGTACTGAGTTGGGTTTTTCTAAAATCGAGGTGGCGAGCGACTCCAAATCCTCTATGCAGATCCTGTCAGCCATCTCTAAGCCAGCATGGTCTCTGCGTTATTGGTGCGCGAGGATCAGGGCTTTGCAAGGCAGGTTAGACATTTCCTTTGCTCACACTCCAAGGAAGGCTAATGCGGTAGGCGACCACCTAGCCAGGAGAGGCAGTGCCTCGCAAGCAAATTCCACTTTTTCCGCCCAGGCCGATCTCCCTGATATTGCTAAAGGCCTCCTGTTTTTGGATAAAGTAGGCTTAGGTTACTTGAGAGGGATTTAGCTTAGGCTCCTTATACGATAGGTGAGGCATCGTCCTTTTTGTGATGCCTGCCTGAAGGCTCTGTAAATCCCCTTCTTGTGAAATATAACATTCTTTCCTTCTTTTTTTTTCTTTTTTTCTTTTCTTTTCTTTTTTTTTTAAAAAGAGGGTCCCACTTCTCCCCACTAATACATCTACAATATTATTCATATCATGTGGGATTCAATATTTATTTAAATTTATCTTATTATACTTGATGCGTGATTTATTTATAAATCCATTTCTTAGGGTTTGGCGCTTTTAAAGGCTTCTTTGGAGTCAAAGACAGTGCTGACTGATGTATTTGGAGAAAAGTCAAAGAATGTGCCGGTAATGTAGATAAAAAAGTCTCTGTGCACCGAGCATCTCCTATTGTAAATTGCTGTTGTGTGGGAATCTTATGTACATTTTATGCCTTGGAATTTCCCAACAACATTGACTGATGTTGGGAGATGTTAGTTAGAAAATATAATGTATATACTTTTCCTTTTTATATGTTTTTTAAGAACATTTGATTGGAAATATTTATGGTGTTAAAGAAGTACTGCAGTTTGTGATTCAGATTAACCATGATAGTTTAAGTGTATTCTTCAATCGGCGGTTTTGTTTCAATGATCAAAATCATTTATATGATGTGACTAATTGTTGATAGATGTGATACCCCTATAAGATTCTTATTTTGGACTATTTTAAACCCATGACCATTCACTCTTCTCATATATCGGCCCTAATCCAGAATGACCCCAGCCCCGATTTGGCCCAATCCTATAATGCCAGGGCCAACCTTTTTAGCCTGATCAGGGCTAGGGGGGCTAGGGCCAATTCTAGCCAGGCCCCCATTCCCACCCCTAACTATTGAGCCACTTGATAAAGTATTAGGATTTGTTTCATTTAGGAGATTTGGGTGCTCAAGCAACAAAAAGTGGCCCCAATATACCACCATGACCCCAGTTATAAAAATTGTAAAGCCCATGATATGATCTCTCAGCCAGAGCCTTATAAACAACCTCTATTCCCTCTGGAAGGAATTACATTATTCTGATCAACTAGGGGTCTGAAATGTTCACCCAACCAAAAATACTAGGATCATTAATCCTAATCCAATGAACAAGGCCACGGTGTATTGATCCAGACCATTTTGTACGTTGTGCCTGACCATTGATCGGCCATGCGCCAAAATTCTCAGATATTGCAAAACACTAGCCACCAATCTTGGGACCCTTATTCATTGAATGTGAGCTATGTTGCATTTTCTGCTTTTAACCATCTATTTGCAGGTAATGCATAAAAAGGCCAGAGCACATGTGACAGAATCTCACTTGCACTGATTGATACCCTCAGGGTACTAATCATATCCTTAGTGAGGATCACCTAAATCTTCTTCATTTGCAATTTTCTACTATGCTGATGTTGTTTTATTTGTAAATTGGTTTTCTAGGGTACGGCCCCGATGAAATCATCCCCAGCGTCGTCGAAGAGAGCATTCACTGGTGGCTTCCAAGTAAAGCTCGAACCCATGGAGTAGCTGGAATTTTGGATACTGCTCCTCTTTTCTTTTTTGGAACGTTTTGGCTGGAAATGTTTATGATCTGTGATAGAGCTCTTCAAATGAACTCTGTAGGCATAATGTCTGTAAATTTTGCATATCTAGCTCAAATCCCGACCACGGAATCATGGTTTTAGGAACCGTATGTGGAGTGCGACTCTGACGAGTCAACTTTGACTCAGTTGAACCCAATCCGGTTTGACAACACAGGTCAAATCTGAGTTACCCTCAACTCAAGCAAGACGCGCTGAGTCAGCTCTGACTTGGGCGAGTGGGAACTGGACTCAGGGCTGAATGAGTTGGTGGGAGTTGCTGATCAGTCTTTTAACCATGGATGAAATTGACATGAATGGTCTAGATTATTGAACCATTAGCAGACACATGGTGCCACATATCTAATTCCTCCTAAATCAGTTCCCCATTTTCACAGCTTTGATCTTGGATTGTGAGCCACATGATGCACTAAAATCATGCAGATCCACAACTCAGTGGGCCACACCAAGGGAGACTTCCAGTGACCCACTGTGATGTTTATATGCCATTCAACCTATTCATGAGGTAAAAGATGGAAGAAAGAAGAAATATCTTCACAATCCAAAACTTCCGTGACTGGCCCAGTCACGTTGGTGGCATCACGATATGAACTTTTCTTGCAGTGCCATACATGAACCCAAAACTGAGGTAGATCCAAAGCTCAAAGCAGACCATTCGATGGGAAAAAGTGGGAGATGATAGCTTACAGTTGAAACTTTTCTGAGGTCTATTGTAATGTCTATGCGCATTCAAACTGGTCACAAGGTCATTCTCATTAGCACGAATTTAAAACACAACAGCTTTGGGATGATGAAAAACTTGTGGCCTCAAGAATGTTTCAACTGTGGGCGTTCAATCTGCCCACATGAGTTTTGAATTTGCTTCATTTTTTTGCTTCATGAACTAACACGAGCTGGAAAAATGGATGGTGTGGATTTCATAGAAACATCACAGTAGGCCCCACCTAGCTTCAGACTGTAGGAATCGAGGTCAATGACGATTGGTATTAACCTATAGCCTAAAATGAGCTGAAGTGAGCTGAAGTAGCTAATGGGCAAAATGGATTTAACATTGACATCACTGTAGGCCCCACAAATGTCTTTGTTACATAGCCCTCTCTGCTAATGAATCTCATCACTTGTTCTTGAAAGCCGAGTAGAGACATGGATAATTTTGTAGAATTGAACACTAGCAATGCATGGCAATTCAAAATAGGAGCAAGTATCGATGAAAGCTGCCCAACATAATAAATGGTCCACATCAAATGTTGGCCCCACATAATGTATGGTGGATATTAAAGGTGAACCCCACATAATAAATGGTCCACATCAAATGTTGGCCCCACATGATGTATGGTGAATATTAAAGGTGAACCCGATGTGAAATAAGTAAAAATTGGAAGAGATTTTAATGAAAGATCTTTGAAAAAAGAAAAGAAAAAAAAAAAACATAAAGAAAGATAGAGAAATGGGAGATTTATTCACGTGATGTTGGAAACCAAACAAACTTTTCTACATTTTTTTTTTTGGATAGATATGCTAATTTGTTGGATAAGTAGAAACAAGATTAGTTACTTTAGGTATAAATGACTTGAGCAAAATGACTTATGATCCAGTCATGTCCTCTCAACAAGTGAGACACTGTGGAAATAATATATAACAATCGATAAATAGCAAAATAAAAGTGTACAGAGTGGATGGGACTGATTTTTGCAATGGGTAATCTGCGTGGTAGGGTCAGCCTATTAGGAGGATTATATGTCACAATCGCTTCAAAGGTTAAGTTATCCTGAGTGGATGATAAACTGTCATTTTATTGGTAGACTTGAGTTTTAGATATTTTAATCGTGGGTGTTCAACCCTTGCTATTTCCTATCATGTGGCCTGCTAGAGTTTTGGATTTGCCTCATTTCCGGGATCATGATCTAACATGAGCTGGAAAAACAGATGGACGGTGTGGATTTCTCAAAGATATCATGTTAGGCCTCACCTAGAGATTTGGATTAGGCTCTTGATTAAAAATAATAATAATTAAAAAAAAAATTTTAAGAAAAAAAAAAGAATGAACATCATTGTGGGGCTCACACAGCTTTTCCACGGAAGACGCCACGAGGTCAAATCCATTCCATGTTTTAATTAATTACTTTTTATTTAAAAGTGCTTACACGTTCCCCAATGGAGGGAACTTGATAAGGAACGTTATCATTTTCCCACACATGCACTTAGTAAATGCGCACTTACATCCCAATCCTCGGAAGGCCAACCGTCGTAGGGAAAAATATGGATTACCTGCGGAAGTAGGATTGAAAATACGGATGCACACATCTATTGTACACCTGACCAGCTTGCACTCCAAATTAAACCGTCCAAATCGTGGGGCCCAGTAAATCTGTTTCATAACCCAAAAACTAGACTGAATCTATAATCCATACTGGATATTTTTGGACATCAAATGGACGGTTAGAATAGAGAATCACCAATCATCACAATTCAATATAAGTAAATGCCCATAATCGTAGCTCTGAATGGTATAATCAATCTTATTTTAGGTGGAGGATCCATACCATCGATACAACTATGTGGACGGTTTGATGTTAGGTGCATGTATGACACGTGCACAGTTTTCAGTGCGCCTGAATATACAGCATCACGCTATGCTAACGCGGTTTGGCTCGTCACGCAGCCACCTTGATGTATGTGTTTTATCCACACTGTCCATTCATTTTTCCTGATCATTTTAGGGCTTGAACCTAGAAAGAGGCATGTTTAAATTTCAGGTGGACCACCACACGAAAACAGTGGTGACTGAATTTCCACCATTAAAAATGTTTATTCGATGTTCAACCTGTTAATTAGGTCATACGAGAAATCCAACACAGTCCTGTTCGCAGAAGCAGGAAAAGAATTCATTGATTTTCTCTTCAATCTCCTCACATTACCCCTCGGCTCTGTAACAAAGCTCCTGACAAGAGGAGGCATGGTTGGATGCATCGGAAGACTGTATGAAAGTGCAGAAAATCTAAGTGCGATTTACATACAACCCAACCAAAACAAAAAAGACCTTCTCAATGCCAAGACATCATCACCTCAAAAAGGCTAAAATCCTCCTCTTTTCTTACAAAATGTCACTTCAACAGCAACAAAGAAGCTCTACGTGGGCACCAGTTACACCTACAATCAGTATTATACGGATGTTCATGGCACGCCTTGCTGGATGAGATTTTTTTAATAACTGGGGCAATCTACGAAGGGAAATTTTAAATGAACGGTCTGGATCATCATATGATTGGCAGAAGTGGTGATCCTCTTTAAAAATACATCCTCCCTGGTTGTAAGACCAAGGACATTTTGGTAAATTTTAACAAGTTGTAAATATATAGGTGGTTTCTCCCTCTGTCATCCTCCTCTAAAGAGACTCTACGCCGCTCGTTCACCTTCTTCCAGGTATTCTCCCTGCCGACTTCCCTGTTTGTGCTGAACAGAGAAGTTTCTTGTTCGTATCCAACCGTACATGGAGGAAAGATTGCAAGTGCAGCAATGGGGAGATAGTTTCGTTAATACGAAAATACAAAATTTTATTCATATGCATAACTCAAAGTGATCAGGGCCTGTTTCTTAAATCTGAATCTGAAGTTTGAATCTAACGTATGAAATATTTTCCTACCATTAAAAACTTTATAGATTCCACTGTAATGTTTATTTGCCATTTAACCTGCTGATAATGTAAAAAAGATCTGGATCAAATGACCACATAAATATCATCTTAATCCAAAGCCTTTATTGCCCACAATAAATTTTTAATGTGTGTTTTATCCATGCCATCCATTTATTTTTCCAAATCATTTTAAGGAATGATTCCAAAAATGAGGGTTATCCAAATATCATGTGGCCCAGAACTTTCATAGTCCATTAATGGTCGATCACTACCGTTTCCTACGGTATGGTCCACTTAATAATTGGATTTGCTTTATTTTTTGAATCATGCCCTAAAATGAGCTTTCAATACAGATGGACGGTGAGGATGTAGTCACATTGATCACAGTGGCCCCCACAATCAGGCGTCTCACCCACCTGGATGGATCCGGGTCTCACCTAATCCGTTCCCCTTAATCGGAGAGGGAATTGCCGTGCTAATCCCACCAACGAAATAGGATTGGCTGGTGTACCACACGCCACCCATTTGACCCGTGTGTTGATGTCAGTAAGTTCTGTGGGTCCCATCATGAGGCATGTGTTATATCCCAACCATCCTTTCATTTAGAGAGCTTGTACTAAGGCTTAGACAGAAAAATAAGACAGATTGATAGATCAAGTGGACCACACTACAAAAAGATGTGGGGGGATTGAACGTGTACCATTGAAACCCTTTTGGGGATTACAGACGTTTTGGATCAATATGATATTTGTTTTTACTCTTCATCCCGGTCTGTGTGACCTTATGGACAGATGGGATGGGAAATAAACGCAATGGTGGGCCCTACGAATGTTTTAATGGTGAGAATCATTGTCCCACTTCTATTTTTGGTGTGGTCCACTTGAGATTTGGATATGAACAATTTTCGTTACTATGTTCTAAAATAATCTCACAAAATAGATGAACGACGTGGATATAATAAGTACATTTTGGAGCCCATGTAACTTTGACATCCTTTGAACCGTTTTTACAACTAGGAGCGGCAGCCCATGTCTTTGCACGATACGATACTCCAGCCAATCCGCTTCATCGAATGGAGCTAGAGATGGACGGTCCGGACTCTGTTTGGCAATCTCAATGTATATATTCTACCCACACTGTCTATCCATTTTTCATCTCATTTTAGAAAATAACACAAAAAACAAGCTGGATCTAAAGCTCAAGTGGGCAGCGAGAATTGGGTGCATACCATTGAAAACTTCTTGTAGCCGCGGAAGGCTATGATCAAGTTGATTTTTCAATTCATTCAGGTTTATATGACCTTATAAAGAGATTAAATGGCAAATAAGCTTCACAGTGGAACTTTGGAAGGTTTTAACAGTGGTCATTCCATTCCCACTACATTCATGAGTGTGGTTAACTTGATCTTTGGATGTGACCTTTTTTGGGATTATGCTCCGGAATAATATATAATAGTTGATGGAGAGTGTGGATCTAACATATGAATCATGGTTAGCCCAGGGAAGTGCCACATGTTAAAAGTTGTACTGAGTATCATGCAAAAGAGAAAATCTCCCTCACCGAGGGCAATTTTAAATTTAAAATGTTAAAAATAAAAAAAATAACAAACCACTGAACGCATTATTTGTTCACACATATGCTATACCTCGGTTGCCAGGGAAATTTAGTATAAAATTACGAGCACTCTCCACATTTGGCATTAACAAACATCAAGAAAGGCGAAGTACGTATGACAAAATCCCTTATTTTTATTTCACGAGGTTTAAGAATTTTTTAATATTTAGAAAATATGTAATCATGATATATCTCGCCTTTTGTTTTTTAATATTTCCAATTAATTTAAGATGTACTTCGTTCGGTGATCCAGCGTTTCCAAATAAGGGCCACGTACTGTCAACTGACTCTGTACAGGAGACACCTTGCTGACGGACGCTGGTGCAGGTACACGGTGATGTGCGTGACTAATCCACACCGTCCATCTATGTTTCAAGACTACTTTATATGATGGGCCAAATTCTGAGACATATCCAAATCTCAAGTGGACAACTCAACAAAAAAGTAGTGGTTATTGTAAGCCTACCATAAAATACTTGTTGGGGGCCAACAACCCTTTCAATGGAGCTGGTATTCATGTTTTCCCAAGATTCACACCTGTTTGATCCTGGATCTGGTATAGACATCAGGGTGGGCCCATCGCACGAATGAAGGAGCACATTTGAACTAGTGGTCCTTGGATCACTCTGTACTTTTTAAATGTCTTTCAGAACTACAGTCATTACTCATTTTCCGACGCGGATTACCTACTGCCAAATTGAGTAGCAATAGTCGCTACTGAAGTGACGTCATTAAGGTATGTGGGCACACGGTTCATACATTTGTAGAGACCATTTTAAGGCATAATCCAGGGAATGAGAAGATCCAAAGCTCAAATGGACCCAAACAGTAGGGATTGAATTCCATAACTTTTTACCCCCGAGAAGTTTTCAATTGTAAATATTGGATCCCCACTACTTTACTTTAGGTGGTGTGGTCCATTTGAGATTTGGATCTATCCCATTTTTTAAAAAATCTAAAGCCATAAAACAATTTCTAAATGGACGCATGGTTTGAATATAACTAGTAGATCATGGTGGGCCATATAACTTGGTAACATCAACACCCCTCGCAATCCACTTTCCTCTCAACCGTTTTACATTTAATTATAGAACATGAAACTAAAAATGAGCAGATCCAAAACTTAATTGAGTGGTAAACGGTGAGAATTGAATGTCCACAGTTGAAACACAGTAGAGATTGAACGTTCACCGTTGAAACATTCATGGGCCACATAAGTTTTGAATCAAGGGAAAATGACCTCAAGAAGGGCATGGATCACATATAAACGTCTAAGATTTCCATAGAGATTTCAATAATGGACATTTTCATATTAATTTGAATTTTGGATATGTTCATTTCTAATTCATGCATCAACGTCATATGGAAAATATAGATGTACAGAATAATTTCTCACAAACATCACAATGGCCCACCTAGCTTCTGACCGCAGCTGTGACAAGCCGTCCGCTTTAGAAAAGAAAGAAAGAATCCTACTCCACCATCTCTAGCCATGAACAACGGTTCTCTGGTGGGCCAAATGATGTATCTGTTTATCCCCCTTGTCCACCCCTTTTCTTGGATCATTTTAAAGTACGAGCACAAAAAAAAAGTTGATCCAACGACTCAAATAAACCACAACATGTGACTCTTGCATTTAATAGAACCCAAGCTTATTATTCGGTCTGGTACACGTGAGAAAAGGATTTGCTTTATTATTTGGTAAGGGCCTTGCAGTCTTCAGTGAGGCCCGATCTAACCTAATCCGCTCCGGTGCAACACATTCCAAGTGTAAAGAGAATAAAAACAGGAGAGTGTTGATATGTGGAACTTCCATCATATATATCAAATCCACACCGTCCATCCATTTTTTCGTACCATTGTATTAAATGAGACAAAACATGAGTCAGATCAAGGCTCAAGTCAGCCATACTACCATAACAAAAAAAAAACAAAAAAAAAAAAAAAGGAATTGGATGAACAATGGGAATTGTACGCCTACTATTAAAAAATTCTTGGGATCACATAAGATTCCGATGAAGCTGATATTTGCGTTTTCCCTTCATCTAGGTCATTGTAACCTTATGAAGAGGTTAGATGGCCAAAAACTTACAGTAGACCCTAGAAAGGTTTCAGCCGTAGTTGTTGGATCCCCATTATATTATGTGATGTGTTCCACTTGACATTTAAAAGTCATGTTGTGTAACACAATCTATTTGGTAAAGAGAGATACAGTGTTAGCTGGAGTCATTGGCAATAACACGGATCAATGAGTAGCGACTTATTTGAATGTTCCTGTGCCTTCGATGAAAACAATTTGCACTCAAAATAATAACAGCTGGCATAAAACATATATTGGCCCCATGAGTACCATCCAATAGCGACGTAGCATGATAGGCAATCCGCATCCCATACTTATTGAGCATGAAAGATTTGTATTACTCTTTTACTAGCTCTTTACATACGAGAACTACTAATAAAAAAGCATGACTGTCCTGTCAACGAGACCTTGTAAGCAAGCAAAGCTGCCAGCATAGATTCCCCGGTAAACAGGACTGTCCTGTCAATGAGACTCGGTATGCAAGCAAAGCTGCCAGCCTAGATACGGCAGATTACTGGAACCTGGGCGACCAAAAGCTTTTTTTGGTCCCACCATGATATCTTTTGGGTAGATTTATAGTGAGCCATACCACAAAAAATAGTAAAGATTCAACAAACTACCATTGCGGCTATTTTTGGTCCATATAGATTTTGTACCAGGATGATATTTGTGTTTTACCTTCATTTTGAGGAATCACCTTACGAATGAGTTAGAGAGCATACACATCACGATGACCTGAGAAAGTTTCAGGGGTAAGCATTTTCATCCCCTCACTTTCTGTAGCGTGGCCTGCTTTAGTTTTGGATTTGCCTTAGTTTTGAGTTTATGTTATAATATTAGCTAAAATTAGGCCAGGCTGATGTGTACGGACATTGTGGTGGAATCTATGTAGCATCTGGTTAAGTGACCTATGGTAACTGGGTTGTAGGAAATTTTGTGTTTATGCCCGGTTCATGTATCTTGGATATGTTATCTAGGTCATATTGATTTGTGCCGGTTATTGTGTTCTTGGTTCAGCAATCACCTTAGAATAGTGAGCAAACAAGGATCGTCTTATTGTTTGGAGAGCTTTATAGCGATGGTGGCAAATGTAGAATTTAGAATGCACCATTTTATCTATGCATGCATGGATGGTTTGAGAAACCACCGATGCAACTTTGCTTGAATCTAGCATCGTCTCTTAGTCCGGTTATCATGCTAGCTGTTCGTCTAAAACTCGCTACCAAGTCAACTCAAGTATAAGGGATTTTGACTAGTTGCTTGTTGGCTTCAAAGCTGTTGATGAGGGTTGAAACCATCCATCCCTTTTTTTCAGATAATTTAAAGGGCATTATCCAAAAAATGAAGTAGATCTGATTATCAGGTGGACCATACCTTAACATTCTGCATTGTTTATTTGTAATCCAACCTGTTGATAAGGTTACGTTAATCTGGATGAAGGGAAAAACACATATTAGCTTGATCCAAAACTTTTGTGGCTCATTAATGGTCAATCACTACTATTTCCTACTTTATGGTCCACGTTATAATTGAATCTGCTTCTTTTTTTGGGATAATACTAAAATTATCTTAAAAACAAATGGACAAAGTCAATATAAAATACAAACATCAAGGTAGGCTCCACGGTAAGGGCCACACTATCTTGGGTGAGTCCGGGGTCTCACCTAATCCACTCCCTAAAACCTTAATTAATAGTCATCTGCTCCGTAAAATCTTAATATATAGTCATTTTGAAGCTGAGTCTCAGAGAAACTCTGTTTCCAAACTTGACAATACTCATCGAGTTGGCTCAACAAACCACTCAACTCGATACAACTCAATGCGTCTCAAACCGGCTCAGCAGCCCGATTAGGAACTTTCTAGCAATAAAAGAAACACTGCAGCTAAGGAGATCGATTTGAACCCGGCCCAAACTAGCATTTAGGAAGCATGGCCTTGTTAACCGTATGCCATAAACAAGAGTTATACTTTTTTTTATTTTAATTACAAATAAATTTAATATATAATAATTTCAATTACTTATTCACACGATTTATTTCTTCAATTATATATTATAATATAAAGTCCAGTTTTCAAGTTGTCCACCTATGACACCAGCTGGCTATACACCAGGAAAATATTGCTTGTTGCAATCTAATTGGATCATCATACTGCATGATTTGCCTGCATGTGGGCTGGACCAGTCACCATGAAGGAATGCATGATTTCTCTGCATGTGGCAAGCAAAGGATCCGAATTCATAAATCTATGGATCCTGTCATCATCTCATGGCTGGTGGTCAGTGGTATGTGGGCCCCACCATGATGTATGAGTTTCATCCATGCCGTCCATCTATTTTTTCAGATCATTTTATGGAATGAGACCAAAAATGAGGTATATCCCAATTGAACCACATTACACGAAACAGTGTTGAATGAGCGTCGACCATTAAAAACCTTCCAGAGGCCATAGAAGTTTTGGATCTAGCTGATTTTTGTTTTTTCCCTTCATGTGGGACTATATGACCTAATCAACACATTGGATTTCAAATAAACAGTACAAAAGGCCTTAGGAGGATTTTAATGGTGCACATCCAATCACTATTGTTTTCCTGTGGTGTGGTCCACCTGAGATTTATATCCCTCTCATTTTTAATTTGAAACCCTACAATAATATGGATGAAACACATACATCACGTTGAGGCCCACGGATAACCGACCACCAACCACCGGGCTGGTGGCAGGGGAGTAGCCAATCCGTTTCCATCCTATTATTCATCCTGCAGGGGCCCAACCATTTTGGACGGTCCAGATTTTCCCCACAACCCTATAAAACAACACCGACACAATACCACAAGCTTTACTCACCAAGTACTGCATTCGAGGAGAAGGTTGTGGAAGTAGGGTTCGATGAGGGACGGCATCTCTCTGTTACTCTCTTTTTTAAGTTGAGAAATTCAACACTGTACGACCCATTTACCCGCTTAAGCCCACTCGGTTTCACCGGACTAGACTAAACCCCAGATGTACGGACGATTTGCCGAAGGTCAAAAATGTCCCTGCTTTTTCCTTGAGCGGAATGGCTGGTGCTGAAGGCTAGGTTTACTATAGCGACGGATTATAACCGTAGCTTTAGCCGTAGCCATTGATACAATTTAATTCGAGCAATATTACCTTGATCCAGCGGCAATGCCACCGACCTCCTCTGGACGCCTGTGCCGTAGTGCCACCCGGTTTTTTAAAAAAATTGGGTGGGTCCCATCGTGGGCCCCACGTTCACCTGTGCACTTTTTTTTTTCTACATGGATAACTTCATTCTACCTACATTTTTCTCTAATACATATTTATATAAATATGTATACATAAGCATATAAAAAAAATTTCTCTCTTTTTTCATTTCTTTCTTTATTCATTTAACAAGAATATCTTCTAAACCAAAATTAGTTACTTGATGTACCCTATATGATTTTGGGGTAGGAGAAGCTACTTTAGCCAACCAACCTGTTTATTTTCCAAGATTCCATCAGGTTGATGGTCGAAAATCCATTTCATTCACTTTGCGGTCAATTTCAATCAGTTCGTGGCCAATTTCTTTCATTTCATTTACTTCACGATCAATTCCATGCATTTCACAGTCAATCCCAGTGATTCCGCTTTACTTCACAGTCAATTCCCTTCACTTCACGGTCATTTCCATGAATTTTATGGTCAATTCTCTACACTTCACGATCATTTCTATGCATTTCATGGTCATTTTCGGCAATTCCGTTTCATTTCACGGTCATTTCCATGCATTTCATGATCAATTCCCTTCACTTCACGGTCATTTCCATGCATTTCACGGTCAATTCGCTTCACTTCACGGACATTTCCATGTATTTCACGGTCAGTTCTGGCGATCCGTTCTATTTCACTGTCATTTCCATGCATTTTACGGCCAATTTCCTTCACTTCACGGTCAATTCGCTTCACTTCACGGTCATTTTCATGCATTTCACGATCATTTTCGGCGATTCCGTTTCATTTCATAGTCATTTTCATGCATTTCACGGTCAATTCCCTTCACTTCACGGTCATTTCCATGCATTTCACGGTCAGTTCACTTCACTTCACGGTCATTTCCATGCATTTCATGGTCATTTTTGGGCGATTCCGCTCATTTCATGGTCATTTCCATGCACTTCACGTTCAATTCCCTTCACTTCACGGTCATTTCCATGCATTTCACGGTCATTTCCGGCAATTTCATTTCATTTCATGGTCATTTCCATAAATTTCATTGTCAATTCCCTCCACTTCACGGTCATTTCCATGCATTTCATGGTCAATTCGCTTCACTTCACGGTCATTTTTGGCGATTCCGTTTCATTTTACGGTCATTTCCATGCATTTCACGGTCATTTGCATGCATTTCATGGTCAATTCCAGCGACTCCATTTCATTTCACAGTCATTTCCATGCATTTCACAGTCAATTCCCTTCACTACACGGTCATTTCCATGCATTTCACGGTCAATTCCGGCGATTCCGTTTCATTTCATGGTCAATTCCCTTCACCTCACGGTCATTTTCATGCATTTCACGATCAATTCGCTTCACTTCACGGTCATTTCCATGCATTTCACAGTCATTTCCAGTGATTCCGTTTCATTTCACAGTCATTTCCATGCATTTCACGATCAATTCCCTTCACTTCACGGTCATTTCCATGCACTTCACGGTCAATTTCCATCACTTCACAGTCATTTCCATGCATTTCACGGCCATTTTCGGCGATTCTGTTTCATTTCACGGTCATTTCCATGCATTTCACGTTCAATTCCCTTCACTTCCCGGTCATTTTTATGCATTTCACAGTCAATTCGCTTCACTTCATGGTCATTTCCATGCATTTCACGCTCAATTCTGGAGATTCTGTTTCATTTCACGGTCATTTCCATGCATTTCACGGTCAATTCCCTTCACTTCACGGTCATTTCCATGCATTTCACGGTCAATTCGCTTCACTTCACGGTCATCTCCGTGCATTTCACGGTCAATTCCGGTGATTCCGTTTCATTTCACGGTCATTTCCATGCATTTCACGGTCAATTCGCTTCACTTCACGGTCATTTTCATGCATTTCACGGTCATTTTTGGCAATTCCGTTTCATTTCACAGTCCTTTCGATGCATTTCACAGTCAATTCGCTTCACTGCATGGTCATTTCCATGCATTTCACGGTCAATTAACTTCACTTCACGATCATTTCCAAGCATTTCGTGGTCATTTTCAACGATTCCGTTTCATTTCATGGTCATTTCCATGCATTTCACGTTCAATTCCTTTCACTTCACGGTCATTTCCATGCATTTCACAGTCAATTCGCTTCACTTCACGGTCATTTCCATGCATTTCACGGTCAATTCCAGCAATTCCGGTTCATTTCGCCGTCATTTCCTTGCATTTCACGGTCAATTCCCTTCACTTTACGCTCATTTCCATGCATTTCACGGTTAATTCCGGTGTTTCCGTATCATTTCACGGTCATTTCCATGTATTTTACAGTCATTTCCCTTCACTTCACGGTCGTTTTCATGCATTTCGTGGTCAATTCGCTTCACTTCACGATCATCTCCATGCATTTCACGATCATTTCGGGCGATTCTGTTTCATTTCACGGTCAATTCTCCTCACTTCACGGTCATTTCCATGCATTTCACGATCAATTCGCTTCACTCCATGGTCATTTCCATGCATTTCACGGTCATTTTCGGCAATTTTGATTCATTTCACGGTCACTTACATCCATTTCATGTTCAATTCCCTTCACTTCCCAATCATTTTCATGCATTTCACGGTCAATTTGCTTCATTTCACAGTCATTTCCATGCATTTCATGGTCAATTGCGGTGATTCCATTTCATTTCACGATCATTTCCATGCATTTCATGGTCAATTCTCTTCACTTCATGGTCATTTCCATGCATTTCACAGTCAATTTCCTTCACTTCACGGTCATTTCCATGCATTTCATGGTCAATTCACTTTACTTCACGATCATTTTCATGCATTTCATGTTCAATTCCAGTGATTCCGTTTCATTTCACGGTCATTTCCATACATTTCACGGTCAATTCCCTTCACTTCACGGTCATTTCCATGCTTTTTACGATCAATTTGCTTCACTTCACGGTCATTTCCATCCATTTCAAGGTCATTTTCAACGATTCCGTTTCACTTCACGGTTATTTCCATGCATTTCATGGTCAATTCACTTTACTTCACGATCATTTTCATGCATTTCATGTTCAATTCCAGTGATTCCGTTTCATTTCACGGTCATTTCCATACATTTCACGGTCAATTCCCTTCACTTCACGGTCATTTCCATGCTTTTTACGATCAATTTGCTTCACTTCACGGTCATTTCCATCCATTTCAAGGTCATTTTCAACGATTCCGTTTCACTTCACGGTTATTTCCATGCATTTCATGGTCAATTCGCTTCACTTCACGGTCATTTCCATGCATTTCACGGTCATTTCCCGTGATTTCGTTTCATTTCACGATCATTTCCATGCATTTCACGTTCAATTCCCTTCACTTCACGGTCATTTCCTTGCATTTCACAGTCAATTCACTTCGCTTCATGGTTATTTCCATGCATTTCACGGTCAATCCCGGCGATTCTGATTTATTTCACGATCATTTCCATGCATTTCACGGTCAATTCGCTTCACTTCACTGTCATTCCCATGCATTTCATGGTCAATTCCCGTGATTCCGTTTCATTTCACTGTCATTTCCATGCATTTCACGGTCATTTCCCTTCACCTTACAGTCATTTCCATGCATTTCACGGTCAATTCGGTTCACCTCACGGTCATTTTTCATGCATTTCACGATCAATTCCGACGATTTCGTTTCATTTCACGTTCATTTTCATGCATTTAACAATTCATTTTTTTCTAAACAAACAAGCTAAAATATAGGACAACTACTCTATTACAAGTCGTATTGTATATCAAGCAATTTATTTGGGAGAGGAAAATCCGGCAAATCTTGTTAGCTTGAGGGGAGGCATTAGAATTTCCTTTGCCTTCAACACAAATGATCTGCACTCAATTATAATTAAATAATATCCAATGGTTTTAAATAAGTTTAACCACGAACTTTTGCAACCTACACAAGGTTAACTAAGGGACCTATACAAGGTTGCCTTACGTGCCTACACAATGTGAGGAGTCCTACACAAGTACACAAATGAGAGCTTACACAAGGCAACACGTCCTTTACAAAGACAACACGTCTTACATAGGGATGCTCTTATTCATAGGTGAGAGATTGTCACGCCCCAAATCTGAAAATCGGATTCACAGGAATCCCGATCGCCGAATCCGGTGCCAACAGCCTCCGTAGTACCCCATTCTCGGCTCTAGCGTCCATACGCCAGATTCCGATCCTGAGATCCTACAAGGAGGGTTTTTTTTTCATTTAACTAGCAATAAGCATAACTACAAGATTACCCAATTCACAAAGGCAACATCATCAGCACATATCCCCTAATATAATCAGTTGAGTACAATATTGGAAGGAAATACGTAAATAAAAACCAAGCTCTAAAAGACCGCTGCACGCTCCAAGCTTAACACTGCTATAACCTAACATCACCTGCACGCATCTATCGTGCATAAGCTTATAGAAAGCTTAGAGGGTTGTGTAAGTGTGTGTACAAGGTAAGTGCCAAGCATTCAACATAATGACATTATCATATAAGACCAGAAATACCGGTAATCCATAAATCATACAATATCAGAATAAGCAGAAATATTGATAAGATCATGAATTATCAGAGTAAGTAGGAATATTGACAAGATCATACGATAACAGAGTAAGCGAAAATACGGACAAGTCCATGAGTCAATCAATGTCAGAATACGCAATATAAAACAACTATGCAAATGAGGAATAATAGATAGCCAAATATCAGATGCAGAGGATGCAATACAATATACATTCCTGATGCATAACACAAATAGCGTCAGCCATACCTAGACCATATAAATGCAGAGACACAATAGCCTAAAATGCCGTATGCCACGAATGTTATGCAATATGAGGTGCGAATGGAATGGCCATACTAAAGTGTGAAGTCAGGATGATAGTACGTAGTATCGCAGGCTATGATAGTGCGTAGTATCCAAACCAGTCCCATACCTAAATTTGGATAGTCAGACTCAATGTGGTAAACTCCTGATCTCAGGTTAGTCGCGCGCCCCAACCGAAATCCTGGCCATTGCGAAGGCACACGTAACAAATAGTTGCGCACCACCAACCTAAGTGGATAGTGAATGAATGAATGCATGAATGAGTATGCAACTCCTGCTCACTAAATCCACATATCAGTACAGTTCATTTCTGGGATCATCACCGAGATTTAGTACACTCCAAATGGCACCGCCGCTCTCCCAGCCGCACAGTCCAAGTGAGCGTAAGAAACCTCACTATCCGCCCGGCCAATAGTCCGCCAATACCTATCCGGCACGTCGATAGCGGACCCATTCACGAGCTAGTCAAACTCAGCCAAGTATTTCCCCCTACCCTCGAGCGAGTAAGGCCACGCCCCCTCCCAACCGACCACGACACAGTGGGAGACGCGGCCTCCTGGTATTCGGTACTTGGGCGCTCATGTATCCACTCAGTCTCGACGTTGGGCGTCCTCTGGTACCAAGAGGGTTTATAAATTTTCACCCAGAGACATCTATGACGCTCGTATACTAGAACCAACATTTCCAGTGTCCCATCTGGCCATCCACGATATGCCTGTGGAGGCTACGGCCTCAATGTCGCTAGAGCGTACAATAATCATAATGCAAGATGCATGAGTCATACAATCCAGTCATGCATCAATCTTGCATATACCATGCGCTCATGTGAAATAGCCTCCGCCTATCAGGGAGTCTCATAACAATCTGCCTAATGACATATGCAATGGTCAACCACATCTCATAACAAACATGCAGATGATGCGTATAAGCATGTATGATGATGTTATGTTGTCACATAATCATAATCGGTGTCAACGATCGGCCTCGACAATGTGGACATTTAACCAACATTGCCCCCAAGGAATAGCTCACATAGAGCCAAACATATAATGGGCCCATGGCCGTACACAATGGCCTAATACACATCACTTATGAGCCTCACTCATGGGCCTCACATACATCACATCAAGCTTCATACAAGGGCCTCGAATGTATCACAATGGGCCACGCCTCCGGAGCTCGAATACATTACAATAGGCCTTGCCCATATGCCACGAATACATCATAATGGGCCTTGCCCATGGGCCTCAAATACATCACAATGGGCCTCAACTACGGGTCGCATATGCATCATATAGGCATCAACAATAGGCCTTGGCAATCAAAATCGGCCTTAACAATCAGGCTTGACACTCGAAACCGGCCTCGATACTCGGCCACACCAAATGGGCCCCAATATGTCGAATGGGCCGAAAATATATCACAATGGGCCGCAGGACATAGGCCTCGAATATATCATGCTGGTCTACGACCATGGACCTCTCATGCATCACATCGGGCCTTGCCATCTGGGTCGAAAATACATCACAATGGGCCACGACTCTTGGGCTTCAAATACGCAACAAGTGGGCCTCATCACATGGGCCATAAATTCATTACATCAGGCCTTGCCCATGGGCCTCGAATACATCACAATGGGTCACAACCCATGAGCTCCAAATACGCAACAAGTGGGCCCCATCACATGGGCCATAAATTCATTACATCAGGCCTTGCCCATGGGCCTCGAATACATCACAGTGGGTCACAACCTATGGGCTCCAAATATACAATAGGCGGGCCCTACACATGGGCCCCACTACATCATAGGTCAGCCCTACACATGGGCCCCAAATATACATCAAGATGGGCCTCATGGATGGGCCGCACAATGGGCCTTAAGTGGGCTTAGACTACACCATAAATCATTTCATGTGTATCACAGTACACTATCATTCTATGGGGCAGATTGCGCTCTAATGATGATTAGCACTGCCCAAACATTGTCCATGTAAATCAGCACCTATCCAAACATTGTCTATGTAAATCTACACTGTCCAAACATGTCCAGCACTGTCTAAACATTGTCCAGCATCGTCTAGCTCAATCTGGATGGTTTGGATGACATAAATACATCATGGTGGTGTCCACGTATGTGGCCCACCAAAAATTTGAATCTGCTTCATTTTTAGCCACAAGCCTAAGACAACCTTGCCAAGTGGATGGACGGTTTGGATATAACACATACCTCTGATCAGACCCACATAACTTGATGATGTCGATACAGCAGGTAGGTGGGGTCCCCACTGTCCAGATGGATGGTTGGGACAAAATACATATATATGTGGGGTCCACGGTCCAGATGGGACCCATAGAACTTGCAGACTTATGCAGCAGCTGCTGCCGCTGGTAAGGACCACAAATGGACGGTCTGGATCGAACACAGACATCAGGTGGGTCCACACGTGTGGCCCACCTGCTTTAAATAAAACTGATATTTATTTATTTATTTATTATTTTATTTTATTATAATTTTACAAACGGTCCAGCAGCAGCTGCTGCTGGACGTTCAAACCGAATGGACGGTGATGGGTATATAATAAATTCATCAAGGTGGGTCCCACCATCTGAAAATGTTGGACGGTGTGGATGAATCACACACGTCAGGTGGGTCCCACAGATGGGCAGTGGATAATACATGTACATCAGGTGGGTCGCCACCGTCCAGAAACGCTGGACGATGTGGATGATTCCATGCATCAAGGTGGGTCCCACGTGGGAGTGGCCCACCAAAATATAACTTTAATATTTTAAATTATATTGTATAATATATTATATATATAATATAGTATAATATATTATAATATTAACAAACGTCCTGAAAGCTCCCAGCGTCCAGAGAGTCTGGACGCTGGGTCATCATGTCCAGTAGGGTGGGTCCACGTGGTGTGGCCCACCCAGATATAATATTTAATATAATATAGTATATTATATAATAATATACATTATATACTCATTATATAATATTATATATTATATATAGATATACATTATATGTATATGTAATCCAGATCCACCATCCAGACTCTGGACGTCTGGACGGTGTGGATTCCAACCATCCATCAAAAGCATCCCACTGTCCAATGGTGGGGACGGGGTGGGTCACTACATAATCAGGGCGGGTCCACACGTGTGGCCCACATCGGCTTCGGATCAAACTGATACTTGTGTTTTCCTTCAATCAGGCCCGTCCAAATGGACTGCTATGTGGGCCTACTCGGTGGACGGCATGGATGAAATACTTACTTCATGGTGGGCCACACACACACCAACATCCATAAGAGAGAGAGAGAGAGAGAGAGAGAGAGAGAGAGAGAGAAACGGATGGAGGAGGGGCCCCGCCACTATGGGCCCCTCAATACAACGCATAATCATGATGGGTCCCACTATATGTGGGCCCTCAATTCATCAAAATCTCACAAATCAAATAATAAAATACACCCACAAACAATGAAGATTCACCCACCTATCCTTCTTCTAGGCTCCATGGACTCAGCTCATTGTCTTCAACTTTAATGGAGGAAGATGAGGATTGGATGGCTAAGATGGAAGATTGGGTAGTAGGGAGTGGGCCACACAAAGCTCCTCTCATGGAGCTCTCTTGCTTGGACGTTGGGATGCTCTTGGAAGGAAATGAGAAATGAGAAAGAGAGAGAGAGAAGAGTGATGTAGTAAATGGAGGGTATGGTGCTTGTTGACTTGTTGGTGAGAAAGGAATGAGATGAGTAAGGGTGTTGTTGACTTTATGTGAGAGAAGGATGGGTAGGGTATGAGATATTGTACTTGACATGTGAGGTGATTGATGGGACATTCTCTAGGGATTTGCAACGCGTGACATTTTTTCTCGAACTGAATGTGGGCCCACATCTCCTGGCCTAGGTATCGCCTTAGCTCGTGAGACGCGGCGTCGGAACCATGGCGACGGCGCAGTCGCAATGATGCAAGTTTCGAGTCGAGCCGACTCTAATATGCAGAACTCGGCTTAGAATTGAACGCAAACATCAGATACAGGTCGAGGGTCGCCGGAATTTTACCAGGAGGACCGATACGGGCCTTATAGAGATGGTGGTGTAGGGGATGATCTCTCTATTTAGTAGGAGCGTATTGTAGAGGGATTTGGATCCCATGTGCCTCGCAATGATCTTCCAAGATCTTCAGCGAAGATCTCGGACAAACTCGTGTTGCAGTTATTTCCCAAAATCTTCGGCTGAGATATCGGACGAGTAGTTTTACTAATATTTAGACAGTTAGTACCAGGTCGAAACTAGTAGAGGCGCGTGGCATGAGGCCAAGGTGGAGAGTCCAAGGTGATTTATACGGTTGCTTCTGAGAGCGGTTTGCGGACCTGAATTTTCTAGTGAACCGTCGTCGGGTTTTCCCTCGGTATCAAGCAGATGGTCGACCTGCCGACCTGCATTTGTCCAAGCATTGAGACCAAGGTTCTTTCTGTGGATGGAATCGGGGGTGACCGTCCTCTTCATCTTATTGTACGGGGCAGGAATTTTTCTAAAAAAATGACCCGAGCAGCAGCTAAAAAATGTGTGGGACCATGGAAGAGCTCAATGTTTGATAGAAATGGGTACTTCGTCTTTTGGCGGCTGAGCTCGTGATGTGCACGAATGTCTAACCTGACCTCATCTTATTGGCCAATCCATTTTTACCCATAACAGTAAGCTCCCTACTTTCGAGCTCGCAAAGCAGGCTCAGAAAGTAAGTCGAATTTAGTGAGGTCGGACATTCTTGTATATGGGGCGTCAAGCCTGCTTGTCATTAATGCTAAATGAGAAGGCGTGCACAGGAATCGAGGTGTATTCGCAATCATGAAACGACATGCTTGAGGTGATGTGCCTCAGCTCGAGGTGACGTGCGATATCAGGGCGCTTGTTCGGTCCTCATCATATGGGGCGCTCACGCGTGTTGTATTTTGGAGAGTTGAATCAACAAGCGAGTGGGAGAGCTCCACTTGTCTGAGCGCGGGCATTAAAGGGCTTTTTTGGCTGTCGCATTAAGTGTGAGCATTAAATGCTCGTATGGATGGGTTTCCTATAAAAGGGGGAGCCCTAATCGTGTAAGGGTTATTTGCCTTGCTGCTTCTCCTTGACATAGGGGATTTCCAAGCGGTTTTTGGCGATCCTCAAAGGCGTTCTTGTTCGATGAGCTCCGTCTCCCCCACCCCTTCTATTTTTCACTTTTCTTTTAGGTCCCTGGTTCTCGAACGTCATTCCCGCTAAAAAAATGTCAAGTCCGTCGGACCAGTGGGGGGAATCGTTCCAGCGTAATGGAGGGCCGGAGGACTCAGATCTGCTGAGAATCCGTCATCTCCTTTAGTGATGATGAGTGATAGAGATTTCCATGCGTCCTACGGGTCAAGGATGGCCACTCAGTCCTCCGCTGAGCAACCAATCGACGCCGAGGGGTTTGCCCTAGCTAGGGATGAGGTCAGTCAGTCTTCGTCAGAATCAGAAGAAATCAAGCTGATTGAGTCGAAGTTGATGGAATCTGACCCGGTACAGATCAAGTCGGAGTACCGCATTTTAGACTCAATAGCGCTCCAAGCTCCCGTACTTTGTGAAATTCTAAGCGAACCTAAGGACGCCGAAGTGGCCATATTCCTAGTAGCCCTCCAGTGCGGCTTGAGGCTCCCTCTCAATCGCATCGTCAAGGAGGTCCTCTTGTGCCTGGAGTTAGCTCCCGAGAAAATAATCTCGAATGCCTGGAGGGCCTTAGTGGTGTCGTTCATTCTCTTAGCTGAGCTCGAACGACTTAAGCTGACCATGAATGAGTTTCTTTACTTATATCAAGTGAAGTCCAACCCAAACTACGAGTGTTGGTATTATTTTTTGACCTGTTCGCACACAGGCAAGCCCATTATCAAGGATGCCCTGACTTCAAACAAAAACTAAAAAAGTAAGTAGCTATGTACTTCGAGAAATTTAATCATTTACCCCGTAAATTACGCATATCAAAATCTAAGGTTGACCACACCATGGGAAAACAATAATGATTGGTCCACCGGAAAATAATAATAACCGATCATATACCATTAAAAAATTCATACTCTACAGTGTAACATTTATTTGACATCCAACAAATTAGGTTATGCACGGGTGAATAAATACAAGAATATAATATCAGCTTGTTCCGGAGCTCCATGGAAAAACAATAATGATTGACCGTATACCATTAAAAAGCTCATACTCTACGGTGTGACATTTACTTGACATCCACTTATAAATTAGGTCATACACATGTGAATAAATAAGGGCGTGTTTGGACGGGCACGCTGCGTTGGAGTAGCCTGTATTAGGCTGGATAGGGTACTCCAATCCTACATCGTTAGAGCAGCCGCCTGTTTGGACGGGTGGTGGATTCGAGCTTGGAGAGAAAATCTGCTGGATTGGGGCGGATTTCGTTACTGGATTCGAAGGGTTATCACCCGTACGGCGCAATCCTGCGGGATTCGACGCTAGATTTCTCTATTTTCATGTGACTTGCCTTCCTCCTTCCCGATGTCAATCCTTTCCGTTAAAATCTCATCTTCGGGGTTTCATGGGCTGGGATTTGGCGGGCTGGTCAGGAAGAGATTATGGCGGGAGATGATGAGGTATGGCACAAAATTGGGTTTATAAGAAGTCATATCAGGTCGCGATGGCCATCACCAGTCGAGTCGGCGCTGCCATCGCGAACTGATGGTCTTCTCCGGCGGAGATAGGTCCTCTTCCTTGCCCAAATGCTATGAGTAACCCCCATTTGAATTGCATGTTGGATCTTGGCCTGATCTGTGTTGCGGCTGAGATGTGGGATGAGGTGGTTTTTCATGTTTATCTTGTATGAGGCTTCGTCACAAGCGATACAGGCCCTCCGATATGGAGTTGGCCTTTGTCGTCCGCTCCGACGGGATTGTTTCACATACCGATTTATACAGGGGTGGATTTTTATCTTCTGTTTTCAAATGTGGTTCCTGTCATGCTTTTCCTATTATTTTTTTGGATTAAGTCTATGGTATCTTCTGCTTTCATAATGAGATGGTGATCTGGGATCTATGAGATGGTTTTCTAGTATCTGTCTCCTTGAGTTTACCAGGATTATCTCAGATTGTTTGCTGTATTGGTAGATCAACCGCGGGATTTCTCTGTTGTTGCTATATATGAGATGGATTCTCCGTTGCAAGATTTTACACTTGCACATTATATACCTGCTATTTATAATCATGTTCTACAGATGAATTTTTCCCATATAAAGTACATTTATATATGAACTATTGATATCTGTTTGATAAGGTAGTTATGAATTTTTATGGCTTCCTTTCTCAGCCAAACAAATGGTTGGAAATCATGATCTGTGGAATTTCTGGGATCACCTTCAGTGTTACAATGGAATTATTCTGTGAACCCTCTTCCAGTGGTGTCTGTTTGGGTTGCATACAGTGTATATTTTTAGACTCTTTGACAAGTCAATTGTGACTGTAGTTGAAGCCTCCTCATTTATGTAATTTTCATATCTGGATAGCTAACTCCTTGCAAAATGCGCAATTTTTAGCCATTTTTCGATCTTCTGTATCTGCCATGAAAAATATATGTTAGAAGTGTTGACTGTTGGTTTTTATCATTTCCTTTCAATCTTTTCCTTCTCTTCTTTTTGCTTGAGTACATATGTATTTTCTTCTTTTAAGTACTGAATTTCCTGATATATAGCAGATAGATTTCTGCTACATGTCATATGGAATTCCCAGGATTACATCAGATGGTTTGTTCTGTTCGTATATCAATTGCATGATTTAAGAGTTGTTACTATATCTCATCTGGATTTGCTGTTACTGGATTTTTCACTTGGACATCATAATCCTGTATTGAATAATCAGGTTCTTCTTTCTAATTATACATGTATGATAGTCTCATCAGTGTAAAAATGAATCATATGGATTTTCATGGCTTGTTCAGGGAATGGACTGTATGCCTTGTGATCCAGTGGATTGATTTTTTGTGGCTCTTAGTACATGGATTAAATGATAGTTCTATCTTTGTATATATGCAAGCTGTTTAATTTAACACTACTCATCTGCTAATGCACTGTTCTCCTTGGATTCCAATGATGAATTTTTCAAGATTTTAAAATACATGTATACATGATACTTCTATCAATGTATAAATGTATATAGATTAATTATTCTTTATATTTCTCTTCTAAAACCAGTGTTGTATTTGGTATTCCTCATGTAGCATTACTAAAATGAGATTGTTTTAGCTATAATGATTGTGAAATATACATTTTCGATCTTTTGCTCTGCCATGAAAAATATATGTTAGAAGTCCTTATGTTGGTGTTAGTGTTGACTGTTGGTTTTTATCATTTCCTTTCAATCTTTTCCTTCCCTTCTTTTAGATTAAGTCTATATATATCTTCTTCTTCTATGTACTGAATTTCCTGATATATACCTGATAGATTTCTACTACATGTAACATGGAATTCCCAGGATTACATCAGATGGTTTGTTCTATTCGTATATCAATTGCACGATTTAAGATTTGTTGCTATATCTCATCTGGATTTCCTATTGTTGGATTTTTCACTTGGACATCATATTCCTGTTTTGATTAATCAGGATCTTCTTTCCAATTGTACATCTATGATAGTCTCATCAGTGTATAGATGAGTTATATGGATTTTGAAGGCTTGTTCAGGGAATGGAATGTATGCCTTGTGATCCAGTTGCATGATTTTTTGTGGCTCCTTGTACATGGTATAAATGACAATTCTATCAATGTATACATGCATGCTGTTTATTTAGACACTATTCATCTGATTGTGCATTGTTCTCCTCGGATTCCAGTGATGAATTTTTTTGTCTTTTAACATACATGTATACATGATACTTCTATCAATGTATACATGTGTACAGATTAACAGTTCTTTATATTTCTCTTCTAAAACCAGTGTTGTATTTGGTATTCCTCATGTAGCATTACTGAAATGAAATGTTTATGGCGATAACGGTTGGGAAATATACATTTTCTATGCACCATGGATAATGACCAAAATGTAGGCAATTGATTGAGTGTTTAAGATAATCCAATCGATGGAATTTCATGCCACATTGAACAAATAATAAAAACAAGCTGCCATATGCCATGCCAGTTTTAATGGATAAGGCCCTGTTTGGCTTCTACTTAAAAATGAGTCCATCTCATTTTATATATCAGTGTATTTGGTTGCACCTACCTTCATGAAAAATTTCATCAAACTGGACTGATTCATGGTGAAATATCATGAAATTTCAATTGGTGCAACCAAAGGCATTTTCGCATTAATTGTGTATTAGAGATTTCCATAAGGATAAAAAACTCTTGATACCCCATAATTTACATAAAATAATGTATAATCTTTAATACATAATACTGTTACCTAAATGAGATGAAATCATTTTGAAGTGGCAACCAAACAGAGCCTAAAATGATGATCTGCAATGGCTCGCATTCAGCTTCATAAATTAACAATTGAGGTCATCCTAACAGCATGATTATGGGATTTTCGTCGCCGAGTTAATGGTGTTTCCTGTCATGCTTTTCATGTTCTTTTTTTTTTTAAGATTCAGTCTATGGTATCTTCTGCTTTTTTAATGATATGGTGTTCTGGGATCTATGAGATGGTTTTCTGGTATCTGTCTCCTTGAGTTTACCAAGATTATCTCAGATTGTTTACTGTGTTGGTAGATCAATTGTTAATTTTTTCTATTGTTGCTATATATGAGATGGATTTTCTGTTGTAGGATTTCACACTTGCACATGATATACCTGTTATTTATATATATGAGATGAATTTTCTGTTGCAGGTTTTCATCGTTTCCTTTCAATATTCTCCTTCTCATCTTTTTGATTGAATCTATATGTATCTTCTTCTTCTACGCACTAAATTTCCTTATATATACCAGATAGATTTTTGCTACATGTCACATGGAATTCCCAGGATTACATCAGATGGTTTGTTCTGTTCGTGACAACCAAATATATACCAGCTTCTTATATGAAATACCTTGATCATTCAAACATCCATGTTGCTGATATAGACCATTTCAATTGCCCAAACTGGTCAGAGTTGAGGATCTGGACCAAATCAAGGTCTAGATGATATATCTGGACCAGAGTCAATTGTCTAGCTACTTTGTGTGGTCTACAGTCCAATTAGATGGCCTGACTGGATCAATCAATTGTCCAGAATGGGCCCCCTTTGATTACGGGGCCGGATATTAACGGCCCCCTACACATGATGTTGTGGTTTTCTAGACAAGTTAGTTAAGATTTGGAATATTTTTGTAGTTGGTTTTCCCATTTTTGGCTCTTTATCATTTGTATTTTTTGACCTGTAAGCGGAATGGTAGAACAAGATTCATGTATGTTTCTACACTTTTGCTCTTTACCTTATGAATTTCGTTAATTGCAGTATGGTTGCTTTTCCTTGAAGTTTAGCTGGTATGGTTTCTCTAATCTCACTTCTATCTGTTATAGTCTGATCTGTTACCTTAAACGCAATGATCTAGTAGTTAATATTGCACACTTCATTCATATGGGAGAAGCCAATGACCTATATGCGAACAACTGTATTTGTTGTATATGCAATGGTGTCTGACGGGACTTCCTTATTATAGTCATGTGATGTCTTAACTGAAGGAATATTTCCATTACATGTTGTTCCATTTTTCAGGAAACAGTATTGAGCACCCCGTTCTTGTTCATTACAGGGACGTTTAGGAGGTACGGTTCTACACTTCTATTCATATCGGAAAATTGACATTTGCAATTTTCACTGCATATTATATCATTTTAATTAAACTCTCTGCCTTTTATTCAGCTGGTTTTTTAGAATTCTGTCGTATAATGTTATTTATTTTAACCCTTGAACCAGATTCTAGACATGGGTCAAGATTTTCAATTGGAATCCATCTCTTCAGAATTTGTCAGAAAATAATGGGTTGGGAAATGTGAGCTTCTTAACATGTAATCATATGTGAATTTATCCCACCATATAAATTATTCAACCTTTTCTCAAAGAGTAGATGGAACGACTTCAGATGTTCCAAATATATTCCATTGCAAGATTGCTTGACTTATAACTACCCATTATTCCCCATAACATGGGAGAAATTCTACCCATTATTGTCAATCTGAGTATACGAACCCGATGGTGTTGGTTATCAGTTGGCGATGGAGAGTGAAGAATCGGGAGAAGATACAGATAGTGTCATGGTTGTAAGGGCGATGATGGCTTGTGTGGCGGCTGTTAGAGAATATTGTCGTGAATACATGTTCAAACAGCCCTCTCATCATGGAGAGGATGAGTGCGTCAGGTTCATCAACTCTATCATTAGGGCCAGTGACCGGGATTATGTCACACAACTTAGGATGAATCGAGCGACGTTCTTCGATCTATGTACCCAGCTACGCGAGAAGGCCGTGTTGCATGATACTGGCGTGTGAGTCTTGAATAATAGTTAGTAATGTTCCTACACACATTGGGGCACAATGTTTGAAATCGCGTAATTGGTCATAGATTCATTCGTTCGGGTGAAACCGTGAGTCGCCACTTTCATAATGTATTAGATGCAGTTGTGTCGCTGTACCCAATTTTCGTAAAATAGGATGGACCGGCGACTCCATCTGAGATTCAGACAAACACAAATTGGGTTGTTTACTTTCAGGTATTAATTATGGCGGGTCATATTTCCATATACGTATTTTATACTACCCTTCATTCACACTTTATCCAATGTATCTAGGATTGCATTGGGCTAATTGATGGTACACACATTCCTGCTCATGTGCCTGCTGGTAACCATGCGAGCTTCCGCAATCGGAAGGGGGTCCTCTCCCAAAACGTACTGGCGGCGTGTTCATTTGATATGAACTTCATTTACATATTGGCCGGTTGGGAGGGTTCTGCTTCGGATGTGAGGGTCTTACACAACTCTCTGAGTCAATCAGATGATCCCTTGCTTGTCCCACATGGAATTTGGTAATCTTTTAAGAGATTGCCAGTCTATTTCATCACGTTAACTTATGTTATTGTAAACTCAATGGGACTTTGATTCAAATGTGTAGGAAAATATTATATTGTCGATGACGGTTATGCACATTCACCCAGTTTTATGGCTCCATACCGAGGCGTTCGATATCACTTACAGGAGTATCGAATCGGGAGAGCACCTGCCAACATGAAGGAGCTGTTTAATTATCGGTATGCACAGTTGCGCAATGTAATTGAGCGTTGTTTTTGTGTTATGAAAGGCAGATTCTCCATCCTGAAGACCGCCATGCAGTATGAATTCCACACACATATTCAAATTGTGATAGCCTATTGTGTCTTACACAATTTCATATGTATTAGAACAGAATCTCAAGAAGAGATGGATTACGCTGGAGTATCTACCACTGATGGGGAGAGTAACCCAACGCCTCACGAGGTTTCAACGAACGACGAGCGACAATGGTTACTGCGCGCATCTCAGCGTGAAAAAGATGATTGGAATTGTGTGCGCGGTGCTATAGCAAACAAATTGTGGGAAGATGCATAGCAAAATAGTAGGACTAAATAATTTATCGCTATTTATTACAAATTCCATGACTTGATGTTATTTACTTTCTAAATCATGTTACGTACCTATCAAAGGAATTATAATCTTCCAATCTCTAAGATGGTAGAGTCATCATATGAAGATAGCAGATGATATTTTTGATCATCGATCTTTTAAAACATGGATCATATTCTTATGATTATGGTTGACTTTATACAAATCATCATATGTACTTGATATGCAGGTGGTATGCCAGATAGGATGTCTAGTGATCCATCGACACCAACACATTCACCGGCCAAGATACCAGTGGTGCCCACATAATCCTCCCCACACACGAGGACGGCGAAATCCCTGGCCGAGCCTGCGTCCCAAGCATCGAAAATAAAGTGGACTTCTGAAATAGATCAGGTTATGATCGACATATTTTTGGAACAAGTGGCATTGGGATGCAAAGGCGATAATGGTTTCAAACGTGAGGCGTACCAAATTGCTGCCGACGCCATTACAAAGCATACCAATGTAGTCCTCAACTGGCAGAATGTCTCTAACCGATTAAAGTATTACAAGAGGGAGTACACTGCAGTGAAGGATATGCTGTCGGCGAGCGGGTTCGGATGGGACAACGAGCGGATGGTGGTGATAGCTCCTGATGAAGTCTGGGAGGAATATATCAAGGTATAATTTTTTCAAAATAAAGTCAAAATATTCGTAATTAGTATACACTTCTTACTGTACTTACTACTCATTAATGTACGGCTGCAGTCTCACCCTCGTGTGGAGAAACTCCGCGGTAAATGGATTGAGAGAATGGATGATCTTACAACTATCGTCAGTTTTGACCAGGTGTCGGGACATTTTTTCCAAGGCAGTAGGACTATAGCCGCATCAGCATCATCATCTCGTCTTCAACAAGAACTCAATGATGCATGGAGAGAGCTGGATGATGACCTCGATGATACAATTGACTTGTCAGATGATTTTGTCACAGACTCTGAAAGGACCATCCCATTTTCGCCAAACAGTCCTTCGATTAGACAACACGGCTCACGTAGCACTCCCACTCACACGTCTAATTCCAATGCCACTCAAAGTGGGAGCGCAGGCAGGAAACAATCGCGCCCTGCTCGTCCTTGTGAGGTACTCGGGGCCTCTCTAGAGACCGTTGTCGACTCAATGCTTAAATTTGGCCTCGGCAAGTCAGTGAATCGTACTTCTAAAGTACTTGATATACTAGAAGAGGTCCAGGGCCTGATCAACTCAAAGTTCTTTGAGGTTGGTCAGCTCTTGAGTAAGGACAAGGATCTGGCATCATTTTTTGTGAGTCTGCGACCTGAGCATCACATTGACTGGTTGAAGAAAACACTTCATGACCACTTTGGTGATCGAGGTGTCGGATCCATCTGAGATTCGCATTTCTGGGTTTGTTGTTTTGGCTGTTAGTTATTGGTTTGTAATAACTTTGAATTACATGATTTTCTTGGATGATTTGATAACTTGCTTTAATTTTTGGGACTGACACATGGTAGTATATACGAATATGACAATTATGCTATGGACATGACTTTAATGTAATCAATTATACTTTTATGGTTTCACATGCATCCATTGGTTAGTTTATTTACTTAAGACACTCGAAGACCATACAATTTGCTTGCTTGGAAGGGTACGTATATACGAGTGGTTTTTGTTTTCATTTAGTAAAAAAAAAATTTTGTACTTTCCGATGCTATTCAATAGGAGAATATTGCATGTCCACTTAGTTTAGGGATTTTTATTCCAACACACGTATCCCGTGCCAATTACCTCCATCTCATTGCAGATGGGAAAGGACAAATATTACGTCGTCTTGGTGGGTCGTAGGCCTGGCATATACATATCTTGGGACGATGCTTGGGTGGAGGTGGAGGGGTATAGTGAAGCGAGACACCGCGCATTCAGGAACTGGAAAGAGGCAATGGCATATTGGGACGAGTACTTCAGCAAGGCATGTGCACCGTCAAGACCTTGCACGACATCTCATGCAATTCAGGTCGCTGCATTTTCTAATGATCTCTGCATCCGCCATTCTTCGTCACACTCCAGCCGACAGATGATGCCGACGTCACAGGAGTCGACTGCCATGGTTTCTAGGGCCGTGTCGACTGATGATCTTCCCCGATCACCCCGATCAAATGGAGAGATATTTTGTGCTCTTCTAGTTGGCGTCGTAGTCCTGTTTCTTGCCTTCCTTATGATTTTTAAATTCTAGCCCTATTTGGATGACTGTCACTCTTATTGTGTTGCTTGATTCTTTTTTGCTCTTTTTGCCATGGTTCTCAGGTTTTCATACATCATTATTCTAGGTTGTTGTATATTTTCTGGGATCTATCTCTATCACACCACTGCCACATGATGTGGTCTTTGCTTCTTACGTGGACATGATTTCTGCTGATAATAATGTTGATTGAATTCACTTTTATTTGCCAATTTCATGAGACATACTTCGGTGGGCCCCACACGATTTTATGACCTTTGAAAATACTAGTGTGGTCCACACGTAGTTCGTTATATATTGATATCTGTTATATATCTCCATCTGGGCCTGTATGGCAGGTATGAACAGATTTGATCTGGTAAGTGGTAAATTAAAAGGCTGGGATGCTATATGTTGAGGTGTTGTGGTTCACCTGAGATATATGTTGCTGATTTTTGGGACAACGATGTAAGATGTCGTGTCAAAGTGGATGAAGGGCATGGATGAAAAAATGAGCTTGATCCAAAACTATTATCGGTTGAAATGTATTTTAACGGTCGACGCTCTCTCAAAACTGTTTCCTGTAATCTAGTCCATTTAAAATTGGGATATAGGAATATTTGACTTCAGACAATCTTAAAATGATCTGGTAAATTAGATGGACGGCATGGATGAGATATGTACATCATGGTGGGTCCCACGAAGCAGCGACCACAAGCCAAAGGCTGCTGTCAGGGGGAGTACCCAATCCATTTTCCTGGTGCAAGCAAGTGTTTTTGGCGAGAGACGGTTATAACCGTCCTTTGCATTTGACTATGGACCTGTGTTTGTTGAAGTGCCTGGATGGCTTCCAATCCCACACTTGTCCTAACGCGTACTCACTCAACCCAATCCCATCCAGGCTGCCTATCCAAACAGGCCATAGCTGGGACGTTGGATACAGCAATCCATTGGGATTACATGTAATCCACTGACGCTGCATTGGACGGCGTGCAATCCACATTAATACAACCCAATCCCATCCAGCGTGCCCGTCCAAACGCGCCCTAAATAAATAAATAAACAAATATAAGCTTGATCAAAAGAACTTTTGTAGCCTGGGTAGTTTTTAACAGTAAGAGTTCAATCACCAGTGAGTAGCTCACCAGAGATTTTGATGTACCTCAGTTTTAGGTCAGTTGTACAGCAGGGATGAGACACATATATCATGTTGGGTCCACGTAGCACTGACAACCGGTGGTAGCATTCTCAATAATGCAGTTAGATGAGACGTTGATAGTGTTGGAATATTTAGTTGAATTAAATAAACTATTAAAAATTGAGAACCAAAAAAGGAAAATAAATTTTGAGAAAGAAGAACTTATTGAATTGAGTCGAGGCGTGACTTAGTCACTCGGCTTGAAATCGAATTTGCTCCTCTTGGACAGTGTCCCAAGTGCAACAGGTTTCTAGAGCAATCGACCTCCAGGATACAACGACTATGACCTGATCCCAGCAGTGCACTCACTGTACACGGGCTCGAACCACTTGCAGTTTAATCCGAAAGTGCTGAGTTGACTCAGCGATGAACTCAGTAGAAAAATGCTTAAAACCGAATATCAGAGAGCATTTTATAAGAGAAGAATTTTTCGTATATTTAAACTAGAATCGGTAGTCTTTATATAGACTTCGAAGTGGTACATAAGCACCCTTTACAAAAGGTTAGGTCCATTGGGTTTAAACCCAACATGGGCGACCAACCGGAAGGGACGCATCTCTCTGGTTTAAAACGAAAAAGCGCAAATGCAAGTACACTCCCGCACATACAGTCCTGCGAGTACCCATACACACACCCACGCGAGTACACACACACCACACCCGCACCTGCACCTGCACCCACGCCCACGCCTAGCCCAGCCCAGCCCGTCCCGTCCAGTCCAGTCCCGTCTCGTCGCGTCGCATCACGCACGCACACGCGCATGAGCACACGGACTCGGACTCGGACTCGACTCGGCTCGGCTCGACTCGGCTCAGCTCGGCACGGGCACGCGTGTGTGGTCAATGACATAGATTAGAGCTATTGGCATAGCCCCCCCTCCCCCACAGGACCAAATTCATATGGCCCCTGAAAGGGGCTCAAGCCCTAGGCAAAAAGACTATCTTATATACAAGATAGTTTACTATGTCAAATCCGATATGGGACAAAATCCACAACTCAAAAGTACTACAACTTTTCAAAAATGGAGGGAAATCACCGAAAATTTGAAAATTCAAATTTTAATACTATTTTAAAACAAAATATAACAATCCCCCACATGTTTTAAAATAAAACTCTTTCGAATTAAAGCGTAATAATTGTGCAATGGTACCGGTGTCACCATAGACTTGAACCGACATTAGAGTAAGTAAGACAGGTCTACAGGAATCAGGTGACACCATAGTCTTGAACCTGAATCCTTTTAATGTAGATCGCAAGTACATGCCACTCACACAACTCTTTCTTTACAAGTGATTCTACGGTTCGGTGCATTTCGGCCATACACCATTACCTGGATTTCATGAGTGCTCTAGAGAATTCGCTTAGATTCTCATAGGAAGCGGCCTCCACCTCCACACCCATATAGGTGAATTCCATCAAGTGTATGCAGCAACTGTATACACCACCAAATATATGTGTAATGACCCAAAAAAAATTGTGCCAAGACCCGAGTACTACCTCTATCTTTCCTTAGTAGCTTTTTGGGGTAATTAGCACCAAACTCGATTGCTTGTGAAATTTGCATCAATCACTTTTAATTGGATCTGCATGACTCAAAATCTGTAGAATAGTTAGCGCTATATTACTCTAAAATCTGGGATCCATCGCTAAATCCAGTTGCTCTTGGAAATTTTTAGAAGTTCTGGATCGGACCTGGACTGCGCGTCGAAAGTCCGATAGTGATGATCTTAGGCTGTTGTGGTCACTATGTTGGACTTGGTCATCACCTCAAAAATCAAGTCCAGATGATGTTCTGGGTCGATTTGATTGAGGCCGGAGTGAAGAGTGTGAGAACGGTTGAAAATTTAATGAGATTTTATGAAATCTAAGTCGTGTCGCTTGCGCGACGATTTTAAGCAATCTGACCGTTGGATTCTGACCCAATTTCACCCTCTGATTAGGAAAGGTGGCCCAGGCATGTCCTTATGCTTGTGGACCTGATCGAGTTTCTATGACCGTTGAATTGAGAGTGGTCCGCCACGACTGATCTGAAGATATGATCGGTACGAAAACTCAGCTTGACCTAGATCCATGGTCAGTGAGCTTAAGTCCGACCTTTCGTGGTATTAGGCCCACCGGAAGTGCTCCGTTGGATCGAGAGAGGCCTGTTTTGGTTATACCCTAAGTATACCTTGGCCCTGGGGTTATTTTCATCAATGTTAGGCCTATATATAGACCTTAAAACCCTAACTCTCTTTTCCATACGAATTTCCTAACCCTAGCTAAGAAAGAGAGAGGAAAAGAGAGAGAAAGTGAGAGAGAAGTTGGAGAATCATCTTAGATTCTTTCCTGTTCTTCTTCATCTTTAAACCTTCACTTTTGAATCATTATTCCGGTGATTCTGAGTTCATCTTTGGGTAAGTTAACCTAACCCTAATCTGTTTTAGAACTTAGAATAGTCTTTGTGTTGTTGTAGCTCATTTCTATTGTTGTCTTAGGTTGTCCTGTCGCCGTTGACAAAGACATATCGTCTGAATCAGTTCGGTGTTCTATTTCTGGTCTAAGGTGCGGACTTTAATCATATAAGTTATGGTTTTCAAGGCTTTCAATGCCAGGGAATGGTTTATTCTTGTTATCGATGAGATTTCACATGCCAAATGTTATATTTATTTTGTGTTCCTGATATGCATGTGTTACATTGAGATTTGTGTATTTTATGTGTATGTATAAAGTACCGTATGCGTATAAAATATGAACATGTGTTTGCCATGATTATTTGTCATGTACTTATGCTAATTGTATGTGCGACAACTCCTTGGTAAAAGGAATTGTCCAAATGTGTGTATTTCAACATACGTCATGTATGTTGAACTATGTATTCTAAGTGTTTGTAGAAATGCCTGAATGAACTAAAGTGTAATATATTATACTATTTGCGGGCGTTGAGAAGCGATTCTCAACACTCCTATTGATGTGTAGGATTTACCACATGCAAGTCATATTCCTTGTTGTTTAACTTCCAGCATTACTTGTGCGTTCCAAGTTAAGTTGATATTCTTCAAATACTCATATGCTACATGGTTGAAATTGTTGTTCCCTTACTATTCTAAATTTGCTGATATTAATATCTGTTGTAGTGGAATGTGTTTGGGACTATGAATAGTCCAGGAAATCGGTAATCGGCCTTAAGTTCGTAGCAGAGATTGCTTTTGCCATGAAGGACGTGATTAGACGAACCCGAGTCATATTAGAGTTGTTGGCAGTGGTTTGGCCACGCGGAGTGTTTGTGCACTCTATGTCGTTCAACCCAACGTGCGCTCGTACTAATCGAGTTCGTCAAGTAACCCGATTATCCGATGTATGTTCACCATGTATGGACACTATTGTTTGAATCTAGGGTACCAAACTTACCGATGAAATCCTGATAACCATGGTACCTTGATCCGGTAAGACTCATGAGCCGGACATGGTGGTATGGGACTGAAATATCCTGAATTTTCACTGTTTTGGATTTTTAAAAAATCCATCAATTTTTATTTTTTTAAATTTTATTTAATTAACCTAGATATTACTTAATAACCATTAGCACTCAATGTCAGTGTATACAGGGGTGATACCAGTAAAGAGCCGCACCAGTCCAATTAATCAGCGTAGAAAACCAATGAATCCGCCTGATCACTTGAACATCAGGTGTAGTGTAACGTCCCACCCAAACAGAGCAGTGTCATGGGGTGTCCACGTAGGATTTACCACAGGACCGTTCGTTTAAGCCACTCATAGTGAGGTATCACAAGTAAATTAGATCAAGATTAACCTAATTAAATAGACCAGACGGGCCTTGATAAAACCTGGTGTGGGCCTCCAAGCCAAATGGCCGTTAACACCTAGCGACAGCCCGTGCAGGCTATATCGCGACATGGGAAGGTCAGAAAATTATAAAAATTCAAGAAAGCATAGGTCTCACTGGGCTTGGGGACCATTGCGGACCACAGACCCAGTGGACACCCAGAAGTGGAATCTGGCACTTGCCAGATGTGCCCCACCAATGCCAGAATTGGAATCTGACACGGGTAAATAAAACTGAGATTTCAGGCATTTCAACCGTCGAATTTCTTCTAAATTTATGATAAAGGTCTAATATATTTTTCTATGCCCGCCCACAAGATCTGGGCCCCGATCGTGGCACGATGACCGTTGATCGCGAATCAGACCCGTGCGACCAAACCCCATATCTGATCATCCCTAAATTTTGCATGGCCCTTCATCGGGCCATGAAGCACCTATCTTATAAGTTTCATGGTCAGAGGGCCACCAGAACTGCCCCGGTTATCCAAACAAGCTCTAGAACGCTCGTTGGTGGACCACTAGTTCCAAAACTATAGAATAATGTTTGTCTCATTGGGCTTGACGTCCATTGTGGGTATCGGACCTGGGTACGGTCCAGAACTAGTCAACTTGAGCTGAAAGACGAGTGCATGAGAAGTGTAAATACCCTAAGGGAAGGAGTTGGAACTTAAGTGAATTGAGTCGTCCACTCTTATGCAAAGTTGAGGATTTTGGACCGTCGATTTGTGACCAAACTTTACCCATGGAGTAAGGATATTTTCCTACTCATATCCATATAATCACGGCCCTGATCAACTATCGGTGACCGTTGAACAGACTTCTTATCATATCTGTCGATCGGCGCATCCAAATGGCGGGCCGATCATATCCATACATAGATCATCATTAGGGCTAGCTATCCTACGGTGTATATTGACTTGTACACCTCATAGTGGGCCCTAGAGCTTAGAAAGACCTTCTCATAGGTCTAATATAGTGAAAACTCATCTCTTAGGGCCATTTACACCAAACCTGAGACTATATAAGGGCCTCATTTGGGGCACCCCTCTCCCCATACGAATTTGCCCTAGAGAAGGAAGGAGAGAAGAGGGAAAAGGGAGAAGAGAAAGAGTAGAAAAGAGGAGAAAGAGAGAGGGAGAGTGAAGAAGGGAGTAAAGGTGGACCTTAGATCGAGGTGGGGCCTAAAGAATCAAACCCCACAACTCCTTACCTCTTCTCCAAGAAGAATCCCTCCTCTACAACCGCTCATTCATTCCGTTGATCGTCTAGGTAAGACCCATCACCCATTTTTCCTTAAAACCCTTGTGATGAGAAGTGATTTCATGAATTTCTAACATGCAAATGGTTGTTTTAGGGAATCCGGCCGTCCGACCCCAAAAGCCCTCATTCTTAGGTCGTTTCCAAGATCTCAACGATCCATAGGTGTGGACTATTATCCTTAGGTGGCCTAGCACCAATTATAGTTGGAGTTTAATGATTTTGTTTACTTGGTATGTTGTATGGAAGAATCTAGATGAACCTAGGGATGACATGTTGTTGGAATTGTATGATTTGCATGTTTATTTCTCTTTGATGTTAATCTTGTCTCTCTCATGATATAGTGTATGAATGATTACATGCTCATGTTTGGTTGATTTCTCTTCTCATATGTGTTGCTTCATCTTGTGTATGATTTATTGCTCTTGTACATATGATTTCTCAACATGGAGGAAGTGTTAACTTCCTCACTAACCCACACCACACGCCTACACTTTATTCATGATATTAATAGTTGCTTGTTAGAGAAATTTGAATTGTATGTTGAGCAACATGAGAACATGGTGTTGAACATGCTTGATGTTACATTGGTAGTTGGCATGCTATGAGTCACTATTCCTACCCTTGGGTTAGTCAGGAACATGAGGAGAGCGAAGGTGGTTTCGTTGGTAGGACCGCCTTGAGGCTAAACCCATGGGTTTGGGCGAGTACGTGTGGGCAGCAGTAGTTAGGCTACATGGGTCGCTTGTACCCGATGTCGTTCCGCCACATACTTGCCTCGGCTCGTGCGGTTTAGTCCACTGGCTGACTCACCTGGTTGTTAAACTTGTTTGCTCACATATGTATGAAAATTGAAACACCCTACCACCGTTGTAGCCCATCGATACCGGATGGAATATTGATCCACAGTCTCGTGAGCCGGGCATGGTGGAATGGGACACGGTGTCCGAGCTGTCGGCCTACGCTGGGGTGACGCGCCTCCCCATAGTGACTACGAGTGACCCCACATTCAGCACCCCCCATGTGCTTGAAGTCGAGGATGGGGGAAACCCGACGGGGTCAAGGATCGTGGGGTCTCGGCCTCACACATTGGGGGGCCTTGGCCTCGCAACTAGTTCAGGGCATTTGATACGTGGGGTGTATCAGATTTTTAAATCTGCTAGATGAATGGACTTAACTAAGAACCCGGTTAACATCATCATTACATGGCATTAGCTAGGTTGGCGACTTGGCAGTCGAGGTCGCACTAAGGGAGTGTTGGCATTGGCGATCGTTAGATGTTGTCACACAAGGGAGCGTTGTGGTGAGGGCATACATCATATCATCCTGCATGCATGCACATTAACAAGACTAGATAGATGTTTATGATTGATTGCTTTTCATTAAATTCTTATTATAATTGATGCTTGTTACAACTTATGGCTAATAGCACCCACTGAGTTGATCACTCACTCCCACTCTGGGACAGTGTTTTAAAACACCAACCAGACCCGTTCATAGATGCAGGTGATACAGATTTCGTGGAGCCTGGCGATGTAAGCCTCGAGGAGGAGGACGAGTTCTCTTACTTCCAGCCGATGTATGGGCCCTCATCGGACCTGTAGATGGCATGTTGGATCACTGTGCAGAGGGCTCAGCTCTACTTTTTTTGGACATATTATTCTTTTGTGATTATGTTAGGTAACACCATGTGCGACCCTTTATCATTTTTCTCTTGGTCATGTATATGTGTGTATATATATATGCTGGTTCTCTTTCATTTCAGTCGATAGGTGCATTTGTGCTTCATGTTCCAGGAACTCTAGGCTGCGCATTTAAACCCAATTAAATGCATATTGATGAAAATCAATTATAAGTGACCCCGGGAACTCGGCAGTCGAGCGTATGCATGACCCCCGATTTTCAGGGTGTTACAAGATGGTATCAGAGCAATAGTTTGGAATCCCTTGGGCTATGGGTCATTAACTCACTAACGCGTCCGCTGACATGAGAGGATACGTATTTGAAAACGCAATAGGGACTTAGAACGCTAGAAACCATCCCAGACCCTGAACCAACAATTGTAGATGGAGGGTAGGACTTCTAAGGAGTTAGGAATGGGTAGCGAGAAAGGAAATAGTAATGCTAGAGAGGGGGATCCAAGAGTCTTACAATACCACGTCCCATTCCCGGGCAAGATATTGAAAACTTGATGGTAAGACTCGATATGATTGACTAGGAGATTTAGCTAGTTTAGTCCACCAAATTCCTAGGGCCCGTTGGGCCAATTGAAATAGGTGGGATCAGGGTGGAATGAATTTTAGAGTAACGATAAATGTAGGTAAGGTATTGTCCCTAGGATGAGTGCATCCCATATTTCATGATGACCTGTTGGAATGTATCCAACCAGAGGTAAAATTCTGGTTTTCCTTCTGAAATTTACTTGGAAAGTCCATCATCATGAGATTTGGAAATCCCACATCACGCCTCTCAACACTAGGCTCATCTAGCAAGCCTAGGAAGTTAATCTGGAATCCTATCCCACACTCATTCCAGACATACCTTTCCCAATCGTGAGTTGGGATTAGCGTTGTAATCCTGTTTCGTACAGCTTAATGCCACTAGGTGAACCGGCCTAAATCGAAATCCCTCTCCCCAACCTATCCCCTTAAAATCTTCACCTACCATCACTCTGACCTTTAGTTTTTTCCGGGATATTAATAGGAACGAGCCGGAGACTTAACATTTGACGGTCAAAGCCATCATCCTACACCAAATGAGTGAATATCGGGCCAAATTTGATAGTTTTGACCCATTTGGGGGCAAAGAGTTAGGGATGAACGAAAATTCACCGAAAATAGTTAAACTGAAGAAAAATAAGATTTTGGCCCCTAACCAGGAGGAATTTCATAAAATAGATAAGCTCATTGTGTAGATCAGATCCTCCTACCTCAAATTCATATATGGCACGTCGCGTAACTCATTCTGGTTTTCGAGATATGCCCCTCGCAAACTACCCCCGCCGCCTACCCGTGTGGCCCCCGCCGTTTGCCCGCGTGGCCCCCACCGACAGTCCAGGGAGCCGCATGCGCCCCGCCGAATCCGCGTGCGCCCCGCCGAATCCACGTGCTCCCCACCACCGGTCCGCGTTGCCCTCGCCGGAAATTCCTGCGAATTTAGGTTGACTTCAAAAATTCATATCTCCTTCATTATAACTCCGATTTAAGTGATTCAAAAGCCAAATTAAAGTTCAATGAGTCTAGTTTTATATAAAAATAATTAAAAAATAAAATAAAAATTATAATATAGTTACAATTAAGATGTTTTACCAACTGTCCCAAAAATTATAAATTTCGGACAGCTGTTGGTCCTGGAATTTTAGTAATTTATTTACAACTCCAAATGAGATGAAATTTTGTAAGATGTCTTTAAACTTAATGATAAAATATTATAAAAATTTTAAAAATAATTTAACTAGTGAAAGTATAAGAAACCTTGCAAGAAATAGAGACATCATGCAATCTTACAAAAAAAAAAATCTTTAATTTTAGACAAATGTCACTTCTAGAATTTTAATATATATATATATATATATATATATATATATATATATATATATATATATATATATATATATATATATATATATATATATATTATTCTACAACTCGAAATGAAATAAAATTTGTAGAGTGAGGTTGATCTTAATAATAATAATAATAAATAAAATAAAATTCTATTACTAAATATATAAGAACCGTTACAATGGCCCCCGCCCAGGCGGCCAATGGGTGGCCCTTTTTGTGTTTTAAACATGTGTGGGGTCACTTGAAGACCCCTCTCCCAGCCCTTCTCTTCCTCATTCCAAAAAAAACCACATCTATTTCTCTCAAATCCCTCTCCTCATCCATGAAACCCATCCCAAGAACCCTTACTCAAATCCTTCAATTCCTCTCAAATCTTCATCAAAGCCCTCTTCTTCTTCTCAAATCTTATTTCCAAAGCCCTCCTCCATATCTACATCAAAGCCCCCTTCATTTATAAATCTTCATCATATTATTTATATAAATTACTATATTTCAAGAGTTAATTGAGTCATATTAAGTAAATTCAAAGGTTTTAGAAATGAGTTTACGCAGTAGCTTAATTGAGAGTTTCACCAGAAATGTTGTCAAAATTTATGATTCTTTTTTCCTTTTTCTTCGATCTTTTATTATTATCATTATTAGTCTTTGGGTTTATGACTTTCCTAAAATTCTAACACATACTTTTTGAGCCAAGTCACCGTTAAACTCGTCTGTGAGCCTAACTCGGCCCTGACTTGGCATGACACGTCCAGTCAATTACTTGCGTGGTCAAGTTGGCTTGGGTTTTGAATCCATGACTTCTAACAGAGGTAAGAACACCACCAACAGGCCAATTAATAGGCACATGCACTTGTGTGTCCTTGCATTATTTTTATATTTTATTGATATATATGTATTTTTTTTATATTTATAAATAGTATTACTTCAACTATATTTGAATAGAGTTGAGTAAGACTAGTCATAGAACTCGAGTCAACCTAACCCAACTAGACATTGAGTCGAGTTTTCAATTATTTAATTATTTCTAAAACATATGATGGATTAGGCTAGATATTGGGATCTAGGACTAACATCCGAAGGCATCTAATGGATGAGTTAGATGATACTTACATGTCATGGTGGGTAACACATAGGTAAAAAAAAAAAAAAAGGGGTTGATACTTATCATACATGCGTGCTTGTTTTAAAGGACCCTGTAGACTTTCCTATATTAACTAATAAATAGTTTTCTTAGGTCTGATTTGGGTCCTGTCTAGGTTGAGTTCATTATAATATTTGATAAGATGGAACCACATGTGGTAACTTGTAATTCATTGATTGATGGATGGCGTGAGTTGGGTAAGACATAAGCTGCATCGGACATTTTGCTATTAATGGGTGAGAAGGGTATTTTGCCGAATGAGGTTAATTATACTTCGATGATTAAAGCCTACTGTAAAGAAAGTGAGATTTAAAATATATATTTGTATATACATGATATAGCTCGTTGACTCTATCGCCTAATTTGCTTGCTTAGTTGTAGCATTTGAGGTGTACATGTAATAGTCATGTTGGGTTTAGTACTAGATGGGACCATGTCAAGATGCGAGGGTAGTCAATGTGAGGCTTCGGCATGGCCGGCTCCTGGATCCTAGTGTGTCATATCTCGAGTACTTCCCTAAGTACAGACTATGAAGCATTCGCATACACCCTTGTTGCAAATGAGTTAGCCTACCACCATAGTGCAGTCACGCTATTTTGGAGAAGAAAGTAACATAACAGAGCCTTCATGGTAAGCGAATTTGTTATACTGGAACTGAAGAATGAGGTTTATTTGGTTAGTTACAAATGAGGAACCGTCTTCCTTATGTAGACCTAAGATCCTTTTAGCTACCTTACATGGATAGTTAAGATAAGGCTTACGATGTCATCCTGCTGCTAAGAAAACTTTAGAAACCATCTACATAATCCTACATAGTCTCTACAATACATTCTTTTACCACTTTAGAATTTTCTATACACGTAGGAACCTTTTAACTTACAAAATGTGCCAAAATGCCTAGTTTCATGGAATAGACTCCTTGAAATTTCTGGTATACCCATAACATCAGTTAACAGATGAAGATTGATGCCCTGTGGGTTGCCAATGAACCAAGTGTATTTTTTCCATATTTGAGTTTTAGTATTTTGTTTCTTTTTAGAAATTACTTCTAACCATGATAGAAATCGTCTCGTATGATTAAATTAGATTATTTTTAGTATATTTTTCTACTTCAAATAGTTTCTAGTACTGTTGAACTTTGACTCTTGAATAGGGTTGAGTTTGATGGTTTAATTCTTTCTAAGTTCATATTCGATGCAGACTTTACTAAAATATTGTAAGTTTTCTTATTTTCTTATGTAATTAAGATTCATACTACATTAAGGAGATGATGTTCTTCCTCTTTTCATTCCCGCGGCCTTTCTAGGGTCACCATCCCTTCTAAACCCTCCTATTCTAGATCTACTTCAAACCCATCTCAAACCCCCTTCACAAATCCAACACTAAACCCATTTCATTTTTTCAAAACATTTTCATTAACAATCCATTTCCTTGCCAAGGGAAGTGGCATTCCTAGCAACTGTTGCCTCCTTCTTCATTCTGTGATTCTTTCCCTCATGGGGAAAAAGCACCCCCACCCTCATCCGACCCAGAAGAATAGAAGCTTGACACACGGATAATTAGTAGTTTGTTTGGAGTCGGTTAGGACTATTTTCATATATTGAAGGATAATTAGAACCTTTCCTTGACTAGGTTGTATTTCCCTTACGTTTGGAATATCTATGCTGAAATCCATACTGTAGGATGTAACTGGCCATACTAATGGCACTTTGAATCCAATATGATGTATGGATTGCCTTGAAATTTTCTTGTTGCCTTGTGAATGCTTGTATGTATGATCGCCTTACTGCGTCCTTAGTAACATTATTAGCACTTCAAACCACCAGAATACTTTAAAACTTTTGACTATTCCTTCATTCTTGAAATTTATGAAACTAAAGTGCAGCCTGCTCCTAACCCACTATACATGAGATCGAATTGGTAATATACATCTAAGATTTTATACTTCTAGAAACCTTTTTACGATGATCATTTGACCATAAGCACCGTGGGAGATTTAAATCACTAAGTTAGACAAGAATTAAAATGAGAACTCTCTTGGACCAAGACCCAAAGGACAACCTTATAAATTGGATATTTAAACTTTTTAATAATAGCCGTTCCCTAAACATTTAGGTCGATCGGGCTATGGAATTATGAGACCATACACTTGCGAAGCATTCACAGCTTGACCCAATTCTCAATCCTGGGTGACTACCAAAGGACTCACTGCTTTGACCGAGCAGAAGACCAGGATCCATCAGGATTAGAAGGGATACAACGAGTTGTCTGCCCTGGTCAGGCGAACAATCGACGTATCGGATCAAAGCCTACCACAACTGTTTTTCCGTATCAGCCCAATCAGAAATACTAGAATATACCACCATTAAATAAACTTTATCAACAAACCACCCAGTACGATAATAATGATTTCGACATTTGTTTTCAAACCTCAAAGGTGAAAACTTTTAAGGGGGGTAGAATATAATAAGCAAGGCTAGTATAGTTAGTATGCACCCTACCACGCATATAAACCTGTAATCAATAAAAACTTAGGCAATCGAAATGATAATATCTTTATTTATTACCCTTAGGCAATTTCGGATACGAAATTATTTTTAAGGGGGGTAGATTGTAACATCCTGAATTTTCACTGTTTTGAATTTCTAAAAAATTCATCAATTTTTGTTTTTTTTAATTTTATTTAATTAACCTAGATATTACTTAATAACCATTAGCACTCAATGTCAGTGTATACAGGGGTGGTACCAGTAAAGAGCCGCACCAGTACAATTAATCAGCGTAGAAAACCAATGAATCCACCTGATCACTTGAACATCAGGTGTAGTGTAACGTCCCACCCAAACAGAGCAGTGTCCTGGGGCGTCCACGTAGGATTTACCATAGGACCGTTTGCTTAAGCCACTCATAGTGAGGTATCACAAGTAAATTAGATCAAGATTAACCTAATTAAATAGACCAGATGGGCCTTGATAAAACCTGGTGTGGACCTCCAAGTCAAATGGCCGTTAACACCTAGCGACAGCCCGTGCAGGCTATACCGTGACATGGGAAGGTCAGAAAATTATAAAAATTCAAGGGAGCATAGGTCTCACTGGGCTTGGGGACCATTGCGGACCACAGACCCAGTGGACACCCAGAAGTGAAATCTGGCACTTGCCAGATATGCCCCACCAATGCCAGAATTGGAATCTGACACGGGTAAATAAAACTGAGATTTCAGGCATTTCAGCTGTCAGATTTCTTCCAAATTTATGGTAAAGGTCTAATGTATTTTTCTACGCCCGCCCACAAGATCTGGGCCCCGATCGTGGCACGATGACCGTTGATCGCGAATCAGACCCGTGCGACCAAACCCCATATCTGATCATCCCCAAATTTTGCATGGCCCTTCATCGGGCCATGAAGCACCTATCTTATAAGTTTCATGGTCAGAGGGCTACTAGAACTGCCCCGGTTATCCAAACAAGCTCTAGACCGCTCGTTGGTGGACCACTAGTTTCAAAACTATAGAATAATGTTTGTCTCATTGGGCTTGATGTCCATTGCGGGAATCGGACCTGGGTACGGTCCAGAACCGGTCAACTTGAGCTAAAGGACGAGTGCATGAGAAGTGCAAATACCCTAAGGGAAGGAGTTGGAACTTAAGTGAATTGAGTCGTCCACTCTTATGCAAAGTTGAGGATTTCGGACCGTCGGTTTGTGACCAAACTTTACCCATGGAGTAAGGATATTTTTCTACTCATATCCATATAGTCGCAGCCCTGATCGACTATCGGTGACCGTTGAACAGACTTCTTATCATATCGGTTGATCGGCGCATCCAAATGGCGGGCCGATCATATCCATACGTAGATCATCATTAGGGCTAGCTATCCTACAGTGTATATTGACTTGTACACCTCATAGTGGGCCCTAGAGCTTAGAAAGACCTTCTCATAGGTCTAGCATAGTGAAAACCCATCTCTCAAGGCCATTTACACCAAACCTGAGACTATATAAGGGCCTCATTTGGGGCACCCCTCTCCCCATACGAATTTGCCCTAGAGAAGGAAGGAGAGAAGAGGGAAAGGGGAGAAGAGAAAGAGGAGAAAAGAGGAGAAAGAGAGATGGAGAGTGAGGAAGGGAGTAAAGGTGGACCCTAGATCGAGGTGGGGCCTAAAGAATCAAACCCCACAACTCCCTACCTTTTCTCCAAGAAGAATCCCTCATCTACAACCGCCCATTCATCCCGTTGATCGTCTAGGTAAGACCCATCACCCCTTTTTCCTTAAAACCCTTGTAATGAGAAGGAATTTCATGAATTTCTAATATGCAAATGGTTGTTTTAGGGAATCCGGCCGTCCGACCCCAAAAGCCCTCATTCCTAGGTCGTTTCCAAGATCTCAACGATCCATAGGTGCGGACTATTATCCTTAGGTGGCCTAGCACTAATTATATTTGGAGTTTAATAATTTTGTTTGCATGATATGTTATATGGAAGAATCTAGAGGAACCTAGGGATGACATGTTGTTGAAATTGTATGATTTGCATGTTTATTTCTCTTTGATGTTAATCTTGTCTCTCTCATGATCTAGTGTATGAATGATTACATGCTTATGTTTGGTTGATTTCTCTTCTCATATGTGTTGCTTCATCTTGTGTATGATTTATTGCTCTTGTACATATGATTTCTCAACATGGAGGAAGTGTTAACTTCCTCACTAACCCACACCACACGCCTACACTTTATTCATAATATTAATAGTTGCTTGTTAGAGAAATTTGAATTGTATGTTGAGCAACATGAGAACATGGTGTTGAACATGCTTGATGTTACATTGGTAGTTGGCATGCTATGAGTCACTATTCCTACCCTTGGGTTAGTCAGGAACATGAGGAGAGCGAAGGTGGTTTCGTTGGTAGGACCACCTTGAGGCTAAACCCATGGGTTTGGGCGAGTACGTGTGGGCGGCAGTAGTTAGGCTACATGGGTCGCTTGTACCCGATGTCGTTCCGTCACATACTTGCCTGGGCTCGTGCGGTTTAATCCACTGGCTGACCCACCTGGTTGTTAACCTTGTTTGCTCACATATGTATGGAAACTGGAACACCCTACCACTGTTGTAGCCCATCGATACCAGATGGAATATTGATCCACAGTCTCGTAAGCCGGGCATGGTGGAATGGGACACGGTGTCCGAGCTGTCGGCCTACGCTGGGGTGACGCGCCTCCTCGTAGTTACCAGGAGCGACCCCACATTCAGCACCCCCCATGTGCTTGAAGTCGAGGATGGGGGAAACCCGACGAGGTCAAGGATCCGGGGTCTCGGCCTCATACATTGGGGGGCCTTGGCCTCGCAACTAGTTCAAGGCATTTGATACGTGGGGTGTATCAGATTTCCAAATCTGCTGGATGAATGGACTTAACTAAGAACCCGGTTAACATCATCATTGCATGGCATTAGCTAGGTTGGCGACTCGGCAGTCGAGGTCACACTGAGGGAGTGCTGGCATTGACGATCGTTAGATGTTGTTGCACGAGAGAGTGTTGTGGTGTGGGCATACATCATATCATCCTGCATGCATGCACATTAACAAGACTAGATAGATATTTATGATTGATTGCTTTTCATTAAATTCTTATTATAATTGATGCTTGTTACAACTTATGGCTAATAGCACCCACTGAGTTGATCACTCACTCCCACTCTGGGACGGTGTTTTAAAACACCAACCAGACCCGTTCATAGATACAGGTGATACAGATTTCGTGGAGCCTGGCGATGTAAGCCTCGAGGAGGAGGACGAGTTCTCTTACTTCCAGCAGATGTATGGGCCCTCATCGGACCTGTAGATGGCGTGTTGGATCGCTGCGCAGAGGGCTCAGCTCTACTTTTTTTGGACATATTATTCTTTTGTGATTATGTTGGGTGACACCATCTGCGAACCTTTATCATTTTTCTCTTGGTCATGTATATGTGTGTATATATATATATATGCTAGTTCTCTTTCATTTCAGTCGATAGGTGCATTTGTGCTTCATGTTTCAGGAACTCCAGGCTATGCATTTAAACCCAATTAAATGCATATTAATGAAAATCAATTATAAGTGACCCCGGGAACTCGGCAGTCGAGCGTATGCACAACCTCCGATTTTCAGGGTGTTACAGGGACACCGTGGTCGACCTGTCGGCCTACGCTGGGGTGACGAGCCTCCCCATAGTGACCAGTGAGCAACTAAACTCGTGAACCGATTATGGTGGTATGGGACACTATATTCACGCTGTCGGCCTACATTGATTGGTGACGAGCCCTTTGTAGTGACCTCGAGCATGCCTGGATACCGCATTGAGGTGACGAGCCTTATTATGGTAACGAAGGTATGATAGGCGTGCATTGATTGGTGACGAGCCCTTTGCAACGATCTGAAACCATATGATCGTATGAGATGTCTAGGACTGACGACCCTAGAATGGATCACTGTTTGGATGGTGATATGAGGAAGGTACCTTAGCTTCCCAATCCTGCTGTATGAAAAAGTCTAATAACAACTTGGTAATCATGTTCATGCACCGCATTTGCATGTGCTTTGAAGATGTGGCGCACTTTGAGGCGATGTCATGCGTAACGTAAGATGAAGACGCTGAAGGTGTACGCGCGAGGGCACGCATCATTCTTCATACATCCTTGCATTAACAAGAGTATTTAGGACATGTTTGATTGTTCTGCTTTATCATTACTGCTTGATTGAACTGATAACATATTAACCTTTGCTTTATTGTTCCACTGAGTTGATCACCCACTCCCACGTTCTAGGCGGTGTTAAACACCCACCAGACTCTGTCTTAGTTGTAGATGTTGATGAGACCTCTGAGGCAGAGCAGGACATTGAGGATGATGAGGCTGCATTCTCTTTCATGCAGTTTTCAGGCAGGTTCTAGTGAGCCTTGTTCTGATGCGCAGGATTCTAGGATTTCTTTTGGGATTAAATAATGTAATTTGATACTTATAATTTTGATAGCAAAACTTGTATTACGACCTGGTATATGTATGTATTTCAAGGATTTGCACATGTTCACATATATTTCTTTAAGTCTTCCGCTTGCGTTCTTCACTTATTCCTGAATTATATCTACAATTTGGCTTAATCTATTCCATGTTTTATGCACTAATACAGACAACATATATCCATCATTAAATTTGTTGCATAAGTGATGTTTTAGAACTCAGGAGCTGAGTTATATTTGACCCCCGAATTTCAGGGCGTTACAAGTTAGTATCAAAGCATGATTTGGATTAAACCGGACCTGGGTTATGGTCACACACCACACGCTATTGCCACTTTAGTGTATTTGGGTGCGAGTTTATCGTAGATTGTATGTTTGTGTCCTGTTGCTTCTATTGGCAAAAGTTTACTGAAAACGATCGCCGAGATCGAGTCTGTGCTCTCTCCTGATCACACACAGCGACCCGAAATCTCCCTTAGACCATCTATTAATGAGTCTAGATAGTTTATCATCCCATTTCAACCCTTTAATCTTCAAGAAATCTCTGTTTGTATCAGATTTCTACCCGAATGGCCCGATAGGGGTCGAATCATGCAAAGGGGCCGATTGGGGCATTTTCAGTGGGGCCCAGGGGGGACCCACATCATTTGGGAGCCAAGGGGCCATGAGGACCTCGCCCAAACGGTGAGCCATAGCTGGTCGGTCCAGAGACCGGCGATGTCATCGCCGGTTCGGCGAGCCCTCGCCGATCAGTGGGCCAGGCCGGGCGGGCCGATGAGTGTATGGCCTAGTGTGACCCACCCTTCCACAGTTTGTTGATTAAAATCCTTTCTAAGCCCTACTTCCTTCACAATCCTCCCTCCTAAGCTCTCTTTTCCTTCTCCAAACTCCTCCAAATCTCTTCCAAATCTTCTTCTTCTTCCATTTTCGTGCAAACCCTACCATCCCATCTCAAAACCTCACCATCCATTGCTGTTTACATTTCCTTTTCTTCTCATTTGGGCTCTCAAATCCTCTTTTGGGATCTCAAGTGTGTGGAAGCTTCACCATTCTTCCTATATCTCTCTTTCTCTCATTTCTCATAGCCCTCTTTGAATTTATCACGGCCATCTTTTCCATTTTCTCCCTTCTTTCTTTGATGGGGAAGAAGAGAGCGCCCGTGGATGAAGCCGAGCCTAGCTGCCCAACCCGTGCACGGAGGCCGAGAGGTGCCGCCGCGAGCACGACCACCGCCCGTGAGTTTCAGACCAAGCAGAACCTTGATCCTCAAGCTCCCATTGGAAGAACCTTGTTGGTGGAGCTATCGCATGAAGTCTATGAAGGTCGTAGGGTCCTTTTTGAGGCTCATGTTGATCCGCGGCTGTTTGGTGAGTTTTTACTGTTGGAGCGTCTGGAAGGAGATGGTTATTGTCCCTTGTTTGAGGGCGAGTATCACGCGAATGTAAATACTGTTCAAGCTTTTTATGCCAATATTCATGATCCTTCGCTGTAGCCTCTGTAGTTCAAGATTCCCTGTGGTAGCGGTCGGGAGGCCACGGTCAACGTTGCTTTGATTTTTCAACTCCTGAATGTGCCACTTGGTGAGGTGCATGCTAGTGAGAATAATTTGAACAGTATGCGTGAGAGGGACCGTTGCACCCGGTTCTCGTGTGGTCGTCTGGTCGAATGGTAGCCGAATAGAAGTCTTCTAGCTACCAACATGACGGATGACTTTCGCTTGCTTCACCACATGTGTACGTTCAATGTATATCCAAGGTGGAGCAATCGCAGCGAGTGTACGCGCCTGATGGTAGATTTTCTATATCAAGTGGGGCAAGGAGCGAAGTTATGTGTGCCAACGTACATCTTGCGTCAGATTATCCTTATCGCTCATTCGACTAGGAGGACCGAATCGCTTCCTTTTGGCCGACTCATTTGTAAGCTTACACATGAGTTTCGCTATAGGCTTCGAGCAGAGAAGCTGATTCCTGTTCGTCATATTAATTTAATGACCCTTAAGCAGATGGAGATTGGTCCTCGTCGTCAGGCCTCTGAGAGTGAGAATGAGTCAGAGAGTGATGAGGATGAGAGTTATGCTGAAGGTGGTGCTGAAATTGAAGAAGAAACAGAGTAGGACGAGGAAAAGGTTGAGGCACAGGATATGAGTGAGATCTCTCCTCCTGTGGCACCAGAGCAGAGCACAGATCAGGCTGCCAGGGATGCCCGTATTGCTCCGCTTGAAGAAGGGCAGGCTGTTCTACGCCAAGATATCATGGATCTTCGAGGCCTTGTGAAGCATAAGTTTAAGAAGGTGACTCGAACTCTGAAGTCTATCCTGTATTACTTGAAGGATAAGGGTGCCCCGCCTCCACCTCCTGATTCCGACGAGTAGTTGTCGTTGTAGTCATCCTTTACTTTGTTTGTTGTTTCTTTCTGTGTGTAGCCGTTGTTGGCTTTTGCAGTTAGAAATTGTTTGTTGTTGCTTGAAGTTTTAGATGATGTAGTTCACATGCTTTCCCTGTCGTGATTCATGTAATGCTGCACTAATTGTATTGCGATAATTTTATTTAATGGAATGTATGTTATTTATCTTTGAAGTTGTGCTGTGAATGCTGTGCGGATGGATTATGTGGACGTAGAATCTTACAGGTTGCATCTTCTGTTCATGTAGGGTATGCCTCCTAAAGGTTCGAAGACTTCGGCCCGTCTCTCCTTGGTTGAGTCGCTTGTCGGGGTTTCTCTCCTGAGCGATAGCCAGATGGATCCACAGACGGGCCCGTCTCATGCCGGTGTTGGGCGGACACCTATGGCTCCTCCAGTCACGCCTTCAGTTCCTGAGCCGAGTCATGCATCTTCGTTTGCTCCACCATCTGATAGGTTTGAGCAAATGATGTTGTTGATGCAACAGCAGCAGATTCAACAGCAGCACCACCACCACCAGCAGCAGCAGTAGTTCCTATCTTCCATGGCTGGCATCTTTGCTCAGTCAGTGGGGGCGACTCCTCCTGCTTCACCTATGTCCCCATCTTGGAGCGCCAGTGCGAGCGGCACTTTTGAGCGATTCCAGCGCTTACGACCTCCCACATTTGCGGGTTCTTATAGACCCGAGGAGGCCGAGTATTGGATTGATCGCATCTCTAAGATACTAAGACCGCTGCACTGCTCTGAGGTTAAACAGGTTGAGCTTGCCTCCTTCATGTTTGAGAAGGAGGCCAGTCTATGGTGGTACAGTGTTCTTCGCACTGTCGAGGAAGAATTTGAGTGGTCATGGCAGGTGTTTGAGGCATGCTTCCACGAGAAGTATTTCCCGGTTACGTATCGACATGAGAAGGAGAGTAAGTTCCTTCGCCACCGCCAAGGAGGGCTGTCGGTGACGAAGTATGAGAATTGGTTCACTGAGCTAGGTCGGTATGTTCCTTTGATTCTGGGAGATCAGCCGATGAGGATGTGGCGCTTTTCTGAGAAATTGAGGCCTGAGATCCGATCGAAGATATGTTGTGCTAGCATTTCTTCCTATGCGGAGTTGGTGAACATGTCCTTGCGAGCAGAGTAGGACGGGGATAGGTTGTCCCGTATGCGAGCACTTATGGTTCGTAGACCGCGACCTGACTTTCAGGGTGCACCTTTTCTCGACAAGAGGCCACGGGCAGATTCTCCTCCTAAGCGTTTAGCGCCGCCCGCTCAACAGATGCGAGCTGATCTTCGCTGTTCGTATTGTGGAAAGATGGGGCATTTGGATCGTTTTTACTTTTCACGTATGCGGGCCAGTAGTTTTACTCCACCGCAGAGGATTAGCCATCCGATGTCTCAGGTTATTTCTCCTCCACCTCTTCGTTCAGTGCCAGCTCATCCATCCTTCAGACCTGTAGTACCTAGCTTCAGGCCACCTCAGCGGCCCATGGTTCCTCCGTCGAATTGTCAGCAGCAGGCTCGAGTTCATTCGCTCTCAACTGAAGCACCTATGTCTGACTTGGTGCCGAGATCCTTCGAGGTTACAGCGCACATTGAAGGTAGTCCCGTTTCTATGTTAATGGATATAGGGTCCACCACTTCTCTTATATTATATGCGGCAGTTAGGCATTTGGGTTTGAGCTCTGTTTCTATGAAAGGAGTGACGCTTACTACCGCTACGGGGATTTCCTCTGCTATGAATAAGCATTGTATGGATTGTTTGGTCGATCTAAGAAGTGGATCGATTCATGTTGATTTCTTTGTCGCACCTTTTTATCATTACGATGTTATTATGGGTATGGATTGGCTCACGAGGATGCGAGCAGAGATTGATTGTAAAGCCAGATCAGTGACAATCCATGAACCTGAGGGCGAGGCAGTTACTTTCTCAGTTCAGGTCAGTTACTCTTTTCGTCTTAATTATTATACTTCTCTGTTAGAAAGTATGGCTGAATCGGCGTTTGATAGCACGCCGGTAGTTCGGGAGTTTGAAGATGTGTTTGAGTCAATTTCTAGATTACCTCCTCAGCGCGAGATTGATTTTACTATCGATCTCATGCCTAGTGCGGTGCCCATTTTTTTACCCACCTATCGTATGCTTTCGAGTGAAATGGAGGAATTGAGGAAGCAGATAGATGGTTTGTTGAATTTGGGTTTTATTCGGCCTAGTGTGTCTCCTTGGGGAGCACATGTCTTGTTTGTGAAGAAGAAGGATGGTTCCTTGCGATTATGTATTGATTATCGCAGGTTGAATCTGGTAACTGTGAAGAATAAGTACCCTTTGCCTAGGATTGATGATCTGTTTGATCAATTAAAAGGGGCACGGTACTTTTCAAAGGTTGATCTACAGTCAGGGTATCACCAGTTGCGCGTTAAGAATGAGGACGTGCAGAAAACCTCTTTCAGGACTAGCTTTGGCCACTATGAGTTCCTTGTGATGTCGTTCGGTCTTACGAACGCACCGGCCGTGTTCATGGATCTGATGAACAGGGTGTTTCGGCCATTCTTGTTCCGATTCGTCATTGTTTTTATCGATGACATCTTGATATATTCTACGAGTCGGGAAGAGCACGAGAAGCACTTAAGAGCGGTTTTGGATACTCTTAGGAAGAATTAGCTTTTTGCCCAGTTCAAGAAGTGTGATTTCTGGAAAGAGAAAGTCAAGTTCCTGGGACATGTGGTGTCTAAGGAAGGGATAGTTGTCGATCTTGCTAAGGTAGCTGTAATGTAAGACTGGAAGTAGCCTAGTTCAGTTACTGAGGTAAGGAGCTTTCTAGGTCTTGCAGGCTATTATCGACGCTTCATTCAAGACTTCTCGAAGATTGCTAGACCGTTGTCGCAGTTGACACGGAAAGATTTGAAGTTTGCTTGGAATGAAAGGGCGGAGGAAGCTTTTTAAGAGCTGAAGGAAAAGTTGACGTTTGCCCCTGTGCTAGTATTGCCAGAGCAAGGGGTTAAGTATATTATATATATTGACGCCTCTCACGTTAGTCTGGGTTGTATCCTTATGTAGAAGGACAGGGTGATTGCTTATGCTTCGCAGCAGTTGAGGAAACACGAAGAGAATTACCCTACGCACGACCTGGAATTAGCAGCTGTCATTTTCGCATTAAAGCTCTGGAGACATTACCTTTATGGAGAGGAGTTTGAGCTCTTTTGCGACCACAAGAGCCTTAAGTATATTTTCACACAGCGTGACTTGAATATGAGGCAGCGCCGATGGATGGAAATATTAAAAGACTTTAAGTTTGATGTTTCATACCATCTGGGCAAGGTGAACCTTGTGGCAGATGCGTTGAGTCGCAAGAAGGTTATTAAGTTTGTGGCTCCGCTGATGATAGCAGAGTGGGATATGTTGGAGTTTGTGCAAGACTTTGAGTAGAAGCTTACGGTGGAAGAACCATATGAGGTTATCGCACACATTCTTGTACAGCCCCTTATCGACGAGAAGATCGTTGCAGCTCAGGCAGATGATGAGCTTTTGGTGAAGATGAGAAAGCGGGTTGGTACAGATGAGAACTCCGACTGGAGTGTTAGTTCTGATGGGGGCCTACAATTTCGTGGCCGGTTATGTGTTCCTGACATCCCTAACTTGAGACGGGAGGTTCTCGAGTTAGCCCATAGTCTAAGCTTGCGATGCATCCAGGTAGCACGAAGATGTATCAGGATATGAGAAGATCTTATTGGTGGGACAACATGAAGGTCCATATTGCTGAGTTTGTCTCTCGTTGTCTCACGTGCCAGCAGGTCAAGGCAGAGCATCACCAACCTCCTGGGTTGCTTCAGCCCATGCCCATAGCAGAATGGAAATGGGACTTCATCTTTATAGACTTTATTTCTGAGTTGCCGAGAACGAGGAAGAGATATGACTCTATTTGGGTGATCATCGACCGATTAACGAAGTCGGCTCACTTCTTACCGATCAGAGTCACAAACTCTGCAGACTAGTTGGCTAAGTTGTATATCAAGGAGATTGTGCATCTGCATGGAGTTCCCTTTGAGATTGTGTCTGACAGAGACACGCGTTTCACATCTATCTTCTGGACTCGTATCCAGAAAGCGATGGGTGTGAAATTTAAGTTCAGCACCACGTTTCATCCGCAGACAGATGGGTAGATGGAACGCGTGAATCAGATCCTGGAAGACATGTTGCGAGCTTGTGTTTTGAATTTCAAGGACAGTTGGGATGATTGTCTCCAATATAGAGAGTTCGCATATAATAACAGTTTCCAGGCGAGTATCGGCATGGCTCCCTATGAGGCATTGTATGGTCGCCCGTGCAGAGCACCGCATTGCTGGGCAGAAGTTGGCGAGCGTAGTTTGATTGGCCCGGAGTTGGTGCAGGCGACTTCAGAGAAAGTTGACATTATTCGACATCGACTTCTGACAGCCCAGAGTAGGCAGAAGAGTTACGCTGATGCGAGGCGGCGACCGCTTGAGTTTGAGGTTGAAGACCATGTATTTCTGAAGGTCTCTCCTATGAAGGGAGTTCTACGGTTCAGTAAGAAGGGAAAGCTCACGCTGAGATTTATTGGTCCATTTCAAGTTCTAGATCGAGTGGGAGCGGTAGCATACCGCCTTGCTTTGCCCACACCTCTTGCGGGCGTGCATAACGTATTTCATGTTTCTATACTGAAGAAGTACGTTCCTGATCCTTCGCATATTATCAGTTGGGAGCAGGTGCAGTTGAGCGAGGATGCCACATATGTACTGCGACCGACGCGTATTCTCGACGGGAAGGAGCAGGTATTGCGTAGCAAGGTCATCCCTCTTGTGAAGGTACTATGGACGCATCATAGTGAGGAAGAGGCTACTTGGGAATTCGAAGCTGAGGTTAGAAAGAGCTACCTTCAGATCCTTGAGGAATATGAGAAGGTATGAATTTCGAGGATGAAATTTTCTTTAAAAAGGGTAGATTGTAATGACCCAGGAAATTTTGTGCCAAGACCCGAGTACTACCTCTATCTTTCCTTAGTAGCTTTTTGGGGTAATTAGCGCTAAACTCGATTGCTTGTGAAATTTGCATCAATCACTTTTAATTAGATCTGCATGACTCAAAATCTGTAAAATAGTTAGTGCTATGTTACTCTGAAATCTGGGATCCATCGCTAAATCCAGTTGCTCTTGAAAATTTTTGAAAGTTCTAGATCGGACCGGGACCGCGCGTCAAAAGTCCGATAGCGATGATCTTAGGCTGTTGTGGTCACCATGTTGGACTTGGTCATCACCTCAAAAATTAAGTCCAGATGATGTTCTGGGTCGATTTGATTAAGTCCGGAGTGAAGAGTGTGAGAACGGTTGGAAATTTAATGAGATTTTATGAAATCTGAGTCGTGTCGCTTGCGCGACGATTTTAAGCAATCTGACCGTTGGATTCTGACCCAATTTCACCCTCTGATTAGGAAAGGTGGCCCAGGCATGTCCTTATGCTTGTGAACCTGATCGAGTTTCGGTGACCGTTGAATTGAGTGTGGTCCGCCACGACTGATCTGAAGATCTGATCGGTACGAAAATTCAGCTTGACCTAGATTCATGGTCAGTGAGCTTAAGTCCGACCTTTCGTGGTATTAGGCCCACCGGAAGTGCTCCGTTGGATCGAGAGAGGCCTATTTTGGTTATACCCTAAGTATACCCTGGCCCTGGGGTTATTTTCATCAATATTAGGCCTATATATAGACCTTAAAACCCTAACTCTCTTTTCCATACGAATTTTCTAACCCTAGCTAAGAAAGAGAGGAAAAGAAAGAGAAAGTGAGAGAGAAGTTGGTGAATCATCTTAGATTCTTTCCTGTTCTTCTTCATCTTTAAACCTTCACTTTTGAATCGTTATTCCAGCAATTCTAAGTTCATCTTTGGGTAAGTTAACCTAGCCCTAATTTGTTTTAGAGCTTAGAATAGTCTTTGTGTTGTTGTAGCTTATTTTTATTCTTGTTTTAGGTTGTCCTGTCGCCGTTGACAAAGACATATCGTCTAAATCAGTTCGGTGTTCTATTTCTGGTCTAAGGTGCGGACTTTAATCATATAGGTTATGGTTTTCAAGGCTTTCAATGCCAGTGAATGGTTTATTCTTATTATGGATGAGATTTCACATGCCAAATGTTATATTTATTTTGTGTTCCTGATATGCATGTGTTACATTGAGATTTGTGTATTCTATGTGTATGTATAAAGTACCGTATGCGTATAAAATATGAACATGTGTTTGCCATAATTATTTGTCATGTACGTATGCTAATTGTATGTGCGACAACTTCTTAGTAAAAGGAATTGTCCAAATGTGTGTATTTCAACATACGTCATGTATGTTGAACTATGTATTCTAAGTGTTTGTAGAAATGCCTGAATGAACTAAAGTGTAATATATTATACTATTTGCGGGCGTTGAGAAGCGATTCTCAACACTCCTATTGATGTGTAGGATTTACCACATGCAAATCATATTCCTTGTTGTTTAACTTCCAGCATTACTTGTGCATAAATCCAAGTTAAGTTGATATTCTTCAAATACTCATATGCTACATGGTTGAAATTATTATTCCCTTACTATTCTAAATTTGCTGATATCAATATCTGTTGTAGTGAAATGTGCTTGGGACTATGAATAGTCCAGGAAATCGGTAATCGGCCTTAAGTTCGTAGTTGAGATTGCTTTCGCCACGAAGGACGTGATTAGACGAACCCGAATCGTATTAGAGTTGTCGGCAGTGGTTTGGCCACGCGGAGTGTTTGCGCACTCTATATCGTTCAACCCAACGTGCGCTCGTGCTAGTCGAGTTCGTCAAGTAACCCGATTATCCGATGTATGTTCATCATGTATGGACGTTATTGTTTGAATTTCGGGTACCAAACCTACCGATGAAATCCTGATAATCATAGTACCTTGATCCGTTAAGACTCATGAGCCGAACATGGTGGTATGGGACACTGTGGTCGAGCTGTTGACCTACGCTGGGGTGACGAGCCTCCCCATAGTGACCAGTGAGTAACCAAACTCGTGAGCCGATTATGGTGGTATGAGACACTATATTCGCACTGTCGGCCTACATTGATTGGTGACGAGCCCTTTGTAGTGATCTCGAGCATGCCTAGATACCGCATTGAGGTGACGAGCCTTATTGTGGTAATGAAGGTATGATAGGCGTGCAATGAATGGTGAGGAGCCCTTTGCAACGACCTGAAACCATATGATCGTATGAGATGTCTAGGACTGACGACCTTAGAATGGATCACTGTTTGGATGGTGATATGAGGAAGGTACCTTAGCTTCCCAATCCTGCTGTATGAAAAGGTCTAATAACAACTTGGTAATCATGTTCATGCACCGCATTTGCATGTGCTTTGAAGACGTGGCGCATTTTGAGGCGATATCATGCGTAACGTAAGATGAAGACGCTGAGGGTGTACGCGCGAGGGCACGCATCATTCTTCATACATCCTTGCATTAACAAGAGTATTTAGGACATGTTTGATTGTTCTGCTTTATCATTACTGCTTGATTGAACTGATAACATGTCAACCTTTGCTTTATTGTTCCACTGAGTTGATCACTTACTCCCACGTTCTGGGCAGTGTTAAACACTCACCAGACTCTATCTTAGTTGCAGATGTTGATGAGACCTCTGAGGCAGAGCAAGAGATTGAGGATGATGAGGCTACATTCTCTTTCATGCAGTTTTCAGGCGGGTTCTAGTGAACCTTGTTCTGAAGCGCGGATTCTAGAATTTCTTTTGGGATTAAATGATGTAATTTGATACTTATAATTTTGATAGCAACACTTGTATTACGACCTGGTATGTGTATGTATTTCAGGAATTTGTACATGTTCACATATATTTCTTTAAGTCTTCCGCTTGCGTTCTTCACTTATCCCTGAATTATATCTGCAATTTGACTTAATCTATTCCATATTTTATGCACTAATACAGACAATATACATCCTTCATTAAATATGTTGCATAAGTGATGTTTTAGAACTTGGGAGCTGAGTTATGTTCGACCCCCGAATTTCAGGACGTTACAATATGGCTATGGATTCATTAAGAGTTGTAACAACTCATCCTTCTGCGTTGTTGCTCGCACTGTACACCATAGAAGGGGCTCATACAACTCAGTGCAATCGTCTACCTCGTGTCTTGTTATTTACCCATTGAACCTATCTCATGGGATCTCCACTTGTATATGTTGGGTTGCCAACACTGGCAGCTCATATATTAGACTCAGCCCCATTCCCTTCGATGTATCATTGACTAACCTTTTAGATAGTCCTTTAGTCAGAGGATCTGTTAGATTCTTTTCTGACCTCACAAAGTCAATAGATATGACTCCATCACGCAACATATGTTTCACTATGTTGTGTCTAAGTCTAATATGCCTGCTCTTTCCATTATATATTTTACTCTTTGCTTTCGCTATAGCTGCTTGACAGTCACAATAAATAGATACGGCCGATACAGGCTTTGGCCACAATAGTATATCAGCTAAGAGATTTCCAAGCCACTCGGGTTCTGTTTCAGCCTTTTGTAAAGCAATAAACTCGAATTCCATACTAGACCGAGCGATACATGTCTGCTTGGTAGACTTCCAAGAGACTGCTCCTCCACTTAAAGTGAAGACATATCCACTCGTGGATTTTGTCTCATCTGAATCACTAATCCAGTTAGCATTACTGTATCCTTCTAATACAGCAGGAAAACCATTATAATGTAAACCATAGGCTATACTGCCTTTTAGGTATCTCAAAATCCTAGACAAAGCATTCTAATGCTCTTTTTCAGGGTTATGTGTATATCTACTTAGCCTTCCTACTGCAAAAGCTATGTCTGGTCTAGTACAGTTTGTTAGATACATAAGGCTACCAATTATTCTAGAATACTCCAATTGAGACACTATTTTCTGTATTCTTCATGAGAGTCACACTATAATCATAAGGAGTACTGACAGGTAAACAGTCAAAATGGTTAAACTTTCTCAATATCTTCTCAATGTAATGAGATTGAGATAATATAATAACATCATTTTTCCTGGTTACTTCAATACCCAAGATTACACTAGCCTCTCCTAAGTCTTTCATGTCAAACTTAGATGATAAAAATTTCTTAGTTGTATTAACTAATTTAATATTAGTTCCAAAAATAAGCATGCCATCAACATAAAGGCATATAATAACATAATCATTTCCAGAAATTTTACTATATACCCATCTATCTACATCATTTATATGATAACCATTTGATTTTAAAACACCATCAAATTTTTCATGCCATTGTTTGGGAGCCTGTTTTAAACTATATAATGATTTAATTAGTCTACATACTTTATATTCTTTTCCTGATATCTTATAACCCTCAAGTTGTTCCATATATATTTCTTCATCTAAGTCTCCATTTAGAAAAGTTGTCTTAACGATCATCTGGTGTACCACCAGTTTATATATGAAGGCTATCGCTATTAAGACCCTAATAGTTGTAATTCGAGTTACAGGAGAGTATGTATCAAAGTAATTTATTCCTTCTTTTTGTTTAAAGCCTTTCGCTACCAACCTAGCCTTAAATTTATCAATAGTCCCATCTGGTTTTAGTTTCTTTCTAAACACTCATTTACAACCTATTGGTTTATTTTCAGGTGGTAGGTCTACAATTTTCCAAGTGTTATTAGATATAATAGATTTTAACTCATCATTTATTGCTTCCTTCCAAAAGGTTGCATCTGGAGAGTTAATTGCTTCTATATAGGTTGTAGGATCATCTTCTACTAAGAAAGTGAAAAAAATCATCTCCTAGGTTAGTTTCTCTTCTAACCCTAGTACTTTTTTTTTGTTGTATCTCTTCTACTACTTTCTCGTATACATTTTTACTAGTAGATGCAATATCTGATTCATTGACTTCCTCTATTCCTATAGGTTTAGATTTCATAGAGAATGCGTTCTCAAAGAACTCTGCATCCCTAACTTTTATAATTGTATTAGGATTTAGAATATTATCCTTAGTTTTTAAAACTAAAAACCTATAGGCCGTACTGTTTTGTGCATAACCTATAAATACACAGTCGGTCGTTTTAGGACCGAACTTTCTTTTCTTAGTTTCAGGCAATCCTACTTTAGCAAGACACCCCCACACTTTAATATATTTGTAACTAGGAACATGATTCTTCCAAAGTTCATATGGTGTTTGTTCAGAAGATTTAGAAGAAATTCTATTTAGAATATAACAAGCAGATGAAATTGTTTCTCCCCACATATTTGAGGGTAAGCCTCAACTATTTAACATATCATTCATCATCTCTTTTAGAGTTCTATTCTTACGTTCTGCTATTCCATTTTGTTCTGGTGTATAAGGAGCTGTAGTTTCGTGAACTATTACATTCTTTTCACATAATTCTCTAAATTGAGAAGATTCATATTCACATCCTCTATCTGTTCTAAGTCTTTTAATTTTTATATTTAACTGATTTTCAACTTCAATTTTGTATTTAGAAAAAACATCTAAAGCTTCATCTTTATTCCTTAACAAATAGACTCTAGTGAACCTAGAGTAATCATCTACAAAAGTTATGTAATATCTTTTTCCACCGCTAGACATATGATTTCTAAAATCACCTAAGTCACTGTGTATTAAATCTAATAGAACAGATGATCTTTCTATTTGTTTAAAGGGTTTTCTAATGAATTTTTATTCGACATATGTTTCACATTTGTCAAATTCTTCATTAGATATATTAGGTAATAAACCTAATCTTTTCATTTTCTTCAAAGATGCTATATTTACATGACCTAATCTACTATGTCATAGATAAAAAGGTTCAACGATATAAACAGAACTGAATGTCTTCTTATTATTAACATTGGATACATTTATAATGAATAAACCATCGCTACAGTACCCCTTACGAACAAAAGTTTCATTCTTAGTCATTACAAGCTTATCTGAATCAAATACTAACTTAACACCAGCCTTATTGAGGAGTAAACCAGAGACCAAGTTTCTTCTAATGTCTGGCACATGTAGGACATCATTCAACATTAGAGTCTTTCCAGAAGTGAGTTTCAGAAGTACTTTTTCTTTCCCTACAACTGGATACGTTCTAGCATTACCCATGAACACCTGTTCATCATCTCCTGATACTTGGTAGGAGGTAAACATGCTACGATCCTTGCACACGTGCCTAGTTGCACCAGTGTCTAGCACCCACTCCAAGTGTTTACAAGGAAGACTTCTAACACCACAGCTACTATCATGTCAGACTCATTGCCTATTTCTATAAAATTAGCTTGCGGCTTATCTTTGTTTTTCTTAAGCCTACAGGTTTTGACATGATGCCCAGGCTTTCCACAGTTGTAGCAGTTTCTTTTTTTCTTGAATTGATTGTTTGTATTCTTCTTTTTGAGCCTACATTCATTTGCATAATGTCCAGGTTTGCTACAGTTATGACAGTTGCCCTTTTTCTTATTATTTGCCCGACTTGATTCCACAAGATCTCATTTTTATTTTCTTTTTGTTTCCTAATTTTATTGGCCTCCTCTATTCGTATGTGTACGATAGTGGTTTCCAAAGAAACACCGTTCTTTTTATGTTTCATTCTATTCTTATATTCTTTCCAGGAGGGCGGTAACTTTTCTATTAGTGCTCCTAACAGAAACACTTCATTCAACTTAATTCCTTCTGTCGATAGATCGTGAACTAGACTTTGAAAATCATGAATCTGATTTGTGACAGGTATATCGTCTGTCATTTCATAATAAAGGAAATTAGCAATTGCATATTTTTTACTGCATGGATCTTCTAATATGTATTTCTTTTCCAAAACAGTCCATATGTCTTTAGCAGACACGTAAGAAGCATACACGTCATATAGTTCGTTGGATAAAGATTTTAGAATATAATTTTTACAATTATTTTCATCTGTTACTTCAGTTTGATTTTCTGGATCTATAGTAAATGATTCAGATAAAATGTATGAAACTTTTAGGGTGGTCAGAGCGAACATCAGTTTCTGTTTCCACCGTTTAAATGATTGTCCAGCGAACGGTTCAATTTTGGCTAACTCAGTAGAAGCATTTACTGTTACTGTAGTCATAGTCTATGTAATTCAACAATTCGATTTTCAAGATTGTTGGAATATTTAGTTGAATTAAATAGACTATTAAAAATCGAGAACCAAAAAAGGAAAATAAATTTTGAGAAAGAAGAACTTATTGAATTGAGTCGAGGCGTGACTGAGTGACTTGACTTGAAATCGAATTTGCTCCCATTGGACAGCGTCCCAAGTGCAACAGGTTTCCAGAGCAATCGACCTCCAGGATACAACGACTATGACCCGGTCCCAGCGGTGTACTCACTGTACATGGGCTCGAACCACTTGCAGTTTAATTCGAAAGTACTGAGTTGACTCAGCGATGAATTCAGTAGAAAAATGCTTAAAACCGAATATTAGAGAGCGTTTTATAAGAGAAGAATTTTTCGTATATTTAAACTGGAATCGGTAATCTTTATATGGACTACGAAGTGGTACATAAGCACCCTTTACAAAAGGTTAGGTCCGTTGGGTTTAAACCTAACAGGGGCGACCAACCAGAAGGGACGCATCTCTCTGGTTTAAAACGAAAAAGCGCAAATGCGAGTACACTCCCGCACATACAGTCCTGCGAGTACCCATACACACACCCACGCGAGTACACACCGCACCCGCACCCGCACACGGACTCGGACTCGGACTCGGACTCGACTCGGCGCGCGCGCGCGTGTGTGGTCAATGGCATTGATTAGAGCTATTGGCATAGCCCCCCCGCAGGACCAAATTCACATGCCCCCTGAAAGAGGCTCAAGCCCTAGGCAAAAAGACTATTTTATATACAAGATAGTTTACTATGTCAAATCCGATGTGAGACAAAATCCACAACTCAAAAGTACTACAACTTTTCAAAAACAGAGGGAAATCACCAAAAATTTGAAAATTCAAATTTTAATACTATTTTAAAACAAAATATAACAGATAGTACGGTGTTGAACACCGCAGCAGCGGATTGCCTGTGACCCAGGCGCAGTGATATACCTTACCCCGTGCTGCGTGGGGTCCACATATATGTCCTTAACAAATCCACCCCGTCCATCTGTCTCGAAAGAACAAAATAGGACGGGTATAAAAATCAGGCGGATTCAAAACTCATGTGGGACATACCACACGAAATAGTAGACTTGTCCCGGACATCTCTGTGGCCCCACGCAGCCCCAGCAAACGTACGTCTCCGCGCTGGGACCACAGGCTTTTCGCTTCCAACACCGCAAAGATAAACTTCATAGACATCACGTACAGTGGCTGTATATATACAGCCATTCTTTTTCTGCCAAAGTCTCTCGTGTATTGAACATCTGATCCGTGTAATAGGATGGCCACCCCATGATGGTATCTCGAATCCACTTATCAAGTCGGACACAATATAGGCCTGATTTTAATATTAGTCAAAGCATCTGATCTAATATGCGCCGCAGCTGCATCGTACCAGCTTTCAAAAAAAAAGTTATCTTGTCAGAGTACCGCCTACGACGGTAAAGTGAACGATTAAAGGCACGTATATCACCACCTAGAACCCAGAAATAGATAACCTACAATCAAAAAACCACAACCGGTAGGATATCTGTGCCGTTAAAACGGTAGGTCTCACTATGAAGATCAACCTTATAAAAAATCGGGTTGATCCAATCTCAAGGTAGGCCATACCAGTAATGGGCATCAGACCATCAGAGGACCATCCTCTCTACGCTGTGGCTTATCAGATGAGCCGACCTGCATGATATGTTTTTCATATGGGCCCACCGTTTTCATGAAGCAGATTTTTTGGATAAATGGCATCTTTGCACGAAAAATGGATTGATGCCACAAGTTATGGTGGCGTTGCATCTCAGTGATCGGTCCCCACATCCAAGTCATGTACGGAGCGCGCCGTCCATTCTTTTTTAAAATGAAAATTTCGTACTTCTTCTTTTTGAAGTGCTTTTAAGTTTTATCTGTTTTAGGGAAATTTCCGATTGTAAACTCCACTTTTTACCCACCATCTTTTCCACACATTTTCAAACTTTACTTTACCAAATTAAACTATTTTGCACAGAAACACTATTTTCAGACGAAAAATACATTCAGCGAGGTTGTCTCATCCATTCTGAAGACTTATAGCTACGGATAATAACCGTAGTGATAGTTAGCTTAGAGAAAAAGCATAGAACCTTTGTAGCCTTACGCTACCACTAGGCACGGCCATAATCTGTAGCTATAGCTCTACGCAATGAACAGTGCAACCGTATTATATGCAACGGCAAACGCCAAAATTTTCTCCCCTTTTTATCTGTTGGCCATCAGAGTCTCCTGTCAAGGTGACTTGGGATGCAAGCAAACAAGGTTACCGCCCCATATCGGTACTGGGTGCGGCTCCAGCCACCGCAATCGGATTGCGTATTGAGTTACTCACTGCGCACCGATATTGTGACTAGTCCAAGGAAACAACTGGGATAATGATTTCCACCGTTGAAAGCTTTGTAGGCACTACAGTGATGTTTATTTATCATCCAACCTATTCATAAGATGATCACATAAACATGAATGAAGGGAAACACAAATATAATCTTGATCCAAAACTTCTATAGCCCTCAGGAATTTCTCAGCGGTACGGTAGACATTCAATTACCACTATTTCCTTTGGTGTGGTTCACTCTAGTTTTAGATATACTAAAATTTTGTATTAAAGCACTAAAATTATCCTGTGAAATTGATGGACGTAGTGGATAAAATACATATATCAGTGGGCCCCACAGTTTACTCAATGCTCTTAGCGTACTGAATTAATCGGTACGCAATCCGCTTCCCCGGCCACTGCTAAGACGGTGCAGTACTGACCATAGTTCCGCCTTATATATTTATTTCATATCTAGACTCTTCATCCAATTTCAGAGCATGTCAGGACCGAGCTCAATAAATAAAGAAGATCCACATCTAAGGTAGACCATACTGTAAGAAATAGCGGTGATTGAATGCCCTTTACTGTAAACTTTCAAGGGTCCACCGTAATATTTCAGTAATGTTTATTAGCTATCCAAACCGTTGATAAGGTCACGTTAAAGTAGATGAAGGTAAAAAAAATAAATGTCTTTTGTGGCTCATTAATGGAATCACCACTGGTTCCTATAGTACGGCCAACTTGAGAATTGGATATGATACAGTTTTGGGCTCATGCTATAAAATGACCTGCTAAATAGATGGATGGCACTACATACATCAAGGTCAGCCCCATTGAAAGGGCGAGACTATCTTGGTTGGGGTTGGGCGCACTCAACGACGACTCAAGGAAGTTTTGAACTATGATGCCGAACTCACTGCACACTGTAATGTGTGCTGGAGATCCACAACATCAATTAGACGTGCCTTTCCATGGTGGCCATGGGCTAAAAAATCAGGGCAATCCTTAACGTAGGAGGGCCACACCATAGACAACAATTAAGAGTGGATGCACACTAAACATTAATGATTCATGGAGATGTGGTTCAGACATGTGTGAGTCCCACTTGGATGTGGGTTCACACCAAGTTTAAGGCAACTTCAAAACTCAAGTATGCCCCACCAATGGTTTTAAATGTTTTGGGCATGGTTTCAGATTGTACGGCCCATTCAAGTTTCAAATATTGCTGATTTTTGGGACATATGGTGACCTAGAGGCGACCCACAAATATATATAATGTGGATGCACAACAAACATGAGTGTAGGGCCTATTATGGTGAAGATCAAACTGATCCCTCGCACGGGAAGAGTAACAATCATATACAAGTGATATTATTTCGAGCTGGGGTGACTGAGGTTCAATCATAAGGACAATCGACACGGGACGAGCAACTCCTTTATCTAAGAGATGAAGTGCCGAGTTGAGACATCGGAGACGGAGTTCGGTAAGAGAAGAATCGCCCCACTAGGAATGTCCACAACACAAGTAAGGAACCCGTGGGAAATGAGCTCGGGCTCCGAGCCCCAAGCTCCCCAATATCTCGGGCTAACCAAGTCAACCATTACGAGAGAGGCGGCACAAGAAACATAGAGCGAATCTCACCCTGGATCTGGAAGAGATATGGATCTAGCCTGATCTTTGTTGAACATCACTCTGACATATTCAGGCTCGGCCAAATATCACTTTGACATATCTGGGATAAGAATCCCCGCTGAATTAGGGACTCACTAGCGTAGCACATTGGGATACAGAGGTTCAGAACCTTCTCTCACTCTCTCTATATATACGACCGCAGGCTCTAAACCAAAGGAGGAAAAAAGGTGATGCATCTAAGCCCTAATCTAGTTCCTTGCGATCATCTTCTACAAGCCTGACTTAAGCATCAGAGGGTCCACAGCTAGCTACTAGCACCCCCGCTGCTCATATTTTCTCTACTATTTGCAAATCTATTGGAGGGCGATAATAAGGCTAGAGCTGTCTTAATTCTACATCGACCTCATCTGTTGATCGGATTCTGGCAACAGCATATTGGCAACCTTTGTGGGAACGAGGAGCCATATTCTCAACATCTTGAGTAGCTACAACCATTTTCGGCCCTCCCTCCTATGCCAAAGAGAAAAGGAAAGGCCCCAAACGTGATTGGTGTCGTTAGTGGGAACGACGAGTCGTGTTCTCACTATCTAGAGTAACTACAACCATTCCCAGCTCTCCCTCCAATGGTAAAGAGAAAAGGGAAGGCCCTAGCCATAGTCTGGTCCTCCCAATCAAGCCTTGTCCGGTCCTCCCATCAAGCCTCGTCCGAGGAGGAGCAGGCTTTGCAGTCACCTCCCCAATCCCAACCACCCTCGTGGGTTGTGGTTCACAAATCGCAAAATCAAGGAGGTTGACTTAGTTCCCTTGAGAACTAGGTCGGAACCCTGATTGACAACATAGATTGTATCATGAGGTTGTTGGAAAGGCAGCAAGCGTCCCTAGTTAACCTACAGGAAACAGCGAAGGGGGCGACTGAGCAGTCCTACCCTGAACAATTGCGACCTATGTAGCATCAGGGGCAAGCATCCCTAGCTAATCCGCAGGAAACAGTGAAGGCAGCAAATAAGTAGTCTCGCCCTGAACAATTGCGACCTAAACAGCATCAGGGGCAAGTACGAGATAGAGAAAGCCCTGCCGCCCCATCCCAGACACGAGCGACTACGGAGCTCACTGAATCCAACTTGCGTCATACCCTCAACGACAAGTGACATGCTTATGGAGAAAGAGAGCCCCAAAAGCCATGGAAGAAAGCAATGTCCCCTAGGGGGCGGACATCAGAGAGATCTGAGACGAGCTCGGTAATATCCAATAAGAGTACCAAGCAAAGGCCCTGATATCTGTTGACGCCTTCCTTGAGCAGACTAAGCTGCCATTCACTGATGACATCATGTGGTCTCAGCTAGCACACATATTTAGAATGCCCTAGATACAACCCTATTCAAGTTCGTGCAACCCTGGCGAGCACTTGTAGTTGTTCCGAGCATGGATCAAGCTCCATGGAACTTTCAGACCGTAATGTGTAGGGCATCCTACCTAACACTCACCGGGGTAGTGCGGAAGTGGTACAAGAACCCGAAGCCGAAGTCCATCAGCTCTTTCCCTCAACTTAGCAGAGCCTTTGCCACACAGTTCATCGAAGGCAAAGACATTTGCAAGTTGGCGATTCACCTTCTTACAATGACTTAAAAGGACGATGAGTCACTAAAAAATTACACCATCTGGTTCAACGCTGAGGCCGTATAGGTTGAAAACTACTCCGACGAGGTAGCCCTCATGGCCATAATGACCAGACTCAGCAATGCGCATCAGCCATCAGGGTCCGGGTCCGTTCTCTCTGACGCTGTGGCTTATCTAATGAGCGGACCTGCATGGTATGATCTTCATCTGGGCCCACTCTCTAGGTAGGCCAGGCCAGCAATGCGCATCAGCCATCAGGGTCCGGGTCCGTTCTCTCTGACGCTGTGGCTTATCTAATGAGCGTACCTGCATGGTATGATCTTCATCTGGGCCCACGATTTTCATGGCTCGGATGTTTCTTAAATAAATGGTATCCCTGCGAGAAATATGGATTGATGCCGCAAGTTGTGGTGGCGTTGCATCTCAGTGATCGGTCCCCACATCCATACAGCCCCATGTACGGAGCGTGCCGTCCATTCTTTTTAACACGAAAGTTTGCTACTTTTCATACTTTTCCCGAAGGAGTGCTTTCATCGGCTACTTTTCAAACTTTTCTTTGAGTGCTTTTATTTGCTGGCCATCACTTAACGCAGGACTCTCCGGTTGAGGAGACTTGGGATGCAAGCAAACAAAGTTGCCGTTGCATGTAGGGAAACGGATTGGCTACTCCCCCTGCCACCGCCCAATGGCTGATGGTCGGTGCTCTGTGGGCCCCACCATGATGTATTTGTTTCATCCATGCCGTCCATTTATTTTTCTAGATCATTTTATGATATCAGACCAAAAATCAGTTATATCAAAATCTCAAGTGGACCACGTTACAGGAAACAGTGTTGAATAAATGTCGACCATTAAAAACTTTTTGGGGGCCATAAAAGTTTTGGATCAAGCTGATCTTTGTTTTTTCCCTTCATCTGGGTCTGTATGACCTAATCAACAGATTGGATGTCAAATAAACAGTCCAGTGGGCCTTAGGAGGATTTTAATGGTGGATCTCCAATCACTATTGTTTTCCTGTGGTATGGTACTCCTGAAACACATATATCATGATGGGGCCCACAGAGCATCGACCACCAGAAACCGGGTTGGCAGGGGGAGTAGCCAATCCGTTTCTTGCATGTAGCGAGCAGAATAGGTGCGGCCCTTACTGTGGGGCCCACATTGATATATTTATTTCATATATGCACTGTTTATCTGTTTTGCCTGATTATCGATCTCAGGGATGAGCCAAAAAATGAAGAAAATCCAAATCTCAGGTGGCCCATACTTTAGGAAATACTGTGATTGAACGCCATACTGGTGAAAACTTACAAGGGCCCACTATAATGTTTGGGAATTGTTTATTTGAAACCTATTGATAAGGTCACAAGGTTAGTTTTGAACTATGATGTAATGTGTGCTGGAGATCTACATCATCAATTAGATGCACCTTTCCATGGTGGCCATGGGCTTAAAAATCAGGCCAATCTATAACGTAGGTGGGCCACACCATATACACCAATTGAGAGTAGATGCACCCCCACTGAAACATTCATGATTGTTTATGGGGCCCATGGAGATGTGGCTCAGACATCTAATCCATCCATTGTGTGTGTCCCACTTGGATGAGGGTTCACACTAAATTTTGTACCATTCCAAGAATCAGGTAGGCCCTAATAAGTGATTTAGATGTATTATATCATGATTTTGCATAGTTTCAGTTTTTATGGCCACGTGAGTTTCAAATACAGTTGATTTTGGGACATGTCATAACCTAAAAGGAGACACAAAATGCACGGTGTGGATGTCCAACACATGAGGTGAGGCCCACAGATCTCGAACTCATGGGTAGTTCCCATAAGGTGACCTGATCATATATACATAGGAGATTCCATGAGGTCGATATCTGTGGGCCCCACTTCGAGTTTTTGCCCACTAATGAATAGTGGCAAACACAGCCCTATAAATCAACACTAGCACAAGACCACAGCCCAAAGTCACCCACCCAAACCATGGCATCCAAGCAAAGCTTAAAGCTTGTCCTGAACGAGAACACAGGAGAGGTTTTATTTGGAGAAGCTGGAAAAGATTTCATAGATTTTCTCTTCACCCTCCTAGCATTGCCAATGGGGTACGTTGCAAAGCTCCTCACAAAGCAACACATGGTGGGATGCACTGGTAATCTCTACAGTAGCCTTAAAAATCTCTCCTCTGATTACATGCAACCCAACTTTGATAAAAATACCCTCCTCAACCCCAAGATGCCTATTCCGATGAGTGGTCAGAATCCTCTCCTTCTGTTGCAAGATGCTGCTTCTTCCACCAAATCAAAGAACTACTCATACCCCCACACCTCCGTCTCATTCGGCCCCCACACCCACAGCGTTTTGTCGTTCGGCAGCTCTGTTAGTGCTTTTGGCGTAGCATCGGGATCGGACGGTGGAGGAGGTTGCGTTAAGGGTGTGGTGACTTACATGGTGATGGATGATTTGGTGGTGACGCCCATGTCTACCATATCAAGCATTTCTCTACTCAACAAGTACCAGGTCAAGGACGTAAGTGCACTCAAGGAGAAGGTTGTAGAAGTAGGCATGAATGAGGTATTGCATCTCTCTTACTCTATAAGTTGGTATAAGTGTGTCCATCGATCAGTGATCCAAACCGTTGATTCTATAGACCTCATGCACCAAAATCCATAAATTGGATGGAGTTGGACGATGAGGTTGGGTTAATGTTGTTTGGACAAAATTTCTAGAGTTACATAGAGCCCTACATTTTGTGTTTGGAAGATATAATTGTGGAACTCGTCTTACATGCTACAAAAAAACCGATTGCATATGCTAAAAGTGTCACATGCTTGCTCAACATAAACATGGTGGCCCAACTGAAATGGACTTATACGATGTAAGATACGTATTGAATTGAATTGATATAGAACATCCATCATGTGGTTCTTACTACGGTTAATTTTCAGCCATCTTCATCAAATAATCTTGATCTTGCTATTTATTTTTTTGAAAACATGAATGGTCCATATTGATCATGCTAGAAAAAGTTCATTCATTGATATGAACCAAAGTGGAGTCTGCACATCCCTTGTGTCTCTTGAAATTTATCTGGACACTGGGGAAAGCTAAGGTCGTTACAATATCCCATATTTATTAAATGACACATAGCATGTGATCCGCCTCCAACTTCGTGTTAGGCTAAAGAAGAGGAGGAATTATGTTATCTACTACGTGAGTGGAACTCTAAACTCTGTTCAAGTGAACTATATCACTACGAAGAGGGAACTATTAAGCATAGTGTTTGCTTTGGACAAGTTTAGGTCTTACTTGATAACATCTAAGATCATCATTTTTACTGACCATGTGGCACCGAAATACTTTTTTTCTAAGAAGATGCCAAGCCACGTTTGTTAATATGGATCCTTCTTATCCAAGAGTTCAACGTGGAAGTATGAGATAAGAAATGAGTAGAAAATGTAGTGGTTGACCATTTCTCTCGCGTCGCAAATGTGAAAAATTCATGCAATTAGATAATCCTAACCTTTTTAATGTGCACTATTTTGCTACATTGATTTTTGCAACCCATGGATAAGATGATTAGCATGATCAAACTAAACTTAGGTCACACTTGTACCCACTAATACTCCTACAATATTGATCATATCATGTGGCATTCAATATTTATTTAATTTTATCTTATTATATTTGATGCATGATTTATTTATAATTCCATTTGTTAGGGTTTGGATCTTTTAAGGGCTTCCTTGGAGTCCAAGACAGTACTCACTGACGTCTTTGGAGAGAAGTCAAAAAAAGAGCCGGTAATGTAATAAAAAATAAATAAAATAAAATAAAATAAAATAAAATAAGAGAGAAGAAGAAGAAGAGTGTGCACCCAGCATCTCCTATTGTAAATTGGTGTTGTGTGGGAATCTTATGTGCATTTTCCGCATTAGAATTTCCCAATAACATTAAATGATGTTGAGACACTACAAGAAAAGAGAACTTTAGCCTTGGTTCAAAACTGTGGGAATCTTGTGTGCATCACCTAAATCTTCTTCATTTACAATTTTCTACCATGCTGATGTCAGTTTTATTTGTAAAATTGTTTTTTTAGGATTTGGCCCAGGAATCGAAGACGACATTCACTGGTGCTTTCCGAGCAAAAGCTCGAAGACATGGAGTAGCTGGAAAAGACAGCACTCTATGACAAACAATCTCCCACCGTAAACCAGTGTCAGGTTGGGAATTCCTTTGCACATTATCTGTCAGTTTTCACTTTAAAAAAAAAAAAAAAAAAAAAAAAAAAAAAAAAAAAAACTGTGTACTGGGACTTTCCAATTGTTGTGTTTTTTAGAATAAAAATAAAATTCAAAAATAAAAGTTATTTTTAAAAAGTAAATAAATATATTGATTATTTAAACTTTCCATAAATAGTGTATATAGTCAGTCAATAAGAGAATGGGTTTTTACTTATGCAACCAGGGTTCAAATCTCTTCGCATCGCCTGCGCACATAGCGTGGGCTGTAGGGCTGCTTGGACGCCTTTTAGCGCTTTATTAGGCGCACTTAGCACTTCGCACGTGCGCATCGTTGCAAGGAGCTAACAGAGCCTTAGTCTTTTTGGTACTCGGTTCATATTTTTTGGGCCTGGTACCCTAATGTTTTATTACTTTTTTTTGTTGATTGAGAGTAATTGTGACATGATTGTACATGTTGCACCTATGCCATGTGTCGCTTATGTGGATACAGTTTTTCACGTTGGATAACTGCTCCTATCTGAATGGGTACAGAAATAACTGTCATAAGACAAAGAGTCATGTCCTTTCATGAAAAGGCAATTATTTGCTGTGAATGGGTATAGATTTCTTGAAGAGGCACTTTAGCACCTCTTCAGGAAGAAATCGATAACCTTTCAATTGATATAAATCCTGGATACTATAATTCAGAAGAACATACTCTTAATCCTTAAGATTATATCATCTTCTGTGCAATTACTCTCGATCTGATTTCTTGCTGAGTTTTTTCTGAACGTTGCATATCCGTGTCAAAACTAGAGATCTGTTCAATACTTAAATGTGCAAATTTTCGTGTTGAAAATCGGATTAAGAGTTTATTGTATCTTGAAGACAATTTGCAAATTTCCTTCGTTTGCACTTGCTGGAATTTACAGAAAAAGAGCAGCAAATCTGTCTTGAGAAATTGATTGTTCAAGTCGAGCCTTGAACCCGATAGATCTGATCGTTTTATTATCATTTTCTTCTATCCTCCGTTGTGTACAAGAAACTCTTACATTTTTAACACCAATACCATCAATGAATTGTAGGTAATGAATTATGGGTACGGATCCTCTTCTGTTTTTTTTGAAACATTTTGGTTGGAAATGTTTATAGTGTTTGATCTGTCACTGAGCTCTTCAAATGAACTCTATTTATTTTGTGATTTTGACGTTGAATATTGTCTGTAAAGGTTGGATATATCTAGCTCAAATCCTGAGTGGCATGTTTTGTATTGATCATAATCCAAAAACCACACTTAGTAGATGATTATAATGGTCAGTTGGGGCGAAATAAATCTATCTTTGGATCTGCCTCATTTTTGGGCTTGTACCCTAAAATAATAGGAAAAAAATTTGATGGACGTTGTGGATTAGACCCATACATCACCGTGGCCGGACGCAATCCATGTCCCCTAATGGGCGGGCATTGATTGGACCCTAGTCAATCTTAGCCTAGCCCGCATGGTAGTACCTTAGCCCAAGTCTAAGTGGGACTTATGATAGGCCAAAATGGACCAACCTGAGACCAGGTTTGTAAGTTAATAACTCACCTAGCTTGAGTTTAGTGCTAGCCTAATCCTTAATCTATTATTATATTTAAAATTGTAATTTGAAGCCCAATAATAAGATATTATTTATTCTTTAAAATAAAATTAGAATATACGAAAATGTTAATTGTCATAAATGAGCTATCTAATTTGTATCCGTTATTACATATTTGAAATGTACATTGAAAAAAAGGAAAAAATTTTAAATAATACCCTTGAAATGGGTCAAGTTAGGCTTAGAAGTTTTAAATAATGCCCTTGAAATGGGCCAAGCTAGGCTTTATAGGTAGCGGTGTACACGAACCGAGGTAGCTCAGTTAGCTCGCTCGACTTGACTCGAAGAAGCTCGATTCGACTCCGTTTGAAGTTGAGTTCGAGCCGAGTCGAGCTAATTTTTTGAGTTCGAAAATGAGTTCGAGCAAGCCCCAGCTCGACTCGACTCGGATCGAATCCAGCTCAAATTGAACTCGAATCGAACTAGTTCAGTGACTCGGTTACTTTGTCATTGATGTTGTTCACCAAGTGTTTGATAAAATGACTCAACAAAGTGTGGCTAGTGGCAAGGAAGGTATGTACATGAAACAAATACCATTTTCTTCTTGGTTTGTCTTGGTTTTTATGTTGCTTAGAAGGTGTTTGATAAAATACCTATAAAACCATTGCTTTTGTTTCACATACAGAGGGATTTTGAAGGTGCAGTCTAGGTGTTTGTGGAAATACCTCAATGGCGAACTCGGGTCGATCTTGGCTCAAACTCAGCCCGAGCTGTTGACTGAACCGAGCTGAGCTGGCCAGTCAGGCTCGAGGACCGAGCCAACCCGAGTTCAAGCTGAGGTCAGCCAGTGGCCGAGCCGAGTCGAGTTGAGGCCAGTTCGATTCAGTTTGACTTGATGCACACCCTATTTATAGGCAAGTTGATGAGCCTTTATAGACACCCAAGTCTAGCCCAATTTAATAATGGCTGTTTGATTTTGATTTCTGATCTTAAAACGAAGTAAATAATATTTATTATTTATATCATGTAAATACTATTCAATTTTAGTTTTCATTATTTTTAGTGATTTTTCTATATGATCGCCTGCCCTTTTGGATACGGACCAAAAATCTCTTACTTTTAAACTATTTCTCACAACCAGCCTACCTAGTTCAAATAGGTCCTAAGGCGGCTTCCACTAACATATTCGAAACAAGTGGAGCCGTTAACTACGGAAAAGTCCCTCTTGTCCTGGTTAATTGAAGATATTAAGGGCCTGTTTGGGAATGTGGATTTGGAACCCCATGGATTCGGAACCTCCAGGATTGGAACCCCCTTGGATTTGCAATCCTCATCGTGTGTTTGGCACCTTGGAGTGTGAATCAACTTTAATCCAAAAATACCTATGCATGGTATATTTACAAGGGTTTCAATTTAATTACTAAATTAACTTTAATATCTCTAATTAGTGAGATATGTAATTTTTGACACTATGGTTGTGATAAGCCCGCTGAAATATACGCTTTGCCTGAAAATGATGAAATTCCACGTCTCGGATGGACCGCAAGCACAAGATCATGTCTGAGTGACTAACCAACAATTTTTAATCATTGATTAATAGGGACAATGTTTGGGCAGTGCTAATTTACATGGACAATGTTTGGACAGTGCTGATCATAATTAGTGGGCCATGTGCCCAATAGAATGATAGTGTACAATGACACACATGTCACTCCTGGAACTATTGAAATGATTTTAGGTGTAATCCAAGCTCTCACAGTAGATTACAAACCCCCTCAAAGAGGGGATTAGAAACCCCTTGGATTTGCAACCCCCAGTTACGTTATGCGCCAAACAACCAAGGGGATTTGAAACCCCCTCCAATCCACGATGTCAAACGACCCCTAACGTGTGTTCTTTTCATGCTTTTTAATCTTTGTAAAATGATGGCGCTGCCCTCCCTTTCTTCCCAATTGCAGCTAGTTTGATTGCATGAACGTCACTGCCTATAGACGCATGGGAATAAGTGGGGTCCATGATGTTGTGGCTTATCCATGCGGCCCATCCATTTTACCAGATCATTTTAAGGCATGAGCCCAAAATTGAAACATATCCAAAGCTCAAGTGGGTTACACCAAAGGAAATAGTGGAGATAATAACAACCATCATTAAAACCTTCACGGTGGGCCCCATGTAAATCTTCCCATTCTCAGCTACAGACGAGCGAGGGGCTGTTGGGGATTTGTGTTGCAAAATCACATAGATCTAAATCTAGGATAGCAATCCAAGAGCAATAAGTAATCACAAGAGAATATAAAGATTTAATGTGGAAAACCCTTGCGGGAAAAAACCACGACACAAAGCGATAGAAATCCACTATGAAAAGAAATTACAAGAGAGAGGACTTACCCAATTCGAACAATCTCGAATCTCACCCTTGCTACACCCTTTAGAAATCCTAAAACCTTTTTAGGAATCCTTAGAACCCCTTTAGAAAGCCTTAAAATATATTAGAATAGCCCGAGGGACCCCTATTTATAGTTTAAGCAACTCCACTTATGCATCAACCTTGAAAAAGTCCAAAAACCGCCTTAAATTTACGCAGTTCGCGCAGGATCTACGTAACCCTTGACTAGTCAAAGGAGGGCCTCGACTGCTCGAGCAACCTTCTCGACCGGTCGAGCCTGACCCTCGAATGGTTGAGCATCATGGACACCCAAAAAATGAGCTCGCTGGACTTCGAGCCGAGCGTGCCTCGACTAGTCGAGCAGCTCCCTCGACCGGTCGAGCAGCCTTGAATATTGAGGACATCAGTTCTGACAACAATCTCCATCATGGCTTTAATCTTTAACCAAGTAGCTCCTTTACTTCTTTTCTTATCTCTGCATCACATCATAGCTTCAATCAACGCTTCTCGTGCACACTCCGTCCTTCTTTTACGCCATCGCCAAGCCCAGAGAAGTTGCACAGAACTTAAACTTCTTTGTAGGAACGACCTTGGTAAGCATGCCTGCTGGATTCATGCTGGTGTGAATCTTCTCCAATATTACGCCTCCTTCCTCAAGCACCTGTCGGATAAAGTGGTGACGAACATTAATGTGTTTAGTACATGAGTGATAAACATAATTTTTAGCCAAATTAATAGCACTCTCGCTATTACAGTTAACCGGCATGGCCTCCTGCTGAAGTACCAACTAATTTATGCCTCTGAGCCAAACGCCTTCTTTAAACGTTTTCGTCACTGTCATATATTCTACTTCGGTCGTGGAAAGAGCCACCACTGACTGAAGCTTCGACATCCAATGGATTGCTCCACTCGCTAGTACAAACGAGTATCTTGAAGTAGACTTTCTGTTCACAACACCGACTGCCTGTGAAATATTTGGTCTTGTACAGACCATGACATACATTAAATTGACAACCGCATTCGAATAAGGCACATGAGATATGACCTGCTTTTCCTCATTTGATTTATAACATTGTTCTGAGGAAAGCTTAAAGTGAGCCGCGTGGGGAACGCTCACCGCCTTTGCTTAGTCCATCCCATATTTGATCACACTTTTTCAAGGTATTCTGCTTGTGATAACTAAAGCATGCTCTTCTTCCAGTCTCTATGAATATATGCCGAGAACCCTCTTTGCAACCCTCAAATCTTTCATCTCGAATATCCTTATAACTGAGTCTTCAGTACGTTAATTTTAGACATATCATGACAAGGGATCAACATATCATCAACATACAATATTAGGATGATGAATTTTCCATAACTCAGTGTCTTATAATAGACACGGTGATCGTATTCACTCTGAGTAAATTTCCGACTCACCATGAAATAATCAATTTTTTTATACCACTACCTAGGTGACTGTTTCAGGCCGTATAACGACCTCATTAACTTGCAAACATTTTTCTCCGCCCCTTTAACTTCGTAGCCCTCTGGTTGCTTCATGTAAATCTGCTCTTCTAATTCCTTATGCAGGAATGCAGTCTTCACATCCACCTGTTCCAGCTCGAGATCGTGTTGGGCAACCAGCGCCAACACAAATTTGATAGACACCTGCTTAACCACCGATGCAGATATCTCGTGAAGTCAATTCCTTCTCTTTGAGTATAACCCTTCGCTATTAACCTTGCTTTGTATTTATCCTGTTTCCTTTTGAATAACTACCTGCATCCGATTGCTTTTCAGCTTACTGGAAGCTCCACCAGCTCCTATATGTAATTTTTGTTCAACGAGTCCATCTCATCGTCCATAAACGCCTTCCACTTTTCTTCATTAGCCTCATCAAGAGCCTCCTAAATAGTAGATGGGTCCCCTCATTTGTAATGAGGGCATATGCAATTTACAGTCGTCCCTATATCTTGTCGGTAACCTGCGATCACGTAGTGGGTTCCTTCTCATAGGTGATTACTCCACCTGATTCTGTACCTCTGTCTGCGCATCTGTCTTTGCCTGAGTATCATCTGAGTCAATCTAAACATTTACAATCAACTTTTCCGGTTTCTCTTGCTCCTCTTGATCATTCTTGCAGAATAGAGAGCTTTCATCGAATCTGACGTCACGGCAGTGATGACCTTGCGTGTGACCTTGTCGAATAACCTGTAACCTTTCACGCCAATGTCATTGTTCACTCCCCAAGTATAGGGTTGTGATGTAGTAATAAACTCGGTAAGACCGAGGTCGAATCCATAAGGACTGATACCTGTACGTTATCTGAAACCAAGTAGAACTAGAACTAGAACTAAACTAAGATGTGATCTAAACCAAATAGAATTTAAGAAATAATTGTGGAATAATTATCTAAAACTTTAAGGAATTCAGAGGAAGGAAACTAGGGATTCAGAGGATCCACTTGTAGAGATCAGAGAGATCTTATGCCTGTATCAAGGATTAAGGAATTCAAACTGAACTTACTTGATCTGGTTTTCAAGCGATGAAAAGTATATGAATTAGAATGGATTCCATCATCTAACCATGCCCAGGAGACAAAGCAAATAACAGGATTAAACTAATTACCAACCAATCAACAATGTATGAAGATCAGGAAGGGTACTGTCATCTTACCATGCCCATGGAACAATAATGAACAACAGGGCTTCCTGACTTCATAAACATAAAAAGGGGAAAGAAATATTCAAAGCCATTGCAAACTCATTGTAATTTCAGTCACAACAGACCATTAAAGACTAAGAAAAATATTCTTTGAATAATCAACTAGAATCACATTCAGTTTATGAATTTCAAATTACAGGAACAAAATATGATCTCCCATCTCGCTACAGGCTTCACCTCTTAGCCCTAGCTAAGAGGTTTAGCCAAGCATGATTAGGCTAAATCCTTAGAAGACATAAGGGAAAGAAAGAAAAGAAAAATAATCCAAGGAAATAAAAAAACTTTCCTTCCTGTCTTACTCCCCACGTCCGCCTCTGCCCACGTCCCTGCCAAACTCCAACTGAGCTCTCTCTTTCCCGTTCCAGCCTCTCGTTTCCTCCACGTCCTCCTGACGTGGGTCCCTGCAAAGACCGCTCCCTGACGTCCAGCCCTCAGCTCCCTGACATCCACTACAGTAGAAAAAACCACGTCTTCCCATTTCTTCCTTTCTTCCTCCAATCCTCCAAAACGAGCACCCCTTCTCTCTTTTTCTGTTTTTACTTATATAGAACTGTCGTCCGGGGCGGATTTCCCAACTCTAGGCGGAAATCTTCCGCACAAGAGAACGTGTTGGAGTCGGAATAAAACAAACTTTCGCAGCAACAGGCGGAGGACTCGCGATCAACCCACGTTTGGCTTGAGATTTGGATGACTGATCGTCCAAAATCAGAATCGGACTTCTTGGTGGTGGTCATGGCTCCCTGTTTATGAGAATGAATGGTTTGGATTGCTGATCCGATCACCATCTTGATCAGAGAACTACCCGGAAGTCCCGGCTGCGCGCAACAGAGCCTGCGCACTCCTTGCGCTGTGCTGTCGGTGGAGCCCATGAACGATGCTGGAGAGGAAATCCACTCCGTCAGTTGGATTCACCTCGGAATTCCGGTTGGAGATGAATGGTTTTGGTTGTCCGTTGATGCGGCCCATTGAATTGTAACTCAGCCGTCCATCCTGCGTTTAAACAGAGACCCACGCATATATGTGTGTATGGGTTTGGAGAAACCCCTTTTGTACGGCCGGTTGGATCCTCTGGAATGACTGGACGGTCCGAATTGTCGAAACGAGGCGCGAGTGGGGCCCACATCGAGCGTCCGTCAAAACAGCATCGGGCGCTGTTTCCTTTCAAAAAAATAAATTCGGGTCAGCTCGTTTTTTGACCGAACTCTCCGTCTGGTGCATTGCTCGTGCACATGTACCCTATGTACATGCAATGTACATATGGGTTCATCGTAATGTTCGAGAGAAATCTGTGTCGTCCATCCATTTTCCCACCTCATTTAAGGCGTTGAGTCCAAAATTGATGCATTTCCAGATACCAGGCGGGCCCCAAATCACTGATTTGTGGGCTGATCTGTCCGTTGGGCCACTTCTAGAAGGATCCAGTGGCTGAAACTTGACATGTACGGTTAGTTTTTGGTCCTCGAGCCATGTATAAAGTTTCAAGCCAAACAGATGGTGGAAACCCAGTGATCTTGCATTCTGGCTGACTTTCAGGCCGTTTGAGCTTCGGTTTCTCGATTTTTTCGGGTCCCTGGTGTGTAATTTCTTCGATCTTTGTCCCCTAGAGTCTGTCGCTTGCCTTGGTGACTTTAGACCTGTTAAATCGATGCTTTTAGTACCCTTTCCTAGTCCAGGCTCGTACATACACTCTGCATCACAAACACGATTAATCAGGCCATTAAGCGGTATCATGCGTGTAAATCTATGCAACAACTGGGTCTGATATGCAATATTTGACCCTCAACACTCATAGCTAAAAAAGATATACTTTTTGGCTCTATGGTCTAGCTTATCTCTCTCTACTGATGGTACATAAGAGTAAGCTTTACAACCAAATATGCGTTGATCTGAGTAGTCGATTTTCTGACCACTCCATACTTCCTCTGGAATTTTACATTCAATTGCCGTTGAAGGAGACCGGTTCACCAAATAACAAGTCGTGTTAACGGCCTCAGTCTATAGGTCCTTGCCCAACACAACATTACTTAACAAGCATCTGACCCTCTTCAAGAGAGTCCGATTCATTCGCTCAACCACACCTTTTTGCTTAGGTGTGTGGCGTACTGTTTGTGCCTAATGATCCCCTTCATCCTTGCAATAATCATTAAACTCAGTGGAAGTAAATTCTCCACCAGTGTCAGTCCTTAAAATCTTTATTTTTCACCTTAACTATTTTGCTACCATTGCCTTCCATTGTTTGAATATGGTGAAAACTTTATATTTACGTTTCATGAAGTAAACTTAAACTTTCCTAGAGTAGTCCTCAATGAATGAAACAAACCATGACGACCTCCTAATAAAAACTTCTGGCGATGGCACCCATAAATCAGAGTGCACGTAATTAAGCACTCCCTTACAAACATATTTTCCAGATTTAAAAGACAATTTAGATTGTTTACCATATATACAATACTCGCATATATCTAAATCAAAAATTTTAAATGCTGAAATCAAATATCGATTAAAAAGTAACTTCATGTCCCACTCACTTATGTGAGACCCGTATCCTAGCCCGTACCGTTCCATAGGCTTCCACGGTCCTCCGGATCAAATTTCGGCGACTCGTGTCGCATAGATAGTAGTTGCGCGCATCCCCGAGTTACATCCTGTCGATCTGAGTTGGCTTGGCCCGAGACTTGCACCAGTGCGACTGCACCGGCACCACGATTCTGACGCCATGTTTCGCACGCCGATGCGACAACCAGATGTGAGCCCGCGTTCAGTTCAAGAAAATGCCACGCATTTGCAATCTCAAGAGAATCTCTACAACAGTCTCATCAATCACCTCACATGTCAAGTACAACACCCCATCCCCAAGCAACCCCAAAGTCAAAGTAACCCATACATGTCAAGTACACCTATCACTCCATCACTTTTCACCCATCCCTCTCTCCCATTACTTCTCTCTCATATCTTCTATCTTTATCATTCTCTCCCCATTTTCAAGCCAGCCACCATGAGAGCAATCGTCCAAGCTCCATGAGAGAGATAGCGTGGCCCACCTTCATACCACCCAATCCCATCATCCAAGCTTCATCTCCACCGTTGACACTCTTTCCTTGGAACTTTAGAATGCTTTGGCGGAAGAAGGAAGAGAAGATCAAAGGTGGGTGTTCATCATCTCATTTTTTTAATTTAGGGCCCACTTGTAATGGGACCCACTTAATGTATGCATTGTATTTAGAGGGACCTATAGTGGCGAGGTCCCTCCCATCTCCACCATGCTCTCTTTCTCCCTCTCTATTTCTCTCTTTTCTCCTTCTTCCTCTCTCTCTTTTTATGTGTGGCCCATCTGTGATATGGTATGATGATCCAGACCGTCCGACTGCGGGACACACTTTGCTGCCGTCCATGTGGATGGCCTTGATGAAAGGGAAAAACAAATACCAGCTTGTTTCAGAACTTTAGTGGGCCATGTTAACGTGGGAACCCACCACCGGAGAAGCAGGTTGGTTGGTATACCTCACCAGCTATATAGCTGATGACATCAACTAGCCCTGTGGGCCCCTCGTGATGTATATGTTGTATTCTAGCCGTCCATTTGTTTGGACGGTGGTGGGTGAATCCACCATGATCTACGTATTTTATCCCCTCTGCCCATCCATTTTCTGGGTGTGGGACCCACCTCACACGTGCTACACCCGTGAGGGTGGGGCCCACCTTGAGATACGTATTATGCCTTCCACGTAGACAGTGGGTCCTAGCAGCATACGGCTGCTGGATGGATGTCAGCAGATCCGTGGGCCACCACGATGAACGTGCATCATCTAGTTGTCCGTGTGAACCCCCCGCAATGATGTGTATATCTGCACCGTCCAACTGGGACGGTGCTGCACGTGCTAAGCATGCTGGGCATGCTGCACATGGCATGTGGGACCCAACTAGATGCATGTATTTTATATTTCCACCGTCCATAGATGTCTGGACGGTGCAGTGGAAATCACACCGTGATGTGTGATGTACGCCGTCCATCTGTGGAGCCCCACACATGATGTATGTGCCCCACCCTCACCGTCCACATGTGGACATGGGGCCTACCATGATGTCTTGTCCTTATCTTCCAGTGGAAGGATGGTGGGGCCAATTGTGATGTGTGTATTCTCCACGCCGTTCATCTGTTTCAACCACACCGTTCCTCTGCTGGGGCCAGCAGTTACAGCTACTGCTGTGACGTCTGTGGCCTTGGGGCCCACCTTAATGATTTGTTGTATATCCCAGCCGTCCAGCAGGTTTGGACGGTGGGACCCACCCCTGATGTATTTATTCTATATCCACGTTGTCTATCAAGTGGACCACGCTGCAAACAGTGGGGGATTGAACGGGTACCCTTAAAACCCTTTTTAAGTCAGGGAAGTTTTGGATAAATATGAAATTTGTTTTCCTTCTTAATCCAGGTCTTGTGACCTTATGACCAGATTGGATGGAGAATATACGTTATGGTCGGCCCTACCTCGATATATGTATTTTATGCCCACACCGTCCATCTCTGGACGGTGTTATGGGGCCAATTGTGATGTATCTGCTTCATCCACATGTGTTGGATGATATTTTGACAATGCTGATGAGCTGGACAGTGTCCAGATAGTGCTGATTTATATGGACAATGTTTGGGCGGCGCTGATCATCATTAGTGTGTCATGTGGGACCACTGTGATGTATGTGATTCATCCACACCGACCATTGTTTGGGACAGGGGACCACCATGATGTATGTGTCATATACGAAGCACCCATCCATTGTACCAGTAGGGTCGTGGGCCCCATTAACTTGTGAGATCCACCATGATTTATATGTGTTATACACACACTGTCCATCCATTTTTAAGGACTGTGGGTTGCCCAACAGGCCCACTGTAATGTGTATCTAGGACCGTCAATTCTTTGTAACATCTAGCAAGCCCACCTGTATTATATAAAGCCCACCTGTTGTGTATTTATGGTCCATTTAACAAGGCCCATTGTAATATAATTCTGGCCCATATATCGTGGCCCATTGTCCTATATTTCCAGCCCCAACGATTAGGCCCATTGTGATGTATATTGGGCCCGAGTGACGAGGCTTATTGTGATGAATTTGAGGGCCAAGCGATGTGGCCCACTTGATGTGTTTGGGGCCCATGAAATATGGCCCAATGTGATGTACATATGGGCCCATTATGATGTACATGTTTTATTTGCACCTTCCATGGGACGTGGACCCGACATGATGTACGTGTTGTATCTATTCCATCCGACCACGAGAGACGTGGGGTCACCATTATATATGTGTTGTATAATCCTACACCATCTAGCTTGCTGGACAATGGGCCCATCTGCTGTGTAATCGTAGGGCCCACCATGTTGTACATGTTTCATCTATGCCATCCACTTATGCGGCCCACCTTGATGTGTGTACAGCAGGTACATTGTCCATCTGTTGGGGCCCATTTGATATGTGCAGGGCCCGCCTCGATGTGTTGTATGTAAGGCCCATTATGATGTATTTGGAGCCTAGATATGAGGCCCATTGAGATTGTATGCAGTCCTTTGTATTGTGTATGAGGCCCTTGTGTGAGGCCATGGGCCCGCTATATGTTTGGTCCTATGAGGACCACCCCTTGGGAGCAATGTTGGTTAAATGTCCACATTAACGAGCAATGATGGTTCGATGTCCACATTGTGACCTTCCCTTAGGCCTTGTTCGGCCGATTGTATAGGCTGATTCCAATTTGTCGAAGCCGATTGTACAGGCCGATTCCGATTGTCGAGGCCGATTCCGATTGTAGAGGCTAAATATTGAGGCCGATTGACGAGACCTAATGTGATATATATGTGTGATGTGTATTCAGCCTGTGTTTAAGGCCCAATGTGATGTATATGAGGCCTATGTGATGAGGCGCATTGTGGTGCATTTGAGGGCCAGGCGATGAAGCTCATTATGATGTATATTAGGCCCATGTGAGAGGCCCATCGTGATGTGTATTAAGTTCTTGAGTGAGGCCCATGGTGTTGTACATTAGGCCCTTATGCAAGGCCATGGGTCCACTATATATTAAGCTCTACGTGAGGCATTCCTTGGGGGCAATGTTGGTTAAATGTCCACATTGTCGAGGCCGATTGTTGATGTCAGTTATTAATACCGATTATGAGTACGTGACAGCATAACATCATGATACATGCCCATATGCATCATGTGCATGTTTGTTATGAGATTTGGTTGGTCATTGCATGTCATTAGGCAGGTTATTTTGAGACTCCCTGATAGGTGGAGGTTATCTCACATGAGCGTACGGTATGCGCAGGATTAATGCATGACTGGATTGTATGATTCATGCATCTTACGTTATGTGTTGTGACTATTGTACGCCCTAGCAATATCAAGGCCATAGCCTCCATAGGTATACGTAAATAGCCAGATGGGACACGAAAAATATTTAGTTCTAGCATACGGGCACCATAAATGTCTATGGATGAAAATTTTTAAACCTCCATGGCCAGGAGACACCCCAACGTCTAGACGGAGTGGATATATATATGAGCGCATGAGGGCCATATACTAGTAGGTCGCGTCTCTCACTGTATCGTGGTCGGTTGGGAAGGGGTATGGCCTTACCCGCCTAAGTGAGGGGGCAATATCTAGATTGAGTTTGACCAGCTTGAGGAATGGATCCGCTATCGACGAGCTAGGCCCGATATTGGTGGGCGGATAGTGAGGTCTCTTCTACTTACCCAGTTGTGCGCTCGGATAGGAGCGGCAAGCTGGTGTAAAGTGTAATAAATCCCGATGATGATCTCAGAGAGAAACTGTACTAATATGTGGACTTATCGAGTAGGAGTTGCATATTTATTCATTCATTCATTCACTATCCACTCGGGTTGGTGGTGCGCAACTAATTATTGTATACCTTCGTAATGGCAAGGATTTCGGTTGGGCGCGCGACAAACCTGAGATCAGGAGTCTACTACATTTAGTTTGGCTATCCAAATTTAGGTATGAGACTAATTTGGATAGAAGTCACTTGTGATGGACCCCATAGCCTGCGATACTACGTACTATTATCCCGACTTCACTCCAGCTTAGTCATTTCATTTGCACCGCATATTGCATTGCATTCGCAACATTTAGCATTTTGGGTTACTGTGTTTCTGCATTTATATGGTTTAGATGAGGTTGAAGGTATTCGTGAACTTATCAAGAATTGTATATTACATTGCATCCTCAATATCTGATATTTGGCTCTTTCTGACTCCTTATTTGCATAATTGATCTGTATTACGTACTCTGATATTACTTAACTCATGGACTTGTCAGTATTTCCGCTTACTCTGATATCGTATGATTCATGATCTTACCAATATTTTCGATATTGTATGATTATGGCATTGTATTGAATCATTGGCACTTACCTTATGCACACACTTACACCACCCTTTAAGCTTTCTATAAGCTTATGCATGATAGATGTTTGCAGGTAATGTTAGGTTGCAGCAACGTGAAGCTTGGAGCATGTAGCTGACTTCTGGAGCTTTGGTTTTAACATATGTATTTTCCTTTCAGCATTGTATTTAATATTTATATTAGTGGGTATGTGATGATGATGTTGCCTTTATGATTTGGGTATACTTTCGATTATGCTTATACCGAATCAAAATCATGTTTGAAATCCTCCTTATAAGATTCCAGGATCAGAACCTGGTGTATGGGTGCCGGGAGCCAAAAATGGGGTACTACGGAGGCTGTCGGCGCCGGATTCGACGATGGGGAATTTTGTGAGCCCAGTTTCCAAGTTCGGGGTGTGATAGCTTATATGGCCTAGACGGAGTCTACAATAGTTGCTACCACTCCACCTGCTGAAGTGCTCCCAATCAACCTATAAAGGTTTTCGTACCTTTGCGCTCTCATAACCACGAGTGTCCCTTTTGAAACTTTATGGCCACCATTAATACCGGTGAATTTGCACCCTATAGCCTCGAGTGTACCGAGAGAAATCGGACTTTTCTTCATATTAGAAACATGCCTGACATCAGTCAAGGTATGCTCCATCCCATCAAACATCTTGATGCTTACTGTACCAATAGCTACAACATTATACGCATTGTCATTACTCATAAAAACTTGTCGACCATCACATTCTCTATAACTGGCAAACCAACTCCGATAAGGAGTCATGTGATATGACGCTCTTTTGTCTAGGATCTACTCATCCGCATGATTGTCGTGAACATGTCCGATCATGGACACAGACAGAACATCACCGCCACTTGTTTCTTTATCAATTGTGACAGCATTGGCCTCATTGGAAGAAACCACTGAATTTTCTTTCTTCCCTTTAGGATTTCTACAATCCTTCTTCATGTGTCTAAACAACCCACAATTCCAACACTTTAATTTTCATTTGCCCTTACCCTTGGATTTAGATCTAGGTCTTGAAGATCCTATACCTCGCTTAGAATCTCTTCCCCTCGTAATCAATGCATCGAAAGATGCCCCCATATCGCCGTTTAGCTTTCTCATAGCCTTCCCTTGAAGGGCTGAGATAACGGTGTCGACACTTAGGGTTTTATTTGCAGTGCAAATCGTGTCCCTAAAAGACTCATATGATGTAGAAAGAGAATTCAACAATATATATGCTTGTTCCTCATCTTTAATCACTTCCTCTACATCCAGCAATTTGCACATCAATTTATTAAAGTTGCTGATATGAGCTTCTAGATCTCCACCCTCTTCCATCTTGAAGGTATAACACTGTATCTTTAAGTGTAGGCGATTTTAAGAGGACTTCTTAGCATAAATATTCTCTAACTTTGCCCACAAACTAGCCACAGTTTTCTCCTTAAAAACATTATAAAGAACCTCATCCATGAGACATAAACAGATAGAGGCTGAAGCATTACAATCAAGGTTTTTCCATTCATCATTTTTCATGGTAGATTTCCACTCCTCAAGAATCTTAATCTCGCCTTGCTTGGTTAACAGGCTAATCATCTTAACCTTCCATAACTCAAAATTATTTTTGGTTGAGTACTTCTCAATATCAAACTTGTCGTTTCTCATTATTATTAATCCTGCAGATTCAGATTTGTGCCCCAATGATTTCTCTGATACCACTTGTTCGGGATTTGTGCTGCGAAATCACACAGATCTAGGTCTATGATAACAATCCAAGTACAACAAGAAATCGCAAGAAAACACAAAGATTTAACGTGGAAAACCCTTGCGAGAAAAAACCACAGCACAAAGTGACAGAAATCCGTTATGAAAAGAAATTACAAAAGAGAGGACTTACCCGATTCGAACAATCTCGAATCTCACCCTTACTACACCCTTTAGAAACCCTAAAACCCTTTTAGGAACCCTTGAAACCCCTTTAGAAAGCCTTAGAATATTTTAGAATAGCCCTAAGGACCCCTATTTATAGTTTAGGCAACTCTACTTACGCACCGACCTTGGAAAAGTCCAGAAACGCCTTAAATTTAAGCAGTCCGCGCAGGATCTGCGTAACTGTAACACCCTGTACTTTCCAGTACTCAAGTGTTACTATGTAATCTAATTTAATATAAATACAAAAGTAATACGACATAAACATATACACTATGGAGGATTATTTATATACTTTGTAAGATTTAAAATTTTTTATATTAAAACGATAGGTAACCATAATCCATGCTATGTGTATACACTTATAACCTCATTAATATAAATTACAAATTATAGAATTTATAATACTAATAAAATATATTAGAAAAATTTATAGTGAATAACACATTTCAAGCAATTTGACACCTTGTATAAAGTTTAAACATAACACCCATATCACCATACAAATAATACACAAATAATATATACTAATCTTCACGTACCTACATTCATACAAGTTATGCATATAAACGATCTATGAAGATATAAATTAAATATGATGAATTATATAAATGATAATAATAATAATAATAGTGAAAATAATAATAATAATGGTAATAATAATAATAATAATAATAATAATAATAATAATAATAATAATAACGTTAATAATAAATAATATTATTAAAGGTGGTGTAACATGATATTTAGAGTTATAAAAGCATAGCAGGTCATATGTCTGTAACCCGACCATTTATTTCTAGCTAAAATGGTCCCTTAGACCTTTTCAACCGTTGACGTTAAATTTCAGGGTAATCCAACCGTCGGGTTGACGTAATCAACACCAAAGGACATTAGAAGCGTTAGTTTGACCCACCTAAGCTTTGGATCCGCCCCATACTTGGCCGGATGTCCTAGAAGGACGCGTAAGACTCGATGGACGGAACAGATCTATCGACATCATCGCAATGGACCCCATGTAAGTGCTGTATGTGCACAGTCCATGCATGGCCGCGGAGCACCGAGCCGAACGCTCAGTCAAATTGGGTTTGACCCGATGTGTCCCTCCAAATGAGGAAAAAACCCCTCTTTCCTCCTTCCTGCTCTGCAACGGCGTTAACAGAAAACGCCTGTTGTCTTCGATTGATGGCCCACAAGCCAGGGCCCACGTCCATGATCAGAGCCGTCTATCTTGTGTGTACAGTCGTTCTGAACAAACTACACCTGATTCCACAGCTGGGATCACGCGTGCGTACGCACGAATTGTGCTGCAAGCAGGTCCTACAAGCACCCCATTTCCAGATATGGAAACTGCCAGGCTGGTGATCCGCGTAAAGAGAGATCCTCCAATCCCAGCCCTCTATCTAAGCATACCTCGACTGTCCATTTCCGTTCACGGGGATCATGGTTTTCTGAGAAAACCAGCAACAAAACCACGGCCGGTTTCATATCCTCCCCTGTTTTGGGGGTGGTTTCGGACAGAGTAAATTCACACCGTTTTCTCTCAATCCGACGGCTTGGAAACGTTAGGGCAGTTCTATTAGAGGGAGAGGATCGAGCATCTCGCCATTCTCATCGCCGTTTTTACAGCTAAAAGAAAGAAACACTGTTCCTTCTCCATTTGAAACCCACCGCCCAAATCTCCCCCGAACTCCAGAAAATACCATTTGGAGGCTTCCTAGGATCCCTTAAAACGGTTTCCAAGGACTGGATCTGAGGAAGAAGCAATGCCGAAGGAAACACCATTAATGGCGGCCTTCTTCCTCGTTCGGAGCCGAACCGCACCATCGCACTCGACCACCGAGTTCGGCTCGAGTTGGGCCTGGGTTCGAACCGGCAACTGCTAGCTAAAAGGAGAGAATGAAGAGAAAGGAAGAAGAGAAAAACAAGAGAAGAAAAGGGAAAATGGGGGGAGAAGTGCGGCTGTGCACCGCGCCACCTCGACCCGATCCACTACCGAGTTAAGCCTGTCGGACGTCCATTGCTGGACGTTCCAGCACATGAGGAGAAACAGAGGGAGAGATTGAAGGAAAGAAAGGGAGAAAGAAAGAAAAGGGAAGAAAATGGAGAAAGAAAGGAGAGAAGCGAATGTGCATTGTTGCACTAGCTCAACCCGAACCGAGTTAAGACTGGACCGAGTCAGGTGGTCTCGAGGTGTGGGCTGGTCCGTCTCCCTGCTGGAGTTTCCCCAGTAGTATGAGGAGAAGAGAAAAAAAGAAATAGGAAGGAACAGAAGAAGGAATGAGAGAGAGAGAGAGGGTTGAGTGCTGGCAAGTTGACTCGACTCACCTGAGTTGGACAAGGCTGTTCATGGTTGGATTTTTCAGCAAAATAAAGAGAAAAAGAAAGGAGTGAGTGAGGAGATGATGTCAACTCGGTCTCAAACCGAGTCAACTCACCGAGTTGACAAGGGTGAGTCTATATTTTCTCTCCAGATTTAAATTACTTTAATTACCACTGTTAACATCATTTTAGGATTTTAAAGTTAGAGGTGATTAACAATTAGTAATTGTCCATACTTATATTAACTATATATATAAATTGTTATTATCATTAAAATATTAGTATTTTATTCGTCATTCTTAAAACATTATTATCAACATTAGAGCACACTATTTCTATTCATCACAATGATTATTAGGGCCACGTTAACTAATATTAAGTACATTGTTAATGTTAATAATTGTTTTGGAAACTATAAGTATCATTATTCATCGTGGGCGTCATTAGATAAATTTAGCTATTGTGATATTCCTAAAATTAATAACTAATTCATTTTATAAATTTTATTTATCAATGATTCCCATTAACAATATCATTAATGGTCATGCAAATTAGAGTTCAAACCCTAAACCTAGCCTAAACCTAAGTAATCTAAAACATAAGCTCCGATCCTAACCGTTAGTATGTTGTCCATGCCAATAGTTGTTAGTACAAATAAAGACCACCATTACTAAATACTAGTACCTTATTTATCAATCTTACGTACAATCATTGATAGTAGATCATACTACTTACAACATCGCGAAGATTATTAATGTCGCATAGCTAATCTTAATCACATCATTAAGGATAATGGTGATGTTGTGATTATACTTCAATCAACCTTCAAATCTTAGAATCTAAGCATATAAACTAAACTCTAGGATGAAAACTCTAATTCTATATTAAAACCCTAAGAAAGATAACTCAAACCCTAGGTTAAAACCCTAACCATAAATAGTGTGTAAGCTGGGACCCAACTGTATAACTTTACAGTTCATGATAGGGTTGATTCTAAGTTAACACGCACTTGCTAGCAACACTAGTAGGCAATTCAAAGTATAAGGTGATGATTCTTCCCCTTGAGCTTTCTATTTTCCCATTAGCTTAAGTTATAGTTTTTATTTTAACTTGTAATTAATATCTCCATTTCATAGTCACATGTGTTAATTGTTGAAATTAAATTGTTATTACATGCTTAATGTTTATCCTATATATTTATTCATGCTTGTGGGTTACTTGTGCATTGCCTATGGAACTTGAACTGGTACACCAGTGGGAAACCCCCACCTATATGTGTATACCCATAGTTAGGATGTAACCCGACTGGTTGTGATAGTAATGGACCTTCGGCTTAGTAGTTATTAAATTGTAGTTTAAATTAACCATTGATGTGGGCCTACCATCCAGGGTTGTTGTATCCAATGATTTTCAAGGATGGTCTTTTATCACATGGTTTTGATACTCACCCTATGTGGCTTATTTTGATATTTGCCTTATATGGCTTATTTTGATATCGCTCTATGTGGCTTTGTTCTGGTATTTTCCCTACATGGGTTCAATATTTTATACTATGCAACCATGCGATGGTAAGCCCCATGTATTATAATATGATTAGCCATTAGTCGACGGAGTTCCATTAAACATCTTAAGATGGTAATCTCATGAGTCGGGGATGGTAGTATGAGACCTATGCCCGAGCTGTCAACCTACGCTGGTGACGAGCCCCCGTGGTGACCTTGAGCTTATTTAAATTGGTTGATTGTAACTGGACTAATAAAGGTTTGATTAATCATGTATTCATAACATATTAGCGATAACGGATGGCTAATTTTGGATGCTATAGTACATGCCCTAAAGTTGTTGGGATATCGTTTCGTTAGCTCCCAAACCATCGACTATCGACCCCTATTCCGACTAGACGATCATTCCCAAGTCAATGATTGCATGGGTGACGAGCCCAAGTCCGATTGGATGTACATCCCTAGGTCGATGTGCATTCACGCATCCATGCAGTTAAAAAGACTACATCATGTGTTGTTTTGATTGCGTTGTTGTTTTATAACTATGCTTACCTAATGCGGCAATGTGTAATCTTGAAGGGAATTCATACTGAGTTGGCCACTCATTCATCAAATATATAACCGTACAAGTAGCACAAGTGGCCCAGATAATGTTCACATTCATATTGGTGAGGAGCAGGCTATGGTTGACAAGAGTACATAATTGCATTTGCTAAGGGCTGTTACAGGATTTCACAGCTCAAGATTGATGCAATTTACTTTGTTTCACATGTAATATTATTTCATTTGTATTGTTAGAATGAGGACATTGGTTTGTATAAGTCATTATGGGCAACTTCTTGTATATTTTAAATGTAATTGTAAAATTTTTCTTTATGCTTACTTGTCCATTCTATGCTCATCTGCTTACTCTAATAGTTGAAAAAATATATATTCGAATTTGACTATCCTTTAAGGTTAACACTTGGGTTTTTGAAAAACGGGTCATATACTCGAGTCCTGAAAACACGGAGTGTTACAGTAACTCTCGACTAGTCGAAAGAGAGCCTCAACTGGTCGAGCAACTCGCTCAACCGGTCGAGCCTCACGGACACCCAAAAAATGAGCTCGCTAGGCTTTGAGTCGAGCGTGCCTCGACTAATCAAGCAGCTCCCTCAATCGATCGAATAATTTTGAATATTGAGGACATCAATTTTGACAATAGGGGCTAGACACAAACCGTACACACGCAAGGTAACCATAGCCTAGCTATATCCACGATCAAGAATGGGGAAAGTGGATTTAAGTGCTTGGTGTATTGTATTGGTCTAGACACGTATTGGTCTACACACATGCACTCATCAAACTGTAACCCTATCATGGTTGTCGAATAATCCAACCGGCCCAAATCGTTGATTTAATCATAAAAAATTTCACTCACTAGGACTTATGTACGTTGTTTCTACATTTTCGCTCGTAGGAGCCGAAGGCATCACGCATGCCATCTTTATGGACGCGGATTAGATACTGACTAGTACTGAAGTGATGTCACCAGGTTTTGAAGGCTCCACCATGATGTACGTGTTGTATCCACACCGTCTATCCATTTGGAAAGATCCTTTTATGGCATGTGACAAAAACTGAAGCAGATCAAAAGCTCAAGTGAACTCCACCGTAGAAAACAGTGGAGATAGTGACGTCCACCGTTAATTCATTCTTAGGCCCTCCAAGATGTTTATTTAATGTCAAACCTGTCTATAAAAAGTTTTTAATGGTATGCGTTCAATTCCCACTGTTTTCTGTGGTGGGATCCACATGAGCTTTGGATCTGCCTCGATCTTTGGATCGTTCTATAAATGGTCTCTCGAAATGATGATACAATGCATATGCCATGGTGTGTCCCAAAAAACTGGTGACGTCACTTCAGTAGCAAGATTGCTACTCAACCGGTCAGTAGCTGATCCGCCTCCCATCTTTATACCCATTTTGCGTGACCAATGATGTCATAGTTGCTGTCATGCATGGTTGATCGCTAAAAATGAGGTGGATCTATAGCTCGACTGGGCCGCATGATAGGAAGCAGTGGGGATTGATAGTCCATCGTTAAAAATTTTACAGGCACGTGATGCTTGTGAGAAATTCACCTGTCCATACACTTTCGCAGATCATTTTATAGCATCATGCCCAAAAATTGATGCCATAAAATGAGGCCAACATCAAGGGCAACACATAAGGGAATGGTGGGATTGAATGCTCATCGTTAAAACATTTTGGAGCCACCATGGGGTTCACTTTGGCGTTGAATCTCTCTCATTTTTTGGGTCCATGCCCTAAAGGGAGGTAGCAAAATAAATGGATGGTGTGGATTTTTCACAACCTCAAGGTAGCCCTGCTTAGTCGTTTAAAAGTGTGGGGTTCTACGTCCATGGCCCAAAAGGCAGGGCCACATACGAAAAAATCTCTTATTTTTATTTCATGGGGTTTGAGATTTTTTTAATTTTAGAAAATATGTAATCATGATAAATTGAAAAAATTATTAAAGTAGATGCTGTCTTTTAAGGTATTTATTTTTCTCACTGACAGGAAATGTTGTCGGCGGTACAAGATTTTTAGGATACCTACGGATGAAAATATCCTAGGCTACTCATATTCAAGTAAACAGTAAGTGAAAAATGAGTAATTTCGTCCAAAATATGTTATCTGTACAAATAGAGGTCTACTTTGGTTACCTATGTTTGTGGTACGTAGGGCTGGTAACTGGTGAGGCAGGTAAGCTGGTGTTTACCTTCCCGTGCCACCGGCCACAGGTGGTCAGTACTCTATGGGCTCCACTACAATATATGTGTTTCATCCATTTTTACATATCATTTAAGGTCTTAATCCAAAAAATGAGAGGGATATAAATGTCAAGGGGACCACACTACAGGAAAATAATAGTCACTGGATATCCACCATTAAAATCCTACTAAGGTCCAATGTACCGTTTATTTGACATCCAATCTGTTGATTAGATCATATAGGCTCAGATGGAGGAAAAAAACAAATATCATCTTGATCCAATTTTTTTATGACCCCAAAATTTTTTTAATGGTCAACGCTCTTTCAACATTGTTTCCTGTAATGTACCTGCCTCATTTTTGGTCTTATACGATAAAATGATCTGAAAAACTATATGAACGGCATTGATGAAACACATACATCATTTAGGGCCCACAGAGCACCGACCACCAGCCATTGGCAGGTGGCAAGGGGGAGTAGCTAATCCGTCTCTTTTTCAATATTTCCAATTAATTTAGGGCCTGTTTGGGCAAATGTTTTTAGGTGTATTGAGGTGTATGGAATTGGCTGATATGACGCATTTAATGCTGTCAGTGGACCGTCGGTGGTTTGGGTGTAGTCACCAATTCCATAACCAGCTACGGTCGTGTTTGGGTGTTGTGGTATTGCAACCATCCCACTATCTAATGTTGTTTGGATAAGTGAGGAATTGCTTCCAGTATTTGTCATAACCACTGGAATGATGTTTGGCAAGATTGTACACCCTTCTTCAACTTCCAGTATTGTACAAATACTGACACTGTTCAACGGTGCGAAAACGGTGGATATCACGGGCCATGCTTTCGGTGGCCCATGCACTACGTGATAAAAAGTCCATATAGACGGTGGATATCAAGGATCCGAAACGGTGGATATCACGGTCGATCCATAAATTTTATGGCTCAGATCTTTGGTCCATAATCTGTCCATGGTGGACCCCATAGTTTCAACACTTTAGATCACTGAACCATAGGGGCACTCATACAAACCGAAAACCAAAACTTTAGTGCCCGAGCATTGTACAATAAGAGAAGTCTCGAGTATCAAATGCTCCCCTAAAATAAACTGAGAAAACTGGATGGGCCATTGACCACGTTATCTACACCATCAAAACCTTTGGGTAATCAATGTGGCCCCTCTAATGAATATATTGTTTCAGCTTCTTGACCAGGTGATTTCAATGGGCTATTCTACCATTTCAACGGCGTAGATTCTCCATCCAACCGACACTTTATCAGGAAACTAAACCGTTGTATGAAAACATGTTTCATATCAAATCTGTCAACTACGTAAGATAATCAAACAGGCCTACACATAGAATGTACACTTCAGAATAAAACAAAAATAGAATCGTCTAGGATGCACAAAAACAGCGAACAAAAAAAAATTAATACATAAATAAAAGGCAAAAACAAAATAAAATAGACACATTAAAAAAAAAAAAAAAAGGATAGCATCCGGAACATCCAAAAGAAACCCGCTCCTCAACACCAAAACAACAACAAAGTCACACGACTAAGATCATAGTAAGGAGGGGCAGTCTCAGTGGCAACTGGATTGTCTTCTAAACCATTGCATACTGTAGGAATGGATAATGATGAATGGTTAAACCCACGGGTGAACCTGTAAAGAGTTTAATACGAAAATGAATATAATATAAATAGGTACTAAACAAAAACTCATGATGCCAATGTGCAAACTCAGTACCTGTCCGTATTGATAATGCAAGGAAGAGAACATCATACTCCCAGTCAAATGTACTTTCACATACTGCTACCAAAATGCTGAGATTTACCTATTCATATCCGACTGATGTAATACATTATCACTACACACAAAGAGATGATTGCCTATATGCAAAGGGCATTACTACTCACTGTTAAATTCACCTGTGTCAAGATTGATGTGGTCATTAGCCTCTAAACAAACATCTATTGCCTACACATAAAAACACGATACCTAAGAAATGATACAGGAATCCAATCCTGGCCCTTGGTTCAACTGGGAGCAAGAGGCTGGACTTCATTTGTAAGGAACCTCATACTAATGGAGATTAAGGGAGATATGGATAAAAGAAAGGATCAATGCATGCAATTCTATCACAATTTACACAAATATACATATAATGAGATTTGTAGTTAAGATGCAGTTATATATGCCATATCAAAGAGTTCGAGGATAAGTTATCTATTGTCTACCAAACTTTAAACAGCAAGTAGTATAACATCATCCAAAACTACAGCTTAATTATTATATATAATATGAAGAATAAAACCAAGATTGCAACTACTAATGCTACCACCACTTCCTTGACTTTCAGGGTGGCATCATTTGTTTGTGTACTCTTGCACACCATGGATCTCAAAATTTCTTGGATAGAATTTCGAGCATCTGTAGGTAAATGTACCTCACCACGTCGCCTGTTAATTAATCCACTACTTGAACTTGCATAGTTTGCATTCCACCATGCGATGGCATCTTAGAATGTTTTAAATGATCGATGTCTGGCACCGCTAAATCCCTCCACATGCAGTCGTGCCTCATCCTATGACATATATATCCCCGGTCGTCGTCCATTGATTACAACATAGTATTTACTGTTACCCATCTGCATTCACATAAATATGACGAGAATAGGAGAAAATGCATGTTATAATATTCATAAAATGAAAGCATGTGAAGATGATAGATTGATAAAATGGCATTTAAGCAAACATCATAAATATGTAAACGCAAGTAGAATTGTATAGTGGCTAAGTATCCAACCAACATTTAACACGGATATACATACATCACAAAAAGAGAAGAAAAAAAACTAATTGTTCCCCCACAAATTAGTATATAGTTATTACAAAACCACAAAATAGAAATTCATGTTTTGATGCGTAATAAAAGTATTTTAATCCATCAAGAAGAACCCCCACCAATCCCTCCATTCATATCAGACAAGGTTTTTTTCAACCACTCCACCCTCCGCTCCGGGCGAAAACTTACAAAAAAGGATGCTAGCTGCTTATTCCGAGTCAGCATCTGACCAACCTCTATAAACTCTTTGTTGGTCAGTCCCTGAACCTCCTTGAGGACATTCAGCACTTTACCAGTGCGGTCATCTCTTTTCCAAGTCCAAAGTTTCGCATTGCCTTCGCCACACCATCAAAGGAAGTGCCAAGGACGTCACAAGGACGAGCAGCACGCATCCGTTTTGCAGACACACTCCCACCACGACTACTCTCAGAGTCAGTCGCTCGGTTAGGAGTGTTGCGGAATGAACGATTTCCAGTTGCCCGAAGAGAATCATTTGAAAAATTATAATTCTCAATCGAATCTCCAAGATGATCCTCGGAAAGATCGATGGGTACATCCGTCTCATCGTCCTGCTCAGTCTAGAGTTATTCAAATCTCGCTGAATACGAGAGGAAGACGCAGACATGTTTCTGCTTCCCTAAGCGTAGCGGCCTGTTGCATGGTCCGAACCAACAATCACCGCCAAATCGTCCATTCGCTCAATTTGCTTTCCACGTCACACGATATTCATCAGTCTAAACTCAACAATATTCATCAGTCAGCTTGATGACCAGTCGACTCGATACGACTTTTTGTGCCTCAAACCAAGTCAGCAGCCCAGATGGACACTTTCTAATTATGATGATATTAAAATTGCAGCTAAAGAGAAATTGCAGCTAAAGAGAGTTGAACCATAATAATCTGTTGAAAGTATAGACTTGTTAACAATATTCCACTGCAAGAACTATATATATTTTTTATATAAATAAATTTTATTAATAATAATTTCAATTACTTATTCAGACCACTTATTGCTTCAATTATATATTACAATATCTAGTCGAGTCAATTCAAGATTCATTCAAGTCTTAGAGTAGACCAAACGAGTCAAGTCGAGTTTTCAGGTTTTGAAGCTATGAATCCAACTGATTGCACATCCCCACTTGAACAAACTAAAATCATGAGAGGATACCTATAAATATATTCTGGAGCCTATTTTCATCACACAGTAGGGCCCACCATTTTGGATGGTTCAGATTTTGCCCACTACTAAACATTGGCAAAGACATTAATCCTATTAATCAACACTAACACAAGACCACAGGCCAAGTAACCCACCCAAACCCAAGCTAAGCTTAAAGCTTCAAATTGGTCAAGATACGCTCCATGCCTCAGGTGTGGTGACTTACATAGTGATAGATTATTTGGCGGTGATGCCCATGTCCGCCATATCCACCATTGCTCCACTCAACAAGTTCCATGACCGGGACATGAGTGCACTTAAGAGAAAGTTGTGGAAGTGGGCATGGATGAGGTATGGCATCCCTCTCTTACTCTCTAAGTTTGTGGAGGAGCAGACCTTTAAGCCCCAAAATTATCCTTTAATGGGATGGAGATCTCACACACAACTAGTTAGACAATAAGGTTATCCTTAAACTAGCACGAATGTATATCACCTAAATTTCAAGTAGAGTTGGGCATCGAGCCGAGTCAAGTCGAGGTGGGCCAAGCTCGGCTCGGCTTGTCCATGCTGTATTCGAGCTCGAGCTCGGCTTCGAGCTCAACATTGAAACTTGGCTTGTTTGCCAAAGCTGTCGAGTCGAGTTCGAGTCGAGCTAGTGGTTCGAGTCGAGTTGAGTTTACCTCGAGTCTAGCTTGAGCTTGTTCGATGAGAGAGTAATGGATTTTGTTCTTGATCCTCCATTGATGAAAAATTTAAAAATCTTAGGAGAATCAAAGCAAAACCCGATGAAAAAACCAAAGCTTCGAATCGGATAAGAAAACCTATAAGAACCGATCTATTCTTGATCTTCTTCTACCAGCAGAATTCAAGTAGTAAAAAAGAAACAGAGCAGAACACATATCAGAAATCCAAATAAAGAGCTCTAGCCAATCAGATCATTGGATTTCCTTGAAGCTCTAACAAATCTGAGAAGAACCCATCTCGGATTTCTTGGGTTTCTCGCCTATGAAGTATATCTCAAGATATTAAAATCATACTATTGTGGAACTGAAATGAAAAGAAGAAATAAAAAAATTCTACCTGATGGGTTATAAGAAAAGTAAGGTAGAGACTCTCTCTCTTGAAAATAATAAACTTATTAATCGAGCCAAGTCAATCTCGAGTCGAGTCAAGTTCGAGTCGAGTCGAGTCAAGTTGAAATGCCCTATCGTCGAACTCGGCTTGAACTCAACTCGAGCTATAAAAAATTAGCTTGGCTCGGCCCGAGTCGGCCATTCAAGCCAAGTCAATCTGAGCTAACTCAAGCTGAGTCGAGCGAGTTATTCGAGCTAGCTCGACTCGTGAACAGCCCTAATTTCAAGCCATCAAAATGGTTGGCTCTAACATGGAAGGCACCTGACACAAAAAGCTGGGTAGATGTTGTTTGGATGCTTGGAAAATCAGGTCAAGGAAAACATTGGAATTCTCAAATGTCAGGTTATTGGAAGAAGATTTTCTGAGAAGCTGGGTTAACGTTGTTTGGACGAAAATTCTAGAGTTAATGGATCTCAAGATTTTGTGTTTGGATGACAAAATTGTGGAAGTCTTCTTACATGCTACAAAACAGTTGACGGATTACACATGATAAAAGTGTCATATGCTTGCAATTGCAACATAAACATGGTGGCCGGACTGAAATGGACTCATATGTAGGCCACACATGTAAGATGAGTATTGAAATTGATATAAACCATCCAACATGTGGTTCCCACCACTAATTTTCTGTCATTTTCTTTAAATAATCTTAACCTTTCCATTTATAGCTTGAAAAATGAATGGTCCATACTGATCATTCTACAAAAAAATCGATCATTGATATGAACCAACAACACGAGAGACTGGATGGTCCAAATTCGAGTTTGTACGTGTCGTGTTTCTCTTAAAAAATTTAGGATATTGGGAAAAGCTAACGTCCCAACAACAGCCCCGTATGTATATTTTAAGCTACATATGGCATGTCACCCCCAATCTAGACATCACGAAACTGAAAAATTCATGCAATTGGATGGCCCTAATCGTTTTGACCTAGGCTATTTTGTTACAACTATCCATTCTCAGGAGCTATCAAAAGACCCGTTACTGTCATCAAACTAACATAGGTCACACTTGTATGTGCCCACTAATGTCTATGTGACCTTACGTACAAGTTGGATGGTAAATAAATATGATTATGTGTTTTTCCTTTGTCCATATATATGTGACCTTATCAACAGGTTGGATGGCAAATAAACATGACGATGGCCCTACGGAGGTTTCAACTGCAGCGGACGCCATTGCTCCCACTGTTTCCTGTGGTGTGGTTCACTAGAGATTTTGATCTGTCTTATTTTTGGTATCATGATCTAAAAATATCTAAAAATGAATGGACGGTGTGGATAAAATAGATACATCTCTGTAATGTATAATGTCCATTGATTCGAAAATGAACCAGTTGGTAAGTGCTCTTCTTTCCCCGAAAGGCGCCGCGAGACCAAATCCATTCCCTGTAATAATTAATTATTTTTTATTTAAAAAGAGCTCTGACAAGGCGAGTAACTCGGGCTTGACACGAAATCCCACCGAATCGAGTTGACTCGGGCCTACATTTTGACGATAGAAGAGCCGTCTACCGTGGGACCCACCTGAACGGCCGCTTGGATCTCTTACACGCTCTCCAAGGGAGGGAACTTAATAAAGAACGTTCATCGTTTTCCCATGCATGCACCCAGTAAATGCGCACTAAGATCACGTTGCATGGCCATGCGAACGTCACCCAATCCTCGGAAGGCCAACCGTTGTAGAGAAAAATAAGGATTTCCAGCGAAAGTAGGATTGAGTATACGCATGCACACATCTATTGTATACCTAACCCGCTTGCACTCCAAATTAAACCGTCCAAATCGTGGGGCCCAGTAAATCTGTTTCATAACTCAAAAACTAGACTGAATCTATAATCCATGCGTATTGGATATTTTTGGACTTCAATTGGACGGTTAGAATGGAGTATCACCAATCATCACAATTCAATATATAAATGCCCGTAGTCGTAGGTCTGGATGGTATAGTCAATCTTATTTTAGGTGGAGGATTCATACCATCGATACAACTATGTGGACGGTTTGATGTTAGGTACATGTATAACACGTGCACAGTTTTGTGTGGGCCTGAATATAGAGAGCATCACGCATTGCTAGAAGGCATTGATTTTGCATCGCTGACTGAGACGGACCAATGGCTATACCGCAAAGGAGTAAAAAAAAGCAAGAAAGTCGTGGTTTTTGCAAACAGAGGATCCGGACTCGTGCTAGCATCATGGAATGTACGCGGTTTGGCTAGTGACTCAGCCACTGGCTAGTGGCCCGGGCTAGTGGCTATTGGTGGGTGATCTTTGGGCCCCACCATGATGTATTTGTTTTATCCACACCGTCCATTTTTTCAGATCATTTTAAGGCTTGAATCCAGAAAGAGTCAGATCTAAATTTTAGGTGGACCACCACACGAAAACAGTGGTGATTGAATTTCCACCATTAAAAACGTCCTAGCCCAATAATGTTTATTTGACATCCAACCTGTTGATTAGGTCATACAGACCTGGATGAAGGAAAATAAATAAATATAAGCTTGATCCCAAACTTTTGTGCCCACGAGAAGTTCTTAATAGTGGCTGTTCTTTCAACATAGTTTCCTTTAAAATAAATAAATAAATAAAACAACATAGTTTCCTATTGTGTGGTCCAATTTAGATTTGGATCTACTTTATTTTTGGTCTCATTTATTAAAATGATTTGCAAAAATGGATGGACAGCATGGATGAAACACATACGTCATAGTGGGGCCCATATAGCATCGACCACTAGCCATTGGCTAGTGGCAGGGTTACTTCTCGTGGACCCGGATTTCCTGCAAAAGCCTTTGGCAGGAACTTCCAGTGCGCTGGGACCAAGGTGGCGCCCGCTGCCATGTTTGTGAGAAATCTTTCCTTCCATCCGTTATGTGACTTCACTTTAGTACAAGAGGTGTAAAATATATAATATCTAATGCTCAAGTGGACCAAAATCGTGAGAATTGAACTTCCATGGTTAAAATATCCGTGGGGTACAGAAGTATTGAATCATGCTAATATATGTGTTTTCAGTTTCATTCGTAACCACCTTTACCTTTAGTACGGCCTAGTTTAGTCCTAGATCCTCCTCAATTTTGGTCTCTTCTCAATTTTGGTCTCTTTGCCTGAAATGAGCTCACAAAACGGATGAACAGGATGAATTCCTTAAAAACATCACGGTGGGACCACCAAAGTTTCCAACACAGGAAATTTATGCGAAAGGCTTGCGAAGGAAATCCGCGTCCGTTCACGTCCTGTTAGAATTCCAGTAATCGGATTGCTGAGTCACTAATTAGTAGGCTTTCATCGTACCTAGTAAACTCTGCTGAGCCCATTGTAAATGTATTAGTATATCCATGCGGTCCATCCGTTTTTCCAGATCATTTTAGGGGTTGAGCCCAAAACTAAATCATATCCAAAGCTGAAGTGGACCACACCACAAGAATCAATTTTAATAATGATTTTCCACCGTTCTTAAAATTGTGATGAACAAGCATAAGAGTCCAGTCAATCCTTTCAAATCCTCCTCTGGCATTAGTAAACATCTATAATTATAAATAGTGCCAAAACCCTGACTGTAAATGCCTGTAAACACGACAACCTCAGACCATGGCAACGAAGCTGAGCTTGAAGCTTCTGGTGGACAAGAAATCCAACAAAGTCCTGTTCGCAGAAGCAGGACAAGAATTCATTGATTTTCTCTTCAATCTCCTTACATTACCCCTCGGCTCTGTAACAAAGCTGCTGACAAGAGGAGGCGTGGTTGGAAGCATAGGAAGACTGTATGAAAGTGTAGAAAATCTAAGTGGCGCTTACATACAACCCAACCAAAACAAAAAAGACCTTCTCAATCCGAAGACCTCATCACCCCAAAAAGGCAAAAATCCTCCTCTTTTCTTACAAAATGTCACTTCAACAGCAACAAAGAAGCTCTACGTGTGCACCAGTTGCAGCTACCAAAAACGGTATTATACGGATGTTAATGGCACGCTGTGCCGCAACTGCGATCATAGGATGTCTACTGAGATAACCTATGTTGGTTCTGTAAATGTAGCAGTTGGATCGGATGGTGATGAAGGTGGATATGTGAAAGCTGTGGTGACTTATATGGTGATGGATGATTTGGTGGTGACGCCCATGTCCACCATTTCTTCAATTACTCTACTCAACAATTTCAAAATTAAGGAAGTGGGTGCACTTCAAGAGAAGGTGGTGGAAGTGGGCATGGATGAGGTATGTGTATTAACTATCCACTTCCTTGTTTTAGTACCCTTATGCATGTTTCTTACGTTTAGAATATATGTATGAAATTTTAACTTGTTTGGAATCACGGAATTGTTGTTAGGGTGGGCCATAGTATCTAAAACCATGTGAAGACATGCCTGATATATATATATATATATATATATATATATATATATATATATATATATATATATATATATATATATATATATATATATATAACACACACTTTTGGTGAATGTCTTTTGGATGAGTCTGAAACTTTGTCTGACCCCTCATCCAAGTGGGACACACAATGATTGATATGTATCTGGGAACCACATACAATGGATGATATAAATTTGTGAACGACATCTAGGTGGGCCCAATAAATAATTATGAATATTTTAATGGAAGTGTTACTCCTCTCAACTATTGAATGTGGTGTGGCGCACCCAAGTCATGGATTAACTTGATTTTTAAGGCCGTGGCCCACCATGGAATGATGCATCCAACTGATGTGTTAGATGTTTGACACATCACAGTGGGTCCCACACAGCTCGACTTCATTGGAAGTTCCCATGAGGTCGACCTCAGTGTACTATTTCCCATATATATTTCCTATGTGTGGGCCTTACCGTGATGTGGAGCAGGCATCAACATTGTGCATTTGATAGGTCCCCTGTAAGTTATGGGATATCCTTGATGTAGATCAGACATCAACACTGTGCATTTGATGGGTTCCGTTGGGTTCTGGGATATCTCGAAAATTAATTGTATATAGAACGTATATTGGCCATGCCATTTAAAATCATATGAAGACATGCTTAAAACATCTAAAAATCTTTTGGATACAGTTGAAGCTTGGGATGACCGCTCATCCATGTAAGGCACACAATAGAGATGCTAGATTTGTAAGCCACATATTGGTGGCCCAAATAAACAATCATCGATGTTTTAATGAGTTGTTAACCCTTCTCAATTGACTAATGGGTGCACTGTTGATGTCCGATCCCTTTGTGCATATATTCTCAATTAACACCCAGTTGGGACGGAACTTGTGCATACTTTTTAAGAACTCATCATACCTGATGTGAGTCCAAAATCTGAACGATCCACATGATGCATCACCACATGAAACCCCCAGTGCCCAACTTTTACTATGATCTAAAACTTTGGTGGGCTATTGAGAAAGACAGTTTCCTCCCTTGATTTACATCTCTCTTTTCTATAGCCTACCAGAGTCTTAGATCAGGGTGAATATTGATCCCTTGGGGTTTCATGGGATGCCACATCACATGGACCTTTTGGTTCAGACACCCATGACACTTGTGCAATCATCCTCAAAAATTGGGTTACCATGGTTGTCAAAAACCTACAAATATTGCAATATCCTAGATCACAATTCAATGATGAGTGAACAGTGAACCTGATTTCCCTTAGAGAGAAGGATGTAATTTCAAATTTTCAATACTCTTTTCATTTCCTTATACTAGTTTGTTTCGTTGATTTTGCTAGGGTTTGGCATTACTTAAGGCTTCCTTGAAGTCGAAGACTGTGCTCACGGATGTATTCCTTGGAAAAGCTGGTGTAGTTTAGTCGTCTAGAGTCTATATTTCTTATCTGTGTGTCTGCGTACACTTTTTCTATTCATGACTTGGACTTTAGTCATGACAAACTAAAACACTTCTTACTTCTTTTTTACATTTCTATTACTTGGTATTTTGATCGATCTCTTGGTGAACTTCCAATGCTTTCATATATTTATTTTGATAATATCGTTGTTATATCTAATGTCTTAATATCTAAAATATAGTTGATAGCATTTATGGAATTTTTTTTTGTGTCGACGAATGATACATCTCCCTCACAATCACACACGAATGCACATGCCCTTGCTGCGAATGAGGATGAGTGCAATGGCTGCGTTTCAAATGCCTTGTTGTTGCTTCCAGACCTTCCATCTTTGGTTTCTATCTGTGAATTGGCCATGGTTGAAAATTACGTCCATCAAGCTATTGTTGCTAAGGTATTATTCCTTCGGGTTTGATGCATGTTTAAATAATGATTTTTCTATCTATGTGATTCTAGCTGTGGACTATATCTAGCATTACCCATTACTTTGATGTTTTGGATCTCTTAACAGTGCCTCCTGCCACGAGAATTTATAGTTTTCAAATGATATTACACTGCTTCCTTATCAATGACCACATTAGTGGTCACATCATGATGCATACGTGAAATCCTCTTAGTTTTTTTTTACACACATCCATACCAACACCATAGTGGCCACATGAACCGATGACCTCTATCAGATAAAATAGTTCATGACCTGCATATGCTCTATTGGCCTAGCTGACTCGGCGGTTTCAAGATGCCCTTAATCTATTAGTCTATTTGTGTGATCGTTCTAATTGTGAGTAAATATCACGTGCATATATGTTGTTTAATCCCTTTTGTATGTATTGGATTTTCTGGCGGAAGATGGATAATACGCAGGCACTTATTAATTGTACATATGGTAAGAATGTTGGGTTGCTCTCCATCCATTGGATTTAAAACTACAACATTCGAATTTCTTCAAATGAGTCTCAACTAATCTAATCTAATCATTGTATTGTGAATATACCACACTAGGATTCCTGTTGCTTTATTTGAGGTATAGTATGCCACGCGAATAGGTTCTAAGTAATCACGTATCAAGCGTAATTGTGAACTGCATATAACTCCTTAGTACGAGTACTGTAGATTGTCTGTGTTGAATGCACTGGAAAATTCAGTGTCATCCGTTACTCTTTGTACACGTCATCTTCAATTACTCTACCTAGTAAAATATAGAACGGATTTCTCTTTCAAATGGATTACTTACAACAAAGCATGACTTTTAATGTTTGGAACTTCTTTGCCCCACAATGATTTATGTTTTAGATCCACACTTCCCATCAAAATTTACTGATAATTATAGAGCATGAAGCTAAAATGAGGCATATTCAAACCTCAAGTGTAATTCGCAACAAAAAGCAGTCTGGATTGAATCACTACAGATGAAACCTTCTTAGATCCACTGAAGATTATTTGCCATCTAACCCGTTTATAATGCCACACATACATGAATGAAGGGAAAGCATAAATATCAACTTGATTAGACCCTTCTATCGATCCAAGAGCCTTCTATATATTTGCCTTGTTTTTTTGCCTCATTCCATACAATGGTATGGAGAATTGATGGATGGTGTAGATCTAATACATATGTCATTATGGGCCCATGGAAGTTCTCTTGCACAAAACATCAAGCAACTTAATTTATCGAGGCCTAAAATTTATGTAAGCCCCATGATGATGTAGTTATTAGATCTACACCATCCTCCAAAATCAATGGGTGACGGCTCCTACACATCAATACGTATGTATTTAATTTGTTCTTTATTGACAAAATTTTCAATTTTAAAATGCAGTCTCAATTATTTTCCGTATATACAATGCTCACGTACAACCAAATATACAATGGGTTTCTTCGTGGACCGTGCATTTATCTAAAATCATATTGATCAAAGAATCCTATAAATTTAATCAATGACTATCAAATGGATGGAAAAGGTAAAATAGTAAGTGATCCAAATTTGAAGGAAAATTGGTGTAGCTAATATTAATTTCTAAAATTTCAGATAGATTTGGACAATGTAGATTGCTGTACAAACTATAATATGTATATGTCTAAAGACTTGTCGACATTTTGTAAATGGTCAGTCAAGCACCTAACCCCCAAGTAGGGTTGTTAATGGGCGGGCTTTGATTGGACCCTAGTCAATTCTCAATCCTAGCCAGCATGGTAGTATCTTAATTAGCACAAATCAGGTCGGACTTGTGATAGTCCAAAATGGACCAACCTGAGACCAGCTTTGTAAGTTAGTTATTCACCCATCTTGAGTTGGGTGCTAGCCATATCCTTAGGAGGTGTTAATTGGTGCGTGTACTTAAGTGAGATTAAGTGGGATGGAATTGCAACGAAGATAATAATCATGGAACATTAGGGATTATAGTAGGATTTAGATGTACAAAACAAACCTTTCTTGTTTGGGATGTAAATTTTCTTGACAGTGGTATGGGACAACTTCATACGTGTGCTTGGGACATGCTCAGCAGCATAGTGCAATCATTTGCAAGTTCCTATGTGGGTTGCTAGGCGTGGCCCATAGTGATGTTAGAGAATAATCCACCCCATTCATCCGATTTACTATCTCATTTTAGGAGATGTAACAAAAAATTGTGGTGGATCTAAAACTCAAGTGAGTCATATGAGAGGGAGAACTGGAAAGAGTTTCCCACCATTGAAACCTTCCTGGACTCCACCTTGATGTTTATATGCATGCCAACCAAACCGTTTATATGCCATCGAAACCAAGCCCGATATGAAACTTCTGTGGCCATATTAATGTTTCAACGGTGGTCACTGAATTCGCACTGTTTCCTCTCATGTGGCACACTCAAGTTTTGGATCCCCCTCATTTTTTGTTACATGTCTTAAAATGATCTTGCAATATGGATTGATGGGGTCGATTCCTCACAAACATCACAATGGGGCCCACCTAGCATCCCTTTGTAGGAAAATCATGCTTAAAGGTTTTCGCGCGAACCTGCATCCCAAATCCAAGAGGAATACACTGTATCCCAACTCCAGCCAGCACAACGCTTGCATGGTTTCCAATGTTTGAATTCGTCAATTAAGGAACATGATGTGTAAACGCTCATTTTGGTTCCCAATGCTGGATTGTAACTATAATCCATCCTAATCTCAATCAAGTCCTTGCACTAAACACCCACTTAACTTATTACTATATATAATGCTATGGGTAAAAATGGATTGACCTAAGGTAACCAATATAAGAGAATATCGACCCTATTAAGGTAACCCGGGTCGCATGATTGAACATGACCTCCATGAACAACTCGACGACCTGACCACAAGCGGAGAGTCCCGCTGCTACTGAGTTCTCGTTGCTATGATCAGCGAGTTACTATACGGGTTAATTCGGTTCTAGCCGAACATTTAACTCTTAAAAGCAAACATCAGGATAACATCAAACCTTAGACCCACAGCTTGACCTTATCTCGTTGGGCTCGACTATTTAGTACAGTTTTCTTAAGGTCCGACCATATGTCTTTATAATAGTAATCATTTCGGAATCTCTACAGAAAATCTCAGAAGACAATTGTGTTACACACCTACCAAATGAGGAAATTCTCCGCCTATGGAACTTACCTCAAGGCTATAAATAGAGGCTCAATATACAAAGAAAGGTATACACTAAAATCCTAACGTAAATAAACCCAGATTCCCTGTTTAACTTTGGCATTGGAGGATCCCCTTTACTTGTGCAAGGAATCGAAGGTCTAATTAGGATGATTAGAAATCTGCATCAACATTTAAAATTGTTATTTAAAGCATAATAATAAAATATTATTTGCTATTTAAAATAAAATTAGATTCTAAGAAAATATTAATTACCATGAATGAGATATTTAATTTTCTTGAATCATTAAGTATTTAAAATGTACATTGAAAAAAAGGTTTGAAGTTTTAACTAATACCCTTGAAATGTGCCAAGCTAGGCTGGATATATAGGCAAGTTGATGAGCCTTCATAGACACCGAAGTCCAGCACAATTTAGTATGGTCCTTTTTTTATTTTTGATTTCCAATATAAATGCAAAGTACATAGTATACATTATTTATATTAGGTAAATATTGTTTAATTTTAGTTTTCATTATTTTTACTTAATACTGTTTGAAATTTTTTTAAAATTGAGAAAATATGCAAAATAATGATATATTCTCCGGGTTTTTTTTTTTAATATTTCCACTGAATATAGTATGTACTCGTTCGGTTATTCATGGAAGCGGTTTGGCTAGTGACGTTGCCCCCAGCTAGGTGGCTAGTGGTTGCTGTTATGTGGACCCCACCATGATATATGTATTTTATCCATGCTGTCCATTCATTTTGAAATATAATTTTAGTGCTTTATACAAAAAATGAGTTAGATGTAAATCATATGTGGACCACACCATGGGAAAACATTTGTGATTGAATGTCCACCATTAAAAACCTCCCAGGGCCCACTGTAATGGTTATTTGACATCTAACCAATTGATTATGTCATACACACTCAGATGAACGGAAAATATATATATCAGCTTGATCCAAAACTTCAATGGGCCCCGATAAGTTTTTAATGGTTGGAGTTCAATCAACAATTTGCGGTCCACTTGAGATTTGTATCAACCTAATTTTTCGGCTGATACCATAAAATGATATGAAAGAATGGATGAAACAAAAACACCATGATGGGTCCCACAGAGCACCGACCACTAGCCATTGGCTGGTGGCAGATTGAGCAGCCGATCCGTTTCCGTGATTCAGCATAGCCAACTAAGGCCCAAGCATGTCAGCTGACTCCGTCCATGAGAGACCTTGCTAACGGACGCTGGTGGGGATAGACGGTGATGTGCGTGTCTAATCCACACCGTCCATCTATGTTTCAAGACTGTTTTACGAAATGGGCCCAATTTGAGCCATATGGCCCATATCTAAATCCCAAGTGGCAACTCAATAAATAAATAAAAAGTAGTGGGTATTATAAGCCTACCATAAAATACTTACTGGGTGCCAACAACCCTTTCAAATGGTGCTGGTATTCATGTTTTCCCAAGATTCACATCTGTGGGAACGGATCTGGTATAGACATCAAGGTGGGTCCCACTGCACGAATGGAGGTGTGCATTTGAAATGGTGGTCCTTGGGACCACTGTGTACTTTTCAAATGTCTTTCAAAACTGCAGTCCTTAGGAAACGGATTGGCAACTCCCCCTGCCGGGCTGGTGGTCGGTGCTCTGTGGGACGCATCATGATGTATGTGTTTCATCCATGCCGTTCCTCCATTTTTTAAGATAATTTTAGGCTTGAAACTAAAAAATTAGAGGGATACGAATCTCAGGTGGACCACACCACAGGAAAACAATAGTGATTGGATATCCACCATTAAAATCCTCCTAAGGCCCACTTTACTGTTTATTTGACATCCAATATTTTGATTAGGTTATATAGGCCTAGATGAAGGGGAAAAACAAATATCATCTTGATCCAAAACTTTTATGTCCACCAAAAAATTTTTAATGGTCGACGCTCATTCAACACTGTTTCCTGTAATGTGGTCCACTTGAGATTGGGATATGTCTAAATTTTTTTCTCATAAAATAAAATGATCTGAAAAAATATATGGAAGGCATGGATGAAACACATACATCATGGTGGGGCCCACATAGCACCGACCTCTCTCCCTATTTCCCGGGTGCTTACTCATTTCCTGGTGTTTCCAAACGATGCGAAATAAACAGCTGAAAAATGGATGAAATCAAAGGGATGTGGATTGTGATCATTATCCATTTAGGAGCTATTTGCCGGTTATTTGGAAAATCAAACAAACCCGCCTCTTGTTGCACCGACTGATGATATTGACCGTTCATCTAGACGCTCATCCAGCGTATGATCAAGACGGTTTTGATGCGAAGGTGAGCTAGAAACTCCAATTGATGATTAGATCTCTGCTGAATGAGATTTTTTAATAACTAGGGCAATCTACAAATCGAAATTTTAAATGAACGGTCTGGATCATCATATGGTTGGCAGAAGTGGTCATCCTCTTAACAAACACATCCTTGTTTTCGTAATTTTAACAAGTTGTAAATAAATATTAGACGGTTTCTCCCTTCTCCATCCTCCTCTAAACCCTAGAACGCCCGCAGCAGACTCTACGCCGCTCGCTCCGCGTCTTCCAGGTATTCTCCCTTCCTATCACTTGCTATTCTCCCTTCCTATCACGTGCTTCTCACGTTATTCTCACGTTATTCTCACGTGCTCTCTCTCTCTCTCTCTCTCTCTCTCTCTCTCTCTCTCTCTCTCTCTCGCTCGTTGTTGTTATTGTTGTTAGAAGCCCAAGTTCCCTGTTTGTGCTGAACAGGGAAGTTTCTTGTTCGTACCCACCCGTACATGTGTGGCCATCGTTGGTTTATCCAAGCCATTGATCTGATGTAGCCCTGCCAGCCCACGTGAATATATAACAGTAGTGCTTGATCATATCTTTCCTGCAGGTTGGGGTGCACTTTTTTCATCTTATGGTCCAAAAATCAGGTCATTTTACGCATCAGGTGGGTCACATCATGTGAAACAAATGGACGGCTAAAAATATTGTTTTAATTTTAGTGCAAGCTAGGGTCTGATGAAACTAGTAGTAGAAGATAGAATAACACATGCATGCCAGATTTAGAGCTTTAAAATATCAGAAAAACCAAGAAAATATTTAGTGCAGAACACGTGCGCTCACATGAGATATTAATATTCACGCTCGTAAAAAAGAAAATTACCTCTGTAAGCAGAAAATGTTGGATATGGGCCTGTGGGGCCCACTTGTAAGCAATATCAGTTCAAATCAATGAGGAGATAACCTTGGTTTGGATGACACTTTTCTCCCTGTTATTATCCTCTCAAATTCAAATCAATGAGGAGATAACCTCTGTGTTGATATCCCTTCTCTTCGCGTATGTAAACTCTCAAATTCAAATAATTGAGAGTAGATAGAGATGAGGTTGAATGTGCTAGAATTAAGAACTTATCCCTATTATAACCAACTCATGGCCCTCTTCAATTGCCCTCTTTAGAAGAAGTCTATCAGTTCAAAAGTGTCCCTGAAAACGCACCTGTGAGAAATAATCAAGATAAATAATGAGGGAATATCTGATTATCCATTGGGATCCCTATATATAAAATTAGAGTGATTATTTCCTTTTCGCTTTTATAGTATTTATGCGAATAGTAGGATGGTAGCTGTCCATATCTTTGGCTTTGCAAATGTCTCAAAAATTATGTAGATGTCGTTTGATTCTATTAGCCCACCTATTCGGACCTTTTAAAGTGGTATCAAAGTGACTTCAACTGATCTCAGATTTATGAGGATCAACATTGAACGTTGGATATAAGTAACTACCCTCTTACTTAGTTAAATCTTTTATTTAATGTCTTTTAACTTTTATTCATTACGTTAATTGTTATTATCAGAGACTGCACACCCCTCTCCCCTACCCAAGTTTCTAAAACCCAAAACTCTTCTCATCATGGTGAATTACATGGCAATGGCAATGACCTATGTGAAAAATATTTTTAAAATAAAAATATATATGTATATTAAAATAATTTTATTTGAAAAACTTCAATTTTTTGGTGTTTTGGGAATGGTTAAAAGGAGAGAAATATTGTGTTTATATATTAAGTATGGAGTACTTTATTATTTGTTTGGTTGAATCATGGAGTATCGGGACTTTTGTGTTCCAGTGGAACACCCGCGCACACACAGAGTCTCGGTCATGATCTTGGGCTCAGTGCGAGGGAGTGAGCACGTGAGACAATGTGGTTGTAGTGGCGCACTTCGCACGTGCACATTGTGTCGTAGATAAGTCGCTCCCTTGCGACATTATGTGTAACAATGCGAGAGGATTGCTAGTCGCGGTGCGATAGAGAATATGGGTCAGGTACCTGGAGTGGGTGAGTGGTCTAAATGAGACCAGTGTGTTTTTTATAAAGGCTGAAAATAGCTGTTTTAGAGATATTTAACTGCACATTCAATATTAAACCAAACCATGTAGAAACTGTTATATGTGATTAGCCCAATGATTATTAAACGGCTAGTCAATTAGTCTAAATGGCTAATATGTAGTAGCCGGTTGTCCCACATGCATAACAGTCAGAAACAACCAATAGCAACTAGTTTCTCACCAACATTAAACCAAACCATATAGAAACTGTTACATGTGACTAGCCCAATGATCATTAAACGGCTAGTCAATTAGTCTAAATAGCTAATATGCAGTAGCCGGTTGTCCCACATGCATAACAGTCAGAAACAACCAATAACAACTACTTTCTCACCAACTGTCATAAAACGGTCATATTGATTTATAACCCTGGACAAAAACGGTCAACAACCTTGTCCTATAGAAATAGTGGCTGCGTGGGTCATTGGACCATCACTAACAACACAAACCACTCTCACATACGACCCAACAAGAAGAGGAAGATCAAGCCAGTCAGGTTCAATACGAACCTTAGCCAATAGTCCTCAAGAAATAAACCAAAGTAATAATCTAAACAAGCAATAAATTTTCTAATTTTTTCTCTGATATGGAATTTTATTTCATTTATCTATCAGAAAGAAATTTATGTACACTCTCAGTTGGATGAATATATCTCATCACTTGTTCTCGAAAGCTGAGCAAACACATGTGGGATGATGGAGCTGTAAATTGCCCTAAATGGACAATTGGCACAAATGACCTTTTGTAGAATTGAGCACAAACATTGCATAGAAATCCAAAATAGGAGCAAGACTCAAGGAAAGCTGCCTTACATAATAAATGGTTGACATCAAAGGTTGACCCTACATGATGTAAGGTGGATATGAAAGGTGAACCCCCACGTGAATAAATAAAAATTGAAAGAGATTTTAATGAAATATCTTTTGAAGAAAAGAAGAAGAAGGAAAATAGAGAGAGAGAGCAGAGAGAAATTAATGGAAGATTTTAAAATTTATTTATGTAATGTTGGAACCAAACAAACTTTTCTACTTTTTTTGTTGGTAAACATACTTACTTGATGCATAAGTAGAAACCAAGAAAAGTTATTTGACATATAAGTGGCTAAAGCAAATTGACTTATAATCCAAATGGATCCTATATCCACTCAACAAATGAGAACACCATAGAAACAATATATAGCAATTGACAAATAGCAAAATAAAAGGGTAGTCCACTCAATCAAATAGGATTGATTTCATTCCCCATTGTTTCTTGTTGTGTGGCCCGCTTGAGTTTTGTATTTGCCTTGTTTTTGGGCTCATGATCTAACATGAGTTGGAGAAATAGATGGAAAGTGTGGATTTCTCACAAACATCATGGTAGGCTGTACCTAACTTCCAACTGCAGCAATCGGGATCATATCCAATCTTCTCTCACAACCTAAAATGAGATGGGCAGCTAAAGGACAAAATGGATTTGATATAGACATCATGATAGGCTTACGAAGCTCTTTGTTTCGTAGCCCTCTTTTGCTGGATGAATCCCATCACTTATTTTCAAAACCCGAGCAAACACACATGGGCTAATGGAACTGCAAATTGCCCTTAATAGACAATTAGCACAAAATGGCCTTTTGTAGAAGTGAACAGGTGCATTGCATGGCAATCCAGAATATGCACAGCACTTAAAGCAAGTTACCCAACATAATAAATGGTCAACATTAAAGCTTGGCCCCACATGATGCACAGTGAATATCAATATGTCGACCTCACATGAATAAGTAAAAAATTGGATGAGATTTTAATGAAAGATCTTTATTTATATGGAGAGAAATTAATTGAACAAATTCAATAATTATTTATGTGATGTTGGAAATCAAACAAACTTTTCTACCCTTTTGTTGATAGACATGCTCATATGTTGGATAAGGAAAAACCAAGATAAGTTACTTGAGGCATAAGTGGCTTAAGAAAAATGACTTATGATCTAGACAAGTCCCATATTCACTTATCAAATGAGACATGCAGTAGAAATAATATACAAGTGATAAATAGCAAAATAAAAGTGCAGCCTACTTGATGAGTGGATATGATTGATTTTTGCAATAGGTAATCCACATGGTAAGGTCCTCCTATTAGGAGGATTAGATGTCACAATCCTTAAAGGTTGGAAGTTATCCAGTGGGTGGATGGTAAACTGTCGTTCAAATGGTGGACCTGAGTTTTAGATGTTTCAACTGTGGGCGTTCAATCCCCACTATTTCCTATCGTGTGGCCCACTTGAGTTTTGGCTTTGCCTCAATTTTGGGTTTATGATCTAACATGAGCTGGAAAAACAAATGGACAGTGTGGATTTCTCAAAAACATCATGATAGGCCCCACATAGCTTTCCACTACTGGAATTGGGGTCACATGCAATCAGTCCTATTTTCTCTCAAAACTTAAAATGAACTAGGGCAACTCACGGACAAAATGGATTTGATATAGACATCACGAAAGGCCCCACAAATGTCTTCGTTTCATAACCCTCTCGATCGGATGAATCTCATCACTCATTCTCGAAAACCAAGCAAACACATGTTGGCCAATGGAGCTGCAAATTTTTCTTACTAGACAATTGGCACAAATGGCCTTATGCAGGAGTGAATACTATCATTGCATGACAATTCAAAATTCTTGCAAGACTTACACCTAGCTGCCTAGCATAATAAACAATCAACATCAAAGGTTGTATCCACATGATGCAAGGTGGATATTAAAGGCTGGCTCACATGTGTATAAGAAAAAAATTAAAAGAGATTTTAATGAAATATCTTTAAGGAGAGAGAAATTAATGAAAGAAATTCAAAAATTATGTATATAATGTTGGAAGCCAAACAAACTTTAATATATATATATATATATATATATATATGATAAACGTGTTTATTTGTTAGATAAGTAGAAATCAAGATAAGTTACTTGAGGCATACGTGGCTTAAGCTAAATGAGTTATAATCCAAACAGGTCGTATATCTACTCATCAAATGAGACACCATAGGAATAATATATAGTAATTGATGAATGAATAGAACTGATGTTTGCAACAGGCAATCCGCTCGGGTAACATCTTAATGGGTGAGTCCCTGACCACAAGCCCACCTTCATTCATATCATATTGTATATCCATGCTATCCATTTGTTCTGTAGCTCGTTTTAGGCATTGGCACAAAATTGATGCATTTACAAATCTTAGGTGGACCACATGACCACAAATTGCAGTGGTCATTAAACGCCTACCATTAAAAACTTCCAAAGGTCCTCTGTAATGTTTATTTACCATATAACTAGTTGATAAGATCACACAAATCTAGATGAAAAGAAAACCCAAATATCAACTCTATCCAAAACTTTTGTGGCTCACAAAAAATTTTAAAGGTCATTCATGACCATCGTTTCTTTTCTTGTGGTGTGGTCCTCCTGAGATTTGGATATGCTTCAGTTGTGGGCCCATGAATGGCGTGGATATACAATACATACATCGACGTGGGCCCCACAATAAGTGACTCACCCACTAAGCTCTTACTCTGGACTCACCTAATACATGCCCGGCCGGCACCTGCATGGTTGGACCTTCCTGATAAGTAGATCGATGCTTGCTGTCACATGTAAATTAAGGTCACCTTCAAATTCAACTCCAATCAGGATACTTTAGGGGTCGTTTGGATGCCTGTAAAGTGCTTAAGTAGGAATATGTTTATAGGTAATCAAATTATAGGGGCTGTTTGGATGGGTATATTTTCCCATGATCAGATCTTAGGCTGTTATCCAATAAAAAGTGTGAATGGTCATGGGATTTAAGTCTAATGACAATTTTTACAGGGCCCATGCCTACACAAAACGGGAGCTGGTTTGGCCTGGGTAAAACCAAGTTTGGTTAGGCCATGACATGAGGCCACTTTGATGTATGTGTTATGTATCCGCACCGTCCATCCATTTTGCCAGCTTATTTTTGGGTATGGACAAAAAAATGAAGCAAATCCAAATCTCAAGTGAACCACACCACATGAAAGAGTGGTGATTAATCGTCCATCATTAAAAACTTCCTAGGGCCTACCATAATGTTTATTTGCCATCCAACACAGACTCGGATGAAAGGGAAAACACAAATATCAGCTTGATCCAAAACTACTGTGTTTCTCAAGAAATTTTTAATAATAAATCACCACTGTTTCTTGTTATGTGGTTCACCTGAGATTTGAATTGCTTCATTTTTTACTCATCCAATATGCAACACATACATCAAGGTGGGCCCCATGGTCACTGCATGACTGAATCCACCTCCTAGAAAATCAGGCCACTCCACTCAACAAAGTGATCGTCTCATGATTGTTGAAACTAGATCATTCACTATTAGTTTATAATCATACACTTGTGGCTCACCTAATGAGTGGACCGGCCTTATTATGAACGATGCATATCTCAAGCGATTAGTTGAGAAATGTTCCAAGCAGGGGTGAGAGAAAATGAACACTTCCAAACAGGCTACACTTGTATTCTTGACAATTTAGTCGCCTTAATTTTAATTTTCTGAACCAGGTAATAACTTCTATAACCCAAACCAAGAGTCCCTGTGATCTAGTCGCGTGCTTATCCCTTGAATATCAGGTTTTGAAATGGATTGGTGGAGACCCATCATGGCCAAGTGGCAACCTGGGATTGGATCTCACCCATTCTCCTGAGGAATATGATCCATTGGCCTGAAACGGATGATTTTCTCCACAGTTGCCAAATCCCATTTTATATCTATTCATAAGAAAGTTTAATTAAGCAATTAAAGAATGGAAGAATGAGTTGAGAAAAAGAAAATTTCCACTAATTAATTAGGTTTGCCCATTTGGTCTTTTAGACTTCTTGATTTACATGTCCTGTTCGAGTTACAACTGTGATTCCGGGCATGGAGAGATCCAGACCAACTAGATTATGGCTAACATCCACTTTGATGAAGCTGTCCTAACACTACATGGGATTTGGGAGAACGGCAAGTATAGCCAGTAATTATATGCACCAGCAAGGAATAGTCTTATTTTAAAATGGAGCGAGAATACCTTGCACCATTAAAATAATAATAATAATAATAAATGGAATTGTTTTACCATTAATCAATCATTATTAAATGGATGGAAAAAGTAAAATGGTGAGTGGCCTGAATTGCTGTTAATTGGCTAGCTGGGGGATGGACCTAGTCAATCTAGCCTAGCCCGCATGGTATGACTTTAGCCTAAGCTTACCTTGGACTTGCAATGAGCTAAGATGGGAATTCGGATTGCCTATTGAGTTACTCAATATGCCCTTATGGTATTAAGTAGACTATCAGTTAAGCCCACGTTAAATGTACGTGGTCTATCCATGTCGTCCATCCATTTTTCCATCTAATTTAAGGGTTTAAGCCAAAAATTGAAGCATGTCCAAAGATCAAGTGGATCATACCGTGGGAATGATAATTTCCACCGTTGAAACCTTGCTAGGCTCTATAATTATGTTATTTGTCATCCAACTTGTTTATAAGATCATACATGGATGAAAAGAGCCAATAAAATACATAAATCATGGTGGACCTCATAGAGTTTACTCATACGCTAAGCATAGTGAGTAACTCACTACATGATCCACTTCCCTAAAATGGAGAGGCCTGAGACTAGCCCTAAGGTCACCTCTACCCCTACCTAGACTTATTACTACATTTGGTATTGAAATAGTTATATAAAAAAATAATCATATAAGATAATGTTGTTAGAATTGAAATTAAAATAATTATCAATGAAAATATTAATTATTATTAGTAAATTAACTAATATATGTTAGTCATTAAATATTTGAAAAATATATTTAAAAACAAGAAAAATAAACGTGAACCTTTTAAATAGTACCATCAAACCCATGAATGGGACTGGTTGGGATGGACTTGGGCTGGATTCCCGGGTCGTTATATACCACCCAATCCTGCCCAGTTAATAAATGAGCTTTCCTTCGTATGGCAGGCTAAGTCCAAGACCAAAGCGGGTCAAACAGGGGAGCCTGACGGCCCACCCCAGCTCATTGACATCCCTAGACTCCTCTACCGGGTAATGATCTGGACCGCTCATCTAGATGGATAGAACCTAATAGGTAGGGAATCATCGCTCTTGATGAGAAGGTGAGCTAAAAACTCCAATATTGGGAAAATGGATGATGAGATCTCTCATGGAGGAGAGTTTTTAATAAATGGGGCAATCTAGGGCGGGAAATTTAGATGAACGGTCTGGATCATCATATGGTTGGGCAGAAGGGGCGAGTCTCTAATGAACGAGAGGAAAAAATAAAAATAAAAAAATCTTTCCCGGTTGCAAGATTAAGGACATTTTGGTAATTTTAACAAGTAAATATATATAGCCGGTTTCTCCTCTCTTCGTTCGTCTCTAGAACCCTAGAACGGCCGCAGCAGACCTTACGCCGCTCGCTCCGCGTCTTCCAGGTATTCTCCCTCCCTATCACGTGATTCTCACGTGCTCTCTCTCTCCCTCTCTTATTCTTCTTCTTCTTCTTCTTGTTAGAAGCCGGGTTCCCTGTTTTTGCTGAACAGGGAAGTTTCTTGTTCGTACCGATCTGTAAATGTGGGGCCCATGGGTGGGTTTATCCAAGCCATTGATCTGATGTCCCCATCTTGGATTAACCATTCGCAAAAATCTCTCCATTTGATCAACTATATCCTTTCCATTGTTGGCATGTAAGCACATGATTAAGAAGAAATGCACCAACAGTCCACATTCAATGTAGATAACACAAATGATTCGATGTTTAGGATCTACCTGTTTGAGATATTTTCTCTGCACGGTCCATCAATGATGGCCCCCATCAAATTAATGGCTTGGATAAACCACACATGGGTCCCGCACGTGCAAACTCGGTGCACAACAGGTAAGTTCCCTGTCAGTAACAAACAGGAAACTCATTCTCTTACTAGCATTGTGATGGTAGAGAAAATGGATGTTTGGTTGATAAGATGGATGTATACACACATGCAAGGTTTGCGTAGCCCACGTATGTGTTGGCCATGCCACTAGTGCTTGATCATCTCTCTCCAGCAAGTGGGGTGTGTTGTTTAGATCTTATGCTCTAAAAATCAGGCCATTTCAAACATGAGGGGGGCCATATCATACGAAACAAATGGACGGCTAAAAAATCGTTTTAGTTTTAATGCAGCTAGGGTCTGATGAAAGTAGTTGCAGAAAATTGAATAATACATACCAGATTTAGAGCTTCAAAATATCAGAAAAAAATAAGAAAATGTTAGTGCAGAAATCTCTATATATAATGTTAGCAGTTTTGGATGATTTTGCCTCTGCAATTGGTTTTTAGGAGAGTCCTCAAATTAAAGATTTGAATGGGCGTACAAGGGAATTCCAATATAGGTGGTATTTGGATTAAAAATGTGAGTCATTGAACCAAGGCTATTTTTGTCATTTCAGCCCAGCACCTGCTTTCTCTCTCCATGGTTCTCTAGCCATTACTTTCTCTCTCCCAGTCTCTCTTCCTTCATGGTTATACTTTGACGGCGAGTAATCTCCCTGACATCCTGGATTGCCACTGCATGATGGTTATCCCCCCTTCAAATTAGCCACTGTAAAGAGACCTTCTCAGGATAATTTAATTCAAACTTATCATCAAAAGGCCATGCATGTGGCCAAAAAGCCATTTTTACAGAGAACCTAGTCACAATATGTCCTAAATTCATTAACAGAACGTGGAATTATAAGAAAATAAATGGCAATTAATGAAAGAGCCCAAAACTACGAGATGATATAATAGATTGCATACAAATGGAAATATCCCATCTCCATCTGTGCATAGAATGTTGTGTTTGCAATCACAACACATTTGGCAAAGCAGCATGAGTGGGTGTGAACTAGGCTGTTCACATGATGGGCCCCATCGTGAATGTACCCTGGACCTAAATCAAACAGTTTGGTCACCGCTTGGGGCACATATGTACCTTGACTATGGATCATTGGTTTGGCATGTTCGTTAAACACCGATCTTCATACATGTGTTGCTCACCTGAGATATTGATGGGACAATGTTTGGAGCAGAACACATGCATTCGGGTGCCCAATTGATGAAGGGAATGAACCATGCTTGTGAATACTTTGGCATTTGTAGGGTGCCTGTGTTGAATTGCAGATGGGTATTCCTCAACCATCCAAATACATCCAGATGAGCATTCCTTAACAATCCAAAAATAATTCCTATAGAAAAAGGAAATTGCCCGTCTATGCATAAAATGTTGGATATGGGCCTTTGGGGCCCACATATGAGCAATCATTGGTGAGTGGTTGGATGCAATAGGGGTAAGACCTTATCCCCATTATAACCAACTCCTTGTCCTTTTTGATTCCTCTCTTTAGAGCACTCTCTCAGTTCAAAAGCCTCCTTGAACACACTTGGGAGAAAAAATTGAGACAAATAATTAGAGAATACCCGATTATCCATTAGGCTCCCTATATATGATCTAAACCCTTGACCGTATTCAGTGGCCATCCTAATCGTGAATCAGAGGGGTGATTAACTTCTTTCCGCCTTCCAGAGTAGTTAGGCTAATCGTAGATGAGAGATGTCTATCTTTAGCTTTGCAAAGGTCTGAAAATTTGTGCAGATGTCATTGTATCCTAGGGGTCCACCCACACATCCAGGCTTTTTAAAGTGGTATTAGAGTGACTTTGATGAATCTTTGATTTATTAGGATCAACATCAACAATTGCATCGAGGTAAGTGCCCTCATATTTAGTCGAAAATTTTATTTAATGCCTTCTACTTTTAATTATTACGTTGATCATTATTATTAAAGATTGTCCCCCTAAGTTTCTATAATCCAAAACCCATTCTCTTCTCATCTTGTTGAATTAGGTGGCGGTGGCAATGACTGTCACCTAAAAGATAAAGAAATTAGGAGGCAAGTCCATTGGTACCAAAAGTGAATGTGGCAATTGTAGCCATGATAATTAAAAAAGGAAAAGAAAAGGAATGGGAGGAAGCCAAATAATATGCAACATAAAATTTAAAAAATATTGGCTGGCCATTGCTGCAGCAGCAGCAGCAGCAACAGTCCCAATAACCGCTGGCCATCATGGTGGCAGTGCAGCTGCTGCAAAGCGAACACAGATTCCCCCTTCTGCCCTTATTGTATCACATATTGGAGGATGTACCATACCGTATACCTGTTCTCATTCCAGAATGACCTGTGAATCTAGGTAGCCTCAGTTTGATTGGATCTTTAGGTGGGCTCCTCACAACCCTAAATTCAGGGGGCTATCCATGGAGGTGTGACATAGGTATTGGGATTCAATTGTATTTGGGGACTTGGGGCAATGGGCTGTTTTTGTATACATATGAAGCTGGTGCTTTACCTTGGCCGTTTGTAAGTGTAAAACCCTATTTTCTCCTTTTGTTCTCTTGGTGCCCATGTGAGGCGGAACCCATGGATTTGGAGCCCACGAGGAGGGTTTGGCCCAGGACCTCACCCATGGATTTGGGGCCCACGAGGAGGGTTTGGCTCAGGACCTCACCCATGGATTTGGGACCTGGGCTATGAGATAAGGGGATTAATTTGCCATCTTCTATCAGTTTGAGCTTTTAGAGCAAGTGGTTAATTGTCCGGCATTAAAGATCTTGAGCTTTCTCTATTAAATGGACCAACCTCCAAGGGATTCTTTCTGATGAAACCCACGTATCAGCATTTGAAGAATCCCCTTCGATCACTACTCTTAAGAAGCTTTTCTCCACCATAAAATAGATAATAATAACGTTTATTATTTTGTGTGAAAAGTACCTCCAAAATGAAAAGATTGTAATAAATTACACATAGAATAGATAATAATAACAGTTTTTTTTTTTTGCTTTAGCCCTGTCCATCCATGTTGGACGCATGTCAACACGGAAAATTTTTAAAACATTTTGTCCTAGTTACACAAGCATTTAGCTTTTAATATTGAACATATATCGACTTGAGATGAGATGCCCACCAATATCTAATATTTTCCTATGGCATGTACGCTTCTTTTCCCTCAGTAGCTCTATCTTTCTTGGATTAATGATTGTATTTCACCCTTGTTTTGGATGCATTTGGTTGCACCAAATATCATGAAATTTCTTGATATTTGCACCAAATTAGACTGACTAATCATGAAATGTCATTACATTTGGTGCAACCAAACGGAGCCTTCTGTAGGAACAGTAATATAGTTTCTGCAGATAGCTCCAATTTTCTTGAATTAGTGATTATATTTCATCTGTGTTTCTGCAGGAAAGGGGATAGAGCTTCTTTAACAACCAATGGCTCCCCCTACTAAAGGTATTGCTTTGCTCCACCATTGTATGGTCTCAGTCCTCCCATGTGGTTGGGCTTTAAGAGGAAAACCATTTAAATTCCGAGTGCATCAACTTATGCTGCAATATTTGTTCTGCATTTTCTATAATTACTACCTGACTCAGACTGATGTTGTATTTTTGTAAGTTATAGCATATCAATATCCGTGCATTGTGCTAGGGTCTCCACTCATGGCTCAGTTGTAGATACTGTGTTTCAACTCTGAGGTCATAGGTTCGTGGTGTGTGTGTGTAGGTTTGAGAGTGTATTGACCATTCAAAAAAAAATCCGTACATTGCGCTAAGGATTTCCATAATAGCTTGGACAAGGTGATGCAATTAATTGTCCGTCTGCACATGTGCATCATAGAAGTTAAACAGTGGGCCATGCATGACCACACATTTGGGAGACTAATGTGAACAATAATCAGTTGTTAGTTATTTACAAATTTCATCTCTTTTTAAATAAAGAATTTTCCAAAATGTCCTCTTTTATGGTCTGATTGTCATTCAGCCTCACGCAAGGCTAGTTTGGGAATTTTCAGATGTTATCGAGAATTTTCTTCAAGTGCTCTCTTTGTAAAGGGTCTATATGCGACTCGTCATTGTTACGATATTCTTGAATAAAAATCAGATTTAAAGTTATCTTCTTGGTTCATGGAAGGGGGTGCATGCATTTGGCTATGGCTAATAAACCTGTCGGGATCAATCCAACGGTCTTTATCTATTCTTCTCTTTTCTCCGGTGATCATTCCTCGGCATTTTTTTAAAAAAATCTAGATTTGCAATAATCACACAGCCCAGATTCAGCTGGCACTTCCAGCTGCACAGGCTATGATGACGATGACATTGTGAGTCGTTTTCATTTCTTCTTCTTTTTTTTTTACATGGGAGACTCCAATGCCGGAAAGGGCTCATTTTTATCATATATTTTGGTGGAATTGTGCTAAAATTGCTTCCATATTGATTGAGGGTTTTCTTCACCCTCATGTACCAACTTGGTACGTGTATGATATCAAGGCCATTCATCAGGTGTGACCCCACTGTGAGTGCCTTTTGGCCCAAAGGTCAGGCTAGTCTGCTTCACTCTCAGCCATCAGTTGAGCTTTCTTTTCTACTCAGAAAAGCATTTCACCAACTGTGTGACAAGGTGCATCCATTGCTTGATCCCCTTGCCTGCCCAAAGGTCAGGCTAATCTGCTAAGTGGTGCACATGCATGGCTGGATAAACCTGACTAACCATATACCGTGCGTGAGGCTCACCTAATGAGTTGCTAGCGTGACTTTTGGCCAGGTCATTTTCAATAGGGTTCCCACCTGATGAGTGGTCCAGTTTTTGAACATGTGAGAATGACAACAATGTCTCATGAGTCCCACGCTACTCTTTTTGGTCTTTACCTCTTATGGTTGTCATATCATTACTCGATAGGAATGAAAAGGAACAAGTACTCGTTGCTATTGTTGCTGAGCTATTTGGTAAAACTAGTTTGCATTCCCTACAGTACAATTAGAAAATTTCTGCAGCTTTGCCTGTGGCCCGGGACTTGTTGTGTCATTGCTTTTCGGACTGCGTTTTCAACGAGCATATGACAAGTGTGTTTAGCATGGTCAGGCGATGTGGGAAATCCTCTATAATAATGAATGAAGGGCCAGTTACCACTTCTTGTTATTTGCCTCTTGCCTGGGCCTTGTTTCAGAGGTCTGTTTCAGAAAATCCAGGTTTGTAATACTTCACTGGTGCATCTCTCAGATTCCCAAGGAGGCGTTTGTTTCATAAGTTAAGATAAGCTACTCATGCCTCAAGTAGCTTATCCTGGTTTCTACTTATTAAACTGAAGGGATTAAGTAACTTTTAAGTGAAAAAGTTACATAATTGATCTTAAACCAAACTTTTCTCAAATAAGTTACTTATCTACTGCTGTAAGTAGAAAAAGTAACTTATTTGGTGGTATCCAAATGGGCCCTAAACCTCCAGTAGTTGTTCTTTATTTTTCAATGACATCTGCTGTTGTTGTCTCTTTCAGGGATGCTAATTGTTGTATTGTTTAGTTCCGAAGTATACTTTCACGTTCACAAAAAAGTATTACAGCATCATAGTGTTTTTTGTTTTTTGTTTTTTTTTTAAAACACCCGAGGGGTACAAACATCTTCATGTTGAATTTTGATTTGCAGCAATAAATAGGGAGAACGATTTGAATGCTTGGGTTCAGCTGATGCTTTTTGTGCATTCTACCATTTTCCATTGAGTCGAGAGTTTGCTTTTCTCCTATATTGTGAACTATGTCACTCTTTTATGTAATCTTCTTCTGTCCTTGTAATTTGTTGTTTCCTTTTGATATATACATAAAGATTAAAGAGATCAACAACGTCCCAAGCTCTTTAGCAGGCATTGCTGTGGGGGTATGGGTAGTAATTATTCTGCACGTTTTATGACTTTAGCATGTGTTAGGATGTTACTGTATTTGCATTTTTAACCCTTGCTGAAACGGTGCCTTTGCCAATGAAATCTTGCTTCTTATGCTGTAGCTGTCTTCGTTGTACTTATATTTGCTCAGTTCATTACATTATCAGTTGTTGCATCATTATCCCGAAAGCAAACGATATATTCTAACAGAAAATAGCCCATTCTGCCCTTGATCGATCTTGAACTACGTAAGGCCACAGGGTCACAATGTAACACTCCATATTTGATCTTGCAATGAGTCATTTTGTAACGCCCCGAATTTCGTAACCCGAGTTTAATACTCGTTTGCCAAAATCCTGAGTGTTAACCTCTAAAGATAGCCCATATTTCACTGTATTATTATTATTATGATTATTATTATTATTATTTAGGAATGAGGATCTCAACTAAAGAAAAACAAGTCAAACATAGAGGAAATATTTGAATATAAATCCCAAATGTACAGATGGTTGCCCATAGGGCTTACACAAACCGATGACTTAAATACACAAATTCAAAGGAGTATTCAAAAGCAAATATGATAGAACTTAAAAAAGTAATAATCTAAGTCGTAAGATCAACCAACTCCTCGTGTTCCATGTGAGTTCTAACTTGTACATCCACAATGTATCATGCACCAACTGAATATGTTTTAATAGCGCCAATGGCTATCCCAATGAGGTATACCCCCTAACATTACCGAGGCATCACAATAGTTAAGAGCAATATTCAAATAAAATTAAGGAAAATATAATATTCAATCTATACTTCACAAGTATAAATACATGAATGTACAATTTACACTTCATAAGTAGAATATAAGAGAATACCGCCTGCAAATCAAAAAAATACACAACTTATATTTTCAAGTAACAATTTAAGAAGCCATAATATCTAAATTACAATTCACAACTCACAAGTAAAAGACCGAATACACATCCAAACCACAATTCAAGGTATAACTTGAGGAGATACAATTCACTCTTTCCCAACATAACCCGCATCACCACAGTATGCGATCACCAATTTAATCTTGATTAATGCATGAATGTATGAATGCAATCAGTATGGGGGTGCACATCCAGCTGAACAAATGAATGGACCTTCTAGACAGTTGGCACATTCATGCAAGAGAATGAGTCTTTCAAATAGTCGACCTATTAAAAATGCAAAAATGGTCATTCGAACAGTACACTAGTATTTCAAACAGTCAACCAGCCCCTCGATAATGCCCACGTGCCATGATTAAGCAAACCGTTATCAGTCTGATTTACAAATTCCACATCAGAAAAGTCGAGGTGGGCCAAGCTCGGCTCGGCTTGTCCATGCTGTATTCGAGCTCGAGCTCGGCTTCGAGCTCAACATTGAAGCTTGGCTTGTTTGCCAAAGCTGTCGAGTCGAGTTCGAGTCGAGCTAGTGGTTCGAGTCGAGTTGAGTTTACCTCGAGTCTAGCTTGAGCTTGTTCGATGAGAGAGTAATGGATTCTGTTCTTGATCCTCCATTGATGAAAAATTTTAAAATCTTAGGAGAATCAAAGCAAAACCCGATGAAAAAACCAAAGCTTCGAATCGGATAAGAAAACCTATAAGAACCGATCTATTCTTGATCTTCTTCTACCAGCAGAAGCCAAGTAGTAAAAAAGAAACAGAGAGAACACATATCAGAAATCCAAATAAAGAGCTCTAGCCGATCAGATCATTGGATTTCCTTGAAGCTCTAACAAATCTGAGAAGAACCCATCTCGGATTTCTTGGGTTTCTCGCCTATGAAGTATATCTCAAGATATTAAAATCATACTATTGTGGAACTGAAATGAAAAGAAGAAATAAAAAAATTCCACCTGATGGGTTATAAGAAAAGTAAGGTAGAGACTCTCTCTCTTGAAAATAATAAACTTATTAATCGAGCCGAGTCAAGTTCGAGTCGAGTCGAGTCGAGTTGAAATGCCCTATCGTCGAACTCGGCTTGAACTCAACTCGAGCTATAAAAAATTAGCTTGACTCGGCCCGAGTCGGCCATTCAAGCCAAGTCAATCTGAGCTAACTCAAGCTAAGTCGAGCAAGTTATTCGAGCTAGCTCGACTCGTGAACAGCCCTAATTTCAAGCCATCAAAATGGTTGGCTCTAACATGGAAGGCACCTGACACAAAAAGCTGGGTAGATGTTGTTTGGATGCTTGGAAAATCAGGTCAAGGAAAACATTGGAATTCTCAAATGTCAGGTTATTGGAAGAAGATTTTCTGAGAAGCTGGGTTAACGTTGTTTGGACGAAAATTCTAGAGTTAGTGGATCTCAAGATTTTGTGTTTGGATGACAAAATTGTGGAAGTCTTCTTACATGCTACAAAACAGTTGACGAATTACACATGATAAAAGTGTCATATGCTTGCAATTGCAACATAAACATGGTGGCCGGACTGAAATGGACTTATATGTAGGCCACACACGTAAGATGAGTATTGAAATTGATATAAACCATCCAACATGTGGTTCCTACCACTAATTTTCTGTCATTTTCTTTAAATAATCTTAACCTTTCCATTTATAGCTTGAAAAATGAATGGTCCATACTGATCATTCTACAAAAAATTCGATCATTGATATGAACCAACAATACGAGAGACTGGATGGTCCAAATTCGAGTTTGTACGTGTCGTGTTTCTCTTAAAAAATTTAGGATATTGGGAAAAGCTAACGTCCCAACAACAGCCCCGTATGTATATTTTAAGCTACATATGGCATGTCACCCCCAATCTAGACATCACGAAACTGAAAAATTCATGCAATTGGATGCCCTAATCGTTTTGACCTAGGCTATTTTGTTACAACTATCCATTCTCAGGAGCTATCAAAAGAACCGTTAGTGTCATCAAACTAACATAGGTCACACTTGTATGTGCCCACTAATGTCTATGTGACCTTACGTACAAGTTGGATGGTAAATAAATATGATTATGTGTTTTTCCTTCCTTCGTCCATATATATGTGACCTTATCAACAGGTTGGATGGCAAATAAACATGACGATGGCCCTACGGAGGTTTCAACTGCAGCGGACGCCATATCTCCCACTGTTTCCTGTGGTGTGGTTCACTAGAGATTTTGATCTGCCTTATTTTTGGTATCATGATCTAAAAATATCTAAAAATGAATGGACGGTGTGGATAAAATAGATACATCATGGTGGGACCCACACATTTTGCCACGTATACTCGTACTGTATAATGTATAACTAGTTGGTAAGTGCTCTTCTTTCCCCGAAAGGCGCCGCGAGACCAAATCCACTCCATCACTACAACAAATTCGGGTTTAACCGACTGATGGGCTTACCCTTTGCCCGCAGCCCGTTTTAACGGCTGCGGGCAAAGGGTCCTTTTCTATTAAACGAAAAAAAAAACCTAAATGCCTATCCATTTGCGCAGTATCTACCTATCTCCCTCGTGTTTATCTTCTTTCCGTTTTTTCTTTCTTGCAGCACCCCGCAGCAGCGATAAGGGTAAAAGCTCTGGAATTTTTCTCCGACCCGCTCCCTCGATTCTCTCAAAAAACCCTGCTACCGATTTTCCATCTCTATCTATCTCTCTCACTTTAAATGCTGGAGGAGAGAGCTCTCGTTTGGATTTGCAGATCTCAACGAGCTCACGTTTTCAAAGGCGGACCCGTTTAGTTATCGCGTTCGCATCGGATCTAGGGTTTGTTTTACTTTCTCGCTTCCTGTTTTATCGATTTAAGGTAAGAGCAAACGCAATCTTTTCGATCTCGTCTTCCCGCATTGTAAGGTTAGGGTTTCATCGACCTGCATTATGTTTTCTAGGGCTTTTTGAGTCACATTTGTGTTCTGCAATGATTTTTGGGTGTTTCTGGTGCTGCATTTTGATGTTGAGATCGTTTCATAGGATTTTTATTTTTATTTTTTAAAAATTTTGTCTGATGTTTTTCATTTGTGCTTTGATGATGTAGATCTTTTGAATATTAATTAATTTATTTTTTAAAATTTTCTTTTAATTGAGGGATTTGAAATTTCTGGGGAGGAGATCGTTTTTTGGTGTAGTTCTTTGATTGGGAGGAAAAACAGAGAAATTGAAAAAAGAAGGGAGTCATGTAGTGGTCTAAGCTAATAAATTTTTTCTTGAATGTTTTTCCCTTCTTTTTGGTTTTTTCATCACTGCATGTGACTGATGCCTATTGTGTGTTTTTCCCCTTGTGATTTGGTTGTTCGATGCATTTACTATGTAATATTTTTTTCACTTACGTCAGGTTTCTTGATTTCTCCTTCCCCTTTTTGGATGGATCAGTGCCTTTTTTTTGAATTAGATTGAGGACCAAACTGCGTTTTTTCTGATCAACCAACTGTGCTTATTTGAATTAGATTGGGGACCAAACTGCATTCTTTCTGGTCAACCAACAGTAAAGGCGGGATTCAGCTTTTACTTGTGTGGATTGATCATCTCATTGGCTTCATAATGTATCTGTCCTAAGTGGGATTCTGTAGCAGAGACACTTGATGGTGGGCCAATTAGATTGACAGACAACAAAAAGGTTTCAAATGGCCTTTTTGCCCTATGGAGCCATCATATAGCTGCTTGGTTTCATCAATCAGATCTATTTCTGTTCAGCAGCTACTTCAGCAGTTGAAACTGATTGAAGCCAGCCTTGAATTGGGAGAGCTTTATGTGTGGTTGCTGTTTCAAAAATAATAGAAAAGGCATTGTCTTTTATGTATTTTCTTTCTTTCTTTCGTTTTTTCTCTGATGTGCTTAAAAACCTCTGTGCTTTTTTTTTTTTTTTTAACAGAACTATGTTTTCTAGATCTGGTTGCTATTGGTACTCAATATCCATTGAATTAAATGCAGACAATCCAATCAATGGATCATCTTATTGAAGGGCCTGGCCAGAATATTGCACCAATCAGATGATTCTTAATTCCTGCAGTCAATGGAATTTTATTTTGCCCTAATTTTTCCTAGGCTGTACGATAGTAGTTTTTTATTTTTCCTTGGATTGATATCTATAGGCTAGTAATCAGATGTGTAACATGACGTTTGTGCAACTTGATGTGATCATTGATTGAATGCTATGGATCTCTCAAACTTGTGAGTGTGGCTGCTAATCATTGTTCTTTAGTGTAACTTTTCCAAGCATTTATTCAAGACTGGTAAGTGGCACGTTCAGTGCCCAGCACTGTATGAAATTTACATGCAATGAGTGTTATGCATGCCCTTTTCATAAGTTTTCTAATTCTAATTTTGATAAAAACACAACAGTGATTAGGGAGGAAAAAATTACCTACCTTACCATGAAAAGATTGAAAGAGAAATAAATGATACGGACCTGTATTGTGTATTGTAATCGACCGATACGGATATGATACGATCATAATGGTCAATACGATATTGATATTCTAATCTATGATGGAGCCACATATTAGTGAGAATGTTATCTTTTTCAAGACTGCCAAAGGAGTCTGAGATAACTTGAAGGTGATTTATTCAGGTGTGAAGAACCTAAGTCGTATATACGAGCTTCTATAGAATATATTTTCATTTCACCAGGGAGATGGTGTGGGAGAGTATTATTCTGTCCTGCGGGGCATGTGGGATGAGTTGAATGTGTATCAATGCATCCCACATGTTTGATCCGATGAACATTTTCATTTTCCCCTCTTTTTTTTTTTTGGTTGAAATTATGTTAAATCACTGTCAAATAATTACAAATCCATTACTTCTTCATGTTTCAAATGAAAAATCATGGAGTTGGAGCTTTGATTTCGATATCAAAAGGTTTTTCATGTTCTCCATGTGTTTTTCAAAATTTTCCTTCAACCAACTGTCAATTGAGACTAATTTTGAAGTATTTAGGAGTATTTGATGAAATGATTATCACATACACTCAAATTTCAAATTTTGGGTGTAGGTGGTCCGATTTGGAGAAAATTGGGAAAAATTCGAATATTTCCCAATTTCTCCGAAATTACTTGTGATGTTGCACTCCAAACATGAAATCAAGCACGTATGAGGGCCAATCTACTGATTTGTCAAGTCATTGTCAATTTTCAAAAAATAAAAATCATTTTTTAATTAAAAATTAATAAAAACTTGTAAAATATTAGGTTTCTTTCTTCGAAATTTCCCTTCAACTAGTTGTCAATTGAGACTAATTTCAAAGTATTTAGGAGTGTTCGATGAAATGATAATGACATAAACTCTAAATGTTATGCATTCAATTTGAATATAATTGCATTTAGTTTAGTCAGACAACGCACAGCTTAGGACCCTATACAAAGGAAACCTATCATGTGCACTTTTTTTTTTTTTTTTTTTTGAGATGTTATGATTTAAAAAAAAAAAAAAATTCAAACAAAAAGCCTATATAAATGAAGCAAGTAGTGGTTATAAAGATGGTAGTCCAAGTCTTAGTGTTGCCCAAGGAGTATATGGTGCACAATGATATTTCAAACACTGATTCTTCCAGGGTCCCTGTCTGACACTGCAGAACTGTCTATTGACACTAAACCTTGTCATTGTATGTTGAGAAATGCAATACACGAGAATTGGGCCATTCATCAGATGGTCCCATGGCCTAAAAATCAGGTCACTCTGCTCATCAGGTGAGCCACACTGTCCATTTTCTTTGTGGACATGCAACCCACCTGTTAAATGGACTGGCTTGATTTTCTCCGCCAAAGGGAGAATGCCTGATAAATGACCCAGATCTCTTGCACGTGTTCCACTGGCATGTGTGCCCAAGAGTCGAAGCCCACTGATGTTTCTTATTCGCAAGCAGATAACTTTTTTGCTATGATTAATGAAGTTGCTTTTTCGAAGGTGACAATGGGAGCATGTGGTTTTGGGTCTTTGGACAGCGAAGCTGGAATCTATGCTCTATCGTATGATGTTACAGGTTCAAGGCTGGTGACATGTGAGGCTGACAAGACAATCAAGATGTGGAAACAAGATGAAATGGCCACTCCGGAAACCCATCCTCTCAACTTCAACCCACCAAAGGATCTCCGCCGTTTCTGATGATCTGTCAAATAGCAATTCCAAGTCTGCAATATTCGTAGTGTTTTACACCGAACGGTATTGTATTCAGAGCGATCTACGGTTATTCTCCCCATGTGTTTCATGGTGTCATGTGCTTGATCCATGACGTTAATCAGTTGAGTCCTAATGTATGCACCATGGCCTGGAAATCAGGCCTGCCAACAGGTGCTGACAAGACGAATGATGCAGATCTTAAAAACATGCCACGAGTGAGGAGTGTGCCATGCTGGATCGCTAATTAGAGTAATGAACCAATTGCTATCAGAGTTTGAGAAAATATGAATGGAGAAAGTGTAAAAAAGCATGCTTCGGGGAATTCTTTTAGCACCAAAGTGTGGATTTTAATTGGATAGCTTTATGTTCATCTTGTTAGGGGATCTTGAAGAAAGGCGATTTCTATCATCTAATGGGAACTCCAAAGTCCTTTCACTTATCATCTAAGTCTTGTCATCCAACAATATGTACGGTTCATCACGTGCTTTCTCACTTTTAGCTTCCTTTCTCCTTTAAATATGTGAACTCTAGTGTAGCCAATAAATCAAACCTCTGGAATTTGTACTTTCTATATCTAGTGACAAGCTCTCATTCCCTATTAGATACATTTCATTGATGATCTTAGTAGATTTTCTTTTGGAAAGCGCTTTCATTTTTAACTCATTTTTCTTTTCTTGTTTTGTTGGTGGCTGTGTTTCAGGATTCAAGCATTTGAAATTATGGCAATTGCTGTCGTAGGGAACAACCTCATATGTTTGTCTTTTCAGCCTTCAGACTTTTACTGCATGTCTGTCTTCAATTAGTTGGGTTTCCGGTGGTGCTGTGTAGCTTATAATTTTCTACTATCATTTCGAATTATCTGCCATAGTGTTCTTGCACCTGCCAGTTATGACAAAAATCTGGATTGCATGTGGTCGTATTACTGAAGAAGTCTTCCGATTCAAAGCCTAAACAATTTGGGATATAAGATTTTCCGCTTTGTTATGAACATATGGTGCATTAGTGATGTATAATTTCCATTATTGGATGGTATTAACGAGATGGTCGTTCATTTGTTTGACAGGTTTCCTTTGTTTGTGCAGCTATGACTTAAATAGTACCTAACCATCCCATTTTATAGGCTATTTGTTGGATGATTAGAATATTTGATTTGTGTGTTTTTGAAGTGTGGTCCATTGTAGCGAAATGACACACTGTACAGATGGAGTACAAAAGCCTTGCGAGCATACAGGTTTGGATGTTAAATCATTATTTGGATGCTCATTTCAGGTTTTGGTTTGTATCAGCATACAGGTTTGAAACGATTGTTTTGGTTGTTTTACATGTCACAGCCACTTAGAACACAATGAATGGTGATTTAGAGTGTGAGCTAATTTTAACTGCTAACTGGTGCTGATGCCTTTTACTACTACACAGCTCACCAAAGATCGACATAAGAAACCAATCCCTTGGAAACAATGGCAATCATTGGCAACAAGGAGATCATTGACATTAACCAGGGTATGTCACCTTTTCTTTTCTTTTTTTTAAAAAACTTTTCGATGAGAAAGAATTTCACTGTGGCTACGGATTTAAACCATAGTAAAATTTTCAAGATCTAGGTGCCAATGGCTACGGTCGCTGTATTCTACGGATTTTAACCGTAGCTTCTGAGTATGTAGCGGCGGCCAACACAACTGTCAGCAAAGGTCCTGACTACCGGTAAAGCCTTTACCGACTGAGGCTTTACCGGCCGTTAGGTGATCGCGGGCAAAGTATTTACCGGCGATCAGGCGGTTTTGATCGCCGGTAAAGTCTATTTTTCTTGTAGTGCATGTATTAATTAATTATTTTTTATTTAAAAAGGGCTCTAACAAACTAAATCCATTCCATGTATTAATTAATTATTTTTTATTTAAAAGAGCTCTGACAAGGCGAGTAACTCTGGTTGGACACGAAATCCCACCAAATCGAGTTGACTCGGGCCTACATTTTGACGATAGAAGAGGCGTCTACCGTGGGACCCACTTGAACGGCCGCTTGGATCTCTTACACGCTCTCCAATGGAGGGAACTTAATAAAGAACGTTCATCGTTTTCCCACGCATGCACCTAGTAAATGCGCACTTATATCACGTAGCATGGCCATGCGAACGTCACCCAATCCTCGGAAGGCCAACCGTTGTAGAGAAAAATAAGGATTTCCAGCGAAAGTAGGATTGAGTATACGCATGCACACATCTATTGCATACCTGACCCGCTTGCACTCCAAATTAAACCGTCCAAATCGTGGGCCCCAGTAAATCTGTTTCATAACTCGAAAACTAGACTGAATCTATAATCCATGCATATTGGATATTTTTGGACTTCAATTGGACGGTTAGAATGAAGCATCACCAATCATCACAATTCAATATATAAATGCCCGTAGTCGTAGGTCTGGATGGTATAATCAATCTTATTTTAGGTGGAGGATTCATACCATCGATATAACTATGTGGACGGTTGTTGAGACTCAAATATTGCATAATTTTCTCCATTTATATCTTGGTTTTATGAACATAAATCATCTTAATATTCTATTTTACTCATGTATGTGTTGCAAGTTGAATTTAAGAGCTTAAATTGAAAAAGGTGTTAAAAAGTAAGAATTTGATGCTCAAATTCACCAAGGCATGAGATGGATCTTAGGAGATTAAGATTGAAGAATTCACATGCCAAAGATCCAAGAAAACCAAGCGAGGAATGAAGAGAATCGAAGATTTGAAGTGAAGAATCCTGAAATCACCTTAAAAAAGTGTATTCTGAAGCTGTGAAGTTTATTTTGGAAAACTGTGCAGCAGGAAGTCTGTTTTAAACGAACTATGCAGCGAGAAGTCTATTTTGGAAAAATACGTATATTTGAGGCGTTTTTTAGGGTTTTCAACTTTGTACGAAAATTGGAGTTCCTACTTATAAACAAGGCTTCCTAGGGCATTCTAAAGCATCATTAGAAGCATTCAAGAGCAATATTTAGGGTTTTTTTAAAGAGTTTTTAGTTTTATTAAAGCTTTATAAGTCGTTTCTTTCCTTTTAGATCTTTTCTATTTGCAATTTTTCTTCTTTCTTTCTTGTTGCTTTTTATTTCTACAATTTAATTATGTTTTTCTAAGTTCCCTCTAGCCCAAGCTAGAAGGGAAGCACATGGGTTTAATATTTCTTTAAGTTATGATAATTAATTATTTTAATGATGAGAAGAATGGTGTATGCATGTTATATGTTATTTAGGTTTGGTTTTTTTTATCCTTTTGTAAGATCCATATGTTTCCATCATATGAGATCCATATTGATGGATAGGCGTAACCTAAATTAATCAGATTTCCTAGATAGGAGATGTTCTCAACCTGTTATATTTCTTTGATATTCATTATCCTATAGATATTGAATACTTAAAATCACTGGCGCTTGAGAATATATGTCAATGGTGCAAATCCATTATTTTCTAATCTTTTATATCATTTATTAAAATATTTAAAGTGTTTTATTTTCCGATTAGGCTGACCATAGTGCTCAGATCCTAGTTGTGTTATCCAAGTCATCATGATTTTGGAACATTAACCTATGTGTGGAACTTTGAAGCTTGGGTGTTTTTTATTCAATTGAATTACATCCATTCAAAAATCTAAAAATCAAATCATTAGTTTAGTTTTTATTACTTAGTTTGTTTTGCATTTGATTTTTTTCCTTCTCGCAATTCATCTCCCTGTGGGATCGACCCTGTATTCACAGGATATTACTTATGAACCTCTGCACTTGGAGGCAAGCAATCAAGTTTTTGGCGTCGTTGCCGGGGAGAGACTGAGATAGATCAGATCTGTGCAAGATAGCTAAGGTAAGTTTTCTTCTAAACTCTCCAGATTTTCTATAGATTTATTTTTTATTTTTTATTTTTTATTTTTTTTCTTATTTTCTTTTTTCTTTGAAAATAAATTCAGTTGAGTCTTTCAAGCACTAACTATGACATAAGGTTGCCCTGCTTGGGATTTTATCACCCAAGTGCTATGGTTGTCCTATAGTTGCTGTTTGATCACAAAGATCATCCGCTGAATCTATTTTCCATATTAGCATAGTTTAATTTCTGCATTAGTTTTACTTTTATTTATTTATTTTTTAATTTTTTTTTGTGGACTGAACCCTCATGGTCGGCTCTGCCACCTGGGTTGTTGATTTATTTTGCTTTGTGGATTGAACCCTCATGGTCGGCTCTGCCACCTGGGTTGTTGATTTATTTTGCTTTGTGGACTGAACCCTCATGGTCGGCTCTGCCACCTGGGTTGTTGATTTATTTTGCTTTGTGGACTGAACCCTCATGGTCGGCTCTGCCACCTGGGTTGTTGATTTATTTTGCTTTGTGGATTGAACCCTCATGGTTGGCCCTGCCACCTGGGTTGTTGATTTAAGTTTTTATTTTTATTTTAAGTATCATACTTGCGATTTGAATTAGTGATATTTGTTGTATGGTGTAGATGGTTTATGTCCCGTTGGAGTAGGGATCAAAACAATCGACTCTCCTCTGAAGGGGGACTAGTTCCAGGCCTTGATCATTCACTTAAAAGAGGCACTCAACATCACTTGGATTCCATGGCAGACCCAGTTGATAATCCAAATCCAAATCTGCCAGATCCAACTATAAATCAAAATAATCCTCCTCTTGAGGATGAAAATGAAGTTCATAGGAATGTGTTAAATCAACCACGAACTTTACGTGAACATTTACACCCTGAGAGATCAACTTTACCATCTTGTATAGTGTTCCCTGCTCACACAGGGAATATTAATTTTAAACCAGGTGTGATTCAATTAATTCCTAAATTTCATGGCTTAGATTCTGAAAGCCCCTACTTGCACTTCAAGGACTTTGAGGAAGTAATTGCAACGTTACAAGTAAACAATGACAATAGAGATGTACTTAAGCTTAGGTTATTCTCATTTTCTCTAAAGGATCGGGCCAAAGCATGGCTTAACTCTCTAAGACCTAATACCATCACTTCATGGCAAGCCTTAAGTAGAGAGGTTTTGAAAAAATTCTTTCCCGAGCACAAAATAAATGCACTAAAACAAGAAATCATGTCATTCTCCCAAAAGGGGAATGAACTATTTTTTCAAGCTTGGGAGTGCTTCAAAGACATTCTAATTACTTGTCCATATCATGGTTATGAATCATGGCACGTGATTGATGCTTTCCGAAAGGGGCTCACCATGGATACCCGTCAGTTCATAGAGATGATGTGTGGTGGAACCTTTCTTGACAAAGATCATAATGAGGCTTGGGATTTTCTAGATATGTTAGCAGAGAATACTCAGACATGGGATGTCTCTGCTAAATCAGATCAAACTAGACCCATTTCTAGAGAGAAAGCGGGAATGTATGTCCTAAGAGAGGAAGACGACCTTAATGCAAAATTCGGTGCGTTGGCTAGAAAGGTCGAAGCCTTGGAAATTAGGAAGGTTGATATAGTTAAAGCAAACACTTCCTTAGGTAATTTTTGTAGCATTTATGGTGGTACAGACCATGACACAAAGGATTGTCCAATAATTTCAGTTGTACAAAATATCACGCATGAGCATGATCAAGCAAATGCTATAAATAATTATCAAAGGTCAGTTATGCAACCATTGGGAAACACGTACAATCCAAATTGGCGTAACCATCCTAATCTTAGTTGGAGGAATGGACCACAAATTAATGTGCCCAATGCACCTCAAATGCCTCCACAAAATAACTTCTTTAGGGCACCTAACAATACATCATATGTGCCCCCGCCAAAGCGATCATCTGTGGTGGATGCATTGACCACATTCATGAACTCTCAAGCTCAAATGAATCAGTCTCTAATCCAATCAAATCAGGAATTAAAGATAGCTGTGGCTAGGATTGAGACTCAACTAAATGCTAGGGAAAAAGGCACCCTTCCTTCTCAACCTGTGTCAAACCCTCGAAACATACATTTCATTGGAGACTCAAATCCAAGTGAGCTACATCATGAACAAGCTAAGGCCATCATTACCTTGAGAAGTGGAAAAGAGGTCGATAACAAGATAATGCAACCGGTAGAAATACCGGAGGATGAGCCACTGTCTTAAGAAAATGATGAACCGGCTGTGGTTCAAGAGCCGCAACAACAAAAGGATAAAGAGACTAAGTCATATGAGCCTCCAGTTCCGTTCCCATCTAGACTTCGAAATCCAACTGTCCCCATGAAATATCAAGAGGTGTTGGATGTGCTCCAAAAGGTTACTGTCAATATTCCTCTACTTGATGCCATTAGACAAATTTCATCATATGCTAAATATCTCAAGAACTTGTGCACTGTAAAAAAGAAATTAAATGTGCACAAAAAGGCCTTCCTTACTGAGAAAGTGAGCGATATCATTCAACAAAGGGTTGTACCCAAATACAAAGACCCGGGAAGTCCCACTATTCCTTGTATTATTGGGAATTTTCAAATTAAACATGCTTTGTTAGATTTGGTTGCAAGTGTCAACTTAGTACCTTATTCAGTTTACAAACAAATGGGGTTAGACGAGCTTAAACCAACTACAATTACACTCCAACTCGCTGACCGCTCTATTAAGGTACCAAGGGGAATTTTAGAGGACGTGCTAGTCCAAGTGGAGAAATTCTACTTCCCCGTAGATTTTATTGTACTAGACACTGAACCATGTGTAAATGCTAGCGCTCAAGTTCCCATCATTTTAGGCCGCCCATTCCTAGCAACTTCAAATGCAATCATAAATTGCAGGAATGGAATGATGAACTTGTCTTTTGGTAACATGACTCTAGAGCTAAATATTTTCAATCTATGTAAGCAGCCCATTGATAATAATGAGATCCATGAGTTGAATTTCATGGACTGCTTGATAGAAGAAGAGGAATTAGAACCTAGTCTGACTGATGAATTGATTCAAGTCATTGGAGACTTGAAAAATTTTGATTTAGAAAAAGTGCTTGCTGAAATTTCTGATGATAATGAGAGCACTACCACCCAGGACATTGGTATGTGCCAATGGAGACCGCGCACTCAAATCCTATCTATCGAGGACTTGCGACCTCTACCATCACCAACCAATGTTCCAAAGCTTGATTTAAAACTACTGCCAAATGAGCTTAAGTATGTATACTTAGGTGAAAATAAAACTTATCCTGTGGTGATCTCTTCCATTTTAGAGAAGGATCAAGAGATTAAATTATTGAAAGTTCTAAGGGACCACAAAGGAACCTTGGGCTGGACCATTTCTGACATCAAGGGTATAAGCCCTTCGATTTGCACCCATCGGATCCATCTCGATGATGACGCCAAACCAATTAGACAACCTCAAAGGCGTCTCAATCCAAACATGATGGAAGTTGTAAAAAATGAGGTGATCAAATTATTGGATGTGGGAATCATCTACCCAATATCCGATAGTGTTTGGGTGAGTCCAACTCAAGTAGTCCCAAAGAAATCTGGAATAACTATTGTGCAGAATTCTAATAATTAACTCATACTAACACGTGTCACCACTGGTTGGCGTGTTTGCATTGACTATAGAAAATTGAACCAAGTCACAAAGAATGACCATTTCCCTCTACCATTCATTGATCAAGTTTTAGAGAGGGTAGCAGGTCACTCCTTTTATAGTTTTCTTGATGGATATTCTGGATATAACAAAATAGAGATAGCCCTTGAAGACCAGGAGAAAACCACGTTCACTTGTCCATTTGGCACGTTTGCTTTCAAACGGATGCCATTTGGATTGTGTAACGCCTCAGCAACTTTCCAACGGTGTATGTTAAGTATTTTTTCAAATATGGTTGGGAAGTTTCTTGAGGTTTTCATGGACGACTTCTCTGTATTTGGGAGTAGTTTTGAGGAATGCCTCAACAATTTATCTCTTGTCTTGTCTAGGTGTGAAGACAAACACCTTGTCTTAAATTGAGAGAAATGTCATTTCATGGTTCAAAAGGGAATTGTTTTGGGCCATGTTATCTCCAAAAATGGAATCGAGGTAGATCGCTCAAAACTCGACATTATAGCTAATCTACCTGTCCCCCGAACTGTTAGAGATATTAGATCACTTATAGGGCATGCTGGTTTTTATAGAAGATTCATCAAGGACTTTAGTGTCATTATTATACCCTTGACTAATCTTCTTTAAAAGGATGTTCCATTTAAGTGGACAGATGAGTGTGCAAGTGCCTTTAATAAAATTAAATCATCCCTTACCACTGCACCTATCATGCGTCCACCAGATTGGACACTTCCTTTTGAACTAATGTGCGATGCAAGTGATTATGCCATAGGGGCTGTTTTGGGCCAAAGGAAAGATAAACGGCCCTACGTTATTCACTATGCGAGTAGAACTCTAAACTCGGCCCAAGTGAACTACTCAACAACTGAAAAAGAGTTACTTGTAGTAGTTTTTGCTTTGGAAAAGTTTAGGTCCTACTTGCTGGTATCCAAAGTGGTCATTTTTACGAATCACTCGGCTTTGAAATATTTGTTATCTAAGAAGGATGCAAAGCCGAGACTTTTGAGATGGATCCTCCTACTCTAAGAATTTGACTTAGAGATAAAAGATAAGAAAGGAGTAGAAAACGTAGTGGCCGATCACCTTTCTAGATTGATGTTAGATGATTCCACTAAGGAGATACATATCCAGGACACTTTTCCTGATGAACAATTATTTGCGATCTCTAAATTACCTTGGTATGCGGATATAGTGAACTATCTTGTAACGGGAAAAATGCCATATCATTGAAAGTTACAAGATAGGAAGCGTTTTGAAACCGAGGTTAGGAACTTCTTCTGGGATGACCCGTATTTATATAAATATGGGACTGATCAAATTTTTAGACGTTGTTCAAAAGTTTAGTCCTGGATCTCTTTGCATGAAATGAGCTCACAAAACGGATGAACAGGATGAATTCCTTAAAAACATCACGGTAGGACCACCTAAGTTTCCAACACAGGAAATTTATGCGAAAGGCTTGCGAAGGAAATCAGCGTCCGTTCACGTCCTGTTAGAATTCCAGTAATCGGATTGCTGAGTCACTAATTAGTAGGCTTTCATCGTACCTAGTAAACTCTGCTGAGCCCATTGTAAATGTATTAGTATATCCATGCGGTCCATCCGTTTTTCCAGATCATTTTAGGGGTTGAGCCCAAAACTAAATCATATCCAAAGCTGAAGTGGACCACACCACAAGAATCAATTTTAATAATGATTTTCCACCGTTTTTAAAATTGTGATAAACTAGCATAAGAGTCCAGTCAATCCTTTCAAATCCTCCTCTGGCATTAGTAAACGTCTATAATTATAAATAGTGCCAAAACCCTGACTGTAAATGCCTGTAAAACAACAACCTCAGACCATGGCAACGAAGCTGAGCTTGAAGCTTCTGGTGGACAAGAAATCCAACAAAGTCCTGTTCGCGGAAGCAGGAAAAGAATTCATTGATTTTCTCTTCAATCTCCTTACATTACCCCTCGGCTCTGTAACAAAGCTGCTGACAAGAGGACGCATGGTTGGATGCATAGGAAGACTGTATGGAAGTGTAGAAAATCTAAGTGGCGCTTACATACAACCCAACCAAAACAAAAAAGACCTTCTCAATCCTAAGACCTCATCACCCCAAAAAGGCAAAAATCCTCCTCTTTTCTTACAAAATGTCACTTCAACAGCAAGAAAGAAGCTCTACGTGTGCACCAGTTGCAGCCACCAAAAACGGTATTATACGGATGTTAATGGCACGCTGTGCCGCAACTGCAAGCATAGGATGTCTACTGAGATAACCTATGTTGGTTCTGTAAATGTAGCAGTTGGATCGGATGGTGATGAAGGTGGATATGTGAAAGCTGGGGTGATTTATATGGTGATGGATGATTTGGTGGTGACGCCCATGTCCACCATTTCTTCAATTACTCTACTCAACAATTTCAAAAATAAGGAAGTGGGTGAGAAGGTGGTGAAAGTGGGCATGGATGAGGTATGTGTATTAACTGTCCACTTCCTTTTTTTAGTACCCTTATGCATGTTTCTTACGTTTAGAATATATGTATGAAATTTTAACTTGTTTGGAATCACGGAATTGTTGTTAGGGTGGGCCATAGTATCTAAAACCATGTGAAGACATGCCTGATATATATATATATATATATATATATATATATATATATATATATATATATATATATATATATATAACACTTGGTGGGGTCCACCTGAGTTTTGGATGAGTCTGAAACTTTGTTTGACCCCTCATCCAAGTGGGACACACAATGATTGATATGTATTTGTGAACCACATACAATGGATGATATAAATTTGTGAACGACATCTAGGTGGGCCCAATAAATAATTATGAATATTTTATTGGAAGGGTTACTCCTCTCAACTATTGAATGTGGTGTGGCCCACCCAAGTCATGGATTAACTTGATTTTTAAGCCCGTGGCCCACCATGGAATGATGCATCCAACTGATGTGTTAGATGTTTGACACATCACAGTGGGTCCCACACAGCTCGACCTCATTGGAAGTTCCCATGAGGTCGACCTCAGTGTACTATTTCCCATATATATTTCCTATGTGTGGGCCTTACCGTGATGTGGAGCAGGCATCAACATTGTGCATTTGATAGGTCCCCTGTAAGTTATGAGATATCCTTGATGTAGATCAGACATCAACACTGTGCATTTGATGGGTTCCCATTGGGTTATGGGATATCTCGAAAATTAACTGTATATAGAACTTATATTGGCCGTGCCATTTAAAATCATATGAAGAGATGCTTAAAATATCTAAAAATCTTTTGGATACAGTTGAAGCTTGGCCTGACCGCTCATCCATGTAAGGCACACAATAGATATGCTAGATTTGTAAGCCACATATTGGTGGCCCAAATAAACAATCATAAATGTTTTAATGGGTTGTTAACCCTTCTCAATTGTCTAATGGGTGCACTGTTGATGTCCGATCCCTTTGTGCATATATGCTCAACTAACGCCCAGTTTGGACGGAACTTGTGCAAACTTTTTGAGAACTCATCATACCTGATGTGAGTCCAAAATCTGAACGGTCCACATGATGCATCACCACATGAAACCCCCAGTGCCCAACTTTTACTATGATCTAAAACTTTGGTGGGCTATGGAGAAAGAAAACAGTTTCCTCCCTTGATTTGCATCTCTCTTTTCTATAGCCTACCAGAGTCTTAGATCAGGGTGAATATTGATCCCTTGGGGTTTCATGGGATGCCACATCACATGAACCTTTCGGATCAGACACCCATGACACTTGTGCAATCATCCTCAAAAATTGGGTTGCCATTGGTTGTCAAAAACCTACAAATATTGCAATATCCTAGATCACAATTCAAGGATGAGTGAACAGTGAACCTGATTTCCCTTAGAGAGAAGGATGTAATTTCAAATTTTCAATACTCTTTTCATTTCCTTATACTAGTTTGTTTCGTTGATTTTGCTAGGGTTTGGCATTACTTAAGGCTTCCTTGAAGTCGAAGACTGTGCTCACGGATGTATTCCTTGGAAAAGCTGGTGTAGTTTAGTCGTCTAGAGTCTATATTTCTTATCTGTGTGTCTGCGCACACTTTATCTATTCATGACTTGGACTTTAGTCATGACAAACTAAAACACTTCTTACTCCTTTTTTACATTTCTATTACAATTGGTATTTTGATCGATCTCTTGGTGAACTTTCAATGCTTTCATATATTTATTTTGATAATATTGTTGTTATATCTAATGTCTTAATATCTAAAATATAGTTGATAGCATTTATGGAATTTTTTTTGTGTCGACGAATGATACATCTCCCTCACAATCACACACGAGTGCACATGCCCTTGCTGCGAATGAGGATGAGTGCAATGGCTGCGTTTCAAATGCCTTGTTGCTTCCAGACCTTCCATCTTTGGTTTCTATCTGTGAATTGGCCATGGTTGAAAATTACGTCCATCAAGCTATTGCTGCTAAGGTATTATTCCTTCGGGTTTGATCCATGTTTAAATAATGATTTTTCTATCTATGTGATTTTAGCTGTGGACTATATCAAGCATTACCCATTACTTTGATGTTTTGGATCTCTTAACAGTGCCTCCTGCCACAAGAATTTATAGTTTTCAAATGATATTACAGTACTACTTCCTTATCAATGACCACATTAGGGGTCACATCATGATGCATACGTGAAATCCTCTTAGTTTTTTTACACACATCCATACCAACACCATAGTCGCCACATGAACCGATGACCTCTATCAGATAAAATAGTTCATGACCTGCATATGCTCTATTGGCCTAGCTGACTCGGCGGTTTCAAGATGCCCTCAATCTATTAGTCTATTTGTGTGATCGTTCTAATTGTGAGTAAATATCACGTGCATGTTGTTTCCTCCCTTTTGAATGTATTGGATTTTCTATGATACTCTGGCGGAAGATGGATAATACGCAGGCACTTATTAATTGTACATATGGTAAGAATTTGGGTTGCTCTCCATCCATTGGATTTAAAACTACAACATTCGAATTTCTTCAAATGAGTCTCAACCAATCTAATCTAATCATTGTATTGTGAATCTACCACACTAGGATTCCTGTTGCTTTATTTGAGGTATTGTATGCCACGCGAATAGGTTCTAAGTAATCACGTATCAAGCGTAATTGTGAACTGCATATAACTCCGGAGCACGAGTGTGGATTGTCTGTGTTGAATGCACAGGAAAATTCAGTGTCATCTGTTACTCTCTGTACACATCATCTTCAATTACTCTACTAGTAAAATATAGAACGGATTTCTCTTTCAAATAGATTACTTACAACAAAGCAAGACTTTTTAACGTTTGGAACTTCTTTGCCCCACAATGATTTATGTTTTAGATCCACACTTTCCATCAAAATTTACTGATAATTATAGAGCATGAAGCTAAAATGAGGCATATTCAAACCTCAAGTGTAATTCGCAACAAAAAGTAGTCTGGATTGAATCACTACAGATGAAACCTTCTTAGATCCACTGTGAAGATTATTTGCCATCTAACCCGTTCATAACGCCACACATACATGAATGAAGGGAAAGCACAAATATCAACTTGATTAGACCCTTCTATTGATCCAAGAGCCTTCTATATATTTGCCTTGTTTTTTTGCCTCATTCCATACAATGGTACGGAGAATTGATGGATGGTGTAGATCTAATACATATGTCATTATGGGCCATGGAAGTTCTCTTGCACAAAACATCAAGCAACTTAATTTATGAGGCCTAAAATTTATGTGAGCCCCATGATGATGTAGTTATTAGATCCACACTATCCTCCAAAAACAATGGGTGACGGCTCCTACACATCAATACGTATGAATTTAATTTGTTCTTTATTGACAATTTTCAATTTTAAAATGCAGCCTCAACTATTTTCCTTATATGCAATGCTCACGTACAACCAAATATACAACAGGTTTCTTCGTGGACCGTGCATATATCTAAAATCATATTGATCAAAGAATCCTATAAATTTAATCAATGACTATCAAATGGATGGAAAAGGTAAAATAGTAAGTGATCCAAATTTGAAGGAAAATTGGTGTAGCTAATATTAATTTCTAAAATTTCAGATAGATTTGGACAATGTAGATTGCTGTACAAACTATAATATGTGTATGTTTAAAGACTTGTTGACATTTTGTAAATGGTCAGTCAAGCACCTAACCCCCAAGTAGGGTTGTTAATGGGCGGGCTTTGATTGGACCCTAGTCAATCCTCAATCCTAGCCTAGCCAGCATGGTAGTATCTTAATTAGCACAAATCAGGTCGGACTTGTGATAGTCCAAAATGGACCAACCTGAGACCAGCTTTGTAAGTTAATTATTCACCCATCTTGAGTTGGGTGCTAGCCATATCCTTAGGAGGTGTTAATTGGTGCGTGTACTTAAGTGAGATTAAGTGGGATGGAATTGCAACGAAGATAATAATCATGGAACATTAGGGATTATAGTTGGACTTAGATGTACACAGCAAACCTTTCTTGTTTGGGATGTAAATTTTCTTGACAGTGGTATGGGACAACTTCATACGTGTGCTTGGGACATGCTCAGCAGCATAGTGCAACCATTTGCAAGTTCCTATGTGGATTGCTAGGTGTGGCCCATACTGATGTTAGAGAATAATACACCCCATTCATCCGATTTATTATATCATTTTAGGAGATGTAACAAAAAATTGTGGTGGATCTAAAACTCAAGTGAGTCATGCGAGAGGGAATATTGGAAGAGTTTCCCACCATTGAAACCTTCCTGGACTCCACCTTGATGTTTATATGCATGCCAACCAAACCATTTATATGCCATCGAAACCAAGCCCGATATGAAACTTTTGTGGCCATATTAATGTTTCAACGGTGGTCACTGAATTCCCACGGTTTCCTCTCATGCGGCACACTCAAGTTTTGGATCCCCCTCATTTTTTGTTACATGTCTTAAAATGATCTTGCAAAATGGATTGATGGAGTCGATTCCTCACAAACATCACAATGGGGCCCACCTAGCATCCCTTTGTAGGAATATCATGCTTAAAGGTTTTCACGCGAACCTGCATCCCAAATCCAAGAGGAATACACTGTATCCCAACTCCAGCCAGCACAACGCTTGCATGGTTTCCAATGTTTGAATTCGTCAATTAAGGAACATGATGTGTAAACGCTCATTTTGGTTCCCAATGCTGGATTGTAACTATAATCCATCCTAATCTCACTCAAGTCCTTGCACTAAACACCCACTTAACTTATTACTTTATATAATGCTATGGGTAAAAATGGATTGACCTAAGGCAACCAATATAAGAGAATATCGACCCTATTAAGGTAACCCGGGTCACATGATTGAGCATGACCTCCACGAACAACTCGACGACCTGACCACAAGCGGAGAGTCCCGCTGCTACTGAGTTCTCGTTGCTATGATCAGCGAGTTACTATACGGGTTAATTTGGTTCCAGCCGAACATTTAACTCTTAAAAGCAAACATCAGGATGACATCAAACCTTAGACCCACAGCTTGACCTTAGCTGGTTGGGCTCGACTATCTAGTACCGTTTTTTTAAGGTCCGACCATATGTCTTTATCATAGGAATCGTTGCGGGATCTCTGCCGAAGATCTCGGAAGACAATTGTGTTACACACCTACCAAATGAGGAAATTCTCCGTCTATGAAACTCACCTCAAGGCTATAAATAGAGGCTCAATATACAAAGAAAGGTATACACTAAAATCCTAACGTAAATAAACCCAGATTCCCTGTTTAACTTTGGCATTGGAGGGTCCCCTTTACTTGTGCAAGGAATCGAAGGCCTATTTAGGACGATTAGAAATCTGCATCAACATTTAAAATTGTTATTTAAAGCCTAATAATAAAATATTATTTGCTATTTAAAATAAAATTAGATTCTAAGAAAATATTAATTACCATGAATGAGATATTTAATTTTCTTCAATCATTAAGTATTTAAAATGTACATTGAAAAAAAGGTTTGAAGTTTTAACTAATACCCTTGAAATGTGCCAAGCTAGGCTGGATATATAGGCAAGTTGATGAGCCTTTATAGACACCGAAGTCCAGCACAATTTAGTATGGTCCCTTTTTATTTTTGATTTCCAATATAAATGCAAAGTACATAGTATACATTATTTATATTAGGTAAATATTGTTTAATTTTAGTTTTCATTATTTTTACTTAACACTGTTTGAAATTTTTTTAAAATTGAGAAAATATGCAAAATAATGATATATTCTGGCGGTTATTTTTTTTTTTTTAATGTTTCCACTGAATATAATATGTACTCGTTCGGTTATTCATGGAAGCGGTTTGGCTAGTGACGTTGCCCCCAGGTAGGTGGCCAGTGGTTGCTGTTATGTGGACCCCACCATGATCTATGTATTTTATCCATGCTGTCCATTCATTTTGAAATATAATTTTAGGGCTTTATACAAAAAATGAGTAAGATGTAAATCATATGTGGACTACACCATGGGAAAACATTTGTGATTGAATGTCCACCATTAAAAACCTCCCAGGGCCCACTGTAATGGTTGTTTGACATCTAACCAATCGATTAGGTCATACACACACAGATGAACAGTATATATATATATATATATCAGCTTGATCCAAAACTTCAATGGGCTCTGATAAGTTTTTAATGCTTGGAGTTCAATCGACAATTTGCGGTCCACTTGAGATTTGTATCAACCTAATTTTTCGGCTGATACCATAAAATGATATGAAAGAATGGATGAAACAAAAACACCATGATGGGTCCCACAGAGCACCGACCACTAGCCATTGGCTGGTGGCAGAGTGAGCAGCCGATCCGTTTCCGTGATTCAGCATATCCAACTAAGGCCCAAGCATGTCAACTGACTCCGTCCATGAGAGACCTTGCTAACGGACGCTGGTGGGGATAGACGGTGATGTGCGTGTCTAATCCACACCGTCCATCTATGTTTCAAGACTGTTTTACATAATTGGTCCAATTTGAGCCATATCTAAATCGCAAGCAACTCAATAAATAAATAAAAAGTAGTGGGTATTATAAGCCTACCATAAAATACTTACTGGGGGCTAACAACCCTTTCAAATGGTGCTGGTATTCATGTTTTCCCAAGATTCACATCTGTGTGAACGGATCTGGTATAGACATCAAGGTGGGTCCCACTGCACGAATGAAGGTGTGCATTTGAAAAGGTGGTCCTTGGGACTACTGTGTACTTTTCAAATGTCTTTCAAAAGAGAAATTTACGACTGTGGACCCACCTTTTATCCAGTGGTTTTTTTGAAGCAATACAAACTTTGAATACGCACTTGGACCTCCTCGTACGGCCACCAACTTTGAGGACGAAAATACCCGTCTTCCTCTGGCTGGCGTGCAGAGACGAGCGCTTCCCCTGGCTGGCGTGCAGAGACGAGCGCTGACGACAGTCCGGGCGATGGGAACTCAGGTGGGGCCCACTGTGATGTTTGTGAGAAATCCTCCCCATCTAAGTTCATTCATAGGGTCACAAAGACCTGGATGAACTGGGAAAACAAATTTCATAATGATCCAAAACTTTCGTAACCCCTAAATGGGTTTCAATGGTAGACGTTCAATTACCCACTGCCATTTACAGTGTGGTCCACTTGACAGCTAGATTTGTCTTATTTTTCATCTCAAGCATTAATACGAGTTCTCCAAATAGATGGACGGTTTTGATATAACACATACCTCATATTGGGACCCACAAAAATCGGTGGGGATTAAAATGGGGAAGAAAGAAAGAAAAAAAGGAGCCACTGAGTTGGGGTCGACCGGGTCAGAGCTGGGCTATGGCTACGGATTATAACCGTAGCCATAACTGTAATGCTATGCACCTTTTTCTCTTTTTTATTTTATTTTTATTTTTTTTATTTTTTACATGAAGAACTTTTTCTCCCTTACATTTTTCTCTAATACATAATTATGTAAATATGTATATATAAGTATATAAAAATATTTTTCTATCTTTTAATTCATTTCTTTGTCTATTTATTTAACAAGCATATTTCCTAAACTAGAATTTTTTTTTTTCTTTTTTTTTTTACACATGCACTCACACTTGAGGAATTTCACCACGTATGGATACTCAAATGCTTGACTGGGTGTTGAAACTCATAAGAGTCTACCACCCGAGCAAGAGTAAGAATCCTAAACTAGAATGATTTACTTACAGGGAAAATTTTGGAAAAAATTTAATTCATGGTGCGACCCTTTAGACGACTGGCCTGGATCACCAAACCATGCGTCACAGTTGAATAAACTCAAGACCCAAGAGTACTATTCATATTATCTTGTCAACGATCATATCATTCCTCTCCAAGTTTTACTGTTGACTTTGATTTTCATGTTTATTTGAATAGGTAGGAAACCATTATGAACTCACAATCATACGGTTAATTAAAAATGTGAAAGCAATGAAGAAAATTAAAGAACACAATTATTTATGTAGTTTGTCATGAAAGTGATTATGAGATTATCACGTAGAGTTAACCATATAAAGATTACGAGTAAAAGCTGTGAACGCGTCATTTTTTGTGTTCTCAAACCCTATTTCAATTGGGAGCAGAAAGAAAGGTTCAGACCCCAAAAACTCCAAAACAAAAGTTTCATCCAAACAAGGAAACTATATGGTTTATACATGACGAAATTACCCATGAAAATTAACGAGGCAAGCATGAAAATGAGTGGGGTAAACTGAAATATAAGCGGGGCAAACTAGAAAAACAGCGGGACAAACTAGAAAAACAACAGGGCAAACTGAAGTATGAGTGGGGCAAACTAAAAAAACAGCAGGGCAAACTGAAATATGAGCGGGACAAACTAGAAAAACAGCGGGGCAAACTGAAATATGAGCAGGGCAAACTAGAAAATTAGCAGTGAAAAATGAAAATGAGCGGGGGAAACAAGAAAATGAGCGGGGGAAACATGAAAATGAGAGGGAAAAACTAGAATATTAGTGGAGAAAACATGAAAATGAGTGGGGCAAGCAAGAAAATGAGCGGGGCAAACTAGAAAATCAGCGGGGCAAACTGAAATATGAGCGGGACAAACTAGAAAATCAGCGCGGCAAACATGAAAATCAGCGGGGCAAGCATGAAAATGAGTGGGTCAAGCATGAAAATGAGCGGGTCAAGCGTATGAATCGTCATTTTTGCAAACACAATTTTGCTATTTGCCTGTGTCATATATAATTATTACACCTACATATGAATCGCCATGCTGACAGTGTATAACAATAAAGCCCATTTTCTCTTCTTTTTTAGTGCAATACTAACTAAAATACGAAAATCTCACGATTTGTTACTGGACACTTTTGGTGTCCTACTCAAAGCTATTAAAAAAGGTTCAATGCCATCGACAAACCGTCAATGACATCAAAGTCCCATCGAGAAAATTTGAAAAATACATGTTTAGTCGCTAGATCATTTTGGTTAGTTTGATAACATCGAAGATGTTCGATGCCATCGAAGTATCATCGAATGTTTCATCGAACGATCGTGCGGGATTTATTTCCTATTTCGATTGTGATTCACCTAGATGCCATGTATATGTATGTATGTGTGTGTGTATATATATATATGTATATATGTATATATATATATATATATATATGTATATGTATATATATGTATATATATATATGGGTGTGATCATGAATATGGGGTATCAAGAGCTTTCTAATTCGTTCGTAGGGTTTCAAGCTTATAGCTTAGGTGATTCAAAACTTGTTCGAATTGGGTAATCTCTATCTCCTATAATTTTATTCTTTTATAGTGAATATATGTCGCTTTGTGCCTTGATACATCCTCAGTGGAAGTCAACTAACCAATGAATTGTTCTGCATCACCCAAAAATGTCTCCCACTTGCGAAAATTAAAAACTATGCATTCTGTACAAAGATGTGGACCACTGTAATCAAACCATTGTACAAGGACACCAACAAAGTGGATAGTCAAACACTATGGTTTGTATTCTTTTCACTACAGTACAACTCATACACATGATAAGGACACTACCTATTTCACGTGTATACCAATATTTAATACATAAGGAAAGGACTACATCTCGAACACATGCATCATGAATTTCTCCATCTTCTCTTATTCTAAGGCCATCTATACATTGTCACCTCCACCTCTCCTCACCCCAATACCATCAGAGAGCAACAGCACAAACTCATCCATTTCACTCACAACTGGGCCACCATAGGTCGGCCTCCTATACCTAAAATCCAACTCATGGAAGGGCAGCTTCCACCAAGCTGACACATAAAAATTCTCATCTAAAATGGAAGGGACCCCTCTATAAACCTCTAACCAATCTACTACTAATTTCACATAGTCATCTGTCACCATTTCTATTGTTTCTTTCACCTTCTCAACATAAAATCCCTCTTTGCTGATTTTCTAGTTTGCCCCGCTGATTTTCTAGTTTCCCCTAATGATTTTTCAGTTTCCCCTGCTGATTTTGTAGTTTGCCCCGCTGATTTTCTAGTTTACCCCGCTGATTTTCCAGTTTCTCTCGCTGATTTTCATGTTTCCCCCGCTGATTTTCTAGTTTGCCCCGGTGATTTTCTAGTTTGCCTCGCTGATTTTCTAGTATTCCCCGCTGATATTCTAGTTTGCCCCGCTGATTTTCTAGTACTCCCCGCTAATATTCTAATTTGCCCCGCTGATTTAGGTATGGGAACCTTGGGTTGGGTTGGGTCAAGGTTTAGGTATAGGAACCTTGGGTTGGGTTAAGGTTGAGCACCAACGCGAACTAACTCGCCCGACTTTCAGCCCTAATTTCATGTTTGCCTTGCTCAATTTCATGTTTGTCCCGTCGAATGTCTAGTTTGCCCCGCTCAATTTCATGTTTACCTCACTCAAGTTCATGTTTGCCCCGTCAAATTTCCAGTTTAACGGCGAAGTGATTGAAATTGACCACAAACTAAATGAAATGGATTTTCGACCATCGACCCGATGGAATCTTGGAAAATAACTAGGTTGGTTGGCTAAATTAGCATCTCCTACCCAAAATTATATATGGTAACTTAAGTAAATCATTCTAATTTAGGAGATATGCTTGTTAAATAAATAGATAAAGAAATGAATTAAAAGATAGAAAAATATTTTTATATACTTATATATACATATTTAGATATAAAATATATAACATAGTGAGCCTTTGAAAGTTTTTAATGAGTTTGGATGTTTTTAATTTTTAAGTTCTTGAGCTAAAATGAGTCAGCAAGTTAAGGACCTATATAGATTTACAGCCTAGATAGTATAAAACTGTATTTATGAATACCTTGTCCTAATAAAAAGCCAATGTAAAACAATCTCATACATAAATCTAAACAGCCCTTAAACAAATGGCGTGAATATACAACACATGCATCAAGGTAGCGAGGGGGTTGGATATAGGCGTGAAAAGATTTAAAACGTGAATCACAGCACACGTGAAACTCGACTCTTGTGTAGGATATAGGCGTCCATAAATAGATGGGTAAACCTATAAAATTTTGGACTCATTACTTAGGCCCAGTCTATTAAGTGGGCCACGCATGTACGATGAAAATGGACGGTTGGAACAGATCTCTCACACGTGTGCCACGCCGCCAAGCGTGCTGACGTTGATATCTTCTCTCTCATCTCGTGAATCGCCACAAGCATTTCTTTTTTCAGTTGCCGGTAGAGTCGGCTCTATCATAGTACAATACAGTACACTCCACCGTACACGTGGGAGGGAAGACAGTGGATTAAGACTGTCCACTCTCTCTTCCATGGATGGTCCATGGTTCAAAAATCACGAGGATCCGAAAATCCTAGCCATCACTTTCCCTTCTTACTGATAAATGTCTACACAGTCTTTGTTTATAACCGTCTATCTAGAGCCCACTAAATAGATGTCTCATAAAAACTATGTTATTTTTTTAACCAGAATCCTTTAATGACAGGGTCCAGTAGTTTGCCCCGCTCATAATATAGTTTACCCCGCTCATAATTCAGTTTGCCCCGCTCATAATGTAATTTGCCCCGCTGTTTTTCATGTTTTCCCCGCTGTTTTTCTAGTTTGCCCCGCTGTTTTTCTAGTTTCCCCCGCTATTTTTCATGTTTCCTCCACTACTTTTCTAGTTTGCCTCACTGTTTTTCTAGTTTACCCCGCTCATACTTCAGTTTGCCCTGCTGTTTTTCTATCTTGCCCCACTCATATTTCAGTTTGCCTCGCCATTTTTCTAGTTTGCTCCGCTATTTTTCACGGAAATACCCCTCCTTTTCACAGAAACGGATTGGGTACTCCTCCTGCCACCCGCCAATGGCGGATCGTCGCTGGTCTGTGGGCCCCATCTTGATGTATGATTTTCATCCATGCCGTCCATATATTTTTCCAAATCATTTTATGGTATGATACCAAAAATGAGGTATATCCAAATCTCAACTATACCACATTACAGGAAACAGTGTTGAATGAGCGTCAACCATTAGAAACTCAGGTGGGGCCAACTGTGATGTTTGTGAGAAACCCGATAAAACTTAGGTTGGGCTTGGGTTGAGGTCTCAGGTTATCCGACCTAACCCAAACTCGATCAATATATTAGTTACTTATAAATTATAATTGAGTGTGGATTGTTTGTGTAGAAGGTACGCTAGTGATGTCGGGTCTCATTTGTCCACGTCATTTCCAAGGGATCACACCACGGGAAACAATGGGCATAATGATTTCCACCGTTGAAACCATAATGGGCCCAATAGTGATGTTTGTTTGTTATCAAACATATTCATAAGATCATATAGACATGGATTAATAGAAAAAACAATTATAAGCTTGATCCAAAAACTTCTATAGCCCCCAAGAAATGATCAACAATAGAAGTTCAATTAAAAATTTCATTTCGTGTGGTCCATTTGAACATTGAATAAGTTTAGATTTATCGGCTTAAGCAATGAAAAAATCTGTTAAGTTCGCCATGCTGATTGTCTAGTTTGCCCCATTGAATTTCATGCTTGCCCTGCTCAATTTCATGTTTGGATTTTCTTTTTCCAACTATCCTTATAAACTTCATGTGTTGGATAGGTTCTGACGACCCTTGACCCAAACCCTAGGTTGAAGCATTTAATCGGGTTTTCTCTTTCCAAATATCCGTAAAAATGTTATACATATGTTATATTTGAGGATTATATAAATATGCAAACCCACTGATGTGTATTGTGTTCGACGAAATGCCTGTGTGGGCCTGATAATAACATTACTTGCTAAGTATGGTTGACAAAATGAGTTCAAACTTGGTTTTGCTAAGTGAGGTTGACAAAAAAGAAAAATGCCATCAGGATTATTGTGAAGGAAAAAAACTAAAAACACATTATAAACTCACTATTGTGACTTGACCCGGTCGACCCCAACTCACTGTTTTGACCTGACCCGGGTCAGAGCTTGGCCTATCGCTACGGATTATAACCGTAGCCATAACTATAATGCTATGCACTTTTTTTCTATTTTCTCTTTTTATTTTTATTTTTTTATTTTTTACATGGAGAACATTTTCCCCCTTACATTTTTCTATAATACATGATTATGTAAATATGTATATATAAGTACATAAAAATATTTTTCTATCTTTTAATTCATTTCTTTGTCTATTTATTTAACAAGCATATCTCCTAAACTAGAGTGATTTACTTAACTTACCGCATATGATTTTGGGGTAGGAGAAGCTAATTTAGCCAACCAACCTAGTTATTTTCTAAGATTCCATTGGGTCGATGGTTGAAAATCTATTTCATTCATTTCGGGGTCAATTTTAATCACTTCGCGGTCGGGTTGGATCGAGTTGAAAGTCGAGTGGGTTGGTTCGGGTTAGTGCTCAACCCTAACCCAACCCAACCCAATCTTGGGTTGGAAATTCTCAACCCAAGCCCAACCCAAGAGGGCTCGACAAGTTGATTGGGTTGGTCGGGTGTATATGTGCTAATATTTTTGTTATTATATTAGTTTATTATATTTCAATATAGGACTTATTTTTTGTATCTATGATTTTATTAATTATATACGTAATTATTCATCATAAAGAACTTCATTTTTTTCTTTTAAAAACCAAGCTAAAATATAGGACTACTCCTTTAAAAAGTCATGTAGCATAGCACGCAATCTATTTGGGAGAGAGAAATCTGGCATATATTGTTAGTGTGAGTCCTTGGAAATGACTTGGACAAATGAGACCCGACATCACTAGCGTACCTTCTACACAAACAATCCACACTCAATTATAATTTATAAGTAACTAATATATTGATCGAGTTCGGGTTAGGTCGGATAACCTGAGACCTCAACCCAAGCCCAACCTAAGTTTTATCGGGTTTTTCACAAACATCACAGTTGGCCCCACCTGAGTTTCTAATGGTTGACGCTCATTCAACACTGTTTCCTGTAATGTGGTATAGTTGAGATTTGGATATACCTCATTTTTGGTATCATACCATAAAATAATTTGGAAAAATATATGGACGACATGGATGAAAATCATACATCATGATGGGGCCCACAGACCAGCGACGATCCGCCATTGGCGGGTGGCAGGAGGAGTACCCAATCCGTTTCTGTGAAAAGGAGGGGTATTTCCGTGAAAAATAGCGGAGCAAACTAGAAAAATGGCGAGGCAAACTGAAATATGAGTGGGGCAAGATAGAAAAACAGCAGGGCAAACTGAAGTATGAGCGGGGTAAACTAGAAAAACAGTGGGGCAAACTAGAAAAGTAGCGGAGGAAACATGAAAAATAGCGGGGGAAACTAGAAAAACATCGGGACAAACTAGAAAAACAGCAGGGGAAACATGAAAAACAGCGGGGCAAACTAAAAAAGCAATGGGCAAACTAGAAAACAATGGAAACATGAAAAACGGACAAACTAGAAAGCATGGGAAACATGAAAATAGTGGGAGAAACATGAAAAGCAGTGGAGAAAAAAAAGCAGGGGAAACATAAAAATCACCTAAACTAGAAAAGCAGGGAAAACATGAAAAACATGCCCATTGCTTTTCATGTTTTCCATGCTGATTTCCTAGTTTATTTTCTAGTTTGCCTCACTGCTTTTCATGTTTCCCTATTGTTTTTCATGTTTCCCTCGTTATTAGCTTTTCCCATGCTTTTCTAGTTTAGGATTATTTTGCTATCCCGCTATTTTTCTAGTTTTTCCCATTATTTTTCATGTTTTCCTGCTTTTTTTCTAGTTTGCCTTATTTTTTTTAGTTTGCCCGCTCATAATTCTCCGCTGTTTTTCTAGTTTGCCCCGCTCATATTTCATGCTTACCTTGCTCATTTTTATGTTTGCCCCACTCTTTTTCATGCTTGCCCCACTCTTAGGATCGATACCAAGACCTCAAGTGTTGAAACGAGGTATTTTCACTCAGTCTGCCAGTTGAGCTATGGATCTAGGTGATAGCTAGATCTGTCTTATTTTTCGTCTCAAGCCTTAATACGAGCTCGTCAAATAGATGGACGGTTTGGATATAACACGTACCTTATAATGGAACCCACAAAATGCCGTAGGAATTATAACGAAAAAAGAAAAAGAAAAAGAAGCTAGTGAATTAGGGTCAGTGGGACCCTATAGCTAATGGTGAAAGTAAGTGTTTTGACCTAATAGATGGAGGTGGTTTCACACATACTGCATAGTGGGCTATATAATTAAGTAAATATGTATATATAAGTATATAAAAATATTTTTCTATCTTTCAATTCATTTCTTTGTCTATTTATTTAACAAGCATATCTCCTAAACTAGAATGATTTACTTAACATACCACATATGATTTTGGAGTAGGAGAAGCTAATTTAGCCAACCAACCTAGTTATTTTCCAAGATTCCATCGGGTCGATGGTCAAAAATCCATTTCATTCAGTTTGTGGTCAATTTCAATCACTTCGTGGTCAAACTGAAAATTCAACGGGGCAAACATGAAATTAAGTGAGGCAAACATGAAATTGAGTGGGGAAAACTAGAAATTTAGTGGGTAAAACATGAAATTGAGTAAGGCAAACATGAAATTAGGGCTAAAAGTCGGGCCGGTTGGTTCGGGTTGGTGCTCAACCCTAACCCAACCCAAGGTTCCTATACCTAAACCTTGACCTAACCCAACCCAATCTTGGGTTGGGAATTCTCAACCCAAGCCCAACACAAGAGGGCTCGATGGGTTGATTGGGTTGGTCGGGTGTATGCATGATAATATTTTTATTATTATATTAGTTTATTATATTTCAATATAGGATTTATTTTTTGTATCTATGATTTTATTAATTATATACGTGATTATTCATCATAAAGAACTTCATTTTTTTTCTTTAAAAAACCAAGCTAAAATATAGGACTACCCCTTTAAAAAGTCATGTAGCATAGAACGTAATCTATTTGGGAGAGAGAAATCCGACATATCTGGTTAGCTCGAGCCCTTGACAATGACATGGACAAATGAGACCCAACGTCACTAGTGTCCGTTCTACACAAACAATCCACACTCAATCTATTTGCCCATTGCTTTTCATGTTTCCTCCATTGATTTTCTAGTTTGCCCGCTCATATTTCGATTTGCCATTGCATTTCATGTTTCCCGATTTTCTAGTTTGCCCCAGCTTTTCATGTTTCCCCCTCTGATTTTCTAGTTTGCCCGCTACTTTTTATTTTTCCGTTGATTTTCTAGTTTGCCATCTTTTTTCTAGTTTGCCCGCTCATGTTTGATTTGCCTCATTGCTTTTCATGTTTCCACGATTTTCTAGTTTGCCCCCTTCTTTTCATCTTTCCCCATTGATTTTCTAATTTGCCCATTGCATTTCATGTTTGCCCACTCAATTTCTTTTCGCTGATTTTTATGTTTTCCCCGCTGATTTTTTAGTTTGCCCCACTCATTTTTTAGTTTGCCCTGCTGTTTTTCTAGTTTGCCCCGCTGCTTTTCATATTTCCCCTGCTGATTTTCTAGTTTACCCCGCTCATTTTCATGTTTGCCATGCTCTTTTTCATGCTTGCCTTGCTCATTTTCATGTTTGGCCCTCTCATTTTCATGTTTGCCTCGCTAATTTTCATGCTTGCCCTCTCATTTTCATGTTTGCCCCGTTGAATTTCATGTTTGCCCTACTGAATTTCATGCTTGCCCCGCTAATTAACTTCTCCTACCCCAAAATCATATATAGTACGTTAAGTATATCATTCTAGTTTGGATCCTTACTATCCCTCGGGTGGTAGACTCTTAGGGCCCGTTTGGCCGGTCGGATTGGAAGGGCTTGGATGGCATTGGAAGGGATTGAAAGTCAAATCCCGGGATTGGCCTGGCGTGCCAAACAGAGTCAGTGATCTGATCCCAATCCCATGGATCTTAAGACAATCCACTGACAACACCATCATTACCTCTAAATCCCATCCAATCCAACCTAATCCTTTCAAAATTGCATGGGACGTGTTTGGTTTGAGGGATTGGAAGGGATGAGAAGGTTTAATCCCAGGATTGGCCGGGCGCACCAAACAGATTGGAAATAGCAATCCAGGGATATAGCAATCCCATGGATCTCCAGACAATCCACTGACAACACCATTATTACCTAGAAATCCATGCCATCCACCCTAATACCATTCAATCCCTCCCAATCCACCCGGCCAAACGGGCCCTTAGGAGTTTCAACACCCGGTCAAGCGTTTGAGTATCCATAGGTGGTAAAATTCCACTAGTGTGAGTGTGTGGGGGTGTGTAAAAAAAAAAAAACAAATCATTTTAATTTAGGAGATATGCTTGTTGAATACATGGATAAAGAAATGAATTAAAAGATAAAAAAATATTTTTATTTACTTATATATACATATTTATATAATTATGTATTAGAGAAAAATGTAAGGGAGAAAAAGTTCTCAAAGTAAAAAAAATAAATAAATAAAATAAACTGTCAGTGGTTTTTTTTTTTTTTTTTTTTTTTTTTTACTGTGTTGCATGTGTGGGTCCAATCATTAGGTTTGTGTTATATCCAAACCGTTCATCTATTTGGCGAGCTCATATTAAGGCTTGAGACGAAAAATAAAATAGATCTAGCTATCACTTGGACCACACTGTAAAAGGCAGTGGGGAATTGAACGTCTACCATTGAAACCCTTTCAGGGGTTACAAAAGTTTTTGATCATTCTGAAATTTGTTTTCCCTCTTTCCAGGTCTTTGTGATCCTATGAATGAACTTAGATGGGGAGGATTTCTCGCAAACATCACAGTGGGCTCCACCTGAGTTTCCAATGGTTGACGCTCATTCAACACTGTTTCCTGTAATGTGGTACACTTGAGACTTGGATATACCTCATTTTTGGTCTCATACCATAAAATGATCTCAAAAAATATATGGACGGCATGGATGAAAAGCAAACATCATGGTGAGGCCCACGTACCACTGGCTATCCGTCTCGGGCGGGTGGCCGTCTTGGGCGGGTGGCAGGAGGCGTACCCAATCCGTTTCCGTGAAAAGGAGGTTTCCGTGAAAAGGAGGGGTATTTTCGTCCTGAAATTTGTTGTCCGTACGAGGAGGTCCAACTGCGTATTCTAAGTTTGTATTGTTTCAAGAATATCCAAGGGATAAAAGGTGGGGTCCACAGTCGTAAATTTCTCCTTTCAAAACTGCATTCCTTCGGAAACGGATTGGCAACTCCCCCTGCCGGGCTGGTGGTCGGTGCTCTGTGGGACGCATCATGATGTATGTGTTTCATCCATGCTGTTCCTCCATTTTTTAAGATAATTTTAGGCTTGAAACTAAAAAATGAGAGGGATATAAATCTCAGGTGGACCACACCACAGGAAAACAATAGTGATTGGATATCCACCATTAAAATCCTCCTAAGGCCCAGTTTACTGTTTATTTGACATCCAATCTGTTGATTAGGTTATATAGGCCTAGATGAAGGGGAAAAACAAATATCATCTTGATCCAAAACTTTTATGTCCACCAAATTTTTTTTAATGGTCGACGCTCATTCAACACTGTTTCCTGTAATGTGGTCCACTTGAGATTGGGATATGTCTAAATTTTTGTCTCATAAAATAAAATGATCTGAAAAAATATATGGAAGGAATGGATGAAACAGATACATCATGGTGGGGCCCACATAGCACCGACCTCTCTCCCTATTTCCCGGGTGCTTACTCATTTCCTGGTGTTTCCAAACGATGCGAAATAAACAGCTGAAAAATGGATGAAATCAAAGGGCTGTGGATTGTGATCATTATCCATTTAGGAGCTATTTGCCGGTTATTTGGAAAATCGAACAAACCCGTCTCTTGTTGCACCGACTGATGATATTGACCGTTCATCTAGACGCTCATCCAGCGTATGATCAAGACGGTTTTGATGCGAAGGTGTGCTAGAAACTCCAATTGATGATTAGATCTCTGCTGAATGAAATTTTTTAATAACTAGGGCAATCTACAAATCGAAATTTTAAATGAACGGTCTGGATCATCATATGGTTGGCAGAAGTGGTCATCCTCTTAACAAACACATCCTTGTTTTCGTAATTTTAACAAGTTGTAAATAAATATTAGACGGTTTCTCCCTTCTCCATCCTCCTCTAAACCCTAGAACGCCCGCAGCAGGCTCTACGCCGCTAGCTCCGCCTCTTCCAGCTATTCTCCCTTCCTATCACCTGCTATTCTCCCTTCCTATCACGTGCTTCTCACGTTATTCTCACGTGCTCTCTCTCTCTCTCTCTCTCTCTCTCTCTCTCTCTCTCTCTCTCTCGCTCGTTGTTGTTATTGTTGTTAGAAGCCCAAGTTCCCTGTTTGTGCTGAACAGGGAAGTTTCTTGTTCGTACCCACCCGTACATGTGGGGCCATGGTTGGTTTATCCAAGCCATTGATCTGATGTAGCCCTGCCTGCCCACGTGAATATATAACAGTAGTGCTTGATCATATCTTTCCAGCAGGTTGGGGTGCACTTTTTTCATCTTATGGTCCAAAAATCAGGTCATTTTATGCATCAGGTGGGTCACATCATGTGAAACAAATGGACGGCCAAAAATATTGTTTTAATTTTAGTGCAAGCTAAGGTCTGATGAAACTAGTAGTAGAAGATAGAATAACACATGCATGCCAGATTTAGAGCTTTAAAATATCAGAAAAACCAAGAAAATATTTAGTGCAGAACACGTGCGCTCACATGAGATATTAATCACGCTCGTAAAAAAGAAAATTACCTCTGTAAGCAGAAAATGTTGGATATGGGCCTGTGGGGGCCACTTGTAAGCAATAGCAGTTCAAATCAATGAGGAGATAACCTTGGTGTGGATGACACTTTTCTCCGTGTTATTATCCTCTCAAATTCAAATCAATGAGGAGATAACCTCTGTGTTGATATCCCTTCTCTTCGCGTATGTAAACTCTCAAATTCAAATAATTGAGAGTAGATAGAGATGAGGTTGAATGTGCTAGAATTAAGAACTTATCCCTATTATAACCAACTCATGGCCCTCTTCAATTGCTCTCTTTAGAAGAAATCTATCAGTTCAAAAGTGTCACTGAAAACACCTGGGAGAAATAATCAAGACAAATAATGAGGGGATATCTGATTATCCATTGGGATCCCTATATATAAAATTAGAGTGATTATTTCCTTTTCGCTTTTATAGTATTTATGCGAATAGTAGGATGGTAGCTGTCCATATCTTTGGCTTTGCAAATGTCCCAAAAATTATGTAGATGTCGTTTGATTCTATTAGCCCACCTATTCGGACCTTTTAAAGTGGTATCAAAGTGACTTCAGCTGATCTCGGATTTATGAGGATCAACATTGAACGTTGGATAGAAGTAACTACCGACTTACTTAGTTAAATCTTTTATTTAATGTTCTTTTAATTTTTAATCATTACGTTAATTGTTATTATCAGAGACTGCACACCCCTCCCCCCTACCCAAGTTTCTAAAACCCAAAACTCTTCTCATCACGGTGAATTACATGGCAATGGCAATGACCTGTGTGAAAATTATTTTTAAAATAAAAATATATATGTACATTAAAATAATTTTGTTTGAAAAACTTCAATTTTTTGGTGTTTTGGGAATGGTTAAAAGGAGAGAAGAAAATATTATGTTTATATATGAAGCATGGAGTACTTTATTATTTGCTTGGTTGAATCGTGGAGTATCGGGACTTTCGTGTTCTAGTGGAACACCTGCACACACACACAATCCCGGTCATGATCTCAGGCTCAGTGCGAGGGAGTGAGCACGTGAGGCAGTGTGGTTGTAGTAGCGCACTTCGCACGTGCACATTGTGTCATAGATAGGTCGCTCCCTTGCGACATTACGTGTAACGATGCGAGAGGATTGCTAGTCGCGGCGCGACAAAGAATATGGGTTAGGTGCAGAGAGTGGGCGAGTGGTCTAAATGAGACCAATGTGTCTTTTATAGAGGCTGAAAATAGTCATTTTAGAGATATTTAACTGCACATTCAACATTAAACCAAACCATGTATAAACTGTTGCATGTGGCTAGCCCAATGATCATTAAATGGCTAGTCAATTAGTCCAAATGACTAGCATGCAACATTCGGTTGTCCCACATGCATAATAGTCAGAAACAACCAATAACGACTAGTTTCTCACCAACTGCCATAAAATGGTCATATTGATTTACAACCCTGGACAAAAACGGTCAGCAACCCTATCCTATAGAAACAGTGCCTGGGTGGTTCATTGGACCATCACTAACAACACAAACCACTCTCACATATGACCCAACAAGAAGAGGAAGATCAAGCCAGTCAGGTTCAATACGAACCTTCGATAATAGTCCTTAAGAAATAAACCAAAGCAATAATCTAAACAAGCAACAAATTTTCTAATTTTTTTTCTGATATGGGATTTTATTTCATTTATCTGTCAAAAAGAAATTTGTGTACACATAATTCTATCCGTGATTCTTTGTGTTTACTAAACATAGAACCACATACAAGCTCATCGTATCCTACGAGCTATTTACCCGCAACTCCTCAGCATTCTCAATCACTTTGAGAATAGGCGAATAACGCTTAAAGGACAACGTGATCACATGTGCTTCAACCTGTCCTTATTTTTCTGGCTTTTTTATTATTTTGCATAAATTTGTAAATGTGTAATTTGACATGACCGTCACCGGAAATATAAAAAAATGAGACAATGACAAAGGTTGTTGGTATCAAAAGTGGATGTTACAATTGTAGCCATAAATTTATTTATTTTTTAAGAAAAAAGAAAATGAAAATGAAAATGAATGGGACGAAGGCAAATAATACACAACATAAAATTTTAAAAATATTGATAGGCCATTGCAGCTGCTAGCAATCATGGCTATCCATGGATGTGTGACATAGGTATTGTAATTCAGTTGTATTTGGGGACATGGGGTAATGAGCTGTTTTTGTATCCCTATGCAGTCGATGCTTTACTTTTGTAGGTTGTAAGTGCAACCCCATTTTCTCATTTTGTTCTGATTGCTGTATTATTGTTAAGTTATGGCTTATCGATATTCATATGTTGCATGTGCTAAGGATTTCCATAATAGGTTGGACAAGGTGATGCAATCGACTGCCCATCTGCACCATTTCGAACGATCGAGAATTTGCATCAACACTAACATAAGACCACAGCCCAACTCACCCACCCAAACCATGGCATCCAATCTAAGCTTAAAGCTTGTCCTAAACAAGAACACATGCGAGGTTTTATTTGGAGAAGCTGGAAAAGATTTCATAGATTTTCTCTTCACCCTCCTAGCATTGCCAATGGGGTACGTTTCAAAGGTCCTCACAAAGCAACACATGGTGGGATGCACTGGTAATCTCTACAATAGCCTTGAAAATCTCTCCTTTGATTACATGCAACTCAACTTTGATAAAAATACCCTCCTCAACCCCAAGATGTCTATTCCGATGAGCGGTCAGAATCCTCCCCTTCTGTTACAAGATGGTGCTTCCACCGCTCCAAAGTACTACTCATGCTACTCCCACACCTACGGCTTTTGTAGTTGCTGTTGAGGCAGTTGTGCCTGATATCCCTGTTGGGTTTGCTCTGGTTGGTATTGTCTGTGTGATTATGGTTCCGGTTGTGGAGCGTACTGGTTGCCTTAAGTGTTAGCGACGATATTGTTGACTTTAGTGGTACGTTGCACAGGAGCAGCACCGTTTCCATTCACATATCCAATAGGTTTCCCCTCGACTTTGTTTCTTTTGATTGAGGAGGCCTAATGTGGCCATGATGAAATGGTTCCAGCTCTTATCCTGGCCTCTACCTGTTCTCTCGTTCGGATGAGCTAGGAGAAGTTTATATATGGGTATGAGATCAGGTATTCTGAGATGTTTGGATTTGCCGAGTGGACAATCATGGATATCTGTTTCTCATCATCGATGGGGCTTCTCATTCGGGTTGCCTGCTGATAATGATTCATCGTTTTTGTCTTAAGGCAGCCAAATCGGCTCTTCTCGGAGCCTTATTCAGATTATAGGAAAATCTATCAATAAATGCTTGAGAGAGTCTTTCCCAAGTCCTAATTTGATGACTTTCTAATGAGGTATACCAGTCCAAGGCATCGCCCTTGAGGGATTTCTGGAAAAGGCATATCAAGGCTCCATCATTCCCTGTTATTGCGTTGAGTTCCCCACAAAAGGCTTTTAGATGTGCTGTGAGGCATCCGCTACTGTCGTATCTTTTAAATTTTGGTACCTTGAAGTTTGGAGGCACCCGAGCATCCGAAAAATGACACAAATCTCTGAACTTGGTGGATGGGATATCCACTCCTTGCTGCTTCTACAGCTGATTTTGTACCATTTGCAGTTGTTCCCTCATTTCATCCATTTCAGATTTATGGGGTTGCGGATATCTTACCCCTTGTTGTAGGGCTTGTGCTGCTTCCTCCGCATAAGGGTTAAGTTCTTCAACCCTTTGATTTCTAAGAATGGGGGGTTGTTGGCAAGAAGATGGACTCCCGATGGCGGGAGGTAGTTGAAATTGAACTCCACTCCCTTTCAGGGGAGGGTGTGATGTACAAAAATGGCTCCCGCTCGGGGTATCTGCCAATTCCGGAATGTTACTCCCGTTAGGGGGAGTATGTTAGACGCGAAACTGATCCCCTTCATAGGCATTCGCTAGTTCTTGTCCATGATTCCCGTTAGGGGGAACCTGTGGTGTAACCTGATTGTTGTGATGTGTTGAGTAATGATGTGTGGGAGGATTCCTCCCGTTTGCTGGTTGCTGTTGTGGCTATGCTAACTCCTCTGGGAGGGGGAGAATAGGGTTAATCGGAGGAACGAGAGAGAAAGCGAAAAGAGTTTGTGGGATTGAGCTATTCTGGACACTATGCTGTGTTGCCTATGTATTTGATATGACTCTCGGTACCAAGCGAAGTAGCTACTCCTGTAATGGCTTGATGTTCTGAGACATCTCATTCAAGGTTATTGCGACTAGCACATCTGTTGGAGCTGTTAGTGCCAGTGTCGGTGCTGGTACAAGTGTTGGTTCTGATGCTGACGCTTTGGGAGCTGGTGGAGCTACCGACTCTTCTTCATGGGTAACCAGCTCGGGATCGAGTAGTCATAGCTCGGATTAACGCTTAAACAAGTGTAAGCCAAAGACTAATTTTTTTAATGAATGCAGTGATGGTGTCCCTTGAGATTGAAGTACCACACACTTTTGAATTGGGTCTCGACTAGTAGGAACTAGCAAAACTCCCCAGTGGAGTTGTCATTCTGTGAACGCTGGAAATCAGCGCCACAGTAATTGGCGTGTTTTGGCGTTTTGATTTTGTAGGGGATGATTAGGGTGATTCGTGGATGTTGGAGTCGCCACTAGCCAATAAATCTCAAAATCCCGCAGTCGGTTAGAACCCGCGAAATATATAAGGTTGGAGAAATTCGAAAACTCTCCTACCTTAGATTGACTCCTGATCAGCGATCCGGGATTCCGGGTAAGGGACCTCATTTACAAAGAGGGAAGGTATTAGGCACCCTCTCTACTCGTACAAATGTACGGTCTCTACTAAGTGTGGTAAAACAATCTCAAGGGATGATAGATGCTAGGAGACGAGATAGGACTAGACACATGCAGATTTCTGATGTGGCAAGATCTGAGGTTTCGGCAAGCTACAAAGCATACATCTAACGGCGTGTCTAGAAAGTGGATGAAATGATGCTTATGCAAAAAGGTAAAGAAAATGAGACTAGGTCACTAGAAATTTCTAATGTGACGGGATCTGTAGCATGGCAAGTCACAGCGTAAACGTTCATTAGAGATTTAGAGAAGCAGGGGGGTTGAGAAGGGAATAGATGTCATGATGGTGGATGCTTGTATGAGATGATTTGATCTTTGGCTTGAGGTAGGGCTAGGGGGTGGCTAAAATATCAGAACTTGGAGGTTTGGGAGCTCCTTCCCTTTCCTTCTCTCTCTCTCTCTCTCTCTCTCTCTCTCTCTCTCTCTCTCTCTCTCTCTCTCTCTCCCTCCCTCCCTCTTGGATGTGGATGTGTTGTTGTGAAAATGTGAAGAGGAGAGGGCTATTTATAGCCTTCTCCAATGTTCTTATGGTAAATGTGAGGCTTAGGAGGGGTAAAAGCTGATGTAGCAAATTGTGAGTGGTTGAGGGGAGAGGAATGCCACATGGCACACTCTTATTGGCTCTTGAGGATGGTAAAACAGTAAATAAGGTTGGATAGGGGGTTAAAGCTGATTTTCAGACGTTGGGACAGTTGTTGCTCGGAGGACACACGTGCCTCACGAGCGGCGGTATCTGAAGTACAGCCAGCGGTAGTCAAACTACTGCCCGGGCCGGGCCCGAGCGTGTGGGCCTCGTGTGGTGCACTAGTTCGTCCGATGGTTCTTTTTTCACGTTTTAAGCTCAAATAGGCGCATTCCTATGTTGACCTGGTTATGGTAGGCTTTAGGTTTGGAATTTCGAGTTGGGTTATGAGGTCCTAAGGGTTCAAATTATGGGTTTTGGGTTCGGGTTAGGGTTTGGATCAGGGTTTGAGGTTTGGTTTAGGTTTTGGGGTTGGATTATTGATCATGGTCCGGATTGTCCTTGCCTTTTCAAGATGTTAGCCTGGGTGGGGTATCTATAAGTACCAAGTAAACCATATTATCCCCAATGTGAATTTATTTGATTTATCCACGCCTCTCATCTATTTTTACATCTCATGTTAGGGGTTGATATCAAAATCGAAGCATATCCAAAGCTCAAGTGAACCACACCACAGGAAACTATTAGAATAATGATTTCCACTATTGAAAGCTTTGTACGGCCCACAGTGATGTTTATTTATCATCCAACCTGTTTATAAGATCACATAAACATGTATGAAGGGAAAACACAAATATCAGCTTGATTCAAAACTTCTATAGCCCTCATGAATTTTTCAACGGTAGACGTTCAATTAACATTGTTTCTTTTGATGTGGTTCACTTTAGTTTTGGATATGCTAATTTTTTTTAACTCAAGCACTAAAACGATCTGGTAAAATTGATGGACGGAGCGGATAAAATACATATATCAAAGTGGACCCCATAGTTTACTCCGTACTCTCAACGTACTGAGTTAATTAATATGCAATCCGCTTCCCCGGCCACAACCAAGACAGTGCTGACCATAGGTCGGCCTTGATTAATCTCGAGATCATGTAGGGACATGAGCTCAAAAAATAAAGAAGATCCAAACCTTAGGTGGACCATACCGTAGGAAATAGTGGATATTGAATGGCCTTCCGTGAAAATTTTCAAGGGTTCACCATAATATTTCAGTAATGTTTATTAGCTATCCAAACTATTGATAAGGTCATATGAAAATAAAAAATAAATGTCAACTCTTGATCCAAAACTTTTGTGGCTCATTAATGGCAAATCACCGATGTTTCCTATGGTACGACCCACTTGAGAATGGGATATGATTCGGTTTTGAGCTCATGCCTTCAAATGACCTACAAAATAGATGGACGACAATACATACATCAAGGTCAGCCCCGTTGAAAGGGCAACACTATCTTGGATGGGGTTGGGCACACTCAACAACGACTCAAGGAAGTTTTGAACTATGATGCAAATGCACCGGACACATAATATAAACCGGAGATCTACAACATCAATTAGATGCACCTTTCCATGGTGGCCATGGGCTTAAAAATCAGGCCAATCCTTAACGTAGGAGGGCCACACCATAGACAACAATTAAGAGTGGATGCACACTCACTGAAATACTCATGATTGTGTATGGGCCCATGGAGATGTGGTTCAGACATGTAACCCACCTACTGCGTCCCACTTGGATGTGGGGTCACTCCAAATTTCAGGCAATTTCAAAACTCTAGTAAGCCCCACCAATGGTTTTAAATATTTTGGGCATAGTTTTAAGTAGTTTCAGATTGTATGGGCCATTCAAGTTTCAAATATGGCTGATTTTTGGGACATACAATGACCTAGAGGAGACCCACAAAATATATTATGTGGATGTACACCAAACATGAGTGTGAGGCCTGTTGTGGTGAAAATCAAAATGGTCCATCGCACGAGAAGAGTGACAATTATCTACAAGTGTTATTCCTCTAAGCTGGGGTGACTGAGGTCCAAACAGAAGGACAATCGACATGGGAAGAGGAGCTCCTATAACTCAGAGATGAGCTGCTGAGCTGAGCCGTCAGATGACGGAGTTTGGTAAGAGAAGACCCGCCCCGTTAGGAATGTCCACAACGCAAGTAAGGAACCCGTGGGAAACGAGCTCGGGCTCCGAGCTCCCCCAATATCTCGGGCTAACCAAGTTAACCACTGCAAGAGAGGTGGTAGAATAAATCCGGAGCGAATTTCACCCCGAATCCAGAAGAGATATGGATCCATTCTGATCTCAGTCGAACATCACTCCAACATATTCAGGCTCGGCCAAATATCAGTCCGACATATCCGAGATAAGAATCCTCGCCAGATCGGGGACTCACTAGCATAGCACATTGGGATACGGAGGTTCAGAACCTTCTCCCATGCCCTATATATATGATCACAGACTCTAAACCAAAGGAGGAAAAAAGGTAATGCATCTAAGCCCTAATCTAGCTCCTTGCAATCATCTTCTACAAGCCTGACTTAGGCATCGGAGGGTCCACAATCGGCTACCGGCACCCCTACTGCTCATAGTTTCTCTAGTTTTTGCAAATATATCAGAGGGCGATAATAAGACCAAAGCCGTCCCAATTCTACATCAACCTCATCTATTGACCGGATTCCGACAACAACAGATTGGTGTCATATGTGGGAACAACGAGTCATATTCTCACCATCTTGAGTAGCTACAACCATTTTCAGTCATTCCTCTGATGCCAAAGAGAAAAGGGAAGGCCCCAACCATGATTGGTGCTGTCAGTGGGAATGAGGAGTCATGTTCTCACTATCTTGAGTAGCTACAACCATTCCTAGCCCTCCCTCCGATGGCAAAGAGAAAAGGGAAGGTCTCAACTGTAGTCTGGTCCTCCCAATCTGGAGAGGAGTAGGCTTCATTGTCACCTCCCCAGTCCTAGCAGCCCTCGTAGGTTGTGGTTCACAAATCACAAAATCGAGGAGGTCGACTTAGTTCCCTTGAGAACAAGGTCAGAACCTTAACTGACAATATAGATCGTATCATGACGTTGTTGGAAAGGCAACAAGCATCCCCAGCTAACCCGTGGGAAATAGTGGAGGCGACAACTGAGCAGTCCCACCCTGAACAATTGTGACCTGAGCAGCATCAGTGGCAAGTACAAGATAGAGAAAGCCTTATCGCCCCAGCCCAGATGTGGGAGACTACAGAGCTCGCTGAATCCAACTTGTGTCATACCCTCGACGAGAAGTAACAGGCTTGGGGAGAAAGAGAGCCCCAAAAGCCATGGAAGAAAGTGATGTCCCCTAGGGGACGAACATCGGAGACAACCGGAACAAGCTCGGTAATATCCAACAAGCGTACCGAGCAAAGGCCCTGATATCCGTTGACGCCTTCCGTGAGCAAACTGAGCTGTCATTCACTGATGACATCATGAGATCTCAGCTATTGCACATATTCAGAATGCCCTAGATACAACCATATTCAAGTTCGTGCGACCTTACCGAGCATGGATGGAGCCTCATGGAACTATCAGACTCGTAATGTGTAGGGCATTCTCCCTAACACTCACCGGGGCAGCGTGGAAGTGGCACAAGAACCCGAAACCGAAGTCCATCAACTCTTTTGTTTAGCTCAGTAGAGCCTTTGCCACAGTTTATTGGAGGTAAAGACATTCGCAAGTCAGCGATTCACCTTCTTACAGTGACTCAAAAGGACGACGAGTCGCAAAAGAATTATATCATCCGATTCAACGCCGAGGTCGTCTAGGTTGAAAACTACTCCAACGAGGTAGCCCTCATGGCCATGATGGTTGGACTCAAGTAAGGGAGGTTCCTATTCTCACTTAGTAAGAACCCCCCAAACACCCTGGTTGGCCTCTTGAACCGAGCTCAGAAGTACACGAAAGCCGAGGAACTGTTCGGCGCCGCAAAGCCATCAAGAGCAAGAGCAACTCGACAAAAGATAAAGTGAAAAAGGAGCCCAAGGAGGGACCCAACTCCAGCCCTAAGAGAAAGAGAGATGACGACCAAGGTGGTGCCCCCCGGGCTCTCCGAGTTCTAGAAAGTCAATTTCACTAGTATACTCTACTAAACACCATGCCCAAACATGTGCGCATGGAAGTCAGAGATAAGAGAATTCTAAAGTGGCCGAACAAGATAAGGGTCACTCAAGAGAAAAGAGACAGGACCAAATATTACCACTTTCATCAATATCACGACCGATTGCTTCGACCTCAAGGAGGAGATCGAGTCTCTCATTCAGAGGGGCTACCTGCGTGAGTTCATCGCCAGGCGCAGGGAAGACCGACCAACTCCTCAACAAGAACAGTGAGAGGAATACAATGACAACATGCCAATGTGGGGAATCTGTACCATTTTCGATGGACTAGTCAGTGAAGGAGATTCAAATCGAGCACGTCGAGCTCATGCTCGAAATGCAAAGCTTACTGACGAGGTCCATCTGGCAAACCTCACCAACCATCCTAGTAAAGAGCCCACGGCACAAAGTGACAAGTATGCACAATGAAAGCATACATTACAAGAGATAGAGTATTACCGATTTGAACAAGCCCCAAATCCACTTCATAAGCCCTAGCTATGCACTTGAAACCCTTATGAATAAATTAAAAAGCTCTAGAACACCTCTCCCCAGCCTTAATCCCAATTAATTACATCCGATATATATATATATATATATATATATATATATATATATATATATATATATATATATAGATATATATAACCCAAATAGGAAACAAATCCCACACTAATGCAATTTTGCACACATCTTCAAAAGGCCTTTGTAGTAACACTAAAAAGTTTCAACAATCAACATGAATTTTTTCGATGGGACTTCAAAGGCATCGACACTCTTTGATGCTACTTCCATGGTATACACAAACCCTGTTTTAAACAAATTTAATACATTAACAGGAGCACAAATGTTAGAAGTTTGGCCATCCATGAACCCAGAAACAGATCACGTACAAGCAACCCACCGCAACTTGTAGTATATATGTGCCAATATTACGGTAGCCCCACTATGAAGATCACCCTTTTCAAACATCAGGTTGATCCACTCTGTAGGTAGGCTATACCAGCAATGGGCATCAGCCATCAGGGTCCGTTCTCTCTGACGCTGTGGCTTGATCTGATGAGCGGACCTACATGGTATGATCTTCATCTGGGCCCACGATTTTCATGGCTCGGTTGTTTCTTGAATATATGGCATCCCTGTGGGGAATATGGATTGATGCCACAAGCTGTGGTGGTGTTGCATCTCAGTGATCTGTCCCCACATACATACAACCCATGTACGGATCGTGCCGTCCATTCTTTTTAACAGGAAAATTTGCTACTTTTCGAACGTTTCTTTTGAGTGCTTTCATAGGCTACTTTCCAAACTTTTCTTCAAGGAGTGCTTTTATTTGCTGGCCATTACTTAAAAGCAAGACTCTCCTGTTGAGGAGACTTGGGATGCAAGCAAACAAAGTTACCGTTGCATCATGCATGTAGGGAAACGGATTGGCTAATGGCTGGTGGTCGGTGCTCTGTGGGCCCACCATGATGTATGTGTTTCATCCATGCCGTCTATCTATTTTTTTAGATCATTTTATGAAATGACTCCAAAAATTAGTTATATAAAAATCTCAAGTGGACCACGTTACAGGAAACAGTGTTGAATAATTGTCGACCATTAAAAGCTTTTCGGGGGCTATAAAAGTTTTGGAATCAAGCTGATCTTTGTTTTTTCCCTTCATCTGGGTCTGTATGACCTAATCAACAGAGTGGATGTCAAATAAATAGTCCGGTGGGCCTCAGGAGGATTTTCATGGTGGATCTCCAATCACTATTGTTTTCCTGTGGTGTGGTCCACCTGAGATTTATATCCCTCTCATTTTAGGCCTAAAATGATCTGCAAAAATGGATGAACGGAATGGATGAAACACATACATCATGGTGGGGCCCACAGAGCACCGACAACCAGCGACCAGGCTGCTGGCAGGGGGAGTAGCGAATCCGTTTCCTGCATGTAGCGAGCAGAATAGGTGCGGCCCTTACTGTGGGGCCCACATTGATATATGTATTTTAAATATGCACTGTTCACTCATCTGCTTTGCCTGATCATCGATCTCAGGAGATGAGCCAAAAAATGAAGAAGATCCAAATCTCAAGTGGCCCATACTATAGGAAATATGTGATTGAACGCCGTACTGGTGAAACCTTACTAGGGGCCACTGTAATGCTTGGGAATTGTTTATTTGACACCTATTGATAAGGTTCACATGGTTAGTTTTGAACTATGCTGTAATGTGTGCCGGAGATCTACATCATCAATTAGATGCACCTTTCTATGGTGGCCATGAGCTTAGAAAATCAGACCAATCTGTGACGTAGGTGGGCCACACCATATACACCAATTGAAAGTAGATGCACCCCCACTGAAACATTCATGATTGTTTATGGGGCCCATGGAGATGTGGCTCAGACATCTAATTCATCCATTGTGTGTGTCCCACTTAGCTAGATGAGGGTTCACACTAAATTTCAGGCCATTCCAAAAATCAGGTAAACCCTACTAAGTGATTTAGATGTTTTAGGCATGATTTTTCATAGTTTCAGTTTGTATGGACCACCTGAGTTTCACATACGGTTGATTTTGGGACATCTTATAACCTAAAAGGAGACAAACAAAATGCACGGTGTGCATGTCCAACACACATGAGGTGCGGCCCACAGATCTCGAACTTGTGGGTAGTTCCCGTAAGGTCACCTGATCATATACATAGGAGATTCCATGAGGTCGATATCTGTGGGCCCCATTTCGAGTTTTTACCCACTAATGAGCAGTGGCAAACACAGCCCTATAGATCAACACTACCACAAGACCGACAGCCCAAAGTCGCCCACACCCAAACCATGGCATCCAAGCTAAGCTTAAAGCTTGTCCTAAACAAGAACACAGGAGAGGTTTTATTCGGAGAAGCTGGAAAAGATTTCATAGATTTTCTCTTCACCCTCCTAGCATTGCCAATGGGGTACGTTGCAAAGCTCCTCACAAAACAACACATGGCGGGATGCACTGGAAGTCTCTACAGCAGCCTTCAAAATCTCTCCTTTGATTACATGCAACCCAACTTTGATAAAAATACCCTCCTCAATCCCAAGATGTCTATTCCGATGAGCGGTCAGAATCCTCCCCTTCTGTTGCAAGATGCTGCTTCCACCACACCAAAGTACTACTCATGCAGGTACTGCCACAGCCAGCACTCCTGGATCACAGATGTTAAGGGTACAGTGTGTCCATCTTGCAATAGTTCTATATACCAGGAGTGTGTCTATGTTAGTCCTAGAGGCGTAGCGTCGGGATCGGACGGTGGAGGAGGTTGCGTTAAGGGTGTAGTGACTTACATGGTGATGGATGATTTGGTGGTGGCGCCCATGGCTTCCGTATCAAGCATTTCTCTACTAAACAAGTACCAAGTCAGGGACGTGAGTGTACTCAAGGAGAAGGTTGTGGAAGTGGGCATAGATGAGGTACACCATCTCTCTTACTTACAGGTTTGTTCAAGGGCATCCATCCATCAGTAATCCTAACCGTTGATTCTAGCCTCATGAACCGAAATCCGTAAATTGGATGGTGTTGGACATACTAAAAGTGTCAAATACTTGCTCAAAGTAAACATGGTGGGCCACACATGAAAGATGCACATTGAGTAGGTATAGACCACCCTCCCATGTGGTCCTCACCATTAATTCTCTGCTATATTCATCAATCTTGCTATTTGTGGCTTGAAAAAATGAATGGTCCATATTGATAATGATTTTTAAAAAAAGTTGGATCACTAATATCATGTGGTATTCAATATTTATTTAATTTTATCTTATTATATTTGATTGAATGATTTATTTATAAATCCATTTGTTAGGGTTTGGCGCTTTTAAAGGCTTCTTTGGAGTCAAAGACAGTGCTGACTGACGTCTTTGGAGAAAAGTCAGAGAAAGAGCCAGTAATGTAGAAAAAAAGTCTCTATGCACCAAGTATCTCCTATGGTAAATTGGTGTTGTGTGGTAATTTTATGTGCATTTTATGCCTTGGAATTTCCCAACAACATTAACTGATGTTGGGAGATGTTAGTTAGAAAATATAATGTATATACTTTTCTTTTTTATATGTTTTTAAGAACATTTGATTGAAAATGTTTATGGTGTTTAAAGAAGTACTGCAGATTAAATCTGCCGTTGTGCTTCAATGATCAAAATCATGAGACTAACATTGATAGATGTGATATTCCTATAAAATTCTTAGATTGGACTATTTTAAATCCATGTCCATTCACTCTTCTCATATATCTGCTCTAACCTAAATTGACCCAGCCCCAACTTGGCCCAATCCTGTGCCAGGGCCAACCTTTTTAGCCTGATCAGGGCTAGGGCTGGGGCAGGGGCAATTCTACCCATGCCATAGCCAGGCCCATTACCACCCCTAACTATTGAGCCACTTGATAAAGTACTAGGATTGTTAATCCAAATCCAATGAATGAGGCCACTGTGTAGTGATCCAGACCATCTTGTACGTTGTGCCTGACCATTGATAGGCACCATGCACCAAAATTCTCTGATACTGGAAAACACTAGCCACCACTCTTGGGACTCTTATTCATTGAATGTGAGTTATGTAGCATTTTCTGTTTTCTACTATCTATTTGCAGCTAATGCATAAAAGGCCAGAGTATAAGTTGGGCCTGTGGGGTTTCTACGTGTACCGCATCATGTGGACCATTTGAATTTTGTGCCCATGACATGTGTGAAGTTACGCATGTAAGCGCGCGCGTGCACACACACACACACACATATATATATATATATATATATATATGATGATGATGGGATTCAACGAATTAATATTCTAGTCTATTTACCAAATGCGCCCATTTGTGGATTGAAAATCCTTCTATTACCTCTCAAGCATGGAGGAGCATGTAATTCTGTTCCAGTGACCTTAGAGAAAACCAAAAAATAAAATCATAACTCCAAGTGGTCCAAATTTAGTAGACCCTAGGCAGATTGTGGCTCTTTTGCCAAGTCACTTAAACATATGGCAGTTGAATCATTGATCCATTTGTGAAAAAAAAAATTAAATAAATTTTTATATAAAAAAATTTAATGATATTTTAAATTTTAAATATAAATAATATTTTGGCAACTATTTTATTTTGAAAAATCTTTAAAAGTCTAACAGGATCCCACTTGCACTAATTGATGCCCTTGGGGTACTAATCATATCCTTAGTGTGGATCACCTAAATCTTCTTCATTTGCAATTTTCTATTATGTTGATATTTGTTGTATTTGTAAATTGGTTTTCTAGGGTTTGACCCCAATCAAATCATCCCCAGTGTCGTCGAAGACAACATTCGTTGGTGGCTTCCAAGTAAAGTTCGAACCCATGGTCTAGCTAGAATTTTGGGTACTGCTCCTTTCTTTTCTTTTTTCTTTTCTTTTCTTCTCTCTCCCTCTTTTTTTTTATATATATTTTTATTTGAAACGTTCTGGCTGGAAATGTTTATGGTGGTTGATCTGTCATAGAGCTCTTCAAAAGAACTCTATAGACATAATGTCTATAAATGTTGCATATATCTAGTTCAAATCTCAACCGTGCATGAGCATGTTTTAGATTGATCATAATCCTAAAACCACACTTAAACGATGATCATAATGGTCGGTTGTTGTAACGCACATGAAAAAAAATATTGAATTTGAGAGGGAGATTTTGTATCTCATCTCTCTCTGTCTTGTCCAAACATAATCTTAATATTCTATCTTATTTCTATCCCTAATCCATTTTGATTTTATCTTTCTAACTCTCTCATCGAATCTCTCAACCTCCCAATGAGCATTGCCTTTTAAGGAATGTGTCATAAGATGAGTTCTACTTCAACTCAAATATTAAACAAAAGACACCTTACATATAACTACGAAAGTGAGAGAGAAAGAGTGACAGAATGTTTGTGGGAAAGCAATTTCAGGTTTGTGCCTTTATAATTTTAATGTAATATATGGCCAAATAGGTGCAATAAACAATTTGGATTAGTCATCCGGCCATCATACGTGCTTGAATGGAGATGATCAATTCTCTAGGCAAATAGTCTAGTTTCAGCACAAGGAATTGCTCTCTACGAATAATGATAGATTTATATTTTTAAGATAGATTAGTTATTATCAATTTTAGAAAATTTGAGATTTAATTATTTGGATAAATATAATGAATGGGTCAAATCAGCTATATGATTATTGTGTTATCAGATCTAAAAGTGTTTAATAAGGAAAGTTAAGATTTTTTGCATAGGTGTTGGTATCACTTGCCGTAAAAGGTTGAGATGAGTCATCGGTGTATAAGTGATTAGATTCACACCATTTATCCAATGTGTAGAGGCAAAATATGCCAAAACCTCTAAAAATCTGGATGATTAAATCATCTAGTGGGTCACCCTAATCATAGTTTGATAGTTCTAATACTAATTTTGAATCATGTTGAAATTCTTAAATTTGTAAAATTGGTTGGATCAAAATATATAAAGATTCTCAATTATCTAATCTAATTAATCAAAATTGATGGACCAAACTAATTTGATCAATCATTTGCCATTCGGTTTTGGGATGTAGATGTAAATAAGCATATGAATTATTCAAATTAATAATTTATGGGTCTCTCTAATTATTAATGAAGGAGGGATCAATAATGAGTGTTGATTTGTCCATTGTTGTTAAATGGATTATAGACCCTTAATTAAAGTAAATCCCTAAATTTTCGGGCTTACCTGCATGTCATTGATCTGTCGATTGAAGGTGCCGAATTTTGTCCAATGAGATATCTGCATTAAACAAAATTTTGTCAATTCGAAGTTCAATAGATAGACGCATCCTCGATCAATGTTGATCGACCGACCGTATCAATTGAGAGGTGTTTAGATATAATTTGAGCTTTGATGATTGAATCAAATGAATTTATCATGCATGTAAACTTCAATTAAGTGATCGTTGACAATTGATGCATAATGGTTGACCACTTGGGGCATTAAGTCAAAGGTGGGATCACTACGTGATGTAATTGGATCAAACAGTAATATGGTTGTATGATTATTAGGATTTTCAAATTCAAATCAGATAGATTATCCTGTGAATTCTTCACTACTAGACTTAGGTGAGTAACCCGACATGTCTTATGTTCATGGAAATTAAAATGAAATTGTTTGTTGATTAATGTTTTGATCTAACTGATATCAATTTATGAAATTGTCTCACATTTTAATTTATGTTTTCACATTTAATTTTTGAAAAAAATGATGGAATCATATGCTTACATTCCTAATTAATACAAGTATTTGTGAAATGATGACATCACACATCATCCATTGCATCCACATATCGCATGGTCGATCTTAGGGCTCTCTTTGAAAAAAATGTTGATTCTGATAGAGCATTACCAGATGTGGGTCATGCCCATGCTACCGAAAGGTAAAAGCCTACCCAGCGGGTGGATGTGAGTTGACGATTTTTAACCTAAGTAAATGGACGATCACCCCATTTGGCGCATTCATACATCATATGCATACATTTTTGTAATTGACACTTTATTCCATTTTAATTGATATGTTTATAGAACATGATTGATTATTTTTCTAAACCTGTCTAGCTTACCTTTTTATTCATGGAAAAACCATACAGATGAGTTGTCAGCAACCAGAAGTTGAACTTGAACACGACCCACATGAAACGTGGTCATACTTGTCTGAAGATGAATCGGCAACATTAGATCATTCCTGAATATCTAATTTATTTGTTAGGATAGTTTGGTTGATATATAATAAAATATTAGCATTGATTATGAGATTTTAAGCAATTGATTAGATTTATTTGATTGAGACATTGTGAGTTTGGAATAAACATATTTATATTAAGATTATATAATAAATAAATGATGTTTGAGATTTGTGTTATTTGAATGGTCAAGAAAATTTATATATGGCTGGTTGATTAGTACTAAGTGTTATGTATGCGTGATTGGAAATCGATAGACTTAGGTGAAACTTAGAATGAATGTAATTCTCACATCTGATTAAACCAATCAACATATGAAATTAGTACACTGTGTACAAGTTACAAACTAAAACTCGGGTCTGAGGGTGCACACTTTGCTGTCAAATTTTTAGAGCATGACAGTTGGTGTGTAATAAATCTCTAGATGGGAAAATTTTGGGATACTCAAATTTGGGAGATGTTTGGTGCATGGTTCATGAACCATGGGAATCATGGTTTTAGGAATCGTCCATGTGGAGTGCAACTTGGATAAGTCAACTCCAACTCAGTTGGACCCAGGCCGTTTTGACACCACAAGTCACCTCCGAGTAACCCTCTATTAAAGCAAGTTGCACTAATTCAATCTCCCTCGACTGACGATTTGTTCTCCTACATCCCGTCCCTGATCTCTGTAAACGACAATGAAATGCTTCTTCGCAGCCCCTCCTTTGAAGAGGTCAGAGACGCAGTCCTTAAGATGCCCAAAGATGGGGCTCCTGACCTAGATGGTCTGTCTGCAACCTTCTTTGTTGGGTGTTGGTCCATCATTGGGGGGAGATGTTCATGCGGCAGCTGCTGAATTTTTTAGTGAGGGTTCACTGCTACCTAGGTCTGTTTAGTTCCAAAAAAAATGGGGGCCAAATCCTTCTCTAACTATAGACCAATCAAATTGTGTAACGTCGTTTATAAAATCTTTACGAATATAATAGCTGGTAGATTGGCGTTCCTCCTTCCTAAGATGATTTCCTTGGAGCAAGGGGCCTTTGTCAGAGGTCGCTTTATTGCCGAGAACATTGCCCTCTGCCAAGAAGTGTTTCGGGACATTGACAGAAGAGTTCGTGGGGGCAATATTGTTGTGAAGCTCAACATGGAAAAAGCCTACGACCGAGTGGATTAGAATTTTTTGAAGCAGGTGCTCCTCAGGTTCGATTTTGCCTCAAATTGGGTCCAGCTTATTGAGGCCTGCTGGTGCAACAATTAGTTCTCGGTTATAGTAAATGGGACCGGTTAGGGCTTCTTCAAATCTTCCCGCGGTCTTTGCCAAGGAGATCCCCTCTCCCCCAATCTTTTCATCATTTTAGCAGAAGTCCTCAATAGGGGTCTCTCCTATTTCTCTGTCAGTGGTCTTTTTACCCCGTTCAAAGTTAAAAGAGGTTGTAAGCAGATGACTCATCTGCTCTATGCAGATTACACGATTCTTTTTCTCAATGGGACTAAAAATTTGCTTCTCTAGATCAAGGCATTCTTCTCGCTCTACCAGTCCATCTCTGGCCAAAAGATCAACCTTAGCAAGAGTGCCTTCTTCTATTCGGCTAAACTTGCGCCTTCCAGAATCAAAAATATCGCTCAAATCCTGAGGATTGGGAGATCGTCTGGCAACCTCTCCTACCTGGGTGTCCCGATGCTCAAGGGCAGGATTAGATACAACGCTTTCTCCCCACTCGTCGAGAAGCTGGCCGTGAGAATCGATGGTTGGAAAGCCCGAATCCTTTCTCAAGCAGGTCGACTAGCATTGATTTCTTATGTGCTAAGTGGGATTCCTATCCACAATCTAGTTGTTACGCCGGTCCCAAAGAAAGTCTTGAATGATATTGAGATGATGTTTGCTAATTTCTTCTGGGATTGTAAAGATGGAAAACGCATGCTTCATTGGAAGAAGTGGGCCTTTCTTGCCAGGCTGAAGTCGGAGGGTGGTCTCAGCATCAAAAGACTAAAAGGGGTCATGCGCTGTCTCCATATGAAGCTGGCCTGGGGCATTAAAACCGACTGGCAAGGGAGCTTATGGGATTGTTCCATGCATTCAAAGTACTAGTAGGGCACTCCAACAGTTCTCTCTCCTAGCGGGACAGGTCAGTCCTCCCCCTTTTGGAAGGCTCTACTTCGCCTGTTCCCTATTTTAGATGAGCATATGCAACTGCTCATTGGTAGTGGTTCCAGCAGTATTTGGCACAACAACTGGTCTGGGTTAGGCCCGTTGACGTTGTCTCAGTCCTTAGACATTCCTGTGACATTGGCTGACAGATGTATTGTAGATTTTTTTGACTCTAATGGGCTGAAACATATCATCCCTGTCCCTCTCCCTGACTAGCTGCGTGAGATTATTGTCCAAGGAGGATTTTGTACTTTTGACGGCGATGATAAACTTGTTTGGCCTCCTAACCCGGCGGGGAAGTTTTCTGTTTCTTCCACTTGGAACCTCATCTGTGAGCGGGGACCTGTACTCCCTTGGCCGAATTTTGTCTGGAACTTGGTGATTCCCCCAAAGATTTCCCTCCTAATGTGAAAAATTCTATACCAGTCCCTACCCATTAATGTTCTCATCCAGCAGAAGGGGGTTCACATGGCTTCCAAATATTCCTGTTGTCTTGAAGAGCACACCTTTGGTCCTCGTGCAGAATCTCCATACCAACTCTTCCTGGAAGGTGCACTCGCCTCGTGCATTTGGCGCTAAGTTGCAGCTATATTCAGGTTGTAAGTTTTCAGTCAATCCTCCATCTAGGATCGCCTTCATTGTTGGTAGATTAGGCCCCTACCTCATTTCATCAACCGCAATTGTTTTCGGCTAGCCCCGGTTTTCATCTTATGGGAAATTTGGAAAGCGAGAAATGAGGCGAGATTCAACAATAAATGGATTACTGCGTCTGTGCTGCTCTCAAGAGTGAAATGGTGGCTTTCCACTCTCTTCCCGACCTCATCTTCTGCTATGTCTTCTCCTTCTCAGCCCAGGGCTGCGGTAGCCAATCCTCCCCGTTCCCCCGGAACTGCTCGTATTGTTTCGGTTGTTAAATGGATGAGACCGACAGAGGATTTTCTTAAGTTAAACGTCGATGGATCGACCTTGTCCAATCCCGGACCTGCAGGTGGTGGTGGTATTGTTCGAGACCACCTCGGTAATGTGCTTCTCGCGTTCGCTAACTAGTACGGCAACGCCTCAAACAATTTGGCTGAAATGAGAGCTATCTGCGATGGCATTCTTCTTTGCTTGAACAGGGGATAGTGCGTTGTCTCCAAATGAACTGCACCCCCTCCTAGAAGTGGGCATATTGGCTTTCCAGAATTTCTTCCCTCTTAGGTAGAGGTTCTTTTCGTCTAGCGCATGTTCTCCGGGAAGCTAATGGCCCTGCTGATAGTTTGGCGAAGCTTGGCAGCAAGACGCAGACCAATAATGACTTTGCTACCATTTCCTCCTTGCCCCGTATCACTAGAGGATTATCTCTTCTTGACAAGGCGGGCCTTGGCTCCATCAGAGAACAAGCTCCTAGGCCTTAGCACTAGTCTCTCCTTCCCTTCTGATTTCGAGTCCCTGTTGGTTTTTTGGTTTTTGTTTTCTGTTTTCTTGTTCAACTGGGTCATTGGGTTTTTTATATAGCAAATGATAGGCTGGGCAGATCCTTTTTCTTTGTTTCCCGCCCGAAGTTTCTAGGCTGTAATTTCGCCCCATTCCAATCAATACAATCTCAGTTTCCTTAATTAAAAAAAAAAAAAAGAAGAAGAAGAAGAAGAAGTCATGACTGGGGCGAGTGGGATGAGTTGATGGGAGTTGTTGATTAGTCTTTTAACCATGGAGGAAATGGACATGAACGGTCTGGATTATTGAAACATCAGCTTCCATTTTCAAAACTGAAACACGTTCAGACATGTGGTGCCACATATCTAATTCCTCGTAAATGAGCCCAAAACTGTGGTAGATACAAATCCCAAGTAGACCACACGATGGGAAAAAGTAGGAGGGAAATGCTTACTGTGGAAACCTTTTCGAGGTCTATTGTAATGTCTATATGCATTCAAACTGCTCACAAGTTCATTCCTACTAGGATGAATTGAAAACACAAGCTTTGGCACGATAAAAAACATATGCAGCATTTTGGATTTGCTTCGTTTATGAGATCATTAATTAACACTAGCTGAAAAAGCAAATGGATGATGTGGATTTCTCACAAACATCACCGTTGGCCCCACCTAGCTTCCGACCACACAAATCAATGTCAATGGCAATTGGTATTCTATCTTCTCTCGTAACCTAAAATGAGTTGGGGCCACTGATGAACAAAATGGATTTGATATAAACATCACAATAGGCCCCACAAAGCTCTTTGTTACCTAGCACTCTCCGTTGGATGAATATATCTCATCACTTGTTCTCGAAAGCTGAGCAAACACATGTGGGATGATGGAGCTGCAAATTGCCCTAAATGGACAATTGGCGCAAATAACCTTTTGTAGAATTGAGCACAAACATTGCATCGAAATCCAAAATAGGAGCAAGACTCGGGGAAAGCTGCCTAACATAATAAATGGTTCACATCAAAGGTTGACCCTACATGATGTAAGGTGGATATTAAAGGTGAACCCCCACGCGAATAAATAAAAATTGAAAGAGATTTTAATGAAATACTTTTGAAGAAAAGAAGAAGAAGGAAAATAGAGAGAGAGCAGAGAGAAATGAATGGAAGAATTTAAAATTTATTTATGTTATGTTGGAACCAAACAAACTTTTCTACTTTTTTGCTGGTAAACATACTTACTCGGTGCATAAGTAGAAATGAAGATAAGTTATTTGACGTATAAGTGGCTAAACCAAATTGACTTGTAATCCGGATGGATCCTATATCCACTCATCAAATGAGAACACCGTGTAAACAATATATAGCTATTGACAAATAGCAAAATAAAAGCGTAGTCCACTCGATCAAATAGGATTGATTTCATTCCCCATTGTTGCTTGTTGTGTGGCCCACTTGAGTTTTAGATTTGCCTTGTTTTGGGGCTCATGATCTAACATGAGTTGGAGAAATAGATGGAAAGTGTGGATTTCTCACAAACATCATGGTAGGCTGACGCAGGGATGAACGTGATGAAGATAACTACTCCGAATCCACGGAGCTTCTCTGGACTCCTCACAGAGACTTCTCGAATCCACGAAGAAAGAAAGCAGAAAATAGAAATAAATTCTAATAAATTCGAAATTGATTAATTGATTATTAAAAATGAGTTTACAACCCTTTAAATAGGGCTACCAAGCAATGGGAAAGAAATTAGAATCAAACTACAACTCAAACTCTTAGAATCCGCGACTTACTATAAATAGTAAACTTACTATTTATAGACGGTCTAAGTGTCCTATTTGGCTTCACCAAACCGTTCTCCTAATTATTCTAAGTTCTTTTCACGTTGGGCAACTCCTAAAGCCCGACGGATGAAGAGTTATAATCAAACTAAAACTTACTATTTATAGTAAAACGAAATTAAAATAGGGAAACGACCGTCAATCCAGGGGTTTTTCGCAATTCCGGGCTGCGTAACCCTGCGTAGCGGGGTTGGTTAGCTAAAGTAGCTCGTTCTACTCCAAAATCAGATAACTCATTCCGGATTGCAAGATACGCTCGATTTAAGGTTCGATGGTCTGGATCACTTCTGTCGTCGACCGGGCCTTTTCTGATCCATCTTGGCCATGTAATTGTCCGCAACCCGCTCTACATCATAGGCTGTACCTAACTTCCGACTGCAGCAATCCGGATCATATCCAATTTTCTCTCACAACCTAAAATGAGATGGGCAGCAAAAGGACAAAACGGATTTGATATAGACATCATGATAGGCCTGCAAAGCTCTTTGTTTCGTAGCCCTCTTTTGCTGGATGAATCCCATCACTTATTTCAAAACCTGAGCAAACACACATGGGCTAATGTAACTACAAATTGCCCTTAATAGACAATTAGCACAAAATAGCCTTTTGTAGAAGTGAACAGGTGCATTGCATGGCAATCCAAAATATGCACAGCACTCAAAGCAAGTTACCCAACATAATAAATGGTCAACATCAAAGGTTGGCCGCACATGATGCACAGTGGACATCAAAATGTGGACCTTACATGAATAAGTAAAAAATTGGATGAGATTTTAATGAAAGATCTTTATTTATATGGAGAGAAATTAATTGAACAAATTCAATAATTATTTATGTGATGTTGCAAATCAAACAAACCTTTCCACCCTTTTGTTGATAGACATGCTTACATGGATATGTAAAAACCAAGATAAGTTACTTGATGCATAAGTGGCTTAAGAAAAATGAAAATGAGACATGCGGTAGAAATAATATATAACAAGTGATAAATAGCAAAATAAAAATGTAGCCCACTTGATGAGTGGATATGATTGATTTTTGCAATAGGTAATCCACATGGTAAGGTCCTCCTATTAGGAGGATTAGATGTCACAATCCTTAAAAGGTTGGAAGGTATCCAGTGGGTGGATGGTAAACTGTCATTCAAATGGTGGATCTGAGTTTTAGATGTTTCAACAGTGGGCGTTCAATCCCCACTATTTCCTATCGTGTGGCCCACTTGAGTTTTGGCTTTGCCTCAATTTTGGGTTTATGATCTAACATGAGCTGGAAAAACAAATGGACAGTGTGGATTTCTCAAAAACATCATGGTAGGCCCCACCTTGCTTTCGACTATTGGAATTGGGGTCACATGCAATTGGTCCTGTTTTCTCTCAAAACTTAAAATGAACTAGGGCAACTCAAGACAAAATGGATTTGATATAGACATCACGGAAGGCCCCACAAAGGTCTCCTCATTCATAACCCTCGCGATTGGATGAATCTCATCACTCATTCTCGAAAACTAAGCAAACACACGTTGGCTAATGGAGCTGCAAATTTTTCTTACTAGATAATTGGCACAAATGGCCTTCTGCAGGAGTGAATACTAGCACCGCATGACAATTCAAAATTCTTGCAAGACTTACACCAAGCTACTTGGCATAATAAACCATCAACATCAAAGGTTGGCTCCACATGATGCAAGGTGGATATAAAAGGCTGGCCCACATGTATACATGTATAAGAAAAAATTAAATATCTTTAAGGAGAGAGAAATTAATGAAAGAAATTCAAAAATTATGTATATAATGTTGGAAGCCAAACAAACTTTATATATATATATATATATATATATATATATATATATATATATATATATATATATATATATATATATAAGCATGTTTATTTGTTGGATAAGTAGAAATCAAAATAAGTTACTTGATGCATAAGTGGCTTAAGCAAAATGACTTATAATCTAAATAGGTCGTATATCTACTCATCAAATGAGACACCGTATGGATAATATATAGTAATTGATGAATGCATAGAACTGATTTTTGCAATAGGCAATCCGCTGGGGTAACATCTTAATGGGTGAGTCCCTGACCACGGGCCCACCTTCATTCATATCATGTTGTATATCCACACTATCCATTTGTTCTGTAGCTCGTTTTAGGCATGGGCACAAAATCGATGCATATACAAATCTTAGGCGGACCACATGACTACAAATTGCAGTGGTCATTGAACGCCCACCATTAAAAACTTCCTAAGGTCCACCGTAATGTTTATTTGCCATCTAACCTGTTGATAAGATCACACGTATCTAGATGAAAGGAAAACCCAAATATGGAAGCGGATTGCGTACTGAGTTACTCAGTACGCTAAGTGTACTAAGTAAACTCTGTAGGGTCCACCGTGATTGACATATTTCATCTACTCCGTCCATCTATTTTAATAGATAATTTGATGGCTGGAGCCCAAAAATGAAATATATCCAAATCTCAACTGGACCTCACCATGAGAAATAGTGTGAATTGAAATTTCTACCTTCAAAAATTTATTGGGGCCCACAGAAGTTTTGGATCAAGCTGATATTTGTGTTTTCCCTTCATCCATGTCTTTGTGACCTTATGAACATGTTGGATGACAAATAAACATCACTTTGGGCCCTAGCAAGGTTTCAACAGTGGACGTCATTATTCCCAATGTTTCCTTTGGTGTAGTCCACTTGAGCTTTGGGCATATTTATATTTTAGACTCAACCACTAAAATGATCTTTAATAATGGATGGACAATGTAGATAACCCACATACATTCGTAGTAGGCCTAACTGAGTTCACTCAGTACAAGCGTACTGAGTACCTCAGTGCGCAATCCCATTTCCCTAAATATCAACTCTATTTGAAACTTTTGTGGCCCATAAAAAAAAATTTAATGGTCAATGACCATCTTTTCTTTTCTTGTGGTGTGGTCCTCCTAAGATTTGGATATGCTTCAGTTGTGGGTCCATGAATGGCGTGAATATACAACACATACATCTATCATGGGCCCACAATAAGTGACTCACCCACTAAGCTCTTACTCTGGACTCACCTAATACATGCCCCGCTGGCACCTGCACGGTTGGACCTTCCTGATAAGTAGATCGATGCTTGCTGTCACGTGTGAATTAAGGTCAACTTCAAATTCAACTCCAATCAGGATACTTTAGGGTTTGTTTGGATGCCTATGAGGAGCTTAAGTAGGAAGGAATATGTTTATAGGTATTCAAATTACAGAGGCTGTTTGGATGGGTATATTTTCCTGTAACCAGATTGTAGGCTGTTATCCAATAAAAAGTGTGAATGGTCATGGGATTTAAGTCAATGACAATTTTTGCAGGTCCCATGCCTACACAAAACGGGAGCCGATTTGGCCTGGGTAACACCAAGTTTGGTTAGGCCATGACATGAGGCCACATTTATGTATGTGTTATGTATCTGCACCGTCCATCCATTTTGCCAGCTTATTTTTGGGTATAGACAAAAAAATGAAGCAAATCCAAATCTTAAGTGAACCACACCACATGAAATAGTGGTAATTAATCGCCCATCATTAAAAACTTCCTAGGCCTACCATAATGTTTATTTGCCATCCAACACAGATTTGGGTGAAAGGGAAAACACGTATAAGCTTGATCCAAAACTACTGTGGCTCACAAGAAATTTTTAATAGTAAATCACCATTGTTTCTTGTTGTGTGGTTCACCTGAGATTTGAATTGCTTCATTTGTTTACTCATCCAATATGCAACACATACATCAAGGTGGGCCCCATGGTCACAGCATGACTGAATCCACCTCCTAGAAAATCAGGCCACTCCACTCAACAAAGTGATCGTCTCATGTATGTTGAAACTAGATCATTCACCATTAGTTTATAATCATACACTTTTCTCATACACTTGTGGCTCACCTAATGAGTGGACCGGCCTTATTATGAAGGATGCATATCTCAAGCGATTAGTTGAGAAATGTTCCAAGCAGGGGTGAGAGAAAATGATCACTTCCAAACAGGCTACACATGTATTCTTGACGATTTAGTCACCTTAATTTTAATTTTCTGAACCAGGTAATAACTTCTAGAACCCAAACCAAGAGTCCCTGTGATCTAGTCGCGTGCTTATCCCTTGAATATGAGGTTTTGAAATGGATTGGTGGAGATCCATCATGGCCAAGTGGCAACCTGGGATTGGATCTCACCCATTCTCTTGAGGAAGATGACCCATTGGCCTGAAACGGATGATTTTCTCCACAGTTGCCAAATCCCATTTTATATCTATGAAAAGTTTAATTAAGTAATTAGAGAATGGAAGAATGAGTTTTAAAGAAAGAGAAAAAGAAAATTTCCACTAATTAATTAGGTTTGCCCATTTGGTCCTTTAGACTTCTTTGATTTACATATCCTGTTCGAGTTACAACTGTGAACCCGGGCACGGAGAGATCCGGACCAACTAAATTATGGGTCTCATTGTGGACTGAGCATATATCTAAAAATCCACTTTGGTGAAGCTGTCCTAACATTACATGGGATTTGGGAGAACGGCAAGTAGTCAGTAATTACATTCATCCACAAGAAATAGTCTTATTTTAAAATGGAGCAAGAATACCTTATATCATTAAAATAATAATATTAAAAAAAATAAAGTTGTTTTACCATTAATCAATAACTATCAAATGGATGGAATTAGTAAAATGGTAAGTGGTCTGAATTGCTGTTAATTGGCTAGCTGGGAATGGGTCTAGTCAACCTAGCCTAGCCTGCATAGTAGGACTTCAACCTAAGTTTGCCTTGGACTTGTAATGGGCTAAAATGGACAGGCCTGAGAGTAGCCCTAACTTACTACTACATTTGGTATTGAAATAGTTATATAAGAAAACAATTATATAAGATAATGTTATTGGAATTGAAATTAAAATAATCATCTATGAAAATATTAATTATTATTAGTAAATCAACTAATATATGTTAGTCATTAAATATTTGAAAAATATATTTAAAAACAAGAAAAATAAAGGTGAACCTTTTAAATGGTACTATTAAACCCATGAATGGGACTAGTTGGGATGGACTTGGGCTGGATTGACGGGTCTTTATATACCACCCAATGCAGCCCAGTTAATAAATGAGCATTCTTTGGTATTGCAGGCTAAGTCCAATACCAAAGCGGGCCAAATAGGGGAGCCTGACGGGCCGCCCCAGCTCTTTGACATCCCTAGACTCCTCCACCGGGTGATGATCTGGACCATTCATCTAGATGGATAGAACCTAATAGATAGGGAATCATTGCTCTTGATAAGAAGGTGAGCTAAAAACTCCAATATTGGGAAAATGGATGATGAGATCTCTCTTGGAGGAGAGTTTTTAATAAATGGGGCAATCTAGGGCGGGAAATTTAGATGAACGGTCTGGATCATCATATGGTTGGGCAGAAGGGGCGAGTCTCTAATGAATGAGAGGAAAAAAAAAAAAAATCTTTCCCGGTTGCAAGATTAAGGACATTTTGGTAATTTTAACAAGTAAATATATATAGCCGGTTTCTCCTCTCTCCGTTCGTCTCTAGAACCCTAGAACGGCCGCAGCAGACCCTACGCCGCTCGCTCCGCGTCTTCCAGGTATTCTCCCTCCCTATCACGTGATTCTCACGTGATTCTCACGTGCTCTCTCTCTCTCCCTCTCTTATTCTTCTTCTTCTTCTTCTTGTTAGAAGCCGGGTTCCCTGTTTTTGCTGAACAGGGAAGTTTCTTGTTCGCACCGATCTGTAAATGTGGGGCCCATGGGTGGGTTTATCCAAGCCATTGATCTGATGTCCCCATCTTGGATTAACCATTCGCAAAAATCTCTCCATTTGATCAACTATATCCTTTCCATTGTTGGCATGTAAGCACATGATTAAGAAGAAATGCACCAACAGTCCACATTCAATGTAGATAACACAAATGATTCGATGTTTAGGATCTACCTGTTTGAGATATTTTCTCTGCACGGTCCATCAATGATGGCCCCCATCAAATTAATGGCTTGGATAAACCACACATGGGTCCCGCACGTGCAAACTCGGTGCACAACAGGTAAGTTCCCTGTCAGTAACAAACAGGAAACTCATTCTCTTACTAGCATTGTGATGGTAGAGAAAATGGATGTTTGGTTGATAAGATGGATGTATACACACATGCAAGGTTTGCGTAGCCCACGTATGTGTTGGCCATGCCACTAGTGCTTGATCATCTCTCTCCAGCAAGTGGGGTGTGTTGTTTAGATCTTATGCTCTAAAAATCAGGCCATTTCAAACATGAGGGGGGCCATATCATACGAAACAAATGGACGGCTAAAAAATCGTTTTAGTTTTAATGCAGCTAGGGTCTGATGAAAGTAGTTGCAGAAAATTGAATAATACATACCAGATTTAGAGCTTCAAAATATCAGAAAAAAATAAGAAAATGTTAGTGCAGAAATCTCTATATATAATGTTAGCAGTTTTGGATGATTTTGCCTCTGCAATTGGTTTTTAGGAGAGTCCTCAAATTAAAGATTTGAATGGGCGTACAAGGGAATTCCAATATAGGTGGTATTTGGATTAAAAATGTGAGTCATTGAACCAAGGCTATTTTTGTCATTTCAGCCCAGCGCCTGCTTTCTCTCTTCATGATTCTCTAGCCGTTACTTTCTCTCTCCCAGTCTCTCTTCCTTCATGGTTATACTTTGACGGCGAGTAATCTCCCTGACATCCTGGATTGCCACTGCATGATGGTTATCCCCCCTTCAAATTAGCCACTGTAAAGAGACCTTCTCAGGATAATTTAATTCAAACTTATCATCAAAGGCCATGCATGTGGCCAAAAGCCATTTTTACAGAGAACCTAGTTACAATATGTCCTAAATTCATTAACAGAACATGGAATTATAAGAAAATAAATGGCAATTAATGAAAGAGCCCAAAACTACGAGATGATATAATAGATTGCATACAAATGGAAATATCCCATCTCCATCTGTGCATAGAATGTTGTGTTTGCAATCACAACACATTTGGCAAAGCAGCATAAGTGGGTGTGAACTAGGCTGTTCACACGATGGGCCCCATCGTGAATGTACCCTGGACCTAAATCAAATAGTTTGGTCACCGCTTGGGCCACATATGTACCTTGACTATGGATCATTGGTTTGGCACGTTCGTTAAACACTGATCTTCATACATGTGTTGCTCACCTGAGATATTGATGGGGCAATGTTTGGAGCGGAACACATGCATTCGGGTGCCCATTTGATGAAGGGAATGAACCATGCTTGTGAATACTTTGGCATTTGTAGGGTGCCTGTGTTGAATTGCAGATGGGTATTCCTCAACCATCCAAATACATCCAGATGAGTATTCCTTAACAATCCAAAAATAATTCCTATAGAAAAAGGAAATTGCCCATCTATGCATAAAATGTTGGATATGGGCCTTTGGGCCCCACATATGAGCAATCATTGGTGAGTGGTTGGATGCGATAGGGGTAAGACCTTATCCCCATTATAACCAACTCCTCGTCCTTTTTGATTCCTCTCTTTAGAGCACTCTCTCAGTTCAAAAGCCTCCTTGAACACACTTGGGAGAAAAAATTGAGACAAATAATTAGAGAATACCCGATTATCCATTAGGCTCCCTATATATGATCTAAACCCTTGATCGTATTCAATGGCCATCCTAATCGTGAATCAGAGGGGTGATTAACTTCTTTCCACCTTCCAGAGTAGTTAGGCTAATCGTAGATGAGAGATGTCTATCTTTAGCTTTGCAAAGGTCTGAAAATTTGTGTAGATGTCATTGTATCCCAATGTTGTCAAATCGCATATGCGATTGCATGCGATCAGCATATGCGATCGCACAATCGCATATGCCATGGCATATATTTTTTTTTCAAAAAGAAAAAAGAAAAAAAAAGAAGAAAAAAAGAGAGGGAAAAACTCCTCTAATTAGTACACATGATTGGATTGGGTTATTTTACTTATTTCATTATAGTTTGAGTGTTTCATTAAGTGATATATTTAATTACTTATATTATATTATATAAATTTTAGCAAAACAATCAACAAGCTACATTAAATGATAACTAATTATTATAAACTTCGAACAAAGAAATTTTAATGATAAATGGATAACTTGAAACAACTTACAAGTTATAACTTACAACTTAATTTACAAAAGGTAAGCACTATTTATAAAATACAAAAAATAAACATAATTGAAATAATCGTAGAGAGATTAGAGTAAGAAAGAAAGAGGTGTTAGAGAGAAAGAGTAAGAGATTTAGAGCTATGGAGTAAAGAATAGTGAAAATGGAGGGGATATGAGTGCCTAATTATAGGCAAAAGTTCTCCAATTTGAAAAAATAAAGCATATAAATATAAATCTTCTGCTCTTGGCTATTGGGAAATATGCGATCGCATATGCAGTATGCGATCGCATACTCGCATATAAAAGTATGCCATGGCATACTTGCCAGGATCGCATATGCCATCATGGCATATGCGATTTGATCAACAGTATGCGCATATGCGATCGCATATGCGCATATGCGATCACATTTGATAACAATGTTGTATCCTATGGGTCCACCCACACATCCAGGCTTTTTAAAGTGGTATTAGAGTGACTTTGATGAATCTTTGATTTACTAGGATCAACATCAACAATTGCATCGAGGTAAGTGCCCTCATATTTAGTCGAAAATTTTATTTAATGCCTTCTACTTTTAATTATTACGCTGATCATTATTATTAAAGATTGTCCCCCTAAGATTCTACAATCCAAAACCCATTCTCTTCTCATCTTGTTGAATTAGGCGGCAGTGGCAATGACTGTCACCTAAAAGATAAAGAAATTAGGAGGCGAGACCATTGGTTCCAAAAGTGAATGTGGCAATTGTAGCCATGATAATTAAAAAAGGAAAAGAAAAGGAATGGGAGGAAGGCAAATAATATGCAACAGAAAATTTTAAAAATATTGGCTGGCCATTGCAGCAGCAGCAGCGACAACAGTCCCAATAACCGCTGGCCATCATGGTGGCAGTGCAGCTGCTGCAAAGCGAACACGGATTCCCCCTTCTGGCCTTATTGTATCACATATTGGAGGATGTACCATACCATATACCTGTTCTCATACCAGAACGACCTGTGAATCTAGGTAGCCTCAGTTTGATTGGATCTTTAGGTGGGCTCCTCACAACCCTAAATTCAGGGGGCTATCAATGGAGGTGTGACATAGGTATTGGGATTCAATTGTATTTGGGGACTTGGGGTAATGGGCTGTTTTTGTATCCATATGAAGCTGGTGCTTTACCTTGGCCGTTTGTAAGTGTAAAACCCCATTTTCTCCTTTTGTTCTCTTGGGGCCCGTATGAGGCGGAACCCATGGATTTGGGGCCCACGAGGAGGGTTTGGCCGAGGACCTCACCCATGGATTTGGGGCTTGGGCTATGAGATAAGGGGATTAATTCGCCATCTTCTATCAGTTTGAGCTTTTAGAGCAAGTGGTTAATTGTCCGGCATTAAAGATCTTGAGCTTTCTCTATTAAATGGACCAGCCTCCAAGGGATTCTTTCTGATGAAACCCACGTATCAGCATTTGAAGAATCCCCTTCGATCACTACTCTTAAGAAGCTTTTCTCCACCATAAAATAGATAATAACAACGTTTATTATTTTGTGTGAAAAGTACCTCCAAAATGAAAAGATTGTAATAAATTACACAAAGAATAGATAATAATAACAGTTTTTTTTTTTTAATTTTCTGTTGCTTTAGACCTGTCCATCCATGTTGGACACATGTCAACACGGAAAATTTTTAAAACATTTTGTCCTAGTTACACAAGCATTTAGCTTTTAATATTGAACATATATCGACTTGAGATGAGATGGCCACCAATATCTAATATTTCCCTATGGCATGTATGCTTCTTTTCCCTCAGTAGCTCTATCTTTCTTGGATTAATGATTGTATTTCACCCTTGTTTTGGCTGCATTTGGTTGCACCAAATATCATGAAATTTCTTGATATTTGCACCAAATTAGACTGACTAATCATGAAATGTCATTACATTTGGTGCAACCAAACGGAGCCTTCTGTAGGAACAGTAATATAGTTTCTGCAGATAGCTCCAATTTTCTTGAATTAGTGATTATATTTCATCTGTGTTTCTGCAGGAAAGGGGATAGAGCTTCTTTAACAACCAATGGCTCCCCCTACTAAAGGTATTGCTTTTGTCCACCATTGTATGGTCTCAGTCCTCCCATGTGGTTGGGCTTTAAGAGGAAAACCATTTAAATTCCAGGTGCATCAACTTATGCTGCAATATTTGTTCTGCATTTTCTATAATTACTACCTGACTCAGACTGATGTTGTATTTTTGTAAGTTACAGCATATCATATCCGTGTGTTGTGCTAGGGTCTCTACTCATGGCTCAGTGGTAGATACTGTGTTTCAACTCTGAGGTCATAGGTTCGTGGTGTGTGTGTGTAGGTTTGAGAGTGTATTCACCATTCAAAAAAAAATCCTGTACATTGCGCTAAGGATTTCCATAATAGCTTGGACAAGGTGATGCAATTAATTGTCCGTCTGCACATGTGCATCATAGAAGTTAAACAGTGGGCCATGCATGACCAAACATTTGGGAGACTAATGTGAACAATAACCAGCTGTTAGTTATTTACAAATTTCATCTCTTTTTAAATAAAGAATTTGCCAAAATGTCCTCTTTTATGGTCTGATTGTCATTCAGCCACACGCAAGGCTAGTTTGGGAATTTTCAGTTGTTATCGAGAATTTTCTTCAAGTGCTCTCTTTGTAAAGGGTCTACATGTGACTCGTCATTGTTACGATATTCTTGAATAAAAATCAGATTTAAAGTTATCTTCTTGGTTCATGGAAGGGGGTGCATGCATTTGGCTATGGCTAATAAACCTGTTGGGATCAATCCAACGGTCTTTATCTATTCTTCTCTTTTCTCCGGTGATCATTCCTCGGGATTTTTTTTAAAAAAAATCTAGATTTGCAATAATCACACAGCCCAGATTCAGCTGGCACTTCCAGCTGCACAGGCTATGATGACGATGACATTGTGAGTCGTTTTCACTTCCTTTTTTTTTTTTTTACATGGGAGACTCCAATGCCGGAAAGGGCTCATTCTTTATCATATATTCTGGTGGAATTGTGCTAAAATTGCTTCCATATTGGTTGAGGGTTTTCTTCACCCTCATGTGCCAACTTGGTACGTGTGTGATATCCAGGCCATTCATCAGGTGTGACCCCACTGTGAGTGCCTCTTGGTCCAAAGGTCAGGCTAGTCTGCTTCACTCTCAGCCATCAGTTAAGCTTTCTTTTCTACTCAGAAAAGCATTTCACCAACCATTGTTGTCAAATGCGATCGCATATGCGCATACTATGGATCGAATCGCATATGTGATCCTGGCAAGTATGCCATGGCATACTTTTATATGCGATCCCATATGCGAGTATGCGATCGCATATTTCCTAATAATCAGAGGGGAAGCAATTTTTTTATTTTTTATTTTTTCAATTTGGAGAACTTTTGCCTATAAATAGACACTCATATCCCCTCCATTTTCACTATTCTCTACTCCAAAGCTCTAAATCTATTACTCTCTCTCTTACTCTAATCTCTCTACAATTACTTCAAGTATGTTTATTTTTTGTATTTTATAAGTTGTGCTTACTTTTTGTAAATTAAGCTGTAAGTTATAACTTGTAAGTTGTTTCAAGTTATCCATTTATCAGTAAAATTTCTTTGCTCGAAGTTTGTAATAATTAGTTCTCTTTTAATGTAGCTTGATTGTTTTGTTAAAATTTATATAATATAATATAAGTAATTAAATATATAACTTAATGAAACACTCAAACTATAATGAAATAAGTAAAATAACTCAATCCAATCATGTGTACTAATTAGGCAAGTTTTTCCTATTTTTTAAGATTTTTTCATTTTTTAATTTTTTTTTTTCATTTTTTAATTTTTTATTATTTTATAAACAATATGCCATGGCATATGCAATTGTGCGATCACATATGCGAACAGCATATGCTGATCGCATACAATGGCATATGCGATTTGACAACATTGTCACCAACTGTGTGACAAGGTGCATCCATTGCTTGATCCCCTTGCCTGCCCAAAGGTCAGGCTAATCTGCTAAGTGGTGCACAAGCATGGCTGGATAAACCTGACTAACCATATACTGTGCATGAGGCTCACCTAATGAGTTGCTAGCGTGACTTTTGGCCAGGTCATTTTCAATAGGGTTCCCACCTGATGAGTGGTCCAGTTTTTGAACATGTGAGAATGACAACAATGTCTCATGAGTCCCATGCTACTCTTTTTGGTCTTTACCTCTTATGGTTGTCATATCATTACTCGATAGGAATGAAAAGGAACGAGGCTGAGCTATTTGGTAAAACTAGTTTGCATTCCATACAGTACAATTAGAAAATTTCTGCAGCTTTGCCTGTGGCCCGGGACTTGTTGTGTCATTGCTTTTCGGACTGCGTTTTCAACGAGCATATGACAAGTGCGTTTAGCATGGTCAGGCGATGTGGGAAATCCTCTATAATAATGAATGAAGGGCCAGTTACCCACTTCTTGTTATTTGCCACTTTATCTGGGCCTTGTTACAGAGGTCTGTTTCACAAAATCCAGATTTGTAATACTTCACTGGTGCATCTCTCAGATTCCCAAGGGGGCGTTTGTCTCATAAGTTAAGATAAGCTACTCATGCCTCAAGTAGCTCATCTTGGTTTCTACTTATTAAGCTGAAGGGATTAAGTAACTTTTAAGTGCAAAAGTTACATAATTGATCTTAAACCAAACTTTTCTCAAATAAGTTACTTATCTACTGCTGTAAGTAGAAAAAGTAACTTATTTGGTGGTATCCAAATGGGCCCTAAACCTCCAGTAGTTGTTCTTTATTTTTCAATGATATCCGCTGTTGTTGTCTCTTTCAGGGATGCTAATTGTTGTATTGTTTAGTTCCGAAGTATACTTTCACCTTCACAAAAAAGTATTACAGCATCATAGTGTTTTTTTTTTTTAAAAAAACTCCCAAGGGATACAAACATCTTCATGTTGAATTTTGATTTGCAGCAATAAATAGGGAGAACGATTTGAATGCTTGGGTTCAGCTGATGCTTTTTGTGCATTCTACCATTTTCCATTGAGTCGAGAGTTTGCTTTTCTCCTATATTGTGAACTATGTCACTCTTTTATGTAATCTTCTTCTGTCCTTGTAATTTGTTGTTTCCTTTTGATATATACATAAAGATTAAAGAGATCAACAACATCCCAAGCTCTTTAGCAGGCATTGCTGTGGGGGTATGGGTAGTAATTATTCTGCGCGTTTTATGACTTTAGCATGTGTTAGGATGTTACTGTATTTGCATTTTTAACCCTTGCTGAAACGGTGCCTTTGCCAATGAAATCTTGCTTCTTATGCTGTAGCTGTCTTCGTTGTACTTATATTTGCTCAGTTCATTACATTATCAGTTGTTGCATCATTATCCCGAAAGCAAACGATATATTCTAACAGAAAATAGCCCATTCTGCCCTTGATTGATCTTGAACTGCGCAAGGCCACAGGGTCACGATGTAGCACTCCATATTTGATCTTGCAATGAGTCATTTTGTAACACCCCAAATTTCATAACCCGAGTTTAATACTCGTTTGCCGAAATCCTGAGTGTTAACCTCTAAAGATAGCCCATATTTCACTGTATTATTATTATTATTATTATTATTATTTAGGAATGAGGATCTCAACTGAAGAAAAACAAGTCAAACATAGAGGAAATATTTGAATATAAATCCCAAATGTACAGATGGTTGCCCATAGGGCTTACACAAACCGATGACTTAAATACACAAATTCAAAGGAGTATACAAAAGCAAATATGATAGAACTTAAAAAATTAATAATCTAAGTCGTAAGATCAACCAACTCCCCATGTTCCATGTGAGCTCTAACCTGTACATCCACAATGTATCATGCACCAACTGAATATGTTTTAATAGCGCCAATGGCTATCCCAATGAGGTATACCCCCCAAGATTACCGAGGCATCACAATAGTTAAGAGCAATATTCAAATAAAATTAAGGAAAGTATAATATTCAATCTATACTTCACAAGTATAAATACATGAATGTACAATTTACACTTCATAAGTAGAATATAAGAGAATACCACTTGCAAATCAAAAGAATGCACAACTTATATTTTCAAGTAACAATTTAAGAAGTCATAATATCTAAATTACAATTCACAACTCACAAGTAAAACACCGAATACACATCCAAACCACAATTCAAGATATAACTTAAGGAGATACAATTCACTCTTTCCCAACATAACCCACATCACCACAATATGCGATCACCAATTTAATCTTGATTAATGCATGAATGTATGAATGCAATCAGCATGGGGGTGCACAACCAGCTGAACAAATGAATGGACCTTCTGGACAGTTGACACATTCATGCAAGAGAATGAGTCTTTCAGATAGTCGACCCATTAAAAATGCAAAAATGGTCGTTCGAACAGTACACTAGTCTTTCAAACAGTCAACCAGCCCCTCAATAATACCCACGTGTCATGATTAACTAAACCGTTATTAGTCTAATTTACAAACATCACATCATAAAAGTTCAAAGGTCGCTATGAAGGTCGTCTCCCAGCATAAGCCGACAGCTCGGGCATAGTGTCTCATACCACTATCCCCGCCTCATAAGACTTTACCAAATGGAATTAACCTATACTCGAAAGATTATAAGTAGTGATCATCATACAATAGATTATGATATTTCATTTTTATAAACATCTACAACTAGTAGCCATTCATGATTCAACACGTAGACATTGCTATCACAAGTCCAGATATATTTCCAACAAAAAGAATCCTCCCAACAAGCCACATTAGCACCAAGTCCTTCAAGAACAACAAAATAATACAATCCACGAGTCAAGGGGCACAAATAATCCACGAGATGGTAAGTCTGCGACCACATAACATTTAATTTATTCACAGCTGGTTATTAGTTTGAGGAACCTCTAATGTACATATCTAGCAACATATAGCATTATATTTCAAATACAATTCAATAACTAACCAAGTGTCCAGAAGCTTGTTGGGATGTTTAGAAAGGTAGCAGTAGAGAAGGAGAGAATATAGGAGAATGAGAGAGAGAAATAGAGGGAAATAGATTGGATCGGATCTCGTCGACTCGAGCTGAGTCACTGACTCATGTGAACTCAGTCAGGTTCAGTCCAAACGCTGATCGTGTCCAAGAGTTCTGTTGTTGTGCATTGCAGTAAGAAAAAAGAATTAGAGAGAAGGAAGAATGGGGAAAGAAAGGAGAAAGAAAGCAAAAAAAGAAGAATGAGAGGAGAGGATTTGTGAGTCGAGTTGAAGAGGAATCAAGTCTGAGTCTGGTCGAGTTTAACTCTCTGTTGGACGTAACTTTGGGAGAAAAATTATAGAAAATAAAAGGAAGAAAAGAGAGAAGGGAAAGGAAAAGGAAAAGGAGAGAAGAAAGGAAATCAAGGCGTGTTGACTCAGCCAAATCAACTTGTTGAATCGGTCAGTTGGGGTCGAGTTTGAGTCTGTGGATGTCAGGCTTGGGTCGGAAAACCCTTGGTGTGGATTGATCGTGCAACGAGAGTTGTTGGTGCGTTTAAAGTTCAACTGAGTCAGGTTTGAGCACCATCGGGTCAATTGAGTTGATTTCGTTCGAGCTCAGGTTCGATATTGATACATGAGTTGTGATCATTTTTTTTCTAAATCTAAATGCTAATTAGGGTTTATTTATCTTTGTTTAACATGTTTTTTATTTAAGAATTAACAATTCCCTAAAACCTAACCCTAATTTAGTTGGGAAAGCCAATGTACTTTGGTTTCGTAATCAAATCATAATGTTGATCCTAATAATGCAATTTTTGGTAAATTAGGTTAAGACTCTATCTTAAGGCAATTGGATTTGTCCTATTGACACTAGAACACGATCCAAATCAAGAGGAGAGGATTCACCCTTCAAGCTTTCCTTCATTATAATAGTTAGATTAGCATACTTTCATTTGTCATTTATTCTTAACGTATTACTCATGTTTAGTTTACATGAAAGATCTACTTGTGTTTAACTCTATATATATTTAAGATGTGACTAGAATCATTATGTACATTATATAATTGATATGCTTTATATTATAGACTTGTCTCTCTAATCTAATTAAGTAGACAATGTTATTTGCATATTGTTGATGCTTGTAAGTTAATGGAAGTAATGTTTTTTGTATTTGGAGGGTTGAATTGATCATGGCTTGGTTGACACTTGGTTGTGTTAAGGAGTTGTATTTGGAATCCAATGTTATACGTTGATGGATATGTACATTAGAAGTTCCTCGAACTAGTGGTCGGTTGTGAATGTATTAAATGTCATTTGGTTGTAGACTTACCATCTCGTGGATTATTTGTGCCAAGGTGGCTTATGGATAGTATTCTTTTGTTGTGTCCTTGAAGGACTTGGTGCTAATGTGACTTGTTGGGAGGATTCTTTTTTGTTGGAAATATATCTAGACTTGTTATGATAAAGTCTACGTGTGAAATCATGTGTGACCATTAGTTTTAGATGTTTCTAAAAATGAAATATCATGAATCTATTGTATTACAATCACTACTTGTAACCTTTCGATTGTAGGTAATTTTTCTTTGTTAGTCTCATGATCCGGGGATGGTGGTATGAGACACTATGCCTGAGTTGTCAGCCTATGCTGGGTGAGGATTTCTCATAGTGACCTTTGAGCTTTTCTAATGTGATGTTTGTAAATTGGACTAATAACGGTTGGGTTAATCATGCATACATGGCACACGGGCGTTATCGAGTGTCCGGTTGGCTGTTTGAAAGACCATTGTATTGTTCGAACCACCTTTTTTGCATTTTGAATGGGTCAATTGTCTGAAAGACCTATTCTCTTGTATGAATAGGCCAACTGTCTGAAAGGTTCATTCATTTGTTCAGCTGGATGTGCATCCCCAGGCTGATTGCATTCATACATTCATGCATTAATCAAGATTAAATTGGTGATTGGATATTGTGGTTGCTTGTATTAAATCGGTGACAAATGGATTGTATCTCCTTGTGTGATACCTTGATTTGCAGTTTGAAAGTTATAGTTATTTGTATTATATTTGTAAGGTGTGGATTGTAATTCCTTATGTAATACTTTGAATTTGTAGTTGGATGTGCAATTGGTGTTGTACTTGTGAGTTGTGAATTTTAATTTAGATATTATTGTTTCCTGAATTGTACTTGAAAAATGTGGATTGTCTATTCTTCTTATTTACAGGTGATATCCTTTTATATCATACTTATGAAGTATAAATTGTACATTCTTGTATTCTACGTGTGAAGTGTAGATTGAATATTGTATTTTTTTGAGTTTATTTAAATATTTCTCTTAACTATTGTGATGCATTGGTAATCTTGAGGGGTATACCTCACCGGGGATAGCCATTGACACTAACCATATTCAGTTGGTGCAAGTTGGTGCTCACGTGGGGCACGAGTAGTCTGATTTTGAAATTTAAATTTATTATTATTTTAGTTGTCTATTATATTTGCTATTGTATATTCTTTTGAATTTGTTTGTCAGTCATTGGTTTCTATAAGCCTTATGGGCAACCACTTGTACATTTGGGATTTATATTCAAACATTTCCTCTATTTGCGGTTTGTTTTCCTCACGTTGTGACGATGCTCACTCTTAAATACATAAAAAAGAAAAAGAAAAAAAGAAGTGAAATGTGAGCTATCTTTAAAGGTTAACACTCGGGATTTCGTAAAACGAGTACTAAACTTGGGTTACGAAATTCGGGGCCATACCCACAAGGCCTTGTGGATTTCTAACTCTAAATACTCATGATATACCTTCTTCTTCGAAAAAAAATAAAATTATAAACATATTTATAAATGGTATTCCATGCTGAGGCCAGTTCCTCTACTAGTCCTCGGAGGGTAAGCTTATTATACGAGGTTTGTGTGTGTTCCCACTGCGATGTGCATGTGGCATGCAATCTGTACAGAAGGGTCGTTCCACGGTCAAAGTTGGATGGCCCAGAAGTTGGGCTGATCCAACCATCATGTGTGCCACCACATGAATTTGGAAGTTTTTTGGTGGTTGTCAATTGTTTTCTATGGCATGGCCAGCCTAAAGCTTGGATAGGCCTGAATTTTTAGGCATCCCGTCTCATGGTGGGGCTGACATAATGCATGGGTTGGGTGGTATACACACAACACCGAGACCCATAGGGATGCGGGTGAATAACTTTTACACGCATGTGAATGACTTTTCTCACGGAGGTGAAGCAATTGTTGAATAAGCTTATTCTACAAGAACTTGTATAGGAACCGGCCACCTCCATGCTTGCTTGTACTCATCTTAAGAGTGAAATTGTTATGCATTTGTCTGCAGCTGCGGCTACAAAGAAGACTGACCCAAAGGGACAGGCCTTGAAGGCTGCCAAGGCAGTGAAGTCAGGTGCATCTACCTTAAAAAAGAAGGCCAAGAAGATCCGGACATCGGTCACATTTCATCGGCCGAAGACATTGAAGAAAGAACGCAACCCCAAGTACCCTCGCATTAGTGCGCCCCCGAGGAACAAGCTCGATCACTATCAGATACTCAAATATCCACTCACGACTGAGTCTGTGATGAAGAAGATTGAAGACAACAACACACTGGTGTTCATCGTCGACCTCCGTGCGGACAAGAAGAAAATCAAGGCTGCAGTCAAGAAGATGTACGACATCCAAACCAAGAAAGTGAACACCTTGATCAGGTGAGAATCTGCACCTTTCATCTAAGGCAGTCAGCTGTTTTGATGTCTTGGTTTTAGGGTTGTAGTTTTGACAACTTTGTCTTGGCTCAGTCACTACGGTATGCCGCCTTTCGGCGATCAGAACTGTTATGCATGTGCCATGCCCCCAAATCCTTTCTGTTGCATGATCTCAACCCTGATCGGTTGGCATCCTCTGGATTAACAGTATGGCTAATGGTCCATCACATTGACAGAGAAATTCCACCATTCATAATAGTAAGATTTTCTGATGGGGAGATCATCTGTGGGCTTGTGTGTATGGTACCTGTCCAAGCAAAAGATTCTGCTTAGTTTAGTTGAGCATTATTCTATAGTTTTCTTATTTTGATATGTTTTAATTGGTTTGCTAGCCGACCCACATACCACCCTCTAAACGCACCTCTACAAACAGCCACACATGCCAACCTGGCAGGCATGTATATCCAAGTAGCATGTGAGGTGGGTCCCACAATGTAGATCTGGCCAAAAGATAAGCCCTGTCAACTGTAAGTAGGCCGGTTTTATATGAAAACAACAAATGCTCTAAAAAAACCTGCAAGTTTTTCTGGACGTACATTGTTTTCCTACATGTGTGGTTTCCTGATAGTTGACAGGTCTAATTTTTGGTCAGACCATCCATGTGGTGAGCCTGACTTCATATAGCTCAAGCGGCCAACCCAAATGTAGTGCTAGCAAAGGTCTCGGTTGTTGAGAATGGCAATCCTTGCAGTTTGGTGGTCAGTTTGGGAAGAAAGAAATGGGAGATGCTTCAGGGATACTTCAAATTCTGTTCACGCTGTTGCCTCTAAGGCTAAGTGTCTAAATTTAGAGTGGCCTGTTCATGTAGATTTTCTGAAGGGTCATGACCTTCTTTTTCTTGGAGTTTAGTATCGTTTGCTTTCTCAGCAGACTTTCTATCCTCTTCCCTGTTTTTTCCTTTTTTGGTTTTAATACAATTCTCGTGATCTTTCAAAAAAAAAAAAGCTCAAGCGGCCAACCCAAATGCTAGGTTGTCACATGTAGGGCTAAACTTCATTCATACCTCAAGCAGCCAACCCAAATGCCAGGTTGCCACATGTGGGGCTAGCAAACCTCTATCTTAACAATTTGGCTGTATGAGCCAAATTGTCATTGGGAGCATAATACACCTGGTGTTTGGGCAGCATGGAAAACAGAACCTGCATTAAATGGCCATTTGCTCTTCTTCTTTTTTCTTTCTTTTTTTCATTTTTTCAATTCTTCCACCCAGAAGCACAAGTCAGATGAGAACTGTTTTGTAGCACATCTCATCACCCTCGGGAACTGTGGTCACCCAAATAGATTCCACATGCCTCTCATTCGTAGATCAAGCATCAACCAAAAAAAAAAAACAGAGAGAGAAGGTAGTGGAGTCATTTGATCCTCTTGCAGAATATGAGAACTGTTTTGTAGCACATCTCATCACCCTCAGGAACTGTGGTCACCCAAATAGATTCCACATGCCTCTCATTCGTAGATCAAGCATCAACCATAAAAAAAAAACAGAAAGAGAGAGAGAGAGAGAGAGAGAGAGAGAGAGAGAGAGAGAGAGAGAAGGTAGTGGAGTCATTTGATCCTCTTGCAGAATATGACAGTTGATATGCAGATGCTCAAATTGTACATGTGACATACATAACTCAAATTAAACCAACTAAATTATCGAACCCACTGTCCCGTAGTCAGTCCCAAATTCAGGTTGGTTGAATAATCTAACCTCTGATTCGTGGCCACGTGTAGTTTAAACATCCAATAATTGTGTGATCATCAAATAACCAGAATTTTTTACTCATGATATATCCTTAATCTGTTACCCATTACTGGGACAGTTTAATTTGAATTGTCTGCAATTTGATGCAATTTCTAAGGGGGCGTTTGGATCGTAAGTTGCTTAAGATAAACAAATTATTCCACAAGTAGCTTATCTTAGTTTCTACTTAATAAGAAGATGAATATATTTGGGAAACAACATACATACTTATCAGCTTCTCCTCTCTCTCCTGATGCCTCTCTTCAGCAACTTATGAAAAGTAGAAGAGCTAAAAAAATTAACTGAAGGGATTATGTACTTTTAAGTAAAAAAGTTACTTGTAACTGATCATAAAACAAACTTACTCATCTGAAATAAGTCACTTGTCTACTGCTGTAAGTAGAAAAAGTAACTTGGTATCCAAACAGACCCTAAGTGGCTGTGTAGCATCCATCAGTCTTCCAGAGCATCAAAGACTTCCTGAAGATGAAATCTCTTTCTGATTGACATTCATTTGGCTGGATTTGTATGAATTTTCAGGCCCGATGGGACCAAAAAGGCGTACGTGAGGCTGACTCCAGACTACGATGCTTTGGATGTGGCGAACAAGATCGGCATAATCTAAGTCAGAACTGGGACCCTTGATTCCCTCTACATAAATCTCTGGTAATTTCTTGCCTTAAAGAATGCCATTTTGTCTTGTGTAGACGGATAGGATTATGATTTCTTGCACTAGATTTTGTTTTAGAGAAACAACACTTGTTTTTAAAAAGCCTTTGATCATTTGATTGGTTTAGATCAGTGGAGGATGGACCTTTTTTGTATGCTGGCTAGAGCAAAATATATTGTTTTTATTGAGCTGAAAATGTTCCCAAGTGGACTTATGCAAGTCTGTCAGATCCAAGCTGCTTGTTTGTAGTGCGCTTGCTTGTAGGATACCTGGCCAAGAAATAGGCTTGCGGGCTCAATCAGGTTGGCCACACACTAGTCCATTTCTGACCATCAACTTCTCCATCTGTGTGGCCCAACAACCAAGCGGACCTGCCACCACATCTACATGGTGTGGCCCTCCTAGGATACTGAATGTGCCGTTTTTGCACTTGGCCTTCAAAGCGTGGTTAGTTTAGCAGAGACACTGTATCCTGCCAGAAGGACCCATGCAAGAGCAGCTGGCTGTTCAATAGTCTCCTGTCTATGGAATCACACAGAGGCTGAGGCTATCATTTGTAGATATGCTGGCCCATGGAACCAGAGAGTGGTTCATACATGTGCACTTTTTGATTGATGCTTAAATCTAAACCATAGGATAGCAATGGACACCATACATATGGTTACAAAGCCCAAAGTTCTGCTGGAAGAGATACTAATCTCCGACTGAGTGAACGTGTGCTTGTAGACCTGCTCAATGGTCTGCGTTTGTCCCTGAATGATAATTTTTGGGTGCTGTTTACTTAGGAATTTCCAATTTTTTATTTAGACCGTCCAATATTTGTTCACAGATCAACTCGTGGTGATGCGAATTTCATACAATTTTCAAGTTTACAAGCATCTAAAGTGAGCCTCATGATTTCCGGTGTTGATTTAAGATCTATTGGAGTATGCTCTGTTAGATTCATATTCTTGCCCTTTGTGGACTTGCACGGTGATGAGAATATTTCAAAGGTTTAGCTGGGTTGTCAACGGGTGGGAATCAGACTGAGGGGCCCGTTTGGATGGAATACCAAAACTACGGTTTGCACACAAAATCCTCTTTTGGATCCAAAACGAGGGATTTGAGGCTTGTTTGGATACCACCTGCAATTTTCTGTTTGGGACTCACCTGATGATTTAGTCGACAACTGGACAAGACCCCAAAAGTCAATCCGAGTGGTTTTTGAGGAAAGGGAACTGTTCAGCTATATATCCAAATGGGCCATAACAGCCCATTGGACGCACCCACAAAAGAAGCATTTGCTGCCTAAATGCTGCCTTATATAAATCATTTTTTGTGTTGTGTGTTTGGGTGCACTTCCCCCACTCGTTGAAATAACTTCTAAAAAGTCTACTCACTGAAAACTAATCTTATCTGGTTTTGAAATTTAGACTAACTATAGAAGTCAAATAAACTTAATTTTGAAGTCTTATAGTCCAACCAAAGTGACATTTGGTAGACTGAAAAATAAAGTCTGAAAATTAATTTAAGTGCTGAAAACTTGAGATCAGTTAGGATCGCTGTTTCCTGTGGTGTGGTCCTCTTTGTCTTTGGATTTGCCTCATTTTTGGACTCTTGCCTTGAAATGAGCTTGTGGAACAGATGGCTGGCATGGACATGACATATTCATCATGGTAGGTCCTGAAGTTTTTCAATGCACAAAACACATGGGATTCACAAGGTTTTAAGGCATCAATTTCTCAATCAACCAAACAATAGTTAGAAATAATGACAACCCATTTGCAACCATTTATTGCATAATTAGGAAAATAAAACAAGCCCTAAATCTTAATACAATAAGGATTTTTGTGTGTGCGTGCACGCTTTTTAGTAAGTTTCTATTGTCAGTTTTTGAGTTAATATTTTTAGTTTTAAGTTCAAGTTAGCCTTCAGTTTTGAAGTGTGAGTGGTGTTACTTTACATAAATTATAAATATAAAGAGGGTAGAGAGAGAGAGAGAGAGAGAGAGAGAGAGAGAGGAAAATAGTCTTAAGAAAGCAATGAAGTATTTCGTATTTTATTCTTATTCTCCTTATATCTCTTTTAGGTATGGTGTGAAGGTTAGTTCTCTTAAAACTAGACACATGGCTCATTGATTGAAGTTGCTAAGGCAACCGTAGAAGTAGGCCTTTCATGGCCTACACTGACAAAGTCGATATGCTTTTGCTTTTGTGAGGAAATCCCTTTTGCTAGACTCGTATACCAAGGGCATTTGGATGCAACTCCGATAAAAGAGGTTTACCAGAGTTTTGTTGGTTGACCCACGAAACAAATTTGATTGGTTTTCAGTGGGTTGGCTCTTTAAGGAGTGGGGGAATCAGACGGATTGAGAAGTGCATCATCCAAACACATAAATTGGAATTTGGCCTACAAACATTTTGGAGTCAAACACCCCTCTTGAGCGTGCATCCAAAAGGCTCCTGAGAGAATCATAATTCATAATCTGGTCCCACATTGTACCTTAGAACAACTATTGTGTGGTAACCGGGAAATAGGGATTTTTCTAAATGGTGATGACTTGAGCATCGAATACCAAACAAGCCAGCTAAGCATGAATGGCACATACACACCACCATTGGAGCAAATGTGGAAAGGGGTTTTGTTAATGGTTGACATTACAGCATGTGCGACAGTGCCTAATAAGCCAGAAGAGCACGAAACACAAAAATGCACCGCCATTGGACCAAAAGTCAAAAGGGGATTTGCAAATGGTTAATGCCTAGAGCATATGGTGCCAGAAAAGTTTACAAGTACAGTTGGGCACGGACGACTCGAATCGTCTCGTATGACTTGTTTAGACCCGACTGAACTCGAACTGTGAGGGTGAGTTGATCCGAACCCAGTAGACTTCGTCCCATGCAAATGCAAACTCAATTTGAGTCCAGTTCAGGTCACCTGTAATTCGACTCAACTTGACCCGAAAAGTAACTCAGTATTGACTTAGACTCAATCTGTAACATAACTCATACATTTAATTATTATTTTTTAAAAAAAATCCAAATTTGATGTTTCAGATATGAGATGCTGTGTAGCTGATGGAGAGGTTGCAATTCCAATTTCAACCCATGGATACCTGCCGCACCCGACCCAACTCGGTGCTGACTCTACTTGGTACTTGTGACAGGGTCGGACCGAGTCCCGGTTAGTCCGAGTTAGACTCAGATTGGATCAGGTCAGGCATGCTGGACTTGGTGTCGAGTCATGTCGACTTTGGGTCAGGTCTATTTCAAAACCGGGTTGAGTCGGGTCAACCCTAACTCAATCCGACTTGACTCGATGTCCAACTCTGTTCACAAGGCATGGCTATGCACAAATGTAACACAGTTGGACCAAAAGTGGAAAGAACATGCTCATCTCTTCTCCACCATCTTTTCCGAGGACTTAGCAATGTCTTCATTTCTTGCTCTCCTTGTCAAGATGTGTGATGTGACCGGTATTTAGATGGGATAGTTGGTCCGAACCTGTTTATATATCTAAAATCTGATTCAGTCTTATTTAAACTAGGTAATTGTCCCAATCTTAGCTCAAACTTATAATTGTATTGGGCTTATTTACTTTGAACAGTTGGCTTAGACTTCATTGGAATGTGGCCCAAAAGTTACACTAATCTGATGATCATCAGCTATTTTCACTACGTGCATTGGATTGATGCACAATAAACATCTAAATTGTAATTTCTGTTGTCGATGGACCATAGCCCAAAATTAACATTGATTGAATTATCTCGATTGTCTAATTTTAACTATTGAATTTGAGCCGTTGACCAATCTATTCATCCCAGGAAGTAGCAAATTCATGGACCAATGCAAAATGTTAGAAACTCTTAGCCAAGAAAAATTTTGAAAGATCCCAGATTCATACTATGGACCATAAGAGCAACCGCATGGAATATCGATCGTCAAACATTGGGCTGAATTTGAGCATTGGATTTAGATAGTTGCAAGCATTTCCAACATCCAATCACATTCACAATTGTTATGCTTGGGTCCTCTGTGGCTTGCATATGCATTGAACTTGTCCAGTACGGTTGCCCGTCCATCAAAGACGGACACCATGAAAATCAGGCCAATCCGACCTTCATGTGGACCACTTGTGAGTTTAGAGTTTTAGAATGGTTGTATATTGTTTTGTGTTGTGATCCAACCTTCCGGTGGGCCCCTCAAAGTTTTTGGATGGTTGTACATTGTTTTCTAATGTTGTAACCCGCCTAATGATCTTGTTAGCTCCAATATTTGAGGAATTCTATCATCATCATGGGTAGAGCTGGGCATTGAATCAAGTCAGACCGAGTTAGGGCTGATCCGACTCGATCTGGTTTTGAAACAGGCATAACCCGAACTTGACCTGACTCAATACCTGACACTAATCCGGACCGAGCCTGACCCGGTCACAAGTACCGAGTGGGATTGGGTGTTGCATGTCTCTATGGGATGAAATCACAACTCAAAACCTCGATTCACTTTTCAGAATTGTAGCCTCTCCATAAGCTACGTGGCATCTCAGATATGAAACATTGTGTCTGAGTTTTTTTTTTTTTTTTTTTCTAAATATATATATATGTACAAATCAAGTTTCGGATCAAGTTAGTATCAGGTTAGATTTCGGGTCAAGTCGAGTCGAGTTACTGGGTCACTCGAACTCTACTCAGTTTGAGTTCAGATTGGGCGATGTCAACTCGATTCGGATCTGAACGAGTCAAGTTTGCCGAGTCACGTCATACCATGCTGGCCCATGAATACACTGCTTAGACGGTTGGATTGGTTTAATTTTCGGGGCTTGGAACTTTCATGTTGAGCCTGCCCCGATATATGGATGGATGCAACCCACACCACAATGGGCCCCACATGTGTACTTAGAGAATAAGGTTAGCCTGATATGTAAAATTCACTCTTTTCATTAGGTGGTAACCCTTACTCTTGCTCCGGTGGTAGACTCTTGGGAGTTTCAACACCTGGTCAAAGGTTCAAGTATTCATAGGTGTGAAATCCCGCTACAGCGTGAGTGTGTGGGGATGTGTGCGCGTGTAAAAAACCCTTCTATGTTAAAACCAAATGCAATAAGGTTGGCCCAATATAATCCTGGGCCACACCAATGGTAATAACGAAAAATTCCACCTAAAACTTTAGGCGTTGTGGCCCACCAGACATGTGGTCTTCCACACGAATTTATAGATTTTTGTGTGCTTGTCTTTATTTTCTATGGCATGGCCCACCTGATGGTTATATAGGCCTTTTTATTCAAACCCATTACGACAATGTGGCTGACTTATGAGCAAGTTGGCATAAAAGCAAAATGGCATAGAAAACAACATATGTAGGCCATGGTTTAGGTCTGATTTTAGGCATCCCAATTTCTTGGTAGTTGGCCTATTCTTAACGGTTTAGATTCCATAAAAAATGTCATTGTGGGCCCCACGCACACGGGTTATTAAATAAGCAAACATTAGGTGGGATTATGCTCTTTCAATGCTCCATTAGATATGGAAAATTGGAATATAAAATGAAATGATGTATATTTAGATGCCCGATTTTGGTACCCGACCTGCTTTAATTAGACCCGAATATGTGGACCCAAATCTGACCTTATTATCAAACGGGCCTCCAATGATCATGATGTAATAATTGGATTTAGTCCTAATCGGATCTGGTTAGATATTTCAGGCATCCAATGATCATGATGTCTTGACGGATGCGGATTCAGTAGATCCTGTAAGTACTCCATGGGCCGCATCTCTTACAGCCAATTGGGTCCCACCAACAGGCGCTGTGAGGGGCCCACGTGAAGTATTGGTTTTATCCACACCGTCCATCTATTTTTTCATATCCCATGAGGTTACGGGCCCAAAAATGAGGAAAATCGAAACCTCCAGTGGACCACGCAATGGAGATTAAGCGCTCACCGTTGAAAACTTTTTAGGGCCACTTAAGTTTTGGATCAATCTGATATTTGCATTTTCCCTTCATCCAGGTCTATGTGACCTTACGAACGTAATTAACCATCACGGTGGGCCCTAGGAAGGATTCAACGGTGGGTATCATTATCACCACTAATTATGGTGTGGTCCACTTGAGCCGTGGATATGCTTCATTTTTGGAATGGTGGCCTAAAATGATATGGAAAAATGAATGCACGGTGTGGATAAAATTCAAACACCATAGTGGCTCCTCATAGCCCAATCTAGATGGTCCAATCAAATCCAGCAGCGGCAGGGAAACGGATCAACTGAATCAGCATCGCTACGGCTCTGAAACTCATGCAGGCCCAATTTTTATCATATAGGAGAGAAATACCCTGTAAGTCATCCCAACCATTGAATAAAGGGCCATTTAGTGACATAAAATCGGCAGCCATACAAATCAAGGTTTGTTTATTGGATGGTCAGGATCATGTGATAGTGAGTGGAATTTTACCTGTGGTCAGTCGATTGTGGGAATTTCCTTTTCAACGGTTCAGATCACTCATCCACATGGTCCAACTGCCTTCAGAGAACTCAATTTTGTGCTCCCGCGGTGTACGCTACCGTTTCTCGTCAAGATTATTGACTGTTTATGTTCCCATTATTGGTAAATTGAACTTATTGCGCGACGTAAGCGTCAGCATTACGGCGTACTACATCTGTACTTTTCTATTCCCAAATTACCCACGGCAAGTAATGATATTTGCAGCCTCGCATCTGTCCACGCCAAACACCTGTGGAGCTGACCTTGTTGACGTGGAAAATCAGATCACACACGCTCACCAGGACCCATGATGGACGTTCCATGGCCAATACACATGTCAGGTAGCAACATGTGTACAAAAACGTATGGCGATTAGAAGAATAAAGGAAATGGATGGTTGATATTCATTATGCTTGTATGGCCTATCTATTGAGCGGTGAAGATACGTTTTGCATGCAAAAATTGTACATTCATATGATTAACGTTCAGGATCTTCTACAGTTGTTGCACTTTAGCACGTGCCGGGCGCTTGTATTTAGCGCGTGTAGTTTTTGAGGTTGAAACCTGCAAGAAGATCCATTTTCTTGCCCACCTGTCCTTGGAATTCTACGTTCGTTGACTGAAATATGCTGTCTGCAAACCGCGGTCTGAGCCGAGTTAATTAGAGAAAAACAATGATACTCTGGCAGAGTGTGATGGGTGATACACAGGCACCGACAAATCATGTAAATGGAATATAAGTAACTCGAATCCAACTGTCTAAATCATGGGTCCCGGTTTAGATTTATTATTAACCAAAAATGATTATGGATTGGTGGACATTTATTGGACGGTTGAAATGAAAAGTGTCTAAGGCTACTGTTTCAGCAAACAAGTGTCCCCGAATCAGGGATTAGGATTAATCAATCAATGCTATTTTAGAAACGCGACTTATTTACAGCCTTTTAGATAATTTCCGCGATTTAATTTAATTTCCTGGATGCCACGTGGAAAATTTCTTAGTGCTGGGTATGAATTATGTTACTCTTCCAGAGTATCAAATAACTTCCATTTATTTAATGGAAAGCAGCTAATGGTATTCGCGCAAGGAGAGATTGAAAATGTAAATTGCGGCACGTGTGCCAACATTGCACAGATGTATAAGATCGCATCCAGTAATTAGTTGGGGTAGACAGAAAAATTACCTTCCTATAAATTAAAACAATCTAGTCCACTCATGTGGCCTACAATGGTATGAGGAAAATTGACGGTTGGAAAGAAGATCAACTGCCATTATTCAACTTTTGATTACAGGCTACCTGATGAGTGGGCCAGCCATGACTTTGAAGATGAGAACTTAACATGAAACCTCAACTTGTACATGGTTCTGATCTCTAAAAGGTAGGCCATTTCAGAAGTTTAAACTCTCCTGATGTGAAGGAGGCAGCAATCCTTTATTTACAAAACTATCCTTTTTCAACCGTTGGCATTTCTCCTGTTTATAGTCAACAAAACGTAATTATCAGCTTATGAATAACACGCGCTATTTATCAGTCAAAGGCAGGATTCTTCCACTGTCAATCGGGGAAAAAAAAGAAGCAGTTAGCCTGCAGGACTTCCAAAATCGTAGTCCGCAGTACCTGCTCGGCCCACTTCTGCCTATTGTAAGTTCATACCGGTCCATTTATCCTGACAAGTTGGATTTGTAAGATTTAAGGCTTGTTTGGAACCAGGGATTTAATGGTATGGAACTCGTTAGGTGTAATTAACACCATTATTGTATAGTGAGTATATGTATGAAAATATCATGATATTTTAATCATCTAATTTGATGTTTGGATCTAAATCCTCATGTAAAAAAATATACTGTATTAAATGAAACTTGTGTTTAGTGAACTATAAAATCATAATCAACAAATTAAGTGGATTATAAAATTATAATCAATAGACTAAGTTTTTATGCATTTGCAACTCAAATGTCATGTGCATATGCTCTTATAACTCGATTGTTACGTGTAAATGATACATACGATGAACAGTATAGCTAAATTACATGCATCACCGAATGATTTATATATGCAGCGAACTTGTAAATTTATTAGAAGTCTTGCCAAATCTCTAATTATTTTGAATGATATAATATAAAGATTAATCCAAATCTTTTCATTGTTTCTCGATGAAAGACGGAATTTATTTTAGATCAATACAATTCCATGTCACCTAATCCCATACTCTAAAAGGTTTCTTATAATATTAATAGGTTTGGTTTATGATCAATTATAAAATGTTTTTTATTTAAATTTATTTAATCACATTAGTTTAATAAATAAAAATTAAGACAATCTATTTAGGGCCTAGGTAGCTTATTTTAAGTAACTTAAGATCCAAACGCCCCTTTCATGACGGTAATAGTGCTGTAATGCCTATCCTGTCACTGTCAGGATACAAATTGGAACAGTAATTACAGCCGGCCGGTAGCATTTCAACCCTCTAACATGTGGCTACGTGCTATTATCCTTCTGTAATGGCAGTTAGGTATCTTTGTTTTTAATACCTTCCTGCAAAAGGAATACATTCAACATACATAGGTGAGTCCTGCTAAGAGAATGAGTGGAGCCACATGCATGTTACCAAGATCCGGTCGTCTATATCACGGGAAAGATGGATGGCCATCATGGGTCCCGCTCGTTTTGAGATCTGCTGGGCCATCATTCAACAAGAAAAGTACGTTTGATAATTGGATAAGATTGCCCAATTGGTGAAATTTTTGACACCAGCCATCTATCTTGGTGGGCCCACCAAATGAACGTTTCCAATTACAAGATGGGATCAATTGAAGTTCAGGATGTGCAACTGATGAGAGGAATCTTGTGGGCCCAAACATTAGTGATTGGCAACAAGTGGGTCCCACGGGCCATGTCCAACAATCTCTAGATGGCCAACAGCGCACCTGCATGTACGGTACAGATCAGCGATCTATATTTTAGTAGTCCGGCGGACTTCCATAGAGAAAGAAACAGGACTGCAGCTAAAAAGGCGGAACGCAATGATGTCTGGGGCTAGTCGATAATCTCGAGAATCAACGGCTCTCGTCGTACGATCCTCAACTCGAGGATGGGTATATTATGCTCCGATTTTCAGTTTGAAAAATGGGAACTATAATTTATTGATCCAGTCCACTCATCTGTTGGATCCTACCGTGGATGGACCACGTCCAAAAAATTTCCTTAATATGAAAATCCCAACCATTCAATCTGTGGCCTTCAAATATATGGTCAGAAAAACAAAACGAACAGACCAAATCAGCATGAAACTCCTTTAGTAGATAGCATCGCGGTTTCAAGACAGCGCATTCAAAATAGGTTTCCACAGATCAACGGTATGCACCCGTACCACGGGTCCACTTGTACAAACTGACCCCACTCAGGGAATTATTTGATACTCTGGCAGGGTGTGATGATTGATACGCCACTCATAAATTATACACGTGGCAGACAATAAATCGAATTAAACCGTACAGATTGCGTCATCCATTATAAATAGATCTTAAACAGAAAATTAGATTGTTTAAACAAATCTAATCTCTGATTAGTGAAAAAACTGCTTCCTTATTTCATTTCAACCGCTCATTAAATGTCCACGAATTGGCTAGATGGAATATCACATGACTGTGAATTTCGGCCCACTAAAAACCATCTAAGTTGAGACCCACAATTTGGGCAGTTCGATACGAGTAACTAATTCCATGATCAGAGCTCTCTGAGTCCTGTTTATCAACCATCAAACTCTGCCGGAGTATCAAATAAAAAAGAAAAAGAAAAAAGCAAAAAAGAGCTCTAGAATGGCAGTGGCCAGTGGCGGAGAGCTTCCTGCAGCTGAGAAAGACAGAAAATAGAGAAAAGGTAAAAAAGAGCAGACGAAGTTGGCGAGAAAACGCTGCCGCCGTGTCTCAGAAGCTCTCCTTCTTTGACTGAGTCTTTAACTCGTTCGATCCCTTTCCCCGATTCAACTCAGTCCTGTTTCATTTCCCCCGTATAGAAAACAAAATCCTCTCTGCGATTTTCTTCTTGAAAATCTAGGGTTGCATGAATTAGGGTTTTGGATTTGAGCTCATATCAACGATGATGATCTCTCGAGGCCTCTTCGGGTGGTCCCCACCCCACATCCAGCCGTTGACTCCGGTCTCGGAGGTCTCAGAGCCGCCGGAGTCTCCGTCGCCGTACATGGACACGAACGTGGAGGGTGTGCCGATTGAGGACGACAGTGGCGGGATCGAGGACATGGAGGAGAACGAGCCGCCGCCGGCTGCCGTACCGTTCTCGCAGTTGTTCGCCTGCGCTGACCGGCTCGATTGGGTTCTGATGGCCGTCGGATCAGTGGCGGCCGCGGCCCACGGGATGGCGCTGGTCGTGTACTTGCATTTCTTCGGGAAGGTTTTGCAGCTGCTGAGAACTGTGGAACCGGAGTTGACGAGAGAGGAGCTGTTTGATGAGTTCACGAAGGTATGTCGCTGAAACTCTGGTTTTTTTTTTTTTTAATGACGACAGGGTGTCCCCATCACTTTTTAAGGTGAGACTAATAGCTGCGGATGTACGCAATCATGGGCAAACTACGTGCATCGAGTAAAGCACGGAGAGGGGAATCGAACTCTCATTTGTGTTTTATTGTTTTTGAAGTGCCTTTTAGTCTGTGTACTTGTGTTGGAATGTATTCTGTTGATTTGGATTGAGAATTTTGTTTGATTGGATTACAGTTCAGTCGGTCAATGATCTCTCTATCTCCAAATTTCTTTACTAGTATTTGATTGAAAACTTATAAAGATTTAACTGAAGTTGTCAAGATGTTGATGTTATCTTTTTGCGAATATAAGAATTACGGATGATATTTTTCATGAATTTTTAGGGTTTTATTTGGAGTAGAAGTTGAGTAGGATTGGAGAAGAATGGATTTCAAAGATGAGGAATTACTGGACTTGACCCAAGGTAGACAGCCCATCTTGGAGGGTTTGGAGCTAACTTAGGACTATTAACCTACCCTTTAGCTTGAATCCTAGTAGAGATGCCTTGAAATCCTTATTGTTGGTAGTTTCCTAGTTTGGTTAGAATCAGGATAGTAAACTCTCCCTCCCTCTCTCTCTCTCTACATGTGTGTGTGTGGAAAAATATGTTTAGTTTTTGAAGAATTGGAGTAGAGCAGTTAAAAAATTCTCTCCTGCATCGATAGAAAAAGAAGTGGCATGCTTTTTGTTACCTTCAAAAGAAAAAAGAAGTCGGAAATTGTTGTAGAAGTGGCAAGCTTTTCTTTTAAGATTCTTGGCAGCGTTACAGCATGGTTCTAGATTTTGCTGGAGTTGTCATGTGGTTGCTTCAAAAGGATTGCCATGTGGGTGTCATGCCTGGTTCTCGTACTCTATTAATGAGTGTTGTCTATAAAAGCTATATGAATGACATGGGGTTTCCAAGTGGTTTCCTACTTTGACGACCCATTCGGTGGCTTATCTATTCCTCATTAACCTAGTGGAAATGACCATTGATAGTGCTGGTTTAGGTGCAATATTGATGTAGTTAATGTGTTTATAGCATTTTTTTTTTAATTTTTTGTATTTAAAAACGGTTACATATTGACCGTTTCGGCGGATACGCCAAGGAAATGATCACCCCCATTACACGATACAAGGGTGAATCACTCCGTTATGGAAAAAATGGGCCATATCAGCTGATACGGGCCAATACACCCTGTATTTGCACCATTACAGGATGGATAAAACCTTTTGTAGGCCGATGCACCAAAAAAGGATCCATTTTGAAATTTTTTATTTTCAATTTCTATCGTTTTCCACTTCTTTCTTCATTTAGCCATGAAGGAAGCTTATAAACTAATTTTAAACTAGATCTAGGCCTATAAATTTTTAAGATCAAGATACAAAATTTGAGTAAGATTAATGAACCGAAGCAAAGTGAACCATTTTGGGAAATATTGGAAGAGGGAGCTGACCATCACTTCTTCTTCTTTTTTTTTTCCAATTTTCTATCTTTTTTGTTGTATTTATATGTAATGGTCGATTTGTGTTTGAGTAGGGCCCATTTGGTGGACTTTTAGTAGGTCAAGTTGACACTACTCCACAAATAGACAACATTCTTACCAAGGAATGGCCCATTATACTATCAACTACACATTTACATGGCCAAAAAAAATAATATATATTTGAGATCCTCACTTTAAAAAATCACCAATAATTTTTTAGATTTTTTTCCCGCCCAAAAAAAAATTGGCCGTTACATGGCCATACGTCCCATACCATTATTTACCTACACTTGAGTTCCTTGTGTTGTACTTTTGGATATTTTTGGTTGGTGTTTTAGACATATTTTACATGGGGAAGGGGTAGGTTATATGCATTAGATTTTTTACATACTCTTGGCTCAATTGAGGCTACGTAGGGAGGAACAATCTTATAGCCTAGGTTCCATCATAGAGAAAGCTTGTGCATTCTGACAAAAAGATGAAAGGAGTACCCAAGCGAATCAAATTGGTTTCATAATGGTAATGGTAATGGCACTATTACAATACAGGCTGTAACAACCATTACGTCCTTTAAATTTTTATTTTTATTTTTATTTTTTAAAAACTATTTTGGGGCCATTGTGGACGTTAAGGGCATTTTTTCTGTAATGGCCATTACATAACCGTTTTGACTTACCATGGTTGGAGGAGATCAAATGTGATATAGAGATGTTAAAGGTTGAAGAAAAATGACATCCTTGGCTTTATTAAAAAAAATAATAATAATAAAAAGGAAGAAGAAGAAAGATGGCATACTCCACCCAAGGGTTGGTAAAGATTGATTTTGGTTGGTAGTTCTTGGGGTATATATGGCTGTGTGGCCCCACTTAAAAATGGGCTGTATTGGCTTGTATCATATAGGCTGATGTGGGGTGTGTTGGCATTGATATGGCCATAAAAGCCCAATTTTATTTATTTATGCCCTTCAAAATTTCTCTTCTTGTTTCATTCAAACCATGGAGGAAGCTTAGAAACTCATTTTAGACCTATCTTGGATGTCATAACAAGAGCTTCAATTGATATTCGACGAATTGAAGCAGTATGGACCATTATGGGAAAAAATTTTAAAAGGGTAAACCATCATTACTTTTGTGTTCTGATATTCTTTTTGTTGTATTTTAATATAATAGGCCCTAATTCACCAAATCAAGTTTGATTTGTGTTCATTATGGTCCATTTGGTAGACTTTCAACAAGTTGAGCTGACGAACAACATTCTTATAAAAGAAAGGTTGGGTGCACCATTGTATAAATGTCCAAAATTCAAAAAAAAAGAAAAAAAAGAAAAAAAAAAGATTCTTGAATATCTCATTCATTTACTTTTTTTTTCTTCTTCTAATAATGTTTCCTTAATTCTTTGGCTTAAAAAGAAAACGTTTGACCGATAGTGGCTGATACAATCCGAGACAAGCCGATACCAACATGTGGCGCCCATATCATATCATTTTTTGGTTGGGCCGATACGCCACTCGATACCGATATTCAAAAACATGCTTGCACACTATATTTATTCCAATAATTTCCCTCCAAAGTGCCTCGCCTTCTTCATCGAATTGCCATAATTTCTTCGAAAGAAGGGGTGCATTTCCTCTTGCTTCTGTTAATTCCAAATCCCCTCTCTCTCTCTCTCTCTCTCTCTCTTATTTTTTCAATTTTTGGACATTTGTCCATTTAACCAAATGAAACTGGTGCCTATTTCCTTGGCAAAGAAAATTCTGTTGGATCTTTTCCAATTTTTTGGCAACCAAATTAGGGATTTTGAGGAGAGATGAGAGGTAGACCAGCAGGTTAGCTAGCGTAAACTTGATCAACATGATACGCCCCCCAAAAGACAGGAAGCTGCACTGTCGAGCTGCTAATATCTTTTCAATCCTTATCACAATATGGTACCAAAGAGAAGGCAAGATTATCTCCAAGTGGGAGTCCCATATACATAATAGGCCATTTGGATCTTTTACACCCAAAATGGCTGCAAGGTGTGCTTCAAGACCGGAGTTGATGCCCACCTCAACCATCGAACTTTGTCTGCAAATTGTAAGCATGAAATATGGATGGCAAGAATACCAATCTTAAAGCTAGTCTATAGACCACCTTCCTCCTTGAGGACATTCTACATGACCTTCTACCACATCATGATCAGCAGATCACCTTGATGCAACCCTTTGGGGCTCTTAAAATAGCTGGAAGGACTTCAATGAGAATAATAAGGAAAGAGGTTATAGTAGGGTTGGCAATGGGCAGGGCCCGGTCTAGGCAAAATGATGCGGACACAGGTGCATTCAAGGTGTACTAACGAAGAAAGCGCCAACCACAAGTGCCGTCCTTGTGGATAGGCGAATATTGAGGAGCTGAAGACCTTTCACATGTGATTGGACGTATAGAAGACCCCACTTAGGGAAGACACATGTGAAGGAAGATTGGAGAAAGAAGACCGAGCGCCCAAACTTTCCCATACTAATGTTATTTGCACGTTTTTTGACTTAGTTAGGGGTCTTTTAGTAATCTTATATCTTTATTTGCTTATCCTAAGGGTATTTTAGTAATTTTATGTCTTTATTTGCTTATTTAAGTGGGGTAAAGCCCTAAACACGAATTTCAACTATTGATTAATGAAAAGCAAACCCTTTGGTTGCCTCCTTCCTCTCCTCTCTAATGGTGCTTCTTCTCTCCCCTTGATCTTCTTCTTCTAATTTCTTCTTGTGCCCCTCTAACTTCCTCAAGGTAATAACTTTCTTCCTTCTATTTTTCAGTTTTGGCTAATTCTTCTTCGATCAAAATCTTGAGAACCGATCTAAACCCTAAATCCCCAAATTCTCAAATCCCTAATCCGAGAAACTTCTTGGTTCTTCGGACTAGTGATCTTCGTTGATCGATTGGGTGTGACCATGCAAGATCGGGAGGTCTCATCCCTCGCCAGATCCAACCTAAGTAGTAATTAAATTCCATACTCCATGGTTGTAGTGATGGCCCGCTCCATTGCATGTTTCCTTTATGATTTTCTCAGTTATGATGATTATTGTTAGAATTTTAGATCATTTATTCCTTTTATTTCCGCTGTTTAATTATCTCCATGAGCATGCATCATAATTAGGGCTGTCCTGCGTCAAATTTGGTATCAAAGCCTAGGCTTGCATGGTTTTTGTCTAGATCGAGTTATCAAATTAGGGTTTTGATTTTTAGGTTTAACTTAGGAAAGTTCCAGGTTTAGAAAGTTTTCAATTTTAGAAACTTTCCAATTTTAGAAAGTTCCTAATCTGGAAAATTTTCATATTTGAGTTGTTTCCTGTGTCAACTTAATTGTGTCAGTTCATAGTAGTTTTGCATTCATCGCATTCATCTTGAAAGTCATAACTCTTAGTAGTCTAGTTAGGTAGAGTTTGGTTCAAGTCTTCGTCGTATGCCCACGAGAAGAGGTAGAGGTTTCGGACTTCAACCTACCATGAACAACGAGCAGTTATCTGAGCAGCTTGCTCAATTGATACAAAAGATAACCGCCCTAGAAGCGGGTCAAAGGCGTGAGTTTGCCCGCCTTGAGAACCAAATTACCACTACCTTGACTAAGGTGAAGCAACTAGAGGCATCCCAAAAGGAAAATCCTGTTGTAGGGGAAGATGCGTACTCCCAAGTGGAAGGAATCATTGAAGAACGTGCTGCCACACGTGGTGGTAGTGAGGATAGAGATCGTGGTAACGGTCGTGGTGTGGTGCGAGAGGCACGAGCCACATGTGGTCATCAAGACCGTTATGATCCAGATGAGCGTGCGATGAAGAGTGTGAGAGTTGAGGCCCCGAGTTTTGATGGACGCTTGGATCCCAAGGCATTCCTTGACTGGGTTGCTAACATGGACCACTACTTCGAGTGGTATGGCATGTCAGAAAACCGTCAAATGCGGTTTGCTAAGATGAAGCTTGTGGGTCAAGCCAAGCTCTTCTGGACCAACACCGAGCGTAGGATAGAGAGAGTTGGTAGAGCCTCTATCACACATTGGTATGAGATGAAAGAGAAGTTGAAGGAGAAGTACCTTCCTCTCTCATACCGTCAGAAGCTCCTTGACCAATGGCAATCCTTACGCCAAGGGTCAATGCCTGCCGCTAACTACATCGCTAAATTTGAAGAGTATGTGATGCGATGTGATATCCGAGAAGACCCTCTAGTAACGCTCTCGCGTTTTAAGACGGGCCTTTGTGCGGATCTTCAGCGCGAGCTTATTACTCGGCCCTTAACGGACTTAGATGAAGCATATCAAGTCGTGCAGGAGTTAGAGCAGTATCTGAAGGCTTCTGTCTTTCGTCGTTTTGAGTCCCGAGACTCCAATGCTAGATCTAGTTCCCAAGGAACTAGACCTAATATTGGTAATCAACCTAGGGCACAGGCGACCATTCCGCCTAGGCCTAGGGAGGACAAGGGCAAAGGGGTTCTTGGTGCCGGTCCTAGTAACATGAGCCAAGTGAGGTGCTATGAGTGTGGCAACCTTGGCCACATGTCTAATCAGTGTCCTACGAAGAGCCGTGGGAGAGCCTTAGTTATAGGCGAGTCCCACGAGGGTGGAGATGACCAGGGTGATTATGAAGTTGAAGAGTATCACCCTCAAGGAGGACTTACTGATGAAGAAGTGGATGGAGAAGCAACGCTTGCAGTAGTCAGGCGTGTGTTAGCTTAGTCTAGAACTAGTGCTGACTGGCGTCGAAGCAATATCTTCTACACTATTACCAAGTGTGGTGAAAAGAATTGTAAGGTGATAGTGGACAGTGGAAGTTGTCAGAATGTGATTTCCACTAGCACCTTAGATCGCTTAAAACTGAAATCCACACCTCATCCAGACCCGTATAAAGTTTCTTGGGTTGACAAGACATTCCTACCTGTCACCCAGCAATGTCTAGTCCCCATCGAGTTTGGGTCATACAAAGAGTCCTTGTGGTGTGATGTTTTACCTATGGATGTGGGACATGTTATCCTAGGTAGACCGTGGCTATTCGATAATGATGTCACGATCTTTGGCCGTTCGAATGCGTGTACTTTTATGTATAATGGTAAAAAGATCAAACTTAATCCCATGCCACCTGAGAATACACTAGGGAAGAAGAAGGATGAGAAGGCAAGTGAGCCTAGAGAAATGGGGAAATCCAAACCTAAGTCTTTACATATAATCAGCGCAAGAGAGTTTGAAAAAGAGGCTAAGGAGGATTCTATGGTGTATGCCCTTGTGGCTAGAGAAATTACACCTGAGGTTCCATCAGAGTTGCCCTGTGAGGTGACCTCGGTCCTGAAGGAATACAGTGATGTATTTCCTGAAGACTTACCGAATGAGTTGCCACTTATGAGGGACATACAACATGCCATTGATCTTGTCCCAGGGTCTACTTTACCGAACCTTCCTCACTACAGGATGAACCCTGCAGCGCATGCAGAGTTGAAGAAGCAAATTGATGAGCTTCTGCAAAAGGGTTTCATCCAAGAGAGTATGAGCCCGTGTGCCGTGCCTGCATTGTTGACGCCAAAGAAAGACGGCACGTGGTGCATGTGTGTGGACAGCCGTGCCATAAACAAAATTACTGTCAAGTATAGGTTCCCTATACCTAGACTTGATGATATGCTTGACATGATGGTCAGGTCTACTATATTCTCTAAGATAGACCTCAAGAGTGGATATCACCAAATTCGTATACGCCCAGGAGATGAGTGGAAGACGGCGTTTAAGACGAAAGATGGGCTATATGAGTGGTTGGTCATGCCATTCGGCTTGACTAACGCACCCAGTACTTTCATGCGGGTGATGACACAAACTTTGAGGCCGTTCATGGAAAAATTCCTAGTGGTGTACTTTGACGATATTCTTATTTATAGTACCACTAAGGAATCACACCTTGAACATTTAAAGAAGGTCTATAGTGTCCTTAGGAAGGAAAAGTTGTACGCTAATCTTAAGAAATGTGCATTCATGTCTAACCAAGTTGTGTTCTTAGGATTTATAGTGTCATCTGAAGGGATGCGGGCAGACCCTGAAAAAGTCAGGGCCATAGTTGAGTGGCTAGAACCAAGGAACATTCATGAGGTGCGAAGTTTTTACGGCCTAGCAACTTTTTATCGTCGGTTCATTAGGGGTTTTAACACGATCATGGCTCCCATTACCGAGTGCATGAAAAAGGGAGAGTTCGTGTGGTTTAAAGCCGCCGTCAAGGCTTTTAAAGAAATTAAGGGCAAGATGGTGGAAGCTCCTGTCATGCGTCTACCTGACTTTTCTAAAGTCTTTGTAGTAGCGTGCGATGCGTCTGGTGTCGGTATAGGTGGAGTGTTGAGTCAAGAAGGACACCCAGTGGCCTATTTCAGTGAAAAACTGAATGAGGCAAAACAAAAATACTCCACTTACGACAAAGAATTTTATGCGGTAGTGCAATCCCTGAGACATTGGCGACACTACCTCCTACCACAAGAATTCGTTTTGTTTTCTGACCATGAGGCTTTGAGATATTTGCATTCTCAGAAGAAACTCAACCCAAGGCATGCCAAGTGGGTAGCGTTTCTTCAGGAATATTCGTTTGTTTTGAAACACAAGGCCGGGGTTGAAAACAAACCAGCGGATGCCCTTAGTAGGAGAGTGGCGTTGCTCAACTCCTTGAGTGTAGAGGTAGTCAGATTTGAGCAACTGAAAGATGAATACCCCATATGTCCTGATTTTGGGGGTACTTACGCGTCGCTCTCTAGTGACCAGCATATTATGGGTGAATATGTTCTTAAAGATGGCTTTCTTTTTAAGGGAGACAGACTTTGTATTCCCCGTATGTCCCTTCGTGAATTCCTCATCTGAGAGCTTCATTCAGGAGGGATAGCTGGCCATTTTGGTTGTGATAAGACCATTGCCCTCGTGGAAGATCATTTCTATTGGCCAAGCCTCAAGCGAGAAGTAGCCAAAGTTTTAGGGCAGTGTCGAAAATGTCAGCTGGCAATGCAAAGAAAGCAAAATACCGGGCTGTACACGCCATTGCCAGTGCCACATGCTCCGTGGCAGGACATTAGTATGGACTTCGTGCTCGGGCTTCCCAAGACTATAAAAAAGCACGATTCCGTTTTTGTCGTTGTGGACCGTTTTTCTAAAATGTCGCATTTCCTCCCATGTTCGAAGACGTCAGATGCGTCTCATGTTGCTCGTATCTTTTTTGATGGTGTGGTGCGTCTCCATGGGTTACCTAAAATCATAGTGTCTGATTGTGATGTTCGATTTACTAGCTATTTTTGGAAGACACTGTGGCACATTATGGGAACTCGTTTGCAATTTTCTACTGCTTACTACCCACAAACAGATGGTCAAACTGAAGTGGTAAACCATAGCCTTGGAAATCTTCTACGTTGTCTAGTGGGTGAACATGTTAAGACTTGGGACCTAATTTTACCAACTGCTGAACTTGCTTATAATGGGTCAGTTAATAGATCTACAGGGTTGAGTCCTTTTGAAATTGTAAGTGGTTATAAACCTAGAATGCCCATAGATCTCTTACCTATGTCTGTTACCCAAAGGTCTTCTGAGTCAACCGATGCATTCGCACGCCATATTCATGATTTGCATACACGTATTAGACAGCGGTTAAATAAGAGCAATGATGATTATAAAGTTTCAGCTGATTCTCATCGTAGAGTGCAAGAATTTCAAGAAAGAGACTATGTAATGGTGCGAATAAGGTCAGAGCGATTCTCTCAAGGATCAGCAAAGAAATTACAAGCGCGTAGTGCTGGACCATTCAAGATATTACAAAAGGTTGGGTCCAACGCGTATCGGGTTAACCTTCCATCTGAAATGAGCATTAATCCAACTTTTAATGTGGAAGATCTAGTCCGTGCCCATACTCCCATTGTTGATACATCGTCCCTTTCATGGCCTTTTTCTGAGTTTGCTACCCAACCCCTTCCACCCCCTCCTCTACCCATTACCCATAAAGAAGCAATTGAGGAAATCTTGGATGACGAGATAGTATCCACGAGAGACGGGGGTTTCCAAAGGTATCTTGTCAGGTGGAAAAGCAAACCATCGTTTGAATCTACGTGGCTGTCGGGCGACGCATTGCAGGGTATTGATCCAGATCTACTTGAGCGCTACAAAAGTTTCAACTCGTCGGGGTCGAGTTTTTCTCACCCGAGGGGAATTGATGCGGACACAGGTGCATTCAAGGTGTACTAACGAAGAAAGCGCCAACTACAAGTGCCGTCCTTGTGGATAGGCGAATATCGAGGAGCTGAAGACCTTTCACATGTGATTGGACGTATAGAAGACCCCACTTAGGGAAGACACATGTGAAGGAAGATTGGAGAAAGAAGACCGAGCGCCCAAACTTTCCCATACTTATGTTATTTGCACGTTTTTTGACTTAGTTAGGGGTCTTTTAGTAATCTTATATCTTTATTTGCTTATCCTAGGGGTATTTTAGTAATTTTATGTCTTTATTTGCTTATTTAAGTGGGGTAAAGCCCTAAACACGAATTTCAACTATTGATTAATGAAAAGCAAACCCTTTGGTTGCCTCCTTCCTCTCTTCTCTCTAATGGTGCTTCTTCTCTCCCCTTGATCTTCTTCTTCTAATTTCTTCTTGTGCCCCTCTAACTTCCTCAAGGTAATAACTTTCTTCCTTCTATTTTTCAGTTTTGGCTAATTCTTCTTCGATCAAAATCTTGAGAACCGATCTAAACCCTAAATCCCCAAATTCTCAAATCCCTAATCCGAGAAACTTCTTGGTTCTTCGGACTAGTGATCTTCGTTGATCGATTGGGTGTGACCATGCAAGATCGGGAGGTCTCATCCCTCGCCGGATCCAACCTAAGTAGTAATTGAATTCCATACTCCATGGTTGTAGTGATGGCCCGCTCCATTGCATGTTTCCTTTATGATTTTCTCAGTTATGATGATTATTGTTAGAATTTTAGATCATTTATTCCTTTTATTTCCGCTGTTTAATTATCTCCATGAGCATGCATCATAATTAGGGCTGTCCTGCGTCACAAAATCAATATTTTGATTAGGTCTGGCTCGACCTATTCAAAATCTGGGCCTGAAGCAGCCCCACGACCCCTGTTGCTAGGCCTAGTTGAACGACAATCCACCCCTCTTTAAAGCCCAAACATGAACACATGTAATCCACCAAAATCCCAGAGTCATATACTTTCTCCATGTCGATCTTACACATAATTCCCACTCCTTCATTAAATCCATAGAATGCAAAAACTCATTTGCAATGAGAACCCCCCCAAAAAAAAAAATAATAATAAATAAATAAAATTCCACTTCTTTGTACTCCTAGGAATGGCAAAATGACTCATGTAAACAACTTTGGTGACTCATGTAAACAACTTTGGAGCCTATTGACTAAAGATTTCACTCTAATCTTTATACAAACTACTTGTGAAACTGTTTTATTATTTTATTTTTGAAGAGTTTCTGATCAATTATACTGGTTTATAACTTACAACTCTTAGGTATCATTTCGTGTTCACACCTTTACATAGCCTAGCACACGCATGAAACTCCCTCATTGCTTCCATGAGATCAACCTTAATTATGTCCCAAAATTCCTAACAAAATGCAAAAGAGAGTCCATCCAGTCCCCGAGCCTTATCTCTTCCCAAATAAAAACAACCGATCCCACCTGGCCATTGAACTCTCTCTCTCTCTCTCTCTCTCTCTCTCTCTCTCAAGCCATTCCACACTGTGTGCACTGATTGCACAAAGAGATACCAACTTCGCTCCACGTAGGACTACATTTTTGTATTAGCTTCTGATAGAAATCCACCACAACTTGCTTGATCTCTGTTGTTTCTTCTAGCAATTCACCTTCCAACATGAGCTTGGAAATTTCATTCGATCTTCTTCCAGCATTCACCATTTTGATGAAAGATAACTGTGTTCTTATCATCTTATCACCGAGGCGCTGTATCGGTTAATACCAAAATTTCTCTCTCTCTCTCTCTCTCTCTCTCTCTCTCTCTCTCTCTCATGGTAATGTTAACCAAAATCTCAGCCCAGTCATTATTGAAGGCGGCTCTAGCAATGGTATTAAGTGGGTCCAATTGGTTGGTTGGTGCCAGGGAAGGATGTCAGATCTCATTGAGGAGGTTATTGGTTTATGTACCTCCATCAATGTTTCTTTCTCCCATGTCCATCATGAAATGAACTCAGAAGCAGATAACACTTGTGAAAGGAGCTACCAGGGATTCCATCAGTATCATCCACAAGGGATAGGAGATGGGTTTCTATCTTATGATCTAAGGGCTTGAGTTTGCTATTGTATAGTTATCTGCCATGTGTTTGGCCTCTCTGCCCTTTGTTATATTGTTTCCTTTTTCTCGTTTCAATAAAATTCATTATCCATATATATATATATATATAAAATAAAATAAAATTGTAACTAGGTCCTTCAGCTCTTTCTCCCCCTAGCCATAGAGCTAATACAGGGTGTGGGGCACTAAGGGCAGGCTCACTGATAACTCCATGCATGTAAATAGCCCATTGGAATACAGTTATTATAGAGAGCTTGGTGTTGGTTATTTTTAGTCCCCTAACTTTTAAGGAGTGGGTGACTTCTTTACTTTTGGCTTCCTTAATGAGATCATTCCAAGCCTTCTTTCATCTTTGAGTTTGCTTTTTGAGCTTCTATTTCATTTTCTTTCAGTCATGAACTGGAGATTTCAAAAGTCACATTTCAGATGATGAGTCTCTTTCAACTATTGATCTCATTTTCATAGCCATCCATCACTGAAGGAAAATAGAAATGGTGGATTCGATAATATCTGATACATTTAAGTATATATTTTATAAAGTCACAATGTCATGTTAGTGTAGCTTTGAAAATTGTCCTCTTAGCTTTATATTCATTTTGTTGTGAACCTTCATCTTTCAATGGTATATTCATGAAAGAGAATGCTATTGTGAGTCACACTTATGGAGCATTCCAAAACATCTCTATCATGCACATGGAAGTTGCATACGGGTTTCATGAGCCTTGATTTTATGGGGGTCCATGTCCCAAAATTCAAAGCAAATTAGACTATGGCAGTCATCTGGTCAGTTACCTTACAATATGAATGGTTAAATCAAAAAAGAAAATAAAAAAATAAAAAATGACCCACGCTCTATGAGCAGAACCCACAACAATTGGGTCTAAAGCTCATCCAGTGTTGGTCCTCCAGACCAACAGTCCTAATCAGCATACATGTTTGCCAGGTGTACCGGATAGGAACTTCATGGAACTCTATAAAGTCCTATTCACAGTAGTACTTCTCTTGATTAAATCATAAAACATTTGATAATGTGATTGTATCAAACATAAAGCTAACAGGGTTTTGTCCTTTTCTGATAATTATACACAACTCAAGGTTCTTTTGTGATGGTCTTAGAATTCTTGTTTTTTGCAGTCACCTTTCTGTAAGAGTCCACAGAACTGCAGTACATTCTGATTCTAATATATTGTTTATTCTGCAGCATGCTTTGTACATTGTTTACATAGCCTCAGGCGTTTTTGCTGCTGGATGGATAGGTAAGATCAACTCATGCAATCATAGTTCTTAATTCATTGTAACATTGTTTATGTCACAGTTGATGTGCAATTTCAACTTTGGGTTCTGACTTAGTCCCTCTAATAGAGGTTTCATGCTGGATTCTTACTGGAGAGAGGCAGACTGCAGTCATCAGATCGAAGTATGTCCAAGTATTGCTAAATCAGGACATGAGTTTTTTTGACACATATGGGAACAACGGGGACATCGTGAGTCAAGTATTGAGTGATGTGCTTCTCATTCAATCTGCTCTCAGTGAGAAAGTACGTTTCAGACTTAAATGTTGCTTCGTGCAACCTAAGAACCTTTTGTTTCATTTGTTGGTTCCTGTCAATTCACTTCATGAAGATGCATCAATGGTACCTCTGATAATGGGTTCTCTATGTAACAGGTTGGTAACTATATTCATAACATGGCAACATTTTTTGGTGGTCTTGTCATTGGGCTGATCAACTGCTGGCAGATTGCTCTCCTAACCTTAGCCACTGGGCCATTCATTGTTGCTGCGGGAGGAATATCAAACATATTTCTGCACAGGCTTGCTGAAAATATTCAAGATGCATATGCTGAGGCAGCAAGCATTGCTGAGCAGGTCACTCATCTTCACTTATTTAACTGATCATCATTGTAATTTTTGAGTAGACAAAAAATGTCTCTCTTGTCAATATTCCATTCAACAATAGTAAGATGGTGGTTGTGATGCGGACACAAGCGCATTCAAGGTATACCAACGAAGAAAGCACCAACCACAAGTGTCGTCCTTATGGATAGGCGACTATTGAGGAGCTGAAGACCTTTCACATGTGATTGGACATATAGAAGACCCCACTCAGGGAAGACACATGTGAAGGAAGATTCGAGAAAGAAGACCGAGCGCCCAAACTTTCCCGTACTTGTGTTATTTGCGCGTTTTTGACTTAGTTAAGGGTCTTTTAGTAATTTTATGTCTTTATTTGCTTATTCTAGGGGTATTTTAGTAATTTTATGTCTTTATTTGCTTATTTAAGTGGGCTAAAGCCCTAAACTCGAATTTCAACTATTGATTAATGAAAAACAAACCCTTTGGTTGCCTCCTTCCTCTCTTCTCTCTAATGGTGCTTCTTCTCTTCCCTCGATATTCTTCTTCTAATTTCTTCTTGTGCCCCTCCAACTTCTTCAAGGTAATAATTTTCTTCCTTCTATTTTTCAGTTTTGGCTAATCCTTCTTCGATCAAAATCTTGAGAACCGATATAAACCCTAAACCCCAAAATTCTCAAATCCTTAATCCGAGAAACTTCTTGGTTCTTCGGACTAGTGATCTTCATTGATCGATTGGGTGTGACCATGCAAGATCGGGAGATTTCATCCCTTCCCGGATCCAACCTAAGTAGTAATTGAATTCCATAATACATGGTTGTAGTGATGGCCCGCTCCATTGCATGTTTCCTTTATGATTTTCTCAGTTATGATGATTACTGTTAGAATTTTAGATCATTTATTCCTTTTATTTCCGCTGTTTAATTATGTCCATGAGCATGCATCATAATTAGGGCTGTCCTGCGTCAAATTTGGTATCAAAGCCTGGGTTTGCATGGTTTTTGTTTAGATCGAGTTATCAAATTAGGGTTTTGATTTTTAAGTGTAACTTAGGAAAGTTCCAACTTTAGAAAGTTTTCAATTTTAGAAAGTTCCTAATCTGGAAAATTTTCAGATTTGAGTTGTTTCCTGTTTCAACTTAAGTGTCAGTTCATAGTAGTTTTGCATTCATCGCATTCATCTTGAAAGTCATAACACCTAGTAGTCTAGTTAGGTAGAGTTTGGTTCAAGTCTTCATTGTATGCCCACGAGAAGAGGTAGAGGTTTCGGACTTCAACCTACCATGAATAACGAGCAGTTATCTGAGCAACTTGCTCAATTGATACAAAAGATAACCGCCCTAGAAGCGGGTCAAAGGCGTGAGTTTGCCCGCCTTGAGAACCAAATTACCACTACCATGACTAAGGTGGAGTAACTAGAGGCGTCCCAAAAGGAAAACCCCACTGTAGGGGAAGATGCGCACTCCCAAGTGGAAGGAATCATTGAAGAACGCACTGCCACACGTGGTGGTAGTGAGGATAGAGATCGTGGTAACGGTCGTGGTGTGGTGCGAGAGGCATGAGCCACATGTGGTCATCAAGACCGCTATGATCCAGATGAGCGTGCGATGAAGAGTGTGAGAGTTGAGGCCCCGAGTTTTGATGGGCGCTTGGATCCCAAGGCATTCCTTAACTGGGTTGCTGACATGGACCACTACTTTGAGTGGTATGGCATGTCAGAAAATCGTCAAATGCGGTTTGCTAAGATGAAGCTTGTGGATCAAGCCAAGCTCTTCTGGACCAACACCGAGCGTAGGATAGAGAGAGTTGGTAGAGCCTCTATCACACATTGGTATGAGATGAAAGAGAAGTTGAAGGAGAAGTACCTTCCTCTCTCATACTGGCAGAAGCTCCTTGACCAGTGGCAATCCTTACGCCAAGGGTCAATGTCTGCCGCTGACTACATCGCTAAATTTGAAGAGTATGTGATGCGATGTGATATCCGAGAAGACCCTCTAGTAACGCTCTCGCTTTTTAAGACGGGCCTTTGTGCGGATCTTCAGCGCGAGCTTATTACTCAGCCCTTAACGAACTTAGATGAAGCATATCAAGTCGTGCAGGAGTTAGAGCAATATCTGAAGGCTCCTGTCGTTTGTCGTTTTGAGTTCCGAGACTCCAGTGCTAGATTTAGTTCCCAAGGAACTAGACCTAATATTGGTAATCAACCTAGGGCACAGGCAACCATTCCGCCTAGGCCTAGGGAGGACAAAGGGCAAAGGGGTTCTTGGTGCCGGTCCTAGTAACATGAGCCAAGTGAGGTGCTATGAGTGTGGCAACCTTGGCCACATGTTTAATCAGTGTCCTACGAAGAGCCGTGGGAGAGCCTTAGTTATAGGCGAGTCCCACGAGGGTGGAGATGACCAGGGTGATTATGAAGTTGAAGAGTATCACCCTCAAGGAGGACTTACTGATGAAAAAGAAGTGGATGGAGAAGCAACGCTTGCAGTAGTCAGGCGTGTGTTAGCTCAGTCTAAAAGTAGTGCTGACTGGCGTCGAAGCACTATCTTCTACACTATTGCCAAGTGTGGTGAAAAGAATTGTAAGGTGATAGTGGACAGTGGAAGTTGTTAGAATGTGATTTCCACTAGCACCTTAGATCGCTTAAAACTGAAATCCACACCTCATCCAGACCCGTATAAAGTTTCTTGGGTTGACAAGACATCCCTACCTGTCACCCAGCAATGTCTAGTCCCCATCGAGTTTGGGTCATACAAAGAGTCCCTGTGGTGTGATGTTTTACCTATGGATGTAGGACATGTTATCCTAGGTAGACCATGGCTATTCGATAATGATGTCACGATTTTTGGCCGTTCGAATGCGTGTACTTTTATGTATAATGGTAAAAAGATCAAACTTAATCCCTTGCCACCTGAGAATACACTAGGGAATAAGAAGGATGAGAAGGCAAGTGAGCCTAGAGAAATGGAGAAATCCAAACCTAAGTCTTTACATATAATCAGTGCAAGAGAGTTTGAAAAAGAGGCTAAGGAGGATTCTATGGTGTATGCCCTTGTGGCTAGAGAAATTACACCTGAGGTTCCATCAGAGTTGCCCCGTGAGGTGACCTCAGTCCTGAAGGAATACAGTGATGTATTTCCTGAAGACTTACCGAATGAGTTGCCACCTATGAGAGACATACAGCATGCCATTGATCTTGTCCCAGGGTCTACTCTACCTAACCTTCCTCACTACAGGATGAACCCTGCAGCGCATGCAGAGTTGAAGAAGCAAGTTGATGAGCTTCTGCAAAAGGGTTTCATTTAAGAGAGTATGAGCCCGTGTGCCGTGCCTGCATTGTTGACGCCAAAGAGAGACGGCACGTGGCGCATGTGTATGGACAGCCGTGCCATAAACAAAATTACTGTCAAGTATATGTTCCCTATACCTAGACTTGATGATATGCTTGACATGTTGGCCAGGTCTACTATATTCTCTAAGATAGACCTCAAGAGTGGATATCACCAAATCCGTATACGTCCAGGAGATGAGTGGAAGACGGCGTTTAAGACGAAAGATGAGTTGTATGAGTGGTTGGTCATGCCCTTCGGCTTGACTAACGCACCCAGTACTTTCATGCGGGTGATGACACAAGCTTTGAGGTCGTTCATGGAAAAATTCCTAGTGGTGTACTTTGACGATATTCTTATTTATAGTACCACTAAGGAATCACACCTTGAACATTTAAAGAAGGTCTATAGTGTCCTTATGAAGGAAAAGTTGTACGTTAATCTTAAGAAATGTGTATTCATGTCTAGCCAAGTTGTGTTCTTAGGATTTATAGTGTCATCTGAAGGGATGCGCGCAGACCCTGAAAAAGTCAGGGCTATAGTTGAGTGGCCAGAACCAAGGAACATTCATGAGGTGCGAAGTTTTCACGGCCTAGCAACTTTTTATCGTTGGTTCATTAGGGGTTTTAGCACGATCATGGCTCCCATTACTGAGTGCATGAAAAAGGGAGAGTTCGTGTGGTCTAAAGCCGCCGTCAAGGCTTTTAAAGAAATTAAGGGCAAGATGGTGGAAGCTCTTGTCATGCGTCTACCTGACTTTTCTGAAGTTTTTGTAGTAGCGTGCGATGCGTCTGGTGTCGGTATAGGTGGAGTGTTGAGTCAGGAAGGACACCCAGTGGCCTATTTCAGTGAGAAATTGAATGAGGCAAAACAAAAATACTCCACTTACGACAAAGAATTTTATGCGGTAGTCCAAACCCTGAGACATTGACGACACTACCTCCTACCGTAAGAATTCGTTTTGTTTTCTGACCATGAGGCTTTGAGATATTTGCATTCTCAGAAGAAACTCAACCCAAGGCATGCCAAGTGGGTAGCGTTTCTTCAGGAATATTCGTTTGTTTTGAAACACAAGGCCGAGGTTGAAAACAAACCAGCGGATGCCCTTAGTAGGAGAGTGGCGTTGCTCAACTCCTTGAGTGTAGAGGTAGTCGGATTTGAGCAACTGAAATATGAATACCCCATATGTCCTGATTTTGGGGGTACTTACGCGTCGCTCTCTAATGACCAGCATATTATGGGTGAATATGTTCTTAAAGATGGCTTTCTTTTTAAGGGAGAGACTTTGTATTCCCCGTATGTCCCTTCGTGAATTCCTCATCTGGGAGCTTCATTCAGGAGGGATAACTGGCCATTTTGGTCGTGATAAGACCATTGCCCTCGTGGAAGATCGTTTCTATCGGCCAAGCATCAAGCGAGACGTAGCCAAAGTTTTAGGGCAATGTCGAACATGTCAGCTGGCAAAGCAAAGAAAGCAAAATACCGGGCTGTACACGCCATTGCCAGTGCCACATGCTCCGTGGCAGGACATTAGTATGGACTTCGTGCTCGGGCTTCCCAAGACTATAAAAAAGCACGATTCCGTTTTTGTCGTTGTGGACCGTTTTTCTAAAATGGCGCATTTCCTCGCATGTTCGAAGACGTCAGATGCGTCTCATGTTGCTCGTCTCTTTTTTGATGGTGTGGTGCATCTCCATGGGTTACCTAAAACCATAGTGTCTGATCGTGATGTTCGATTTACTAGCTATTTTTGGAAGACACTGTGGCACATTATGGGAACTCGTTTGCAATTTTCTACTGCTTACCACCCACAAACAGATGGTCAAACTGAAGTGGTAAACCGTAGCCTTGGAAATCTTCTACGTTGTCTAGTGGGTGTACATGTTAAGACTTGGGACTTAATTTTACCAACTGCTGAACTTGCTTATAATGGGTCAGTTAATAGATCTACATGGTTGAGTCCTTTTGAAATTGTAAGTGGTTATAAACCTAGAATGCCCATAGATGTCTTACCTATGTCTGTTACCCAAAGGTCTTCTGAGTCAGCCGATGCATTCGCACGCTATATTCATGATTTGCATACACATATTAGACAGCGGTTAAATAAAAGCAATGATGATTATAAAGTTTCAGCTGATTCTCATCGTAGAATGCAAGAATTTCAAGAAGGAGACTATGTAATGGTGCGAATAAGGCCAGAGTGATTCTCTCAAGGATCTGCAAAGAAATTACAAGCGCGTAGTGCTGGACCATTCAAGATATTACAAAAGGTTGGGTCCAACGCATATCGGGTTGACCTTCCACCTGAAATGAGCATTAATCCAACTTTTAATGTGGAAGATCTAGTCCGTGCCCATACTCCCATTGTTGATACATTTTCCCTTTCATGGCCTTTGTCTGAGTTTGCTACCCAACCCCTTCTACCCCCTCCTCCACCTATTACCCATAAAGAAGCAATTGAGGAAATCTTGGATGACGAGATAGTATCCACGAGAGATGGGGGTTTCCAAAGGTATCTTGTCAAGTGGAAGAACAAACCATCGTCTGAATCTACGTGGCTATCGGGCGACGCATTGCAGGGTATTGATCCAGATCTACTCGAGCGCTACAAAAGTTTCAACTCGTCTGAGTCGAGTTTTTCTCACCCGAGGGGAATTGATGCGGACACAAGCGCATTCAAGGTGTACCAACGAAGAAAGCGCCAACCACAAGTGCCGTCCTTATGGATAGGCGACTATTGAGGAGCTAAAGATCTTTCACATGTGATTGAACATATAGAAGACCCCACTCAGGGAAGACACATGTGAAGGAAGATTGGAGAAAGAAGACAGAGCGCCCAAACTTTCCCGTACTTATGTTATTTGCGCGTTTTTGACTTAGTTAGGGGTCTTTTAGTAATTTTATGTCTTTATTTGCTTATTTTAGGGGTATTTTAGTAATTTTATGTCTTTATTTGCTTATTTAAGTAGGCTAAAGCCCTAAACTCGAATTTCAACTATTGATTAATGAAAAGCAAACCCTTTGGTTGCCTCCTTCCTCTCTTCTCTCTAATGGTGCTTCTTCTCTTCCCTCGATCTTCTTCTTCTAATTTCTTCTTGTGCCCCTCCAACTTCTTCAAGGTAATAATTTTCTTCCTTCTATTTTTCAGTTTTGGCTAATCCTTCTTCGATCAAAATCTTGAGAACCGATCTAAACCTTAAACCCCCAAATTCTCAAATCCCTAATCTGAGAAACTTCTTGGTTCTTCGAACTAGTGATCTTCATTGATCGATTGGGTGTGACCATGCAAGATCGGGAGGTTTCATCCCTCGCCGGATCCAACCTAAGTAGTAATTGAATTCCATAATACATGGTTGTAGTGATGGCCCGCTACATTGCATGTTTCCTTTATAATTTTCTCAGTTATGATGATTACTGTTAGAATTTTAGATCATTTATTCCTTTTATTTCCGCTGTTTAATTATGTCCATGAGCATGCATCATAATTAGGGCTGTCCTGCGTCAGGTTGCCATCTGATTCCTTATAAGAACATGTTGATCAATCAACCGAATTTTACGAAACATGCTTGCATTAAAATGACATATCATCATCATCATCAATCATCATCATCTAAGCCTTATCCCAACTAACATGCTTGCATTTAAGTGACTGCGTTAAATTGAAAGAAAACATCAAGGATGTTTATCACTGTACCCTTACCGTTAGAGCAATTATCTATTAGATTTTCTTTTGAGAAATGATTATCTACCATAACTTTTTTTTAAAATGATCATCTACAGTTGCAAATGCTTGGCTGTTTCCTGAATCCTTATCCACCGTATGATGTTCTATGGTTTTCAGTAAGTTAACTAAAGAGATATGGCCATAAGATTAGGCTCAGTTCTCCATTTCAGTACACAAATGCATTGATTGGGACCATAAAATGTATGTTACTAAAATTCATTGGGGCCAGGCATCATTGGGAACAAATGAACCAATAAAAGATCACTGGGAACCAGTGCTTAATGCTGAATGCACATGTACTGGTGGTACTGAAACCTGTTCACTGCACATGAATCCTGCATGCACACATGCTCATATGTCTGGATTTCTTTTAAGTGTCTCGGGGATTCTGTATTTTTTTCCTGATATTTTCGTTTTTCCTAACCTTGTCAAAAAGTAGGTGGTTCAACTAAGGCCCTGTTTGGATTGCTAATTACATCAGTAATTTGATGCAAAAGTGTAATGATACAATTACAGTACCTGTCCCCTGAAAATAGATAATTGGACTGACAATTCCCATGTTTGGATAGGCATGGTAAAATCATGATGATACTTTTACATTACTTCGATGTCAAGTCATAGAGAAAACACTGATGTGGGTGTTTGGATAGGAGATTTTCACTGCAATACAATGTAAATTTGTAGTCATTACAAATTCCTTTACCCGTGTCCTGTTACATCTGCAATTGACCGCCGAATTACAAGATTAATCAAATGTTGTAAAATCGTAATGATGGCGCTTTTACAATACATTACTGATGTAATTCGCAATCCAAATAGGACCTAGATTACTGTGAAGTTGATTTTTCTTTTTCCTTTTACACAGTCTTTGTCCCAAGAGTTGTGCTATGATTAGCTGAGGGGATTTATCTCATTATAGTACCAGCTTAGACCTATATAAACCTGTTGAAGTCATTTTAAATTTTGGTTTCAGTTGTCTGCCTTGCTTAAGAGACCTGGACTATTTCATAGCTTTTCAAACTGGACTTACTAATATGCTACTGATCTTTTACTTGGGCCTACTAAGATACTTGTTTTCAAAGTGGCTTTAAATATTTGTTGTAAAGTCATATTGCTTGATCACAAAGATGAAAGAGGACACAACATAACTTATCTAGTTACCCTTGTTTTCTTCTGAGCTGTTTTCTTCTTGAGCACTTGCTTATGCAGTTTTCCAATTATTATTCTACTGAACTTTTACTTGGGCCCACTTAGGTTGATAGATACTGTCTTTAGTCATTTCCTTCAGGGATACATTGAAATGATTTGGAATCCCAATGGTGCCAACTTGCACTGTTGACAATCTGGTCATCCTACTTAGATGCGCTTTAAATACTTGTTGCTGACAATATGGAGAATATTTTATGACGTGAATGATGGTAACATATTTTGACTGGAAACTGTTAGGCTAACCAAGTCCATAAATTGGCTGCATTTTGATTCTGGTAAATCGAGCCATATCCGTTGCTTGGAACTGAACATTTATTTATGTTTTGCTGATATAGGCAATCTCTTACATCAGGACATTATATGCATTCACGAATGAGACATTGGCGAAATATTCTTATGCTACTTCGCTTCAAGCAACACTGAGATATGGTATATTGATAAGTCTTGTGCAAGGACTTGGGCTTGGGTTTACATATGGACTTGCTATCTGTTCATGTGCTTTGCAACTTTGGGTTGGAAGGTTCCTGGTTACTCGTGAAAAAGCCAATGGTGGTGAAATTATAACAGCTCTCTTTGCTGTTATTCTGAGTGGCCTGTGAGTACTCTCTTTTTACTCTTTATCTTTTATATTCTCTTGTATTTCTACCGTTTTTCTTGATCGCACTCTGTTATCTTCTGTAGTGGGCTTAATCAAGCAGCGACAAACTTCTATTCATTTGAGCAAGGGAGGATTGCTGCTTATAGACTATTTGAAATGATAAGCCGTTCAACCTCTACCATTAATCAAGATGGGAATACTCTATCCTTAGTGCAAGGAAACATCGAGTTTCGGAATGTATATTTCAGCTACCTATCTCGTCCTGAAATCCCTATCTTAAGTGGGTTTTATCTCACTGTACCTGCAAGAAAGACTGTAGCACTTGTTGGCAGGAATGGTTCAGGAAAAAGCAGTATAATCCCTCTCATGGAGCGTTTCTATGATCCTACATTAGGTATTATGACTACATTATTTCCTCCAGTCTGGGGAGATCCCTTGTCTTTTGCCTTTCTTCAGCATGTCATTTGTTTGGAGAGATACTATTTGTTTCCGGAGTCAAATATGGTTTCTACTTGTCGTGCAGGAGAAGTTCTTTTGGATGGGGAGAACATTAAGAACTTGAAACTAGAATGGTTGAGAAGCCAAATAGGACTGGTCACCCAGGAACCTGCCCTGCTTAGTTTGAGCATCAGGGATAACGTTGCTTATGGACGGCCAACTGCTACTTTGGATCAGATAGAAGAAGCAGCAAAGAAAGCACATGCACATGCATTTATCAGCTCACTTGATAAAGGATATGAGACACAGGTCCAATTATGATCTTGTGCTTGAAGTAATTGATGAATGGAGTGTTGATTTTTTCCCCATCCCTAGTTCCTTTTCTGTTAGTTATTCGATCTTGTAAATTTCAGGTGGGCAGGGCTGGTTTGGCACTAACTGAAGAGCAAAAGATAAAACTTTCTGTTGCCAGGGCAGTGCTTTCAGATCCATCCATTCTTCTGCTTGACGAGGTCACTGGTGGCCTTGATTTTGAGGCGGAAAGAGCTGTTCAGGAGGCTCTGGATATCCTCATGTTGGGACGCTCGACCATCATAATAGCTCGGCGGCTGAGCCTTATAAGGAATGCTGACTTTATAGCTGTGATGGAGGAAGGCCAACTTGTTGAAATGGGTACGCATGATGAATTACTGACCCTGGATGGCCTATATGCAGAGCTCCTTAAATGTGAAGAAGCAGCAAAACTTCCTAAGAGGTAAGTTGTGCACTAGACTCCAGGGCCTGCAAAACGCTGATATTATTGTATCATAAAAGTACGAAAGAACATCACAATCCATGTCAAGATTCTCTCACATTCAAACTCTAGATGCCCTTACTTGTTCTTTGATTTTGAGGAATTTAAATGTGTTAAGAACTTTAATATTTTCAAACTTATTCAGTGTTTGTTTTCTTTGTAACATCATTTTGTCGCTGTTTTCTTCTTTTTGGATTTGTAATGTTATTGCTGAAAAGTTCATGCTGAATCTATCAGATTTTGAAACCAGGAACTCTCTGTGCAAAACATCATTGGTAGCAAGCTCATGGTCTATGTATATAATACACTGCTGGTCAAAATCATCCAATACTGCATTTTCCTGACCCGGCGCTCATTATTTTTTACCGTAGGCTTTATCTTTAGCTTTAATTGGATGATTTTATTTATTTATTTATTTTTATTATAAGATGACAATTTCGTTAAAGCAATCTAAATGGTAATAAAAAAACAAGTGTGGAAGGTGAAGCCATCATCACTCCACTACAAGATATGCTCACAAAACAACTATGGATCCCAGGTCCTTTCTCTTAATGGTTCACCCAAAAACCACTTAATACCATTCACCTCTATGCAACAGGGGAACCTGAGAAGTCAGGGGTATCAATGACCCATCCCAACACCATGGAGACAATAGAAAAAGAGAGTGAGAGCGAGAGCTGCATTTTATATAGCTTTATCTGTGAAAATTCTTTCATTCCTCTCTTTCCAAATCCCCCATACAATTGCAAATGGGATCAGTGCCCAAATTCTCTTACCACACTCAGGGAACAGGCCGGAGGTCCACCCAGCTATGACCTCATACAGGGATCCATTCATCACCCAGCCGATTCTGAACTGCTTAAAGTAGTGGTACCAAATACTCCTGCTGCCTGGCAATGCAAAGATGGATGGTCCACTGATTCCTCACTTGGTCTACGCATAACATACATATTAGCCAACTCTATCTTCCTCTCCTTTAGATTATCCACTGTAAGGATTTTATTGGCGGCTGTAAAAATTTTTTGTTGATGTTTAGTGTATGGTTCCAGGATGCCAAGAAGGACCAATAAAGAGACTTCAACTTTCCAAATTGAAAAGGATTCATCAGCAAGTCACAACTTCCAAGAGTCATCTTCTCCAAAGCTGATCAAGTCGCCATCTCTGCAGAGGGTGCAGGCTGTCCATGCATTTCGGCAGCAGGATGCTAATTTTAACTCACATGAATCATCGAGGGGTCAGAGCCCGCCTTCAGAGCAAATGTTTGAAAATGGGATGCCCTTAGATGCACCAGAAAAAGCACTGTCCATGAAGAGGCAGGATAGCTTAGAATTGAAACTGCCTGAGTTACCCAAAATCGAGGTCCATTCTTTACATCATCAAACATCAAATGCTTCAGACCCTGAGTCACCAATATCACCCCTTTTGACCTCTGATCCTAAAAATGAGCGCTCGCATTCAAAGACCTTTAGTCGAACCCTCTATCAATTTGATGAAATCCCTCTGAGACAACGGGACTCGAAGGATTTGCAAGATCAGAAACCTCCTTCCTTTTGGAGGCTTACAGAACTCAGCTTTGCGGAGTGGTTCTATGCTCTTCTCGGAAGCATTGGTGCAGCTGTATTTGGTTCTTTTAATCCCCTTCTTGCTTACATTCTCGCACTGATCGTGGAGGCATATTATAGATCTAGTCATCATCACTTACGCCTGGATGTGGATAGGTGGTGCCTGATCATTGCATGCATGGGTGTTGTGACAGTTGTTGCCAATTTTCTGCAGCACTTCTATTTTGGTATCATGGGGGAGAAAATGACTGAGCGAGTTAGGAGAATGATGTTTTCAGGTAGATGGCGCTATTTATGTACCATGTGTTTGCTCAACTTATAACTTCTATTACTTTATTTATATGCTCTTCTGTGTATGTCTCCTTTCAGCCATGTTGCGGAATGAAGTTGGATGGTTTGATGAAGAGGAGAACAGTGCAGACACATTATCAGTTCGCTTGGCAAATGATGCCACATTTGTTCGTGCTGCTTTTAGTAACCGGCTTTCTATATTTATCCAAGACACTGCTGCTGTAATTGTGGCTCTTCTCATTGGGATGCTTCTACAATGGCGATTGGCAGCTGTTGCTTTGGCCACCCTACCTATTCTTACAGTTTCTGCTATTGCTCAGGTTTGCATTTGTACTTGTCTGTGTATGCCTTTCTGCAAATAAATATTTCAGGCATGAATGCAATTGCAGGATTCCTCTCGTATTGATGCCGAATGCAAAAGTTTCATCAATCAAAAGATTTGCTCATTAGATGTTTTTATGAATCAGTGACTGCTGTCCCTCTTCTACAAAATGATTGCATGCCAAGAGCTTCATTTAATATCCATTTCCATTATGCAGCCCTGTTTTGTGTTGTGATTAAAATTTGCATTTTTTAAAGGTAAAGCATGTTATTTAGAATACAATGTTTGAATCCTTGTGTATCCATGCAAGTGTCACTCGCCTCTTAAATAAATAAATAAAATGTTTTTAGTGGGATCATCGATTAGTGGTACCCAGTGTTTCAAATATCGATACTATCGGCCGATATTATCGGTATCGCACCACTGCGAGACGATATACTCATGATAACCTCCGGAACATACCAAAAAATCCCAAATCTAGATATCAGCCGATATTATCGTTGATATCGCACGATATATCGACAATATCGGCTCCGAGCAATGGAAAATCAAAAAAAAAAATTGAATTAGAAAAAAAAAAAAAGAAATCAAAGAGTACCTGGCTGTAGCGGTGATCGGAGGTGGGCCATTCGATAGGTAAGTGCGATTTTCTTCCCATTTTCTTCATCTTCCCTCTTTCTCGGAGATTCCGGCGAGGAATCAGGTTGGATCGACCTTCCGGAATGAGATTTGAGGGGACGAACTGGATCGGACTGTGTGGATGGAGAGATTTGAGGGGACGAACCCTAAAATGAAGAGGGAAAGTGAAAAGAGGGGCGGATGGGAAAATACTGAGTAAACTCTGTAGGGCCCATTGTTTGGTACATAGTTCATCTACGCCGTCCATCAGTTTTTCCAGATCATTTTAGGGGTTGACCCCAAAAATAAAGTATATCAAAATCTCCAGTAGACCATACCAAAGGAAACAATGGAAGTATTGATTTCCACCGTTGAAATATTTATAAGGCCCCAATGATGTTTATTTGTCATCCAAACTATTCATAATATCACAAAGACATGTATGATTGGAAAAAACAAATATCATCTTGATCTAAAACTTCTGTGGGCCCCCAAGAACTTTTCAACGGTAGACTTCGATTCAAACTTTTTCAGGTGGTGTGGTCCACTTGAGCTGTGGATATGATTAATTTTTCTTTAAAAAGCCTGAAATTATATGATAAAATGGATGGCCGGATTTGATAAAATGCATGAATGACAGTGGGCCCCACAGAGTTTACTCAGTACACAGTGCACAATCCGATTCGGCGGATGGAGATAGGATTGCGTACTAGTTACTCAGTACGCTTTTATCTTACTGAGTAAACTCAATTGGGTCCACCTTGAATGTATGCTGTTTATCCAATCCGTCCATAAGTTTTTTCACATAATTTTATACAGTGAGCCTAAAATTAAAGCATATACAAAGCCCAAGTGAACCATACCACTGGAAACAGTGTTGAATAGTGATTTCAACCGTTGAAATCTTTCTAGTGCCCAAAGTGATATTTATTTCTCATCCACCATGTTCATAAGATAAAAAAGACTTGGATGAAGTGAAATAAAAAATATCAGCTTTATCCAAAACTTCGGTGGCCCCTAGAAATTTTCAATGGTAGACACTCATTTCACACTATTTCCTGTGGTGTGGTCTACTTGATCTTTGGATATAATTTTTTTTTGGTATATGGAACTGAAATTAACTTTTAAAATGGATGGATGGTGTGGATCAAATAGATAAATCACAGTGGATCCCACAGAGTTTACTCAGCACGCTTAGCATACTGAGTTACTCAGTACGCAATCCGCTTCCCCGCCGATGGGGTAAATGCTTTCCACCGTTGAAACCTTTCTCCACTGATTTCTATGGTGGGGTCCACTCGAGCTCTGGATCTGACCCATTTTTTGGCTCATGCTATAAAATGATCTCTTCAAATGTATGGACAGTGTAGATAGAAAAAATACATCATGGTCGGACCCACATAACTTGGTGACGTCTCGTGCCTTCGTCACTGACGGGTATTCATGTTCAAATGCGTACTCAGTACGCTCTTATCTTACTGAGTAAACTCAATTGGCCCACCGTGATTAGACGTGGTTTATCCACGCCGTCCATCCGTTTTTACTAATCGTTTCAAGCGTTGAGCCCTAAATTGAACCATCTCCACAACTCAAGTGGACCACATTACAAGAAACAATGTTGAATGGACGTTGACCATTAAAAACGTTGTGGGAGCCATAAAAGCTTTGGAACAACCTGATATTTATTTTTTCCCTTCATCTGGGTATTTAGGACCCAATCAACAGATTGGATGTCAAATAAACAGTACAGTGGGCCTTAGGAGGATTTTAATGGTGGATATCTAATCATTATTGTTTTCCTTTGGTGTGGTCCACCTTCAATTTACATCCCTATGATTTATTGTATCAACCCCTAAAATGATCTGTAGAAATGGATGAACGGAATGGATGAAACAAATACATTATGGTGAGGCCCACAAAGCACCAACCATCAGCCATGAGGCCGGTGTCAGGGGGAGTAGCCAATCCGTCTCCCCGCGCACAAGACTGACGGGCTGCGTAGCCAGACTGCCTACTGAAGTGACGCACCAAGTTCTGTGGGGCCCACCATGATGTATGTGTTGTATCTACACCGTCCATACATTTAAGTATATCATTTTAAGGCATGAGACAAAGAATGAGTCAAATCCACTGTTTTCTGGGCCTTAGAAAATTTTAATGGTGGGCGTCACTCTCTCCACTGTGTTCTATGGTGGGGTCCATTTAAGCCTTGGATTTGACTCATTCTTTGGCTCCTGCCCTAAATTGATATCTTCAAATGAATGAACGGTGCGGATACAACAAATATATCATGGCGGGTCCCACAGAACTTGGTCACATCACTTCTGTAGGGGCTAGCTACGTCTCAGCCTATCAGTAGCTAATCCGCCTACCACACGCAACCTACAAGAGGTGAAAGCCATTGTACATAGGTGTCGTGCAAGGAATTGGTTATGCTTTCATACATGACTATGATATATTTATAAATATCATGCTTTTCAATTTAAATATAGTTGCGTTAGTTTAGTTAAACATCACATAACTTAGGACCCTATACAAAGGAAATTTATTATGTGCATCTTTATTTTGAGATGTTATGATTTAAAAGTGTGTATTAAGGGCCTTTTTAACAATCCCTAAAGTTTCATTAAAAATTTAACCATTTTCCCAATGTTTCCCCATGTTTCGCAAAAAGTGCGATAAACTATGCGATACAAACGATATATCCCGTGCGATAACCGATACGTATCTGTATCCCAAGGGTGCGATACATTGTGCGATACCGATATTTCGAACACTGGTGGTACCATACTTTGACATGTCTCCAATAGGCACTTCAGGCAAGGTTAAGCCTTTGAATCTGCTTCCTGAGAATCTTCTCAGCGTTATTAGTGGCTTCTTCCATGTACATTTCATTTGGAATAGTGTGTGCATATGTGTGACTGTGGCTCTAGTAGGAGGGAGGTTTTACAAGGAAGAAAATAATTTGATGTATTACTTTTGGTAAGTATCGCTATCTAAAAGTTACTCTTAGAAATCCGTGTGGTACATTACAAAGACAACTCTATCATTCAAGAAAAAAAAAAAAATCAAAGACACCTCTCGCCTTTGTTCAAGGATTTGGTCCCAGGTAATCTGCCAAGCAAAACTAAAGGACCTTTTGTATTTGTATAATTTTATTGAGGGAAATCCCAGAGTGAAAACAAAATACAACTGAATAAAAGAACACGCCCAAATCTATAGTGCAAAGAGACCCTTGCTGCTATAGACCACATTCATCATCAGATCTGCAAATTCTTTTAAAGATTTTGCCTAGAATACACTTGACTTCCAGTTCTTTCATTTTCACACAGCTGTTAAATCTTCTATAGTTCCTCTCCTCCAATGATGATATAATTGCTAGAAAGCAGATTAAACCAAAATGAGGTTATCCATGAGTAATGGCTTTAAAGAAATTTAAGATATAAAGGCATCGGAAGTGCAGACTGAAGGTGGAGAAAGAAAAGGGACGGTTACAAGGCTCTCTCCTAAGCTCAAGTTAGGGGTTTGAGTGGTGACCTTGGGTCACCTTCTTAGCAGTAGTATCGGGGAATAATAAAAGGAGAACTAAAATTAGCTTCTCGGATTCCAAGGTCACCTTCTTAGCAGTAGTATCGGGGAATAATAAAAGGAGAACTAAAATTAGCTTCTCGGATTCCTTGGATCAAAGACTCCACAAAACCAAGCGCTCTTGGAAGGCTAAGATTTTATGATAAGTTACTAGGTTATCATTTGTTGAAGGTGATTCTTAAATGTTACCCTGTGGAATCGAATGGGAGTCTTGGCCCTTGGAAGTTGGTGAGTATTATTGAAGAGATTGCACATTTGTCTAGCCAGCTAAATGTCTCTTGTTTTCATCCAAGGCTTATGAGATCACTGACCGGTTCCTAACAACGATTTAAACCATGTCTTTGCATGGTGATATCTCTAATCTTCTTCTATTATTTTCCTTGACTTTGCTCTTTACCAAATAATATCGCGAATAAATTTCACTATTCAACAAATAAACTAAATGGATCTATGCTCAGTAAGGAAACAAAATAGAGGCATTAGTGCAATTCTCCAGGAAGCCTATTTAATGCAAATTGACATTAATTTAAATGCATGTCTAGGAATTTCCATGAGGCTCGCTAGCTGCGGTGTCAATGGGTAACTGTATCTGCAGGTTCATGAGGGACCCAACCCAACTTAACCTGGTATTTGTCCAATTTTTCGAAAGGTTTAGAAACCAGGTTTGGGTTTACCACCTTAGGCCAATTTAAAAATCGGGTTGGGCCAAGCACGTAATTGGGTATCCAATGGGTACCTGAGTATCCAGTTAAATTTTGTAATATGATTTTTGGTTTAGGAGGTGGGTTTGGTATGGAAGGTTTGAAAACGGGGGAAGATGTCTCGAGAGGATTTGGTAATGTGGGTTGTTTTGATTTTTGGAATTGAGAGGTTTTTGAAGTTTTTAGTTTTAGAGACAGGTTTTATTCATGGAAGGTTTTGAAAACGGGGGGAGATGATGTTGGGAGGATTTGGTGATGTGGATCATTTTTATCTTTGGAAATGAGAGGTTTTTTAGTCTTTGTTTTTGGTCCCAGAGATTGGATTTTTGGATGGAAGGAAGGCAAGGGCAGGAGGTGATCTTGAGAGGATATGGTGATCACAGTTGTTTTGATTATTTATTTTTTTTAATTATTTTTTTCTCTTGTTTTTGTTTTTGGGAGTTTATAGAAAGCGTGTCTTTGTACTAGATTGGAAGATATACAACCATGGGTTGTGTTTGAGATGAATGCCAAAACCAACTAAAATGAAAGGTTTTTTATTCTGGGTTTTAGATTTTAGAGGAGGTGCTTTTGAAGTGAGAGAGGAGTGGATTTAGTGATGTGGGTTCTTTGCCCTTTTTGAGATGGGTTTTTCATAGTGTATAGAGAAGGTTAGAAGAGTGCCAGTGGTGGATCAATTGAGTGAAAAACATGCCTTTTGTTGTAAGAAAACATTTTAATCTGCTTAGGTGAAAGGTTTTGATTGCGGTTTTGGGTTTTAGGGGTGGGTTTCTAGTGGGGATGTTGTTTGAAGTGAGAAAAAAGAAGATTGATAGGATTGGATTCTGTTTTTTTTTTTTTTGGTCAGTTATATTTGGGCAATGAAGATGGGTTTTTGTGCTGTAGAGAAGGTTGTCTGTAGCTTTGTAAATGGATAAATATCCATTCTTTTCAAGAGAACTATATTAATTGCAGTGGCTTGAGGATTGGGGAGCACTCTGCAAGGAGAAAAGGATCTTGGGAACAGAGGAGGGAGGGAGGGAGGGATGGAGCAGCAAACAAGTAACAGAAACGGAAGGACAACGAACAATTGACAGTTGTGTTTAAGGGAGCAGCAAACTTAACAATTAAGAGAACCCAATAATGCAGGGGCATTTTCACACCGGGCTCGAGTGGGGTCGCCTGTGGATGCAGGGGCACACTTGGGGTGGGCGGGGCCCATGGGGGAGGTATCGTGTTCGAAACTCCTCATCGGGGGTGATTAATGCGCATTTCACACCGAGCACAAGTGGGGTAGCCTGTGGGATGTGGGGACACTCGGGGTGGGTGACCCGTGTGAGGCGGTACCCATGTGATTTGGGGCCCACGACGGGGGTTCGGCCAAGGTCCTAACCTATGAAATGTGGGGCCTGGGCTATGAGATAAATTGATTAATTCGTCATACTCTAACAGTTTGAGCTTTTAGAGCAAGTGGTTAATTGTCTTGCATCAAATTGGTATCAGAGCGGGAGGTCTTGTGTTCGAGACTCCTCACCGGGGGTGATTAATACAGGGGCATTTTCACATCAGGCTCGAGTGGGGTCGCCTGTGGGGTGTAAGGACACACTCCGCCCATGGGGGAGGTCTCATGTTCGAGACTCCTCACCAGGGGTGATTAATGCGCATTTCACACCGGGCTCGAGTGGGTTAGCCTGTGGGATACAGGGACACACTTGGGGTGGGCAGCCCGTGTGAGTCGGTACCCATGTGATTTGGGACCCATAACGGGGGTTCGGCCGAGGTCCTAACCCATAAGACATGGGGCCTGGGCTATGAGATGAAGGGATTAATTCGCCATACTCTAACAATTCGGGCTTTTAGAGCAAGTGGTTAATTGTCCTGCATCACCCAACCTTTCCAGAACCCAAATTTTGTGCTTTCGACTATTACCCGGAAGGACAACGAACAATTGGCAGTTGCATCTAAGAGAGCAGCAAACTTAACAATTAAGAGAACTCAACCTTTAAATTAAAAAATAAAAAATAATAATAAATAAATGACCAACTTACTGGAACCCAACCTGACGCTAGGACTCTATGACCCAATGTGTATCCCGCATGTACCTGGACTAGGATCCGATGGGTAGCAACCCTGACTGAAGCTATGACCCTGAGACCCAGTGAGTACCTGGACCTGATTGGATTCATTTCAAGTACTGAATGTGGAACCTGGACACAAACATGACAGAGCCATAACCTTATCCCCTTAGGCAGGTTCATGCATGAGTCCATGCTTTGCCAGCCTTTGTGCTTTCCAACCTATTTTGAATCTCAATCTTATCCCCTTAGGCAGGTTCGTGCATGAGTCCATGTTTTTCCAGCCTTGTGCTTGCCATGCTGTTTAGAATCTCCTGGTAATTAACTGTTTTGCCCTATCATGGATGTATTAAAGGGGAAGACAGCCCCTTTTTGTCACTTGGATGACGAGTTTTAAAGATACAAGTCTTTGACCTTCTGAAGTTTTTTAATATCCACCAATGAGGTGTCCGATATGGTGGGAGAGGGGGCAGTGATTATAATAGATTTTAATGTGCTGGTGTACTTATTGTTGCTTGTTTCTTCTCAGTTGTTTGCTAATTAGAATGTTTGGATTCTTCTTATTTACTTACAGGCTTAGCAAATCATCATCATCATCATCTAAGCCTTATCACCATTCTTGTTTTATGACTGCTTTTTGTAAAACATGTGTACGTGGATATTGTTTATGGCATCTGGAAGTATTCTTTGTTTTATTTTCTATGTTATTGTTTGTTTTGTTTCCAAACATGTACTTCTATCAATTTTACAACTTCATGCTTCTGTAATGGAAGCAACATGAATAAATACTGCATTTAGCTTATGAAATATTCATCATGTTGAATGCATCTTTGTATCATGTCATCATTGGAATCTTGCTACCTCTCCTTGAGCCTTGCCTTGTCCCTTCTTTTCTCATTTAATAAAGTTTAATTGTTTATAAAATGAACCATTGGATATCAGAAAATTGCTATGAGATCAGCGTGAGGACTGATATTTTTTCTCACAGCACATATGCGCATTCATCTGGTGAGGTACACTGTGAACATGCTTGACTCATCAGGTGGGGTGCAGATGCATGAAGAAATGGACAGTTGGAAAATGATCAACAGTCTGTATTCGACATGCACATGTGGCCCACTGACAATTAGACCTGTTCATCTTTTAGACTAGGCCATGTTCCACAACTGCGAAACAGCATGATCTTGGACACAATTGTCACCTTGGTGTGTTCCTTGAAAGAAAACCTTCAATCCTCTTCACCTGGATATCCTTGGCATCTTTCTTGCATGTGACCATTTTTCCTTGAATGCTGAACAATGGTACATGTGGCATCTGCAGAAGCTGTGGCTTGCTGGTTTCTCAAGAGGCATTCAGGAGATGCACAGGAAGGCCTCTTTGGTCCTCGAGGATGCTGTTCGAAACATCTACACTGTCGTCGCATTCTGTGCTGGTAACAAAGTCATGGAGCTGTACAGACTGCAGCTTGTGAAAATTTTCAAGCAGAGTTTCCTACACGGAATGGCTATCGGTTTTGCCTTCGGCTTCTCACAGTTCCTGCTTTTTGCTTGCAATGCCCTCCTCCTCTGGTTCGCAGCTGTCTCTGTGAAAAAGCACAATCTGAGCCTCCAGACAGCGCTCAAAGAGTACATGGTGTTTTCTTTTGCAACTTTTGCACTTGTGGAGCCATTCGGTCTTGCACCATACATACTCAAACGGAGGAAATCGCTCATATCAGTATTTGAAATCATAGATCGTGTCCCAAAGATAGACCCAGATGACCACACTGGCCTTAAACCACCTAACGTCTATGGAAGCCTCGAGCTGAAGAATGTAGATTTCTGTTATCCAACTCGTCCAGATGTGATGGTATTGAGCAATTTCAGTCTTAAAATTAACGGTGGGCAAACTGTAGCCGTGGTGGGTGTTTCAGGGTCTGGAAAGAGCACGATAATTGCTTTGATAGAGAGGTTCTATGATCCAGTTGCTGGGCAGGTTTTGCTGGATGGTCGAGATCTGAATATGTTCAACTTAAGGTGGTTGAGGAACCACCTGGGCCTGGTTCAGCAGGAACCTATCATCTTTTCGACGACCATAAGGGAGAACATAATATATGCAAGGCATAATGCAACTGAAGCCGAGATGAAAGAGGCAGCGAGAATAGCGAATGCCCACCACTTCATTAGCAGCTTGCCTAATGGTTACGACACACACATAGGCATGCGGGGTGTGGATCTGACACCGGGACAGAAGCAGAGGATTGCAATTGCTCGGGTTGTGCTGAAGAATGCGCCCATCTTGTTATTAGATGAGGCAAGTTCCGCTATTGAGTCCGAGTCGAGCCGGGTTGTCCAGGAGGCCCTTGATACGCTGATCATGGGGAACAAGACAACCATTCTCATCGCACACCGAGCAGCGATGATGAGACATGTGGACAATATTGTAGTTCTCAATGGTGGTCGAATCGTTGAGCAGGGGACCCATGATTCACTATTAGCGATGAACGGTTTGTATGTGCGGCTGATGCAGCCTCATTTCCCAAAGGGCTTTCGGCAACATCGACTTGTTTAGACAGGCAGTTTTTGCAGATGAATCTACAGTTGGTTTCATTCTCTTCCACCCATTTTCTGCACGCCGGGAATGCCTATGACGCTTGAAGTCTTCATCGGTGGTTGTATACTTGAATGGGTGGAGAAGGGAACTAATGGGTTTTTAGAGTTCTGCTTATCCCACATGCACCCCCACACATGGCAACACATTCCAACCTGGCATGGGTGTGGGACATCGTTTTGGGGGACAGTGGGCATGCATCAGGTGGCCACACCATGAAAAAAAAAAAAGCCCATCGAAAGAAATAAAAAATAAAAAATCAACACATTAGATGAACCACACATGTAAATTGAATACAGACCCCTGGCATTCTTTCAAGCTCTCAATTGGTTTCTTATGTGTGGCCCATGATGGTGGGGACCACCTGATTAACTGCCAAGATGGTACGTGTGGCTGTTCATGGAGGTGCATGTGGGTGTAGCAGAGCTCGGGACTTGTAACGGTGAGTGTTTGGGTTGGGGTTGGCAGTCGACATTGTTCAGTTGTAAGATTGGAATTGGGGTTGTCCAGTTTGCGGGGTTGACAAGCACTTAAAAAAGGCCACGAGCTCTGATACAAGTTTGTGATGCATTCTTTTGGAGGCAAATGTGGGCAGGTTCGCAACACCTCCATGTTATATATTTGTTTTGTTATCAATCAAAGAAAACTTCTGTCATATTACATCTGAGGGCTGATGTTTGATAGGAAAGCTGCCATGTTTCATTTCCGCAACCCACAGGTAAGTCTCCATTGCTTCACTTTCTGGTTCCCAATTTTCCCTGATTTAGAAGTGTATGAAAGGAAAAAATTCTGAATGGGGCATGCATGGCCCAGTTGCATGACTGGTAATAAAAACCTCACCTAGTTGGATGATGATCAGTTGAGTGGTCACCTGTGGGCTAAAAATCCCAACAAGGCCAGGAACCTAATCGTTGTGCAACTAGGTGAGTTTTGGTTAGTTGCACATCTGGGTTTGGTATACCCTGCGAAAACTGAATGCCGGTTTGCCTTTTTATGTTTGTTGTAATTCACTGAACTGAAGAGTTCTGTTCCAGCTCCTCCTGCCTACTTAATCGCATGACCAGCTGGACAGAATGTCTCAAGTCCAACCATTTGCCAGGTGGACTATAAATTGCCAGCTGCCCCATGTGACAAATATCGCGACATTTTCAAAATCTTGCAATTACACTAAATGATATTATTACATTATTATCGTTAGATTATCAAAATGTCAGTGGATCATAACATATTGCATTTTTATCTTGATATTAAGTCCAAAAATGGTAAAAACCTCAAGGATTTTGTTAAATATATATTTAATTTTAAATTGATTTCTTTGTTTACGATATTTATTTATGTTTTCGGCGAGATTTTCCTGATAATATCCTGTGAAAAACCTCAAAATTTGAAAATCTCTTGAGAAATCCTAGGCTAAGAAAATTGTGAGAATGAGATTTTTTTTTTATAACTATGCAGCCACCCAGTGAATTACTTGCAACCTATCATGTGCATGCAACATCCAGCCCTTCCAATAGGTTAGCATCCCACCATGAGGATTGTCTTGTGCAAAAATCCACCCATCCACTCACCGAATGGGTCACAGTCACACCATAGAAAACAATGTGCAAGCGTCTGATAAACATCAAAATACAAGTGTTGTCCACCTGCTAAGTGGATGTGGCTAATTTTTGCCACTTTTCTAAAACTTGTTGATTCGACTCAAAACTTGGCCAAGTAAACTCAACTCAGCCACAAATTAAGCTGAATTACTGTGAAAGTGCCTGGTGAGCTCGACTCGGTTCAGACTCGGCATGACTCATCAAGTTGTCTTTCCCACTTGGTCTTGACACGACTCAAACCCACTCACTGAAGTTGATGCATTTTTAAATGAAAAAAATATTACGAGCAGTTGGCAGTAAAGGCAACAGTGTCCGCCACCAACCACTGCTTTGCTGATTTTGCTTGCCTTGCCTATTTTTAAACTCAACTGTTATAACTAGCTGCTTACTATTAGCAAAATCATATTTGTAATTTAATTATTAAATACCAATTCAAGTTGAATCGAATCTTTGAGTCGACCCAACCGACCAGGTCTTGTGTGAGTTTTCGAGTTTGTGAACCATGCTTTTTTCAGAGGGTGATCATGATGATGGGTCCCACCAATTGGAAAGGTTGGATGAGGCATACACTTGACAAGTTGGAATTTAGCAGCCAGTTGTAGAAGGATGAATCCGCCAGCTTGGATGTCAGGACTGTGTGTAGTTGCATTAAGCCTCACCAGCTACATACATGGCTGGGATCTCTACCTAGTTCACCTTGGTATAGCTATTCATCTTTTAGATCTCTCACACAACTCGTTCTAGCATTTGTAGGATCCTCAACCGAGAGATCTGCACCGTGGGATTACGGCAAAAGGGTCCCATGGTTTATTAATCCATACATACTGATTTAATTTCGTGAATAGACCATGCATTAGAGTTATATTTGATTGGAGCATCCTTGCCACTGATCTTGATCCTTGTTTGACTTGAATGTGGAACGGCTTTGTATGTCGTAGTCCAGTTTCAACAAACAAAAAATGGACGGCTCAGATTGCTCAATCAGTACACGGATTACGCTCTGCTGACAACAAGGCATCCACGCATGGTGGAGATGCCAGTGGTTTCACATCTGATAAACGGTAGTGAAATATCATGCAATTCTAGCCTTCCGTGATCGGGAAGCGATGAACTGATTCGCAATCTAGACTATCTTGAGTAGTGACAGGCCCAGTGAGATGGTGCATATCCCTAAGATCACATTGAAGAGACGATCATAGCCATCCGAATTCTCCCTTATATATATATATATAGTTGACCGTAATATTTTTAGCCATCCCATGACCGCCAGTTGGATGGTTAAATCAATCAACTGGTGCGATTTTTGGGCCATGCACCGTCCAACTTGGGCCCCATAAATTGGGCGGTATGGATTACCTCACACGCATGGGACACATGATGTATGTGGTGGATGAGTCACCAGGCCAACAATCATGGCCGGTAGCCCAAATGGGATCCAGTATGCTCATTGGAGAGTGCCATCGGTGCATGTCCTATAGGGCAGGCCACCCATCATCTGAGTGGCACACGCCCGGTTGGGTTTACACGTGTGGTCCACCTCTGCACGTGTAAGGTGGTTTGTCTGGAATTATAGCAAATTGAACAAGGTCCATTACCTGGGGTTGGGATTGGCCCAGATTTTCAACTGGTGAGCCAATATGTGGGTCCTAAAGTGTCATGAAAGTCACACTTGTTTTATTAGCTGATCATCGGATTAGTGGACATTTATTGGACAGTTAAAAACTGAAAATATTCAATGGTCCTATTTCAACAAACAGGTACTCATGTGTCCGAGGTTAAGATTGTACAATTGATATAATTTGGCACTGTTAATTGAGAGGCAGCAGATTAGGTGAGACCCCGGATCCACCAAGGTGGGTGGGACCCTTTGACTGTGGGGCCCACTGTGATGTATGTGCCTTTAATCCACACTGTCCAGCTATTTTTGAAAGCTCATTTTAGGACCATAGTACAGGAAACAGTGGTGATTGAACATTAAAAATTTCTTGTGGGCCACCAAAGCTTTGGATCAAGATGATATTTGTGGTCTCTTCATCTAGGTGTTTGTGACCCAGGTTGGATGGCAAATAAACATTCCAGTGGAATTCATAAAGTTTTTAATGGTGGGGATTCAATCACGACTGTTTCCTGTGGTTTTGTCCACCTAAGATTTCAGTCAACTTCATTTTTGGGGTCATGCCCTAAAATGAGCTTTTAAAATGTTTGGACAGTGTGGATTTAAGGCACATACATCACAGCGGGGCCCACAGTCAAAGATCCCACCCACCTCAAAAGTGTATCCGGGGTCTCACCTAATCAGCTACCTACTTTAGTAATAACATTGACAATAATCTTCATGCAAGTGGACAACTAAACACCATACCTCTTCAATGCCCACTTCAACCACCTTCTCTTCAACAGCACTCACATCCCTAACATTTGACTTCATGAGTTAAGCAAGTGTTGAAAAAGTAGACATGGGAGTCACCGTCAAATCATCCATTACCATATAAGTAATTTCACCTTTCACATGTCCACCACCGTCCAATCTCGTCCTTACATTTTCGAGACCAACGTAGGTTAACTTATTTGACATCTTCCTGTTGCAATCAGGGCACAGCAGCCCATTCAAATCAGTAAAATAGCGTTGAGCGATGCGGCTGCAAGTGGCGCATGAGTAGTACTTTTTTTTTTCTTTTTTCTTTTTTCTTTTTTGTATTGAAGGGTCATTTTTTAAGAAAATAGGAGGATTTGGATTTCGGGTAATTAGAGGTAATGATATTTGGGGATTGAGAAGATCGTTCTTGCTTTTGTTCTGTTTTATATAAGAATTACTTCTTAGGTTTTGGACACTTTCATGGAGTCTTCCTATGCATGCAACCATTCGTATGTGTTTCTTTGTGAGGAGGCTTGTAATAGAACCAAGAGGCAATTTGAGGAGACTGAAAAGAAAATCAATGAAGTCTTTTCCAGCTTCTGCGAATAGTACTTTACGGGATTGCTCGTCTATTAGAAGATTCACGCTCAGCTTCGTTGCCATTGGCTGCTGCTGCTGTCTTTGGGTCGCTAGGGTTTTGGATTTTTCCTTTTATTTTCTTTTCTTATCTTTTCATGAATCTTGTCACACACGTTTCCTAAATCGGTGGAGGAGGACGCGAATTAGCTACTGACAGGTTGAGTCGCGAGCCTGCTACTGACGTCACCAAGTTCTCTGGTCCCACCATGATGTATGTGTTGTATCCACACCGTCCATCCATTTGGAGAGATTATTTTAGTGCATGAGTCAAAGAATGAGGCAGATACAAAGCTGTAGTGGACCCCACTACAAAAAACAGTGGAGAGAGTGACATCCACCATTGAAACCTTCCGAAGGTCCATCGTGATGTTTATTTGAGATCCAACCAGTTCACAAGTTAACAAAGACATTAAAAACCCGTTCATAAGTTAACAAAGACATTAAAAAAAGGGAAAGCACAAATAACTTGTTGTTTATTTGTCATCTAACTTGTTCATGAGGCCACATGGGCATGGACAAGTGGAAAACACAAATAACAGCTTGATCCAAAACTTCTAGGCCCCAAGAAGTTTTTAACAGTAGCATTCGATTTCCACAATTTCCTGTGGCGTTGTCCACTCGAGCTTTGAATCTGCCTCATTTTTGGGGCCATGCCCTAATTTCAGCTGGCATAAAGGATGGACGGTGTGGATAAGCCACATACATCACAGTGAACCCCACATTTCACACCATTCTCAGTTTTAGCGGTCATTATCTGCATTGGGACCCAGTGATGCTCAAATTATGCAGTAATTACTTTAGTAAATAATTATTACCCATTTACAAAGTATTTACCATTGACGTGGAAAATCAAACAGGCCATGAAATATGAAATGGAGCCTGAAGAGAGAGAATGAAGTTTGACGGGAGCTAGATGTCCCATTGTCGGTGGCCCTACCCAAGAGAGAGTCCGCAGCAGCATTACCTTCCCTATAAGCATAAGCATGAGAATTCCCATTCTGTGAGTCTTCTAAGCAAGCACCTGCAATTGTTGACCAAATTCCATTCCTCCCATGTTGGCTCTAGACATTCTTGCTGGCATTAACCACCTTCAGTGAGTCTCCCTCATTTCTAGGCATTTGATATTATTGTTAGTGTTCAAAGCAATATATAAGCTACGTAAATAAGGCATAAAATTCTGCTAGATGGTAACTACGAATTTCTAGCATAGCTCCTAATAACTGATCTGAACCCTCCAAACATGTGTTCTGCAACAGTGGATCCATCAATGATCAGTTTTCTCCTCCTTCACTACCTTTGAAAGGAATACATCGGTGAGCACTGTCTTGGACAGTAAGGAAGCCTTTAACAAAGCCAATCCCTAGTCAACAAAACAGTGAATAGAAAATGAGACATCTATTGATTATGTGAACTATAGTTTCAAAATGGTGGTGTACGCCATACACGTACACAGCACAGATGTATTACTATCTAGATCAACAAAATAGCAGGTCACATTGTCTATGTGAGCTGATTGAATGAAATTAATTGTCTAAATGGATGGCTAAAAAATAAAAGCTCTGGGGTTCCAAATTCGACTGGAACAATCACAGTTGAGATACAAAGATGAGAGCGATTTTCAAGCCATGCAAAAATGGAGACAAATAGCATACCTATAAAGAAACAAACAATTGGAGAAGGGTATCTTTACTGCCAAATTCCTCCAGAAATATAACCTTGCCAAGCAATTCCTACACTGAAGGGTCATTTGATGCTTTTAACTACTCTTAGTTGTAAAGTATTTAGAGGTAACTCATTTACAGGTAGTGTTTGGGGAAATTTCACTAGTTAGTTAGAAGCTGTGAGTTACAGCTTTTCACCCCACTTGTAAACATTTTAAAAAGGAGCAATTCCACGTGCCTGTAAGAGACCTCCCTCACTCCTTATCGGGGTGAAATGAACAATGTCTTCATCTTTTTAAAGTGATGAAGTAGAGCACAGGGAGCTAACCAGGTGTGTTTTCAACATCATGTCCAATAAGTGCACCCCAATTTCCCCTCCCCGTGCTTTACCCGATGCACGTGGCTTGCAGGTGATTAAGTGCATCCGCAAGGAATAGCCTCCCCTTCAAAAGGGGCAGGGATACCCTATCATCATCATCATCATCATCATCATATATATATATATATATATAAAGTGCACCCCGGTGTACGACCATACAAGCAAAAACAAAAACATGGCTGATCTTATCATCAGGTGGGCTACCCATGAGTTTGGAATTCTTTTGTGGTGTGCTCTGTTTTTTATGGTGTGGCCAACCTGATGATTTTCCATTCATTTGATTGTCATTGTGAGGGCACCTAGTGGACAGTTCAGAAATCTCTAGAAAAAATAAATGATGACACTTTTCTCATTTCATTTTAGGGGTGAACAATGGACCAGGCCAAGCCCGGCATGAGCCTGAAAAATTAGTTGAGCCTGCTCAGTCCAGAAATTGATAAAAATCCCTTTTTCCACTTGAATGTTCTTGCTCTATCCATTAATCAAGTAAGCCACACAGTAAGTAAGAAATAGATAAGAGGAATGAAATCAACCGTCAACATTCAAGATTCATGGGTTGCTTAATTGATATTAAAGTGGCATATTTGTAGGATATAAGACAAACCAACCATCTACATTCAAGATTCATGGGTTGCTTAAATGATATTAAAGTGGCATATTTGTAGGATATAAGACGAACCTATGACGTCGGGTCAGGCCTGGTTAGTCTAAAATGACTTGAGCCTATGCGTGCACAGAAAAATTGATTGGGTAATGTGTGCTAGGCCCAAGCCTAGCCCAGAGGCCAAGCTAATAGGTCCAAGTATGGACCAAAGTCAGGTCGAGCCACCCTTATTCCAGCTCTCCGAAAAGTGCCTTTTGGAAATTTCAACTAGTCAAGGCTCTATATGGTCAAATCAGGTTTCTTGAGTAATTTTATGAAAAGCTAATACCAAGATTATTTGAATTGTGGGTCCTTCAGTACACCATATAGGAATGGGTATGCAGTACACAAATTCCTTTGCTAGGTGGTAAACTAGGAGTAGGATCATGTGTGTCACTCCAATTTATGCATTGTGTATGTAATATAATGTTATATATCAACTCATATTGCACTTTATCTATATAAAATGATGAATGTTATTATTATACACCTCCATGCTTAGTATTATAAGATAACTACATAAATAAGGGTTTTTGCTAACATCATAAATCTCTATCATCATCATCTAAGCCTTATCCCAACCCATTGGGGTCAGCTACATGAATCATTTTCTACCATTCCACTCTATCAAGGGCTATGACTTTAGTTAACGCGGGAATGTCATATTGTTTAAATTCACATGGGAAGTTATAAGTTTGATTCTCCTTTATACGTGGTGGGGACCGGCAATGAGAGCATTAAACTCCCAAAGGCGCAATGTAATAGGTTATGACATAGGTTGATGAAAATCAAGTGCTACCGAATAGTCTATTAGATAGGTTGATTACAATTAACATCAACGAGATATAGATCTATATATTGTAAATATAAATTTGGATAATTTAATCGACAGTAAAAACATGACAACTAATAAAAATAACCATCTAGATTGCAAATGACCCATAATTGGGATCGATTGATTCAAAACAAAAAACAAGAAGCATTCCTTCTTTTAGGGGTCGTTTGGGTGCCTGTAAATGGTTTTAAGTTGTTAATTATTTACTAGTAAATGATTTACAGCCTGTCAATTTGGCTTTAAGTTATAAATGATTGTTTGGATAGCATGTAAATGGTTTATATCCTATAATTGTGTATTCACACACCTAAGATAGTTTAGAGAAGTAATTCATTAAATAGCATTCAAATGGCATATAAGAGTGGATTTTAAAGTGGATCATTAGGTTAAGCCCATCTCACTAAAGCTTAGGGCTGATCCTCACGTAAAACCAAGCAGTAGGTGAGCCATAGAAGTAGCCCACGAATTCAAATGCTCTTTTATGAGGGGGCAGTAGCAAGATCTGATGCCATTGGATGGGGGGGAGCCGTTGGAGTTCTAATAGAGAAGAAGGGAGGGAGGTGTGTCTCTCCATTATAGCCCGCCCTTTTTTTTTAAAAAAAAAAAAAGAACGTTAGAGCCTTTTTGCTAGTAAATGAAATCCTCTCTTTTTGCTAGCAAATGAAAGGATGTGGATTAGCTACCTTCAGCAGCTATCTCCCTACTGAAGTGACATGACCAAGTTTTGTGGGCCCCACCATGATGTATACGTTGTATCCACACTGTCCATCCATTTGGAGAGATCATTTTAGGGCATGAGTCAAACAATGAGGCAGATCCAAAGTCCAAGTGGACAACACCACCACAGAAAATAGTGATGATTGAACGCCTACCATTCAAAACTTCTTGGGGGCCACGGAAGTGTTTGATCAATCTGATATTTGTGTTTTCCCTTCGTTCATGTCTTTGTGAACTTATGAACAGGTTGGATCTCAAATAAACATCATGGTGGGCCCTAGGAAGGTTTCAAAGGTGGGCATCATTGTCTGCACTGTTTTCTGTAACTGGTCCACTTGGATCTGCTTAATTTTTGGGCTCATGCCCTAAAATGATCTCACCAAATGGGTGGACGGTGTGGATACAACACATACATCATGCTGGGGCCCACAAAACTTGGTGATGTCACTTCAATAGCCAGGCAAAAGGGAGCATCCAAACACATGTTGTAAATGATTTACCCCATTTACCACCATCCAAACGACCCCTTATCGACAGTAAAAACATAACAACTAACGAAAACAACCATTTAGATTGCGAATGACCCATAATCGGGATCATTTGATTCAAAACCAAAAACAAGGGGCATTCCATGTGAAAGGATATAAGACATGCATATGAAGTCGGGTCACACCAGGTTAGGCAAAACTGACTTGAGCCCATGCCTAGACCAGAAAATAAGGGTTTTGCTAACATCATAAATCTCTATCATCATCATACTATTGGGGTCCACTACATGAATCCTTTCTACCATTCCAGTATCAAGGACCATAACTTTAGTTAAGGTTATAGCATATGCTCATATTCATTTTGGAAGTTTTGACAACCTACTCAACCTTTCTCCTTTATGTGTGGTGGGACCAGCAATCAGAGCATAAAACTCCCACAAGGTCAATGCAATAGACTATTAAATAGGTTAATGACAATCAAGCATTGTCTAATAGTCTTGATCACAATCAATGAGTAATAAATCTCTATACTCTAAATATAAATTTAATAACTTATCGATAGTAAGAATATAAGAGCCATAACTTCATATTTCTTGTCGTTAATAAAAATAACCATCTAGATCACAAGCGACCCGTAATAGGGATCGCTTGATTCAGAACCGAAAACATGGGGCATTTCGTGTTTTAGGTAACATTGATAATAATATTAAAGCTAGTGGACAACTAAACACCATACCTCTTCCATGCCCAGTTCCACCACATTCTCCTCAAGAACACTCACATCCCTAACATTTAACTTCTTGAGTTGAGCAAGTGTTGAAAAAGTAGACATGGGAGTCACCATCATATCATCCATCACCATATAAGTCACTTCACCTTTCACATATCCAACACCGTCCGATCCATTTTTGAGACCAGTGTAGGTTAACTCAGTTGACATCTTCCTGTAGCAATGAGGGCACGGCAAGTCATTAAAATCTGTAAAATAGGGTCGATAGGTGGGCTTGCAACTGGCACATATGTAGTGCTCTTTGTTGGTGCTGTTGAAGGGTCATTTTGTAAGAAAATAGAAGGATTTGGGGCTTGTAGAGGTAATGATATTTTGGGATTGAGAAGGTCGTTCTTGCTTTGGTTGGGTTGTATGTAAGAGTTACTTAGGTTTTGGACACTTTCATGGAGTCTTCCTATGCATCCAACCATTCGTATGTGTCCCTTTGTGAGGAGGTTTGTAACAGAGCCAAGAGGCAATGTGAGGAGACTGAAAAGAAAATCAATGAAGTCTTTTCGAGCTTCTGCGAAAAGGACCCTCCGTGATTGCGTATCTATTAGAAGATTCACTCTCAGCTTCGTTGCCATTGGCTGGTGTAGTTGTCTTTGTGTCGCTAGGGTTTTGGATTTTTCGTTTTTTTCTTTTCTTATCTTTTCGTGAATCTTGTTATATACACGTTTCCTACATCGGGGGAGGACACGAATGGCGCGGCTTCGGTGGACGCGGATTTCCTTTCGCAGGAAGTTCCTGGGTGGGGCCCACCACCATGTTTGGAAATATAGTCCGTTTATCCGTTTGGCGAGCTCATTTTAGGACAGGCCACCAAAAAGAGGTGGATACAGGACTCAAGTGGGCCACACGAGAGGAAACAGTGGTGATCTAGTGAGAACCGTTGAAACATTCTCATTATCATGAAAGCTTTGTTTCAGGCTTTTTTAATTATTATCATTTTCATTTCATCCCTGCGGTAACGACCTTATAAATGGTTCGGATGGCATATAAACATGAAGGTGGAGCTTTGGAAGGTTTCAATGTTACGTATTTCTTAATTTTCCTAGTTTGGTCCACTTTAGTTTTAGATCCAACTCGTTTTTCGTCGCATGTCCTAAAATAAGCCCACCAAACGGATGAGCACATATATTTCCCACAAACATCCTTGTCAAACGCTTTTGCGGGAAATCCGTGTCCGGCTTCGGTGGAACCCCAGATTCACTGAAGTAGTTTGAGACTTGAGACCCTGAATGTGGGAAACGGATTAACTACTCCCTGCCACCATCCCGGGGTTGGTGGTTGGTGCTCTGTGGCCCCACCATAACGTATGTGTTTTATCCAGTTTGTTCATCCATTTTTCAAGATTATTTTAGGGCTTGATCCCAACAATTAGAGGGATATAAATCTCAGGTGAACCACACCACAAGAAAACAGTATTGATTGGATATCCACCATTAAAATCCTCATAAGGCCCATTGTAATGTTTATTTGACATCTAATCTGTTGATTAGGTCATACAAACCAAGATGAATGGAAAAAACAAAGATCAGCTTGATCCAAAACTTTCATGGCCCCCAAAAAGTTTTTAATGGTCAACGTTCACTCAACACTGTTTCCTGTAATGCAGTCCACCTGTGATTAGGATATACCTCATTTTTGGTATCATACCATAAAATGATATAAAAAAATTAGATGGACGGCGTGGATGAAACACACACATCATGGTGGGCCCACAAACCACTGACCATCAGCCATTGGTGGGTGGTAGGGGGTAGCCAATCCGTTTCCCTGAACGTGGGGCCACCATGATGCATGTGCTGGTTGAAAACTCATTTTAAGGTAGGATAAAAAAACGAAGCAGATCCAAACTTCGGATGCACCATGGTAGGGGAAACAATAATAATTTGACCATTAAAAACTTTTTGTGGGCTACAAAAGCTTTGGATAAATAACTTACTTGTTTGGTCTATTCATCTAGGTATTGGCTAGGTTATCAACAATTGGATGGCAGATAAACATTCTAGTGTACTCCATGGAGTTTTTAATGGTGAGTATTTCGATCACAATGTTTCCTTTGGTGATGTGTACATGAGATTTGGGCGTGCTTAGTTTTTTTTTTTTTTTTTAATCATTTTTAAAATGAGCTTTAAAAATGAGTTTTATAGGTACATACATCACAGTAATCACAGTAAGAGTACCACCCACTCGGGTAGATCCGACTATGCCATTTATCTACTTTTCCGGTTAAATCCAAATCTCAAGTGGACCGCGTCACATGAAACATTACTGGTTAAACATCTATATATTGTTGAAAACTTCTTGAGCCCATAAATTTTTTTTATCAAACTGATATGACTAGTCAACAAGTTGGATGTCAAATAAACATTACAGGGGCTCTAAGAGATGTTTACTTCAGTCACTGTTGTCTTATGTGGTGTGTCCCGCTTGAGAGTTATATCTAACTCATTTGTGGGATAAGCCCTAAAATTATATGGAAAAATGATGAATGGAGTGGATAATATGCATACATAATGTTGGAGCCCACTAAGGGCATGTTTGTTAACTCTTAAAATTACCACTTAACATGGAATTGAGAAAATGCTCGGTATAAAGAGTTGTTTGTTAATGCCGAAATCAGAAATACTTGTTAACGCCGAAATCATAAATATTTCATTGAATTGCTTAATGGTGATTGTGCTCCATAAATTTTTTTATTCAAAAAAAATGCTTTCAAAATTAACCCTTTTCAAGTTACACCGGTAATTTTTTCCCTTCTAAATTGTTTGCCTAATAGAAAACTAATTTTTAACATGCGAAACTTATTCATGCCCCGCCATGATTTATGTATTTTATCCATACTGTCCATCAATTTTTTCAGATAATTTTCAAACATGAGCCGAAAAATGAAATACATGTAAAACTCAAGTGAGCCATACAATAAAAATCAATGGAAATTGAATAAAACTCAAATCGACCATTAAAATCCTTATGAGGGCCATAAAAGTTTTGGATCAAGATGATCTTTGTTTTTTCCCTTCATGTGTCCTATATGACCTAATCAATAGATTGGATGTCAAATAAACAATACAGTGGGCCTTATGAGAATTTTAATGGTGGATATCCAATCACTATTGTTTTCCTGTGGTGTGGTCCACCAAAGATTTATATCCCTCTCATTTATATTTTTTTTGTGTGAAGCCCTAAATGATCCGTAAAAATGGATAAACAGAATGGATGAAACACATACATCATGATGGGCCCACAAAGCACCGACCACTAGCCACGGGTTGTGGCAGGGGGTGTAGATAAGTGTCGTGGGAAGAGGAGTACCTACGCTCCTCAAGCTCCGAGTTATGCGAACAGTTCAAAGGAAATCAAAGTTACATGGGCCCACAATGATGTATTTATTATATCCACACCATTTATCCATTTTTCGATATTATTTTAGAGCATTAGCCAAAAAATGAATCATATACAAAGCTCAAATGAACCGCACCAAAAATAGCAGCGAGGATAATGATTTTCACCATTAAAAAAATCGTAGGGCCCACCATAATATTTATTTTCCATCCAATTTGTTCATAAGGTCACAAATACCTGGATGAAGAGGAAAAACAAATTTCATATTGATCTGAAACTTCTGTGACCCCCAAAAGGATTTCAATGGTAGACGTTCAATCCCCCATTGCTTTTTGCGGTGTGGTACACTTGATCTTTAGATCTACCATATTTTCGGCTCAAGCCTTACGACGAGCTCGAAAAATGGATGGACGGCTTGGATATAACACATACTTCATAATGCGACCCACAACTTGCTGACATCAAAACACTAGCTACATAGCTGGTGTGTGGTACACCAGCCAACCCACTTCCGTCCAGATCATACGCGGATTTCCCATGAAGGAGGCGGATTAGCCACTGACAGGTTGATTAGCGAGAATCTCGCTACTGATGTGACCTCACCAAATTATGCGGAACCCGCCATGATGTATGTGTTGTATCCACACTGTCCATCCATTTGGTGATATAAATTTAGGGTATGAGTTAAATAATGAGTCACATTCAACGCTCGAGTGGACCCCACAACAGAAAACAATGGAGAGAGTGTCGTCCACCATTAAAAATTTCTAAGGGCCACAAAAGTTTTCTATCAAGCTGAAATTTGTGAAATTTGTGTTTTACCTTCTTTCATGTATGTCCTAACTTATGAGCACGTTGGATCTCATACAAACATCATAGTAGACCTTAGGAAGGTTTCAATGGTGGGCCTCACTCTTCCCACTAGTTTTTTGTGGTGGGGTCCACTCCAAATTTGGATCTGACTCATTCTTTGTCTTATCATGGTGGGTCTCACAGAACTTAGTGACATCACTTCAATAGCGAGTCTTGCTACTCAACCTATAAATATCTAATCTGCCTATTCTTGTGAAAGCCTTCTGCTGAAACTTCCTGTGAAAGATTTTGCGCAGGGCTACTGCTATGTTTGTGAGAAAGCCAGGCCGTCTATCCATCTTTCAAGCTCATTTTAAGACATGCTACCAATAATAAAATGTATTCAAAACTTACACAGCCACACTATAGGAAATAACAAGGATTTTGTGACCACTGTTGTAACATTTATATGGCCACCAAAGTTTTGCATCAGTTTGAATTCATGGTGTTTTCACTTCATCTCAATCAAAATGACCTTATAAACAATTTGGATGGAATATAAACATCAAGGTGGAGTCTAGGAAGGTTTCAACGATAGACATTCATTTCCCCATTATTTTATCTTGTATGGCCTACTTAGATACTCCTCATTTTGGTCGAATGTTGTAAAATAAGCTCAAAAAACGGATGGACGTATTGGATTTCTCACAAACACACAATGGGCCTCACCCAAAATCCCTGCAGTAGAACTGCATGCAGAAGGCTTTCATTAGAAAATCCGTGTCCGTCATATACCAGATTTACCGCTAACGCCTTGCGCCGAAAACATAGGTGGGGCCACCTTCATGTTTGTAAGAAATCCACCCCGCCCATTGGTTTTGTGAGTTTATTTTAGGACATGGGACCGAAACAAGGTGGATCAATAATCAAGTAGGCCCAAAATGTGAGGATTGAACGTCCTAATTTAAAATATCTGCGGGGCAACATAAGGAATTTATCTGTTTTTTATGAATAATAATATTTTATATATATGTTTTAATGAATAATAATATTTTAATTCTCTTAATTACTTTAATTTATTTGAATTAAATAGAATAATTTTATTTTCATTTAATAAAAAATAATTTCTTTATAATGTAAAACATTTCCAAACAGGAGATAAGGGTAAATGTGTCAAATTAACGTATTTCAGGCCTTTCAGATGTTTGTTAACAAACACGTTGTTTCAAATTCGGTAGTTAATTTTCAAACTTCCACCATAATTACCAAACAAGGTTTTTTACTTCAGATATTAGATTCAGCCTTCATATTTCATATTCAAGCTTCGGACTTTCATATTCATGTTTTAGACTTAAGATTTAACAAATGGGGCCTAAGCACCGACTCGACTGAATTGAGTGAGTGAGTCGATCCGAACCAAGTAGACTTTGCCCAGTCCAAACTCAAATCGAGTCAAGTTCGGGTCACCCAATAACTCAAACTCGACTCCACACGAAATCTGACTCATTACTGACTCAACTCAATCTAAAACCCAACTTGACTCGATCTAAAACCCGACCTGGCCCAAGTTCAGTCTGAAGGGGGATAATCCAGCCCTTCAACAGCCCTATTTCTTAGGAGAGGAACCATTGATACTCTGGGTAAGTGTGATGAATGATACTCAAGTACTTAAAAGTTTACATAATAATTACAATGGTGACATGACAGTAAGTCAAATCAAACAGTCCAAATTAGGTGCCATAGTTTTGTTAGGGAACATATTGTTAATGGGCTTATGTCGTGGAAGTGGGCTGAAATGGGCTTAGGCTTAAAAGCCCGTAAAGCCACATGATTTTCACACCCAATATAAATAAATAATTTTGAATTAGAGTTATGTATTAAATCTTTTTCTCTTCTTTCTCATATGCACGACATCCACAAATGGAATAACCAGATCATCACCATCTAGATTTTAACAAATTTAAATGTATCATAAATTAAATTTATTATTATTTAATCATATGAACTTCAAATTAGTGGAAAATTTTTGGACGGTTAACAATTAAAAATATACTGTCATCCTGCTTTCATGAACAATAATACACAAACCGGAAGCTGGGATTGTTCAAGAATTTTGATTTTGGTTATGTGATTTTGTGTATGCATTGCATTTCATTTTCCCACATACATGATAAGTGAGGCCCTAAGAGAGGTGATTTTCGGTAATCCAGACCGTTAATGTCTTGAGTATCATCAACGATGGACCATGCCATGAAAATATCCTTGATAGATCATTGCTAACCGTTTGATTAGGAGTGTGGAGATGGATGGTTAAGAACCCTGTTCACACTAGCAGTGCACATCAGATGAACGGATTGGATGGCATATACACACTACCAGTCTACGATGAACCCCTTATGGCAGTGTATATGTATAAGATCCCTTGCCTGGCCCCAATCCCAAAAAATCATAACTACGGTTGGTCGAACCACTAGTATAGAATCGTCTATAACATCTCTATATTCACATGGCAAGGCCCACCTCAGTTTTGAGATGGCCTAATTTTTTGAATGCCTCTTCACGTCAAATGAACGGATTGGATGGCATAAACACACCATTGTGGACCCCAAACATAACTATTTATAGGTGTCTGCATCCCAACTGTTTCCTATGGTGTGGCCCACTTGAGTTTGGATGACACTTGTTCAGGCTCCATGTAGAAGACAAAGAGGCGCACATGATGGGTGGTGTGGATCTCATGTGCGTTTCCTTCCTCAGCATATCTTTCAAAATCTAGCATTAGCATACCGCAGCAATTAATACGAGGAAGTGCAAGATAGCAATGCCTTGCTAGCTATGACAAGAGCATATCATGTCAGTGCAAATCGGGAGCGGATTGGATACTGAACGCTTCAGTAGCCAAAACGCTACTGAAGTGATGTGGCAAAACGCCATTGGTTAGATAACAATGGCGTGTTCCCTTACTCCGTCAACGGATCTTTCTCCCTTTACGCCGTGCACCACTCGGCCATGAAATCGGATTGTTGTATTGAGAAAATTCAGTTGGGCCCACTATGAATTTATGTGATTTATCCACACCTTCCATCTGTTTTTCCATCTAATTTTAGGCGTTGAGCTCAAAATTGAAGCCTGTAAAAATCTCAAGTGGACCATACCACAGGAAACAGTGGAAATAATGATTTCCACCATTGAAACCTTCCCTAGCCCTACAGTGATGTTTATTTTTCATCCAAACTGTTCAAAGTATCAAGATGTTTATTTTTCATTCAAACTGTTCAAAGCATCAAAAAACATAAATGAAGGTAAAAAACAAATATAATCTTGATCCAAAACTTCTATGGCCCTCAAGAATTTTTCAAGGGAATAAATTCAACTCACACTGTTTCCTTTGGTGTGGTCAATTTTAACCCTTTATATGCTTAGGTTTTGAGCTAAGGCTATAAAATTATCTTATAAAATGGATGTACAGATAGAATAAAATACATAAATCACGGTGGACCTACAGAGTTTACTTACGCAATCCGCTTCCCTTGGCCACGTACCTTTAAACTCGCATGCATTTTTTCTGCACGCGGATCTCTTCCTGCGCTAGGAAACTAGGCACACTGTGATGTTTGTAGAAATCTTTCCCTTCTATCTATTTTTTGAGTTCATTTCAGGGCATGATGCCAAAAAATGAGCTATCCAAATCTCAAGTGGCTGTAAAAATGTGGTTAGGAAAATTCCTATTGTTAAAATCTACCTGAGTTTGTCAGTGATGTTTACAAGCCATCCATGCCGTTAATAACTTCATTCCTACTTAGGATGAACTGAAATAAGAAAATATTAGCATGACTCAGAACTTCTGTGGCCCATGAATATTTCTACCGTGGACGTTCAATTATCACATTTTTGGCCCACTTGAGCTCTAAAAACAGTTCATTTTTGGCTTCAAATCTGAATTGAACTCAAAAAACAGATGGATGGGTAGGATTTCTCACAAACATCACAGTGGACCCCACCTGGTTCCCAGGGCAAGAACTTCCTCGAATGTCTTTTGGCAGAAAGTCCACGTCCGGTTATTTTTTAAGATAAACTAATACCTGTGCGTGGCCGAGTGCGTCCACTGCCTAAACGGAAAAGCATCCCAAACATCCACTAACGGATCTCCATTGGAAGAATATTTATTGAAAGGAAACAGCAGCTTGGCATCCACCAGTGGCGTTTTGCCACATCACTTCAGTAGCGTTTTGGCTACTGAAGCGTTCAGTATCCAATCCGCTCCCGTGCAAATCCATTCTCTCTATCAGTTACACAGGACCACAACAAGACAGTATTAAAAATCAGTCAAATCCAAATCTCACATGGGCCGCATCATAAGAAACAATTGAAATAGAAGTGTCACCATTGAACCCCTCTTGAAGGGGAACATGATATTTATATGCCATCTGAAATGGTTCATAGGGTTATTAACCCTCACATAAATTGTAGGTACAAATATCATCCTAATACAAAACTTATGTCATCCAAAATGGTTCATGGGGTTATTAACCCTCACATAAATTGTAGGTACAAATATCATCCTAATACAAAACTTATGCCATCCGAAATGGTTCATAGGGTTATTAACCCTCACATAAATTGTAAGTACAAATATCATCCTAATACAAAGCTTCGGCGGTCCTTGCAAAGTTTCCAATTCAATTCCCATTGTTTTGTATGATGTGGTCCACGAGTTTTGAATCTGTCTGATTTTTGAACTCCTGTGGGCCTCACATAGCTTCTAGCCATATGAAACTCATGTGGCCAGTGGCAAAGGCAAGTCCTGTCCTATATTTATCCTAGTACTACTACTATAAGGCATGCCAAACAAGTCCTTTTTGAAAACAAATATAAGGCATGCCAAACGAGTCCTTTTTGAAAATAATATCTCTAGTATGAGGTCCACCACATGGATTGTTTGAATTGTTCGGTTGGAGAAGCTGCGGAAGCAAATTCCGAGTTCAAATATGTACATAAACTTATAAATTTTACTTTAGAAAAAAAATTCACAATATAAAGTGACAACAAAATCCATTATGAAAATAAATTACAATAGATGTATTGTACTTACAAATATAAAAACTTTTAGAAAATCCTAACCTCCGTTCAAAATCATCTTATAAACATTTAAGTTCTATTAATATTATAATCCTGTATTACACTCATATTTATATTATAACAAATGGAATATGAAACAATCCGTGCAATTGTGCAAAACTACTTGCGCTGTTGATATGAGCATTGATCGATTGACATCGATTGAGAAAGCTCTCGATTGATCTAGCCCCATATATTCGATCAATTGAATGTCGTAAAAAGTGTCTAAAGAGTTTACAAGTATTTTTTAAATTATGTCAATTGATTGACTCGATAATTTGATCGATCAAACCTATCCTAAACTGTTCAAAGATCAATTTGTATAATCTAAGGCTCACTCAATCAATCAACTAGGCTGTTCGATCGATCAAAATTTCTTATTTTAATATAAAATGAATACATTAATGACAATTTTTAGAGAATATTTTATGTATATCTTCATATTTCATTGTACATAGATGAATGCTACATATAATAGTCTCTTATAGCCTATATTAGGCTACATGTATATATTACACCTAGACATGCTAAAGTTGACCCTCTCATTAGGGAATTACAATCTTTCTAATATTACAACCAAACAACTCACGCCAACATTTACTCCTAAAATCACTCTAACATACAACTCACGCCAACACTCCCCCTTAAGTTGGTGCGTATAGATCTCTAATGCCCAACTTGCCAAGTGAGTTGTAGAAGTTCTTGCTACACACGGCTTTGGTAAGAATATCTGCCAATTGATCTTCAGACTTGACGAACGGGAATCGGATTATCTTGGCTTCAAGGTTCTCTTTAATAAAATGTCGATCTACCTCCACATGTTTGGTTTAATCATGTTGGACATGATTATGAGAGATATTGATAGCAGCTTTGTTGTCACAGAAGAGATCCATCTCACAGTTTAGAGTGAAGCCAATTTCTGTCAATAGCCTTCTTAGCCATATGAGTTCGCAAAGACCCTTAGCCATCCCATGGAATTCTGCTTCTGCACTTGATAATGCTATTACCTTCTGTTTCTTACTTCTCCACGTCACCAAGTTCCCTTTAACAAATGTAAAATACCCCGAGGTAGACTTTCTATCAGAAATATTTCCTACCCAATCAGCATCTGTGTAGCCTTCAATCCTTAGATGATTGGTCTTTGAGAACATAAGTCCTCTTCTAGGGGAGGACTTTAGGTACCTGAGGATTTGGATCGTTGCATTCATATGATCTTCACTCGGACAATGCATAAACTGGCTCACTACACTCATTGCATAAGCAATATCGGGTCGTATATGTGAGAGATAAATGAGCTTCCCAACCAATCTTTGGTACCTTCTTTTGTCTGTTGGCACTTGGCCGGGGTATTCTCCTAGTTTATGATTATAGACTATTCGTGTATCTGCAGATTTACATTCTAGTAATCCAACTTCTGATAATAAGTCGAGGGTATATTTTCACTAAGAAAGAAATATACCTTGCTTGGATCTAGCGACCTCAATTCCCAGAAAATACTTGAGCCCTCCCAAATTTTTCATTTCGAACTCGGCTGCCAATTGTTCTTGAAGTTTCGAGATTTTCTCCTGATCATCTCTTGTAATAATCATGTCGTCTACGTATACTACTAAAGCTGTTATCTTGCTTCCTTGATGTTTCAGGAAGAGAGTATGGTCTGAATTACTCTGTCGAAAACCATACTTCCTCATAGCCAAACTAAGCCGTCCAAACCAGGCTCGAGGAGATTGTTTCAAGCCGTAAAGTGTTCGTCGTAGTTTACACACAACTCAACCAGAGGTCGCCTTATATCCTGGGGGAACATCCATGTAGATCTCCTCCTCAAGATCTCCATGGAGGAAGGCATTCTTCACGTCAAATTGATGTAAAGGCCAGTCCAGGTTTGCTGCAAGAGATAACAGAACTCTAATAGTATTTAACTTAGCCACTGGTGAGAACGTCTCCTGATAATCTACCCCATATGTTTGAGTATAGCCTTTTGCTACTAGTCGTGCTTTGTAGCGCTCGATTGTTCCATCAACTTTGTACTTTATAGAGAATACTCATTTGCACCCTACTGTCTTCTGTCCTTCAGGTAAAGGAACAAGGATCCATGTCTCGTTCTTCATTAGTGCCTCCATTTCTTCCTTCATTACTTGAACCCATCATGGGTCCTTTAATGCCTCGTCAACACTTGTAGAAATATGGTGAGAAGATAGATCCTTCGCAAAGTTCTTAAGTGGTTCAGAAAGTCTCTCTCTAGAGACATAATTGGCAATGAGATATTTTGATTTCGGTGCCTCGATCTCAGGTGAGTATCTATTCAGTGGAATACCACGATTATGCCTACAAGGTAGCTCATAACCACGATTAACCTCATTATTTGAGACAGGAGGTGTGGTAGGAGAACTTACCTTGGTGATATTCTCAAGAGACGGGTCGTTAGGCACTGAGGAGTGGGGGGTACTATTGCAGCTTCAGGAGATATATGTGCAGCGTCGGGAGATATATCAGGAGACGGGTTGTTAACTGGTACAACTGTTTCTGTATTCTCAGTGCCACCAAACCAGTCAATCTTCAGCCAATTCAGCTCTTCATCTCGTGTCTCCCCCTAAAGAGAAGAATGTGATGTAGGGGAGAAGAAAGTGTCGGTCTCAAGGAAAGAAACATCCATAGTCACATAGGTGTGTCGCGTAATCGGGTTGTAACAACGATAACCTTTCTAATGGATGGCATATCCCAAGAAGAGGCAGCGACGAGCACACGGGTCAAGCTTCGTGCGTTGATTTTTATGAAGGTAAACAAAGGCAACACACCCAAAGACGCGAGGTGGAAGCATCAATGTCGTGGGTGAGGTGACATAGGTGGACAGAGTTTGCAGTGAGGTCTTAAACTCGAGTACTTTGGAGGGCATTCGATTGATTAGGTGCACCGTAGTAGCCACTGCATCAGACCAGTAGGAGCACGGAACGTGCGCCCCAAGTAGAAGTGCTCAAGCCGTTTCAAGAATGTGACGATTTTTTCGCTCGACAATACCATTCTGCTGAGGTGTCTGAGGGCACGATGTCTCATGAATCAGTCCATGATGATTGAAATACTCACGGAACTGATGATTTAAATACTCACCACCATTATCAGACCTAAGAATCTGAAGCTTAGCGGAGAACTGAGTTTGAATCATATCATGAAAAGATCGAAACATAGTAAAAACTTCATCCTTATGTTGTAATAAATATAGCCAAGTCATTCGAGTGCAGTCATCAACGGAAATCACAAACCAGCAGAAACCAGATAAAGTAGGCTTCGGGGAAGGTCCCCACACATCAGAGTGAACTAAAGCAAATGGAACTTCACTTTTATTCATACGTAAAGGATAAGGTACTCGATGACTTTTGGCTAAAATGCAAGTCTCACATTTAAAATCCGAAACAGACAACTCTGAAAATAAATCAGGAAACAAATCCTGCAAATAACCAAATGAAGGATGGCCTAACCGACGATGCCAAAGCCAAATCTGCTCCGCCTTGTTATCACACGACGGACCAACATGATGTACTCGGCCCATGCTGAAATCATCCATATAATAGAGCCCCCCTCTTAGTACCACGCCCAGTGATCCCTTCGAGAGAATATCCCGAATAAGACAAAATGTTGGGTAAATCAGTACGGTGCAATTGAGCTCTTTCGTAATTTGACTCACAAATATTAGCTTGTGATAAAGGGAAGACATAAGTAAGGTATTAGATAATGATAAAGCTGGTGATAACATTACAGTGCCAGCCCCTTTTACCGCAGAGATAACTCCATTGACATTGGCAATACTAGGTCGTCGAGGAGGAGTATGTTGACAGAAATCCCGTGCATCAAATGTCATATGGTCAATTGCTCCGGAATCAAGAATCGATGTGTTGCAATCATCATTGCTTTTAAACCCAAGTAGAGCCATACTTGTATTGGAGGTGGAGAATTCAATCGGAATTAGAGACAAGTGTGGTTCTGTTGCCGCCACTGCAGCCTTACCAGTAATGACATCATTAGTGGCTCCATCACGCCTCTTCTTGGCTTGAAGATCATGCCAACAATCTGGATATTCATGCAATTTAAAGCACGTGTCACGGGTGTGCTTAGTGTTCCCACAATGAGAGCATTTGGCCGCCTCGGTATTGGTCTTCTACTTCTGATGTGGACTAACATTTGACCTGCTGCTGGTTAGAGACAAAGATCCACCATTAGAGGCAGAACTTGAGCCAGTCTTGATGCTTTTGGAAGCCAAGACTGCTCCAGGTGTGTCATCCGTGTCGCCAGTTGCTGTCATCACAACTTGTCGAACGGCTTCACGACGGACATGGGCATATGCTTGCTCTACCGTAGGGAAAAGTTGCATATGTAATACTCCACTGCGGATATGGTCCAGGCGATCATCAAGGCCATCCAAGAAAACATACACCTTGTCTTCTTGAAGGATGGAGTTATAGTGTTGCACATCAATCGGGCATTCCATGGGATTTGGGCGACGAAAATCAATTTTTTCGCCAAAGTCCCTGCAGTTCGTTATAGAACTTTTCCAGTGAACCACTAGCTTGCTTCAATCTGCTTACACGCTGCCAGAGTTCGTAGACTTGGGAGGTATCACTTCCGTCAAAAAATGTGGTGGCAATAGCATCCCACACTTGTTTGGCGGTTGGATATCGAATGAAAGTGCTGATAAGAGAGGCTTTCATAGAGTTGATTAACCATCCTTTGATTATTGCATTGTCGGTTCGCCACAGCATGAACGTGGAATCCGTTGGAGACGGCCGAGGAAGGTCACCATTGATATATCTCAATTTATCTTTGGCTGCGATATACATCTCAACCACTTGGGACCAAAGAGCATAATTGGATCCATCCAATTTGATGCCAATCGGTGCAGCACCCACGTTTGTTGTCGGTGTCGAGATGGAGGCTTTATTCAAAGCTTCAGTCAGCTTCGTAGTCAGTTCCATCAGGGTAGAAGATGATGGAGACTCACCATGGTTGGAATTAGTGTTGGCCATGAGAGACGTACGGTGGGAAGACTTTAGTTTAGGAGGCTACGGATAGCAAGGAGTAGATGATCAAACGTGCTTTGATACCATGACAATTTTTAGAGAATATTTTATGTATATCTTCATATTTCATTGTACATAGATGAATGCTACATATAGTGGTCTCTTATAGCTTATATTAGGCTACATGCATATATTACACCTAGACATGCTAAAGTTGACCCTCTAATTAGGGAATTACAATCTTTCTAATATTACAACCAAACAACTCACGCCAACATTTACTCCTAAAATCACTCTAACATACAACTCACGCCAACAATTACGACAACAAATATGTTACCACAACAATTTCTATTGTAAAGATATTGCTCTATTCCATTCTTCTTGCTCCATGTGTTATCTACATGTATATGGTTGAAGAATATTCTTTGCCATTTCTTAAGTTGTGCACAACTACCATACAAGTGTAGCCCTTTTTACTAGAAAAATATATAGAATTTGGAGATGCACTCACATGTTACACGATGTCAATGGCTTAACTCATATGTTTGTCCCATGTTATTAAAAAAAGGCTAATTCCACATGCAATGCATATGGAAAGAATAATGAAGATAATTTGAGAGCAATGAAAGAAAAAAATTGGGGTACACATGTGGAAAGAGAAAAAGAAAAGTCCATAGGCATCCTCCATCCGCGAGCAACCCATTTCAACTTTTTTGGTGTTGTGGCTCACTTGAGCTTAAGATTTATTTTATTTTTTAGACTAATGTCCTAACATGAGTAAGTGCAAACCACAAAGCCTATATTATATTATATGGTCTCCTCAATACCATATTTAATAGAGTAAGAAAAGTGGGTGTATGTTACTCACACGGGGAGGTATGACATGTGGAGCGGAGAGAAGCGGAGAGAATGGAGGGGCAGATGGAGAGAGAAAAGGAATATGAGTTTGGGAGGGGAGATGTGGAGAGGGTCATAGAGAGAAGAAAACGAGTAATCAATCCCATTGTTTTCCTTATTGTGGCTCACGGGAACCCTTGATCGGCATAAAATTTTGGTCGAGCTCATGGGAACTCCCCATGATGTCGAGCTATGTGGGCCCCACCATGATGTATGTCAAACATTAACACTGTGTATTTGATAGGTCCCCTTTAAATTATGGGATATCCCAAAAATCAGCCGTATATGGAACTCAAGTGGGCCATACCATCTAAACTCATGTGAAGACATGCCTGAAACATATAAAAGTACTTAGTGGGGCCCACCTGAAATTTGGATGCATGTGAAACTTGGTTTGACCCCTCATCCAAGTGGGACACACATAATGGATGGGTTGGATTTGTGAACCACATCTCGGTGGGCTCAAAAAACAATTATGAATGTTTTAATGGAGGGTAACCCCTCTCAACTTTTGTATGTGGTGTGGCCCACACAAGTCACAAATTGACTTGATTTTTAAGCCCTAGGCCCACTATGGAATGGTGCATATGACTAAAGGGGTAGATGTTCAACATACATCATGGTGGGGCCCACACAGCTCAACCCCACGGAGAGTTTCCATGAGCACGACCGTATAGAAACTCTCTCTCTCTCTCTCTCTCTCTCTCTCTCTCTCTCTCTCTCTATATATATATATATATATATATATATATATATATATATATATATCATTCAACATGTTTATAAGATCACACAGGCATGAAAGGTCATTCAACATGTTCATAAGATCACACAGGCATGAAAGAGAAAACATTCAACATGTTCATAGGATCACACAGGCATGAAAGAGAAAACACAAATATTAGTTTTGTAAAAAAACTTCTATGGTACCCGGGAGGTTTTCAATGGGAGGTGCTCAATTACCACTGCTTCTCATGATTGGGTCCACTTGGTCTTTGGCTATGCTTCAATTTTTGGAATCATGCCTCAAAATGAGTTAGGTTCATGCTTGAAAATGAGCTAGTAAAATGGATGAGAAATATGGATAAAACATATATATCACAGTAGACATCACAGAATTTCACTAAGCAGGAAATCCACATCCCAGCCTTGGCAGTTCCGATGCCAGGTGGACAGAATCCAAGCCCCTCGTTAAAATAGGCCCCAACATTTCAATAATCCAGCCCCACAGTCATGCGCATCTGCATCATCACGTGACGCACGCGTTAGAAATCACTTGAAAAGTCTACCTACGACATGAGGTGACCAACCAAATGATGCCACATTTTTTATTATCTCAGGAAGGAAGTGGACTGCGTTACTTAGTAAACTCTGTGGGCCCACTGTGATTTATGTTTTTTATCCACCCTGTCCATCCATTTTACCTGACAAATTTAGGGCTGGAGACAAAAAAGGATAAAGGATATCAAAGCTCATGTGGACCACAGCAGAGGAAGCAATGTGAATTTAATGTCTGCCATTGAAAAATTCTTGGGGCCCACAGAAGTTTGGGATCAAGCTGGTCCTTTTGTTTTCCTTTCATCTTGTTTGAGTGACCTATGAACCGGTTACATGACAAATAAACATCACTTATTCCCACTATTTCCGTGTGGTGTGGTCTAATTGAGCTTTGAATATATTTCAATTTTAGACTCAACCCTTAAAATGAGATGGTAAGGAAGACGGATGGCGTGGATTAACCACATAAATTCCCGGTGGGCCCAACAGTTTACTCAGTACGATAAAAGCATGCTGAGTAATTCAGGACGCAAACCGATTTCATGATCACCGGCCTAGATTTCTCACACGTGCACGTGTCCCCCGTTCTCCCCAACGGCCTACCCACCCGTCTCTAGCCACGGACGGGTAATACTGTGGGCAGGCCCACTACGATATATCTGTTTATCCACACTGTCTATCCATTCTCTCATATCATTTTAATGTGTGTATACAAAAAATAAGCAGATCCAACGCTAAAGTGGACCACACCCAATAATTAGCTTGATTTGCATTAAATGCACCAAATATTAAATGCAAGAGTTATCTAGAGCGTGGTCTACTTGAGCGTTGGATCTGCCTTATTTTTGTCTTGATATCATAAAATGATAAAAAAAAAAAAGAAAAAAGGAATGAACGGCATGGATAAACAGATACACGAAGGTGGGCCAGCCCACAGAATTGCCCGTTGGTGGCTAGAGACGGGCAATCCGCTTCCCAATTCGGAAGCCATTTCCAACCAACTGCTGGTCAAAGCTCAAACAACCGTACCTGCTGAAGCGAAAAACGACCGGTAGACGGACTGAAGAAAACGATCTTCCTTCCAAACCCAAACCCTAGAAATTTCACACTCTCCAACCAAAACCCTAACCCAAACATGGCCTCGTCCGATCCAAAACCTAACCCTAATTCCCCATCCGAATTCCTTGAAGAAGAAGCAGGCCACTTCAGCTCCCTCTCCGTCGACGATCCCCAAGTCTCCGCCGTTAACGGGACTTTGAATCAGAATTATGGTCGCGAGATTGAAGAAGAGGTTCCAGATGGATCGATCCAGGCCACTGGTGTCGAAGAGGTCCTGGAATCAACCTATGGGGTCGTCTGGAGAGAGAATTCAGAGCATGAGTTGGAGCCCGCCCCGTCGAGCCCTAGCAGCAGCGGATATGCGGGGGAAAGGGGGAGCAGCAGCGGGGGCACAAGCGTCGGTGGGATCGAGGAGGTCGGTGATGGCGGGACTGTGGGAGGTGATTCTGTCGAGGATGCGGGTTCTGCATCATGGGTCCCAGGGAAACGGCATTTGGATGAGGTGAGAGATTGGTCTGTTAGTCGAATGAGTTCTTCGTGTTGGAAATCTAGTTCATGTATCCTTAAAATGTTGAAGATTTTATGGTGTGGAGCATTGTGGAATGATTGAATGCTTCTATGTGACCTTTTGAATTGTTCCAGGAATGAACTCTGAGCTAATTCTGTACTTCACCGATGCTCATGTGTTGTATAAAATGCCATCTTATATCAAATTGGGAACTTTACATCATTTGGCTGAGGCGGACCCTACCTTCCGTGTTACAGACTGTTAATCTTGTGGGCCCATTGTGAATGGCTCAGCGCCAAAAAGCTTCCCCATCTGGAAATTTAGCCATATGATTTGTGGATTTGGTATCTGTTGAACATGGATCGTTTGCAAAAGCCTAATCTTGAAAAAACGAAAAAACAAAAAGAAAAAGATAAGGAAGTATTGCCTAAAGATTGCCTAAAGGCTTCATCTGCAGGACACTATTTTGATATTTAAGGTTGTCTGATGGAAGAGAATTTTCCTCGGCATGGCTCATTTATTACGGGATTCACCAATCAAATGTCTGGGACCACTGAAATGTGTCCTACCTGTGCAATGGCTGGGCTGAACAAAAAAATCGGTTTGTTTGGTCAAGCAGCATGTAATGGTTCAAAGAAAATAATTAGCTGGGCTTCCTGAAAAGCCTACCATCAGTAAAAGTGTAAGAAGGGAGGGCTACTCAGCCAGATTTTGAACCGACTTGATATATTAGCAAGTGAAATGCCGCATTTTCATCATCAGATCTTATTTCATCCAAAACACCATGACTACAAAGTCAAGGGAAAGCGGTATGAGCCCATGGAATGCTACAAACTTCTAATGTGGGACAAGAGATGGGAATAAGAGAAAGCACTATATCTTTATTGTTTCCATGTTCCATGTGAAATGTTTTGTAGGATTTGTTGTCAATTTATCATCATCAACCTGGTTCCTAGAAACAATTACTGGGTTGTTGAGTAAAATTAAAACCCTTTCTTTTCCAACAAATGACACAAAGTGTCGTTAATGGAAAATGGAAAAATGGCAGGCAGGCATGATTCTTTCTATCTTCTACTCATGTTTAAACTCAAAGTTTTGAAAAGACAAGTGGCTGGTTTTATCATGCTTCTCCGTGATATTTCTTCCATATAGTTGGTTGGTAGTTGGTACATGCCATAGAGATTCCCTTTCTTTGATACGTTCATCATCATCATCACCACCACCATATCCCAATTAATTAGGGTCGGCTGTTGTTTGATTTGTTGTAGGCAAAATATGTTATATCTGGATTGCATGTTAATATGATGAATAGATTGAGCGAGGTGCATATTAACCAAGAAAAAGGAAGAAATGTATGGAGGTGGTCAGCTAAGGGCAAATTTTAATTGGAATCTTTTTTTCTTTTTCTGTAATTTCATAGTGGGAATCATCTCACCTTTGGCAGCAAAAATTTGGAAGGCCCCAGTTCCCCATAGGGTCAAAGCTTCCGCATGGGTTGTAACAGCTAATAAGATCGATTATTTAAAGAAGAGAAAGTTGGTGTTCCCAAATAGGTGTGTCATGCAAGGAGAACAAGGAATTGGTTGATCATTTGTTCCTCAACTGTGTGTTTTGGGATTGCGTGGTCCTTTAATGCATCTATTGGGAACACGGTGGAAGAATTGTTGGGTGGTCCATTCAAGAATCATAATGAGACACTGTGGAAAATGTGTCTATTTGGGATCCTATGGGTCATGTGGAAGGAGATAAATGCATGGATTTGGCTAAGATCTTGGTTCATCAGTTGAAGGCTTGAAGCTCTAAAAAGAAGTATCCTCCATGTGATTATTAACTAGGCACTTGCGGGGCAATATTTTGATGGTTGTTCCAAGGCAGAAATGTTGGGAAATTGGGAGGATTTGTAATGTCTCTCCTATTATGTGGGTGCAGGCTGGGTTCCCTGTAATTATCTTTAGACTGGCCCATTTCTAAGTGACGAGAGGGTTACTATTTGCTTTAGTCCATATAATCTTCATTGATTATTAATAAAATTGTCGTTTCTCAATTGTGTTGTTGTTCATGCAAGACATTCCTAGTTGTTACCTGAACTGAGATGTCTGGTTTTCTGAAACTAAATTGTCATGACTGAAAATCCTCCGTAACTTATATTTATTTTTCTTGTCACACTTCCTCACCAATTCAGCTTCTCATGTAACTTAAGATTTGGGCTTTCTTATTTGACTATTTTATTCCTAAATGAAGTGCAGGATGATGCGTCGATTTCATGGAGGAAAAGAAAGAAACACTTTTTTGTGTTGAGTCACTCGGGGAAGCCAATATACTCTAGGTCTGCCTCAGCTGCTCATCAAGTTAGATGATGAAAATCTGGTTGTTCTTATTCTTGACACAGATTACAATTATTTCCAGATATAATATCTCTAGTGCACTTACAGATATGGAGATGAACATAAGCTAGCAGGATTTTCTGCAACCTTGCAAGCCATCATTTCCTTTGTGCAGAATGGGTACATGGAAAAGCTTTATATGATCATAACTAAATTAATAATTTTGTTGAAGGTCTAGTAAAGAAGAATTCAATTAATTGTCGTCATTGATCTTGTTTCAGTGGAGATCGTGTCAAATTTGTCAGGGCAGGAAAACATCAGGTCAGCTTGCCTCTTTCTCAATGCAACTGAATATTTTTTTCTCTTTAAGTGGCCAAAATTTATGGTTCATTTTGGATTCTGTGTTGCATGGATGCGCCACTTTGACCTTTTACCTGCACTGGATTTGTGTTGCTGTTTGCATTACTCAAATATGGTTGCCTATCCATGTCCAAGACTTCGATTTTAAACTGGAAGGCTGTATCGATGCCTCACATGGGTAACATAGACACACGTACTGGTAAATGGTTATGTGGATATTCTCTTTGAATTGTGTGATATTCATATTGGTTAAACTTTTGGCAAGCACCCAGAATCTTGGGTACTTATTATTATTTTTTTTCCCCCCTTCTCAGGTCTTCAGTTGAAACTATGCATGTATAACCACTTATACTCTCGCTGGAAAGGAAATCATATCCTTGTATCCTAAAGTTTGGGTTCCATTTCTGCACTTCTGCCAAACTCTACCGTGCACCCTCCCTATTGTGATATTATATTCTATTAGTGGTGTTAGGATTTGAAGCACAACTTCTCAGGGTTGTGGCTCACGCATTTTGTTATTACTGGTTGTACTATCCAACCAAGCCTCTCTCCCACCCACCAGTCCATGGCCAGGGGGAGCAATGAGATCTAGTTTAAGGAACATTGACCCTTTTCACTGTATCCACCCACCGATCCACACATAAATTTGCAGCTGAATTACTCTGCTGCTATTTTTCTGAAACTCTAACAACTATTCCAGTGAACATGGTTGTGCAGGTTAGATAAAGGGAATGTCTATGGTGCACTGCGGTCCAAGAATCTTTTGGTTTTGGCTTATTCTTAGTTGTATAGGCTAGTGTCAGTCAAAAAATCAAGACATGAATTATTTGGAGATAATGGGGAAGAGAATGCCCAAATCAAGCGCAAACTGTGTTCAAAGTATCAGTATCGCTACAGGATACAGAAATAATGTCAATATTGCAGATAATATTGCCGATAACCGGAAATGCTGGGAAACATGGGATAAATGGTGGAATTTTATAGTGAAACTTTAAAAGATGCTAAAATACACATATTTGCATATTTAGGAATAAAAATTGCAGAAAGAATGCAAACATAATAAGTTTCCACTTAATGGGGGCCAAAAAGCATGTGCTGTTGTATGAAATCACTCCGTCCATCCCATCTATCCATCCAACCATCCTATCTATCCATCCAACCTTCCAACCTTCCATTCAAACATCTATTGATATTTCAGAATATCGACAACATGATACTTTGCTTAAAAATCGTCAACAACTAGAAAGGAAACGAAAGATTGTGGTCTCGATATTGCCCATGTTACGATAATGATAATATCGCAATATTATTGATATTATTGTCGACAAATTGAACACTGCATGCAACCATGTGCTCATAAAAAAAATTTAAAATGGAAAATTTTTCAATAAACATATTTTTAGCGATATCGATACATTGGGGATATTATCGAAATATTGCCGATACACTGGCGTTACAAGCGACATTTGGAATTTACACAATTGAAAATATTGGCGATGCATTAGTGATATCAATACATTGGCAATACATGGAATTTACATAGTTGAAAGTATTGGCGATATTGATACATTGGCGATACGCAGCTATACATTGTCGATATTTGGAATTTCTGATACCGCTAGAGTTATCGGTATTACTACCAGTGTTATTGGTATCGCCGAGCTGGAGATACGGATAAAATTGGGGATATTTCAATAATATCGGGGATACTTCGAACAATGGGTGCAAAGTTTGCAAACCTGGACCTAGCTTGGGACTGGATCAATAACTGGGTTGGGATGATGCAAGACTCGGTGGGTCAACCATATGGTTCAAGAAAATTACTTTTTACTATAAATACCAACCAAAAAATAAAAAAAATAAAAAATCATACTTCTAAGTTTCATCCTATCAGGAAAGCCACAACTCCACACCAAATATATTTCTGTCCCAAAATCCTTGTTAGAGGTCTTTGGGCTTTGTTCGGTTTGTGATACTAAGGTTGAGGATGGTGTTTCTCAGGTTTCTCAATTATCAGAAAACAGACTCGACCAAGACTCGATCTGACCCTTGGCCCATCTGGGGACATGGCATTCCCATTAGGGAAGACGCATTTCCACGCCAAAGATATTTTAAAAAAAATCCTTGTTAGAGGTCTTTGATCTTTGTTCAGTTCATAATACTGAGATTGAGGGTAGTGTCTCTCAGGTTACTCACAATGATCAGAAAACCCTCTCAATCCCCATCTTTAACCAACAATAACTGATGAGTTATCATATGCAGGTGACTCGTCGCCCACTGGGGTTTCTTAGATTCTTTTGCCTCTATTGCAGCTTAGGATCCAATGTGTGTCACTGCGCATTGGGCCCACATGCTGAGTGATCTGAAGATCGGGACTGTCATTTTTGTGGAATCTTTGATACATGACGCACCACATGAAACCTATTCTAATTGGATGATTATGACCATCATTATCTGTAGAGAGTACAAATCATCGGACCATCTCATCATCTGGGCCCCTTTGGGTGGTGACGCAAGCTAGAACCTCAGTCATGACAAAGGCAAAACAAGTTTCTAAAAACTCTCTACTCTTGTGGGCTTAATGCTGGAATCAACAACTAACATTCAGCCCACAAGATGGGGCAAATTTTTTGGTTTTTCTAATTCCTCAGGCACGTGGGAGGAGTACACAGTCACACGTGGGCGCTTGTGTCACAGTGACACGTGTGAGATCTGAGCTTTTTTTTTTATTTAAAAAATTTAATTATTAATGATTATAAATCTTTTTCTAGACATTCAATTGTTTTGATACCACCCAGGTGCGAAATAGGCTGATTTTTATGGCTGAACATCTAAAGGGTGTAGCTGAGTTGATGGAAAGTGGGTTTCATATTTGCACAGTGCCCGTATATTGAGGTGTATGGTTCTACACTCGTGTGGAATTAGCAAATGTTCAAATGAGGAGAGTGTGATTTTCATTTTCATGGCAGTGATTTTCGTGAGTCGATAGAATCAGAGGCGGGGGTAAAATCCTCACAATACACAAGTTAGTGGAGTGTGTAATGGCAATATAAAGAACTATATTTTGGCAAAAACTTTTGTGAGGTGCATATGTTTTAGGAAATCTTCTACAATTGAGTAAAACTTTGTATAAAGAATTTAAAATAAATTTATTTTGGTGAATTTCTCGAAATCGATCTCTTTGAATTGCATGGTTTCTGCACCAAAAAAAAACTTTTCTTCTCTTATTGCTTCTCATCCACCCTATGTCAAAGTGGTATCAGTCTTTAGTTCATTCATGGGCTTATTTGTGATCGATGGCGAGCAACAAGAGGGATGTCTTGCAGGAATGGTAGGATAAAAGATCAATTGGACGGAGCTGTTCAAGATATGTTGAATAGACTGGATAGATTAATCCCATGTACACAACAATAAGGAGAGCCTTCTCATACATGAGAAGGTGGCAATACCTTGAAATCCAGAGGAAGTGATTTTGATGGTGCTGTTTGAATAGCAGAGGCGATCGATTGAAAGATTGTGATTACAACTATGGCATAAAAGTTTGAGATGCTTGAATTCTATGGAGATCTGGTGCCGAATTGGTTCACTGATGCAGAGGAGTTTTTTGAATGGAAGTAACGGACAAGAATAAGGTTAAGCTAATGGGGACCCAATTACAAGTTCATGCGCTTTTATGGTGGACCCTACTCTAATAGATCCATGAGCATTAGAAAGAAAAAGGTTGGACAATTGGAAGAAGATGAATGATGGGATGCGACATAAGTTTTTGCTTCAAATTATGAGCATGCACTCCATCAGAAGTTTCATCGCTTCCGATAGAAAAATCTGATCGTTGAAGCTCATGTGGAGGAGTTACCTCTATGAAATGACAGATCAATCACTGGCAAGGTATGGTAGTGAGTTGGATTGCAGGATATAACAGAAGATTTCAGAGACAGGGGCTCATTCCGTGGATGGGGCTTAGCAAATTGCACCGAAACCCAAAGAATATATAACAAAGAAGGATGCAAGTAGCTCGAAATCCACTCAGAAGTTTTTGGAAGGAAGTTGAGATGAGTATCTTTTGATTACAAACCCACCATATCTTAAGGTGATGGAGGAAAGTAAAAGAAAATGGATCATAAGCACTCTGATCGAAAGACACCTTTGGTGCATAATGGGGTTCAAACAAGGTGACACAATTGTTTCACATTGATGCCATCCAGTCATCAAAACAATGAGACCTGGATACCTGAATCACAAGAATGGATGAAGAACACGCCTACCAAAATATTGGAATAGAGAGGATAACAACTTCATTGAAATTGAAATTTCTTCACGTCTTACAAATGCTTAAATAAACCTCAGAATACTCAGAAAATGTGGTGCATTCTATATCCTAGAACAACCCCTTTATAGATCCTAAAAGACACCCTAAAATCCCTATCAATCTTTGATTATGATTTTCAAACTATTTCATGGATTTCAAATCAATCTAATCTATCAAAGATAAAAACTCTACGTACAAAGATTTGACCAATTTGTAATGGCCTAAAAATAATAAGAAGGAAACAAGAAAATCATCCCCCAAATCTTTAGAAAATATTCAACATTTGAAATCATATCTTCAAAATCAGCACCTTTAATCTTCCAAAGTTAGTAAATGCTGTCTCTGAAGTTCAGCTCCCAAAACTCGCAGCAAAGAACACAAATTTCTGCACGTATTGAGCATCAGGCCTGCATCATTCCCTTTCAAATGACTCTGATTTTTTTTTGTTTTTTTGTTTTTTTTTTTTGAAAGGTGCAATTTTATTAGGCAGCAGCCAAAAGGAAAAATAAAATAAAATAATAAATAAATAAATAAATAAATAAATAAATCCACGAAACTAAACTAGGAATAAAGGAAAAACAATAATACAACAACAACTGGGTCCCCCGGGTCACAACTAAATCCCCCAACAAACCAAACCCAACCACAATTCCCTCCCCTCAAGGACCCCAATCCCTAAAAAGCAAAGCTGCTCTATTAAAAACCCTTAGACAGGAGACTCCTCATGGAAACACCGGTTGTTTCTCTCTCCCCAAATAACCCATAGAGTTGCCAGAAGGATGAGCCTCCATTTCATCCTTCCCCAAGTTCCTCTGACCGATGCTTGCCATATGAGCAGAAGATCTCCAACAGTGGCCGGCATGACCCAAGTAACATTAGCTAAGGAAAACACCTCTGACCAGATGACTGCTGAGAATGGGTTTTTCCTTCCATTTGCTTTTTGAGGTTGATGTTCTGATGAGTTTCATTCTCCAAATGACTCTGATGAGTTTCATACTCCATAGAAGCAGTAGAATTTTGCATCCAGCTTTTCAGTTAATTGCCTGTAATTCATGTGCATTCAAATTTTTTTTTTTCCTTCCATTTGCTTGTTGAGGTTGATGCTCTGTTTATCGTACCTTTTCGTGCTTCTCGTTCAATGCCAGGTATTTAGTTTATTCTCTAGATCCCTTCTTGGTTATTTGATGATCTTTTTTAGTGGGATCTTGGTTTCTGGGTGAGATCACCTATATTGTTAATCGGAACTTTGATTATCGAGTGGACAGTCTGTTTCACAAAGCAGACAGCTTGTATTACACAATGGACAGATCTAGTCTTTGGAAAGCTGGTGGTTCAAATGACTTAAAATATTTATTTGGCCATTCTTTATACATCTTGTCGGCTGTTACATCATTTATGGTACACATCATGGCCAGACCAATGATCTCAAGAGGGGTTGGTTGGAGATTTTGGTTGAGGGTGAGCAGAAATACTACTTTTGGAGTCCCCCTCTTGCAGGGATGTTAAAGCAATCCGGGGTCAACTGGGGTGGAGGGTATTATAACGAATGGGAGCTAAGTTGCACTAATCTTCCACACTGGTGCTGCTCCCGCTTCGACTCTGCTCATACTCTCACTTCCCTGATTCTCATGCTTATGATCTCAAGAGGGGTTGGTTGGAGATTGCGGTAGATAAAAGTATGAGGGTGAGAAGACATACAGCTCTTGGAGTCCCCCTCTTGCAGGGATGTTAAAGCAATCTGGGGTTAACTGGGGTGGAGGGTATCATAACGAATGGGAGCTTAGTTGCACAAACCTTCCACCCTGGTGCTGCTTCTGCTTCGACTCTGCTCGTACTCTCACTACCTTGCTGTTTATGCTTGCTAATGTTTTAAAAGAGACATTTCGCCCCTCCTGCACCTGAATTTGTTGCCACTTCCCTTAATGCTTTGTGTGGCTATAAATAGGAATTGTGAAGAAGGGTCTTTCAGGTGCAATTGGTTCTGCTTGCTCTAGTGAGGTGAAAATTAGAGCCTTTGTGTTTTGGAGTTAAAAATAACGGGTCACTTATTTCTGAGACTGGTTGTGGTTGAAGCGAACTGATCTACTTCTATAAACCGGATATTAATGTTATCCCTGGAGGTTTGTGCATTGGATTGAGGAGATTCATGATGTTTGTACTATTCAGCCAGTTGGTTTCTTCCATATTTTAAGGGAAGGCAACTTGGAGGCAGGTACTTTCAAGAAGGGGTTTTAGATGCTGTGTTTTTGGAATAGCTGCCTATTGATGTAATTGTATCTTTTTTCTCCTTAGTAAAGTAGTTACATTTTTTTGGTAGATAACTGGACCTTCTCACTTACATTTTTCTATATATAACACACTTGTCAGTTTCGAGTAGGTTTGACTTGTAGTCGCTGCTGCAGGTTATTTTCCTTGTGAAGGGTCCAATTTATTTGGTATGCATAAGCTGTACTGAAGAGCCATACGAGGCACTGAGGGGACAACTAGAGCTTATCTATGGTCAGGTAGTTTCCTTGGCTTCTCACGATTACCTTTTTTTTCTTGGGATCAATATATCATTATATAGCTATAGCATGTATTGAACTATTGCACTTCTTTTCTTTTTGACTTTGATTTCACAATTTGGATGCAGATGCTACTTATTCTGACTAAGTCAGTAAATAGATGCTTTGAGAAGAATCCAAAGTTTGACATGACACCCTTGCTTGGAGGAACAGATGCTGTTTTCTCCTCTCTTATTCATGCCTTCAGTTGGTTTGTTTCTTTGCACCATGTCATTTTACTGTCTTATGGAGTGATAACCATATAATCATCCAATTTTGTCTGGCATATAACTTCAATAGTAGCATTTCTTCCTACCTTTGAATTGCTGCTGGTTCTTTCCATTTCAATACTGCTGAGGCAAAAACTGTGGAAGCATCTTGAAAGAGAAGGAAATCATTGTAAAAACTGTATAAGCATCCAAAGAAGTTGGAGACTTAGTTTATCTTCAAAGTTATTCTCTGCTCATAAATGGTTATTGCAGGTAAGCTTGATTGTATGTAATTTTTTTTTTTTCCTCCATTTATTTTGTCAGGAATCCTGCTACATTTCTTCATGCATATACGTGCCTTCCTCTTGCTTACTCAACAAGGCAAGCTGCTGGTGCTATATTGCAAGATGTTGCTGATTCGGGTGTCCTTTTTGCGATATTGATGTGTAAACACAAGGTTTGTTTTTCTCTATCACCACCAACTCCTCATTATTATTATTATTATTATTATTAATTTTCTGGTCATGAAAGGATACTTTGTTAACCAAATAGAGCTGTTTTAGTACATCTGTCATCGTCCAAAAAAGATCATAAAAAAGGCAAGCACTAACCCGCCATTCAATAACTTCCAAACATTTCTCTGGCCAAGCGATCCACAACAGTATTCTGTTCAACGTGAAAAACCTACCACTCGTGGAGATTTTCCAGCAAGGTCTTACAGTTTAGAACAATATTAGAGATTTCCAGAGGAATGAAGGCATGAATCCCATTGCTTTCAGGGCGCAGACTGCCTTCTGAGTCTTCTTCAATAATGAGCTTTTGGATATGGAGTCAAGATGGTAGGTTTATTCCCAGAAGCATTGCCTCAGATTCAGAATATAGGAACAGGGAATGAGACGGGGTAGAGAATGCTGCGATCAAGTCAACCTTGCTGTCATGAATTGCTCCTACAGCCCAGGCTTTTTATGCTGAGGGTGGATGGCCATCAAAATTCAATTTTGCAGAATCTGGAGGGCTTCATTTCTTCACTACTACTCTAATCTCAGGCGCGGTGTCTATGGGAAGGCCTTGCAGATTCTTATTGCTACACTGGTCATGGAGGGCTAAGGAATGATCAACTTTGCTTATTTCCAGGCTGTGCGTTGTTGGGGAATCAAAGCTTGTGGAATTAGATGCATTGAAGATTTGGATACGATTGACCAAGTCATCTCTTGATTTCCTTAATCATATTATCTTTTAATCATGGGTACTAGTCAGACTCCTTAGAAGGGGCACTTTTGGGTAATTGAAATTAAGTATCTCATAGGTCTTAGTACTCTCTTTTAGCAGTGTTCTTAGAGATGCTATTTTTTTTGGCTGGTAATCTTAGTCAAATCAATTATGGCTATAATGCAGGCATATTTTCACAGCGGGCTCGAGTGGTGTGGCTTGTGGGGTGCAGGGGCACACTCGGGGTGGGTGGCCTGTGTGAGGTGGGTGGCTCTTGTGAGGCGGAATTCATGTGAAGTGGGGTCCACAAGGGGGGTTCGGCCGATGACCTAACCCATTGGATGTGGGGCCTGGGTTGTGAGATAAATGGATTGATTCACTACGCTCTATCAGTTCGAGATTGAGCAAGTGGTTAGTTGTCCTGCATTAGGCTAGACCCATCCTCTTTCCATGTTGCTGACTCGTATCCATTATCTTAATGGATTGAGTTCTGTTTTTGCTATCCTGAGGAAAATATTGTTGCTGATAAAAAAAAAAAAAAGTAAAAAAAAAGAAAAAAAAGAAAAGGAATTAGGACTAGTTGGATGAAGTAGAGATGTGCCTCTAGATGCTAGTGCAATTTAGGGGGAAATTTTTATAGATAGCTATTAGATGGACCATGCTACATGGGCAAAGTGTTAGAGCTTGGAAGCCCCCCCTCTAACGTTTATATTCTCAGATTCAGAAATTACAAAATTGCCACTCCAGTTCAAATAAAATGGTCCACCTAATATTAAACAATCTAAAACGCTAATAACCAATTCAAAATGTTCAATATGTCCAACTATAAACTAGAAAAAAAAAGGGACAAATAGAGTCCAAAAGCTGGTGGTCCAAAAGACGCAATGGTCCGATGGACCAGCGGCTGAAATCCAATGGCAAAAAACTCCAATAAAAGCAACCCACTTGCATCTTCCCAGTATGGGGTCTTCCTGATGCACGAACCATGCATGGGGGGTCTTCAATGCAGCTTGTTGGGCCCCACGTAGCCATCGTCCAGCCATAGTGAAATTGGGGCGCCAGTCAGGGTCTTCCTCCTCTGCTAGTAGAGACGATAGGATGATGCTCTGATGTCCTCATCAAACACCCAATGCCAAGAAGATGATTTTTTTGTACAAGAGGAAGAGGAGAAAGAAAATGGAGAGGATTTTATTATTGTGTGGTGAAAGAGGTGGGTAAAGGGTTTTATAGAGTCTGTACTGTAATTCTCGACTGTTACAGATTTAAAAGACTACGTAACAGCTGACCGTTACGAATTTAAAACACTACATAACAGCTGACAGTTACGAATATACTTTCTCTTTTGAAATATACTAACACAAAGAAAGTTATAAATAAGAACGAGTCATTCAAAGCAACCTGGGAGTAGAGTCTCCGAATTGGTAATAAAAGGATGGAGAGCAGATTAAGATGGTTTTGAACATGCGATAAGAAACCAAAGATGACCCCAATAAGGATGGGAACTTTGAGTAGGGTTGAAGGACCTGAAAGGATTGGCAAGATGAAGCCCTATAGGAACTTTGATACAGGTCATGTGGAGGGATCTAAGGTACTTTTCACTTGCCGAAGATAAGGCCTTCAATAGTATTTAGGTGAAACAAGATTTTTAAAGATGACACTGAATTGCTGGGACAAGGCTACTATGATGATGATGAATTGCAACTACTTAAAAGTCTGGTACTTGAAAGTAATTAGAAATTCAATTGAAGGAACATGTCTTTTTAATGGGAAGTCTATTTGACAGAATGCCGTGTAGTTCTTAATAAATCTGAGGGATCACATACCTTAGTGTTGTTGTGTCATATCGATGGTGCCTTGAGAGAGCTAAGACTTCCGAAGTTATTTCATCATAATTACTGCAATCTAACTCAAAATTTTGTAGCTTTATAATATTTTGTAATGCGCTAGACTATCGTATTTGTTGCTAAACTGTTGTGGCACTTTGACAAAGGCTTTGACCAAGTTTGTGTTGTCATATTTATGTGGTTCATCATAGCCTTTGTAATCTCAGACTTTATCACTAAACCATAATATGACTTTAGACTTATCATTGCAGGTTATCAGTCTTGTAGGAGCGCAAAAGGCATCTCTTCATCCTGATGATATGTTCCTACTTGCAAATTTTGTGTTGTCTTCAGAATCATTTAGGTAAGAGCAAATTTGTGCAATAGTTTATCTTGGTTATTTGTTTTTTATTTTTATTTTTATTTTTAAATGGTTATCAACTTGCTTTAAGAGTTCGGAAAGGCATTTAAGTTGATCAAGAACTGACTTGACGGTCGACTCCTTAATGTCTGCTCATGTTTTGGGTGTATACCTGCAGTACCCTTCTTTAATATTTGATATGCATGGAACTCGAAAGTAGCTATGTGACTTTTTAGATAATTCTAATTGCACACATCTGGTGACATGTTTATGTTTTGTCTGACTTTACAGCTTTGGTTAGCTATTTTTATCAAATTTTCAACTTTCTTGTGTTTTGTCCCAACTACCCCACTGTGACCTGGTTGGAGATTGCGGCAAAGTTACTGAAGTCTATCTTCACAAGATTGGTTAGCTGTGAATCTTTGGTTATCTTCGTGTCATGTGTGACCCATCCATAACACAGTTACAAGTATAGTACATGTTCACATGCCTGTAAGGTGCAAGTGTTAGACATGTTATGCCACTCATCATGAAGTGCTCATGTATCATTATTTATAGATGAGATTGCTTGTCAGTGTCACTGGCTCTTTCTTTTCCTTGTGCCTTTAATAGGTTACTTTTCATTTTGGTCTTGTATGTAATGAAAATGGACCATTGTTATCAATCTCAAGAAGAACAAAAAATAGACAGTTATTAATTCTAGAAAAAGAAAAAAGTGACTGCAAATTTTTTTTTTTTTTTTGGCTCGGTAAAAAGAGATTGCGATGTACTAAAGCATGGTTGGTAGAATCTTTGATGAGGTATACATCCTTGCTTTAAAAATTGAAATCTTGTGATTCCTAAATGCTTAAGATCGGTCTTAGCCTTTCTGTTGATGGTTGCTATTACCACTCCTGTACCTGCTGCTGCTGCTTGTTATTAAACTGCAGCCTCCAACTTGTGAGTGTTCTTTTAGATGACGATCATTTATATAATCACTATCAAGAATCCAAGATCTTTGACCTTGTTCACCCTGAGGATGTTTTTTATTTGGGAGATCTATTCAGTTGCCATGGGCTTTGGGTCCTGTAAGCATTTCATAGACAATCGGCAAAGGTTGTAAGCCTGTTCTGACTTCCAAGGAGGCGAGGACAAATCACAGTGTTAAGATTTTCCTCTCCTTCCCCACCATTACCATTGCTGTCCAAGTATTTGAAACTATATCATTGATGTGTTTGGGCTTCATGACATTGCTAATTCTTTTACAGCAACTTGGAACTCTTGGCGGCTTGCTACATTAAAATCAATAATAATATAGTAACTGCAAAAACAAATAATTCTTTTGGTATGGGACATTTTTTTTTATTATAAAAAACATGGACCTGACCTAGACCTGTTTCTTGTCAGTGTTTCAATCCAAGACGGTCCAATGCCGGTCCAGTGGTCTGACCTGTGACTTCTACTTAAGTGAATAGATAAATGGTGTACTTATTGTACAACAAAAGCATCTATTATCAAGTGATTGCAAATTAGGATCATTATTCCTGAGGGGGAGCTCATTTATTTAATTCTACACAGCTTAAATGACTTTTCTATGCATCTAAAATTTAAAAGTAAAGCAGTTGACAAGCTGACCTGCTGAGTCCAATACTGGACCAGGACACTTGGAAAAGCTGAACCTGGAATTCTGAATGGTTAGTTTCCCAAAACGAGCCTCTAACTGACCTGACCCTTTATCCGGATTGGTTCAGGTCCAGCCAGCTGAACTGGTCTGGGTTTTAAAACACTGGTATGAGATACCTTGTAGGCAATCAACAATGTGATAACAAAGGATTGTAATGTCACTTTTGGATTTTCTGCAAGAATTGATGCTTTTGGACCTTATGAAACTGCCGTTTGTCGTCTTCAACTATTAAGTCAATGTTATTTTCCTACAAACAAAAAGCTAGTTCTACAGAGATGGTCAAAATACTGCATGCAAGATATTCACTTTATTCATGAACCTTGATAGATGATTGATCATGTGATAATGGGAAAACATAGTTGGTGGTGTATCATATTCATTTGCTTGGGACTGTGCAATGTGAGCTTATGACGATGCTTATGAGGCTTTCTCTTTCTTTGTGCAGGACATCTGAATCATTCTCACCAATTTGCTTGCCAAGATATAATCCTATGGCATTTCTATATGCTTATGTCCATTATCTTGATGTGAGTGGGATTTGGATCCACAACAGTGTCAAATAGACTGTTCCATATGCAGATGCATGATGTCATGGTGTCAGTTCCTTTATCTTTGGTTTGCATTAGGGGAACTGTTACGGCCACAAAATTGTCTACTTTGTTCTTGCGCATCAATATTGAAACTGCTTTTACTGGCTGAGAAGGCTGCTTTTATTATGGTTGGTCTTAGGTCTTGAGTTTGAATAATGCCCCATATTCATATATCTTTCCGCAGGTTGATACATACTTGATGTTGCTTACTACTAGTTCAGATGCCTTCTATCATCTTAAAGACTGCAGGTAATCTATGGCTTTCGCATATGGTTTACTATTGGGCATATTGGATTAGTAGAGTGATAGAGCATTTTTCAAAAAGAATTTGATATGATCGAAAGTCACTGCAGGTGGCAACAAAGATTGGTGAAATTAAGTTGAATTGACAAACAAAATTTTCATGGCCGACAACCTGATAAAATGGCATTACCTGTTTGTCCAACATGTCACGGTGGTCAAGAATTTTGGATATTTTCCATCTTTGTCATTTCAAATGGGATTTGTCTTAAATCCATTGTTGATGTTTTTATCAATCAGGGATGGGGGCATTTAAATCTGAAGGGAGAATTTTATGGAAGTTTGTGTTGTATCCAGTGTTCAGAGTATTTGTATTGTTACATGTATCGATGACAAAAACATGTATCTGTATCACCAATACTCGGAAAAATATCGCTGTCTGAGAGAAACATTGGGGACACGTTGAGAAAAATGTAGAATTTTTCAGTGAAACTTTAGGAGATGTTAAAAAATGCATGTTCACACGTAGAAATCAAAATATTGCCAGGGTATTCTGTATCTGTTATGATACGCCCATAAAGGCCGATAAATATAGGTAACAGCCGTGTCCGTTACGTGATACGGGGGTGAAATGAGACAATTGTTACATGGCATAACGACCGTTACCCCCATGACGGTTGAAAAACGGCCACTTTTATTTTTTTTAAAAGTAAATTCGTTTTTCCTCTTTTTTTCTTTTTTCTTTTTCATTTTTTTTTTCATTCCAAAAACTTTCCTACATCATTCTATAGTAGATTTCAACCACTCGTACTGTAGTTTTTACGATTAAAATAGTAGATTGAAACGATTTGGGTGAATAGAAGCTCCGAGGGCCATTTTTTCGAAAAATCGAAAAAAGTGATATATATGCATTTTTTTAAACCTGATTTCTAATTTTAATGCTTGATTGTAATGTGTAAACATTAGAGACACATAACCATGTTCATATATTTACCAGACAACCAATGTTTGAATTATCTCCGATATTATCGAAATATCTCCGATATTATCTTTATCTCTAGCTTAGCGATACCGATAACACCAATAGCGATACTGATAATGTTGTTAATATCAGAAATTCCAAGCATTAGCAATGTATCGCTAAGAATCGCCAACATATTAATATCGCTAATGTAATTGCCAATATTTTCAATTATGTAAATTCTAGGTGTCGCTTGTATTACCAATGCATCAATATCACCAATGTATCGCCAATATTTTTGACTATTTAAATTCTAGGTAATGCTTGTATCATAAGTGTATTGACAGTATTTCAATAATATTGGCAATGAATTGATGTCATCAAAATTTTATTTATTAGAAAAAAAATTATTTTGATTTTTTTTTTCATGGGCCCATGGTTGTATGTAGTGTTCAATTTGTCATTGATAAATAATATCTTAATATTATCAATATCACAATATGTTTGATATTGAGACCACAATCTTCCGTTTCCTTTCCAATTGTTGATGATTTCTTGGTGAAATATCATGTGTTGTTGATATTTTGCAATATTGATGGATGTTTGGATGGAATATTGGATGGTTAAATAAGTCGAATGGGATGGTTGGACTGATTTCTTACAACAACACATGCTTTGTAAGGTCCCATTAAATGGAAACTTGTTATGTATGCATTTTTTTTTTTTTTATATATAAATTTCTAAATATGCAAATATGTACATCTTAACATCTCCTGAATTTCGCTAGAAATTCCATTGTTTTCCCCATGTTTTCCCGCATTTCCAGTTATCAGCGATATTATCGGCGATATCGATATTGTTTCCATATCTTTGGCCAATGAAACTTGTAACGATACCGATACTTCGAACTCTGTAGCAACCCAATACAATACTCTCACCAAAGAGTGGACCGCTACACTACTATAAATATGTTCAAAATAAAAAATGAATATGGATTTAGAATATTTACATTATTCTTGGATTTCTAGATTAAATTTTTTTTTTTTTTTTTCCAGAATTTTTCAAGCAAACCAAAAAAATAAAATAAAATTGAACCATAAATGGGGTCGCAAAGGTTGTTACACCCCTTGTGTAGGGGCCTAACCATGTCTTGTTAAAAAAAATCAATATTAAATAAAATATAAAATTTGTATGAATCATTAGATCGGTCAACGTTCACGTGTATGTGTGATTTCCACAATTAATTAATAGTGAAAGACACATTTTCCAGCACAAAATGGAAAAATTAGGATTTCTCCAATTTTCTCTATTTTTCACTTAGATATTAACTTTTTTGCCAGAAATCCATGTCAATGTATGAGAACCATGCGTAGACACAGATTTCCATTGCAATCTATGCTAACATTTGAAAAAAGAAAGAAAGAAAGAAAGAAATTTCTATAGATTTTTCATCACCTTTGAGATATATAGCCTATCTTTGTTTGAGTTGAGATTTCTTTCCAAATCCAAACTTTGATTCAATAAAAACCAAGAGTGATCAAAATCAACTATGGAACACAATCCCTCCCCCTACCCAAAAAAAAAAAAAAAAAAAAAAAAGAAAAAGAAAAAAAGAAGAGAGCAGAAGGGAGATTTTTTGGGTTTTTAGAAATTTTCCAATTTTATGTCAATTTTGCTTATTTATGAAAATCTTCTTGGTATCAAGGATATTATTAAGGATGCTATATTGAGGATTTTATCAATGGTATCACCGATATTAAGGAACTTTTATAAGGGGTTCTTCTCAAAATATTTCTAATATGTATAATATTGCTAGATATCTCCGATATTATCGGAAATATCAACTATATTTGAAATTTTGAACTATTAGCAATTTCGATTGTATTATCGATAATATCGTTGATGTTGGAACACTGGCTGTATCTGGTTCCATGGGGGGTTTGGAAGGACAGAAATATGAGCATTTTCAATAGAATTGAAGCCCCTATGCATATGCGTTTCATCATCTAGCGCATTAACTTCTATGTTGTCAAATGGGCTCTCATCAACAAGGAATTTGATGGAGTTCCAGTGACAAGATTGGTAAAAAATTGGATTGTGGATATTATTGTTGAAACCCCCTTGTCCTAGTAACAAAATAATTTGGCCCAATGGTCCTTGAAATTGAACATCAATGGTTCCACATTGAACAAGTTATGGCTGTCAATGGACAGTCATGATCTGTTAGGCTTTCAGGACCGTCCTATATTGGGTCGGGCTTGGGTTGCTCAATCATGCCTGAGGGTTGAGCTTGGGCCTCAAGATCAAGCCTGTTTATTATTTGGGATAAGCTTGGGTTGCATTTCAAAGCCCCTATGCCTGGTGTTGTTCTTGTTAATTTTTCTTTAAGAATGTGTAGCATTAGAAGTTATATGGGCATTTTTGGTAATTTTATTATATGATGCAACCCTAATATCATTACCTCCTCTCTCTCTCTCATACCCGGGCCCCCTTCTTGCAATGATCTCCCTCTATGGATAGTCCTCCATCCTCTTGACATTCTCTCTCTCTCTCTCTCTCTCTCTCTCTCTCTCAATCTGTCTCGATCTTTACAGATACCAACAATTCCTCTATTCTGCAGATGTTTTGGGCAGGGCCATGGTCTGGTCAGGCTTGCCATCATCAGCACAGGCTGGGCTGAGCTCAGGCCTGCCACCATTAGCACAGGCTGGGCTGGTGTTTTTGGGCCCTTCTAGGCATGGGCTTATGTTTCATTTTGCGAGCGGGACCCGAACAGACCCTAGCCTGACCTGTTGACAGCCCCACCTTTGGTGTTGGAGATGTATTTAGAGTTGCAGCAGAAACTTTTTGTAAATGGTTCTTGCAACCAATTGGTCATAGTGATCTGACGGTAGTGGAAGTTCTTGCGCTTAGGGGTCTCTCTCTCTCTCTCTCTCTCTCTCTCTCTCTCTCTCTCTCCCAGTGCTACTAGTCCTCACATTTATTACCCCTCCCTCTTACATATCCTTAATCATGACAATATATCCTCTTAAAACTCATTTTTCCCCAACATCCACTAGATTAACTCTTTGGAGACCCTATAGTTTGTTTTATCTAAGTCTATAAAGACCATGTGGAAATCCTTCCTCATCTCCCTACATTTCCCCATCAACTATCTCATCATCATCGTCTAAGCCTTATCCCAACTAATTGGGGTCAACATCCCCAGAAGTTGTCTTAGTAGGATAATAGCTTTAGTGGTAGACTTAAAAATAAAAAAGGTGCTTCAGTGCCAAACCTCTCTGGCATGAAACCAAACTGAATTTGTGATAATATTCGTCTCATGCCTTAGCCTTTGTTCAATCACTCTCTCCTATAGTTTCATAGTATGGCTCAAAAGTTTAATCCCAAGATAGTTAATTCGGCCACATATGTCTCCTTTATTCTTATAAGTAGGTACCACAATACATTTTCTCCATCTGTTTGGCATTTTGTTCAATCTTACAATCTTGTTGAACAACTTTGTCTACCAAAATAACCCAGTATCTCCCATGCACTTCCAAACCTCTATTGTTATACCATCTGGTCTGATGGCCTTTCCTGTTTTCATCTTTCCTCGTGACAAAATGGACAACAATATATTGGTGCAGGTCCTAGTCATTTATTTGTTGGGTCTAAAAGTTAGGTCCACCCGACATGAATAAAATCACGTGTGAGCCTAGCCTTTGGCGGGCCAGGCTTAGAGGTCTGATGAGCTAGTTTTAAGTTTAAACTAATTACTATGAGTTGTGCAGTCCATGTATGATACATCTTGTAAACCATAAATTGCGTCACATGTGCTATAGACTATTGGTTTCTTCTTCTTCTTGTTTCTGTTCTTGTTTTCTTACGAAGTGTACTTTCACACAGGCTCCGCATTGAAACGGTGCTTTTAAAGTCAAATGTTCTCAGTGAAGTTCAGAGATCCCTGCTAGACGGTGGGTTACGTGTTGAAGATCTGCCCGTTGATTCTTCTCTTCGTTCAGGATCTTCTTCTTCTCATTTGGGGCAAGACAGACATGCACCTGCATCCCCAGAGAGATTAAGACAAGCAGGTGTGGGCATTGGTGGCCCTGCTGGACTTTGGCATTTCATATACCGAAGTATATATCTGGATCAGTATGTTTCATCAGAGTTCTCATCACCTATAAATAGTTCCACCCAACAAAAAAGGTAATGCTGCCTCATCCTGTATCAACCTATTTTCAAATTGGGAACTTATTGTTCTCTTTATTTTGAAGATACTGTCTTTTGTAAAAGAAAAAGAAAGATACTTTCTGCTGTTATTGCCACTGGTAGGATGATAGAGATCCTGTGCTTGCAGACTATATAGAGCTTATCAAAAGCTGTATGCTTCTATGCATGATAGAGGGGCTGGGCCACACAAGACACAGTTCAGAAGAGATGAAAATTATGGTACGAAGTCCATCTCCTGATTTACATGATGTTTGAACTGATTTCTGAATGAGCTAGCAACATATATTGATTTACTTGCATTCCCAAACTAAACAGGTTAGCTATGGTTAAATGCATAGGTCAAGAACATGAAAACTCGACTTGATTTCCATATGGGTCGTGTTGACTCGAAACCGTAACTGAGTCTTTACTTGAGTCTTGATATTTCTCAATTAACTAAAAATATTTGACTACATGTTTGAAATACTTTCACTAAAATAAAAAAATAAAAAATAGCAATTATAGACAAATGTCTAGATTGTGTGACGGTTAAGATTTCTACCATCTCAGAAAAAAGGTTGTGAGTTAGAATCGTATCTCCCTGAAGCTTCTTTTATACAGGTGTTCAAGTATCAGTATAATTCCATGTATTGTACGCTTGGGAATTGGGATACAGAAATGTAATGGGAAACCTCAGATTTTGCATGTATCTCGTAATGTATTGCACTATGAGGGACACATTGCAGAAACTTTGGAAAATTTGTGGAATTTTTTGGTGTTGAGAAGTTAAAAGTATAGTTGCAAGAAGCATGAAGTGAAGTGGCAACAAATTTGGGTGCAAGAGTGAGGAAGCTTCTCTTTCAAAATGTGAACAAGTATAAATAAGTATGAAGTGGGAGCAGAAGCAGGGGCAGCACCTAATTAGAGGTATCCTGCAACTTTTAAATCATAAAATATCAAAAAAATAATAAAGTTCCTTTGTATAAGGTACTAAGTTATGCGTGTCTTATTAAACTAAGGTAAATATATTTAAATATGATGCATACATTTATAAATGTATAAAGATATGTATGAACTTAATTCATTTTAACATATCATTTTAGAAAAAATAAGGTAGATCCAAATGGAAACATTACAATGTCGAGGTGAAGAATGGGCAATCTAATATTTATGTTTTCCATCCAGCGTCCAAGCTTTTTTTAAAAAAATTTACTTCATTCAAACTTATGTGGACATCATTGCCACCACATTTCTTGTGCACTTGATCTTTCATTTGTCTCCTTTTTGTCATGCCTTAAAATTACTTATGAAAATGGATGGAGGGTGTGGGCTGGTGCACCACATGAGGTATGAGCACGTGTCGTGCGAAATGGGAGCGTTCCTACTAAATCCTTTCGCAAGAGTGGGGCACACCGTGATGTTTGTGAGAAATCACTCCATCCATGATATTTTAACTTGAGGCAAAAATGAGCAATCCAAGCTCAATGGGCCGCACTAAAGAAAAAGGTGGGTAGGGAAATTCCTACCGTTGAACCTTCTTGGGTCGAATACATTCCACATACCGTTTATTAGCATCATCTGGGATGATGAAAACCCAAATATTTTTTCCGCTCGAATATTTCACTACCTTCAATCCTCACGTGTTTTGAAAGACTGAAAATAGTAGAAATTTGGATTTCCCAATTTATTCCATTTTTATCATAAAAAGGAATTTTTCTTGATTGAAATTCATGGGTTTCTACTTGTTTCCTTGCTAGTCTGTTTGAAAAATGGACTTAAATAAACTTTTCTCACCTTCAGGGATACTGCCCAAATCCTCTCCTCATGTTTTGATGTGAAACAACTCGAGTGGGGCTGTTAAAACACACTAAGAAATGATAAATTAAAAAAAGAAGAAGTGCAAAAAGCCTCTTTGTAGTTTTTCTGGAATTTTTTTTCTTCTTGTCGATCTGCAACAGACTAGTGAGATCTCTAGCGAAGTTTCGGTAAAAATAGTCACCACTAACCAATTTTTTTGTTTTTTGTTTTTTGGAATTGACTGAAGACTAGAAACTGCAGAACCAAATTACTTGAAGGTTAGGACTAGAGCTTAATTGAATAACTCCAGTTGGTCCATCTTCCCAAAGATCTGAGCAAGGACCTTGGCTATGAAGAAGTTAGGCACCATCTCCACCTGTATGTGCGTTTACAGATTCAAGATTTTTAGGATTACAACTTGAGGCAAAAATCCTCCACTTTAATGGAAAAGTGAAATAAAAAAGTGAGCAAGCAAGGGGGTGTAGGGAAGATGGAAATGTTGTGAATGTGGCATGATGAAACTTTATCTGAGAATGTTGCTTAGTTTTCCGTGAATGACCTTGGTTCTAGAGATCGAGAAGTAAGAACTTCGAAACTTAATACAAGCAATGGTTCAAGAGTTGTTTCTCAGGCCTAAGAGGCTGAGGCACACACCCTTGCCAATCGGAAGCAATCAGCCCAAAGAAACAAAGAGGTGCACCCCTGCACCAAAGAGGATTCAAGGGGTCTTAAATCCGTAAGTCTTTTCTCTTTTCTTCGTGTTGTTACTCTGCTCCTCCTTCACAAGGTAAATTTCTAGGAGGACGAGTTTCCTAGGATTATTTTCTACAAGTGAGGGGGAGGTGTGAAGATGGGCGTTGAGAGAGTGAGAATCCAAAGGTCCTTTGCAATGAGCCGAAGACTCTTATTTATGGAGGTTGGGATGGGTTTGTTGGTAATATTGGGGTAGTTTGATGGCAAGGGACATATGGTACAACCTCATAGGACCTTTGGTGCTTAGGGACATATGACATGACCACATAGGACCTTGGGAGAGCTTTGTTGGTAATTTTGAGAACTTTTGAGGGTAAAGGTGCATGGGGGGACACATGTAATTTTCTTAAAAGACATGGGAATGAAAGGGGCAGCATTTTCCAGTAAGGGGGGCCATGGAACAAAAGGGCGAAAGGAAACTCATGGCACAAAAGGGCAAAAGGAAACTCATGGCACAAGGACGAAAGGAAACTCATGGCACAAAAAGGATGTGGGTTGGGGGGGGGGGGGGGGTTGATCTGGCATTAAAAGGAAAAAAAAGCAAAAAGGACACATGGCATAGAAAAATAGGGACTCATGGCACAAAAGGACAAAAGAGTTTCTGGAATAGATGCTCTTCTTCGGTTGGGGTTCTTTCCAGGGTTTTGAGTTTTGTAGGGGTTGGGATTCCTAACTAGTTGGGTTTTCTTTTCTTGGGTTTTGGTTCCCCCCTTGTATTTGTTTTTGGGTTTTTCTTTTTCTTCTTCTTCTTTTTCTCTTTTGTATAGTTTTTCTTTTCTTTTGGCCTCTAGCCTCAATAAATTATTGGTATCTTTCAAAAAAAAAAAAAAAAAAAAGAAAAAAAGAAGAAGAAGAAGAAAGAAAGAAAGAAAAGACAAAAGGAGACTTTTTTTGGAAGACAAGTGATCAAGGTGTTCCGTAATGGTAATAAAAGGAAAAAAAGGCAAAAAGGACACATGGCATAGAAAAATAGGAGACTCATGGCACAAAAGGACAAAAGAGTTTCTGGAATAGATGCTCTTCAAAGGTTGGGGTTCTTTCCAAGGTTTTGAGTTTTGTAGGGGATTGGGATTCCTAATTAGTTGGGTTTTCTTTTCTTGGGTTTTGGTTCCCCCCTTGTAATTGTTTTTGGGTTTTTTTTCTTCTTCTTTTTCTCTTTTGTATAGTTTTTCTTTTCTTTTGGCCTCTAGCCTCAATAAATTATTGGTATCTTTCAAAAAAAAAAAAAGAAAAAAAAGAAGAAAGAAAGAAAGAAAAAAAGAAAAAAGAAAAGACAAAAGGAGACTTTTTTTGGAAGACAAGTGATCAAGGTGTTCCGTAACGGCCACCACTGTTACTTTTACGATACGGGGCATAACGGCTGTTACGGCCCCATGACGGCTGTTACAGTCTCTCTTATTTATTTATTGAAAAACCCTCCGAAAAACTTATATCTGCCCTATAATGTTAGTTAAAAAGTATGAAAACTTGTATCTGTCCCGTAATAGACCATTACGGGGCTATTATGGCCTTTATAGGGGACGTAGCATGCCGTTAACGGCAATTACGGGTCATTTTTTCCATAACGGTTGTTACGGTCGTTACGACCCCATAACGTGTATCGGTTGCCACTGTTACCTTTACGTAATAGCCTTTACGGCCCTGTAACGGCTTTTATGACACACCATGAAAGTGATGTAGGACCGATGCATGAACCAAATATGATGTGAGATGAAGTAGCAAAATTAAGGTAATTAATAAAAAACATAAAACTTGCCATTATCATCACAATACCAAGAAAACTAAAAGAATATTATGCATAATCCTAGCCTAGGTTACCTAACATCGTTGTACAATATCATTAAATAAAGAAAACTAGGATCTCATAGATGTAAGGACATCCAATTAACATAGGGAAAAGTCTATTTCAAAGTAGGAGATCTAATACTACTCAGGGTAAAATTAGGGTTAGGGAAATTGGGGAAAACTAGGAATTAGGGTTTATGGGTTCAAATTGGGAAAATGGGTTAAAGGATTTAGGTGTTAGGATATGGGAATTAAGGTTTTGGATAGAAGAGGTGTAAGGATGTTAGGTGAATTGAAGAATGGGAGGAGTCAGTGTTTGGGATTTTGAAAAAAATAGGAAAGTAGTGATTTCTAGGTTTAGGTTAGGTTTAGAAAAAGGAAGAAGAGGGTTTTGCTTTAAAGGTGGTGAGAAACCAAAGGGGACAAAGGGATGTCCGTACGACCAACCCAAGAGGTCAAAAGTGTGGCTGTACGGTCACACGTGTGGCTAGATCTGTAGGGTTTTAGGGTTTTTTTTTTTTTTTAGGGTTTGGCTTGTTGATGTATATGGGTAATGGGGATTAGAAGAAAGGTGAAGGTTTGGTATGGAAAGATCGAAGAATTTCAAACGAAATACCTTGCTGGTGGATGAATGGATGATGATGTGTGGATAGATGGAGACCTCGCACGTCTGTTGATGAAGATCGACGTCACACCAACCTCTCTTCCAAATCACATGGAAGATATTTTCAAGTCACATGAAGATAAAAGAAGAAGAAAAGCAATGGAGCTCTCTCTCTCTCTCTCTCTCTCTCTCTCTCTCAAAATCTAGTTGCATTAGGGCTTCAAACACCCATATTTCTCTTTTATAGTATCAGAAAAGACCTTTTACAAAAAGACGCTTTTAGATAAGATTTGCAACATAGAGATTCGTAATAAATTAAAAGTTATTCCTAACTCCATAATCCTAACACAAATATAAGGTATATTAAAAATAACGAAGCATGTAAACAATTTAAAGAACTAAACTATTCCGTGGCCCATGGGGTCCACGATCAAGATGTCTGATAATGATCCAACGGTCCGATCATCGTGTCCACCCAATCCAATGGTCCGATGTGTATATCAAGCTCCTACATGCAACCCGTGTGCATCTTCCCAGTAGAGCTGGGCATCGGACCGAGTCGAATCGGATTGGACCCAACTCGACCAGGTCCGAGTTCTACATCGCCTTATCCGAACTCGGTTAGATCCGGGACCGAGTCCAGGTCCTCTGACCCAATCCGATCCTAAACGCTGCTGACCTGGACCGATCCGAGTTCGACTTGGTCAGGAAAACCGAGTCGGAGCGAGTTGGGCAAAGTTCAGACCGTTCATTTTTGCCAACGGTGTGGAAATCATTATTCTCACTGTTTCTTATGGTGAGATCGCACATGACCGAAAAAACCGATGGGGTTTAAATCAAAAAAATTAAGATGGCCCCACATAATGGATGAAATATCTCATCGCGAAATCAGCTTCTCGAAGAAGCTTTGTACGAAGGGTACATCGTCCATAGCCACAAACCTCGAAGTACCACACCACCGAAATCGGTGCGAGGGTTTAGATCAGTGATATTTGTGTTTTCCCTTCATCCATGCTTTCTAGATCTTATGAACGGGTTGGATAATAGATATACATGCATCAATTTTGGGTTGAATCCATAAAATGATCCGTAAAAAACGACAATGATGAACTACATGCATTCGCGGTGGGCCCAGCTCGAATGATGTGAGAGCGTAGTACCTCAATCAATAAGGCATAAGCTAAACCTATACGTACTGCTCTAGGAGACGAGCACCGACGCTCCTCGAGCTCCGAGTTGTACGACGGTTCAAAGGAGATCAAAGTTTTATGGGCCCCATGTATTTTTATATCTATTCAATTATTTTTAGAGATCATTTTAGAGTATTATCCAAAAAAAAAAATTATGTCCAAAGATCATCTAGACCACACCATTACAAAGCAAATGAGATAATGATTTTCACCATTAAACAATTTGTAGATCCACGTAACGTTTCTTTTCCATCTGTTCCATCCAATCTGTCCATAAGGTCACAAAGACACGAATGAAGAGGAAAAGCAAATCATATTGATCCAAAACTTCGTTAACCCAAAAAGAGCTTCAATGGTAGACACAAAAGACAAAGGAGGGGAACATAGCAACAAGATAAAGGGAGAGATATGACAATAAGACAGGGAGACATGGCAAAAGGTTAAAGTGCGATGCCTAGCAGCAAGAGAAAGGGAGACAAGCGGATTGCCTACAATGCCCGTCATAGGGACGCTGCTGCGACTCTCTCTCCTGTACACAGCTACACACCATTTCTCAATATACATACCTCTCTCCAACGATAAATCACATGAAGCCTCTGAAGACATACGGCTAGCCTTCTTCTTCAATAGAAAGAGAGAGACGTATATATAAACAGATAAACAAATATAAAGAGAGACTTGGGTTTTTTTGCGCCGAATGAAAAAGCCAGGCGGTAAAGAAATCGGTGCGGCCCGCCTCCCCCTCTAATACACACGCAAATGTGTACGTGAAGTGATGTCCTCATCAATAAGGCAAAAGGAGACTCATGGCACAAAAAGACAAAATGAGATCCATGGCACAAAAGACAAATGAGGGGAACATAGCAACAAGATAAAGGGAGAGATATGACAATAAGACAGGGAGACATGGCAAAAGGTTAAAGTGCGATGCCTAGCAGCAAGAGAAAGGGAGACAAGCGGATTGCCTACAATGCCCACACCTATTGATCGGAGTATCCTAGATATTATCGATAATGTCCTTGATATTATTTGTATCTCTAGCTTGACGATACGGATAAAACTCGTGGTATCAGACATTCTAGGTATCGATCATTTATCATTAAGTATCGCCAATGTTTTGATATCACCCCTGTATCAACTATATTTTTGATTGCGTAAATTTCAGGTGTTTCTTGTATCGCCAATGTATCACCAATATTTTTTACCGTGTAAAATTTGTTCATTAAAAGAATTTCAATTTCTATTTTTTTGTGGGTGCATGGTTGTATGATGAAATGCATATTTGTATGTGTATATATGCATGCATGCATGAATGGATGTATGTGTGTTTGTGTGTATGCACACATGCATGGATGAATGGATCATACATGTATGTATGCATGTGCATGCATGGATGGATGGATCCACCACTTTCCCCAATGTTTCTCTGAGTCAACGATACATGTTTTTAGGCCCCATTAAAGGGAAACTTATTATTTGATTCCTAAATATGCAAATATGTGCCTTAAAAAAAACTATTATTTGATTCTTAAATATGCAAATATGTATATTTTAGTATCTCCTAAAGCATCATTGAAAAATTCCACCATTTTCCCCATGTTTCCTTGAGTTAGCTTTGAGACCCCCATTAAGATAAACTTATTATGCATGCGTCTATTTTTGCAATTATTTGATTCCTAAATATGCGGATATGTGTATTTTAGCATCTCCTGAAGTTTCATTGAGAAATCCACTATTTCCTCTTGTTTCCCTTAGTCAATGATACATTTCTAGATATTACCGATAATACCGGTGATATTGATACATGTTTCCATATCCCCAGCCAACGATACATGTAACAATACCGATGCTACGAACACTGACCACACCAAAGGAAATAGTGGGGGATTGAACACCCACACTGAAAACTTCTTTGGGGCCACAATTTTTGGATCAAGCTTATATTTGTGTTTTCCCTTCATCCAAGTTTGTGTGACCTTATGAATAGGTTGGATGGCAAATAAAATATCATGGTGGGCCCCAAGAAGTTTTCAACGGTGGGCATTCAATCCCCACTGTTTACATGAGATTACACTTATTACACTCTTCATTTGAGGCAACAAAATTTTATCACATACTTGCTAAGTCTTTTGGGATAGTGACTTCACTCATCATGTAATATGGTTGGAAAGCCAAATAGGGAAAGTGTCGTTTATAACAGCACTTGTAATAGGCCCTTGGTCCAGCTGTTTCATGGCCTCTCTCCTGATCATACCCTTTCAGATTAAATTATTAAGCCAATTCCCTAAAACTTTGGAGGCCAGTTGTGCTTTGCCTCTTCTTTTTAGTTGGTGGATCTCCATGAGATGTTCCATTGCACATCAAAGTTTCCTGGACACGCATCAACCTTTGACTGCTACTACCAGTTATAGAGGAGGGTTTTTTGTTTGTTTGTTTTTTACTTTTTGTTGTCGTCTCCATTCTTTGTTCTGCTTGATTTGGAGATGTCCGGATCATGCCTTATCCTCTTCCAGAGCCGACAGTCTTGTGTCTGACCATATTCAGACCCCTTGAGTGTCATGCTTAATAGCACAACCGTAATGTGATCAGGGGAGACCTGAAAAAATCACTTTTGATTCCAGGTAGGAGCATGTGCTGCGTAGCAGCAAGCAATCAATGCTTGAGGCGTGGGAAGCAAGCTGCAAACTGATTCCCTACCCCATCTGATTTTGTTTTGTTATTCTACAAAATAGAAAAAAATTCTACCAAGCATTAAACATCCACTTCTGTTCTTGCATTCCTATGACTGGTTTATGCTGCACGCATTGAGCAGACAATAAGTGAATGAGATGCTAAAGAGAAGGAAAATACTTTTATAACCCCATAACTTATTTCAGAAGCCTTATATGTGACTGTGATACTGTATAATCTGAGGAAAGATGTACCTTAACTAGATAAATTTTATTTTAGTAAATTATTTTATTTTTAGTAGGTACAGATTTGCATGGTTTGAGATGATGGAGGTATGAACCGGGCACATAATTGTCATTGTTGTATGAAAATGGAATATGACTTTCCATTGAAAACTTTCTACCTCATCTCAATAAGACTATTATCTTTCACCACTCATTTTGAAATTCATTCTTCTCATATTTTCGTTCTAATCTCAAATATTTCCACCTGCAACTTAAGTTCTTGTTATGTGGCAGTTCTGTTATGCTGGATTACTCAAGATTTTGAGCTATACGCAGCCTTTGATCCGCTTGCAGACAAGGTTTGATACTCATTACTTGAATATTTCTTTCAAATATATTTTTTCCTTGTTTTTTTGATAGAACATGTTAAAATCCCCTGATAAAATCCGAGTGCTTTTCCATCTTCACATTTAACTAAAATGTAGGATGAAGCATTTTGATGTGGGATAGAATTACAATGCTAAAACTTCTCTTCTTACATGAGATTTAACATGTGGTGTGTTATGAAGAAATGCATGTCGAGGTTCAAACTCGAAACCTGAATTAATTAAATAAGATAACTCCCAATAATAGTCGAGTGTAGGACAATCTTAAATCTGAGCGCTAAGATTTCTTGCATCACTAATCGTTTACATTTGTTTGACCCCTACTTGTGAAAGTATTGTTGATTTAAACAAATCACTAGTCCAAGCCACAACCAATTGATTAAATAATCATAATTTGCAAATGGAAAAAAAAAAAAAAACCAGAGTATTTAACAATCACTTGACCAAATATGAGAAATAATCTGTAGATCCACAACCAAAACATATTGGTAACACAAAATAGAAAACTCAAATGGGTGATAAAGCAAACAATTTCATAGCAAGAACCATTACAAAGCTGTGGATTAAAACCCTCTCACCCAGCCAGCAAACAGTGCGGAAAGCCAACCCTTTTTTAAAGAGGAAGATGACGATATATTGGAAACTAAAGGGAAACAAGTTCCCGATTCAAAAAAGAAAAAAAAAAAAGTGCTGGACACACCCAACCTAGCCAAAAGAAAAGCGTTTGGGCTTAAGACCTTCTCCGATATGGGTAAATGAAATATTTAACCCACTGGTCTCCGCTTTTGACAAAACTTTGCAAGTGGACCTCTGGTGTTTGATGGAGATTCTTCAACTGTTATTTGTTGGGCAACTGCCGGAGCGCGTCTGTGGATGCTGGCTGATATTATGGAGGCTATTATACTCTGTAGTACTGTTACCATGTTGGATGTTTCCCCTTGCACATTCTTGGTGGCTAATTCCGACACGGATTATTTAGCAAGGGAAGGGTTTTCATGGAATATTCTTTTGGTCATTTCAATTCAGCAACGGTTGGCAATCAAATAGGTGTTTGTTTTTCATTTGTTATCATATTAATCCCATAATGGAATCCTTTGCCATTCTTCTACCCGCCATCTTTTTGTGGTGGCATAAAGGATGCAAACAAACCAAAGTTGGATATTACAGATATGAGTTTAAGAAGTTTACTTAGTTGAAACACGTGGAGCCATGCCCATCTACACACAAGTACATATGCAAATATGACACGTGCAATATCTGAGCATTCCATCTGGTGGGGCCATGCTGTGTAGATCTTCTGGCCTAACTATCAGGCCTTTTCATTGCTCAGGTAGGCCATGGTGTATAAAACAAATGGATTGCCAATTTTTTTTTTTTTATAGCCATTATCTGTTTTGTACTCTGAGGCCTACCTGATGAGTGAACCAGTCTGATCTGTTGGCAAGAATATCTAAACAGTGTGGCCCACTTGATGGAAAGTCTAGATCTCTCACATTTGTGTCATATTAGCATGTGCGTTTGTACTGACAGGCAGGCCTCCACACATTCTGGCTTTGCCAAAGTCTAGTTTCAACTATATTTTTGTTACTTTCTCTTTTGCATCGGGATGCATTCTGACCCCTTCTAGTGAAAATGCAGGCTTTAGCCATAAAGACTTGCAACCAAGTGTGTCAGTGGGTGAGAGATGTGGAAAATGAGATTTTCTTGCTGGGAGCGAGCCCCTTTTCTTGGTGATTTCATCAAAGAGCATATGTGTACTGATTGTACTCTTTTAAGTCTCTTTTGGTAATAAAATCCCGCCATTAATATTTTCCACATGCCTTTTGTGCTTGCCTGTGTACATGAATCGCCGATGTTGGTTGATCTGAAGATGTGGAATTGCGACTGACGTTGCAAACAGTTCTTATCATTTGTTTTGTTCAAATGGCAAAGCATGCTATGATATTCTCTCTCAGTCTTTTTTTCTTTTCCCCATTTCCTTGTTAGGCCTATTTTGTAAGATGAGGCAAAACGCACAAGTCACATTGGATGAAGCAAGAAAAGTTTATATAAACATGTAGTTTTATTTTATTCATTTGTTTCTTTATTTTCTAATGTCGAAAGAAATGTATGTCACTTGATTTTCTGCCCATATGCTTGAATTTGAAATTTACTTCAACTCTTGCATACTTCACTCAAAGCAGTCTTGTGAGTTTATGAATAACACGAGGATGCTTGCTGAGTGCCAAAGACAAGCTCTTCACATGTGCCAGCATTGTAAACATGCAGGATCTATGCCAGCATTGTAAACATGCAGGATCTAGGTCATTCATCAGGCGTGGGCTGTGGTGAATGTTCCCAACCCATAGCCCAAAAGGCAGCACGGAACTTCACCCCACCCAACCCATAGCTGAAAAGGTGGCACGGAACTGTTACCGAAGACTGTCAACATTCATTGTACATTGTACAGGTGCAGCCTGAGTGATGAGTGGACATGCTCTTTTGGGGGGGTGCTACAACACATTCTCTGTGGGGCCCACATGATGAACAGGCTGGGTGTTGCACATGCGTGCCATGTTAGAGTGTGCAAGATGCTTGTCTTTTGCATTTTCATATGAGCGCTTTCAAAGTAAGCATTATTGGGAAAGAAAAAAAAGTAGCTGGAAATAGAAAATTGTTGACTGAGTGCAGGCATGCTATTGTATTTCCTTGACAAATATGCTACTTCCTACTGTAGTGGAATGTACAAACATTCTTTTCTTCTTCTGAAAATTTTGAGGATGATAGCTGTGATACCCAAAATCCCGAGGCCGCTAGAAATTGATCAAGAATAAGCCCTGCGTTGGCATTGATTTTTATCGGAACTGCTTGGATTTCTAACTTTTGAGTCTGAATCTGCATATGACTTGAATATATATATGTTTTGCTTCTTGATCTTGATTGAGGACACGGAAAAGTAGTGTGATTGTGGTCCGGCTTAATGATTTTTCACTAAAGCTCTTTCCTCACCTCCAACGCTTGTATATTTCTAATTCCTCCCGCTTCTGTCTGTAGCCTTGTTTATGCAGAGACCCCATATTCTGATGATCATCACAACCACTGTGGATGAAACTACACTAACATCTGACCCAGATTCCGGTTCAAACCAATCTGCATTTGTTTGTCTGTGCCTGGTCACTGTAACTCAGTGCATTTGTTGGCTATGAGCATCTTCTCTACTCATCTCGAATGACATAGAACTAGAGAAGTCATGGCAACTGTTAAGGTCATTTACAACACTTGATCTGCAGAGCGGGCAGTTGGGATGGGCCTGGAACCATGCGTCGACACAAGTAATATGAAAGACAGGGGAACAGTTGGGCAGCAGCCTCAGCCATTCGCCATTGTCGAATTCTCCCAAACAAACTGCGCAATCACAGTTGCTTGGGTTGGCCTCACTGTCTGTCTTCTTGAACTGAATTGCAGGGAGGGCGTGTAAGATGGCAGGTGCCAGGCCTTGGCTCTGGATTGGCAATGAAGGGTCTTCTGGGTTGGCGACTGCCTCATTTAGGAGCCGCCTACGAGGTCTATTGAGAAGAATCCATTCCCGTGTGAGGAAATTGTAGCAGCTCAAGAGAAGGAAGAGAGCACAAAGCGTTGTGATCAAGGTGATTATGATCTGGTTCCAAGGGTACTTTTGATCTTGAAGGTCTGGAGTACTCATGTTCAAAAGAGGGATTGAGGGTTGTGATTGGAGGTTGAAATGGTTTATTTGCAAGTAATTATGTTTTCTGAAGGGGGGAATAAGACATAGTTGGAGGATAGCTGAGGATGAGACCGATGTAGAGATGGAGACAAAATCTTAGGTTGGTGACGATTCTAAGAATAACTAAGCAAATGTACAGTCTGGTAACAGGTATGACTCTTTTAAGTGATACCAAATGTTGATCTGATGGGCCCCACTGCAGATGGGAGATGCTCTAACCCATCCATTTTTGAACTATTTTCTGTTGAATGTGGGCCGTTGCTTTGTGTGTACCTTCATGGGACTTTCGCAATGTCTCAAAACTTTTTAAACGGCACACAGGATGACCTATCATCGATCCTAACCATGTATTCATTCATACAACTAGGGCCAGGCAATGGTACAAGAATCATGCTGATTGGATGATCCTAACCTTTTGAATGAGGCCCATTTAGACTCACAAGAAATACAAAGTGGGATCTACCTAAGTAGATGTTTCGGAACGGTTCAGATAGACAATAGGTCGCCAGTGTTCTGCCCACTAAGGTGGGTATGATAGCAACCAGAGAGGGAGGGAGGGAGGGGGCTTTGCCTAATCGTCCCACCTTCATGGGAAACTAGCAACATCCCCAAACATTCTAAATGACATGTGGGACGCCCAATTCTCAATCGGGATAATTCATTCAATTGTACCAATGAGAACAAGCTGTGGTGGATAAATCATGCTGATCGGATGCTCCTAACCCTTTGAATGGGGCCAATTTGTTACAATCGTCCGTTGTTTATGAGCCACAGATCCCATGAGTAGAATCATCAAACCAAAGTACTAATCTGGAATCATAAGCAATACGGAGGAATATTATCTAATAGATGTTTTGAGATGATGATTGGAGCTATTTTGTTTCTCTACATCCATGCTATTGAATGGATGCTTAGGATCATCCGATTGGCGTGATTTTTGCACCATGCATACACGTGTGTTTTCATCTCTCTCTCTCTCTACATGTGTGCAGTTGGGCCATCCTTTAAATGGTTAAGATCCTCAAAGCTGTGAGATTTTTTGAGGCATCCCCATCTGCGGTGGGGCCCATCAAATCGACACTCTAGATCAACAAACCATGATGCCCATATGCCCGGAGCGCTTAAGGAACTAGACATTTGCAACTGAATGTCACGTGTTTACCCTATCAAACTCAATGTTTAAAGGCAAACTTCATTTAAGATTTCCTTGTGAAGCTTTGAGCTTGTGTCTTCCTTCAAATGTTCAAAACATACCTTAATAAGCATGCAAATCTCATCTGTTTGAACATGTCTTCTGTCACCAGTGACAAAGATATGAACCTTATTCCTGATCTCAATCCAACTGCAGCCAGGAATCCTCTTCATCCCCTTCTCCTTCATCTCCTTCCTGATCATTGACACACTCCTCCATTGACCAGCGGTGGAATACACATTCGATAGCAGAATGTAAGACGAAACGTCCCCAGGATCTAGAGCAAGGATTTGGCGGGCCGCAAGCTCGGCTAATTCTGCATTTGAATGGATCTGGCACCCACTGAGTAATGCCTTCCAAAACCCAATTCCCGGATCAAATGGGAGCTCATTGAGAAACCTCTTGGCTTCCTGGAAACGCCCTGATCGGGAGAGCAGATCAACCATACAAGCATAGTGTTTGGCTCTTAGCATACCAGGCTGTTCTTTCCTCGCTTGTTCAAAATAAGCGCATCCATCTTCGACAAGGCCTGCATGGTTACAAGCAAACAACACACAAAGCAGTGTAACACTGTTTGGTTGCAGACCAGTGTGGTACATCTGTTGAAAGAACTCCAGAGCCTCCTTTCCGCGACCATTCTGCGCATACCCACAAATCAAAGCGTTCCAAGAAACGACATTCTTTTCAGGTAGCCGATCGAACGCTAGGAGGCTATCGTCCATGCTCCCACATTTTGCATAAAAGCTGATCAGAGAATTCCCAACAAACACATCATGCTTGATTAAAGACTTGATAGCATAGGCATGGAAGCTCTTGCCCATCCCAAGAGCTGCAATATTTGCAGCTGCGCTGAAAATGCAAGGGAACGTCGATTCGTTGGGCCTCACCCCTTCTCTACACATCTGGATGAAAAGATTCACAGACTCCTCATTGCGGCCTGTTTGGCTGTACCCGCCGATCATCGCATTCCAGGACACCACGTTGCTCTCAGGTATGTCTCGGAAGAGTTGCACAGCCTCGTCGAACCTGTCATTCTTCAAGTACCCACAAATCAATGTAGTGTAGGAAACAACGTTTGGGTCATGGGTGTCTTCAAATGCTCCTTGAGCTTCATCAAGGCTACCCAATTTGGCGTAATGATCAAGAACTGAGCTGCCCACAAAGACATCTGATCGAAGGCCCATCTTCGTTGCGCAAGCATGGAGCTGCTTGCCAGCATTGTGGTTCCTCTGAGCGGTGCACGCGTGAATTATGGTACTGAAGGTGAATTGGTTGGGACTAATTCCCAAGAAACGCATGCGGGAGAAGAGACCGATAGCATCTTTAAGGCGATCACTGCGTGCGAAAACGCCGATTATAGCAGTGGCTGAGACAAGATCCCAGTCAGGCGTTTCGTCGAACAGTTGGCGGGCGTCTGAGAATTCTTTCGATTTACAGTACGATTCAATGAGTTGGGATTCTGTGGTTGGAATTCCAGATTTAAGGAGTTGGGCATGGGCACTTTGGGTCTCAAGGAGATGAATAGAAGAGAGCAGAGCTTTTGAACTTGAGTTGGATTTGAGTAGGGAATGAGGGATTTTTGAGAGTATGGATTTCATGTGGATTTGAATATTTATGCCTATTGTAATACGAAATTACAGACATGACACTGGTGAGTGGCATGAATGAGGGATTGTGTGCCGGGCCCAAGTGGGCCCACTGATGTTCTTCATCGACCATTTGATAGGTGGGGCCCATCGAGGATTGCACATGGCCCCAACCAGGGAGCAGATGGATGACCACAGCTATTCCATACGGCCTTTAAAAAAAATAATAAAAAAAAATTTCTATCAAGCTAGTCCTATGATAGTTCACCACCATTTTAACAATGGTAATGATTCATCCACATAGCATGTTGGACTCATGTGCGGCTATCACTACAGTCCGAATTGTGGGGCACATCGTGGGTGAAGCATATCTGTAATAAATTCATTTTACACAAGCAATCCTAACCGTCGCTTGAAAGTAAAAGTGTGAGTGATCCAAAATCCATGGAAAAATCAAATTGTTACTTACATCTTTCTGTGTTATTTTTGGTTATGCTTCATGGTTCATTCGCGTTGGTTCAGCAATTTCTACAGTCTGAATTGTTATAGAACTACACCATGTGCATGGTCCAAGGGCCACCATTGTTTATTGAATAGTGGTGAACTCTCGTATGGATGTGATTAGGCAGTCGTGGTTAATTTTGGATCGTCTGTTATCCCTGAGGGATTCCCATCAAACGGTCTACACTTGGGCCCCACAGGAATTTACAACATATCAACGCAAGGAATTCGTACTAGTCATAGATAATGAAATATATCGTTTTCTAACACGCACAACCGTTGAATGGTTGGTGCTTCTCTACGCGCCGAACAAGACTCCTCAAGTCCTGGTGGGACCCACCATTTAGTGATCCAGAACACTTATCTATGGCTCATGTAATGGACAGTTGGGCTCGTTTAATCAGAGGGATTTTAGAGCCATGGGCCAATCATGTCATGGCCCCTAAATGAACAGCCTTGATCGCCAATCAAAAGGATCCATCGGCATCAACGTTGATCTGAACTGAAACACCATTTCGCTGGGGCCCACTGAACAAAATTTGGGGATTGTCATAAGCCCTCTGGGATCTCAGTCAGATGCGTCTGACCACATCACTCTCTTATTTTCTTTGATGCAAAGTTTATATAAGAAACGGTCCACTAAAAATCAACCGTTATATGTGATCGATCTTATGATCGCAATGCTTTGTTTTTATCCTTTGTCCGTACCAGTTCTGGTAAAGGCCCCTGAGGGGGCTGCTCCCGGCTCCCGGCCTGTCCCGGGGCCGGCACGCGGTGACCCACTCTCACCACAGGAGCAGCTTGAGCAGTCCACCGACAACGGGTCTTCTTTCCCCCTGATTCTGCCAAGCCCGTTTCTCTTAGCTATGGTTTCGCTGGACAGTAGACGCCTATCCGGGGACAGTAGGAATCTCGTTAATCCATTAAGAAATTAAGGATCTAGACTCCGACTGGCTCATCATGACTCAGACTGAGTGGACGGTAATCAAATCCTGAATCCGTCGACTTTGATGGTTCAGATCATTTTGCACTTGCACCAATTGAAAGTTAAAGATGCTTTATGAACCACATAACACACTTGGGTCGGTAGATGGACAATTGGCTAAGACCCAATTGTAAATGGGTGGGCCTCATTGATTCAGATCTTTTCAGTCTCATGGACGGTCACCAATGCACAAATATCTCAAGATTGGAAGATCTTGGCCTTATTATATTTTTTTGTCATTTATCTTCCTAGGTTGAATGGACACTCACACTATAATTTCTGTCAATCAGAACATTTGTTGGCCCACCTATCTCAAGAGTCAGGATTCTTCCAATCTCAAGGATTTTGGTGAATGGTCATCATCTGTTCCAATGGGCCCACTTGCACAAATTGAAAAAAAGTAGGCACAAGGCCGTTGCCAACATGTGTGTCCAATTGAGACCATATGCTTGAGCTGATCCGTTGATTTAATCCATCCATTTTTTAGATTCTACCAAAAATAAGCTATGGTCCACTAATCACTACTTATCGATGATCCTAACCTTTGATCTTTGGAGTTGATCGTGAACCTTGAAAATCTTCCTTTCAAGGTTCTAAATTCATCTGCACATTGATGGTCAGAATCTATCCTTTCAGCTCAAGTTGCTTTCAGAACATTAGCCACACTGATCATCTGGCCATCTTCACATGTGTGATCTTGCTTGACAATGTAACAGTAAATCGGCAAATTGCAAAAGATAAATTAAGGAATGTGCAAACATTAAAAAATACGATTTCAGCACCCTTAAGGTTAGCTTAGAACAGAGTAGAACATGCCCACATGAACTGGTAAGGAACAGAGGCCTACCACATCAGATGACAATTATGGTCACGTTTGGATGTAAATTGAAATGAACTGTGAAAATCCAGGTCCATAGAGAGTGTACTGTCCATAACCAAAACCCAAGTAGACCTCGAATAGCAGCGACATTCATTTTCAAAGTAATGCGAACGCAATTCAGAGGAATGCTATGGTAATTACAGTTGTTGGGTCATTTTCTCCTGTATTGAACAAAGTTGTTAGAATTCAATTCGATTGTGCAGCCAAACACAGACTAATATAAGAACAGATGGAATAGATTTTTCTACAGAAAGTTCATCAAAGAGAACAAGCCCAGCCTCTTTCAAAATGCTAGATAGTGTAAACAGCAAGGAAGTGGGAGAAGGAATCGAGCCTAACCACAACTGCATGGTTTATATAGCAAATTTACATACTGAAAGTGGCCGTTTGGGTTCGTAAGGTTCGCTAGGAAGAGAAACAAAGACACCCACATATCTCTCTCTCAGTATGTAGAAGATAAACTAATCTACATTAGCAAAGTTCTCATTAGGGAATGAATTTACTAATTAGAATAAGTTAACAAAATCACATTAACTTCACACAGAGAACTGCTATTTCTAATATGAGGTTTGCAATTCCACACAAGAATACAGCGCAGACCCATATTCACAGCCACCTATCAGGTGGGGCCATCTTGAAGAAAAAAAGCCGGTCTGCTCATCCAGGCGGCCATAGCATATGAGACAAATGGATGGCTAAATAAGTATACTTGCCAGGTTTTTTTTTTTGGTTCAACTGTCCATTTGTTTTGTGCATTGTAGCCCATCTGATCTGTGGAGCACCCTGATGAGAGGACCAGAGAATTATATTGTGGGGTCCACATGGACAGCTTGGAGATCCCGAATGCATGCCACATTAGCATGTGTAGCAAAGTGTGACAGGATTGAGATATGCACTTGTGTGGAAGTAGCAAACCTCTTCCTATACAATCATCAAAATTTGAAATGAATATTATACAATATTGGAATTAGTTCATCTGATTTCACTAACAAGCCATGAATTTTATACCTTCTCTTCATTGAAACTTCTGGCATTTACCTTTCCGGCAAAAATCATGCACGAAATCTTCGCTGAAACTACAAGAAGTTGCCAGCCTCTTCTTCATACATGACCCAACAGTGCTTGAAAAATCCAACATGGATGCGGAACAAGGTTGAGATGCACCATTAACAGACACCAGTGGTACTTGGAATGGCTGCACAGGTGGAGGAATGCGCCACTGAGGAAGAGGCCCAGCAACCAGAAGCGTCTGTAACAGCGGCCCAGCTTCCATAACGGCCTGCAATAGCCTCCCTTTCTGTGGCAGAGGTTTTCTCAAAGCAAGCCGATCGATTATCGCTGAAGCAGGATCGATCTGAGCTGCTCCTGAAGAGGAGCAGTTATATTCCAATGGTAAATGAGGATGCAGTATTCCTACATTACTTGAGTCAGCCATGTTCATGTTTGGCAGGTCTGGTGAAGAAACTGCATCGAAGAAGGAGTCTACAGGGGAAGAAACTAAGGATTGGCGGTTATGGGTGCCCGATAGGCTGTCGGAGTCTGTGATGCTCGAATTTCCAATGGTTGGTCTGGCTGGTGGGCTTTCAGGATGGAGAGTTGGAAGAGTGTGGAAGAGTTCAGTTGGGATCGATTGCCCGATCTTGCTTAGTAATTTTTGCAACTGATCTTTTGCTTCATCTCTTTCTTGAAATGTCGATTTCAAGAGCTCAAGTAGCTGCTTTACCGTCTCTTCATTTTTTCTTCTCTCCTCTTTTGCAGCTAGTTGGGTTGATTGTAGTTCCATAGTGGTGCTAAAAAGGGCATGCTTCAACTCTTCGATGCTCTGAACCATTATAATAGGTTAGAAAGAATTCATATAATGCTTGGATGTTCAAAGAAACTGAACCAAAATAATTCAATTCAGTTCAGTGAAAAGTATATGACCAAAATGGGTTAGAATGAATTCATTTGCCCAATTCATGGAAACCTTGCGTTTGGATATTCAACAAAATTGAATTGTAATAATTCAATTCAGTTCAATAAAAACCATGATGGCTCTTTAGATCATTTGTAATTCTTACTGTTTCAATTCCAGCTCGAAAAGCATGGAATTCCAATTAGGAATTTGATTGCTGTTACAAATTAAAATGGTGCCATCCTTCTTTGGCTGTTCCAATTGGAAATAAGTGAATTGCAATTCAAGCCAATTGAACATCCAAACAACCCTAAATATCCAATCTAATCCAAACAGAATTTATATTCAAGGCAGCATCTGACAAAACAGGAGAAGAATCCACAAAGAGAAGAATAATGAATGCAATAACATGTATTTACACAATCTGGACCAATAAAATGGGTAAGACAGAATTCATCTGTCCAAGTCATGGACAATATTAGGTGCTGGAGGGAGCCATTAAAGCTGTGTTTGGATGTCCAACCAAAATGAATTGTGATAATTCAATTTAATTCAATACAGACCATATGATGCAAAATGGTGTGGCCCTTGGATCATTTGCAAGGGAGTGGCCAACCACACTTTGGCTAGTCCCGATGTAAATGGCTGAATTCCAAACTGAATATCCAAACAACAGCTGAATATCCAACTGAATCCAAACACCATTTATATTCAAGGATCTGACAAAACAGGAAAAGAAACCACAAGGAGAAGACTCATGCATAATTTAAGCATTGAAAACCGTTTCTCTTGTTTGTAATGAGAAGAACATTCATACTCCATCGTATCCAAAAAATTTAAAAAAAAACATAGATAAATATAAATAGATCATTAGTTTCATCCAACACCATGAACGCATTAACTATAATTAAACAAATCACGACTTAATCAAAACCAAAATGAACAAGAAAAACACTCGACCCAAGACCCATTTGGACTCTCTCAATTTCCAGTTCATCAAAAAAACCAGCAATACCCAATATCCAAAAGTAAGATATCAGAGTCCAAGCAGATGTAAGAGTTCAAAATGTAAGACCCATTGAGAAAACCAGTACACCCAATATCCAAAAACCCACACATGAGAGAGTCCAAGTGTTTGTAGAAGTTCAAAATGCAAGACCCATTTGAGAAAACCATCAACACCCAAAATCCAAAATCAAGATAGGAGACAGTCCAACTGAATGTAGAAGTTCAAAATGCAAGACCCATTAGAGGAAAACCTGTGATACCCAATATACAAAAACACCAGATATGAGAGTCCAAGTGCATGTAGAAGTTCAAAATGAAAACCCCAACTGAGAAAACCAGTAATAACCAATATCCAAAAAACCAGATATGAGAGATTCCAGATGCCAGTACAAGTTACAAATGCAACAACCAGTTGAGAAAACCAGCAATACCCGAAAAACCAGATATGGGAGAGTTCAAGTGCATGTAGACGTTCAAAATGCAAGACCCAATTGAGAAAACTAGCAATACCCAATTTCCCAAAAAAAAAAAAAACAGATATGAGAGTATCCAAGTGCATGTAGAAGTTCAAAACGAGACCCAATTGAGAAAACCAGCAATACCAAATATTCAAAGAACAGATGAGAGAGTCCACATGCATGTACAAGTTCAAAATGCAAGACCCATTTGAAAAAACCCAACAACATCAAACATTTTTTATTTTTTATTTTAAAAAAACGGATAAAGAGACAACCCAAGTACAAATTCAAGTTCAAAATGCAAGACCCATTTGAGAAAACCAACAACACCAAACATTCAAAAGAAAGATTTGAGAGATTCCAACTCCTTGTAGAAGTTCAAAATGCAAGACCCATTTGAGAAACCAACAACACCCAATTCCTCCCAAAAAAACAACATTTGAAAATGCCCAAAGGCAAGACCCAATTGACAAAACAAACAATACCCACAAAGAGATGGGAAAACCCACCTGTTGAAACATCCTAACAGAAGCCATTCCTTCCATGATATATCTACTTCAAGGCCCAAGAACTCTACGCCCATAATCCAAGAACATGAAATTTTCGGGATCCTTCTCCTTTTATAGGATTCCCCATAATCTTCAAAATTCCAAAAATAAAAAAAATAAAAAGGGAAAGAAAGTGAAGGCTAGTATGGAAATTGAAAGGTAGGCATTTTGTGTGTAAGAGTCCAGGATTTAAGGGCATCTTTCCCTTGGAAAAACCCCAAGATTTCTCTGTCATTGTCAAAAACAGTTATGATTATTTATGTAATTTTGGTAATTTTTTAATTTTTATTTTAAAATGAAAAGAGAGTCTGATTATGTTTTTTCCTTTATTTTTACTGGCGAATTTAGCTGCTTTTGTTAAAGACGTGAGGAGGCTATCGGTTCGCCACCACATGCACGCGCCGCCGCACGCGCTCCTAACACGTGTTAGGATTTAGGATATCCGAGCCGTAGATCAGGTGAGATCCTACATGTAGATCACATTGAAAAAATATCAGATGTTTTACCATAAGTAGGCCACACATATTTTAAGCCAGTGGATGGCATAAAAAACCTTGTTTTACATGTAAAAATCGTGCAGGCAACACGTGCGAATTCTAAACCATGTGTCGACGAACGGTTTGGATGGTTGTCCTGTGTCACACGTGGCAAATATCATCTTGGTCCAAAACTTCTGTGGTCCCAAGAAGTTTTTAACGGTAGACATTCAATCTCCACTGTTTCCTGTGGTGTGGTCCACTTGAGCTTTTGATCTATTTTATTTTTGGGCTTATGCCATCAAATGACCTTCTAAAACAGATGAACGGTGTGGATAAAACATATACATCATAGTGAGGCCCATAGAACCTCGGCCACGTCCTAATCCAGGGAATTGCTGGAGACAGGCGCTGCAGCAATCCGCGGGGGCATTAGACAATGAGTTATTTAATACTCTGGCCGCGCATGACACTTAATACGCAGGCACTTCGCAATGGTACGCATGGCGTATATAACTCGATAAACAGGCTAAATTGTAGAACCCGCTGCCGCTGAGTCGCAGTCCAAAAACCAGATTGGTTGAATAATCCCAGCCTCTGATTTGCGGAGACTCGTTGTTGAAATCAAACCAGGAGATATTCTTGTATTTTAAACCGTTCAATATATGCCGCTCAATCTAACGGTCAGATAATAAAATAAGCATAATTTCTACGTCATGATACATATTACACGTAACTTTTACAGATTAATTTGAACTACTTATATGCCACGTATGCAATTTGTAAATGCACGTATATCATCCATTACACTCTGCCAGAGTATCAAAGCTCTCAAGAAATTAAATGCTTTTTAACGGAAAAAGGTTCCACTGTGCTCGGACGCGGATTGGGTACTGTTCCCACCAGGACGGCGCTCCCTCCGCTCGGATGACGTGGCAGGATCCGTCCGCTGTCAGAAATGAGACCAGTCGAGTGTACCGAATTACTTTTAAACTGACGTGGATTCGGTGGATCCGTGACTGTGGGGCTCACGGTTATGCATGTGTTTTACATCCATGCCGTCCATCCATTTTCCATCTTATTTTAGGAATGAACCCAAAAAAATAAGCAGATTCAAATCTCAGGTGGACCCCTCACAAAAAACAATGGTAATTGAACGCCTACAATTAAAAACATTATGGTGGGCCCCGATCCACTGAATTGCCCGTGGCCTTACCTTCCAATTCGAGTAATCTAAACCGTTGATACGATGCAATGTACTACGGATGGACCATTCCCCAATAAAGATTGGAAGATCTTGTCCATCCATTCTTTGGCATTTTTCAGTTGATTCACTGTAGATTACTCGGTGTGTTGGGCCACGCTCTCACAACAAGACGGCTTGCACGACTGAAATGTATGTACCGATTTAGACTGCAATCCACGTGCCAACGTGGCACATGTGTGGATGATTCAATCCGTCAGATGGATCACACCTTGAGATACCCTCGTCCTAAGATAGGGCCCATCTACTCATCAAACAGACTACGATGAGCGTTTAGAAAAAGCTGGCTAAGTTGTTTTCAGCCATCCATTTCTTTTATAAAATGGGGCTCAACTGATCAGTGCATGGGCCCTACTTCTGGTTAGGATCATCTTAACAGTGGGACCCATCTGGTGGATTCTTGGATTTCGCACACGTGTGAAACTTTGGCACATGAGGTGGCATGTAGTGTGTTCCCATTGCACAGGCACTGTCGTCCGTACTTTTACGTCCTGACATCCGAACCGTGCAAAAGATGGGTTTCACCGTGAGGATTACTTACCGTGAAAATTACGCAGACTAACTCATGAGGTGGACCACACCTTTACGATGAGTCAGACGACCTACTGTCCTTTTACGGACGCGGTTTGGATAGTGACGTTGCCACAGGTGGCTAGTGGTTGGTGCTATGTGGGCCTCACTATGATGTATGTGTTTCATCCATTCCATCCATCCATTTTTCTAGATAATTTTAGTTTTGATATGAAAAATGTGGGGATCTAAATTTCAGGTAGACCACACAACAGAAAGAAAGAGTAGTGATGGAATGTCCACCATTAAAAAACTCTGTGAGGCCATTGTAATGCTTGTTTGATATCCAACCTGTCGATTAGGTCATATAAACCTGGATGAAGGGAAAAAATAAATATAAGCTTGATCCAAAACTTTTGTGGGCCCAAGAAGTTTTTAATGGTGGGTGTTCAATCAACACTATTTCCTGAATTTTGGTCCACTTGAGATTTGGATCTACCACTTTTTTGGTATCATACTGGAAAAATGGATGGACGGCGTGGATGAAATACATGCATCATGGTGGGGCCCACTTGGCTAATGGCTGGGTCATATACTCAAATTCTATCTGTACACGGAATTGCCAGCGAAGTGCCCGAGAAAACTGAAATAAACCATCTTTGAAGGTTGACCAACAGCCATGTTCCCTTTTTAATACGTTGAATGATCACATGCACTAGGGGGATGTATGGTAATTACCATCAACACGTTTGGAAGTTTTTAATGAGATGACAGTAGCCATCACATCCATCGCTTGCAAACCTACGGCGGGAAAGAGAGGCCAATATTTGGAAGTTTATCATCGTCCATCCTATATGATTTTTTCAATGTGGTGTACGAAAAGTGGATCAAACCTAATGAACGGTCCAAAATGTGATTGGATTGTCCATGTGGCTTAAATCGTCAGATGCGCAAAAATTTTCACTTGTCCCGAAGATCACCATAAGTTTTTCGCTTACCGGAATGCAGTCTGTACGGATCCCGCCAAAACCACCGAAAACAAAACCAGGTTCGCTTTTAAAGCGGAGAAGCCGTTTCGGCGCTTTCCATAGGGGTGTCAATGGGCCGGGCTCGGCATGAGAAATCAGAACTTTGAATATTCTAGCCCGATGGCCCGGCCCGAAACAGTTCAAACCGGTCGGAGACCTCCCCTAACCCGGCCCGTTGACAGCCCTACCTATCAATATATTTATTTTGTTTTCTTCTCGTGAGTGTATTTTTTTGTGAGACTACCAGAAAGTATAGTTCGCGAAATCTTCACGCTGCATTGGGGAGCATCCTCAGTGATCACAACTGTTCATTTAGTGGGACCCACTATGGATGTCCCACTGGGAAAGCATCTAGATTCCTAACTGTGTAATGAATGAAAATTTGATCCTCGAAGATGAACGGTTGGGATTTCTTTTATTTAACTGGTTGTTCACAAGCTACGGTGGAGCCCATTGGATTGATAGCGGGATTTTGCACGATTGATCATGGGGCCACTGAATGGACAGTTACAATAATTGAGCGTGTGACCTTTGAGGGTAGATTGTGGTGGACCCAACGTCAAAATTTTGTGGCACACGTGGGGTTCCTTGTTAAATCACTAGCAAAAGGGAATCCGTGAAATCATGCAAGCTACCTATCGTTCGGACGATCAGGACCTTTCAGATCGTGGGCCCCATGTGGAAGGAGTCTAGCTTGAAAATCACATTGATAAAATAATCTTAATTTCCTAACCATCCAATCTCTGACCATCCGATAAACATTAGAAAGATGGCCAGCATCCAAATTCATCAGGGAAAAGCAAATTGATTGTGACCGTTGAACCAGTTTGAATTTTCTTACCATGCTATATCTACACTGGGGCCTACAATTTAGTGAGCATGCCTGCCTATTATAACGTTTACAGGTACGGTGGATAAGCTGTCGCGGACAATTTTTCTTTTTTTTTTTTTTTTTTTCCTTTTTTTTTTTTTTGTTGTTAGCTTGTTAGTACACCCCCCACTGTCAGGTCACACTTAGCCACCCCCACTAGGGATCGGTAACAAGACCTCCGGGTTGAAACGAAGAATCTTTCACTCAGTCCGCCACCTGAGCTATGGATCAAGGTGTAGCTGTCATGGATTCAGACAGTAACTCGTGTACACATACAATATTATATTAGCGAGCATTAGGAGTGTACATGGAGTCAAACCGAGTTGAGCTGGCCCCAGCTGGGCCACTAGCTGACCTCAGCTCGAACTCAGCTCGGCTAGGTCCTTGAGCCTGACTGGCTAACCCAGCTTGGTTTGGTCAGCAGCTCGGGTCAATTCAAGCCGAGTTCAAACTAAGATCGAGCTGAGTTCGCCTGTGCAACATTTTCACAAACAACTAACTGCACCTTCAAAATCGCATTGTATTTAAGACACTAACAATGGTTTTATAGGGATTTTATCAAACACCTTCTAAGCAATATGACAATTTTAAAAAAGGGGTATTGGTTTCATATACATACAATATTCTTTGCCACCAACCATGCTTCGTTGGGTCATTTCATCACACCCTTGGTGAGCAACATCAATATCAAAGTAACTGAGTCACTGAACTGGTTCAATCCGAGTTCGATTCGAGTAGAGTTGAGTTGGGGCTGGCTTGAACTCATCTACGAGCTAAAAAAATCAGCTCAACTCGGGTCGAACTCAGCTTTGAACCGAGTCAAATCGAGCTTTTTTGAGTCCAATCGAGCTAGGTTCGTGTACACCTCTTGCGAACATCCACTGTCTATTTTCTGCGGTGGAGCATCTGAACCCTGAAAATGGTGGACCATACCATCATGATCAGCCCCAAGTAGAAATTGGAACAATCCACACATCAAATGAGCCACACACAATACATTGAGCCGGACCATCGGCTGTCCCATTTATTTTGAAGGTGTAAATCGTTGATGAATGGGCTATTCTGATTTTCGGCCCAGATGATCTTTATCATGAGACCCACCTTTCATGCGGCCTGGATGTTATCCATGAGTGAAGCGTCATCAGAAAATAATAAGAACATATTGAATGTTAAGTTAACATACAATGGAGGTGGATTGTGTAGTGGGGCCCAATGTGAGTTATGTGTTGTTATCCACGCCATCTATCCGTTTTTCCAAGCTCATTTTAGTAAATGAGCCCAAAATTGAAACATGTCCGAAGCTCAAGTGGACCACATCCACACCACATCAAACGTTGACCATTGAAACCTTCCTAGGGCCCACAGTGATGCTTATTTGTCATCCAGACTGATCCTAAGATCACACAGACATGGATGAAGGGAAAACAAAAACATCAGCTTGAGAAAAAATTTCCATAGCCTCTACAAGTTATCAACCGATGCATTCAATTCGCATTGTTTCGGGTGTTGTGATCCGCTTAAGTTTTGTATATGCTTCAATTTTGGGCTCATGCCCTAAAATGAGCTGGAAAAATTGGATAAACGGCAGGGATAAAATGCATACACCACGGTGGCCCCCACACAGTTTACTCACCACGGTATAAGACAGTGAGTTACTCCACAACGTCCACATACAACGTACTTGAGCATTTCTCTAATAAAATATTATTTAAAATTACATTCTCTAAAAGACAAATGACTTATGATATCAGTTATTTATTTATTTATTTAACTTGTTAGTACACTGTTAGTTCACACTTCAGTGTTAGCCACCCCAACAGGGGGAATCGATACCAAGAAATGTTGAAAAGAGGTATCTTTCACTCAATCTAAGCTTATCATATCAGGTTATTTTTTTTTAAATTTTTTTTTTTTCACACACCCCGCACACGCACGCAGTGGAATTTCACCACTGGTGGGTACTCGAACCCTTGACCCGGTGTTGAAACTCCTGGGAGTCTACCACCCGGGCAGGTGGATCATAAATATGGTCATGAGATCTAGTGCCCCAAGCCAAATGCTCATCCTTTTTAGTTTTTAAATTGGACGGTTCTCTTTTTAGATGAGAAAGGACAAAACTACGTAGATATGAAAATCATGCACGTCTTGTTCCATGGATCTTGTCATTCTAATAATCACGGTAGAGTATCTATGAAAGCGATAATTGTTTTATATTTAACTTTGAGAAATGTTCTATAGTGCTTGGGAGCACTATAAATTATGGTGCTCCTAGTTGGAATGGGACACTTAGAGAGTCCAATCCATCGATCCAGACTGTTCATCAGGTTGACCAAACATTTCATTGTACCATGAAAATATCACACTGATCTGACAAATATTAATCATTAGATCAACGGCCTTCAATTTGGATGGTTAAGATCATTTTTTGTTTAAATAGGTCTATAAAAAAATCAATTTAATCATTCGATCAACGGCCTTCAATCATGGGTTGCTGGTGATTCTAAAGAATCATTTTTCTCAGGCAATTTAACAACCTTATGTGTTCCTTGGATAATGGAAAGAGGAAGAAAGTAAGGTCTGAAGTAGAATAGATTGATTTATCTTATGGGTCTTTATGCATTGTAGCCCATGGGATAGTCCAAATCGATAGATTGGACTGTCCAGGTAAATTGATACAAGTAATGGAGCATTTCTTTTTAAGTTCATTTAAACTTTTTAAAGCTAAAATGCCGCCATAGTTCACTATCATGTTTGAAGGTGTGGTGTCTTATCAATCATACATGTGACTAGATATTTAGGAAAATTAACCGTCCAAATCATGGGCACTAATCTAACAATGTTTATCTACTAATTTAGATCCCCTTGATCATTAATGGTTTTATGCTAAGCCACTCAGTTCATAACTGTTATGGGAAAATCTGGATAGGGTCAAATAGGGTCGGCTTGAGCCATCTGAACCAATTAATAGGGTCTCGAAAAGAGAACATCATGTCGGGTGTGAGCAAACCTCTGGACTATGACCCTAGGCTGGCCAAGACGAGCTCTCGTCCTTGTCCTCGTCCTCATCCTTATCCAAAGAAGGTTGGTTGACCCAAGCTCTCGTCCTCGTCGTCTTCCCCATTCGAAGAAGGTTAGCCGAGTCGAGCTCTCGTCCTTGTCCTCATCCTCATCTGAAGAAGGTTGGTCGAGTCGAGCTCTCGTCCTTGTCTTCATCTTCATTTAACAATCTTCGACCCCTAGACTTTCCCACAGCGAATTCCGACTATTAGCACTCAGCTGCGGGCTTGGATAGGACGAGTCCGGGCCTGGATGAGGACCTTTCGAGTACCAAGCTGGGAAACCAGCCTAAATGTGCACGTGTCGGAAGATCTCACCCGGGGATATGCTCCATTAAGACACGATGCGCTACACGATCTAAAGATTGTGGAGTATCTCCAAGATTGCAATATCTGCTTGATTGAGTAGATAATACTGAGATTGACGGACACGATCCGCACGACCGACAGGTATAAATACTAGGGGACCCCATTGCAGCATGTACGCAATATCTTGCACCCTCTCTCTACACCACGCGACTTAGACCCAGATTCCTTAGCCTGACTTAGGCATCAGAGGATCCCTTGTGTAAGCTAGGGTCTCCTTTGCTCACCTTTCCGTGCAGGACCAGAGTCCGTTTGAGGTTCGCAGCATTAAGTGGAGGGTAGTCCAGATTTTGACCTCAACAATAATCATAAATTATTATGCAACTGCTGATGATGGCCAAAGGCAAAAACAAACAAAACAGAAATAATTTCAAAATACGTATTGAATATACTTTTTATAAAGTATTACTTATCCCTCTCATTAGTATGAGATTGTTGTTGGGTTGATACTGAATCATTTTCAAGATATGACAAGTCTTAGTGTTGTTTAGATGTCTTTAGTCTGTCATAAATAGGAGATCTCGATCGATTGACAGTCCAGTTGATCAATTGAGTTAATCTTGGATTAAACGGATTAGTCTTTAGACAGTTTTAGTTAGGTCTGATCGATCGACAAGTTAGGTCAATTGATCGAGGAAACTCTAAATTAATCAATTAATTCTCTTAACACTTTTGGGCATGTTCGGGTGCTTGATTGATCGAGGGTTGTTCGATGTTTATTGATTGAATGATGCATAAATCGATGGTGTACATAGTTTTGCATAATGTCTCGATTTGTTTTATATTCCAATTGTAACACTATATGTATGAATGTAATTGTGGGATTAGGATAGAACAAGGTTTGCAAGTGAGAAAATGAGGATTTTCACATCTGTGCATGCTTTGTTGTGTTTATCTTTCACGTGTTTGATTCGAATTTAGGGTTTGCTTCTATGATCTCCCAACACTTAATGGATTTGTGTGCAAAAATCACAAAGATACCACAACAGGAACTTGGTATGCAGTTACAATTCTGGCAGACTCTATGTTTTGTGAAAACAAAGAGCCCACTTCGAGTGCTTTTTTAAAAGAAAAGAGAATTTAATAAGTATTTGTCTTTAGAAAAGTAGTGCAATTCGTGTTGTAATCCCCGTTTTACACTAAATTTTATCGAGAATGAAGAGTCACACAATTTTTAAAGATGCATCCAAAACTATTCACAATGGTCATGTCTTTTAGGAAGAGACGACTTAACTCAAAAGATGAAAGTAACCGTTTCTCACTGCCAAAAGGCGCAACAATGACATTTGGCTAGTCGAAACTTAGCAATGATTAGAATCCATTGGTAAATTAGCGAAATGGTTGATATTTATTGGCCATTTGACTCACGACACGTTTAAGTGCAAAGTACGCCACCAGTGCATCTACATCCACACCACCTCACAACACTATCCACGCCATGCGAATGCATGTATGTGCATGTTCTAGTCCGGCCTTCTTCTCTCATCATTTTTCAAGTAAGATTGTTAAACAACTCAAAACTTATAAACTTATCTAGCTTTTTCTCCATGAGTGATATGAACTAAAGATTTTCAAAATTTTCACTTTTTTAAACAAAGTTTTGGAGGTAAAAATGAAATTCAAAATATTTTATATTTTTAATAAAAAGTGTATATGTAAGACTTTAACATTTCTATTACCTAATTTAACCAATTCTAATTAAAATAAATCTCAACAGCTTCGTCTACCAGTGGTCGATATCAGCAACACACAAAACTACAAAAGAAAATATTCAAAACAAAAGTATAAGACAAGAGTAAAAAATATTTATGTGGTTCAATAGTATGCCTACATCTATGAATCGAAAATATAGAACATTTTTCTTCACTAACACAAGTGAAACTAAAAATTATAAAGTTTACTTTTCTTTATACAAGAAATGACGCACCCAAAGAAACTCAAAACTAAAGTTTCCTCACACATAGGCGGGGAGTATGAGGAAGAGGGGATTGTAGAAAGAGAGAAATGGGAGGAGCCAACATCAATAGTAATTGGATATCCACCATTAAAACCCTCCAATCTATTGATTAGGTCGTACAGACCTAGATAAAGGGAAAAAACAAAGATCAACTTGATCCAAAACTTTTATGGGCCCCAAAATGTTTTTAATGGTCGACACTCATTCAACATTGTTTCCTGTAATGTGGTCCATTTAAGATTAGGATATACCTCATTATTTGTCTCATACCCCAAAATGATCTAGAAAAGTAGATGGACGGCATGGATGAAACACATACATCATGGTGGTGCCCACAGAGCACCGACCTCCAGCCATTGGCTGGTGGCAGGGGGAGTAGCCAATCCGTTTCCAAGCATAATGGCCTACAATTTGAACGGTCTAGATTGACGTGTGCCAGTGCCGTATGTTAACTAGATGAAACAATACAGAGTAAAAAGTGGTGTCGGACTATCACAGCATGCTTGTGGATTTTCCTTCTCATGCAAAATAATCGTCACCATTTTTCTTAGGCCGTACTTCCTTGTTCGGTGCCTAATCTATGCATGTGGGCTATGATTGGTTTATCCATTCCATTGATCTGATCGCTCTCATCTTGGACGAATCATGCCCAAAAAATATCTATTTATCTGGTCGACTATTCACTTTTTTATTGTTAGCATGTAAATACATTATACATGGTTAAGAAGAAATGCAGCAACTGTCCACATTCAACGGGGAAAGGACAAAAGATTTCCTGACTAGAAGCTGTGATTTATTCACCCACGATGGTTGACATCAGATGAATGGCTTGGATAGAACAAATATGGAGGCGGTTTGGTTAGTGATGTTGCCACTAGCCAATGGATGTGGGCCCATCATGATGTATGTGTTTTATCCACTCCGTCCATCCATTTTTCCATATCATTTTTGGCTCTATACCAAAAAATGAGGTAGATCTAAATCTCAGGTAGACCACACAGGAAAACAGTAGTAATTGAATGTCTATCATTAAAAATCTCCTAGGGCCCACTATAATGTTTATTTGACATCCAACCTGTTGATTAGGTTATACAGGCCTGGATGAAGGTAAAAATAAAATAAAATCAGCTTAATCCAAAACTTCTGTTGCCCCCAAGAACTTTTTAACGGTGGTCGTTCAATCAACTGTTTCCTATGATGTGGTCCACTTGATATTTGGCTATACCTCATTTTTTTTTCAACATACCATAAAATTATATGAAAAAATGGATAGACAGTGTGGATGAAACACATGCATCATGGTGGGCCCACAGAGAACCGAGCACTGGCCAGTGGCAGGGTCACTAGCCGATCCACGTCCTACAAATATTGGCCCACGTGTACACATAAGGTATCAAACATGAGCTAGGGTTTACTATAAATTCCTAAGCTTTGATAAGATTCTGAGGTTTGCTAATCTCACACGTGTCTATGCACAGTTACACACGCATCAAAATGTTGCATACGTGCCTAGCTGCACCAATCTCCATAGCTTTTGTGAAGGGGTAAGTGTCGGTATTTCGAGGACACCACTATACACATTTCCATGTGTAATGATTGGCATTGATCAATCCAGTGGGCCCAGTCGCAGATGGGTGAGCAACGAAAAGGCCCACCAATCATATAATCATAGCTATCCATCAGTGATCTTTTACTGGTGGACCAGACCTTTTTAAACCGTACGTTTGTATGCTTGCTTTTGTTTCCAGCGGAAGGAATGGGAAGTGCTTCACCCAAATTCCCATTTTTGGCAACACATAGTCCTGTGGGGCCACTCTGATGTCCTTGTGAAATCACTCCGTTCATTAGTTTGGCCAACTCATGTTAAAGATGAGAGCAAAAATTTAAGCAAATACAAGTGTTGCAGTTTAATCAAACACAAGGTTATACATGTTAATAATATAAATAGCCCATGTTTAGTCAAACTTGGGTAATTAAAATGGTGTTGGGCGTGCCAGAGTTATACTTAACTAGAGTTAGATTGAAGACTTATGACCCTAAGTATCAAATCAATAATAAGATTAGATTTGTAAAGATTGACCTAACTCTTCTGCGACTCATGTGCACTGATCAGATGATTTAGAAGGGGGTTAGTCCTAGATGAGATATTTTTACCTTGACCTGGTTTTTCTTTTTTTTTCAATAATAATCAAGATTTTCAGATTTCTTAATAATGCAATACTGAACAGTTAAAATTAAAAATGAAAGATGAATCACCAATTTTATTGATGTAGAATTAAGGTTAGTATACTCAGCAAAAATATAAAACAAGTAAACGAAAAATAAAATATAAAATACTTGTGATCATTTATGCAAACAAACAATTAAGGGAACAACCAACAAGAGATGGTCGGTGTAATCTTCTTAGTATGGACTTGATTGATCAGGAAATCTAATTACGATAGACATCGTGAATATTTACAGTACCCTTAAGCGTACTACAATGATGACGTTACAAAAGATCAGGCATCAACAATGCTTTTATAAGCTTGCTAAGCACATTGCTTGACAACCTGTGCCGCTCGTGTAATGATCACATGTTCCTCTCATAGTGTCTTGCTTTTCTAAACCACAAATGTACTGGACTAGCGTAAACAACAAGACCAAAATATCGACAGTTAAACACTTTCCTTTCAAAGTTTCTTAAGGCAAACAATGATGTTTATTGGCCATCCAACCTATTTGTAAAGTGATTCCCATAGGGATGGAGGAAAAATACAAATATAAGCTTAGACTAAAATTTATGTTGGGTGTAATAAAGTTTTAATGATAGGGGCTCAATTTCCACTCTTTTCTATACGAGGGCTCAGTGTGGCTCAATTTTAAGCTTTCATCTTAACATTAAGCGGTAAAACTAATGGATGTTGTGCATTCGGGAGTGCACTGAGTCCCACTAAGTTTTGTGCTGCAGCAACTCTCTGCAACACAACTCACGTCCAATCACAATACTTCTCTTAGAAAATTCTTAGGTTGTGGTGCGGTGTACGACCCCTTGATTCACAATCCAGATTATTGATTTGTTTATCCTCACCTTCAAGATCGGAAGATTTCAACCCTTCCATGAGGCGGTAGTCCACATTCAGTGGAAGGACCAGTTAATGAAGGATTAGAATGCTCCAATCTTGGAGATTTCCAACAAATTTCCTATCCATGGAGTGGTCCATTCAATCAACTGTTTGGATCCACATACAAAATTCTATGCTTCCACGTTCTGGTTGAAGAGTTGGTTTTGCCTCTGCTGCCACGTAGGATCCAGGTATGCGGCCGCCCATAGCAGCCCACATGCTAAGTGGTACTATGATTGGAAAGTGAGAATTATGTTGAACGGATGTCTTTCGCCGGATAGGGAAGGAAATTTTCAACGGGCAGCATTCAACTCTAAAAATGGAATCTATGGTCATATATGAAGTTATTTATTTATTTTTTCACACACGCACACACACTCACGCCGTAGTAGGATTTCACCACCTATGGATACCTGAACCCTTGACCGGGGGTGTTGAAACTCCCAAGAGAGTCTGCCACTGGAGCAAGAGTAAGGATCCATATATGAAGTTTGATTATGAATTAATAGATGAATTATGGTAGTATGGAGAATATGGGCCATTCAAATCATTGTACCATCTCAATCAAAATGGGGTCTTGATGGATCACAACAAACACATGATCATATTTAATGGGGGAGCGGATTACGTGAGACCCTACTGTGGGGCCCACCTTAAAGTGTGTATTCTGTATCCACCATATTCATCTGTTTTTCTTAATTATTTTAGTGCATTATGGAAAAAATGAAGTAGATGGAATTATTAGGTGAACCATATCACAGATTAATAGGCCACAAAGGTATTGAATCATTAATATCAGATTGATTTAAAACTTTTGTGGCCTACAAGAAGTTTCTGATGATTAATCATCGCTGTTTTCTGTAGTATGGCCTACTCGAGATTTGGATAATTTAATTTATTTCAAAATTTGGATTAGTTGTTTTTTTTTTTCCATGTCCTGAAACAATTTGAATAAAAAATTCACATATACATCTGGCTCTACGGTGAGAGCCTCACCTGGACATGGTTTGGCTAGTGACACTGCGACTAGGTAGGTGGCTAATGGTCGGTGCTCCATGGGCTCCACCATGAAGTATTTGTTTTATCCATACCGTCCATCCATCTTTCCATATTGCTTGGGTGCTTGATGTAAAACATAAGACAGAGCTAAACCTCATATGACCGACACCACATGAAAATAGTAGTGATTGAATGGCCACCATTAAAAACCTCCTAGGGCCCACAGTAATTTAGATGTGACATCCAATCCGTTAATTAGGTCATACAAACGTGTATCAAGTTTGAACCAAAACTTTTGTGGCCCTCAGGAAAGTTTTTAATGGTGGGCTTTTAATCAACACAGGTTCATGTGATGTGATCTCTTGAAATTTTAATCTAGTATTATTTTCAGCTCATATCATAAAATGATTTAGAAAAATGAATGGACAGCAAGGATGAAACACGTACATCATGGTGGGCCCACAGAGCATCGAACACTAGTGGCAGGGTTACTAGCCGGTCCCCATAAGCTCCCTTGCAAGTGGGGCCTCTGTTGAGTGATCTAAACCGTTGAAATTATTCCAATGTTTATTGCTTCTAAACAAAGATATCCCAAATGGACGGTTCCTAAAGCTGTCGAAAGGTATCCAATAAACATGTTAGTGAGGAGAAAGAAATATAGCAATGGCTGTTATCCAATAAAGAAAAAAAGGCTAAATATCCATGGACAGGATCTTCCAATCTCAGATATTTATGGTTTACAGGCCGTTCATAATGCTCTCTCTCGCATCAACGTTTTAGATCAGGAAAAGTGGACCCCATTTATGCGTTCCAAGGCCGACTGTAGCAAACCTTGATTTAGAACCGTAACCATTGTTATTATTCTCACAACATTCCTTTCATCTAGTCCTTCTCCCGAGGATGTTCGTGTTGCCTCTATCGCGTCACACGATGCAGCGTTTGTCGCCAACCGCTGGGACCACAAACCGTGTGGAATCGATATCATACGGGACGCGGACTGCGTCCAACCCCCGCGTCCCCAGATGGGAACCTGCAGGAGCTTTGAGTGGCCACCGTGATGTATGGGTCTTATCCACACCGTACATTCATTTTTTCGTATCATTTTATATTGCAATAGTAAAAATGAGGCAGATCCAAATTCAAGTGGACCACACCACGGGAAGCCGAGGTGATAATGATTCTTACCGTTGAAACTTTTCTAAGCCTCATCGTGATGTTTATTTACCATCTAACCTATTCATAAAGTTACATAGACCTGGATGAAGAGAAAACACAAATATCAGTTCCATCCCAAAGTTGTGGCCCCATGAAGTTTTCAACGGCAATGGTTTAATACCAATTGTATAGTCCACTTTAGCTTTTGATGCGCCTCATTTTTTGCCTTATAATCTAAAATGATACGAAAAAAATGGATGGACGGTGTGGATAAGACCCATACATAACAGTTGCCACTCAAAGCTCCTGCCCGTTCACAGCTGCGTAAGAAAATTGCACTCGATGGACGGTATTGACCACGAGTATATATGGATGAATTTATTAGTAAAGGAAGATTTCAACGGCTGGAATTAAGTTATAAAAATCAAAGGTTACGATCATTTCGTGATTATTTACTATAGTAAAGAGAACGGCGGTTCAAATAATCGGACGGTTCGGCATGTGGGCCTTACTGGATAGCGACACAGGTTGAATCCTCGGTCGCGGTGGACCTCGGGTTCCTTTTTCTCTGTCGCGATTCAGGATTCAAAGTGCGTTGCAACCCGCTGGGGCCCACTTACTGAGATGGTTTGATGATTTGGACCGTCCATACTCTTATTAGTTCTATAAATAATCTATTACTCATTATCAAGCTTCATTAGTGATCCTAAGCTTTAATTAATTAGAGACATTAAAAATATTCTTTTCATTGTTCTAAATTTATGTTCAGAAGGTCACAATCATCCGTTCAGAATAATAATTTGCCCCGTACTACATATTTTAAATAGAGTGGACGGTTTTGATCGTCTGAACACTCAGCACGTGGTCATCATTGGCCTGCAACACACGCTCCATAATACGTCGTGACAGAGGCAAAACGAAGATACGGACGGTCCTGTCAGTAGATCTGTGGGGCCACCCTCGTGTGTATGTTTTATACATGCTGTTAATCTATTTTCGGAGATCATTTTAGAGCCTGGTAGAAGTAAAAAAGGATGCGGATAGAAGGCTCAGGTGAACCACACTCCTATATGTGACGGATGGGATTGAACTCTTCCTATTGAAAACTTCCTAGGGCTCACCCTTACGTTTATTTGCCATCCAACCTGTTAATAAGTCATGTAGCCTTGTATGAAGAGAAAATATAAATATTAGCTTGATTCAAAATTTATGTGCTTCTTAAAAAGTTCCCACTGGTAAGCTTTCAATCCCCATTGCTTCTTGAGGTGTATTTCACCTGAGCCTTCGATCTAACTTCTTTTTTGGCTCATGTTTTGAAATCATCTGTAAAAATGAATGGACGGCCTGTATAAAACATAAATATCACATTAGGCCCGTAAATATCTGACCCGACCATCTCTCTAGCTAGGTACACTTGCGAGAAGGATTGCCAGCGACAGGAAGCCAGGTGGGGCTCATATGATGTTTGTGAGAAATCCATCCCATCCATCCATTTTTTCAGATTACACTAGGACATTTGCTAAAAATTAGGGAGATGCAAACTCAAGTGAGCTGCAATAAGAAACAGTGATTGATGAATGTCCATTATTGAAACATTGGTCGGGCTTTGGAAGATTTTGGTCAGGCTAATATTTTTGTGTTCTCAATTCATCCCATGTGAATGACCTTATGAATGGTATTGATGGCATAGTTCCACTGTAGAGTTTTGTATGTCTCTTTTTGGGCTCATCCTAACCTGGTATGTAAATATGGACCGACAATAGATTTTTCACAAACATCGTGGTGGGCCTCACCTAGCTTCTTTTCACTGGTGTCCTGGGTTTTGGACACGGTCTGAGTAGTGACTCCAACACTAGCTAGCTAGTGTCAAAGCTCCATAAGCCCCACCATGATGTATGTGCTTTATCCATGTTGTCTATCCATTAAAAGTTACTAGAACCAATTGAATGTTTATTTGCCATGCAACTTGTTGATAATGTTATAAAGTCCATGATGAAGTGAAAATATAAATATCAAGTTGATCCAAAAGCATAGAAAAAGTTTTCAAAGATGAGCACTTAATCTCATTGCTTCTAGTGGCATGGTCCACTAAGATTTGAATCTCATTGTTTCTAGTGGCATGGTCCACTTAAGATTTGAATATGCTTTATTTTTGGACTCATATCTTAAAATGAACTGTCAAAATTGATGGATAGCATGAATAAAACACATACATCTTTGTAGAGCTCACAAAACTTTCACATCAACTAGCTGGCTGATGTTGGGGTCACTAGCCAAACCATGTCCCTCATTTTTTAGGAATCGGATTGTGTACTAGGTGACTCAGTGCACTAAGGGGTACTAAGTTGACGTGTCAAGAGCTTATTGGCTCTAAGATGTGGGGCCACTTCCCTCCTCCAAACGCCAAAACAAACACTGTTAGTTTCTCTCTCTTTCTCTCTTCCGTGCAAGGAGGAAATGTAGAAGGATCTATTGCTGCTTGCAAAGGTTTCAATGGTACTGAGTAAACTCTGTTGGGCCCACTGTAAATGAATGTAGTCTATCCACGTCGTCCATCCGTTTTTCAAGCGCATTTTAATAGTTGAGACCAAAATTGAATCATTTCCAATGCTCAAGTGGACCGTGGAATAGGAAACATTGGGAATAATAATTTCCATTGTTGAAACATCACAGTGGCCCTTAGAGAGGTTTCAACGATAGATGTCATTATCACCGCTGCTTCCTTTGGTGTGGTCCACTGGAGATATGAATCTGCTTAATTTTCTGGATCATGCAGTAAAATTATCTGAAAAAAGTTATTAATGGCGTGGATAAAATCATTAAATCATGGTGGACCCCACAGACCCCTGCCCGGACGGATTACCGTCCGGGCGAGGGTAGGACGCAATTCGCTTCCATTGCATATCGGGTAACTCATTAGGCTTAGCGTGTTGATTAAATTCTGTGACGTTCACCATGATTTATGTATCTTATCCACTCCGTTTATCTATTTTACCATATAATTTCAATGCTTAAGTCCAAAATTGAATCATATATAAAGTTCAAATGGACCACACAGAAACAGTGTGAATTGAATGTCTACCGTTGAAAAATTCTTAGGGCCACAAAAGTTTTGGATCAAGCTTATTCCTGTGTTTTCCCTTCATCCATGTCTTATCATAAATAGGTTGGATGACAAATAAAAATCATTGTAGGGCCTAGCAAGGTTTACGGTTGAAATCATTAATCCTATTGTTTCCTGTAGTATGATCCACTTGATCTTTGGATATGCTTAAATTTTGAGCTGAACACCTTAAATTAGCTGTAAAAACTAATGGATGGCGTGGATAGACCACATAAATTCAAGGTGGGCCCAACTAAGTTTACTCTATACGATAAAATCGTACTAAGTAACTCGTACGCAATCTGATTTCTACTGGAAATAGAAGAGCGGTAGATCCTTCTACGTTTCCTCTTTGCACGGGAGACAGAGAAAGAAAGAGAAGCTAACGGTGTTTGTTCTAGCGTTTAGAGGAGGGAAGCGGCCCCACATCTTAGAGCTAATAAGCTCGTGACACAATCCAATTCCTATTTTTAGTCTATTGGCAAGTAGGGGCCATGGTTTGGGACGCGGATTGCGTCCTACCCTACCCATCTCGTGCTGCGAACGGGTAGGTGCTTGAGTGGCCACCGTGATGTAAGGTAGATCCAAGGCTCAAGTGGACCACACCACAGGAAGCCATGATGATAATGATTTTCATAGTCGAAACTTTTCCGGGGCCAACCACAATGTTTATTTGCCTTCCAACCTATTCATAAAGTTACATGCACTTGTATAAAGAGAAAACACAATTATAAGCTTCAAGAAAACACAAATATCAGCCCCACAAAACTTCAAAACTACCGTGCACTTAAAAAGTTTTCAATGGTAAGAATTCAATCCCTATTTTGTAGTATGCTAAAGCCTTAGATCTGCCTCATTTTTTAACTTTTAACTTAAAATAATAATAATAATAAATGGACAGTGCAGATAAGACCGATGGTGGCCACTCAAAGCTCCACCCTGTTCCCAGGTAGGACGCAATCCGCATCCCACGGTTCGATGGATCTGGCCGCAAATGATCATCAATAAAGGAATCCAAACGTTTCCATCTGTACCAAAAAACACACTATCATGAAGAGGAAAAACGGCAGTCGTCCCGTTTCACGCTCAAATAAGAAATATTCCATGATTAGTGGCTAGTATCAACCCATCAAGAAGATATATATATTTTTTAATGGGTGTGGGCCCAATCCGACCAACGGCTTGGATTATAGAAACAGGGGACCCTGCGGTCAGAACTGAGAGCGCGAGTACATTCAGCAAAGCCTTGGGTGAAGGATTCTATAATTAAACATAATTGCGTCATAGATAAACGGTCGCAAAAAGATGTGACCATTTGATTCGGTGGTCCACGCGCTAACGGCTTTACCGGTCGACCGGGCCATGTGAATCGAGTATTAAAAATTACTATCTCATTATTGGGCACTGCCACGTGTCGGTCCGCACGCGCACTACCGTCGAATCTCTCTATTCACTTTAATCTTGAGACCGAACATGCTGTTATTATTATTATTATATTATTATTATTATTATTATTATTATTATTATTATTATTATCATCAACTAGACTTTCGGATTCCTATATTATCATAAGGTGGGCCTTTCAAATTTAGAAATGCTAAGGTGAGACGCGCGTGAATGGATGGATGGGAAGATTCGCTGCACACGTGCCAACAGTGCAGGTTCTAATAAGATCGTGGCCGTTACATTAGCATTATCCTTTGTGGATGGCCTGGGTCTCTCACATATGTAACCAATGGCTGCACGTGCAATGCAAATTTTCTCTTCAATCACGATTCACGCGGGAAGCGAGTTAACACGAATGAAATCCACCGTCCATCAGGTGCATCACCCCTTGTTTAGCCTCTATGTCAAAAATCAGACTGATTCAAGACTCAAGTGGGCCATCTGATAAAATAATAGCTAAAAACCTCTAAATCCACACATGATATGGCCCACCTGAGTTTTAGAATACGGTGATTATTGACTAATTCCTTCATCCTCATGAGGGATATCAGATGGTGGATTCGATGGCATATAAACTTGACGGTGGGCCATTTGCAAAACTAATAGTGGTTGTCCCATTTCAATTTTTTAAGGGTATGGCCTAATTAAGTATTGGATGGTCAGCATTTGTGGGCCCTAAAGTGAAAATGGGGCAGCGTACCTGATGTACGGTGTGGATCTTATGGAAGTTCCACCCACGTGGCTGTCTGTGTACATGTACCCAGCACGGCTAAAAGTGGAAGACAGGTATCCTTTTTCCGTCCTTTTCAATGGACACGTGTCGCGATCTATGCTTGCATGCTTCTATCCTACGAAAAACCCTACGTGACGCAAATGACGCGTTCCCAAGCACATGCAACCGTCGGTGCGCAGAGCGCAAGATCCTCCTGGTGATCTGGACGTGAACATTGATTTCATCCACCCAATCCGTACATGTGGGCCCATCGATCAGGGATCTGGACCGTTGATCCAATGGCCACTTGGAGGAAGAGAGGGCCCCTAAACTTCGTCGCATCGGAAAATCCTAACCCTTCAATCAGAAGGCTGATATGGATGGTCAAGCATAACCAGCATAGGGTTGGTAGAGAGAATAAAACAGATTGATGGATAGAGACTTCCCACCGGAAATGTTTTCTTTTGGGCACTCAACCGTGGGGCCCACCAAAAACCGCGTGGATGAAAAATAATGGCCCACTTCTATAGCCGAGTCGCATCAAAACACGCTATCTACGTCATCAGGACCCTATAATTCTTCAAGAGTGGTAGGCTGCATGTGATTACAGGCCTCACATGATCAACAGTCCACATTCAACGTACATGACTGGCTTACGTGAGAAGGGTAAGGATACTACCTAATCTAAGTAGATAGCATGTTCTCTGTGTGCACTACCAGACGACTGGTCCAGATCTCTGATATGCGTGACCATGCAACGGTGGAATGATAGAAAGCTGATTCGGTCACGCGATGACGGTGGGGCCACTTTGATGCATGTGATGTATATCAATGCCGTTCAACCGTTTTTACAGCTTATTTTAAGGCATAGACCCAACAATGAAGCAGATCCAAATTTCAGGTGGACCACACCACAGGAAACAGTGGTAACTGACCGTTAAAAACTCCTTGTGGGCCACAAATTTTTTGGATCAAGCTGATATTTATGTTTTACCTTCGTTCAGGTTAATGTGATTTTCTCAACAGGTTGGATGCCAAATAAAAATTACGGTGGACCCTGGGGACGTTTAAACCGTTGGCATTTCTTGTGGTGTCGTATAGTACTTGAGTTTTGGATATCTGACTAACAGATGGCTTGTGTGAATATACAACACACGTATATGATAGTGGGCCCTACTGTCACAGCCACACCGAACTCAATGTTGTCGGACCTAATCGAATCGGCTCCCGCTCTCCGAATGACGTATGATGGGACGCGGGACTGCATAGTGACCCTGCACCACCTAACCTGATCTATGGGGCAGGAAAATACCCAGCTTGGTGTGGTCTTGACGAGACTAGATTTAGTCCGTTCAACACATCTGTTACTTTCTACTTTCAAACCGATACAAGGAGCTGTTGTAAAATATTCTGAAATGATATTTTGAATAAAAAATAGAAGTACATATTTAATATGTTGCTTTAAAGCGTGATTTGCCCTCTCCCTTTCCATTAAAGATCATTAAGGGGTTGCTGGTAAATTATTCTCAGGATAAGGTAGGCTTTCTTTGATCCTGCGTCTAACAATCAGGAAGGAATTAACAATCAGGAAGGAATTATATTAGGAACTCGGCTAACACATTGGTCTTTGGTAGACTCGATAAATTGTAGGACTCGGCAACTCAATGAGTTTTTCTTATTTATTAAAAGAAACGAGGGAGATGTGTTTATTTTAGAGAAGGATAATTTGTTGATTTTTTGATGATCTGGACTGGGAGAGATCTTGTTTATATAGATGGGGCGAGTGGACTGTTGATCTGATGCCATCAATGGTTAGAAAGTTGCAAGAGACGTTTTGACCGTTGGCTCATTAATCCATATATTTCATACTGTTGGCTCATTAGTTTAGACGTTTCAGACTGTTAGTTAATGATATGACCATTTGGATCACTGAATGGATTGTTTGTTTTTAAACTATTGGCATTAAACAATGTCGATTTCTAGCCGTTCTTAGCAACGGATGGATCAAACTGTTTCCGCGCCCTCACCCACACCAACGCTAGCGCCATCATGTGCGTATATTAGTGCTCAGCACTAGAGCACATAACCCAAGCTCTCTTTCTTTATTTCTCCAAGTAAGTAAATATACCAAAGGAGAGTTTAAAAGCCATAAAAACTCCCCATTTCTAAGCGATGTTGGACAAACAGAAATCCGCATTTTTTTTTTCCAAAATTTCAAATTTACTTTTGAAGGGAAAATGAAAATTTCAAACCAAATTCAAAATTTAAAATTTTATTTTTAAAATTCTATTATTATTTTTTAACCAAAAATAATTCTCAATAATCCTCCATTTGGTTAAATTAAATAACGCAAAATTGACAGAGATAATATATAGTTCTTATGTATAAAGAAATATATATTTCAATTTGAATCTTTCCTTAGTGAGAGTATTTTAAAGTTCTATCGAAATCCCTAGCAACCGCAATCTTGAACCAATTATTCCTTAGTGACAGAACCATAAATACCACACACATCATCACATATGTGTTATATGAGTTCCCTTATATTACTCGCTCAACACTTTTAATGGTCATGTGCTTTATTCTTCTTCATGAACAATTTCAAGAGAAACTCAAACTCTCATAAGAGGTGGCACTACCTCTTTGTCCATATAAGTAAAATCCTTCTAATGTCACTGTTACTTTTAAAACACTTGTCATTGAGACTGGGTTTCATTAAAAGTTCTATGACTCAACCATTTATCTATAACAGCCAACACTATTAATTGTAGATGATGTTCTATGTAGTTTTAGTGCTAAAACTTTTCACTTGTCAGTGATTTATTTTTACCTATTGAATATGAACTTAGAGATTTCTGATGTTAGTTAGGTTTCCATCATTAGTAGAACTTTTAGTGAATAATTTTACCCCATCCCTCTAGATGATATCCCTACTACTTCTCTTATTAGATGTTTAGTAAAAGAATCAACCAAGTTATTACTTGACTCTATATATGAGACCGCAATGATTCCATCTCGAATCAAATACCTTCCATAGTCATGTCTCCGACTTATGTGCATGAATTATTCATTGTATGTGTTGTTATAGGCTCTCACTAAAGTAGCTCCACTGTGACAATGAAGTGAAACAGCCGGTATAAGCTTCACACAAAATGAAATTTCTAGTAGGAGATCCCTTAGCCACTCAACATCTTTGCCCATTGCAGCTAGGGATATGAACTCGGATTCCATCGTCTAATGTGTTATGCATGTCTGTTTCTTGGATCTCCAAGAGACAACTACACCTCCTAAAGTGAATACCCACCCTGTTATGGACTCATTGTCTCCTGCACTCGATATCCAACTCATATCGGTATATCCTTCCAATATGGCAAAAATTCTAAGTAGAATAGCTCAAGTTCTTTGGTTGCTTTGAGGTAACCAAGAACCCTACCAATAGCTTTTAGTGTTCGACACTAGGATTACTGGTAAACCTTCTTAATTTATTCACAACATATGATATATCTGATCTTGTGCATTGCATAACATACATAAAACTGCTTAAGCACTAACATACTCAAGCTGTGCAATTGCTCTTCCATCATTTTCTTTTAACTTGATACTTGGATCAAATGAAATATTTGCCTCTTTGATTTTCAAGTGCTAAACTTTCTTAATATCTTTTCAATGTAAGATTGATACAACGCATAACCCGTAATATATTTTTTTTAAAAACTTTGATACCCAGTATGGTATCCACTTGTCTACGATCCTTCATTTAAAAACAGAAGAGAGAATCTTTTTATTTCGGTTACATCTTTCATTATATTACTAATAAGTAGCATGTCATCAACATATACACATATAATAATAATATAACCACTACACACTTTAGAGTAAATGCACTTATCGACTACAGTATGCATAAAACCATGAGATAACACATTTGAATTGAATTTCTCATCCCATTGTTTAGGTATTCGTTTTAATCCAAACAATGACTTAATAAGTTTACATACTTTCTTTTTATTTTCTAGCAGAACAAACTTTTTCAGTTGCTCCATATATGCATCCTCATTGAAGCCACCATTTAGAAATGTTGTCTTTACATCAATTTGGTGGATGTGAAAATGATGTATGGATGCCAATGCGAATAAAATCACAATCGATGTTATTCTAACCATAAAAGAATATGTATTAAAGTAATCAATTTCTTCTTTTTTACGAAATTCTTTTACTACTAGTGGAGTTTTGAAGGTCTAGATAGTACCAAAAGTGTTGTATTTTCTCTTGAATATCTACTTGCACCCAATAAGTTTGGAACCTTGATGTAGATCTATTAATTTCCACGTTGGGTTTGACATAATTGAATTTATCTTATTATTAATGGCATTCATTTAAAAAATAGAGTCTTTCGAAGACCTCACTAAAGGTTTTATGGTAATCTTTTATATCAAAACTATAAGAATCTAGCTTCCTAGTAACATTTTCTTTATCACCTTTAACAAGACGAAAAGAAATGCACTGAGAGTCTATCTGATAAAGGTTAAGACTCTTTTCTACCCTTGCCCTCTTACTTCTACGAGGTTTATTAGAAGTTTTGGATCTCAATATCCTTATTCTTCATAGAGAGTGTGTTATCAAATAACTTTACATCTTTAAATTCTATGATCACAATAGATTTTAACTTTAATAATTTATAAGCTTTACTATTTTATGCATAACCTACAAAGACACACTTTACAGCTTTATGACCAATCTTGTTTCTTCTAGCGTCAAGTGTTCTGTAATAAGCGAGACACTCCCACACTCTAAGATATCTTAAGTTTGGTTTCTTTCCTTTCTATATCTCATATGGAGAGGTCTTAGTCTTCTTAAATGAAATTTTATTTAGTATATGGCACACTGCTAGTAATATTTCTCCTCACAAATTAAATGACAACTTTCCTTGTATTATCATTAAGTTGACTATTTCTACTAGGATTTTGTTCTTCCTTTTGGCCACACCATTTTGTTGTGGTGCTTAAAGTGTTGTATACTAGTGAACTATGTCATGCCCTTCACAATAATTAGAAAATCCATTGGAGAAGTATTCACCTGTTCGATCACTACGGAGAATCTTTTTGTTTTCCTTATCCAATTGATCTTCTATTTCTGATTTGTAGATCTTAAATATATTAAATGCATCATTTTTTAATCTTAGTAGGTATACATACACATATCTAGAACAATCATCTATGAGTGTTATGAAGTATATTTTACCTCATTGGATAAGAATATCATTAAGCTCACATGCGTCAATCTGCACTAGGTCCAACACATGAGTTGATCTCTCAACACTTGAAAATGGTTTCTTAGTCATCTTAAACTGTATGCACACTTTACATTTATCATTCTCACTTTCATTATATGAGAATAATCCATTCTTACTTATGAGTCTTATGTTACTATAGCCTACATGTGCTAATATACCATGCCACAAGGATACAAAATCAATCATATAACTAGATGAATTATTTTCATTAAGTGAGAACTTGATTATCCCATTACAATCATACCATTTCCTAATAAAGTTTTCATTTCTGAACAAGATCAACTTACCAGATTCATATACAACCCTAATCCTATGTTTGCCTAAAAGATTCCTTGTAAATAAGTTTCTTCTCACATCTGGAACATGCAACACATTGTTGAGGATTGAAATTTCACAAGTGGTGTAATGAGATTACCACGATTGCGTGTGTGAAAGCTTGGCGGAGCTAAGGAATGAAGTTTATTTTCTAGAGTTTTTTTTTGTGCGATTAAGACCAATTAAAAATTTCATCTTTTAAACCAAAATTACCTACTTAAGCTAATTTGTAAATTAAACTAAGCAAGATAATTAAATCTAAGGCTTCCAAGCCAATAAATGGTCCAATCACATAGAATACAAATAATATGTAATAAGCAACTAGTCTATAACATGATAGTGCACATGTGTGTGTATAATGTGCTATTATCAAGTCATAACATTCATTTAATAATGCATATAAATAATTAAATATTCAATCACATAAGCATAATTAAACAAGTGCACAAATGATAATCCTAAATACAAGCATATATAGTGGTTTGTTTTCCCTACTCCACTCTCAGCGGATGCACTCATCATGAGTGGATCGAATTTCATTACCAGAGGTTTTAAATCAAGTTAACCTCTAACCTTCACAATCCTGCACAAGGAAGGGCTCCCCCAAGAGACTTTATATGGTTTTTCATAGGCTCGTCACAAACTTCGGTGCTACACAAGAAACACTACCAAAAAAAGGGGCAAAGGCTACGGATTAAATCCTGGCTACGGGATTCAGTCCATAGTTAGTCCGTAACACGACCGTCGTCATAGGTGCCATAACGATAGGTCTGGAACCTATAGCTACGGATTAAATCCGTAGCTATAGGTCAATGGCTACGGATTAAATCCGTAGCAATTATATCTGTAGCAAAAAACTTAAACAGCTACGGATATTATTTGTACCTGAAAGTCCGTAGCAATAGGCCAAAATTTAAAAGGCTACACCTGTCTGATAATTGGCTATGGATTTAATCTGTAGCTATATATGAAATAGCTACAGATATAATCCATAGCAATTATATCTGTAGCAAAAACTTCAAACAGCTACGGATATTATTTGTAGCTGAAAGTCCGTAGCAAAATACTAAAATTAAAAAGGCTACACTTGTCTGACTAGTGGCTACGGTCAATATCCGTAGCTATTTTGTACATTAAAAAATTAAATCATTTGTTCATTCAATTACCACCTGTTCATTAATTACCACCTGTATAATCATTCATTCATTCAATTACAATCATTCATTCATTCAATTACAATTACAATCCTTCATTCATTCAATTACAATTACAATCCTTCATTTAATTAATTACAATTACAATCAATTACAGTTACAATTACAATATTGCTAAAAATATAAATCTTTGGCTTCATTAGAGAAATGTGCTCGACTTCACCCTGAAATTTCAACAGCTTCGTATATTCCATCATCCTATAAACAGTCATGTTATTCATAAATTAGAATGCTCATTGGAGAAAAGAAAGACAATGAAAGAAGTGCATCACGTATAACCACTTTTTTTTTCTTAATGAATTACAAAAAAAAACTCAAAGAGGAATGAAATTGACACAAAAGAAATAGTCTCACCATATGATTATAGGTTTAGGTTTTGGTTTAGGTTTAGGTTATAGGTTTAGGTTAAGGTTAGGCTAAGTTTAGGTTATAGGTTAAGGTTTAGGTTATAGGTTATAGCTTTTGGAAACTTGATTACAGGTTAAGGTTTAGGTTTAGGGTTCGGGTTCGGGTTCGGGTTCTGGATCGGGTTTAGGTTTGGGTTTTCAAGTTTAGGTGTAGGTTAGGGAGTTGAGATTAGGATTAGGTGTAGGTTTAGGTTTAAGGATTTGAGAATACATTTAGGTTTTAAGTTTAGGTTTAAGTTAAAGGTTTTAGGAAAGGTTATAAGTTTAGGTTAGGTTTATGTTTAGGTTTAGGTTTAGGTTTAGGTTATAGGTTATAGCTTTAGGGAATTGAGAATGGGTTATGGTTTAGGGAAAGGTTAGGTTTAGGTAATAGGTTTTGGAATTTGGGAATAGTTTTAGGTTATAAGTATAGGTTTAGGTTAGGTTATAGGTTAAGGTTTAGGGATTTGAGTTTAGGCTATAGGTTTAGGTTTAGGTCTAGGTTTAGGTTTAGGGAATTGAGTTTAGGTTATAGGTTTAGGAAAAGATTAGGTTTAGGTAATAGGTTTTGGGATTTGGGAATAGTTTTAGGTTATAAATATATGTTTAGGTTAGTTTATAGGTTAAGGTTTAGGGATTTGAGTTTAGGCTATAGGATTAGGTTTAGGTTTAGGTTTAGGTTTTATGTTTAGGTTTAGGTTTATGTTTGGGTTTTGGGATTTGAGAATGGGTTCGGGTTTAGGTTATAGGTTTTGGGATTTGAGAATGGGTTCGGGTTTAGGTTATAAGTTTTAGTTTTGGTTTGGGTTTAGGTTATAGGTTTTTGGATTTGAGAATGAGTTATGGTTTAGGTTTAGGAAATCGGGTTCAAGTTCGGGATTGGGTTTAAGTTTGGGTTTTCAAGTTTAGGTTTAGGTTTAGGTTAGGGAGTTGAGATTAGGATTAGGTGTAGGTTTAGGTTTAGGGAATTGAGTTTAGGTTATAGGTTTAGGGAGAGGTTAGGTTTAGGTAATAGGTTTTGAGATTTGGGAATAGTTTTAGGTTATAAGTATAGGTTTAGGTTAGGTTATAGGTTAAGGTTTAGGGATTTGAGTTTAGGTTATAGGATTAGGTTACGGTTTAGGTTTAGGTTATAGGTTTTAGGATTTAAGAATGGGTTTGGGTTTAGGTTATAGGTTTTGGTTTTGGTTATATGTTTTGGTTTAGGTTATAGGTTTTTGAATTTGAGAATAGGTTATGGTTTTGGTTTAGGTTATAGGTTATGGTTTTGGTTTAGGTTATAGGTTTTGATTTTGGTTATAGGTTATAGGTTTATATTAAGGTTTAGGTTTAGGTTAAAGGTTTTGGGATTTGAGAATGAGTTCACGTTTAAATTATAGATTTTTGTTTTGGTTTAGGTTATAGATTATAGGTTTTGAGATTTGAGAATGGGTTCGGGCTTATAGGTTTAGGTTTAGGTTATAAGTTTTGGTTTAGGTTATATGTTTAGGTTTAGGCTATAGGTTTTCGTTTTGGTTTAGGTTTAGGTTATAGGTTTTGGTTTAGGTAATAGGTTATATGTTTTGATTTAGGTTATAGGTTATAGGTTTAGGTTTTAGGTTTTGGTTGTGGTTTTGATTTAGGTTATAGGTTATAGGTTTAGGTTAAGGTTTTAGGGAAAGGTAATAAGTTTTGATTTAGATTATAGGTTATAGGTTTAGGTTTAGGTTTTGATTTATGTTATAGGTTATAGGTTTAGGTTTAGGTTATAAGTTTTGGGATTTGAGAATGGGTTCGGGCTTAGGTTATACGTTTTGGTTTTGGTTTAGGTTATAGGTTTTGGGATTTGAGAATGGGTTTGGGTTTAGGTTATAAGTTTTGGTTTTGGTTTAGGTTTACGTTATATGTTTTTGGATTTGAGGATAAGTTATGGTTTAGGTTTAGGAAATCGGGTTCATGTTCGGGATTGGGTTTAAGTTTGGGTTTTCAAGTTTAGGTTTAGGTTTAGGTTAGGGAGTTGAGATTAGGATTAGGTGTAGGTTTTGCTTTAGGGAATTGAGTTTACGTTATAGGTTTAAGGAAAGGTTAGGTTTAGGTAATAGGTTTTGAGATTTGGGAATAGTTTTAGGTTATAAGTATAGGTTTAGGTTAGGTTATAGGTTAAGGTTTAGGGATTTGAGTTTAGGCTATAGGTTTAGGATTAGGTCTAGGTTTAGGTTTAGGGAATTGAGTTTAGGTTATAGGTTTAGGTTTGGGTTTTGGAATTTGAGAATGGGTTCGGGTTTAGGTTATAGGTTTTGGTTTAGGTTATATGTTTAGGTTTTGGTTATAGGTTTTGGGATTTGAGAATGGGTTCGGGCTTAGGTTATAGGTTTTGGTTTTAGTTTAGGTAATAGGTTTTGGGATTTGAGAATGGGTTCGGGTTTAGGTTATAGGTTTTGCTTATAGGTTAAGGTTTAGGTTTATGTTTAGGTTTAGGGATTTAAGAATGAGTTCGGGTTTAGGTTATATGTTTTGGTTATAGGTTATAGGTTTATGTTAAGGTTTAGGTTATAGGTTTTTGGATTTGAAAATGGGTTATGGTTTAAGTTTAGGAAATTGGGTTTAGGTTCGGGATTGGGTTTAGGTTTAGGTTTAGGTTAGGGAGTTGAGATTAGGATTAGGTGTAGGTTTAGGTTTAAGAAATTGAGTTTAGGTTATAGGTTTAGGAAGAGGTTATGTTTAGGTAATAGGTTTTGGGATTTGGGAATAGTTTTAGGTTAGGTTATAGGTTAAGGTTTAGGGATTTGAGTTTAGGTTATAGGATTAGGTTACGGTTTAGGTTTAGGTTGTAGGTTTTGGGATTTGAGAATGGGTTCGAGTTTACGTTATAGGTTTTGGTTTTGATTTTGGTTTTGGTTATAGGTTTTGGTGTAGGTTATAGGTTTTTGAATTTGAGAATAGGTTATGGTTTTGGTTTAGGTTATAGGTTTTGATTTAGGTTATAGGTTATAGGTTTATGTTAAGGTTTAGGTTTAGGTTAAAGGTTTTGGGATTTGAGAATGAGTTCACGTTTAGGTTATAGGGTTTGGTTTAGGTTATAGGTTTTGGGATTTGAGAATGGGTCCGGGCTTAAGTTATAGGTTTTGGTTTTGGTTTAGGTTATAAGTTTTAATTTAGGTTATAGGTTATAGGTTTAAGTTTAGGTTATAAGTTTTGGGATTTGAGAATGGGTTCGGGTTTAGGTTATATGTTTTGGTTATAGGTTATAGGTTTATGTTAAGGTTTAGGTTATAGGTTATAGGTTTTTGGATTTGAAAATGGGTTATGGTTTAAGTTTAGGAAATTGGGTTCAGGTTCAGGATTGGGTTTAAGTTTAGGTTTTCAAGTTTAGGTTTAGGTTTAGGTTTAGGTTAGAGAGTTGAGATTAGGATTAGGTGTAGGTTTAGGTTTAGGGAATTGAGTTTAGGTTATAGGTTTAGAGAGAGGTTAGGTTTTGGAATTTGGGAATAGTTTTAGGTTATAAGTATAGGTTTAGGTTAGGTTATAGGTTAAGGTTTAGGGATTTGAGTTTAGGCTATAGGATTAGGTTACGGTTTAGGTTTAGGTTATAGGTTTTGGGATTTGAGAATGGGTTCGGGTATAGGTTATAGGTTTTGGTTTTGGTTTTGGTTTTGGTTATAGGTTTTTGTTTAGGTTATAGGTTTTTGAATTTGAGAATGGATTCGTGTTTACGTTATAGGTTATGGTTTTGGTTTAGGTTATAGGTTTTGATTTAGGTTATAGATTATAGGTTTATATTAAGGTTTAGGTTTAGGTTAAAGGTTTTGGGATTTGAGAATGAGTTCACGTTTAGATTATAGGTTTTGGTTTTGGTTTAGGTTATAGGTTTTGGGATTTGAGAATGGGTTCGGGCTTATAGGTTTAGGTTTAGGTTATATGTTTAGGTTTAGGCTATAGGTTTTCGTTTTGGTTTAGGTTTAGGTTATAGGTTTTGGTTTAGGTAATAGGTTATATGTTTTGATTTAGGTTATAGGTTATAGGTTTAGGTTTTAGGTTTTGGTTGTGATTTTGATTTAGGTTATAGGTTATAGGTTTAGGTTAAGGTTTTAGGGAAAGGTAATATGTTTTGATTTAGATTATAGGTTATAGGTTTAGGTTTTAGGTTTAGGTTTAGGTTTTGATTTATGTTATAGGTTATAGGTTTAGGTTTAGGTTATAAGTTTTGGAATTTGAGAATGGGTTTGGGATTAGGTTATAGGTTTTGGTTTTGGTTTAGGTTATAGGTTTTGGGATTTGAGAATGGGTTCGGGTTTAGGTTATAAGTTTTGATTTTGGTTTAGGTTTACGTTATATGTTTTTGGATTTGAGGATGGGTTATGGTTTAGGTTTAGGAAATCGGGTTCAGGTTCGGGATTGGGTTTAAGTTTAGGTTTTCAAGTTTAGGTTTAGGTTTAGGTTAGGGAGTTAAGATTAGGATTAGGTGTAGGTTTTGATTTAGGGAATTGAGTTTAGGTTATAGATTTAGGGAAAGGTTAGGTTAAGGTAATAGGTTTTGGGATTTGGGAATAGTTTTAGGTTATAAGTATAGGTTTAGGTTAGGTTATAAGTTAAGGTTTAGGGATTTGAGTTTAGGCTATAGGTTTAGGTTTAGGTCTAGGTTGAGGTTTAGGGAATTGAGTTTAGGTTAAAGGTTTAGGGAAAGGTTAGGTTTAGGTAATAGGTTTTGGGATTTGGGAATAATTTTAGGTTATAAGTATAGGTTTAGGTTAGGTTATAGGTTAATGTTTAGGGATTTGAGTTTAGGTTATATGATTAGGTTACGGTTTTGGTTTAGGTTATAGGTTTTGGAATTTGAGAATGGGTTCGGGCTTAGGTTATAGGTTTTGATTTTGGTTTAGGTTATAGGTTTTGATTTAGGTTATAGGTTATAGGTTTAGGTTTCGGTTATAAGTTTTGAAATTTGAGAATGGGTTCGGGTTTAGGTTATATGTTTTGGTTATAGGTTATAGGTTTATGTTAAGGTTTAGGTTATAGGTTATAGGTTTTTGGATTTGAGCATATGTTATGGTTTAGGTTTAGGAAATCGGGTTCAGGTTCGGAATTGGGTTTAGGTTTAGGTTTCCAAGTTTAGGTTTAGGTTTAGGTTAGGGAGTTAAGATTATGATTAGGTGTAGGTTTTGATTTAGGGAATTGAGTTTAGGTTATAGGTTTAGGGAAATGTTAGGTTTAGGTAATAGGCTTTGGGATTTGGGAATAGTTTTAGGTTATAAGTATAGGTTTAGGTTAGGTTATAGGTTAAGGTTTAGGGATTTGAGTTTAGGCTATAGGTTTAGGTTTAGGTCTAGGTTGAGATTTAGGGAATTGAGTTTAAGTTATAGGTTTAGGGAAATGTTATGTTTAGGTAATAGGTTTTGGGATTTGGGAATAATTTTAGGTTATAAGTATACGTTTAGGTTAGGTTATAAGTTAAGGTTTAGGGATTTGAGTTTAGGTTATAGGATTAGGTTACAGTTTTGGTTTAAGTTATAGGTTTTGGGATTTGAGAATGGGTTCGGGCTTAGGTTATAAGTTTTGGTTTTGGCTTAGGCTATAGGTTTTGATTTAGGTTATAGGTTATAGGTTTAGGTTTAGGTTTAGATTTAGGTTATAAGTTTTGGAATTTGAGAATGTGTTCGGGTTTAGGTTATATGTTTTGGTTATAGGTTATAGGTTTATGTTAAGGTTTAGGTTATAGGTTATAGGTTTAGGTTATAGGTTTTTGGATTTGAGGATGGGTTATGGTTTAGGTTTAGGAAATCGGGTTCAGGTTCGGGATTGGGTTTAAGTTTAGGTTTTCAAGTTTAGGTTTAGGTTTAGGTTAGGGAGTTGAGATTAAGATTAGGTGTAGGTTTAGGTTTAGGGAATTGAGTTTAGGTTATAGGTTTAGGGAGAGGTTAGGTTTAGGTAATAGGTTTTGGGATTTGGGAATAATTTTAGGTTATAAGTATAGGTTTAGGTTAGGTTATAGGTTAAGGTTTACGGATTTGAGTTTAGGCTATAGGTTTAGGTTTAGGTCTAGGTTGAGGTTTAGGGAATTAAGTTTAGGTTATAGGTTTAGGTTTAGGTTTAGGTTATAAGTTTTGAGATTTGAGAATGGGTTCGGGTTTAGGTTATAGGTTTTGGTTTTAGTTATATGTTTAGGTTTAGGTTATAGGTTTTGGGATTTGAGAATGGGTTCGGGTTTAGCTTATAGGTTTTGGTTTTGGTTTAAGTTATAGATTTTGGGATTTGATAATGGGTTTAGGTTTAGGTTATAGGTTTTGGATTTGAGAATGGGTTTAGGTAATATGTTTTGGGATTTGGGAATAGTTTTAGGTTATAAGTATAGGTTTAGGTTAGGTTATAGGTTAAGGTTTAGGGATTTGAGTTTAGGCTATAGGATTAGGTTACGGTTTTGGTTTAGGTTATAGGTTTTGGGATTTGAGAATGGGTTCCGGCTTAGGTTATAGGTTTTGGTTTTGGTTTAGGTTATAGGTTTTGATTTAGGTTATAGGTTATAGGTTTAGGTTTAGGTTTAGGTTTAGGTTTAGGTTATAAGTTTTGGGATTTGAGAATGGGTTCGGGTTTAGGTTATATGTTTTGGTTATAGGTTATAGGTTTATGTTAAGGTTTAGGTTATAGGTTATAGGTTTAGATTATAGGTTTTTGGATTTGAGGATGGGCTATGGTTTAGGTTTAGGAAATTGGGTTCAGGTTCGGGATTGGGTTTATGTTTAGGTTTTCAAGTTTAGGTTTAGGTTTATTTTAGGGTGTTAAGATTAGGATTAGGTGTAGGTTTTGATTTAGGGAATTGAGTTTAGGTTATAGGTTTAGGGAAAGGTTAGGTTTAGGTAATAGGTTTTGGAATTTGGAAATAATTTTAGGTTATAAGTATAGGTTTAGGTTAGGTTATAGTTTAAGGTTTAGGGATTTGAGTTTAGGCTATAGGTTTAGGTTTAGGTCTAGGTTGAGGTTTAGGGAATTGAGTTTAGGTTATAGGTTTAGGTTTTGGTTTAGGTTTAGGTTTCGGTTTGAGTTTTGGGATTTGAGAATGGGTTCGGGTTTAGGCTATAGGTTTTGACTTTGGTTTAGGTTACAGGTTTGGTTTAGGTTTAGGTTTACATTTAGGTTATAGGATTTGAGAATGGGTTCGGGTTTAGGTTATAGGTTTTGGTTTTGGTTTAGGTTATAGGTTTGGGTTTTAGGTTTAGGTTTAGGTTTTGATTTATGTTATAGGTTATAGGTTATAGGTTTAGGTTTAGGTTATAAGTTTTAGGATTTGAGAATGGGTTCGGGTTTAGGTTATAGGTTTTGGTTTAGGTTATAGGTTTTGGGATTTGAGAATGGGTTCGGGTTTAGGTTATAGGTTTTGGTTTTGGTTTAGGTTATAGGTTTTGGGATTTGGTAATGGGTTCAGGTTTAGGTTATAGGTTTTGGATTTAAGAATGGGTTTAGGTAATAGGTTTTGGGATTTGGGAATAGTTTTAGGTTATAAGTATAGGTTTAGGTTCGGTTATAGGTTAAGGTTTAGGGATTTGAGTTTAGGCTATAGGTTTAGGTTTAGGTCTAGGTCTAGGTTGAGGTTTAGGGAATTGAGTTTAGGTTATAGGTTTAGGTTTTGGTTTAGGTTTTGGTTTCGGTTTGGGTTTTGGGATTTGAGAATGGGTTCGGGTTTAGGTTATAGGTTTTGGCTTTGGTTTAGGTTACAGGTTTGGTTTAGGTTTAGGTTTACATTTAGGTTATAGGATTTGAGAATGGGTTCGGGTTTAGGTTATAGGTTTGGGTTTTGGTTTATGTTATAGGTTTGGGTTTTAGGTTTAGGTTTAGGTTTTGATTTATGTTATAGGTTATAGGTTATAGGTTTAGGTTTAGGTTTAGATTTAGGTTATAAGTTTTGGGATTTGAGAATGGGTTCGGGTTTAGGTTATAGGCTTTGGTTTAGGTTATATGTTTAGGTTTAGGTTATAGGTTTTGGGATTTGAGAATGGGTTCGGGTTTAGGTTATAAGTTTTGGGATTTGATAATGGGTTCAGGTTTAGGTTATAGGTTTTAGATTTGAGAATGGGTTTAAGTAATAGGTTTTGGGATTTGGGAATAGTTTTAGGTTATAAGTATAGGTTTAGGTTAGGTTATAGGTTAAGGTTTAGGGATTTGAGAATACATTTAGGTTATATGTTTAGGTTTAGGTTTTAGGTTTTAGGTTAAGGTTTAGGTTTAAGTTAAGGTTGAGGTTTAGGTTATAGGTTAAGGTTTTAGGTCATAGGTTTTGGTTTATGTTAAGGTTATAGGTATAGGTTAAGGTTTAGGTTTAGGTTTACGTTTAGGTTATAAGATATAGGTCTAGGGAATTGAGAATAGGTTAAGGTTTAAGTTTAGGTTTTGGGTTTAGGTTTAGGTTTTAGGTTTTAAGTTAAGATTTAGGTTTAGGTTAAGGTTGAGGTTTAGGTTATAGGTTAAGGTTTTAGGTCATAGGTTTTGGTTTAGGTTAAGGGTATGGTCCCTACAAATACAGATATAAACACGGCCATCTGACACAAATGCCAGGCCCTTCCAATGCTGTCCATAAAAAATGGACAGCTTCATCATGGTCATAATAGCGGTTCCCTCTTTCCAGGGAACCCCGCTCTTCCGAATAGCTCCGACGCACATCCGGGTCTACTCCATTAATTTCGATCAAATACATAAACACGACCTGTTCAAATGGCCAGGCCCCTCCAATGCTGTCCATAGGAAATGAACAGCTTCATCATGATCATAACAGCGGTTCCCACCTTCCAGGGACCCCCACTCATCTGGATAGCTCCGACGCACATCCGGGTCTGCTCCATTAATTTTGAGCAAATTTAATGGAGCAAATACGTAACCACTTGGTCCCAAATACTTACTTTATAAAAGAAAATCTCCCCAGTTTTTTCAAAATTTTCATTTCGATCTTTTTTAGCTTAAATCCATGTCAATGCATGAGAATCATGCATAAACATGGATTTTAAGCAAAATACATGAGGGAAATTACAATATAGATATTATGCACACGATATCACATAATGTATTGTTTAATGAACTATACATGTGCATTCTTAATAAGAGACGTACCAGATGCTTGAATCTGAAATATGCAGCTCCAACCCTCCCACATGCAACATCCACCTGAAAGAATACGCATAACCATTATGCTTGAGTAATCAATATAGGAATGTACAAGTAAAACTATAAAACCAGAGATACTCATTGCATTTTCAAGATCTCCTCCATAGTTGACGATTCATTCTAAAGCCCTTCTCCCTCCTCCTTTACCCGGGCTTAGGACCGACAATGCAAGGAGTTGCATTGGCGGAGTTAAAAAAGAGCTTAGGCTCCATTTGGTTTTAAAAAAAAATATTTTTATAAATACTAATGTGATGACCAAATGGAGCCTAAGACTATAAATACGTTCAAATATAGAGTATAAAATTCATTCAATATTAAAAGAAATAAAAAAAACAAGTGCCAAATTAGTTCAAAATGCACACAACAAGTTCAAAATTAGTTCAAAATGCACACAACAAGTTTAAAATTAGTTCAAAATGCACACAACACATGTTCAATTATACAGTACCAAATTTGTTCAAATTATTGAATTCTCAAAGCCTCTTTCCCCCATTGCACAAATGATCCTAGACCGGCCTCTCCAAGTGTAGATGCGAACCCATCTTCTTTCCACAAAGGAGCGTGAGGTTGTATAACCTCAGTCAGGACAACATCAAAAGCTCCATCCTCCAACGGCTCGTAATGGACAGTTGCATTTGGATTAACTTCGTGTACTTCACCACGAGCAACTACACCACGTTTTCCAAAACCAAGCAAGTCGCATCTCTTACCGATATATAATATCCGGCTACATTTATACATAAAATGGCATTGGTATTGTTAGCGTTCATAATAAAATTGTAAGCTCATTATAGTAAAAAATTTATGCTTGCATACCGACGACGCCTGAGTAGATTTAACGACTGTTGGTGATGAGAGATTTTGAGTATACTGTCTGTCTTTCTGCATATCAACTAATGTTTTCTTCATCTCAACTATATCTTGGGTCATACCATCCAATTTTTTCTTCACCTGAGATAACTCTTGAGTTACGCTCTCTTTTTCTTTTGTCACATTCTCTACCTTTGAACGAGCAGGGGCTGACTTCTTCAGTCCTACCTTTCTTATTGAGCAACCTAGACCCTACATTCGCCCTCTATTGTCAGACCCAACCAACTGTAAAACATTGTAAATTAAGTTATTAGGATATTCATAATTACCATAAAACTTAAGTAATTTTTAAATTTTATTAGTACCTCTGTAAGGGCATCATCCATACCGGTCATCCTAGAAGCATGATTGCTACTATAGAGCTCATCTAGTTTTTCCTGTGAAAAAATACAAATGAATGCAATATAATTCAAAGTTATACTTAGGCTTTTAATAAGGGTACTAGTTAGTGGTACGAGGGATACACTTTTAGCAAGGTCAGGATATTGGACAACTTTGTCATTTCTTGTATGGGCTCTTAAGAAGACTTCACATCTACTTATCTCGACATTAGAGGTAAGATTCTTCTCCATCGCCTTTGGCACATTACATATCATTCAAATACACATCATTAATAGATTTAGATGAATGATAATTCAAATTTAAATTCAATTTAAACTATAATATCTATTTTTAAATACATACCATCTTATGGCGAGTAACAGCCATGCTGTGCCTCCCAAGACACGCAGGTCCTTTTAGCTTGGCCCAATTGACTTTATTCCTTGTGCTTACCCTCTTGAATTCCTCGGTGGTACGTTGATCTCCGAAGGCCTTCCAATCCTCCATAGGGATACCTGGGGGGGCAGGACCATCTCTTACAGCAGTAGGATCCTTATTTGTAATATATTTTGCAATCAATCTTCTCTTGTAATTCCTCCACGCTTCATTGATGCGTTTTGTAACGTAATCAAGACTTGCAGCCCAACTTTGACCCTCAAACTCATAAAACTGTGACAATCTTTCTGTGACCATATGAATTTGTTCATGAGGCACTTAGCGAAAGTCCAGGTATATGATCGGGATATGAGAACGGGTGAGGACACCGACATGCGATGCAAAGTCTCTGTGATCGGAACAGTCCTCATTCGGTTGCCCGAATTCATTCGTCTTTAGGACTTTTTTCCTATCAGGTGACACAAGTAAAGAGACCCCCCTAGTAATGCCTCTTTTTTTAGATAAAGAAGAAGCTGACACAATTACATAAAAAGAATAACAGTTATATATACACATCATTGATTACTACCAATATATAAGGAAAAGAAAATTTATATATATAATTAAGGAGAAGTATCTTATTACCTTTGGTATTGCTTGAATCTGTACTCCCAGGCACCTGCGCACCCAATTCCTCTGGTTGTGAATCCATGTGGCTATTTCTTCCCTAATATGAAAAGATAAGAAAAGATTTTTTTTTAAAAAAAAGCTAATAGTTAAGAAATAATTTAGATCACAGATAAAGTACAAAAAATTCACTATATTATCCAAACCTTGTTTAGATTTCCTCCAATAAATATCATTCTATTACATGCTTAGAAAATACAAACAAATCAGTAGATTCTCTTCGATCGTTTTCTTTTCTTTGTTTTCTCAACCATAACACTGACATCTTCAGATTCATTGAATATCAACTCATCAACCATTGCTAATGAGGTGAGATCAGGTCCTGCATCGGCATTACTTATAGCCTTTAATCGTTCCGATAGAATGCACGTCTCTTCTTCGACAAAATTTTTTTTTGGAACCTCCAAGACCACATGCCAGTCAGGATTTTTTGGATCTCTGGAGTAGAAAACTTGCTTGGCATGCTCTGCAAGGATGAAGGGCTCGTCACCGACTTTGTCTGAACTGTAAAGACTAGTCAAATTTACTAATCTCAAATTCGCTTCTGCATCAAAAGAAACACCATGATGTGTCACTTTCACCCAATCACACTTAAATAGGACGGGCTTGTACCCTGTTCGGTACTCCAATTGGATAATTCTACGAAGGACTCCGTAGTAAGGTTCATTTTCATCCACTGTATTGATATCCTTAGCACTTGATCGAAAGGTTGTCATATCCTCTGTCCTAACCCCACTGTTTTAGTTCGTTTTATTCTCCTCATAGTCCTTAGTAACAAAGAGGAAACCATTAATACAATATTTATTGTATTGCATAGAAAAAGCTAGAGGTCCTCTCACAACATCTTTAAATTCATTATCGTCAGATTCAATGAACTCTGGTTGCCTCTTCAACTAAGATATAAATTCGTCCTCGCTAGGCACCCTATTGATCCTCTTATAGCATCGCTGCAAGAAATCTTTGTGCTTCCTGCGCGATATTCGATAACATTGTTATATTGAAATTGCATAAAGTAAGGAAGATATATATATATATATATATATATATATATATATATATATACATATATATGAGCTTATTATACATACCATTCCCACTCGTTGTAGCTGGGATGACTCTTCAATACCCATCTACGAGCTTGTTCATATTCGATACCCGCTAGGATAACACTTTGACCCGAACCTACTGGACCAACATCGTCATCATTAGGGTCATCATCAACGATATCTTCCAACTTACGTAGTCCTGGAATGACTCTGTTAAACCATTTTTCCAGCTTTTCCAGTAGGCTTATTTTCTGTTTTCCTTTATATTGGTTGCAGAATATAACTGTCTCCCCTTGGATGTACTGCTCTACAATACAACCCTCAGGTCGTGTCTTGTTACGGACATAGGCCTTGAATGTCTTCATGAACCTGACAAAGTTAATGATACATTATATATACATGCAAATGTAGATGTTAAGCCGATTTATTCTTATTAAGCTCACAACGTACCTTTCGAATGGATACATACATCGATAGTATACATGACCACATATGCGAGCCTCGTAAGCCAAATAGATCGACAAATGCATCATAATGACAAATATCGATGGCAGGCATATAGTCTTAAGCTGACATAACGTCCTAGCCATGCCTCTCTCGAGAGTAAGGAGTTTTTGAAGGTCTACGGTTGTCGAGCACAGGGTATTAAAGAAGGTGCAAAAGCTTGTAATTATAGGACGAATGACCTTTCTATCCCTGAATGCATGCTGGATGAGAACTGAGAGCAGATGTTGCATCAACACATGGTAAGAATGAGACTTCATTCCCTTTAAATCCATGCAATCTTCTTTTACGATGGTCCTCCAATTCGCACTAAAACCAATCGGAACACGTAGCTCATGCAAAGTCTGGATGAAAAGTTTTTTCTCTTCTTTTCTTAGACAGAAAGGACTTTGTTTCTGAATCACCTTGCCATTGTTCTTTTTCAGCCATACACGCTTCTTAATTCCCAATTGTTTCAGGTTCCTGCGTGCATTAGCATCATCCTTGGTTTTGCCAGGCGTGTTTAACATCAAGGCAACAGGGATTTCACATATATTTTTCTCAATATGCATGACATCAAGGTTGTGACGCACGAAAATATCTTTCCAATACTCTAGATCAAACAATATAGACCGTTTGAAGAACCACGATGATTTAACATCATCCGCTAGCTCTTATCGGCCTCCATCAATACCCCTTATATTACTCTTCCCAGTCTTCCCCCACTGCATATTCAAGTTCGCGGTTTATCTTTTAACCTCAATCCCATCCAGACGGATCGGTTGACATAGTATCTCCACCTTCTTGTTGAACGTGCCAGCACTTGTGTCCTTCCTAGCCTGTTTTGACATTGGCAACCATCGTCTGTAGCCCATATAAACATGTTTCTTTCTATATTGGAGTCGCAAAGAATCTGTGTTATGACCACATACAGGACAACCATACTTACCCTTTGTCCTACAACAACAAACGTTACCATATGCTAGAAAGTCATGAATTATCCAAAGCAGAACGGCACGCATGTTGAAATTATTTTCATGGTATGCATCGAACGTCATGACCCCTTCTCGCCATACCTTTTGCAGTTCATCAATCAATGGCTGTAAATAAACATCAATATCCTTTCCCGGTTGTCGCGGTCCCTCAATGAGCAAAGTCAACATAGTAAACTGAGGTTTCATGCAAAGCTTTGGTGGAAGGTTGTACGTCACACACATAACGGGTCATGAACTATGCGACATACTGAAAGTGCCGAATGGGTTAAACCCATCTGTAGCCAAACCCAATCGAACATTGCGAGGCTCAGCTGAAAAATCTGTATACTTGTCATCAAGATTCTTCCATGCAATAGAATCAGCCGGATGCTCCATCTTTTCATGTTGAAATTTTCTGGTTGAGTGCCAAGACATTTCTTTCGCCAACCATGGCACACTGAACATTCTTTGTAGCCTTGGTGTTAATGGAAAATACCTTAACACCTTCCTAGGTATTGTAGATCCTTTTTTCTCAGAACCCATTTCAGTCTTGTACCTAGAAGTTTTACAATTTGGACAAATGGTTTTCATCTCGTTCTCTCTCCAGTATAAGATGCGGTCATTTGGACAAGGATAGATTTTCACATAATCAAGACCCAACTTTGTAATGATCTTCTTCGCTTGGTAGGTATTAGTTGGGGCCTTGTTACCGGAAGGTAACACCTTCTTTAGTAGTTGAAGGAGCTCTGTAAAGCTTTTTTCACTCCATCCATGATTCACCTTTAATTTGAAAAGCTGTACAATGAAAGTCAGCACGGTGAAATCTTGGGCCCCAGGGTATAGCTCAGCCATTGCATCTCGTAGATTTGCTTCAAACTCATTAGTTTCATTTTCTCCAAAGACGCCTTCAACTATAGGGGTCACGTTGGGCTCATCCTGTACAACTTCATCTAAGTTATTACCACCAAGTTCTTGAACGATCACGTTGTGAACCTTATTTAAGTTCGAGACACTATGGTATTGTTGGGAACTTGATTCACGTACAGTACACTTAAGTGATACATGTTCCCCATGCATGTTCCAAACCCTATAGCTTAGGTCGAATCCATTTTTTATTAGATGTATTTCCATATCATCATAAGAAACCGGAAAATGTGTACATCTGCAAGTGGTGCATGGACAAGGAACAAATTCTCTACCAGGAAGGTTTTCTTGTGCAAACTTTGAAAAACTTCTGATTCCAGAAAGAAAACGTGGATCAAGGAAACTTAGTGTCATCCACTCCCTATTCATTGCAGCCAAATCTCGTTTAACCAATGGGTCCATTTTCAACCTGCATCTTACCAAAAATTAAAGTTAGAAATTAAACTAATGCACCATCCTCCTCAAAAGTTGAAAATGAAGGAAGTGCTATCAGATGATTGGACCCATACAGATATTATCTACCAAATACAATGTATTAAGGAGTTTGCAATCATTGTATTTTTACAATAAATTAATAATGTAATTAATAAGTAAAATATTAAACCACTTGCATAGATGAAAAGTCTCGCATGCAATTCTAATATATCAAGCTAAATGATGGATCGTACCAGTCAAAGACTTCACCACACAAGGGCAATGGAATGCTTACAAAGACCTAGGATGAAGAAACCACACAAATATCAGCTCTATCCAAAATTTCTTCAACCCATATTAAGTTTTAATGGTGAATTACCACTATTTCCTGTGCATCCAATCCATTCATATAGTATTGGCTCATCATGATGAAAAAAACTATCCAAAAATTGTATTATTCCGAGACTGAAGTGGACCATACGATGTATATTTACAATTTTTAGGTATAATTTTATAAGTGGCCAGACTAGGAGTTGAAACAGCCTAATTTTTTGAATAAAAGCCAAAAATGTTTACCCCCAAGCTTGATTCCTGATGAATGCAATGCAGTGGATTAACATGTTTTATGACACGTGTGGTGGATGAGTCACCAACATTTAAAAAAATGGTATAAATGCACATGCTAGTCTAGCACTTCAATCATATTTCTCAATATATATATGAATGCCTATGCCAGTCACATAAAAGACATTGTAAAAAAAAAAAAAACATAGAAATTCAAATTGATGTCACAATCTGACAAACCCAAAAAAAAAATAAATCCCATGGATCTTAAGACAATCCACTGACATCACCATCATTACCTTTAAATCCCATCCAATCCACCCTAATCCCTTTATAATTGCTTGGGACGTGTTTGGTTCAAGGGATTAAAAGGGATTGGAAGGTTTAATCCCGGGATTGGCCAGGCATCCCAAACAGACCAGAAATAGCAATCCTGGGATATAGCAATCCCATAGATCTTGCACCAATCCATTGATGCAACTATCATTACCTTGAAATCTGTACAATCTACTCTAATACCATCCAAATCCATCCAATCTGCCTGGCCAAACAGGCCCTAATGGTGGGCATTCAATCACCACAGTTTCCTATGGTGTGGTCCACCTGAGATTTGGCCCCAAAATGAAGTTGAAAAAATGAATGGCCTACATACACATATTATGGTGGAGCTCACAAAACATTTTTAGGGCCCGTTTGGCGGGAACGGATTGGCTACTCCCCCTACCACCAGCCCCGTGGCTGGTGGTCGGTGCTCTGTGGGCCCTACCATGATGTATGTTTTTCTTCCATTTCGTTTATCCATTTTTAAAGATCATTCTATGGTATTATCCAAAAAATTAGAAGGATATAAATCTCAGGTGGTCCACACCCCATGAAAACAATACTGATTGGATATCCACCATTAAAATCCTCCTAAGGCCCACTGTACTGTTTATTTGACATCCAATCTGTTGATTTGGTCAGACAGACCTAGATGAAGGGAAAAAACAAAAATCAGCTTCATCCAAAACTTTTATGGCCACCAAAATTTTTTTAATGGTCGACACTCATTCAACACTGTTTCCTGTAATGTGGTCCACTTGAGATTTGGATATATCTCATTTTTGGTCTCATATTTTACAATTATCTATAAAAATAGATAGACGGCATGGATGAAACACATACATCATGGTGGGGCCCACAGAGCACCGACCATAGGGTCAGGGGGAGTAGCCAGTCCGTTCCCCCGTTTGGCTAGGTGGATTGAAAGGGATTGAATGGTATTATGGTGGATGGCCTGGATTTCTAGGTATTAATGGTGTTGTCAGTGGATTGTCTTCAGATACATGGGATTGCTATATCCCTGGATTGATATATCCAGTCTGTTTGGCACACCCGGCCAATACTGGGATTAAACCTTCCCATCCCTTCCAATCCCTCGAGCCAAACACGTCTCAGGCATTGGGATCTGATCACCGACTCTGTTTGGCATGCCCGACCAATCCCAGGATTTAACTTCCAATCCCTTCCAATAACATCCAATCCCTTCCAATCCGACCGGCCAAACGGCCCTTAGATTTCAGAAACAGAGAGAGGGGCAAATCCTTCTAATCCCTTCCAATAACATCCAATCCCTTCCAATCTGATCGGCCAAACGGCCCTTACATTTCCGAAACAAAGAGAGGGGAATGCGGATTGAACCTCTGAAAGATTTAAGAAAGAGAAAAAGAGGGAAAAAGAAATAAACTAACCGTACGATGCTTCGTCTTCTTCCCCTTCATGCAGCGAAAAGGGTTTCGGGAGATGCGGAATGTGGCCTTGAGACTGAGTGTGAGTAATGCCAGGGAACGAGAGAGACTGAGTGCAAGAGAGAGATGGAGATAGAGATGGAGATCGGGAGATGAAGAGAGGGCAAGGGAACGAGAGAGACTGAGTGCGAGAGAGAGAGAGAGAGAGAGAGAGAGAGAGAGAGAGAGAGAGAGAGGCGTTTCGTTTTGGAGGGCGGGAGAAAATGGGGAAGCTCATCCGGTTTTGGAGGGAGAATATGTTTTGGACGGGTGCGTGACGGACGACCCTGAATTGTTTCAAAATTTTAGTTACGTGGGGCCCACTATGATGTATTTCATATATCCACTCCATCCAATAAATTTAAATTATTATTTTAAGTATGATAAAAAATTTATTTAGATCAAATCTTTAAGGTGACCACACAACAAATTAACAGTAAACATTTAATTTATATTATTTCTTATGGTGTGGTCCACTTAGATACCTAATCCATATAATTTTTGGGCTCATGCAATAAAATTATATATCCGAATTTCTGGATGGCTTAGATCCAACACATATATTCCAATGGACCTCATGGATCCCCCTAAGCACCATCTATATTTAGGTTGAGAGGTACGCTTTAGCTACAGAGCACTTAGGATATAGCTACGGATTAAATCCGTAGCTATTTTGCTACGGATTAAATCCGTAGTTAAAAGCTTTCAACTTCCATAGCCATTACTCGATTTTTTGGTAGTGAAACTACTGACGTACACTCTCGTTAGAGGCTCTCGCAAGAGACTTTAGTTAGTTTTACTTAAGCTAACCAACAACATCAGTCTTAGTTTAAGGACCCACGTTTATTCCAGCTAGAGGTTCCCACTGAAACTAACACATACGCACCTGTGTCCGGTGGCCTACACAGGGACTTGATGTAGGTCTTACATAAGAGCCAAGGTTATACACAAGAACTCAAATTTAGGCTATACACAAGAACCAAAGTTCTACACAAATACCTGGATTTATACCCTACACAAGAGCCAATGTCTCACACAAGAACCTAGTCGATTTTGGGTCACAAACTCTTTCCATCAATCTTATATAAGGAAAGAGAGTATATATAAATATTTTTACACTTGACAACTTACTTGTCGAATTGAGCCCGTTTTGTAGCGTCGTGTCGAGTCGCTTGATCGATACTCTCCCGTTGTTCAATCAACTCCCTTTTACTCCCCCGATTATGATGCCAATGCTTTGCCAAGGCTTTAACTCAAAGATTAAACACCTTGCATGTAGTGTTTATTTAAGGTGACCAATGTGATGTAAGGTTAGTTGAATCTCGTACAATTAATAGGAAGTTGTAATTTCAAGGGAATTTGCGTAGATGAGTCTTTTAGAGGATTTAGACAATTGTATGCTTATAGAGGTTGTGTTTAATATCTAGAAAATTGTGGAGTCAAGCTCATGTTCAAGGTAGAGGTTGAAATCCTCATTAGAGTGTTAATCTCAAAGAAGATGACTTAGAACTCATTTGTTTAGATGTTTAGGATGATGGATATGATTATGTAACCACCCAAGGTTCTAATGCACCAAAAATCCATACAAATGCTCAAGAATCGAAGGCGCTTCATAAAAAGTTCAAGTCCCAATGGTCAGAAAATTGGCAGAAAACGGATATGTCGATGCCATTGAAAGGTCTTCGATGCCATCGAAGTGACCTTCGATGCCATCGAGAAAATCAGATAATATGATATATTTCTTGTTGGACATATCTAAATTATTTTTTGATGCCATCGAGTGGTCTTCAACACCATCGAAGTGAACTTTTGATGCCATTGAATGAGACCTCAATGCCATCGAGAAAATCATATTAAATGATCAATTCTTACTAGGCATATCTGATTTCCTGTTCAATGCCATCGAGGGGATCTTTGATGCCATCGAGCTCGAAGTCTGCTCGATGAGATCGAGCACAACTAAAAAACTGTTGTTTTGGCATATGTTTTCATAGAAGCTTCGTATATCTTCTAGTTTTACTTATCATGTTCCAATTGGGTTTCTAACGCTTAGAGGTGGGCGTGTTTGACCCGATCTGGTGGATCCGACTCGTTCCGAACCGAACTAACGGCCTGAATCAGTACGGATCGAGTAGGGTCATTTAGATCCGACTGTTTTTTGGATCGAGATTGGGTAGTGGTCAATCTGGACCGTTCTGATACGAAAACCCGATCCGATCTGGGCAGATCCGAAGTAAAAATTAATACTTTTACTTTTTCTTATGGTGTGGTCCACTTGAGCTTTGGATATGCATCAATTTTGGGTTCAACGACTAAAATAATCTGAAAAAATGAATGGACGGCGTGGATACACCACATGCATTCACGATGGGCCGCAACAGAGTTTACTCGCCTATAAGTATGAGTTACTTGCACGGCACGTCAACAGGCCACAACAACTATATTATGTGCTTTGCACGTCAACACGGTAGGCTACGAGAGTATCTATTAAAGTGACTTAACCAAGTTCCTTGGGCCCCACCATGATGTATGTTTTGTATCCACACCTTCCATCCATTTGGAGAGATCATTTCAGGGCAATATCCAAAGAATGAATTAAATCCAAAGCTCCAATGGACCCCAACATAGAAAGTTGTACGGACAGTGACGCCCACCATTAAAAACTTCTAAAGGCCACAAAATTTTTAGATCAACCTGATATTTGTGTTTTCCCTTATTTCTGTATTTTTCAACTTTTGAACAGGTTGGATTTCAAATAAACATTACGGTGGGCCTTAGGATAGTTTTGACGGTGGGAATCACTCTCCCCACTGTTTTTTGTGGTGTGGTCCACTATAGCTTTTTATCTAAATCATTATTTGGCTCATGCCCTAAAAAGATATCTCATAATGGATGGACGAAGTGGATACAACACATACAACATAGTGGGGCCCATAGACATTACTTCAGTAGTCCGACAGGACAACACAGGCAGCAGCTAGCGCCTGGCAGGCGGCATGTAAGGGGCAGATACGTGTCGTGCAAAGGCCAGGGGAGACACGCCTTGAGCTCCGAGTTGTACGAACGGCTCAAATGATATCACAGTTACTTGGGCCCCATAATGATGCATTTATTATATCCATACCGTTTATCTATTTTAGTGATCACTTTAGAAGATTTGAAAAATAAAATAAAAATGAATCATATCTAAAACTTACACAGACCACACCGAAAATAGCAGTGAGGATAATGATTTTCACCGTTTAAAAAAAAAAAAAAAAACGATTCGAATTATACCCAACCCGATCCGACTCGGTTTCCCTGACCGAGTCGGAGTCGATTCGGGTCAGGCTACCCATGCATCGGATCTGTTCGAGTAAGATGCCCCAGACTCGGTCTCGGACCGGATCGAGTTCGGGTCCACTCATACAGATTTCGGACCGAATCGAGTTGGACCCAATCCGATCCAACTCGGTCCGATGCCCAGCTCTACTAAGGCTAACGGATGATCAACAATGTTAATTTACTTATTAAGCAAAGATCATATACAAGTTCAAATATTGCTTTGGGTAAATGGTTAGGGTTACCAAGGTAACTCATTTACCTATTCTTTGCTCTTTTATGCTCTTGTATTCTTGTGTCTTTGGTCTTCAACTTCCAAAGGCTCAACCGGCTACATGATTCAAATACTCACGTGATTGACAAACAAGATACACAAATAAGTGCACTGACAATCTCCTCTTTTATCAATTATGATGTAGAGCGGGTAGCAAACAGTTTCATGGCCAAGATGGATCAGAAAAAGCCCGGTCGATAATAGAAGTGATCCGGACCGTCGGACCTTAGATCGGGCATATTTCACAATCCGGAATGAGTTACCTGACGTAAAATATATGATTTTGGAGTAGAACGAGCTACTTTAGCCAACCAACCCCGCTATACCGGGTTGCGTAACTCGAAATTGTGAAAAGCCCCTGGATCGACAGCCGTTTCCCTGCTTTAATTTTGTTTTTACTATAAATAGTAAGTTTTAGTTTGATTATAACTCTTCATCCGTCGGGCTTTAGGAGTTGCGTCCAACGTGAAAAGAGCTTAGAATAATTAGGGGAACGGTTTGGTGAAGCCAAATAGGACACTTACTATTTTTGGCCGAAAACCTTGTGCACTAGTAGACATCACGACCGTCTATAAATAGTAAGTTTACTATTTATAGTAAGTCACGGATTCTAGGAGTTTTAGTTGTAGTTTGATTCTGATTTCTTTCCCATTACTTGGTACCCCTATTTAAAGAGTTGTGAACTCGTTTTTAGTCATCAATTAATCAATTTTGAATTTCTTAGAATTTATTTCTATTTTTCTGCTTTCTTTCCTCGTGGATTCGAGAAGTCTCTGTGAGGAGTCCAGAGAAGCCCCGTGGATTCGGAGTAGTTATCCTCATCACGTTCATCCCGGCGTCAAATTATATAATAAAAATTTAACCTAGATAATGTCATGATCCATACCAATGACATACTAAAATAACTCAAAATATTACATGTCAAATATAAATGATTTACAACTCGATATACTAAGACATATAACACTTGCATCACTCTTCCATAATTGCTCTCCCTATCTCATCAATCCATGTAACAACAAACAAAGCCTGCAAGATAGAATTCATTGTTTTCGTGGGACTTGATCTTTCTCCCCACTTTTATAAGTATTTGATAAAGAATTAGTTCAGATAAATATATTAATAAAAACATATATAGAACAACTCTATAAGCCGTAGATTTATAAATTAAGAGGCACATACTAAAATGGGTTAAAGAATACATATTATCATTAACACATAGCGCATGCTAATTACTGTCATTCAAAAGATATATCAATTTAAAATAAGAATGACAAATGATAGTCTAAACCAAAACTTATAATACTAAAATTTAACGGTAATTAAACTATCAATATAAATTAGGCTTACTCTCCGTATTTACCAATATACTCAAAATGAGTCTAAATCCCGAAAAATGCCAGACATGATAAATCTTAATGCAGAGATCAATCCATACTCACAAAATAGTGTCAGTTCTTGGATCCGAATGGTCTACTGCCACTGTATTAACAACCAGTAAAAGTAAAATACCCAACCCAGGGGACCACTATGTTCGGTACCTGAAATCAACTCACGTGCTATTCTCGATTCTCGGTATGGAGAAAACAGAGGTGGGCCACACCCAACAATGGACATTGCATGCCAACCATAGGTTTGTCTGTGGGCCACCAAGGTGCTTGTCTTTCATTAAACCTGTTAATTAGGTAAACTCCCGGATAAAGACAAAATACAAAAATCAACTCAATCCAAAACTCAGGTGGGCCACACCACTTGAAATAAGAGGTTAATAGGAGCAATTTTACAATATTGTCATTCTTGTGGCCCACCTGTTATCCATGGGAATCTTTTGTACTGACGGTGAGGATAATGCTCCTCACCTAACGGTTGGAGTGAATTCTACGTGTACAAAAGCATAGATGCGCCCCCACAGAACTTGGCTCTTCTACCTGCCTTGTAAAACAGGAGACGTACATGATGCCAGACGTACAGTCCCCCATTCCAGTACAAGAGAATTTCACGTAACTATCTGCATGTGGGGTCCACTTTGGCGGGTTCATTGCATCAAAGAATCCTATGGAATGGACCCACCACGAAAATGAGATAGCTTGATTCTTAAGCTGATCCAATCATCAAGTAGGCCACCACATGAATTAATAGCTGTTGGACGGTTGCATACATGACAAATTGTTCTCAATCCCATGTAGACTGTGATGTATTTGTTTTATATCCACACCATCTATTCATTTTTCCTTCTCATTTTAGGGTATGAGCCTAAAACAAATTAGATCCAAAGCTCTAAGTGGACCACACCACAAGAAATAATGGGGATAATGATACCATCACTAGAGCTCTCTTAGAGCCCACCATAATGCTTATTTACATCCAATTCATTGATAAGGTCACACAGACGTGGACGAAGGGAAAACACAAACATCAGCTTGAACAAAAACTTATGTGGCCGCCAAAAAGTTTTTAATAGTGGGAGTTAAATAACCACATTTTCCTATGATGTGGTCCACTTGAGCTTTTGATCTGCTTCATCATATGTTTATGCACTAACATGAGCTAGCAAAAAGGATGGATAATATTAATAAAAACACATCACAGTGAGCCCCACAGCACGCAACCCCATGGTGGTTTTGGGCTCACCAGCCCATCTGTTTACCTTGAGGAGCTAGATTACATACACACACTAAATAAGCACAACCACAACTACTTGCCTGAAATTCTCATATACAACTACTGTAGAGGAGCTGGCCTCCCTTTTGGACCAAAAATACATATAGAAAAATCATTTTATATGGGTCATGGTTGTCATGTTATATGGGTTGCGGTTGTTACATGTTCACTTCCTTTACTACCAAATGAAATGATAGTCATTGGTACAATAGCTTAAGGCCTACAATGGGGTGATCCGTTCCATCCACCTTGTCGGCCAGCTCGACGTGAGCCCGAAAAGTCTTGACTTAGATAGTGTCCACTTCTAACAAACATCACAGTGAACTTGAAAAGTTTCAACAGTAGGTGCCATTGTCACCATTATTTTCTATTATGTGGCCCACACGAGATCTGGATCACGATGATATTTGGCCCCTAGCCCTAAAATGACACACCAAAAAGAATGGGCGGCATGGATTACACACATACATCAATATAGGCCCCGCGAGTTTGGTTTTTGCCCATGCGTAAAAATAAGAGTCCCGTACGCATCACTATTGAAACAAGGACAAGGGTATTTTGGTTCAAGTAATTTTCAGAAGCTTGTCAAAGGCCACCCTTGGAATGTTTGAAAGGTTAACTCTCTTTAAGGAATTTGACCATACAACGAGTCCAGTATGATCAATTTCCCATCCCCAGAGAGAAGGTCTCTAGTCCAACCGGTTGGACCACAAGTGACTATCCAACCATTAAATTACCTCAAATGTATTAAGTAGAAGTGAGATCCAACCCACCTAACAGTTGGGACCAAACACAGGGATCACATAGTGCAAAATTATCTATATCCACTCATTAATTAGACCACAATTGTATTTTTATATTTATCAATGGGTAAATTGTTTTCGTGGGGTGGCCTACTTAATCATCAGATAGGGCTGATTTTGCAAAAGATGATAATCTAAGCTAGGGCCAAGCTATTGGATGTGTTGGATTGGGTGTCCACTTAACATGTTGGCAGTTATACGCTAGTGGACTGTAACTTGTAATCCAACCGGTTGGACTTGAGACTGGTCATATGGAGAATTATAAAGAAGAATAAGAAGAAAGTATGACAGATAAAAACTATTCCACGTGCATGTAAGGCGAAAAAACCACATGTACGTGCCGGCTTCTACACACGACATGGTTTGCCGAGCATCTCCAGCCGTACAACAGTTTTGGTCAATCACTACTCCAGGTTCACACCATTTTTCAAAAAGTTGGGGCCAAATGACCATATGCACTGGGATTCTTACACGTGGCCAATGGACGGTAGCCGTCAATCTTAGTTGGTCCACGTCATTGCTGTGACAACTTCACACGTGAGAATTGAGATGTACTCATGTTAAAGTGGTTTTTATGGATTAAGCATAGAATTTAATTCATAATATGAATTGAAAAAGTCATAATCACTACAACACATTCATATTGATGGGAGAATTATCATGACAAATGCCTAACGTATATAGGATGAGTTCATCAACTACAGCTTCTTGCATTATAACCTGCTGCAATATGACGTTTGGGTCAGGTCAGGGTCAGTCCAAGACCCAAAACCATCATTCTATGACCTGACCCATTTTGTTGAAAATAGGTCGGCTTGACTTACCGACCGACGGACGTGGATTGGGTACTACCCCTGCCTAAACTAGCTCGGTCCTAACAGGAGTTTTGTGGGGCCCACTATAATGTATGTGTTTTATCTACACTGTTCATCTATTTTGCTGGATCATTTTAACGTATGAGGCTAGAAATGAGGTAGATTCAAAGCTCAAGTGGACCGCACCATAGGAAATAGTGAAGATTGAATGCCCACCGTTGGAAACTTCGTAGGGGCTATAGAAGTTTTTGATCAAGTTGATGTTTGTGTTTTCCATTAATTCAGGTATATGTGACCTTATGAACAGGTTGGATGAAAAATAACCATTACGGTGGGCCCTAAGAAGGTTTCAACGGTGGCATCTTTATCATCACTGCTTCCTGTGGTGTGTCCCTCTTGAGCCTTGAATCTGCCTCCTTTTATCTCCTAAAATGACCCATTAAAATGGATGGACGGTGTGGATAAAACACATACATCAAGGTGAGCCCCACGGAGCCCCTGCCAGGACCGAGTAGGTCTGGCAAAGGTTTGCCCAAAACCAATTCCTCCATGAGGCAAAAGGAATGCCTATCCCGGCCTAACCATGGGATACAATCACTACAAAAGGAATGCCTATCCTGGCCCAACCAACTTCTATTAGTTTGTTCTGGGTCTTGGGTCAGTGCAGGTTGGGTCAATCAGCCCAGCCCATTAATAACTTATATGGACGGGTCATATTAGGTAGAGTTCAACCCTAGCTGACTAGAGTTGTATAGGAGGCGAGTTAGCTCCGTTTGCTCGCTTGATTTGACTTAGAAAAGTTCAACTCGCTTGGCTCAAAATTAGATTTGGATCGAGTTGAGTTTGTTTTCAGAGCTTGAAGAGAATATCAAGCTCGAGCTTGTCTGAGCTCGACTTGACACAGATTGAACCTCAACTCGAACCAACTCGGATCAAATCAGCCTAGTGACTCGGTTATTTTGATATGAATGTTGCTCACCGAGTATCTGATGAAATGACTCAACGAAGTGTTGGCTATTGGCAATGAAGGAATGGATATGTCAATGGTTTGATTTTGATGTTTAATTTTGACTCTGCTCGCTCAAGTGTTTGATTTTAATGCTGCTTTTCTAGGTGTTTGATGAAATACCCGTAAAATATTGATAATATTTTACATTTCGTGAGAAATTGAAGATGTATTCTACCTGTTTGAGAAAATACCAAACGGGCTTGAACTTGGCATGAATGGGCTTGAGCTCTTGAATGACCGGGGCGGAACTAGCTAAACAGGCCCAAGGACTGAGCGGAGCTGAGTTCAAGCTGGCCAAGCCGAGCCAATGCCAAGCTTGACTCTATATATTCGCCTGATATACAGCTCTAAGCCTGATCTAGTTGAATTTTCTAGGTCGAGACCTATCCACCGCCTGTGTTGATTTGATGTGATCTGACCCATTGTCACATCTGGCCTCGCCTGTTTCCAAAATATCAAATTTTGGGGGCCCAGGAGATGGTGGGAAATGTGCATGGAGATTTTTCCACGTCACCCACCGATGGACGGTGGCCGCTGATGCTAGTGGGGTGTACAGTGTCATGTGTACAAATCAGCACACTTGACCGATGTTCACACAAAAGTAGTTTTGTGGGTAAAAGATGCATGATATGAACTAAAAAGTCATAATAGATTCCACTCCACATTCATACTTGTTTCCTTTAAAGGGAAAATTATATTATGATGAATTTCTAATGAGTTCGGGTCCAATACAAACGTTCCTAGGTTAAGCTTGATGTGTGTGGCCCACCACGACATTTTCGTGACATCAAATCCATTCAGTTTTTGTGTAATCTAATTTTTCTATTAGGCTTGGAAGAACTCATGTGGACCACACCATAAGGAATGGTTGAGATGGGGATGCCTGTCATCTAAACCCTTTTAGATTGTGTGGGACCTATATAGTATTTTGTATGCGCCATCTAATCATTTAAGAAGATGCATCCGACTAGGATGAATGGAAACCTAAAAAATAGGACATTCCAAAAATCAAAGTAGGCACAATGAAACTTAATTTAGAGGTTTTATGTATGATTTTACATAGTGTGGCCCACTTGAATTTTAGATCAACATTTTTTTTTTCTTTTTTTGTGATCCAAGGAGAATAGAATGGGTTCACATGATGGACGACTTGGATGTCACAAGACCGTTACGATTGGCCCCCTGTATTGATTTGCATCAACCTAAAAATGTAGGTTCTGGATCTGGCCTCATCCCCAACATAGGATGAGTTGTTCACTTACAGCTGCTTGCATGATGACTTTGTTAGGTGTCCATCCTTTCTAGCCAACATGTCACCTGTGTGCAGTGAGCTTATGATGGGTCGAGATTCCTTTAGGTTAGGTAGCTGTAAGAGATGGATCTATGCAAAGCATGTTTAAAAGTCGTTTGCGCGGTGGATTAATCAAATCTTGCTATATAAAGACTCATCGAAGCTAGTTTCAACCTAAAGTAGGTCTCACATGTTTAAAAGTTATGCTAATTCATTCATTTGGTGGGCCACACAAGTATTGAGTCAGACAATCGGTTCTCTACTGATTCAATGGTGTGGCCCCCCTGATGATTGAACCTACGTCATTTTTATGCTTGATAATCTTCATGATGGGCTATATTGTTTGGATGGTATGGATGGCTTACACAGGCAGCATCTTGGCAGAAAGATGGACAGTACGACAGGTTATCGTGCAGGCAGTTGTAGGTGTGGAAATTGCATTCATGTACCTAACAACTAAAGACTAATAACTATTAGGAGCTTATGAGAATGTTTTTTAAGTCACAAAGCTTTTCTATTGTGTTTGTTTTTTTTTTTTGCACAGACATTCTAAGATAAGGCCAACCTAAGGCTGAGAATATTGCAAGAATAACATGTATTGGTGGGCCACACGATCACGTGACTTTGTCACCCTTCACTAAGATATGTCAACTCATCATCTGGTATACATGGAGTACGGTTGTGTCCATTGGATGAAACTTTTCTTATTTGACAATCTTGACCATGCAATTGATATACCTATCAGATTGACAGCTAAATGAAAATAGTCGATGGTCCAAGTTGAACTGGTGAATTCAGACGGTTATGATCATTTCATTGGTTGGTTATGGCCCATAATTCGAACGGTCTAGATTGGCATGCATGTGTGCTGTGTGAAACACACAAGGTTGTCCAGTGGGCAATTGTGGACCATGCAATAGGTGGGCCCTACTTTGGATTGATAATTGAAAATTAAGTTACAGAGTCATCGACGACTATATAAAAATGAAACAGACCATCGGTGCATCATTTACTCACGGGCGTCGATCGTGGGTCCCACTAAGATAAGGCCAACCTGAACGGCCCATGAGATGCACGCATGTCACAGTTCGGCGCCTGACGTTTATGAACTTGAAAGTGGAGCCCATGTTCATGACCTTACCGGCCGTTGCAGGTGGCCCAAAAACAAAAATCCTCTAAATGGGAGGATCCTAGCCATCCAATACTTAATGGTCGATTTGTAAGAAAGTGATCAAGGGTTAGGAGATTAAAAATCTATATAATAATTTAAAAAAATAAAATCGACGATCCACGTAAAAGATAAGCATCGTGGCTCACCTGGTAAGTGGGCCGGGCAGATTTTTTCTTGGGTTGATGTCCACAATCTGGTCCACCTTATGCACGGCTCAGATGTCCATTTAAAGGTACGTGGGGTCAACAGACCTAGCTCCTCGTCATCAGGTGGGCCATTCAGCTTCTTTGTTGACCAAGGCGCTGAACTCTTACTTTGTGCACATGGGACGCTAGGCATGTATCATGCGTTGCTCTACATGCATCCGGCATGAACGTGCCCTCATGTGCCCAATTCGTAGAAGTGGTGCACACATGGTTTGGTGATCCAAACCATTGATTCAATTTTCAGATAAACAGGGACATGTATGGATGGCCGAGATCATCTGATCTGGGATTTGTTCATGCATCATCCGATCCTGATCAATGATCTGGGTAAAAACCAACGGACTCAGATTGACCTGGCACATCACGAGGGCACATTATTCACGTCCTGACGCATCAGCACCCTATAATTTTTCAGCAGATCAAGTCCGGTAGGCCACATGTGATTCAGGCCCTCACATGATCTAGGGCAAGCTACCATTGTTTGGTCGTCACTAGGATTACTATACTCTTATGTACAACAACGACCATGTTTTGCATGTTGATGTGATAGAACTGCACAAACGTGTAAGATTAGAAGTGAAATTCAATAATTCAAGTGACTAATGATTCAATCTTAGGAAAAGACCTTATGACGCCACACGCATGCACTCAGAATTTGTACATGTGTTACAAATGCTACTAAATACAAACCGTCCACATCAGCGGCCGCTCTATTCATATGATTGATGTCTTAAATGACCAATTAGTGGTCATTTAATGGACAGTTAAAATGAAAAATTGTAATGGGTCTGATTCAACAACTGTCCATTGGTCAAAGGTTTGGATGGTCTGGCCATTCTAATTTTAGGGTTGTGATCTATCTCAAGTGGGCCCATGAATTGTAGCAAGGGAGTTATTTACAAAAACCCAATTGAATATTTACCATCCTAACATGTGATTAATAGTGTTTTATTTGTTGAATTTGGACTCAGTGAGTTGAATTAGCCCAGCTCGTCTAGTTCTAAGAAATCAAGTTAATGAAACTATCCATAGTTGTGACGGCTGTTTAGATGTTAATACGACAGCCGTTAGACGACGTATTGCCAGTTGAAATGATTTTTCTTTGTTGTTTTCTTACGGTTTAAATTATAGGTTTATTGAATTTTTATAGCTCATGACTTCTTTACCGTTTTGAGTTTTTACTGTTTCGATTTAATGCCAAAACTTGATCCTATTTTAAAACATTTTCAACTGTTTCTATACATGATGAAACGAGGAGATTTTTCACCAGTTACACGAGGTGGCGCCATGCATTCCAACAAGTCTTTCATGTGTTTGTACATAGGTACATAGAAATTGTACACATGGCGTACATTAATCTTAAATAGCAGGACCCACTATATGTTAGGTGGGTTATTTTTAAAATCAAGAAGCCATTTTGAAAAAGAGGGTGCCCAGGCGTGGTCCATGAAAGCGATTGTAATCGTCTTAAACAGACAGAAAATCCAACCCAAACGTCATTTGAATGGCTACAAGGTCTAATGTGAGGTTCGAGCTAATCTACACCAAAATTAAAAGTAATCAATGGTTCTAATTCAGCAAGCAAATGACTAATCAAAGGTTAGGATTGTTCCGGAAATTTTAAGTTTAAACGTTCACAAATCAGCCAGTGAGGAAATTAAATTGGTGTAATTTTCGATTTACAAGCCATTTAAACTGAGATCCATGGATAGATTGATACTAAGTGACATGTGCTCCACATTTGCAATTTTTAGTGTTTCCACGTCAACGATCATTTTCGACCTGAGTATGAATGTACTTCTCAAGCTGGGATTTTTTATTTTTATTTTTTTTCATTTTTTCATAGAATTCTTACTACGATGGATGGAGGTTTAAAACCGCTGTATTGGGTATCAAACAATGGGGTGTCTACTAACAAGCTAACCCAAAAAAAAAAAAAAGTATCATATAATTCATCATATGGATGATTATGAAGAATATGATCAGCAGTTAGGACTGTGATGCATTTATCTTTTATCCATACCGTCCATCTGTTTTCTAGCTCATTTTAAGACAAAGAAAAAAAATGAGGTGGAACCAGAGCTCAAGTGGACCACACCACAGGACAGCAGGGATTGAATGGCTGTCTACCGTTTGAAAACTTTCTGGGGGTACAGAAGTTTTGGATCAATCTGATATTCGTCTTTTCCTGTGTCCTTATGAACAGGTTGGATGGAAAATAAACATGGTACGCCGTAGGTAGGTTTAACAGTGGATGTCGTTATCTCCACTGTTTCCTGTGGTGTTGTCTAATTGAGCTTTGGTTCTGCCTCATTTTTGGGCTCATGCCCTAAAATAAGATGAAACAACGAATTGACGGAATGGATAAAATACAAAGATCATGGTGGGCCCACAGAGTCAGGTCAGCAGGCAATCTGCGTCCCTGTAGTTAAATTCAACCGTTGATATCAGACGGTCTAGATCACATATTTGTATTCTCATACCATGATCCATCCATGATGGGACACACCATTTGGACGGTCTTGATTTGCATGCACGCCGCATACCATGGTTTGAGTGGGGGTTGAATTAGTTTTAGCTCCCAAGCAACATTCATGAACAGTTTAGGGTATTATATTAGTAAGCTTGCACATGCTCCTCCACGTGACAGCGAGGTATGACGGTCAATGGGCCGAACTGGACCAGTGGCCGTCAAGCCCATCCCAGTTTGGGCTGGAAATCTAGCCTGATGGATGGGCCCAGGCCTAAAATTTAAAACCGTTTTATCCCGTGGGCTTGGACTTCATTTAAGAGGCCGTTAGCTCGGCCTTCCTCAGACGGTTTAGGATTTCATTTGTCATATATCATGCATTTTGGAGCCCACTTAAAGATCAGCCCAGATGTTGCACAAAAGTGGATGGTCGGGATCGTGCGATGCATAATCATCATGTACGGCACTAGGGCCCATTTATTTAGTCCTATGATGAGCCCAGGCTAGGGCGGGCCTAGGTAGGGCTGAAAGTTGGGCTGGTTCAACCCAATTGACCTGTGACCGACCTGACATTGGGCTGGGCTTGGGCAGGATGTATCAGGTTCGGTCTTAAGCTTGGGATATACAAACACCAAACTGATAAAACTCAGGTCGGGCCCAAGTTGAGGTCTCGGGTTGCCCAATTTAACCTGAACCCAATCAATATATAAGTTCCTTATAAATTATAATTGAGTGTTGATCGTCTATGTTAAAAGCACATGAAATTCCAATGCCTTTGGGTTTCATTGGCCCACATCATTTCCAATTACTCCATCTAACACGATATACGGAATATCTCTCCTAAGTAGATTGTGTACTACACTACTTGACTTCTAAAGGAGTAGTTGTAATATATTTTAACTTGTTTCTTTAGAAAAGTTAAAACTTCTTTGAGATAAATAACTACATATTTAATTAATAAAATCATGGTACAATAAATACGATGTGTATTAAAAATATAATAGACTAATATAATAATAAAAATATTAGTATATATCCACCTAACCAACCCGTCCGAGCCTGCTTCGGTTGGACTTGGGTTGAGAATTCCCAACCTGAGATTGGCTTAGGTTAAGGTTGAGGTATAGAAACCTTGGGTTGGGTTAGGGTTGAGCACCAACCCGTCCCGGCTTTCAGCCCTAGGCCTAAGTTTTAGCTTGCAGTCCATTGATGACTCCACAAGGATCGCAATCAGTAAGGTTGGCCCGGTGGATACCCGAGAAGATTTAGATACGGGTAGGGTGGGTGTGGTTTCATGTATTAATTTTTATTTGGGCCCGATTGATGAATGGGTCACGTGTGGTTATGCCATGCTTACCCCTATAACCACCCGAGCTGTTGTGTGGGACATATGGTGCATACATGACATTCAACCTTTAAAAAGGTGTTCTCCACCATGATGGGCACCTCGCTAAAAATAGGATTATTAGGTGGGCCACTCCATTGAAAATACTGTATAGTCGCCCAAAAGCTCTCAAGCTTAAGTGGTGGGGTCCATGAGGTATGCGTGTGGCATTGAATTCATCCAATATGTTTGCCCTACCATATGTTGTGGCCGACCTGATGGTCTGATCGACTTAATTTTTGGGGTATTTAACAGTCATGGAAGGAACATCTATTGGACCGGTTGGATGTTGTATACACATCAAGTGGGCCATACAACAAACCGGTTCCACATCTATTGGCTACCACTAAATAGACCAACAATGGTGAAAATCAGCCCAATCCAACGGTCATGGGGCCCCACCACTTGCTAAGTGACCTTATCTCACAAATTACCTCTATTGATTACTACTAATAGACCAACGGTGTTGAAAATGAGCCTAATCCGACGGTCATGGGCCCCAACACGTGCTAAGTGACTTTATCTCACAAATTGAAGTGGTAGGCCCACCTGATGGCTGAATTGAGTTTTTTTTTTTTTTTTTTTTTTTGGGCTCCTATTAACTACAAATTTTCAGCAGTGCAACTTATGGACCACACATGAAACGCATGCAGCTGAAATCAAACCGTCCAGCCATTGGCCCACTTATAATTAGTGGACGGTTAAATTCACAGATAGTCATGGTTATTAAACAAATAAATGTCTATTAATCAGAGGTTTGGATCATCCATTCAACGATCTATTTTTGAGTGGGCCCATGATTTGTAACTAGGCAGTTTTAAAAAATCGGATTAAATTACAATGCTACCCTGCGATTAATAGTGTTTTATTTGTTGAAGTTGGACCGTTGACCTTTTGTTTTAGCCGTCCATTTGACGGACGCGGATTGCGTCCTACCCCCGCCCGTCTCGCTGGGAACGGGCAAGAGATTTGAGTGGCCAACGTGATGTATCGATCTTATCCACACTGTTCATCCATTTTTTTCATATAAGCCCAAAATTGAGGCAGATCCATGGCTTACGTGGCCTACACAATGGGGATTAAACTTTTACGGAAAAGAAAGAATCAATTGCTCCTTCCCTACAGAGATGGAGAGTTGGGTCAACTCCCTAATCAATTAGGCAGATTAATCATGAGTTCCATTTCAGACCTGAGACAGATAACGGAGTGGGGGAGGACTAGGCATAGTGACCTGTAAAGAGAATATCTTTCATTTTCATAGATATCAATATTGGGAAAATAGGAGAGAGAGAGAGAGAGAGAGAGAGAGAGAGAGAGAGAGAGAGAGAGAGAGATTTGCTTACAAAGGGTCCAAGCAAGCTTGCCTCAGGGATAATTCAGGTCGGTTCAATGATTATTATTCTAGAACGATTGCATTATTAATAAACAACCCTAAACACATGTTAGGCAAAGGCCCAATTTGTTAAGGAATCTTGACTTGATTTGGTAAACATTTAAATCATACAAATCCACCTCCAAAACAGTGAAGTGGTTGCAACCATCAAATACTAACAAAAGCCAATGAGGTACACCAAATAATTACTGCACAAAACTCTGCACGATGCATGTATACCATATGATTTGTATCAAATTATTAAAAGAAAGAAAAGTAGCTTAGTCTATATTTTTATGGTATCAAAGCCTATCCACTTATCGTGTGGTGTGAAAACGAGTGAGTCATGTATCTTTATGCGAATTTAGTAATATTTCATGTTTGGACAAAGCACATTAAAATTGACTTTCATTCCGTTTGTGATAAGGTGACCAAACACAATCTTTTAAATACAGTTCCTCTCCACCTAGGATCAGCTAGCTGATATATTGACTAAATATTTCTTCACCGCTCAACTTGCCCAACCACATCACAAACTCACTGTAAGATACTTATCATTAAGGGGTGTTTGGATCTTAAGTTACTTAAAATTAGCTACTTATTTCACAAATAGCTTGTCTTAGTTTTTACTTATTAATAAGATAAGTATGCTTGTAAACAATATATTTATCAGCTTCTCCTCTCTTTCATCTCTCCTATGCCTTTTTAGTAACTTATGAAAAGTAGAAAATAATAAAAAATAATTAAAAAAAAAACTAAAATTATCATGTACTTTTAAGTAAAATAATTACTTATAACTAATCATAAACCAAACTTATTTAAAATAAGTCACTTATCCAAACAGGCCCCAAGTTTGAGGGGGGCATGTTAAGCGCCCATTTGAATGGTAAGTTACTTGAGATAAATTATTCATGCATGCAAGTAACTTATCTTAGTTTCTACTTATTAAGAAGTAGATAGGTATGCTTAGTAAACAACATACTTATTAGCCATTAAGTAAATAAGTATGTTTGGTTTCCAGCATCATTAAGTATTTATACCTCAATTATACTTAGTACCTCCTAACATCCACTCTCCATCATTCAAGTATGCTTGGTCCCCTTATATCCACTCTCGATAATGTGAGAGCCAACCTTTGATGCGGACCATCCAGCGGTGGGACCCGCCCGATTTATGTCTTATCACTATCGTCCATCCGTTTTTTTCCAAATCGTTTCAGGACTTGGGTCCTAAGGCATGGAAGACCACGTGGTAGGCCCAAGGCTTAAAGTGGGCCACACCACTGAAAACCATGGTTATCGAGCATCTCCCGTTGAAACCTAACCTTCCTTAGGCCCAGTATGGCGCGTGCGTTGGAAACATACCGTCCATCCAAATTTATAGCTCACTTCAGGGTCTGGGCCAAGATATGAGGCAGATCCAAAGTTCAAGTGAACTGCAGCTCATAAAACAGTGAGGTATGATCCCCATCCTTTGATTTTCTGTAGGGCCCACCATGCTATTTCTTTGGCACCCAACCTGTGGCTGTGGGGTCTGGGTACAGCCAAAATAAAAACATCAGCTTTTTGCAAAACTCAAGTGGGCCCCATCTCATGTATCAACGGTGGATCATACCACAGAAAATGGTGCTGGGTTTTCCACCGTTGAAACCCTTTTGTGGGGCCCACTGTGATGTCTGTCTATCATCGAACCTGTCCATACGATCACCTGGACCTGGACTTGGGGGAAGGGCCAACAGATGGGGTAGATCCAAAGCTTGATGGACCGCAACACAGAAGCTACGGTTGTTTTCTATCCACCGTTGAAACCCTTCCGTAGGGCCCACCACGCTGTTTTTTTTTTTTTTTTTTCCTTCTTTGTTAAATTTATATTCAGGCCTGTAGGAAGGGAAGACAGAAATGTCAGTTTTATTTAAGCTTAAATGGACCCTACCATAGGCAATCACGGTGATTGACTCCCACCGTTGAATCTCCTTGTGGGCCCCACAGCGATGGTGATGTGCCCTCCCACCTATTTTTATGGTCACACAAACCTGGGAGAAGGGAAAACACAACCACCATCTTGATCCAAAACCGCTGTGGGCCCACCCCAAGATACAGTGCTGATGGAACATCCACCGCAAGAAATAGTGTAGATGGAGCACCCACACCGTTAAATCTTCCTTTGGGGCCCACCATGATGTTTATTTCCATCTAATTGACCGTAAGGTCACTCGTGTTTGGTCGTGGCCCGGCCACAGAAAGGAACCAGATTCAAATTTCAAGTGGGCCACCCCTCCCATGAAACAACAGTGACTAAATGTCTACCGTTGAAACCTTCCTGGGCCCCACCCTACCTTTATTTGCCATCTAACCAGTTGATCGGGTAACACAGACCTTAATGAAGTGAAAATACAAGTATCAGCTTTGTCTACAAGCTCCAGTGGACCCCACTCCAGGGAGCAGTGGTGATTAAAGGCCCACCCAGCCAAACTGTGCCAGGTGTGCGGTTGAAGAGTAATTTATGAATATCCCACCGATGATGGCTTTCGACTTTTCATTAATCCAAAATAAAATAAAATAAAAGTCAAAAACTATTTTTAAAAAATCACTGAAATACTTAAATGATTTTCAACAAATAAGTAATTTCTAAATAATTGTTAATCAAACTTACTTATCCTAAATAAGTAACTTAAACTTTTATCATTAAAAAAAAAAAGAAAAAAAGAAAAAAAAAAGGTTATTTATCTGCATCCAAACGAACATGAAGATATCCTGAATTGATTTAGTCAAAACTAAAATCATGCAAATGCACATCCAAAACAGTAAAGTAGTTGTAACCATCGAATCCTAACAAAGGCCAATGAAGTAGACCAAATAACTACTGTACAAAGCTATATATAATACATGAACTCCATGTGGCTTTGTATCAAATTGTAAAACCTGAATTCCAACCTGTCATGCTCGTGCCTCGAATATATGTGATTTATTCCCAACATGGCCCTATCCCAACTGAAATTGCTTAACCCCAATCCAGTTGAATTTTAAAGGGGGTTTGTGTTTTCCAACCCCAACCTAATTTGAAGACATTGATAACCTGATCTAATCACCAAACTCAGGTCAGGTCAAGACCCGAATCCAAGTCCTAGTCATACTCAAGACCAAACAAGTTGATCCAAGTCATCCAGTTTAAAAGCAGTGACAGTGACCCAATTGAGAAGAATGTAGTTAAATTCAAATGGACGGATGAGATTTGAGCCACACCCTTAACAAGTGAGAGGCCTCCAAACATGTTGAAACCGGTTACAAGCAGATCATTTAGTTTAGGAAAAAACAAAGACAGTGTGAACAGATTTTTTTAAATTTTTTTTACTATAATAGCATTTTATTAAATATATATATAATTTAATTATTTGAATTAGTAAATAGATTTTTTTTAAAAAAAAAACTAAATTATAAATAGAAATACCCGGCACCTTAATAAGAAAACATAACACTACCTTCACTTCTGGACACCAAAACTGTTTTCTAATTGCACAGGTATGTGGGACCCGCCCATTCATACACGTGCGTGAGATCTGATCTTTAATCAGGTGGACAAGAATGCGTGGGTCTTCTAGCGTAAAAATAGGCAATTTCACTCAGCATAGAAAACAATGAGAAACTAAAAGTTTTGATTTGGCCGTCGGAGTACTTAATATATTGTGGCCCACCTGAGGATTGAAAGGGGCTGCTTTGATGGGGTAGAAGGCCTAAGCATGATATATGGGAAGATCAGATCTCAAACACGTGTTTCATATTGGCATACGTGTTTGCCACGCTTGTCAACTGGCGAACTTTGATCTTCTAGCCGTTGATTTTGTTCATCCCCACTATTGCCATCCCTGCAACGGTCAATTAGGGGAGTTGTGTGCGATCTCTATGGATTCGCATGGTGCAATTTAAGATCTACAGATATGTACTAAGAAGATTTATTGATAACCATACTTGGAACATATCAAGCGGTATTATGTATTGCTTAAATGATAAAAAAAAATAATCGTGAGCAAATGGTTATGAGACAGGTGGGGAGACAAGAAGCAAAGGAGTTTTAAGTAGTAAAGTTATGGTAACCTTTGGAATATAGGAATGAACAAGATGAATGGATCAAAGTTATAAATATATTTAAAACAAAAAACAAGTAGGTAGATTTCCTATCATACCAACCCAATCAAACTAAATCTATCTTTTAAATTATCCTTTCAATTTACCAATTCAGTCATGTTCCATAGTGTAAATATCTACCTTTTCATGTCAAGCAAATTACATTTCTTAGTATAATCATTTACTTTTCAACCTGTTATTTACATTCCGTTGTGTAATTTGTAGCATTAAGCAAGTAGTTGATAATCTTTAGCTATTATTTGATTCTAAGCTTGTGCGTTGGATTTAGTTCATCAATTGGAAATGTGTTTTGCAGTTGCTAAGCATCCCTTCTTCCATTTTATTTATCTGGGTTGAAAAAATCATTTTGTACTAAAGTTAAAGGCACAACCCATTATTAGAAGACGAACCCCACCCTCTGAATATGGTTGAACAGGCGATCAATCTCACCAAATCTTAGTTATACACTACATGTCTGCCTATTTCGACACTTGGGTCATTGTTGCTCGGTTTAAATTGGAGCTGTAATTTCAATTATGGCATGGCCACTCATACTTGATGCCGAAAACAACAACCATAGGTTTTTTCAAGCCATGGATATAATGACTTTGGTCATATAATCCAAATGGTTATTTGGAGACATGATATCCAACGACACGGATTGCGCATGAGTAAGTTTGCTGAGTAAACTATGTGGGGGCCACCGTGACACACACACACACACACACACACACACCCAATGTGATGCGTAACTAACATTTACCCCATCAGTAAGATGCACTATTCCAGGGTGGGTATTGGGCTTAAAAATCAAGTCAGTCCATAATTGGCCACACTACATACAAAAGTTGGGAAGGTTACCCTCCCATTAAAACATTCATAATCATTTGTTTAGGCCTACCGAGAAGTGGTTCACGAATTCAGCCCATCCGTTATGTGTGTCCTACTTGGATGACGGGTCAGACTAAGTTTAGACGCATCCAAACTTTAGCTGAGTCCCACCAAGTGTTTTTATACGTTTTATGCATGTCTTCATATGATTTTAGATGGTATGGTTCACCTGAGTTTGAGTTCCGTATACAATTGATTTTTGAGATATCCCATAATTTAAAGGGGACCCATCAAAATGCACAGCGTTGGTGTTTGACACACATCATAGTGGGGCCACACAGCTCAGTACACAATCCGCGTCCGCTGTCCCAAATGTACCGTTAACGTGCTATTCAAATTGACTATCGGGACAGCCGATTAACAGCTTAGTGGGTGTTAACCTAACTGTGTGGGGTCCAACTTGATGCATTTTTTGTATATCCACACCGTCCATCTATTCTTCCATCTTATTTTAGGATGTAATCCCAAATCATAAGAAAATCCAGATCTTCTTGACATTATCAAATGGTTCGATTGCAAATAAACATTACAAAAATCTTACGATGGGCCCTTTGGATTTTTTAATGGTGAGGCACTCAAATACCACTGCTTCTTATGGGGTGGTTCACCTGAGAACTGGATCTGCATAAGTTTTGGTACCCCATCCTAAAATGGGCGGAAAAAAAAGATGTACGGCGTTGATATACAACACATCATCAAGGTAGGCCCTACGGTAGGGGTAACACCTAGTTCGCTCCCGACTATCGGACTTCCTTTTTTTGCCCTTGATCCAAGCCGTCCTTTATTTATGTCCCTCCACACCTTTGATTTAATTGTCCACACGTCTAAAAGCAAAGGACCAGGATGTATTCCAGAATGATCGGGCCCAGTCCGGTCAGACGCGTTCGACATCACAGGGTCTATACTGTCTCTGTGATATTAAGCGAGGAAAAGAAGGCCCACCGTCGATTACAGAATGGTAAGTGGTTGTACCGAGACAGTTTCTACTTGTACAATCTTTTATCTTGTATTGACTTCAGACCGTCCAATTATTGGGCCACACCTTCGATGGTCCGTAGCGATTAAATTGGGCCAGATTCCATTTGGGACGGTTGATGCTCCGTTTGGACGGTTAAGGTTCATACAACGGTCAATATACAACTGAAAAGGGTCGAACATTGTTATTTAGGATCTTCAAATGTAATTATGGCAGTCTATGGTGGGTCATATCAGATCAACGGTCACGATAGTAGCATGGGCCTACATTCTGAAAAATGAAAGCCCACGAATACGTTGCATTCCCAATTCGGCCTTTAAAAATCTAAATGTTGGGACCAGCTCATGGGCTGAATCCGTCTTGAAGAGGGATATAATCGCTGCAATCCAGGCTTTCTAGCCCATTTTGCAGATGGTAGAGATTTGCCTCAGGTATGTATGTATGGTAGGACTCACTCAATCAATCTCCACCACCCAAACCCACACGCGCTCGCAGAGCGTTAGGCCCACACGTGTGTACAAGTCATCCAACCTACATGATGTGAGATCCGAACTACCAATCAGGTGGGTCCCACTACTTAGACTCCCTATCCCAAAAATCAGGCTTGTCCACTCATTGGATGGGCCACAATGTCCCACAGGCTAGGCTCGACCCATCATCATGATATGCACACAAAAGCATTGGAATGAAATTGGGCCTCAGAAAAGGAAGCCCAATGCGCCATTATTATAAGTGCAATTCCATACAAAAGACGGGTCCAGTTATCCAATCCATTCATCTGATGGGCCACACCCAAAACAACATTTATTCATCATGTAACATTTGTTGAATATCCCATCCGTACAAGTGGGCCACACCATGTTGATCACCTGGTCGGCTTCGCTTTGCCTGAGTCACAACTCAATGCTGAGTGGTTTGTCTATCGGAACCGTCCATGTTGTGTGATTGGTCCCAGTCGTCTTGAGTTAGGAGTGAATTGTGTAGGTGAGTCGTGAAATCGGATTGCGTACGAATTACTTAGTACGCTCTCATCGTACCAAGTAAACTCTGTTGGCCCCACCCTGAATGTACGTGGTTTATCCACGCCATCCATCCATTTTCTCAGCTCATTTAAGTGGTTGAGACCAAAATTGAACCATATGCAAAGCTGAAGTCGACCATACCATAGGGAAACAATGGGAATAATGTTTTCCACCGTTGAAACCTTGCTGGCCCCACAGTGATGTTTATTTGTCATCCAACCTGTATATAAGATCACAACAACATGGATGAAAGGGAAAACACAAATATAACCTTGATACAAAACTTCCGTGTCTCTCAATATTTTTCAACGGTAGATTTTCAATTCACATTGTTTCCTATGGTGTGGTCCATTTGAGCTTTATATATGCTTTATTTTTTTGTCTCAGGCTCTAAAATTATCTGATAAAATAGATGGAGTAGATAAAATATATAAATTACAGTGGACTCCACATAATTTACTCAGTACGCTGAGCCTATCGAGTTACTCACTACGCAAATTGCTTTCGTGAGTCGTGGTCTCAACTAGGGGTTCGGTTCGGTCTAGTTATGGGGTGAAACCGGAACCGAACCATTCCTTACGGTTCCAAGATTTTTGGAACTGGAATCGGACCGTTAGCACCCTAGAACCAAACAGGAACCGGACCGTGAAAACCGGATCGGTTCCACGGTTTCTGGGCTTTTTATAATCCAACCCAATTGCATGTTCTATTTTATAATTTAGCCCATGTCCATTCGTGTTGTGATCCACTTGATGAATAATTTAGATATTGTATATGGTGTGAAAAAATACATTTATGAAAATAAGCAAATGGTGCATTGTAAACCATAAATCATAAGTTAAATATACAACTAAAATATATTGTAAACTCACAATTCTAGGTTCGGTTTCATGATTTGGTTCCAAGTTCAGTTCCATGGATCGGATCCACAATTCGAATTCACGGTTCGATTCAGTTCTACATACCCCTAATCCAGAACCAAACTGATTTAAATGGTTCTTTAATTTTTGGAACCGGCACCGGAACCGGAACTGGTGCACTCTAGAATCGGACCAAACCGGACCATTTGTTCGGTTCTGGTCTGGCTCCACGGTTCTACCAGTTCGATGTGCACTGCTAGTGTCAACCCAGTCGACTCGAAAGAACCGTGGGGAACTCATATGAGTCTGCCCCGAATGGTAGAGAGTGGAGAACGGAGATAAGATATAGCTTCATTTGAAGTTTTTAACTTGGCAGGATGATGTGTTGATCAGGACAGTCCATCTGGTGAGCCCCATTACCAGTATTTTCAAATTAACTAGAAAATGCAAAGATCAAGGCACGCCCCAGCCACACGCTCAGTGCACGTGGTACCATAATTGAAAAGATAAAGATAACAATTTTCTAATAATAATTATGTTTTCTGATTTTTTTTAAAATTAAATAATGACATCATCATGACGTCATTGCAAACCGGGTCAATCGGGTTGGACCGGACCGGAACATCCACTGAAACAGGATGACCTCCGAGCATTCCTCCATAGAGAAAAAGACAGACGACATGCATACATTGGATTCTCTTTTTGTTCGAAATTGAAAATTTTACATTTACACCCAAAATTTTTAAGGGATGCACCCGTTTCCGGTGATGTTTCCATTCTTCGCAAAAATGTAATTGCTTAGTGGTCAATTGCACATGCTTCCTTCGAATTATTTTAATGGTGTAGTATTTAAAAACATGATAATCTATAAAAGCTATCTATAGACGTAAAGATATATTATAATCAAGAGTAAAAATTCAAGTACTCCTTTTTGTGGAGATAATAGATGCATTGGGCGATCCGGATCTTCATAGCTTATTTATTTATTGACTCACTTCCGGAGGATGCTCAATTTCACCTAAGGTTTTCACATTTAGGGCGTGTTTGGACGGGCACGCTGCGTTGGAGTAGCCTGTATTAGGCTGGATAGGGTACTCCAATCCTACGTCGTCAGAGCAGCCGCCTGTTTCGACAGGCGGTGGATTCGAGCTTGGAGAGAAAATCTACTGGATTGGGGCGGATTTCGTCGCTGGATTCGAAGGGTTATCGCCCGTACGGCGCAATCCCGCGGGATTCGACGCTGGATTTCTCTATTTTCATGTCGCTTGCCTTCCTCCTTCCCGATGTCAATCCTTTCCGTTGAAATCTCATCTTCGGGGTTTCATGGGCTGAGATTTGGCGGGATAGTCAGGAAGAGATTGTGGCGGGAGATGATGAGGTATGGCGCGAAAATGGGTTTATAAGAAGCCATATCAGGTCGCGATGGCCGTCACCAGTCGAGCCGGCGCTGCCATCGCGAACTGACGGTCTTCTCGGCGGAGGTAGGTCCTCTTCCTCGCTCAAATGCTATGAGTAACCCTCATTTGAATTGCATGTTGGATCTTGGCCTGATCTGTGTTGCGGCTGAGATGTGGGATGAGGTGGTTTTTCATGCTTATCTTGTATGAGGCTTTGTCACAGGCGCTACAGGCCCTCCGATATGGAGTCGGCCTTTGTCGTCCGCTCCGACGGCATTGTTTCACATACCGATTTATACGGGGGTGGATTTTTGTCTTCTACTTTCAAACGTGGTTCCTGTCATGCTTTTCCTGTTATTTTTTTGGATTGAGTCTATGGTATCTTCTGCTTTCATAATGAGATGGTGATCTGGGATCTATGAGATGGTTTTCTGGTATCTGTCTCCTTGAGTTTACCAGGATTATCTCAGATTGTTTGCTGTGTTGGTAGATCAACCGCGGGATTTCTCTGTCGTTGCTATATATGAGATGGATTCTCCGTTGCAGGATTTTACACTTGCACATTATATATCTGCTATTTATAATCATGTTCTGCAGATGAATTTTTCCCATATAAAGTACATTTATATATGAACTATTGATATCTGTTTGATAAGGCAGTTATGAATTTTTATGGCTTCCTTTCTCGGCCAAACAAATGGCTGGAAATCATGATCTGTGGAATTTCTGGGATCACCTTCAGTGTTACAAGGAAATTATTCTGTGAACCCTCTTCTAGTGATGTCTGTTTGGGTTGCATACAGTGTATATTTTTAGACTCTTTGACAAGTCAATTGTGACTATAGTTGAAGCCTCCTCATTTATGTAATTTTCATATCTGGATAGCTAACTCCTTGCAAAATGCGCAATTTTTAGCCATTTTTCGATCTTCTGTATCTGCCATGAAAAATATATATTAGAAGTGTTGACTGTTGGTTTTTATTATTTCCTTTCAATCTTTTCCTTCTCTTCTTTTTACTTAAGTACATATTTATTTTCTTTTTCTAAGTACTGAATTTCCTGATATATACCAGATAGATTTCTGCTACATGTCACATGGAAGTCCCAGGATTACATCAGATGGTTTGTTCTGTTCGTATATCAATTGCATGATTTACGAGTTGTTGCTATATCTCATCTGGATTTGCTGTTGCTGGATTTTTAACTTGGACATCATAATCCTGTTTTGAATAATCAAGTTCTTCTTTCCAATTATACATGTATGATAGTCTCATCAGTATATAAATGAGTCATATGGATTTTCATGGCTTGTTCAGGGAATGGACTGTATGCCTTGTGATCCAGTGGATTGATTTGTTGTGGCTTTTAGAACATGGATTAAATGACAGTTCTATCAATGTATACATGCAAGCTGTTTAATTTGACACTATTCATCTGTTAATGCACTGTTCTCCTTGGATTCTAGTGATGAATTTTTCAAGCTTTAAAAATACATATATACATGATACTTCTATCAATGTATACATGTATACAGATTAATTGTTCTTTATATTTCTCTTCTAAAACCAATGTTGTATTTGGTATTCCTCATGTAGCATTACTGAAATGAGTTGGTTTTAGCTATAATGATTGTGAAATATACATTTTCGATCTTTTGTCTCTGCCATGAAAAATATATGTTAGAAGTCCTTATGTTGGTGTTAGTGTTGACTGTTGGTTTTTGTCATTTCCTTTCATTCTTTTCCTTCCCTTCTTTTGGATTGAGTCTATATGTATCTTCTTCTTCTATGTACTGAATTTCCTGATATATACCAGATAGATTCTGCTACATGTAACATGGAATTCCCAGGATTACATCAGATGGTGTGTTCTGTTCGTATATCAATTGCACGATTTAAGATTTGTTGCTATATCTCATCTGGATTTCCTATTGCAGGATTTTTCACTTGGACATCATATTCCTGTTTTGATTAATTAGGTTCTTCTTTCCAATTGCACATGTATGATAGTCTCATCAGTGTATAGATGAGTCATATGGATTTTGACGGCTTGTTCAGGGAATGGACTGTATGCCTTGTGATCCAGTTGCATGATTTTTTGTGGCTCCTTGTACATGGTATAAATGACAGTTCTATCAATGTATACATGCATGCTGTTTATTTAGACACTATTCATCTGATTATGCACTGTTCTCCTTGGATTCCAGTGATGAATTTTTTTGTCTTTTAAAATACATGTATACATGATACTTCTATCAATGTATACATGTATACAAATTAACAGTTCTTTATATTTCTCTTCTAAAACAAGTGTTGTATTTGGTATTCCTCATGTAACATTACTGAAATGAGATGTTTATGGCGATAACGATTGTGAAATATACATTTTCTATGCACCATGGATAATGACCAAAATGTAGGCAATTGATTGAGTGTTTAAGATAATCTAATCGATGGAATTTCATGCCATATTGAACAAAAAATAGAAACAAGCTGCAATATGGCATGCCAGTTTTTTTGTTTTTTTTTCAAGTAAACTTCAGAATATTTTGGGCTTTCAAGACTGTGCATGTGGTTCGGTTGACCTGGCATCCCTTCACAATTATTTTTATTTTCTGTTTGGATCTATTTTTTAGTTCCTTTTCTCCATTCTTATTGGATGTAAGTGTTTTCATATGCATATACATTTGTGTTTTTTGATATTGTTGGGACGATTTGTCTTTCTTAAGTTGTTCTTTGGTTTGGCATTCCCACATGCTTGATGATTGAAGCATTTCAGATACTTCATGAGTGAATTTTTATAGTCTTTTTAAAATTATTATTTGATATATTTATTTAGATTCTTAAATTTTTATGGCTTTTTTTCTTTCTTCGAAAAGTAACACTACTAGGGATTGAAACTTGGATTACTCACACACACTACATTGTCGCCACCAAGCTCATGTACCGAGCGGGAGACCTTAATTTTTATGGCATCCCATATGTTTCCTGAGAAATTCTTGTTATTGAGACTAACTATGGTGGGTGCTGAGTCTACTAGATTTGAGAGACCAATATCTCTACATCCATGAATATTGTGTTTCCCTTCTGCGTAGATTTTCATGATTTTAACCATCCACATGTTGATTTCACTTGGGAGAATAAAAGGGCAAAAAAAAATAATCTAAAATGATTGTTTTGTTCTTTTGATAATATTTTGCCCACAGATTGCTTTTTCTGCGAAAGAGGTTGATTTTTCAGAAGATAGTTAAATAACACTATTTTGATTACAGATGTTAATCTCCTCCGATTTCACTTAATTTCAATCTTTAATCACACATTTTTCCTTGGGGAGAAGATCACAAGAGCTATCATTGTAACTGGATTCGTTTTGACTGAATTGAGGTTAGAACTAAGATCATGGCGTGTTTGGATGAGGCCCTGCCTAAAATGTGAATTGAAGGATCTCATCATGGCCGGTTATTTTGGAATTTGGGTATTCTTCATTGCATGACAAAGTGCAAGGCAATCCTCCTTCCCAGGGCTTACTTGCAGAATCCAAAATGCCACCACTTGTTTGGGTCTCATTCCAAACATCATTTTGTTTTGGGTATTGCCAAACAGGGCCTTTGACACTTGCATTTGAAAATGTAATGTCCAAACATCACTCTCCCAACTGAAAGACTCTCAATTCGTTGATATTTGAAAATGCTCCAATCTCCATCTATTAATGGCCTTGCAGAAAATCCTATGTAATTTGAATCAGAAAATCCAACTAAAACAGTTGGTCTGCTGCTTCACCTTGGATTTCAAACTAATGAATCCTTTATGCATCTTAGGGACTGTTTGGGAGTGAGGATTCTGAACCTCATGGATTTGAAACCCCTTGGATTTGAAATCCTCCTATTGTGTTTGGCACCCAGGATTCAGAATCCTGTAATCCAAAAGTAGCTATGCATGGTATATTTACAAGGGGTTTGAATGTAATTGCTAAATCAACTTTAATATCTCCAATTAGTGTACTAATGCAATGTTTGACACAATGGTACTTATAAGCCCGTCGAAATATATACTTTGCTCAAAAATGATGAAATTTCAAATCCCATAACTATCTTCTGATTTTCATTAGTGGATTATCTTATGAATTTCGTTAATTGCAGTATGGTTGCTTTTCCTTGAAGTTTAGCTGGTATGGTTTCTCTAATCTCACTTCTATCTGTTATAGCCTGATCTGTTACCTTAAACGCAATGATCTAGTAGTTAATATTGCACACTCCATTCATATGGGAGAAGCCAATGACCTACATGCGAACAATGTATTTGTTGTATATGCAATGGTGTCTGACGGGACTTCCTTATTATAGTCATGTGATGTCTTAACTGAAGGAATATTTCCATTACATGTTGTTCCATTTTTCAGGAAACAGTGTTGAGCACCCCGTTCTTCTTCATTACAGGGACGTTTAGGAGGTACGGTTCTACACTTCTATTCATATCGGAAAACTGACATTTGCAATTTTCACTGCATATTATATCATTTTAATTAAACTCTCTGCCTCCTATTCAGCTGGTTTTTCAGAATTCTGTCGTATAATCTTATTTATTTTAACCCTCGAACCAGATTCTAGACATGGGTCAGGATTTTTAATTGGAATCCATCTCTTCAGAATTTGTCAAAAAATAATGGGTTGGGAAATGTGAGCTTCTTAACATGTAATCATATGTGAACTTATCCCACCATATAAATTATTCAACCTTTTCTCGAAGAGTAGATGGAACGACTTCAGATGTTCCAAATACATTCCGATGCAAGATTGCTTGACTTATAACTACCCATTATTCCCCATAACATGGGAGAAATTCTACCCATTATTGTCAATCTGAGTATACGAACCCGATGGTGTTGGTTATCAGTTGGCGATGGAGAGTGAAGAATCGGGAGAAGATACAGATAGTGTCATGGTTGCAAGGGCGATGATGGCTTGTGTGGCGGCTGTCGGAGAATATTGTCGTGAATACATATTCAAACAGCCCTCTCGTCATGGAGAGGATGAGCGCGCCAGGTTCATCAACTCTATCATTAGGGCCAGTGACCGGGATTGTGTCACACAACTTAGGATGAATCGAGCGACGTTCTTCGATCTATGTACCCAGCTACGCGAGAAGGCCGTGTTGCGTGATACTCGGCGTGTGAGTCTTGAAGAACAGTTAGTAATGTTCCTACATACATTGGGGCACAATGTTCGCAATCGCGTAATTGGTCATAGATTCATTCGATCGGGTGAAACTGTGAGTCGCCACTTTCATAGTGTATTGGATGCAATTGTGTCGCTGTACCCAATTTTCGTAAAACAGGCTAGACCAGCGACTCCATCTGAGATTCAGACAAACACAAATTGGGCTGCTTACTTTCAGGTATTAATTATGGAGGGTCATATTTCCATAAACGTATTTTATACTACCCTTCATTCACACCTTTATCCAATGTATTTAGGATTGCATTGGGGCAATTGATGGTACACACATTCCTGCTCATGTGCCTGCCGGTGACTATGCGAGCTTCCGCAATCGGAAGGGGGTCCTCTCCCAAAACGTACTGGCGGCGTGTTCATTTGATATGAACTTCATTTACATATTGGCTGGTTGGGAGGGTTCTGCTTCGGATGCGAGGGTCTTACACAATGCTCTGAGTCGATCAGATGATCCCTTGCTTGTCCCACATGGTATTTGGTTATCTTTTAAGAGATTGCCAGTCTATTTCATTACGTTGACTTATATTATTTACTCAATGAGACTTTGATTCAAATGTGTAGGAAAATATTATGTTGTCAATGCCGGATATGCACATTCACCCGGTTTTATGGCTCCATACCGGGGCGTTAGATATCACTTACAAGAGTATCGAACCGAGAGAGCGTCTGCCAACATGGAGTTGTTTAATTACCGACACGCACGTTGCGCAATGCAATTGAGCATTATTTTGGTGTTATGAAAGGCAGATTCCCCATCCTAAAGACCGATATGCAGTATGAATTCCACACATAGATCCAAATTGTGATAGCCTGTTGTGTCTTACACAATTTCATACGTACTAGACCAGAATCTCAAGAAGAGATGGACTACGCTGGAGTATCTGCCACTGATGGGGAGAGTAACCCAATGCCTCACGAGGTTTCAACGAACGACGAGCGACAATGGTTACTGCGCGCATCTCAGCGTGAAAAAGATGATTGAAATTGTGTGCGCGATGCTATAGCAAACAAATTGTGGGAAGATGCGCAACAAAATAGTAGGACTAGATAATTTATCGCTATTTGTTACAAATTCTATGACTTGATGTTATTTACTTTCTAAATCATGTTACGTACCTATCAAAGGAATTGCAATCTTCCAATCTCTAAGATGGTAGAGTCATCATATGGAGATAACAGATGATGTTTTTGATAATTGATCTCTTAAAACATGGATCATATTCTTATGATTATGGTTGACTTTATGCAAATCATCATATGTACTTGATATGCAGGTGGTATGCCAGATAGGATGTCTAGTGATCCATCGACACCAATACATTCACCGGGCAAGACACCAGTGGTGCCCACACGATCTTCCCCACGCACGAGGATGGCGAAATCCCTGGCCGAGCCTGCGTCCCGAGCATCAAAAATAAAGTGGACTCCTGATATGGATCAGGTAATGATCGACATATTTTTAGAACAAGTGGCATTGGGACGCAAAGGCGACAACGGTTTCAAACGTGAGGCGTACCAAAGTGCCGCCGACGCCGTTACAAAGCATACCAATGTAGTCCTCAAGTGGCAGAATGTCTCTAACCGACTAAGGTATTACAAAAGGGAGTACATTGCAGTGAAGGATATGCTACCGGCGAGCGGGTTCAGATGGGACAACGAGCGGATGGTGGTGACGGCTCCTGATGAAGTCTGGGAGGAATATATCAAGGTATAAATTTTTCAAAATAAAGTGAAAATATTTGCAATCAGTATACACTTCTTACTGTACTTACTACTCATTAATGTACGGCTGCAGTCTCACCCCCGTGCGGAGAAACTCCGCGGTAAACGGATTGAGAGAATGGATGATCTTGCAACTATCGTTGGTTCCGACCAGGCATCGGGACGTTTTGTCCAAGGCAGTAGGACTATAGCTGCATCAGCATCATCATCTCGTCTTCAACAAGAACTCAATAATGCATGGAGAGAGCTAGATGATGACCTCGATGATACAATTGACTTGTGAGATGATTTTGTCACAGACTTTGCAAGGACCATCCCATTTTCGCCAGACAGTCCTTCGATTGGATAACACGGCTCACGTAGCACTCCCACTCACAAGTCTAATTCCAATGCCACTCAAAGTGGGAGCGCAGGCAGGAAACGATCGAGCCCTACTCGTCCTTGTGAAGTACTCGGGGCCTCTCTAAAAATCGTTGCCGACTCAATGCTTAAATTTGGCCTCGGCAAGTCAGTGAATCGCACTTCTAAAGTACTTGATATACTAGAAGAGGTCCAGGGCTTGACCAACTCAGAGTTCTTTGAGGTTGGTCAGCTCTTGAGTAAGGACAAGGATCTGGCGTCGTTTTTCGTGAGTCTGCGACCTGAGCGTCGCATTGACTGGTTGAAGAAAACACTTCATGACCACTTTGGTGATCGAGGTGTCGGATCCATCTGAGGATTCGCATTTCTGGGTTTATTGTTTTGGCTGTTAGTTATTGTTTTGTAATAACTTTGAATTACATGATTTTCTTGGATGATTTGATAACTTGCTTTAATTTTTGGGACTAACACATGGTAGTATATACGAATATGACAATTATGCTATGGACATGACTTTAATGTAATCAATGATACTTTTATGGTTTCACATGCATCCATTGGTTAGTTTATTTACTTAAGACACTCGAAGACCATACAATCCGCTTGCTTGGAAGGGTACGTATATACGAGTGGTTTTTGTTTTCATTTAGTAAATTTTTTTTCGTACTTTCCGATGCTATTCGATAGGAGAATGTTGCATGTCCACTTAGTTTGGGGATTTTTATTCCAACACACGTATCCCGTGCCAATTACCTCCATCTCATTGCAGATGGGAAAGGACAAATATTACGTCGTCTTGGTGGGGCGTAGGCCTGGCATATACATATCTTGGGACGACGCTCGGGTAGAGGTGGAGGGGTATAGTGGAGCGAGACACCGCGCATTCAAGAACTGGAAAGAGGCAATGGCATATTGGGACGAGCACTTTAGCAAGGCATGTACACCGTCAAGACCTTGCACGGCATCTCATGCGGTTCAGGTCGCTGCATTTTCTAATGATCTTTACATCCGCCATTCTTCGTCACACTCCAGCGGACAAACGATGCCGACGTCACAGGAGTCGACTGCCATGGTATCTAGGGCCGTGTCGACTGATGATATTCCCCCATCACCCCGATCAGATGGAGAGATATTTTGTGCTCTTCTAGTTAGCGTCGTAGTCCTGTTTTTTGCCTTCCTTGTGATTTTTAAATTCTAGCCCTATTTGGATGACTGTCGCTCTTATTGTGTTGCTTGATTCTTTTTCTCTCTTTGTGCCATGGTTCTCAGGTTTTCATACATCGTTATTCTAGGTTGTATATTTTTTGCGATCTATCTCTATCATACCACTGCCACATGATGTGGTCTATGCTTCTTACGTGGACATGATTTCTGCTGATAGTAATGTTGATTGAATTCACTTTTATTTGCCAATTTCATGAGACATACTTCGGTGGGCCCCACACGATTTTATGACCTTGGAAAATACCAATTTGGTCCACACGTACTTCATTATATATTGATATCTGTTATATATCTCCATCTGGGCTTGTATGGCGGTATGAACAGATTTGATCTGAAAGTGGTAAAATAAAAAAACAGTTAGCCATATGTTGAGGTGTTGTGGTTCACCTGAGATATATGTTGCTGATTTTTGGGACAACGGTGTAAGATGTCATGTCAAAGTGGATGAAGGGCATGGATGAAAAAATAAGCTTGATCCAAAACTATTATCGGTTGAAATTGTATTTTAACGGTCAATGCTCTCTCAAAACTGTTTCCTGTAATCTGGTCCATTTAAAATTGGGATATAGGAATATTTGACTTCAGACAATTTTAAAATGATCTGGTAAATTAGATGGACGGCATGGATGAGACATGTACATCATGGTGGGTCCCACGGAGCAGCGACCACAAGCCAAAGGCTGCTGTCAGGGGGTGTACCGAATCCGTTTTCCCGGTAGAAGCAGGTGTTTTTGGCGGGAGATGGTTATAACCGTCCTTTGCATCTGTGTTTGTTGAAGTGCTTGGATGGCTTCCAATCCCACGCCTGTCCAAACGCACACTCACTCAACCCAATCCCATCCAGCGTGCCCGTCCAAACAAGCCATGACTGGGACGCTGGATACACCAATCCGGTGGGATTGCATGTAATCCACTGACAATGCATTGGACGGCGTGCAATCCACCTTAATACAACCTAATCCCATCCAGCATGCCTGTCCAAACACGCCCTTAATGTATTTGATGTGTCAGCTCAAGATAAAACATCAGCTTAAATTTTAAATAAATTAAGAAGTTTAATATGCTGCTCTAAAGAAAACATTGAGGATGAATAGGTCAACTATTATTATAATTTCTCATATTCCATGTGAAAGTGTGGAGTAAGACTTTGTGTGTAATCTTCACATTTCTTCTGTTTATTTACCTTTTCTCGTTCCTTCCACTCAATGTCACCCTTGGCCACTCTTTCCACGCATGCATTGGACGTCCCAACCCTCAATAAATATTATTACTTCGCCATCACCAAAAGCATAATTAGACGTGGCCCACGTGAGGACTGTGAGCTACGATATAGTATACAGTATGACCCTACACACACACACACACACACCCACTGCCCCACTCACTCACCCTAGTAGGATTTCACCACCTATGGATGCTCGAGCCCTTGATGGGCTGGAGCTAGAGTAAGGATCTCCTCTCCAGATAATTACAATGCTCCTACTTACATCATTCTGATTTTTTAATTGATTTGCATGCATTTATTTTAAAATGAAAAATAATTTAATTTGCACGTACACTTTAAAAAGGCAATGATACCATGGACCCGGTTGATCCGTATTAAAGCAGCTGGCCATCAATCAAATGCCACGTGCTATTTTAAAGGTAATTTTTGAAAAAGAAATGTTATGTGATACTCAGGCAGTGTATGATGCTTGATATGCGGGCACCCAAAGTTATGCAAAGTGAAAGCCTCCAAATTAGTGTGTTTCAATGATACGAACATTTCATTAGTGGACACTTGTTTGTTGAAACAGGATCATTAGACATTTTCATTTTTGACCGTTCAATTAAATGTCCAACTACTTGATAGTCAGATAATCAGTTAAGGCTGATGTTTTCATTCATGGTGCATTTAAAATGCATATCATCCATTCCATCATATTCCGCCAGAGTATCAAAGATTTTATCTTGAGAAGATATTTAGAAAAGAGAAATGCTTATAATTAGGGGTGTACATGGAGTCAAACCAAGTCAAGTTGGCCTTAGTTCGACTCGGCTTGGCCACTAGCTGACCTTAGCTCGAACGCGGCTCAGCTTGGTCTTCGAGCTTGACTAGCCAGCTTGGCTTGGTTCGGTCAGTAGCTCGAGCCAGTTCGAGTCGAGTTCACCTATGGAGCACTTTCACAAACACATGGACTACACTTTCAAAATCCTTCAAAATCTCAAGCAGCAATTGTTTTACATTTATTTTATCAACATAAAAATCAAGAAAAAAAAAAGGGTATTTATTTCATATACCTACCTTCCTTGCCACCCGCCACACTTGGTTGAGTTATTTCATCAAACACTTGGTGAGCAACATCAATATCAAAGTAACCGAGTCACCGGACTGGTTCGATTTGAGTTCGATTCTAATTGAGTTCGATCCGAATCGAGTTGTGCTGGGGCTAGCTCGAACTCAGCTTCGAACCGAGTCGAATAGAGCTTTTTTGAGTCGAGTCAAGTGAGCTAACCAAGCTAGCCCCGTTCATGTACACCCCTACTTATAATGAACCTAGTTGCTTTTGTTCACTTGGATACATGTGAACTGTTCATTGAGAATAAACACATCTCATGGGCCACCATTCAAAAATCACACCTATTCGAGATTATCTAATCCATCATTAATTTAGACCCTGTTCTCTGTGGCCATCCTCTTCCCAAGCCATGGATATATGGCTATGAATTGCTAAACAAAAAGTAGTTCTTTGGAATCATAAGCAATCCATGATAGCCTCTAACAAAACTGTTGGTTGGTCCTATTTTGTGTAAATGATCTTGACCATCCATTTTTAAGTGGTTAATGGTGTGATGTTTTCATGTTAGCCCATGAGATATGTACTGGACCTAATGAATGGTCTAGATCAATGGATTGGACCATCTAACTGTCCCATTCCAACTAGGAGCACTAAAAGTTATTGCGCTATGAGAGCACTGGAGCATCTCTCTTCAGAAGAAATCTTTAAAAATTAGTCTGATAAATAAATAAATATAAACACTATTTTTACCAAAAAAAAATACTAATATGATTCTTGAAGTTTCCTAAAAATGTCGACTAATTGATTGAAAGAGACTTTCAGTGAAAAGTCCATCATGACTATTAATTTTACCAAACAATGCCTCCACCTTTTTAAAGTGTGGCTGAGTACTTTTCAGTAATGAAAATGATTAAAATAACCATTTATTACCTTCCTGAAAAAGATGTTAGAGTCCCTGCATTGTGGGGCATGAGGTGTATGTATGGCATCCAACCCATCCAATTGGTGCATCCAACGTTTTTATATCATAGAATCTAAAAATCAAGCAAATCCAACCATCAGGGAGGCCACATCATAGAGAACATTATATACTACAAAAAACACTTTAAATTTATGTGTGGCCCAACTAATGAATAGATTGTCTTGATTATTGGTTTACACGTACATCATGTTGAGGTAAACCTGTTGGACGGGTTGGATGTCATGAAAATGCCACTTTGACCCTTAATAGTTGACTCTACCATTCTTTTTTGAAAAACAATATAAGTGCATGTTAGCCATTTCACTTCCCAGAAAGATAAAAGGGGTAGAGACATAGGTTGGTAAAACTGCTTTCAATAATGGAGTCATGTGGCGTATACATGACTTACCCACACCCTATCATGATAATGGGACCAACAAAAAATCAAGCTGATCTAATCATCAATAAGCCCCAAGTGAATTAGGAGGTTTTTTGGGTGGCAAGTTGTTCTAATGTTATGGCCCATATGATGATTGGATCAGCTTGATTTTTAATTTTTAATTTTTATCGGTACCTACCTCATGGTGAGATGAATGGATTAGATGGGACACCCAATGCGTTGTCACCCCACTTGGTGGATTTGAAAACTATCGAGGTGGGTGGATTCATGAATGTAAGGCCTATAGTGGTGTATGTGTTTTATATCTATGTCGTATATTCATTTTTATAGATTATTTGGATCCTTACTCTTGCTCTGGTGGTAGGCTCTCAGGAGTTTCAACACCCGGTCAAGGGTAGGGGTGTACACGGGTCGGGCCGAGTGGAACTGGGTTCAACCCGGTCCGGCCCGGTCACCAGCCACACCCAGCCTGAACCCGGCCAGGCCCGGTCACCGGGCCAACATGTCTAGCCCGAACCCGGCCCGACAGCAATCGGGCGAGTTTGAGCCGAGTTCGAACCTGAGTTCAGGCCAATTTCTGACACTATATGCCGATTCACCATGATAGTATCCCACTAGTAAAAATTAAACTCATTTGCATCCAAAATAAGATTGAATAGAATATGTGCCAAAATGAATACAACAAAGGTGTGGTACCCTGCAATAGGTGATCAGTTCTATTTGCATCCTGACACAAAGGAATCCTAGGGCTATGATTTTGAAGATAGCTAGTGAAAGTAATGTCTTACCTGTTCTAGTAATAAAAACACTATCTATTCTTTTCTCTGACTTTTTGTCCATCAACTTGCTATAAATGAATGAGGGGAAAATGACTTCTATGTTAGTTTTCCACCATTTTAAAAATTGATAGTGACTTATCCTCTTCATTGTGGCACTGATGTTCAGCTATCCAGATCATCCAAATTGTGAGTTCCATTGCAGATGGACTATATTTCTAAAATAGCACTGATCAATCAATTGTAACCGTTCAATTAATGGCTGACAAATGGGCGGTTGGGAGTAAAGTAGCACTTGGTCCAAATTCAAAAGGAAAAATCAGATTGTTGGTTTATGCTAAACTATTTATATAATTTGAGCTGCTGTACAACTACACCATGTGTACAGTTAAAGAATCTTCCCCATTTTTTAAGTTGTTTATAACTAACATATGGAGTAATAAATACTTTGATACTCTAACAGTGGAATGGATGATAGGCAGGTATAAGAAATCGTACATGTAACACACAAATAATTTGAATTAAGTTCCAATTGATATAAACAAAAAACCAGAGAACATCTTTTTTCATACGACTGTCGCATTACTGAAACCTGTATTGAAATGAAAAATAATCTACGGTCCTAAATCAGCAAAGTAGTGTCGAGTGAGTTCGGGTCGGGCCGAGTTTGGTCGGGTCGAGTCGGGTTTCGGACCGAGTCGGACTGAACTGGGCCCTATCCAAACTCGGCCCGAACTCAGTTTTGGGCTGAGAAAAATGGCCCGTCCCAACCCGAACTCAGTTTTGGGTCGGGCCGAGTAGAGCAAGCTAACCGGGCTAGCCCGGTTCATGTACACCCCTAGTCAAGGGTTTGAGTATCCACGGGTGATGAAATCCCACCACGGCGTGAGTGTGGGTGTGTTATTAAAATAAATTAATAAATAAAAATAAAAAAATTTGACAGATTAGTTTAAGTCATGAGTACAAAAATGAAGCAATATTATAAATCATTAGTAGATCATACTAAATGAAATAGGATATTTGTATTTTCCCTTTATCGAGGTTTATGAGAATTTATTAACAAGTTGGATGGTGAATAAACGGTGGATCCTAGAAGTCTTTAATAGTGAGCGTTCAATGACTGTCGTCACATATGTTGTTATCCCTCTAATAGTTGGATCTACTTCATTTTTAGGCTTATTGACACAGGGATGAACGTGATGAGGATAACTACTCCGAATCCACGGAGCTTCTCTGGACTCCTTACAGAGACTTCTCGAATCCACGAGGAAAGAAAGCAGAAAATAGAAATAAATTCTAATAAATTTGAAATTAATTAATTGATAAATAAAAACGAGTTCACAACCCTTTAAATAGGGGTACCAAGCAATGTGAAAGAAATCAGAATCAAACTACAACTCAAACTCCTAGAATCCGCGACTTACTATAAATAGTAAACTTACTATTTATAGACGGTCGTGATGTCTACTAGTGCGCAAGGTTTTCGGCCAAAAATAGTTAAGTGTCCTATTTGGCTTCACCAAACCGTTCTCCTAATTATTCTAAGCTCTTTTCACGTTGGGCGCAACTCCTAAAGCCCGACGGATGAAGAGTTATAATCAAATTAAAACTTACTATTTATATTAAAACAGGGAAACGACCGTCGATCTAGGGGTTTTTCACAATTCTAGGCTGTGTAACCCGGTGTAGCGGGGTTGGTTGGCCAAAGTAGCTCGTTCTACCCCAAAATCATATATTTTACGTCAGGTAACTCATTCCGGATTGCGAGATACGCCCGATCTAAGGTCCGACGGTCCGGATCACTTCTGTCGTCGACCGGGCCTTTTCTGATCCATCTTGGCCATGAAACTGTCCACGACCCGCTCTACATCACTCATGATCTAAATGAGCGGGCAAAATGGGTAGAGAACATGAATGTAGAACACATACATCAATGAGCCCTACATTAACACATCCAATAACCTATGCTCATTAGAAAGTCACTAGGTTAAGTGTTTCATGTGTTATTATTGACGACGGCGCATAGTCCAATCAAATTCCATTACAACCCAACACCACTAAGCTACAGTGTTGGGGTCACCAAATCTACGTGCAATTGGATGTCAAACATACCCAACGGGGAGCAGATTGCGTGAGACACTGGGCATCTCTCAAGACGGTACATCGGCACCCTTACCATGGGCCTACCTTGGTGTATCTTTTCTATATCACTCTGTCCATCAGGTTTCATGATCCAAAAAATGAAGAAGATACTTATCTCAGGTGTATCATATTATAAAAAACAGTGGTGATTGAACGCCGTACCATTAAAAACCTTTTAGGTAACACCTTAATGTTTCCTTAGTGTTTACTCGCCATCCAATCCATTAATAAAGTCACCGTAAGCCTGGATGAAGGGAAAAACAAATATCATCTTGATCCAAAACTTTTATAGCCCATTAATGGTCAATCACCACTATTTCCAAGACTATAATCCACCTATAATTGGATTTGCTTCCCTTTTTTGAATAATACAGTATAATAACCTTAAATAAATTAATTAATAGGGAGAGAGAGAGAGAGAGAGAGAGAGAGAGAGAGAGATATTTGAACAGGGTGGATACAGAATAGACACATTAAGGCGGGCCCCACCGTCTTAGATGAGGTTGGTGTGTTTTTTTTTAAACAAGGACCAATGCATTTAAGTAATTTCACATCCCGGAAAGTGCCATTTGGGTATTTCACAACAAACGATCAGGTACAACAACAGATGTAGCAGAGGTGTCGATACATCCATTTTTTCCCCTCCCAACATATCACTGGGTACAGAAGAACTCTAGCCACACAATGTTGACCGTTGATATGAAAATTAGGCTAGTACACCCATTGAGTGGGCCACGCCACTACACCAGCTCCATTGATTCTGATATTGTGGTCCTTCTTTGTAAATGCCAGATTTTCATATTGGGTAATCATAATGGTATGGCCCACCTGTTCAGATTGATAGTCTTCAAACGTGATGTTGGGGGCAAAAGATACAGAGTTCGGAGACTCGGACTTAATGCCTCGGGTCGCCAAAGGATGTGTCAGATCCGAGGCATGGTTCACTAAACCGAGACAGAAGTTAAGTCGGTTCGGACGACACATCAGCGATCCGGGCATGCATCGAGCCGATCTTCTTATCAGATCGGCCAGCGCAAGATAAAGCCTCATCCCGAATATCTTGGGATAAGATCCCCGACCCCGAAGCTCACGGGATCGGATGAAGACTGGAGATGGGCACGATCCTGTCTCCGTGATACCAGGAGAGGATCCCGCACATGATATCAGGAGGAGAATCCTCGTACGATTAAATGCTCCAGCAGCTATAAAAGAGGAACCGCCATCGTCTTGTGAGGTAGGAGAAAATTCTTTCTCAATACCCCTCAATACATTTAAACCCAGAATCCAGGCCTGACTTTGGCATCGGAGGGTCCCCTGCTCAAGCCAGGGTCTCCTTTGTCCTCTTTCCGTGCAGGTATACGAAGGTCTAAGAGGACGAACCAGATTTTTGCATCAACAGTTTGGCGCCGTCTGTGGGAACCGTACAAAAAAGCCATCTCATATTTCTATATTGAATTCCATGGTGATGACTAGAAGGACGGTCCCGGAAGAAGATTTAAATGAGATTGCGATTACAGGGCCAGCGGGTCCAGTCGCAGTCCCCGCAGCCCAGAACCCACCTAACAACTGCCAACGAGGAGCGACCAGAACAAGCAATAATCAGCGGGGTCGCAACGATGGGCGGTTGGACCAGGAGGTTTAAGAAATCCGGTCTGATATGAATATGATGAAGCAGATGCTGGAACGAATGTATCAGCAGCAAATGCAGCCACTCCCGCATCCTCAAGGGGAGACAGCGCACGTACCGACTGCGGCGGTTGATCCTCAACCTTCCGCGCCGCAGTCCTTCCGGCCGAGCCAACCCCAAGGCGAATCAGAACCATCTCCAGCGCAGTCGGCCAACGCTTCCCTGCCCCCGACCGATCTTCGACACGAGATAGAGCGAAGAAGGCGCAACTGCCCTTCCATGGAAGGCACGGCAGAGAGCAGTGAACCTTGGAAAGCCGATATTCAAAATTTTAAAAGAGAAGTGCGGGAAGAAATGGCGAAAGAGATGGCGGACATGAAGCATGGCCGGAATATGTATTCGACCAGATCCGAAGCAAAGGCGTCCCCCTTTGTGGACTCGGTAATGAAGGCTCGGTTGCCCGAGAGGTTTCGATTACCTCAAATCACTCCTTTCACCGGCAAGACCGACCCGACGGAGCATATCGAATGCTTCAGAACCTATATGGAGCTCCACGATGCCTCGGATGCAGTAATGTGTCGGGCCTTTTCTCTTACATTGACCGATGTAGCTCGACTGTGGTTCAAACAGTTGAAACCAAAGTCCATCAGCTCATTCGTTGAGCTGAGCGACGCCTTCCTCACCAACTTCATCGGTGGAAAAAAGAAATTGAAGCCCCCTGCACATCTGAACAACATAGTTCAAAAGCAGGGAGAGCTATTGAAAGATTATATCAAGCGTTTCAATTTCGAATCCCTTCAGGTTCAAAAACATTCAGAAGAAACGGCTCTCAATGCGCTCATGCAAGGAGTTAGAGATAAGCCATTCCTGGCATCTCTAGACAAAACTCCGCCCGATACTCTGGCAGAATTTATGGCACGGTCGGACAAGTATGCAAACGCCGAAGAAACGCGAATTCTGCATGAAACTAAAACTTTGGTCAAAGAGTCGACCAAAAAGGAAGCCGACTAGGCCGGAGGAAGGAAACGCAAGGATGATCAAGCGCATGATGAGCGAAGGTCAGGCAAACGACCAGATCGAAGATTTTCCACATATACCCCCCTGAACAAGACTCAGGAACAGGTATTAATGGAAATCAAAAGCGAAGGCTTTGTCAACTGGCCCAATAAGCTTAGGAGTAATCCTAATCGGCGGGACAAGGATAAATACTGCCATTATCACCGTGATCACGGGCATAACACAAGTGATTGCCGTCACCTAAAGGAAGAGATCGAACGACTCATAAAGGACGGCCGACTCAAAGAACATGTGGTTAAAGCTGGGGTAGCTGAGGGACGTCCGACCGAGAGTCAGCCTATGGAAGAAATCCGGACAACTATCGGCGGTCCGCGAGGTGGGGGCGACTCAAACAATGCTCGAAGGAATCATGCGAGAAAACTTAGTCAGCCTAAGTCTGAGCTTATGATTATAGATCGGCCACCAAAGGAGAAGAAAAGGGAAAGATATTGCATTTCGTTCACAGAGGAAGATGCCCGAGGTATCTATCACCCCCACGATGACGCATTGATTGTCACCCTGACTATCGCTAACCGAAAAGTGTTCCGGATACTCGTCGATACGGGGTCATCTGCAGACGTGTTGTTTACTCAGGCATTCGACAAAATGGGGATCGAACGATCCATGTTACGCCCAGTTTGGACCCCGTTGATCGGTTTTTCCGGAGGACAAGTACTGCCCGAAGGGATTGTCTCGTTACCACTCACTGCTGGTAGTGCCCCACATCAGACGACGATGATGGTTGAATTCTTGGTCATCGATCAACCCTCAGTATACAACGCAATACTCGGCCGACCTTCATTGAGTCTCCTCCAGGCCGTGGTATCCACATACCATCTTTCACTGAAATTCCCGACTGAGTCGGGAGTAGGAATTGTCAAAGGAGACCAGCAAGATGCGAGGCGTTATTACATGATGGCTGTAAAGGGAACCTCCGACAAAAGTCCGATCAACATATCAACGATCGAATCATTGGACCCTCGGGGCGAGAGTCATGAACGAGGGCAGCCGGTCGAAGATCTTATCTCAGTCCCCTTGGTCGAAACAGATGGATCCAAGACGGTACGAATTGGCTCGTCTTTACAAGCCCCCTTGAAAGAAAAGCTGATAGCCCTGCTCCGTAGGTACGCCGACGTATTTGCCTGGTGTCATGAAGATATGTCCGAGATTGACCCCTCTGTGATGACTCACCGACTCAACATCGATCCGTCATATCGACCGATCCGACAGAAGCGACGACCGCTCGGCCCTGAACGATACGCCATCATTGAAGAAGAAGTCAACAAACTCCTCCAGGCTAATTTCATAGAAGAAATACACTATCCAGAATGGGTCGCGAATGTCGTGCTTATAAAGAAATCCAACGGGAAGTGGCGAGTCTGTATTGACTATACTGACTTAAATAAAGCCTGCCCGAAGGATAGCTTTCCGCTTCCGAGGATAGACCAGCTAGTAGATAGCCGGACATGAGCTCCTTAGCTTCATGGATGCATATTCAGGGTATAATCAAATTGCAATGCATCAAACAGATAAATAAAAAACTACCTTTGTCACCGACAAAGGCCTTTATTGTTACCGAGTGATGCCATTTGGTCTGAAGAATGCCGGCACAACTTATCAAAGATTAGTTAACAAAATCTTTGCTCGGCTTATAGGCCGAACCATGGAAGTATACATTGACGACATGCTCGTCAAAAGTATACACGCGGCAGATCATGTGAATGATTTGGAAGAAACGTTTCTCATCCTATGGAAGTTTCGAATGAAGCTGAATCCGAGTAAATGTGCCTTTGGGGTGGGCTCTGGAAAGTTCCTCGGTTTCTTGGTTAGTCAGCGAGGAATAGAGGCAAACCCTGAGAAGATAAAGGCTTTGATCGATATGGAATCCCCTAAAACCATTAAGGACATCCAAAGGTTGACTGGACGAGTCGCAGCACTTAATCAGTTCCTGTCCAGAGCCACGGATAAATGTCTCCCTTTCTTCAAACAGTTGAAAGGAAGACAAACAATGGGTTGGACGGAAGAATGCGAAGCGGCATTCCAACAATTAAAATCATATCTCGGTTCTCCACCTCTTTTATCAAAACCCGAATCAGGGGAGTCCCTGCTTTAGCTGTATCCGAGGCGGCGGTTAGCTCGGCTTTGATACGAGAATCAGAAGGAAAGCAACTGCCGGTTTGTCAGCAAAGCGTTACTGCCTGCAGAAACGAGATACCCAAGCTTGAAAAAAGTGGCCTTGGCTTTAATAACTTCCTCTCGCCGACTCAGGCCGTATTTCCATGCCCATACCATCATCGTGATGACCGATCTTCCGCTTCGCCAGGTATTGCAGAAACCAGAAGCTTCCGGCCGACTCACGAAGTGGGCTATTGAACTGAGTGAGTTTGACATTCAATACAGACCGAAGGTAGCAATCAAAGGGCAAGCAGTAACTGATTTTATTACCGAGGGAACACCACCAACCGAACTCCCGGTCAACGATATGCCAAAGGATGTTGCAGTTCCAACAACAACCGCTCCCCCGACCCTACCCTGCCCTATTCCCTGGAAACTATTTGTCGACGGTTCTTCCAACTCGAAGGCAAGTGGGGCTGGGGTTGTGCTGGAAACCCCCGATCATACCTATATACAGTATGCCTTACGACTTGGATTCCAAGCGTCGAACAATACAGCAGAATATGAAGCATTGTTACTCGGCCTCCGACTCGCCGCTAGCATGGGAGTCACACACCTAAGTGTTTTCAGCGATTCTCAGTTGGTTGTTAATCAAGTTACCGGTGTATACCAGACACGGAAAGACCAATTAAGAGCATACATGGAGAAAGCAAAAGAACTTATCAATGGATTTCAACTCTGTCGTGTCACTCGGATCCCTCGTACAGAAAACGGCAAAGCAGATTTATTAGCAAAGCTCGCCTCCGCCGATGAAGATGATATACCCAGGTCTGTCCCGGTCGAATACGTCGATAAGCCGAGTATAAATGAACCAATTAGCGAGGCCGTCAATACAATCGACTCGGAACCATCCTGGATCGATCCAATCCGCCAATACCTTGACAAGGGAAAGCTGCCTGAAGATCGTGCCGAGGCTCGACGAGTTAAGACCCGAGCCTCCCGTTACACCATACTCAACGGAACCCTCTATAAGAAAGGTTACTACGCTCCGTTGCTGCGGTGCCTCAAACCCAGTGAGGCGAACTATGTATTACGTGAAATCCATGAAGGAATCTGCGGAAACCACTCTGGAGGGCGATCTCTCGCCCACAAGGTCCTACGACAGGGATATTACTGGCCCACTATCCAACACGATGCTCGCAAGTTCGTCCAAAAATGCGACAAATGTCAACGGTTCGTGGCAATTCCGAGGCAAGCCCCCGAGGCACTGACGCCGATGACTGGTCCCTGGCCCTTCGCACAGTGGGGTGTCGACATCATAGGTCCACTCCCTATGGGAAAAGGTCAAACCAAGTTTGCTGTGGTAGCAGTGGATTATTTCACGAAGTGGGCCGAGGCAGAGCCATTAGCTAAAATAACCGAGCAGAAGATCACCGAGTTTGTATGGAAAAATATTATCTGCCGATTCGAAGTACCCCGTGCCATTATTACAGACAATGGAAGGCAATTTGATAATAGGAGCTTTCGCGAGATGTGCGACAACCTCGGAATCAGAAACGTCTATTCTTCACCTCATCATCCTCAAACTAACGGACAAGTTGAGGCGGTTAACAAGATTATCAAGCAACATCTTCGGACCAAGCTTGACCGGGCTAAAAGAGCATGGGCCGAAGAGCTCCCAAAAATTCTTTGGGCTTACCGAACTACAGCTCGAACCGCCACAGGAGAAACTCCCTTTTCACTCGCGTATGGCTCGGATGCCGTCACTCCCGTTGAAATCGGATTACCTTCGGCTCGAATCACTTCGTTCAATGCGGAAGAAAATGAAGAACTCCTTACACTCGGGCTCGACCTTCTGGACGAACAAAGGGAAGTGGCGCGGCTGCGCACGGAGGCACGGCAACGACAAGTGGCTCGGTTCTACAATACCCGAGTTAAGATCAAGAGGTTTCGAATGGGAGATATGGTTCTCCGAAAAGTATTTTCCAATACCAAGGAATTTGGATCGGGTACGTTGGGACCCAATTGGGAAGGACCCTATATCGTCTCGGGCACCATCCGACCAGGAACATATCGGCTAGAAGATCTAAACGGACAATCATTGCCTCATCCTTGGAACGCTGAGCACCTCAAGATTTACTATCCTTAGCTCGGTACTCGATGTTTAAAGACTCTGAACTAAGAAAGATTAAAACCAAGTCAAATGAATAAAACTAAGCGTTTTCTTTCATTCATCAACCACATGCGAGTACAACATGTGAATACATCGATTTAAAAAAAAAAAAAAACACAAGGGGCCCTGGTTACTGTCCTCCGGTAGGAACGGTACCCGAAGCATTCTCGCATGTACCGACCTCATCCCCAGCAGTGACTTCAGCAGCGGCGTCCGGATTCTCGGATTCCGAGGCTCCTCCACCCTCGATTTCTGAGAGATCAAGGTCAGGAAAAGATTTCTTTATGTCTTTGACACATTCCAGAAATTCGCTTTGGAACAAGCAATCCCTCTCATCCTCGAACTCCGCTGACTCAAGGAAAGCTTGGACGGCTTGGTCCCTAGCCTTCTCAACCTCCCGAGTCTTCTCGTTGGCCTGCTAAATATGCCACGCCGCCTCAAGCTTAGCCTGAGCCAAGTCATCTGCACAAGAAGCATGGACTGCGAGAACTCGTCGGTTCTCTTCTTCAGCTCTGGAAAGGAGAGCCAATACCCGAGTAACCTCAGCTTGCGCTTCATCAAGGGCTCTCCTGGAGAAAGCCGCCTCTGCTTTTGCGTCTTCGGTAGCTTTCCGAGCAAGGGCCGCCTCGCCTATCAGAACGCCGACCCAAGTTTCGGCATCCTCGCGTCACCCTTCGGCTTCCGACAGAAGAGTCTGTAGCCGATGAGTCGAAGATAACTCTTTCTGGCCTTAACCAAGCAGGGAGCGAGTTCAAAAAGCACCCTTGCTGCATGGCCGATAGTTTGCGATGAAGGAGCGTTGTAGAGACTGATGAACTCTCTTTCGCTCCCATGGGCTAAGGCCCAGGGAACCATCCCCGACACCACCTTCTGTAGGACGGACGGCCCTTCTTGGTTCGTTTCCTCCCCTCTGGAGGATGCAGTCCTCGTCTCTTCTTCCTCTCTGGAAGACGCAGCCCTAGTCTCTTCCTCCTGTCTCGGAACATCCGTCGCAACGTGTCCCGAGTCGGGTGCAGCCTGAGGTTTCGAGGCTGCGGCCACCGTCACTTCCACCCTTTCTTCCGGGTCAGAAATTACGACGACAGTAGGGGCAGAAGAACTCGCAGGCTCCTTCTCCTTCTGCACCACTCTTTGTCTCTTCGACGGCCGAGGCTCCGACAGAAGAACTGATCGCGGAGGAGCCTTTAACTTCGAAACCGCCCTAAGAGGAGGACGAGCTCCAGTCATTTCCGAGGGGGCCGATTCGAGAACAATCCTGAGATGGGGTCGAGCTTCGGGCAAATCTAAAAATAAAAAAAAAACGAAGTAAGTCAGGAAAAATTCAGAAGATACATGAAGATATATTTTCATTTACCTGTGACGGCCGAGTCTAGACCTGCGAGATGAAGACGCTCCGGCTGTAAGAGCATCTTCCAGGACCTATCTGCCGGATCCAACGTCCTCAACTCTTTGATCCGAGCTGAAGCACTGGAGCCGAACTTCTGCCGCTTCTTCGGAATATCTGCCAGACACAAGCCCGTCAGACTCAGAATATTATAAAAATAAAGAAGGGCAAGAGAGAAGACCCAAGTCACCTGCTCTCTGGAACGCTCGAGGAACATGAGCCTCGCACGACCCGGACTCAGCCGTCTCCCAGCGACTGCAGGCCCAAAACCAACGTTCTCTCCAATGTTTGTTGGAAGTGGGAGGGTCAGTTATTAGGGAGCCGCCTCCGCCCCGCCAAGCAGCGAAGACATAAAAGCCGGGGTAGTTCGGGTTCACGCGCACTTGGTATAAGTGGAGAAATTCGTCGACTGTTAGCGGTGACTGTTCCATCTCAGCCCACAACACCGCACACCCGAATAAGTTCCTCCACTCATTCGGAACTATTTGCCCTGGGGCAATCTGAATACGAGATAAAACTCCCCGGACAATGGCCTGAAGGGGCAGACGCAAGCCGCATTGCATCGAGACTTGGTAGATCGCGACCGCCCCACCAGGAGGATGATCCGGCAAGTCATTACGACGGGGGAGATAAGTGATAACCGATTCGGGAATGTGATACCTGATTCGGATTCTGTCTAAATCCGCCTCAGTTAAAACTGAAGGAACCGGGCCGCTTAGATCATCCCCCGATCCTTCTCCTTCAGACTCGGCGTGTGCCGACTTATCAACAGGAACCGGCCCAGAGGTTCCCTCGGCAATCAGTATTTCCTCTTCCTCCTCCTCTTCTTCCTCCATGTCCCTTGGAAAATTAGGCTTTCCCAGGCGGGTTATTAAAGACGACCCACCACGAGAAGGATCAACGGAAGCAGGGCGCTCTGCCGGAGCTTCAGTGACCCTCTCAGAAAGAAAAGCAGCGTTCGCATCAACTGCTATCTCTGTCAGTAAGGAAGGCGATTCTGCAACGTTTTTGAAACGTTGCGCTTCGCCTTCATCTCCGGAAACTCCCTCCTGGGGACTTCGAGAACCTGTAGCTGCCATTATCACTAAATAAAGAGGAAGTGGAGACTCACCGGAGGGAGGAAGGAAAACGAAAATGGCGAAAGGAGCCGCTGACAGTTAAGAAAGAGGAAAGGAAGAAGACGAAAGACCGAAAAAGCTCCAAAGGAAATGCAAAGCGGGAATGGCAGTAGAAGTTCGAAATGCGGGACTCCCACCGTTTTATAAGATTGCCATGTGGCGGAAGCAATTAATGGGAAAATGATTCGACGCCTGCATCGAGTCCCCCACTCGACACGTGGCGCACGTCGACTGACGACAATAATGCCCTTGCTACGTGTCCAACCCTCATTGGCGGGGCGAGCGATTTGACGGCTATCGGCGCATGCGATGTCAGAAACTGAACCGTCTCCCGTCAAAGGCGACACAGAATGCATTAAATGACTACTTATTATCTCGGACTAAGTTATGAACCGACTCAAAACTCGCTACTCCTAAGTGTCATATGAAACACACGGAGTAAGGGGGCTTACTGTTGGGGGCAAAAGATACAGAGTTCGGAGACTCGGACTTAATGCCTCGGGTCGCCAAAGGATGTGTCAGATCCGAGGCATGGTTCACTAAACCGAGACAGAAGTTAAGTCGGTTCGGACGACACATCAGCGATCCGGGCATGCATCGGGCCGATCTTCTTATCAGATCGGCCAGCGCAAGATAAAGCCTCATCCCGAATATCTTGGGATAAGATCCCCGACCCCGAAGCTCACGGGATCGGATGAAGACTGGAGATGGGCACGATCCTGTCTCCGTGATACCAGGAGAGGATCCCGCACACGATATCAGGAGGAGAATCCTCGTACGATTAAATGCTCCAGCAGCTATAAAAGAGGAACCTCCATCGTCTTGTGAGGTAGGAGAAAATTCTTTCTCAATACCCCTCAATACATTTAGACCCAGAATCCAGGCCTAACTTTGGCATCGGAGGGTCCCCTGCTCAAGCCAGGGTCTCCTTTGTCCTCTTTCCGTGCAGGTATACGAAAGTCTAAGAGGACGAACCAGATTTTTGCATCAACACGTGACATGTCGGTTGGTTCTCTACAAACGATGTACCAAGCATTTATTTTTTAAAACCACGGAGAGTGACGATGATAAGAACGTTCAGAGAACTTATTTAGAAAATGCAAACAGGTAGTTTGCCATCAATTCAAATTAAATTGTTCAAATTATGGGTCTTAATTTTTGTGTATTTAGAATTTAATGCTTTTTAATTCTACTGTAGGATTATTGGACATTATTTGACTGTTGAAGACAAAAAAAAAAAAACAATGGTCCTATTTCAACAAACTGGTATTCATGAATCAGAGATTATGATTATCTAGCTAATCTTGTTATTAGAATTTGACTTAGGGATTGAGGGGTCTACAATTTAGTTGATTTGATTTGAGTTAATGTGTTTCAAGTGTACAATTTCTAAGTGAGTAGCATGAGCCATACTATCCATTGCTGTTTTTAACATGAAATTGCTCCCCATAACACAAGGCAACGTCCGAGGACTAGATAATGCGTTCAGCACTACTGGAATTGAACACATGGTCCAGCGCGTCATTGAAAATGTATTGCTTGTGTTGGTATTTAATTCGAACACGCAACCATACATGCAATGAATGACCTGATTTTATTAATGTGTATGCGAGTATATATGTGCTGGGCATACGCCGGGTTCAGATTTGACTCGAATCAAACCAAATACATTGTGAGCCTGTGCATGTGCTAAAATAGTCAGATTAGGATAAGTTTGTGAAGATTGCATTAACTACTTAGCTACCGATTGACAAGGATATCAGGTGATTTATGAAGGAAAGTGTTAGTCCTTCGGATGATTTTTTTTTTCCTTTTCTTTTCTTTTCTTTTCCTTTTCCTTTTTTTTTAAATTTTTTTTTATTTTTATATATACCTTAAAAACAATCACTTTTATAACAACAATGATAGCTTGACCGCGTTTGTTTATTAAAATAAATAAATGCATGAATAGTAATACATGAATTTAAAGGACAAATGCTGATTTTATTAATATGAATGTACATGTAGTGCAATCGACATATAAAAGTAAATAAAGTGGGAAAAGTTGTCAATGGCAGTTCCAGCAGACAAGATAGTCATGGACTAGATGATTTTCTAGACTATCATGTTCATGAGTTGTGATGGGAATTCATCGGAGATGCATAATGGAACATAATTTTCTGCGAATTCGAAAACAAAATCTTACCAGTGTCCATTGATCCACGTTAGGATATTGACGAAGTTAGGATACCGACGTTATATCACGAGTCCTCATCCTGATCACGTGGCTCGTTGCCGCACGTAGTGACTCCTTACCAGTGTCCATTGATCCAAATTTAGGTATCACTCGTTTATATCATAAATCAGTAATTTCAAAGATATGGTATGATACCTAAATATATGAGGATTAACCTGGTATGGATCGTCACCCAAACCAAGTATGATCACTCATTTCTGAGGTGCAGGCTTGTCACATATAATGAAAAAAATGCATAAAGGAAAGTGGCTCGTCACCCAATTCCATTCACGCTCGGGTAGTTCGAACGGTGCTCTAGCACGCAAACATTGGCCAGATAATTTGACGGGGACCGTTCGAACAATGGTCTATCACCTCTATTAGTGCTCACTGGTCGCTATGGGGAGGCTTGTCACCCCAGCATAGGCCGACAGTTTGGACACAGTGTCCCATACCATCATGCCCAGCTCATGAGTCTGAGTTGTTCACTGGTCACTATATGGAGGCTCGTCACCCCAGTGTACGCCGACAGCTCGGATACGGTGTCCTATACCACCATGCCCGGCTCATGACTCTTAGTGGGATTGTATCGCACTAATGGTTATGAATGCACTATCTATTGAGGACTTGGTATCCTAGATTCATTTTAGACGTGTCATACATTGTGAACATACATGATTAGTCGGCTAGTGGACTAATTTAATTAACATGGGAGAACCCCGACGCAACCGGCATTGGGTGCAAGCAGCCCGTGTAATCCATCTACTGTCGGTCGTCCGTGTTCAACCCGATTCGATCAAACAAGCTTAGGGTGGTCGCCTTAACTTGGGCCACACCTTTAATTTGGGCGGTTAGCCAACTGACCCAATATCATAGAAATCCTAAGTATCACTATGGACTAAACATTACATCACATAATTATAACATGGGTTCTACTACACAACCACTCAAGCATTTCATCGAACATATAAGCATCAATAGAAGCAACACACTTACTTAGGCATTTTATCGAACATGTAAGCATCAATGGAACAATACATATACTTAGGCATTTCATCAAACATGTAAGCATCAACAAAATAACACATTCAGTTGGGCATTCAATCAAGCATATGAACATCCATAAAACAACACATTCAATCACTTAGACCTTTTATCAAACACGTAAGCATCTATAAGCAACCAATAACATATATTATAGAAAAAATCAAAATGTCAACATATTAGCATGCACAAATTCATATACAAGCATTTAATCATTAACTAAGACCCTCAAGGGTCGATAAACGATAACTTAGAGATAATGGTCCGCACCTTTACAATGATTTGTTTGACTCAAAGTACTCATAGGATTAGGGTTATAAAGAAAATCCACCAAAGCTTAAACAATCACATAAACCATTGTAAATACTAGAAAATCTAAACCAAAAGACTATATTAGAGAGTAGATTCTATTTCTTACCTCCAATCGCCGTCAAGAGAACTCCATAAAGGATATAAGAGTGGTAATGTGGCTATAGAAAGGGATGAGAGAGTGAATGTGCATAAACCCTCACTCTTCCAAGCTTCCTCTCTTTCTCTCTCTCTTTCTTTCTCCTCTTTCTCTTCACCCTCACCCAAGATAGGGTATAAAATTCGTATGGAAGAAGGGTGTGCCCAAATGAGGCCCTTATATAGTGCTAGATTTGGTATAAATGGCCTCAAGGGCTAAGTTTTTGTTATACTAACTCTATGGGAGGGTTTTTCTAACCTCTAGGGCCCATTATGGGATATACACCATATGATAGTTAGCCTTAATGATGATCTACGTATGGATATATCAGCCCGTCATTTGGATGCGATGATCGACGGGTATGATCAGAAGTCTATTCAACGGTCACCGATGGTTGATCGGGGCCGCGGCTATACGAATATATGTGGAAAAAAATCTTTATTTTATATGTGAAGTTTGGTTGTCAACCAGTGGTCTGAAATCCTCAACTTTGTGTAAGAGTAGATGACCCAATTCACTTAAGTTTCAGTTTCTTCCTTTAGGGTATTTCACTTCTCATACACTCGTCCCTCGGCTCAAGTTAAGCGGTTCTAGACACTACTCAGGTCCGACTCCCGCGATGGACGTCAAGCCCAGTAAGACAGACATTATTCTATAGTTTTGGAACTAGTGACCCACTAACGAGCGGTTTAGAGCTCGTTTGGATAATCAAGGCATTTCTGAAATGAATCAGGTAGCAAGATTTCTTGTGCGTGATGATTAGGGTTTGGATTAACTATATTCATAATGTGGGCTATTCGTAATTAGTGGAAATGATGATTCGGTCTTAATAACCCTAAACTGTTGGTTTTTAGGCTAAAGGAGTAACTGGATTAATTTGGTTTGTTAATTAAGATCTGACCCCTACTCGTTTCGACTTTGGGTAGATCTTTATTTATTTACAGTTGTCTCGATTAGTCAGTGATAGGTCAGTTAGATTTGGACCCTACGTGAGTAAATTATGTTGTTAAACTCAATTTTTATGTGATCGGCTGGATTCGTTGGCTTCCTATAGTTGATTAATCAGATTGGTGTGGTTCTTTATTGGGACCACTCATGAATAGGCTAACATTAAGTGTTAATGGTCAGTAAGTGACAATATAAGTTAATTAGAATGAAAATTTTAATGGTTTTTGAAAATCCAAAATAACGAAAATCCAGAACGTTACACTTCTTGATATATCCTAGTATCGAAAAGATCTAGTTAGCTTAAAAAAAAAATTTGATAAGTGCGAAGGAATTCAACAACCATCAATAAGAATAGACCACACATAGATGGAAAAGATGTAGAAGGAGGGTGGAGATCTCCTTCCTCTACTCTTTCTCCACACTCTCTTCTCTCTTCATTCTCTAATTCACGCGCTCAAGGGGAAGATGTGTCTAGGGCTTCTAGTGTCCTTTCCTTTGGAATATGAACTAAAATATAGAGAGGAGGTTAGTGTTTCAAGAAAATTTAGTATGGTATTTTGCTACCATCTGCATAATTTTGTAATCTACTGTAAGGGAAGTGCATTGATCCATCTCATCTATGCATATACTCATTATCTAATCCCTACACTACCAAGACTATCAACTAATGATTATATCACATGCCATTAAAAAATGAACCATCAAATCCGGACTATTAGGTTATGATCAAGTGTAATCAATATAGTTTTAACGGTTAAAACAAAACTTTAATGATCGATTAAAACCTTGGAAAAGTCTATTAAAATACTCAAAGTGTTAGGCCCATTCGAAAAACCACTTAATAAGTTTTTAATTTATATAAATCAAAGTTATCTAGGACTTCTAGTGTCCTCTCCACTAAGATATGATATAATATATAAGGAGGATGCTAGTGTTTCAAGGAAATCCTATTATGGTACTCTACCACCTTATGCATAATTTTGTAACCTACCGTGAGGGAAGTGTGTCGATCTACCTTATATATCCATATACTCATGATCTAATCCCTACACTACCATGATTATCAACTAATCATTATATCACATGCCAATCAGACCATTAGATTTGGGCTATCAGGTTATCATCAAGTGCGATCAATGCAATTTTAATGGTTAAAAACATTTTAAAATTCTATTAAAATATTTAAAGTATTGGACGTAATGAAAAACCCCTTGATGAGTCCCTAGTCTATCTAATCAAAGACATAAACATGTTTCTAGGTAAACTAGTGGATCTCTTATTAGACTGTGCAAGAATTAACGGCTCTTGATAGATGTACCCAACTACGTCCACTTTATTAGCACTTGCTTGGACCTCGCAGAAAAAGTCAAAGCCGACTAATCAAGATTGCACCCTCACACGTCATTAGGTTTAAGGATTAACCATCTTTCATAAATTACAAAGTTTTTACATCACAATTACAATTCAAGCTAATGGGACTTTAGATTGTTGACTCGATATCGATCTACCAATGTGAGTAACCAAAGGTTTAAACCTGAATCCTTTATCCATGACACACTTACACTTCTATGCAAGGCAAATGCAAAGTATAAACTGACACCAAGTCGCCTCCAAATGGTGTAGACTGTCCATCCTGACCCATGTTAGTCTCTTCACACACGATGACTGTACATCTCATGAATTAATGTCCACAAGTATATCCCAATGCACATATGACAGTCATGGTCTAATAGGGTATTAAGATATTTGGACCATAACTCTCACATATCAATGATCATCATATCTAATCTCAAATTTCCAATAACTACCAGAGAAATCACTTCTCAACAAACTCATAATGATGATTTAAGGTAACACTACACACTAAGGATCAATATGGTGCCCACTATGGACTCATGGTCATTGTGATCAGCGGCTAAGATTTTCCTAATCACATCCACAAGGTTAATGGCTTAGGGCTCAGGTTGGTTTTTCAGGACACCGCCTCCAACAAGACGATAGTGAGAAACCTAGACGGTCACAAGAGAGTCATGGTTATTGTTAATGAGATGTGACAAAAAAATCACAAAAGACTTGGGGATTTGGAGGGGATCTGATAATGGGGTTGTTGATATTTATCTAAATTGGATGACTATAACATTATGCTAAGCAAAAATGGAAACTAAATTAAACTACGCTAATCAATTCAAACTTGTTGTAATATGATGCCGGATAGAAGTGGAGAGACTAAACTCGGCTAAGCTATAATAAAGTAAGTGTCTATGAGGGACGAAAATTTAATAGGCAACGATGAGTTGAAAAGAAATGTGTTTGATTGGGTGGCGAGGGCCTGAAGCTCTTCATTTTGTGTTGCTTTTAAAAACTTCGAGAGGCAGTGCCCTTTCTCGGTCTTCGATAACATGAAAGATTTGGATTGCTAGCCATGTGATCTCATGAAGATCTCCTTGAACCTATATATGTGGAGCTTATTGCATCAAGCCACATGTATAAGAGAGAATCATTTCTAATGAGTATGTGATTGTATATCCTCCTATGCTATTACTCTTTCTATTCGGTCTTTCATTGTGTAGAAGAAGCTTTGCCGGAGAGCTTTACATTGTTAAACTCTCGAATTTGGGAATTTCCTTATTAGCCTCGAGTTGAACCTAAGATTGTTCGACTTGTACTCTACCATGTTCAGTTAGCTCTCGTAAACTAACATTAACACTTTCCAAGACTTCGTTAGTATCAAAGAAATTATTTTGGGATGATTTTCCTACTTCTTAAACGAATGGAAGTGGAGGATTAGGGACCTCTAGTTTGGCCTACATTAAAAATGCCTCGGGGGCCTAATGAAGATCTTGTTCTTCAAGATTTCCATTAATTCAAGTATATCGCATACTCTTGTTGTTATAAACTTCAATTAGCAACTGCACACATGTCCCACTGGGTATGCCAAAATGATATTGGTCTTGAATTCGGCCATGCCGAACATGTGTATGGATTGCAGGTGTGCCAAAACCAATTGGTTCCGATTCAAATTGTGACCAGTGATTCCTGGCATCGAGATAAAGCAGAGTTCGGTCATGGGCTCGACCATTCATCTATAAAACTAACTATTGTGTGCTCGTTACTCATACAATTGGCGGAAGTTGAGGCTCTTCCTCCAATGAGCTCTTTTGGCCTTGAAAATTCTAAGGACTTTTAAAAGTGCAACAATTGTATAAACGAAACAGAAAAGGTTGAAGTGAGATGGATGTGGGAAAAAGGGTGTGACTTATGACTATAGCAGAATCATCGCCTGACTAAGAGCAACATGGTGCTTCCGAGGGCAGCATGATGATGAGCGAAGCAAAGACAATGCCAGATATTACAACTAAGGTTAGCCCAATGTATGCTTATAGGCGAACGGATTCCTAAGCTAAAGTCTTTATTCAAATCCAACACACAGGCGCATATATCTTCTATAAAATGTCACTAAATCTACATCATTTTTTTTTGTTCATATGGACATTGGTAAAAGCATGGTCCCTCAATCTATAGAAGGGGATGAGACCCCTGATTGTAGAGCCCACCACGATATATTTGACTACATGCACATTCCATCCGTATTGAAAACAGATTTTTGGGTATGATTAAGAAAATGAGGCAGAACCAAACCTCATATGGGACACAGTACTGGAACGATAATAATTATCTATTGAAAACTTCTTGTGGGCCACAAAAGCTTTGGATCAAGATAATATTTGTTTGGTCTCTTTGTCTAGGTCTTTGTTACTTGTCAACAGGTTGGATGGCAAATAAACATTCCCATGAACTCTATGAAGTTTGTAATGGTGGAGATTCAATCACGAGTGTTTCTTGTGGCGTGGTCCACTTAAGATTTCTGTCTGCTTCATTTTTGAAATAATGCCATAAAATGAGCTGTCAAACAGTGACTTAAGTCACACATATAACTATGAGCCCCAAAATCCACCTATAAAAGAGTCAACCTACATTTATAAGTAAAGATTTCCAAAATCAAATATTAATTTTGCTCTTTGCATTATGGGTCTCGTGCCTGTACATGCACGCATGGTGCCCATGTTTAACATTAATAGGACACTTATCCTAGCTGCAAATTACGTCCTACCCCCGCCCAGGTAGGGCTCTGTGGGGCCCACTGTCACGCCCTAAAATTCAATCTCGAGTTGGCCAGGCCCGAACCTGATTATGGGACTGTAAATTGTACTTAAACAAAATATACAACACAATCTACATAATTTCCATACATTTTTAAGGCAATCAGAGCAACTAAAAGGATACTAATCATTGTCATTAAATATTGTCCACTAATCAATCCTTGAATCTTTAATTACATTAACATTCAAAAATAAATAATAACAATATACATTGAATTTTAAGAAATTCTCAAATAAACAAAAGGAAAAGTCTGCAATCTTGCCCAACCGGTTCTTCATATACAAACCCTGCAAAACAGTCTACACGGGTGTGAGCGTGACGGCACGTAGGGTCAAATCATTCCCAAAATTGAAAATTCTACTTTAACACCAATACAACTCAATAAAATAACTAGGATCAATTACGAGTATTGGATCGGTATGTTACATGACAATAATAACAATTTATTTTTCATAATATCAAAATAAGATAATACAGTCATATAAAATCTTTTTTGGTTTAATCCAGGGCAAAGCACCCGTGTGTCTTGATCCTTTAGAGAATGACCCTCAGTAGAGCACCAGCGTTGATCCTTTTAGGGAATGACCCTCGGTAGAGTACCTGGTGAATAAACTTTTTAGGTAAATACCCAGGGCAGAGCACTCGTGTGTATTGATCATTTTAGGGAATCACCTAGGGCAGAGCACCCGTGCCGATCCTTTCGGGAATGACTCTGGGCAGAGCACTCATACCGTGCCGATCCTTTCGGGAATAACCCTGGGCAGAGCACCCAAAAACAAATAACATGGTGATCCTTTTGGGGCGGAGCACCCGTAAATTCAAATACATTATACATCATCTAATAATAAGAAAATAATTACAATTTAAGCACATAACGATAATTAATTAAAATCAGTTAATAACTCAAATAAATTACCTCTATAATATGCAATTAAGAATCAAATAAAATAATATGTAACTAATGACAATAATCAAATAAATTGAATATATAACAAATAATCAATTCAATTTATATGTTAATGTAAAATTTTCAATTGAGAAGATCACTTACCTAATCTAGTGTATTAGAATTTGATGTATGATTGGTCTTAACGTGTTGACAATCCGACTCTGCTCCAGTTCGACTCAGTTGAACGCATTATACACTAAGTGACTTAGTGTGACTCTTAACAGTTTCTATGTAAATTGATAAAGTCATCTGTTATGAATTACAATTGTTGGTCATATATAAATTAAACTAACGTTTCTATTTTTCAACCAAAATCTAAGTACTTAACCTAATGACTCACTGAGTTAACTCAGTGAGTTGACTGAATGAATCAATAGCATCAACCCTAACTAGAGTACTATTTTGAGTCAGGTGGGTTAGAGGATAGTCTACCTGTCAGGAATCGCATACAAGGTTTGGATTAAACTTGGAATTTGTTTGAATGTGAAGAGTCGACGGGTTGACTCGATGAGTTAATTCAGCGATGATTCTCTTCTATCTTCTTCCTCATTTCTTGTCTTCTTCTTCCTCTTTTCTTATTCATCTATTCTTGCCTGTTGTGTCTTTCCTTCTGAATTACTTCCTCTAGATCACATCCCACAACTGGTCATGAAAACCTGTAACTCAATGATTCAATGACTCTTGAGGTTTCTCTCTCTCTCTCTCTCTCTCTCTCTCTCTCTCACACCATTGATGCCCCTAGCTTTTGACGTTGGAGAAAGCTCTTAAAGCATTTAGAGAGTTGGAAGTTGCAACTAAAGCAAGCGGTTTAAAGAAATAAAAGAAGAAGACTACAAAACGGATCTCTGGGTGAATTTGATTGGTTATTTGAAACATGAGGCATTAAAAGATTTAGAACCATTGGATGGAGAGGTAGGAGTGGCTAAGATCAGGTTATAAAGGTTTCACGAGGATCGTGGGGGAGAGTTTTCAATGGATGAGATTACTTCAAAGTTTGAACATAATAGATGGTTTGGATTATGTTGTGGGTCCCAGCATGAAGAATGGTTGATGGTCATAGCTCGGGTCATGTGAGCGTTGGCCGAAGAAGAAGGGAGAGAGGAGTGGGAGATGGGGTTGGTTACAGTGAGAGGAGTGATGTGCAACAGCACGTCACTTTCTTCTTTTCTTTACTTTTTTTTTTTTCAAAAACATGGTGGGACCCATTAAGATGGCGTGGAAAATCCACTCCGTCCATCCATCTTGTCGGGTTAAGTTAGGGCAAGGCCAAAAAATGAGGCTGATCCAAGGTTAAAGTGGGCCACACCGTAAGAAATAATGGAGTTTGAGATACCTACCGTTAAAAAAAGGGATGTTACATTCTACCCTCCTTAACAAAATTTCGTCCCCGAAATTTACTACAATAACGTTTGTCATCAAATCTTGTGGTGTGTATGTAATTGGCGGTACTTGCACTGATGTTTCCTCTAGTTTTGTCATTATCTCAAATGGTGGTTGACGTACCTAAGTGTTGAAATTTGCTCCTCCTTTGGTGGTGTGGTAATGTATCCTTGGGCTGACATGAGTGTCGTGAAGACCTATGATGATGCCACTGTTGCCATTGTTGATGTAGTTGAGATGGTTGTTGAGATTATCGACGTGATCCTTGATATGACTACAACATGACGTGTACAATGAAGGTTGTTGCTAAGATACTTGGTGCGGTCGTGGAGAACTCGTTCCTGCGGTTAAGTCTTCAAGCATTATGGTTGCAATTCCGAATGTTGCGGCTAACTTTAAATGTTGTGGCTCCTAATGCGGGATCAATGATGTCCACTACTTCTTCACTTGATCTGTTGTTCAATGATTGGTGTGATCTTACTCTAGATTGAATCTCAGTGCTTAGTTGTGAAATTATTTATTTATTATTATTATTATTATTATTATTTGCGTTGAGTCCTTGCATTGTAGTATAATGGCATCACACTCCTGCATTACGTTGTTCTATGGTGGTGCTAAGTCATCATAACCTTGAGATGGATCGTCGTATTGTTAAGGTGTATCCTCGTAAAGTTGAATTATATTGTCTAAGAGTGGTGTCATGGCCAGGTGTGTATATAGGTTTGAGGTCGTGACACATGGCTCCTTGGACATGTCTGTTGATGTCGAGTGGTCTAACTCGTCGATGTGGCTGCTGAGGTGGCCCTAAAATGTCTTGTGGATGACCCTTGCTATTGTGACCATGGTGGAGGTCGTTAATGCAGTTGTCGAAATTTTCATGGCGATCCTTGTGGATACGACGAAGACGAGCTCAATGAATGGTTGTGCTGAAGAGTACAATGGAGATTGTCGGTGCATTAATGGCGGCACATGCTATGGAGGTGGCTAGTAGACTCGCTGAGGTATGGGTCCTTGACTTTGTGGTTGACGAAGACGAGGTGATTGTTGACGTTGAGGCGTAGATGATCCTTGAGTCTCTAAATATAGCAGTTATTGAGGTAAAAATGAAAACCATATTAGAGTTAAGGCGTTTGGCATAGATGTGCAATGTGATCTTCATATCCTTAGTTGTAGTAGGCTAACACGTGATCCCAGTGGGGTTTAACTCTTTTACTAACTCTGTCATACCTAATAATCTATCAAGGCTTAAAGATCTCCTAAGACTAATCTGTTCCCAAGGGCATCGGTTACAGGTGTTTATGATGGAGTATTGTGACTCGTATCGCTCAGATATAATCTACCATTGATTGAACAATGATTTTTTTTTTATTAGTACGTTGAAGATTTTGTAGGATTGCAAGAAAGATTAGATGGTCTAAAAGACTTACACATGAAAGTTAAGAGAATAAGAGCTGTGACATGTACCAAGGTTGTAGTGCAAAATAATAATAATAATAATAATAATTCAGATTCTGAGGATATTGTTCCTACTAATGTTTCTGGTATTTTCAGGTATCAGATTGGTCTAAAACTTTTTTATAACGATGCATCTAGTAGTCTATTATAACTTTATAAAATTTCAGCATAATCCAAAGTTTATAAAAAATCCTAAAATTCGGATAATTAGGTCTGCACATAAGCAAACGATTTCTGACTAGTATACATATAAATTAAAATCGGTATAGGAGAAACCTAGATTTATATTTTTGTATTATTTTTCTATAAAACTGCACTTGTTAATATACAATTGAAATTTTGAGTCGCCTTAAATAAAGTTATAATTAATTAGTTATGATTTTTATAATTCAGGTATTTTCTGTTTACTATTGCTATCCAACTTATCATAGTAGGCTAAAAATTCTTAAAAATTCCTTAGGGTTCAGTCTTGAGTTGTTAGCTCAATGTCAAACCTAAATATGATCATATTTGATGTCAACATAAATGCAAATGGTTCCTAAGTATATATTTCTAGTTTTCCTATCATAAAAGCAAAGAGTTTTATGTTTGGGTCACTAATTTGAAACACAACCTAAGTCCTCAGTTGGAATCTACAACCTAGGCTCTGATACCAATCTGTCACATCCCATAATTCTAGTTTAGGCCTAGCCAACTTGGGACCGAATTTTGGGGCGTGACACCCACAGTTATGTAATTGTTTTATTCATGTCATTCATTGTTTTTCTAAGATCATTTCAACTATAGGTGTCATTATCACTTTAGCTTCCTTTGGTGTGGTTCACTTGATCCGTGGACCTACCTATTTTTAGGATTATACCTTAAAATGATCTAAGAAAAGCGATGAACAACATTGATAAAACACTTACACCATAATGGCCCCCACATATAATCCGTACAAGCGGGGTAGGATGCAATCCGTGTCCTTTTGGAGAGATTATTTTAGTGCATTATATAAAAAATGAGTTCGATCCAAAGTTCAAGTGGACCCACCACAGAAAACAGTGGGAACAGTGACGCCGCCCACCATTGAAAAGGTGGGCCCTTTTTGAAGATAAACTGAATGGAAAATAAGGATTATTTATTAAAGAGGTCGGCGAAACCCGTGTTCGGTGAGATCTTCGGCGTTTCATTGATTTTAGCAGTATGTTACGCCGGACGCGGATTAGCTACTGAAGCAGACAGTAGAGTCAACTACTGATGTGACATGGCCATATTTTTTGGGCCTCACAAAAAATTTATGTGTTGTATATATACCATCCATTCATTTGGAGAGATCATTTTAAGATATCATAAGTCAGATCCAGAGTTCAAGTGGACTCCTCCACAGAAAGCAGTGGGGATAGTAACGCTGCATTGAAACTTTCCTAGGGCCTACCGTGATGTTTATTTGAGGTCCAACTTATTTATAAGTTAACATGGACCTGGTGGAGTAAGGGAAAACATAAATATCAGTTTGATCGGAAACTTACGTGGCCCAAAGAAGTTTTTAGTGATATGCGTTCAGTCCCCACTTTTTCTGTGGTGGGTCCACATGAGCTTTGAATCTGTCTCACTCTTTGGATCATGCCCTAAAATGATCTATCCAAATGTATGGACAGTGTGGATACAACACATACTTCATGATGGAGCCCACGTAATGTTGCAACATAACTTCAGTACGGAGACTCGTGCGGATTAGCTACTGCAGGTTGAGTAGCGATACTGGCTATTGAAGTGACGTCATCAAGTTCCTTGGGCCTTACCATGATGTATGTTTTGTATCCGCGCCGTCCATCTATTTGGAGAGATCATTTGAGGGCAACATCCAAAGAATGAGTTAAATCCAAAGCTCCTGTGGACCCCAGCATAGAAAACAGTGGGAACAGTGATGCCCATCATTAAAAACTTCTAAACGCCACAAAAGTTTTAGATCAAGCTGATATTCATGTTTTCCCTTCTTTCATGTCTTTTTTAACTTTTGAACAGGTTGGATTTCGAATAAACATCTCGGTGAGCCTTATGATAGTTTCAACGAGAATCACTCTCCCCATTGTTTTCTATGGTGGGATCCACCACAGCTTTTTATCTATCTTATTCTTTTGCAAATGCTCTAAAATGATATCTCAAGATGGATGGACCGTGTGGATACAACACGTAAATTATATTGGGAACCACATAACTTGGTGACGTCACTTCATTAGCCAGTTGGCCACTCAACCTGTCAGTAGCTAATCCGCACTTTGGCTGGTGTACCACACACCAGCTGTATAGCTGGTGTAGGTACGTGTCTTGCGAAGCGAGCGCTGATGCTCCTCGATCTCTAAGTTGAGCTAACCGTTCAAAGGAGATCAAAGTTACATGACCCCACAGTGATGTGTTTATTATATACACACCTAGGGGTGTAAATGGAGTCGAACTAAGGCGAGCTGGCCTCGGCTCAACTCGGCTCGGCCACCGGCTGACCTCAGCTCAGCTCGGTTCTCGAGCCTAACTAGCCAGCTCGGCTCGGTTCGGTCAGCAGCTCAAGCCAACTCGGACTAAGTTCGAGCCAAGTTCGCCATTGAGGTATTTCCGCAAACACTTGGTAAGCCACTTCCACTTATCAATTGATGATATCTCGGCCATAGCAGGGACCATCACCCTTATGTTAATCTTGATTATGTTCACCTTCATCTTCTCATTCATGGTCCAAATGTACCTCCAAGCCTAGAGTAAGAACATCATCATCGCTTATCTCGCAATAATCCAGCTAGCTATCCACATCTTCCTTTTATGGCTCATGGTAGTCAAGCTCAGGTGGGGCGTCGTGGGCATCATGGTTTCGATCTTCCTGTCAGATTGCATACCAATCGTTTGTATGGTGGGCTACATCTGCTTTGGCAGGTGTCCGGACACGTGGCAGGGGCTCTCCATTGAGGCCTTGAAGAATCTGTGGCCCATCATTAAGCTCTCTCTATTCTCTGGTGAACTGAGTCACTGAGCTGGTTTGATTTGAGCTGGATTCGATCCGAGTTGAGTTGAGCTGGGGCTTGCTCGAACTCGGCTCATTTTCGAGCTCAAAAAATCAGCTCGACTCGGCTTGAACTCATTTTCGAGCTCAAAAAATCAGCTCGACTCGGCTCGAACTCAGGTTCAAACTGAGTCGAATCGAGCTTTTTTGAGTCGAGTCAAGCGAGCTAACCGAGTAGCTTGGTTTGTGTACACCCCTATACACATTGTTCATCCACTTTTCGAAATCATTCTAGAGCATTACACAAAAAATGAATCATATCCAAAGATCAAATGGACCACACCACAAATAGCAGCAGGGATAATGATTTTCACTGTTAAAAATTTCATAGGGCCCACCATAATATTTATTTTCCATCCAATCTATTCATAAGTTCACAAAGACCTGGATGAAGAGGAAAAACAAATTTCACATTGATCCAAAATTTCAATGACCTCCAAAAGAGTTTCAATGGTAGACATTTAGTCCTCCACTGCTTTTTGTAGTGTGGTCCACTTGATAGTCAGATCTGTCTTATTTTTCGTCTCAAGCCTTAAGACGAGCTCGTTAGATGGATGAACGATTTGGATATAACACATACCTCATGATGGGACCCACGGAACCTGCTGATGTCAATACACCAGCTATATACCTGGTGTGTGGTGCACCAGCCAATCCGTTTCCATCAACGTCCATGTTCGACGCAAATGGATTGGCTACTCCCCCAACAACCGCCAATGGCCGGTGGTGGGTGCTATGTGGGCCCCACCATGATGTATGTGTTTCATCCATGCTATCCACATATTTTTATAGATCATTTTATGGTATGAGTCCAAAAATGAGGTATATCCAAATCTCAAGTGGTCCACGTTACAAGAAACAATGTTGAATGAGGGTTGACCATTAAAAACATTTTGGGAGCACAAAAGTTTTTGGATTGAGCTGATCTTTGTTTTTTCTCTTCATCTGGGCAAGTATGACCTAATCAATAGATTGTATGTCAAATAGACAGTATAATAGGCCTTAGGAGGATTTTAATAGTGGATATCCAATCACTATTGTTTTCATGTGTGTGATACACATGAGATTTATATCCTGCTCATTTTCGGGACCAAGCCAAAAAATGATATGTAAAAATAGATGAACGGAATGGATGAAACAGATACATCATAGTGGGGCCCATAGAGGTACTGACCATCAGCCACGGAGCTAATGGAGGGGAGAGTAGCCAATCCGTTTTCATGTTCCACCTGATTTATGGACACAGATTGCATACTACCCCCACCCGTCCCTAGCTCCGAACGGACAGTTCTGTAGGCGGGCCCAATGTGATGTATCTTACATGCAAACCGTCTATCTCTTTTTCTAAGGCATCAAAACAAAAATGAAGTAGATCCAACGATCATGTAGACCACGCCAAATAATAAGCTTAGTTGCATTAAAATGCACAAAGCATTAAATGCAAGTTGCATTAAATATAAGATTTATATGTGGTGCGGTCCATTTGACCGTTGGATTTGCCTCATTTTTGTTATGCTTTAAAATAATACAAGAAAAGGGATAGACGGTTTGGATGTACAGATACATCACGGTGGGCCTGCCCACAGAACTGCCCGTTCAGAGGTAGGGACGGGCGGGGGTAGTACGCAATCCGCGTCCCTGATTTACTTACTGAAGCCGATCATCTGCTGTACCTCACACTACCGACCTAGCTAGCGTAGGCTTGTGGCTCATGTAGATGACCCGACAGTCCTCGAGCCCCCGAACTGTAAGAGCGACATGTATTTATTATATCTACACAGCCCATCTGTCTAATAAGATTATTTTAAGTCACGCACCCAAAAATGACTCGCTCAATGGTATACATCCAATCTCCTACTATTTTCTGCAGTGTGGTCCACTTAACCTTTGAATCTGTCTTATTTTTGAAATCAACCATTAGAACAATTTCTTAAAATGGACTGGCAGTTTGGATATAACATTTACCGCGAAATGGAGCCCACAGAACTTGGTGACGTCGACTCACGGGCGAGGCGAGGTCGTCGGTGTACGGTACACTAGCTAATCCGCTTCCTTCCTTTACCTGCCTGGTCAACCACCGATATTTATGGGATGCCAACCTTTTGCGTGGTTCGGATTTCCCACGCGTGCTGTATGGGCTAAAGAATAATTTGCTAGGGGATTTATCTGTCATGTAGGGGTGTACATCAACTTGAACCGCAACTCAAACTCAGCTCGGTTCAATCTTCCTCAGCTCGTACACTAGCTGACCTCAGCTTAAACTCAGCTCGACTTAGTCCTCAAGCTTGATTGGCTAGATCAGCTCGGTTCAATCAGCCACTCAAGCTAGTTCGAGCCAAGTTCAAGCCAAGATCAAGTTGAGTTTACCATTGTAGCATTTTTACAAACACCTGCATCACACTTTCAAAATCTCATTACATTTGAGACAACAGCAATGGTTTTATAAGTATTTAATCAAACATTTTTTTCTAAGCAATATTAAAATAAAGAAAAAATGAATGTTGGTTTCATATACATAATTTCCTTGCCACTGGCCACACTTCTTTAAGTCATTTCATCAAATACTTTGTGGGCAACATTAATATCAAAGTAATTGAGTCATCAATTTGGTTCAATTCGAGTTCGACTTGAGTTGGGTTTGATCCGAATCGAGTCGGGCTGGAGCCAGCTCGAACTCAACTTCGAATGAAGCCGAACTGAGCTTTTTCAAGTAGAGTCGAGTGAGCTAACTGAGCTAGCTTAGTTCATGTACACCTCTACTGCTCTGCCACGAGGGTTGATAGCTTGGAAATTATGCACGTGGCTTAAGTAAACTCAAATTAAACTGTACAAGTTGTGGGACCCACTGTAGGTGGTAAACAAATAAAATTAGTTGAAATATTAAAAGGTGGGTAAGGTTGTCTCATCTCAAATGTCCAACAAATGTCCAGCAATTGACTATTTAAGTGATCAAATTAGCCTAATTTTTGGGATGGGGATCACCACTTGGACCGTCTAATTTGAACTTCTCGTCGGCCACGTGTAATATCACTTGGTGCATGCATAACTAACCATTCTGCTCCGCAAGACTACCTAAGTTTTCTTCTATCTTGTTGCAGTACTCTCTTCCTGAGAAAAGGGAGGGAAAAGGACGGCTGTGTTGTGCCACGGAACATCGTGGTGTGTTGACGTCACCAGGTTCTGTGGGCCCCACCATGATGTATGTGTTATATCCATACTGTTCATTCATTTTCAAGATCATTTTAGGGCATGTTTCCAAAACTAAAGCAGATCCAAATCTCAAGCGAACCACATTACAGTTGGGATTGAACGTCCACCATTGAAAACTTCTTAGGGGCCACAGAAGTTTTAGATCAATCTAATGTTTGGGTTTTCCTTTCATCCAGGCCATTGTGACCTCATGAATAGGTTGGATGACAAATAAACATCATGGCTGGGCCTTAGGAAGCTTTCAATGGTGGGAATGATTATCCTCACTGCTTTCTATTGTGTGGTACACTCGTGCGTTAGATTTGTCTCATTTTTTGGCTAATGATGTAAAATGATCTCTACAATTTGATAAAAAGTGTGGATATAACATATATGTCATGGTGGGGCCCACAAAACTTGCTGATATCGACACCATACAGGTCAGTACTGGTGTGTGGCACACTATGCAATTAGCTTCCAAATTAGAACCTTGTTTTGAAAATAATCAAATTGGGACCCATATGTAATAATTAAGGTACTCTGTAACAATAACAACTACCACCATTACCGATATGATTAGGGGGTTACATGGAGTAGAGCTAACCTCAGCTTGATTTGGCTCGGCCACTAGTTGACCTCAGCTCGAACTTGGCTCGGCTCGGTTTGGTCAGCTGCTCGGGCCAGTTCGAGCCGAGTTCGAGCCAAGATCGAGTCGAGTTTGTCATTGCAACATTTTCACAAATGCCTGGACTGCACCTTTAAAATCTCACTGTATTTGAGACAGTAGCAATGATTTTACAGGTATTTTATCTAACACCTTCTAAGTAATATAAAAATCAAGGAAAAAAGGGTGTTAGTTTCACATACATACCTTCCTTGCCACCGGCCACACTTCTTTGAGTCATTTCATCAAATACTTGGTGAGCCACATCAATATCAAAGTAACCGAGTCACCAAATTGGTTCAATCCAAGTTTGATTCAAGCTAGGTTCGATCCAAGTTGAGTCAAGCTTGAACTCGACTTAAACTCATTTCTGAGCTCAAAAATTTAGCTCGACTTGGCTCAAACTCAGCTTCGAACCAAGTCGAATCAAGCTTTTCGAGTTGAGTCAAGCGAGCTAACCGAGCTAGCTCCTCTCATGTATGCCTCTAATTATGATATGTGCCATTTCAATCTTTGTTTTTTCTTCCTATAATCGGTCCCTAAATAAGGCCGTAATAACAAATATGGATCATTTTTTTTTTTTTCTGTAATGATTGTTACGGCCTTTTAACACGTAATGGTTGCTATAGTTACCACTACATAACGGCGATGTGGATATGATTGTTAATTGATTTTTCTTTGAATTGTTAATTGAGTTAAACCTAAGACGTTTATCCGGTTTAATCCATATAGTTTAGTCCTGTAGAGTTTCAACAAGTTATATGATCCCCCAAAATTATTGGGTTTGGTAATCTTAAATTCAAGTCAATGCCGGACACAATTTGATATCTCATTAGTTAGAACCACATGTAAATTTGTAATCCTGTGGATACTTAAGTCAGATCTTGATGTGGCTATTAGCAAGTTGGATTTGGATCAGGTAAGCAAATTAGGATTGGATCTTGCCGGTCCATGTCTTGTTTTGGAGGACTTGGACCCATTCAGGTTGGGATCCTTGTCAAGCATGCATCAAGTCGACTTAGGTTATACATAAGAGAAATGCTTACAAACAACTAGTTGGATTTTAGCTAATACCCATGGAGTTTCAACAAGTCGAATCAGCTCCCAAAATTCTTGGGTTTGGTAATCTTATATTCCAGTCGAAGCCGAACCCAATTTGATGTCCCGTAAGTCAAAATCATATCCAATTTTGTAATCCCGTTGATACTTCCTTGATGTGGCTATAAACAGGTCGGGCTTGGAGCAAGTAGGCAAATTAGGATCGGATCTTGCCGGTCTGTCTTGTTTTGCAGGACTTGGATCCAATTAGGTTGGGGTCAATCCTTCTCAAGCATGCATCAAGTCAACCTATGTTACATATATGAGAAATGCTCACAAAAACCTAGTTGGATGTCAACTAATGCCTATTAAGTTTCAACAAATCAGATTGTCCTCCAAAATTCTTGGGTTTGGTAATCTTATATTCAAGTCAAGGTTGGACTCAATTTGGTGTCTCATAAGTCAAAACTAGATTCAAATTTGTAATCCTGTTGACACTTGAGTCAGATCTTGATGTGGCTATCAACAAGTCGGATTCAGATCAGATAGACAAATTTGTATGGGATCTTGCCGGTCTGTCTTGGTTTGAGGACTAGGACCCAATCTGGTTGGAATCCTTGTCAAGCATACAGCAAGTCAACTTATGTTATATATATGAGAAATGATCACAAACAACTAGTTGGATGTCAGCTAATGCATGTAGAGTTTCAATGATCATCACCCAAACAATTTGGGTTTGGTAATCTTATATTCAAATCAAGACTGGACCCAATTTGATGTCTCGTAAGTCAAAACCTTATCCAAATTTGTAATCCTATTGATACTTGAGTTTGATGTGGCTATAAATAAATCGGGTTTGGATAGGTACCTGTTTTGGAGGACTTGGAACTAGCTGGGTTGGGATCCTTGTCAAGCATGCATCAAGTCGACTCAAGTCATATATATATATAAGAAATGCTCACAAACAACTATATAAGCAACAATCGATGTAGAGCTTGAGGCACCAACCAAGCCATCACACACCTCTCACAGCACAATACTGTCTTATCTTAGTTTTAGCTTTAGATCCATCCACTTATGTCTACCTTCACTACAAAACGTCTAGAGTTTAGGATAGTATAGATCGTTATTGTCCCCCACCATTGTCGCAATACACTTATGAGTAGTGTAAATATCTACGACTTATCCTCATCGGATCCCTAGTCAACCGAATCGAAGATCACACCCCGGTCACGCCCTGCTGATCATTCCCCTCAATTGTTTATTTATACAAGTGATTGTAGGTATTAATTTTTTATTTATCTCTACTTATTTTATTTCCTCGCTGATTATACTAAGCTTCATTATAAATTAATAAAATTAATCATTCACATTTAGTTTTTAAATCTTTCCATCCATTACTCCACTATTGCATTATTAAGAAACATATGGCTCTCAATCACCATTGAGAGAATTCCTTAACTCAATAAAAAGAATCAATTCAGAAAAACTAACTCTCCCCTTCAAACTGCAACATTAGTGGCTAGACATTTAGGTCAACATTTACAAGTCTGATCCTACGGTTGATTTGGCGCCTGTGATCACAAACGTTCAATCAAACTCCAGTCAAGTGCGACTCTAGCACGCCTGCACTATCATAATCTCATATATACAATTGAATATGGGCTGCTTGTTAACATGTGTGGTTTCATGTTGGATTGAACAACACCAATACGGAGAATGCTGGGGTCCTCCACTTTATGAAAACATAGACAGGGTGTTTTGATTATTTTACCCTGGAAGCAATCTCTGTACTTTAAGAAAATAATAAACCAAGAGAATTTTACAAGTAATGACCTTTAAATTGAAAACTATAGCCGGTAACATGGAAAAACCAAAAAACAAAAAAATCAGTGTCGTTGCATCATATCAATCATCACCAAAATAAAGTCGTGCTGCACAATCTCGGCTGACACAAGCTCTGTTGTTTATGGATGAAGCCAATGTATATCAGGTGAACTGGCTATGAAGAATCTTATAAACCACAGAAGGTAACAATATATTAACGGAAAATGATACAATAACCTATGAATTACTAAAATAGGGTGTTAGACCAATCACTAACTGGTAAGTGGAGTCTAAAATCACTTTTAATTATTTTTTTTCCCCTTACAAGTCCTTTACAGATTCCACCCTCTATGATTGATATAGTACCCTTTGTGGCCGTTCATTGTCTATTTGTATCATTTCCCTATTTTAAGAGGGAGATGCATCTATTTCATTAAATAACTTAGAAATTTATAAAATGAAGAATTATATTATAGTCCTTAAACAACACTAGTAGGTGCGGCACGTTTGACGCCGCACCTGAAGAGAGGGTTGATACTAGCGCATTTTAAAATTGTACATGTCACATATATTATTTCAATCAAATCGTTCAAGTTGTGTGATTTACATTAAACAGGTTATTTTTCAATTTACAGATTAGTTTAATATTTATAATATCCAATAAATATGAATTTATTTTGTTGAATTTGAAATGACAACTATCTTCATATGGCCATCTACTTAATATTCACTAATTAATTAGTTAGAAAAATAAATCAATATATTTGTTTAATGAAATCCCATCTAAGGCTAAACACGTGATTTACATGACTTAATTTCAATTTGCTATTTTCCTTCCACGGGTATAATTTCTTAATCACCTGTGTCTACCATCTTTCCTATTAGAATCTCAAAGTTCTTCTCCAAGTAAGGAGACTAGCCGCAAAATTGCCAAGTAGCCTAGTAGCCTCTTTAATTTGTTGAAAATCTCTTCACATTATTTAAGAAGATAAAGCTTTTATCTAGGTTTCTTTTAACAATGAGATCATGGGATTAAGTGTTTATGTAGTGTGAGTAAGCGTGTACGTAAAAACAAAAGAAAAAAGAGAAAGCGTCTACTATGATTTTTTTTATTATTTTTTAATATATATTAAAATGACTGCTCAAACCCATGACCTTACGTTAAACCTTCCAAAAGTCTACCAATGAGGCATGAGCAATAACCCACTGCCAGGCCATGTTACTCATTGCCAACCCCATCCGTAGATAGGAATTATTTAATAGTCTGACAGCCTACTACACTTGATACTCTGCCACTCAAGATCATACACTATAAGTGTCACATATTAACCCAAATTAAACTAACTAAAATTTGTAACCCATTGTTGATAAGCCACAGTCCAATATCAGTTTTTTTAAAATTAATTAATTTACACGCACACACACTCGTACCGTAGTAGGATTTCACCACCTATGGATACTCGAACTCTTGACCGGGAGTTGAAACTCCTCAGCCGGAGCAAGGGTAAGGATCCAATATTAGATTAACTGAACAACCGGAACACTTGTTTGTTGAGATAGGACAATTAGATATATTTCTTTAATTGTCCAATAAATGTACCGTCCAATAATAAGATTATCAAATAATTTGAATTTTTTGCCTATGGTAAATCTAAAACTTGGACCTGCAATTTGAATAGTTTTAATTTAAATCACTAATATATGCCACGTCTGAAAGGAGTCCAAATGCAGCTATATCCATTAGCAAGTTCCATACATATGAAGGGCTAAATCATTTTTCTATATTAAATAGCACTTAATGCGATAACTTTATCGTGCTGCATTTTCTTTCCTACCTACACTGCACACCAGTACAGCATCCTATCTATGAAAAATCTCAGCTCCATCATAAAGATTATCTGACTTGAAAATGGTGGGCCACACTGTAGAAATCAAGGGACGGCCACCAATGATTTTACCCAACAGATAGCTTGGTTCATCTAATGAATGAACATGTACTGATTTTCAGGCAAGCTGGTACGCATGATAAATTGATAATGGACCTATTCAACGGCTCGGATGTCCTACACATGTCCTGCAAAATAGGGAGCAGTACGGTATCCTTATGGTACATGTGATAGTAACCTGTCATTTCTCAATAAAGAAAACAGGAGTAATGTTCACGAGCAATGGTCGGTGATATTTTAATCCGTATATTCTTCTATATAAGCTTATCCTAGCCGCACCTTCTCCATTATATCTATACACGTACGATGACTATTTTTACAGCCGTTCATTTATACACGCCAAAAAAAAGTGGCCCACATGTCCCAATGTGACAAACGATTGCAAGATCTGCAACATTAATCAGGTGGACCCCTTGGTGATTGTGGCCTGGTCTAAAAATCAGACGTAACAGCTCATCAGGTGGGCCACAAAGTCTTTCGAATGTGGACCATTGGTTATCATTATGAATACACATGGGCTACCGGATTGAGATTTTGGGTTAGCCAAATTCTCTATCTCCTGCTTAATAAACGGGTTGGATCTTGCACACGTATGCGACGATGGCACGTGTGGAGCGCTTGCTTTTGGTTTGTGTACCAGTACAAGTAGGATTCTTTCACGAATATTTAAATGAGAAAATCAATTCCAGATCACTCCTCATCCGTTTGAGAGAGTGGATTAGAGAAAAATAATTTGATGCTCTGGCGGAGTGTGATGTATGATACGCATGCAATTAGAAATTACTGATAATTTGCATACGTGGCATACAAGTTAGTCGAAATAAACCGTCCAAGATACGGATATCAGTTTAAATGTATTTAAGGAGATAATAAATTACTTTTTTCTATGGTCGTTCGACTATTACTTTGATGGATATGTTTTAGACGGTTAAAAAAGAAAATCAATGGTCTGTTTCAAAAAACAATTTTTCCCAGAATCAGCGGTTAGGATTGTTCAACCAATCTGATTTTTATCTACAATTGATAATGTAATCGGTTTGATTTAAGTTCATCTAATCCACATGTCTATTTTAAAAATGCCTGCTTATCAAGCGTCTTATCCAGCCGGAGTACCAAATAACTCTTCCCGGAGAAACAGGCCAGCGAAGATAGGGATGAGATGCAAACACGTGGCAGTAGATAAGAGGAGCTGAGCTATCCAATAATGGCATGCCAGCTGTCTTCCAACCAAGCATGTCGGGTGAGACCATTGACCGGTGATCATGGGCACGCTTTTAGCAAAGGAGGGAAAGCGGAATTTCTCAGATGACTGTAATGCCCCTGAATTTTGTAACATTCCCAGCATTTCAAGAGAGGCACTTGAAAACACCCGAGGGTATATTTGGAGGCCGGAAAATTACAATATTTCACATGATAAATGCACGTGATTTGGATCGCCGATATGATGGCGACTACTTGCTTTGTCTGCTGCCGAGGAAAACCGACAGCTGAGCGGCGGTCGGTGGATCAAGGGCGCCGAATACGGATCGCGGCCGAACTGGCGTACAGCAAAATTTGAAATTTTGGGACTGTTTGGACAGCAGAAATCCACCGGTAAATAAGTCATTTTCAAAATATTTAATGTTTCCACATGTTAAAAAAAAATGGTGACTAATCCTCTAAAAGCATTTCTTAAGTAGTGTTGGTTTCGCCAATTATATTAATAAATAAAGGAAAATAAGTAATGATTATAAATTACGTTGTTGTTGTTGTTGTTGTTTTTTTTTTTTTTTTTAATGACATCTATAGCATTTGAATGCAATGACAGCATTGCTTATATTATTTTATTTAAATAAAATTATAATATAAATTAAAAATAATTACAAATCTTTTACAAGCTTTTTTATTAAATTTATATTTAACTTTCAAATTATGTATTATAATACTTATTCAAACATAATAATGAACGCACTGACCTGAAAGCTCGATTTGTTGAAAAGGAAAGTGCAGCAATGCAAATTGAGGGACTTTAACGCTCTTCCACACGGGTATATACTGGACAAGGGACAAGGGTGGAGGGATTGTCACACCGTAAATGGATTGGATCTGATTTTTCAATCCCAACAATTGATTTGATTTTCCTGACCCCTTTTACTTTGATACCATATCAGACAACCACTTAATCTACAAGCACGAGCTATTAAAGAATAATGTATTAATGTATATCAAGCAACTTTAATGAACCTTTTTTAAAAACAATATTGGAAGTGTCAGGAGAGTATACGAAGTCTACTGGACAAGGGTAGAGGGACCATCACACTATAAATAGGTTGGACTTGATTTTTCAATCCCAACAATTGACTTGATTTCCTAACCCAACCCCTCCTACAGTGATACTATCTCAGACAACCACTTAATCTAAGAGTTGGAGCCATTAAAGAATGGTGTATTAATGTATATCAAATGAGTTTAATAAACCTTCTTCAGAAACAATATTGGAAGTTTCAGTTTGGATTGCTTCTAGCCTTATTATGTAAATTGCACAAAAGCGGAGCCAAATAACCAAAAGATAGATCCACGTCTTCATAGCACACATGACATGGTGTTGAATGAATCAGGTCCATTCATCTACTGTTCAAAATTCAGACCTGTTAGACACTCTTTATCCATTGATAGGTGTCCTTTAAAGTGAAGGTTAAAAATAATAATAATTAATCATCAAATATTAAGCAAGCTGAATTGAAGAGAGGAGATGGGGGGGAATGTCCATACTATATTTTATTTCTTAGAGTCCATGAAGGATTGAATTATCTTAAACCTCCTTTAGAATGCTCAAACGCAACCCATCACATGGGGAGTTATTCAATACTATAGCAGCATATGCAGCTCAAATGATAGTATTTTTTTTAATTAATTGTACATTCAGAATCCATAATTTGGACAGTTTAATTCAAATTCATGTATGACCCATGTACTTTCTAAGTGCTTGGCTCATATTCAATACAGGACAAGGTAAAAAGGAGGAAAAAACAAAGGGTAGATGGAGAGAATCTCTAAACAGAAGTTTTGGAGGGAAAAGAAATTTCAAATAAAGTTCAATCATGCAAAGCCTAATAATAGTGATCCACAATTTTACACTTATGATGGTATACGTGAGACAGATAATACCACTGTGAATATACTAAAATAAGATTTTTATTTTTTATGTCAAGTTCTCCTAATTCTCACTGAGTGGAATTTTTTTTAGTGTATCATCCAATGTAAAAACATGACAAAAACTCTCTAAATAAATAAGATGCTGATAACGAGAAGGGGTGGATAGGCTATGTTGGCCTATTGGGCTACAAGTCCTGGTCTAGTATATGTTGGGCACATGGCTAGGTTTTACAGAATTGTTTAGTATGGCTGAGCTTGAGCCTTAATGTGCTAGCTTTGGCGTAAAATATCAAGTCAATGGCATGGATCTAGGGCCTGAATTGGATGACTAAATCTATCAGGTGAGTTTTGACTCAAAATGGTCTGATGGATTTTTTTTTTTCAATTGGTCCATATAAGAGGATCTAGACCTGACCCATGAGATTCATGGGTCTGATTTGAGTTGGGTCTGTATGGGGCCAAGGTATTCTCACAATGGTTGAGCCATATCTTGGAAAATTGTGCAGTGATGGCATGTTTCTCATGAAGTTGTTTACACAAGCAAGGAGGTTTATCATAGTATTTATGGAGGTCTTCTTTCTTTTTTCTTTTGTCAATTTGGTGCATTGATGAAAATTGATCACATGCAATGGTTGCGTGCGAAAAGTCAAAACTATCCTTTATTTCCCACCAACATGTCACATGCTCTCATATCTATTATATCAACTAATTAACTAATTATATTTTTCTAGTTTCTAACTTTTCATAAATATACTTTTGCTGATTAACCACTTTTCTAGGTTTGGGTTGGATCCAAGCCTATATTAGGTATGGGGCGGTTCCATGACCCATACATGAAAATGACTTTCGTTCCATTTTTAAATAATAAGTATAATTAAATCGAATACCTGAGGTATAAGAGTGAGAACCAAATCCAACCCAATTTCAAACCAAATTCAAGTCAATGGACTCATAATCTAATTTGAGAGAGGATAAAATCAGGCCTAATGCTTTATATAGGCCTAGATAGCCATTGGTGTCTTTAACATAAAAAGTCATCCTTAAAATCCAAGTTAGAAAGTACTCCAAAATGTAGATTCAAAAAGTAAGTTTAGCCTCATTCACCATCCGGAAAGTTTCTAAAGGTGTGTTGTCATTTTTGTCATTCCATCTGATGTGTCCCATGAGAGCTTTCTTGGACTATTTTTTAGACCCAAAACCTAATCTACATGGTCAAACCTGATGGACCGTTTGGATGCCACATATACAATGTTGTGGACATTATGGGGATGGAATTTTATAACCTAATGCTATATCATCTCATCTGGTTGTGGTGATTCAACTATATGGGGCAGCAAAAATAATGCATATGAACAAGGTTGTACATGAGCCAAGCTAGCTCCAAAAGCTTACTTGGCTAAACTTAATATAGCTTGGCTTGACTCGGCTCGAACGACGACTCGAGGTGAGCCAAATTTCATATGACCCAACTTGTTTTGAAAACGAGCCGAGATCTCGACTTGACTCAATTCGAACTCGGCTCGACTCGAATATATATTATATTATATTATTATTATTATTATTATTATATATAATTAAGTGAATATTTGATTTGAGAGTTGGATCAGGTGTTAGGTTGGGTTGGGAACAAGCTCGACTCGACTTGATCCACTAGCTCACCTTGAGCACAATTCGAAAGGTTTGATAAACAAGCCAAGCTTCGATGGTAAGATCAAGGTTGAGCTCGAGCTAGAGGAGGGCACGGATGTGTCAAGCCAAGCTTGGCCCACCTCGACTCGACTCAACTCGATGTACAACCATACCCATGAGAAACTAATCTTGTTCATTTTCACCCGCGTATTTCAAGAGATTAACTAAAAAATAAAACAAATTCAAAACTCAAGTAAGCCCCACTACAAGAAAATAGTGGGAATCGAAATGCTTACCAATGAAATCTCCTGTAGTATATTGTCCTTATTTATATGTCATCCAAGCTCTTCGTAATGAAAACACATGCCGCTGCACCAAGGTTTAAATGATAGGTGTTTAATTTTCATTATTTCTTAGCTTAATTGAGTTATACATTTATCTTATTTTTGGGCTCATATCTTAAAATGAAGGGAAAGAGTGCATTTCTCAGAAACATCATAGTGGGCCAAGTAGCTTCCGCTCACGGGTAATCCTGATTGGGTGGGACACAGGCATTTTTCATCCAATCTCCTCCCACTATAAGTGGAATTAATCCAACTATTGCAATTTTAAACTGAAAAGATAGGTCACTAGATCATATACCATGGTATGTATCACATGTACATTGATGATCCATATAAAGCATCTCATGGATTCTGACTGTGATTGGCCACAAATTGTGAGCCATTACTGACTTGTCCTTTAGTGAGCGTTTGTACGGCTCTGGTTAAAAGATTAGGATTGCCCACACCCGTGTTCCTTTTGGACTCTTGCCTATTAAAGTCAGCAATTTCAATGAAGTGTGGTGACAAACCTTGTTCTCGGCAATTTCTCAGCTAGAAAAAATTACCACGAGATTTTAAATTTTGAATCAAGATATTATAGGAAAATCTCACGGAAAATAAAAATATTTATTAACTAAAATTTTAAATATATATTTATATAAAAAAATATCAATTGTTTTTACTATTTTTCCAATTAATAACACGGTGAAATTTATACAAGTAGGGGAAATTTTAAAATTACTGATATTTTCGCCATATTATCGCGAAAAATTCAAAATATCGGACGCATTTGTCACACTGCTATCAAGTTTAAATAGGAACTTGCACTTCAATGACATGACCGCACGATCGAGAAGGCACCAGAATCGCCTACTGCACCTGTTTTCCTGTTTTATGCATCTGCAAAAACCATCCGTTCTCTATGGGGTTCTCCATATTTATATATGTAAATCCATTCCGTTTATCGTGTGTATTAGATTATTTTAACCGTACATACATAATATCAGTAGGGTAATTTGTCTGTATGGGCCATACTAATAAAAAATGTAAAATTTCTACTTAAACCTTTAATTTTGCGGTGTGTGGTCCACTTGAGTTTGGATCAGCCTGATTTTTTTCTATATTTACTCCATACGGATGATTTACACCTGATTAACGGGTTTGATGAAAACTGGAGACTGTGGAGACCCCACAAGAAAACATATGGTTGGGATCCTATTCCAATTGTTTTCATTGTTGTAGCCCAGATGAGTGATAAATCTAGTTAATTTTTTACCCCAGTTATTATAATAGAGGATAGAACCTGATGAACGGAATGAATTTTATATAGAACTTGTGGGCCCCATAGATCTTGGGTATTGCAGAGGATTCCAGTTTCTCGTGGCTCCCGCGCCCAACCCCCACCCGATGATTAACCTCCCCAAAAAAAAAAAATCCCTCCAATTGATGGCTAGGATCATCGGACCGCTATTTATTGCCCATCCAGAACGAGGGCCAAAATATGAACGTTCCGGATCTTGTACGCGTGTGCTACGCGATGGAGTTGAAGTGGGTAATTCTAGTATAAAATTAAATTCAAAAGATAAAAACTCTGATACTCTAGAAGGGTGTGATGGATGATACGCAGGCAGTTAGAAAATGCATCCATGGAATAAAGCAACAGAAATTAAACAGATCGAAATTCTGGGTCACTGCATAGATGTATCTTAAACAAAAATTAAGATTATGTTTTTATTCGATTATCAGATTGGTGGACATTTATTGGACGGTTAAAAATGAAAATCCAATATCCTATTCCAATAGTGTCCACCAATCAGAGGTTAGATTTGCTCATCCAATCTAATTTTGGGATTATGACTTAGGGACAGTTACTTCCACAATTTAGTCAGGCTGATTTGATTTAAAGCATTCCAAGTGTACAAGTTCTAAGTGCCTGCGTATCAAGTCGTGATGAGCTTACAGAATAACAGAGTTTCGATGTTGTTTCAGATCACTGCTTCTCCCAGAGATGACCACAGCCGTAGGCCTGAGTCATACCACGGGCGTCAAGTTGAACATAGTGACGGTTGCATGACGTCGATGACGTCCATCCGTTCGGCCAGATCAGTTTGTACAAGAAATAATAGCCATGAAGGTTTCAATGGAGAGTGTCTCCATCCCGACCTTTTCATGTGGGGTGGCCCATTTGAGTTTTGGATCTGCCTCATTTTCGGGCAAACGTACTAGAATGAGATGGTGAGACTGATGGACGGAGTGGATTTAACCCGCACCTCCAGACGAGACTGATGGACGGAGTGGATGTATCCTGTACAATGGGTTGTTGGAAATTCCTGTCCGCCGGAAATAATGGAAGATGTACCATACTCATATAATTATCTCGACAGGTATTAATTTGTTACCTGAAAAAAGAGCCTTAAACGGGAAAACACACAACAAGCGTTCACACCGTACTAGGAAAAAGCCCAAATGGATGTCTGGAATCGCCCATTTTGAAATTTCTTTTTCTTGTATTGTCCATCCACAGTGGGGCCCAGCAGACCAACGGTCTGGATGGCTGAGACCATGAACTCGAATGTAAAAACTAAAATCCTCGGTACATTTTGCACATCTAGGGCTGGAGGGTCATATGATTCAAGACGCAGATTGCTTACAGATCGTGAAACAAAAATCTCTGTAGAGCCCATCTTGATGTGTATGTATAAAATCAACTCCGTCCATCAGTTGAGCCATCTTACGATAATAGCTGAAATAAAAAATCAGATAGTTTAAAAGCTCAAGTGGCCCACATCACAGGGAACAGTGGGGATGGGTAGGCCCATCATTACAACCTTCCTGAGGCCCATCGTGATGTTTATATTCCATCCAACCCGTTCAAAAGGTGAATCCCAGAAGAATGAATGGAAAAGCCAAATATAAGTCCGATCTAGAACTTCACTGGGATCTAGCAGGTTTCAATGGTAGCCATCTTCATCTCCACTTGTCTATGTGGAGTGGCCCACTTGACTTTTACATCTGCCTTATTTTTCGGCTCACATATTAAAATTATTTAGCTCGAATGATGGAAGGACTGGATTTCAGAAACACATCACAGTGGGCCCCACAGAGCTTTTCCATGCAGGATTCTCTAATACCAACTGGTGTAGGAAATTCGCATCGTAGGTTCAACTGCTCCTACGGCCCTACGCGACGTCAATGGTCGGCGACACATTCATTCTTCTCGCCGATATTCCACAAACCGAGATTCACTATCCACATCCGACCATACACGTGTAAAGAGATGAACGATCAGGAGGCCCGCCCATGAGCTGTGCAGACAACGACGAGTGCATTCGAGAAAAGGCCGCACCATTTTCCTCTGGAGAAAAAAAAAAAAAGCTGATACCGGCAACCGGCTGTAGCCGGTTCCACAACCGTTATCTTAGTTATATAAGCGGCTGAAGTAGAGCATGAAAAGAGAAGAAGCATAACACAGAAGCAGAGTAGAGAGGAGAGGATTTTAAGCTAATTCCCAGCTCAAAAATCTCAAAAAAATCTCAAAAATGCCACTCAGCAGGATCGCGATCGGGACTACACATGAGGTGCGCCATTCAGGCGCCCTGAAAGCCGCACTGGCCGAGTTCGTGTCGACACTTATCTTCGTCTTTGCCGGCGAAGGCTCCGGCATGGCTTTCAGTAAGTTCTATTTTTTTTAAAAAAATGGATTTGATTTTTAACTCCAATTACGGTTCTAACCCAATTCGTAGAATTGAGAAATAAGGTCTAATTGGATTTTTAAAAAAAAAAATAAAATAATTTTGGCAGATAAGCTTACCGATAACGGATCGTCCACACCCTCCGGCCTAGTTGCGGCGGCGTTGGCGCATGCTTTCGCACTTTTCGTAGCGGTGTCAGTCGGCGCAAACATCTCCGGCGGCCACGTCAATCCGGCGGTGACCTTCGGCGCATTCCTTGGCGGGAACATTTCTCTCTTCAGGGGAATTTTGTATTGGATTGCGCAATTGCTCGGATCAGTCGTTGCTTGCCTGCTTCTTAAGTTCTCCACCGGAGGATTGGTAAGTGATCGGTATTAGAAATATATAATTTCAATATATTCATTTTTATTCATTTTCCATGATTAGATTGTAATTTATTTAATATAGATTTGATTTAATTCTAATCGTCGAATATAGTGGTTGAGATTGGAATGATTTAGAGCAGATAGATAGAAGATGTGGTGGGCCACACGCTCGATTAGATTAGTGTGGTGATCATATTTGGAAATTTAATTCTAATCGTCGAATCCGATGGTTGAAATTGTAATGATACAGAGCAAATAGATAGTAGATGTGGTGTGCCACATGATCGATTAGATTAGTGTCGTGATCATGGTGCCGTAAAGGCCGATATGGGAACGTAAAGGCCCTTATATAAAGGTAACAATAACAACCGTTGCATGCTATGATCGGTTATGAAAAAATTGACCTCTAATTGCCGTTAATAGGACGTTACGTCCCCCATAAAGGTTATAATAGCTCTGTATTAGCCTATTACGGGACAAATACAAATTTTTCATACTTTTTAATCAATATTACAGGGTAGATACCAGTTTTTCAGGAATTTTTCAATAAATATATAAATAAGAGACATCATAACAGACGTTCCAGAGCCATAACAGCCATTATACCTTGTATCATAAAGGAACAGTGGTGGCCGTTACGGCCTCCTGTTACGGAACACCTTGGTGGTGATCATATTTGAAAATTTATGAAAATTGAACTATTTAAAATGTCTAATTGTGTGATGATCTTGATTTGATTCAATTTCATTACAGACAAACTCAGTCTTCCCTCCATCAACCGCGCTGTGTTCATATTTGGATATTTATGACTATTGAACTATTTCAAGTGTCTAATTGTGTGATTATCTTGATATGATTCAATTTAATTGCAGACAACCTCAGCTTTTGCTCTATCATCCGGCGTAGGCGTCTGGAACGCAGTGGTGTTCGAGATCGTGATGACATTTGGCCTTGTCTACACCGTCTACGCCACAGCTCTGGACCCAAAGAAGGGGAGTCTAGGGACCATTGCGCCGATCGCCATCGGTTTCATCGTTGGTGCTAACATCCTAGCCGGTGGTGCATTTGATGGTGCATCGATGAACCCAGCTGTCTCCTTTGGCCCAGCTGTGGTTAGCTGGACATGGACCCACCAATGGGTCTACTGGGTGGGCCCACTTATCGGCGCTGCGATCGCTGCCCTCATCTATGATTTAATCCTTATAGGAGAGAGCACCCATGAGCAGCTCCCCACCACTGATTACTAGGTGGGCCATCATCTATCAAGGAATGTGGGGTTGCATGTTCTTTTCTCTTTAGTGGGCGCATTTGCATGTGAGCTGTTTTTTACTCTTCGTTTCTATGCATTTGGTATGAGTGTTTGGTTGCATGTTGTTTTAGCTGTAGTTGGGATGAAGAGATGTTTGGCTTTGTTGAATCTGTGAATTTTACTGTTTTTGGCAATTGTAACAAAGTCAGTGTACCTCTCTCTAAAAAATGTGGGTTGGATGAGTCTTTATTTATTTATGTGTTTTGCGACTATTTCATTTTCGTACGTATTTTTGCTGGAGTGGTTGGACTGCAGTGATGATTTAATATTCCTTTGGACGGTCAGTTAAAGTTGTGGGCCATGGTCCACAGAGACATGTGGTAAAAGATTAATACTCTTAATGAGTAAAGCTGCAGTGGTCCACAGGTACATGTGGTAAAAGATAGAATACTTTAGAGCAATGTTCAAGTGCTCTCAGAGTACTATAAGTGACAGTACTCTTAGTTGCATTAGTTCACTTTGACAATCTAGTTGATTGATCTGAACCGTTCGTTATGTTCAGAACAAATTTCATGGGCTACAGTGTAAAAATCGCACACACTAAATGTTCAAATCCATCTTTAATTTGGCCTTCTTTTCTGTAGCCATCTATTTTCCAAACCATGGATGGGATGGTTAGATCGTCTGGCAAATGTAACTATTTAGTATCATGATTGTCCTGCCAAATGGATCAGATTACTGATTGGGCGTATTTTGTGTAAATGATCTTGGCCGTCCATGTCTAAGGTCATTGATCAATGGATAATAGCTGGTCGATCAGTGTGATTCTTTCACGGTAGCTCAGGAAAGGTGCATTGGACCTAATGAATGGTCTAGATCAATGAAATGGACTGTCAGAGTATCTCAATGCAACAGGAGCACTATAAAGTGTCATCAGAGCACTGGAGTATTTCTCTTCTTTAATGCTCTGGCAGAGTGTGATGAATAATGCGCAGGCAGGGTAGGTTCATGCATGGTGGCGTATAATTAATTCAAGCCAACCGTGCAAAAGTATGAGGACCAGTTCAGATATGTGTCATGAACAAAATATTAATATTATCTGGTAATCCTATCTATTGGATTGCTGGACATTTATTGGACGGTTAAAAATGAGAAATATCCAATGGTCTCATTTAAAGCAACAAGTGTCCAGAAATGGTTAGGATTGTTTTAAGATTATAAATTAATGACGGTGTGTTCCACAATTAATTCATTTTAGCTGGGTTAATACATGCCACGTATACCATTTCTACTTGCCCGTGTATCAAGCGTCACAGGCAGTCGGAGTATCAAATAACTCCGCGTGATAAATAGAAGTACAATTATTGAAAAGTTACAGCTGTTGGATCTGATCTTGTCATGCGTGTACGAACGGGTAAAATCCAATTGATGTGATTTGGACGGTGCCCTGTCTTGGACAGGGACCACTGACTGGATGGGCCAGGTCGGTTCATGTGTGGCCCTGCATATGGTGGAGATATTTCTATCCGTGTGAAGGGATTGAAAACGATTTGTGAGAAATTGATCTACACAAGCAACGGGATTCTTGCGGAATATAGCCTCCAAAAAGGAATTGGACGATGCAGATGTTAACTTCACGTATGTGGAATGCGGTGGAGCACATGATCATTCCATGAGAAGTAACGTGGACCATCCATTCTGCTTTCATCTGCCTCTTCTAGATGAAGTCGGCCTTCTTAGGTCCTCCTTTACGAGGGACAGGAGAGGGTGAGATGGACGTGAATTGCCAGTGTCACCACCACCGGCCGCAGGAAGTTCCTGTGGTTTGAAGATATGTGGGGTCCACTCCGTTCATCTGTTTTGCATGATTCTAATAGTGTAAGAATCCAAAATTCAGACAGACCCAAAACTCAGATGGGCCACTACAGAAAACAGTGAGATCGGAGACGTCCACTGTTGAGACCTTTCTGGAGCTGACCAAGATGTTTATATACCATCTAAACCGTTCATGCAGTTATTACTACTCATGTAAACTGTAATTATAAGTATGATCTAAATACAAAATTTCAATGGCACCCACAAAGTTATAAATGGTGGGCATTCAATCCCTGCTATTACGCGTGGTGTAGCCCACCTGAATTTTGAAAATTTTGAACTCATGTCCTATTGTGGTCCTGGGAAACCGATGGACGGAGTGAAATTGACACAGGAATCTCTGTGGGTCCCACATGGCTTCCAACCACAGGAACTTACTGTGGCCGGTGGGGTGGGGGTGGCAGAGGCAATTCACGTCCCTCTCAAGGCCACAACAGGACATCGGTTTCTCAAGGCCACAGGCCCACAATAGCACATGATTTCAAAAATATGAAATTGATCAGGGGTGCTACACCACACCGAAACAGCAGGGGATTGAACGCCCACCATTGGAAACCTTGTGGGGGCCCACATAGCTTCGGAATTTTATGCGTGGAGGTACACAAGCAATCCGTATCCACGAGTGGAGCTGGCACAGGACGACTCGACTCGTTCTTATTCAAACCGAGTGGGTGAGTCGATTTGAATCGAGCTGACTTTGTCCTATCTGAACTTAAATCGAGCCGAGTTCGAGTCACCCTGTAACTTGACTCAACTCTGACCCGAAATCTAAATCAGTACTGGCTCGAAACTTAACTCACATATATATATATATATATATATATATATATAAGCAAAACAAACAAACAAACAAAAAAAAAAAAAAACTCAAATACAACGTTTCATATATGAGATGCGGTGTAGTTGATGAAGATATTGCAATTCTAGCAGGTAAATCTAGGTTTTGAGTTATGATTTCAGCCCATGAATACCTGCACTCACACTTGACCTGTGATTAGGTACTCATGACCGAATCGGACTCAGTCTGGATTAGTTCAGGCCAAACCCAGACTGGGATCGGGTCATACCAAGTCAGGTCAAGTTCGGGTCAAGCCTATTTCAAAACTAGATCAAGCCGAGTTAGCCCTAACTCAAGCTATCCAGGAGGGAGGGAGAGTTTCAAAATTATGACAGGTGGAAATTGAAAGACTCACTGATTTGAGCCTTTGCCCCTTAGCCTACTTGTAGCTGAACCCAATTAGCTCAACCCGTGGTATCGAACTTGATGAGGTCAAACCAAAGCCCGAGTCTTATAACCATATATAATCCCCTCAATTTGAAGAGTGCACCAATCATCTACAAGCGTTCGTATTGCAATTAGTGGAACAAGTCATTTTCAGACACAAGATACAAAAGATAATTATTTTTTCTCCTCTTTTTTTGCATCTCATGACTAAAATATACCATGTACAACAAATAGTACACACACTTGTAGGTGATCAATCTTCATTTGTGCACTCATTTCTCAAGAAGAAAAGTAAAAATAAAATAAAATAAAATTGAAAACAAAAAAGTAAAACCATGTCGGCCAGAAAGGTTTTTAAATATTTAATTATTTACAGATATGATAATGAGTTTTGTTTCATTAGGATGGCTTTCCATGCATCCAAGCAACTCCTTCCAAATAAGCCTTTAAGCAATGAGCTGATTGCATCTTAGATATAAGGAATCCTTTGAATCCGGCCTTCAATGGATTTCTTTGGTCAATCTAGGCTTTCAGGGATTAGGGACTTTGTAAAAGAAAATGCCTTATATAGTTGTTGTTTTTCGCTTGTCATTCTCGTCTTTAAGAATGGAAGCCGATTCAATTAATGTAGGTTTTTTGGAATTATTATTATACATTCCCATTTAATAGTAGGGGTGCAAATGGGACGAAACATTCGATGCACCATTCGGCCTAACCCAATGAAAAGTGGGTCTATGGTGAAATATTGATCCTAGAGAACAGGTGTGAGCACAAAAGTTCATTTGAAATTACACAAAATTAACTCGAGCAACACAACCAATTTGAAAATAGGTTTGGCTCAACCCCAAATGAAGTCCAAGCTTAACCTATACCTATACCTAGGATAAGTAGTATCTAATATAAAAACAAGAAGGTCTAAATGTTTGTTTGATTAATTAATATTTCACAAGGCAAGTAGAATGTTAGCAACGCTTGATGATTATCCTAAAGCTAATATTAAACTGATTTAAAGATGAAATTCTGATGTAGAACATGGCACAAATATATTCTAAGCATAGTTGGATTGAAAGAAGGCCAAGCCAAAGTGAAAGTAATCTATTAGATTTGGTCGAGTCTAGAGCTATACACGAACCGAGTTATCTGGGTTAACTCACTCGACTCGACTCAAAAAAGCTTGATTTGACTTGGTTTGAAACTTAGTTTGAACCGAGTCGAGCTGGTTTTTTGAGCTCGCAAAAAAATTTGAGTTGAGTTCGAGCTTGACTCGGATCGAACCTCAACTCGAATCGATTCGGGTGACTCGGTTATTTTGATATTCATGTCGCTCGCCAAGTGTTTGATGCAATGACTCAATGAAGTGCTATTTCAAGTGCATACATTCTCAACAAGATCGACTAGTGGTATGGAAGGAATGGATACAAAACAAATAACTATAAAATAAATTATTATTTTTTTAAAAAATAAACTTCACATTATAAAACTGCCATTAAATCATGATTTTCACGTTGCTCGCACAATGTTCAATGATATACTTGTATATTGCTGCAACTGCTTTACATTTTGTGAAAAATGGAAGGCACACTCTATGTTTGAGAAAACGTCGCATATGCTTGAACTTAGTTCGAACTTAGCTCAAACAGGTCCGAGCTGCTGATCGAACTAAGCCGAGCTGGCCAGTCAGGCTCAAAGACCGAGCCGAGCCAAGTTCGAGATAGGTTTAGTTATTGGCCGAGCCGAGCCGAATTCGAGTTGGGTTTAGTTATTGGCCGAGTCAAGCTCGACTCGTGTACAGCTCTATTCACAGCTTAGATGTAAGAAATCCTTCGAATCTGACCTTCAATGGATTTCTTTAATCAATTTGGAATTTCAAGGATTACGGATGTTGAAAGAAAAAATTTCTTATATAATTGTTGTTTTTGCTTGTCATTCTTATCTTTAAGAATGGAAGCTGATTCAATTAATGTAGGTTTTTTTGGGATTATTATTATACATTCCCTTTTAATGGTAGGGGTGCAAATGAGACGAAACATACAATTCACCATTCGACCCGACCTAATGAAAAGGGGGTCTATGTTGAAAAATTGGACTTAGAGAATAGGTGTGAGTCCAAAAGTTCATTTTAAATTACAGAAACTTAACACAAAACCAATTTGAAAATGGGTTTGGCTCAACCCCGAATGAAGTTGGCTTAACCTAGACCTAGGATAAGTAGTAACTAATATAAAAACAAGAAGGTCTAAATGTTTGTTTGATTAATTAATATTTCACAAGGCAAGTGGAATAATTGAAACCCTTGATGATCATTATCCCAAAGCCAATATTAAACTCATTTAATGATGGAATTCTAATGTAGGACATGACACAAATACTTTCTAAGTATAACTGGATCAAAAGAAGGCTAAACAAAAGCAAAAGTAATCCGTTAGATTTGGCCGAGTCCTATATAGGACATGATGTAAATGGGCCTCAGGCGCATCGGGTACAAATAAATTCAATCTAAATTGGGAGAAACTGTTGTTCGAAGTGTGAACTATAAATCAACTGTAACTTTGATTTGAGAATCATCACAGAATGTAAAATATATCAATCTTTACCGTAATGAGCCATCGGAGGTCAATCAACTCACACAGTAGGTTGTGTCACACGTCCATTTCAAAAATAGATTTTTTTAAAAAAAATTTATTATTTTTAGAAATTCTAATTTTTATCTTATTTTCTTAATATTAGGATTTTAAGATTCTTTTCTTTTTTAGAAATTATTTGTAATCATGCTAAGCCTCTTCCAATAAGTTTATCTTAACTTTTTAATTTTGTCAAATCACGCTTTAAATGAGTTTCACTATTTTAGTATAATTTTTAATTAGGTTAGAATTTTGCTATTTTGGTAATTATGAATTAATTTTTTTATTAATGATGTAATTGAGAAATCATACACATTACACATTATCGAATAAAATATTTAAGTTTTCTATCTTGTCACTTCTAGTAGATTTAAGAACGACATTATAAATTTAATGTTTTAATAACTCAAAGATTATAATTATCTTCTGCTCATCATCTCCTTAGGCTCTTTCCCTTCCTGTCTTAAATTCAACTTGTGAGAGGATCTTTAGCACCAAAATAAGAAGAGAATCTCTCTCTCTCTCTCTCACTCTCTCTCTCTCTACACACGCGCGCGTCTTACCCAACGTAAACTCACATATACCCAACCGATGACATAAATGGCATAGGCATGGGTATTGGTACATCCAAACCTAACCTATTAAATAAATAAGCCTGCTTTCTTCTTCTTCTTCTTCTTCTTCTTCTTTTTTTAAAAAATCTTTTTCCCTCTCTCTCTCTTTTGAACTTGAATTCAATCTATATCTAATTAAAATTTTAATTGGTTGGTTCAAAAGTTAAAATTTCTGAAACAATTATTAAATGGGTTAGGTTCAAACCCCATGTAGATCCAACCCAACTCATTTACCCTAGTTAATCAATGATTGAAAACTAATACCTTTAACCACCCAAACCTTATCCTGTTGTGCTGTAACAAGCTTATATTGTGGAGTTCCTGATACCCACCTTATCATTAATGCCGTTTGCATAAGATAAAAGAAAAAATTTAATTATTTGTTACAACTACAATTGAGTAGCGAGTCATGTGCACGGATACAAATTAGGTAGCGAGGCTCTTACTATCTTTGGCTGTGGTGTGGTGCGGTTAATTGTTAGGATTTGATTGGAGGGCAGTGAAATGTCTATATGGTCATGTCACGACACAACCCTTGCCAAACCGTTGTGCATAACTTCACATTTAATGGAAGCATAAGAAATGGGCACGTCTCCATTATTGGGAGATTTTATTTATTTTTACTCTGGCTGGCCATGATGCTCATGTTCATGCACTTAAAATGGTGTACGTGAAAAATATTAACTCAAATCAAACTGACCACATCGTGGATCCCACTAAGATACGTTCTAAAACTTAGAGTGGTTGTATAATTCAAACCTCTGGACAACTTGATTTTAAAAGAAGGCCATCGGATACATTTCATTCAACCGTTCACTTGATGTCCATAAATTTAACTGTTAAATAATCAAATATGATTAAATTTCTGTTCATAATACATCTATACTGATACGCATAATTTAGACCGTTTAATTTAAAATACTTATATTCCACGTGTACAATTTTTAAGTAATATCTACGTGCCTACATATCATCCATCACGCTATGCCAGAGTATCAAATGTAGCCTTCTTGTCTTTAACTTAGTGGATAAGCAGCATGTCCTCAGTCATCTCTGCCCAACACGTGGAGACGTGTGGTGAGCATAAACATTCACATCGTGGGCCCCGAGACCGTAGATCAAAAGTCGCACTGACGGGCCAATCCTAACCATCCAGCCAATGGATTTGGCAACGCAGCATCGATAGCTGCCCACTTTTTGTTTTTATCCATTCATGTGCAGTGACGTTCCACAGCACCAACATCAAAAAAATAAATAATAATAATAATAAAATCCCTACTGGATGAATGGTTCGGATCCTGTACGTGTGTCTAGCTGAAATTTTATATGCTTAGTTATGCAAGACTGATAAATGGTAGTGACTCGGACTCACACGTGGCACTGACGTACAGCTGTCCACATGCAAATTGTGTATACCATTTTGGATGGGGCAAAGCTCTGTAGTCACACTGTTCAAGTAATCCTAACCATCCAGTTATTGGGTATCGAGTGGATGGTTAAGCGTGAAATAGTGAGCCGTCCAATCTGAAGAGGAAAATGGGATGAGTTAATATTATCTTCTCACTGAATATTAGGTACCGTTCACGGTCGATCAGCGATTTGGACGGTCTGGATGGTCGCATAACTATGTCATCTGTACGGTTGAAGAGTCTCCACAATTTATAATTTGAGATAAACTAACAACCGTGTCTACGGTCTACCCCAAGCTTCACGTGGGTCACGTGAATTGGACCCACCCAGCGCAAGCAATACAGTTGACGTCGTGTAAGTGGGTCATGTCATAGAGGTCCCACACTGACTACCCTTTCGATCGGATGGCCAGGATTGTCCGACAGGAGTGGTTTTATGAACATGGCTTCCACGTGGGAGCGGATTAGCCGTTACCCGGGTGACAGCTTAGTGGGTCTTACCCTTACCGTGTGGGGCCCACTTTGATGAATTTATTTAATATCTACGCCGTCCATCTGTTTTTTCATATCATTTAAGGGTGTTTTCTAAAAATTAAGCAGATAAAAAAATCTTGTGGACTACACCATTGGAAACAAATGTTAAATGGCCATTAAAATATTTTTTAGGCCACAAAAGTTTTGGATCCAGCTAATCTTTGTATTTTCCCTTCAGTTAGGGATGACCTTATCAACCGGTTGGATGGAAAATAGACATTACGTATCTGCTTACAGTGGGCCTTGGGAGGTTTTTAACAGTGAGAATTCAATCATCACTGTTTCTTGTGGTGTGGTCCACCTGAGATTTGATATCCTTAATTTCCAGTAAATGTCCTTAAATTAGCTATAAAAACGGATGGATGGAGTGGATATACAACATATTATCAAGGTGGGCCCCACTGTTAGGGTAACACCCACTAAGCTGTTACCCGGGTAATACCTAAACCGCACTAGACGCACGGTTGCGATTGAAATTTCACCCTGGGTTAATTTAACCGACGGTGTATCTTGTCGCGTCCGTCGAAGACCTAACCCAGCCAGAAGTGGGTCCCACCTGATCTAATCATTTCTGAAAACATGAAAGGAAGAGCCTGCACGCCATCACTATCGCTATCCAATCCCGACAAGGAGCAATCACATCATCCATGACTCGAGGATACACACTATATACTCGGCTTTCAATTCAAGCGAGTGAGACCTATGGATCACTAATCCAGACCATTTATCTATTGTTCCAAACCGGAGATAGACGATGGGTGGAATTTCTCATATTTAGAAGATACCACATGATTAACTATGGGCCATTGATGAGACTCTTTTATTGACCGTACACATAGGATCAAGGATTGAGAGTTTGGGATAATCTTTTCAAGGTGATTTTTAATAAATAAGACTGCAAAAATAGGATCCAATATATCAACGGTGCAGATGACTATAAAATGGGCCCACTTTCATAGAATGAAAGTCCGAGCATCTGCGCATGTTCTTGGTTCCGACGATATTCCCCTCCCTATCAAAGAGATCGTGATAAGATAGATGCGTCGCGAATTCGAATCTCACGCGGCGAATATACCGAGAAATCTGTTTGGGCCACCACGATGTCAATGAGAAATCTGCTCCGTCCATCATATTCTCAAACTCACGGTAGGAATGGGTCTCTAAAATAAGATGGATTCAAAACTCATGTGTGCCACGAGACAGAAACAGTGAAAATGGAAAGGCTGGAAACCTTTCCGGAGCACTTTCTTCAGGATGTGATGTCTGTATCATCTAAAGTCTTCAAGAGATTACTACCAGTGGAATGAACTGAAAAGACAAATATTAGACTGATACAAAACTTTTGTGGCCCGAGGAAGGTTTCAACGGTAGCGTTGAAGCCCCACTTCTTGCTCTGGCCTGATTTAGTTGAATCTTGTATCCTCCTATTTTTTTGCATCTTTTCCTATTACGAGCTTGCGAAACTGATGGACGGAATGGATTTTCTCATAGACATCTCTGTGGGTCCCACAAAGCTTTTTGTTGGGATACAGGCAATCCTCGTCTAACACTGGCTGCACGAAGTGCGTTTAACACCCAAGTCCTGTGGGGCCATCGTGATGTGTGTCTGACAGTGAGTCCGTAAATCTCCTGAGCCACTAATATTCGCCGTATACACCCACAATAAGCTTGATCCAAAACTCAGGAGAACCAAACCATTGGATAGCTGTAAATTCACTCGGTGTGGGCGACATGAGTTTTGTAACAGAATGATTTTTGGTATTTCTCTTCATCCCGGTGCGTCCCACCTGATAAAATGATCTGATGCCATATAAAGAGCACGGTTACCCATTCCACAGTGAGTGCCCCATAAACACTGTGCAGTGTGGCCCACTTGAATTTTGGTCGGCCTGATTTGTGGGTTCCGTTTTAAAATTAGGCTTCTCAACTGATGGACGGAGTGGATTTTACGCACACATCACGGCAGGCCCACAGAGCTCAGTTTTTGCACCCTCTTTGTACAACAGGTATTGTACATGATCTCGGACCTCTTTGATACTGTACACATGAGATGTAACTCAAATGAAAACGTCCACATCGTGGGACCCACTTAAAGAGTTTTGCTCGTCGTACCTAAATAACCCTGACTGTACAGTTGTAACATTAGGGACATCTATTTGTTAACCGTTGGTTTTTTGTTTTTTGACCGTCCATTGATGTAACTGCTGATTTAAGATCCATCTGAAGTGGGGCTTACTATTTGGACGTTTTAACTTGATTTATGTACAAGTGCACACGAACGAGGTTTGGTAGCTCCAAACGTACATTTATACTCAGGACACGCTGGCACGTGTGGGGGATTCATCTGAGTGGTGCTTGGAGCTAACCTGGCCCACAGGCCAGGTTGCCACACCAAATCGATGTGCACCACAAGATCCCAGGGTGGCAGGCACGCTCTTCATGATCCAATCCACATATCAGGTGGGTCCCAAAAAAATGATAGATGGTTTAGATAAATTGACCAATGCCCACCATGTGGCCGCCCCAATTATCAGATCAGCCTGATTTTTCGGCGGCGTATCTGCAAAATGGGACCCAAGGGCGAATTAGATCTGACCCGTACTGTTGTGCTTGTGTGAGGGATGACTAAAAAAAAGATGTGTGCCACACTGGACTGCGCTTAGGATCCTCCTGTCCACTCATAAAGTGGGCCGCTTCTGTGTGAAAAGAACGGTTAAAAAGAGAAACATTGATACTCTGGCTGTGATAGATGATACGTAGGCACTTAGAAATTGCATTCACGGCACATGGGTTAAATTAAACTATTCCAAAATTACACTGACATGATTATCTGACTATCGGATTGAGGGACATATATTGAACGGCTTAGGTTGAAATGTATCCAATTGTATTATTTTCACAGAAAGAGTGTACTATAACTTAGCCACCGTGGCTTCTAAACTTTAGCTGGCTTAAGTTAGCTAATTTATGCAATGTGTAGAATTTCTTAGTGCTTGTGTATCAAGCATCATATACAGCCAGAGTATCAAGGCCTCTTTTGGGAGCAAATATTAGATATGCATTAGAAATTTCCATAAAAATTATGTGATTTGGAATCACTAGCTAGTTATGCCCGGCAGAATGTAATGGCTGTCTACAGGGCCTGTTTTGGAAGGTAGGATTAGGTGGAATGGAATTGCATTTGGCCCCATGCAAATTTCATCCACCATTTGGAAAGGAAGATTGGATTAACGTAATACCAAATCATTTAATCTAAAAGTACATACTATATGATGTTAGGTAGAATTCAAAATGCACTACTTGTAGGCCTTACATTGATGCGTGTGTTTTATTCAAGCTCTCTTACCACATGCGCCTGTACAAGTGACTTGGATTACAACTCCATGATCTGCCAAACTTGAATTTCTTACTTAATGTAGTGTCCTCCGTTAGAGAAGAATCTGATCCCAAGCATGCAATTATTGGGTTATAATGATGTTAACTCCATCTAATGCAATTTCATACCATTTAATCCTATGAACCAAATAGATACCATAGTACATCCATGTGTTTGGTGGCTTGTATTTTAAATGCATGGGTGAAAAGAGTGATGAAGATGATTGTGACTTGTAAATCGGTGATAATTAAATTAATATGAAATCAAATAATATCAATTTACTGTTATTTAAAAAAATAGACTTTTGATACATATAATGTGACTTAACTCCTAATCACACTGATTGAGTTCAAATGCATAGCACAGTAGTAAATGCACCGTATTTCAATTATATGATCATATGTTCGAGTGCTCATGTGAGAGTGTTTGTGTGATTGGGTGTGTGTTAAAAATTAAAAAAACACACCAAAATTAACTAATTATCACTGATTTAACTCCTAAAAGGTGCTTTTGATATATTCACTGTGAATTGAATTTTAATTTACATACAAACTGTGCTTTCAGTGTATTAGATGTGAATTGAATTTCACATCGAATACATTAACCTAAAGGAATCAATTACCACTTATTCCCACGATTAGCCTTCTCTCTTCCGTTTACATAGAAGAGTGATGTATCAAAGGGGTCCATTTATCCGCCAGGCCTGTGTGGCGGATGCCTATTGGACAATCCAATCCGAAGAAACTATAGGAAACAAAACAGTCAATCGTGCAACATTTAGCGGGAAAACTGAAGAAAAGTGATGGATGTTTCTTTCTAATAGGTTCGATTTTTGAAAAGTAAGCCATCCATGCTGGGCCCCTTTAGATGGATAGACCCGATCGATACATCAGCTTCTACCATGCCTCTAGTTCCTTCGGCTCTGCCGTATGGAGAGTGTACCAGGTGTTACCCAGGAAACATTTTAGTGGGTGTTACCCTTGCCGTGGGGCCCACCTTGATGATTTGTCATATATCCACGCCGTCCGTCCGTTGTTTCAGCCATGAAGTGATCCCAAAAATTAAGCAGATTAAATCTCAGCTGGATCACACCATAGGAAACAGTGGTGATTGAACGCCCACCATTAAAAACATCCTAGGGCCCACCGTAATGTTTATTTACCATCCAAATCGTTAATAAGGCCAATAAGACTTATATATATATATATATATATATATATATATATATATATATATATATATATATATATATATAAAAGTGCTGGACGATCTACCTTCCATGCGCCCAAACTGATTTCTGTGGCAGGTCACCATCACGGTGGGACCCACCTTACGCACCATCTTAGATGTATACCACATGCAGGTAAAGATGCATGCGTGTGGGGCTATTAAACTTGTATGGGCAGATCATGTCACATGGATAACTTTTCCACTTTCCCGCATTAGCGACAAGCTCTCACATGCATGCTTCCATCAAGTGGGGCCCACCACGTAGATACCCTGGTCAAAAAATCTGGCCGTTCCACTCATGTATGAGAAGATGGACGGTCAATAACACTCTTTCTTAACCCACAACACACTTGGGTGCGATTAGTCATAGTCATAACATGCATTGCAAATCAAATCATCGTGCCTCCGTCCATTTCAACCAATGTGGGGCCCATCTGATGAGTGGATAGGATTGTCAACGATCTGGGCTCACTAGCCCGGGTAACTCCGACCTATCGGGCCTGAAGGTGAGTCGGGTCCATGTTTGAGAATTGAGAAAGTAAAAACAAGGGTACAACGCCTAAGTTTTATTCTGCCCACTTATGTGAAATCCACTCCGTCCATCAAGTGACCCCTTGATTATTAGGTTTGGGGAAAGTATCTGATCAATCCACAAGTGGGCTTGAAATGGGATGCCAACCGTAGGTTTGTGTGTGGGGCCTTACAATAGCTTTTTTATTCTACTCAACCTAATAAAGAGAATTCTAAAAGATGAAACCGATTAAAAACTTAGGTATACCAAAACCACGTGAACTTTATATAAGTATTAGGTGTAATTTAAATTATTACTTGTAATGGGGCCCACGTAAGATTTCTAATAGGCTGAATATTTGGATATGAGGTGACATGAAACAAACGCATGTTAAGAGTCAATTGCATATGGTATTTAAAGGTGAGCTGATAAAATCCATACCATCTTTGAATGCGTGTAGAGATTCCTTCTCTTATGAAATTAGTTCAGAACACGTCTTCTGAGAATTCCATCCTCAGACATCATATCATGATAACATGGGTGCAACAGAGATTAAAGTCGTACCCACATGCCTCCTTGAAACACGGGAAAAACATCTTCCTGCTTCTTGAAGAGCCAGCAAAATTTCAACACTTCATCGTGATGCAGGTGGTTATATTTATTTTAAAAACCTTTCCCATATTTCAAAAACTTATGGCCTAGAAATTTTGTATTATATACAAGATAAATGAAGCACGTGGTTAATTAGAATCATTTTAAAAACATTTCACGTATCCTGAAATAATTCATAGTTTTAGGCAATATTTCAAAAACCAATAGCCAAAAAAACAATCTTAAATTTTACCCATGCAATTAGTTTTTTCTAATGAAGTGAAGTATTATTATTATTATTATTTATTATTTTTAACAGACCTTTCTCTTGTGAGATATTCCAAAAATTCGCTGTACTTGGACTCAAGTGAGCTATGCCATGACTAAAACATCTAAAACTATTTGATGGGCGTGATGCGGTGAACCTTATAAATGATCGTGAAAGTTTCAATGGGTGAGTATTTACTCATAAATGTTGTCTATGGCATGGCACACCAAAGTTATTGATTGGTCTGGTTTTTACGCCCTTGGCCACCATGGAAGATGGGTATCATTGATGGGGTGGATGTAGAAGGTAGATCATGGTGGGGCCGTCTGTGATGTTACGGACATCCATCCCATTGATGAGATACATCCTTCCAGGGTGAGACACAGGCTCAAAAAAACAGGCTAATCAATGACTAAGGTGGGCCACATCATAGGCAACAGTTTAGAGTGGATGCTCACCATTGAAACCTTCATGATTGTATATAGGGCCCAATTAGATGTTGTTTAGACAACCAACCCATCCATTGTGTGTGTCCCACTTGGATGGAGGATCACACCAAATTTTAAGCCATTCTAAAACTCAATTGGACAATTGGTGGGACCCACCAAGTGTTTTTAGATATTTTAGCCATGATTTCAAATGGTGTGGCCCACCTGAGTTCCGATTAAGGCTGATATTTAGGGACATACCAGATCCACAGCGTGGATGTCTCACAGTACCATTCCTCATACACACGTTGACACACGCACACACGTGCACCATATGTATAATTTCAAAGTTCAAAAGGTTGGGATTTGGCTCTTTCCCACGCCTTGCAAAGTGAAAACCACCACCATGTATCAATGGAAACGGGCTTTTGCTAGGATGCGTTCGGCCCATGATTGTGAGCTTCTAGACACAGCCCTAGCCCATACTGATTCGTATGTGGGCTTAATCTTCAGAAACGGGAGATTTATCGGGGAGCTAAGCCCAGCCCAAAATGGGTGGCCCGAAAAGTTTATTGGGCCCCAGCCCAGTGAGTGAACTAGCCTAACTTGTTTAAGGTGATCTTCATGGTGGGGCCCACCCTCTGCATAACTTCGTGATGCAGGACAATTAACCAATTGCTCTAAAAGTTCGAACTATTAAAATATTGCGAATTAATCCCTTTATCTCATAACTCAGGCCCCACATCTCATGGCTTAGGACATCGGCCGAACCCTCCTTGTAGGCCCCAAATTGCATGGGCCGCTCACCCCGAGTGTGTCCCCTCATTCCACAGGATACCCCACTCGAGCCCAGTATAAAATGTGCATCAATCACCCCTAGTGAGGAGTCTCAAACATGAGATCTCCCCTGTGGGCCTCAAATCACATGGGTCACCTACCCTGAGTGTGTTCCCACATCCCACGGGCTACCCACTCGAGTTCGGTGTGAAAATGCCCCTGCATTACTTCGATTTCTAAAACATGTTATCCATGTATTTGATCATTCCTTAGATGTGATTGACGGCAGAAAGATATGATTGTGCCATGCGTTTCTAAATATGTTAATGATTGTAATTATTGATATGAACGGCCCATCAGGTAGGCCCACTTCTCATGAGCCACTGAAAACTAGTTGATCTTGCCAAGCCACTGATGGAATGGTTATGACCATCTTTTCAAAATGATATGTATTCCATGCACTTCACATCTCAATCGTATAATCACAGAACCCCTCTTCCATCCGTACACGTGGCTTCTAGATAATTGATTGGGACCCTATATGGACCGGATGCCATATCACGGTATCTATTCAATCCTAGTTATGTCGTTTGTGGCCTCGAAATGGATGGTTGGAAAATGGAACCGAACAATGGTTGAAATTCCGGATGAAAATTTGAAGATAGAAGGCTATGATCATCCGATCAGTGTGATTTTTTAACAGTGGGGCCTAGTCATGGTAAGTCCCGTGTTATTTTGTCACGACAGGGTAAGTGAGAAATAGAGTCCTGATACATATAAACTCTAAGTGATCTGATGCATCAGTTTGTACATGTAGTGGCTATAGCTCGAGGATCCCAAACCGTTGATCTGAAGCAACCAATGCCGGATGGGCAATCAGCAAAGGATATTCTAAACCATGAATCAGTGGCCCACAAATCTTCCCTGCATAAACGGTCTGAAATAACTGCCAAAATTTTGGATGGATAGAATCATCAAATCTATTATTTTTTTTTCTTTTTCTGTTTTCTGGGTCATGTTCCAATCTGCCGAGTGCAAATATGAACAGTTCGGATCACCAAACCATGGGCCACACCCATAATGCATCAAGATTCAGTACCTTATCTCAAAAGAATTACCAAACTCAAAACAAAGCTACCATTAAACCAGCCTTCTAAGTCTAATACACAGTGAATCTTTTATTTATATTATTAACGAAACAGAAGTTAATACCATAGTTTTAAAGCTTGCTAACTCGACTCAAAACTCAGTCGAGTCAACTCAACTCAGCGAGATTTCAAGCCAAGTCACTGGGAAACTCTGTGTTGGGCGTCACTCCAACTGGACTTGGACAAACTGGTCAGAACCGAGTCGCTTGCCATATTTTCAATTTTTAATAATTAAAAATCGAGTTGGATTGAGTCTTCAAGTCAACAAGATCCAGCTGTACACCTAAAATGAGCTGAGTTTTTTTAAGCCATGGTTAAACATAGAGCTGTACACAAACTAAATTAGCTCTGTTAACTCACTCAACTTGACTCGGAAAAGCTTGATTCTACTCAGCTCGAAACTGGATTCAAGTTAACTCGAGCTGATTTTTTTAACTCAAAAAAATTTCAAGCCCGAGTCCTAGTTAGACTGAGCTCGACTCAAAATTTGATTCGAACTTGACTTGGTTCGAATCGATTCGACTTGGATAGGGTTCACTTAATATATATATTTTGTAAATATTTATGTTTAAATATATTGTGTGTGTGTGTGTATTGTCGCATTTTCCCATAGAATTGCTTCTTTAAACACGTAGGTCTAGTGATGCACCGTCTCCAAACTCGGCAATGCATCATTGCCCATCTCTCCCTAGTCTACGATGGACTCCATCTGCAAACAACAGAGAATGTAAAGCCCTTTTGGTTTACTTTTGAATTCCTCTTAACTGTTTCTCGATGACTATCATATTTGCTCTTAACTTATCCTTAATGACTATCACTGCTTAATTTGCTTTTGAATTCATCTCAACTACTTCATACCTTATAATCGTGTCCGTTGTAATTCTATAGAAAGCATTCCAAACATTCTTGAAGATCTTTTGTAATACCCCTTTTTTTTAAACGGTGAGTTCCATTGTTTCCAGTGGTGTGGCCCACTTGAGGTTTGGATTAGCCTCATTTTTTGGCCAATGCCCTAACTTTATCTTAAAAAATTAATGGACGGAGTGGATCTACCAAAGCATCCTTGTGGGGGCCACTGTGTAAAAAGAGAGAGAGAGAGAGAGAGAAGTGACGCGCATTAGCACGTCACCACGAGAGCACCTCCTCCCCGATTTTCTCTCTCCTCCCCAATTGAAATTCTTCTTCGCCATGCCAACTGTCCGCATGACTCGACCCATCTGTGCACGCCATTCTTCATGGTGGGACCCACCTCACCGATCCAAACTGTCTGTTGGAACCGTACCATTGTGGAACCCCATCCGTTGAAACCCCTTGTCCAAAATCCTCTTGTGCAACCCACCAGAATTCCTGATCTACTCCATTCTCGAGCTCCCAACATATATTGAATCACTGAAACTGATGAATGGTATGGATTCTTTCTAAACTCACAGTGGACCCCACCTAGCATCCGCAACACACCACACCACACCCCGCATTGTTATAGAGTCCGCTTGAAGCGGAACTCCTCTTCTGCACTTGCCGCCATGCCGCTCCACAATTGGCACGAAGCCCATCCTCATGATCTCGACCATTAAATCTCTCCATCAAATGACTTATTCTTCTCCAACATGAATTCTACCCAACAAGCAATCAAATGAAAGATATAAAGTAGAAAACAGAAGAGAAAGAAGAAAGACATGAACTGAGAGAGGAAGCTGCACTTGGGTGTGACGAGTTGAACACACCAAGTTTTGCCAGATCTAACCATTGAGCCGACTTCCACCTTGGCGTTTGTGTTGATTTCCAGAGCCTTGACAATTCTTATAGCATCACCAGTTTAGCGATAGTTAAAGATTTCGTGATTGTTCAAGTCAAAGTCATAGAATCTGGATTGTTCAAATCAACCACGTGAGAGTTTAGATCTTTGTCGGTATCTACAATCATAATAGGTAGGTGATCTTCCCGGTTGATAAGCCTACATTAGTATGCAGTTTAGCTTCCATTGATTATTTATTTCATATTATTAATTTAAGTTATTTGATTTTAGTTGCACGTAAAATAAAATGCATTTATTTGATTATTAATATGTGAAATTAATTCAATTTATTATTGCTACCTGCTTTTAAATATGATTAAATTATGGGTGCTCTGCCCTAAAAATGATCAAGTTGTTATGGGTGCTCTGCTCGGGACATTCTCGAAAAGGATGTTTATTTTGTGCCTCATTTTAAAATTTAGCAATTGTGGACATTCGACCCCTGGCTCGTGTTCCAGAATCTGTCATATCTAAATATTCAATCCTTGGCCTGTGTTCCAGGATGAAAGTTGTATTTTCTTTATTTAAGATTAAGTGAATGTACACGTGGGTGCTCTGCCCGGACTCTCTAAAATGTTGGATGCACGGTGCCCTGCCCTGAGAGGTCCGGTCACGGTGCTCTGCCTTGGGTTAATTCCTAAAATGGGTGCACGGGTGCTCTACCCTGGTAAAGTCTAAAAATGGATCCAAAGCTATTTTGTTTTATTTGAATTCATTTTCAGAATTTCATTTATTAGTGGAATATTTATGTTCTCTTATATTCAAGTTGTGGATGAATAAATACAACTTTGTTGCATGCATTCATGAGCCACGATCCCCAATAGGTATGAGACTATTCGGGATCAGGAGTCTATCATCTTGGAATCACTTCTCACGTTAGGTATGAGACTAACGCGAGTTATGGCCCTTGGTGCGAGGCCCCTACCAGCTTGCGATACTACGCACTATGAATCGACCTTTCATTATGTATTCATCGTTACATGTTGATGTAGAAGTTTTAATTTTGGGAATGATGTGACCCTACGAGCCGTCGTGCTCACACCCGTATAGATTTTTACAGGGTTTATGCATGAAGAGCTAATTGAGCAAGATCGAAGACCTTTCCTTGAATATTAATTAAAATTTATTGCATTTTGTTATTATTTATTTTTTTATATTAATGTAAGTAAAATTTCAAGGATTGATTAGTGGACATTATTTAATGACAATGATTTTTATTCTTTTAGTTGCTCTGATTGCCTTGAAAATACATGATTATAATGTGGGTTACGTTGTATATTTTGTTTAAGTACAACTCACAATCCTGGAATTCGGGTTCGGGCCTGGCCAACTCAGGTACCAAATTTCGGGACATGACGGTTTGATATTAGAGCCTAGGTTTTAGATTCTTGATGCAGAGGAGGACGTGAGGTCGAGCACCGTCTTCCTCAAGAGGATAACTATTCCGAATCCACGGAACTTCTCTGGACTCCTCACAGAGACTTCTCGAATCCACGAGGAAAGAAAGCAGAAAATAGAAATAAATTCTAATAAATTCGAAATTGATTGATGAATGATTAAAATCGAGTTCACAACCCTTTAAATAAGGGTATCAAGCAATGGGAAAGAAATCATAATCAAACTACAACTCAAACTCCTAGAATCCGCGACTTACTATAAATAGTAAACTTACTATTTATAGACGGTCGTGATGTCTACTAGTGCGCAAGGTTTTCGGCCAAAAATAGTAAGTGTCCTATTTGGCTTCACCAAACTGTTCCCCTAATTATTCTAAGCTCTTTTCACGTTGGGCGCAACTCCTAAAGCCCAACAGATGAAGAGTTATAATCAAACTAAAACTTACTATTTATAGTAAAAACGAAATTAAAACAGCAAAACGATTGTCGATCCAGAGGTTTCGCAATTCCGGGCGGCACAACCCGGCATAGCTGGGTTGGTTGGCTAAAGTAGCTCTTTTTACCCCAAAATCATATATTTTACGCTCAATAACTCATTCCGGATTGTGAGATACGCCCGATCTAAGGTCCGATGGTCCGGATCACTTCTGTCGTTGACCGAGCCTTTTCTGATCCATCTTGGCCATGAAACTGTCCGTGACCCGCTCTACATCAGTCCCCTCCACTTCAAAAGAACTCGTCCTCGAGTTCTCATCATGCGCTGGTTCATGATACTCGAACAAGTCCGCGACGTTGAAAGTTCGTAAGATCGCCATGTCATCTGGAAGATCAACAACATAAGCGTTGTCATTGATCTTTCGGATGATTGGTACCGGTCCAATCTTTTTATTCTTCAACTTGTTGTACGTTCTGGTCGAAAATCGTTCTTTGCGCAGATGGACCATTACTTGGTCACCCACCTCGAACACTTTTTGTCGCCGATGCTTGTCGGCTTGCTCCTTGTATTTTTCGTTCGAGGCATGTAACTTGGTTTGTACTTCCGCATGAATGCCCATGATCTTGTCAGCTATATGTTCCGCTGCAATGCTCATGCCTGGGAGCTTGGGCAGAGGGACCAAGTCTAGTGTGTGGCGAGGGACCCGTCCATAAATAACTTGGAACGGAGATTTTCCCGTCGAGCGGTTCACCATGTTGTTGAATGCAAACTCCGCTTGAGATAAAGCCAAATCCCACTACTTCGGTTTTTCTCCTGAAATACATCGAAGGAGGTTTCCCAACGTGCGATTCACAACCTCAGTTTGACCGTCAGTTTGTGGGTGCTAGGCGCTGCTGAACTGAAGTCGTGTATCGAATCGAGTCCACAAAGTCCGCCAAAAGTGGCTTATGAACTTCGTGTCACGGTCAGAAGTAATAGTCTTAGGAACCCCATGTAGCCGCACAATTTCTCTGAAGAATAGATTCGCCACGTGTGTTGCATCGAGAGTCTTCTTGCATGGAATAAAGTGTGCCATCTTGGAGAAACGATCTACTACCACGAACACCGAATCTATGCCGCGTTGTGTTCGTGGGAGACCAAGCACGAAGTCCATAGATAAATCCTCCCAAGGGCCATCAGGCACGGGTAACGGAGTGTAAAGGCCTGTATTATGAGATTGCCCCTTAGAGGTCTGACAAATATAACAACGTTGGACTGCCTTTCCCACATCACGTACCAATTGCGGCCAGTAATACCGTTCTTCCACAAGAGCTCGCGTCTTGTCTCGCCCAAGGTGTCCACTGAGGCCACCTCCATGTAGCTCTTAGATTATCTGTTCCCTTAGCGAACTGTTTGGGATGCACAATCGATTTCCCTTGAAAAGGAACCCGTCTTGCATATGTAAGTCATCGGGGTGACCTTCTTGGCATCTAACCCATGCGTCCTTGAAGTCGTCGTCATCGGCATATATGTCTTTGAGGCACTCGAACCCGACAACCTCATTGCTCATGGTGACTAACAAAGTTGCGCGACGACTTAGTGTATCAGCTACCTTGTTCTGTTGCCCTGACTTATGTTTTAGTACGAACGTGAATTCCTGCAAAAACGAGATCCACCTAGCATGCACACGGTTAATGTTAGCTTGACTATTAATGAATTTGAGAGCTTGATGGTCCGTGTAAAGTATGAATTCCCTTTGAATCAAATAATGTCGCCAGTGCCGTAGTGCCTGGACCACCGCGTATAACTCGATCTCATATGTAGACCACTTCTTACGTGCATCGCTAAGTTTCTCGCTGTAGAAGGCTACCGACCTGCCTTCTTGAGACAAAACTCCCCCAATTCCGACATATGAGGCATCATATTCGACTTCAAACAGTTTGTCGAAGTTGGGAAGTACAAGAACTGGGGTCGTGAATAGTCTGCACTTGATTTCGGCAAAGCTCCTGTCGGTTTCGTCACCGAAATCGCCCTTTCTTCATGCAATCGTGATTGGTGACACAATGGTATTGAAATTTTTCACGAATCGACGATAGAATGTCGCCACCCATGAAAACTTCGCACTTCGTGAATATTTGTAGGAACCGGCCATTCTCTCTGATTGCCTTCACCTTTTCTTCATCCACCCGAATGCCCGTGGATGTGACGACAAAACCCAAGAACAATAGGCTATCAGTCATGAAGCGCTTTTTTAAATTGAGATACAGTTTATTTTTAGTGAGCACTTGAAGGACCTTCTTGAGGTGTTCCATATGGGTGGTTTCGTCTTGACTGTATATCAAAATATCATCGAAGTAAACCACAACGAACCGCCCAATGAAAGGTTTCAGAACTTGGTTCATCAATCTCATAAATGTGCAAGGCGCATTCGAAAGCCCGAAGGGCATGACCATCCATTCGTATAATCCTTCCTTGGTTTTAAAGGCTGTTTTCCACTCATCACCCGACCGTATTCGAATCTGATGGTAGCCGTTCCTTAGGTCCAATTTAGAGAATATTTTTGCACCCTCTAGCATGTCCAGCATATCTTCCAACCGTGGTATAGGAAACCTGTATTTTATGGTGATTTTGTTGATGGCTCGGCTGTCAACACACATGCGCCAACTCCCATCTTTCTTTGGAGTTAATAGAGCTAGTACAGCACATGGACTCATGCTCTCCCAAATAAGACCCTTACGGATCAACTCCTCTACTTGTCCCTGCAGAATCTCGCACTCATTCGGACTCATTCGATAATGGGGACGATTCGGTAAACTGGACCCAGGGACAAAGTCGATATGGTGTTGGATATCCCGCATGGGGGGTAACCCATTGGGAAGGTCATCGGGCCAGATTTCTTTGAATTCATGTAGCAGGGGCCTTAGTATTTCAGGGATGTTAGTAGGCTCGAGTTCTTCCTCTTTTACAATTAATGTATAAGTCTGTCCTGTTTCCTTTGATTCTTCCACGAAGTCCCGTATGGTTAAGAGAAAACGGCCCTCCACTTTAGAAGTTTCAGGTGGTCCCTCTGGATCTATAGGGGCCAATATGGTCTTTCGGCCGTCCTTGACGAAGATATATATATTATCTTGCCCTTTATGAGTGGCATCACGGTCAGATTGTCAGGGCCGACCGAGTAGTATGTGACATGCTTCCATGTCGACCACATCGCATACTACTTCATCCTTATAATGTTTGCCAATTGAAAAGGATATGGTGCACCGTTCAGTTACCTTTGTTTCGCTGACTTTCTTGATCCAACCGATTGTATATGGAGAGGGATGACGCTCCGTTTTCAATTGTAATTTTTCCACCATGACCTTGGAGACGATGTTCTCGCTACTCCCACTATCAATGATCACGTCGCAAACCTTTTGATTCACCGTACACCTAGTGCGGAAGATGTTATGCCGCTGTGGATGCACTTCTTTTCTTGGCGCATATAATAGTCGCCTCACGACAAGCGACTCGCCGTGATCTTGCTGAATCCAACCTGAATCATCTGCCTCGTCCTCGGTGGTATGCTCCTGTTCTTCAATATCTGGATCTTCATAAGCGTTATCAGCACTACCATCATTGATGGCGAGGTTTGCCACTTTTCGCTGGGGACAAGTATTTGATAGGTGGCCCGGTTGGCCACAACGATAGCAGTTATCGGGCCTTGGCCGAGCATAGGGGTTCGGGATTCTACTTGGACCAGCAGCAGTCGATACGCCCCTTTGGGGTCTAGCTTGCCCACTTCCCTGATCTCGGTTCTCAAACGTAGGAGGTTGAGTGCGTGTTCCTACGGGCTCCTTCCCCTTAGGCTGTGCAGTTCCCTGGGGCAGACCTGCCATAGGAATCCTTGCAGTAGGATAGGTCCGTGTGTTAGGACGTTCAAGTTGCACTTCTGCACGAGTAGCCAACTTGATCGCATCATTCATTGTCCAGACGGACTGCATCTGGACCCGATCCTGGATAGCCATACGCAATCCACCGTTGAATTAGGCGACTTGTTGCGATTTAGTCTCGACCAAATCGTTATGCACTGCTAAGCGATAGAATCTTCTGCGTAATCTCTCACCAATTGACTACCCTGTCGACAAATTTGGTATTATTGGAATAGTACCTGATCGTAATCAGTAGGGAGGAATCGACATGAAGTAGCTGCTTCATTCGCTGCCATGTGTGGATTAGTGCTTTCATTTGCCTGGTTCGTGCGAGTTACAGTTGTTCCCACCAAGCTGAAGCTCCGCCTTTCAACTTGTAGGCCACAAGCTTGACCTTCTTTATTTTAGAGATGTACATATAGACAAAAAATTATTTAACTTCAGAAAGCCAATCGAGGAAATCCTCAATGTGCAGTTAGCCATTGAAGCTAGGAATATCAACTCTCATCTTGAATTCTCGATCCGTTCGATCTACTCGATCGCCGCCATGTCTAGGGTGTTGGAAGAGTATGTCGTCGATTTCCTCCTCACTGGAGCCCCCTTCCTTAGGAATAACCTTTGGATGCACTGTCGGTACTATCCTGCGATCAGGGCGATTAATTGGGGGTGGAGGATTGACACCAGGAACACGGAGTTGCCTTAGGTTATCCGCCAAGAGATCTGCTATGCGGTCGATGGAAGCCTGCAGCCCTTGCATAGCTTGCTAATTCTCTCGTTGCGCTACTTCGAAAGCTGCCGCCATTAAAGGTAAATTTCCTGGAGCACCGCCCATGGGATTGTTGCCCGACCCGTCGTTAGAAGCCATCAATCCGAGGAGAAACCTTGCTTTGATACCAAACTGACGCAGAGGAGGACGTGAGGTCGAGCACCGTCTTCCTCAAGAGGATAACTATTCCGAATCCACGGAACTTCTCTGGACTCCTCACAGAGACTTCTCGAATCCACGAGGAAAGAAAGCAGAAAATAGAAATAAATTCTAATAAATTCGAAATTGATTGATGAATGATTAAAATCGAGTTCACAACCCTTTAAATAAGGGTATCAAGCAATGGGAAAGAAATCATAATCAAACTACAACTCAAACTCCTAGAATCCGCGACTTACTATAAATAGTAAACTTACTATTTATAGACGGTCGTGATGTCTACTAGTGCGCAAGGTTTTCGGCCAAAAATAGTAAGTGTCCTATTTGGCTTCACCAAACCGTTCCCCTAATTATTCTAAGCTCTTTTCACGTTGGGCGCAACTCCTAAAGCCCAACGGATGAAGAGTTATAATCAAACTAAAACTTACTATTTATAGTAAAAACGAAATTAAAACAGGGAAACGACCGTCAATCAAGGGGTTTTTCACAATTCCGGGTGGCGCAACCCGGTGTAGCGGGTTGGTTGGCTAAAGTAGCTCGTTCTACCCCAAAATCATATATTTTACGTCAGCTAACTCATTCCGGATTGCGAGATACGCCCGATCTAAGGTCCGATGGTCCGGATCACTTCTGTCGTCGACCGGGCCTTTTCTGATCCATCTTGGCCATGAAACTGTCCGCGACCCGCTCTACATCAATTCTCAAGTGGACCTTAGATATATGTTATACTAATGGTTAGATTAAGCCCAAGCTAGAATCAACTGAGAAACTAAAATAGAGACTCAATTAGAGACCCTGACTCAGGACCCTTTTGCTCATGTAATGAGAAAAATTAAAAATCTAAATTTATGGTTCTTTGCATCTGTGTGACATATAATCTAACCTTAATTAGGCCACACATCAGTTTAGATATTCAAATCTAGACGTTAGGAATTTTCTGAGAATTTATTTAACTATTTTTAGGTTGGGCAGCAATAGTTAATATAAAATTTCTGACTTTGAAAAATCATAACTATTTAAGTAAAACTCTGATTGAGGTGATTCAAAAACTCAATTGAAGATTGATAAGTATAATTTTAAAAATAAATAGGTAAAAAATAAAAATACTGACTCTTCATGTTTATATTTGAGGTTAAGAAAAACCTGTTCAGAAATCATTTAAATCTGGACAGCGTGTACTCTCTGAATTTTAAATTTTTTTTCAGGCTTCAAAATATTATAAAATTTTTCAGGGATATAGTAGACTTATATATATATATCTATCTATATAAAATTTTTTAAGTTAAAATAATGTCTAAAAATATCAAAAATACCAATTAGAATAACACCCTTATGACCAGAAATTTCTGCACATAGTTCTAAACTACATCTTAGTTTGACTTCTCTTAGATCTTCATGTTTACTTATGTTGAACTATCTGATTTTATTATAATCTTAAAATTATTTAGTAAAATTTATAATTCCCTTTACTTATCATAAGCTATGACGGATCAGAGTACGAACCTCGAAGCCGCATCAGAGACTACCGTACCCGATACAGCCAAGTGAAGTGCGGTAATCGAGAGATTCCTCCCAACAATGGAAGGAGTCACAAACCTCTTAGATACCCAATTACTTAGACCCAACACCCAGGAGCAAGCTCAGCCCTTGCCAGTAGCACATGAAGGGACGAGAGTTCCACGTGGGCAGTTTAGGAGGCAGAGTCCACCTACCTTCAGGGGTCGGCCTGGCCCAAAGAGAACAACAAAGAGACGTAGGACAATGACAACACTGACAACTGGACCTGACACTGCGAAACCTTCATCGCTCTTCACCGAAAATTGTTATAACTGTGGACACATAGGTCACCTCGCTCGCCTCCGCCGACAACCCTCTCGTTTCCCATATTCACATAATTAAGGTCCTCTACACTAACATTACCGACCACCTCCATTGTTTGTGCAGCCAATTTAGTACCAATCACCTCCATTGTCTTCTCAGGGTATGCAACTGAATCTGACACCATCGCAACCATATCTGCAAAGATCTGCGCAGCCTCAGCAAACACAACAACAAGTTCTAAACTCAATTATAATTTATAAGTAACTTATATATATATATATATATATATATATATATATATATATATATATATATATATATATATATATATATATATATATATATATATATTGATCGGGTTCCGGTCGGGTCGGGCAACCGAGACCTCAACCCACTCCTGACCCAAGTTTTATTGGGCTGGTGTTTATATTACCCAAGCTCAAGACCAAACCCGATGTATCCAGCCCATGCCCAAACCAATGTCGGGTTGGTCACTGGTTGGTCCGGTTGAACCCGCTCAACTTTCAGCCCTATTATAGTCATTGGATATGGGGTCATATTTGGCTATCTAGGCTATTGATCAGACGAGATACATGCATGAAGGTGGATCCTTTTAAAATCTGAGAGAAACTTTTGATCATTGGCCCATAAATCAACAGCTAAAAGGGAACTCCAACAGAGTAATGCAACAATTTGTGGGGCCCTACCATAACGTGTGCACGACATCCACAGGAGCAGATTAGGTGTTACCCAATAACACTTTAGTGGGTGTTTCTCTGACAGTGGGCCCACCTAGATGTATGTGTTGTATATTCATGCCATCCATCAGATTTTTAAGATTATTTTAGGACATGGTCCAGAAAATGAAGCACATCCAAATCTCAATGGAACCACTAGATGGTAAACCGTGCTAATCGAACTTTGATGTATATGTTGTATATCTATGTCGTCCACCAGCTTTTTCACATCATTTTAGGCCATTGTCCCAAAAATGAAGCAGATCCAAACCTTAATTCGACCACACAATAGGAAATAATGTTCATTAAACACTTACCATTAAAACTTTCTAAGACCCACTGTATTGCTTGTTTGCTATCCAACCCGTGGATTAAGTCACACAGACCTGGATAGATGAAGTGGCTCATGAGAAATTTTTAATGGTAAATCATTACTTGGGGTAGTCTACCTTAAACTTCGCTCGTACCCTAAAAATGAGTTGGAAAAGGACGCAAATTTCCTGCCAAAACCTTTAGCAGGAAGTTCCTGCACAAGGATGCTGGTGGGGCCCACCGTCATGGTTGTGAGACATCTATCCCGTTCATCCATTTTGCTATCTCAGTTTAGGCTATTTGACTAAAATTGAGGTGGATCCAAAACTTAAGTGTGCCACACGAGAGGAAATAGTGGGGATTCAATGAGAACCGTTGAAATATTTGTATGGCCATAAAAGTTTTGTCTCAGGCTACCTTTTTTGTTTTTTCACTTCATCCCCGTGGTAATGACCTTATAAACGGTTTAGATGGTATATAAACATCAAAGTGGAGCCTTAATAGATTTCAATGATAGATATTTATTTAACACTGAATTTTTATACTTAATGCGGAATTCCAAAAATATTCCATCTTTAGTGGTGTTTGTTAACGCATAAGAAGGAAGGCGCTCCACGATTTTTTGTTGAAATTTTTCCGTGATTAAAAATTAACCATGATGGGAGTCTAGCTTAATGAGGAATGGAGAATGCGTTGTGATTATTATTTTTTTAATCCAAAATTATCCTCTGCGAGAGAGATTTTCTCCCTTGCATTATACACATCCCTTTTAACACGAGGCACTTCTTTGAGCCCACCATGATGTATGTATTTCATCCATTCCATTCATCCATTTTTAAAGATCATTTTAGGGCTTAATATACAAAATGAGATGAATATAAATCTCAGATGGACCACACCACAGGAAAACAATGGTGATTAGATATCCACTATTAAAATTCTCCTAAGGCCCAATGTACTTTTTATTTGACATCCACTTGTTGATTAGGTCATATAGACCTAGATGATTGGAAAAAATAAGGATCAACTTGTTCCAAAACTTTTATGGCCCCCAAAAAGTTTTCAATAGCCGACATTCATTCAACACTGTTTTCCTGTAATGTGGTCCACTTGAGACTGGGATATACCTCATTTTTGGTATGATACTATAAAATGATCTAGAAACATAGATGGACGACATGGATGAAACACATCCATCATAGTGGGGCCCACACATACATCATGTTGGATAAAAGACATCTGTTTTCGCGTACACGAATTGGATACCGAGAGGTTGATTAGGGCCTGTTTGGATTCGCGTATTACATTGTATTGTATTGTATTTAGATACTGTTCATATATACATTGGACAGTTTTCAGAATACATCCAAATCAATCAGATACTAATCAATGTTTGGATTGGATGTATTATTTGACATAGTATACAGTACCTTATACAGATCAATGTTTGGATAGGAGGTATTGTGTTTGGGTACTGTACAATCATACAAATTTCAATACTCTACCGGTACGGATGGTCAACCCACGTTTGGATAGCAACCCACCTGTGATATGTGGACCCCATGTGTAATCCTGACGTCATCCACGCCCCAGAAAACAAAATAACAAAAACAAAATAAGAAAACATACATTTTAATTTTAAAAAATTAGAGAAAACAAGTAGATGATATTGACAGTTCCATACAACAAAACAACAAAAACAAATTAAAAAAATAAATTAGAGACGAATATTACAAATGAGTCGAATGCCATCCACGCCCAAGAAAACAAAATAACAATAACAAAATTACACAACGTACTTTTAATTTTTTTTTTTTAAAGAAAAAAAATATAAAACAAGGAGATGATATTGAAAGTTCCAGAAAAAAAAAACAACAAAAAGAAAAAAAAAACTCAAAAATGAATATTATAAATGAGACATCTGTAACTACATACTTTCAAAGAGTCCAAACAATTCTTTGATGGTTACAGACGCAAAAGATTATCCGCTGCTACGGACATTCACGTAAACACCCACAAATAATATGAAGAGAACAAGCAGCGAACCAACAATCGGATGATTGAAATGTAGGTCGTTTCCTGGACCATCCGGTCCCACTCTTTCTTCATTGCCATCTTGCGGACCATTTTCACCAATTACAGTTGGCTCTATGGGTGCAGCTACACATGTCCCGCTATCCATCGTCGTGGTAGTAGTTGATGCATGAACATACCGAGTTCCATCTATTTCGTCCGCTGCTCTACTGATAGCGGTGGCCTGAATAATATAGTAACAATGCATAATCTATGTTAATAATATGATTGTAACATATGTAAATTAATCATGAAAATTTAATTTCTTATAACCTACAAATAGTTGTTAAAGTTTCATCCAACCTTGTGTTGATTTCATGCAAGCATGACATCTTCATAAACCGTGAATGACTTATGTTTGCATCCACTGGATCCGTAAACTTGAGCTTTGCACTCTTCCCACGTCTTGTATATGCCGGGCGTTCTTTCCTCAAACACTACGTAAAATCTCCTCTTCATTTTCTCTGCAATTGGTAAACACAGTTTCTCAGTCCGATATTGAGTAATGAAATTATAAGAAATTTTGAGGAAAATGATTATGCTGGCTGTGTCAAAGTCTGTATGTTACATCATGAAGGTCAGAAGTTTATCACTATATAAATAGATTCAACTACCTCTATTTCAGTTGTTTTATGTCAATATAACCTATCAAAAAAAATTCATACAAAAGTGTATCAGTAATGCTGGGAATCAGAAAGAGTAATATCAACAATAACATGTCGGATATAATCCAAATCTGTGAAGGTTATCTGTATGTAGAAAATGAAATTCAAACCTGTGAATGTGTATCATTCATATATTCAGAATAAAAAACTCAATGCATCCTGTGAATATTAACTGGCAATAATACCCAATTGCATTAACTACGTCAATCTAAAATAGAAGCATATACGAATACACCATATTATCATGTCAGGATGAAGCATGGCAGAATGTAGCAATAAGAGGCTGAAACTTACAATATTATAATGCAGTCATTGGAATAGTTAAAAGGCCATTGCATAAATGCCATATATCTTAGTGGCCAACATTAAAATCCACACCCGTCCTTGCATGATCCATTTCCTGCATTATTTGAAACTTAGAGGACACTATCCACCAGTTCAAGTCAGGCATGAACCCGTCCACCTGCATAAAAATCTACAGTAATGAACATAATTTCAAATCAATCTATTATATATACAGATCTATATAATTGTCTTCAGTATTGCTGATCGAAACAATAATAGAAATCATCCAGCAGTATTATAGTTAATTCTTACATCACCCCAATGAGCCAAGATAGGCCTACTAAAACAGACAAAAACTACAACTACCCAGCAAAAAAAAAAGTATTCTCCATGCCACCATTAACAAATCATTCAAAGTTTAAATGACCCGACATCACTCGAGGCCACACCAAGGAAGGATAATTTTTTATATCCATTCCTTTCTTCTTTCGTGTACGATCTTCATAAAATAACTCACACTGATTAAATCGGATTGCAGCACCCTTGCAGCCCGAATTTGATCCTCATTACTAAGACCTTCAACCTCCTCAAGTATCCCCAGCAACCGCTGCACACGCGTCATGGTCTTACCCCACGTCATAGTTATGGTCAAGGTCTTTACAGCATCTGCGACTTCTCCCATCTCTTGTCCACAATTTGCTCGCTTGACTTACCTTTCCTATGACAGTTTATGTCACTCACAAATGTGCGACTGTGGCGAGATCTAGACGTTGCCTCCATAGGGCTTTTGTTATGCTTCTTAGTAATATTTGTGGATCCATCGCCTCTTCGAGTGTGGGAAGTAGGCTTCTGATCATCCTCATCATCAGATGAGAGTCTTACAGTATCAGAAGCCTCCTCCTCTGAGCCGTCATCAGAAGAGATTTCATTACGGTGTCGTTTTCCTGAAATAGGTGAAGAGTAAGCCGTGCTGGCAAACGATTCATGTGCACACTCATTCTCAAAAATAAAGGCCAAATCGTCCTATTTGTCAATATGCTTGCCCCGGACTTGATTGGTATAGGGGTGTGTCTATACACATAAAGATAATGTGTTAAACATGAGGAGAATAGAAAATATATGTACTAAACTGGAACTGTGAAAATTATTAAAATCCTACCCGTCCCATACATCATCGGTTACGACAATTATCTTTATGTCCTGATCCTAGCCAAAGTCAGAGGCATTTAGCAGATCCTTGATCGCCCAATACAACCTCTTTAATGTCCTCAGGCGATTAGATATATAACGATTTTCAAGTAAAATGCCACATGTATCATTGATTTCTTTGATGGTTGCCTTATAGGCCTCGGGTTTAAACTCAATATCACTCTTTAGGCCCATATTGACTTGTTCAACCAATGCATCAACCAATGAATTGTCCATCTTGTCGGTCCATTGCACTCTACTTGTTTTACTAGTAGAGGCAATCTTACACCTTGGAGTAGATATTCCCTTTGGTGATGGCCCTTTCCGTGAGGGTGTAACAGTTTTTTTCGGAATTGAAAGAGGTTGTGTAGGTGATCTTGGACTTAGGGCTAGATGACCACCCCTATGTGACAGTGAAATTTCAACGTTTTTATTCCTTGTATCTTTTGTACCGCTTCGTAGAAAATTCATTTTACCTACAAACATAAGATATTAACAGCAATATGACAGGATCACAAGTATCATTCATAAAGTAATGATTCATATACGAAACATGAAAATTTTTAAAAATATTATTTAGTTTGGGTAGCCACACGAAAAGTAAATATTTGTTAAAATATTCCTGCTATAAACATAGCAGATAAGTACAATGCCACGAAAAAACTAAATACGTTGTCTGGTGCGTGGAAGACTGTCGTTCGACATTCTCTCGGCTATCTCGTCTCTCTTGCTCGACCATTTTTCCTGACTGTGGTTCGTCACCCTAGATAGAGCTCGCCCTTCCTCCAATGTAAATATCTCTACAAAGGATGGTGCAACATCCTCTGTACTGTCTCCATCATCCTCTACTACCTCAGCCAGTCCGTCATCACCACTAACACAAATGAAATTACGAAAGACACAACATGCAATAACAATCTTAACTTGTGTTTTAAACTTGAACTTAGGAGGAGTACATAGAATAGGAAAGCGACCCTTTAAAAGCCCAAATGACCTCTCTATGACATTACGTAATTGTGCGTGGCGATAATTGAATAGTTTTTTTATTAGCAGACTTCCTTCCAGGACGGAACTTATTCAAATGATATCGCACACCTCGATAGGGGGCCATAAACCCAGGCGAATGTGCATACCCAGCATCAATGACATAATATTTTCCTACACATTGGAAGATACGTTTCAGTTATGTTATGAACATAAACTCCTAAAATGTAAAGAAATACCTTATATATATGATTACCATGAGTAATAAGAAAACAGTCTGGGTGACGGGTTAATGCATCTTATAAGACACATGCATCCGATGTAGAGCCATCCCAACCAGCAAGCAAGTATACAAATTTCATATCGAAAGTACATGCAGCAAAAACATTTTGAGACAAAAATTCTTACCTATTTCTGAAAGTTGCGCACATTTCTTTGGGCAAAAAAGTCGGGATATGGGTGTCATCTAGGGCCCCGATGCAGTCCTACAATCAAACGTATGCCACATGAACGCTTCACTGCTATTACGAAGTAAAAATCCTGCCAATGATATCCAACACTTGTATAATATTACCTGAAAGTAGGCACTCCATAGCGGATTGTCGGATATTTCTTTGGACGTGCACAGATCAGGAAACTTCACGTATTCTGTATATAGACCGATGATAACATCCAAGACCCTAGTAAAGTGCCTGCTTACGGTCTCACCAGATCTTGTAAATCGATGACTAATCACACGATTACATACATTGTGTCTGATAATATGTAAGAGCATTACAACCTACTCCTCTATAGTACATCTCCTGGTATCAGATAAGAGTTTCCGATCTCTCAACAATGAACTTAATTCAAAGAAAGTATCCCTAACCATTCTCAGCTGTGCAAGGCAATCCACATCGCTCTTTCTTATTATGCCATTGACAATTCTATCCTTATCAATGCGACATTCCTTATTTTTTGTCTTAATACAGTAACGGTGATAATATTCATTAGCGCCCATTACACATGCGGAGGCTGCAATGACTGTTATTGCAACAATTACTTCACTCCCAGTCCAATCACTAGCAGAGGACCTTTCATCACTATTTTCAGCACTATTGGAAGCCATAAGAAAATTGTAGATGAAATTTATCTGAATGAGAATTGGAATGTAGTAATAAGATTGTTAATCATGTAGGGAGTAAGATGTAAGAGTCACTACAGAGATTCTAAGTAAGTATGTCATAAAAGATTTGCTATGCAAAATGTTATTGAGTTGTTTACAATTTGTAATTCAAATGAGTGAAGTATGAATATCTAATTACAGTTGAATGAGGCATGAATTTGATAGAAGCATGGATGTCATTTGACTGTAGTTTATTCAAACATTGAAATATTCACAGTTATGTAAGAAGATTTTTTATCTTAAATTCATGTTATCAGACAATTATTTCCCAGTTGTGTCTATCTGGTATTCAGTTATGTACGCATTACTGCAGAACTGAAAACATGAAATTAAGCAAGCATGAATATGTGATTACAGTTACCAGATACACATGAATATTTATTTTTGGGAATTTAAGCATATCCTTGATATTTGCTTATAGTTCTTTGTCCAAATAATAATATTGGTTTCTATGGTCTCAAACCTTTAAAACCCTATTTTCAATTCAAACGAAGCTACATACGATAACTACATTTACTTCATTCAGCATATCAACATCTCTTTATAGATTTTTTAAGTATACGTGAATATATGTTGACAGTTAGTTTTGCAAATATGGATATCGATCTGCAGAAAGATATGTCTGACCAAGAAACACAATTTCATATGAGACCAACAATGGATAGTCAATCATAAATTTACTATTCTTATATTTTGTTTACATATAACTGTTTAGATAGCTATTAGTGAACATCATACAATTGGAAGAAAAATGACAATCTGAGAATCAGTAATGACATACCTTGTTTGCTAAGTAAGGCGATTGTAATGAACTGTCAAAATTATACTGAAAGATGGAGAGACTTCTAATGTCTACATCGACAAATGATTAGATTTAGGGGTTAGGCTTTGATTCAGCGATAAACAGACATTACATTAATGAGATGGAAGTTTAATTCAAATCTTTTAAGCATAACTTGATGGAAAGATGTAGACGAACATTAAAACCGGAAACATATTCTCATATGACCTTTAATATTAACAGTCGTCATTCTCAAACATGTCTGTGTTACCACACATGGACCGAAAGCATGAAGCTATTAACACTTTCAAACATATTCAAAGATGGAAAGGCATGCAGCTACCGCTAAATATCTCAGGGTAGCCACATGTAACCAAGCAACCCTGTAGTTCTAAATATGCAGATGCACGATGATTTCTGGCATATCATACAACAATCTTCTCGACAATTTATAGGGACTATGTTGGTGAAATTGCTTAACATTTGATGGAGGGAAATTCATCTTAAAAGGGCCATAATCAGTCGATAACATGTAAAAAAAGAGAGTAATACCTTACAAACAAATCACCCTGGAAAATTAAGAGCATGTTTACGGGGAATAGGAAATCTTTTGAAATACAGAAATCCCTTGAAAAGATTAAACGAATGATAGATTTTTATAAACCAACGCATTTCAAACACCGAAAAATCTACAAGCCACAGCCAAAATTGTGTACCTGATTCTGGGGCGCATACTCCTATCATTTCTAGCTTTCCACACACACCACCCTGATTTTACAAAATTCCAATGTTGGATTCTTACCCTCAGAGATTTAAATTCATTTTCAGCCCAGCGGAGGTATAGCTATAGGTGGATAGGGAGTAGATACGATACAAATCTACTAGTATATACAACAGACCGTATACACACCATGATGCAAAGGAAACAGGACATGCATGTCTCTGAGGGCGATACAAGGGCCATATAGATGCAAACCGCTAACCCGCACTAGTCTTTCGTTGCCAGTATCACCCTTGTTTGGAAGAGGGAGATTCATACCTGTAGGATCACCGTGTGAAACCACGATCAGGTTTGCGATTGCCCGATTGCCAAGTCGCAACATCGCAAGCAGAGAATCCTGCCCACTGAACGGAGTAACCTGCGTACGGAAGAGAAGATATTCAACAGCAAAACGACATGCAGAAGATCGATGTTAAACGAAGGGGCTGATGATGTAGAGATATCTCCTTCTCCCATTACAGAATAGCCTCTGGAGTTTTGAAAAACTTTTCCGCTGCCGAATACAACGTAATGAAGAGTGCAGTACTGACGGACTGTGAACCCACTGACACTACTTTACCGCCTCTTAAAAATTTTGGCTCGCGTCTGTATTCGCGCGCATGGGATTAAATTCTTATTCACTCTAATCCAAACACGGTAAACGTCACATCATACCATCTAATACGATACAATACATTCGAAAACGCGTATCCAAACAAGCCCTTAGCAAGACTCCGCATTTGAAGTGATGTCACCAAGTTATATTGGCTGTCACGATGTATGTTTTGTATCCACGTTGTCCATCCATTTGGAAATATAATTTTAGGTAAAGATCCAAGGAATGAGTCAAATCCAAAGCTCCAATGGACCTCACCACAACAAATAGTAGGGAGATTGATGTCCACCATTAAAAACTTAAATAGGCCACAAAAGTTTTTTATTAAGCTGATATTTGTTTTTTCTCTTCTTTCATGTCTATGTTAACTTGTGAACGAGTTGAATTTCAAATAAAAATCACCGTGAGCATTAGGAAGGTTTCAATGGTGAGCATCAATCTTCCCACGACGCTCACTTCGCAGCGAATCTTGTTATTCAACCTGTCAATAGCTAATCCGCGTCCGAAAACGGATTGGCTACTCCCCTGCCACCAATGGTTGTGGTCGGTGTTCTATGGGCCCCACCATAAAGTATGTGTTTCATCCATGTCGTCCATCTATTTTCTAGATCATTTTATGGTATGAGACCAAAAATGAGGTATATCCCAATCTCAAGTGGACCACATTACACAAAACAATGTTGAATGAGTAAACTATGTGGGGCCACCCTCATTTATGTATTTATCCACTCCATCGATATATTTTACCAGATAATTTTAAATAATCAAATTAAAATGAAGTATATAAAAAACTCAAATGCACCACACTACATGAAATAGTGTGAATTGAATGTCTATTTTTGAAAAAATTCGGAGGGCTTGATCAATCTAATATTTGTTTTTTCATTTCATTCATGTCTTTTTGATCTTATGAACAAGTTAGATGACAAACAAATATCACGGTGGGCCTTATGAATGTTTCAACAGTGGAAATCACTATTTTTCTTTTTTTTTTTCCGTGGTATGATCCACCTGAGCTTTGAATATGATTCAATTTTGGGATCAAGTTGTAAAATAATGTGGAAAAACGGATGGATGGCCCCAATAAATTATGTATAATCAAGGTGTGCCCAACAGAGTTTACTCATCACAATAAGAGCCTACGTAAGCGATTCGATTTCCATATTGGAATCGTATATAACAAACATACTGGAATCGTATATGACAAAACAACGCATAAACTGCTTGACCTTTATGGGACCACGATGTTTTATATATAGAATCTCTTACTTGGGCCTACCGTGATGTATGTGTTTTATCCAATACATCCATCCATAGTGTTCGCTCATTTTAGGACATGATCCCAAAATTTAAGAATATCTAAAGCTCAAGTGGACCCTTTCTGTGAACTGTCCCGATTGAATTAACCTCGTAAGTCTCCTAAGCAGTTTAGGTGCTCCTCAGTTTTTCCAGCGAACGCGGATTTCCTGCAAAAACCTTTAATGGGAAATTGGAAATTCCAAGGACTCTGAGTGGGGCTCACCGGAACTTAGGTGGGGCTCACTTTGATGTTTGTGAGAAATCCTTCCCATCCATCCATTTTTTTAGTTCATTTTAGGACATTTTACCAAAAATTAATCATATCCAAAGCTCAAGTGAGCCGTCCTAAAGGAAAATGTGATTAGGAAAATTTCTACCGTTGAAACCTTCCTAGGTTCAACATTGATGTTTAGATGCCATCCATACCGTTAATAACGTCATTCTTATTGGGATGAACTTTTAAAAAAATATTAGCATGAATAAAAATTTCTGTGACCCTACGAATATTTCAACTGTGGACATTTAATTATCAATTTTTCGGCTCACTTGAGGTATGGATACGGTTCATTTTTGGCAACATGTCCTAAAATGAATTCACAAAAGGGATGGATGGGGATGATATTTCACAAACATCACAGTGGGCCCCACCTTGGTTCCCAGATCTGGAAATTCCTAGGTTTTGCAGGAAATCCACGTCTGCGCAACTAGAACGCATGTGACTAGGACTGCGTAGTGTAGAATACAACATAGACTTCCGTACCATGTATACTTGGAAAAGATCCATGCAAAAAAGCTGGGATATGGGTGTCATTTAGGGCCCCGATGCAGTCCCACAATCAAACGTGTGCCACATGAATGCTTCACTGCTATTACGAAGTAAAAATCCTACCAATGATATCCAACACTTGTATAATATTACTTGAAAATAGGCACTCCATAGCGGATTGTCGGATATTTCTTTGGGTGTGCACAAATTAGGAAACTTCACGTATTCTATATATAGACCGATGATAGCATCCAAGACCCTGGTAAAGTGCCTGCTTACGGTCTCACCAGATTTGTAAATCGATGACAAATCACATGATTACGTACATTATGTCCAATAGTATGTAAGAGCATTACAACCTGCTCTTCCATAGTACATCTCCTAGTATTGGATAAGAGTTTCCGATCTCTTAACAATGAACATAATTTAAAGAAACTATCCCTATCCATTCTCAGCTGTGCAAGGCAATCCACATCGCTCTTTCTTATTATGTCATTGACAATTCTATCCCTATCAATGCGACATTCCTTTTTTTTGTCTTAATACAGTAACGGTGATAATATTCATCAGCGCCCATTACACATGCGGAGGCTGCAATGACTATTATTGCAACAATTACTTCACTCCCAGTCTAGTCACTAGCAGAGGACCTTTCATCACTATTTTCAGCACTATCGGAAGCCATAAGAAAATTGTAGATGAAATTTATCTGAATGAGAATTGGAATGCAGTAATAAGATTGTTAATCATATAGGGAGTGAGATGTAAGAGTCACTACAGAGATTCTAAGTAAGTATGTCATGAAAGATTTGCTATGCAAAATGTTATTGAGTTGTTTATAATTTGTAATTCAAATGAGTGAAGTAAGAATATCTGATTACAGTTGAATGAGGCAGGAATTTGATAGAAGCATGGATGTCATTTGACTGTAGTTTATTCAAACATTGAAATATTCACAGTTATGTAAGAAGATTTTTTATCTTAAATTCATGTTTTCAGACAATTATTTTCCAGTTATGTCTATCTGGTATTCAGTTATATACACGTTACTGCAGAACTGAAAACATGAAATTAAGCAAGCATGAATATATGATTACAGTTACCAGCCTATACATGAATATTTATTTTTGAGAATTTAAGCATATCCTTGATATTTGCTTATAATTCTTTGTCCAAATAATAATATTGGTTTCTATGGTCTTAAACCTTTAAAACCCTATTTTCAATTCAAACGAAGCTGCATACGATAACCACATTTACTTTATTCAGCATATCAACATCTCTTTATAGATTTTTTAAGCATACGTGAATATATGTTGACAGTCAGTTTTATAAATATGGATATCGATCTGCAGAAAGATATGTCTGACCAGGAAACACAATTTCATATGAGACCAACAATGGACAGTCAATTATAGATTTACTATTCTCATATTCTATTTACATGTAACTGTTTAGATAGCTATTAGTGAATATCATACAATTGGAAGAAAAATGGCAATCTGAGAATCAGTAATGACATACCTTGTTCGCTGAGAAAGGCGATTGTAATGAACTGTCAAAATTACACTGACAGATGGAGAGACTTCTAATGTCTACATTGACGAATGATTAGATTTAGGGGTTAGGCTTTGATTCAGCCATAAACAGACATTACATTAATGAGATGAAAGTTTAATACGGATCTTTCATGGCAAGCATGACTTGATGGAAAGATATAGACAAATATTAAAACCAGAAACATATTCTCATATGACCTTTGATATTAACAGTCGTCATTCTCAAACATGTCTGTGTTACCACACACGGATCGAAAGCATGAAGCTATCGATACTTTCAAACATATTCAAAGATGGAAAGGCATGTAGCTACCGATGAATATCTCAGGATAGCCACATGTAACCAAGCAACCCTGTAGTTCTAAATATATAGATGCACGATGATTTCAGGTGTATCATACAACAATCTTCCCGACAGTTTATAGGGGATATGTTGGGGAAAATGGTTAACATTTGGTGGATGGAGATTCATCTTAAAAGGGCAATAATCAATCGATAACATGCAAAAAGAGAGTGCGATTTAGAGAAACGGGTGTTTTAGGAGAGTAATACCTTACAAACAGATCACCCTGGAAAACTCAGAGCATGTTTACGGGGAATAGAAAATCTTTCAAAATATAGAAATCCCTTAAAGAGATTAAACAAATGATGGATTTTTATAAATCAATGCATTTCAAACACCAAAAAATTTACAACAAGCCACAACCAGAATTGTGTACCTGATTCTGTGGCGTATGTTCCTGTCATTTCCAGCTTTCCACACACACCACCCGGTTTTTGCAAAATCCCAATGTTGGATTCTTACCCTCAGAGATTTAAATTCATTTTCAGCCCAGCGGAGGTATAGACATAGGTGGATGGGGAGTAGATACGATACAAATCTACTGGTATATACAACAGACCGTATATACACCATGACGCAAAGGAAACAGGACATGCATGTCTTTGAGGGCAATACAAGGGCCATACAGATGCAAACTGCTAACCTGCACTGGTCTTTCGTTGCCAGTATCACCCTTGTTTGGAAGAGAGAGATTCATACCTGTAAGATCGCCGTGTGAAGCCACGATCAGGTTTGCGATTGCCCGATTTGCAAGTCGCAACATCGTGAGCAGAGAATCCTGCCCACTGAACGGAGTAACCTGCGTGCGAAAGAGAAGATATTCAACAGCAAAATGACATGCAGAAGATCGATGTTAAATGAAGGGTCTGATGATGTAGAGATATCTCCTTCTCCCGTTACAAAATAGTCTCTGGAGTTTTGAAAAACTTGTCCACTGCCGAATACAGCACAATGAAGAGTGCAGTACTGACGGATTGTGAACCCACTGTCAATACTCAACCGCCTCTTAAAAATTTTGGCTCGCGTCTGTATTCGCGTGCATGGGATTAAATTCTTATTCACTCTAATACAAACACGGTAAACGTCACATTATACCATCTAATACGATACAATACATCCGAAAATGCATATCCAAACATGCCCTTAGCGAGACTCCGCATTTGAAGTGATGTCACCAAGTTATATTGGCCGTCAAGATGTATGTTTTGTATCTATGCTGTCTATCCATTTGGAAATTAAATTTTAGGTAAAGATCTAAGGAATGAGTCAAATCCAAAGCTCCAATGAACCTCACCACAGCAAATAGTAGAGAGAGTGATGTCTACCATTAAAAACTTAAATAGGCCACAAAAGTTTTTTATTAAGCTGATATTTGTTTTTTCTCTTCTTTCATGTCTGTGTTAACTTGTGAACGGGTTGAATTTCAAATAAAAATCACTGTGAGCATTAGGAAGGTTTCAACTGTAAGCATCAATCTTCCCACGACGCTCACTTCGCAGCAAATCTCGCTATTCAACCTGTCAATAGCTAATCCGCGTCCAAAAACAGATTGGCTACTCCCCTGCCACCAATGGATGCGGTCGGTGTTATGTGGGCCCCACCATAAAGTATGTGTTTCATCCATGCCGTCCATCTATTTTTCTAGATCATTTTATGGTTCGAGACCAAAAATGAGGTATATCCCAATCTCAAGTGGACCACATTACACAAAACAGTGTTGAATGAGTAAACTATGTGGGGCCACCCTCATTTATGTATTTATCCACTCCGTCCATATATTTTACCAGATAATTTGAGATAATCAAATTAAAATGAAGTATATAAAAAACTCAAATGCACCACACTACATGAAATAGTGTGAATTGAATGTCTACTTTTGAAAAAATTCGGAGGGCTTAATCAATCTGATATTTGTTTTTTCATTTCATTCATGTCTTTGTGATCTTATGAACAAGTTGGATGACAGACAAATATCACAGTGGGCCCTATGAATGTTTCAACGGTGGAAATCACTATTTTTCTTCTTCTTTTTTCTTTTTTTTTTCCGTGGTATGATCCACCTGAGCTCTGAATATGATTCAATTTTGGGATCAATTTGTAAAATAATGTGGAAAAACGGATGGATAGCCCCAATAAATTATGTATAATGGAGGTGTGCCCAACAGAGTGTACTCATCACAATAAGAGCCTACGTACGTGATCTGATTTCCATACTGGAATCGTATATAACAAACATACTGGAATCATATATGACAAAACAGCACATAAACCGCTTGACCTTTATGGGACCACGATGTTTTACATATAGAATCTCTTACTTGGGCCCACCGTGATGTATGTGTTTTATCCAATACATCCATCCATAGTGTTGGTTCATTTTAGGACATGATCCCAAAATTTAAGAATATCTAAAGCTCAAGTGGACCCTTTCTGTGTGAACCGTCGCGATTGAATTAACCTCGTAAGTCTCCTGGGCAGTTTAGGTGCTCCTCAGTTTTTCCATCGAATGCAAATTTCCTGCAAAAACCTTTAATGGGAAATTGGAAATTCCAAGGACGCTGAGTGGGGCTCACCGGAACTTAGGTGGGGCTGACTTTGATGTTTGTGAGAAATCCTTCCCATCCATCCGTTTTTTTAAAGTTTAAGACATTTTACCAAAAATTAACCATATCCAAAGCTCAAGTGAGCCATCCTATAAAGGAAAATGCTACCGTTGAAACCTTCCGAGGTTCAACATTGATGTTTAGATGCCATCCATACCGTTAATAACATCATTCTTATTGGGATGAACTGTTAAAAAAAATATTAGCATGAATAAAAATTTCTGTGACCCTACGAATATTTCAACTATGGACATTTAATTATCAATTTTTCGGCTCACTTAAGGTTTGGATATAGTTCATTTTTGACAACATGTCCTAAAATGAATTCACAAAAGGGATGGACGGGGATGATATTTCACAAACATCACAGTGGGCCCCACCTTGGTTCCTAGATCTGGAAATTCCTAGATTTTGCAGGAAATCCGCGTCCGCGCAACTAGAACGCATGTGACTCGGACTGCGTGGTGTAGAATACAGCATAGACTTCCGTACCATGTATACTTGGAAAACATCCATGGACTCATCATGATATAATTGTTTTATCTACACCGTTTATTCATCTTGCCACATTATTTTAGTACCTTAGACCGAAAATGAAGAGGATCCAAAGCTGAATTGGTCCACAAAGCTGTGTAGCTGATGACCCGCCCAACATTGAAGCCTTCCTATGGCCCACACGATGTTTATTTTACATCCAACTTGTTCATATGGTCACAAAGATCAGGATTAAGGTTAAAAAAAAAAAAAAATCATCTTTATCCCAAGAAGTTTTCAACGGAACGCTGCTTCAATCCCCACTTCTTACAATGGTGTTGTCTATTTGAGCTTTGGATTTTACTAGGGTTTTTTATTTTACTCTCTAAAATGATACATAAAAATAGATGGACGGCTTTGATGAAACAAATACATCATGGCAGAGACGACTGGGATTTAACACGTATATGCAGTACCGGGTTCCGCAATCCAAATCCGCGTGATGTGCCCTACATGACAGACTTTCGTGTGTGCTGACATCACCAAGTTCTGTGGGACCCACCATTATGTATATATCATATCCATACCGTCCATCTATTTCGAGGGATCATTTTAGGGCACGAACCATAAAATGAGGCAGATCCAATGTTAAAGTGGGCCACACAATTTAAAAAAAAAAAAAAAGAGTGAGACAATGACCCTATTGGTGAAACTTGGTGACGTGAACATAAGTCGCTTCCAAGAAATCCTATAAACAGATAGATAGATTCGTAATATTGCTTGTGAGAATAATCTTATTATTATTGTTTTGATTAGCCATTGTCAGTCTTTCATATCCAGAAGATCGTCTCCAATAATGGCTCTTTTAACGGGGAATGGAGATCCGTTTTTCGATTTCCTTTTTCTATCCAAATTGGAGGAAGAGATTCCTGGGCGGCTTATCATAAACGACGTGTTGATCAACATCCTTTCTAAATTGCCCATAAAATCTCTCGTACGATTCAAATGTGTGTCCAAAGAATAGCAGTCTTTCATCTCGGACCCTTCTCTCCAAGAAATTCTACCCAAACCCATGTCCGGTTTCTTTTTACGCTATTACACGTCGAATGTATTCCAAATATCTCTATCTCGATACACATTCGTCCTCGCTGATGGACATCGACCAAACTGCAACGATGTGGTAGTGGACTTCGGTGATCTCAGTTTCTTTCCGCGCCATGATGAAATCTCCATCGTCGATTGTTGCAACGGGTTGGTGCTAGGCCTAGCTACCCAAGGTATTAACGGTACATTAATGTAACACCCCGGATTTCATAGCATGAGTTTGACACTCATGTACAAAAATCGGGATGTTAACTATGAAGAAGGAATTTCATCCAAGTGAATGGAAAAACATTTAAGAGTGGCATCACATCCAAAAAAGAGATGAAAACCATGCATATGAAAAATATGGAGTCCACATCCAAACACAATCAAGTAAAGGCCCATAGGGCTTATACAACGCAAATGAAAAACTAATAGGGAAATTATATCAGTTATGTTCAGGAGTCTCCACCCAAGTATAAGATCCATCGCGCCTGATCTTGGCTTGTGATTCGTCAAACTCCTCTTGGGACCAATATGGCCATTTCTCTCTAACATCAGTTGTCGGTTATTCATGGGTACCGCTTCTTCATCTACGACACCTACGGTTGGTGCAATTGCACAATAGTATACATGAGTGGCCATCTCAATGATTATAAAGATTATTTCAAAGTAAACATTCAAGCAAAGCAACATTTTATAAGATGATCTTCGAATAGTAAATGAAACATCCTCAAGCTGAGGATGCTTCATCTGCATGGCCATCGGATGGGCCTTTCAAACGGTTGGCTCATCCATGCAAAGAATGGGTCTTTCATAAACAATGACCCATTCGAAATGCCTGAGAGTGACACTTGCCAACAAGATTCTGGATCGTATTCGCCGCTATTTGACCAGGCCTCACCGATAACGCAATGAAAACATGAATGCAAATGTTGGCATTATTATCTCTATTTCGGTCCTTTATCATCCTGGTTCACAATCGAGCACGATTATTGTACATCCTTCAACTAGTGGCCAGTTATATTTCAAGTGATCAAATATCAAATCATTTCCATTAACCCTAACATTCCATATTCCCTTCTGGCAAGGATTTCACAGCACAGTGAATTTTCCACTCTTATTGTGTTTGCTTTCTAATTTAAATATTCCCAAGATGGTAAATGTAATCAATTGATTCATAATGAGGCCACCAATTTAAGGATCATTCTTCATACATGAAGTTTTATGATTCCAATACAATTCCAATATAATCCCGCCATAATATATGCATGTTATGCCACACATTGGCAAACTCTTTTCTATTTACAACCTATACAATGAACTAAGCATATGCCACATGATACTAAATTATCTCCAATTACAAATCTTATCTCTATGTTTTACACATTGATTTCCAAAAATCTCCCACATTATAATTGTAACAAAAACTACCTATAAGCATGAGTACATTAGTTGTAGGAAATCTTTCTACACCATAAGAATTAGACAAGAGAGTTCATCTTACAAGGATAAGAGTACATGTGTGTTCTACACAAACAGTTTATATTATCATGTTCAAACACTAGTCAAGAGATTATGTAATAAAATTACTAAAATGAATATTTTAATAAGCATAATTGAAATAAGCCTAAGCTACTATTGTGAAAGAAGCTTGAAGGGTAGATCTCACCTTAAGCTTGGATCTCTCTTACTAAGAGGTAAGAAAGGAAGAAGAAATTGGTAAGGATCCAAACCCCTACAACCAAGTAGAACTAATCAACAAATTATTAAGTAAAAATCAACATCCTAGCTGGAATCGAAGGGATAATAATAGCTCACCCCTAATCCGAGTTGATTTGGATCAAAATCAACTCAAGACCTACAAAGTGCCAAGATCTAGTCGAGGCTTGATCCAACTCGGTGTCGTCACCAAAACAAGATCACTTATGCCAAGTAGTTTATCTTAGTTTCTACTTATTTTGTAGATAAGTATGTTTGGTAAACAACATACTTATCAGCTTCTTCTTTCTTTGATGTCTCTTGATTCTCTGTTTAATAACTTATGAAAAGTAGAAAAGCTAAAAAATGTAGCTAAAGTATTAAGTAACTTGAAGTAAAAAAGTTACTGATGCTAATCATAAACCAAACTTGCTTTTCTGAAAATCTGAAATAAGTTATCTATCTTCTACTGTAAGTAGAAAAAGTAACTTACTTGGTGGTATCCAAACGAGCCCTTAAGGACTGCCAATGGCTGCCATTCAATGTACAGTGCGGACCTGCCCAATGAGTGCAACATCCTGACAATCGTTCCAGTCATAAATATGCATGCGGCAACTTGATGGACGGCTCCGACATTGCATGTTCATCTAGAACAACTTTTAAGCAACTGATCACATCCACATACTGATGGATTTAATCCTATCATTTAGACACAATTCATATGCTAATATATGTATTAGCACTGGTCAGCTGCATATCTCTATTAGTGTTTGTCACTGTGTGATATGCAATGCCATCATTTATGGTACAGTAGTAAAATAATAGGGAATTATGTTCCACTCATCAGGCCACACATGTATGAATGTGAAATATATCTGTGTGCAAAGAGAAGCATCATTTAAATTTGATTTTCAGCTCTTTTGGGTCCTTGGCCTTGTCTTCCCTGTATGTCAAAGGGAAGCATCATTTAAATTTGAAACCACTACTGATTAGAACCGAAAATTAGCATATCATGTTGAAATATTGATTAGATGAGAGATAGGCGCCAATTACAGGTTTACAGTCTAATTGGCCATATGTGCAGAGTGATTGTCCAGCATAAAAGGTTCTCATTCCAGGGATTCTTATATGACTGCTGTTATTAATGCAACTCATGAGTTATGAGTTTTCAGATAAATAATCGACCCAACTCTAGAGCAGCTTCCTTGTGAAATGGTGCTGGGATGGGAAAAGGATGTAATCTGATTTGGGGTGCAGTACAGGAAAGGGTGCAGCATCCTTTCTTCACCTATTGAGGGATGGCCATGCCCATGCCTTCTCTAGATGTCAAAGATTTTTTAAATTAACAAAAAAAAAAAAAAAGCATTGCACCTTTTAACAAGAATTCATGGATTATGGCAAAAAATGAAAGCAAATTTCCTTGTCACGGAAGCTTTATCAGTTGTCCACTAAGTCCTAAAAATCTTCTCAAAGGTATATTTAACCACTACTCCCCTAGCAACTCTGAATTTCTTTCAACACCGGGGAATGGATCCCTTGCTACCTTCAACAAAGAACATTATTAGCATTTTTCAAATTTACTATTTTCTAAATGATGTATTATACCACTAGTAGATATATTTCTAATAGACTTAGCATTCACATAACCCACTATAACATGCCATAATCAAACGGTAAACATGTAAGTAGAAGTAGTACCTTTATTGGATTCAACATTTAGTTTAAACATACCATGACCATGATCAACATAACCTTTACAAACAAAGGCGCTATTTTTTGTTATTATAATTTTGTCAGACTCAATAATTTAACTCGGACCAGCCACATGAAGAATATTAGCAAGAGTAATGGTCTTCCCAGAGGTAAATACTAGTTCAACATCTCCTTGTCCAATAAGGTTTGTTGTGACAACATTCCCCATTTGGAAATGGTATTTCCACTCCCAAAATTCGATAATTCAGTCGGACATAATGACCAAACTATCCTTGTGAGGGTGTAACTATAAATTCTTCAGGGGTGGAAATATCCGAATTGGAAAAACCAAAACTCCTTCCCAAAAAAAAAAATCAATCCACCACTCACCTCGACACCGTACGTCTGATCGTTGAATTCGTTGAAGGACCGCACACGGAAGACGGTTCATTTTTGGCCTTATATCCTAAAATGAAGTCAAAAAACGGATGGACGGAGAGGATTTCTCACAAATATGACAGTGAGCCCCACCTGGGTTCACTTCCTGCGAAAGGCTTTGGCAGGAACTCGGCGTCCGTTTGTGTGGGGCCACAGTTGTGTTGTGTATCTTACGTTTGTTAATGGGCCACCTTGAAACCCATTAATCAGGTGTAACTCACCCAAATGAAGATATACAGAATTCAGCTTGATACAAAACTCAAGTGGACCACACCATGTGACCCAGAGGTTTTGGATTAGTTCCCATTCGTCACCCTAGTAGATTTTAAAGGGTTTTGTTTCGCCTGATGTACATTCCAAATAAAGATTCTCATTCAATGGACGGACTAGATTTTATGTGTACAACATCGTGGTCCAGTAAATGTCAGGTGGTTTACGACTCTGTGTAAAACAGATGTTATATACACGATTCCATTACGGAAATCCAGACTGCGTACTGAGTTACTCGGTAGGCTCTTATTTCACCGAGTAAACTCTGTTGGGCCCACTGAGATTATATATAATTTATCAAGGCCGTCCATCCATTTTGCCTCATTATTTTAGGGTTGATATGAAAATTGAATCATATTCAAAGCCCAGGCCGACCATACCACAAGAAAAAGTGAAAAATAATGATTTCCACTGATGAAACATTCCTAGGCCTACAACAATGTTTGTTCTTGTTCATAAGATCAGGAAGACACAGTTGAAAGTAAAAAACAAATATCAAATTGATCCAAAACTTTTGTGGCCCCAAGAATTTTTCTCAACATTTGACGTCAATTCTCTCTATTTCTTGTAGTGTGGTCCACTTGAGTTTTTTATCTGCTTCATTTTTGGCAAACGATCTAAAATTATCTGGTAAAATGTACGGACAGAGTGGATAAATACATAAATGACGGTGGGCCCCACATAGTTTACCCATTCAACACTGTTTCCTGTAATGTGGTCCACTTGAGATTGGTATGTACCTCACTTTTGGTCTTGTATCATAAAATGATATGGAAAAATAGATGGAAGGCATGGATGAAACACATACATCATGGTGGGCCCACAGAGCACCACCCACAGCCATTGGGGTGGCAGGGGAGTAGCGAATCCGTTTTCCGAATTGGGTAACTCAGTACGCAATTGGCTTCCTCCAGTACGCATGTGCTTCGGACTGCGTAGTTACAGATTTTCCACGTATGTGCAGTACCGAGGTTGGTGCCGTGTGATAACACATTACGCAATCCAAATCCGCGTGATGTGCCACACACGACCGACTTTCGTGGTGTGTTGACATCACCAAGTTCTGTGAGACCCACATGATGTATATGTCATATCTACACCGTCCATATATTTCGAGAGAACATTTTAGGGCGCCAACCAGAAAATGAGGCAGATCTAAGGTTAAAGTGGGCCACACAATTTTAAAAAAAAAAACAGAGAGAGACAATGACTTCTTTTGGTGAAACTTGGTGACGTCAACATGTGTTTCACACCACGCAAGTCGCTTCCAAGAAATCCTAACAGATAGATAGCTTCGTAATATTGCTTGTGAGAATACTCTTATTATTATTTATCTTCTTCTTGTTTTGATTAGCCATTGTAGTCTTTCATATCCATGATCGTCTCCAATAATGGCTCTTTTAACGGGGAATGGAGATCCGTTTTTCGATTTCCTTTTTCCATCTAAATTAGAGGAAGAGATTCCTGGGCGGCTCATCATAAACGATGTGTTGATCAACATCCTTTCTAAATTGCCCATAAAATCTCTCGTACGATTCAAATGTGTGTCCAAAGAATGGCAGTCTTTCATCTCGGACCCTTCTCTCCAAGAAAGTCTACCCAAACCCATGTCCGGTCTCTTTTTACGCTATTACACGTCAGATGCATTCCAAATATCTCTATCTCGATACACATTCGTCCTCGCTGATGGACGTCGGCCAAACTGCAACGATGCGGTAGTGGACTTCGGTGATCTCAGTTTCTTTCCGCGCCATGATGAAATCTCCATCGTCGATTGTTGCAACGGGTTGGTGCTAGGCCTAGCTACCCAAGGTATTAACAGTACATTAATTTACTATATAATAAACCCGGCTACAAAGAAATGGGCAGCGGTGCCTGTTCCCAACAAGGAACGTCTCCATGCGAAGCACTTGCTAGCTTTCGATCCCCGTGCTTCCCCTCACTACACTCTCATTTGTACCAGTTCTAACTTTCCTGAGATTGATATTTTCTCATCGAAAAAGGGCGTGTGGGCACAATTTAAGTCGCCACAAGAACTAGTCATTGGACAATTTACGCGACTCTCCGCCGTTTTCCTTAACCGTACCCTGCACATGCTATCTGATGATCACTTCATCGTCGGATTCGATGTTGATGGAGAGTGTTTCCGTTCAATTCCATTACCTGGGGTTAAGATATGGAACAATTTCAGAGGCATAATAGGTGTGTCTGGAGGCTACCTCTATTATGCGAACCATGACGGTTTCCAATTGCAAATCTGGATGCTTGAGGATTATGATGAGATAAAATGGGTGTTGAAGCACAAAACTACCCTCGATTCCATAGTAAAGAAACATCCTCAAGCTATTTGTTCTACAGCTTCATATGATTACTTTAGTGATTTCTTTATAGGGAACAACCTTGTGGAAATGCCTGAGAGTGACCACTTGCCATTCTGGATGTATTCGAAGAGCCGCTATTTGAAGGAAACCTCATCCAATGAAAACATGATCATAAATGAAAACATGAACGTTGGCGTACCTTATTATTATGCCCATTTCAGTCTGGTGGCTTTTCATCCTGATTTTGAGGTCATCTTCCTTCAGACGGGTGTCATGATTCTTTCCTATCATTTCAACAACATGGACTTGAAGGTATGGGTTTCAAAGCCTGACTACTTCGGGGATGCCTACCCTTTCTCACCTTGTTTGGCGGATTTCTACGGCTGTGAACAGCGCTAGGAATTTTCTAACTTTATTGTGTTTGCTTTTCAGTCTGTTTTATTTTTAGTCCATGATGTGATCATGGAAATGAGGAGAGGTTGAACTCAATGTTATGGCATTCTTGATTAAGAGGTTTGTTAACAAGTCTTTAATTATCTAGCATACCCCTGTTCGTATGTCCAATGTGATTGGGATTTTTAATTTTGGGCCACCATCGTATAGATGATCCAAATCCTAACAAGCAAGGCTATGAAATTATCCTACTGCTTGATTTAGGGTCTTCTAAAGGACAGCTAAAATGTTTGTGTGGAGAACTAAAATGCAATTTCAACTTGTGAAATTTGTCCAATGGGTTACTAGGACGATCTAGTCAGAGTGACCTTTGTTTATCTGTCCATTCACATGGTGACCAAATAATCAAGTGATCTAGATTACTTGATATGCATGCCATATATGCAAAGAGAAAGTATAAAGGAAGAGTTTAAGTGATTTTCCAATGTCTATGTTATTGTTACCCAAGGCAGCCTTCCTTTACTTGGAAAAACTGCTTGAGTAATAGAGGTTTCAGGGGCCTTGGAGTTTTAACTTCAGAATGTAGAGCCTGAAAATGCATTAATCCAGATTTATGAATCAAAATCATGGATTGAGAACATATGCAGCTTTCTGATACCACATAAGTAGTAATTTTAGCTCTCTGAGCTGATGTAGAGCGGGTCGCGGACAATTACATGGCCAAGATGGATCAGAAAAGGCCCGGTCGACGACAGAAGTGATCCAGACCATCGAACCGTAAAATATATGATTTTGGGGTAGAACAAGCTATTGAAGCCAACCAACCCTGCTACGCGGGGTTGCGCAGCTCGAAATTGCGAAAAACCCCTGTATTGACGGTCGTTTCCCTGTTTTAATTTCGTTTTTACTATAAATAGTAAGTTTTAGTTTGATTATAACTCTTCATCCGTCGGGCTTTACGAGTTGCGCCCAACGTGAAAAGAGCTTAGAATAATTAGGAGAACGGTTTGGTGAAGCCAAATAGGACACTTACTATTTTTGGCCGAAAACCTTGCGCACTAGTAGACATCACTAGTAGACATCACGACCATCTATAAATAGTAGTTTACTATTTATAGTAAGTCGCGGATTCTAAGAGTTTGAGTTGTAGTTTGATTCTAATTTCTTTCTGCTTGATAGCCCTATTTAAAGGGTTGTAAACTCGTTTTTATTCATCAATTAATCAATTTCGAATTTATTAGAATTTATTTCTATTTTCTGTTTTCTTTCCTCGTGGATTCGAGAAGTCTCTGTGAGGAGTCCAGAGAAGCTCCGTGGATTCGGAGTAGTTATCCTTATCACGTTCATCCCTGCGTCATGAGCCCACCTGCACATCTTCTTGCTGCCATACTCATATCTACCAAGGCCTAAACTAGTTAACTCATCTGTTGGGTGAGCTAGTGATTAGGTGGTGGATCGTTTAGGGGGCGTTTGGATCTTATGCGTACTTAAGATAAGTAACTTATGCCAAGTAGTTTATCTTAGTTTCTACTTATTTTGTAGATAAGTATGTTTGGTAAACAAGATACTAATCAACTTCTTCTTTCTTTCATGTCTCTTGATTCTCTCTTTAATAACTTATGAAAAGTAGAAAAGCTAAAAAATTTAGCTAAATTATTAAGTAACTTGAAGTAAAAAAGTTACTGATGCTAATCATAAACCAAACTTGCTTCTCTGAAAATCTGAAATAAGTTACTTATCTTCTTCTGTAAGTAGAAAAAGTAACTTACTTGGTGGTATCCAAACGGGCCCTTAAGGACTACCAATGGCTGCCATTCAATGTACGGTGCGGACCTGCCCAATGAGTGCAACATCCTGACAATCGTTCCAGTCATAAATATGCTTGCGGCAACTTGATGGACGGCTCCGACATTGCATGTTCATCTAGAACAACTTTTAAGCAACTGATCACATCCACATACTGATAGACTTAATCCTATCATCTAGACACAACTCATATGCTAATATATGTCTATTAGCACTCGTCAGCTGCATATGTCTATTAGTATTTATCACTGTGTGATATGCAATGCCATCATTTATGGTACAGTAGTAAAATAATAGGGAATTATGTTCCACTCATCAGGCCACACATGTATGAATGTGAAACATATCTGTGTGCAAAGAGAAGCATCATTTAAATTTGATTTTCAGCTCTTTTGGGTCCTTGGCCTTGTCTTCCCTGTATGTCAAAGGGAAGCATCATTTAAATTTGAAACCACTACTGATTAGAACCGAAAATTAGCATATCATGTTGAAATATTGATTAGATGAGAGAGAGCGCCTATTACAGGTTTACAGTCTAATTGGCAATATGTGCAGAGTGATTGTCCAGCATAAAAGGTTCTCATTCCAGGGATTCTTATATGACTGCTGTTATTAATGCAACTCATAAGTTATGAGTTTTCAGATAAATAATCGACCCAAATCTAGAGCAGCTTCCTTGTGAAATGGTGCTGGGATGGGAAAAGGATGTAATCTGATTTGGGGCGCAGTACAGGAAGGGGTGCAGCATCCTTTCTTCACCTATTGAGGGATGGCCATGCCCATGCCTTCTCTAGATGTCAAAGATTTTTTAAATTTTTTAAAAAAAGAAAAAAGAAAAAAGAAAAAAGCATTGCACCTTTTAACAAGAATTCATGGATTTTGGCAAAAAATGAAAGCAAATTTCCTTGTCACAGCAGCTTTATCAGTTGTCCACTAAGTCCTAAAACCTTCTCAAAGGTAAATTTAACCCCTACTCCCCTAACAGCTCTGAATTTCTTTCAACACCGGGGAATGGTTTCCTTATTAATTTCAACTGATAACATAATTAGCATTTTTCAAATTTATTATTTTCTAAATGATGTATTATACCATTAAGAGACATATTTCTAATAGACTTAGTATCACATAACCTACTCTAACATGCCATAATCAAATGGTACACATGTAAGCAGAAGTAGTACTTTTATTGGATTCAACATTTAGTTTGAACATACCATGACCATGATCAGCATGGCCTTTCCAAACAAAGGAGCTATTTTCTGTTATTATAATTTGCTCAAACTCAATAACCTAACTCAGACCAGCGACATGAAGAACATTAGCGAGAGTAATGGTCTTCCTAAAGGTGAACACTAGTTCAATATTTTCTTGTCCAATAAAGTATGTTGTGACAGCATTCACCATTTGGAAATGGTATTTCCACTCCCAAAATCCGATAAGTCGGTCGGACATAATGACCAAACTACCCTTGTAAGGGTGTAACTATCAATTCTTCGGGGGTGGAAATATCCGAATTGGAAAAACCAAAACTCCTTCCAAAAAAAAATAAAAATCAATCCACCACTCACCTTGACACCGTACGTCTGATTGTTGAATTCGTAGAAGGACCACACGCGGAGGACGGTTCATTTTTGGCCTTATATCCTAAAATGAAGTCAAAAAACGGATGGACGGAGAGGATTTCTCACAAATATGACAGTGAGCCCCACCTGGGTTCACTTCCTGTGAAAGGCTTTGGCACGAAATCCGCGTCCGTTTGTGTGGGGCCACAGTTGTGTTGTGTATCTTACGTTTGTTAATGGGCCACCTTGAAACCCATTAATCAGGTGTAACTCACCCAAATGAAGATATACAGAAATCAGCTTGATACAAAACTCAAGTGGGCCACACCATGTGACCCAGAGGTTTTGGATTAGTTTCCATTAGTCGCCCTATTAGATTTTAAAGGGTTTTGTTTTGCCTTATGTACATTCCAATTAAAGATTCTCATTCAATGGACGGACTAGATTTTATGTGTACAACATCGTGGTCCAGTAAATGTCAGGTGGTTTACGACGCTACATAAAACAGATGTTATATACGATTCCATTACGGAAATCCGGATTGCGTACTGAGTTACTCGGTAGGCTCTTATTTCACCGAGTAAACTCTATTGGGCCCACTGTGATTATATATAATTTATCCACGCCGTCCATCTGTTTTGCCTGATCATTTTAGGGTTGATATGAAAATTGAATCATATCCAAAGCTAGGTGGACCATACCACAAGAAAAAGTGAAAAATAATGATTTCCACTGATGAAACATTCCTAAGCCTTACAATAATGTTTGTTCTTGTTCATAAGATAGCAAAGACACAAATGAAAGCAGAAAACAAATATCAGATTGATCCAAAACTTTTGTGGCCCCAATAAATTTTTTCAACATTTGACGTCAATTCTCTCTATTTCCTGTAGCGTGGTCCACTTGAGTTTTTTATATGCTTCATTTTTGGCTAACGATCTAAAATTATCTGGTAAATGTACGGACAGAGTGGATAAATACATAAATGACAGTGGCCCCAGATAGTTTACCCATTCAACACTGTTTCCTGTAATGTGGTCCACTTGAGATTGGTATATACCTCATTTTTGATCTCGTATCATAAAATGATATGGAAAATTAGATGGAAGGCATGGATGAAACACATACATCATGGTGGGCCCACAGAGCACCACCCACAGCCATTGGTAGCCATTGGTGCGGTGGCAGGGGAGTAGCGAATCCGTTTTCCGAATTGGGTAACTCAGTACGCAATTGGGGACTGCGTAGTTTACAATACAGCATAGACTTCCGTACGCAGAGAGGACAGATTTTCCACGTATGTGCAGTACCGAGGTCGGTGCCGTGTTATAACACATTACGCAATACAAATCCGCGTGATGTGCCACACACGACTGACCTTCGTGGTGTGTTGACGTCACTAAGTTCTGTGGGACCCACATGATGTATCATTTTAGGGCATGAACCAGAAAATGAGGTAGATCCAATGTTAAAGTGGGCCACACAATTAAAAAAAAAAAGAGAGTGACACAATGACTTCTTTTGGTGAAACTTGGTGACGTGAACATACTAGTAAAGTCTGCCGTGTGTTTCACACCACGCAAGTCGCTTCCAAGAAATCCTAACGGATGGGTAATATTGCTTGTGAGAATACTCTTATCATTATTTTTCTTCTTCTTGTTTTGATTAGCCATTGCCAGTCTTTCGTTTCTATCTCTGGAGATCGTCTCCAATAATGGCTCTTTTAACAGGGAATGGAGATCCGTTTTTTGATTTCCTTTTTCCATCCAAATTGGAGGAAGAGATTCCTGGGCGGCTTATCATAAACGATGTGTTGATCAACATCCTTTCTAAATTGCCCATAAAATCTCTCGTACGATTCAAATGTGTGTCCAAAGAATGGCAGTCTTTCATCTCGGACCCTTCTCTCCAAGAAATTCTACCCAAACCCATGTCCGGTTTCTTTTTACGCTATTACACGTCGAATGTATTCCAAATATTCGTCCTCGCTTATGGACCTCGGCCAAACTGCAACGATACGGTGGTAGACTTCGGTGATCTCAGTTTCTTTCCACGCCATGATGAAATCTCCATCGTCAATTGTTGCAACGGGTTGCTGCTAGGCCTCTCTACCCAAGGTACTAACACTACATTAATTTACTGTGTAATAAACCCAGCTACAAAGAAATGGGCAGCTGTGCCTGTTCCCAACAAGGAACGTCTCCATGCGAAGCACTTGCTAGCTTTCGATCCTCCTGCTTCCCCTCACTACACTCTCATTTGTACCAGTTCCAACTTTCCTGAGATTGATATTTTCTCATCGAAAAAGGACGTGTGGGTACAATTTAAGTTGCCACAAGAACTAGTCATCCGACAATTTATGCGACTGTTCGCCGTTTTCCTTAACCGTACCCTGCACATGCTATCTGATCATCACTTCATCGTCGGATTCGATGTTGATGGAGAGTGTTTCCGTTCAATTACATTACTTGGGGTCAAGAGGTGGAACAATTTTAAAGGCCTACTAGGTGTGTCTGGAGGCTACCTCTATTATGCGAACCATGACGGTTTCCAATTGCAAATCTGGATGCTTGAGGATTATGATGAGCTAAAATGGGTCTTGAAGCACAAAACTACCCTCGATTCCATAGTAAAGAAACATCCTCAAGCTATTTGTTCTTCATCTGCATATGATAGCTTTAGTGATTTCTTTATGGGGAACAACCTTGTGGAAATGCCTGAGAGTGACCACTTGCCATTCTGGATGTATTCGAACAGCCGCTATTTGAAGGAAACCTCATCCAATGAAAACATGAATGAAAACATGAATATTGGCGTAGCTTATTATCATGTCCATTTTAGTCTCGTGGCTAATTTTCATCCTGATTTTGAGGTCATTTTACTTCAGACGAGTAACATGATTCTTTCCTATCATTTCAACAGCATGGAGTTGGATGTATGGGTTTCAAAGTGTGACTACTTCGACTCACCCTGTCTGGCAGATTTCTACAGCTGTGAACAGCGCTAGGAATTTTCTACTTTATTGTGTTTGCTTCTAAGTCTGTGTTATTTTTAGTCCATGATGTGATCATGGAAATGAGGAGAGGTTGAACTCAATGTTATGGCATTCTTGATTAAGAGGTTTGTTAACACGTCTTTATGTATCTAGCATACGCCTGTTCGTATGTCCAATGTGATTGGGATTTTTAATTTTGGGCCACCATCGTGTAGATGATCCAAATCCCAGCAAGCAAGGCTATGAAACTATCATACTGCTTGATATAGGGTCTTCTAAAAGACAACTAAAATGTTTGTGTGGAGAACTAAAATGCAATTTCAACTTGTGAAATTTGTCCAATGGGTTACTAGGACGATCTAGTCAGAGTGACCTTTGTTCTTCTGTCCATTCACATGGTGGCCAAATAATCAAGTGATCTAGATTACTTTGGATGCATACCATATATACAAAAGAGAGTATAAAGGAAGAGTTTTAAGTGATTGTCCAATGTCTTTGTTATTGTTACCCAAGGCAGCCTTCCTTTCCTTGGAAAACTGCGCTTGAGTAATAGATTGAGGTTTCAGGGGCCTTAGGAGTTTTAACTTCAGAATGTAGAGCCTTTAAATGCATTAATCCAGATTTATGAATCAAAATCATGGATTGAGAACATATGCAGCTTTCTGATACCACATAAGTAGTAATTTTAGCTCTTTGAGCCCACTTGCACATCTTCTTACTGCCATACTCGTATCTACCAAGGCCTAAACCTAGTTAACTCATCTGTTGGGTGAGCTAGTGATTAGGCAGTGGATCGTTCATGGGGCATTTGGATCTTATGCTCACTTAAGATAAGTAACTTATGCCTCAAGTAGTTTATCTTAGGCCCCGTTTGTTAAATCTAAAGTCTGAAGCCTGAATCTGAAATCTGAAGCCTGAATATGAAATCTGAAAGCTGAATCCGAAATCTGAAAATTATGTACCGAATTTGAGATAACATGTTTGTTAGCAAACATCTTAAATGTCTGAAATAAGTTAATTTGACGCATTTGCCCCTATCTCCTATTTGGAAATGTTTTACATTATAAAGAAGTTATTTTTTATTAAATGAAAATAAAATTATTCTATTTAATTCAAATAAACTATAGTAATTAAGAGAAAAATTAAAATATCGTTATTCATAAAAATACAGGTAAATTACTTATGAGGAGTATCCAAAACTTAGTTTAGGACATTAGACCAAAATGAGGAGTATCCAATACTCAAGTAGGCCATAGCGAGAAAGAAATGCTTACCGTTAAAACCTTCCTAGACTCTACCTTGATGTTTATATTCCATCCACACTGTTTATAAGGTCATTTGACTGAGATGAAGTGAAAACATCATGAACTTAAACCGATACAAAACTTTTGTGGCCATATAAATGTTTCAATGGTGGTCACAAAATCTCCATTATTTCCTATCGTGTTGCCCATTTAAGTTTTGGACACATCTTATTTTTTGTTACATGTCCTAAAGTAAGCTCCAAAAATGGATGAATATGACCGTCCTTTTTTTCGTCAATAAAAATGACGGTTTTCGACCGTCCTTTAAGTAATACGACATATCAAAATTTGACGGCCCTTGCAACGGTCCATGACCGTCCTTTTTGGTCATTTGAGACGATTTTGGACTGTCCTTTTTTCACAGTTTTGGCATAGTGGATGGACTGTTTTCTCATAAACAACACAGTAAGCCCCACACAAAATCTTTCCCAGGAAGATCGTGCCGAAGGCTTTCACGGGAGGAGGCTGATTAGATACTGACGGGTTAAGTAGGAGACTCTTACTGAAGTGACGTCACCAAGTTATATGGGACCCACCATGATGTATGTGTTGTATCCACACCATTCATCCATTTGGAGATATCATTTTAAGGCATCAAATAAAGAATGAGTTAGATCCAAGTCTGGAGTGGACCCCACCACATAAAACAATGGGAAGAGTGACACCTACCGTTAAAACCTTCCTAAGGTCTACCATGATGTTTATTTGAGATCTAACATGTTCATATGTTAAGACAGACATTAAAGAAGGTAAAGAAACAAATTTCAGCTGATATAAAACTTTTGTGGCCCTTAGAAATTTTTAACGGTGGTTGGCACTTTCTCTACTGTTTTTTATTGTGGGGTCCATTCGAGCTTTAGATCTAACTCGTTATTTGGCTCATACTCCAAATTTATATCACCAAATGGATGGACGGTGTGTATACAACACACATTATTTTAGGTCCCACCTAACTTGATGACGTCACTTCAATAGCCATTCTCGCTGATCAAACTGTGTAGCTAATCCGCGTCCTCCGTGGGAAATCCGGGAAACGGATTGGCTACTTCCCCGGGGATCGGTGCTCTATGGGGCCACTATGATCTATGTGTTTCATCCATTCCGTTCATCTATTTTTACATATCATTTTACCATATGAGACTAAAAATGAGGTATATCCCAATCTCAATTGGACCATATTACATGAAACAGTGTTGAATGAGCGTCGACCATTAAAAACATTTTGAGGGCCATAAAAGTTTTGGATCAAGCTGATTTTTATTTTTTCCCTTCGTCTGGTCCTGTATGACCTAATCAACAGATTGGATGTCAAATAAATAGTACAGTGGGCCTTAGGAGGATTTTAATGGTGGATATCAATCACCATTGTTTTCATGTGGTGTGGTCCACCTGAGATTTCTGTTCCTCTCATTTTTGGGATCAAGCCCTAAAATGATATTTAAAAATGGATGAACGGAATGGATGAAAAACAAAGATCATGGTGGGGCCCACAGAGCACCGACCACCAGCCCGGGCTGGTGTCAGGGGAGTAGCCGATCCGTCTCCGGAAATCCGCATCCCTACGAAAGCCTTTCGCAAGAAGTTCCTGCGCTGGTAACCCAGGTGGGGCCCACTGTCACGTTTTTGAACATCTACAGTTAAAATATTCGTGGGGCCAAAAAAGTTTTGAATCATGGTATTATTTGTGTTTTCAGTTCATCCCATTACAAATGACCTTATTAACGGTATGGATGGCATTTAAATATCACTGTCGAACCTAGAACCTAGGAAAGTTTCAACGGTAGAAATTTCCCTAAGCACCTTCTCCCTTACTACAGCCCACTTGAGTCTTTTATCCTGCTCAATTTTGGTTTCAACTCCTAAAATGAGCTCACAAAACAGATGAATGGAGTGGATTTCTGAAAAACAACACGGTGGACCCCATCTAAGTTTCAAGCGCAGGACTTCCTACGAAAGGGTTTCACAGGAAATCCTCATCCGTCCATATCGGACGGAAGCGGATTGGCTGGTGTACCACACACCTATGTAACTAGTGTATTGACGTTAGCAAGTTCTGTGGGTCACATAATGAAGTATGTGTTATATCCAAACCGTCCATCCATTTTTAGAGCTCGTCTTAAGGCTTGAGCAGAAAATTAGGGCAGATCTAAAGATCAAGTGTACCACGCTGCAAAAAGCAGTGGGGGATTGAACGTCTACCATTGAAATCCTTTTGGGGGTCACGGAAGTTTCGGATCAATATGAAATTTGTTTTCCTCTTCATCTAGATATTTTTGACCTTATGAACATATTGGATGGAAAATAAACATTATGGTGGGCCCTATGAATTTTTTAACGGTGAAAATCATTATCCCTGCTGCTATTTTTGGTGCAGTCCATTTGAGCTTTGGATATGATTCATTTTTTGGCTAATGCTCTAAAATGATCTCAAAAATTGGATGAACGGTGTGGATATAATAAATACATCATTGTGGGCCCATGATCTCGTTTGAACCGTTCGCACAACTCGGAGCTTAAGGAGTGTAGGCGCTCGTCTTCCCACGACACACGTATCTACTCCCCCTACCACCTAGGGTCATGCTTTGTGGGCCCATCATGATGTATGTGTTTCATCCATTTCGTTTATCCATTTTTACGGAGCATTTAAGGGCTTCACACAAAAATTGAGAGGGATATAAATCTCAGGTGGACCACACCACAGGAAAACAATAGTGATTGGATATCCATCATTAAAATTCTCTTAAGGCCCACTGTACTGTTTATTTGACATCCAATCTGTTGATTAGGTCATACAAGCCTGATGAAGGGAAAAAACAAAGATCATCTTAATCCAAAACTTTTATGGCCTAAGAAGGTTTTTAATGGTCTACTTAAGTTTTATTCAATTTCCATTGGTTTTTATGATGTAGCCCACTAGAGTTTTACATGTACCTTATTTTTGGGCTCATGCTCTAGAATGATCTGAAAAAGTTGATGGACGGTGTGGATCAATCACATAAATCATGGTGGGGCATAAAGAAGTTTCACAGGTTAAAGGTTGATTTTGTATTTTGCAAACAATTTAAGAGAAAAAAATTGCCGTAGTAACTTGAAAAAAGATACTTTTGGAAGCAAAATTTTTTGTTTAATGAAAAATCACGGAGCGCATTCCACGTTCACCATTAAGCCAGACTCCTATGAAAGAATTCAGTGAAAAACCATTTAGCGCTTTCCGTCTTCCGCGTTAACAACACATTAACAAACACCACTAAACACAGAAAATTTTTCCAATTCCACATTGAGTGCAAAAATTAAGCGTTAACAAACACGGCCATAGTTTCTACTTATTTTGTAGGCATAAGTAGTTTATCTTAGTTTTTACTTATTTTGTAGATAAGTATGTTTGGTAAACAACATACTTATCAACTTCTCTCATTCTTTTCTCTTGATTCTCTCTTTAATAACTTATGAAAAGTAGAAAAGCTATAAAATTTAGCTAAAGTAATCTATGGTGTATGTGTCATATCCACCATGATGTATGTGTCATCTCCACACTTGTATGTGTCACATCCACACCATCCATGTATTTCGAGAGATCATTTTAGGGCACGAACCATAAAATGAGGCAGATCCAAAGTTTAAGTGGGCCACACAATAAAAAAGAGTGGGACAATGACTCTATTGGTAAAACTTGGTGACGTGGAAGTTGGCCGTGTGCTTAACAAAGCCAAGAAATCCTATAAACAGATAGCTTCGTAATATTGCTTGTGAGAATACTCATATTATTATTTTTCTTCTTCTTGTTTTAACTCGCCATTGTCAGTCTTTCATATCCATCTCTTGAGATCGTCTCCAATAATGGCTCTTTTAATAGAGAATGGAGATCCGTTTTTCGATTTCTGTGGCCTTAAAAACGTCTTGATTTGGAACAAAAAGAATTACTTGTTGATTTTGATAGGGCTGATGATGATACTTATATAAGATTCACTTCAACCATTAGATATTTAGTACTATATGAGGCTTATAAAAAAATTAGTCTGAGGCTTATAAAAAAATTATTCTGACTTGTGATTCTGGTATACTACACTAAAGAAAACAGTTGGGAGACAGATGTACACCATTGATTTTTACAGAGCCCACCATAATAATTAATTATGTGAAATATACTCAAATCACTAAACTCAACACCTAAATTTAAGCCTGGGCCTAAAAATAGGCCCATCCGTGATTCAAGTGGTCCATATAAAGTGAAACACTAGAGGGCAAGCATTGCCCTGTACACTGTTTCTAATCATGTGGTCCACTGGAATCATTAATCACAGATGGAATAGATTACTGGACCGCTTTAACCATCCAAGCCAGCCATTCATCGTTGGCTGTGGCCCAAGCCCAGCCCTCGGGCTGAGTTTGGGGGCCCATGCCCTACACTACTGGGTAGGGGCCATTGCCATGTTTCAAAATTCTTACTTATCAGAAGGCCATAGCCTTCACTTATCTTTACTTTGGACTGCTTAATGTTGATCATTAGCTGTTTTTTTCCCGCCTTCGATTTGAAGGCCACTGCTTAGATGGCTAGAATCACCCAATGAATTCACATCTTGAATCAATATCCATCTGTAATGGGTCCAACTAGATGAACAATCCTGATTGAATGATAATAGGGCCGAATTAATGTATCGTAGCATTATGGCACTATCATCTCCTCTAGATTAGATGAAAAACCCAATCTCCACCAGACAAGAATCTGAAAAGACCAATGTAAATTAGACCATACATTTACAATCATGATTTCTAGATGGGCGAGACAAGTACTGAGCTAACAGAATAATAACCTTCAACAAAGGCCCACCTGCCAATGCATCAGACTCATTGGGCACAACTGATTGTAACCAACTGGGCCCACAACTTGATTGCCACCAATTGAGTGGTTAGGATCATCAAATCCAAAGCTTTCTGGGCCTTTTTCTATTTAAAAGATCCAACCCTTGCCCATCCAAGTGGGCCCCTGCATAGATGGGACATGTTTTAAAGGCCAAACCCATTCACACATCAATGGTTGGATGGCTGGGATCATCTGATCCATTGACTATTTTGAACCAAGTGCCATAGGCCGTCCCATTCCAATACCATGCACCACAACTGGTACAACGGTAGCTCAATCCAAACCCTCTAAAAGGTGGGCCCATTGCAAACTGGGTGTGGCTCAAAAACCAGAGCAACCTGTAAAATCTAAACCATATGAGCAAACCACTTGAATCAGCACCATTGATTACAAATCCAATTTCAAGATTCAAATCCCATAATCCAATTTCAAGATTCAAATCCCATAATCGTATCAACTAACAAAGAAAAAAGGGAAAGTAGTTTTTCTGTTCTTAGTTTCTAAAAGCATCATTTAAATTTGATTTGGCCTTGTCTTCCCAGCACGTCAAAGAGAAGCATCATCCCCTGCACGTAAAAGAGAAGCATCGTTTAAATTTGATTTTCAGCTCAAGAATACCATGAAACTACTACTGATTGGAACCGAAAATTAGCATATCATGTTGAAATAGATGAAGTATAGAAGATATAAGGATCCCAATACCAATTACAGGTTTACGGTCCAATTGGTTATACCATGTGCGGAGTGATTGGCCAGCATAAAAAGTCCAACAGCTATAGGTTCTCATTCCAGGGATTCTTATATGACAGCTGTTATTAATGCAACTCATAAGTTATGAGTTTACAGATAAATAATCTACCCAACTCTAGAGCAGCTTCCTAGTGAAATGGTGCTGGGATAGGAAAAGGATGTAATCTGATTTGGGGTGCAGTACAGGAAAGGGTGCAGCATCCTTTCTTCACCTACAGAGGGATTGCCATGCCCATGCCTTCTCTAGATGTCAAAGATTTTATTTTATTTAAAATAAAAAAAAGCATTGCACCTTTTAACAAGAATTCAAGGATTTTGGCAAAAAATGAAAGCAAATTTCCTTGTCACAGCAGCTTTATCAGTTGTCCATCAAGTCCTAAAAACCTTATCAAAGGTAAATTTAACCACTACTCCCCCATAGGCACGTTCCAATGGCCAGCGCTATTGCGGAAACCCTTGTGAAGTACTTTGGCCTACAACCTAAGGGCAGCCACTTGCCGTTTTGTTTGCATATGAAGAACCTCAATGATGATCAGATCTTAGCTGACTCTTCAAAAGATATTATTGATATGACTTCAGTTTTGTTGCTTTTCATCCGGATTGTCTTCCTTACTATGGGCAACACATTCCTTTCCTATCATCTTAAAGGCATGAAGTTAGAGGAGGTATCCAGTTTCTTAGGGCTTGTTTGGATGCCTGTTAGTCACTTACAATTAACATGTTTGGATATAAGTTGTAAGTCACTTGCAGGTAAGTTAATTTTTCTGTTTGGGTAACCTGTAAGTTACTTATAGGTGAAAAGCTGTATATTCGCAATGAGCAAAACTTGGATTAAGGAATTGTTCCAAAATATTATGATCATATAAGAATGAATAGAATCAAATATGTCATTTTATTAAGCCTATTAAGATGAATATTTGAGCTAATTATTACACTAAACTAATTATCATGTGGACCATAAGGGCCTATTTGAGTTTTATCGTTTCACCTGGAAATAGTAAATACCCTGGAAATGGGTGATTATTACTGTTTCACCTGTTTGAATATTCATGGGAATTTCATTTCTTGGAAACCGGTTCAAAAGTAGAGTGGCCATTTTAGGACCTCATCTTGATGTATATGATATATCTGTTCCGTTCATCCATTTTACAATAACATTTTGAGATATGAGAAGAAAAATGAGTTAGATCCAACACTCAACTAGCCCATACCAAAAGAAACAATGGCCCTAGGAAGTTTTTAACGGTAAGTATTTAATTCACATTTTTCTATGGCGTGGTCGACCTGAGCGTTGGATATGCCTCATTTTTTGTCTTATATCATAAATTCATCTGACATAATGGGTGAACAGTGTAGATATATGATATGCATCATGATGGGACCCACAAATATTTCACAATATTTGCCATTTTTACACCGAAAAAAGTAAGCCATCAAATCACTTACCGAGAAGAGTGCGGCAATTAAGGAGGGAAATATTTCCCTGGGAATGGGAAAATCAAACACGCCCTAAAAGTGTGCTCGTGAATTTAAAATATATATAATATGAATCAATAACTTAATTTAAACATTGAAAATAAACTTAAAACTATCAATAGCAAATATAATAATCATAGTACAATAGCAATGCCTTCTTTAAAAATAAAATGTGCATTTATAATTTGTTACTTGGGAATCATCCTCTCTAACCATTAATTCCTTTGGTTGACTGCTGACCATCTGTTTTTTCACCTAATTTTAGGATGAAATCCCAAAACTTGATCATAGCCAAATCTCAGGTGGACCACACCATTAAAAACAGGCAACAAAGCCAATGACTCCATTAATTACTCACAATTGTTTGCTGTGGTGGGGTCCACATGAGATTTGGATCTGCTTAATTTTTGAGACCATGTCCTAAAATGAGTTGGAGAAACGGATGTACAAAGTGGATCTATAACACATTATCAAGGTGGGCCCCACGGTATACTTTTATTGTACCGAGTAAACTCAGTTACTCAATAAACTCATTTATCTATAACACAATCTTTCTTTTTGCCCGCAATTTTTATTCTTAATCATGTTTTATAAAAGACTTTCTTCACTATAGTTTTTCTTTAAAGATATGCAGAAACTCCCTCCTTTAGATTCATCTTCTCTTTCTCTCTCAATTCATGAAACTTTTTTTTTCCTCTTTCCTTAGGCACACGAAGAAGGTGGTTGTTTCCTATGGGTGGTGGTGTTGGGATTTCTGTAGTGTGTGCACATTGTGAATCCGATTGCTGGTGTTATGTTGTCTGCACCAGTTCATCACACTGAGGGGCGGGAACTATCTTAATGAAAGTGACATAGTACGTGCCTTGACCTAGCGATGAATCTCGAACATCATCTGCGCTATTGCTGTCTTCTCGATCTACATTACAGGTGTGGAGTTCCATATCATTTGATTTGTTTTATTCGTTTATTTCCGTTAACCTCTGCACTGTTGCTGTCTTCTCGATCTACATAACAGGTGTGGAGTTCCATTTCATTTAATTCGTTTTATTAATATATTTCCCTTAGCATCTGTTTACTATTTAACACATCCCACATCAAAAAAATTGAATTCGCATAGAGTTGCCATTATCTAAAAGAAAAATGCACATAGAAAATCATCTCTAGGGAATCCAGATTATTGAACTGTTAATGTACATCACCTGTTGACATTGCTTGATGAGGCACTGGCAACTCCATCAGGTTGAACTGGTTGAGGTTGAACTGGTGGATCAATCCTCACCAGTTTGTCACTGCTCACAAATAAATCACGAAGAAAAAAAGAAGAAGATAATAAGCAGCGGGTAAGTAAATATTAGTCCCACATGAGCTAGTACACAATGCCAAAGAATCCCACAGATTGGAAGATCATATGCATTGAATATTTTTGGTGCATATGCCTTCCATGGTGGAGCTTATAATATCAACGGTTTGGATCACTAAACCACAAGACCACTTGTACGAACTGAAGACTCTATCTTAGAGTACAAACTCTCACCTGGAGCATTGCATAATACCTCCCTACGCAAACCAAACATCTTCTAAGATAATACTCACCTCATGAAGAAGAATTTTCCAACAAGATGAGCGTCAGAGTTACCTTTGTCCACTGGTTTTATCTGAAACAGTAAGAACTGAAATGAGATATAAACCTCTCTAGTAACAGCAAATGAATTTAGATAATTTGGAGAGAAAATAAGTCTTACGAGCTTATAGCCCAACTTCTTTTTGCATTTGGGGTTGTTGCAGAAAACGTCAGCAGTCGGCCGTCTGGTGGGTTTTATGGTCACGTTCTCGCTGGATAGTGCATGGACAAGCAATTGTTATCAGTTGAATGTACATACATCGTTGGATCCATGCACCCATAAGTCTATATACAGCACAATTGCTAAGCGCACACATTTTTGCAATAGAGATCCCCTGAGACAAATGGTGGCATTGTACAAGATCTAGACCATTCGTATATGGGAAGTGCCCAAAAACTCAGGCCAAGTGGACCATTCGTATATGCAAGTCACCTGCTGAGTTGACCAGCCTAGTTTTGGACCCATCAACACTGTGAGTTCCACATTTATAACTCCTTTAGTTCAAATGAAAGACTATCAAGCTAATGAACTAATGACTTTTTTTAGACCAACAGGGGATAAATCAAAAGATACTTATAAAAGAAATCTTACGCAGTATGGGTGGAACGCGTTATTGAATCTATAATCTGCAATATGTGAAAAAAGAAAAAATTTAAGAAGAAGAAAAGGAAGAAGCCTCGAATAGCAGATTTAAATAATCGAGCGGTAAAAGATTTCATTCAGACAAATGAAATCTTTATGCATTGTTCAAACAGGTCATTAGCTTTTCATTCATTATTCATAGTTTCATAATCAATTTAATAGTTTCATTTAAAGTTTTAAAAGTAATAAAAACTCAATTTAATAATAAAGATTCAAGAAATGTAAATTTTGAAAATAAATGAAAACGTGTGAGAAAATACTTCATTAAAGAACTGATCAGACGAGGCGATGAAAGTGTTGCATTTTTTGCACCCATAATACTCCATTTGATCTGATCAGAGAAAATGAAGTTACTAAGAATAAGAAATCAGACGTAGAAGCCGATAAAAGGGAAGATGAGCGTGCAGAGAGGAAAAAAGCTACTAAGAAATCGGAGTTGGTAGGAAGAAATTGAATCTTCTAGTCCGAACAGTATTTATAGAGGGAAGAGCATGGAAAGAGTAAGAACGGTTGTACAGGGAAGAGCATGGGAAGAGCATGTTAGGCTAATGACATTCTTATGATATGGGGAAAAGCATGGGAAGAGCATGTTAAGGTAAGGACATTCTTATGATTTCTATTTTCTAACATGATTTATGTATCAGCATAAGAAACGGAAGATGAATGTATGTTTCTAACATGGTATTCATCATCAAGAATTTTTTTCAATGGCCCACACTCAACTCCAGAAATCAATGGTATTCATTACCCTTGAACCAGGAATATTTTATTGTATCTCATCTATCTTATGAGAGAAAATATGGACGGCTCTATTTACGGGACTATCTATTTATATGGCCTCATGTTGGCGACACATGTTGACGATCCTACGTCGCGACATAGAAAAATTAAAATCGGTTTTGTCAAGCAGCCGTTCCCGCGGCTGTCAACGTCTTTCCGACGGTCAGCTTCATAATTACAAAAATGTCCTTCCGTTTTCATGTTATGACTATCAGGACATCCACGTAGTATTTCTTACAGCAAGGGTCAACCTTCTGCCGGAGGGTCCTGCTCTCCGGGTAACGTACAGTTTTTACTGAGGCTGGATTCCGTAGGTTTGTGACGACGGTTTAATGATCCAAACCGTTAATCTGATGTGCCTCAACGTTGATAGATTACAAGATCAGAACCTTTGATCAATTGATTTTTTTTCTTTTGAATGTGAGCCATTGGTGCCTTTTCTCCTTTTAACTGCCCATATTTAGGCTCATTTTTTAGGACAATCCATCCACGGTGGGTCCCACATCTCGGTGGTTTAGATCATCAAGCCATGGTCCTAACTGCACGGATTTTTGCATGTGAGCAAAATTGCTCTATATAAGGGATCTGACAATCAGGACGGTCCACTCATCATGTGGCCCAAACCTGTATGTTGGGTCAGATCCACAGCCGTCCATTAGTTTCAGCTACCCAATATTGGAGATGATTCATTAAAGCCAGAATAACCAGGAGCCATTGCATTCCACGTTGCCTACTCATCCCGTCAATCTGAACCGTCCAATTAGTGAGCCTCGTTATGGATGGACGATGTTTCAATAACTATAGTTATCAGAAGACCATAGCCATCACTCTTACTTTCCCGCACTTAATGTTGTCCACTAGATAAACAATCCTGATGGAAAGATAACCCTGAGACGTGTAATCCCACACAACATGGCCCATCATGTGTAGCGCGCCTTCGTTGTGGACCATCAGCCTGTGGGTTGTCTGTCGTGTGGGCCCCACCTTAGATGTGGGAAATTCACCATTAGGGGTTGACTTTTGATGTGGGCCATTCATTATATGGGGCCACCTTAATGCGGGCCATCTATCATGTGGGGCCCACTTTCAATGTTATTGTCTATCATGTGGAGATAACTTCAATACCCACTACCCTTCATGTGGAGACCACCTTTGATATGGACCATCCATTGTGTGGGCCCCGCCTTCAATGTGGATTGTCCATATCATGCGGGGCCTACTTCGGATGTGGGTCATTCATCAGTAGGGGCCTACTTTTGATGTAGACAATCCATTATCTAGGCTTACCTTGATATAGATCATCCATAATGTGAGGCCCACCTTTGACGTGGACCTCCAATCATGTGTTACTTCCTTGGATATCGACCATTCATCACATGCAGAGAAGTTGAAAAAGAAAAAATAAAATTTTACGAGGATAAATAACTTTTATCTCATAATTTACGTGTTTACCAAGCTAACTTCAAGCCAAAAAAGTTACTTATTAACTTATATTAGTTAAAAGGGTCGGTGGTATTAAAATAGGTAGATCGTAGATTTTAAAATCGGTTGTTTTAGGAGGTCTGGTCTAATAACGTACAAGTGAACGGTTGTTTATAAAATGCCTTCTCAAAAAGTACAAAGGAAATGATCATAATAGCATGTTTGTCCTGTGTGGGACGCAACGGGGTGAGAATACTTGGAATAGAAACTGCATTCTCATGCTCACGCGATTCGCATTTTTTGGATTTGGGGAGCCGTAGAACCCTGACTGTGGGGCCCTACCAAATGAAAGTCGGGCCGGTTGGGTCGGGTTGCTGCTCAACCCTAGGCCAACCCAAAGTTCCTGTTCCTCAATCCAAACCCAACCCAACCTCGGGCGGGAATTCCCAACCCAAGACCAACCCAAGCGGGCTCAGTCGGGTGGATACATGCTAATATTTTCATTATTACATTAGTTTATTATATTTCAATACACATCTTATTTTTTTTACCTATGATTTTATTAATTATATGTATAGTTGTTTATTGTTTAAAAAAAAAAAAAAAGAACCCTTGGTTTTTTCTAAACAAGTAAGTTAAAATATAGGACAACTACTCGTTTAAAAGTCATGTTGTGTAGCATGCTATCTATTTGGGAGAGGAAAATCTAGCATATCTTAGTAGCTTGAGTCATTGCAGATGGCGTGGACCAATGAGATCTGATGGCATTGAAATTTCATGTGCCTTTGACACAAATAATCCAAACTCAATTATAATTTATAACTTATATATATAATTGACGCAGGGATGAACGTGATGAAGATAACTACTCCGAATCCACGGAGCTTCTCTGGACTCCTCACAGAGACTTCTCGAATCTACGAGGAAAGAAAGCAGAAAATAGAAATAAATTCTAATAAATTCGAAATTGATTAATTGATGAATAAAAATGAGTTCACAACCCTTTAAATAGGGGTAACAAGCAATGGGAAAGAAATCAGAATCAAACTACAACTCAAACTCCTAGAATCCGCGACTTACTATAAATAGTAAACTTACTATTTATAGACGGTCGTGATGTCTACTAGTGCGCAAGGTTTTCGGCCAAAAATAGTAAGTGTCCTATTTGGCTTCACCAAACCGTTCTCCTAATTATTCTAAGCTCTTTTCACGTTGGGCGCAACTCCTAAAGCCCGACGGATGAAGAGTTATAATCAAACTAAAACTTACTATTTATAGTAAAAACGAAATTAAAATAGGGAAACGACCGTCGATTCAGGGGTTTTTCGCAATTCCGGGCTGCATAACTCGGCATAACGGGGTTGGTTGGCTTCGGTAGCTCGTTCTACCCCAAAATCATATATTTTACGTCAGATAACTCATTCCAGATTGCAAGATATGCCCGATTTAAGGTTCGATGGTCTGGATCACTTTTGTCGTCGACCGGGCCTTTTCTGATCCATCTTGACCATGTAACTGTCCGCGACCCATTCTACATCAATCTCCTCCACTTCAAAAGAACTCGTCCTCGAGTTCTCGTCATGCTCTGGTTCATGATACTCGGTCAAGTCCGCGACATTGAAAGTCTGTGAGATTGCCATGTCATCTGGAAGATCAACAACATAAGCGCGATCATTGATCTTTCGAATGATTGGTACCGGTCCAATTTTCTTATTTTTCAATTTGTTGTACGTCCCGGTCGGAAATCTCTCTTTGCACAGATGGACCATAATGCGGTTGCCCACCTCGAACACCTTTTGTCGCCGATGCTTATCCGCTCGTTCCTTGTACTTCTCATTCGAGGCATGTACCTTGGTCTGCACTTCTGCATGGATGCCCATGATCTTGTCTGTCATATGTTCTGTTGCAATGCTCGTGCCTGGGTGCTTGGGCAGATGGACCAAGTCAAGTGTGTGGCGAGGCACTCGTCCGTAGATAATCTGGAACGGTGATCTCCCTGTCGAGTGGTTCACCATGTTGTTGAATGCAAACTCTGCTTGAGACAAGGCCAAATCCCACTGCTTTGGTTTTTCTCCTAAAATACAGCGAATGAGGTTTCCCAACATGCGATTCACAACTTCGGTTTGCCCATCAGTCTGTGGGTGGTAAGCACTGCTGAATTAAAGTCGTGTATCGAATTGATTCCATAAGGTCCGCCAAAAGTGGCTAATGAACTTCGTGTTACGATCGGAAGTAATGGTCTTGGGGACCCTGTGTAACCATACGACCTCTCTGAAAAATAAATTCGCCACGTGTGTTACATCGAAGGTCTTCTTGCATGGGATAAAGTGCGTCATCTTGGAGAAACGATCTACCACCACGAACACCGAATCCATGCCGCGTTATGTTCGTGGGAGACCAAGCACGAAGTCCATTAATAAATCCTCCCAAGGACCATTAGGCACAGGTAACGGGGTGTAGAGGCCCGTATTCTGAGATTGCCCCTTGGAGGTCTGACAAACATGGCAACGTTGTACAGCTTTTCCCACATCGCGTACTAATTGCGGCCAGTAATACTGCTTTTCCACAAGAGCTCGCGTCTTGTCTCGCCCCAGGTGTCCACCGAGGCCACCTCCATGTAGTTCCTGAATAATCTGCTCTCTCAGAGAACTTTGGGGGATGCACAATCGATTCCCTTTGAAGAGAAAATCATCCTGTATATGAAGGTCACTGGGGTGACCTTCTTGGCACTTCATCCAATAATCTTTGAAGTCCTTATCCTCGGCATACAGTTCCTTAAGACAGTCGAAGCCGACCACCTCGTTGCTCATCGTAACAAGTAGTGATGCACGACGACTAAGTGCATCCGCCACCTTGTTTTGCTGCCCTGACTTATGCTTCAGAACGAAAGTGAATTCCTGTAAAAATGCAACCCATCTAGCATACACACGATTCACGTTAGTCTGACTATTAATAAACTTTAATGCTTGATAGTCAGTGTACAAAACAAACTCTCTTTGAATCAGATAATGCCGCCAATGTCGCAGCGCTTGAACAACTGCGTATAACTCAAGCTCATAAGTCGACCACTTCTTTCGGGCTTCGCTGAGCTTCTCGCTGTAGAAGGCTACCGGCCTGCCTTCCTGTGATAATACTCCTCTAATTCCGACGTACGAAACGTCACACTCAACCTCAAACAATTTGTCGAAATTAGGAAGCAGTAAAACCGGTGTTGTAGACAAACGATGCTTGATCTCATGAAAGCTTTTGTCCGCTTTATCGGTCCACTGGAACGATCCTTTTTTCATACAATCTGTTATAGGCACGACTATGGTACTAAAATCTCGCACAAATCGACGATAGAAAGTCGTCAACCCATGAAAACTCCTCACCTCATGAATATTTGTCGGGATCGGCCATTCCCTAATAGCTCGCACATTTTCATCGTCCACACGAATGCCTGTGGACGTTACAACAAATCCTAAAAACAACAGGCTGTCAGTTAAAAAACTACACTTCTTCAAGTTGAGGTACAACTTGTTAATTTGTAGGACCTGCAGCACCTACCTGAGATGTTTCCTGTGCTCCACCTCATCCTGGCTATATATCAATATGTCATCAAAATATACTACCACAAATCGGCTAGTGAACGGTTTTAGAACTTGATTCATCAAACGCATAAAAGTACTTGGTGTGTTTGATAAGCCGAAGGGCATGACCAGCCACTCATACAACCCTTCCTTGGTCTTAAATGTCGTTTTCCACTCATCACTGGGTCGAATACGAATCTGATGGTACCCGCTCCTTAGATCTAGTTTAGAGAACACCTTGACCCCTTCTAACATATCGAGCATGTCGTCCAACCGTGGTATTGGGAACCGATATTTGATGGTAATTTTGTTGATTGCCCGACTGTCGACACACATGCGCCAGCTTCCATCTTTTTTTGGCGTTAATAATGCTGGTACGGCACATGGGCTCATGCTCTCTCTCTCTCAAGAGACCCTTACGGATCAATTCCTCCACTTGCCCCTGAAATATCTCACACTCCTTCGGACTCATCCGATAATGAGGGCAGTTGGGCAGGCTAGCCCTAGGGACGAGGTCTATGTGATGTTGGATGTCCCTCATGGGGGGCAATCCATCAGGTAAATCCTCGGGCCAGGCTTCTTTGAATTCGTTTAACAACAGTCTTAAACTTGGAGGAATGTTTGAGGATTCCTCTTCCTCGCCCTTCACCACTACAGCGTATACCTCGCCAGTTTCCTTGGATTCCTCCATAAAATTCTGAATAGTCAAGAGGGAACTCCCCTCCACTTTAGAGGCTTCGGAGTGGTTCTCTGGTGTCATAGGGGCAAGGATTATTTTTCGACTATCCTTGACGAATACGTAAACATTATCTCGTCCCCTATGGGTCGCATCACGGTCCGACTGCCAGAGTCGACTGAGTAACATATGACAAGCTTCCATATCGACCCCGTCACAAAGTATTTGATCCTTATAATTTTTGCCAATTGAAAACGAGCTAGTGTATTGTTCAGTTACCTTGGTCTCATTCACCTTTTTTATGCAGCCGATTTAGCACGGGGAAGGATGTTTCATCGTTGGTAGCCGTAACTTGTCCACCATCACTTTCGAAACGATATTCTCGCTACTACCACTGTCTATGATCACATCACAGACCTTTTCGTTGACGGTGCACCGAGTACGAAAAATATTGTGTCGTTGTGGATGTAATTCCTTTCGTGGAGCATACAGTAATCGCCTCACAACTAAAAATTCGCCACGATCCTCGCCCGTCATTTCATCGCCACCTGCTATTTCTTTAGTGATTTGTTCATGTTCATCAAAGCGATGGTCTTCTTCTGCGGCCTCATCTTCAGTGCCCCCTTCGTTTATAGTCAAGTGTGCTGCGGGACGTTGAGGACAAGTGTTTGATAAGTGGCCTGGTTGGCCACAGCGACCTTGGCCGAGCATAAGGATTTGGAATCCTACTCGGACTCGCTGTTGTGGGTGCTGCACGTTGAGGTCTGGATGAGCCGCTCCCCGTATCACGGTTTGCGGTTGTAGGAAGTTAAGGTACTGGGTCTTTTTCTCGTGTCAGCACTGGATCCTGCGTGGGACCCGTCATGGGGGGTCGAGTTGAAGGATATGGACGAGCAAGAGCTCTTGCAAGTTGTGTTTCTGCCCTACCCGCCAATTGAACTGCTTCATCCACAGTCCCGACTGGGTACATCTGAACTCGGTCCTGAATTATTGGTCGCAACCCATCGATAAATCGTGCCACCTTCTGTGACTCAGATTCTGACAGGTCGTTACGTGTAGCCAGCCGTTGGAATTCTTCAGTGTAATCTGTGACTGTTCGATTTCCTTGTCTGCAATTTTAATATTGCTGGAATAATATCTGCTCATAATCACTGGGGAGAAATCGAGATCGAAGAAGACGTCTCATCCGTGGTCATGATGAGATAGGCGCCTTGTTCTGACGGGCTCGTGAGAGTTGTAATTGTTCCCACCATGCAGAAGCACCAGATTTTAATTTAAACGCTACCAATTTTATCCTTTTATAGTTTGGCACGTCCAAATAATAAAAATATCTCCCTACTTCCGCTAGCCAATCGAGAAAATCTTCTATACGTAATAAACCGTTAAAACTAGAAAGTTCAGCCTTACCTCGATAGTCTCTTTCAGCACAATCTAGATGATCACTTCCATGGATTGGTCGTCGAGCAAAACCCTCATTAAGGTCCTCGTCGCTAGAACTTGAATCATCTAGTATAGCCCTACGGTTTGCCACTGGTAGTGCTCTACGAAAATCAGGGTTGCGTCGTACAGCAACCATGGGTGGGGGAGCAACCAAAGGTGGTGGAGCACCGCCTAGGGCTCGGGGCGGGAGTAGCGCATCCGCAAGACGGTCGAGAGTTGCCTGCAGCCCTTGCATGGTCAACTGACTCTTCCGGTGGAAAGCTTCCAATATTGAACTGGAAGGATAACTTAAGATGTTAGCATCTAGGGGTGCACACGGGTCGGTTCGGTCCGATTCTGGGGTGAAACTGTGACGCAGGGATGAACGTGATGAGGATAACTACTCCGAATCCACGGAGCTTCTCTGGACTCCTCACAGAGACTTCTCGAATCCACGAGGAAAGAAAGCAAAAAATAGAAATAAATTCTAATAAATTCGAAATTGATTAATTGATGAATAAAAATGAGTTCACAACCCTTTAAATAGGGGTAACAAGCAATGGGAAAGAAATCAGAATCAAACTACAACTCAAACTCCTAGAATCCGCGACTTACTATAAATAGTAAACTTACTATTTATAGACGGTCGTGATGTCTACTAGTGCGCAAGGTTTTCGGCCAAAAATAGTAAGTGTCTTATTTGGCTTCACCAAACCGTTCTCCTAATTATTCTAAGCTCTTTTCACGTTGGGCGCAACTCCTAAAGCCCGACGGATGAAGAGTTATAATCAAACTAAAACTTACTTTTTATAGTAAAAACGAAATTAAAATAGGGAAACAACTGTCGATTCAGGGGTTTTTCGCAATTCCGGGCTGCGCAACCCGACATAGCGGGGTTGGTTGGCTTTGGTAGCTCGTTCTACCCCAAAATCATATATTTTACGTCAGATAACTCATTCCGGATTGCAAGATTCACCCGATTTAAGGTTCGATGGTCTAGATCACTTTTATCATCGACCGGGTCTTTTCTGATCCATCTTGGCCATGTAACTGTCCGCGACCCGTTCTACATCAATAATCCAAACTTTTATATATATATATATAGAAAAGGTTTTATGCGGTCGAGCTCATGGGAACTTCCCATGAGGTCGAGCTGTGTGGGCCCCACCATGATGCGTGTCAAACATCTACCCCATCAGTCGGATGCACCATTCCATGGTGGGCCTAGGGCTAAAAAATCAAGTCAATCCGTGACTTGTATGGGCCACACCACATACAAAAGTTGAGAGGGGTTACCCTCCATTAAAACATTCATAATCATTTGTTGGGCCCATTGAGAAATGGTTCACAAATCTAGCCCATCCATTATGTGTGTCCCACTTGGATGAGAGGTCAGACCAAGTTTCAGACACATCCGAATTTCAAGTGGGCCCCACCAAGTGCTTTTATATATGTTTTAGCCATGTCTTCACATGATTTTAGATTGTATGGCCCACCTGAGTTCCGTATATGGCTGATTTTTGGGATATCCCTTAATTTAAAGGGGACCCATCAAATACATGATGTTGATGTTCGACACACATTATGGTGGGGGCCACACAACTCGAACTCATGGGAAGTTCCCATGAGCTCGATCACATAGAACCTTTTCTCATATATATATATATATATATATATATATATATATATATATATATATCAACCGGAGACCTCATCCAGAGCCTGACCCAAGTTTTATCGGGCTGGTACCACGCTCAAGACTAAACCCTATGCATTCTGCCCAAGCCCAACCCAATGTCGGGTTGAACTCACCCAACTTTCAGCCCTGCTACAGTCATTGGATATGGGGTCATATTTGGCTATCTATGCTGTTGATCAGACGAGATAATTTTTTTTTTTTTTTGTTTTTTACACACGCACACACACCCCACACACTCACGCTGGTGGAATTTCAACACCTATCAGACGAGATACATGCATGAAGGTTGATCCTTTTAAAATCTGAGAGAAACTTTTGATCATTGGCCCATAAATCAACAGCTAAAAGGCAACTCCAAAAGAATAATGCAGCATTCTTTGTGTGGGCCCTACCATAACGTGCGCACGACATCCACATGAGCAGATTAGGTGTTACCCAGTAACACTTTAGTGGGTGTTTCTCTGACAGTGGAGCCCACCCAGATGTGTGTGCTGTATATCCATGCCATCCATCAGATTTTTCAGATTATTATAGGACATGGTCTAAAAAATGAAGCACATCCAAATCTCAATTGAACCACAGGATAGTAAACAGTGCTAATTGAACTTTGATGTATGTGTTGTATATCCATGCCGTCCACCAGCTTTTTCACATCATTTTAGGCCATTGTCCCAAAAATGAAGCAGATCCAAATCTTAATTCGACCACACAATAGGAAATAATGCTCATTAAACACTTACCATTAAAAGTTTCTAAGACCCACTATAATGCTTGTTTGTTATCCAACCTGTGGATTAAGTCACACAGACCTGGATGGATGAATTAAGTCACACAGACCTGGATGTATGAAGGGAAAACACAAATATCAGGTTTATCAACGTCCGTGACTCACAATAAATTTTTCATGGTACATGATGGACTACACTAAAAATCTAATCATCACGATGAGTTGGGTCTTGATCCGTTGGATTTGGCTTCTTTGAACAGGCCTTTTATACCATAGGACTCTTTGGGTGGACTCCCAAGAAGAACTCTCAAATTGAATATCTTAGTCATCTGATTATACAAAGGATATGATGGCCATCCGTTTTCAAACCTCAAGGGCCAAAATATCAACGGGTTGAAATGATCCAACTTGGGAGCTTTTATGAATTGGTGTCCACCATACAAAATGGGACCCATCATATAAATGGTTTGGATTAGCGGAATATAATCGCATTCAAAAGCTGAAATATCTATACTAGTCACATTGCAATTCATCTAGCAGACCTCGGTTTGTAAAACCCAAAAGCTTGTATAAGGCAGGCCATCTACCTACCACCACAAACATGGCACACGAGCATGAGATCCAAGCCATCCAACAGCTAGGTTCCACATCTTAAACACCCTAGATATAGACTCTGTTAAAATTTAGTTTTTGAAAAATCAAAATTTTCGAAATTTTCATTTTGTCACAAAAATGATTTTGAAAATGTTTAGTGTAGTCCTTGTACATTTGTTTGGGCTTCCTAAAACAAGAAATATAATCATGCTACATAGCATAACCACGTCATTGTGCTGAAATAGGATTTATATGATCCTTGAATGGTAGTAAATACAATGGCTGTGATCCAGACCGTTGAGTGATGGCCACTGATGTGAACATATAATGCCTGGAAATCTTCCAGATTAGAAACTCGTATCCATCCAACCTTTGTTTGTTTTTCTCCATTGGACATGCTCCCAAACCGTCGATTTGCAGATCGCTAGTAGAAGGGTTAGCATTGTTCAATCTGTGGCCATTTTTTGGGTGAACACCTCATCACAGACAGGGCCCATCAAAATAAACGGTCTCAATGATGATTGAGGATCATATATTTCCTCATGCTGAAAACCAATAAAAAATCAAATGCCCTCCCAAATACAGTTTTTGTTTTTTGTTGCAAATCAACAAATTTATACAAGCAATAAATATAAAAATTTTGTTTTAACAATCTAAGAATTAAAAATAAATAAATGTGACCATACACTTTGAGGGCCTGTTTGGATGCACTATCAAATCGGATTGAAATTACAATTATAAATGTGTAAATAACAGATTTGTGGTTTCCTTGAGTATTCATATTCAGGGTGTGGGTACAAATTGCGGTTATGTTACTTTCAAGTTGGATTCCAAAGAAACACAACTGCAATTTGAAGAATACCTTTTCATCACTTCTAAGCATTTGCAATCCAATTCACTTGTACATCCAAACATGGCCTCAATGTTTCTTCTGATGGCGTTTGCCCAGTTTCGAACGTCGCTGCTTAAATAAATGCACGTACAGCTTTAACCACAGAAATGGGTAGCATACAAGCAGAACCTAGATCAAACAGTCGACAGTCAATATGGCATAAGCTTATAACCGGAATGTGGGTCCACCGGTTCAAACAAGATTGGGGATGGATCATCCCATCTGTCCAAACAATTGGATGTATTGAAAGCCTATGATGCAACAAGTTGTCTAAGATTGTTTTGTAAGACTCTTATCAGGTGGGCCACACATGATCATCAATTTAGATCTGACCGTTGGATTATTCAGATTGAGCAATTCAAGATCTTTCATTTAACTAGCTGCATTGCCAGCTTAGAATACAACTGCCCACTCCAGACATGCGGTATAGTCCAATCATTGATATGGACAGTCCATTTCCAGCCAACTCTTGACAATAACAATCGGACTATGCCAACACTCGGATGTTGATTGCATTTGTTATAAACTTCTTTTTGACAAACCATAGTCAGATGGTTAGCATCATTTGACCTGTGTTTCTATAAAATCAAAAGTAATCCACGTTTTGTTTTTGCATCTTATCCATCAGATGGCTAGGATCGTCCAACTAATGTGATTCTCGCATTGTCGGCGGCCAAGAATTTTCTGAAATAAATGTACAGCCCAAATCGAAGATTGGATTTCATCATGTGTCTAAAGCAACTACTTGTATCATAAGCCTATGATAGAACTAGTTGTTTTCGATTGTTACCTGCAAGTAAATAGATAATTACATGCAAAAGCAGAGCTTTGTTAATTGCACACGTGCAATAGAGCTCATGTACATACTACACATGGGCCAGAATGGCATGTAGGTGCGAGATCCAATCCATCCATTGGGTTGGTCCGACCTTCTACATGTTTTTCCAAAACTGGTCTACTCAGTGTGTGGGCCCAATATCAGAAACACGTGGACGGGTTAGAAAACTTCAGCCAAATTTTTCAAAGCGATACATTTGTTTTGTGAACTGTGGCCCACCTGACAAGTTGAGCAGCCTGGTTCTTGGGCTAGGACATGAACAGCGGTGCCTTTCTGATGGATGGATTGGATCTCAGACCTACCATGCAGTGCCGGAAATGTGTGGTGTGTACGTGAGCTTTATTACACATGCGTGTAGACTTAGCAAAGCTCTACAAAAGCATGTCCTCACATACCTTGACAAATGAATAATAGCTGAAAGGAAGCCGGTCAAAGACGTTTGCATAGAGCTTTTTCTCCTTTATCAATGGAAGTGCTTGATACATGAGCCACACTGCATGGAAACAAGAAATCCCGACTATGTTGGGTGTAGATGGTGCATTCCATTCAGAAAAGACGAGGCTGGATCCAATATAAAGTTCTATATAGTGTGTCTAAGTTCGGTTAAGTGTGTTTAAGTATATTTAAATGCGTCCAAGTGTTTATAATTACAGTTTGTAAGTGTGTTTAGGTTCATCTAAGTGCAATATACTCAGATGCACTTAGACGCACTTCAACACATTGAAACACACTTAGATGCACATTGTACATGTAAAAAGCTTTGTATAGGATCATCATCTCATTCGTATTCATGATGAAAGTCATGGTATAAGTTTGACGCCGGCTGCCAACCTGACACAACCATCCTTTATTCGGGCTGGGGACCGGCAATAGAGCACAAAACTCCCACAGGTGCAATGTAATAGACTATTACATACGTTGATTTTAATCAATCACTATCTAATAGTCTATTACATAGGTTGATTACAATCAATGAGTTAAAGCTTTGTATAGGATCTGGGCTACATAAACTGGAATCTTCACCACATCATTGTCCCCATTGTGATGGAGTGGAACCTGAAAACCGCACTGATTCTATAATCAAACCATCTATTAGCTAGCCCCCATCAATGTGACCTATGATGTGGTCAGTCCAGATTGGCAACTAGATTGCCACAGCTTGAGTTGTTACAAAGACAGACTGTACCTCAGTCCTGTATTATGAGATGCTCTAATAAAAACAGAGAAGAATGATTGGATTTTGGAGCTTACTTTCTCCGGGAGCTACCCCTATAGGATACAATGGAATAAATGCAGTGTACCTGACAAAAAGGATACATTTTCGCTTAGATAAACATACACGCACACACACACGCGCACACACACACACACAGAGAAGACGGAAATGGAAATCCAATTCTAGAGTTAAGGGTGTCGAACCTGAGGTAGGTCAGCCAAGACGGACACATCCCAATGCAATTCAAAGCATACTGGGAATACCTGATCACCTGTATCATGGTAGAAAGTAAATAACTGCATTTTTTTTTGTTGTGCATTCCTCGTTTCCAAGGCAAACAGGATACACTACATCCAAAGTCATAGTTGAGATAAGAACCTGACCTGCCCCTTCTTATCTCACTTGTGATTTGGGGCAGAAAAGGCAGGAATACAAGAGCTTGCTTAAATTGGGCTCTATGTTCTGCACTGCCCTAAACAACAAATCTGGGATCATGTTTCTAATACAGAAATTGAGTCATCTCGGTTTTGGCGGGCAACAAAATGAGCCACCAGACCGAAATGGACCAATTGAGGCAAGTTGTATTGGATTCAGTCCCTAGCTGAGTCGCACTCACAAACCCCGACTTGGAACCAAGCATGGGATTGAGGCATCATTGATGCCCTTATGGATTGTATGATTCATGACATCCGATAAAGTATGTCCTATGTATCTTTTGTTGTGAAGAATGATCAGATTCATATTTGAAATGCCTATAAGACTACTTAAATAGAGAAGAACCACAATGAGATTTTCCTTGCCAAGTAACGCAATGAGTGCATGATTGTTTGAAGGAAGTCCACCTAATTTACAGAAAAAAGGATAGTTTCAAGCATGAGAAAGCATTATTACATACCTCACTTATACTCCATGCAACGAAAGTTATGAAGACTGAAGGGAGCTCTTGAACCTATAGAAGAAAAATATATCATGGAAATAAAACAATTAGATGCCCCACAACCTAGCATTTGATGGCTAATTGAAAGAAACAAAATGGGGCAAAAATAAAAAAGGGCATGGGAAGGGCTTCTAGACTTCTGTTTATGGGGTGTTAAAACATCTGATAGTGTTTGGTAGATGCCTAGAAATGAGTTAATCACAATTTAGTTAATAATAATTATGTATTAGATATCTTAATCTCTAATGCATAATGAATTCATGCTAACAGTAATTATGTATTAGAAATCAAGATCTCTAATACATCATTGCTGTTAACTAAAATGAGATCAACCGATTTCTAAACTCATTTTTCAGCATCTGCCAAACAGTGCTTAAGAATTATTAAGATGAGGGATGCTCCAATACTCTCAGAGAAATATAACTTATAGTGATCCTAGTTGCATCAGTTCACTTGGACAGTCCAATCAAAATCCATGTGAACTGTCCATTGAATCCAGAACACAATTCATGGGCTATCATGCAAAAATTGCACTGATCAAATTAACTAATCAATCCTTGATTTAGCCTTATCTTCTATAGCATCCTTTTTGTAAGCCATGGATGAGATGGTTACAGTTGCCTAACAAAGTGATTCTTCGGAATCATAAGCAATCCGTGATGGGTCCTAAGAAATAGATGGATCAAATTGTTGGTGGGACCTAATTTTTTGCAAATGACCTTGATTGTCCATGTTAAAAGCCACTGATCGAATGGTTAATATTTGTCTGATTGGTGTGATGTTAATATGGTAGGCCATGAAATATGTTTTGGACCTAATGAACGGTCTAGAACAATAGATTAGACTTAAGTGTCCCACAGCCACCAGGAGCAACATTAATGCTCTATGAGCACTACAGCATTTCTCTATTAAGATATCATATAAGAAATGAATGAATCGACACAACGTAGATCCCACACTTAGCTATCCGGTAGTGCATTGACTAGAAGAACAAAGAATTCTCCCACAGAAACGTTAAGGCATGCACAGATCCATCCAACAATACCCAGAAACATAAGATTTCAATGATTAACATTGTACTTTCAAAATTTTCAATTTGTTAATCAATGTTGGAAAAATCACTCTATTATCAAATACATAAGCCCACCAGTAAAGCTAAACAATGCCTTTGGATGCAATACCTAATTGAATTCAGATAACTAGTTAAAATAAGGGGAAATGACCAAATTGGAATTCTCATAGCATACATGATGAGGAAGTACCCCTCAAATTGCAGTTGTATTCCTTTTGGGTACGTTTGGAGGAACTACCAAAATGGATTGCAGTCATTGATCCAATCACCAAATTGTAGTTACCATCCTTGGCATTAATTCTGAGGGATTAAGCTCTAAATAGCAATTACCTTACTTTCAAGTTGGGTCATTTCCACTTCATAGAACTAATTATTGCAATTCAGTTCATTAGTGCATCCAAACCCTATTTACAAGATTTTTCCATTTTTAAAAAAAAAAGAAAAAGAAAAAAGGATTAAACACACCCGACCCAATCACAATATAATTATAGCAACTTGCCATATCAAAGCATGCCGACACATACATTAGAATAAGCAAATAAATAAATCATATAATTTCAATGTAAATTGACACATTTGTCTTTTTTCTTTTCAATATTCGTTCAGAGAGAACCTCAACAATCTTGCGAACGATCGCAAGCAAGAAATGTGTCCGTCCTCCCCATTGCATCAGAGATAGCAGCACCCCACTTGGAACAATACCTCAAATTTGAAAAAGAAAATCAAATTAAATATTTTAAAATAAAATAAAATCCCAGGCAACATCACATGTGACCTTTCATATACACATTTTTCTTTCCTGCAAATGTCTCACCTACAAAGAACATCTGAGCAGGGCAAAATGTGAGCCCACCATAAACATCACCCGGGGCAACAATCATGGTGGTCCACTTATCAGGTGTGCTACACCGTAGAAATCAATGGACATCCAATGAACTGAATCAGTATACAGGTGTGGCCCACCCACTCAGCTGATTGATAACATTTCCACCCCAATGGATCTTCATTGTGGAGCCCACCTTTTGGACAGGTCGGATATTCTACACAACTGACATGTTGGAGGGGGGGAAAAAAAGGAGCATTCCACACAGGTGCCTACACCAGTCCTTGTGGTACAGGGCTTTTTCTGATGTTGCATGCATTTAATGGGGGAGATAAGAAAAATAATTATTTAAGAGAACTGATCATTTGCCCCCTACAAATTGAAGGAATGAGTTGGTGTTGGGAGTGTGCCTTGGAAAACCAATGTTGCATTCTTGGTTTATTATATAATACATTCATTCATTAGCCTCATTAATGTGTGTGGAACATGAAAATCATATGGATTATAGAAAGGAATTCTTCTGTTTGTCCTTGGGAACTCGAGTTTGGACACGATGGCCGCTAGCCAAGGGAGAGGTTTATTTCAGTCATCTTGTGTGAGGGAACTGACGACGAGTCAGGATGGAATGTCCCCACCATCAGACACGACAATGAGTCGTGTGCCTTGGCCCCCGCCCCACACAAGAGTGTGAGTGTGCCATGAATATAGGCTCCTAGTTTGGACCTATTGGGCATTCACATAGGTAGTATCGAGGACAACTCTCTATAGACTGGAAGACTCATCATACTCGGACTAGATCGAATAATTGGTGCACTTGCTCCGACGAATCCCCAAACATGAGGATGTGTGGGAAACAGGGCCTGGTAATAATGTGCCTTGGCTCATTTTCAGCGGTCATCTCATGGCCAGTAAAAGTGGGTGTGGTTGGGCGCATACATCAAGGTCCGTCAAAGCTCACACGATTCAACAAGGAATCCATTTGGTTTGCCCAGGACATTACTTGTGGGTTAATCTTATGGTTTGACCCATTCAATAAGTGTTTCAAAGGCTGGCCAACGCATCAAAGGTTTTCTATTGGTTAATCAAAGGCTTTCAACTACTAGCTTTTAATTTTCATCGTTGATTTGTTTTAAACCAAACTTGATGAAAATCCAATGGTTAAGATCTGGCGACTCATACCTTAGGCCGGCATGGGATATTGGCTAAGAATGATGGCTACAATGAGTGGAGAAATTTAGTCGATTGTGGTGCATGGTTAATACAAGGTCACAAACTTTTGACGCAATAGAGCATATATTGAAGTCTATAGCGTGGCGGAGTATCATAACTGGTGTCTCCCCTGGAACTCTAGCTTCCTCCTTATAAATAAATCATATCTCAGGGGAATAGGGTTGATGAAGAGAGAGCCTTGGATGCCCAAGCTCCCAAGGGCGTCATCATAGAGAGCCAGAGAGAGAAGACGAGAGGTGTGTGAGATGGGGCATTTCTCTCTCCTCCATGCCACACACATGACGCGTGTGGGGTCCACTTGGTGGGCGGTTCTTGCGTCGGCAATAGCCCTATTCCAAGGCTAACATGTTTGGATCTCCTCCTATCCTCCATCTGGGATAGATTGGGAAAAAGACTTCCTAGTTTGGAAGATCGGCAACAACAATTCAATGAATGGCATCCAGCCCTTCGAGAGGATCGCCCCACCATTGAAATGGGACGACACAAAAAACAGGTGGATCCGACATTAATTGGTGTGGTATGGCCCACCTGGTGATGGCAACTGCCTGATTTTTTAGGGCGTGTTTTGCCGGTTGCATTGAGTGGGATTAGAAGGATGCAAACAGTTTTAAGGTGATGATGATGTTGTCGGTGGATGGGTTAGAGTCAGCAATGGTGATCGTGTTTGGCTAGCAATGGTGAACCGCTCTCCATAATAAATGCCCCCAATAAGGCAGGTACCCCGCTCGAGTACCACAAATCGTAGTCCACGGGACTTCCACCGCCATGAGACCTTCCCTCGTTGATCGAAACCGTAAATCCGGTCTATCCAAAGATCGGATGCCTCACCATGTGAGAACCCCGCCGATCGGATATCCTGTGAGCCCCAACACAGCCGACAAATAAATAATAGAAAAGAAAAGGCCGTATCTGAGGATCCTCCGAGCGGAATGCGTGGTGGCAAATCGCCGGTGGTTCCCATCGGCTGTATGGTCCAGCTGCAAGGACAGACGGGGGCATATCTCCCGCGGGCTACAATTTCGGGTACTCCCGCGGGCTACGAAACCGGGTTACTGAGAATGAGAACCCCGAAACCTACCAATGGCAGAGTGGATAACTTCCAGAAACGACGCTGTTTGCAGCAAACCTTCAAAAGAAACAGAAAATGGCAAAAGAGTAAAAATAGCAAAATCCATTCCCTACTAATCAAAGAGAACCGTACATGCGCGTGTAGGTGATTAGTTCTCGTAATAAACTGAAACGAGTTTGAAATGTAGAGAGAGAATGAAAGCATCTTTACAGATGATGTCTCCAGCAGAGGCGTATGCACCGTTGATTGAGTTGGTGGAGATGAAACTGCTTAGAATTCTAGAGAGAGAAAGCATCCTGGAAAATTTAAGAAAGGAATTTAGAGAGAGAAATGGGCAGGGGTATAGGACGAGAGAGTAAAATTACTAGAATTACCATCCGAAAGCTTGAAGAGAGTTGTAAGCGAAGAGATAGAGGTTGGAAGGGTGGGGCATTTTCGGCAATTGCTTCGAATTTCTATCCTCGAAAAATGTACAGGCCGTGGTTGAGGAAGCCAGTTCCTGATTTTGTAGCTTGAGAAAGAGAAAGAGTTTTATACTCTGGCGGAGTGTGATGAATGATACGCAGGCACTTCGTAATTACTTAGAAATTAGACACATGAAATATAAGTAATTCAAATTAAACTGTCCAAACTATGATCCAAAAATTAAGCTTATTCGATTATCCGAATATCGGATTGGTGGCATTAATCGGACGGTGAAGATGAAAAATAGCCCATGGTCCTATTGCAACAGACAAGTGTCCATGATTCAGAGGTTACGATCGTACTATCAATCTGATCTTGAGTTTATAACTAAAATCGAGTGCTTTATAAATTTTGGTCGGTTTGATTTGAGTTAATGTTTATGCCACATGAAAATTTATGAGTGCCTGCTTATTAAGCTTTGATATAGAGTATCAAATAACTCCCCCTTAAGAAATGCTTTGATGCTCGCTCATGAATGCCTGCGGATTCTGTTTCACCGCGTTTGATCCAGGCCGTTCGGGTAGTTGGGCCACCTTTAGATGCTTTACATGAAGAGCCCTTTATCTAACCAGTGATCTCAGTGAGATACATAACATACACTATACTCAGCTGCGCACCAGTTCTAACGAGTTATCGTGAGAACTTTTTGATAACTCATCACACACTTGTTGTTATTCCAAAATCTAAACGGTCCATGTGATTCATCACCCTATGAAACCTCCTAGTGCCCAACTTTTACCTTGATCCAAAACTTTGGTGGGCCATTGCTAAAGAAAACAATTTCCTCCCTTAATTTGTATCTATCTTTTCTATAGCCAACAGAGTTTTGGCTCAATGTGAAAATTAGCTCTTAAGAGTTTCATGGGGTGTCACATCACATGGACCGTTCAGATTTTAGGCCCATGACATGTGTGCAAAGGTGCACATATGCACGGGTCAGCATGCACATCAAAGTTTTGAAATGGCCACCAAAGCTTTGAATCGTAGTGAAAGTCGGGCTTTTAGTTTCAATACATCACATGGACAGTTTAGATTTTGATATCACACCACAGAAGACGTGTTCTGAAAAAATTCTCAATAGTTACGGTAGAACTGACGCGGAGCTGAGCATTCTCTTAGAAGATAATGGTAGTTTTTTTTCCAGTAGACACTACCTTTTACCTACCTTACCAGCCTCCACAGTCCACGAATAGATAACCAATATAAACCCAACTTGTACGGACAACCTATTCGAAACTAAAATAACACCCTTTTTCACCTTCTTCTTACTTGAGCTTGAGGGTATTTTTGTCCATCCGTACCTTAAAAATTACCTTACATCTTCACAGTTTTTCACAAATAATTACCCTAAAAGACACCGTCTCCTTTAGTAATTATTTCACAAAACAATTAAACAACTTTTGTATATATAGGGCCGGAATCCTTTCCAACAATCTTTTTGCAGACACAATAAGACACTCAAGTTCTGTGAGGCCAGCAGTTGTATTTGTAAAATCTATTCCATCCATCAGATTTCTCCCTAAATATAGACTTTAATGAAAAAAAATCATTTAAATCCACAACTCAGGTGGGCCGCACCAAGAGGAACAATGGGGATGGGAGTAGGATGGAGACCATAGGCTTGTATATGGAGTTGAGCTAGTTCGACCGGAATTGAGACCTCTGCATCATCTTCTCAAATACCTGTAATGCATCTTAAATTTTTTATAGAATGCAAAATACTAATAATATTTTACAAATATTTCATCAAACACCCAACATGCAACATCAAAATCAAACACCCAGCATGCAGAGTCAAAATCAAACACACAACATATCTATTCTTTTATCCCCAACACTTCATTGAGTCATTTCATTAGACACTTGACAAGCAACATCCATAGCAAAATACCCGAGTTGCCAATCTGATTCGATACAAGTCGGTTCAAGTTGAGGTTTGATCCGAGCCGAGTCAAGCTCGGGCAAGCTCATATCGAACTCCAAAAACCAACTCAACTCGTTCTGAATCCAACTTTGAGCCAATGTGAGTCCAGCTTCTTCGATACAAATCTAGCAAGCTAGCCCGACTCGTGTACAGCCCTAAATAATTGCTCAGTTTCCTTGTCTGCCTGCTGACCGGATAGACATTTTATGTACTTGCCTCTCACATTTCCCAACCTGGCACACATGAGTAAGATCTAATCCAATGATCATGTGGATCCTGCCATCTAGACTCCTATTGTTACAAATCAATCTGCTCTTCTGACTAGGTGGGCCATACACGTACACAGTTTATAGACGGTTGAATGAAATTGGCTAAAGGTTCCTGTTCACGTGCACGTTTGGCCTATCCGATGAATGAACTAGCCTTATTTTTACCTTGCCCCAGTGACTTCTTGACAGGACCAAGCTAACATTTTATTTTTTATCTTGGAAATAGGCATTTAGGAAGAGAAACACATTAACGGTTCACGTTCAACTAAAAAGTCCCAATGTTAGAAGATAGGGTCTTTATATATGGGATCTTTTTGGCCCATGATCCCATCCACGGTTGGATTCAACAGACCAATGGTCTGGATTAATGAACCGAGAATCCCACTATCAGGATCGAAAAGCCGAGTATCCGTACAAAGCCGAGGTCAAGGGTCTACAGTAACTCTTATAAACATGCAATCAATCGTACATGCAAACATGGTGCACGTGTCCAAGATCTGTGCTTTTCATTAGTAGGGCCACATTATTTATATCTTCTACCCAAAAAATTATGGCAGTTTAACTCGTCAGGTGGACCACAATGCATTAAACAAATGGACGGCTAGAAATTTGTTTAGCCGTGATTTCTTTTGATCACCCGAGGATAAAACAACATGCTTTATAAACCAGGAGATCTAAACGTGTGCCCCCGATGCAAAGCGCAGACCTCTGACACGTGTGAAACGTGTGATGGAAGTTGTTCTACAATGAGCTGGCAAAATGGAAGGACGGCATGGATAGACGGATAGACAACACATACATTGAGGTGGGCCCCATGGTCAGGGCCACAACAACTCAGCTGAGTCCGGTGGTTGCATCTGATCCGCAGAGCCTTGGGTCAATGGTCCCAACACTCATGAATTGTAATTGGAAGAAATTAACCCAAAGTAGCCTTCCAAATACTGGGACCCACTGGGAATAGGAAGTCATCCCAAAATCATATTAGTGAAATGATCCTAGCCTATCATTAATGGAGAATCATATGCAAATTCAAACAGTTGGCTAATATCATTTCAATGGTCAATTAAATATCTGCCAATTACATACTTTATTTAACGGAAGAAAAAAAAAAAGGTTTATAAGCCATCTACATTTGGCCCACAACATAAACGGCTCAGTTTAAGATACTTTTTTACTACATTTTTTTTCTCATTTCAAATACATGATTTAAGCACTGCTAGTTAGCATTGCTGGTTCAATTTTCATGACACATTAAATCATTCATATATGATGATATGGTGCGTGGATAACAACTATTTATCTCGGTACTCAAATACAAAAGTTTATTCTGATTAAATCCAAGTTCTAATATTTTAAAATTCAATTGATATTTAACGTTTTTTTAACTCACCTGAGTATATAGATACGGAGTTTTTCATGAAATTTTTTAAGACTATTGTATGATTATTTGAGATGTTGGAGTAAATTGAGTAAAAGGAATAATTGTTGAAGAGAAGTAGAATTAACACTACAATCAAATATTAAATGATTTCAACTGCATATTAAAAAGTAAGTTAAATATTTTTAATTATGTAAGTTAAACATTTTTAATGATGCTAATCAATATCTTACTCATTATTAATTGACAAAATCAAATGCAGTAATGTCTGATGTTATGTTTTGTAAAGTGAAGAAGAGGAGTGGAAAAAAATTGAGAGATACATTGTCAATGGATAAGTAAAAAACATATGCTTGCCATGGAAAGATTATACTGTTCGATTGGAATGAGAAGTTTGAGTGATATCAACAAGCAAACTTGGCATTGGTACAATTATTTTAAAAAAATCCACATAAAACTGAATATTATATTAAGTAAAGAAAATAAGGTAAATTTACTCATTATATGGGCCCGACTTATCAATGATAGTTTGCAAAAATATAAAGTTTTGACCATCTAATGATTGAATCAACTTGATTTGGAAAATAAATAATCTTCTTGATAGGGATCAACTTTTGCATGGTTTATGCCCACGGTCTAACATTAGTAGGAAATGGTTTTGCATGCCAGTAAATAAGTTACTTTTATTTTCTTATTCTTTTTTTCATGAATTCATCTATGCCATTATAGTTGAGCATACGTCATAGATCTTAGCTTTCCACTAGGTGGGGCCAAATTACCTTGACCTTTTGCACAATATACCATGTTTTTTACTCATCAAGCAGGCTATAGCATGTAAAGCAAATGAACAATTTGTTTATCCATCCATACAGTCTGTACATTGCGGCTCAAAGACTTAAAACATGTTGATGATGACACAAAACATCTAAATAGTGTAACCAATATGACGGAAAATCTCACTCACACATGTACCACCATATCATGTGCAACGTGGTATATGGCAGGACTCACAGTTTGCATTCTCCATTGATTATTTGCAATGTAAAGTTTTTAGTTGGAAGCATATCTTATAATCAAGACCATAGGCCCACTACATCCAATTACGTATAAATGGTCTATGCACTAAAATTCTTTAAAAATTAATAAAGCTTAGCGAACTAGCAGTATTAATTTTTCAAGATATAAAGACCAAAAAGCCAATATACTTGCTTTCATTAATATACCTACTAATAAATTCAACCTTTCAGTTGTATGCATGGCATTACTGTATGGCAATTAAGACTGCCCAAAACTCTGGCCAAATTTTAGATGGAGAATAATCCAATTTAAATTGTCCAAATCATGAAACCCATTATACATCTAACATAAATGTAAGATTGAATTCAATAGATTATCCAAACCTTTAATTTATGGTAATTTGTATAGTAAATTAGAATTTTTTTTTATTTTTTTTTTTGGTCATTCATTAGATATTTGCTAATCAACTAGTTAGGTAATCATTTTAGTGTGATTTTCATTTATAAACAATATATAGTGGGGCCCATTTTCTTGACAATTTGATTATAGTAACAATATGTTTTACATTTATAAGTTTTAAACTGCCTCTCACACTTTTATACTATAAAGCCATTGTGTCTTATAATACACTAGCATGATACAATAATTATATATCTACACTCAATAATCGTAGGCTAGCCACACATTTACTCAAATCCAAACCATCTATACTTTGTGCATTATTGATGGAGCATATCAAGTAAATCAAGCCAATTGAGTGATTTTATCTTGTAATTAGTATCTTTTGATGAAATTTGGAAGGTTGCTATTTAGTGTCAATCATCCATAATATCCACCAATTAACCAATTAAGATAATCCATTCATCGTTGTTTAGGGTTATGAATTGTTTATAGTGCTAAACGACTTTGATAGTTGCATTTAAGGCACATGAACCATAATTATAATGATCCTCTAGAGGGAGAAAAACTACTATATTCCATATGTGGCGCATGTAAGGATGAAGATGAATTTTGCATAGCATTTGGTCACTAAGCGATGCATTTGCCTCCCATATTCAAGTGTTAATAACTTTTATATGGTGAACTTAAGAAACTTTCCATATAAAAAAAATATCATAAAATGGTGTCTACAAACTTAAAAAACTATAGCCCAACATTATATAGTATTTCTATGGAGAAAAATGATCAAATACAATCTCTCTCTCTCTCTCTCTCTCTCTCTCTCTCTCTCTCTCTCTCTCTCTCTCTCTCTATATATATATATATATATATATATATATATATATATATATATATATTGTAATAGATGTCTTAAATCGAGTATGTTATTAGACCTGTTGATGCCATTGACAGACTATTCGATGTCACCTTCGATGATATCGAACAGTGCTCGATCTCATCGAAATTTTTCAAATTTTTCCAGTTGGTTACTGACCTATGTGAGCATTTTTTTTTCAATGCCATCAAAGGGTGTTCGATTGCACCTTCGATGACATCGAACATGGCTCAATGTAATCGAGATATTTCGAAAACTTGGATTTTGTCTCTGGACAGTTTGAGTATTAGTTCAATGCCATCGAAGGATAAGTTTCGATGACATCGAAGGCCGTTCGATGACATCAAAGGGCGTTCAATGACATCGAACTGATCACGCAGAGTTGCGTTTTTGCGGAATTTTGTTTCTTATTTGTGCCGCCTCTAAAGCCTATATATTGGAGTACAATCAAAATAGGGAGGGACTTCAAGTATTCTAAGGGTTTCTAAATCATCATAGGGTTTCAAATGGGTGTAGCAAGGGTGAGATTCGAGGTTTCTCAAATCGAGTAAGCGTTCTCTTTGTAATTTCTTCTTTCATAGTGATCATCTATCGCTTTGTGTCGTGGTTTTTTTCCCGAATAAGTTTTTTTCCATGTTAAAATCTATATGTTTTCTTTGTGCTTGCTTGGTACTATTGGATTACTATCCTAGATTCATCTATGTGTGCTTCCACGATCCCCCAACACACACACACACACACACACACACACACACACACACACATACACACACACATATGTTAAGAAGCAAACTATAGTTGAATATGTCATTAGTTGATTCAATAGTCAAAGATAAAATAATTCGAATATTTATCAAAACAAATATTGATAATGAATCTACAAACATGTGGCATATATACTCATACCTTAGATAAAACTATTCAAAACATATCGGCACTTTAGATAAATCATATCTACAAAATTTTAATATTTGTTGTTGAACTTCGAACATTAATTATCTTCATATATTAACTCTCATATGTTGATAATAAAAAAGACATTATCATCCATTCAATGTAATTTTTAAGTTGTGTCCATCTATAATAAGTTTGAATCCTATGGTCGAGAAATTAGTAATATAAACGGGCTAGGTCCTATAATATTTTTCATACTCAGGTTAACTAGGTTCAAGTCTTACTGGTTTAGGGCATGTACTTCTTCAATATTTAAATCTGAATTTTATTGAATTTGGCTAATTTAAATCTAGGTTTTGTGTTGGGTTCAGAAAAAAAAAAAAAAAAAAGGAAAAGAAAAAAGACCATAACGTAGTTGTGCTTATCCGATGGATGAATTAGATCGAACACACACATGTCACTTTGAAACATGTGTTGTGTTGGTATTGTGTCTTGGAAAAACAACGATAATTGTTAAAATCATATATATTGATGATCTAGTGTATTTTGTCGTATCATGGATCCCTTAATTAGATGCGTAGAAAACCTTAGTTATCTCTGAATTTATGAGTTAAAGACAAGGTTTCTTCCATTTATTTTAGAGAATATGAGCTTGAAAATAATTGCCACTTGTCAAGGGAGAATTATTCCAAGACCATAGTAGTAAAATTAAACAATCTGCGAAAGGTAAATTAGCCATTTTATAAGAGAAAATCAACGATGTATTAGGATAGAAGATCGTTACCATAAGGCTCAACGATGAGTTAGTACCTGTGCATTACCTACGTGGCAGTGTGATTGTTCTCGAATATGAGTTCTTGTGTTTAGGCCCAACTAAACACTTGCATTGGAAGATTAGATCAAGTCTCTAGTTCAAAAAACTCATCTTGCTAAGATCATATTAACTTGATCATATGCTAGCTTTAAGGTAATTTTAAAACTTCATGGTCTTAGATTCATGTGCTTTGACTTACCATACGAGTTTACAATAGTGACTATCATGCAAGTGTGATTGATTGTATGCATTATGATATGATATAAGATCGAACCCCATATGTTTGAATGTGGGATCAACTAGTGACCTTGAGACTTATTTGTAGCCCAGATCTTAATGATTATAATGTCCATTAAGTGGTTTCTAGGTAGGCCTGATGCTTAACAATTTAAATACTTAATTAAAGGTTTTTAAATATTGATATTTTGTTTTAACTATTAAAAATTATGTAATTGTGCTTGACGGATACCCGGTGGTTGAGATTTTTTGGTCCACATCTAGGCTAACATGAGATTTTGATCGATAATGCCACTACTTAGTGGAGGGATTTGATCAATTTAAGTGTATAGATAATTAGTACATTGATTTCTAACAGTGTAGGGCATTGGTGTTCCCCAGGGAACATTCATTCCCTTATAAACAAATCCTATCTTATAGGAGTAGAAAGAGAGAGAGAGGGCATGATCCTTGAAGTGGCTCTCATTTCACCTCAATTTTCAATAGATAAATGATGACTTCCAGTGCGAAAGAGTAATATTCGAATTCTTCATATAGTTCTAAAACTTGATTAGATTCAAGCGAAATTTTTATAAAACTTACCGAAGAGAATTACTTAGTTAAGTTTTGACAACACATGATAAGTTGGCTTGAAGACTAGTCTAACTCGATGCAACTCAACACGACTTGACTTTCTGTACAATAAAATTTTTGAATGAGTGTCTTTTAAACATTCATCTTCAAGTAAGAATATCAAATAATACCACCAACTCACCTACCAATATTGACTTTTTTAATTTATCAATTTTAAATATTTTTCCCGCTCTAAGCATTCATTAGTCTTAAATATTGATTAATTAATGTATAAAATGCCGAGTCGAGTCAAACAAAGACTTCGTTGAGTATTAGAGTCTTCTCGATCGAATCGGCTAGATATTAAGTTGAGGTGAGTTTTTAAATTATGATTCTTTAAATGATAGGATAACATAAATAAAAAGTATGCATATGATTTTAATTTTTGCTTTTAAAATCTTCATTATATATAAAAGAGGATTAGGGTTGGCCTGCCTCAAGCCAAGTTTGAGTTGTGGTGTTGACAGTGTGGCCTTTTGTGTTGTCTCTCTTTGGTGTTGACAGTGTGACATTTTGTGTTGCCTCTCTTTGGTGTTGACAGTGTGGCATTTTGTTTTATCTCCCTTTAGTGTTGCATGTGTGACCATGAATATACTGTCAGATTCACCGGTCAGCTAGGAGTCTAAGAAAGGGGCCCCATTGGAGATAGAGGTAGAATCCTTTCGTCATTCCCTCTCTTTGTAATAGTTCTTAGGGTGGATGATGATCTCTCTGGTGTGGATGGTTTCCTCTTGGACAAGGTGGGCTTTGTGATGAGGGCTTAATAAGGTCAAGCCATAGCAGATTCTGTACCATAAGCCATTACTCTTGCCCTTAGGGAAGCAGTCCGTATCATCCAAAATCAGTTTCAGCGGGTGTCCATCTCGGTTGAGGTGCCCCACAGAGACCTTTGCTCTTGGGCTAAAGGGGACAAGGCCTATCCTTGAGCTTCAGATTATATCTTTAGATATATTAAACCCCTGATCGGTGGGCTAAATATTTCATTTTCCCTCTCAATCAATGGAAAATCTAATCAGTTAGTGTTTGATCTTGCTAGCAGGGGTTTCACCCCCTTATTATTGTAATTAGGTCTCAATATTGTCAGATTTTGGGTGAATTTCTGGCTATTCTTTCTTCTTGTTCCTCATTTTTCTTCTTCTTTTTCTTCTTTTTTTGAATTAGATATGGTTGGATTGCATGGAAATATAACTTGATGGAAGAATTTTATTGTTAAGTTTGGAAGGTTTATCTTGCTATTAAACTTATTCAACTTCTATTTACGCAACATATGATTTATTTCCTAGTCGTTAATTGCTTTGCATTGGTTCAACGTCTATTCAGGTATGAAGGATTTTTCATTAGACATAATTCAACACCTATTAACCTGAGTGGAAGATGCACGGGATGTGGTAATGGCTTGTGTTACTTGTCGGAGATGACAACAAGCCTTCTGTGGCCACCATTCCCTTCACTTCATTTACTACAACTGGGCAGGTTACCGTTCGCTTCATCCTCATCAACTTGAGATGTATATAGATCAGGTCGCACGTCAAACTAAGGGGTTACTGTCCCTGTCGATTGTTATGGATGTCAATTATGCTGGATTCACTGCAGATTCAGTGACGTCATGGCTCTCACATACCAGAGAGAGATTGCGTTATCTGTTGTACGGTGTTTAGAAGAAATATGTCAACATCATGCGAGACTGCAACTCTAATAAATTGAAATTCTTGTTTGTGGCCTATCATTCTCCAAATGTTACATCCATTATTCATGTATTTAAACGCCTACATACCCTGTCCTTTGCATGTCTCACCATTTCAGCCTTAGATTTGGATTGGAGAGTCTTTTACTCAATTCCTTGAAAGTCACAGGGTCAGATTATGCGAGTCTGGCTATCCCCACAATACAAAATTTACGTATTGAATTTACGAAATTTGATCTTGAAATAAAAATGGTTGGTAACGTAGAGAACTTGTATTTGAAGAGTTATTTCATAGATAATGTCGGGGTGTTTGACACAAACACTTGAGAAAAGTTGACATTGAAGATTGTATAGGCTTACTACTCATCAACGACATAGCTTTCAAAACTTCGGAACTTGCATACACCTGTTTTGCTTATGACCTTTTGGTAGACGATAAACTCGGCTTGGTATGCATGTCGGGTGGACCTATAAGCTTCCGCATTTGGGATGTCAAGTTTCCGGATGATATTGTTTTACCTCTTGAGACATTTGATGAAATGATACTTCAATTACGCCATCTTTCTTTAAGATATAGATTGAATAGTGAATGGGTTGACATATTCTCACAGTGGTGTCCTTATTTCGAGAATTTGATGAAATTGGAATTAGGTTGGACTAACATGGACTACGTCTTCACTTCATGGGTGAGGTTGCTCGTTGGAAGATGCCTCAAGTGGGAGAAATCAGTCATCATTGGAAAGCGTTCTGATCGCCAAGTTTGTTGAGTACGTGGAATATTTGAAATCATCCATTTTTCAAATGAACGGAGGATGTCATTTCCATGTGGAAGTCCGATTCAAATGAATTACTTAGGATCATTTGATTTAGTTTATCTTTTCTTGATTTGTTATGGAGTATGTTTTCAAGTGGATGAATGTTTCAATGTTTCAAATCTGATCAACCCTGCTACTATGGTTTAATAGATTAATTGGAGAATTATAACCGTAGATTGATTGAGTTTTAAAATTGAGTGGTTAACCTTTCTGTTTTAGTTGTACATTTGATGGTGACCATCTGGGGAGCCTCATGGTCAATCCATGGTAAGCCTAGAACATGGAAGATCTGCATTGAGGTACATTTGTGCCAGTTGTGGATTGACACAGTGACTACAATCTGCTCAGTATATTAAACAGATCCACTAGAGCCATTGACACTGTGTAAACAGGAATGTGAAAAATACACAAGGATGTGTGCCAATGTGGAGCACGAAGTAGAAATCAGGGTCACATGTAGTGTGAATATGAATATGAAGAATATATAAGGACGTGTGCCATTGTGGAACATTAAGCAAAAATCAGGGTCATATATCAGGGAAGGTAGGCCCGCTTTTACTAGCACATAAATAGGATCATCTGCTCACTAGATGGGTTGGACTCTTATGTTGTATAAGGACGTGTGCCATTGTGGAACATTAAGCAAAAATCAGGGTCATATATCAGGGAAGGTAGGCCCGCTTTTACTAGCACATAAATAGGATCATCTGCTCACTAGATGGATTGGTGATAAATCTTTAACCACATCGTCTTCTTCTTTTTTTGAGGTCAGTGTATGGTAGGCAAAAAGATAACCTATATCCTCAGCCAGGGCTTAAATGCTAAGAAAAAGGCTAGGATGTTGGCAATGATTGTGTCTACTCTATGTGTGAACTAAAAAGAAAAAAAAGAAAAGGTGTTAGTGGGTACTACACGTTGTAAGTCTCGGTTGATGCTTAGCGTTATCCTCATCTTGTCTAAACAAATTATACTCAAGTTATGTATATATTGATAGTTGCCCCCCACCCTTGTTTCCGTTGGAATACCGTTTGGGAGCTTGTATTTGAAATGCATTTTAATTCTCCAGTATATTCACAAGACTTGGATTTAATTAAGTAAATTAGCTCTCATCCCAAATGGGTATATAGATGTGATATTTGATAGAATGATTGTAATAAGCTTATTGAAATATATACTTTAGCTAACAATGAGTAAATTTTAAGCCTTGTGTGATCCACAAACAAAAGGATCACAAACAAGCGACTCGCTGACGTTTTCTAACCATCTAATTGGATGTCCAACATTTGGATGGTTCGGATTATTATATTGATGCAAACAATAATCGAATTGTTTTGAGTATCACCAACATGTTACATGTACTGGATTAGTAGCCCAATACTAATATTGTTGATCTTATGCCTTTAAAAATGAGCTGAAAAAGCATTTCATTTGGATTATCTCATTTTGCTGAGATTTCAAAACACATTAAAAAAAAAAAGTGTATTTGAAATACCTCTGATTGCATTTACTTCTAAATCTAAATTTGTTAAAAACAAAATGTAACTACTTAGATTTGAAATACATCCATTTACCTCTAAATCTAGGGTGTCAAATGACCCCATAAGATTCTCTTGAATATCAACGCACAACACATGAGCAAAGTTCTTCACCAACAAATTCTCATGCAAATCGACCACATGATCGACCTTGATGATTGTACGCTGTAATTCCTAGCTAACGGTCCATTTCTAATGTGTATAGATGATTATACACTACCAAGTATCAATATTTTATTCTTAATCTAGAGGAAACACCACCGATAAATAGAAATTTAACTTTCTCTAAGATTTTTCCTGAAATGTTCAAAATGTCAAGCCAACGGAATTTAAAAATTTTAGGTTTACATGTGAAATATAAAAAACTAGGAAATGAATTCCTTAATGACTAAACAAGCCAAAAGGGGGTGTTTTCACACACATCCACAGACTGAGTTCGACCTCCAGTATGTTATTAACTAGACACATGAAGAGGGATTGTACAAATTTTAAAGCAAAAAAAAAAAAAAACTCAAAGGCTTCTTCCAAGGATGCTAATATTGTTACATTTAATGAAAAGACAAGTACATGTGATGTGTTATCTGCATCTATGATTGGACACTTGTACGATTATCGTAAAGACGAGTGGATCCTTGACACAAGGGCATCATATCACATGACTACTCATCAGAGTTGGTTCGCCAATTACAGAGAGTGCGACGGTGGACAAGTCTTTATGGGTAATGACAATGTCCATAATGTTGTGACTATTGGTACAGTGTGCATCAAGAGTGTACCTTAACTGATGTCAGGCACGTTCCTGATTTGAAAAGGAGTTTGATTTCGCTCGGTGCACTCGAGAATATAGGGTGCAAGTTCACTGGTCTTAATGGTGTCCTTAAAGTTTCAAAAGGGGCACTCATGGCTTTGAGAGCACAAAGGCACACAAACTTTTATAGGTTAATTGGAAGCACTTCAACAGGTGGAGCGGCATCGACTATTGCAGATTTCACGTCTACACGTATGTGACATGCTCGTCTGAGCCACATGAGCGAGCAGGGCATGAAGGTAATATCTGATCGTTGTTTAATTCTCCAGCTTTTAAGAATTCTGATTTAGATATATACGAGCATTGTATATATGGTAAACAATCTAAATTATTTTTTAAATCTGGAAAACATATATGTAAGGGAGTGCAATTGATTATGTGCACTCTGACATATGTGGGCCATTACTAGAGGTTTCCATTAGGGGTCATCATGGTTTATTTCATTTATTGACAACTACTCTTGAAAAGTTTGGGTTTACTTCATGAAACGTAAATTCAAAGTTTTCACCATATTTAAACAATGGAAAGAAATGGTGGAAAAACAATAAGGGTGAAAAATAAAGGTTTTAAGGACAGACAATGGTAGATAATTTACTTCGACTAAGTTTAATGAATATCGCAAGGATGAAGGGATCATTAGGCACAACACAGTGCGCCACACGCCCCGAACAAAATGGTGTGACAGAACGGATGAATCAGACTCTTTTGGAGAGGGCCCGATGCATGCTAAGTAATGCCGCGTTGGGCAATGACTTATGGACTGAGGCCATTAACATGGCTTGCTATTTGGTGAACTGGTCATCTTCCACAACAATTGAATGTAAGATCACAGAGGAAATATGGAGTGGTCATGAGATTGACTACTCAGATTTGCGCGTATTTGGTTGTGAAGCTTACTCTCATGTACTATAAGTTGAGGGAGATAAGCTATACCATAGTGCCAAAAAATACATTTTTGTTGGCTATGGTGTTGGTGTGAAATGTTACGGGTTATACGACAATGTCACACGCAAGGTCATAACTAGCTGTGACGTCATATTCGATAAAAGCTTCATATTCCACGAGAATGATCAAGAGGAGAAAAAAGAACCAGAAAGGTTGATCATAAATGTCCAGATTGACACAAATGATACTCAGACAGAGACAGGTGCGTAGATAGAGATACAAGAGCAGGTGGAACTGTCACATGTGAGAAGAAGCCTACAGCGTGATTGTATATTACAGACAAGATATATGGATGACTCTAATATCGCATATGCCCTCGTTACAGATGAGGGAGACTCGCTTACTATTCAGGATGCTCTTGATGAGCCTGATGCAGAAAAGTAAAAGGCGGCTATAAACTATGAGATGGACTCGTTGTACAAAAACCATATATGAGAGCTAATGGAGCTTCCAGTGGGTCAAAAAATGATCGGATACAAGTGGTTATTCAAAAGGAAACATGATAGATACAAAGCAAGACTGGTAGCGAATGGTTATGCTCAAAGAGAAGGAATCGACTTCACAAAGATATTCGCGCCGGTGGTTAAGCAAGTATTTATCATACTCATGTTAGCGTTGATTGCTTAATATGATCTCGAGCTAGAACAAATGGATGTCAAGATTGCATTCATGCACGGGGAGTTGGAAGAGAAGATCTACATAAAGCAACCAGAAGGCTACGAAGTTAAAGGGGCAGAGAACAAAGTTTGTAGGTAAATGAAGTTGTTATACGGCCTGAAACAGTCGCCTAGGCAGTAGTATAAAAAATTTGATTCTTTCGTGTAGAATCAGAAATTTACCAAGAGTGAAGACAATTACTATGCCTATTACAAGATAGTGAGTGATGACAAATTCATCATCCTAGTATTGTATGTTGATGATATGTTGATGGCCAGTCATGATATATCTGAAATCGACATACTGAAGACTCAGTTATCAGGAACAAGTTCAGACTTAGTCTTAAAACTCGAGTTGGTTTCTCAAGCAGGCAGGGCTTGGACTTAGTTGTCCAAAAGTCCATACACCAGGCCTGGCATGTTGGCTTTAAAAAGAAATTAAATTTTAAACAAAAGTTTTTCCTGCTATCCCCATTAAACCCTCTCTCTTCCCTTTTCTATTTGCAGCTTCCATTGTGGTAAATGTATGCAAGAAGTTTGAATCTATTTACTTTTCACTTGTCATGAGACATTGCTCAATGTTTGATAAAAATAGTAGAGTGTCTAAGTTGTTCCACAGATATGCTAGATGAACTTTGCAAGCATGGGGTGATTTATCAATCTGCACAATTTTTAACCTTAGACTCTCAAATGAGACTTTAGTTGACTTACAACTGGAATGATTAGGATGCTTGCATGACTTGCTTTTAAATCTCTTGAGGCATTTACTTTTTTTTTTTTTAATCATGTCAAAAGGTAGTGCTAGTTGTGACACAACCAAACTATAAAACTCATACTTGGTAAAGTTAATGTCAAATTTGAGTGCAATTGAACATATAGCTTGGAAGATTCGAGCTGTTCAGTTTGCTGTGTCATTGGCGATGTATGTTAAATTCATGGAGTTTCTTGTGAAATTAGTGGCCTGATGATTTATGGTGTTGTTTTTTCGATTTTGGATATGTTTTATAATTTTAGTTTAATTATTTTATGAAGAGTTACATGATCGTACATATGTAATGAAAAAGTTGTAAACAGTTGTTTGGACAGTGTGTTAAAAAGGAGATGGATAGGGATGAGAAGAAATAGACAAACGGTCATGAAACAATTGTTTCGACGGTGTACTAAAATTGGATCTATGTTCCTATATAGAAAAATTAGTAAATTTCAAATTTTGAAAATGTCTCAAAATTTAAACCTTTCTCTAAAATAATCATATTTTTTCCTAATTTATATATAATTATGATTGATTTTTATTAAAAAAGTATACATACACTTTAATGCCCCACGTTAGGGATGGGGATGGTGTGGACATGCACGTACAAATCAGGTGGCACTGTCTATGGCCTACTTGATCAATGTATTTTAGACCGTTGAGCAATTTGATCCAGGCTCTAGTTCATAATCGGGGCCAAGACAAAGTTAGTCGGAGTATGATCTGACGCTGATAAACAATTTGATGAGAACTATCAAGCAGATCGATGTACAAATCACACTCAATTTTGGACGGTTAAGATTGTCCAAAACTTATTCACTTGACATCTCATCCATTTAAAGTCAAATAGACTTGTGACTTGACATGATAAGTGATATCACAAGCTCTGCAGATATATACATGTCTTATACATGACATTTGGTTTGGGTCTAGGGTCAAGTCATTTTAGCTTTAACCCAACTTCATATGTATATATCGTATATTTTACAAATATGTTATTCTAATCATCATTTCATTAGTCAGCAGTCTTAATGAAAGCATGACTAACTGAGATGTGCATGCCAGAAAAAGAAGCAAGCAATATAAAAAAAAAGAAAAAAAAAAGAAGGCGGAGGGGAAGTGGGTAAGTCCTACACTACTAATCCTATGCCCTAGGGCTACATAACATCGAGGGACAAGGGATTTGTGGGAAAGGAAGTTAGACTTTCGTGCCATACTCACTTGTCATGGAATCAACCACAACACTAAATTTAGCACGAGAAATCTGGCTATTAAGAGTGTTCTAATGAGTTTGATTTTCCAAACTTTACCGCATCCTAGTCCTAGTGCTAGTATGGGTGGGCCTGATTAATGCATCACCCAGTGCTAGTATGGGTGGGCCTGATTAATGCATCACCCTTCCACGTGTCCTGTGTAAAGATTGCTCTGCCATATTTATCATCTCCCACTTACAAAACATCCTTTTATGTGGTCCCACGCATTTGCACGGTGCACACATCTTCTTCATTCTGAGTATGAGACCATTTGTATGTTGGCTCCTCTTAGACGGTGTGGTCCCATCACCAACTAACATTAAGAGCCTTTTTCAGGTGAATATGGGCCATTGCCATGACACATCATTGATATGGACCATTCATTTATTCATACAACTACGGGTAAGCCACGCTGAAGAATTATGCGGATCCAATGATCCTAACCTGCTTCTGAGAGGGCCTAGACCAAGCTAAATGGGTGGTGGGTGGACTGGGGTTCTAAAATGTGACCTGTCTAAGTAAATGGGTCGGGCTCGGTTTGAACCTTACCCAACCCAAAGTAGATAATCAATAAGTTGGGCTAGATGATCCAACCCGGCGGGTTGGAGACTTAAAAAAAATTAATATGGATGCTGACGCAGGGATGAACGTGATGAGGTCGATCACAGTCTTCCTCAAGAGGATAACTACTCCGAATCCACAGAGCTTCTCTGGACTCCTCACAGAGACTTCTCGAATCCACGAGGAAAGAAAGCCGAAAATAAAAATAAATTCTAATAAATTCAAAATTGATTAATTAATTAATAAAAACAAATTCACAACCCTTTAAATAGGAGTACCAAGCAATGGAAAAGAAATTAGAATCAAATTACAACTAAAACTCCTAGAATCCGCGACTTACTATAAATAGTAAACTTATTATTTATAGACGGCTGTGATGTCTATTAGTGCGCAAGGTTTTCAGCCAAAAATAGTAAGTGTCTTATTTGGCTTCACCAAACCGTTCTCCTAATTATTCTAAGCTCTTTTCACGTTCGACACAATTCCTAAAGCCCAACGAATAAAGAGTTATAATCAAACTAAAACTTACTATTTATAGTAAAAACGAAATTAAAACAGGAAAACGACCATCAATTCAGGGGTATTTTGCAAATCTGGGTTGCACGACTTGGCGTAGCGGGTTGGTTGGCTAAAGTAGCTCGTTCTACCCCAAAATTATATATTTTACACCTGATAACTCATTCCAGTTTGTGAGATACGCCCGATCTAAGGTCCAACGGTCCGGATCACTTTTGTCGTCGGCCGGGCCTTTTCTGATCCATCTTGGCGATGAAACTGTCCGCGACCCGCTCTACATCATATGCATAATCTAATCTGGGTAGGGCTGCCATGCCTTTACCTTTTTTCTCATTCCTAAACCTGGGCTGGTTGTGTTGGGTCAGGTCAGTTTGGTTGAGCCCAACCCCTTACAATTATAACGGTCAGGTCATCGGTTGGCCTTGGCCTAAAGGTAATGAGTCGCTGGCCAGGTTTGGGCTAGATATGGTTGGCCCATTTAGTAACCAGGGCCACCAAGAATCAAAGTGTCGCAGGGCAGGCCCGAAGGCCCGGCCCAAGTAGTTCAAAATCGGGGCGAGACCAACCACAGATCCGGCCCATTTACTGCCTCTCAGGCCTTGGTAAGATTCTGCTGGCCCACTCTTCTAGCCCACCATGTGATGAGATGTTTGATGGGTGAGATCATCGCTCATCACAAGCGATATGAAACGTGTGAGCCTGGAAGGACCGGAATAGCGCAGAGCCTTTTTCTTCGTAGTTGATTTATCAACCAGGGTCGTCCATCTAGTTTCTCTTTCCATCGATGGAATATGGCTCAAAATGCATGCTCAGCTGATCTTAGCCGTCCGATTCAGGTCCCTCCAAAGCGAGGGTAAGAAGCAAAATTGGTTAATTTTACAATGAAGGACGGAGGCAGGGGCAACGGCTTAGTGGGTGAGGCCCTGACCGTGGGGCCTACCTCCATGCATGTGTTGTATATCCATGCCCGTCCATCCGGTTTTTCTGGCTCATTTTAGAAAAGGGTCTCAAAATTGAGGTAGAACAAATCTCAGGTGGACCACACCATAGGAAAACGTTGGTGATTGAACCCCACCATTAAAAACTTCTGGACGAAGGGAAAACACATATAGCAGCTTGATCCAAAACTTTTGTGGCCCCAAGAAGTTTTTAATGGTGGGAATTTAATTTCTATTGTGTGGTTCAACTGAGATTTTGATCTGCCTAATTTTTGAAATCATGCACAAAAATGATTTGACAAAAAGGATGGACGGTGTAGATATACAAAAAATACATAGATGTGGCCCCCATGGTCAGGGTTGGTGCTCAACCCTAGCCCTAACCCAAGGTTCCTATACCTCAGCCCTGACCCAACCTCAACCCCGGTTGGGGAATTCTCAATCTAAGCCCAACCCAAGCGGCACGGTCAGGTTGGCCGAATTGATCGGGTAGATATATGCTAATATTTTCACTATTACACTAGTCTATTATATTTTCAAGTATTATTTTTTGTACCTATATATATATATATAGTTATTTATTATAAAGAAATTTATTTTTTCTAAACAAACAAACTAAAATACTGGACAACTACTCCTTTAAAACATATATTGTGTATCAAGCAATTTATTTGGGAGAGAGAAACCCAGCATATCTTATTAACTTGAGTCATTAGAAATGATGTGGACCAATGAAAACCAATGGTATCGAAATTTTCCGTGCATTGAACGCAAATGACCTGCACTTAATTATAATTAATTTATAAAGAACTTAGCAACCCAAGATCTCAACCCGGACCCAACCCAAGTTTCGTCGGGTCGGTGTTTGCATTGCCAAGCCCGAGACCAAAGCCTATACATCCTGCCCGAAGCCCAATCTAATGTCGGGTGGGTCACCGGTCGGTCGGGTTGAACCCGCCCAACTTTCATCCCTACTTCACACGAACAAAAGAAGACACCTCTGGCTCTCCATTTCTGCAACTACAATCGCAAGATGGTTTTATCCAACAAGAAGCTCAAGCAAAAGCTCAGAGCCGCTGTGGTCGAGTCTCTTACAGCATCAGAAGCACCCAAAGATGCACATCTGCAGCCTCAGACCCTCAAACAGCTCCTGGACTCTGCAACCCAAAAGCCCAGATTCTCAAAGAGAGAGATTAGAAGGAAGAAGCATCCGTCTTTGGGGGATTCGAAGCCTGTTGAAGGAAGTAAGGATGCCCAGAAAGAGAATAAGGAGGTTGGTTTGAATGAGAAGAAGGAGAAGAAGAAGAAGAGGAAGAGGATGGAGGGTGGAGATGAATCAACCGTGGAGAGAGGGGATGGAGGTGACAGGCTAGCGGTAGAGAAGAAACCGGAGAAGGAGAAAAAGGGGAAAAAGAAAGAGAAGAAGAAAAAGAAGAATAAGAATAAGAAGGCGATTGACAATGGCGGTGGAGAAAGTAAGGAAGGGGCGACGGATTCGTCGATTATCGATGCAAGGTAATGCAGTGTTACTTTTATTTATTTATTTATTTCAATTTCAGCTGTTTGGTTTGGTCTTTGTGATTTGAAGTGATTGTATTTAAGACCTTTTTTTTTTCTTTCTTTTTTCTCTTTTAGTCTGATGATTGGATTAGGGAAAATGCTGTAACTCATGTTCTTGTTTTAGGGGTTGTTTGGATGCTGTAACAAAAGAAGACTCCTCTCTCTCTCTCTCTCTCTCTCTCTCTCTCTCTCTCTCTGATATGCCATTTGAATGTTTTTTTTTTTTTTTTTTTTTTAATGAATTACTTCCCTAAACATTCCAGGTGTGATACACAAGATATAAACCATTTACAGGCTATCCAAACTCTGTAAATGGTAAATCATTTACAGACTGTAAATGATTTTCTAGTAAGTCATTTACAACTTAAACCATTTACTACCAGCCAAATGTTAGCAGTTTTCGATTGGTCAGTTAGATAGTAATACAAGCATGAATAATCATAAGAAGCGTGTGATGAACATGTGGTCCCGAAAAACCCAATTTGTGGGTACCTATGGCCCGTCCAGTGGCCCCCACATGTTGAGTCGTACTTAGAGATTTTTAAGAGGTAGGGATCCTTTGTGTGATTCTAGATTGATTCTTTGAAGTCTTTATTTAGTAAAGATTTTGAAGGGATGCTTTAGGATCTATGGGATTTAAAAAAATTTGGACTAAAACAGAGTATATGGAGAGCAAATTTAATAACTATAGCAGTGGAAATGAGGAAGTATTTAAGATTGCAAGCCAGGAAGTTGCCCAAAGTGACCACTTCAATATCTTGGGTCAATAATTTATGAGAGTGAGGAGATTGAGAAGGATGCTGCCCATAGAATTCGAGCTGGGTGGAAGAAATGGAGATGTGCCTCAGGAGTTTTATGTGATCGTCCTGTACCATTCAAACTGAAAGGGAAGTTTTATGGGATAGGTATAAAACCAGCCATACTTTATGGGATAGAATGTTGGGTAGTTAAGGAGCAACATGTTCATAAGATGAGTATGGCTTCAATGAGGATGTTGAGATGGATGAGTGGCAAGATGGGGAAGGATAGGATATAGAAATGAATGCATTCGAGGAAACTTAGGAGTAGCAACAATAGATAATAAGATGAGGGGAAGTATGCTTGGATGGTGATGTAGGCCCATGGCCCACCGCAGGGCCCGTCAATGATGTAGACCCATGGCCCACCACAGGACCCAGTATGTGCTTATTTTGGACTGTTTGTTGATATATTTAGGGTATACATATCATGAACTGCAATTTACTATCCGTAGAAGACGTGGGGGCTGATTTAAAGATGTGATTAAAGCTTTTGAGGATAATTTCCAAGGTTTGCTTTTACTATCATTAGGCTTGTTGTCATCTTAGGTAAATTAGATTAATTGGAAATTAAAGGAAATTGATTTGAAATTAATCTAATAGTTAGGGGTTTTCATTAAAGATGATCTTTAGGGTCTATAAGAGGGGGTGGTGGAGGAGGTAGGCATTCCAAATTTTCTAGTTGTGAGTTTTCTAAAGTATTGTAAGAGAAAAAGTTTGATATCAATAAAGTTATTTCTCCCTCTTTACTCAAATATTCTTGTAGGTGTACTTTTGTCCATTTCCTTGTGATTTGGGAGTGACGATTTCATTAACTTGATAACCGAGTTGCACCCGGTGGTTTAGTCATGTGCAATGGAGACTAAGAACTGTGCTGGATAGAAGGACTGAGGTGGTACAAGTTGAAAGCTAAAAGCGCAAGGCAAAGGCCCAAAAGGATGTAGGTGAAAGTAGTAAGAAAAGACTTGATGCCAATGTTCCAGTTGAAGTTTTGGCCCTTGATAGAGTAGTATGGTGGAACAGGATTCATGCAGCCAACTCAATTAGTTGGGATAAGGCTTAGATGATGTTGTTGCTGGTGATGATGATTTTAAAGGAATCTTTTAAGGGATATTAAGTTATTGGTGGTTTTCTATTTTGAGAGACTTGTCTTAGAAGATCTTTAATAGTATTTACTAATATATTTTTTCCTTTTTTGAAGATTGAAAATTTTATTAAGATTCAGAAATGGCAAAAAGAAAACAGAAAAGAAATTGAAAGCAAACTACATAAGCAACAACAAAATAGAATAACAACAAAGAAACAAAAAGACACAGAAACAAAAACAAACAAAATAGGAAAACAACTAAACAACCATACAACTCGAAATAGTGAAGAACAACATTATCTTATGGAATCTTCAATAAGGATATTAATATCTTGGAGATCTTAATAAGATTAAAAGTAGATAAGCATGAGAGAGAAAAAGAGATAAACAACTAAACAATAAGAATAACATTATCTCATGGAGATCTTGGAGATCTTAATAAGATTTAGGTCCATATATGTGATATTTCTTGTTCCTTTCTTAATTTAGAATAATTGAGTTTATATGTATGTCTTTGTAGTTGTCGTATAGCAATGGAGATTGGAATATATATATATATATATATATATATATATAAAGAGTGCGTTTTGGGAGAAAGTATTCTCTTGTAGAGGGAGCAAAACCCTATAAAATCAAGTATCAACCCATTGAATTGTAATGTGTGCAAAATCCATTCTTCTCTTCTCATTTTCCTTCCACCGTCCTACATTAGATATAGATTAATTGATTGCCAATATCGTTTGATTTTAGGATCCATTTGAATTGTAGGAAAAGAAAAGAAAAAAAAATGTAATAATTATTTAATTGTTATTTCCAAGTGCACTATTAAAATGGGTTCCTATAGGTTCCATTTATAGGGGGTCTTGTTTGGATAACAAGTGGAAATCTCATATTCCTCTCACAACGGTCAACTAGTTTCTTTTTTGCCAGAAAATCCTATGGAAAAGTCTAATGATTGTTGTGTGTAATCCACATTTTATTTGCTATCCAAACAACACAAAATAAATAATCATTAGATAATTATTACTGTTTTCTTTTCTCACAATCCAAACAGATCCCAAACATACAATTCAAGTGCTGAATTTTAAGTTGATGGATAATTGAAACCCATCAATTGTTCGGCCTAACAAACTTTACATGTGGGGCCATCTTTTGATCCAAATTGTTCATATGATGGGTGCCAAAAGTGGCTGTGAGATACCCAAATAATCTCCTCGATCAAATGATCCTAACTGTCCAATTTGCCCCCCTTAAATGTGGGCCATTGGTTGTAGTTGTCCAAGTTTGTTGAATATCTAGGTCTTTAGGGCATGGAGCATCCCACTATGGGCCCACCAAATCAAAATGATTAGGTAGACATAAGTCGAGGATTTGAGGTCCTGTTGTAATGTTGCTGGGTCAAAAAATTAAAAAGTAAAAAAGAAAGAAAGAAAGAAAAAGACAGAAAAGCACTGTTGGTCTTGGTTGAGCGTTATATATTACCTCTTTGTGAAATCTTTGAGATTTGAAAGGTTCGATGTCCATCATTTTGGGGTTATGAGATGCTTGTATTGTTTCTTTGTGTTGTTCAAATGCATATTTGCAGTTGATCGACTGTTTATCTCTCGTTGTTGAAAGTCCGCGTGGTGAAGCCTGTTATTTCATTCTATGTTGTTTGGCACAATCCTTGTGATTGGAATGGTTCAATTGTTAAAACCCATGTTTCTTTCTTTAGTGTTTTAATTTGGTTGGTAAGCTCTGTTTGGCAGACCGTATCAGTTCATTAACAGAACCCATCAAAATACATTCTTGAGTCAAAAGGCAAAAGAATTATACTATAAGGTTATTACTTATTAGCATTATCGATGCATCATGCATATTATCGTGTAACTATTACTCAATTTGTTTCCATAACTTCTAACTCCAATAGTGCAAAATTTCTGCATTAACTGAGATAGCAAGGGATATGGTCAATCCAGCTTCTCATACACCAAGGACATTTGATGTCTTCATATTGCAGCAACTCTTTTGGTGAACTTCTTAGGGCCTGTTTGGTTTTCCAATTACAACGGTAAATGGCTGTAAAAGCGTAATGATTATTTACTCTTGTAATTGTGTGGTGATATCACTTACATTTGACTACAATGATGATTTTGCTACATTGTTTGTTTCACCCACAAATCACTATAAAAATGGTAGTTTTATAATGTGAAAATGTAACAATTACAATTTACTTGCTCTACGAGTGTATTTGACTCTTAATTTACGAGCCATAATTCCTATTTAACAAACACCTGGAATGATACTGATGACTCATTCACTTTGCATTTCATAGGAAATTGGAAAACCAAATAGGCCTTTAGAGAACTTTATGTTTGGTACAAAATATTTTGGCCTAAGACATTGGGGACCATTATGCACTATGTGCTTCCTTCAAGATGAGCCTACACAGAAGAGTGCTGTGAATTCTTCATTGTCCTTCATGCTTAATTTAGACGAAATGATGCCGGATGGTGGAAAGAAAATAAGAAGAGGAAAAGAATGAGTTTTGCCCACACTACAATTCAAAAGGTTTCTAATGTATGGGCATTTTCACACCGGGCTCGAGTGGGGTGGCTTATGTGAAGCGGGGGCACACTCGGGGTGGGCAGCCCGTGTGAGGCAAGACCATGTGAAGTGGGGCCCATAAGGGAGGTTCGGTCGAGGGCGTGACCTAGGCTATGGGATAAATGGATTGATTCGCTACACTTTATTAATTCGAGCTTTTAGAGCAAGTGGTTAGTTGTCCTGCATCAAAAGTGGTACCAGAGCGGGAGGTCTCGTGTTTGAGACTCCTCACCGAAGGTGATTAATGTAGGGGCATTTTCACACCAGGCTCGAATGGGGTGGCCTGTGTGAAGTGGGGGTATACTCGAGGTGGGTGGCCCATGTGAGGCGGGTGGCTTGTGTGTGGCAGGACCCATGCGAAGTAGGGCCCATGAGGGGGGTTCGACCAAGGGCCTGACTCAGGCTACGAGATAAAGGGATTGATTCACCACACTCTATTAGTTCAAGCTTTTAAAGCAAGTGGCTAGTTGTCATGCGTTAGTTTCTCTCTTTGCAAGAGAATAATGAACTCACTCTTTTTTATTCCATCTTCATCACCATACGACATCTATGAAGAGATGTATGAAGACTTAATTATTTAAATTAGGAAAAACCCAAAAATACTACACATATGGACCTAATTCCATCTTCTTCTCCCTACTTTTTATTCCCTTAGTCTTATCTCTAACTTATTAAGATCGCCCAAAAGATATTAATATATTTTATTAAAAATCCCCTAATATATTAATGTCCTATGAAAGATCTACAAAGACTCAAATATCTCATATTTTAGCCCTATTTTATTTCCTCTTTCCTCTTTCCTCTAATGTTAATTGTTGTAATATGATGACAATTGACAACTGGATTCTGACGGAATCCAATTATTTTGATAAGGTTCATTTTAGAACACCTCATGTTGCCCTGTGGAGGAGGTTATGTCCATTAGATGCAGATCCACACCGTCCATCAAGTGCGCTACCTCTTGTTAACCATGGATCCAACAATTTAGCCTCATCCAAAACTCAAGTGGGCCACACCATGGGTAACAGTTGGGATGGAGATGCCTACCATTTGGGTGGCCAGCCGTAGTTTGTATATGATATCAAATCCATTCATTTGATGTGTCCTACCTAGATGAAGATGCACTCCAATAATCAGGCCATTATAAAACTAAGGTGGGCCTACTAATGAATTTAGCTAGGCATGTGTTGAGGAATAAAAAATCAGTTGTGCGACCACGCAACAAGGAAGTGTTGCGCGACTGTGCAACAGAAGAAAGAAGCCAGGGACAGAGTATGTATTTGCGCGGCTAAGCAAAAGGAAATGATTCTGGAGCTGTTGCGTGACCGCGCAATAGACCATCTTTATGAAGAGTGTAATATGCATTTCGCGACCGCGCAATGTGAGAGATGAATGCAACCTCACAACGATGATATGTTGCGCGGATTGGGGACTTCACACGTGCAAATGCTTATAAATACCCCCTCACCCTGCTCATTTGGATACTTGAAACATTCAAGAGCTCCTGGAGTAGAAGAATTGCAGAATTCATGTATCGAGAAGTCTCCGAAGAAGAATGAGAAAGGAGAAGTAATAGGAATTGAGCCCATTGTGCGACCGTGCAACAGGGTTGTGTTGCGCGACCGCGCAACAGTGATCCTCACGCAACAGTGATCCCACGCAAATTCTTCAACAAAGTTGTTGTTGTCCACATAATCAAGGCTATGGATTATCAATTCAAGTCTCATGGCTCGTGTATCAGCATGAATCAAGGGTTTCAAACCATCATAACTCTTCTGTCATTTCGATGGGCACTCCACATGGTCGAAATGCTATCAGAATTGTTGTTTTCAATTGTTATTTGAAGTTGTACTGTTAATTGTATTTTGTTTTAGAATTAGGGCAATGTAAGGAATGTAACTAATAAGAACTTAGATTAATAAAATTATTGATGACGAACATTCTTTCATTTAAGTTTCTTTGTTATTCTTAGAACATAGATATTCCAATCTCCGAAACACGTTTCTGATCAAAACAGCATGATGTTACATTGTTCCTAATTTTTGGCCCATTTGAGTTTCGGATTGTATTTTGTTTGAAGTTGTACTGTTAATTGTATTTTGTTTTAGAATTAGGGCAATGTAAGGAATGTAACTAATAAGAACTTAGATTAATAAAATTATTGATGACGTGCATTCTTTCATTCAAGTTTCTTTGTTATTCTTAGAACATAGATGTTCCAATCTCCGAAACACGTTTCTGATCAAAACAGCATGATGTTACATTGTTCCTAATTTTTGGCCCTTTTGAGTTTCGGATTGTATTTTGTTTGAAGTTGTACTGTTAATTGTATTTTGTTTTAGAATTAGGGCAATGTAAGGAATGTAACTAATAAGAACTTAGATTAATAAAATTATTGATGACGAGCATTCTTTCATTTAAGTTTCTTTGTTATTCTTAGAACATAGATATTCCAATCTCCGAAACACGTTTCTGATCAAAACAGCATGATGTTACATTGTTCCTAATTTTTGGCCCATTTGAGTTTCGGATTGTATTTTGTTTGAAGTTGTACTGTTAATTGTATTTTGTTTTAGAATTAGGGCAATGTAAGGAATGTAACTAATAAGAACTTAGATTAATAAAATTATTGATGACGAGCATTCTTTCATTTAAGTTTCTTTGTTATTCTTAGAACATAGATATTCCAATCTCCGAAACACGTTTCTGATCAAAACAGCATGATGTTACATTGTTCCTAATTTTTGGCCCATTTGAGTTTCGGATTGTATTTTGTTTGAAGTTGTACTGTTAATTGTATTTTGTTTTAGAATTAGGGCAATGTAAGGAATGTAACTAATAAGAACTTAGATTAATAAAATTATTGATGACGAGCATTCTTCATCTAAGTTTCTTTGTTATTCTTAGAACATAGATACTCCAATCTCCGAAACACGTTTCTGATCAAAACAGCATGATGTTACATTGTTCCTAATTTTTGGCCCATTTGAGTTTCGGATTGACCTGATTTTTTAGATCATGGCAAAAAATGGGGTGGCGCATTTGATGGACAGTGTGAATATTAACAACATAGATCATTTCCCCCACTTCAGTGGTAGGTATACCCCTCCCTACCCTACACCTACCCCTATATCTGCCCCCTTCCATTTTGGGGCCATTCGAGCTTCCGTATTTAAGTGAAATGGGGCTGAGTATCTCTTGTAACCTATTGGGATGGCCCTTACCTCCTGGTAACCTTCAATATGCACTAAAAAAGGATTGTATATGTGTCATGATTATAAGACAATCCAAACCGTCCAAATTGTTGAATAAGCTATGTATGAGTATAATAGAAACGTTGCATTCAGCCTCTCACACAAGTGGTGACGTGAGAAAGGCTACTAAACACTTTGCACTATCCACATGTGCTTATACAATAGCTAGTGTTATTGTGTTACTGCCAAACATAATATATCCATTATCATGACCAATGTTCGAATTATCTCTGATATTATCTTTATCTCCAGCTCAGCGATACTGATAACACTGGTAGCGATACCGATAAGGCTGCTAGTATCAGAAATTCCAGGTATTAGTAATGTGTATCGGTAAGTATCGCCAACGTATCAATATCGCTAATGTAATCGTCAATATTTTCAACTATGTAAATTCTAGGTGTCGCTTGTATTGTCAATGCTTCAATATCACTGATGTATCGCCAATAATTTTGACTATGTAAATTCTAAGTAATGCTTGTATCATAAGTGTATTGATGATATTTCAATAATATCACCAACGTATTGATATCATCCGAATTTTGTTTATTGGAAATTTTTTTTTCATAGGCACATGGTTGTATGTAGTGTTCAATTCGTCCTTGATAATATTAATAATATCTCAATATTATCGATATCACAACATGCGCGATATTGAAACCACAATCTTTCGTTTTCTTTCCAACTGTTGATGATTTCTTGGTGAAATATTATGTGTTGTTGATATTTTGCAATATTGATGGATGTTTGGATGGAAGGTTGGATGGTTAAATAGGCTGGATGGGATAATTGGACTGATTTCTTACAACAACACATGCTTTTAAGGCCCCATTAAATGGAAACTTGTTATGTATGCATTCTTTTTACAAATTTTTTTTTTCTAAATATGTAAATATGTACCTTTTTAACATCTCCTAAAGTTTCGTTGAAGATTCCACTGTTTTCCCCATGTTTCCCCGCATTTCTATTTATCAGCGATATTGATATTGTTTTTGTATCTCTGGCCAGCGAAACTTGAAGCGATACCGATACTTCGAACACTGGTCATGACAGCTTTTATCATCATTAAATAATCTTATCTAGGCAACACTATTCACATAGCTGAATGACACGCCAAAAGGGCCCTTAATGTTTTCCAGTGGTCTCCTACAGTTCCTTTTCTAATAATGTTTCTTGATGGCATAGGTATATAGATTCAAAGTTTATTGGTTGTCATACTCATTGGTAATCAATGGATTCAAAACGAAGAATTAAGTTTTTTTTTTTTTGTTTTTTCCTTTTCTTTTTTCAATTTCTAGTGACAAGGTTTCTCACATTCATCACATTGTTTGCAGTCAAGAAAATGGGAATGTTGCTACGAAGGTCTATGTAGGTGGGATTCCCTATTACTCGACTGAGGACGATATACGAAGCTTCTTCGAGAGTTGTGGCAGCATAACCGAAGTCGATTGCATGACGTTTCCAGAGAGTGGGAAGTTCAGGGGAATTGCTATGATTAATTTCAAGGTTAGTTTTTTCTGTTGACGTACCTTGAATACTCTCTCTCTCTCTCTCTCTCTCTCTCTCTCTCTCTCTCTCTCTCTCTCTCTCACGCACACACGCTCACCAAAATATCGTGTGTCACTCTATGGAGACGTGGCAAAAATGTATATTTATCCAGACTGCTCATCTGGCAGGCCCATCATGAACTAGCCATAGCTCAGAAGTCACACCAGATGAATGATTCAATTGCTCAAATAAATAAATAAAATAATAAACCTATTTGCCGCTAGCTTCAACCTGCAATGGAAAAGTGCATGATCATCATCGGCGGCACCAATAGAGAAATGCCATATTGGAGTGTTAAATATCAATGCCTTTTCCATGGAAGATGGTATTGAACTCATGGCATCAAACTTGCAGAATATAGCATGTCCCAACCGAGCTACATCAATGCCATATTGCCATTGTTAGTCAGATTCTGTACTCAGTGTCATACAATGCTTCTAATGTTTTGCATTGACTTAGTGACATGCCCTGGTAAATAGTACTTGGATGAATGTCATGCATCTTCTATAACTATTGTGGCTGTACCGTGCCAGATGACAAAACTTGCACACTGCAACTCATCCACTATATGTCATATGCATGCACGCCAATCCAAACCATACAGATCGTGAACCCCATTGTGGATCGGCCATCATTATCATCATCTATGCTTGGGGTCAGCTACATGAATCCTTTTCTGCCATTCTACTCTATCAAGGGTCATAACTTTAATTAGACCATAGGTCATTTAGTCATTTCCTACTACCTCCACCCCCGTCCTTTTGGTCCTTCCCTTCTACAAACTCACTCCTAGCCGGAGCAGTTCTTGGTCACCATTGCACTTGCACATGACCAAACCATCTACATCTACTTTCGCTTATCTTGTTACCAATTGGTGCTACTCTTAAATTCTCTCAAATGCATTCATTTCTAATTCCATCCTTGTCTTGCCACTCATCCTTCTCAACATTTCAGCTAGACTCATCTTATGGACATGTTATTCCTTAACAACCCAACATTTTGTCCCATAAAGCATGGCTAGTCTTATAGCCATCCTATAAAATTTCCCTTTTGGTTTGAATGTTACACAACAATCACATGAAACTCCAGAGGCACAACTCGATTTCTTCCACCCCGCTTGAATGTTATGGGCAACATCCTTCTCAATCTCACCACTCACAAATTATCAACCCAGGATATAAGTTGTCACTTTGGGAAACTTCTTGGTCAGTAATATGTACTAATTCCTCATTCTCACTGCTTTTATTACTAAAACTGCACTCCATATGCTCAGTTTTAGTTGAATTAATTTTAAATCCTTTAGAGTCTAAAGCACATCTTCATAAATCTAGCTTTGCGTTTACACCCTCCTTTGTCTTCTCAATCAATACTATGTTATCTGTAATCAACATACACCATGGGATCTCTTCCTATAAATGCCTCGTTAACTCATCCATAACCAATGCGAAAAGATACAAACTCAATGCCGACCCCTAGTGCAAGCCTATAGTGGTTGGGAACTCATCTCTCCACTAGTGGTCCTCACATTTGTTATTGCTCCCAGACACATATCCTTCATCATATCAATGTCCTCTTGAAATTCATTCTCTCTTAACACTCATAAAATTAACTCTCTAGGGACCCTATCCTAAGCTATCTTTAAGTTGATAAAGACCATGTGGAGATCCTTCCTTTTCTTCTTGTGTTTCTCCATCACTTGTCTAAGTAGTAAAATAGCTTCAGTGGTAGACCTCCTGGTGTGAAACCAAACTGATTTTCTAATAATTCGTCTCATGCCTTAGTCTTTGCTCAATCACTCTTTCTTAAAGTTTCATAGTATGGCTCATAAGTTTAATCACACAATAGTTAGCGCAATTCCGTGTTTCCTTTATTCTTATAAATAGGTTTTCTGGTACTTTTCCTCCATTCGTCTGGTATTTTTTCGATCTTACAATCTTGTTGAACAACTTTGTCAAGCAAAATAACCCAATATCTCCTATACACTTCTAAACCTCTATTGGTATAGCATCTAGTCTAAGGGTCTTTTTTATTTTCATCTTTCTCAAAGCTTCTTTCATTTCAGATATCCTAATCCTATGAAAGTATCTATGGACTCTGATGTTATTTGAGTTTATGGTTCCTTCTACTTTATGCTCTCAGAGTGATTGCCATTAACAAGTCTCTGAAAATAGTGTCTCCTCCTTTTAATATTTATTGATCTCATTGTCCTTGATTACCCTCTAGACATCATTCTCAATGACTTAACATGATCTAGATCCCTACCCCTCTCTCATTTTTGCAAGTTTGAAGACATCTTTCTCACCTTCTCGTCTTGCCCCCAATCTATTGTAAAGATCATTGTAAGCTTTAAATTTAGCTTCACTTACCACTTTCTTAGCAATCTTTTTGGCATTTCTAATCCCTTTTCTAGGCTTTGAAACATGTCGCTTCTCATTAATAGTTTTTTGTACACCATCATTCCACCACTAAGTTTCCTCATATGATTGGTTTTCCTCTCTAGAATTAGATACTCCTAAAACATGTTTTGCCACTTTCCTCATGCACTCAACCATATCATTTCACATAACCTTTACTTCTTCCTCGACATTGCACTTTCCTTCTTCCATCAATTTATTCCTGAATAACATTATTTTCTTTTCTTTTAAATTCCGCCACCTAGTTTTTGGACACCTGTTAATTTCATTTCCTTTCTTCCATCTCATAATGTAAACATCCATAACCGTTAACCTACGTTGCATGGTCAAATTCTCTCCATGTTCCACCTTGCAATCCTTACATTTGATCGTTCTATCTTCTTAAGTAAAAAGAAATCTATTTGGCTTGTGTATGATCCACTTTTGAAAGTTATTAATATTCATCTTAAAAATAAAAAAATAAAAAATAAAATAAAATAAAATAAAATAAAATAAAAATCTCTCTTCTTAAAGTCTGTGTTTGCTAGAGCTAGAATGTATGCCATAGCCAAGGATAACTTCTCCCATCTCATTTCTTCTCCCAAATGCACATCCTCCACATACCCTCTTATATCCTCTACTTTCTTTTCCCACATGATCATTTGACTCTCCTACAAATATCATCTCTCCATTCAGAATTTCTTGCATCAGTCCATCCATATCCTCTCAGAATTATCTCTTGATTCTATCCCCTGACCCTACTTACGGCACCTCTCTTAACACAAGTTTTATTAATAAAATCATATCACTTGCTCTCATAATATCTACAACTTTATCCTGTAAATCTTTATCTACCACCATCCCAACCCCATTTCTATTATTGCCCATTCCTATATACCAATGCTTATATCCATCAATTTCTCTAGGTTTAACTCCTTTCCACTTGGTCTTCTAAAAACAAGGTATGTTAACTCTCTTTCGTTTCATCGTATCTACTAACTCCATACTCTTACCTGTCAATGTTTCTATATTCCATGAGGCAAGACGAATCATATTCTCTTGAACTAGCTTCTTTACCAGCACACATCCAAAATGGCACGGGAACCTGTGCCTACTTCTCACAGCAACTAGGCGCCAATGCAGTGTTGCTTTTTCGGGGACACCGTAGCCAACCCTTGCCCATTTCTCACTACACCCGAGTTCCGATGCAGCACGTAGCTTACAAGGAATGCCCTTGCGTGAGTTTGGAACATCATATTGTTCAGATTCATGTTCGAAGGTTTGGTAAGTTTGATTCTGGCACTGACACAACCCCCCTCCTTTATATAGGCTGGGGACCGGCAATGAATAAAATTCCTACCAACGCAATGTAATAGACTATTACATAAGTTGATTACAATCAAGCGCTATCTAATAGACTATTACATAAGTTGATTACAATCAAGCACTATCTAATAGACTATAAGTTGATTACAATCAATCGCTATCTAATAGGCTATTACATAGGTTGATTACAATCACACTGGTTAGATGATCGAAAACTGCATTGGGTAGATGATTCTCGTTACCTGATTTCAACATGTATAATGGGACTGCTAACCCTTCTTCTTTCGAACTGTCCATTTAACGGTCGCCATGTGAACATTTGGATGCTCCAATCACTGTGATTTCTGGGCTATTATCCTTCCACATTCGGGCTCATGATTTGGACGGTGAGGGTTGGCACACATGTATGCGATGTGGATGAGTCGCAGCACTCTAGCAAGGCATTTTGTGGTTTGATGGATACTGAATTTTCCTTTTGATTTTGCCACTTTTGAGTTTGCAACTGATGCAACGGCTCTGATTGCTATTGATTTGTTAAACTTCTTGCAGACTGAAGCTGCAGCTAAAAGAGCTTTAGCTCTTGACGGTGCTGACATGTGAGTATATAAGCAGTTGCTCTTTAATCCACTCTCTTCCTTTCAGTGCACATAAGTAAGAAACATGCTTAGAAATTCTATACGGAGTGATCCCCACAATAATTAAGGACTATTAAGCCGGAAGGCCACCATGTGGATGGGCCACTGCCCAATCACAGTGATTAGATGATTCTGGCCACTGGTCGTTGTTGATTTTGCTTGTTGAAGTCGCACCATTATTTATTTTCCCAACTCCGGCCTAGCTAGCTACCATTCTAGTGCCTTACTTTTTGGATCTATTGCCTGTACACATGATGGCCCAGCAAATCAACAGTCTTGATCACCATACACATGTGCAACATTAATGGCAAGAATGACTTTATGAAACTCCATGAAATGTGCATCATGACAAATTCTTTTCAGGGGTGGGTTGTTTCTAAAGATACAACCATACAAGGCCACCCGGTCCCACAAGCCATCATCAGATTTCTCGCCTGAGATCGTGGATGGATACAACAGAATCTACGTGGGGAATTTATCCTGGGATATAACTGAGGATGATTTGGGACAGCTTTTCTCCGATTGCAACATATCATCCATCCGTTTCGGCGAAGACAAAACAACTGGCGAGTTCCGGGGCTACGCCCACGTGGATTTCTCTGACAGTCCCTCTCTGACCATAGCCTTAACATTAGACCAGAAGTTGGTATGTGGACGGCCAGTGAGGATTAGGTGTGCTGTCCCCAAGAAGGAAACTGGGACCCGGTTAAGGTCAGAGTCATTTGGTGAGAATAAGAAGGCGGAGGATGGGGTGAGCACTGGCAGTGCCAAGAAAAAGAGGCGGACATGCTACGAGTGTGGTGTTGCGGGCCATTTGTCGTCGTCGTGTCCTCAAAAGCAGGCTGTCAAGGTGGAGAACTCAGGTGGCGGAAGTTGAATGCAGAAACAATCCGGTATGGAATTTCATTTATCTTTTCACATTCTTATTATTCTTTAGAATTGTGAAACTTTTTGTTCTGAGCTTGTAACTTTCGCGGTCCATGAAATTACCAAAATCCCCCAATTTTGATCTTTCTTAAATAGTAAATGGCTTAATGCAATGGGGGTTTTTGGTAATTTTTGAAATGGAAGCGAGCCAGTAGGCCCTTGTGGTGGATTCAGCCAGCAGCGGAGGTAGGCAGTAGTTTGTGCAATGTTCGTATGACTCGGCGGGTTTCTACATAGTTCAAGCTGAGTTACAACGGAACTCAGTTCAAGCTGTAAAAGAATGAGGTGGGCCCTTTGTAACCTCTCTTCTTAGTGTGTCAGAGCTGATTCACTGTTCTTGGATGCAAGCCTTTTTCCATTTCTCATTTCATTTGCAGAGATTGGCATCTATCTATTAGTTGTTGCACCCCATCTTTTCGGAAACCGAAGACATGTTTATATGCACCATGTATTCAAAATCTGAACCATTCATCAAACTTAACATCATAGAAAGCCCTTTCTGCTGAAATTTCATGTCTATTGGACACCTGAGTGGGCCACAATCTTAAGCTCAATCCAGTCAGTGGTATGCTTTCGTCCGGCAGTGATGCAGTTGTTGGGAGAAAAATGTGTAAGAACTCACTCAACCGCACCCAAACGCGTCCTTATGATGTATTTTGGTGAGAGGCCCAGTTCTCTGTTTGGTTACAGCTAACTTCTCTATTGTACTGTGTGGTGTCCATCCAAGCCATTGAATCGGATGATCCCCATCATGAATGGACCATGCCTTCAATTCTCCCAATTTGAAATCCTTGCGAAGGAGAAATTTTTGTGTATTTCTTCTTAACCATGTATGCCAATGGTCAAAAGCTCATGAGTTGTCCAATTGAGGGGATTTTTTGGGCATGGTCCATCCCTGATGGGAGCCACATGCTTCATGGCCTGGATTACCAAACTAACCGGCCCAAGCAAATTTGGGAAGTTCCCTATTAGTTACTAATAGGGAAATCGGCCTCTCTATGGAGATATCTAGGGCCTATTTGGATGCAACTTCGGCAAAAAGGGTTTTTTTTTTCCCCCACTACTTACCAAAAACTAATTGGATTGATTTCCAGCAAGTGGGGCTTTTAGTGCTTATCTCAGATTTGTGAAAGTGCATCCAATTGCAGAATGCAAACTGGGATTTAGCTCAAAGTTTCAACTTTGTTTAGAGCGCCAATTGAGGGTGTGCCCAAACAGGCCGTGTGTGTTAAGAAAGACCATTAAGAAAACATCCTTTTGTATCCGAGTTAATATAGCCTGTGGCAACGTTTGAACCACTTGCTGAATCACAGGTTTTCCAGCTGCACTCGAGTTAGCTAGGTGGGCCTGGATGGGGGTAAGGGAAGTGGACCCTGCTTGACCTCACCAAGTTTTGTAGACCCCACCATGATGTACGTGTTATATCCGTTTAGCAAGATCATTTTAGGGCATGGGCCCACAAATGAGGCAGATCCAAAGCTCAAATGGACCACACCACAGAAAGCAGCTGGGACAATGACACCCACTGTTGAAACCTTCTTACAGCCCACCATGATTTCTGTTTGCCATCCAACCTGTTCATATTAGGGGTGCGCACTGTTTGGTTCGGTCTGGTTTTGGGTGAAACCGGAACCAGACCATTCACACCCTAGAACCCGATTGTTATTGGACCATAAAAACCAGTTCGGTTCTGGTTCAGTTCTACGGTTCTGGGCTTTTTATAATCTAGCCCAATTGCATGGGGTTTTTAAAAAAATAATAATAATAAATAAATAAATTATAATCCAGCCCAAGCTCCTCTACTGAAAATTTGCGCGGATGGTTTGGTTTATGACCTTTCATGTTCCCAAAATGATTTTGCTGCAATGTCTATTCGGGTTGTGATCCATTTGATGAATGGTCTAGTTTTTTTATGTTAAAAAAATAGAATAAAATTTAAATATTTATTGACCAAGGGCTCCAGTTCCAGGTTTGGTTCCACGGTCTGATTACCGAGAACCAAACCGAATTAACTGGTTATTTGATTTTCAGAACACTAGTGCACTTCAGAATCGGACTGGTCTGGTTGGTTCTGATCGGTTTACTAGTTCTACCGGTTGTGTGTGCACCCCTAGTTCATAAGGTCACACAGACCTGGATAAAGGGAAAACACAAATATCAACTTGATCCAAAACTCATGTCCCCCAAGAAGTTTTCAATGGTAGGTATCCAATCCCCACTGCCTTCCATTGTGTGGTCCACTTGAGCGTTGGATCTGCCCCATTTTTGGGCCATGCCCTAAAATGATCATGCAAAAAGGATGGTGGGACCTACAGAACTTGGGAGGTTGCAATCGGCTTCCAACGAGTTTACATGGGTTGGCCCAGCTAGTTAGATAAGTCTCAAAATAGAGACCTTTGAACGATCATAAATTGCATCACCTGCTCGCAGTGTCTTGTTATGGTCCCCACCGTCTATCACGGGTGGACCACACAAGTAGATTTTTCCAGAAGGGTTACTTCCTGCGCAACAACAGACCCGTCGCAGCCTAGCCTGGCTGTGGGTGATGTAACAGCTAGGACTTTAGACGAGTCGCACGCTATTCAAATATTAGACTTTGTTTGCCATGGTCTTTCATACAATTCACTGGGCCCCGGCATGGCAGACGAGTCAATGGATTGGCGTAGCTGGTTAGACAAGTCTCCATGAGACCGTTGGATTACATTACCTGCTCACTCTGTCACGATAAGGCTCCTACCTACCGTCTATCACGGGTGGACCACAACAACTCCCTGAAATAAGGAAAATTTTCCAAAAAGGTCCACTTCAGGTGAAATGTATCAAGCGGCAGCCCGGGGGAACGACCGGGCCGGCTGTGGAACTATTCAAAATTTTTTTTTGCCCGGTGTGGTCCATTAAAAGTCTTGCCATGTGCTGGGCCCAACGTCGTCGAAGGTATGTAACGTGCCGGATTGGGAGCCCACCAAACGTTGGCCCTATATTCACCTAGATTTTCTTTGATGTCTATGTCACTGAGAAGGAAAGAAAATGACTAGTCTACCTTGATGTTAGCTTGCATGTGAGGACTCCCTTTTGGTTTTCAACTTTTTAAACTCATAACCAGGTAAGTTGACTGAGTCATTGAGTTGAGTTGACGAGTCTTTCTGATATCGGACCGAGTTAGTCGCAAGAGCGAGTTTCAAGATACTCAGGCTTGAAATCTGAGTTGATTCGACTCAGACAAGTTTTAGGTCGTGTCAGTCATGTCAGTGAGTTTTAGAATTATTATTTAAAAGTCATAACGAAGTCAGGAAGGCCGAGTTATAACTCGTGATGACTTGATGATTTCGATTTCGAACTTGAGTTAATTCTAAGAGTGAGTTTCAAAGAGACTTAGTCAAACTCTAACTGAGTCAGGTTGACTCGACCAAGTTAACTACGGTTAGAACTTGTAACGAGTTGAGACCGCTGAGTAATCAAGCTGACTATACATGGAATCAGATTCAAGAGTGAGTTTCCAAGAGACTCGGGCTCGCATCTAACCGAGTCGAGTTGACTCGTCCGAGTTTTAGGTCAAGTGAGCAAGTTCTAGAACTATTGTTTAAAACTTGTAATGAGTTGAGAAGACCGAGTTATTGAGGTGAGTTTGCTAGCCTTCCCAATATCTAGTCGTATCAATTTCAAGTGTGAGTTTTCAATAGTCTCAGCTTGAAATCTAACCGAGTCGAGATGACTCGTCCCAGTTTCGAGTTGAGTCAGCAAGGTTTGGAACTACGGTTTTAAAAATCATTTAATTCAAGAAGGTTATTCTGGGCTAGGCTGGCCCAGGCCAGCTCAATAGTAGCTTTTTTCGCGAAGACTCCTGTGCTAGTTCACCACCATTTGAAAATGGTAGTTACTCGTACTCGTCATGTACAGATCTCATATACGGCCATCCAGGCCATCCAAACTGTAGGAAAATTTGTGAATGGAGTGTATATCGAGAAACCACACTGATCAAGCAATCATAACCAATCAATTGATGGCCACGAAATGGATGGACGAAATTAAAATAGTGATTCGTCCAAATTCTAAGGCCAAAATCGGATGGGTACTATCCTTTGCTTTGTAATGAATGGTTTATACTGTATTATCAATTTGATCAGCGATTTGATTGGTCTAGATTGTCTTAGTGGGCGATGGAAGAGTCACCACCATTTCTAAAACGTTGGCGAACAATAACAATAGATGATCGGTCTGATCTGATGCTGTTATGAAGCGCGCTCATGTGTCGCGGGCTGTTGCGGGGCCCACATCGACCTTGCAGCAGATCCACCCGTCCATTAGACGCGACCTACATGTTAGGCAATGTTGCCAAAAATCAGTATGAACGCAATCTCAAGTGGGGCACACCACAAGGAATAGTTGGAAGGGGACACTCAACCAATAAAACATTCCTCACCGTTTGTAGGGCCCACCATGTTGTATACATGCGATCTAATCCATTCATTAGACGAGACCCAGTAGGATGAAGGGATCAGACCATTCGGGGACCCATGTGGGCTACACCACTTGAATTTACAATGTTCCGCACGTTTTGGACAAATAACATTCGGGTCCGCCTGAATTTTTGTTTCTACGGTGATCATGAGTGGGAGAACACGATGGACGGAGTGGATCTGATGCACAGTTGAAGTAAACCCCACAATACCGTTACCACCTCTGCTATTATTGCCGTCCTAGTCACGGTGATTGTCGCTTTCCCTGGTCAGATTGATGGTGGGTCCACAGATCCGTGTGGCCCAATAAGAAGATAGTGATCAGTGGTGCACGAGCCTTTCATTGTCCTCGATAAGGTTAGGTGCGAGCTGTGGCCTAACTGGCACTTCAGTAACATTGTACTCTCTGATTACTGTTGTACGCGAGAGGAAGTGCGGACCAGTCCCTTTCTTGCTTTTCAGAATGTCTGATACTCTGGGGGGTGGGGGACGGATAATACGCTGTCACTTAAAATTTGCTTACGTGGCATGCAAGTCAAAACTAAAACTGCCATGGCTATCAGTTTAGATGTATCATCACCTAAAAGTTACGGTTATTTGAGTACCTTGCCATCAGATTGGTAGATATTTACTGGACGGTTAAAATGAAAACTATCATACGGTCCTATTTTATTATATCCACGCCGCCCATCCGTCTTGCCAGCTTATTTTTGGGTGACAAATCTCAGGTGGATGGGAAATCAACATTACGGCGGATCCTAGGAAGTTTTTAATGATGGATGTTGAATGACCACTGTTTCTTGTGGTGTGGTCCACCGTAGATTTGTATCTGTACGTACGCCCGGCCTCACCCAAGATGGTGTGGCCCTCCCCGTAGGGTCCGCTTTGATATATGTATTTTACATCCATGCGGGCCAACCGTTTTTTCTGATTATTTAAAGGCTTGATCCAAAAAATGAAGCAAAACGGAAAGTCAGATGCACCATACTGTAGGAAACAGCGGTAATTGAACTCTCCACTGTTAAAAACTTTGTAGGATCTATAATAATGTTTCCTTAATGTTTATTTGTCACCCAACGGTGTTAATGAGATCACACAAACTTAGATAAATAGAAAAAAAAAAAAAACAAATATTATATTGATCTAAGACTTTTTGTCGTCCACAAGGAGTTTTTAATGGTCAATTATCACTGTGTCTTATGATATGGTCCACCTGAAATTTAGATCTATTTCATTTTTTTCCTTATGCCCTAATATCATAAGGTAAAACGGATGGGCCACATGGATGTAGAATACATACATTAAAGGTGGGCTCCACACCAAAGGTGGCACCATCATGAGTTCTTAAAAAGTTATTTGAGACAAATTGTGTGCCAATTTCTGAATCTCTCACTAAATATTAAGAAGGAAGGCATTATTTTCAGATACAATGAGCTCACGGTTATGTAATATAATACGGGAATTTGTATATCTACAGATTTATAGGTTTTGAGAATGACATGCCTTACGAAAATATTATCACAACAGCAATTGTAAGAGGGTAGAGATAAAAGTATATGACTATGGATGATTTAATTTAAGAATAGTTTGTTCTCTATGAGCTATAATGTGTTATATATATATATATATATATTAGTGCCCTTCCTAAAGAGTCATTTTGTGCTTTTTCATATCATCCACACTCATTAATACAACAATCATATTTTGCCATGAATAGCACCTGTCATTCCTTGCCTAAGTTATTTTTATTTCTCTTATGTAGCAATAGTTTAATAACAACAAAAGGTTGTTGCTATATGGCAATACATGTAACTATTTCTTAGATCTTGATTAATTCTATTGTAACCATGTAGATAATACGCAGCATTAATACTCCATGAATGTTGCGTTAGGCACACTCAATCGACACTATGGCTTGAACCTTAAACACTTAGGAGTCTAACATTCAACTACACCCTTATTCACTCCTTGAGTGCACCATGGCTCTAATGAATCCAAACCGAGTGTAAGAAAGATTAGGCTCTTTAGGATCATTGCGAAGATGCGCACGTATACCTGATAAAGCATCGAAATAGCCTTACAACCCATGCTACTCACGTGCATGAACAGTTTCACACCAGCCTTGTGGAGATTTGAAGTCAAATTCTTATAGCGAGACCTTGTCCTCTTACCACAAATCCAATGAATATTTTAAAGAAAGTTTTCATATATAATATATTTATTTTTAAAAAATAAATATTTTATCTTTAAAAATTATTTTATTTATAAAAACACAACATAAGATTGCATCAATTTAAAACATAGCCTCTTGCAAAGATCAAAGGGTCTACTCAAGTGAGCCATGGCGAGTGTGTGGGACATGTGACTTACATATGGTGCCCCCATTGAAACGAAGTTGGTTCACTCATCAACTTCGCCAGATGAACAACTTAAAAACATTGCCAACTATATTTGACTGTTTGTTTTGCTAGTTGCCATAATAATATACAGAAAATGAACAGTAACTATGAATTACATGTCTCCTGCCAGTAATAACATTTAATCATAATAGCTTTTTTTATAAAAAAAATATTGTTTGATTTATCCATAGTAAAATTGAATACATTATTTTAAAATTAAATAATCATTAAAATAAATTAATATTATTATTGAATTGAGATTTTTATAATAATCACATGCAAATGTATAATGATTACAAATTAAATATTTGTTAAATCCTCTATATTTGACTAGCCATGCCTCTGTTTGGTTTGGTAATAGTAAAACAATAATGTTAATTTAATTACTTTATATTATTAGATAAATTAGCAAAACATATAAGTACATTTACATCTTCCAACAAATATGACAATAATTTAAAAGAAATGTGCAATGGTTATAAATTATTTATCTCCCAACAATATTTATATATGATCCTTTATTCCTTTTTCTTTATAAAATTATAATAATGACATTTGTATATTATTTTAATGTCAAATTATTATCAAAATATATTAATATCATGGCTCGGATTGAAGATTTTCACAGCTATAAAAAGTATAATGTTTATAATTTCTTTTATGCATCAGATAAATTTAGCCAATGATATGTTGGACTTAACTATTAACACTTACATTAGTGGGATAATTGGCAAAATAAATTGGCCTTCGATGTACATGCATGGCTATCATTTAAGTGGAACTTTCTTATTTTTCCGACATGTCATGTTCATGGTGGGACCTACCTTATGCACCGCTCGATGCACGTGAACTCTGGAGCTAGCAGACATTAGAAAAACCTGGCTGTGAGATTTAGGGACAGTATTTTCTTTTGTTGAATGGGGAAAGGACGGCTCACCTGCCCATCTCAATTGAGAGCGGACTGCGTACTAAGTAACTCAGTGCACTGTAGTGTACTGAGTAAACTTTGTGGAGCCCATCATCATGTTTATGTCTTATCCACCCCGTTCGTTCATTTTTCTAGTTCATTTTAAGGCACTAGCCGAAAATTAAATCATATCCGAAGTTTAAGTGGACCACTCCACTGAAAACAATGGAAATTTAACATCTACTGTTGAAGTTTTGGATCAAGCTGATATTTGTATTTTTAACTTCATCCATGTCTATATGATCTTATAAACAGGTTAGATAACTTGTAAACATCACTGTAGGCTTTAGGAGTATTTCAACGGCTAGCATCATTGTCCCCATTATTTCCCATGGTGTGGTTCAACCGAGCTCTAGATGTGTTTTAATTTTTTAACTCAAACCCTAAAATGAGCTCATAAAATAGATGAACGGTATGGATAAAATACATACATCACTTGTGGGCCCCACAGAGTTCATACTGAGTTTCATCCGGTCACATGCGACAATCCACGCTGCGGGCCCTGTCTTAAATAGCCATCGACACAATGCACGTGTGCCCGTAAATCAGGGCAGGTTTCCAATATCACGAGGCTGATAATAGGTGTGAAGCCTCTTGTACTACCGCCGATAATGTGGACTACCGACCATTGACATAAAGACGAAGTTCTGACCGTCCAACCAATCCAGCCGACTTGAGTCCACCACGTGTCATAATCGAAGAAAAGGACGAGATTCAGATCAAAAGAGGAAAAATACAAATGCTGCAAAGCAATCCTAACAGACACTGCCACACAAGTTGCGGATTTTTGTAAAGCCGATGATAAAACAAAGCAGAAATTTCCAATTTTTACAGTTAAACAAGTCAGTTCAGCTGACTTCAGCGTAGTAAAAAAAGGTCGCCACTTGCAATTCCACACCGACATCCGTACTGTGGGCCCACCATGATGTATGTGTTTTATCTACACCATCCATCCGTTTTTGACAGCTCATTTTAGGGCATCATCCCAAAATTGAACATTATCGAGAGCTCAAGTGGACCATACTGCATGAAAGAGTGGTGATTAAATACCTACCCACCGTTGAAAACTTCTTAGGGGCCACATGAGTTTTGGATCAAGGAGATATTTGTGTTTTACCTTCAGAAAGGTCTGTATGACCTTATGTACAGGTCAGATGACAAATAAACATCATTATGGATCTTAAGAAGGTCTCAACGGGTGGATGTCACTATACCCTCTGCTTCCTCTGGTGTGGTCCATTTGGGTTTTGGAAATGCTTCAATTTTGAGATTATTTCTTAAAATGATCTGAAAAAACGAATGGACGGTGTGGATAAAACATATACATTACGATGGGCCCACAGAGTCTTGCCATCATGGATTTCGGTGCTGGCAGGATCACCACGCAGTCGGCTACCGTAAAAAACCTAGTAGAAATGGGGCAAACTACACGTGGCACAAACTTACCCCAATCTGAACTGTCAAATGCAGAGCACAATTCAAGTGAGTAGAAAATTTGAAATCATGCCTGAAGGGTGATTCTAACTGTCAGATTAGTGGCAACCAAACGCACCGTGAAAATGAAATAGCAAACTGTCCAATTTCAGCTAACGATTATCTATATCAAATGTCAGGATTGTACAATCGATCTGCTCCTGGGCGCCACATCCGGTGGGGACAACGAATTGGATTGAGTCACATGTCTGTAGTTTGTACAGTAACTGTGGGCAGGTGTATGGGTCGTTAGCCTCCTGTAGAAAATCAAGCATGAAATCGAACATGCATGAGCCAAGTGCTTGGTAGAATATGACGCTTGATGCAAGCTAATACAAGGTGTGTAAGTGACGGTTGTTCTGCCCTATTTCTGGCTACTATGGGAAAGTCAATGAAGGAAGGGTGACATGTGTCCCTACTAGAAATAGTAAGTGGATGTTATTTATTTTTTTTTAAAGATTTGAAGTGTTTTTTTGAAGTCTAATTCTAAACGTTAGTGGATTGTTGGCAGAGCATTGGAGCCGATATTCAAGAATTTAGGTCAAAGTATTTAAGATATAAAAGGTGACTAAAGACAATTAAAACTAAATTTTAACAACGAAAGTAAAGTAAGCAGCTAAGAGGCATTCAGAAGCACAACCATCGTGAAGAGAGACATATTAAGAGAAAGATCAAGAGAAAAGAAGAATTTATAAAAACTTTTTTGACTCCTGAACCATTGCAGCAATGTACGAAGTAGACGAAGAAACAAGCTACAAGAGTAATTTATAAATAGCATAGAAACATATTAGATAAAAAACAAAAATCCAATCCAACATAATAACCAATTAAGCAAATTTTATTAAGTTACTTTATCTTGACATATCCTAAGAGTAGAGTAATCCAGTAGCGAGAAATTTTAACCATAATATTTAGTTAAATGTAAGTTTGTGCATATATATTAGATTTGTGTTTTATCCAATATTATGCATTTTTTTTTTTACACACGCACACACACCCCACACACTCACGCTAGTGGAATTTCACCACCTATGGGTACTCGAACCCTTGACCGGGAGTTAAAACTCCTAGAGTCTACCACCCAAGCAAGAGTAAGGACCCCCAATATTATGCAGTTCTTTCAAGAGGTACATTCTTGAAATTGCTCTTAGTGATTGATTATGAGTTTTTCTTTTTGTATTTTTTGTCATGGTGGGACTACAAATTACTTGTCAGTCTATTGGTGTGACTTGATTTAAATTTCAAAAATCAATGCATATTATGAACTTACCATTCTTCTTGATAATTGACATTATGTTTGAAATCCATTCGGCAAATTTAATGGGTTTAATAAAATTTTCTTTTAAAAGCCGCTCGATTTCCATCTTGATCTTTTATGTTGCTTCAACCGCCAGTCACCTAGGTGGCTGCTTACGTGGCCAATATCCCTACTTTATGAGTAACATATGTTCAACCAGATGTCTATCTAATCAAGGCAACTCACAATAATCACAAACCAAGTAATCGACAAACTTTTTAAGTAAATTAAGGAGTTCGACCTGTATTTGAGAATATATCAATCCACTAATAAAAATAGATTCGGGATATTATTTTGTCCTCAAATTTATTTATATTAGAGGATCTTAAACCTGAATATGAGAATCCTGCAATTTCTCTGGAGCTGGTTTTAAATTATTCATTTCAATAGCATCTTCAGTTTCCTAGTCGACCGGTACAACTACGTCCGCAATATTAACAAAACACTCGTTGTCATGATTTCGCAAACTCTTCTCGAGCTTTATACTTTGACCGTGAACTTGGCTTTGACCGATAATTATTTTATCATGGAATTTCTTCCATAATCTATCGAATCACTCAGCCTAGCCATGGAATTCATTCCAAGTGAACGAAGATATATAACGTCTCAAAATGTTGGGTCATTGTAAGAGTCAACTTTCAATAATGAATTTTTCAAAAGAGGACCATAGTTCGAACATTATGAGAAAGATCATCTTTCATTTTCACACTGGCATTTATTAAATGTCTCATTAAAATGAGCATTTTTATATTTCTTATACGCCTCTTCTATCTCCCAATAGTATTTATCAATAGAGATACCTCATTAGAATTTAGTTTTGTAATACTTCTCAAAGTCCACAATTATAACGCCCCGTGTTTTCAGGAGCTAAGTATATGACTATTTCCCAAAAACCTGAGTGTTAACCTCGAAAGTTCAGTGTAAATTTAAACCATTTAACATTAATCAGAGTTAACAGCAATGAAGCTAAAGTAAACCATGTATTGTAATAAAACATTCCAACCATAATGAAAATCCAAATATAGCGCCCATACAAGACTTATACAATCTCAAATAGCAAAGTTCATGTAAGCAAAAACAAGAGTCTATCAACTAGTGGTGGAGCTCAATATGGGCCACATGGACCCCGTCTAGCTCCTCAACTACCCGATCTTTTATAGCAATCCAATGAACAACATCAGCTCGCTCTACACCTACATCAACTGTTACAGTTTAATAGCGGTAATGGCTATCGCAGTGAGGAGCACCCTCTAAGATTGCACACTCATCATTCATAATCTAGTATAAATTATAAGTCATGAGGATAGATATATTAAACAGGGCAATTCGTGAGCATACATTTAAAAATTATGTCGATCAACATAGTCTCATAATAAGTAAAGTATAAAAGCAATCGCAATGCAAGGAAATATGTCCAGATAATCAAATAATCAACCATTCGACTTTCTATTACACCTGAAAATCACATTGTACGTGAACTCCGAAAGATGGCTAGAAAATCGATAAGCGAACTTCAGCTCCACCCAAAAATCATGGTACAAGTGAAATCCATAAGGTGAATAAAAAGTCAGCCTTTAAACCTCTACTTCACCCGGGAATCATATCGTACGTGAACTCCGCAAGATGGCTAGAAAATCGATAAGCGAACTTCAACTCCACCCGAAAATCATGGTATGACTGACATCGCAAGATGAAGAGACAAATAACATACAAACCCTAGACCACCTGAAAATCATGTCGTACGTGAACACCGCAAGATGGCTAGAAAATCGATAAACGAACTTCAGCTCCACCCGGAAATCATGATACAACTGAACACCGTAAGATGGATAGAAAGCAACGAGATATATGAATGTAACCATCTAGCCACAAGAGGGCATCAATAATCCATCAATGCCACGAAGGCAACTAAACGATCCAAGCCATGTAGGCAATATACGATCCAAGCCAAGTAAGGCAACCATAGACTGCAAGATGGTAAGACCCTAACATGTTCCATTCAGTCCATAAGATAATCACAAATGACCTCATTTAATTAATTAACAAACCCTACAACTTGAGATAACATGTGGCAACCAGTTCATTCATGTTTGCTAACATTAAAGAGACATAACGGTTGTTCATTTCATGGTTTAGTCACATAACATATTGGCAAAATTATATAATAGACAAGTAAACTATGAGAGAATTTAGAGGTACTAAATTCATGGAATTAAAGTATCATTTGTGCCCAGATTGGTGAATTAAAGTGGGAAGCTTAAAGGGTGAGTCCTCACCTTAGAGCGTAGATTTATTCCTTGCTTAGTTGGAAATCAGCAAAGGACCCACGACACTCGATTAACCTAAAATGTCACATGTCAATGGTTATGATAGAGCAGGTCTAAATGCACCCAAATGATTAAGGTTCCTAATGCGTACCTAGGTTATATTCAAATTGGCGTAACTAGGTAAACTAAAGCGTAATTTAAATACGAGAATATGAAATCTCAAATTCTAAGACGATTTAGCTATAATGAGCATTCTAGATAAAGTGGTGCTCGCTTACCAAAATCCAAGTAAACCTAGATCTAGCTTGGCTCAAAATGATCTATCCTTCTCCACGAAATTGATCTGTACCAACATTATTCACATACTTACAACTAAGAAACTAATTAAATATTTAATTACATTAAACCAAGATTAATCATTATAAGAAGAGTTGACTCATGTAACGTCTCGAAAAAATCTATACAAAGACCTGAGTACCACCTTAGGCAGAAATCTCTAAGGATCCAATTCTATAGAAATTAAACGAAAATTAATCAAGTACTAAACTAAATTAATTGGCGAATTAGCTCGAACCACTTTCTATACGAACTACAAGACCCAAAACTATTAGAATTACTAACTTAACATTTCCTAAAAACCTAAGATCAGTCTCAAAACCCAGTTGTTCCTGGGAATATATTGAAACTTCATATCAGATCTGGACTGCGCGTCGAAAGTCCGATGACTGCGAAACTATAAGGTTATGACCGCCTTATTGGGCTTAACAAACATCATAAGAATCGAACCCAAATAGTATCCAGAAATGCACAACTTGAGCCCTGAGCAAAGTGTGTGAGAAATGCGAATATCCTTAGAAAATGAACTTAAACTTAAGTGAATTGGACTGTTCACTTACGGGCGAAATTGAAGACTTTAGACCGTCAGATTCTTACCAAATTATACCCTTGGATCAGAAAAATTTTCCTGCATAAGTCAGTATACTTGTGGCCCTGATCAAGGAACGACCGTTGATCTGATTAAGGTCCTTCACGATCAATCTGTTTGTTAGATCACACCATAATCACAGTCCTGTCATACATCCGTTGTCAGGGAATTTACTCCATGACTTAGGTGAGAAACGGGTCTCCAAATGAGTCTTGTTTGCCTTAAACAGACACTCTTTGGCTATAACCTAAGTATACCATGGCCCTAGGGCCATTGACATCAATTCTGGGCCTATATAAAGACCTTAAACCACCCTATTCCTACCCCATACGAATTTTCTCTAACCCTAGGAGAGAGAAGATAGAAATGGAGAGAAAAGAATAGAGATCGAAGGGAGATCCTTGGAGTTTGCTGCAATACTTCTATTCTGCTACTCCACGCATCGAATCGTCTTTACGTCTAACTACTCAACTCGTTTCAACTTCGTTTTAAGTAAGAAATCCTAACCCCTAATCTTGTTTTAAGATTAAAATAGTAGAATCGACGAAATAGCTAACCTATTTCGTTATTTAGGTAGCCGTTGTGCTGTAAACAGAAGCATAGTATACGAACTAAGTTCGTAACGAGCAAACTGACGAAAGGTGCAGACTATAAATGTTTAGGTTATGGTTTTCAAAACTTTCAATGTCAGTTAATGATTTATGATTGACTTGATTGCTACCACATGTACTTAGATACGATGTTTTCTATGTATTACATATATATGAACTATGTTGAAATATAATGCATTCCACGTGTTTGTTGAAATGTTTGAATGAAAGTAAAATCATGACTTGTGTTTACCATGACTATTAATCTAAAATACGTGATTGTTATATGTATGACAACTTCTTGGTGAAAGGATTTGCCTTAATATATGTTATAACTAATTTATTTCATGTATGTTGAAACGTGTAGTCTAAGTGTTTGATAAAATGTCTGAATGAGTAATTGTTAATGAAATACATTTGTTAAGAGTGTTGAGATGAGATTTTCAACTACCTTAGCTGTATGAATGGATTTCTTCATGTAATTTAAATTCAATTACGTGATTTATGTACGAAATACATATGTATGATAATATGTTCATTATGTGTTTGCTAAAATATTCAAATGAGATTTATATTTGAATTAGTTATTAAATGTTATTTTGGCTATTATATATGAATGCCTATTATATTTGAGTATGATTGGGACTAATACGTAGTTCAGGCAATCGGTAACAGTTTCCGATCATGTGGCCAAACTAGTCTTGCCACAATGGATACATTCGATGAATCCGAGTCGTATGGTGATTATCGACAGTGGTTAGGCCACGAGGAGTGCGTATGCGCTCCATGTCAATTAATTTAGCGTGCGCTTGTACTAATCGAACTTGTCAAGTAACCCAATTGGCCTAATGTGTGTTTATTATGTATGGACACTACTGCTTGAATATAAGGTACCACTTACCAATGTAAAGCCCGTTTAACCTTGGTACCACGATCCGCTAAGACTCATGAGCCGAGTATGGTGGTATGAGACACCGTGGTCGAGCTGTCAGCCTACGCTGGGGTGACGAGCCTCCCCGTAGTGACCAGTGAGCAACCCAAACTCGTGAGTCGAATACGGTGGTATGGGACACTGTATTCGAGCTGTCGGCATACGATTAGGTGACGAGCTTCTCGTAGTGACCTCGAGTATAAAATAGGTCTACACGGATGGTGACAAGCCTCCCGTAGTGACCTCGAGTGTAAACTCGTGAACTTGCCTATCCACTGCTTTTAAATTAGGGGTGATGTTGCCCTATAACTGTCTATCGTATGTGATTAACTAGGATTGACGACCCTAGATGCATTATCGTTTGGGTAAATGATATAAAGGGAGGTACCTTAGCTTCCCGAATCTACTTATGAATAGGGCTAATCAAGTACTCGGCTAACACGATCATGCATCGCACTGCATGTGCTTAGGCGATGAGGACACGTAAGAGTAGCATGTGCGACTGTGAGATGGTGTCGCTGAGGAAGTGCAGGCGAGGGCATGCATCATTACCACATATCATCCTTGCATTAACTAGAGTAGTTAGGAAATGTTTGTTGTATTGCTTTATCATTACTGCTTGACTGAATTAATAACATGTTAACCTTTACCTTATAATACCACTGAGTTGATCACTCACTCCCACTCTGGGACGGTGTTTTAAAACACCAACTAGACTCTATTTTAGCTGCAGATGATGATATGGCTTACGAGGCGGAGCCAGACTTTTATGATGATGAGGAGGAGATCTCCTATGCGCAACTATCAGGCGGGTTTATGTAGACCATGTATTGATCGACGGGATTACAGAGACTATATAATCTAGTCGGACATTCACATTTTGTCACTTTATATATTTTAGAACAAAATATGTATATATTCAACCCAGTAACACACTCATACTCTGGAGGTTGTGAAACACGCATATACCTTATATATCTATCACAGTCTTCCGCTTGCTTAATTTATCTCTCTCTGGAGTATGATATGCTGGTTTAGTGTAATCTCATTCATGTTTAATATACTAATATGGACACTGTTTAATCATCATTATATAGGTTGCATAAGTGATACGATGGATCTCGAGAGTTGAGTCTTTGCTCGACCCTCAAAATTCGGGGCGTTACAACTCACCTCAACCTAGATCAACCCACTTGGGTTGAGCGAGCTTCAATCGGGTAGACTGATTGGCCCACTCACTCTCCTTTCTCCCCTTTTCCCTTTTTCCTTTCTTACTCCCTTCTTTCCTTTGTATGCTGGGATGCCCAGCAAAGGCCTAGACCGGCTCGACCCAGTCGAATTCGGATTCTGTCGAGTTGACTCAGCAGCCACCCAAAACCACTCTCTTTCTCTCTTGTTCCCCTTCCTCTCTCTCTTTCTCTCTCAGCCACTCCCTCTCTTTTCTTCCCCTTCTTCTTCTAATCTCCCCCTCTTTTATATATATATATATATATATGCGCTCGACCTCACGAGTCCGTCCCATGAGGTCGAGCTGTGTGGGCCCCACCGTGATGCGTTTCAAACATCTAACCCATCAGTCAGATGCACCATTCCATCATGGGCCTAGGTCTCAAAAATCAAGTCAATCTATGACTTTTGTGGGCCACACCACATACAGAAGTGGAGAGGGGCCGTGTACCATTAAAACATTCATAATCAGTTTTTTGGGCCCACAGAGATGTGGTTTGCAAATCCAGCTCATCCATTATGTGTGTCCCACTTGCATGAGGGTTCAAACCAAGTTTCAGCAACATTCAAAACTCAGGTGGACCCCACCAGTGCTTTTATATGTTTTAACGGTGTTTCACATGATTTTAGATGGTATGGCTCACCTGAGTTCCGTATATGACTGATTTTGGGGATATCCCATAATTTAGAGGGTACCCATCAAATGCACGGTGTTGATGGTCGACACGCATCACGGTGGGGCCCACACAACTCGACCTCACGGGAGCTAAAAGTGAGGTCGAGCGCATAGTACCTTTTCCCTATATATATATATATATATATATATATGATGGAATGTCCAGCAGCGTCTGGACCAGGGCCTAGACCCAACTCGGACCCAGACTCGGCTCGAACTCGGCAGCGAGTCAGGGTGCTACTGGCACCCTCTCTCTCTCTCTCTCTCTCTCTCTCTCTCTCTGCCCTTTCTTCCCCTGCTTCTTTCTCTGCTTCCCTTTTTCTCTTTTTTTTTTTTTTTTTTTCCCTTCTGGATGTGATCACCAGGACCTGGACGAGGCTAGGCAGGGACTGGAACTACCAGCACTAGAACTGGCTCGGCCGAGTCAGCTAGTGCGGCAGCACGTCTCGAACAAGCTCTCCCTTTTCTTCCTTCTTTCTTTCCTGCTGCCTCTTTCTCTCCACTTTCTTTTTCTTTTCTTCTCCGATCTGCATAGAATACTGCAGGGATGGCCCACCTATCAACTGATCTGAGATTTGGGGCTGCGACAGGAACTAATGGCTGAGTTTCCAGCACGGAAGACGACCCGCCATTAATGGTGGATCATGATCGTCCGCACCTTTCTTCAAAATGATGCCTAAGGACGGTGCAAACAGGCCTATGGGAGCTTGGAATATGATTAAAACGAAGCTCGGTGGAGGTTTTCCTGGTGGTTTGAGCTCAGAAGGAAACGGCGAGTTTCTTTGGAGGTGCGGCTGCAATAACCAAAGAAGGAGGCCCTAATCCGCTTGAAATGCATCGGATGCCTAAGATAACGCCGCGTGGATGACCGAGATTGGAGGAGAATGGACTCACGCGGATTGTCAGCGTAGAGCTTTCCGTTTTTGGAAAGAGAAGAAATACAAATAGCTCATTTTCACCGGCATTTGTGCTCGCACGCATGCGAGGAATCACATGAAATTAGACAAGGTTTGTACGGGTTTGGGTCCTCTACAACATGGACAGTTTGGATCATTCGTTGGGGCCATGATTCACGAAAATGGACTCTGTCCGTCCGTCTATCCTTGGCAGACGAAATTTCAAAAAAGGATGGAAGAGGGAAATCCTTTCGCCTTTCGAGCGGGCACGGGTCAGCGCTCGTCTGACCGTGCCAGTGGCCTGGTGCTCCACGGGTACACACATGGTGTACACACTCCACACAAAAGTAGGGTCCACACATTTTTTGATTCAATCCGCCCCGTTCATCTGTTTTGTCAGCTTAAAATAGGGCCCAATACGAAGAATAAAGCAGATCCATGACCTAGGTGGGCCATACTTCATCAATTCGAGCTACCCAATCGATTCCAGTCAATCCGACGGTCTGACTATTCCAAATTTGAACAACATTGGTAGAAAGTGTCTTAGGGACTGATAATTAATCCAGTAACCCGATGTTCATGATCTAACATTCTATGGGTCCCAAAACATGGGCTTTTGTGTTTAGTCGACGTCCACGATCAATCAAATATTTGATATTATAATCCGATGGTTAGATTCTCACAGAATTACTCCTCTACGGCCCTACGTATTGTATTGTTTATCTAAAGTAGATATATTGTATAAATCCCCATTTAATAGTTGAATTGTGTAAATGGATTATCGTGTGGGCCACAATTCTTGATTAGTATATTTAAGTGACGATCTGATCAATTCCAAACCTGAACATTAGTGATCCTTGGAGTTTGATATTGTCAGTGGACGGTCTAATCTGTCTATTGAAGTGATTTATAAGGATGGATCGTCCAAATACTGATTAGAAGCCTAACGAATGATGAATCTTGTTACTTAAGTCTTGAAATTGATTCTTTCACAGCTCAATCACCCCAACAGGATATTGTCTGGCGTTTTATTCCAATTAGGTTCCTAGAATTAAGCCTCATGAGATTTGATGCGGTTCTCTAAGTGGTGTAATTCTCTAAGTGGTGTAATGGTCCATCGTAAAAATAAATAGTTGGATGGCTTGATCTTTGCCCCTAACTACCAACTCAAGTTAGAACGACGGCGAGCGTTCAAACGAATTGAGTTTTCGTTTACTCTAACCTATGTCCTTATGGTAACACCCGAGTACTGAAAAGTACGGGGTGTTACAAGAATAGCTTTGGTTGAAGAAGAAATACCTGAAGCAGTTTGACCAAATGTTGCAGGTAGAGCAATGTAAGGAGTTACAAGATGTCCAAGCTCCTAGATCTTTAAAATGGTCAAAAGAATTGTGAGCTTTGGGATCGAAGCTGTTTAAGATATAAAATATGATCAGGAGCAACCAAAACAAAACCTTGATTGACAAAAGTAAAGCACGCAATTAAGAGGCATTCAAAAGTACAACTAATGTGAGGAGAAACATACTAAAAGAAAGATCTAAAGAATTAAAAAAATCTAAAAAGGCATTTGAACTCTTATAATTGTTGTAGTTATGGAAGAAGGATATGAAGAAACAAGCTACATCAGGAATCTATAAATAATAGAGGAACGTAATATGAATAAAAAAATCTATCCAACACAATAACTAATCAAATTAAATCTATTAATTTATTTTATCTTAGTTTATCCTAAAAGTAATCATAATCAAATTGTGGTAATTCTTAACCATAATCTTTAGTTATAATCCAAATCTATGCTCATAAACTTGATTAATGTTTTATCTAATATCAAGCCTAGAGACTTTTTTTCCTCTTGTTTGATCTACATGAGTTAAAGTAGATCAATTTCAATCGAGTTGTTATATCCATTCCGGCACATCTGAACAATTGAAAACAAACCTAGCAACGGCCCCAAAATTAGATTGATTGAACTGTCGTAGACCTCTTATTCGTGGAAACTTGTTTGTAGGAATAAGACAATTGGATACTTTTCATTCTTAACCGTCCAGTAAATGTCTACGGATCCCATTGTCAAAAAAATCACCTAACTGTAACTTTTTGTGTTCATGATACATCTAAATAGGGAACCATGATTTGGACAGTTTAATTTGACTTACTACTATGACACGTGTGCAATTTCTAAGTGCGTGTGTGTCGTCCATCATACTCCCCGGGAGTATCTAGAATTTTCTTATTATTTTCTAACCGTGTGTTTGATGAGCGCCGTATGATAATGGTACTCCTCCAGGTACTAATTCAATTACGCTGCTGCCCAGTATTGGTTGGTTGATGATGAAATCTACAAGTGGGCCATGTTCTGGTAGTCGAGATCATCATCCTCATGCTTCCCATTGTGGATGGGCCATGCCCGAAATCCTAGCCTTTCGATTTGTGGCCTACAATAGAATGTCAATAGCAATACATCAACGGTCCAAAGTCAACCGACAAAGGTCCAAATAATCATTGGTCAAATCTTTCAATTTAGGTCATTTTTGGAACATAGTCTACTCAGGGAGAGCTAAAACAGATCAATGGTTTGGATTAGTGAACCGTTGGCCCCACTTGTTTGAAACAGAAATCAGAAACCAGAGCCTACTAAGCACAGACCACCTTCAATCAACGGCGGTCGACATAACTAACGTGAACCTCGTGTGGATTAGACAAATGAATATGGTCGTCTAGCTCCACTCGATATCTCACACGTGTAATTTTTACATAACAAGCGAAAGAATGCACCGTTGCAAAAATCGCATCGATTTGTGATAATAAAGACTCGAATCATTATAAACTAATAGACTATTTAAAAACTAAAAACAAAAAGACCATTTGATTATAAGTTAAAAGACCCATTAATCTAACGGCTAGGATCTTCGAATAATTTCAATTATTGGGCACGAGAAACGGTCTAGTCAATTGTGACGGTCCATAAAAGCCTCAAACTCCCTGATTTGAATCGTCACATATACGACGGGCAACATGTGTAGAAGAATTTTATAATCCTCTACCCGAGGCTACGCAAGGTGTACTCGGGTTTTCGAGCGCAGCTTGGGTGGGATCCTTGACCGTGAGGCCCACCTTGACATGAGTGCTTATATCCACGCCGTCCATCCGTTCTGAAAACTCATTTTAATTTACAATCCAAAAAATGAAACAAATCCGTATCTCAGGTGGACCATAATATTTGTGAAAAACTTACCATTAGCTACAAAAGTTTTGAATCAAGTTGATATTTGTGCAGTCTCTTCGTCCAGGTCTCGACCTTGTACAAGGTGGATGGCAAATAAACATTACCAATGACCCATAGAGTTTTTAATGGTGGGGATTCAATCGTGACATTTTCCTATGGCATGGTCCACCTAAGATCTTGATCTGCTTCACTTTTTGGGACCATGTCCTAATATGGGCTGTCAAAAATGGTTCACCTAAGATTTGGATTTGCTTCATTCTCCTGGGGGCATGCCCTATTATGAGCGGTTAAAATGGATGGACTGTGTGGATATAAGGCACATGCGTCAAAGTGGGCCTTAAGAGCCTTTTTCAGTTTAATGTGGACCTTTTTTGTATTTATACCACTAACCATTTATTTATAGGCCATAAATCAACTGTTCAGGATTGTTTCCATCAAGTAGATTATCAGGGAATAGTCCATCCAGGTTCGTAGACGACAGACCAATGATATAGGTTACTGAACGTGGGGTCCACTGGTGAGAACTGAAAAACTGAGTATATGAAGAGGATCCTGTAAATCCTTTCTCATGTCCAATGGATCATGACACGTCCTATGTAATCGCTGCTTTCCTGGAAGCCATCGGTTAGCAAGTCACTGTCATCCAGGGACGCAATTAATATAAACAGTTCCGATAATCGCGATGGGGTCTATGTAGGGTGTAGATGGCTAGGCTTGAAGCGGATTGCGTGGTGTGCTGCACACCACTGACCTCAGTGGTGTGTGCACCTGATGTGGTGTCAGACAGTCGGTTACTCGAGCACTGGAAAGTAGTAACCATTGAAGAGGATCAAAGTTCTTTGACCTCCACCATGATGTATTTATTATATCCAAACCTTCCATTCACTTGGCGGGATTATTTTAGTCCATAAGCTTAAAAATGAGTCATATCCAAAGTTCAAGTGAACCATACCACGACAAGCAGTGGGGATAGATTCTCACGGTTAAAATATTTCTATGGCACAACATGATGTTTCTCTGCCATCTAATCTATTCATAAGGTCGCAAAGACCTGTACGAACGGAAAAAATCAAATATTAGATTGATCCAAAGCTTCTATAACTCCTGAAAGCTTTCAATGATAGACATTTAATCCCAGTGCTTTCTGCATTGTGGTCCACTGGAGCCTTAGATCTGCTCAATTTTTGGGTTCAAGTCTTATAACAATCTCCCCAAATGAACGGACTGTTTGGATACAATACATACCTCGTGGTGGGCCCACAAAACTTGATAACGTCAACACACCACCTAGGTCGGTGGTGTATGGCACGCCACACAATTCGTTTCCGCTCGGTTTCGACCTCTGTCGGTGTACACCATGGTCAGAGGTCGCCTGCAAGTCAAAAATGATAGTTTATCACTTTTTTAAGTCACGGGGTCTCATCCAACGTAATCCAAACCATCCAAACGCCGGCCGTCAAGATCCCACTGATTATATGATCCTCACCATCCAAACTTTAATTTTCGCATGGGGCAGATAAATTACAATGGCAAGAGGTCGAAATCATTGTTTAGGACCTGTCCATCGTTTCAAATTTTGGGATAGATTCCATGTCTGGTAGGCCAAGATTTCAGAGCACGTGCACCACATGTGCGGAGGATTAGACACCACTACTTAAACAATAGGTCCGAAACACTTAAACCATTATCTGGAGACTTATCCAAAGTCAATATCTGCGGTTGAGGAGAAAAAACTTCGATACTCGGGCACAGTGTGATTGATGATACGCACGCACTTAGAAATTGTCTTCTTGGCATATAAGTAAAATAAAACTTTCCAAATCATGGATCAAAGTTTTTTCCTTTCATGAATAGAAAATAAATCTTATATGATGATCTGACCATCAGATTGGTGGACTTTATTGGACGGTTAAACTGAGAAGTTTCCATGGTCCTATTTCAACAAACTAGTGTCCATGGATCAAGGGTTAGTATTTTTTTACAAATATGATTTATTTTCTACAACTTGGAAGAAGTGATCTCCACAATTTAGTTGGTTTAATTTGAATTATTACAGTTTTATGTATACAATTTCTAAGTGACTGTGTATCAAGTGTCATGCTCAGCCAGATTATCAAATAACTCGGTCCTTCGCTGCCCTTTATTCCATAATCAATACTCCGTACCCATAAGATTCCCGCAAGCTCCGAAAAGACAAAAATATCCCTCCTTTGCGAGGGATGAACATGATATCAAAAGGGTACTGTCAGTCTTTTTTCCCGCAGACGCAGAGCATGAGACCTTCCTCTTTTCGTTTGATTTGGACTAGTTGTTTTAGACGATTTGAAGTCCGCATGGGCAGACGCTTGCCGTAAGCTGGCTTGAGTGATATGCCTCACACGTGGCAACGATGCGCACGCGTGTGAGAGATAAGATACATACATCATGTTGGGTCCCACATAGTTTAGAGTACTGAGTTACTTGGTGCGCAATCCGCTTCCAGGTCACAAAGGAATTTGCGTCCGTTTTCCTCGTGCTGCATAGGCGTGTGTTGGTTAGCTGTACAGTCAACTGCGTCGCCTATCCGGCTGCAGCACGTGGACACCCCGCCTGTCCCGAACTCGCATGGGCTGGGGCTTTGAGGAGCCACCGTGTGATTTATGAGTTTCATCCACACTGTACATCAATTTTTCTATATCATTTTAGGCTATAATCCAAAAAATGAGACAGATCAATGGTTCAGGTGAACCACACTATAGAAGCAGAAGTGATAATGTTGGCCACCGTTGAAACCTTCCAAGGGCCATTCAACCTGTTCATAAGGTCCCATGGACATGGACGAAGGACACAAAAAATATCAGCTTGATCCTAAGCTGCTGTGGCTCCCAAGAAATTTTCAACATTAGATATTCAATACCCACGGTGTGGTCCACTTGAGCCTTGGATCTATCTCATTTTGGGCTCATGAACTAAATTGATATGAAAAAAACAAAAATGGATGAATGGTGTGATAAACCTCACACATCACGGTGGCCCTCAGAGCCACAACCTTGGGGACAGGAGGGGTAGTACCCAATCCGCGTCGGGGGCTGCAACTTGGCTGCACGGACGGATGATCCGAGCCATCCATCTGGATTGCAGCCGTAAAATGTCACATTGATGGAAGAATCAATTCCATGTAATTATCAGCCTTCGGAGGGAGGCTTATATACGGCAGTAATTATAGGGTCTTGATGCATCAGGACATGAATAGTGTCCCTGGTGCACCAGTTCATCCAGGTAGGGATCATTATTCATTGATCCAGACCCTTAATCTTAAGGACCCTACGTGGATGGGGAACGTTAAATGCCAATGGTAAGGATCTTACCATCTGGATGATTGTTGAGGGCATTCCCGTCTTATCTGAGGCTAAACAAATCATTAGGCCCGGCTAAGATGTTCAGACCTGTTGGAGTGCACCAAACAACTCTCAAAGAAATCCGATCCTCTGTTTGTAATAAATAAGGATTTTATGTTTACTGCTGTTGCGTAAAAATGGACTGAACTAACGTGACTAGCATAACAGAACAGTATTCCCGGGCTGACATCTAGGTTCGGATGATCAAGCAGGACCTACGCAGCAGCTCGGCAACTTGGAAACAACCTGAAGCACAATTGCTGCCGAAGTCTCGTTTCTATAACCAGCATGGTATTATATAGATTAGTTCAACCTATGCATTGAAAGCAGACCCAACTCACCCAAACACACAATTTCGAAAGGTCTACCGCAAAATGTCATTAAACTATAGACCCAAAGCTCAGCCTTGTCTGACAAGCTCTGCCGACGATCTCAGAAGGCGCTACAACTAACACTTGCAAAGTAGGGAAATTTTCCATACAAGGAGCATAAGGTCCTAATTTATAGAAAAATGTATGCATTAAAACACTAATACACTTAGATCCAATGCCTGCTAACAGTTTTGATTGGATTTCCACCATTCAATGCCTGCTAACACCTATTGAATAATTAGTTGCCATTAAAATATTAACTTAATACAAAACTAATGTGGCACCCAAAAAGTTTTATGAGTAGGTGATCATACCTCATTAATTTCCTAGTGTGGTTCGCCTGAAAAATTGGACCTACGTCATTTTTTGTGCCTTGTCTTAAAACAAGCTGGCAAAATGAATACACGACATGGGTACAATACATACAACAGGGGGGCTTATATAGCTTTCACTGTTTCACACCAGCTAGCTGGCTAGTTATGTGGTCACTAGGCAAACCGGGTCCCTCACATCGGCTGGACCTAGAGCGATGTGGGTCCACATCATGGATGCGACTAAGGGCGTGGAACGATCAAGCACGAGAAAGGGTAGGGTACCAGAATAGCTGATTGAACGCCCGTGATCTCCGATCGGCGAGATACTTCTGACAATGACCATCTACTACCAGAAATTCTAGATGAACGGCCTCGATCACCGTTTTGTGGGGCAAAAGGGGCGAGCAGATTGAGCGAGATTGCCGTCGGTAGACCTCATTTATTTAGTACTGAGAAGACTTTTTTATTTTATTTTTTTTATTTTCTACTGCGAGAAATCTCATGACCGTATTTTTGTTCGTATGCTGTTGTCTGCAGCATCCATTTGAATGCGCTCTCCCTCCTTCCACACCTCTCCCCTCTTCAACCCCCAACAACCCTATATATACCATTCCACTCCTCTCTCTCTCTCTCTCTCTCTCTCTCTCTCAGAGATCTTGGAATCTTCCTCTCATTGCAATCCTCAAACCAGGTACCTATTTACAATCCCAGCCATTTGCTTTTACCAAAAACTCCCCTCCGATTTTCCTCTCTTGCAACTATCACCATCTCTTTCTGAGATTTTCTTTTCAAATCCTTTCGGCAGAGAAATGGCGGTTTCTTCCAAAGGAAGAACAGAGCTTCCATTTACGAAGAAATGGAAAGAAAGGGAAGAGACGAGTCCTGAAAGGACGAAGGTGTGGACGGAGCCAAAGCCGAAGAAGATCGAAAGGAAAGTCGCAGTCGTTTACTATCTCTGCAGGAACGGCCATCTTGAACATCCTCATTTCATGGAGGTTCCTCTCTCTTCTACCGACGGTCTCTACCTCAGAGGTAAAAACCAAAGAAATTACCAAAACACCCGTGTTTTCAGTATCAGGACCATGAACTACCTCCCTGCTCTGTTAATTCATTCCGATAACTCCCTAATTACAAAAGCCCTGTCTTTTGGAGTTAGGTCAGTACTGAACATGGTTATGTGGAGAGTTCATCAGTTCAGCATCATTGTAGATGGGTTTTGGTCTAGAACTTAAAAATCAGGGGATTTTGGGTAGAAAAATACATATGGTTTTGCTCATTTTTCAGGAAAAAAAAAAAAAAAATTAAAATCCATCTCTAATTCTTCTAAATTGATTTCTCAGATGTTCTCAATCGCCTCAATTTTCTGCGAGGGAAAGGCTTGGCCAGCATGTATTCGTGGTCATCGAAGCGGTAAATTTCTATCTGTCAATCTCGATCTCCATTGATTCGTTAAATTCAGATCTTAATCTCTGATGACCTTCACAGGAGCTACAAGAACGGATTCGTATGGCACGATCTCTCTGAAAACGATTTCATCTATCCAGCCCACGGCCAGGAATATGTCCTCAAAGGATCTGAGCTTCTGGAAGCTTCTCGGAGCTCCGGATCTCAAGATACTGTTTCCTCGTCCAGCAATTCCGATAAGCCTCTGGAATTGCCGAAATCCGATGATTCGGATTTCCCGATCATTCGGAGGAGGAACCAGTCGTGGAGCTCACTTGATCTCAATGAATATAAAGTCTACAAGGCTGAATCGACGGCTGAGATTGCCGGAAAGGCCGCTGATGCATCGACGCAGACGGACGATAAGCGGAGGCGAAGAAGAGCTATCAGAGAAGAACAAGAGCAAGAGGAAGAAGAACAGATCCCTGCCGTCGAAGAAAATCCGACTACGGAGCTAAGCAGAGAAGAGATCTCACCTCCGCAATCATCCCCCAGTCCAGAAACGCTGGAGTCGCTTATCAAAGCAGATCGCCGCGCGCTCAACGCCCCGATCAGCATCGAGGAAGCAGAGGTAGATCGCGATCGGACGCTTAATAGTAATCAAGGAGGGAAGGTCAAGGCTTCTGCGGTTCTGATGCAGTTGATCTCGTGCGGTTCGATCTCGGTGAAGGATCACGGATTCTCGTTGATCTCGCATTATAGAGGGAGGCTGCCGCGCGGAGCACCGAATCGGGTGGTTTCGAAGGAGATGGACGGGCTAATGGAGAACCCCGGATTTGGAGGGTTGAGATTAGAAGATAAGGAGTACTTTAGTGGAAGCTTGATCGAGACGAAGAAAGGGCGTGAGGACGGTGTCGCGGAATTTTCGGGTTTGAAGCGTTCGTCGTCTTACAATGCGGACAGGTACTGATCTTCTGCTTTCAGCTTTTTCTTCTCCGTACGCGGGCCCACACTTCATTGCGGCAAAATCAGGAACGTTCATCATGATGGCCCGTCAGTGATTGCTTGCTAGCATAAAAATGGGACGTTCATCAAAACTTTCTGATCGTGTATTTTTCGTACACATGTGGCCCATTTGATGATTTGACTTTGCTCCGTTTTTGGGCTAAAACAGTTACAGTGGGCCCGTATGATGAACAGCCTTGATCTTGCTGGCGCGTGAAATGCTCGGCAGCAAATAGCTTTGCCCTTTTTGAAATTGAAGTGGTGGAAGTCCACTTTTAACTGTTGCCATCTGGACCTTCAATGGTGGGCCTATCATCAGTGAGGGAACTATACAACCCCGGCCTGCATCTCAGCACAACATGCATTTTTATTTTTTTAATTCTCGCAGGTGGGGTCCATCGTTTGTTAGTCCAGATGATTGACCTGTTTATGCCCATAGTCGATGGACCATGGTTTAAAAATCTTGTTATTAGGAAAATCATAACCGTTCAATTTGTGGGATCATAACAACCTTCCCATTCAAATCAAGAAGTTGCTGATACTGGTCTCTGCGAAATTTTTTGGGCTTTGTCAATCCGAACGGTGGGACACACCAGACCAATAGTCTGGATTTCCCGACCACGACCCTCACTTCTCGTAGTTGAAAACAATGCCCATACTGTGCGAATATGTAGGCTACGTTAGCTTGTGGACCTTGCTTTTCTGTAGTCAATCTCGTCAAACTCATTGCATTGTGGAAGGTGCGTGGTGAGCTGGAAGTCACACTGATAGGACAGTCTGAGCATCCACTTTCCTCCGTTGACTCTGGAATACTGCCAATCTCTCTATAACCGTCCATTTGAGATTACTAGTTGGGCGGTTCGGATTGTCCATTCAGTCTTATTTTCTAGCATGCTTTACAATGTTGCTCATATTTTAGATTGAAATGCAATCCGTACCATGTGGTGAGTTGCATATCAGTGGAGCATAAGATCCACCCCTTCATCGTTACGACCAATCAAGTCCAGTAATGCGGGATTTGAGGAAGCTGATACTTTTCAGCAAAGTTCAAGAAATCTGATTTCAATTGTTTAACTTTCTATTATTATTATTGTTATTTTTTGAAAGAAAGAAAGTGGAAAGGTGCTTTCTGGACAGTGAAATGGCTCCATCCAGTCCAAAAGGAGCATCCCATCACAATGAGCATGCTACACAATCATCAGGCCGATCTAATCAGGTGGGCCACACATGATTTTGGAGGTCTTTGAATGATATATATATAAAGCCCACCCAAAGGTTGTTTCGGCCTGGTTTTTGGTTCATATGATCAGCATGGTGGGCTGGACCTGTTGGACAGGTTGGATGACATAGACGCACCACGAGGGCCCCGTGATTCATCGACTCTTCCCTTTTTTAAGAAAATGCCACGCAATGGCTTAGCCATTTCCGTCACCAAAAAGGTCCTGGGCTGCGTTGGGGTCAAAATCCTAGTTTTTTTTTTCACTCTCTCACTAGGTCACGTTCTCGCCGAAGTCATGGACATAATGACACTGGCCTTATCTCCACCCCAATCGTGGGATCCATCACTTCAACCTAATTCTCTCTTCTGATTGCAACCATGGGACCCATCCGTTTCTGTTGTGGGCTCCAGCATCTCGAGGGACGGCTCATCAGTTTACGGAGTCTTTCGTAGTGATGCTTCTTCTTGGGGAGCGGATTAGGTGCGGCACTGGCGTCTCCCAATACGGTGCGACCCCCAGAGTGGGGCCACCTTGATGTATATGTAATATATCCACAATGTCTTTCCACTTATTTTAGGGCGTGGCCAAAAATGAAGTTGATACAGATCTCAGGTGGACCGCATTACAAGAAACAGTGGTGATTGAAGTCCATCACTAAAAACTTCCTAGGGCCCACCCAAATGTTTATTTGCCATCCAACCGGTTGATAAGGTCACGTAGACATGGATGAAGGGAAAAAAAATATCACCTTGATCCAATTCTTTTGTGGCCGACAAAAGGCTTTAATGGACAATCATCACATTTTCCTGTAGAATGGTCAACCTGAGATTGGGATCTGCTTCAATTTTTTTGTTTCACAGCTTAAAATTATGTTGAAAAACGAATGTACGGCGCCATATACCAAACATACATCAAGGTGGGCCCATAGTCAGTGCCGCACCTCATCCGCTCCCTTCTTCCGGGTCCGGCTCTTGCTTCAGTGTACTCTCCACCGAAGAATAGCTGTCACCTGTAGGGACCACCAACTGCTTTGACGGAGTTGTTTGTTAGTACGATGATTCATGGGCGTCCGCTCAGACATTTTACACCGATGTATCTAGATCCAAAATCAGATTGATTGGACGACTATGCTAACAGCTGATTGATAAACTAGTTGTCTGTTGAATTCTGATCATATAATATCTTTCCTTCTCGATTGTGCATTAGATGCCGATAATTTAGCTGATTGGGATCATTTCGTTCGCTGTGATGTTTGGGTCGTGGGCCATCTATGGTGGACCCATAAGATAGGCAGTTTAGATTGAGATATATTTATACTCCTGCTGCTCTAGCCGAGTATAACTAATTCATACACGCACAAAACCACTTTATAGATGGTTACATGTTTCTCACTTCATCACTTCAAGTTGTGAAAATAGTAGGTCCACCACGATGGTCCAATTGGATTCCATCACATTAGCGGTTGAAAAAAAAAAAGAGCCACGGCTAATTCCCAAATGTCAACTCGCAAATGTTCAAGGTTATGATCATCCAATCAAATTAATTTTCGGGTCATGCCCCATCTACGGTGGGCCCCACGAATTGGAATATTTACATTGGGAGTTTTGATTGCAGGTGCTCAAAGCTGGATTTGATCGAGAAGGAGATCGATGGCGTCCGTGCGAAATGCATACCGAGGAAACCGAAAACGCCCGCGAAGAAAGAAACCGATACCATCTCACGGAGCGTTCCCGGGAGTAAGAGAACAAGCGGAGAACCTGTGAAATAAGAGTCCGTATTTTGGATAGATTACGACCAAAAAATCACGTCTAACCAAGCTAAGAAACAGAAAAGGAGAGAACTTTTCTTCAGGTGTTTTTTCAATGATTAATGTTGAAGCGATTCACTCGAGGAGAGATTGAAGAGGCGATTTATGTCATCAGGTGTGGGGTCCACCGCCTGCATTATCCCGTCGTAGTTAGATGGTCCAATATCAGATGGCATAGAATTGTACCTTCAATCCAAACCCTTGGTCATTTTTTAACTGTTTTTCTCACACTCTATCCTGTAGACGAGAAAATCATGCAACTAGCAGAGTGTGGGGCCCACCATGGTGTGGCATGGCACCCAAACAGTCTCATTAGGGTAATTACACTATGAAATTTCATTAGACGCCTCATAATCAGGCCAATCCAATAGATCAGGTCCGTGAACTTTCAAACTCACATGGGCCCACCAGATTGTTGGGTTGGCCTGATTTTTTTGTTTGACCTATTTTCATGCTGGGCGAACCCTGTTGGACCACACAACACAATGGCTCCATACGCGACTAGTTGCATGCAGACGTTCTTTTTTTTTCTTGCACACACGTGGACCCACTTCATGAGCGTGCCAGTGTTACAGTACCAGTCCTATATTCGTCCCTGGCCTTCTTGATGTGGCGCCCACTGACTGATGAATGTCCTGGATCACATCTTCAATCCCTCCTTGCGCGAATCGTCCAAAAGCGTTTCTCTGTTTTCTATTCGAGGCGCGTAGGAGAAATGCACGGTGCTACAATGCGCGGTGCCTTACAGTCCACGGCACGTTGTTATCGCGAGCGGGATAAAAATGAGTGTTTTTCCTTCTCCCGAGTGATGCTTGCATACACGGAAATACGGAATGTAATTTTCTTATGGGCGTGTGACGAGAGCTTTTTTAACGTATCGAGCGTCTCCTTCCCTTCGAGAAAGGGCCCTTCTGGGTTATTTTAGTGATTCACATACTCCCATTTCCTAGTTTAAGCGCGTTGGTTTCACGGATTTTCATGGATTTTGGAACTCTGCCCATATAATATTGTGGTTGTATCTGAACTAGGAACTTAGACTTTGTGGGTGGGGGCCCACTCGATCATACACATCTAAAGCTAAATGCTGGGATGCTGACGGAGTGTGTGCTTCATTACCCACGTGCTGATTACACCGTCCAGAAAATGGCCCAACTATAGATGGGTCATGACACTGAAAGTCCACGGAACATTTGGTCTTAATCTGCCTGATTGGCGGACATGTGATGGATGATCGAGGTTGAAAAAAATAAAATCAACGGTCCAGATTCAACAAACGAATGTGCATTACTTTGAGACTGGGATCCTCTAATCAATCTGATTTTGGGGCTCTTCTACATCTGCAGCCTGTCAAACTGTTGCGGAGGTGTTCCTTGAGGTAACCTGCACTTTCCGTCTGCGTGAGCATGGCACATCACTCTCCGTCAGAGTAGTATTAAATGATACCTCTAATTAGGCGTTATGTGTACCTTTTGACCTTTTTGGTGGGTCTGGATTAAAGAAAATGAAAGCGAGTCGGTGGGTTTTTGGAGTGCGAGTCCATGACCTTGGCAAAGGAAGCATGTCGGTCTTTGAATGTTATTGAAGTGGACGATGCACGGCATCATCACTCCCTTTATAGAGATCATAAATAAATCCTGGCAGTTAATCTTTTATTGGTATTTATTTTTATCGCTTTTAATTCAACAAGGCACGATTGGGCTTTCTCCTGCAATGAGGTGGCGGGCTCAACCTCCCCCTGGTGCATTTTCAAACCTATTCTAGTATGTGACTCTTCTTTTTTTCATTTTTTATTTTTATTTAGGATCGCCAGGTTTACGATCAGCTCTCCCGTTTCCGTAGGATGGAAGAGACCCTCAGTCAAGAGAGAGAGGCAGAGAGAGAGACAGGGAGTTAATTCCAAAATGAACCGATGAGGATGCGGACCACCTCTTTAAACCACTTAATCTCTACATGCAGGAGCGAGAAAGCTAGCATAGGGAAGGCCCATGTGAAATGTTTTTTACCCACTGCCAAATCATTACAAGTTCCTAAAATTTTAATGGCGAGGGTTCTCTTTTCATTAGAATTTAATACGTGACAATTAACCACTTGCTCTAAAATCCCTAATTGATAAAAGCATGGTAAGCTAATTTATTTATCTCATACTTACATGGGTTCCAAATTTATAAGTTTCCCAGCCAGTCCATACTGACTGTACCCTTGCGTCCTGGGGGCTATTCCACTCGAGCTTGAAAATGCACTTGCATTAACCACCCGTGAGACCTCCCATCTCTGTTACTAATTTGAAGCATGACAATTAACCCCTTGCTCTAAAAGCCTGATCTCTTGAGCTTAGAATCAGCCTCATTGTTTAGCTTATAATAAAATGATACGTAAGAATGGATGAACGGCCTCTAAAAACCCATCTTTCATGGTGGGTCCCACAGATCCTGCCTGGAACGATTCCGTCCCGACGGCGCTGGTACACAATCGGTTTTCTGGTGGTTAACGAACCGGATCCTTTGCAACACCTATTTTACTTACCGCCTAAAAGACCCAAACTTTGCGGGGTCCACCATGTAAAATCCACTCCGTCCATCAGGTCATAGGATCTGGGTGAAAAAATCGCCACATACACAATTCAGGAGTGCCGCACCACATGTAATAACGTGGATGGGAAGTCAACGTCAACCATAGATTTGTATGCGGAGCCACCTTTAAAAAATAATAATAATAACAATAATTCTTTCATCAAACCGGCTAATCAAGTGTGACTTATCAGGATGAAGTAACATAAAAATATCAGAAGTATCCACAACTCAGCCGGTCCACACCGTGTGAACTAAGAGCTCTTAGGAGTTCCCAATTGTATGGCCCATTGAAACTTTTTGTGAGGATGATCTTCTGTATATGTGATCAAAATATGGCTTCCCACCTAATGTATGGACTAGATTTACATATAAAACATGGTGGCCCCACAAAGCCTGGTGGTGCGGTGGACGATTCCGGTCCGCTGTTGACCACTATTTTCCGATGTTCCGGTGGTTTAATGAAGACTGTCCGAAATTGAGGAAGCAAATGGGGTCATGCTCTTGCCTGGACGGACTGGTCGCGGGCAACGTGATGTGTGGGTTTTAATTTTAGGGCATCAACCCAAAAATGAGCAAATCCAAAGCTAAAGTGGACCAAACCACGTCAAGCAGCAGTAGTAATTTTTTTGGCATCTCATAAGGTCACATGGAGGAAAATAAAGATATAAGCTTGATCAAATCTGCTGCAGCTCTCAAGAAGTTTTTAATGGGCGAGCGTTCAATCACCACTTTATAGTCTACTTGAACGTTGAGTTTCCCTTAGCTCCTACCCTAAAATGACTTGGCAAAATGGATGAAACGTGCGGATAAAACTCATACTGCACGGTGGGCCCCAACGAGCCCCTGCATGGACGGAGTCCGTACAGGCGGAGGCAGGACGCAATCCGCTTCGGGTCCTGAGCATGCAGACCGTCCGAAATGCTCAGCAGCCCAACTTCAATAACTGAAATCAGATTGTTGAAATAATTCAAAATTTCTAAAAGCCCATTAGTGCTGCTTGGAGGAACGGAAATCGCAACTTTCCATTTACTGTTTAAAAGCGCGGTAGAAGTGGGGTCAAATCCTTTTGGGTTGGGGTTACGCCGAACCGGCCCATTTGTTTAATGGGCCTCATTTCAAGGCCGGGTTAGACCCACTACCCGATAAGTGCGACCCACTCCTATCTAAGAAACAGATCCATCTAGCTAGCTTGCGGGCGAACCTTAATCCATTTCGAGACCTACTGAAGAGAATGCGTTTATGGGCTCTTTACACATCCTTGCTTCATCCATTGACGGAATTTTTACTATAGTTTGTTTTGTTTTATTTGTTTTTTTTTTTTTCCTGCCTAAATAGGAGATGAATAGCTAGGCAGTAATGGAAATCAAACTAATATTGAAAATTAATTGTTGATCATGTTGGATATCAACCTAAGACGGGCTGTTCTTCTTTAGTATTGCTTGAATCGGACCATTCAAGAAAGATTGGTCCAATCAGGCTATTTACTTTCAATGTTAGTCAATCAAATCATTCATCTTCAATTTAAACACAATCAGATAGTTCATCTTCAAATTTGATGGAATCGTTTATTGATAGGTTGTCTTAAATTTTTTTGATCTAATCGAGTTGTTGGTTGCCTTTAAAATTGAGTCGTTGATCCAATCGGATAATCTATCCTCAAAATCGATCCAATTAGACCATTTGTATTTGATACTGGTCTGATCAAATCATTCATCTTTAGTATTATTTAAATCAGATAGTTCTTCTTTGACGTCAGTCCCATTGGGTTGTTGATTTTCATTATCAGCTCAATTAGACCTTTTATTTTCAATTTCAATACAATTAGATCATTCATCTTTAATATTGATCGAGTTAGTTTTGGATTACTTAAACCATATTCCTATGATATAAGTCCAACTGACTATTCATCGTTTTGTATTGTTCAAATTTGATCTTTTAACTTCAACATTAGTTCACTCAGTATGAAGATTTTGAATATTGGTGTAGTTGGAGTAATCAATGACAAAGGCTAGACCAATTATCTTGTAGTGGATCTGCCTATTGTTATGGATCAAAGGACGTGCAACCAAGCGGTTACTTTGCCTGATATTATCCACTTAGATTTTGACTCCATTATGGAGGCTTATTAATTGTCCAATCAACAATCAACAAAGAAAGAAAGAAGCCAAGCTTGGAAACTAAAAAGTAATTCTGAGGTAAATGTCAAATCTATTTTCAAAAGCTCATCGAACAATAGTTTGCCTAAGATAATATTTTACTTGTTGTATTTGATGTTTTAAATCGAGTCAGATACAAGGCATGTCGATGACATCAACAGACTATTCGATGCCACTTTCGATGGCATCGAACAATGCTCGATCCCATTGAGATTTTTCAGATTTTCTCTTGTTGGTCATTAGACTAATTGGGCACTTTCTCGATGCTATCGATGAGTGTTTAATGACATCAAAGATCAGTTCAATGCCATCGAAAATGACTTGATGCAATCGGAGAAAATTAGATTTTTCATGATTTGTTTCTAGATAGTTTGAGTCTTAGTTCGATGTCATCGACTTAACTTCGATACCATTGAAAGATAAGTTTTGATGACATCGAAGTATGTTCGACAACATCGATCGGATCGCACAGATTTACACAAAGTTGCGATTTTGCGGAATTTGTTTTTGATGTTACTTGAGATCCTTCCATAGGCTATATATATGAGTGTAAACGGGATTGTGAGCAAGTTCTAGTGTTTCTAATTCATGTAAGGGTTTTAAAGAGTGTAGCAAGGATGAGACTCGAGGTTGTTCAAATCCGGTAAGCTATCTCTTTGTAATTTCTGCTTTCATAGTGATCATTTGTTAATTTGTGTCGCGGTTTTTTCCCATAAGAGTTTTTTCATGTTAAAATTATTGTGTTATTTTTGTGCTTGGTTTGTGCGATTAAAGTACTCTCTTAGATTCATCTTTGTGTGCTTCCACTGTCCCCCAACGCTACTTACTATTTGACATGATAAAAATGTTTTTATGTGGAACTCCATTGCTGAAGTTAATGTAGGACTTGGTAATTAATGATGGATTCTCAACATGGTTGAACCAAAAGAAGGCCAAACGGAAGTGGAAGTAATCCGTTAGATCCAAGCCTAGTCTTACGTAGGGCATTATGATGTAACTGGGCCACAGGCATGTCTGATTTGAAGAAATTCAATTTGGATAAGGAGAACCACTTGCACACAATCTCACTTACAAGTGTTAAGTGTTCAAGATTTACATGATTGACATTGCTTAGCTGCATATACAGCAGAAACCACTTGCATGTTATGACTACCTCCCATATGATGAGTGATGATGATGTGCTCGATTTTCACCAGGATTGATTCGTTGGGCTCATATTTATCCTGGCTAATTCAATTGAATACCCAATCAATTGAATTGATAATATATATATATATATATATATTTCTAATATTCAATTTTATTCATCATCAAATTATTTTTCTAATGAGTCCAGTAGCACTCAAATCCAATGAATATCGAGAGAGATATGACTAATTTACTGAAGTAGTGTGGCTGAAATTTTACAAGTAATGTGGGTCACACCATAAAGTAACTTTAGCCTCACTTTGTAAGGTTTACGTAAACTTCAAATGAGGTTATACTAATTCCATTGGAAATATTATTCAATAATCTTATAATCTTTTCAACGAGCATAAAAACATTGGAAATGGAACTATAACGAGGGATATATGAGGTTATACTAATTCCATTGGAAATATTATTCAATAATCTTATAATCTTTTCAACGAGCATAAAAACATTGGAAATGGAACTATAACGAGGGATATATGAGCATTTTGGTGAAAAGTACGTAGCAAAAGTAGCATATCATGTGCTGCCCACTGTTTGACTTGGCATGCAAATCACCCCAAGTAGGCTCGACCCATGGCATGTGGCAGGCGACACTTCAAGTATCACCCTCATAGCCGACACAACTCAAATTTTGAGAGAGGTTAGATGAGACGGAAACGGGCTTCCCTGAGGGAGGTAAACCGAGGGACAACTTATACAAAAGTCAACTCTCCTCTCAAAATGTTCCTGTGTATCTTCTTGATTACATCTTTTACCATCTTATGGTGTAATATGAGAGTGTCATGTGACATCAAGACTCTCTCAACCAATCAAGGGTGTCCGCTTGTCATTTTTAACCATAATATTACCACTCCCTCACCTATAAATACCATTCACTTCCTTCATTCTCAACACACACTAAAGAGGGGAGGAGGGAAAGGGTTTTCACCTACAACCTAACTATCCATTCTTAAACCTAAACTAAGTGGCCTAGCCCATCTAGCCCAAGCCATTTATCCAATCAAGCTTGTCTAACCTACCCCATTTAGCCCAAGTTATTCATCCATCAAACTCATCTAACTTCCCATCCTTCCCAACTAATCTAACCCATCTTGCACATCCTACCAACTCAATTCAATCAACCTAGCTCATCTACGTTATCTAAGCCATCTAAACACGTCATCCCATTCTAACCATCCAAGTCATCCAAAGCATCCATCCATCCAATCTAGTCATCTAAACCATTATAACCAACTATCTAAACCATTCAAACTATCCAACCCCAATCTAGCCTATTTAAGCCATTCAACCAAACCTTGGATCACATTCAAGCCAACCTAAGCCACTCATCCAAATGTTAGCTCATATCTACATAAATTTAACCAGTTCAAAGATATTATCTAGCTAATATAAGTTATTTCAATGGTATAGATTTTGCGAAGTAGGGTCAGGGCTGAAGGTATTTGACAATCTCTTTTATGAAAAGTGTTGAGTCTCTTCTTCCCTCTCCCACATCTCTATTTGTAGGTAATCTTATATGGCACATTTATTACTTTCTTTTAATTTACTTATAATTAGTTGCAACACTTCTTCTCTATTTAACCCAATTCTTTTTTAAGCATTGTTGGGTATATGCTCCATGATTTGATGGTTTTCCCGGATCCTATCACATAAAAATATGGAATCGTTTAGTCCCCTTTTCCTTTTCTTTAGTCCTTTTGGATTCTGGTAGGTGCACGATCGCCATTGTGTTCCTCCACTTCTATATTCAAATTGGGCTCTAACAGTTTACAAAATACTTGTTTGTGACTGAGTGGTAAGACTAGGTCAATTCCCTCCTTCTTGGATACCGATTGTTGGGGATTACCATTTTGTTTCCAACTTCTATTTTATGTTGGGCTCTATCAGTTACATGGTGCTTATTCATGGTTGATTGACAATAATCTCTTTACTTTTTACATTATTGAGTAATAACTTCAAGACTTGTAAAAATCTCATAAAATCTTGTTAATCCCAAAAAGTAGAGAGACACTTTCCTGCCGGCGGTGCCTAACCCTTTATTTCTTTGTCACCAAGATTCCTTACCTGGAATCCCAGGTCGCAGATTAAGAGTCGTTATGAATTAGAGATTTTTGAATTCTTCAATTTCTAAAGATTCAGCAGAATCTAAAAGACTCTAAAATTCTAATCTAATTAGCTAATGATAACTCCAATTAAAACGTCATATTTAATAGGTCTTCCCACACCCTTGAACCCAGCAGAAAAGTGTGGGCAACAAAATCAAGCACTCACAACCTTTTAGTGTCCCAACATGACAGACCAGCTCAGTCTTAACTGAACTAGGACTAACAAGCTAACAAAAAAAAAGAAAAAGAAAAAAAAAGAAGCTGAACTAGGGCTATAAAACATATATTTTAGCAGGCTTATCACAACCATAGTGTCAAAAATTATATATCTCACTAATTGGGGATATTAAAGTTGATTTAGTAATTAAATTCAAACACCCATAAATATATCATGTAAAGGGGAGATGATACGTTGGGACTTGAGGAACCGGAATACCGTACGCACGCAAATCTCTTTCCAACCAAGAACTGCATTATAAGGCATACACTATGTGGGCCCACCTTAATATGTGTTAAATCCACCTATTTTCTTCACTTCTAGAGCTCATCTTATACCATGGGCTCAAAAAATAGGCAGATCCAGATCTACAGTCCAGTGTACCAGACTAGGAAAAAGTGGGGGAAAGGATTCCAACCGTTGAAGGACGCGAATTGGCTCTACAAGTAGCCACTCCATCGGCCCCACCATGATCCACTCAGTCCATCAATTTTTTCAGATAATTCTATAGTATGAACTAAGAAATGAGTTAGATCCAATTCTCAAGTAGACCACATCACAAGAAACATTACTGATTGAACACCTACCATTAAAAACTTCTTGAGGGCCACGAAAGTTTTGGATCAAGCTGATATTTGTTTTTTAAGATCATCCGAGTCTGTATGATCTAATCAACAGATTGGATGTCAAATAAACATTACAGTAGGCCCTAGGAGGTTTTTAATGGTGGACATTCAATCACAACTGTTTTCCTGTGGTGTGGTCCACTGAGATTTAGATATTCCTCATTTGTGTTGTCAAACCCTAAAATGATCTTTAAAAATGGATGGACGGCGTGGATAAAACAAATACATCATGGTGGGGCCCACAGAGCTTTGACACAGCTATCTGGCTGTTGTTGGGGTCACTAGCCAGACCGCTTCCTACGGTGGACGACAGAGAGCTTAGAGCTGCCCAACACGGAAAAAATCAGAACGATTTTACGGACGAAGCCCAATCGTTTCCCAATTCCAGGCTCGTTCCCTCTTCTGTCTTTGACAAAAAACCAAAATCAAGCTCGTATAAAATCATAGATGATTTCTATTTTTTTTAAAGGGTTTTTAGATTCGTTTTGTTGATAATCAGAAGAAGAAAATGGACACGAAATTCCTCAAAGACAAAAGATTCTGGTTCGCATCTTTTCTCGTTGTGTGGGCTGGCGCTCTACAGGTACTCTTTTTTTTTTTTTTCCCTTTTGTCTCAATACCACTCTCCTTCGTCATCTCGTTTTGGACCGTGTTTGGATGCAATATCGAACGGAATTGCAATAACAAGTTTAATAGTGTAGAAATAGCTAATTGCAACGATCTTACCCTAGTATTAGGAATTATGTCTTTGATTGGAGTATGTATGGCGGACCGGAGGAGGCTTTCAACAGTCTTATGTGGGTTTTCAATTCTGAAATGTGGGGCCCATGCTTTAGTAATCCAGACCAATTTTCTCTTGTGTCCCTATGTGGATGGACCATGGCCCACAAATCTCCCAGATTGGTAGATCCTAGCCGTCGATTTTCGGACCTTGTTGCTGTAATTCTCTTCTTAACTGTCCTTTTTCGTAGGGTACTAATGGGAAGATTGTGATTGTCCTGTTGAGAAGGTTCCTTGGGCATGATCCAGTCCATGGTGGGACACAACGGACCAGTGGTCTGGATTACCAAAAGCATGATCAATGGGCCTCCAAATTGGATCATGTTAGTTTTAAGTTGGACCTGAGAGGGATGCAACTGCAATTAGAGGGGTGCTTCCTCATTGTGAAATTGAAGGACGATTATCACATTTTGCCCATCAGAAATGCCATTTCCAAATGCACATCTTCAAGCACAAAACATGAACACCACCACACATGCCTATGTGGAATGTGTCCACAAGATCGGAGCCATTTGTAGGGGGGTCCTCATTTAAGAAGGAGATGGTGGTGGAGCCGGAAGAACTAGAGTATGGTAGAGTCATCTCTTTATGGTGCATGTGGCAGGGTGATGTGCTAATGGGTCTGCCCATATGCAGGGCCATATTTATGTCTCAAAAATTACACCCATTAGATAAACTCTATCCATTGGATATGTGGCCATTAAAGTGATGGTGGAAAACAAAAAATGATTAATGGTCAAATAAGCTGTGGGATAAACTATAGAAAAAGCAATTAATAGGTTTGCTTATGGGTTTTATATTTAAAACGTATGCCATCCATCCTGGCGTCGGCTTATGGGTGGACCTGTTCGATACATCACCCTGGCACGTGCCTTGTGGAGAGATAGCTCTACCATATTCTGGTTCTTTTGGAACCATATCACCTTCCTACGAAGAAATGCATGATTAGAAAACTGATAGCTTGATGGCCTACTTGCAATGTGTTTCCCCTCTAATGAGGATGGGATGCATGTGTGTCTATGAACATCTTGGATCCCTCAGATAATGTGCCACATTGGCACGTTTGTGGCTTTTTTCATTTTGTGCTTGAAGATGGGGTACTTTGAGATATTTTGGACCTCATCCAACATTCTCAGGAAATCTGCATTCTGCTCCGATGGCTGCTGCCTTTTCTTGAAGCAATTTCAAACTCAGCAAGCACTCGGGCTACATAAAGTAAATCCGTTGCACGCTAGTGTGCGCATACATTTTTCAGCTTCAAAACTACTATAATGAGCCTGCTAGCGCATTACACCTTAGTAATAAGCTTTGAAGCAGCCAGCAAGCACTTGGGCTATGTAAAGTGAAGCCATTTTGCGCTAGTGCACACAGTAGTTTGTTAGCTGAAAAACGTATGAGTGCGCCTTTTACGTAATAAGCTTTGAAGCTGGTTCTGTTATGTTAAGCTTTGTTCAGTGTCTTTTGATCGGTTTAGAATTATCTCAATCTCTATGTCAATCTAACTGTCAGTGATCAGAAGAAGAATAAGAGGAAGGCATATAGAAATTTATGTTCAAGAGGAAAAGGGAAAATGGGATAATTTATTCCACTTATGTATAATAATGATTTTTTTTTTTTTTGCTCCGTATTTTTTTATTTTTTATTTTTTGTATTAGAACAAAATACAACCACTCACAAGACCGCTAACAAATCCCTCTAGATCTTAGCTTGTGTTACATTACATGCATAAAATCCTCTTATCTTTATGAGAGATGCGCCCTTAAACAGCCGATGACCCGCTGCCCACACCAGAATATTACCCTTTGCTCTGAAGAGATTACTCAAACCCTTTTACCGTAGTGCACATATTGAAGGAATTGACCCTAAACCAAAATTGTGTTACTTTAAATCTAGACTTAAAAGGATGAGCGCTACTTCTAGATTATGAGTACTAACAAAGGTTAGTAAAATTTGCAAGTTTCCTCTTTACTGAACTAATCACAATTTCATTTAGTAGTGTGTCTTAACACAACTAAAATTATGTGTACAAGCTCCCAATTTGATAGAGAATAGGGGGATCTCCACGTGGTCATTATTGGCTTAGAGAAAGCATAAGATAGGGTCCCTATAGAGTTAATCTGGTGGGTTTGGGAAAGAAATGAGTTTCAAGAGGATATGTTGACATGATGTATGAGGGAGCGGTAACAAATGTGAAGACCAGTTCACCACTAGTGGAGAGACAAATGAGTTCCCAATTACTGTGGGTTTGCACCAACGGTCAACATTGAGCATGTACCCTTTTTGCATTGTTATGGATGAGTTAATGAGGATTTTTCAAGAAGAGATCCCACGGTTTATGTTGTTTGCTGATGACATAGTTTTGATTGACAAAAAGAGGGAGGGTGCAAACACAAAGGTAGTTTTGTGTAGGGATGCTTTAGAATCTAAAGGATTTACATTTAGTCAGATTTAAATAGAGTATAAGGAGTGCAATTTAGCAACGATAGGGGTGGAAACGATGAATTAGTTGAGATTGCTGACCAAGAAGTATCCCAAAATGACCACCTTCGATATCTTGGGTTGGCAATTTATAAAAGTGGAGATTGCCCATAGAATTCAAGCTGGGTAGAAGACGTGGAGATGTGACTTTGGAGTTTTATTTGATCATCATGTGCTAATCAAACTGAAGGGGGGATTTTATAGGATAGATCTAAGACGAGCCATGCTTTATGGGATAGAATGTTGATTAGTTAAGGAAGGACATGTTCATAGGATGAGGGTAACTGATTGGAGGATGTTGAGATGGATGAGTGGCAAGATGAGAAGGATATAATTGCAAATAAATGCATTCAAGTGAGCTTAAGAGTAGCACCAACAGGTAATAAGATGAGGAAAAGTAGACTTAGATGGTTTGGTCATGTGCAATGGAGCCCAAGAACTGTGTCCGGTGGAAGGGGTGAGATGGTACATGTTGAAGGCTCAAAAAGGGCAAGGGGAAGGCCCAAATGTTAGTGGAGGTAGTAAGAAAAGACTTGATGACCTATGGTCTAACTGAAGTATGGCCCTTGATAGAATGTAATGAGAGATGCAAGATGTGTGTAGCTAACCCCAGTTAGTTGTGAATTGGGATAAAGTTAGATGATTATGATGCTCCCAATTTGAGAATGTATGTAGTTGAATTTCCCCAAAATTTTTATAGCATCCATTCAATTCTGAAATGAATAAAATAAATCATATCTAAAAAAGTAAAGAAGAAATCTGATGTAGGGAGAGAAGAGGAAAAGGGGAGAAGAGAAGAAACGGCTAGGGCAACAAGAGTTGTGTTGTGGTTTGTCAAAAGACCAACACACACACAATATATATTACTTTGAAGGAAATGTTACAGTGCTCCACAAGAGTACATGACAACCATACACACGCACACACAAAGTTACACATACTTCCACAATCCAATGTATGTTCTTATAGCCCATCCCAGCCTTCATTTTGTTGCAGTATTTATTTTGTCATAGAAAGTCAACTATCACAGGCCATATCTTAGAAACAGTGTTTGATGCATTGATGGTATTGGTTGAAATATCAGTTGATACTATCAGTATCGTACCTGTCAATACAATATCCAATAGTTTTCACAAAAATACAATGTATTGACAATAATATTGTTGACAATGCTGATATATCATGATATAAAAAATATTGTGATATATTGGTGAGCTGACAATTGCATAAATGCACTGTATGAATTGATACCCAGTGGTAAATGCAAAAAATCATGCAAATAATAATAATAATAGTAGTAGTAAATAAATAAATAAATAAAAGATCCAGAAAACATTTTGATTCATTTTGCTGTACATGCTATGTTTCTTGATGTTTCCGTATCCCAAGGGGGATATAATAGGTTCATGCCTCATAGGTCAACAGAGTGCATTTCAGAATTGAGGTCACAGGTTTTAGCCCATATATATTACCTATCAAGAAAAAAAAGGGGAGATACTGATGAACAAACATTTTGGATGACCTGTACCAAAAACTAGGCTGGTCAACTCATCAACTAGGACACACATGATAATGGTTGGTTTAAAAATATTGAAGGTCCACATTCAACATAGTTCTGTAGAATGTATCGCTTATTAGTTATGATGAGTTGACCAGCAATTTTGCCCTACTCATTTGTTTTGGTTCTTTTTGGTCGGTTTGGCCCTGTTTTGGCTTCGTATGTGGTCCAAGACCAATATGACTTGGTTGATGATATTTTGAACCATGGTACCCTGAGCGTTCTTGTTTGTTGCTAAAATGCGTCCTCTTCCAAGTTATGTAGGGTCGTTTCACTTCATCTTGCTATAATGTCTCAAATATGGCTGCAAGTTCTATTTGGGGTATGAGATCTTGCAAATTTGGGATTATTTCTGATCCTGAATTTAGTTGCGCTCATGTCCTGCACGTGGGATTCCCTGCACTGAAGTAGTGCTTTCCTTGGAATAAACACTATTAAGGAAGCTTTAGGAAAACAAAAATGCTGTTAGTTGTGTTTATGAGGAAGAAAATGGTGCTTTAGTGCGACGAATCCTATATGGAGGGCATGGGGCCTGCTGAAATTGGGATTAGATCCCTACCCAAGTGGGCCCTAAATGATTTGGTCCCATTGATTTATTCTCTTTTTGAAACCACTTAAGCAGCCCTGATCTCTGCTAAGGAAATGATAATTATCTTGTGCAGGCACATATGTCATGGGTACAGAAGCAAGACTCTTTTAAGGAGAAATTTGGAGATTTGAATCAAAAGAAAGATGGGTGAGATTGAGAAAACTGTTGATTATGAGATGTTGCCTAATTTTCTCTCAACCCAATGTTTTCTTTTATTTTATTTTTTAAAGGATTCTCTCAACCCTTTTTTACAATTGATGAATATTTTACCAAGACAAATATTGTCTCGTATAGTTTAACTTCAGAGTTTAGATAGCGAAAACACATTAATTTAGATATATGAATCAAGATCATTGACTAAGAAGTGAGAACATATCTAGCCACCTGCTACCATGTAAGAAACTTCACTCAAGTTCTCATCAAACTGTATTGTTCTTGCTCTTCAAGGTTTGATTCATTAAATTATGCCTTTAGCTTTACCAAGCTTACTCTCAGGCCTACTCATTGTCATAAGAATCAGATGGGCCCCACCCAGTAGATAAGGCCTGAATCAGGCCGGTTGACTCATCAGTTGGGCTTCTCTTCTATGTAGGTAATGGATGGTTAAGGACTGCCAATGGTTCATATTTAGTGTACATGTGGGGCCTGCATAATGTTTGTGCCAGCTTGACTTTTGGTCCGGTCATACAATCCTGTGGTTCACCTGATACATAGCTTAGGTGTTCAACACATGTGCTAAGGTGTGCATGCTCCTAGCACGAGGATGTATTGTTCTTTAAATAGTTCTCATGCCCTAGTGTATTGATTCAATGTAGGGGTCCTTTGGATGCCTGTAAATGGCTCAAGTGGTAAATGATTTACATGATTTACAGTCCTGTTTGCCTGTAAGCTGTAAATGATTGTCTGTGTTTGAATAGCCTGTAAATTGTTTAAGTCCTATAAATGGAGAGCCAATCTTTCCATTTTTAGCCTTTAGGCTGTAAGTGGAGTGCCTGTAAATGAAATCGCAACTTTTTTCCTGTAAATCAAATGGGGATGAAAGTTGTAAATGATTTACAGTGTATAAATCATACAGGCATTTTTCAGCATCCAAGCAGACTGTAAACCATTACCTGTAAATCATTTACAGTTAACCTCATTTATTGGCATCCAAATGACCTTGTAGTGTTTGCATTTTTTTTTTTTTTTTTGTAGATGATATTTGTTAGGAATAGTCAGTCATCTTTTAGACTACAATGAACTTCTAGGTGTATGTTTTGGCACGGAGAGTTGAAATAAATTATCACATGGTCCTCATACTGATGGACTTAATAATATCATCTAAATAGAACTGATATGCTTAAGGATGTTTGTTAGCAGTAGCACGTGTATAGCGTATATAACTGTGTGAAATGGCATTACATGTGTTATAGTTGTGGTAAAATAGTAATTGCCTCATGGTTACGAAACCGCCCCCCCCAGCATTGTGAGGACCGCTTGTGGAGAAACTTGTGAGTTTCCAATTACTATAGGGTTACACCAGCGTTGGCATTGAGCCCGTGGCTTTTTAGTTGGTTGTGGATGATTTAATGAGGCATTTATATCAGTGGTGCATGTCGTTTGCAGACGACATAGTTTTGATTGGTAAGACAGTGGAAAGGGTTAAATGCTAAGCTTGATGGATGACATGGAGTTGTGCCTTTGGAGTTTTATGTAATTGCTGAATAGAAATTAAACCAAAGGAGAGGATTTTATAGGATAGCTATAAGACCAACCATGCTTTATGGGACAAAATGTTGTGCAGTCGAGTAAGATGTTCATAGAATGATTACAGTTAAAATGAGGATGTTTAGATGGATGGTTTGGAAAAATGCTAGGGAGATCAAGAACTGCGCTGATTTGGAGTGAGCTAGTCTAAATTGAAAGCTTTAAAAAGGCTAGTGAAAGGCATTAGGAGGACATATTCTGTTGTTCTTTCTTTTTGTCACGGAGCCTAGATTCTTCTTCTATTCAAAAAAACATTAGGAGGTCTTCTAAGGACATTCTCTCTCTGTTTTTTCCCCCTCACTACACTCTCATGTGCAGGGCCACTTTCCCGGGTTCCATATTTTCTCTTAAAAAAACAGGCATGTGGGTTTATTCTAAGGTGCCACAAGAACTAGTAATTCAATTCCCAGGGGGACCGCAGGCCCCGCCAAATGTTTTACTTGATCATACCCTGTATATGTTATCTGATCACAATTCCATCATGGGATTTCATCTTGATGGAGAGAGATTTAGGTTGATTCCATTGCCTGGGCCCAAACTAATGAGATTCAGTAACCACCGTTTAAACATTTGTATGGCCACAAAAGTTTAGTACAAGGGAAATAGGTTTGTGTTTTCACTTCATCCCAGTGGAAATGAACTTCTAAACAGTTTGGATGGCATATAAACATCAAGATGGAGCCCATGGATGCTTCAACGGTGGCAAACTCTTTCTCCTGTTTTCCTTCTCATATTGCCGCCTTGACTTTTGGTCTCTTCTCCTAAAGTGATCTGAAAAAACGGATGGACGGGGTGGACTTTTTAGAAATGTCCTTGTGGTCTCTACGTAGCATTCCACTGCGAAAGCCTTTAGTAGGAAATCCGTATCCCTCTCTAAACCTAGTGGGGTCCACCGTGATGTTTGTGAGAAATCTTCCCCGTCCATCCGTTTTGTGAGCTCACTCTAGAACTTGAGACCAAAAGTTAGCAGATCCAAGACTCAAGTGGGCCGCGCTAAAAGAAAAAGGTGGGTAGGATAATTCCTACCGTTGAAACCTCCCTGGGTCGATAGTAATGTTTACATACCATACATATTTTTCATAATGTCATACCTACTGGAATGAACTGAAAACTCAAATATTAGCCTGATTCAAAACTTTTGTGGCCCCACGAATATTTCATCTGTGGACATTCAATCCTCACGTTTCCGGCCCACTTGAATATAGGATCCGGTTCATTTTTGGCCTTGTATCATAAAATGAACTCAAAAAATGGATGGACAGGGTGGATTTCTCACAAACATCACGGTAAGCCCACCTAGGTTTCAAGCGCAGGAACTTCCTGCTCCCTCCAGGTTGCTACACGTGGCATTTACATCTACAAACCATTTATATGACCGGTCAAATATCGAAAGTGTTAACCTACCACACGCCTCTTTCCCATGGACGTGGATTGCCTGTGCTCCTGGTCAGCTAGTGCTGTCAATGGGCCGGGCCTGGGGTTGATCTTAGCCCGGATTTTGAACTGTTTTGGTCCGGACTGTCGGGCTGGGTTTATTCAAAATTCTGATATTACAGGTTGGAGCCCGGCCCATTGAGACCCGTACCAGCCACAATAAATTCACGTGGTCGGAAGCTATGCGTGGCCTCATTTGCCCTTTCAGCCAAATGTGAACTCTTGTTGAAGGTTCATTTTTAATGATATATTTGTTGGGCCCGCCATTGGACAATTGGATTATTTTGTTTTGGAGATTTTCCTGCAGCTGTCAACCATAGTGCGCGAATCACATAAACGGTTTGGATCACTGAACCATGGCCCCACCTGAACAGACTGAAAACCCAAACCGCACTCTATAAACCTTTAGCGTGAGCACTGTATAATTCCAATTTTCTCAAGTTTGTATGGTATGGTACCGTTTGGCATGGTTCCTTGATCCATACCCCACTTTTGGATGGCCACGCAACAATCTCCTAGCTGGAAGAATACTAATACATTATCACTTGGCTCAACAAATGGACGGTTAAGAAAGAAAATACGGCAAAGTTCAAATTCCAAAAGGGAAACAGAAGGTCAAAACTTCTACTGACGTCAGCCACAGGTGTATGATAGCAAAGCTATGTGGGGCCCACCAAGAAGACGATGTGACAAACCACTCGGTCCATCTGTTTTGATAGCTCGTGCTAGTTACATGAGTACCAAAGTGAGGCAGATCCATAACTCAAGCAGAGCACGCCACAGGAAACACTGGAATTGAACTACCGCCATTGAAACCTTCGTAGGGCCACAGAAGTTTGCCATGTAAATATCATGGTTATGCAGGAAGGTTTTAACAGTGGGCGTTTTCATCACACATGTTCTTGTGTTATATGTAGCAGTTGAGTTTGGATCTGCCTCATTTTTTGCTAATGTCCTAATGTGAACTGACAAAACTGATGGAAGGAGTGGATTTCTCATGGACATGAGAGTGAGCCACATGAGAAAGTCCGGGCTAGTCTTTCTTGCATCAACTCATTTTCTAATTATTTCAATCCTTATATGCTCTTCCCTCCAAAAATACTCCTTAGAATTCTTCTACTTACACTCTTCCTTTCACAAATACGCTTCAGAATTCTTCTCCAAACTTCCAAAAAATCATGAATTCTTTGATTTCCAAGAACCTTTAATTCCCATTCTCCTTCTTCCCTCCTCTCTTCATCCATACATTCCCATCATCTTCTCACAAAACTATCTTCCCTTCCATTAGTTTCTACCTTTTTTTTTCGAAGCAAACGATTTGACATTCATTTAGGTCGTAATTGGATTTGACCGCAGCTCGAAGATGCCTATTGCTTCGGATAATGAAATTGTTCTCTCTGTATTTCCTCTATTCGACCCAAAGTGTCCATTCTTTGATTGGATTTTATTGTTCTCTTTCTATTGTTATGAACCTTTTTTTTTTTTTTTTTTTGTTCATTGCTTAAATCGTTATTAAATTTTGATTGGATTGGGTCTTAATTGCTTTCACACTTCATACGAAATCCCTCAAAGTCAAGAGCTTGTGTTACTATCACTAAATTGAAGATAATGATCATAAGCTAAGATTTTCCAAGTTTGAAATTCCTTGAAATCTTGATTTCTATTCCATAATCTAAACAGTTGAAAATTTCCTGGTTGCTCGTGTGGGTCACTTCTTGAGAAGAGAGTTTCATATGCTTAGGAGCAGCTTATATGGTTGTTTGTTTCTTTCTCTTGCATGCTCTCCCTCAAAATCATTCGAGAACCTGAAAAGATCAAATTTCTACATTTTCTGAAAGACAACAAAATTTCTCCAAATTTACACCAAATCATTATTGTGTTCCTTGAAATCTTTATTTTCTCCAATCATCTAACAGTAGTTAGCATTTTCCTTTTTTCCTCTTTTTCTTTTATGGGTTTCTTGGTGTTATTATTGGGAGAAGGTTGAAATGTTTATTCATGCATTAACCATGAATAGCCATTGTTAGGTTCCTCCAATTCATGATTTTTGATCAATTGATTTGAACAACATTGAGATTCTCTTTGTTGCTCATGTGTCTCTTTGCGTCTCTTCTCTCTATTCTTATAGGAGAAGATTGATATAGTTTTTTATTCATGAGCAAGCCATCTCCAACTTGAAAAGATTGAGAACAGAATCGGCCAAAGCTTAATGCAAAATTTCAAGATATTCCTTGAAACCTGATTATTTTTTCACAATCTAAACAGAATGGAGATTTTCATCACTGCTCCTATGGATTTGTTTGAATCCGTGCCAGCATATAGCTAGGAACCTATCAAGTGCTGCAATGGATAGGCACTCTAGCATTCTGATTCATTTACTTATTCTTTATGGTGGTTTGGATACCATCATATTCAAGAAAGGAACTCTAATTCCCTTAATTGAAAAGTTAATCCATAGAGTGATAAAGAGAAGAGATCTATCACATTTAGAACCAATTAAGCTAAGTCAAAACAAAGAAAAAAAGATTGAGTTTCTTAAGCTTTTGTTAAAACTGCTAACAGTACTCAAAAGTTCATTTATTCTTTCTTATGACTACTGCTACTAAATGAGAGCTTCAAGCCAAAGACAAAATAGACATGAAATGTCCTTCAGTTGAATCCAACAGTCCTGTAAAAGGAAATGATCTAATGCACAGATATGTATAACAAATACTAAAATTTCAATTTTTTATTTTCTATACTCTACATCTGCAAGTTTTATTTCTTAGTAAGCGATAAAGAAGGGACAGTTTTTTTTTTTTTGTTTTTTTTCCTAAAAGTGCATTTGGAAGTGACTGCAAGAGTTCAAAGCTTCTAATTTCACTCACCATATCAAGAATAAATTCTATTCAACAAGAAATGCAAGTCAAGAACGAGTGTGTTTCTAATTGATGCATATATGTTTGCAATACAACAAACTATTTTGGGTGCTTTGTTATGCCCACACACAGCTCTATAGACATATGCACAACCTGTGCATTAGGTGGGCCTCACTAAGTAGATGACTTAGTCCAAAAGTTGGGCCAGTCGACTCATCAGGTGGCGCACACAGATATGTTTCACATTCATACATGTGTGGCCTGATGAGTGGACTGGCCTAATATTTAGGGCCAGGCATCTGCATAGTAGAGTCCACCAGATGCAGCTCAAATATCCCACACATGTGCTTGATGACACACATGTTTTCTTGTGGACTAAGAAAAAGTGTTAAATTTGATTATAAAGCTGAGTGTGTATGGATGAAGTCTTTTACTACTTGAATCTTTGATTCAAGTCTACAGAATGTTTGCAGTTTCTTCTGATTCGTCCATTTTATTTCCTGCATGGGTGATAGTAGGCTCTGCCTGCATTCAGCTGTCCTCATGTTAAAGATCACTCTTTTTTTTTTTTTTTTTCTTTGTAGTTTTGTCCCTCGCTCTCTTCCTCTGTTTCTTTTTTCTTTCTTCTTTTATGTTTCAGCAAGTAGTATGTCTGAAAACACAGAGCCCTCATGTCAATGAGTATTTGGGTGTATTACTGAACGTACATTTTTTTTTTTCATTATCCATACCTGACTGTAAGCTTTTGTTTTAATTTTTCTTTTTTCTTAATTTAATTTGGGAAAAGTGATGAGCCAAAGGAATGCAAGGGAATGTACACCAACAGAATGAGAAAACCTATTCTAATCATGATTATTTTACTACTGTACCATACATGATGGCATACATATCACACAGTTATAAACACTATTAGACAAATGCAGCTGACCAGTGCTAATAGACATGTATTAGCATATGAGCTGTATCTAGATGATAGGATTAAGTCCATCAGTATGTGGATCTCCTTTATTTTGTATCTTCATGCTGAAGCAGTTGCTTAAAAGTTGGTTGTAGATGAACATGGAACCTCGGAGCCGTCCATCAAGTTACAGCATGTTTATGACTGGAACAATTGTCAGGATGTTGCACTCATTGGGCAGGTCCGTACTGTAAATTGAATGGAAGCCATTTGCAGTCCTTAAGGGCCCGTTTGGATACCACCAAATAAGTTACTTTTTCTACTTACAGCAGAAGATAACTTATTTCAGATAAGCAAGTTTGGTTTATGATTAGCATAAGTAACTTTTTTTTACTTCGAGTTACTTAATACTTTAGTTAATTCTTTTAGCTTTTCTACTTTTCATAAGTTATTAAAGAGAGAGTCAAGAGACACGAAAGAGAGAAGAAGCTGATAAGTATGTTGTTTACCAAACATACTTATCTACTTAATAAGTAGAAACTAAGATAAACTACTTGAGGCATAAGTTGCTTATCTTAAGTAAGCATAAGATCCAAATGCCCTCTAAACGATCCACCGCCTCATCACTAGCTCACCCAACAGATGAGTTAACTAGTTTAGGCCTTGGTAGATATGAGTATGGCAGTAAGAAGATGCGCAAGTAGGCTCAGAGAGCTAAGATTACTATAGTGGTATCAGAAAGCTGCATATGTTCTCAATCGATGATTTCGATTCATAAATCTGGATTATTGCATTTTCAGGATCTACATTCTGAAGTTATAACTCCAAGGCCCCTGAAACCTCAATCTATTACTCAAGCAGTTATCCAAGGTACGGAAGGCTGCCTTGGGTAACAATAACATAGACATTAGAAAATGACTTAAAACTCTTCCTTTATACTTTCTCTTTTGTATATATGGCATGCATCCAAAGTAATCTAGATCACTTGATTATTTGGCCACCATGTGAATGGACAGATGAACAAAGGTCACTCTGACTAGATCGTCCTAGTAACCCATTGGACAAATTTCACAAGTTGAAATTGCATTTTAGTTCTCCACACAAACATTTTAGCTGTCCTTCAGAAAACCCTAAAGCAACCAGTAAGATAGTTTCATAGCCTTGCTTGTTGGGCTTTGGATTATCTACACCATGGTGGCCCAAGATTAAAAATCCCAATCACATTGTACATACGAACAGGCGTATGCTAGATAAATAAAGACTTGTTAATCAGTGTTTTAGATAGCGGTAGCGTGATGCGTAGCGCTCAGCCCTCTATAGCATGTAGCATAAATACGTAGCGTGTAGTGTAAGCTACACGATACTTCTATTTTTTAATTTAAAAATAGGACAAATATAATAAATAGTGAAAAAAAAAGGAAAAAAAAAATATTAAAATGCCTAAAAGATGATTCATTTTATCAATTATAAGCATGTTTAAAAAAGTTATTATTTATCATTTATCAAAAGCCAATCCACATATACAAGCAAAATCAAATAATTATCACATCAACAACTTTCTAAGCAAACCACTTTAATTAATAATGTCTAATTGAAAACCACAAGTCACAATTATGAAAAGAAATAAAAATCCCATAGGTTAAAGGTATCAAGTACAATACAAGTGTCACATTCCTCAATAGTAGAAACAAAGAAAAGAAAGCGTGAAAAAATAATAAAAAAGTAAAATAGTAAAAAAATACATTGTAGCTTACGCTACGGATGCTACGTGCTATGTAGTTGTAGTATATGCTACGGCCCCTGTAACGTACGTTACAGGGGATTTACGCTATTTGAGAAGCTACATAGCGCTATGGCCACGCTATGCTACATAGTGTACGCTACCGCTACACTACGGGCGCTATTTGAAACACTATTGTTAACAAACCTCTTAATCAAGAATGCCATGACATTGAGTTCAACCTCTCCTCATTTCCATGATCACATCATCAACTAAAAACAAAACAAACTTAAAAGCAAACACAATAAAGTAGAAAATTCCTAGCTCCGTTCACAACTGTAGAAATCTGCCAGACAGGGTGAGAAAGGGTATGCATTCCCGAAGTATGACGGGAATGCCGGCTTTGAAACCCATTCCTCCAACTCCATGCTGTTGAAATGATAGGAAAGAATCATGTCACTTGTCTGAAGGAAGATGACCTCAAAATCAGGATGAAAAGCCACCAGACTGAAATGGGCATAATAATAAGCTTCGCCAATCATCATGTTTTTATTGGATGAGGTTTCCTTGACACATAGGTTCTTCGAATACATCCAGAATGGCAAGTGGTCGCTCTCAGGCATTTCCACAAGGTTGTTCCGTATAAAGAAATCACGAAAGCTACTATATGTAGATGAAGAACAAATAGCTTGAGGATGTTTCTTTACTATGGAATCGATGGTGGTTTTGTGCTTCAAGACCCATTTTAGCTCATCATAATCCTCAAGCATCCAGATTTGCAATTGGAAACCGTCATGGTTCGCATAATAGAGGTAGCCTCCAGACATACCTAGGCATTTTAAATTGTTCATTGTCATGACCCCAGGTAATGGAATCGAACGGAAACACTCTCCATCAACATCGAATTCGACGATGAAGTGATAATCAGATAGCATGTGCAGGGTACGGTTAAGGAAAATGGTCGACAGTAGCATTAATCCTCGAATGACTAATTCTTGTGGCACCTTAAATTGTTGCCACATGCCCTTTTTCGATGAGAAAATATAGATCTCAGGAAAGTTGCTACTGGTGCAAATGAGAGTGTAGTGAGGGGAAGCACGGGGATCAAAAGTAGCAAGTGCTTTGTATGGAGACGTTCTTGTCTGGAACAGGCACCGCTGCCCATTTCTTTGTAGCCAGGTTTATTACATAGTAAATTGATGTACCGTTAATGCCTTTGCTAGCGAGGCCTAGCAGCAATCCGTTGCAACAATTGACGATGGAGATTTCATCATGGTGCGGAAAGAAACTGAGATCACCGAAGTCCACTACCGCATTGTTGCAGTTTGGCCGAAGTCCATCAGCGACGAATTTGTATCGCGATATTTCGAATGTACCTGTCGTGTAATAACGTAAAAAGAAGCCGGACATGGGTGTGGGTAGAAGAGAAGGGTTTGAGATGAAAGACTGCCATTCTTTGGACACACACTTGAATCGTCTGAGAGATTTTATGGATAATTTAGAAAGTATGTTGATCAAGGCATCATCGTTTATGATGAGCGGCCCACGGGTCTCTTCCTCCAATTTACCAAAACTACCTCCCCAGTATTGCTCTCAACTCAAGACTCCAATACTAGCGTAGTATCCGTCCTCGCAAAACTCCTCTTGTGTGGATATTCCCCTTTTTTTTAATGTCCTTATAAAACGAGCTTAAGAGTCCTAAAATCAAAGTAATAATAATTTAATTTCATTTCTAACTCACATTTGGTTAGATGGGCTTTGCAAGCTACTTACTCGATTTGAACTCGGTTGACTTGAGGGAGGGGTTATCCTTCAAGGTAGGCAGCTGTAGGTATTACTTGGATGAGTCATTTCAACATTTCAACGAGTTACTACTGAGTTAACTCAGTCTAATTTCCTACGTGTTAAACTGATAGAGTCTTGAGTTGAGAGCAATACTAGTTGCCACAAGATCATTCAATACATGAGCTTAGTGAGTTTCCATAGGATCATCTTAGGCAATCCCTGGCATTAGATTTTGAAGGTAGTTTGGGTCTGGCTCAGTTGGATATTCCGAGTCAACTCGCCAGCGTCACTCAGGAGGCTCGTAGGGTCCCTTTTATGGTGACGTAGGGACCATTGATCGTAACATTCCTTTTGTAACGGAAACAACTCGCGTGGAGGCAAAATTTCGCCAAAATCTCAATTCGCTATGAGATTTTCTGGTAGCCCTAGACTCAGCGTTCCGGATTGCTTGTGGGAGGCTTCTAGAAGGTGGTGGATGGCCAGGATTTTTGCCAGCACCCGGAACGGAACGGAACGGAAAGATTCTTTCCGTATTCGGGCTGATGGTGGAGAATTTTCCTAAAATGGGTGGTGATTTGGACTGTACGATGCATATGCCTGGAATTTCAGAAATTCCTGGCCGTTCGGATCGCCAGCGAAGCAGTGTGCGTGGAGTCTTACGACTCCGGACGTAAATTCGAGCCACATGGGTTGCTTCCTAGCTCGTGTGTACGCACATGTGCTCCGCTCTGATATCCAGCTGTGGCTTTGATCGGTGGCCCATGCTGACTGTGATAGACGGTTCGGATTTTTCGGGATGGTCCCCAGCGGTGGGCCACACCATCACAGCGGGCCTTCATTTGTTTGAACTACCGGGCAGGAAAAACAGCAACGAAAGGAGGCTTTCTCTCGGGTCAGACCGTATTGACCCGACTTAAAGTCTTGGTGCTCCGTGGTTGTACACAATCCCGTGTACACTCTGGTCTCCTGTAGGGCCCACTGTTGGTGTCTGTGAAGATCTGAACCGTTTGTTAGTTGGGGATAAGGCATACTTGATGATGATGAAGCACACTACATCATGCGTTTTGAGCCACGGAAAATCACTTGGGGGCAAGGGTGGAAATGGGTCGAGTTATGGCCAACCATGGCCCTAATGGACTATTGGAGTTGTGCCTTAGAAAACCAATGTGATCCTTAATCCACTAGCCATGTAGATGTGATGAGGGTGATCTCAATCATAAATTATGACCATGTGACCTTGCTTGACAAAATGATGTGCCTTAGTTGATATATGTCGTCATAAACATACATGGATATGTGTTTGGTAGAGGAGTGACTTCTCAAGTTGTCCTTATGAACTCGAGATTGAACATGATGGTCATGTTAGTACTCTGTTATGCCATGACCTTCTTTGGCACTTGGGAAACACTTGTGGGTATCATACGAGGGGATGTACGATCATCTTGTGTGAGGGGACTGACTTGGGTCAAGATGGATAGTCTCCACCATCAGGGCCGATTTGGCATTGGCATGCCTTCACCCTCACACATGGGAGTATAAGTGTGCATGTATGAAGGATCCTGTTGTGGCTTTTGGGCACTTGCATTGGTGGATTGAGATCAATCACTATTTTAGGGGCCCATTAGCTTGGACTATGTTTAGACTTGATGTTGTATGGAAAGATGATTAATCCTTACACTTGAGGAAGTGCAAGGGGTCACGATCTTGATTGGATGACTTTGGCTCTCTTTACATGGCCAACACAGGGCTATTAAAGGTTGATGTAGTTGGGTATGTATGTTTATCAAGGTCCGTTGATTCTTGTATGGACAGATAAATAATCCATCAGTTTCACATAAAGACATTTTTATGACTAGATTTGATTAAATTAGGGACTCATCAAGGTGTTTTATTGCTTCGCACAACACTTAAAGACTTTTTAAACAACTTTATAAAGGTTTTCAATCGGTTGAAGTTTTATTTTAATCATTAAAATTATTTTGATTTTACTTGATAATAATGTAGTCCAGATTTGATAGTAAGTTTGATCAGCATATAATATAAGATCTTTAGTGGATAATTATGAAAGTGAGAAATTTACAACGGTAAACCCTACCTTTTACGCACTGTCTTTTCAAAAGACTCCGAAACTTAATTTTCCCAAACGAAACCATTATGTGTAAACATACTATTTGCAGATGAAGATACCCTTGAGGCACCGTGAAGCCTATGGCTACGAATTATAACCGTAGCTATTAGAAGCCTAGCAATCCCGAGGTGGATAACTTCCAGAAACGACGCTGTCTGCAGCAAACCTTCAAAAGAAACAGAAAATGGCAAAATAGTAAAAATAACAAAATCCATGCCCTACTAATAAAAGAGAACCGTACATGCGCGTGTAGGTGATTAGTTCTCGAAATTAACTGAAAGGAGTTTGAAATGTAGAGAGAGAATAAGAGTATCTTTACAGATGATGTCTCCAGCAGAGGCGTATGCACCGTTGATTGAGTTGGTGGAGATGCAACTGCTTAGAATTCTAGAGAGAGAAAGCACCCTGGAGATTTTAAGAGAGGAATTTAGAGAGAGAAATAGGGAGGGGTATAGGACGAGAGAGTAAAATTACTAAAATTACCATCCGAAAGCTTGAAGAGAGTTGTAAGCGAAGAGATAGAGGTTGGAAGGGTGGGGCATTTTCGGCAAAATGTACAGGCCGTGGTTGAGGAAGTTATTGTTCATGATTTTGTAGCTTGAGAAAGAGAGAGTTTAATGCTCTGGCGGAGTGTGATGAATGATACGCATGCACTTCATAATTACTTAGAAATTAGATACTTTAAATATAAGTAATTCATATTAAACTGTCCAAATTGTGGTCCCCAGTCGGGATGCATCATGATCCAGAAATTAATCTTATTATATTAGCGGAATATCGGATTGGTGGGTATTAATTGGACGGTCAAGATGAAAAATAGCCCATGGTCCTATTGCAACAGAAAAGTGTCCATGAATCAGAGGTCACGATCGTTCTATCAATCCGATCTTCAGATTATAACTAAAATCGAGTGCTTTATAAAATTTAGTCGGTTTGAATTGAGTTAATGTTTATGCCACGTGACAATTTATGAGTGCCTGCGTATTAAGCGTTGATACGCGGAGTATCAAATAACTCCCCCATGAGAAATGCTTTGATGCTCGCCCATGAATGCCCGCGGATTCTGTTTCACCACGTTTGATCCAGGCCGTTCAGGTAGGTGGGCCCCCTGTAGATGGTTTACATGAAGAGCCCTTTAACTCACCAGTGATCTCAAGTGAGATACGTAACGGATATGCAAACAACGGAAAAACCTTTGCATATATAGGGCCGGAATCCTTTCCAACAAACGTTTTACACATGCAGTAAGACACCCAAGTTCTGTGGGGCCCAGAAGTTGTATTTGTAAAATCCACTCCATCCATCAGGTTTCTCCTTGATTAGAGACTTCCAAAAACAAAAATCAGCTAAATGCACAACTCAGGTGGGCCACACCAAGAGGAACAATAGGGATATGGAGACCATAGGTTTGTATCTGAGGTCACCATGATCTTTATATTTAATCAAACCTGTTAATCAGGTGTATCTCGCAAGGATGAATTTAATATACAAAAATGTGCCTAATTCTCAACTCACACGGACCACACCACACACCATGGGAAACTAGAGATTTTAATAGCAATTTTACATTTCTGGCATCATTGTATCCCGTTGGAGTTTTTCATTACGATAATATTTTGTATGTACGGCTCATATAAGAGTTCCCACCTGATGGACGGAGTGGATTTAGATATGCAACATTGTAGGCCATTGTATCAATGGTTTGGGTTGCCGATCCATCACCCCACTTATGTTGACTGAAAATCAGAAGAGTGTTACCATGGAATCTTCGACTGATCATTGCGGAAATCCTCCCAAAATATGAGCTATTTTTTTTTTTTTAATTTTTTTTTAAATTTTTTAACACACGCACACACACCCCCACACACTCACACTAGTGGAATTTCACCACCTATGGGTACTCGAACCCTTGACTGAGAGTTGAAACTCCTGGGAGTCTACCACCCAGGAAAGAGTAAGGACCCCCCAAAATATGAGCTATAGATACTCAGTAAAGCTGGGCTTATCTGATTCGATATGGTGGATCTGATCTGATGAGACCCGATCCGACCCGTTTCGAACTGAACCGATGGCCCGGATTGGTGCAGATCGGGTAAGGCCATTTAGATCCGACATGTTTTTGGATCAAGATCGGATCGTGTTCAATCCGGACCGATCCGATTCGAAAACTCAATCCGAATGGATCTGGACCGATCCGACCCGATTCGAGGTAGTTCTTATCAATGATTTTATTTTTTCCTGTGGTATGGTCCACTTGAGCTTTGGATATGCATCAATTTTGGGTTCAACCACTAAAATGATCTGGAAAAACGAATGGACGGCGTGGATAAACCATATGCATTCACGGTGGGCCTCAGTAGAGTTTATTGAGTATAATAAGAAAGGATTCACTGGTGTACCATACACAAATATATAGCTGCTATAGCCTGTACTGTAGCTGTAGGAACGTTTCGTGTGAAGACGAGCACTCAAGCTCCAAGTTGTACAAACGGTTCAAAGGAGATCAAAGTTATATGGGCCCACAGTGATATATTTATTATATCTACACTGTTCATATATTTTTAGAGATCATTGTAGAGTATTGTCCAAAAAACGAATCATATCAAAAGATCATCTAGACCACACTACAAATAGCAACAGAGAATGATTTTCACTGTTAAACAATTCGTAGGGCCCACCATAACGTTTATTTTCCATCCAATCTGTTCATAAGGTCACAAAGACCTAAATTAAGAGGCAAAACAAATTTCAAATTGATATAAAACTACTGTGAAACTATGACCCCAAAATGGGTTTGAATTGGTAGATGTTCAATTCCCACTGCTTTTTTCAATGTAGTCCACTTGATAGTTAGCTCTATCTTATTTTTAGTCTTAAGCCTTAAAACGAGCTCGCGAAATGGATGGACGGTTTGGATATAACACATACCCCATGATTAGACCCACAGAACTTGCCAACGTCAATAGTAGCACTTCCGTGCACAACACGTTATAGCTGCAGCACATCAATACAACTAGCGCCTCGAGCTCTAAATTGTATGAATGGCTCAAATAAGATCAATGTTACATGGGCCCCACAATGATGTATTTATTATATCACACCGTTTATACATTTTTCGTGATTATTTTAGAGTATTAGGAAAAAAATTGAATTATATCTAAAGCTCAAATGGACCGCACCGAAAATAGCAGCAATGATAATGATTTTCACCGTTAAAAAGATCTGAATCGTATCCAACCCGATCCTACTCGGTTTCCTTGACCGAGTCGGACTCGGTTCGAGTCATGCTAACCGTGCATCGGATCGGTTCAATTCAGATGTTCCAGACTCAGTCTTGGATTGAATCGGGTTCGGATCAGCCTGGCTAGCTAGATTTCGGACCGAACCGAGTTCGACCCAATCCGATCCGACTCGGTCCGATTCCTAGCTCTAATACTCAGGCTGTGCATACACTTGATAGTCAGGCACTCTCAAATTATTCATTGGACATTAACTTAAGTTAAACCAGCTAGAATTATAGAACCCACTCTTTACAGTACCAAGATCATATTAATTGTGGAAATAAGATTGCTGGATATTTTTCATATTTTAACCGTCCACTAAATTTGGACCAGTCCCATAGATAGCCAGATAATTAAATTATTATGGTTTTCGGTTCATAATACATTTAATCTCGGAACCACAATTTGGACAGTTTAATTTGAATGATTCTAAGTATGCAATTTGTAAGTGCATGTGTATCATCTATCACGCACCGGAAGAGTAGTAAAGTATTTCTCCAAAATTATATAAAGTTAGTTTCAGAATTTCAATTCGTGAAAGTTGGCACGTGTTTCAGTGATCCAAGACGTTGATATTATGGTGGGACCCACCTTAGATGGACTCTACACCTATAACATCCCAGATTTGAAGACCTCGCTAACCATTTCTGTGTTTAGTTTTTAGACCGTTATTTCGCTGGCCGCCTATGGAAAGGTTTAATATTTTCTTATCCAGGAGATTTTTGGTGCAGAAAATGGTAATAGTGAGGCTCACATTCTCAACGGTTTGGATTACATAAAGTGTAACCTACTTGTACAAATCAGAAACTAAAGACGGCACCATAAAATCTCTGGACCTGAGCCCTGGGATAATTATATCATTGTACACAGGCGATCCAACTCGAGCTTGGCACAACTCAGCTCAATTCGGCAAATAGCTAAACTCAGCTTGAACTTGGCTCAGCTCAGTCCTCAAGCCTGTCTGGCCAGCTCGGCCTGGTTCAGTCAACAACTTGGGCTAGCTTGAGCCGAATTCAGGCCTTTGCGTCATTTTATTAAACACCTGAAATGCATCTTAAAATTTTCATAGAATGATAAATACTAATGATATTTTATAGGTATTTCATTTAACACCCAGGCATACAACATCAAAATCAAACACCCAGCAAGTAGCATCAAAATCAAACACCCAATATATCCATTCTTTCCTCAAGAACACTTCATTGAGTCATTCCATCAAACACTCGGCAAGCAACATCCATAGCAAAATAATCGAGTCGCCGATCTGATTTGATCCAAGTCTGTTCAAGTTGAGGTTTGATCCAAGTCAAGTTGAGTTCTGGCAAGCTTGAACTCAACTCGAATTTATTTTTATTTATTTTTTAACTCCAAAAACCAACTCAACTCGGTTTGAATTCAACTTCAAGCCAAGGCCAGTCGAGTTTTTTCGAGTCGAATCGGCCAGCTGACCCAGCTAACTCGACTCGTGTACAACTCTAAATAATTGCTAAGTTTCCTCGTCTGCCTGCAAGCGGATAGACATTTTATGTACTTGCCTCTCACACTTCTCAACCTGTCACACGTGATGAGATCTAATCCAATGATCATGTGGATCCTGCCATCTAGACTCCTATTGTTACAATTCAATTTGATCTTCTAATTAAGTGGGCCACACACGTATACAATTTATAGACGGTTGAAGGAAATTGACTAACGGTTCCTGTTCACGTTCACGTTTGGCCTGTCTGATGAATGAATCAGCTTTATTTTTACCATGCCCCAGTGACTTCTTGATAGGACCTAGTTGACATTTTCTTTTTTAGCTTGGAAATAGGCATTTAAGAAGAGAAGCACATTAACGGTCCACGTTCAACTAACCCAATGTTAGAGAATAGGGTCTTTATATCTGGAATCTTTGTACATGATCCCATCCATGGTTGGAGTCAACAGACCAATGGTGTGGATTAATGAACCGAGAATCTCACCTCTCAGGATCGAAAAGCCGAGCATCCCAAAGCCAAGGTCAAGGGTCTACAGTAACTCTTATAAATATGAAGAAGTGTCGGAAGGCATACCCATGATCCATCTACATGCAATCGCACATGCAAACATGGTGCACATGTCCAAGATCTGTGCTTTTCATTAGTAGGGACACATTATTTACATCTTCTACCCTAAAAATTTTGGCAGTTTAACTCGTCAGGTGGACCACAATGCATTAAACAAATGGATGGCTAGAAATTTGTTTAGCCGTGATTTCTCTTGAACACCCGAGAATGAAATAACATGGTTTATAAACCAGAAGATCTAAATGTGTGCCCAGCCAATGCAAAGCGCAGACCTCTGACACGTGTGAAATGTGTGATGGAAGTTCTTCTAAAATGAGCTGGCAAAACGGATGGGCGGCATGGATAGACGGATAGACAACACATACATTGAGGTGGGCCCCATGGTCAAGGCCACACCAACTCAGCTGAGTCCGGTGGTTGCATCTGATCCGCAGAGCCTTAGGTCAATGGTCCCAACACTCATGAATTGTAATGGGAAGAAATTAACCCAAAATAGCCTTCCAAATACTGGGACCCACTGGGAATAGGAAGTCATCCCAAAATCATATTAGTGAAATGATCCTAGCCTATCATTAATGGAGAATCATATGCAAATTCAAACAGTTGGCTAATATCATTTCAATGGTCAATTAAATATCTGCCTGTTGCAATTTACTTCATTTAATGAAAAAAGAAAAGGTCTATAATCCATCTGAATTTGGCCACAACATAAACGGCTCAGTTTAAGATACTTGTTTGCTACATCTATTATTATCAGAAGTCTTATAGTATTTCTCATTTCAAATACATGATTTAAGCACTGCTAGTTAGCATTGTTGGTTCAATTTTCATGACACATTAAATCATTCATATATGATGATATGGTGCATGGATAACTATTTATCTCGTTACTCAAATACAAAAGTTTATTATGATTAAATCCAACTTCTAATATTTTAAAATTCAATTGATATTTAACATTTTAAAAACTCATCTGAAGTTATAGATACGGAGTTCTTCATGAAATTTTTTGACATACTGTATGGTTATTTGAGATGTTGGAGTAAATTGAGTAAAAGGAATAGTCTTTGAAGAGAAGTAGAATTAACGCCAAAATCAAATATTAATTGATCTTTAAAAAAGTAAGTTAAATCTTTTTAATGATGTAAGTTAAACATTTTTAATGATGCTAAGTAATATCTTTACTCATTATTATTTGACAAAATCAAATGCAGTAATGATGTCTAATGTTATGTTTTGTAGAGTGAAGAAGAGGAGAGGAGAGAATTGAAAGATACATTGTCATTGGAGAAATAAAAATAAATATTTGCCATGAAAAGATTATAATGTTCCTGTACATGGAATTAGTCGTTGAGTGAATCAACAAGCAAGTAAACTTGGCGATGGTATAATTTTTTATTTTTTTTTAAAAAATTCCTCATAAAAATTGAATACTATATTAAGTAAAGAAAATAAGTTAAATTTACTCATTATATGGGCCCAACTTATCAATGATAGTTCGCAAAAATATAAAGTTTTGACCATCTAATGAGTGAATCAACTTGATTTGGAAAATACATAATCTTCTTGATAGGGCTCAACTTTTGCATGGTTTATGCTCACTGTCTAACATTAATAGGAAATGGTTTTGCATGCTAGTAAATAAGTTGCTTTTACTTTTTTTTTTTTTTTGTTTTGTTTTTTTTCATGCATTCATCTATGCTAGTATAGTTGAGCATGCGTGGTAGATCTTAGCCTTCCACTAGGTCGGCCAAACTACCTTAACCTTTTGCTCAATAGACCATATATTTTACTCATCAATCAGGCTATAGCATGTAAAACAAATTAACAATTTATTTATCCATCCATGCAATCTGTATATATATATTGCGGCTCAAAGAGTTATTTATCCATCCATGCAATCTGTATATATATATTGCGGCTCAAAGAGTTAAATAGGTTGATGTTGAGACCGAAACATCTAAATAGTGTAACCAATATGATGGAAGATCTCACTCACACATGTGCCACCATATCACGTGCGATATGTGTTACATGGCAGGACTCATAATTTGCATTCTCCACCAACTATTTGCAATGTAAAGAATTATAATCATGCTGAGCACTTGCATAGAAACTTAGAACTTTATTATTTGGGTTCTAACTCATGCCTCAGTGGTAAAGTCACAAGAGTTTCAACATCAGGTCATGGGTTGAGTACCCATTGTGGTGAAAAACTATTGTGGTGTGAGTGCGTGGGTGCATGTGAGGTGTGAGTGTGTGTTAAAAAAAAAAAAGGGCTTTATTATTTGCTAGCCTGGTATAAATGAACACATGGTTCATTTGATATGCCTGCTCAAGACAAATGGACCAGCTCATTTTTCCGGACCACAGTTCACAAGTTCAAAACTCTGGCTTGACAGATGTACAAGTGGGTTGACATGACGAGTTATTTGGTAATTAAATTAAACTACATTGCTTGTTTAGGTGTACATACCTTGTTTTATATAACAAATTTATTTGTTTATTGAAAAGATATGTAAAGATTTACACCATTGAAAATGAGAGTGAAGGTTCTAATGCATTATTTAATATTTTAATTTCCTTGCATTTCACATATTAAATAAATATATGATGTTATTCAATATTTTCTTTTCACATTTGAATTTTAAGATATGATTGATAAAATATTTTAAATGAGTAATGTTCCGTGCAATTTGACATAATAATTATAATACGCCCATTGAAATATATACCTGGCTAAGCCTTGGGTGAGCCATAAATGTGGGCCCACTTTTGAAAATCCAACTTTTTCTAGCATTTACATCTACTTCTTAGTTCACATGATTTTCTTGCATTTCATTTCATATGGATTCCAATTACCATTGCTTACCATCAACTAAACAACCTCTTTTTGCTCATGTGCGCTACCAATTACAACCATTTACTATCAACCAAATGATCCCTTAGTCCATACCATATCTTAACCATCAACCAAGAGCATTTAATATTGACGGTCGAGATCAGTTATAGGCAAACTTAACCATCCCATCCATTGTTTAGAAAAAGGATGGGTACAAAAATAGCATGCATCCGAAGTAATCTGGGTCACTCACTTATTTTGTCCACCATGTGGATGGACAACATTCGATTAAAGGTCACTCTTACTAGACCTAGCAGCCCATCGAACAAATTCCACAAATTGAAATAGTATTTCAATTTCCACTATAACATTTTAGCAGACCCTAAATCAATGACTAAGATGGTTTGATACTCTTACTTGTTAGGCTTTAGATCATCGTCTACACTGCCGCCAACTTGGTTAAAAATCCCAATCACATTGAAGGTTCTTATTCTATTAGCTGAGTACTTGTCTGGCCCATCTAGAAATCATGATTGTAAATGTATGGTCTAATTTACATTGGTCTTTTCATATTCTTGTCCGGTGGAGATTGGGTTTTTCATCTAATCTAGAGGAGATGATAGTGCCATAATGCTACGATACATTCGGCCCAATTATCATTCAATCAGGATTGTTCATCTAGGAGGACCCATTACAGATGGATATTGGTTCAAGATATGAATTCATTAGGTGATTCTAGCCATCTAAGCAGTGGCCTTCAAATCGACGGTGGGAAAAAAAAAAAAAACAGCTAATGATCAACATTAAGCAGTCCAAAGTAAAGATAAGTGAAGGCTACGGCCTTCTGATAAGTAAGAATTTTGAAACATGGCAAGGGCCCCTACACTGTAGTGCAGGGCATGGGCCCCCAAACTCAGCCCGAGGGCTGGGCTTGGGACACGGCCAACGATGAATGGCTGGCTCGGATGGTTAATCTGGTCCAGTAATCTATTCCATCTGTGATTAATGATTCAGGTGGACCACATGATTAGAAACAGTGTACAGGGCAAGGCTTGCCCTCCAGTGTTTCATTTTATATGGACCACTTGAATCACGGATGGGCCTATTTTAGGCCCAGGATTAAATTTAGGTGTTGAATTTAGTGATTTGAGTATATTTCATATAATTATTTATTATGGTGGGCCTTGTAAAAATCAACGGTGGACATCTGTCTCCCAACTGTTTTCTTTAGTGTAATCTACCATAATCACAAGTCAGACTAATTTTTTTCATAAGCCTTATATAGTACTAAAAATCTAATGGTTGAAGTGAATCTTATATAAGTATCATCATCGGCCCTATCAAAATCAAGAGCATCTCATGTAATTCTTTTTGTTCCAAATCAAGACGTTTTTAAGGCCACAGAAATCGAAAAAGGGATCTCCATTCTCTATTAAAGGAGCCATTATTGGAGACGATCTCCGGAGATGGACATGAAAGCCTGACAACGGCTAATCAAAACAAGAAGAAGAAAAATAATAATAAGAGTATTCTCACAAGCAATATTATGAAGCTATCTGTTTATATGATTTCTTGGAAGCGACTTGCGTGGTGTTAAGCAACACGGCCGACTTCCCTAGTATGTTCACGTCACCAAGTTTTACCAATAGAGTCATTGTCCCACTCTTTTTTATTGTGCGGCCTACTTTAACACTGGATCTGCCTCATTTTATGGTTCGTGCCCTAAAATAATCTCTTGAAATACATGGACGGTGTGGATATGACACATACATCATGGTGGATATGACACATACACCATAGATTACTTTAGCTAAATTCTTTTAGCTTTTCTACTTTTCACAAGTTATTAAAGAGAGAATCAAGAGACACGAAAGAGAGAAGAAGTTGTTAAGTATGTTGTTTACCAAACATACTTATCTACAAAATAAGTAGAAACTAAAATAAACTACTTGAAGCATAAGTTACTTATCTTAAGTAAGCATTAGATCCAAACGCCCCCTAAACAATCCACCGCCTAATCACTAGCTCACCCAACAGATGAGTCAACTAGTTTAGGCCTTGGTAGATATGAGTATGGCAGCAAGAAGATGTGCAAGTGGGCTAAGAGAGCTAAAATTACTATTTATGTGGTATCAGAAAGCTGCATATGTTTTCAATCGATGATTTTGATTCATAAATCTGGATTAATGCATTTTCAGGCTCTACATTCTGAAGTTAAAACTCCAAGGCCCCTGAAACCTAAATCTATTACTCAAGCAGTTTTCCAAGGAAAGGAAGGCTGCCTTGGGTAACAATAACATAGACATTGGAAAATCACTTAAAACTCTTCATTTATACTCTCTCTTTTGTATATATGGCATGCATCCAAAGTAATCTAGATCACTTGATTATTTGGCCACCATGTGAATGGACAGAAGAACAAAGGTCACTCTTACTAGATCGTCATAGTAACCCATTGGACAAATTTCACAAGTTGAAATTGCATTTAGTTCTCCACACAAACATTTTAGCTGTCCTTTAGAAGACCCTAAATCAAGCACCCTAAATCAAGCGGTAAGATAGTTTCATAGCCTTGCTTGTTGGGATTTGGATCATCTACACGATGGTGGCCCAAAATTAAAAATCCCATTCACATTGGACATACGAACAGGCGTATGCTAGATAAATAAAGACTTGTTAACAAACCTCTTAATCAAGAATGCCATAACATTGAGCTCAACCTCTCCTCATTTCGATGATGACATCATGGACTAAAAATAAAACAGACTTAAAAGCAAATAAAGTAGAAAATTCCTAGCGCTGTTCACAGCTGTAGAAATCTGCCAGACAGGGTGAGAAAGGGTAGGCAGTGTCGAAGTAGTCGGGCTTTGAAACCCATACCTCCAACTCCATGCTGTTGAAATGATAGGAAAGAATCATGTCACTCGTCAGAAGTAAGATGACCTCGAAATCAGGATGAAAAGCCACCAGACTGAAATGGACATAATAATAAGGTACGCCAATATTCATGTTTTCATTGGATGAGTTTTCCTTCAAATAGCGGCTCTTCGAATACATCCAGAATGGCAAGTGGTCACTCTCAGGCATTTCCGCAAGGTTGTTCCCTATAAAGAAATTACGAAAGCTAGTATATGAAGATGAAGAACAAATAGCTTGAGGATGTTTCTTTACTATGGAATCGAGGGTAGTTTTGTGCTTCAAGACCCATTTTATCTCATCATAATCCTCAAGCATCCAGATTTGCAATTGGAAACCGTCATGGTTCGCATAATAGAGGTAGCCTCCAGACACACCTAGTATGCCTTTAAAATTGTTCCACGTCTTGACCCCAGGTAATGGAATTGAACGGAAACACTCTCCATCAACATCGAATCCGACGATGAAGTGATGAGCAGATAGCATGTGCAGGGTACGGTTAAGGAAAACGGCGGACAGTCGCGTAAATTGTCGAATGACTAGTTCTTGTGGCAACTTAAATTGTACCCACACGCCCTTTTTCGATGAGAAAATATCAATCTCAGGAAAGTTGGAACTGGTACAAATGAGAGTGTAGTGAGGGGAAGCACGGGGATCGAAAGCTAGCAAGTGCTTGGCATGGAGACGTTCCTTGTTGGGAACAGGCACCGCTGCCCATTTCTTTGTAGCTGGGTTTATTACATAGTAAATTAATGTAGTGTTAATACCTTGGGTAAAGAGGCCTAGCAGCAACCCGTTGCAACAATTGACGATGGAGATTTCATCATGGCGCGGAAAGAAACTGAGATCACCGAAGTCTACCACAGTATCGTTGCAGTTTGGCGGACGTCCATCAGCGAGGACGAATGTGTATCGAGATATTTCGTAGCGTAAAAAGAGGCCGGACATGGGTTTGGGTAGAATTTCTTGAAGAGAAAGGGTCCGAGATGAAAGACCGCCATTCTTTGGACACGCACTTGAATCGTATGAGAGATTTCACGGGCAATTTAGAAAGGATGTTGATCAACACATCCTTTACGATGAGCGGCCCACGAGTCTCTTCCTCCAATTTATATGGAGAAAGGAAGTCAAGGAAGTCGAAAAACGGATCTCTATTCTCTGTTAAAAGAGCCAAAGGAGCCATCATTGCATGGTCCATCAATTTATTTGGCTAATCAAAACAAGAAGAAGAAAATTAATAAAAATAATAATAAGAGTATTCTCACAAGCAATATTACCAAGCTATTTATATGTTTATAGGATTTCTTGGAAGCGACTTGCGTGGTGTGAAACACACCGCCGACTACCCTAGTATGTTCACGTTACCATGTTCTGTGGGCCCACCATAATTTATATGTATCCAAACCGTCTGTCCGTTTGTAGATATCTTAATATGACATCAACTCAAAAATGAGTAACATCCAAATATCAACTGATCCACACCATAGAAAGCAGTGGGGATTAAATGACTACCACTGAAAATTGTTTAGGGTCACATAAGTATTGTATCAATCTGATATTTATTTTATCCCTTCATCCAGGTATCCGTGAACTTATAAAAAGGTTTTATGGCAAATAAACATCATGGTGGGCCCTATGAAAGTTTCACCGATAGAGTCCTTGTCCCACTCTTTTCTATTGTGTGGCCTACTTTAACTTTGGATCCGCCTCATTTTCTGGTTCGTGCCCTACAATGATTTCTCGAAATGGATGGACGGTGTGGATATGACACCATACATCATGGTGTGTCTCACATAACTTGGTGACGTCAACACACCACGAAGGTCGGTCGTGTGTGGCACATCACGCGGATTTGGATTGCGTAATGTATTATAACACGGCACCGACCTGGGTACTGAACATACGTGGAAAATCTCTGTCGTCTCTACATGATGTATTTGTTTCATCCAAGCCGTCCATATATTTTTATGTATCATTTTAGGATGTAACATTAAAAACTAGTCAAATCCAAAGCTCAAATGGACCACACCATTGTACGTAGTAAGTGGGGATTGAAGCACGTACCATTGAAAACTTACTGGGATAAATCTGAATTTTTTTTTTTCCATCATCCAGATCTTTGTGACCCTATGAACAGGTCGGATGTAAAATAAACATCATGTGGCCCTAGGAAGGCTTCAATGTTGGGCGTCATCATCTGCACAGCTTTGTGGTCCAATTGAGCTTTGGTTCTGCTTCATTTTCGGTCTAAGTCACTAAAGTGATTTTGCAAAATGAACAAACGGTGTGGATAAAAACATCATGATGAGTCCATATATCTTTTCCAAGTATACATGGTAGAAGTCTACGATGTATCTACAGTACGCAGTCCGAATCACATGCGTACTGAAATCGGATCTTATCATAATGAGTAAACTCTGTTGGGCTCACTGTGAATTCACGTGGTTTATCCACACCGTCAATCCATTTTTTCATATAATTTTAGGGGTTGTGCCAAAAATTGAAGTATCTCAAAAGCTCAAGTAAACCATGACAAACTGTTCAAAAGATCACGAAGACGTAGAAGGAGTAACACGAATATCATATTGATCTAAAACTTCTGTGGGGCCTCAATAACTTTTCAACGGTAGACTTCAATTCACATTGTCTCATGTGGTGTGGTCCACTTCATCTTTGGATATGATTAATTTTTTATTTAAAGCCTTAAAATTATATGATAAAATGGACGCTCGGAGTTGATACAATTCATGAATGACGGTGTACCCACAGAATTTGTTCAGCACTGAGTTACCGCTTCCGTGCGTACTCGAGTAAGCCAGTCCATTGTGTACCAAGTAACTCACTACGCTATGTGCTGAGTAAACTATGTGCAGCCACCGTCATTTATATATTTATCCACCACGGTACATTTTACCAGATAATTTTAGATTATTATATTAAAATGAAGCATATAAAAAACTCAAGTGGACCACACTACATGAAATTGAAATAGTGTGAATTGAATGTCTACTTTTGAAAAGTAGATAAGATCAAAGGCTCAAATGGCCCACAAAATGGGGATTAAATTCTTATAGTTGAAAAATTCATGAGGCGACAATAGTTTTAGATCAAGATGATATTTGTTTTTTTCACTACCATGGAAAATAAACCGCCCGGTGGAGCCCAAAAAAGTTTCAATGGTGAATATCCTTAACACAGCTGATTCCTGTGGTGTCGTCCACTTTAGACTTGAATCTAACTTATTTTTTCTTCCACTATTCTAAAATGATATGGAAAAATAGATGAACGGTGTGGATAAAATTAATGCATCAGAGTAGCCCCTCAGCAGCCTTCAGAGCCAACGCATGTCCCGAGATCCGAATAGGCAGGGTAGTACGCGCCTGATGTACGGGGTGCACCTTTTCAACGTGTATTTATTCCGTCCACGTAAGTGAAACTAAACCCCATGTCACTCAAGTGTTTGGAAGCCAAGAACTATTAAAGAAATGCAGGAAGGTTCATTGGGATTAAAGTTCCTTAATATACATTCATGCACCATCCTCTAATGACTCCAACTTTTAAAAAAAGCAATTGTTTAACATTGACATGATATCAGAGATTCATAATAAAAGATGGTGTGGAAATTCTAACGGTGGAATTGATATACCATCCTATGGTACCATTAATATTTGTACAACCATCAGCCCATTTCTATTTATACATACACATTGGGTTGCATTAGCATCTTGTGTTGCATTAAACGCTCATTGATACCCCATTGCCATTGAAATATACAGAAATATACATTGATACACCATTTCTTTTTATCCATATATAATGATAGACCATCGTATGAGCCTAAAAATTCAAATAATAACATCTTGTCTTGCAGTAAATGCAAAAGTCATCTATGGTGTGGTCCACATGAACATTGGATCTTACTCATTTTTAGGATCATACCTTGTAATGATCTAATAAAAGAGATAAATAATGGCATGGATAAACAAATGCATCATGGTGGCCCCACAAAGATATGCTGGTTCCCAGCCGCTAGAGATGGCGAAAATAGGACGCAATCCGCTTCCCAGCCAACTGGTGCATGTCATGCCTCTATGTATAATTAAGCCACACCAAAGCAAAGAAGATAATCAAAGGTGACACCATATCCTCATTAAATATAAATTCACATAGTTGTTTATATGCCATCCAGCCTATTATATTAACCTGGCATGCCTAGTATGGTGAAGGGACCCAAAGACGTGGAACATTTTAAAACTAGGTAGGCTATGCCGCGTGAATAAAATAGGTGTCCGTCATGGCCATACGTTGATGTTCTACCAGATTATTTTATTAGGGTGACTCTTGGTTTGGATGGAATCCCGATTCCATGGATCTTATAACTCTTAAGGCTCACCTTAATATATATGTTTTATATCTTCACCGTTCATATGGGCATCAGCCCAAAACCTAAGCAGATGCCCCAAGTGCACTACACCCGAGGAAACAATTATGGTGATTGAATGCCCACCATTAAAAACTTATTAAGCCCATATAATCTTTATTTTCCATCCAACCTGTTGCTAAAGTCATACAGATCAAGTGAAAATACAAATATCAATTTAATCCAAAATTTGTATGGCCTGCAAGAAGTTTTTAATGGTGGTCGTTCAATTACTACTCTTTCCTGTTACCTGGTATTGAATTGGGATCCCTCTTGCCATAAGTAAGAAAATCCTTTTTCTTGGATAGTGATTGGTCCACCTCATTATTGACCTTGTCGGCACTGTTGCATTAAATGCATGTGTGATGATGTGGTCCAATCAGGCCCATCCAAGGGTCCTGCTTGACATCCAACCATCCAGATTGTATTTCTGGACCATGCCAAGTGTCCAGATAGGCAGCCAAGATCAGACCAACAATCCAATTGGAATATGGGACCACAAGCGTAGTAAGTTTACTGTTTAACTAGTAATTAGAGTCCAAGCTATCAAGGATAGAAGTATGATTTAGAGAATTAGCCAATGCATGTTTCAGGGATGAAACAAAGTCCCTAAAATCAGTCCTCAGAAAAGAAACAATACATTTCAAATCATCACATGTTTTTTGTTTTGTTTTGTTTTGTTTTGTTTTTTGTTTTGAAAGGGTAATGCAGTTAATTTTATTAAGAAGCTACTTGACATCTTACAAGACAGCAAAGAATACAAAAAACACAAAAAAGAACAAAATTACAGTCGATTAGAGAATAAGGAACAAGAATATCCATGACACAAGGCCCCCCACTTGTTACGGAAGCACCATGCACACACGACTATTCTTGCCAAGCTGGACACCTTGCCACATCTGGAACAAATGGTCAACTGAAATAGGCATCACCCCAATCTATGTTGAAAATCTTAAGAATATGCAACCACACTTAGAATATAAGTCAAAATAAACTGTCCAAACTATGGCTGCCAGTCTAGACGTATAATGAAGCAAAAACTACTTTTATTTTATCATTTAATTATTAGATTGTTGGACATTTATTGGACAGTGAAAAATGGTCTTCTTTCAACCAAAAAATAAAAAATAAAATTGCCACAAATCAGAGATTAGGATTGTCCAAACAATATGATTTTCAGAATCTAACTCTGCGACAGTGGGTTCCACTTAGTCGAGTTAATATATTCCACGATGAACCATTTCAAGCACCTACATATCAAGCGCCATACGCACTAGAGTATCATATAACTCCTTTCTCTAGGCCTGACCCTCCCTCTTCCCAAGTTCTCTCCTCCATCCTTTCTCCATGTGCATTGCACATGCCACACCTCCATGTACTCTTAATGTTGGTGTGAATTTTAGACATTGTATGCCTCATAATGAAGAAAATGCCAATTAAAAATGCAATAGGAAGTTTGAAATTTTAAACTTGTCTTGGATTCAATCTAGTAAAAACTTTGTTCATGTCGATTTCTTTATGCAAGTATGAAGATTCTAAAATTGCACAGTACTGTTTGTAAGTTCTGCCATTTTTCATTTCACATCATATACGCCACGTATATCTGTATCAGTGAACACAAATTGCACAATACCTTTTGTGCACATGTAGAAGACCCCGACCACTCATCCAGCCAGTCAAAACAAAAGATATGAACCATGGCACAAAAATCAGGATAGTGGAACGAGTCCTAGTTTCTCAATCAAACAGGACCAAGGATGGGCAACGCCAAGGTTTTCCTCAAATTAAGATCTTGGGATTGTCCTCTTGGCCTGATTTTTTGGGTATGGTCCATATGCAAATGGTCTAGATCTTGTACAATGCCACCATTTGTCTCAGGGGATCTCTATTGCAAAAATGTGTGCGCTTAGTAATTCTGCTGCATATAGACTTATGGGTGCATGGATCCATTGATGTATGTACATCTAACTGATAACAATTGCTTGTCCATGCACTATCCAGCGAGAACGTGACCACAATACCCACAGATGAGCAGTATGCTGACGTTTTCTGCAATGGCTCCCAATGCAATATGTTGTTGGGCTATATGCTAGTAAGACTTATTTCTCTCCAAATTATCTAAATTCCTTTGCTGTTACTAGAGAGCATTATATCTCATTTCAGTTCTTACTGTTTCAGATCAAAGGACAAAAGTTTCCAGCATTATATCTCATTTCAGTTTCCAATAAAACATTTGCGCAGACCCTAAATCAATGACTAAGATGGTTTGATACTCTTTCTTGTTAGGCTTCAAATCATTATCTACACTGTGACCAACTTGATTAACAATCCCGATCACATTGGATAAGTGATCAGGCATATGGTGAATAAAGAAAGACTTTTTGAATAACCTCTTAATCAATAAGGCCATATCGTTCAGTTCAATCACTCTCCATTTCAATGATCACATCATTTTTTATTTTTTTTGAAAGGTTACAATTCAGTGATCACATCATTAAATCAGAAAATAAAACAAACTTAATAACAAGAGTAAGGAATTCCTTATACCATTCACAGTCATAGAAATCAGACAGACAGGGTAAGAAAGGGTAGACACTGTGTTCTAATGTGCATCAGGTTTAAACCAGATAAATCCTCTAACTTCATGCTGTTGAGATAGTAGAAATCAATGTGTCTCCCATCATAAGGAAGACAACCTCAAAATCCGGATGAAAAGCAACAAACTGAAGTCATATCAATAATATCTTTTGGAGAGTCAGTTAGCTAAGATCTGATCATCATTGAGGTAGTTCATATGTAAACAGAACGGCAAATGGCTGCCCTTAGGTGGTAGGCCAAAGTACTTTGCAAGGGTTTCTGCAATACCACTGGCCATTGGAATGTGCCTATAGGGGAGTAGTGGTTAAATTTATCTTTGAGAAGGTTTTTAGGACTTAGTGGGCAACTGATAAAGCTGCTGTGACGAGGAAATTTGCTTTCATTTTTTGCCAAAATCTCTGAATTCTTGTTAAAAGGTGCAATGTTTTATTTATTTATTTATTTATTTAAATAAAAAAATAAAAAAAATCTTTAACATCTAGAGAAGGCATGGGCATAGCAATCCCTCTATAGGTGAAGAAAGGATGCTGCACCCTTTCCTGTACTGCACCCCAAATCAGATTACATCCTTTTTCCCATCTCCAACACCATTTCACAAGGAAGTTGCTCTAGAGTTGGGTAGATTATTTATCTGTAAACTCATAACTTATGAGTTTCTGTCATATAAGAATCCCTGGAATGAGAACTTGTAGCTGTTGGACTTTTTATGCTGGCCAATCACTCCACACATGATATAACCAATTAGACTGTGAACCTGTAATAATTGGTATTGGGATGCTTTTATCTTCTATACTTCACCTATTTCAACATGATATGCTAATTTTCGGTTCCAATCAGTTGTGGTTTCATGGTATTCTTGAGCTGAAAATCAAATTTAAATGATACTTCTCTTTGACGTGCAGGGAAGACAATCAGGCTGAGGACCCCGAAGAGGTGAAATGAACTCATTCAAGACCGCCATTGTCGTGGAATTTCTGAACAGATCACTTTAGCCTGTTGAATGGAACTTTTGTTTCAATTTTTTTGGTGCATCAATACCAATTTGTAGGCAGCAGACTGTCTGGTCCGGTGAATTTTGAGCTGTTCCCTTTATGATCTGACCATCGACTTGCAAAACATGGACCATCAACTTTGCAGTGTACAGTTTGCTTGGGAATTCATTTTGAGCAGGTGGACCTATCTCTATATGGATGGTTGAAAATACTTAACATTGGCGACTATCTCTCATCTAATCAATCCATCAAGCTAGTAATCTTTGTACATGTTTTTCCCAATTAGCATGCAAACCCAATATTGGTAGCAGGTGGATGGACTAGAAAATGTAAGCCTGTACATTTGTTTTGCAACCTGATTCTTGCTCTACAGTCATCAATATAATGATGCTGTAGATAGAGATTTAAGTCTTTTTGCCAAATTCGTAACTTAGCATTTACAAGTGATCTCAAACAACTAAGAAAGCCCTTTGTATTTGTTCTTAAACATATATATATAGGAGAAACAAGTTCAATATGATTTTTTTTTTTACACAATATCGCCATTTTCATAACTTAATCAATTACAACTAACATTCACTTCCTCGCATTCACACTGATGTTAACGTTATCTGTTGCAATCGATAAGCTATTTAAACGCTGCATTTCTTCAGAATTACAAATCAAGGAAATTCCCTTCGTCATTTCATTTTTTTTAATTTTTTTTTCACATTCTCTAACTATCCTTTCAATAAATAATGTTCCTCCTCCTCAAGCTTCCTGGTCAGTTTTTTAAGCTCCCTCCCATCCTCATGACTGATAATTGCTATTTTGTCTGATTCATACTTATTACAACAACAAAAAATTGGCAATCTTTTGCCTCTTACAATGATATAACATATTAAAAAACCAAGATAAAAGTAATATAATTAATTGATTATTAATTATGCTTAAAATACAAAACCTTCATCAGACATCTGTAGAACCATCTCTCTGTGTTTGTTGATGTGTTTGATTTTAATATCAAACATCTCTCTCGGTTGCAAATGCAATTTAATTAGCTGACCTCTACAGTCCACACTGTACCTTATTCAAATAAATTTTGATTAGCTACGTAGATAGTTCTGTTGATTCTACATGTGAACTACAAATGGTCATTTAAAAACCAAAAAATCTAAACCTTGCAAACAATGAAAATTTTGGATCAAAGCACAGCTAATCTATAAATCCCCGAATCCCCAATCTGTAAATCCTAGTGAATTTATTCTCTTATTTACAAACTTATAGTTATGGAAACACAACTGCATTGGTTTCATAAGCAAGAATGACTTCTTCTTTCTTTTTTTTAAAATGCTAATTCATTAACCAATCAACAAGTCCTCAAAATACCTTTCTTTTAATCTACTGACCTTAAAAATCAAGAGTATGCTCTTCTCAAACTGAAACCTAAGGAAGCACACTCACAATGAAAAAATCTCCACTCTTACAAACTGGAAAAAAAAGAAAAGAAAAGAAAAAGAAAAGAATATTATGGTCCATGCAGCACCAAAGGGGCCCCACTCCTGCAAACTGCGTGTGTGTGTTGGGGGGGGTGGTGGTGTGGTGTTAATGCAGAGCCAAAAATCTAATAAAGGGGTTCCACTCTCACAAATCAATATATAGCGGTGTGTTAATGCAGAGCCAAAAATCTAATAAAGGGGTTCCACTCTCACAATTCAATATATATGTGTCTGTGTTTTATGATTCTTGCACCAAAAATTTGAGAAAGGTGTTAAGTGGGTGGATGTCAGACGTACGTCTTTGTGACCTTATCAGTAGGTTGGATGGAAAATATACATTCCAGTGGCCCTTATGAACTATTTCCTGTATTATAGTCCACCCGAGATTTAGATCTACTTCATTTTTTGGATCATACCTTAAAATGTGTTTTCAAAACGGATGGACAGAGTGGATATAAGCATCATACATCAGGATAGGCCCACGGACCGGGATCTCCCATCGACTGAGATGAGGAAACAATGGTTTAAAAACTTCCTTGGAGTCACCAGAATGTTTATAACCGATTCTTACCCTTTTTGAGAGAATTCTAATTCAAGTTAGATTCTTAGCCTTTTTGAGAGAATTCTAATTCAAGTTATTTCATTGCATTCCATTTTACGTTGGTGATGAGAACCAATGTAAGATTCTTCTTTAATTTCCCATCTGCATCCATTAACCATCCTATCCATGTCTTAAAAAAGGAATGTGTACAAAAAAAAAAAGTCCAAATGAGAATAGATTGGCTCATCTATAATACAATTATTGCATGATAACCATCAAAGTATTCTAGACCTAATGGATAATTGATTGTACAAATGACTTAATGCAACTAGGAGCACTATAACTTATGTTCTTTTAGTATTATTTTTTTAAAATAAACTTATGTTCTTAGAATATTATTTTTTAAAATAATTTAATTTAATTTAAAAACAATATGCATAGATATAGCATGTATTTAAGGTCATTCTTATTAGATAGTCCTAATATCCAACAAATTGAAATAGCATTATTTCCGTTTTCACTAAAACATTTCACCTATTCTTTGACAACCCTAAATCAATTGGAAACCTCTACTTGTTAGGCTCATCCTCTACATGAACACTTGATTAAAAATAAACATATCGATCTAATTGGCTCATCCTCTACACTGTGGCCCACTTGATTAAAAATAGACCTCTAATTGTTAGGCTAATCCTCTACAATGTGGCCCAATTGATTAAAAATCCAAATTGGATAAGTGATTTGTTAACAGAACCTCTTAATTAATAAGGTCATACCATTCTTTTCAATCTGTCCCCATTTCGATGATCACATTATAAACTAAGAAAATAAAACAAGTCTAAAAAGAAAACATCACATTATTTTATTAAGGTTACAATTCAACAATCACATCATAAACTAAGAAAATAAAAAAAAACAAACAAAAAATAAAATAAAAAATCTAAAAAGCAAAACAAAATAAGATCAGATAATTCCTACTGTAATTCACGGCCGTCATAGAAATCTTCCAGACAGGGCGAGAAAGGGTATACATTCTGCAAGTTGTATATTCCAATATGGGCTGGGTTTAAACCCCGTACCTCCTTCAACGTCATGCTGCTGAGATGATAGGAAAACAATATGCCAGCCATTCCAAGGAAAACAACCTCAAGATCAGGATGAAAAGCAAAGAAACTGAAGTTCCACCGGTAATAATCAAACCATTGACGGCATTTGTTGTTAAAAGATAAAAGACGAATTGCTCGAGGATGTTTCTCTATTAAGGAATCGATGTTAGTTTGGTACTTCAACACCCACTTGTGCTCGTCATAATCCTCAAGCATCCAGATTTGCAATTGAGAGTGATCATAGTTCGCAAAATGGAGATAGCCTCTAGAGACGCCTAAGCATTTTTTTGGATCACGTGGAAGAGGACTAGGCAATGGAATCAACCGAAAACACTCACCATCAAGATCAAATCCCACAATGTAATTATGTTCAGATAGCATATGCAAGGCACGATTAAGTAAAACAGCTGGCGGAGCTGGTGATCGATGATGAGCGACTAGTTCTTTTGGCACCTTATAATGTACCCACATGCCTTTTTTCGATGAGAAAATATCGACCCCCCGAAAAAAGCCCCGGCGAATGAGAGTATAGTGAGGGGAGACAAGGGGATCGAAGGCTAGCATGCAGTTCGTGTGGGTATTGTTCACGGGAGATTCAGGCAGTGCTGCCCATTTCTTTGTAGCTGGATTTATTACGTAGTAAGCGAGTGTAGACTCAGTTATACCTTGGAAAGCTTGACCTAACAACAGCCCATTGCAGCAATCGACAATGCAGAACTTATGAAGACGATTGTGTGGAAAGAAACTAAGATCACCCATGTCGTTGAATGAAACATTGTTTGTGTTTGGGAAACTTCTGTCGGTAATGAATGTGAATATGAATTCACTACTCCAACGATCACTCCTGAAGAAACTGCAGAAGAGGCCGGATATGGTTGTGGGTAAAATTCCATGGAGAGAAGGGTCAGAAATCAAAGACTTCCATGCTTTGGACACGCACTTGAATCGTATGAGAGATTTTACTGGCAATCGAGAGAATATGTTGATCAAGAGATCATCAGTCAGATAAGCAATGATCGGCTGCCCACGCATTGATTTACGTCGAGGAATGTTGTCGATTATATCATATATGTGTGGCTCGTGAGTCTTTCTAGAAAGAGCCATTCTGTTTAAAAAAGAAAGAGAAAAAAAAAGAGCTCTTCAGAATTCTCACCAGCAATACGACAATCTCTCTCTCTAGGATTCCCGAAAGAGTTCGTAATGGGCTTTCTCTCCTCCTGTTATAGTTCCTAATGGGAAACGGATTGACTACTCCCCTACGACCAGCCCATGGCTGATGGTCGGTGCTCTGTGGCCCCACCATGATGTATGTGTTTCATCCATGCCGTCCATCTATTTTTCTAGATCATACCAAAAATGAGATATATCCAAATCTCAATTGGACCACATTACAGGAAAAAGTGTTGAATGAATGTCAACCATTAAAAACTTTTTGGGCGTAAACTTTTCGGATTAAGCTGATCTTGTTTTCTTCCCTTCATCTAGGTTTATATGACATAATCAACAGATTGGATGTCAAATAAACGGTACAATAGGCCTTATGATGATTTTAATGGTGGATATACAGTCACTATTGTTTTCCTGTGGTGTGGTCCACCTGAGATTTATATCCCTCTAATTTTTGGGATCAAGCCATAAAATGATCTGTAAAAATGGATGAACGGCATGGATGAAACACCTAAATCATGGTGGGGCTCACAGATCACCAACCACCAGCCCCGGGCTGGTTGCAGGGGAGTAGCCCATCCGTTTCCCTCGGATTGGGACGCGGATTCCCTTCGAAAGCCATGATCTTCCTGCGATGGGAAGTTAAGTGGGACCCACCGTGATGTTCATGGGAAATCCACAACGTCCATCAGTTTTACAAGATCATTTTGGAAAATAGGCTAAAAAATGATCTAAATCCAAAATTCAAGTGAGGCGTACACCAGGTAAACGTATGTAGGTAAATTCTTACTGTTGAAACCTTCCTAGAGTCCACTGTGTTTTTTATATACCATCCATACCATTTATAAAGTAAATTCTACTAGGATTAATTGAAAACATAAAATTTATCCTGATTCAAATTTTCTTGGCCCCACGTGTGTTTCAACGGTGGACATTCAATCCTTTATTGTGTGGCCCATATAAGATTTGGATTTCCTTTATTTTCTTGGTCCAAAATCTAACATGATCTTTCAAAACTGATGAATGTAGTGGATTTCCCATAAACATCAAGGTGAGCCCCACCTAACTTCCCGTAGCAGCAGGAAGTTGCCTTTTCCAGGAAATCCGCATCCCTCGGATTGTAGCACACATCACGGATCGTCGTTATTGATCGATGCTTGAAAAGTTCTCTGGCCCACCAGGATGTATTTGTTTTATCCACGCCGTCCATCTATTTTCCAATTAATTTTAGGACACGAGTCCAAAAATAAATCAGATCCAAATCTCAAGAAACAGTGATTATAAAACGCCCACAGTTAAAAACTTTCTAGGCCCACTGCAATGTTTGCTTGTTATACAACCTGTTGATTAGGTCACATGGACGAAAGGAAAACACAAATATCAGATTCATGAAACTTTTGTATCCCGAAAAAAAATTGATGAATGGCGTTGATAGAACACATACATCATGGTGGGCCCACAGAGCTTTTAAGTGCCGTTGCGTGAATTACGCAATCCGATTTTGTCGCTTCTCACTTTCCTGCTGTTATGGGATTACCCTCTAACCCAAATATCTGCGGGGCCCACCGTGATGTTTGTGTTATAACTTATACGTAGTCCGTTCATCGGTTTTAAACATATTAAAAAATCGAGAGAACCGCACCACATGAAACAGTGAGGATTGAATGACTACCGCCGTGATTTTTATTATCCATCGAAACCGTACGTAAGGTTATTAATACAACCCAGCTGAATGGAAGACACAATAATCACTATGATGCAAAACTTGTATGGCCCACGAAGTTTTCAATGGTGAGCATCCAATCACCACCCTTTCATGTGGCGTGGCCCACTTAAGTTTTGGATCTGTCTCATTTTTGGGCACTAGTCAAAAAATGATCTAGAAAAACTGATGGACGGAGTGGATGTCACACAAGACACTGCAGTAGTTCACACAGAGCTTCTGCGACTCCCTGCGGTAAAAGTGGCTTTTCTTGACTAGTTTAGTAATTCTATGCTTATCGCGTAGGATACGATCGGTGGTAGAACCCGTTCCGTGGGGACGCGGATTTCTAGTTTAGTAACTCTATGCTTATCCCGTAGGATACGATCGGTGGTAGAACCCGTTCCGTTGGGACGCGGATTTCCTGCAAAAGCCTTTTGCAGGAAGTTATTGCGCTGGGAACCAGGTGTGGCTCACTATCATATTTGTGAGAAATCCTCTCCACCAATCCGTTTTTTGAGTTCATTTTAGGATGTGAGGCAAAAAATGAACTGTATCTAATGTTCAAGTGGGCTAACACCCAGATCCAATAGCTCAACTGGCAGACTAAGTGGAGATACCTCGTTTCAACACTTGAGGTCTTGGTATCGATCTCTAGTGGGGGTGGCTAACATGGAGTGTGTGTACTGACATAGGTGTGTACTAACAATCTAACCCAAAAAAAGAGTGAGCTGAAAAAGTGATAATTGAATGTTTACATTTGAAATATTCGTGGGGCCATTTCAAGCACAGACACACTTCCTGTGAAAGGCTTTCGCAGGAAATCCGCGTCCATTACGTGGGAAGCAGATTTCCCGGGAAAGGCTTTAGCACGAAGTTACTGCACTAGAAACCTAGGTGGAGCCTACCTAAGTTTCGGGATGTGATGTTTGTGAAAAATCTATCCCGTTAATTCGTTTCATGAGCTTATTTTAGGACACGAGGCCAAAAATTAGCTGGATCCAATACTCAAGTGAGCTGAAAACGTGAGTATTGAAGGTACATAGTTAAAATATTCTAAGGTACACATAAGTTTTGAATGAGGCTAATATTTGTATTTTCTGTTCATGTAACACTACGAAAGTGTATGAATGGCATGTAAACATCATTGCAAAACCTAGGGAGGTTTTCCCTACCCAACTTTTCTTTAAGTGCAGCCCACTTGAGTCTTGGATCCTGCTCAATTTTGGCCTCAAGTACTAAAATTATCTCAAGAAATGGATAGACAAGATAGATTTCTTACAAAACATCAAGGTGGTCCCCACCTAAGTAACCAGTGCAGGAACTTCGGCTTTCCCAGGAAATCCACGTCCGATTCTATTGACTAGGATAATCAATATTAGAAATCTTACATTTCCCTTTAGCCGTTGATTTGTGGGCCATTAATCAAAAGTCTCTCTCACACTTCCTTTAGCTGTTGATTCGTGTGATATTGATAAAAAGTCTAGGATTATCCACGTGTAACAATGTCCAGACAATTTGGGCGTTGGGTATTATCGGGTTTGGGCCCATCGGGTCCGGGTACAATTTTTGAGGTCCCAAGCTCAGCTTCCCATCGGGTACCCATTTCTTTCATGATTAGACCCATTGGTTTAACTGGCCCGATTGACAAATCAACCTTCCGTCTGTACTGCATCCATCTCGGTTCTTCCATTCTTGCTCTCGGTGTGGGGGCTTGCAATGCTTTCTGTACATCATCCTATCCATTCATAAGTTTGGCCCATCCAGGATATGGACTCCCTAAAATCAGGCCCTTCTAAAACTCAGGTGGGCCACATCACTTGAAATCAGAAATTTCAGCATGATTTTATATGGTATGTCCACCTGACTTTTGGATTGGCCTTATTTTCAGACTCCAAGGAAAACATGAGAGAGCCCGATATGATGGGCAGAGCACACATCATGGTGGGCCATACGTAGACGAGTGGACCACATTGTTTAGATCTTTTGGCTTAAAAATTAAGTCGGTTTCACTCATAATTTTTGTTTAATGCTAACTAACTTTTCGTGAGAAATATTTGTTTGAACTTGATTTTGTAGGATAATCAATCAAGTGGTATCGAGAACATGAATGATTCAAATCAATCTAAGGATGTAAGTTACAGGTGTAAACTCGCCACCATACTATACTAACATTTCTTAAAATATCTTCCTTGAAAATACAATTTCTCATATAATAGCTATATTTTTCAATTCCCAAAATATTATTAATATTTTTAGAATATTTTTTCCCGAGTCTTTTGTCTATACAAAGTTATTTCCTCTAATGTAATTAATTGACGGAGCAAAAAAGTTCAACTACTCTTGCATTATACATAGTAAAGGATAGGGGAATGGCACATGCATTGCACGTGGAAAAAGAAAAATAGGGAAAACACACTCATTGGGGAAGAAAGGAGAGAGAAATGGAGAGACAGTGTAGTTGGTGTTATTTGTCCATGGTTCATTCCCTAGTTGAATTACTTTGTAAACCTTACGAGTACCCAAAATAAAAGTGAAGGAAAAGGATGGAGAATCGGATATACAGTGGATGACTCATCCGTACTATTTTCAATTTTATAGCCCATTTAAGTATCAGCTACTTTTTGCCCATGGAGCATGTGTCACATGGCTCCCTATGACTAGCCTTCCTTTAGGGGCTATCCACCAAAAAGGAGAAGAGTTAAAAGGGGCTAATTGTAGAAATGAGAAAGGACAAAAATTGTCCTCAAGAAACAGCTCATATTTCATTAATTACAAAGGTAAAAATGTAAATTGTCGAAACTGCTTGAATCTAAGCCACTCCTTGGTTTTTTTTATTGGTGAAATCCCAATTACATGATGGGCAACAGTCATATTTTATGGCTTCAAAATACGACTATCCTAACTTAAAATGCCTTCTCATATCCCTAAAATATTCAAAGTTGTCTACAATTAGAAACTTAAAAGTTCTCATATGTTAGAAATTAATTGCAGCACCCAAAAAAAAATAAAATCAAAAGCTACCAGTATTATACATGGTATAGAGAGATATAGATCACTAAGCTTAGCAAAATCATCTCTTATCTCAAATTTTCAAAAAAAAAATCCTAATAAATCTCTAATAGATCTCCTCATAAGATAACTAGCCACATTGTTTTATTTAAATTTATAGTACACAGGATAATTCGATATCCGATACCCGACAAAATCGGACCAGTTTCTAAATGGAGATAAAGAGCTGGAGCCAAACCCAAGAAAGGGTTCAAAAATGGACCCAGGCCCACCGGATCTCTTGGGTGACCGTTGGTCCGTGTATAGGGCTGTCAAAGGGCTGGGCCTGTTGTTGGTCTTGGCCCAGATTTTGAATTGTGTCGGGCTGACCCTATTCAAAATTCTAATTTGCAGGCCCGAGCCCGGCCCATTGACACCCTTAATCCTCTATCATTGATAGCCTAACTAGGGACTAGACTTGTGTCATAGGTCACCACATTTTGAAAATGGTGGTGATCCATCCTCAAACAAGCCACTCATATACACCTATTTAGACCATCCAAATTGTGAGGCACATTGTTAACAGATCATATCTCCAAATCTCATTGATCGAGCAATCCTAACCATCCAATTGATGGCTATAAAAATGGATGGTTAAAATTAATTAGTGACTGGTAAAATCAGATGGTTACTATCCTCTTGTTAATGCAAATTTTGGGTAGGTAAGCAATTTGTAAAGTCTAAAATTCTAAGCATATGAGTAAGTTGTATCCCGTACGGAGCCACCACCCCTTAGTGTCCCTGTATATATGGAGGGTGACACCTTGTTGCAGGTAGGAAGGTAATTAGAAAGTTTTTGTAAGCAGAGGTCTATCGCACCTTGAACTTTTCTTTCCACACCAGAGCCTTCTTGTAATAGATATGGATATAATAATAAGTAAAAAAAAAATGATGTGATTATTCGCCAATTGAGAACATAAACATTGATGCTTGCGAATACCCGTCTTGTCACCTAAAGATCCAACACTTCACATACTAAAATCTTTTACTTATGTACTGCTGTGTAAATGAGATATGGCTTTATTATTTTAGAACTTTTGTATGGACAAGATGGACTTTACTAATCCATTTCTAACACCAACTAACCTAATGCCCTGCCTATACACATTTCGACTCATTTATATAATAGGACTTCGCTAGTGACACAATTGAGTAGGCATACAAATGGCGTCCCTTGTGATAATTAAGCTATGTGTGGAAGGAACATTCATCAGATTGCTGCCACAATTTTACCTTAAATCCTAAAATTCAGTCCAATCTGAGAGGTAGGTGGGCCATGTTGGGGGATTGCACAAGCAAATAGAAATGTATCAAGCAAAGTATTCCAATAGTACAATCAAGCCCAATCACAAAGACTCTGAATTTAATATGAAAAATCCATTGTGGGAAAAAAATCATAGCACAAAGTAATAAATATGCACTATGAAAGTAAAAAATTAGAAGCGACAGAAATTATCCAATTCAAACAAGCTACACCCTTGAAACCCTAGGAATAAATTAGAAATCTCTTGGATACCCCATATTCCCGATTACACACATACATATAGCCTCTACAAGAATCATAATCGAAATGAGAAATAAATCCCGCACTTACGCAACTTTGTATAACTCTGTACAATCGTTCGATGATGCCTTCGATGGTACTTCGATGGCATCAAATAAGCTTTAATGGCATCAAACCTTTTCAATGTCATTGAACTAAACACTAAAACTTTTCAGCGACTAAACATGTATTTTTCGAATTTTTTCGATGGGACTTTAATGTCATCAACGGCTCGTCGATGTCATCAAACCCATTTCAATGGCATCAAGCAGGATACATAAAGTGTCCAGCAACCAATTGTGAATTTTTGAATTTTTCTAATGGCATCGAACAGTTCTCGAAGGTATTGAATGGTCTGTCGATGACATCGGCAGACTCTATTACTAAAAGATTTAAGACATCAAAAATAAGCCGCACCATAAGAAATAGTGCAAAGTAGAATCTCTATAAACTCACATGGTAGACCACACGAGTCTTGAAATTCTAATGAACTAACGTTACTACAGAACAAGCTCTAAACGTTACAAGGAGCACCTTAATAAAAAGGCATTTATTAGTATCGTGGCAACCCACCTTCCGGATGAACTGTCCAAGTCTCATCTCCGTTGGAAGTAGTTTCAAATAAACAGAGTTGTACAACCAAATCTTTCAGTGCAATGCACATTGACTAGCAACCCTATTTACTTGTCTCTTGACCACATGGATAGCAAATCCATTATAGCAAAGATACGACCATATAATGCAAAAGTCAGGAATAAGAGTACCATTCTAAGAACATCTTACTGAGCTAGATTGCATCTTGGAGACCATTTGCCTTTCACATGATAGATGTCCCCAGTTCACATCCCACCGCCACATGTACAGGTGGAAAGGAGGCGCTAGGTTCAACAATCTAGATCATTTCTTACATGGGAATGTTTTGAGATGAAATTTATAAAATAATATCTATACCCCACTTATTTAAGGACACCCCATTCTATTTCTACTTTTATTAACATTTGATAAATATTTTGTTGAGAAATTTTTGAAACTTGCTAAAATTTAAAAGTTTTCAAAAGTCAAGATTTAATGAAGGCCTAATTTAGTGATCCTTGTGTAGATATTATTAACTTTCTAAAGCAAAGAAAATCATATTCTAGGATTACCTCTTAGAAATGTTGCTGAGAAATTAGATGAATTATCAATGCCGATCCTCTAAACCAAGAGGTTTATCTCCAATTTATTCCAAATAAAGCTAAGTGAGATGCCATGTGCGCACTTCTATAATAGGGCCAGGGGCATGCACATGAAAACAATCTAGACAACTAGACCGCCCACATGTGTGCATATGGATGTGGAAGGAGGAGAGAAAAGTCTCTATATTTCTCCTTGTTTTACACACTCTCTCTAGGTGACCCTCAAGTGGTAAGGGACATACAAAGCCCCAGTCTACTGCTCTGAAGTATATATTATATATAAGTAGGAGTTTTGGAAATGTATTGATTATGATATACTTCATCCTTATAGACTTTTGTATACCCTATTGTCTTGCTTATCAATATATTCAAATTGACCAAACCACTTCATTAACCATAGAACTAAACTTTAGTCCAATGCCCATGCAAATTAATAAGTAGATCACAAGATCTTACTAGTTGAATTACCATTAAGTGTGATTAAAATATATAAAACCATGTCAGGCTCAACTAAAAAACCAATTAATGGATAGTCCGAAATCTAATCTATAAAAGTGTTTTTAGGCAACTAGTATATCCCTTTTTGGATCATATGGATTTCCCATATTCTAATGTATATACCCAACTACACTCATATATGGAGCAACCAAAGTAACCTCATGAAGAGGTTACCAAACAATTTTACACTAGTAATTTGAACTCTCCATATGTCCTTAGAGCTAGAATTAGTCAAAGCTAATATATAAGCATGCTCATGTTGATAGAAACATGCATGTCTCCTAATTTATAAGCTTGAACCAATCATTTAATAAAAATATCCAAAAAGAGTTAAAAAAATAAAATCTGATATTCATGAATGCTCACACTCCTATATGGAGTAGGGAAAAGGCACCAAATTCATCAGTGGGCTTGGTGGTTGGGACTTTCTATCCTGCTCGTTATCTATCCTCTGACGCAAGATAATTGCCTATTGATACAGGTTACCCAAAACTGCTAGATGGTCATGGACATTCAAGGCATGAGATTCATAGTCTACAATTCTCCCTTGGCCAATAACCATTTTATCCACTCTCAACTATACAAGCACAACCAAAGAAAACTCTATATTTTAACCAGCGTTCATTCCTCTGAAGCGTAAGTGCTTAGTTGTACCAATATCATGAAATTTCATGATATTTTGCACCAAATTAGACAAAGTAATAATGAAATTTCATGATATTTGTACAACCAAACACAATTTAAAATAATAATAATAAATAGAGCAAAGATTAACCATAAAAATAAAGAAAGAGTAACAAAATTAGTGTAGTATTGTTGATTTTAGTATTTTACTAAAATCACTAAAAAGTTTAACTATTTTTTATTAAAAATAAACTATTTAACGAAATATTGAAAACATTAATTGATTTTCATTTTAGTAAACAAATATTTATAATGAAAGTTATTTAGAGCGTAGTATAGATTGCATAGCAAATGTAAATTAGCATTTGGTATAAGGTACATGCGACTTAAAGTTATTTTCATGAGTTACATAACATAAACTATATGCTAAATAATGTGAGCTATTTAAAACACTTTTTAAGGTACATAATTAATATATTACCTTTAAATTGGACGGTTGTTAAGTCTAAAGAGTAGTTCCTTTGTGAGGATCTTTTTTTTTAAAAAGGGCTGGGGTGAACATGTGACCTTTTACCTGAAGTCTCATTTTTTTTATCCCTCAACGACTAACATATGTGGGATATATCCGAGCCATTCAAAGCATGGGTCATGATACAATCTAAGGGTGCCTACGTTTATTGCATTTGGTTGCACCGAATATCATGATATCATGATAATAATTTGGTGCAACCAAACCACCCCAATTCACCTTTTTATCATAAATAAAATTTTATTAGGAATAAAGAAACAACAAGATCCACCTGGTCAATGGATACTGATCACAAAGAGAGGACATAAGACTCACCTCAGCCAAGGAATCAATGATCCAATTAGACCCACAATGGCTTTGCTTGGGGTGCGTTTGGTTGCACCAAATCAGATTGATAAATCATGAAATATCAAGAAATTTCATGATATCTGGTGCAACCAAACGCACCCTTAAAGACAATATATCTCCCTCAAATGAGAAAATTAATAGCCTTCTTAGTATGGCCAAAAATTTTCTATGTTTAAGAGGTTCTACGCAAGCAAACGTTAGCAAAATAGAAAGAGTTGTATGTGAAACTTCACATACCACAAGTGGTGTGGTCCACCTTTCGCACGGTTCGATTTTCTGCAATAACTCTTAAAACTCAATTCATCAACTACTAAACACATCCTAGCCTTGTATAAATAAAAGTCCATAAAAAATACAAAGAACGCAATTAATTAATATCAACCATCAAAATATAGAAATGAAAGATGGTTTTGAGAGAGGTCCACTAAATCAATGGACCACATTAATCTTCCCAACAAATGCTGACTCAAGATCATTTTCCAAAGGAGTTAAATTCAAATCGAATCGAACACCAGCTGACGTGTTCAATCTCTTTACCGCAGGCGCTTCAGGATAGCCGTCGATCATATTCCTATGCCGTCTCATGTGACCGCCCAAAGCCTGACCTATTGCGAACTCCAGACCGCAGATGGAGCACTCGTGGGTCCGAGGCTTTAGCCGTGAACGGTCATGATGGCCTTCGATGGATCTCGGCTTCTTGTGGCTAGCACGGTGGCCGCCGAGAGCCTGGAATGATGGGAACCGTCGGTTGCACGTCTTGCACTCGAAGATGCGGCCCACCTTCTGGTGGGCCATGTGATCATCATGGTCTGCTGTAGTGGTGGACCCATGTGCTAGTAACATGAGCCAGGTTGCAACGCTTGTGCTTTCCGTGTCTACTCCCATCTCCTCTCTAAAACGCTTCATGACTTTAGAAATTTTAGATGAAAGAATGGAAGATGGTAAGTTGCAGTTGTTCTCTATTTATAAAGGTTAGCTATCAATGATAAAATCATCCTTTTCCACTAAGCTAGTTTTCAACTGTGATCAAAATGGACGGCTCTAATTTGATTTGGGGATTGACCAAAAGGATCCTACTCTCCGGAAGCGGATTGGCTGGTGTACCACACACCACCAACCTGGCTGGTGTGTTGACGTCACCAAGTTCTGTCACCAACCTGGCTGATGTGTTGACGTCACTAAGTTCTGTGGGTCCCATATTGAGGTATGAGTTATATCTAAACCGTTCGTCCACTTAGAAAGCTCGGCGTAAGGCTTGATCTGAAAAATAATACAGATCCAAAAATCAAGTGGACCACACTATAAAAAAAAAAGTGGGAAATTGAATTTATACCATTGAAACCCTTTCGGGGGTGACAGATATTTTGGATCAATATGATATTTTTTTTCCTCTTCATCCATATTTTTGTGACCTTATAAACAGATTGGATGTAAAATAAACATTATGGTGAGCCCTACGACTGTTTTAACAGTTAGAATCATTGTCCCAATTCTATTTGTGGTGTGGTCTAATTGAGACTTATATATGACTGATTTTTGGGATCAAGATCTATAATGATCTCTCTAAATGGATGAACGGTGTGGATATGATAAATACATCATTGTGGGGCCTACGTAACTTTTATCTCCTTTGAACCGTTTGTACAACTGGGAGCTCGAGGAGCGTCCGCGCTTGTCTTCGCACGACACGTACCCACACTAGCTAGGTTGGTGGTGTGTGGTACACCAGCCAATCCGCTACCCTACTCTCCGGGGATCATGGGAAGTTCATTATGTGGGCCCCACTTTGTACGTTCTTTGGCTCCAAAATAAGGTCTACACGGTCAACAGGTGTGCCACATGCGTGTGTTGAATGGGGACTGGTGATGGCTGGACGATACCAATTTTGGGCAACCAAAAATACATGATGGGGGTCATCAGATGAACGGCCCAGATCTTGCAAATACGTGCAACACTAGCACGTGCGAGGAGGGTATGATTCAGAGAAAAACTTTGATACTCCGGCAGTGGGATGAATGATACACACGCACGTGGGAATTCATACTTAGCATAGAATGATTTCAAATAAACGGTCCAAATTATGGGAATCAGTATACATATGTCACAACCAAAAAAATAAGATTATTTGATTACCTGACCATCAGATTGATGAACATTTATTGGACAGTTCAAATGAATAATATCCAATGGTCCTATTTCAACAAACATGTGTCCACGAATCAGCGGTTTTAATTGTTCAATCAATTATATTTTGTGCTTATGAATTGGAGAACGTAGTTGACACAATTTAATGTATGTCACGAGTACATGTTCTGAATGCCTGAGTATCAAACGTCATACACTACCAGAGTATCAAACAACTCAGATAACTACTTTTACTTTCTGTCGGAGCCACCGGAATCCTGCATATACGTCAGCAATGATAACCTCCAGGAAACGGTGCAACTGTACCGTAACTTGTAGTAGTACATACCATCTTTTCTGCCAAGATGCAATTTATTTAGAAAATCGGTATCATCAAAAAAATAGGGACCACCATGAAGATTATGATTCATAAAATTAATATGATACTACTTGTGCCACACAAGTATGTTGATTCAGAGCATTGATTTTAAGCTGATTTCCAAGATATGGGCCATTGAATAATCGGAAGGCTTGATTTTTCTTTCAAGTGATTTTAATGGTACGACCCACCATTCTCATGGTACTGATTTCTTACAAGAAGTACATGTTAGTGGAAAAGACGGTAGGGTACCATAAGTTGCAGTACCTTGCCTGTTGGCCGGTTGTTTTCGTGCGTCAGCGTCTACGATAGGCCAGGAGAGTTTCCTCGAACGAGTCAAAACTCACACGAGTGCACCTCGCAGGATCGGAAGCGGATTGGGTGGTGTAACAAACACCACCGACCTGGTTGGTGTGGGTAAGTGTCGTGCGAAGACGAGCGCTGTCGCTCTCCGAGCTCCGAGTTGTATGAACGGTTCAAAGGAGATCAACGTTATATGGGCCTCATAATGATGTATTTATTATATCCACACCGTTCATCCATTTGGAGAGATAATTTTAGAGTATAGTCGAAAATATGATTTTATATGCAAGTCTCAAGTGGACCACACCAGTAATAGCAGTGAGACAATGATTCTCACCCTTACAATATTCGTAGGGCCCACCATAATGTTTATTTTCCATCCAATATGTTCATAAGATTAAATATAACTGTTTGAAAAAGAGGAAAAACAAAAATCTTATTAATCCAAAACATCTATGACCTACAAAAGGGTTTAATGGTAGACGTTCAATCATTCACTTTTTTTTTTCAGTGTGGTCCACTTGATATTTGTATCTATCTTATTTTTTCGTTCAAGGATTAGTACGAGCTCTCAAAGTGGATGGACGGTTTGGATATAACATATACCTCGTGATAAGACCTACTTAAATTGGTGACGTCAACGCATCAGCCACCTCAGTGGTGTGTGGTACAGCAGCCAATCAGCTTCCCGCGGGATCTCCTTCTAGAAGGACGTGCAATCTGCAAGTGAGAAAGGAGTGAAACGACTCCATTAAGTCAGCAGCACGTGTGAGCTGCAACGAAGGAAACGTGCGTCGCACGTTCTTTTGTTGGACACGGCTTGGTAGCTCACAGGAAATTTTGATACTCTGGAAGGGGATGTCGGTTGATAAGAAACTGCACTCCTAGCATACAAGTAATTCAAATTCAACCGTCTAAATCATGGGTCCATTTCAGATGCCTTACAAACCACTAACTTCACTAACTAGCTGGTTGGTGGGCATTTAGTGGACGGTCCAAAATGAAAAATCACCAGTGGTACGGTGGAGGATCCAAGGAAGCGGATTTTATGCTAAGCCATTGGTGGGAAGTATTTCCTTGGGAAGCCAGGTGGGGCCTACCGTCCGCGATGTTTGTGAGAAATCTGCCTTTTTGATCCGTTTTACAACCTCATTTCAAGACACGTCCGGGAAGAAGGTGGAACCAAAACTCAAGTAGGTAACACACGTGAAAACAATAGGAATTGAACAATCACAAGTAAATTATTCATATAAGTACAGGAATTTTATATCAAACTAAGTGTTTCGTGTTTTCAATTCATTACAACAACAATACCTTATAAAGGGTATAATGTCATATAAACATTAAGGTAGAGTTGGAGCTTTCGTGTGAACTTCATGCACTGCAAAGCTAAGTGGAAAATGCTTCTCACTGTTGATCATTAATTTCAACCGCTTCAAACCATTGGATCATCATTACCTGTCCGTTTTTAGATCATTGTAGCTTTCAAGAGCAAAGTTAGCCAACTAACACCACTATAGCTACCTTATTTGTGCCCGAGCACACGTGCATGTGTTCCAGTACATAGCCCGAGCGTCTCAATCTCTAAAGATCTAAGTAAGAATACTATACACATCCAAATATAAACCTTAAAATTCTTCCTATAATTTCTGATATGGGATAAAAGCACATACCACACTTTCTCTATTTGAAATTCCCGCTAATCATTTTGACAATAAGTTTTTGAAATTTTGAAATTTTGAATTATTTTTTTAAAAACCACAAACTTCAACATTCATTCTATCATATGATTTTTTTAACTCATTTTAGAATATGCAACAAAAAATCAGATGGATCTAAAACTCAAGTAAGCCATGTGGGAAGTAAAACAAGGGAAAGAAATGCTTACTTTTGTATCCTTTCTTTAGGTCTAACCTAATATTTATAGGTAATCCAAACTGTTTATAAGGTCTCACTCCTACTGAAAAAACAAATAACTGAGCCAGATATAAAAATTTTATGGCCATGGAAATATACATCAACCATCCCACATTTTCTCTCACGTGGCCCAATCAAGTTTTGGATCCTCAAAATCTTCGATTTGTAAGTCCTGGAACGATTTCTCGATACCAATGGATCCGTCTCTTTTCTGTCGCATGTTAAAATGAGCTGGAAAAAGGACATGCAGGATAAATTTCTAACTTCCGAGCGGAGGAACTTTCCTAGAAAGGCATCTGCAGGAATTCCGCATCCGATATCCAAAACAAATCTTCAGGACTTTCAATCTTCGAGGTGCCCCCATTAACTGTACATTTAACAACGTCACCATGTACGAAATCATATGCATCACTAGAACAGGACCCACGAATTCGTCGAAACTGGTATGAGGTGATTTCCACAAGGGAATGTGTTTGGTACATGCACAAGACACGTGGCATGCATATAAGTCAATCAGCTCATCCAAAATCGTGGGTCCCATTCCAGCTGGTACATATCCCAAAATCCACGTCAATTGAACAATCTAAACCAGCTTCTACACGCCACTGACTTTCGATCCCTGACCACTTTCTCTTTAACCGTCCATTTTATGGCCATCGTTTGGATAGTTAGGATTTTCTAATGAGTATGATTTCCAGTATAAATTCCTTACACAATGTCTACAAAGATTTGGGCGGTCTGGATTGACATCTATAAACGCAAGTGTACAGTGGATGAATCAGTCCCACCTCAGAAATGGTTGCAAACGCACATGATAGCGTAGCGTATCACGGAAGTTGGATTAACCTGACCGGAACACTCAGACGAGTCAACAGACGTTTCTAGGTGGCGTTTGGAATTTGGATAAGGGTCGTTGATTCAATGAGGGTCATCATTGAGGGGGTGGATGCATACGTTTGGGAGATCTGGGCCGTTCTTAACACTGTGAAAATGATGTGGACAAAACTAATGGTGGGCCTGAATCAGGTAGGTCAAACTCTCATGACAGATGGGCGGTCACAAATAAAACAAAACAAAACAAAAGTCTAACGGTCCGAATTCAAGCGTACATTACTTGATGAATGTACTACTGTAATTAGGATATTACACTTTGCAATTCTCACTACCTGATGAATGGCCAGGATCTCTGATTCGTGTGGCATCCGCCCAGATATTATCCCATGCGTATTCCCGACGTTAGAGAGATGGCCTAGTGTTTTAAATGAGGGATTTTTTATTTTTTATTTTTAGTGTGAAAAGGTGGTGGAATCATGGTTCGTTGCACTTCATTGTCAACATGGTTGAGTGGTTGGTTAGTCTGGACCGTCCATCTGATGGACCCCTTGTGGATAAGCGACGTTAGGATTAACATACTGGAGAAGCAATCCTTGCCATTGATTTGTGAGCCTTAGCGTGAAAGCAAAAGGTCTACCGTCTGTATATTCCGAAGGAAAAAGTCCGATCAGACGCCTGTTTTACTCCGTTATACAGCCTTTTGCACCATTTGTCATCTATTTAGGGTGTCAATGGGCCAGCTAGGGCTTGAAAAATCAGAATTTTGAATAGGGCCGGCCCGCTGGCCCAGCCCCTTGACAGCCTGCATCTATGGTAAGGCCCACTTTTGTTGGTACGGATTTGCTCACCGTAGATTAATCACAAACATAGCTGGATGCTTAGCTGCACACCAATTCCCACAGAACTTGTGTGAACTATTTTAATCTGGCTAGTCACCCTGAAGTAGCACCTTAGGAAACTCCTGGCCCAATTCTTACATTGATCTAAAACTTTGGCAAGTCATGAAAAATGAAAACAGTTTCCTTTCTAGATTTTCATTTCTCTTTACTACAACCCACCAAAATGTAAGATCTGGGTGAAACTTTGTCTCTTGAGTTTCATGTGTGTGTGTGTATAGAGAGAGAGAGAGAGTCCCGCGCACCTATGCACATGCATACCTTTGTACACGTGTCATGGTCGTCTAATCTGAATGGTCCATGTGATGTAGAATCCTATGAATCACCAAGAGACAAATTTTCACCTTGATCTAAAGGCAGGATATATCAAAGAGAAATGTAAATCAAGGGAGGAAACTGTTTTCATTTTTCATGCCCATCAAAGTAAAATTGAGCTCGTGGGTTTCATGAGGTGTTGCTTTCACATGGACCGTTCAGATTTTAGAGTCCCATCATATATGATGAGTTCTTAAAAAGTGCTCACGCACCTGCACGTGTGTGTACCTTTGCATGCATGTCTAATTCTAATTGTTCACGTGATGTGGCATCCTATGAAACCCTAAAGGATCAATTTTCACCCTAATTTAAAACTCTGATAGATTGGAGTGAATAAAAATGTAAATCAAGAGAGGAAATTATTTTCTTTTTCCATGGCTTAACAACTGTTTGGATCAAAATAAAAGTTGAGCCTTAAGGGTTTCAAGGGGTGCTGTATCACGTGGATCATCCAAAGACTCACACCACATGTGATGAGTTCTCAAAAAGTTAAAGGTCCCGCAACTGAGCATATATATATATATAGAGAGAGAGAGGTCTACCCACTTATTATTATAAAATTCACATTCAGGTGCTTTTTTAAAACGGTTTTAATAAACTATCATGTTAAAGTAATTATCACTGGAGTACCTATCCTTACATTTCCTAACATCCGACTGGAATTGGCGACCCACTGTGACGTTTATATGCAACCCACCCGGACCATCTGGTGAGTCACACGTATTAGGCTCAACACCTAAAAATCAGGCCCATCCATAATTTAGGTTGACCACACAATTGAAAATGGTATATGGGGTAACACTCACCCTTCAAAATGTTTCCCTCGATGTGGCCTACCTAAATTAAATATGAAGCTTACTTTTGGTTAGCATGACTTAACTTTGGTATGGCATCTAATTATTGGAGTGGATTTTATATATTCACCATGATGGGACCTGTAAAAATCAAAGGTGGACAACGTAGGATTACACGTTTAATGCGATAGTTTATTGAAATCTTTCTGATGTAAGTCCATAGGTTGTTGTAAAATTCCGTGTTTTTTTATATTTGATTTAAGGAGGAAGAAAAATTGGTGTCCCACCAAACCACCTGAAGCCGTGTCCACACCAATTTCCACCTGGAATGCGAGACCCATTGGACCCCATGAAGATCGCCCACCATGCTGTCCGGCACTGATGATGCAGTATTAACCATTTGATTGGACCATGGTTGGCGTGGATTCATTGAGGTCGGTCAGGTCGTGACCATGGGCCCACCTTGATGTAAGTGTTGTATATCCATAATGTCATATTCAAATCTTAGGTGGACCACACCCATAAGAAACAGTGGTGATTAAAAGCCTACCATTAAAAACTTTCTAAGGCCCCATTCTACCTGTTGATAAGGTCAAACATACTTAGATGAAGGGAAAATATATACAAATTTCTTCTTGATCCAAAACCCTGCTGCCTATAAGCAAAAGTTTTTAATGGTCATTCACCACTGTTTCCTGTGCTGTGGTTCATCTAAGATTTGGATCTGCTTTTAATTTTGAACCCACTTCCTAAAATGAACAGGAAAAATGAATGGATGGTATGGATATACAACACATACATCAATGTGAGCCCCACAGTCACAGCCTGACCAAACTCGGTAAGATCCCGACCTGACTGAATCCACACCCCAGTTTGGCAGCCTTGTTGTTGCTGTTGTTAGGTTGTGAATATTGTATATGTGTAAAGCCTAGTAGGCTTACTTTTCTTAATAATCTGGATTGTTCACTTGATGGTCCATAATAAGTGCACCTAACAATCAGAACCGTTCAATTGTCTAGCCATAATCGTTTGATCACAGACAATGAATGGCCAATCTGGACGGCTTAGATCGGTAGTGTTCCTGTGCATTTACTTACTGTTGATATTATATAATACAGTGAAATTGGAATATATTTGGTAGTTGGTATACTTAGATCATTAATCTCTTTTTGTTTAATTAGGTAACCAGTAGAGATCTGATAGACTATACTGCAAGTTTGGTCATGATAAGATAAAAGCTTTCATACTCTGGAAGAGTGCGGTGGATGATTCGCAGGGACTTTGAAATTGCATGTGTAATATACAAGTCAAAATAAACTTTCTAAATCATGATTCCTAATTTAAATGTATCAATAAAAGCTTATTTTATATCTGTTTGTTAGACTGGTAGGCATTCATTGGACGGTTAAATATGAAAATATCCAGTGATCCTATTTCAACAAATCAAAGGCTGGGAATGTTCAAATAATCTGATTTTGGGATTGTTGCTTAGAGTAGTGGGTCCCACAATTTAGTGGGTTTAATCTATATATGTATGTCCCGTGTACAATCTCAGGGTACCAGCGTATCAACTGTACTAAAATGCATGAGTATAAAATAACTCCATCTGTATCGAACTTTCTTTAATACGCTGGAAGACTTTCTATATTGACTAATGAGAAATAATCACTTCTATCTCATGCGCAGAAAAGTTAAAAGTCCATTGAGTTGCATACAACATCTGAACAGCTGAATAGATCGGCCCCACATTGAAGCTCATCAGCTGCAAAAGTGAGGCTGATCCTTTCATCAAGCAAGCCACACTCCCGTAAACCATTGAAGATATTGGATGGCCAATGGAATTAATAAATGTACAAGCGTGGCCCACCTTTTGAACGAACTGATTAGAATGAATTTTCTCATTGAATGATCTTCAAGGTAGATTCAACCATTTCAAAGGCTCAGATGCGATACAAAGTACCAGGAGGTCTGTGGACAGGTCGATGGACGTAAACCTTTCAGTCCATCGAGATGTGTATGTACATTATTTTGATTGGTTTTACTGACGTGTCATGGATAAGTCAAAAAAGAGTTCTTTTTTATTTACCGTTGGAGTCTTTGGAAAGATAAGTTCCGACAAATGAGGTGCGTTGAATCCCACACGAGTGAATAAACATACCATCCACACAACACACGTGTGCTAGTTGGAATACGCTTTAGAGATACTACACGTCCATCAGACTGGCCAAAAATAGCACTCTCCACTCTACAGAGCAGGCCATGGTGGGAAACGGATTGGCTACTCCCCTGCCACCAGCCAATGGCTGATGGTCGGTGCTCTGTGGGCCCCAAGATGATGTATGTGTTTCATCCATGCTGCCCATCTATTTTTCTAGATCATATTATGGTATGAGACGAAAAATTAGATATATCCCAATCTCAAGTGAACCACATTACAGGAAACAGTGTTGAATGAGAGTCGACCATTAAAAACTTTTTGGGGGCCATAGAAGTTTTGGATCAAGCTGATATTTGTTTTTTCCCTTCATCTAGGTCTGTATGACCTAATCAACAGATTGGATGTCAAATAAACAGTACATTGGGCCTTAGGAGGATTTTAATGGTGTATATCCAAATCAATATTGTTTTCCTCTGGTGTGGTCCACCTGAGATTTATATCCCTATTTTTTATGAAATCATAAAATTATCTGTAAAAATGAATGAACGGAATGGATGAAACACATACATCATGGTGGGGCCCACAGAGCACCGACCACCAGTCACCCGGCCAGTGACAGGGGGAGTAGCCAATTAATCCATTTCCGCCATAGTGTAGTAAAAACAAAGCTGGGCATGTGCTTTCATCAGTGGTCCATTAGATTGATCAAACAATCCCAACCTTTGATCTGTGGGCACTTGTTTTTTGAAATAACACCATTCAACATTTTTCATTTTTAACGGTCCAACAAATATCCAGCTATCTACCAGCCAGATAACCATACCATATAATATTTTATTCATTATACATCTAAACTGGTACCATACTATGGATAATTTAGATTAAATTACTTGTATGCCACGTAAGCAATTTCTCAGAAACTTCTAATTACCTGCGCATCATCCATGACACATGCCAGAGTATCAAAGTATATACTTCTCTTAAACATGATTCTAACAACACTATCCCTTACCTTGCGTAACAAGATATAGATAGCGTATTGCTTTTGATTTGACTAAGTATGGAAGAACATGTTCAACAATCATCAGTCTCCAAATAACAAATTCTCAGTACTTAGCTGCAAAGAAAGACCAAGACTCCTCTAACAAGTCGTTCTAGAAGAGAAGAATGGTATGATACACGTCCCATGATAATCGAAATGCCTATAGGTTTTCAGCGTAAAGTGAAGCCCACGTGTCTGTTACATGAAGCGTTGATTTAGTGGGCTTCATCATAGATGGTCCATTTGCCAGAATCTCCTTGATTGGAGAATTCTATCCCTTCAATCGGTGGCCCGTAAATAGACGGTTGAGAAAACAGTTTAGAATACATTAGATCTTATGCTATCGCCTAAGTTCCGATAAGACGCATTAAAATAATGCTAGTCCTGTCTTTTCCTTTCCTTGAAAAGGGGTAGGTGCATTAAGATCCAACGGTGGATGAGGTGTGCTATTTTATTTTTCATAATTCACGTCATGCGGCCACGTCATGCGACGTGAGTTTTGGTATGACAAGATTTCTTAGGTGTCCCTTCGTTCTAGTGGGACATGTAAGATGAATGAACTAGATGGAATGTACAAACCATCGCAGACCCACGTACAATTTGAAATATTTTAATTGTGGGCTTCCCATTCCAATTTTTTTCTGAAGATTGATCTTCCGGTCGTAAGCTAGGTGGGGTCCACCCTGATGTTTGCGAGAACTTCTACATGCCATCCAAACCATTCATAAGATCAGGATAAAGTGAAATCATAAAAACATTAGCCTGATACATAACTTTTGTGGCCTACAAATGCTTCAACGGTGGACTCACTTGAGTCTTAGATCTCCTTCATTTTTGGCCTCGTGTTCTAAAATGTGATGGTAAAATATATAGATGGGTGGATTTCTCACCAACATTATAGTGAGGCCCCACCTAGCTTCCAACCATAATGGATGGTCACAAGCAATCTGTGTCCAATTTTTTTCTATGCTTTAGCTCACCTGATTTTTAGATTAACCTGATTTTTGAGACACGACAAAAGGATGATAAATTTAATAGGACTGTGGATTGTCTGTGGTGAAGGCACATCGAAATTATGAACGTAAATTGTGTGGTACATAACATAACTTTTATTACGTAGAACTTCTCTAGCCCCACCATGATTTATGTGTTAGATCCACACCATCCATCAAAATTTCAAAAATTTTCCAAATCATTTTAGAGTATTAAGCCAAAAATGAGACGCATGAAAGCTCGAGTGAACCACACAACAGAAAGCAGTGGGGAGACTACCATTGAAACCTGCAAGGGTCCACCGTGAGGTTTATTTGCCATCTAACCTCTTCATAAGGTCACATAGACATCTATGGGGAAAATATAAATACCAGCTTGATAAAAGCCTTCTTCGGCCCCAAAAGTTTTCAACGTCAAGCGTTTAATTCTCACTCTCCTGCAGTGTGGCCCACTTAAGTCTTGGATCTTCCTCATTTTCTTGTCTCATATCTTAAAATGATGTGAAATTTTTGAGGGATGGTGTGGATCTGACACAAATATCATGATGGGCTGAAAAAAGTTACACATGTCAACACTTCCTATTTTCTTCTATCTAGAATGTGCTGCACCACCCAGGAAGCAACATAACGTGCTGCACCACCCAGGTTTACATTTGAAATTTGTGAGCCTGATGATGATATATTTTCTAGATCCACACCATCCATCCGGATAATGATGTATTTCTTAGATCTACACCATCCATCTATTTTCTTTAGTAGAACTTGGTGCCTACTGGTGCAAACTTTTTGTGCCCACAAAAGGATCTGATCAACCTCATGTTTCTGTATTCCATTCATTTAGGCTTGTGTAACCTTATGGACATATTAGATGGCAAATAAACCTAATGGTTGGCCTCCTAAAGGTTTTAACAATAGTTCGTTCCATGTACACTTGAGCTTTGAATGTGCCTCATTTTTGGGCTCATACCTTAGAATGATTTAGAGAAATTGATAGACAGACTAGATCTAACACATAAACCATGATAGGCCCAAAGAAGTTCCACATGTTAAAAATTGTGCCGTGTAATGCAGAGTCCATCGGAGAAAGAAAACCTATGTATTTTGTGAACTGGTGTCATCAGCAATGATACGTACAACTAGAACCGACGGCACATGAAGTTTCCTGTGACTTCAACACACAGGATCCGCACACCCATTAGATGGGTTTCTCGGTCACATAAAGTCATTCCCTTCTAGATAGCACAAGTCACGCCCCTTTTAAAACACATGGCAGCACTTTCCTTCAAAACCCGGTAACTGGATTATAAGTGTGACTAAATTCTGCCATGTGCTTGGAGAGAGAAAGTCACACCTTTGGCATTCCCACTCAAGTCGATCGCACCACCGGATCCATCATAATAACATGGGTTCACTAAGGTCGCCGTCCATCCAAGCCAAGGGACCATGGGTTTGGAAGGCTAGGCCATTAGGTCAACCGATACAATCTAAAAACTAAGGATATCAATAGGAAGTTTGCTCTATACGTCCTAACTTATTGCAATGCGATGACTTGGGACTTTAGTTTTTGAATTTGGGTTATCTTACAACGGTCCAAACAGTTTTTTATGTGATGAGTTTCACTTTTGATATTGCAAAGTCAGTAGAAAAAAAAAGATATTGGTTGGATTATTTCAACCCTTCGTAGTTGGCTCTTTTGCATTGAGCATAACTGTAACCCTTTGTGTATTCAGACAGGTGTTAGGGCATCGCCCATCTGATGGTAGCCCTATCAAACAAACCATTTGGGTCATTGGAAGAGACCCAAATCCAGAGCTAGAGTCCCAACGTTTCTATTTTATTGTAATGTGTTGTGGTGTATTTGAGCAGACCTCAGTGAATATTCACATCAAGGTGGTGGATTCTTCAAGTTTTCTACATTACTTGGAGGAATAAGGATAAGAGAAATGATCATATAAGTTGGTAATGTGGGCTACATCGTGTGTGTGTGGCATTCAATTTGTTAAAAGGTCTGACCCACCATAAAGATAGAATTCCCCAAAAATCAGACCAATCCAATTTTCAAGTGGGCCAATCTAATTGCCTAAACCTTATTTTCATGTTGTTGGATCCTAAGGTGGGCTACATGTCCCTTGAAGTGGTTCCTAGAACATCTGTTATGAAAGCTCATTTCACAGTAAGCTTTGCGGGGGCCACTGTGATGTCTGTGTGACATTCGCTTAGTTCATCCATCGTGCAAGCTAATGTTAGGATGTGAGATAAAACATCAAGTAGATGGAAAAACTCAAGTAGGCCATACCATTGGAAATCTTGGCATGGGATGCCTACCACAAGCCTTCCTAGCTAGGGCACTTAGGATTTTAATTAGACTAATATTTGTGTTTTCCCTTCATCTTAGTGGTACTCATTGTTAGTGCACTTAATTTATGTACTTAGGTGCAAAGTTATTGTAAATCAAACAATTTAAAACAATAGTTTTTGAGTGGTTCTCGATCATATCAATAAGCTGTCGATGGAACCCAATGAAATCGAAAGACCTCTCAATGCATTCGAAAAAACAATTCATTAACGAAATAGAAAATTCATGGAGTTTCTCGATGAGATCGAGGGACAACTCGATCCTATCGAATGACGTTTTGATTCTATCAAAATAGCTATTAACTAATTATTTTATAGTTGTTACAACATAATTTCTATAAAATAGGTATTCGATTTTTAAATAAGATGATGGATTCTAGTGTAATAGAAGCATATGTGATTCCCTACTCATATCCCTCATCCTAAGCCTCTAAAGCAATGAGATTTAAATCATATTCTTAAACTTTACCACTTTAATGAAAATTTCAACCTTTATGATGAAGATAAACTTGATCTCCACTATTTTATAAAGATTATACATTAAGTATATGAGTATATCCTTGTCTAAATCCTCAAGAAGACACATTTAGATAAATCCCTACTGAAAATCAACTAAAATCATTAGTAGTGGGAAATTCAACCATCATCCCATCACCTTAGTTACCTTATTAGTATATCACATAGAAGTTATTTATTTATGGAGTTGAACCAGTGGTATCGACGAATGTGAGAGCAATTAAAAAGTTAATTCAAGTACGAGAGAGTATTGAAGAAGTATCTCAAGAATGTGCTACAAAGGGGCTTGATCTGATAAGTTGTCATTGTAGAGTCCATTTACACTCTTTTCTGGTAAATAATTGACTGTAGAGTTTGTGACCCAAATTTGAATAAGAACTATTCATTATGAGGGGGGCATTGTAAATGGGCCGCCATGTAAAAATAACATCATATAGTTCTTTTTGCTTTCAGAAGGGGTATTAAGTCTTTCATCCAGTTTTCATTGTTTCTGTCAATCACACACAAATAGTCACTTCAGCTTATTTCCATGTCTTCTTTGTTAGGGTTTTCACCCACAATAATGATGGATGATATGGATTTTGCAATTGTGTTGGCTGTGTCACATCCAAATCTGTGGTACAATGAGACCCAATAAGACCATTTATCTGGTGCCTCTACCATGTAGTGTCAGGGTGCTAAAATAAGGTGGACGGCACATGTATGTTGAATGTCGGCCGTCAGTATGCTCATCTTTGCATACACTCAAAGCCTACTCAGGTGCCTGGATCGTAGGTTGCTTTACATAGGCTACCTATGCTTCAAGTTAATTATCTTGGTTTTTACTTATTCAGCAAATAGACATGTTTGGTAAATAACATATTTATCAATAAAAAAGTAGAAAATTATGTTTGGTTTTCAACATCACATAAATACTTATCCCTCAAGTTTTCGGTCCACCTTTGATATCCACCGTCCATCATATGGGCCCAGCCTTTGGTGTGGACCACCATTCATTCTATTGGGCCCACCTTAGAGCTCTCTTTAACGTGAACCATCCATCATTTGGGGCCTACATTCGATATGGACCATCACCTTGCGAGGCCCACCTTCTATGTGGGCTTACATTGGATGTGGGTTAAGTACATCATGTGGCATACATGCCCCGACTTCAAAGTGAGCCTCCATCAATTGGGCTCTAGACAACCCATCTTGCATGGGATGACCAATTGCAATAGAATTTGACTTATGTTTGTAAAAGGCTACATTTGCAACCCTTAAAAGTCCATAACAAGCCCAAATTCAAGCTCAAATGCCATTCCAAAAGATCAAGCCAATAAAGATTGTGATAGGTCACACCAATGGGAACAATATAAAACTGCTCCTAAAATCTTTCAGTCCACACAGTATGTCCCACCTGATGTTGACTTAGGCTGATTTTTTGTATTTTCACTTCATCTAGTGGGTCAGACCTAATTAATAGGTCCTATGAAAGATACACTCAATGGTGCCAAACACACATCCCTATGGTTGGCATCCATCCTTGTCGCTCTTGTTATGTGTAACACTTGAGTTTTGGGTCTCATTCATTTTGTCTTTTTCTCCAAGTTCTGAAATCAAGGATAGAACTTGAGGGATGGATTAGATTCTACACATAGCATGTTGGCCCACACACGGTCATTACAAATAAAAGTTAACAGAAAGGATCACTAGAGTACACAGAGGTTCCTTTTGAAATATATATATATATATATATATATATAAAGAGGTTTAAGTGTTTTAATAATTTTTTAATATTTAAATGATTTTTAGATTAAAATTTTAAATAATAGTGTTGGTAAATATATATAATTAAAAACCCACAAAAACCCAAAGCCCCACGTGCCATTTCCATCTCTATCAGTCTCCATTTCCATCTCCACTCTCAGTTTCTCACTCTCCCTCCTTCCAAAAGAGAAAGAGGATAGGTTTGAATTTTTAGGAAATATGAGAGAGGTAAATTTAGAAAATAGTAAGGTTGTCAATGAGTCAAGTTGGCCTGTCTCCCTCAGGCAAAAGTTGGAATATTAAGCTCAAGAACTGAGTTATGTTAGACTATTTTGAGCCTATGTTGAACAATAAGTGCCGGGCTCTGATAGAGCTTGGCTTAGCCTTGACCCGGCCTGGTGACACCCCTAGACAGTAGTGCTAGACCAAGAGAGATGTAAATTTACTTAGGATGTAAATAGTCTTACCTTCCTGCTTTTCAAACTAAGTTGCGGGTCGAATGTTTGTGGTAGCTATGCATGTTATGGGGAAATGTAACTCAATGAATTAAGTCCACTACCTACCTCGGAGCTCGGAGAAGAGGCCTCGGAGGTGTATGACAGGCGGACAATGAAAAGCCGGGTCTACCCTCGGTCCGAGCTGAAGCCAGCCTTGGCTGCTTGCCGTCTTGTTTGATAACTCGACGAAAGAGATATCTATTCATTGGTCAAGGTCCGAGGCTTGGGGTCGTGAGTACCTTAGTTCCCAACTTAGATCCGAGGCAGAGGCTATATGTGTACGTTTCGGACGCCGAACTAAGAAACTACCTTACACGGACATGACCGGATATCCTACCCGTGGATACGCTCCTTTAAGACACGATACACTACATAATCCCTGGATTGCGGTCGAAATCTCCACGATCACAGTATCCAACTGATTGAGTAAATCATGCCAAGATTAACGGACGTAGATCACCCAACACGCAGTTATAAATACGAGGGGACTCCATTGATCAGGTACGCAACATCTCACACTCTCTCTCTGCAACTAACTTAGACCCAGATTCCCATAACCTGACTTAGGCATCGGAGAGTCCCCCGGCTTAGCCAGGGTCTCCTTTGCTCACTCTCTGTGCAGGACCAGGGTTCCTTGGAGATTCGCCGTACTGAGTGGAGGGTGGTCCAAATTTTAACATCAACAATGCACATGTCTACACTTGCATAAAATGGTGGAAATGGGCTGGATTTGAGCTTGTTACACACAATAAGGCCTTAGGTCCAACCCCAACATGGGCTTGTATTAAATCCCAAGCTTGAGTCAAATTAGTGAGTTTTTGGTAGGTCCCATGCCCAACCCAGTTAACCTAATTGCCCACCATGGGAAGGGGAGAGAGACAGATAGAGGATGGGCTTGAATTTTTATGAAAGAGATCAACAGAGAGAATAGTGGGACTGTCAATGGGCTGAGCTGTTCTGTCAGGTTTTTGGGCCTGGCCCGCCTTCCCTAGGCATGGGATGGTGTATCAGGTCTGAAAGCAGGGCTAGGGTGCACTTGACTCTTCTCCGCTTGCATCTTGCAGTTAAAAAATGACAATATGCTTCCCAGGTTCTTTCTTTCACTGCTAACTTGAAGAAGCTGGACTCAAGTTGGACTATTTTAGCCTATGTTGAACAATGAAAGATGAGCTTGAGCAGAGCTTGGCCCAGCCCTTGGACAACCTTTGAAAGCAGTGCTAGACTATGAGCAATGTAAATTACTTAAATATTCTTCCAAATGGCCAATAGTAAGTTTTTTTAAATGTTTATTAGCCATCTAACCCGTTGATAATGTCTAGAAGATCTGGATGAAGGAAAAACACAAAAATTCGGATGAAGATCTATGCGCATGTGCCATTCTCATTTCCAGACTCAGATGACACCCATGGCGGATGCTAGAAAACCAAGTAGGAGTGTCAATGGGCCAGGCTCCAAAAAAGAAGAAACAGAATTTTGAATAGAGCAGATCCAAAACAGTTTAAAAACCAGGTGGAGAGATGCATATCAACCAAAATTCAAGCATATCTAAAACTCGAGTGAACCACACAATAATAATATAAAAAAGTGTGATTTCTCTTGAAAAATTATTGGGTGTTACAAAAGTTTCAGATTAACTTGATATTTCTCATTTTCTTTTGACATATGTCTGTGTCATCTCATAAACATGTTGGATGACAAATAAACATTCATGTGGGCCCATGAAGGTTTCAGCTATAGACTTGGATGTTCCTGCCTTTTCCTCTGGTGTGGTCCACAAGAGCTTTGGATATGATTCAATTTTGAAATCATATTCTAAAATGATCTGAAAAAGTGAATGGACGGCGTGGATTAAAACACATACACCCATGTTGGACCCCACAGGTTTACTCCACAACCCGCTTCCCCCAACTCTACATATGAAGTCCATTTGACGGTTGGGATTGCTTTTCTAAACTCAGGGTGTTCGTGTTGGTGATCTACTCAAGAGTGCAATTAGTCTTTTTCTCTTTTATTTCTCTTGTGATCTCCGAAGTTCGAACTACATGCTTTGTAAACTCCGCTATCATACGCCTGTGCTAACAATAAATTCAAACCCGAGCGCTCTCCTCACATCCTTCCGTTATCCTGCGCACCTTCTTCTCCACTCCAAATTCCCAATGTCTTCTTCTTCCCTTCTAATTCCATCACCCCTCTCCTACCGTACAAAAAGATCTTTTTCTTCTTTCAATGCAGCAGCATCAGATTCTTTCAATCTCCATTTCAAACCATCCCGGAATGGAATCCGGACCTTGTTCCGCAAGAATCTCGACAGATCGAGGGTTTTCATGAGCATCTCCGTCGGAGCTCGTGCCCTAGAAAACGACGCCTTGTTTGCCGATTACAAGCCGACATGCGCTTTCTTGTTTCCTGGTCAGGTAATCTGAAGAAAAGAAGTTCTGAGTTTTTCCTGATTTTTGGTGAATTTTCCAATGCCTTTTTTGGTTGGGTTTTGTTTTTTGAGCGATGATGGGTGGATTTTGTATGTGTGAAAAAAGAAGAGAGAAATGTTCAATTACAATGGTGTGTGGAAACTTCAACATACAGCATTTTCTTTTACACAATGTGTCAGTTGTTTATAACATCAGAGCCGTGCAAATAGTGGGACTCATCATGAAGATAATCCAGGATGGTCCATTCATCCCACGGGCTATGCTGTGAAAATTGATGGACAGAACATGGTCATAAAACCCCATGTGCCACTATTGCATATGGGGTCCACCCTCTCAAAATGGCATATACGATTGCATAATTGTTTATGCGACCACATATGACAACACTTAGCAGTGAAAACAAAGAATTAGTTAAGATTGCTGACTGAGGAGTTCCCAAAATGACCACTTTCGATTCCTTGGGTCAATAATTCATGAGAGTGGAGGGATTGAATATGATGTTGGCCATTAGAATTCAAGCTAGGTGGAAGAAATGGAGATGTGCTTCGGAGTTTTATGTGATCGTCGTGGACCACTCAAATTGAAATGGTAATTTTATAGGATAGCTATTAGAATAGTCATGCTTTATGGGATAAAATGTTGGGCAGTTAAAGAACAACATGTTCATAGGATGAATTTAGTTGAAATGGGGATGTTGAGATGGATGAGTGGCAAGACGAGGAAGAACAAAATTAGAAATGAATGCATTCAAGGGGACTAGGGAGTAGTACCAATAGGTAATAAGATGAGAGAAAGTAGACTTAGATGGTTTGGTCATGTGCAACAAAGACAAAGAATTGCTAGTTAGAAGGAGAGAGTTGGTACAAGTTAAAGGCTCTAGAAAGGCAAGGGAAAGGCAACAATGAGTGTATCCATCCCCACTATTTCTTATCATGTGGACCACCTGAGTTTTGGATCTACCTCATTTTTTGCTCATGTCCTAACATGAGTTGGAGCTAGCACTGATGGATGGAATGAATTTCTCATGAACATTGTGGTGGGCCCGATTGAAAAGTTGGTTCCAGATAAAAACTGATACATACACCTTTAATTAATTTTTAAATTAGTTCCATTAGCTATATACTCTTCCTGCCAGAGACACATCAAAACTTTCTCCAAACTTTTAAAAACCCACAAATTCTTTTCTTTACAAGAAGTCAAGAACCTTTCATTCTCATTTTCTTATTCCTCCCTCCTCTTCATCACATTCTACTATTTTTTGCACAATACCATATTCCCATCAATTACTTTCTACATATTTTATGAAGCATTTGATCCAATATCAGTTTGGGTCCGACTGAATTTGACCACAAATGTGGTGCCTTTTTCCGTTGTCAAAATTGATGGGTCATTTTACATATGCAAAACCTGCAAGATGTCTATTGCTTCAAAAATTGAAACTTTCAATGTATTTTCCCTTTTTGATGTTAATGGCCTGTTTGTTTAACCAATTAAGTTTATAAAGTACTGCAAATAGGTTATGATTACTATTTATGTTACTTGTCTCCTCTTGTCAAAGTACCTTAACCTTGTTCTTGCAGTGTTAGGTTAATTGAGTAGATACATAAGGTGCTACTGTGATGTGACTTATGCATTGTTTGTATCTAAATGGCAAACATCCCATCAGTCCCAAAAATCTCTTCCGGTGCTCTGCACTTGACGAATTTGTAATTGCAATTAGTGTGTTTGGATATCTAATCTAATACACCTAATCGGGATTGAACTCAAGCACCCAAGCTTGAACCCATGAACCTACATGGGTGGATCACAAATCATATTCAATTGCAACATAGAGGAACGTGAGGAATGAAACTAGTGTGACCCCTACAACCGTAGGAAGATCATTGATTCAACGTGTAGACATCAATCACACGTACAAACAAAGTTTAAGAAAGCAATTAGTCATTCCGATAACTACAACAGGAGGATGTAAGATATTGCATTTGGACGAGGATATGTTCATTTTGTCATTTAAGAATAGCTTATACTAACACTAACAACTTAGTAACAAACTCACTATGGGCTTAAGTGCCACTTTCATATATTTAAACAGCCCATAGGTACGCCTGGGAATAATTGCCAACTATGGAAAAAGCTTGAACTCATACACACTACACTAATGGTCAAAAGGAGATGGGTAATATAAATAGTAATATGAATAGGAGAGGTATGTAGCATAAATAGTAATCATAGCTTATTTGCATTACTTTACCGATGTAAATGGTAAAACAAATAGGTCTTTAGGGTCAAAAGGAGAAAATACATTGAGAATTCACTTTATGAAATAATTGACATCTTGCGGGTTTTGCATCTATAGGATGGCTAGTTGATTTTGACAACAAAAAGCCCTCCCATTCGTGTTCAAATTCAGTCCGACTCAAATTAATGTTAGATCGAATGCTTCAAAAAATGTGTAGAGAGTAATCGAAGGGAAGATGGTGTTGCGAGAAAATGATGGGATGTATCATGTATGTAAGAGTGGAGAAGGAGAAAATGAGAATGGGATGTTCTTGTAACTCAAAAGAAGGAATTCGTGAATTTTGAAAGTTTGAAGAAGGTTTTGATGTGTATCTCTTGCCAGAAGAGTATATCGTTAATGAAACTAATTTGAAAATTCATCGAAGGTGTATGTCTCAGTTTATATTTGAACCTGACTTTCCTGTGAGGCCCACCATGATTTTCATGAGAAATCCACTCTATCCATCAGTGCCGGCTCATGTTAGGACATAAGCGAAAAATGGGGCAAATCCAAAACTCAAGTGGTCCTCACGGTAAGAAATAGTGGGGATAGAAACACCTCCCGTTAAAACCTTCTTGTGCCCAGGGCTGTGTGTGGTAAAGTAAAGCGTTCAGATCGTCACAAAAGACCTCTTCTTGTGAGCCCTCGCCGATTGTAGCAGGTGATACATCCTCTGTCGTGGGTTCCTGATCAGCTGACTCTGACAGCGTGCCTTGGGAGTTGTGAGCACAAGTTAACACTTGGCTTTTGTGTACTGCATATTGGCCATTAAACCTCCACCTATTCATGGCATGAATCCCAGTTGTCATATATGCTGGGATTCCTCCCCATGAAGATAATATAAAATCGGCCCATTGCACACTGCACAACGAGAAAATGATTTCGTCCATAGGCCGAGTTATTCATGTAGGTCAATAGTATGAAAGTAAATTTTAACGGATATACAGGTCAAGAATTCAATTAACTTTTCACAAATTCAAGAGGAAGATAGATTACCTGCAAGAGGACGTACCGGATCATACAATATTGAAATGATTTAAATGATGTTAGTGCCATACCAAGTATATTTGTGTTGCATCACAAACTCAATATATGAATGAACTAGTTGTTATAAAAGCACCACTACAGGTGGCCTTAAACATTATACAGAAATAGTCCAAAAACATAACACTTCCACAAATTAAGACGCGATAGTCTGTCCACAGTTAATACATGCACGGTGGTGTATCATGTAGGTCACAGTTTCCCATTGCAACCAAAAGGCAGGAAATGCCTACCCACTTGCGTAGGTCAATCATCGGAACCTGGATCGTACACGAAACAATAAGCAAAAATCGCAAAAAAATAAAAAGAAGAAGAAGAAGTAAAGTTCTATCAGATGAAGTAATGCATCTAGCAGGTTGCAGAAAAACCATTCAAAAATGTAGGATGAATGTGTACAGAAAGCAGCCTGCTATAATCGATTCACAATCACATTCAAGATGCGACACACGAAGAGGAGGAATATACTGTCAGTCACCCCAGCTCTGAAACACAAAACACAATATTTGATGTTGGTGGCAGTGTGCATGTCATAAAGCTACAACAGTCATAGTGAATAAGCAGCATGGGCCCAAACCAACATCTCCAACCACTTGAGCCTCCTATCGTCAGCCAAATTCAATAAAAGGGCTGCATATTGCTCATCTTTTGAGAGGATGTTGCTCACACTAAAGAATTTGTTATTGCTCAGGCACTACGCTTTTTCCAAAGCGGTCATAACCTTACACATTCTAGCCATGTCCCCATGCTCGGACATCGTTAACGCGGGGCTCTTCATAGCATCAGCCACACTGTCAATTGAACTTCCAAGAATGTCCTAACCTAGATTTTCTTAGAACTGAGAGTGCTATGTGTTTTCAGAGTTTGGTTTGAACAGAGGCACCTATATGACTCGTGTAACCTATTGTGGGTGTCATACGATTAATGGCAGACATCCTGCTTGCTATCTGCATTGTCGTCTGAAGAAAGTTGCATCATCACTTCATATTGTGGTGGAGAATCCGGCATCGAGTCCTCTCCATCCCTGTGCCACCTCGAGCAGGCAAAGTGCTGCTCTGCTGCTTGTTTGCACATGTTGTCCCGTTGCCTGGTCCTTCCCTATCATGTAGGCCAATCATCATATCTTTTGACTCTTCCTGTGGACATGCTCTACATAAGGGTGCGACTTTATATTACATGTCATTGGAGAATAAAATTGTCAAATGCATTATAAATTTATCAAAGAAGCAAGTGAGGTGGCTTCCATGTATAGAGGGGGAAATGTACCTTGATGTATGCATCCTGACCTCGTTTGGGGTGGTGACAACCTTCAAATCATCGTCCCATCTGAAACCACTTGCATTGAGCATATCCCTAAAGTGAAATAGATTTTCTTTAGTGTCCTTATATGGTTCGATACATTGATGGTAGTGAGGAATATCCCAACATTCTTTTGAATTTCGTTCACTGCAGAGTGCAGCCTTGTATGCATCCCGGTTAAAACTATCATTGAATGTCCGAACCAAGTTGATTTGCTCCATCAACCTGTCAGTAAGTACACTATCACGTTGTCCCACTGGATGATGGAGCTTCTGGCTAAGATCTCACTTGCAGATCTTGTCCTCATATTCTGTGGCACCTTTCTTGTCTCCTTGTTCGGAGTCTTGGCAGGGAATTTCGTAGGTGTGGATTGCGAGTTTCACTTGGATGGAGATGTTGTACCTAGATTTAATCATTTATCTAAATCATCACAATCAAGTGGAAAGTAAAAACCAAAGGCATCATTTTCAAATCTGGTGAACACTAAGCAATATTAAGTCGGAAGAGAGATGAAATATGAGTAGCAAACAGTCTTCATGTTAGTAGTTCTGGTGAACACTCATCAATATTAAGTCCGAAGAGAAATGAAATATGAGCGGCAAACAGTCTTCATGTTGATAGTTCTCAACATGTGAATGAAAGTAAAGTTCATCAAAGTATGATTACTCAGAAAATTACAGCAGCCAATGAGAATCATCATAGTAATAATGTGTTCTTGTTGTTCCCCCTGGCATAAGACATGCTTTTTGCCTTCCTACTGATTTCTTAACCTTGTTTGTATTCTTGATGGCCCATTTTGTTGGATGGTTGCGTTGTTTGCATGGACGAGATGGTAGCTGAGCCAGTCACATTCCATATTTGAAGCTTGTTAGGGAAGACGACATCAATTGCATCAATTACCCGATACACGTGGTTGTGGGTGATTGCGTGTATCCGCAAGGATTAGTCTCACTTCAAAAAAGAGGTGGGGACACCCCATGTCTTCAAAAATAAATAAATAAATAATAAATAAAATTGCATCAATCTGCTTGCAAGAAGGTTATGCTTCACAAAAAGTTTCCTTTCGAATAAAAGTTTTCAGATTATCTGTCAGAAAGAAAGAAGGATATGCTTCACATATATTAGATACCTGAAATTGTAATTCGTTGAAAGTAGATCAATATAATATTAACATGCATCAGAATAGGCAAGAGAAGCATTTCAAGCTAACTGAATTTGTAGCTTGGACTACTGGCAATAGAAGAAACAACTAAAATTTTTATGATGTCAAAAGGTTGGTAAGGTTAGCAAAACACCAAGTAATTTCTAAGGGAGTGTTTGGCGCAAGGGATTAGCTGGTAATAGGTGGGATGGAGTTGCTTTTTTCCAATAAATGCACTTGTCCATGGATTGTCTCTTAATGCCATGGGAGTGAGCCTATTCACTTTGGTGTTTGGATCATCTAGGAGGTATGGCTTAAATACATAATTTAATTCCATATAGTGTTTGGTTGTATATGAAAAACAACTTACAATCTCAAAAATCGTGTTTGAAAACCCACGTTGGGAAGCAAGGTGGGGCCCACCTTGATGTTTGCGAGGAATCCACCCCATCCATCCATTTTGTGAGATCATTTTAGGACATGCTACCAAAAGTCAACCAGATCCAAAACTCAAGTGGGCCATATGAGAGGAAACAGTGAGGAAAGAAATTCCTACCGTTGAAACCTTCCCGTCTCCACCTTGATGTTTATATGTCATCCCAACCATTTATAAGGTCATTCCTGCCGGGATGAACTGACAACACAAAAAACCTTAGCGTGATACAAAACTTTTGTGGCCATATGAATTTTTCAACGGTGGGCACTCAATCCTCACCGTTTTCTCTCGTGTGGCCCACTTGAGATTTGATCCACCTCATTTTTTGTTGCATGCCCTAAAATGATCTCGCAAAGCGGATCGATGGATTGGATTCCTCACAAACATCAAGGTGAGCCCCACCTTCCTTCCCAACACAACAAAACTTTCTGCGTAAAAGCTTTAGCAGGAAATCCGAAGGATTCTGAAGATCCCTGCTTGCAGCGGAAGGGATTGGTAAAGCCCTCCTTGCTCCATCATCTGAACCAGCGTAGGACCCTAAGTTAGAAACCCTAGCTTTGATATGACGAACCAAACAAAGGATGATTTTTCTTATGAGGGATTTGAAATTCCATCTCACTTAATACCAGCTAATCCCTTGCGCCAAACAGGCCCTGAGGGGATGAGGTATGTTGTATTTAGTATGTCAACAGTTCTTATAGAATTTGGGGAAATCCAGCCTTCCCAAGTGGACTTTATGGTTGGAATGTTCTTGAGTATGTTCATAGTTATTGTGCGTGAAACATTCTTTTTTCTCAAAAAGTGTAGACAAATTTACACCTTCACTTAGGAAATGTTGACACAAAAGTTTCCTTTATTTACTGATTCTTTCGATCAAGGTGACATATTAGCATTAATGCTTCATTGTGTGGCATGCTATGTCGTATCTTGTTATCATGTATCAGGGTGCACAAGCTGTGGGAATGGGTAAGGATGCTCAGAATATTCAAGCTGCTGCTGCCGTATTCCAAAAGGCGAATGAAATACTTGGGTAGGATGAAAAAAAAATAAAATTATATATATATATATATATAATTTTCTGTTTTGCTTGTAATGCAAACTTCAAGCATACCATTTTATTTGAAGGGTTTTGTTAACTTACCACCTTCATGGGGATGCTTGCAGTGCCCTCAAATCTTTTCAATAATACATGGAATGACCTATGTCGATTAGAACTGTTCATTCATTCATGCAAGTGCAACGAGGAGCAAGCTATGGTGCAAAAATCACACCAATTGGATGATTCTAAACATCTGATCAATAGCATGGAAAATGGGCAGTCAAGATTGAGCAGAGAAACAAATAGGTCCAATCCTCATCTTGAAACATCTATTCAATAGATTCCAGCTTGCATTGCTTATGATTCCGAAGTAGCATTTTGGTATGATGATTCTGACCATACATATCTATGGCTTATTTACGATGGATAGTGATAACAAATTGGCCCCATTCGAAGGATTAGGATCATCCGATTGGTGTGATTCTTGCACCATGGCTCCCAATGGTACTATTGGATGAACTGCCCCGATTGATGATTGGGAATCCCACCTATCATTCAAAATGTTTGGGGATGTTACTTAAGTCCCATAAAGGGGAAATTAGCAAAACCCTTGCTTGAAATAGTAATGGCTTCTATGTGAATTATATTCTTCAAGAGTTCCATGTGAATATTTGCACATTCTTCTTGCTTTCAGTTTTGATCTTTTGGATGTGTGCACCAACGGACCAAAAGAAAAGTTGGATTCAACAGTTATAAGTCAGGTAGTTTGCTACCCATTGATACAAATTTCCTTTATTGTTCGCTCCAAGTTTTGATGGTTTGTTATAATTATATGTCTACAATTTATACTTTACGTTGAAAGATGACAACAACACATCATCATTGTCATCATCCTCATCCCCATAATCATCTAACCCTTATCCCAATTAACTGGGTTAGGCTACATGTATCCTTTTCTGCCATTCCACTCTATCAAGGGCCAAAACTTTAGTTAGACCATAGATCATCAAGTCTTTTCTTACTACCTCCACCCATGTCCTTTTGGGGCTTCCCATTGCCCTTTTAGAGCCTTCAACTTGTACCAACTCCTAACCGGCGCATTCTTGGTCTCTATTGCACATGAACAAAACAATCTAAGTATACTTTCTTTTTTTTGAGAAGTCAATCTAAGCATACTTTCCCTCATCTTATTACCTATTGGTGTTACTTCTAAGTTCCCTGGAATGCATCCATTTCTAATTTTGTTTTTCCTTGTCTTGCCACATATCCGTCTTAACATCTTCATTTCAGCTGCACATCCTGTGAACATATTCCATAACTGCCCAACATTCTGCCCCATAAACCAAGGCTGGTCTTATGGCTAATCCTATAGAATTTCCCTTTAAGTTTGATTGGTACACGACAATCACATAAAACTCCAAACGCACATCTTCATTTCTTCCACCCCGCTTGAATTCTATGGGCATCATCCTTCTCAATCTCTCCACTCATCAATTATCGACCCAAGATATTGGAAGTGGTCATTTTGGGAAACTTCTTGGTCAGAAATCTTAACCAATCCCTTATTCCCACTCTTATTGTTACTAAAATTAAGCTTCATATACTCTGTTTTAGTCTGACTAATTTTAAATTCGTTAGATTCTAAAGCACCTCTCTTAATATACTATTGTTTCTACATGTGAATTACCATCAATCTTGTGAACAAGAAATATATTAGCTTTAAATAAAAAAGGTTCAAAGGCACGTCAAGCTAATGGTTTGTGCATCGATGAATATAAAACATCCATCTAGTAGACTTAGCGATTGCCCATTGTATAGGACATGACATTGGATAGAGAATCCTTGCTATGCTTATTTGGCTCAGCACCTGACCCATGTTCCAGATCGTGCATTCATTAGGAGGGCCATACAATGGATTAATCATTGTCCATTAGTTGTAGGGATGAATGAAATACTGTTTGATTGGTGAGAGTTGCAATGGGCCAGGTAGCCTACCATACCGGCTTCGGGTTGGGCCTGGACTTAGCTTGGCTCATGGGCTGGGCTTGGGCCTCACATGCATGACCCGTTCAATTTTTGGGGTCGAGCATGGGCTCAAGTCATTTTACCCCGACATGGCCTCACCCAGCTCGACTTTATATGTACATTTGTCATATCCTACAAAATTTACCAATCAAGGCGACCCATCTATCATGACTAGTTTCATTCCTCAAAACTGGCTATTTATTTGTTCATGAGTGACCTACTTGATTAACGGATAGATTGGAAACATTCAAGTGGAAAACAAGAGATTTTAGCTATTTTTAGCTCCGTAAGTCCAAACGAAGGAAGGGCACTGACTCAGATCGGGAGGGGAGCAGAAGCACTTGAACAAAGAGCGAATTCTACACTTCCTATTCACTCTATTAGTCCAAACGAAAGGGGAAGGTGCGCTGACTCGGATCGGAAGGAGACAATGGCTAGTAGATAGAGTAGCCTAATCCAAAGGAGGAAGAAAGTTCCTCAGTAGCTTTAGCAGCCGGATAAAGTCCAACTCTAGCTCCAACAAAGACCTTCTGCAAAGGGGACACCAAATTGCGGACTTGAGACGGAAACATAAATATTTGTGGCTAAAGGAGCCAGACTTAAAAATAGGGCTTGAAGAGGCTTATCAAAAGCTTGTCCATTTAGAACTGAATGTTCATACCATTTCCTAGAGAAAAGGAAAGCCAATCAAGTAAGCGAGGCCTAATGGAAGAGATGACTTTCTAGATAGCGGAGGCTCTATAGAGACAGGGTGCCTTGGTGAACCATTCCCAAACCTCAAGACCATAATATTGGCCTAATTATCTCCACTAGGACCTTGATTCCGAGCAGAACTGACCAATCCATTTACCTAGGAGAGGAGAATTGTAAACTACTAAATCTCGAATACCTGCTCCCCCTTCGAAAGGGTTTGCAAACTTTATGCGAAGTGCGAACCAAGTTGAATTTATGACCATCTACATTTCCTTTCCACAGGAAATTTCTTCTAAGTTTTTCCAAATTGGATAGAATAGATTCGGGTCATTGGGAGAGAGAGAGAGAGAGAGAGAGAGAGAGAGAGAGAGAGAGAAGGTTGGGTAGGGCTTCTTTTATAAGGGTAAGGCGACCCTCAAAGGAGAGGTAATGGCATTTCCATGTCTGTAACTTCCATTCAACACATTCAATGGCAACATCCCAAAGGTGATTGGCCGGTTTTTCTATGCATAGAGGTAAGCCAAGATAAGCGGACGGGAAAGCACCGACCTTGCACCTGAAGACCTCAGTAGGAGAGTGTAATACCCTACATTTCACTTATGAAAAGATTTACCTAAAGGCCAGAGATGGCCTCGAAACATCAAACAATTTTACGGAGGTTTTTTTTTTATTTTTTATTTTTTTATTTTTTTTTATTTTTTTACAGCAACCACAAAAGCATCACAAATAGCAATCTATCATCCGCAAACTGGATACGAGAAACAGAAGGCCCCGAATGCACAACCTCCAAGCCATTGTAGAGACCGGTTAACACACCTTTCCCAATCATTCTGTTGAGGCCTCCAATAACAATAACAAAGAGAAAGGGGAACAACGGGTCACCTTGTCTTAGGCTCCAGGATGAGTTAAAAAAGCCTGTGGGGGGAGCCATTAACAAGGACAGAGAAGCGTGTAGACAAATGCAATTCTTAATCTAGTTATGCTATTTTAACCCAAACTCCAGATAATGTAACGTGTAGTTTAAATAAATCCAATTGACATGATCGAAAGCATTTTCGATATCAAGCTCACAAACAACAACACCTCTGCCTTCTCTTCCTAGAGTTGATACACTCACGAGCAATCAAGGCATGGTCTAAGATTTGCCGATTAGCCATGAAGGTAGCTTGGGTTTCGGAAACAACTTAGATAGGACCTTGGTCAGAATATTGTAGGGACTCCGTAATAGGCTAATTGATGAAAGAAGCTCCCATAGCTTTTGGTAATTGATGAAAGGAAAAGAACTCAGATATGAAATTGATAAGGTCCTTTTTTATCACTTCCCAGAAGACGTGGAAGAAAGCCAACATAAATCCATTTGGGCTAGGAGCCTTATCCCCATTAAGGGAGAACACCACCTCCTTAATCTCCACTTCAGAGAAGGGGAATTCGAGGGTAGTGGCTTCCTCAACAAAGATCTGAGGAAAAGAGAGATTGTCTAGATTAGGACAAGACCAACCATCAAAAGAAAGCAAATTTCTTCTTGATTAACTTTGCTCGAGCACTCTTTAAGCAAGGCAGACCTAGAATCCCATCTGTAACAGAGAGGGGTCCGAACTCTTGGCATCCAATGGCGCTGAGTAATAGACAAAAGAATGTTAATTTCCACCTCGATGCTAACGAGAGAGGATTTCATCCAATTGATCACAACAGTTTTGACGAGCTTAGGCCTTTGACTAAGGATGAGCCAGCCTCACCTGAAATTGAAAAACAAGGACCCCCGGTTGCCAACCAATGGAAAAAAATCAGCAATTTCTAGCCACAATAGTTCAAACCTAAAAGGGCTTAGGTTCCCAACTTTCCTTGATTGAGTCCAAATAAATATGTTAGTGGTCGAAAATAGGTCGAGGAAGCCCACTTTGGAAAACTTGGGGAATATGCATCCAACCTGTCAAGCGAAACAAGAAACCTGTCGAGGCGAGAAAGGATCGGGGTTTTTTTACCATTAGACTAGTTGAATTTAACGTTCAGGTGAGGATGATCCACCAAATCATTAAAACCCACCCGATCAGAAAAGGATTTCATGCTCGTAGTAAGGTGACCACCATTTGATTTTCCAAAAGAAAATCGAATAACATTAAAGTCACCCTCAAGGCACCACAGAAGGGACCATTTTCTACAAACCACTTTCTTGATCCAGTAGTTGGTGATCCTTATAGATTAGAGATCCGTTGATGATAGTTCTAATACCACTTTGAGGGTTGGATGCATAGGCCTTACAAACAAAAGGAAGGATCCAACATTATCTACACAATTTGAGATTAGGTAGATCTTATCAAAGGCAAAGATGGACAACCTTCTTCCAGTGATCTATTGAGACACTATAGGAGCGAGATGGAACTATTCCGCTCCTCTGATCCACAGTTATGATGGTCCACAGGATGCGATTAATGAATTTGATCATATCATTGGAGCCTATTGCCAAGCATGATCGCTATCTCCTTTACTCTTTATTTTCTCCTATATGAATCAAAGAAGATTGGAGGAATCGATTAGGATAGGAATAAGATGTTATCCCTATCTCCTTCAGTCAATCTCTATCTCCTCACTCTACAAGACGGGCATTTACTAGAGTGAGATGGGACTATTCCACCCCTCAATCACAATTAGGATGGTCTACTCGATATGATGGAGGTTCTGGTCATATAATTGGAGCATATGGACAACCATGGTTTTGCCCTCTCTTTTTCTCTTTTGTCTCAATTCATATGTTTCTTCCAGTGCATTTGCATCGAGGGAATTCCTTGAAGAGGATTATAGGAGTTGGTTAGGATACTCATCTCACTTGGTTTTGAATTCAAGAGGATATGAAGGAGGAGATATGCATGCAGGGTTGGACAAATGGGAAACTATGTAGGATGTTACCCACAAGTGGACCCCATTGTCCAAGTCTACATTACGAGGAGTGAAGAAGATCGATATATGTATCTAAAGTGGTCTGGAAGATCTTTTTTGATACCATCTCTCTATGCTGACAACATGTTATTAACTGGTAATGATATAAAATTATTAATGATTTAAAAGCTTGGTTTTTGTCATAACTTTGAGATAAAAGATCTTGGTGAAGCCAACTTTATTCCAGGATGAAGATCATCAAGGATTGCTATGGGAAGTTCTTAGGCTTTTCTCAAAACACCTACATAATGAAAATCTTGAATCAGTTCAAGATGGAAAACTCAATCAGTTGAAACCCTTATGGAGAAGATTACTGAATTAAATAAGAAGCCCCCCGATGCTAAGAAATCGACTATTTTCTTAGTATCCTACGCGAGTGCAGTAGGTTACTTAATGTATGTCATGTTATGCGCTAGACCTGATATTAGACATGTAGTTGGTGTGGTCAGCCAATATTTGAGTTACCCCCAACAATCCTATTGGCAAGCCGTCAAATATAGCTTGCACTATCTCAAATGAACTAAGGAGTTGATGTTGTGTTATGGAGGCACAAATCTTGAGCATCAAATTTTTTTCTTTTGTTGCGTGGGAAAACGACCCTAATGAGGGAAAGTCAACGTCAGGTTTTGTATTCTTAGTTGGAGGTGCTATCTATTGGTAGAGTAAGAAACCAACATCCACCTCCCTTTAATCAATGGGTGCCGAGTACATTGCATGATGTGATGTTGTTTAGGATATGTATGGGTCCAAAATTTCTTATGAAGTGTTGGTGTTGTATCATGCATTTGTGAGCCCTTGTTGAGGATAGACAAAACATTTGTACCTTTTAAAAAAAGATAGACAACACCTTTACCATTAACTTGGCAAATGGTCTCAAACATCATAAAAAATCCAAGTATATCGAAATCAAATACCATTAAGTTTAGGACAAGATAAAAAAGGGTTGTGCTTAGCTACATCTCCACCAAAGAAATATTGGTGGATTCCATGATGAAACCAATAGCTAAAGATCTATTCCTAGTTCATGTTAGGTAGATGGGCCTGAGAAGGTATCGAGTCATGTTCTCATGTATTTTTGTTTGTACCTTTTTATCTCTTATATGTACTTTCATTTGTACCTTTTTATTTCCTATATGTACTTTTGTTTGTACCTTTTTATCTCTTATATAACTAATGGTCATTCGGTTTATATGTATTGCATTGCGCACAATCTTTAGCCGGGTATGTAGATCATCGACATTATTTTTTGAGATCTCCTTTATTATTGGGAGGCCAGTCACCCACTCACACGAGAATATCAACCCTTATATACAAGATAAGGTACAATTAGGGTGATGTTTACATGCCGAGATGTAAATTGCCCTTCGTAACAATGAATAGAAGATGCAGATACAAAATGTGAGGCATCGTATCCACCTTCAGTTCTAAAAACTGAGGATGAGACTAATAGAAGTTGAAATAATGAAATCATAATCGATTGCTCTTTTATGCAACAAACGTTATAGCCTGATTGAAAAGCCAGTTCGTGGAGGAATAAGATGAGCATAACTTACATGTGATAATCTGCATGTAACCCAACATATAGTTAGTATTATCTATTATCAAGTTATTCGATAACGGTAATGGTGGCCGCAATGGCCATCGTTGTTACCATTATGATATAGGTTACGAATAAATTTAAAAATAAAAAATGACTTTTTTCCATTACCATTGCATAATTGTTTTTGGATACCATAGCGCGGATTGTAGCCATGTGTGTGTACCTACTACCTACAAAATAATAGTAGTCACTCCCGTAGGTGACTCTACATTGTGCAAGTAGCCACTCTTGTAGGTGACTTTGTGTTCATAACTATCCTTGTGCATGGATGATGAGATTGAGTGATCCTACTTTAGAATATGATATCTCAAATGGATTGGAGTGGACTTGGTTATGCTAGGAATAGGGGTTAGTCAATGGGGAAAATCCTTTAATAGTTATACGAAGTTCTTAGGACTACTAATACATACATGAAGACTTGCTGGCAGTATCAAGTTTTTAATTGTTGGATGCAAAAATATTCTTTCGAAAGTTAATGTATTATATTCATACTTTATAAGTGCTTAAAGCAATGTTTGCGAAAACATATATCTATATATATATATATATATATATATTACATAAACTTGATAAGTTGATTAAGTTCATATGTTGGATGACGAGTACTCCAGATAAAGAGTCAACTCCATTCGGTGTCCTCATGTGGAATAGGATAGGCATATCAAAGTTTGGGTTTTTGAGTGCTAGTTAGGTAGTCACTTAGTACCCAAACACATGTAAGAAGACAACAGTGTTCTAGCTAGTCTCGCACCTTTTATTTATTTATTTATTTATTTAAATTTTTATGAAGATGTTTTGTATTTTGTTGATATGAAATGAGCTATGTGGACAGTAAACATTGACCCTCCCACAATGCGATGAAGTGGAGATGTTGGACTTGAGCTTGTGGGCAAACCACTACTGGGTGGGTCTCACACAGTTTCCCCTCATTTGACTCCGCATGTTTATCCTCCATGGTATTAAAAACTTGTTAGGTAACTGCCGAAATGGTAATGACAGGGGTTGTCACTTGATATAGGGCTGTGACAACCATTCTGAAAAAATTACCCTGTAATGGCCGCAACAAGGTGATACAGGGCCAATATATTTTCTTCCTCAAAAAAAATCTGACCGTTATAGGGCTGTAATGGCCATAACTGCCCATATCGTAACGGCCATAAGGCTGGCTGTTATGGCTAGCGTTATCATTATTGAATACCTTGGTATCCTCTTCTTCTTATCCTTTTGAATTCAAAACTAGGTGAAAGGAGATGGAGATAGATTAGAGGATATGGGAATAACATCTTTCCATATCCTAACCAACTCCAATCCTCTCTGGTATAAGGAGTGGAATTTCCTCGAAGGAAATAAAATCTATAACCTATGAGGGAAAATAGAGAGGGAAAGGGGGAGTGACCATGCTTGTCCATAGGTTCTGATCATAAGATCATAACCATTGATGGTATCAGAGAAGTGGAATAGTTCCATCTCACTCCTGTAGTGTCTTGATGGACTGCTGGAAGAAGGCTGTCCGTCTCAGCTCTGATATGGTCCATCCAATCTCGTATCATTTAGATACTGTTGGCTCCTATCTGTTGTTGATAGGGCCCAGATGTCCGGCCTTCATTCATAAAGTACTTACTATAAAAAGAAACCCTTGAAAATGACAAACCTTTATTTATATTAGAAAACCATTTGACGTGAACTGCTATAAAAAAGCACCTACAAGGGCAGGCATGTTCCATTTGATTATGCTGTGTTTCTGAAAGAATAATCCTTTTGCAGCCAGCTATCTATGTCACAAGTCTAGCTGCTGTTGAGGTACTTCGTGCTCGTGATGGAGGTCAGCAGATAATTGATTCTGTAGATGTCACATGTGGTCTTAGCTTGGGAGAATATACTGCTCTTGCATTTGCTGGTGCTTTCAGGTATATTAAAGTACCATATGAATCAATACAGTCAAATTAATTGACCAATAAACTTTCATGCTTTTGTATCAAAGATGTATACTTGAGGAGCTAAACATTGAAAATATGTTCTCTGATGTACATAATGTTATAACCTTTGTTAATTTTTTGTCTATGGATTCCATCTATAAGCTTCGAGGATGGACTCAGGCTGGTCAAGCTCAGAGGAGAAGCCATGCAGGTAGGCATCTAAACTGTCTCAAGGGGTAGTTTCTCTTTGCATTCCTTAGGTAGATGATCAGTAGTTTCTCTTTGCAAAACAATGGTGTTGATAGATTCAAGACATTTTGCTAGTCAATAATACTTCTTCAATTTCTTCAGGAAGCTGCAGATGCTGCCAACAGTGCTATGGTTAGTGTAATAGGACTAGATTCAGAAAAGGTCCAGCTACTATGTGATGCAGCTAATGAAGAAGTAGATGAGAAAAATAAAGTTCAGATTGCAAACTTCCTTTGTCCAGTAAGATTGTCATTGAGTATTTTCTTTTAGCCAATTTAGGCAGCCTTTCTTTATTTCTCAATATTTGACATCAAACTCATTCCACGATGGTAGGGTAACTATGCTGTTTCTGGAGGTGTGAAAGGTGTGGAAGCAGTAGAAGCTAAGGCAAAGTCATTTAAGGCTCGAATGACGGTTAGTTCCTCCTAGATTATTAATTGCCATTTTTCCATAATTTGATAAAAGCTTCACACATTATTACGCTTCACTGTATTTTTGCAAATTTAGTTTGTATTTCTTGTGAAAGAATTATGTTTGTGGTAGAGAAATCGAAAGTATGGAAAAGCTTGTATTTCCTTTGATTTTAATAAATTCAAAAAATAAAATAAAATTATGCGGAGCGTGAACAAGGGATGCAGCCAAACCTATGTAACAGAGACATGGCACTTCATTTGAAATTATGCTGTGTCAAGTGTTGACGCATGTCTCTGTCTGTCCGTCCAGCACTCCTGGATAAAACTCAGATATATTTTTTTTAAGTTTAGTAATTCTTATGTTTAATTTTCTAGTCTAATTAGGACGAGTTTTCTCATTTCGCATAAAATTTATACATGGCGCAGAAGTTTTGGATTGTCCATGCTCTCAATGTGATTAATTTTTATTTTATTATTTATTTATTTATATATATTTTTAACCAGGGATTGGCCTTGTAACTCTCTCTTATGGGTTTATATAGAATAAGATGGTAGCCACCCCCCCCCCATGGGAAGTTATATTTTGCTTAGTTTAGTTACTATAAGTTCTGTTTAGGTTTTGTGACCTACAATGATTTTAAAGTCCATTGACCTAATGATGCAAGACAATTAACCACTTACTCTAAAAGCTCAAACTGATAAAGCTTGGCGAATTAATCCCTTTATCTCATAGCCCAGGCCCCACATCTCATGGGTTAGGACCTTGGCTGAACCCGCCCCACATCACACGGGTACCGCCTCACATGGGCCGCTCACACCAAGTGTGCCCCTGCATTACCTAATGTCACTTTTGGTTGTTGATGATTAGTGATTGACTTCCTAACACTATCTTCATTTTCTAGGATTTTATAACCATATGATGGGTTGTCTTTCAATTATTTGAATGTTGTAACATTTTCTAGTTTGTAAATACGTTCTCATCATGCATGGCTTTTGCATGCTTTAAGCTGCCAGTATATTTGTCATATTTCAACATAATTGTAGTTAATACTAATGCTCAGTTGTAAATCCATTTATGTAACAATGCCACCTGGTGTGATACCCCAGCTGGTTCCTAGAGAGGAGAGTTGATGTTGGGTAGGCGGCTCGTCATGAAGCATTTGTAAAGCAATCATGAGAATTCCTGTTTCAAATTTTGATTGACCCAGTGGGGACAAGGCTATGATGCATACGCTATCCAGTTTATGTTTGACACCAACAAACTTGTTCATGTCCGAGTTACATAGTTCCAGACTGTTGTTGTGGAACTTCTGTGAACCAAAAATGGCATCTAAATCAGGGTTTCTCCTCATTATTATAGTGACAAAATGTCCAAAATGTCAAATCAACTATTTTGAAAACGACACTAGCCACACCATACTGTTAGTTCCCTTATCAATATCCTTCTTCTGATAATACAAACTGTCTTCCCAGGTAGCGGCAATATAGCTGAAATGATTTATTTATTGATAATCTGAAAATCTTCCTGGCAGTAGTTGCAGTTGCTGACAGCATTTGCACTTGCTGGTCCCAGCTTCAGGGTTGAGGGTTGAGACTTGAGACAGGGAGGCAGCTGATCATCAAAATTCTGCCAAGCTATCATGAAAAAGAATCATATTTAACGTGGTTTTTATAGGACTGGAGAAAACATACAGTAGACTACCAAGGAAGGTTGTGTAGTGTGTGATGGGAAGGAAAGGAGTTCCTAGGAGGATATATCGACATCATTAAAGACATGCATGGGGGTGTCCTTCCAAGAGTGATAACAGCTTGGTGAAACTAATGAGCTGGGCTCCATCTGTCTTTTATTTGATTTAATTAATGAGCATCATCATACCATTCTATTATTTCTTGACTTTATTAAATAATGTATACTTTTTAATCTTTTTGGGAAGCTAAGTTTAATGGAAGTATCGGTATTTAAAGAATTTCTCCAGTAAGATACTAGGATATGAAAAAGGACAAACCTAATAAGCATGGTTCCATCAGAACATATCCTACAAGTACTGTATGGTATCTCTTATCAGTACTGTTACCATGTTTTATTGCAACATGTAAGCTACCCTAGGTATCATAGGTCCTTTTGCACCTATGCCCCCAATTACCGCTATCTTGATACCCCCATGGCTATATTTAGCTCTTAGTAGTTTTTGTCAACTATAAACCCAACTGCTTTAAGTTTCTATAAATGCAACTAAGTTAATTTTTGTATTTTAGTGAATATAAATTGATATTTTAAATTCTTTAATACTATTTTATCCTAATGCTTCCTATCTCCTGCATTTGAAGTTTTGAAAGCCTCCCTGACCCTAACTCTAAGCCTGCTTTTTCTCCATGCATGCAAGGTTCGATTCCAACAAAGAAGAGCACTCTATAATTTTTAAGATTGTTTGCCCACAGGTTTACTTCCTGATGGATGTGAGAACATGCACCCAATTAGGAACATTCGAGACAATACTTTTAGAGAACCACTACCAAATTGAGGGAGTGGGTCCGGTCCCTCTGATAATGGTACCTGGAGTAGTGATCTGATGCAATTTAAAAAATAAAATAAAAATAAAAATAAAGGAAAAGGAAAGGAAAGGAAAAAAAAGAAAAGAAAAAGAGAGAGGAGAACATGCAACCCAGTCTTACCTGCTAACATGATGACCAAAATGGTAGGCCCACCTGATGCATGGATCAGATGACCAATGCATGCCAGATTGTGAAGTGTGGCCACATGTAGATGTGCATGCGGGATTAAAGTACTTCAACGATTGTTTGCAAATTGAAGGTGTTTTTTTTTTTTTTGGCGTTATGCAAGATAATCCGAATCCCAAATAAGCTGATTTCAGATATGCCTTCTTTGTTTCTCAGGTACGCCTTGCTGTTGCCGGTGCATTCCATACCAGCTTCATGGAACCAGCTGTTTCGAGATTGGAAGCTGCCTTAGCTGCAACAGAAATCAGAACCCCAAGAATACCTGTCATATCCAATGTGGATGCACAGCCACATGCAGATCCTGACACGATTAAGAAGATACTGGCACGCCAGGTGAACCTCTTAATGTCTCAAATTTTCCAACTCACTCCTCCCAATTACTGTATGAGGAGACTAACTAGAATATCTCAGGTGACATCCCCTGTTCAATGGGAAACAACAGTGAAGACTCTCTTAGGGAAAGGGCTCACAAAAAGCTACGAGTTGGGACCTGGAAAGGTAAAATCTGCTCTAGTAAGAAGCACCCTATGCTTCTGTTCTCTGTCCATGACCATGGCCAACCATGATTTTAAATATCCAATAAAATACGGCCGTATCGGCCCACCCTGATATGTGATATGGGGGCTGATATGTTGGCCGATATGAACCGATATGGGGCCATATCAGCACATATTTTATCACTAATGCGGGGGCAATGCCATTATTTAAAACCTTGTGGCCAATGGATTCACCCCTAAGCAAGGTCTTATAATCAGTTCTGTACAAATATAACAACCCTGTGTTGTGACAGTGACTGTTAAAACAGTTGCCTCTAAAAGCTAAAAGGAGGAAGAAACAAGTGAAAAAGAAAAAAAAGAAGCCCTTTTTTAGGATGTTTATAATATTTTAACAGTTGACCTGATGGTTTTTCATTCAAACAACTTTTATATTTAAAAACAAATGCAACTTGGACAGACACGTGTGCCAGTGATGAGCACAGACGTGTTGTCTCACACATGAGAAGACTTTAGAAGACCCCCGACATGTCTCTATAGATGTGTAATAATATTACAAATGTATTTTAGTTCATATAAAATAAAAAAGAACTATATAAATACTGTGATAGCTGACCCAAGTAATTGGGATAAAGCGTAGATGATGATGATATAAATTCTGCAAGGATACAAGAACCAAGGATAAATCAGTCTATCTTTTCTTTTTTTTCCATAGAGGCGCAGACAGATGCCTGAACCTTTTTTCTCTATTTTTTATTTTTTATTTGTAGGAATTTGAGTTTCCTTGTTAAATAAAGAAAAATGCTTCCCGTTGATGTTACATAGGTAACACTGTCGTGGCATCACTATTATAATAGCTGAGATGCTGGCTGCTGTAATGTCTTCTAAAACCATGATAATGGTCAAGTTGGCATGACCATTTGTAATAGTAATGGCCATTTTAACGGTTGTTTAGGAAATGAACGAAATTCGCAAACTACCCCCAACTTCAGTTCTTACAACGCCTCAACACCCGATATAACTTTTCTGTTCTACAGTCTTAATTCAAAAATGGTGTTTGTTAAGAGTTTAAAAGAAATTTTTTTTTTTTTTTAAACGAAAAAAATAAAGAAAAGAAAAGAAGAAACAGTCATGTATCCTGTCAATGCTATATTTGTTTCAGGTCGCAATCACGGTAGATGGGCCATTTTGACATTTTTTCTAAAACCACAGTTGTAGAATTTTGAAGTTAGAACCATAAGCGTAGTAGCTTGGTTTGGATCATGTCTCAGGTTATAGCTGGAATCGTGAAGAGGATCAACAAGGGTGCCGACATTGAGAACATCGGTGCTTGAAGGATTTTAGAAGTCAGCCTTTCAACAAAGATTTTGTAGACTCCTCCATGGGACCTGTGATTTCACTGCCATAGCCTAGCATAATACTGACACGTCCATCGGATTTCGAGTTCGACTCCCAGCTTGCACAAACCAGGAAGGAATTTACAATAAGTGTTGTGCTTGAGCTAGAGACATGAGGAGATGTCATTCCTCGGCACAGCCGTTGATTCCATCCATCAGATAGATGTATTGTATTTGTATTGCCATTATTTTTACCTTCTGTCAGATATTGGTACCATATTCCAATATGGATGTAGTTGGAAGGATATTATTTAATGATCTTGGCCATGCTATTTTGGGTTCGGGGCATGTGCATGGTGTACACTACCTGATGAATGGTCTGGATCACTGAAATGCCTGCATCCAATGGTGGGAATGAGGCCCCCAAATGGTAGGAATGGTAGCTGTGATGCAAGCTGCTTTCTGTCAAAACCATCCAGTTGCATCTCCGCATGTATGGAGGGTGTGTGTGGCGTGATGTGGAAGCTTGGAAGATTTTCATAAGGTGAATGAAATTTTCTCACATGATTCTGTCAAATCCAACCGTTCCTGGTAAATCAGACGGTTTGGATTTGAAATCACAGGTGCCATATTGATATTCTAAGATTAATTGTCCGAAAAACAGCCTATGTGCACGTTGAGAGTCAAAAGACACATTGTATCTGCTGCCATCCCACCAAAGCTGGTGGGAATCTCAACATGCATTTCTTAATAGAAGTTTCAATAATTCAATTTTGAAATGCCTGTTGATTGCTGCCAATAATCTTTAAGAGTGGGAGATTGTTGCGCAACAAAGCTGTTGGGTCTGTTATGGGCTCATTAATCAAATTGGCCGTTGGATCATTCCCTTGCATAGAGACGAGTTGGATGGACGGCAGCATTGCGACATGTATGGTACCGTGTTGGATGTGAGCCATCTTGCGGCCCACTTGTGTGAACCCTAGAGGGCAGCTCTGTAACTATTCAATTGTTGATTTTTATTTTTAATTTTTAAATTGAACTTAGCTGTCCAAAATCCGATGGATTAGGATAAATATTGAAGGGTTCGGATCTTCCAATCTGGAAGCCTTTTGGGGTATACCCAAACAAATCTTGACCCATCAGATCAATGGTCTGGATTGCAGACCTGTTGGTATGAGTGTGGCCGAATGGATCTCTCAGCTCTTGGAGGAATATGTATTATGTTGTGAATGGGTCATGCTGGCCAACAGTTTTCTTACGGTCAGATAAAGGTCGTGCTCCTTCAGCTAACAGAGGCCCGTCGTTTATAAGCCTGGCGGGCTTCGGCCTGAAATTAATTTAAAGCCCAATGGGCTGGGCCTAGGCCTGCTTTCTAGCTCGATTCATGAAGCTAATTGGATACATAGAAGATCTTTGGCCTTTATTCGGAACAACTGTTGGTTTTTTCTTTCTTCTCGTAACTGTTAAGTGGTCCACTGCTAGAATCTTCCTAACTTGGGTAGTGTCCCATCAGATTAACGACTCGGATCATCAAACTGCCCGTGTATCAAGATTCTATGATTCCGTGTACGAGGACATCTCCGATGATAGTACGTTGAGGATGGAGCATATCTCAGAAAATCACGCTGATACCGCAATCTAACCATCCAATTGATGGGTACCAAATGGACGGTTCAAATTAAAATAGCGAGTGGTTCAAATACCAAGGGAATATTCAGATGGTTATTGCCATCTTCCCATTGAGATCTTTGGGTTATGCTACATCAATAAGTCGGTCAGCGATTTGGACGTTCTTGATTGTGATACAACTGCCATCCGTACGGTTAAAGAAAGTTATCATCTGCACTGCTTCCTTCAGGTGCGCGGGCCAATGTCTGAATGGATGAGATCCAAAAAGTTTATCGGACAGGCCCCACTGCCCAGATATCCCTTCCCCAAAATAAGGCCGGAACACTCATTAGGTGGGCCACGCATGTGATTAAACAGTGCAGTCTTGAAAATGCCAATTTTCTAAATTCTACGCACACGTGTGTTTCTTCTGAACATTTTAATGGGCGACGAAGGCATCTACGCTCCGGGCCCGGCTTATGAGCGTCGTGGACCGGCGCGGATTCAGTCATGTCAGGAACTCACCGAATTCGGTCAGGTCCTGACGATGGGTCCACTTTGATGCACGTGTTGTATATCCACGCCGTCCATCCGTTTTTTCAGTATGAAAAAGATCCAATTATCAGGTGGACCAAACCACAGGAAACAGTAGAAACGATGATGTCCACCACTGAAACCTTTCTATGGCCCCACCGTGATGTTTATTTACCACAGTAGAAACCTTTCTATGGGAAAATAGAAATATCATAATGATCCAAAATTTCTGTGGCCCAAAAGAAAATTTTAATGGTCAATAACCCATGTTTCTTTTGGTGTGGTCCACCTGAGGTTTTTTTATGCTTTGTTTTTTTGTGTAGGCCATAAAATGATCTGAGAAAACGGATGGACGGATTGGATATACAAAAATACATCAAGATGGGCCCAAGGTCACCTGTCTGAATCCGCGTCCGCTGTTGAACCAGGTCTGCGATTCTCGAATCCTAACGGCGTGAGAGAAAAGCTTTGCTACTCTGGCAGCGGATGATGGATGATACGCAGGCCCTGGCAAATACTTATAAATTGCATCGTAGTGTACAAATGAGTCAAAATAAACTGTTCATATTATGGGTACCAGTTTAGATGTATCATGAACCAAAAATTAGGCTTATACGATCATCTGACTATCAGATTGGTGGACCCTTTTTTGAAAGATCCATTGGACCTAATTCAACGAAAAAGTGTCCACCCATCATCATATAGAGTTAGTCAACTAATATAAATTTTCGAATGAAAATCATCGACAATGGGCTCCAATATTTAGTCGGTTTAATTATATTTATATTATTACATGTGTGATATTTCTGAGCGGCTGCATATCAAGGGTCATGCTGCCAGAGTATCAAATAACTCCGCTTTTGGTAAGTGCCGCTCTCTGCAACTATTACTTCGCTAAATCCGTCTCTTCTGATTTCTCCTCCGACGCAGAAGAGAACGCTGTGAAAAACCCTAACCGTAGAAGTTATTTTCTCTACAAATCCAAAAGAAACTAATCATCATTTCAAATCCTGCAATTCAATTTCTCATTTCTTGATAGCTTGATCTGATCACGTCTTTAATGGCGTTTGCAGGCGGCATCTGAATCAGCTCCTTTCATCGGTTTCTGCGCCGTAGAAAGAAGCCTCGATGGTGATTCTTAAGATTTTTTTTGTATTTCTAAAATACTTTTTTCTTAGATCTCATCTGTTTATATCTTACGAAGTAGAAATTCTCTTCTCTCTCTCTCTCTCTCTCTCTCTCTCTCTCTCTCTCTCTCTCTCTCTCTATATATATATATATATATATATATATATATATATATATATATATGGAAATGGTACTATGAGGTCGACCTCATGGGAACTTCCCATGAGGTTGAGCTGTGTGGGCCCCACTGTGATGTGTGTCGAACATCAACACCGTGAGTTTGATGGTTCCCCTTTAGGTTATGGGATATCCCAAAAATCAGCCGTATACGGAACTCAGGTGAGCCATACCATCTAAAACCATGTGAAGACATGCCTAAAATATATAAAAGCACTTGGTGGGGCCCACCTGAGTTTTTGGATGCAGCTGAAACTTGGTCTGACCCCTCATCCAAATGGGACACACCCAATGAATGGGCTGGATTTGTGAATCACATCTCGGTGGGCCCAATAAATGATTATGAATGTTTTAATGGGAGAATAACCCCTCTCAACTGTTGTATGTGGTGTGGCCCACCCAAGTCATGGATTGACTTGCTTTTTAAGCCCGTTACTCACCATGGAATGGTGCATCTGACTGATGGGATAGATGTTCTACACACATCACGGTGGAGCCCACACAGGTGTGTGTGTGTGTGTGTGTGTGTGTGTGTGTGTGTAGGCATGCTCACTTGCGCACCTTTGCACACGTGTCATGGGCGTCTAATCCAAACGGTCCATGTGATGCGGCATCCCATGAAACCCTGGGACCAATTTTCACCTTGATCTAAAACTCGAATGGGCCATAGCAAAGAGAGATGCAAATCAAGGGAGGAAACTGTTTTCTTTTTTCATGGCCCACCAAAGGTTTGGATCAAAGTAAAAGTTGGGCCCTGGGAGTTTTATGGGGTGCTGCATCATGTGGACTGTTCAGATTTTGTACTCACATCACGTATGATGAGTTCTCAAAAAGTTCGCACGAGTTCCGTGAGAACTGGCGTGCGGCTGAGCATTCGGCTATATATATTGAATTTTGGGTTTTTGATGAATGAGAATGTGGAAATCAAATTATGTTTAATACGGAATGCCAAAACATTGGGCTGGGATTCTGCAACGGTCACTGTTATGTGCTTGTTCCGAAACATTAACTTGGCACACTTAGATGAGATCCAGACCATTCATCAGGTTGGTCCTACTGTTAAGTGTCCGTGTCTGGAAAAAACACACACTAATCAACCGATCTTAACCATCTGAGAATGCGAGTTCCGGCCTGTTTTATGTTGAGCATCACTCGTTTTCTTTTGTTGTTGTTTTGTAACCTTGGCTGCACCGTGAGGAATGTCCAATTGGTGTATTTTTGAACTATGGGCCCTCCATGTTAGAGCCCATCTGATGAATGGTCCAGACATTGTGTAAGTTCGCCACGTGTATTGTTCTGCTCAGAGGACAGTTTCCCATGCCTCTTGTAAGATAGTTGGAAAGAACATGAGGAATGGTGTAAAGATGATGAGGTTTGGCTTTGAGCTGCTTATGTGTTTTCTCATTGTTGTTATGACTTCAAAGTTTGATGCTGGCATGGTTCTCTATTAAACCACTTGTTTGGAAGGTGGGCGTCCCACACGACAAGTTAGAAGGATAGCGCCATGGGGCTGTCCCTGTTGTTCATTACATGAAGCTTAAGTGTCATATATCCCAGGTTCAGGCATTAACCTCAACATGCATGCCTCATGTATTCACGAAGGCAGCCTTTTCAATTCTTCTTCTTAATTTTTCAATCCATCATGTTCGGCTATGGGTGATCCATGTTAATTGTGAACCTCACCACAAGGCATGTACATGTGTGTCCCATGTTTATTTTGGCCCCCAATTTTTATTTTTATTTTTTAAATTTATGATGCTGTGAGTTGCATTTAGAAGCAAATAAATCGATTTGGACCATACTTCATAGTCCATCAAGCAAAAATTGCACTGATCAGATTATTCTAAACCAATCAATGGCGTCTAAAATGGATCGCCAAGATCATTAACAAAAATAAGTATCATCATCGATAAAAGTATCATCGCCAAGATCAGATTATTCAGAGTCGGAACATCTTTTTTGTTTTTGAAATTTATGTCCTAATTTTCTGCAATATTCTGATGTTTTGCAGGAAACTTGTCCTTCAATAAAAAACATTCTTCTTCTGGATTCTGAAGGGAAACGTGTAGCTGTCAAGTACTATTCTGATGACTGGCCAACACTTGGTGCAAAATTAGCTTTTGAGAAATCTGTGTTTACTAAAACCCAGAAGACAAATGCACGGTCAGAAGGTGACATGCGTATGTTGTTAATTTTTAATTTTACATGAGTTTTTTTTCCCCCCTGTTTTGATCCATGTAAAATACTCTGTCAAACCTCTTTGCATTCATTATGGCATTGCTTATTTGTTTGAGTCATGCTAATCTTGGCTGCCAGATATCAAACGTATGGAATTGCTCATACTGGATTGAATTGGTGTAGGTAAACGGGGAACTGAACTGACTTTGTATAAAAAGAACATAGATAAACAAAGGAAAATTTCATAAAAAGGCCAGGAACAACTTCAAATAGTAGGAGGCTTGTGAAAGTGGAGAAGCTGAAGGCAAATTAAACTCCCTTGAAAGGTCTTCCAGTGGTGTAATGTGGGACCATTAGATTTGCCAAAAAGGTCCGAAAATGGACTTCACTTCTGGCTATTGAAGATCAGGACCAAATCGAGAGTGCAATTTGATTGTGGGGTCCACAGATCCAATCTCGTGGGAAAAAAGACGAACCTATTGGACTGTGGGGCCAACAAGTCTAATTGAAGGTCCTTTCTAGAGTTTATATACAATCCTAAACATTGAGTTTTATACCACGGTATGGTCATATAAAGTGCAATATGGCTGTGCATAGAGAATTTGAGTAACATTTGAAGACTTTTCCGGATTTTTTTTTCCTTCTTTTATCACAATGTTAATGAAGTTAGTTTGAGTCAAATGAGGGATTACGTAGAATAAATATGCATTTGGGTTTTTTAATTGTGATTGTCGAAGAAAAAAACAGGGGGATTTCGTTTACAAATAGATATCAATAGCCATATGTATTGAATTATATAGGAAGGTACATTAGATTGAGTGAAAAGCTATCTCTTTACTGTGATTGGAAGAAAATCCTCTGGAACTGATGATTTTCTATACGTGGCATTCCTTTAGGTTATTCTTATTGTGGTGAGACCCCACAAAACTATCCTCCCTTTCCTGTCTCTCTTAAGCCCTTCTTAGACTTTCTATTATTCTTCTTATCTTTCTCTTAAGCCGTTCTCTTACTTTCTATTGTTCTCCCTATCTTTCTCTTTAACCCTTCTTACATCATTCATATGTGCAATTTGACTAGATATGAGGAGCTTAACTTGAGGATTGAAGCTCTATTCTTCTCCCTATCTTTCTCTTAAGCCCTTCTCTTACTTTCTATTGTTCTCCCTATCTTTCTCTTTAACCCTTCTTACATCATTCATATGTGCAATTTGACTAGATATGAGGAGCTTAACTTGAGGATTGAAGCTCTATTCTTCTCCCTATCTTTCTCTTAAGCCCTTCTCTTACTTTCTATTGTTCTCCCTATCTTTCTCTTTAACCCTTCTTACATCATTCATATGTGCAATTTGACTAGATATGAGGAGCTTAACTTGAGGATTGAAGCTCTATTCTTCTCCCTATCTTTCTCTTAAACCCTTCTTACACCATTCATAGGTGCAATTTGACTACATTTGAGGAGCTTAACTTGAGGATTGAAGCTCAAATTTTGGTATGAAGGATTTTACAGACGTTTGCATTCAATTTTCCCCTCTTTGTTCCATCATGGTGCTCTCCATTGGTCAAAAAATAAAATTAAAAATACCCCAAAGAAAGCCAGAAATATGATTGTCTGATGTAACTTGAGAGTCAGAACCATTCAAAAGCTCAGATTAAGAATGTGCATCCTACACAGTATTTTCCAAGCAGTAAAACCGGCTTTGATCAAAATTTCTGTCACACTAGCGTCTTGCTTCTCACGACCCACCTGCAAAGTAAAAACACAATTCAATGTCTTCCATGCAACCAAGTGGGAAACATAGGCTCTAACGAACACAGGAGCCCTGCTTCATATGATCGAGCCCCCTCATTGGCAGCACTTTTGATATGGTAAGGTTTGTTGCTACACGTGTCATACATGAACGAGGTCATAACCACTCATTCAGTTGGTCCTATGGTGAATTGCCATAGACCAGAAGTCACAGTGGTTATTGTCCAATAAATGGTGGATCCCACAGGGTTTACAGTTCTGATCACCATACATGTGCCACATGCACGTTACAGGAAATGGTGGCATGGAAATGCCATGCCTCTAGAGGCACAGCGTGGCCGTCCTCAAGGAGTTTCATATGTTCTCTTTCATGTGTGGAAAGTTGCTATAGTTTCATTGCTGCCTTGTAAAATGTGATGCCTTGTTGTCATTTACAGTGGAGATAACAATGTTCGAAAGCTACATTGTCATCTATAAGTTCATCCAGGATCTGCACTTCTTCGTTACTGGTGGTGATGACGAAAATGAGCTCATCTTAGCAACAGTTCTTCAGGGATTTTTCGATGCTGTTGGCCATCTCCTCAGGTCTTGTTGGTTATACATGGCCCTTTTCACATTCTTTCACCAAGGCTTCTTAATTTTCTAATCTCAGGTATCCGAATTATTGGATCCATGATAATTTACTTCTATGCATGCTATGTCCAGGAGTAATGTAGACAAGAGGTCAGCGCTGGAGAATTTGGATCTCATCCTTTTATGCCTTGATGAAATTGTTGATGGAGGGTATATGCTTGATACTTTTCACATACTTCTAGTGCATAACTACATCTTGATTGATGTTTTTAACACAATTCTTTTACTCAATAAGTGGGGGTCCTACCATCTACTGCTTGATGGCAATCCTTTTCAGCTGTGGCTAAGCTATTTCTAGATCTTTCTGATGACATCGGGTTTTCATCAAAAGTATGGAGCCCTTGCAGTCTATCCAAGGTTGGGAATGGGCCTGATCAGCTTGTCAGGCTTTGGGGCTGAGCCTGGGTTCAGGCCAATTAATTCATTTCATGGGCTGGGCCTGGTCTTGGATGATAGGCTCCTATCATCAGCTTGTCAGATGAGCAAAAGTAGACTTAGATGATTTGGTCACGTGGTGGAGGTAGTAAGAAAAGACTTGGTGTCCTATGGTCTAGCTGAAGTTATGGCCCTTGATAGAGTGGAATGGTGGAACAGGATTCATGTAGCCGACCTCATTTAGTTGGGATAAGGCCTCGACAACGTAATCATGGGGTTTCTGAATCTCATCTGGAACATGTTGAGATTCCAGCTCTCTTTGAGGTGTGGCATGTGTAATATTAGTGGCACAAAGACTGCACACAATCTTTCCTGTTATGTTATGGCTTTCTCATTCTTGCGTTACCATCGTTGATATGTTTATCCATTCAGGAAACTATCTGAGTTTGTGTTTTTCGGTTGTCCAGGATTATTCTTGAAACTGATGCGAACGTGATTGCTGCAAAGGTCGCAACTCATGGTCTGGATGGTGGAGCACCCTTTTCTGAGCAGGTGATTTATTTACTTGTCCATCTTGAAGCTGAAGGAATATCATGACCCTTTTGCACACAAGTTCCCAAGGGAACATTTGGCAGACAGCAACAGCATCCAGACTCATCCAACAGCCCCATGATAACAGGTTGTGGCCTAGAAATCTCTCACCAATCAGACAAATCGAAAATGCCCATTGACGATAGAAAAGAAAACCAGTGGTGATTTTAGGACTTGTTATGATCTAGTAGTCTGTATTGTACTGTAACACTGATTAGTGCCATGGATGGTGTATATGTGAAGCCCACTATGTGAGTGGTTTAGATCTTGTCTGCATCAGCATGCATCCCCATGTGAACTTGTGTGCAATTAGCATTCCTTCAATCCGCTATAACATGATTTATGAAACTCACCAACCTGCATCCATCCTATCAGACCATAACTCAAGCACTTGCCACAGCTCGGGAACATTTCACAAGATCTCTTCTCAAATGATCTCATCTTCAGAGAGGTGTTTGTTATTCTTCTTTTCTGGTTATTTCTTTTGATTGTAGAACTAATTTTGAATCCATGTACTATATTTTTCTTAAATTTGATTGATTATGGTATTTATCTCGACTAAAGTCTCCACTTGCTAGAAGAAGCTTGGGAAAAATAAAAAAATAAAAAATAATGTTATTAGCACCAGTAGAAGGATGGTTCGATGCAGATGATATGCCACAATTGGTGGTTCATGCCATATCCATTCTTACATGCATTACATTTGCCAACACTGCTCAAATGGGAAAAATGACTCTTGATAAGGTGGACCTCAAGTGCATGTACAATAGTGAAGTTGCCCAGGCACACAAATGGGATATATGATCTTCCATAAGGCACACAGGTGCAGATGACCTCGTGCAAAAGCGAGGCCATTGCATTCATTAGGTGTCCCACCACTGTCTGGAAACAATGGATGGCTTGAAGGAGTTGCCAACGGTCTTCAATCATGTATGTGTCTATCCTGTCCAATGATGGGAGTGGCCCGATTTTGTGCTAGATAGTCTTCACCAAGGCTCAAATTATTCACAGATTCAATGTCCCATGATTTCTACATTGGCACATGCATGGCATGTAAAAGTTGCATGGAAGAGGTGTGTAGAGTTGGCAAAACTCAACAAAGAACTAAGATTTTCGGTGGAGCCAGTGTGATGGTCTCACAGCGTCATAGTTAGTGACCTAAATGCCCTGATTGCGTCTTGAAATCCTCACATTCAATGGTTTAGGGGGCTTTTGTAATATTGGATGGGCCACTGATCCCAAGCTTGCCCCCGAGGACTGGGTCCTTAGCTTCAATACATGTTAGATTTATGTGATTGGGACCCGTTATTGTTAGTGGCACCCATTATTTCTACTTGTGGTATACTAGAGCTGTATTAGAATGGATTGATGCTGCTATGAGTATTAACGGATTATCTGAACTAGAAAGAATGTGCACTGCTATTAATCTTGCTGAGTATAAATAATGGCACTATTTTTGTTTGTATTCTTTTATTTTTCATTCTTATGGGCAGTGCAGTGGATCATGCGGGAGCTTACTTCAGTACGGTTGCATGAGTGCTACAGGTCATATGGAGGTCCACAGTGCCAATCATGTTGTAGGATTTTCATGGAGAAATGCTGAGGTGATCTGCTAGATTGAAGAGATGATTGGCAGCAGAGGTGGCGCACCTGCAGAAATGAAGACACTTGCCTGGTAGATTGTAAGATGACTGTAACCTGTCACTCCTCTTGTGATGGTCTATTTTATCATACATTGCTGGCCCACTTAAGGTGAGTACCAGCCTGATTTCTGGGTCAGGCCATGTTCAATGGCAGCCCTTGCCTGGTGACTGCCCCTGATCTCACAGGTGGCAGCTAACCACGATTCTCCTCTCCAATCTCTCCTGGCATGGATTGCCTATTGATTAGAATAATGTTTGTTTGGTTGCAAGATGGTGAAAGAAATAATCGCGTCTTCATAGCAAACCTTGCTCTAGCTATTTTGGGTCCAGCTCACTGTAAATCTTCCACCATAGGGTTACTGTGGGCAGCAATCTTAACATGGAAATTGGCATTTGAAATTTTGCATTTTGAAATGATTGCTAGATTTCTGCCATTTGAGGCACTGTGGGGGGCCATTTACCATGCCAAAGGTTGATGATCATCCAAGCCTAGCGCAGTCAACTCGTTTCGTTGGTAACCACGTGCCCCACTTCTGGTCCACTCCCAATGGATTTTGGCCATCCTAATGGTCCCATCTGGAGCCCCTTATGGTCAATTCCAATGGATTTTGGGCATCCCAAGGGTCCATTTGCATGCACTTCTGCACAAGGGGGTTTTGGTCCTGTTTTTCTGGTTGACACTCCAAACACCCAATGCAAACTAAGAGTTAACACCCAATGCAAACTAGGGTTTAGATTAAAATGTTTAGCGGTTAAATACCTCTTTTTGAGGTTGTCTATGAAACATTTGCATGCATTAGCTAAGTTCCACATAACCTGGGCTTAGTGAAAGCTCAAATGTATTTAATTCAAGTTTGAACATGAGAGGTCATGATTGGTTTCTCCAAGCCATTCATATGATGGCCCCATTATGGATGTATAATGCCCACAAAATCTATGAAATTGGAGCATCCTAGCTGTAGATGGAATCTTTGGTCTTTCCTCTATTGTGGCTTGTTTGTACATTTTTATTTTTACCTTGATTTATTATTATTATTATTATTATAGGTTTTTTTTAACAATGTACTTGTAGGGTGCGACTTGCCCAAGTCGGGTCAGGTTGAAGATCAACCCTTGCCCGACCCAGCTTCCTCTGTGCTCAACCCTAAAACCAATCCAACTTGACTAGTCGGACCCAAAAACATGTGATTCTTCCCAACCAACTTAAGCCAAGTATTTTGCTCAACCTGAATCCAGCCTGATTTGAAATCAGGTGGGAGTTTTCCAATCCAACCCAGACTAAAGGTTGGGTCCGTCGGATTCGGGTTGACCCGAACCCAAGTTGAAGACCTGTGTTTTTTCATGGCAACAGTAAAAAGGATGAAGTTGATCAATTGAGGGATTCTTTTTGGCATGCTCTTGGGTAAAAATAACCAACCATGGGCCTTAAATTTACCCTTCTTTTTATTGTGGGATGATACTTCAATGTGATTTTTTTTCAGAAGGATCTCGTGGGGCAATGAAAAGTTATTAGTTGCACATAGTTGTATGCGGGTGATCAGGCCCCAGAAATGGCGTTGAAATCCAGCCATGGGCCATAAGCTTTTGCCAGAAGAAGGCTGGGATTCAGTTCAGGCCATATCTGGCCATTTTCACCACCGCTCAGATGGCGATGAGCGGTGTGGCCTGACTCTGTAGGGACAGGCCCATGCTTGAAAACTATACATCGCCTGTGCCGGGCCAGGTCTATGCCAATGATGAATGACCTGGCTTGGCCCATTCGCCAGACCCATGCTTGAAAACTATCCATAGCGTCTGGGCTGGGCTGGGGGTCTGTGCCAATGATGAATGACCTGGCTTGGCCCATTTGCCCGGTCCAGTGTTTTTAAGTGGACCTATCAAAAATTAAAAAAAGAAAAAGAAAAGAATGGATGGTATAAAGATGCCTGATTGGTTCCCCATCCAAACTAGATTTGTAGTTTAAAGACGCTCAGTTGGATATGGAGTCATGTTTCAGTGACCCAACCGTTTATATGGACCCACTGTCTATGGGCCCATAGTGGGTGATGAAATAATTTAATGCAAGCCTTGGAGAGGAATTACAGTAGCGGAGGGACCGGATTCCATACGCATGGGGCCATGGTTCATGATCTGAATCGTTGATCTGCTGAGCCCCATCATGGATAGAGGATGCCTCATGGACCGCTTCTATGTTTCCTTACTCTTCTGTGAAAGGTGTATACCATATTTATTGATTGGTTCATCAATGACAATATCCTGCAGTTATTATCGTCCAACCAGAGGTTTGCTCACATACATCATGATGTATTGGGATATGATATGTTGTGGACTTTAGCCACTGGAATTTGGTTCTTTTAGATGGCCCAAACCGTTCATGTGATTGGGATTCTCTTGGATGAGGGACGCCCGAAAAAAATCTCTTAGATTGGATGTTTTAACTGACAGATTATGCAAAGGTAGGATAACCGTCCATTGTTAAAGCAAAAGAGCCACATTCCAAATGGATGTCCAATTTTGAGATTTTTTATTTGTTGCCTATCTACCATTCAAGGAGAGACTAATCATATAAGCGGCTCAGATCATTGGAACACAGCCCGTATATCAGATGGATCTGAACTGCAAGCCCCTACCATTAGGTGGCCCTAAAATTTCAGGACCAATGGTGGCCCAGCGCAACAGGCCCCTTTGGTTAGTCCTAAGAGGAATTAGGTATCCAGCTCATTAGCAATGCACGGTTTGCAGACTTCAATAATTGAACATTTTTGGGGGCATGTGATCAGTGATCCAAACCGTAACCTATCAATCAATGGGCCCATAGGATATTCAAGGAGGTGGTCCATGCTCAAACGAAAATAGTTAAATGATCAAACGGTTGAAATATTCCGATGCTAGAAATTTTTTTATTATCCACTATATCCATTGTTAGTCCCATTTAATAACGGGTGTGGATGTAAATTCATGCACGTCTGGGCCTCTGGAATCGGCTCATGAGTTGTACCTGGTCATCTTGTCTCTGGTCAGGGTCAGAGTCAGACCTGGATTCTGGTCCATTTTAGTGAACGATTTGGGTCCGGTGGGGCCCACAATTTCTAAATAATGCTCCTGTTGACCAGACACAAATACGCTTGTTCATTCATTCCGTACAGGTGGGCCGTTGATTCGGTAATCCACATTAGAAGATACTTATTCTTTTAATCGATGGTCTAAAAATAGATTATTATAGGAAAAATACAGTAATGGACGAGCAAAAAGGGCCAAATATTGGACGGCTTAAAACACCCAATTTGGAATACTCTTGAAGCCTCCCCCATCCAAGTGGGGTGTATCAAATCGACGGTCTAGATCAATGAATCGTGTGTGATTCATTCATGTGGAATCGACCATCACAATACTAATTGTGTCCTCATGGATTTGGGCCAGACAAGCTAAATCCTTCATTACTTGATCGGTTTTATTACCCCTGAGAAATGATCACAGCCATGGATCATGTGTAGATTGAGATGTGCCACAGACCATGAACATCACCTGCCGTCTGAACCTAAGTGGGGCCCACATGAATGTTTGTGAGAAATCCAACCCTGCATCCGTTTTACCAGCTCATGTTAGGACATGGGACAAAAAAAAAAAAAAAAGGCAGATCCAAAGCTAAAGTAGGCCACGATACAGTAAACAGTGGGGATTGAACGCCCACCGTTTAGACATTCTTCAGGCCACAAAAGTTTTGGAAATGGCTAATATTTGTGTTTTCACTTCATCCCAGTGAGAAGGATCTTATGAACGGTTTGGATGACATATAAACATCACGGTGGACCCCAAGAAGATTTCAACGGTAAGCATATCCCTCCTCCACTTATTCCTGTCGTGTGGCCCGCTTGAGTTTTGAATCTGCCTCATTTTTGGTGTGAAGTCATAACATGAGCTGGAAAAACGGATTGACGTGGAAGATTTCTCACAAACATCACGATGAGGCCCACCTAGGTTGCGAGTAATCTGCCTCCAAAATCACGCTGACCCTTCATTATGTGGGCCACACCCGTACGGTGGGTCCGACCGTTTGACAGTGTGTCCTGCCGATGAGTATACCATCCTAATTTTTCATCAGGCAACCTCCATGATGTGGCCCACCTTTTGCACAGCTCGGACGTCCGAAAATGCATGACACGTGGTCTGAAAATACGGCCTGTATGTGAAAGCTCACGTACATGTGCTTGTACGTGACCGTTTCTCATTTTCCCCAAGAGAGCTGCTGAGCAGCCGTAGAATCTTTCCCGCCACATGTGCAGGATATCCAAGCCGTGGAATCTGTAGACCTTAACATGAAGATCACCTGATACAAAAATAAGATCAGTCCGTTCATCAGGTGGGCCATTGCATTGGAATGTACATCCAACGGTTAAACTCCACTCACAGGTCTAGCCCTCCTAGTGAGTAGATTAGCCTAATCTTAACGCAGGTATTCTTCATTTTGCAGCCAACCGTTTTCATGCATGGGACGTGAAATCTCGTTTTCAAAGTAATATATATATCGATTTTTAAAAATTGATTTATCTGAACCGTTAAATAAAATAAGCATTAAAATCACAATAAAATTGAGTAAATGTGCTGAAATGTTAAAAACACTTGCGATATTATCACGATATACCGTTTGATTTTCGTCATAATATCACGAGATATTCATAATCTACCTAATATTTATTTGTCACAGGTATCAATGGGCCAGGGTTGGCCTTGGCCTCGGGCTCAGGCCTAAAAAATCAGAATTTTAAATATAACTGAGCAGCCGACCTGGCCCGAAATAGTTCAAAATCTGAGCCAAGAGTACATACTCTAAGCCCGGCCCGTAACAGCCCGAGTCAAAATAGCCCATGTCCCACCCAAGCTGAATGTTAGTGGGAAGATGGTACGGTACCACATTTCCTTTTTTTCTCTGATAAAGAGTGGGTGGCCGGACCTTATGAGCCAGTGCACGGGTCCTTGGCTAGTGGTCCGGACCCTATGAGCCAGGGCACGGATCCTTGGCTTGAGGTCTGGACCCATGCTTACATTTAGGTCTAAGTGTCCAGTTTCCCATAATCGTATGTGAGACTCTTTACAAGATAATTTAATATTTTAAGATCTATTTTTAAATTTATTGCTTGGCAAATAAAAATTTACTTTTAAAAAAATAACTTTAGGTATTTACTCACATGTGCCACATGTGCATGCTTGAAGATGGATAGTGGCACATGTGGCGTATGTGAGATATGTGGGCATTTGAAGCTTTATCCTAGCAAGTATGGTACATGTGAGGGGTTTTAAGTTGTATAATTGCAAATGTGGTACATGACCTGCATTGGCTCATTTGTAACATGGGGATTTGAAGTTAGATAGTAGCATTTAGGTGCATTGGTACTACCCGCGTGTGGCATATTTGGAGTGATTGGAGATAGATGATAACATATCACACATGTGGCATATTGGTGCATGTGGAGTAATTTTGTATATGTGATGAGCAAGATAAGATAAATTGTGGTAGATGTGGCGGGTTAACACACATGGGGTGCAAGAGAAGATGGATGATCATACATGTGGTAGGTTAGTATTATATGAAACGCTTTACATATGCGAGGAGTAAGATACTAGGACGTTTGGCATAGTAGTGCTGGTGGGGCATAATCAAATATGGACAATGGCTCACTTGGCACATGGGCACATGAAGCTTTTGTAAGGCAACTGAATATGGATGGTAGAACATTAAGATTTAACCATTAAAATACTAATTTTCCTTCCATTGTGAGAAAAAAAAAACTTTTATTAAAAAAATAAATTTATATATTTTTCAACAAAAAAAAAAAAGCAATAAATAATATTGCTCACGTGTTCTTACCAATAAAGGCTTAACAAACAACGAAATCTAATTTCATGAGAAACAATATTTCCTTTTCTTTTCATAAATCCAAATAAGCTCTAAAAAAACAGCCATAGCTAGCTAAGTTTCATAAGCTATGACTAGAGCCTGGGCTTAAGGGACCAAGACTGAGCTACAGTTAGAGTTGTACATGAATTGAACTAAGTCGGGCTTGGCACAAATCTACTCAGTTCGGCTCGGCTCAGCTTGGTCCTCAAGCTTGACTAGCTAGCTCAGCTCAGTTAGCAACTCGGGCCAATTTAAGCTGAGTTCAAGCCTATGCAATATTTTTTTAAACATAGAGTGCATTTTCAATTTCTCATAAAATGCAAAACAATTATAACGGTTTACCGGTATTTCATCAAACACTTGGCGGGCAACATCAAAATCAAGATATGATGGCAATTTTATAATGTAAAGTTTTTTCTTTGTAATGATTTGTTCTGTATCTATTCCTTCCTCGCTACCAGCCAATCCTATGGAGAAAGTATGCACCTGAAACAAGACTTTGTTGAGTCATTTTATCAAACACTCGACAAGCAATATCAATATCAATATCAAAATAACCGAGTCACCGAGCCAATTTGATCCGAGTCCATACAAGTTGAGGTTCAATCCGGGTTGAGTCGAGCTCAGACATGCTTGAACTCATTTCGGAATTTTTTGGAGCCTTAAAAACTAGCTCAACTCAATCTGAATCCAATTTCGAGCTGAGAAGAGTTGAGTTTTTCCAAGTCAAGTCAAGCAATTTGACCGAGCTAACTCGACTGGTGTACAGCTCTAGCTATGGCCGCAAAGTCATACCTACCCAAACCTACATTTACATTCAAATAATATTTTAAGGCATTTGCATGCATCACATTCATGTTTACCATGCAAGGCAGCGTGTGGATTAACATCAGGTCTTGCAATAATTGTATAATAACAACATTTATTAGTGATTTGTCGTTGGTGCCGATGTGGCCGCCACATAATCAGATGGCGATAAATCTTCTACATCAGCCAAGATATCGAAGATTCCGATGGCTGGAAAATGTCTATCATTGGACCGGCCATCGGCCAGATTTCCATTCTTGGGTATTCTAATAAACATTATTTTACTAAAGAATTATGACCGTCTAGATAGTTGGGCAAAATTGGATTATTGTTCTAAGGGAGACATTAGAACTAATCCAATGCTCTCATATCACTTACAAGTTATAGTGCTCCTAGTAGTTGCATTGAGATACTTGGACAGTCTGATCGCTAAATCCCAGCTGTTTATTAGGTCCATCACACATTTCATCGGCTATGATTTCAAAACTACACATAGGATAATCTGATCCATCCATAAGTTGGCCTTCTTTTTCTAGCTATATATCCATTTTCCAAACATGGATCAGACGGTTAGGATTCCGCATAGAGCTGATTCGTTATGGCCCAAACAATTAAATGTCTTAAATCCTTGATTAGGCCCTTTTTTTCACAAATTAATGATCTTAACTGTCTATTTTGGAGGCAAGGTTAGAATAATCCAACAGGTACGAGTTTTACATGGTAACCCATAAAATGAGCGCTGGACCTAATGGACAGCTCAGATCAATCGATTTGACTGTCCCAAGTGTCCCATCACAACTAGGAACATGGTAACTTATGATGCTCTAAGAGAACTTAACCACTTCTCATTGTAAAATGACAACCTTTAAAAATCCAAAAAAATACAGACCTTGAAACTTTTATGAATAAAGGGTTGTTTACTGGAATGATTAAGACACCAAATCATATATATTAAGCTATTAAGGCCTTTTTGGTCTCACAAGAGGAGAGAATGGTATAAATATCAAGATGGCCCACCACTGAAGTCGAAAAGCGACTCTCGCCGATTAAAAAATCCGACGGTCATGCCACTCCAATCAACGACGGGGTTACCTGTCGTAATTTGAACCGTTCCCGTTCATCTCTATCCGATAATCGAGTCAATTGCTATTGGGTTAGGTTTTATTGTGCAATTAGGCACGATTTATACAATCTTATGGCGTAATTGGATCGCGCCACACGTCGCTCACCGGAAGGATATGATGGCAGCAGTTTATATAATTATAGAGATTACAAATGGAGGAGCTCTTGTTTATCCAATAGCACATGATCAGGGCCCACCTAGCTCTACTCACCACTAATGCATATCCAATCTTGATTTGATTTTGGATGGTCCAAGATCTTCCGTAATCTAATTCATTTCCAATGCTATTATGGCCCACCTAATGCTTAAAAAGAGAGAGAGAGCATGTGTTTGATTCCCTTTCCTATTATTGATTAATTAGAGTATTAATCTTAATTAAGCTCTACTCCTTGTTGGGTTATGAGTGGGAATGTGATTGGAGGGGTTGGGTTTTGTAGATATGGAAAAGCAGGAATATGGTAGAGCCATCTTTCCAGAGTACACATGGTAAGGTGATGTATCAATTGTGTCCATCCATCTACTGGGACATATCATGGATGGAGTATATTTAAAAAATCATTGATATTAGATGATCTTATCCATCTGATTTGTGGCCTTATAAGAGACTTTAATGATTAATGGTCAAATATTCAGTGGAGAAAATTAAAGAAAAGTAATGGATAGGATTGTCCAATAAGTTATATTTTTTGAGACATAAGCCATCTAGGGTATGGCCCAGTAGATGGATGGACCTGATTGATGCATCCCTTTGGAAGCTGTGCTATGGAGAGATGGGTCTACTATACCATCTCTCTGGTTGTGGTGGGTTTCCGTACGCCGCTACACAGACCCACGAGCTTGAAAATTAAAGTCCTTTTTCCCAAACGCTACTGTTTTTCATGTTCTTGGTATTAGTGTTGGACGGTGTGATAGTTTACCACCATCTACCGAATGCATCGCACGTGTGTACAGCATTCTAGACAATCCAAGTCCTAGGCCTCCTTGTGGATAGAGTATATCCCGGATATCATAGTGTTCCAATAATCATATCCGTCCAAATTTCCTTGGTGAACTTGGACTGTTGAATAGGAAAGTCTGATCGTCCCTCTTATAGTAATAAATTGGATGCTTACGCTCGTAGGATTCGTGTAATTTTCAAGTTGTGCTTCAATCTGAATAAGGTCCATTATTTGGACGATCTTGATTACTTTATATATATTCCACGTGTACAGTAGATGAGTCGCCACAATTTTGAAGAATGGTGCTGAACTATCACCCTAAGTTTATCTAATAGAATACACCATGAGACACGGCCCGTACGTTCATCTCATCATACATAGAAGTTGCATTTATTTTGTGCATCGAGAACGGTTGCGTGACAACGCGAAGTCATGCAGAGGAGTGAATATTCGCCGATGTGGACGGAAGACTTCATGTGGATGCAATCCATACCGTCCATCATCTGCGTCACACTTTCTTAGAATGGATCCCAAAAATACGTTTATCCAAAATGTAGGTGGGGTACACCGCAGGGAACAGTTGATATGGGAAGTGCCACCGTTAAAATGGTTCAAATTGAGTGTGGGGTCTACTCTGGTATGTAATTTCCATCCAATCCATTCATCCTACGTGCAACACCAGGATGAATGGATTACATGAAAATCAGGACATCCCAATACTCATATCTGCCACACCACGTGAATTTAAAGTTCTTAGGCATGATTTTACACAGTTACATATGGTGTGGCCCATAAAGTATGTTATAGGTTTTTTTTAAAAATTTTATGGTGAAAATATGATTTGAAAACTTATGGACGGGGTGGATCGGATGTAAATTCTCTTGCAGATGGTGCTCTGCTACTTGTAAGTACGCCCTTCATATGCGTACGCGTATCAGGCTGGCGCGGTCGTTTTATATCTCTATGTATGATGGTAACATTTTCCATAGCCTCTATGAGCTGGTATGGTGGGGCCCACCACATTTTGGCAACGAAAGGGAAGGCCTCCAAATGTGCGGTTGTGATTGGCCCGCGTAATAAATCACATCACCCATTACATTTATTTCGTTGGAGTGACTTTCCAATCAGCTTTTTGGATTTTCTAATGTGGATGACTTCCATATTCCATGTGTTTTGACCAGAAGCGGATTATTTTAGGATTAGGTAAGACATGTAATCGTTTGTGGAAGCCATCTCCTAAATGCAAGCAAGCATATGGAATGTCTTGCCACTGGGGGTTAGAGAAGGGAGATGATACTGTAGAGTAAAGAGAATAGGAATATGGTAGACCCATATTGCTAAAATTTTACTTGGCAGGGTTATCAATCAATCAGGACTGTCCATTTAGTGGGACCCATATGGATGGGAGTTAATTCAAGCTATGGATGGATTTGATGATCTTAGCCATCTACACGGAGGCTTCAAAACGATGGTGATGGAGAAAAATAGAGCTATATTGCTACATTATACATGGTAGGGTTACCATTTGATCAGGACTGTCCATCTAGTGGGACCCATTATGGATGGGAGTTAATTCAAGATATGCATAGATTTGATGATCCTAGCCGTCTACATGGTGGCTTCAAATCGACGGCAAGAAAGAAAAAATATTCAATGATGAACATCAAGCACTTAAGTGATTGCTATAGTTTTCTAATGAGTATGATTTTTGAACCATCGTCCATCCATTACTAGCCCAACAATTTGGACGGTTCAAACTAATGGATAGTAGAGAGATATCTCTGCTACGGTATCATCTCCATGGGGAGAGAGAGAGAGAGAGAGAGAGAGAGAGAGAGAGAGAGAGCTCAATCATAAGGTTGATGTTATTAATGGGCACCAGTTGGAGTTATCTAGGGCCGGGTTGGTCCTGGGGTAATGATGAACGGTCTAATTCAATCATCAAGTGGGTCTACATTAGTACAAAAAGAGTAGCTAGTTTTAAACACAAGTGTTAGTGGTCTGCATCCATCGTACGTCTGTAATTTAAATGCATTGGATCTGAGTTAGGTTTACTTGATTAGTGCTATTTATGTGCGGGACCATCAAGGATGTAGAATACCTGTAAAACAATTTCTTAAATTTGATTATTCATTGATTATTTTCAGAGCGTTTGAACCGTAAGTTGCTTAAATAAGCTACTCATGTTACAAGTAACTTATCTTAGTTTCTACTTATCAAGAAAAAGATTATATTTGACAAACAACACACTTAACATCTTTTCCTCTTTTCCATCTCTCTTTATACGTTTTGTAACTTAAAAAAAAGTAAAAAAGCAAAAAACTTCCATAACGTTTGAAAAGTAGTAAACTTTAAAAAATGTAACTGAAGTAATTAAGAATGTTTAAATTTAAAAAAAAAAAAAAATACTTATAACTAATTATAACCCAAACTTATCTAAAATAAGTTACTTCTACTGTTGTAAGTACAAAAAGTAATTTTTCTTATTAGCATCCAAACGAGGCCTTGGCTATTTTACTCACAGGTTAAGCTGGCCGATAAGGATTATAGCTATGGTATGACTGACTTGAGGCATCTCTATGCAAGATAGACTACTATGATAGTTTTGCTTGTACGATTAAAGAATGGTAGTGACCGGCCAAATCACTCAACCATGAATGGAGGGAGTATAACCGTGAAATCACACTGAGACGGTAAATATCAACCATCTAACTTTCTCATTCGAATTTAGACTACTCATAACTTACTTTTAGCCATCCATTTGATAGCAATTAATTGTATCGTGAGGATTGCTTAATTTGTATGATTTTATAAATATATTCCGTCCGTTTCAGTGGCTGTTATAGTTGGTGTCACCACATTTTTAAAACGTTTCTTAAATGGACAGTAAAAAATCATCACACGTTAGGGTGATTGGGTGATTGGGAAGCGCATTGGCTGGTGTACCACACACCAGCGATATAGCTGATTTGGGTACGTGTCGTGCGAAGACGAGCGCTGACGCTCCTCGAAGCTCCAGTTGTACGAACGGTTCAAAGGAGATCAAAGTTACATGGGCCCAAAATGATGTATTTATTTTATCCACACCGTTCATCCATTTTTAGAGATCATTTTAGATCATAAACCAAAAAATGAATCATATCCCAAGCTCAAATGAACCACACCGTAAATATCAGCGGGGAGAATGATTTTCACCGTTACAACATTCTTAGGGCACACCATAACGTTTATTTTCCATCCAATCTGTTCATAAGGTCACAAAGACCTGGATGAAGAGGAAAACCAAATATCATATTGATCCAAAACTTACGTGACCCCAAAAGAGTTTCAATGGTTGACGTTCAATCCCCCACTGTTTTTTGCAGTGTGGTCCACTTGATATTTAAATCTATCTTTCTTTCTTTTTTTAAGCCTTATGAAGATCTCTCCAAATGGATGGACGGTTTGGATATAACGCATACCTCATAATGGGACCCACAGAACTTGCTAACGTCGATACACCAGCTGATAGCTGGTGTGTGGTACACCAGCAAATCCGCTTCCGGGTGATTGGCCCACATCTGATTGTTGTACTCGTACGAGGATCCGTCCCTGAAAGCTGTCCAATCAATATCCAACGGTTGTGATGTAAACTTATACCAAATTGCGCCAACGATCCACTTTTATTTAGATAAGAGGCCGTTGACCCAAGTTCGTTGTTGTGGGCGCTTGTTATTAGTGGAAAATCTGAAGGTGAAATGAGAGAGGGGAGCCGAATGCTTTGACAGTATGGTGTGGCTTTCTTTTCGTACGACTCGGGGCCATGTCTTTAGTTGTTTGAGCCATTGATATGATGGCCGTACCATCATGACATGTGCCCACAAATACTGTAGATTTTGAAAATTTTCAATATTTCAATCGGTGAAGGCTAAAATGTTTCGATCTGTAAAACTTTTTTTTTTCCATGGGCAGTCCACAGTAAGATCAGCCAAACCAGTGATTTGTATCATCGAACGCAGGCCCACTTGTACAGATAGAATCATTTTGGTAATGAACACTCAAGCTTATGTGGGGGATCGACTGAGATGTATGAGTCTCATCCAATCCAACAATAAATGGTTCGCGGACAATTTTTAGAACAACCGCTTAAAAAAGGATACATGTTATTATATGAAAAATGTATAGCGTGTGAAAAGATTTTAAAGATATTTAAAATGATATTTTTGGAATTATAGCTGACGCTAATTAAGATGATACATGTCATTTGATGAGAGAGCACGTCTGAAAATCCTGAAGGCAAAACATGATCAACGAAAAAAAAAGGGCTGGAAACACTTGTCAAGAAGAGAATGAATGATAAAAATTACTAATGCAGCAATGAATTAACTACTATTGAATGTAATAAACACATGTAAAATAGTCGTCAAAAAAATCTTTAAATAATAAGGAATTCAACAAAACAATTTGTTTCACACCAATTCAATCAAATAAATCAAATTTATCTTTACTCAGTACAATCAGTAGCATAACTCTATCTTAAGAGTATCGGGTAATTTTTAACTGTAATTGGTAGTTATAATCTAAGTCTATGCTTATATGCTAGATTATTTTCACTTTCAATATAAATAGTTTTTCTTTCATAAAGACACCTTGCAATTATTCCTAATAATTGATTGTAAGTATTTTTTTTTTTTTTTTTATATTGTTTCAACATATAAAAATCCTTTCAAAGTAAGACAATATACAACCCATCTTCAATGGAAGAACTTCACTCTCGATAATCACATAATTATCTTATAACAATAGTGCCAGTGATTGAATGTGCAACCAATCTTCTTAGGTCCCAATCATATATAATTGCCCTCAATGTATCTACTTATTTTAACTCCTGGGTAAAATTATTTATCTTAAATCAAGCCTTGCAATCAATTTCCTTGCCTACTCGTCAGGTAAGAGACACCATTTAGATGTCCCACACGAATATCAACCATTGATCCTCTCTCTCTCTCTCTCTCTCTCTCTCTCTCATCATTCATTCTTCTCATACATGTTTGATCCACCTAGTCGGTCGACATGGATGTCCAACCTGATGCATGCCTTAATCTCTCACATGTGAGCCACGTTGGTATGTCAGCCGCAAATTGCTTGAATCACCACCATTGAAAGGAGACTCATGCACTCATGTTTTCGAATGATGGGTGGGAATCTCTACGCATTTTAAAATGGTCTTTCAAAAATTTAAATTTCCTATGGTTTTAGATTCCCACCAAACATGACCTCAATGAGCTGTGCATGTGGTCCACCGGATGAAAAGCTTGGATCTTAACATCTCGCATTAGTAGTTGTGCATGCGGATAAATAGACAGGAGTCCACACGGATTATCAATTTCTTTCTTAGAAAGGGTATCCGGCCGGTTGAAGCCTGGACCAATATAGATATTGAGTGAGCTGATTAGGTGAGACCTAGATCCACTAGGTGCGTGGGACCCCAGACTGTGGGGCTCACACGTACGTATGTGCCTTGAATCCACACCATCCCACCGTTTTGAAAGCTCATTTTAGGGCATGATCCAAAAAATGAAGCATATCCAAATCTTACAACAGCCATACCATAAAAAACAGTGGTGATTGAATCCGGATGTAGAACGGATCACCGACACTTTCATGCCCAAGATGGACCAGAAAATGCCCAATAGAAAACCAAAGTCATCAAGACTGTCAAAACCTTAAAATAGACATATCTCGCAAACCGGACATATCTCGCCAACCCCATATTGAATTTGCAAGATTCCATCATATCCACAGTCGAATTCCATATTTATTTCCATTTTTACTATTTTTAGTAAGTTTTAGTTTGATTACAACTCTTCATCCATTAGGCTTTGTGAGTTGTGTCCAACATGAAAAGTGTTTAGAAAAATAAGAAGGATAACGTGGCTAAGCCACATAAAAAAATTCACTATTTATAATAAGTTGCGAATTTTAAGAGTTGTAGTTGTAGTTTAATTCCGAAATTTCTTTAAAAGCTTGATATCCCTATTTAAAGGGTCGTTGACTCATTTATTTCATAGATCAATCAAATTACGAATTTTATAAAATTTATTTATATTTTTCTTACTTTTTTCTCATGGATTCAAAAAGTCTCCATGAAGAGTCTAGAGAAGCTATGTGGATTTGTAGTTATCCTTGAGGAAGACAGTGATCGATCTCATTACATTCATCCTTGCGTCAAATCCCCACCATTAAAAACTTCATGAGGGCCCTGGGTCAAATCCCCACTTAAAAACTTCATGAGGGCTGTAGGAATATTTATTTGCCAACCAACCTGATAATAAGGTCATAAAGATCTGGATGATAAGACCACATAAATATGAGCTTGATCCAGAACTTTTGGCCGCTCACGAAAAGTTTTTAATGGTAGATTTCCACTATTTCTTGTATTATAATCCACTTAGAGATTTGGATCTGCTTCATTTTTGGGATCATGACCTAAAATAAGCTTTCCAAACAGTTGGTACTATATAGATTTAAGGCACATACATAACTGTGCGCCCCACAGTCAGGGGTCTCACCCACCTCAGTGGATCCAGGGTTTCACCTAATTGCTCCCAGATATTGAGACTAACATGGACAAAAAATACTAAGACTGGGATTAATGATTATCAGCCATAAATAAGGCTGAGGGAATTCAGATTAGATTAGGCCTAGATCAGAATAATCACAGGTATTTTAGTTGGGTTGGTCAGGCCAAATTGGTAGCTCTGGTTAGAAATTGGGTTGGGTCATCTTTAGGTTTGGTTGGGGTCTGGTTAACCTTCAACCCGACCCAACTTGACCAAGTTGCACCACTAACCAGGCTTAGGTATGCACCAGGTTTGCCTGGCTAACTTGGGGGATCACCTTATATTTATGAGATCCATCCCGTCCATCATGTAGAACGGCCCATTTATAGTCTTGGCACCAGAACTCAAGCTCAATCAGAAACTCAGGAAGGCAACAGCACATGGAACATAGTAAAATCATGCCTAAAACCGTTAAACCCACGCGGTGTGGCCCACCTGAGTTTGGAATTGAGTAAGTTTTTCGGAGTCCATCAATCCTAGGGATGAAAGTCAGATGAATGGATTGGTTAGCATATAAACACTAACGTGTACCTCACACACAACTAATGGTCTATGTCTCCATCCCAACTTTTCACTATGTTGTGGCCCATCTGAGTCTTGAATCAGCATAAATTTTGGGTTTTACGGTGAAAATGAGGTACCTCACCTGATGGACGGAGTCGATTGGATGCATGTTTTCCCCATGTGGCACTGTTAACGAAGGCAGGAATCTGTGCGCCTTAGTCAAATGGTTTTAAGAATCGGACGAATCTCACACGTTAGCTGAGGTGTTCGTAGAATTCTCATGCAACCTAGTTTGGAGGCGACCGTTACAAGATATATGAATACAACGCCGTAGACACCTATCTTACTGAATTTAATAAATGGTTGTGACTCATCGTCTTCATATGCGGCATTGATGTACAGTTATGATGACCACCTAAAATGTGGGTCCCTTTGTGGATGGAACATACATTTAAAATCACACTAATTTAACAATCCTAACCGTACAATTTATGACTGTGAAATGGATGGTTGAAATTAAAACTGACTGGTCCAAAATCAAATGGAAATATCAGATGGTTAATATTTTCTTCTCAGTGTAATTTTTCAGTTATGTACTGTCCAAAGTTGGGTAGCCAATTTGGATGGTCAGGATTGAAGAGTCACCATCATTTTCTAAACTGTGCAAAACTAACATTGAAGTCTTCAACTTTAAAGGGAATGGTCACAGACAACTACAGTACCTAAGCTACCATCCTACACCGATTTTCCAGTACACGTGTTAGGTTTGCAGAAGATCTGAGCCGTGAAAAAGGTGAAAAACACCACGAAGATTACCTGACCTGTCAAAAAAAGGCAGATCCACTTATCAGATGGGAAATACTTGTGCCTTGATTCAAACCATCCTCCATCCATTAATTCTACGGTGTGGCCCAACCAACGGCTAAATTAGCTGATTTTATGTATTTAATTGGTCCACATGATGAGGTCCACCTTTTCAACGGCTTGCATGTCTGACATGCAGTGCTGTGACATACAGTGGTCTCTGGCGGTATGCGATCATCCATCTCTTTTAAAATGTTCCTGTAAAAGATCGTGCAAGCGACAGGTACAATGGGGTCACGGACCGGGTCTGGCCCCGATACTGGGGCCAATGTCAATCGGGCATGGACCATTTAGTGGCAGGCCTTTGATTTTGGGCCAATGGGGCATCAGGGCGTCTCATGAGCCTGTTCGTGGGTCTGGTTCTTCAAAACCGCGCCCATATTCGAACCATCCACCGAACTCTTTACGAACCCAAGCCCAACCCGTTTGGACCACGACCCGACACCCGACAAGCTATCCGTATCAGTTGTTCCCTGCCATGGATGCCACTTCGAGCAGAAAATAAAAATAAAAATGCTCAAGAATATAAAAATAGATCGGATCAGTCAAAATTATATTATTAGTATTTAATGGTGAAGAAATTGCAAGGAAACTCTCGTGGCCGTTGACAATTGATGAATTGTAAGATCCTACTCATCAGCAAATTGTCCAATGATACATACAGAAAGTACACATCCATGCAATATTGGGTGATCAAAACCATTGATCTGATGGTCCACACCATGGATTAGGGATGTCAATAACCTTCGAGACTAGAAAAACCCTAAACCTTTGACAAGTGGCCCACAAATAGATTATTAAGGAAAAAAAATACATCAATGGTGTACATTGAAAGAGAATATAGTTCAATGAGGGATACATCGGAGACATTTCTTACTGATAGTCAGCCTATAAGATCAATGGTCCGGATCACTACACTTGGCCCAACGTGCAATAAATCATGCATGTTAATCAATTTATACTTTTGGTGCAGGATCATAGTTCTTCTCAACCGTAGAACTTTCCATCAGTGAATGGTTTAGCTATGGCGTACAAAGGATCCTTACTCTTGCTCGGGTGGCAGACTAAAAAAAAAAAAAAAAAAAAAAAAGAAAAGCTATAGTATACAAACCCCAACTTGACTGCAAAAAGTCAATAGTTCCTAGCATTGTACCTAAGGGGAAACATACATTGTTATTATTATTATTATTAATCAATACCCCAGATCTAGCGCAATGTTAGCTAGATCTTCCCCTCTGGCCCACCACATTTTTCATTCTAAACCACACGATCCGGATCATGGGTCATTTGCCTATCTCTTCTTATAGACCATTGAATAATAATGCATATTTATGTTTAGACCGTAGCATTTTATGAAATGATTTATTTAGGCAATAGCGCGTATGCATGCACCTTCAACGGTATCATTCATCGATTTCATTTCATGTATAAGTTAGGGTACAAGTATATGGAAGCTATGTGGCACCCACAGAGATGTCTGTGAGAAATCCACTCCGTCCATCAGTTTCTTAAGCTCATGATACAACAGGAATTCGAAAATCAGATAGATCTAAAACTCAGGTGAGTCACACGACATGACAATTAACAATGTGAATGGAAACATCCACTATTGAAACCTTGCTGGAGTGTCCATGATTTTTGTATGCCATCAAAACCGTTCATGAGATTATTACCACTGGGATAAAATGTGGACACAAGTATCATCATGATCCAAAGCTTTTGTGACTCCCACAAAGTTTCCAATTGTGTGCATTCAATCCCCGCTGTTTTGTATGGTGTGGTCCACTTTTGTTTTGGGTCTGCTTGATTTTTGGAATACTCTACTACTGTGAGCTTGAGAAACTGATGGACGGAGTGGATTTCTCATTTGCATCTCTTTGAGTCCCACATAGCTTCCAACCACAGAAACTTCCAGGGCCCACGCACAAGCAATTCACGTCACACGTGCTTATTGACTTACTATTTACAGTCCAGCAGATAATTTCCATCCTATCATGTGCTTGTGACATCCAACCCGTTAAAAAGCCTCACCTTGAGGATCAAGTGATGCAAAAGTCAGTCTGTTCCACTCAACAGGTCGGCCTACACTTGCATCTGTTATAATATCAACGGCCATCCCTTGTTTTCCATGTAGTGGCCCACTTAGTATGTGGACTGACCTGATTTTTCCACTGTCATCTCCTTGTGGTAGGTTAGATGCCGCACGCTTGTGACATGTCGTAATTTACATCCATCTGATTGGATTGTGAACTTAATTAATTATCATCCAACTGACTGCATTTGAGCATCTCCATCAAATAATGATAGAGAGAGAAGATGGTTTGCTAGCTGTGGGAAATAGTGGAGTAGTGGTTATAAAAAGTGAGGCCTTTAATTGAGTGCGACAGAGCACGACATAGCTTAGACCTAAATTACATAAAATGGTATTTCAATTATTGCTTTTAAAATATATATATATATATATATATATATATATATTGTTGTTTTATGCTTAAAATTGCTAGTTGTACACTTGCATGCAATTTATTTATTTTTGTCCTTGGTTATTATAGTTGGGCACGGGATGAGTCGACTCATCTGACTTAATCCAACCTGATTGGGTGAGTCAATCCAAATCAAGTTGACTTCGTACAATTTGAGTTTAATCCGAGTCAAGTTCAAGTCACTGTGCAACTCAACTTGATCCAACCTGAAATTCAACCTCATACATATATTTAAAAAGACTCATATCTCAGACATGACATTTCAGATGTGAAATGTCGTGTAGTTAATTAAAAGGTTGCAATTCTAGCAAGTAAATCTAGGTTTTGAGTTGTGATTTCAGTTCATTGTTACCTGTTGCACTCGATCTAATTCAACCCGACTCAATAATTGTGACCAGGTCAGAATCAGTTTGGATTGGTCTAAGTTAGACTTGAATTCAAATCCGGTCAGGCATGCTAGACTTCGTACCAAGTCAGGTCAAATTTGAGTCAAGCCTATTTCAAAATTGGATAGAGTTAGGTCAGCCCTATAACTCAGTCCAACTGAACTCTATGTCCAGCTCTATTGTATCACGAAATTGGAAATTATAACTGAGTACTGTAAGATACAAGGTGGTGGGTTGTAAGATGAGTTGACTCAGTTTCAATGGCATCCTATCCATTAGATAGGATTGGTCATCCTTACTTGTGCGAGTCGAGCTGATTCAACCATGGACCAGGCGAGTCCTTACGATCTACTTAGGACCAAATTAAAGAATCGGTTAGAGCCATGCATACACACACGTGAGGTTGCAGTTGTCAAATTGTAAAACATCTATGAAACTTGAGTTTTATATAAGGTGAGCTGCAGTATTTAGATCTTCTGGCATAAGAATCAGGACATTTCACACCTCACATGAGCCATAATATGTGAAAACAACATTTATGAATTTTCAGTTTTCTACAAGATGAGTTGCACTATTTGAATCTTCAAACATAAGAATCAGGTAATTTCACACCTCAGGTGAATCATAACTTGTGAAAATAAATGAACAATTAAAAGAAAAAATAATACTAATTATCACTTATTTTTGTGCAACTCATTAATTGTTATTAACTTACATGAAAGACTATTAAATAGAAGTTGATTATATTAGTTTAACTTAAATAATTACACTTAGATTATAATTACAAAAACATATGATGACGACCTCATTGCATTGTTCTCAGACAAGATTGGATCATTATCTCCAACCTTGCGAAAATTCGGATGTTAATTACAGGCGTTTCACATTTGCTATGTGTCCGCACGTGGATGTATGCTCCTTTGCACGTGTTGAATCAGCAAACCTGGCGTGTAAGTATACTTCATTTTATTATAAGTACATTTTAAGCATTTTTTAAAAAAAATTAATTCGGAGTCCTTGCTAGATGGAGAATTGTATTAGGACAGATCACCTACATCTAGTTGTATGCTAGCTTACAATGCAGCTGCATCGTCCCTTCAACATGGCATTTGTGTTGGACATTTGTACCATGCAAGCATTAGGATCCTCCATGAAGATGACCTATGTCATAAATCATGCTGGTCCGCTTATCAGGTGGGCCACACCTTTGGAATCAATGAACAGCCAACGATCCTCTTTCAAAATACAGATGTGGCCCACCTAATGAGTGGATCGGCCTGATTTTTAAGTGGGGTGTTCTTGATGATGGGTCCACGTTTTTTACACGGAGCAGATGCTCTACACATGTGATCTATTATGTGGTTATGTACTGCCATAGCATGCAGCTGACTGTAGGTGATGAGTCTCGTATCATGCATAGGCTTCATCAGTCCTCACAAGGCAAAAGGACAAAGGTGCCACATGTATGGTTGGTTCTTATGGTAGGCCCCTCAGAAAGTGACTAAAAGGGTGGATATCATGTGGGTGGGCCATTGTACTGGCCAATCAGAGACGACAATAAAGTTTAGATGATGTGATCTAAATAGATATAGACGTTACAGAAAGAGTATGCAAGTGCTCTCTCTCTCTAGATGAGGAAATGAGCAGAGAAAGAGCTCCAGTGAACCAGTGTGCCACCATTAAGCTATGGTGGTTTTGGGAGGATGTGGGGCCCACATGATGTGTTAGATAAATCCAGACCGTCCATCAGATGATTCACTTCAAATATCTGTAGGAACGCAAAAATCAGATCGGTAAAACACTCACGTCACCCACAGCACATAGAAAAAGTTGAGAGTGGATTTCCACCATTGATTTTAGTGGGGGCCATTATGTTGTTTATATATAATCTAGACCTTTCAAACTCCTCATCTGGATTGGATGAACGGTCAGGAAGAAAAGTAGATGGTTTCACAAATCAGGTGAGCCCAGGTAAGAGTTAACGGTGGATGTCCCCTCCTACATTATTTTCATATCTGTGGCCCCACCTACGGTCCGGATCGGGTGAGCTATGAGTTTCTTAGTTAACATGAGGTGACGCATCTGATGGACGGGTTGGATGGTGTTCGGACTTTAAGTGGGCCTCAAATCTGCCATGTACCACAAGGGATTATAGCATGCAAAAGTCACTATACACGGGTTTCGAGTGCTGACTAGTGGGGGCCATGCTTCACTAATCCAGACCACTGGTATGTTGCATACCACCGTGGATGGATCATGCCATAGGATAACGGTCTCGATTAATGAAGCATGGGTTTGTTGTCAGAACATAAAAACCAGCGTATGAAGAGTGGTTCTTCTAAATGAATGGTCCAGATCAATGATTAGAAGGTCCACGCGTGCAATACAGCTCAATTGCATATAATTCTGTGCATTGAGTTGCATAGGAGCATTCTCCAATCGCTTAGCTTTTTTGTATTTTTATTCACATGTTATGATCGAAGTACCTCTTTAAAGTTTTCAATCGTGAATAATATATGTGATGAGTACATCCATGATCAGATGAGGTGGACCACAAATTAGGAAATGAAAATCAGAGCCGTATGTTTCTCGTCCGGAGGATATGAACAGTGTACTCGCATTTTCAGTTTGTACACGTCGACCCCATGGTTCATTGATCCAGACCATCGGTCCTTTGGGGCCCATCATGGATAATATATGCCTCAAAAATCTCCCTGATACGATAATCTAAAATTTGGATTTGACGGCTGCAAATACAAGGCTAAAGCCAGGATCCTCCAATTTGGAAGATTTTGGATTAAATGATCGTCGCCTTCCAATCTCCGTCTTCTTTCAGATGAAAGTGAATCACTGTTGCATTTCCATTACTAACCATCTGTTTGCAAGCCACAGATTGATGAGTTAAAGACTGTCCCGTCCATAAGATTTTGGTGGTATACCCCATCAGATCAACGGTTTGGATCATTGATCCATCCACCCCGAAACTCAAAACCAAGGCATATACATATACGTGTCCTCCTGGATCATCGAATCTGTACAAATAGGAATCAGAATTCCATAATCTAGACCATTAATCTGATGGGACACACATTGGATGGATCATTCCCCACAAATCCTCCCAGTGAGACAATCCCAGGATCTGAGAACATGATCCATTCTTCGTGGGCCACCCTATCTGATTGATGGGCTTGATCAACCAAACATGGGTTAGGGTCTAAGATCATCAAGTTTCTTGAAGTAGGCTATGAGCTAGTGATGTAGTGAAGGTTGTGGACACTTTTATAGCCGACATGGATCAGAAAAGGCAAGGTCAGTGGTGGGCGTAATTCAGACTTTAGAATTTAAAATGAACACATCTCACAGACCAGAGTAAGCTATCAGACATATTATATATGGTTTTAGAGTAGAACAAGCTACTTTAGTCACCCAACCTTGTTACACCATATTACGTGTGCCGAATTTGTGAAATACCATCAGATCAATGGCCGATTTCTTATTTTAATTTCATTTTTACTATCATCCATTAGCATTTAGTAGTTATGCCTTATGTTAAAAGTGCTTAGAATAATCCGGAGAACATCATCATTCCACCAAATAGGACACTTATTACTTTTGGCAGAAAACAATGTGCATCAGTAAGAATAAGAAATACCTTTAAATAACAAGCTTACTATTTTTAGTAAGTCGTGATTCCTATGACTTTTAATTATAGTATGATTCCAAAACTTCTCTCTACGGTTCTATTAAAGAGATGTAATCTCATTTTGTTTTTTTGTTTTTTTATCAATAAAATTATTTCAAAATTTTTAAAATTATTAATATTTTCTTTTCGATGTGTAGCCAAGGCCCCCCAAAGAAGATGTGCTCGACTTCACCTCCATCCCTGCGTCAACTAGGGATAACGCTTGGTCCGGATTGACCCAACCAGCAAGATAGGCCCACCAATGTTATGTAAGTAGGCCAAGCGGGCCCACTTTCCCATCTTTAGGCAGGGGTGTAAGCCCATGTCGGGCCTAAAACTCAAATCGGGTCTAATCCATGGTCTCGAGACCCGATCCAATACGAGCCGGATGCAAGAAAGCCAAGCCCAGTTCAGATGCCACGTGCTCAAAGAAGAAACGAGTCAACAATAGTAGCTGGGAAGGTAAGAAACCGGTATCCCTGACGACACGTGTTGTAGCAAGGGCGTACGACAGTCACGTTCTGTGGGCCCGCCGTTATGCTTCTGTGACATCTTCTCCATCCGTTAGTTGAGAAACCTGAGCAATCAGGCTCATCCAAAACTAAGGTGGGCCACACCACTGGAAACAGTGTGGATTTAGACGTCCGCCACAGAAACCTTCCTGAGGCCCACCGTCTTGTTTAAATGCCATCCAACCCCTTTATTATTGGATTCCCATCAGGACGAAGAGACATACCAAATATCATCCTTATCCCAAACTCATATGGGCCACACCACATGAATGTATTGTTTTTAACCCTGATTTTATATTGCTATCGTAGTGTGGCCCACTGATTTTTAAAACCTCTATTCAAGACTAACAGTGAAAATGAGGTTTCTAAACTTATGGACGGATTGGATTTATATTCACATTGCTGCAGGGCCCACAGAGCTCGGGTGTTGCACAAGGCTAGTAAAAACTGGTGTTGCAGAGGATTCCCGTCCGAAGTGGCCGTTTCGGTGTCACGAAGTGGCGAACCGGTTTGACCGATATACAACGCTGGTCACATGCGGGGACCCGCAATTCCTGCGACGTGTGGCGGTGGGGCCCACTATCGAAATTCTCCTCCCCGCTCCCGATCTCACGTAGTAATGCTGGGGCGATTCGCAAGAAGAGAGAAACCTGGGCACATGTCTACAAGATCCACGTCAATCAGCAATCGAATATCCTTGGCCCGTAAACCCGAGTAATCAGCTCATCGTGGGCAACATCTGTATGATCAAAATGAGAGGCTGTAAAAGCATTCAACGGTCCACACTCAACGTGTGGCCCACTTGAGGGTTATACCATCAAGAATTTAAGAAAAGAGGCGTATCTACGCAGTTTCCCACCTAGTGTATGGCCTAGATCTTCTCCATGTATGTGCCATGTACGTGTGACAGGATGCAATTCTCCAACTTCTACTCGCGCGAATCGCTTTGGAATTTCTAATTCGACTTGTATCTATTCTCTATAAAAGTAGAGAAAACGCCTTATTGCTGCTTTTCCGAGATAAAAACCTCCAAATCTTTCCCGTCTTCTCTTCTCCGCGCGTTTTCACTCTCGAAAAAGAAAGGAAAAGGAAAAGATTTTTTTTTTAAAGAAGAAGTAAAAAAAAAAAAAATCTTTCGTCTACTGACTCTTTCATCCGAGACAAGAAGAAGAGAAGGGGAAGAAAGAGAAGCATTCCTTTTCTCCAACAGATCTGCCTCTTCTTTTCGGGAATTACTCGTTCTTGTAAGTGATTTCCCTTTCCATCTTCTCTCTCTCTCTTTTTTTCGATTTTTTTTTCAGAGGATCTTCTTCAATTTCTCCGCTTATTTGCAGGATTTAGTACCTAGATCGGTGCCCTTGAAGAAAAATCAGCGAAATCCTTCTTTTTTTTCCCTTAATGTTTGCTGTTTGTGTTTGTTTCTTTCAAGATTCGGATATTTGTAACGGATGTTTCGTTAGGAGATTGATTTGTTTCAAGTTCCGCTTTTTACCAGATTTAGATTTTCAGGATTTCCGAATCGCCTCATATTTTTCCTCGCTTTTGGAATTTCTGATCTGAAACTATGCAATTTCTTCGTTTGTCTTGAGATTTTGAGCTTTCGGAGGAGAATTCGAGCAGAAAATGCCACTTTCAGAGCTAGACCTTCGTGATTTGATCCCTCTCTCTCTTTCCGGTTGTGATTTTGGGATCTCTGCAAATCAAGTTCTGATTTTAGGTCTGTTTTGTGAGATTCAGGGTTTTGTTTTCCGTTCATTTCTTACTGAAGGTTTTGCTACTTTTGCATTCTTTGCTCTGTGATTTTTTTTTATTTTTTTGTGAGTTCTGTCGTAAAAAGGAAAAAAGAAAAACCCTATTTTTTGAGCTCTATTTTCTTTTCTTTTCTATTCTTTCTTTCTTTTTAATCTCACTTCTTCAGATTCATCTACATTACAAGCTCTAAAAAGCTCTTCAGCTTTCTTTATTTTATTTCTATTTTTACCACGAGTTTCGTGGGACCACCCTCTAATTCTAGCCCTCGGCACCTCATTATTGGGAACATGCATATGATAGGATGGTAATTCCAATTCTCACAAGTGGGGCCACTTTTCCGTAATCCAGACCGTTCATCTGTTGCATCACACCGTCCATGGACCATACTTTTTCATTGAATGTAGACCGTTGTTTTATTACCCTCCCCAACCGTTCATCTGTAGCCATAAGCCTTCCACAGACGATGGCCCCCTTATCTTATGGATTGCTACTTATGGTCCGCTATGTAAAAATCTTTGTGATGACTGGACAATCCTAACCGTCCAATTGATTGCCTTTGTTTGTGGAGCGTGAACTGCTGACCTTTTCAAGTCAGCATTGGGTTTGCAGGCACGCTAATCCTGTCACTGTGAGTTGTTATGTAGCCCATTTACTGAACGGTTCTGATGATCGAGGTGGGCCCATGTAAGCTGGCGGCGCGCTACAGACCTGCTCCATTCCTTATTCTCTATTTCTTTTTCTTTTTTTGTCTTTTTTTCCTTTATTGGGTGCTGTGGGTTGTAAAGGGTTTTTTAAAAGAGCTTGCAAAGCGACATTCGTGAATAAAAAGGAATTTCCCAACCTATTTCCATTTTCTAAAATTATATTTAATATATTTATGTTTTTCTTCCTTGCTGTTTACGTTCTGTGTCCTTAAGCTTTTATAAATTGAAAAAAAAAAAACGATTTATATATATATATATATAAGGGGCGTTGATGAAAACAGGGGGCAAATTGGAATTATAAAATTTCGTTTATAAGTGCTCTTTTGGGTATTGATTGAAGATGATATGATGCTTGGAATCAGAATCTTCATTTACATGTTCTGAGAAACACCGCCTCCCTCTGTTTTCAGGAAGATGTTTCGTTTGTTTTAGAACTGGGGTTTGGAGTTGGATTTTCTTTGAAGCTGGGCAGAGATGAGAACAGAAACTTGTAGAAATTCTAAGGTATGTCCTTTATTCTTCTTCTTTTTCGGGGTATAAAATAGTAAAATCATTTTACTGGAGTAGAAAAAGGGTTCCCTGGGTATTTCAATTTGCAACATATGTTTCAACCGTTCGATCATTCAACCATTTGGTTGGACTGTAGGCTACTTATCAGATATGGTCCCACATGCAAATCGGATAGTCTGGGTCCTTTCTCTTGCTCGGGTGGTAGACTCTCGGGAGTTTCAACACCCGGTCAAGGGTTGAGTACCCATAGGTGAAATTCCACTAGCGTGAGTGTGTGGGGGTGTGTAAAAAAAATAAAAATAAAAATTATATTTTTAAAAAAATTCAAAAAGTCAAATGATCAAAGGGTTGAAATATTACAGCATTGGAACTTTTTCTTTTGGGATATCCCTCATCCGAGGTATCACCGATCGTGTAAACGGTTTGAATTCTTAAAAAGAAGAACCCAGATTCCAAGCACAGGTCCCGGTGTATTCTATAAAAATACGCCGCCGTGTATTATAAGAAACCTCTATTCCTAACCTGGTGAGTAGGATTGAGATCCAGCGCGTGGGCACGCGTGTGAAACATCAGGCTGTCCGTCTGCTACCCCATGCCTTGTATCTGATCTAGCCTCAAAGCTAGGAAGAGCTAATCACCTACAACTGAAAGTACGGTCCGATCCACTTCCGAATTTTTCGTTGGCACCTTTTGTCCATGTGGACAGATAATGTTTTTTTTTTTCCTTTCAAGGAAAGATGGTTCTAAAAATCGGGTCGGATGTGAGGTTCACGTACAGCTGGTTGTAGGTGATCATACTCAAAATTAGTACGGTATGCGCATGAAGTGAGCCATAAGCGATTGAAAGACGGTTCAATTGGATGTGCCAGCGTGGGTGGCCCACCTGATGAGTGGGCTGAGGAAGGCCTGCCTGCCTGATGAATATCCACATTTTCCATGAGTGCCTGGCTTATGTATGACATAAATTCAACCCCAGCTGCTCATGAGGTGGGCCATGGCAGTTGGGCTCGTCTGATAAACGGCTGCAACCTGTTGCACGGCTGCACGTGTGCCGATGTCACGCGCGATTAGCCTTCTGAGGAAAATAAAAAAGACTAAATAGCCTGCAACCAGCTGTAGGTTAACTTCACGAAGTTGGGCTAATGCCACGCGCTTGTCTACTTGCCACTTGTTGGAATGATTTGATCTTTACACACTTGTTCCATACTGGCACGTGTCTGTGCGTAGATACATAGGGCTGCCAGCCTCCAAAGCGTGGAATCGGTACCATATAACCTTTGAATATAGCTCACTTTCCATTGATCCAAACCGTTTATATGACAATTCTCAGTTGGTATGGTGGAAAGTCCTTGACTTTTTTGTGTCATCCTCCATCCGATGGGAGCAATGAGAGCCCTATCAAATAAACGGTCTGGATCATGGAAAATAAACCCAAATCCAATGGCCAGAGCCCGTACGTACCTGATTGCAGTACCTCTGGTTGTATTACGAGTGGAAACACAGTATCTGAACCGTACTCACGGTGTAGTTGATTCTCCAAAAGATTTTCAAAAAAAACTGAAATAATCGGCTTGATTTGATTTCTTGTAGTCTTCGTGGCCGAAAACAGTGGTGAGAAAATGGCTAAACATAAAGAGCAGAGCCGACGAATTCCATTCCGATTACGGGATAATAGGTTTGCGAGATTTTCAACTCTTCTTTTCCTTTCCCTACTCTCCTTCCATTAATCCCATCCATTGATATCTGTGTATATTATACATGGGCCGTTCTTTTCGCATCGTTAAGAGAGATTTTCTCTTGTTTTTCACATGAGCGCGTGCAGGAGGGATGGAAGAGAGGCGGAAGAGCTGCTCAGACAAGGACCGCTACGTTCCCCTAAAGGGGAATATATTGTCAGGTACTCCTGCACACTTCGTCTTTTTTGTTACTTGCACTACTTGCACAGGAATGTTTTATGTGCAGTGACATGTAGACCGTTGATTGGTGGCCCACGAATAAATGGTCCAGAAATAAATGCAGCAATACTCGGGAGAAAAGCCCAAATATTTCATGTTTAGATCTTCCGTTCTAGAATATTTGTGGGCCATCCCAATCTTCCTTGGGCTCGTAAAATCAATGGTTTGGATGGGCATGCATGGATGGTTTTCCTCGAAAAAGATTACTCATAGGTCTGTTTTTTCTAGGATCATTAGTTCACTTCAGTAGTTCCTGTCTACTTGTTTGGGACTTGGGAGTGAGTTGGTAACAGTTTCGGTGTACGTTCTCTCTTGTTTTAGGAGCCGTGGAAAATCTGAAACGGCCGCGATTCGAACCGGATGCGCCGGCTGTCTCTGAGACTCAGAACCTAAGGTGAGGAGATCTGCGCCTGCTTTTCTTTTCCTTCTGGAAGACATCTCCCTTTCATTCTGGTAAAAATAACTGACAAAATAGACTTGTGTGTTTGTATCTGTGTCCTTGGACCCATACATAAAGCTGGTAACGCAGATCTGAAATTTCCGGATGAGATCTGGGCCGTTCATTCTGCTGGCGCCAATCTGCCCCCATAGCCCAAAATTCGATGTGTGATTAGATGTGGACTGTGGCTAGCATGGTGTGTTCACTGACATGGGTGTGCACTAACAAGCTAATCCAAAAAAATAAAAAAAAGATGTGGAATGTGGCTACCTACGGTGCTTCTTGTTGTCCATTTACTAGTCACTTCCCTGTTGATGTTGGGTATCTTTGAACTATCATGGTATCTGCAGATTGGCCATCAGGATCAATGGTTCAGATGAAGAAAAAAAACCCTTCTGTTTACCCTTCTTTTTCTTCAAAGAAAGAATTTTTTTTTAATTCGTGACGTGAATTTATTGGGACTTTATTGGGACCAGACTACAGTGGGCTTCACCAACATTCTTTAATAAGTGATGACACATGCACAGCGCACATGGCATCCATGTACATCAATCTAGCCCACCGTCGATGAAGCACTCTCCACTGGTGTCCAGAAACATAACTTATTACCAAAGATGAAGCCCCATCTTTCCTGCCAGCCAATCTCTTGTGTATGACATCTGATCCGGTCAAAGGGTGGGCCCCACCGTGAAGATCAAATCCCTCCAAAACCAGGCCAATTCCACTTACTAAGTGGTCCAAAAATATGCATTGATTCGGACCATTGGACATTCATTGTGTTTTGGCAGTGTGGCCCACATGATGATACGGATTGGCCTTACTTTTGTTTAAGGTGGTCTTCATGGCTGACAAGTGACACTTGTAGGCGTTCAGTTCTAATTCTTTATTGTCATGGCTAAAATCATCTGATCCACGTGATTTTTGGGATATTCTTCATCTGCAACAAGGCCCACAATTTGGATGGTGTGGATTGCCATGTTTATTTGCCCCATCTGTCCTTGATTCATATTAAATCCAATTAGTTAGGATAAGGCTCAGATGATGATGATAATGTCCCATAGATGGACGGTCTGATTTCCAAACCAAAAGGAGCTATTCCTGGTCAGTGTCCTGCAAATGGATTCCTACAAAGAAGTCACATTTAAAGGGAGACATCATTGATAAGATGACAATGGCCACCCAATATTTGGAATTGACACATCCACAGCAATGCCCGCAATATAGATGGCCCTGATTGCAGGGGAAGAACATGTGGACAGCGGGATTATGCTATGATTTCTTCCTTGCCATTTTTGTCCATTTCAGTATTGCAAATCCACACCTTTTTTTCTTTTTGCCTTTTTCTCCTTTTTCTCCGAAAAGTAATTTAATGGGGTGTGTTTGTGTTAAAAGGATGTTTGTGGGGACTTGGAATGTTGGAGGGAAAGCGCCGCACGGGGGCTTGAATTTGAAGGATTGGCTCAGCACTCCCACTCCAGCTGACATTTACGTCCTCGGGTAATTTCTTCATTTCCTTTTTCTATGTCGTTGCCTCCTTTAAAAAAAGGAGTGCAGCTCATGTGTGCTGATTGGCACACGTGCATTGTGCATAAAACTTCCACGTTGGTGGTGTGTGGGGGGTATCTAGATGTTTTCTGGAATTATTGGTGGGGCCCAATCAGCCAAAGGCCTGATTTCATCGACCATCTTGACCTCTGACCTAAATCGGAGGCATTAATAGCACCGGTGAAATTAGGCTAGCAGGATTGAGATTGAAGCCTAGTAGAACGTGCAAGCTGCTCATTAACGACGTGCATTCAAATCGACCCGTGAACTTGGGAAAGGGTAAAATGACACTTTTGCCCTTACTCAAGATCCAATTCTTTTCTGAAAGTGAGATGGCTGTTTTTTTTTTATCCATTTCCTGGAAGGACGGAAGTGGGCCCCACTATCTTGGACGTTTGGGTTGTCGGTGTGGTTCAAGTGGGTCCCACTTCCCATCGAGATGACAGGACTTGCCAATGGCAAATTTGTGGTGTGGGCGTTACGTAGGAGCAGCTCCCACTATTGAGATAGGCTTCGGTGGGCATTTGGACTTGTTGGAGTCCACATCATACATCAGGGCCGTCCATAAGGTCCAATCACTCTTCTTCCACTGCTCTGTGAAATCATAGCAATGAGACCTATCTTCTATGGATCATCCTGTCGGTCTATTCCTCCATGCCACTAAATAGGCGATTTGGATCATTCGATTGTTATGATTTTTCTAAGATGACATGGAGGGGGCAACTCCAAACCAACTGCTTGCATTGAAAGGTTCCCAATAGCGGGATTTTATTGGGAGCCGATTTTGTGCGGCCCTTACCCTGGGGCCCACCTTGATGTATGTATTCTACATCCACACCGACCATCCGTTTCACTAGATCATTTTAGGGCCTGAGCCCAAAAATGATGCAGATTCAATTGTCAGGCGGACCATGTTATATGAAACAGTGGTGATTGAACTTCTCATCATTAAAAACTTCTTAGGGCCCAATGTAATGTTTCAGCAATGTTTATTTTCCATTCAACCCGTTGATAATGTAGCACAAACCAAGATGGAAGGAAAGACAATAAAACAAATATTAGCTTAATCCAAAACTTTTGTGGCCCATGAGAAGTTTTTAATGGTCAATCACCATGGTTTCGTATGGTATGATCCAATGAGATTTGGATCTAATTAATTTTTGGTCTCGTGTCCTAAGATGATCTAAGTAAAACAGATAGACAAAGTAAATGTAGAATATATACATCAAGGTGGGCCACATGGTAAGGGCTGCACCATCTTGGGAGAGGCCGCTGTGGCACCTAATCCGCTCTGGATTTTATTGGGCCATGTGGCAGGGGAGACCCGGGATGCACCGAGGTAGTTGGGACCCTAACTGTGGGGGCCACTGTGATGTATGTGACTACATCCATGACATAGTATTGAAAGCTCATTTTAGGACATGATCCAAAAAATGAAGCGGTTTGAAATCCCTAATGAGTCATAGTACAGGAAACAATGGTGATCGACCATTAAAAACTTCTAGTGGACCACAAGCTTTGGATCCAGATGATATTTTCGTAGTATCTTAATGTAGGTGTTTGTGAAATAAATATTCGAAGGAAACCACAAGTTTTTAATGATGGGGATTCAATCACGACTGTTTCCTGTGGTGTGGTCCACCTAAAATTTGAGTCAGCTTCATTTTTTTGGACCCTCCCGTAGAATGAGCTTTCAAAATGGTTGGACAGTGTGGATTTAAGACACGCATCATTGTGAGCCCCAGAGTCAGAGTCAGGGATCCCACCCACATCGGGTGGATCCGGGTCTCACTTAACCCGCTCCCAATTCCCTATTGACACGTGGCACGTACGTTTAATCTGAACGGTCCAAATAGATTAATTACTCATATGTTGATAATCAAATTAATTCTGATTAATGGACACCTGTCAACGTATACTTTTTTTTTAGCTTTACCCTCCAACGAATGTCCACCAGCCAACACGTGGAATCGTTCTCCGAGTGTAATTTTCGGTTCGCCATCTAAGTGGGTCCCCCACTGTTTAGTCGGTTCGTGTTCTTAGGTACAATCCACGTGTACGGTTGATTTTGAAAATAACACGTTCATCTCCCCTGCATACATGCGCAGCACCCCATCATCCACTTTCGTTAAACTGGTTATCACCTTTCTTTTTCTATTTTGTCTTAATTTAAATTTATAGACCGGCAGGTATTTCCGTAATTCCACTGATTCTGACGCCTTTTCCTTTTTTCCTGTGGGGTAAATCAGGTTTCAGGAAATCGTCCCTTTGAATGCAGGGAACGTCCTGGGAGCAGAGGACAACGGTCCTGCCGCGAAATGGCTTTCCCTGATACGCAAAGCCTTGAATAGCAGCAGCAGAAGAGACCTCGATTTTGGCCAGAATTACAACAGAGCCACCACCCCACCTGAAGAACCGAACCAGAAGCCGAGGGTTAGCTTTTCTGATCTTCTCTCTTTAGAAGACGAGATTGAAGAAGAGGGCTTGGAATTTAGCGAGGATTTCCCGAGCATTGCCGATTTCTTCTCGTCTGGGTTGCCGAGGAGCGGCAGCACGACACGTGGCAGCTATTGCTTGGCCGCCAGCAAGCAGATGGTGGGCATTTTCTTGTGCGTCTGGGTGCGCAATGACCTCAACCGGCACATTAGCAATTTGAAGGTGTCGTGCGTCGGGAGAGGCATCATGGGCTATTTGGGAAATAAGGTGATTCTTTTCTCTGATTTATTTATTTCTAAGCGTCCTCGATCTTGGGCTTTACTTGCTTAGGCTATTTGATATCAAGTGGGGCCCACTTCCGCCAGCGATAAGATAAGATTCGTTGATATCACTTGTCTGCTTGGGCGCCCACATTGGATGGTGGCAACTGCTTGGTATACGACATTGTGTAAGAGACTGCTAGCTGGCACCTCGAAACAAATCAGGTGCGTGCCCCACCTATTTGGGTAGGTGCCATTTGGATATAGTGGGCCCGCTTCCTACGGTGATAAGATTCGTCCCCCCTATTTCCAGATGGGTATTTCACATTGGCTGGTAGGAACCCGTCGTACTTTTTTCAAAGTCGCGTGGGAACAAGCACCTAGAGCCATTGAGGCGTGTCTGGCACACCAATCTAGCTGGTTATGGTCTTTTCTGTCAGCGCTTGTATATTGGAAGTGGAGGAACTATTGTCCTGCTCGTCAGCAAATGTGCGGTTCTCTGACCGAGCAGGATTTCTTGCATGTGTATCGTAAGGCCCACTTTCTCAATTGTTTGAATAATGGAACTGTGGGTCCCACATGCACGAGATCCTATTAATGGTTCATGCACGTGTACTCGAAATTGCACACGTGGCATACATGTAAGTCAAATTGAAATGTCCAGGTCATGGGTATTGTGACAAATATTGCCTAGTTTTGAAATTCTTGCAATTTTATGGCAGAATTATCAAACATTTAGAAGTTAAAACAATTTATATTGTATTTTTAATTTTATTTATTAATTTATAAGAGAGATTAATCGCAAGGAAAACATCTAAATATTAAAATCTCTCAAGAAATTCTCAGTCCTAGAAATTGCCGAGAACGAGATTTGTTATTCTGTTCCTGGGAGCCAGTGTATTCAGGTCATAACTCCAGAAATTGGACTTATTGTTAGGTCCTGCCATCAGATCAACTGGACATTTGTTTGTTGACTTTGATACATTGACTTTTTTCATCTTGACCATTCCGTAATTGTGGACCAGTCAGTCAGTTTGAAATCATTTCCACGTGGTATTTACTTTATTGACTGATGCGAAGCAGGCCCCTAGTTTTGGACCGCTTAATTAGAGTTGCAAGTTCATTCAACTAAGCACATTCCTTTTTTCAAATGGGAAATGATGTGTCACTGGGACCCACTCGATTCGACAGCCTCCTAAACCTTAAAGTAAGTGGGACCCACTTCATCTCCTCACCTCCCAAACATAAGAATAAGTGGGGCCCACTTTTGATTACTGTTTGATCTTGATCGAGCATGACAAGATCCATTCTGCATTAGGAATTCTACACCAAGATTCTCTTTTCTTCCGTTAAAGGAGACATTTTGTCATTACTATAATACTGATGTTGGTGTGAATTTGATGGATTATCACTTGGTCTTGACCTGTTTACAGGGCTCAATTTCCATTAGCATGACACTGCACCAGACGACATTCTGCTTTGTCTGCACCCATCTGACCTCGGGCGAGAAGGAAGGAGATGAGCTCCGGAGAAATTCTGATGTCATGGAAATCCTAAAGAAGACGAGGTTTCTGCAATCTCATAGATTGTCCAGCCCAGCATTTTCCCCTGACAGCATCTTAGAACACGAGTGAGCCACATTATCCTAATCTTATTACTACTAGAAATTTTAAACGTCACCCTTGTTAGGTGGAAATCTTCAATGTTCAATCAGGCATTTTCCCAGCCCAATAAAATTTACATGCGGGACCCACCTTTCAACAATCCCCATTGGATGGCAGGTCCAGTGGTGGATTTCCCCTAACCATCTATTTGGAACCTGTTTATGTAGACAGTTGTAACTGCCCAGTTCATCAGATGGCTAGGATTACCTGCTCAGGTTACTAAAGATGGGCCTGCCTGTACCATTTTTGTGCCTCTTTCGATCATTATGTATTAGCTCAATAGAAAAGAGAACTCAAGCTAATGTGATAGCTAATTTTGCAGCAAGATTATCTGGCTTGGGGACCTAAATTATCGCCTTGCTTCGGGATATGGTGACACACAAGAGCTGTTGCAGAAGAACAATTGGCAAGCTCTGTTAGATAAAGACCAGGTAAGCAATCTAAAAGAGCTTGCTATTTCCTTAAAACCGAAAACCTGCATTTGGCAGCAGCCATTTCAATAGTAAAGATTTGGAATTTCTAATCTTGGTAGAACTTTTCTTAAACGGTGAGATGGCACTCTTTTATGTTTTATTGGAAATAAACTCTTTCATATCCACATGAATACCATTTCTTGATTCTTGGAAATTCTACTAAAAGAGTAGAAATCGAAAAATTGGTATTTTTTTCTATCAAGGCCCAAGCCAAACACTTTTTTTGAAAATAGAAATGTCTTCCTCTAACTCTAGTCTTGTATTTTCAGCTACGGATTGAGCAGAAGGCAGGCCGAGTATTTAAAGGATGGGAAGAGGGGAGGATATATTTCGCTCCTACATACAAATACCTTGAGAATTCAGATCGGTATGCCATGCAAACCACTAAATCCAGGGATAAGCGACGAACGCCTGCCTGGTAAGCCCCTCCCCTCTTCCCTTTCTCTTTCTTAGAAATATGAGTTTTAGGTTGGCGAGTTACTGAAAAGGAAATGGCATGGTGTGAGACTAAATTAGTGAACTTAATTGCCATTCGATCAAGAGATGGCATTATTAAGAAGTGGGCCCTATTTGCCTTAACTTTGTGGAGATTGTGGGATTAACTGGGCCTTCTGATTGCCTTCAAATCCTGATTCGACAGTGATGAGGTTTGTTGTTGTCCACCACCAGGTCATTTCCATGTATTGACCGACCAAAGTCTCCTTGATTTTGAGGTTCCTGTGCCCTACATCACTGGGCCCATTTGGATACCACCAAATAAGTTACTTTTTTCTACTTGCAGCAGTAGATGAGTAACTTATCTGAGATAAGTTTGGTTTAAGGTCAATTATAAGTGACTTTTTTACTTGAAGGTACTTGATCACTTCAGCCTAATAAGTAGAAACCCAGATAAGCCTTTTTTATTTATTATTTTTTTTGTTGTTAGCTTGTTAGTACACCCCGCTGTCAGATCACATTTCACTTCAGCCTAATAACAGCCTAATAAGTAGAAACCCAGATAAGCTACTCGAGGCATAAGTAGCTTATCTTAAGTAACTTAAAATCCAAACACCCCCTAAGAAAATGGTCCTTGATCCAAACCGTACACAGGGATTAAGACCCCTCATCAGATGGACCCTAAGGGCCTGTTTGGCCGGACCGATCCCACGGTATTAGGTGGGATGGGATTCCAAAAAACATCATTATTACCCATGGCAGGGACTGTTCCCTGGTACCATGGGATAAGCTTAATTCCCTTTTTAGTTTGTAATACGGTGGTACATTGAATGGAGATACCCACCATCATTTTAAACTATTGACAATAACATACATGTGTTATATCTAAACCGTTCATTTGTTTTGTAACCTCATTTTATGGCATGGGCCTAAAAATGAAGCAGATCCAAAACTTATGTGGCCCCAAAGAAGTTTTCAACGGTAAGTATTCAATCCCCATTGCTTTCTATGGTGGGGTCCACTTGAGATTTAGATCTACTTGCTTTTTTGGCCCATGCTCTAAAATGATCTCAAAAAATGGGTGGACGGTGTGGATATAGCCCACACATCATGGTGGGACCTACACAACTTGCTAACATTGTGTGGTATTATCACGTGACCCGATACAGATTCCATCTAGCCAACTTCCAAGCTTTTCTACTCTTCCCAAACATGGAGTGGAATTGGCACAGGACCAGATGCAATTCCATCCCACCCAAGCCCATCTAATCCAGCCGGCCAAACAGGCCCTAAAATGTAACGTCAATCGTTTGAAAATCACTTTGTTTGGATGATCGTCAGTGTCCAATCCTGCCGAGCAAGAACACTGGTACCATGAAAAAGGTAGGTCCCAACATGAAAATCATCCGTTAAAAATAATAATATTGATAATAATAAAGGTCAGTCCTGTCGTCAGGTGGGCCACACTGTTGGAGTCAATGATGGTCTGACCCAACATAGTTGTGTGGCCCACCTTGCAAGTGGATCTATGTTGGTGGGAAGGTTGGTACAGTACTACAAATGGCAGCATTGTCTGTAGGTGATCAATTCTCGTCTTAAAACGAACAAGCAGGAATCCTTTAACTGGACGGGTAGGTTTGCGTCAATTGTCTAGTCAGCATCGATGCTTTTATCTACTGACCACCTACAATGTTGTCTCCGCAGCATGGCTCGACGCCCGTAATTAAAATATTCGAGGAAAGGCTGTGTTTGTTTCCATCCTTTCCGTTTCTTTTTCAGTAGCATGCACGCACCTTTGCCTCGTTAAAAGCTTGAAAACATGGAAGAAAGAAAACCTTATTTTACATCCCCGGCTGAGAAGCCCATGTGGAAACGCAAACCAATTAAGATAATCATAATATTTTATGGCCCCCACCAATGAATCAGATCAATCTGATTCTTATGAGGAATACCTGATGAATGGCTCTGATTTTGCCCACGTGTGCCTCATTTCTACATGTGAGACGATTGCACTTGCATCTCTCAGTGTGGGCTTGTCAGCCAACAATTGCTCGCTTGGCTTTTAGGTAGAGGACATTTTAGTTGACTTTGACTGTTCTGATTACTGATCATAATCAATCCTACTAATTGCTAATTAACAACCTTAATAAAATTGGTGTTTATTAATTAAACCATAAACACAGCTTATCAAGGTGTTTTGTTCAGAGAACCAAAAAGAACAGACAGATATGGTCGGTTGATAAATGCGTTTTTACTTCCGTTTGTATTTTAAATTATCATCTCAACCGTCCAAGTCCATAAAATATTTAACTATCTCAAGATCCGACCCTGGCTTTTTTTTTTAATCCTTCTAGATTCACGGACAACCATTCTTGCACGTTAGTAGGACACGGTATTTTGAAAGTCTTCTGAATCCAAATACAGGAGTTGAGTACGTTGATTGTCACTTGTTGGATCTCTGACCCCATTGTTGGGCCCAACTAATGAACAGTTCGGATCCCATCTATCTGAATGCGTGTGGCAGATCAGAACCGCTCATCAGGCTATTGGCAGTATGTAGATGGTTTCCTTAAAATCAGATCAGCTGGCTGTACGTGTACACAGATTTGGACCGTTGCGTGTGGCCTATAGGATGTTTGAATCAGCCTGATTTTTAGACCCACCAAGTTGGGATTGCCTGATGAGAAGCTCTGATCGAACAATCACACGTACGATTAGTTTACACGTGTGAAGCAAGTACCCTTTCAAAGCACTCAGGGGCAGTCTAACCCTCTACAGTCGTGATGTTTCGCTTTGGTGCAAAGTTAAAGATACTGACACCCTCAGCGCAGGTTAGCTGACGAGTCTCGTTTGTCTGGCCTGCAGGTGCGACCGCATCTTGTGGCGGGGGGAAGGGATGAAGCAGATGTGGTACACAAGGGGCGAGTCAAGGTTCTCAGATCACCGTCCGGTCCACTCGCTCTTCACCGTACACGTGGACGTGGCCAGCAAAAGCAAGGTCAGGAGATCCGGTATCCCCACGACAGCAACAAACTCCTCATCGTGCGCCAGAGTACAGGCCGAGGAGAGGCTGCTCATGTTCACAAGGACAGAAAGCTGCCTTCAACCAACCTCATCTAGGTGGTTCTGATGATGCTTTCTCCTCGTTCGTGTGGACTTCGGAAGTGGACTCTCCTCACACGTGCATGATACTGGAGCGGTTCATCAGGATAACCTGACTGTTTGGAGTCAAAGGCTCGAAAATCGTGCTGATCTGATTCGTGGTGGGGGCCACACGTTCAAGAATGATTTGGAGCATCCATGAGGAAAAGGACAGAGCAGTGAAGAAGGGAGGGAAATGAAAGTTTCTTCCGCCTGCTCGCCGTTTCCTAACGGTAAAGGGTGGGAGTGGGCTCGGCGTGCGAGGAGGGGGACCAATGCGCTCACGCGTGCATGATAGCACGCCACCTGTCCGTCACGTGCTCTTTAAAAGGGTGGAGGGCAAAAGTGTAAATTTATGGGCTTTGTTTTTTCAGGAAGGCCTCCATCTCCTCCTATGATGATGAGGGAGCAAGACGACAGTCCTGAGCAGAAAGAGAGAGAGAAATGCCTGCATCTTCTTTTGTTGCATACGTCATATGCGCGGTTTTATCGATGCGCTTCTTTGGTTAGTGTGCGACTGAGCCTTGCTGTTAGAGATAAGAAATACATAGAAATAGAAAGAGAGAAAGAGAGAGATAGAGCGAAGGAATGTTGGCTGTTTTTCTTCAGGCATTTTCAGGAGGGGGTTTCAGCTTTTATCAGAGGCGTGTTGGAGAGAGGGATAGATGGACAAAAGCTTGTTGTAGAAATGATTTGGATGGTGGCTGTTTGGTTGTGTCTAGCTGACAATAACCTTCCCATGCCTTTTTTTTTTTTTTCTCCTTCATTATTTTTTTTTTGGTTGTTTTTTCTTTTTCAATATTAAAATTCTTGTTATATAGTCTTTTTTCTCCCATCTCATATTCTTCCCTGGGCTACACTCTGCTGGCTTCGCACTGTTTTGAACATGGAGAGTTATTTAATCCATAGTTCTGAGTCGACTCGGCAGTATTTCGAGCTGCACTGAGTTGGAAAACTCGGCTGACTAAAAATTGCTTTGTGAAAGATTCAAAGATAAAACCTTATCATTGAGAAACAAGGCATAATTGGGTATTCCTAGGGTATTTTAAGTAATTTAAATAATAAAAATTTAATTATTTAAATACTGAGTCGATTCGATTAACCGCTCAGTCGAGTCTTCAAGTTGACCCACGAAGACTTCAAGTCTAATTTTGAGTTTGTAAACATTAAATCGAATTAAACGCACTAAAATATGAATTCCACTGTTGCTAAGTTCCATCTAAAAATCAGATTCATTGATGAATTTTGACTTTTGATTCATGGACACTTGTTTTTTAAATAAAACCATTGGATTTTTTTTTATTACTATTTTTTTCATTTCTTACTGTCTAATAGAAGTTGGTCAATCTAATAGTTAAATGACAAAATAAAAATTAATTTTTAGTTCTTTATACCCCTAAACCATTACCCAAGTTTTGGACAGTTTATTTTGAAATACTTACACTCAAATAATTTCTCAGTAATTTATAATTGCTTGCGTGTCATTCATCACACTTTGTCAGAGTATCAAAGTATCTCTTTATCAAATTGTGGGCCTCAGTGAGGTAGTGATTGGACCAATTATATAAAAATATGAAAGCGAGGTGGAGCGGAAGTAGAAAGCATTTATAAGATTATGTTAGGATTATAGGGGTATTCCTACTAGTCCGGGTTCGCATTTTTTATAATTGGTCAAAAGACCCATCACGGCTAATGAATCAGACTTGGCTCTGGACCAGGTCTGAATTTATTAGTTTGGCTGTGGGCTGTACTTGGGCTTGACCTGCATGGTCAGATCAATATTTGGGCTGGTCTGGGGGTTGATAGCCGGGCCCAGCCCGACGGTACATTATATCTACTTGTCTTGTGTCCTGTGTCTTGCAAATATTCCATTCTAATCCTTGGTTATGCAACCCATGCAGATTAAATGCAGACCATTGATTTCATTACTGTGGGTTTCTATTTCCATGCATGCATGGCTCACTAGATCAACGGGTAGATTAGCAATTCTCAAGTGGGATATAGGTATGTTATCAATTTTTGGGCTCAGCCTAATTTTATGGGCTTGGTGCTATATTCTAGGCCCATTCCTAACTTGGGCAGGGCCCATTACCATTCCTGATTGTGGATGGAACAAATCTCTTAGGAAGCAGTCTCAACCTTCCAATCAACAACTATTTTGATTTATGGTTAAAACTATTTTGGTGGTTAATATTATCTTCTTCAATGCAAACTTTAGGATGTGCTACATCCAACAGTCGATTGGACGGTCTGGATTGTTGGAGTATAATGTGGTATGATATGCGTACCATTCAATGGTCAAAACTACAACACGAATCTAGCCATCTTCTCTTTTTCTGGAGTTGTTTGCTTTTTGTGTGGAGTCGTTATTACTAGGTACGTCCGCTGGCAGACTATGGATATCGCCTCATCCCTCGATTTACTAAAGGGGGATGATGGATTTCGCCTTTTTTCGCCCTAAAGAGAGGGAATACGCTGGCTCGTACACATGCAGTCAAAATCTGTACACGTGGCGTTAGTTTAACTATGTTTTGAACGTTCCAAATCATGAGAAATTCTTTATATTAATCATAATCCAACGATTATACTCAAGTTGGAGTCCCACGTGGCTGGTTACTGGATATCAAATGGACGGTTGAAATAAAATCATAACACCGATAAAGGGACATGCTTTCTCCCACCCGAAATCGTGAAGCACTTCTTCTGTCTATCCACGTGCTTTGCATGTGACGTATCCACGAGGGACGCGGATTAACTACTGACAGGTTGAGTAGCCAGATTCGCTACTGAAGTGACGTCACCAAGTTCTGTGGGCTCCACCATAATCTATGTTTTGTATCCACACCGTCCATCCATTTGGAGAGATCATTTTATGACATGATCCAAAGAACGAATCAGATCAAAACCTCTAGTGGACCCCACCACAGAAAACAGTGGAGAGAGTGACGCCCACCATTAAAAACTTCTAAGGGCCACAAAAGCTTTCGATCAAGCTGATATTTGTGTTTTCCCTTCTTAATGTCTGTTTTAACTTATGAACAGGTTGGATCTGAAATAACCACCACGGTGGACCTTAGAAAGGTTTCAATGGTGGGCGTCACTCTCCCCGCTATTTTCTGTGGTGGGGTCCACTCCAGCTTTGGATCTGCTTCATTCTTTTGATCATGCCCTAAAACGATATACCCAAATGGATGGACCGTGTGGATACAACACATACATCATGGTGGGACCCACAGAACTAGGTGACGTCACTTCATCTTGGGTCGGGATCGTCCAATCAGTCTTTCTTTTTCATGGTTATATTGACATTTCTAGGTGCATGCATGTGAACCTTTCCACACCCTTTGCGAGTATGTTGACTTTTGCAGAACACATATACGGCTTTATTTTCTGCTGATGTGTCACTTCAGTGAAACATCCAAGCCGTTAAAAAAGTGGCCCATGCCATGACAATCAGCTGGAGATAAAATTGGAACAACCCACTCACCTGGTGGGCCATACACGTTCATTGATTTCAACGGCGTAGCACACATAATCAATGGACCAACCTGTTTTTCGCCCCAGCTGATCTTCATGATCAAGCTGACCTTTTGCACGGCTGTGATGTTATGAGCATGTGACATGTTGGTAGGAAAAGTGACACTTGAATATGATGGGGAGTCATCTCATGCTCTGGCTGCTTTATGATACTCAGCACGCAGGCACTTAAACATGGTGCAAGTTCCATCTAAATTGGGGAACCCACTTTCAATAAGCTAAGGTTCAAAAAACAAAATGGATTACATGAACAATCATAACCTTCCATAAAAGGACGGACATCTATTGAAATAAAACCATTGCTTATTTTCACTTTTAGCTGTCCAATAAATGTTCTCATATCTGGGGGTAAGGGGAGCGGATTAGGTGTTACCCTTACAGTAGGGCCTACCTTGATGATGTGTTGTATATCCATATTGTCCATCCGTTTTCTGCCCATCTTAGAACATGGTCCAAAAAATTAAACATATCCAAATCTAAGATGGACCACACCATATGAAATAGTGTTTATTTAACGCCCACCATTAAAAACTTCCTATAGCCCATAGTACACCGATCCATAATGTTTATTTGCCATCCAACCCCTTGATGAGGTCAACCACACCTAGATGAAGGGAAAATGCTTGATCCAAAAATTTTGCGGCCTACAAAAAGTTTTTAACAATCATTTACCACTTTTTCTAGTGGCGTGGTGGTCGACTGGAGATTTGGATCTGCTTAATTTTTTTAAAAAAAAGTTCTAAAATGAGCTGAAAAAAGAGATGTGCAGCATGGATATACAACAAAATCATCAAGGTGGGCCCCACACAGTAAGGGTAACACCTAATCCACCAGTATGGTAAGATAATCACATAAGCTTAATTTCTAACCAATGATACATATAAATTCATCGCTCATAAGTAAGATGGTTTAATTTAAATTTGTCTTATGCCACGTATGCAATTCTTTAAGGGTATGTTTGACTTGCCGACATTCTCAAGATTAATTAAAGTAATTTGTGTCATCAGTGCAATTTTACGACACTCAAATCAATCATAGCACAAGTATATGAAATGCATGTGTTCAAGAGATAAGTTGGAAAACGTATAATCATTGCAGTTTTATATATTACTATAAAAATTCTTAAAATCAAATAATAATATTAGTATATTTTGATGATGATTTAATATTGATGATAATGTAAAAAATGTCATTATTATAATTTTAATGGGATAGAGTGGACTTAGCTATCAAAGTAGACTACAGTTGAAGCTAAAAGCAAGTAATTTGTAGTTTTAAAGTGCATTGATATCATTCATCAAACTCTTCCAAAGTTATCTTTTGGATGTATTTGTTTTATCCATGTTGTCCGTTTGTTTTGTTAACTTAATCCAGGGTATGAGCCCAAAATTAAAGCATATCCAAAGGTCAAGTTAACTACACTACAGGAAAGAGTGGAAATTTCCCGTAGGGATAATAATATCAACCTTTGAAATCTTCTTAGGGTTTATGGTGATGCTTATTTACCATCCAACTTGATATCCGTAGGGTCACATGGACATGAATGATGGGAAAACATAAATATCAACTTGATCTAAACCTTACGTGGCCCTTGAGAAGTTTTCAACTGTTGGCATTCATTTCTCCACTATTTTCTCTTGTGTGGTCTGCTTAAGCTTTAGATATGCTCCAATTTTGAGCTCATACCCTACGGATATGCTCCAATTTTAAGCTCATACCTTAAAATGAGCTGGGAAAATGAACGTGGACATGCTCCAATTTTAAGATCATACCCAAAGATGAGCTGCAAAACGCACATAGATATGCTTCAATTTTGAACTTATACCCTAAAATGAGCTGGTAAAATAAATGGACACATACATAAAGGTGGGCCCCATTGAGTCGTCACACTACGTGGCTACTTCTTGGTGGGTTCACCACGTGATCTACGTGCCTTCCTCACCAGTACTTGGCCTTTTAAAATTTCAACCTAGGGTAGTTGAAGGGTAGAAGCTTGTACCAGTGCGTGGGTATCTATCAATCCATGTCACAGCAAGAAAAGGGAGTAAAAGTAGAGACTGATTGATGGATGGATGAGCATTGACTAAGAGACTTGGGTTGTCATGTCTTGATAGAGAGTGCTGGGCCCATCCACATCACCCGACCGCTGCTGGTTGGATGACCTGCCCAAATATCACGTAGCTTCCACTCAACCCCCTGGTTACACCCGTACGACTAATATGGCATTTATGGACCACCTGATGAGCAAACCAGCTTGATGCGACGCTTCTAACCATCCATGCATCATGCATGCATTTCATTTATGATGATTTATGTCAATTTATTAAACATGGTTTTTTTTTTTTTTACCACAACTTTCTTAAATAATGCCTCCAGGTTTAAAAATTACATGGAGGTGCTTTTGGAATGATGAAATTATAAAACACTATCATTTATTTATTTATTTATTTTTCTTTTAAAAGTAGAGAAAGTTTAGAGACTTGTGAGGCCCACTTGGTATGCTAATAACATCCAACCCCTCCGACCTATGTGTCCCACCACAATGTTGATAACACGAACAAAACATCAGGTTGATCAGATCATCAGATGGGCTACACTTGAATTATTTTGAATGGTGTATATTTATTTTTATGGACTGGCTCACGTTATGATTGGATCCGCCGTATTTTTGTTCACAACCCTATTAAATAAGTGTTATTTATTCATTTAATATTCATTAAGTATCCGGTTGAGTTGAGTCAACCCAACCCAGCTTGACATCGAGTTGAATTTTTGAACTATGATATATGATCCCCTATACTCTTACAAATGAGGATTTTAAGAAAAATAAGCAAAAGTGAAGCTGTGAAACTTAAACACTGCCATAATTCTTGTCAAAATCTCCAGATTGGTGTGTGTGCAAAAAGATCTAAACAATCCAGCAAGTGGGTCCCACTACAGATGCCCTGTCCCAAAAATATGACCCACCACTCGTTAGGTTGGCAATAGTGTTTAAAATAAATGCATCGCCAATGGAAACCTGGCCAGGATTTTGAAGCCCTTCATCTTCTTTTCTTATTTCTGTTTTAAAAAAAAAAAAAAAAAAAAAAATTATTTTTGTTGACACTAGCATACCTGATAAGTCTCACTGGTCTGATTTTGGGACAGTTCATATCTGTAGTGGGACCCAGCTGATGGACGGATAACATAGTGCATGGGTGTTCACACATTGTGGCTTGCAGATGACCTACCTTGTATACTTAGGTGGACTAAGCAAAGCTAATACAAACACATCTACATTATTTTAAACAGATGCTTTTTATATTTTTGGCAAATTAAGCCAAGAAACACTCTGCAAAGCTTCAAATGGCCTCACAGGTGAAAATTGGACACACGTGCAAAACTTGATCAATGGTTCAAATTCCAGTACCATGTGTGGCCCAGATAATTACTGCGATTACCTGTGTATTTGATGCATGGAATTGACACAGCTACGAATACCCATGCAGTCCAATCTTACATACCGTGTGACTCCATTTCAACCTAGGTTTTTATGCCCACGGGCGCAAGAGTCGGAATTGAACCCTTACTCGGCTAATTAAGTCAAAAGTCGACTCTGGACTGGACCTTGGTCCGAGTTGCTGAGCCTTAAAAGCCATGGTTTCGATGCCTGTGAGGCGCTCTACAAGGGCACTCGCACAAGGTGTCCATGACAAATGAAACATGCATATGAGGTATGCAAGGCCATTTGCATGGCATAAGATAGCATTTAGTAGGAAATCATCCATGATGTGATATCAAATGCTAGATTGAAAATCCTGAGGTATGAAAACATGGAAATCATCCATGATGTGATATCAAATGCTAGATTAAAAATCCTGAGGTCTGAAAACATGGAAACATAAACCGCTCCATTCCTCAGAGATCATAAACCATATTGCCGGGGGGGGGGGTTTGCGAAAATTTGAATATGATAAGAAGGAAACCCCTTCGATGCTAGATTTCTCTTAATTGCCAGTCTTTCTAGAACCACAATATTCAAAGAGAGATGATATTACAGCAGGACTCCTCATCGCTCCTCGTCAATGTGTTCCGTATCCATTACGATACGCCCGTAAAGGCTGATATGTATAGGTAACGGCCATGACCGTTATGTGATACAGAGATGAAATAGGGCAGTTAATATTTTGGAACCACATCTGCCATTACAGTGGCCGTACAGGCCGTTACAAGGCATAACGACCGTTACCCCTATCACGGTTGAAAAACAACCACTTTTTTATTTCTATTTAAATCCATTTTTCTCTTCTTCTTCTTCTTCTTCTTTTCCACTTTTCTCATTCCAAAAACTCGCCTAGATCATTTTATAATAGATTTCGATCACTCTTACTATATTTTTTAAGATCAAAACTATAAATTGAAGTAATTTGAGTGAATAGAAGCTCTGAGGGGCCTTTTTTAAAATTTAAAAAAAAAAATTGAAAAAGTAGTATTTATGACTTTTTTTATGATTTATAGTTCTAATGCTTGATTGTGATTTGTAAACATTAGAGACAAAATCATATTCACAAATTCACTAGATAGCTCGATACAACACTCTCACCAAAGAGTGGACCATTACACTACAATAAACACATCCAAAATAAAAAAAATAAAAAAAAATGAATACAATATTTGAAATATTTACATTATTTTAAATTTTCTAGATATTTTTCAAAATTTTTCGAGCGAAAGAAATTTTTCAACACTTACGGAGGTCATAACGGTTGTTACACCTCCATATCGGCTGTTACAGTCGATACCCATATCAGTAATGGTAGTGACCGTTATGGCCACCGTTACCGATACAGAATACCTTGCTCCTTGTAGACGTTCTACAAAGTATGTGATAATCGTGGCAAACGTATATTGTGATTGGGACCATCGAGATAGTGGCCAACATGTGGATGGGCCATAGGCTAACAATTGTAGTGACCAGATAAATCCGACCATCTGATTGTGGCAAGTTTTTTCCTGCTGAATGTGGACAGTTACACACTTCTTGAATTAACCATCCATCATTGAAAGCCAATGATACATTTGGTTTTCTTGCTTTTTGAGCCTCAGTCCATCCCCATTGTGGCTCATGAAATCAACAGCTCCATTTGGTTGGGACACAAGTTGTGGACCATCATAAAGCACATGAATCATATTAACAACTCCTCGGAGTTTGCACATGGAATGTCTGCTAAATACAGCTCAAACACCAAATAGTAAACAAGGACTGGAAACAGTGTAGCATGGGCACCAACGGTGGAGATTTCATGAACCTGCATCGTTATTATTTAGAATGATTTATGTACCTTAATGAATGGTATCAATACGGGAACTTGATAGGATTGCGTTGCATCGCCTTCTGAATGAGCTCACTGTGTTCTTGAATGTGAACTTGATAGAATCCGGTGGCCGTGGCAGCAGATGGGGCCCGCCCAACATACTTGATATCCTCCCAGGTCCCTCTGCCCAGTGCCTTCATGGCAGTGCAAAGACGAGGCAAGATGTAATTGTATGCTCCCATGTTCATTGGCTCTTCCTGGCACCATACAATCTCTGCATCTGAAACACAAGCAACAGCAAAAGATCAACATTGAATTCGGTGCAGCTACAGGAATACTGGCAGAAAATTACTAATGAAGTATTCTATTGTGCTTGATCTGCAGAAACAGGCTAGACTTTTTACTCGAACCTGCAAGGGTTGGGGCTCGCCTTTTGGTAACCTAAGCCATTGATCTGATGGGCCCTATCATGGAATGGGTCATGTCCTAATATACCCCCTACTAAACAATCCTACCCATCTCATAAAAAAATGGGCAACTACAACCAAGATCCATATTTAGGCCCGGAACAAGTCAGACAGGATAATCTACCATGAGGCCCACCACATTAACGATTTGGATTGCCAAAATGTGGGCCACTAATTTAGAGTTTTTTGGCCCGAGAAAATACCCAATCAAACAATGTATATTTCCCCATTACTAACGCTGTGTAAGGAGGATTTATGGGGTCCTCGGCAGCAAAGACACAGCAGACATGGAAGGTTTTGTTCATTTGGGGACAAGTTTAAATGACCCAAAGTGTTTATATTATGTGCCGCAACGTGGATATGGGATATCCAAAGAATCTCCACAATAGAATATTTCAACCCTTTTATCATGGACTATATTTTCCTTAGAATGTGGACAACCTCGTTAACCTTCTTTTTTTGGGGGTCAATGATCGAAAGGTCAGGATCTGCTGATCTGAAGAATTTTGAGGGCAACCCTCTCACCTCTACATCTCATTGCATCTCATCAGATCAACAACCTGGATCACAGAACCATGGCCTCACATGTACTGACTCATCTACATTAGAAACTGTACACCTGCTGATGAGCAGGACCATATAATTCCTCCTGTAAAAAGAGTGGGTTGAGCCTAACATCCTAGCCGTTGAACCATAAGGGCCATAACGGCAAGAACACAGGTCCAACCCAGACCACATAACACCAATAAAATAAGGCTGAGGTTTAGAAGTGGGGTCCCCCAAGGTAACAGGTGGATGTGTTAGTGGTTGAATGATCAATGTTATTAGACATTCAGAACAATAAAAGCTTCTTTATTTTGACATACTTGGATACCGCTTCAGCTCTCTCTGGATAAGATCATACGGGAAAGGGCAAAGTTGTTCGACTCTGCAGAGAGCAATGTCCCTGCCATCAACTTTCTTCCGTTCTTCATCAAGCTCATAATAAATCTGCAAGACGATAGATGAAAATAACATGGCCAGTTCATTCGGAATTTAAATCAAACAGGTGGGGAAAAAAGAAAATTCCAAGATATGTTTTATGTGAGTTGTGCATTGAGTACTCACTAGAGTAGGATTCCGTATCCTGCTCCTCCAATGCTTGCAAATTTAGGCAAGATCCGGTCCATTCATCAGGTGGCCTCACCGTGCACATGTCATGCCAATGTGTGAAAACCAGGCCTGTCCAGTCATCAGGTGGCCAAGTGTTTTTTTTAAAAAAATTAAACATGGGCCAATGGTCAATTATTTAACCATCCATTTTCCATTACGTGTGGCTCTTTGGCTATCCAATGATCACACCGACCTATTTTTGTGCCATGACACACAATGGGCTGCAACCAATAAACAGGCCACAGTTCTAGACTAAACACCACACTGGCAAATGTAGGGAGAGCAGGACTTGAAATCCTACTCTTGAGAGGAGCTCATTGCATTACTCATTCAATACAAGAAACTTAGATATTCACAATCATACAACAAAAGAGACACTTTACCTTCCCAGAGCACAGAACCAGGCGTCTGATACCCTCCTCGAGATCAGAGTGGAGATTCTGATCCTTGATTAGCCGTTTGAAACGGGTCCCTTGCTTGTCGAATCCTGGGTGGCCTTTGACATCATCAAATTCAGATAGATTTGACTTACAGTCCTTGTGCCGAAGCAGATTCTTAGGGGATATCACAATCAGTGGTTTACGGAATTCTCTGTGTATCTAAAAACATTACAGTACAATGAGAAGAACAAAATTCATCCAAAATTCAAACAGATCAAAGCATGACTAGCACTCAACCTGGCGCCGCAGCATGTGGAAGTAATTCGCTGGGGTTGTGACGTTCACGACCTGCCAATTGCACTCTTGGATCTGTTTTCGCTGTGTTGGTTCCATCTCAGGTATAACATATGGATTGTCATCACTCATCTGCATTTCAGTTTTCAAGCATATTGGAGCCTAGATTCAATTGCTTATGCATAATAACATTTTCATACTGCTTACAAACCAATGACATGGGCAGTATCAAAAAGGCACAATAAAAAATAAAACCAAGAAAGCAATGCTGGGCAACTGATAGTGTTTAAACTAAAGAGACTGCATTGTGGAAGAAATGAAGTGGAAGAAAGGAGAGAAGAGAAGAGAGACCATTTGTTATATAAATAATAAGCTCAATCAAAGATACTACCAAATCTTAAATGATATACACCAACATATGGTGCATTACAGAGCATGAAAACACTGTGCATGTGCACTTTCATATGTACTCACAAGTTTGTGTAATCTAGCATTGCCCCTCGAGCTGGAGCATGTATATCACACACGCCAAGGTTGCTGATGATTCCAGAGACTAGGGGAGAGGCTGACTGTACTTCCAATGACGGTGGGGGCTGATTTTTTAATTGAAAGCACCTATGAGGGCTTGAACACATTCCAACAGCAATTCCGGTGGCTGGATGACATTCTGCAAGCACTTTAATGGTTGGATGATGATCCGACAGGACCTCTGGTTGCTGGATGACATTCCGGCAGCACTTTTGGTGGCTGGATGACTTTCCAACAACGCTTCTGATGGCTGGCGACACTGACAGGACCCTTTTTTTTTCCCAGACAGATCTAAAGAGGCCATTAGATCTGCTGGTGAGGGACAGTCATTTACAGCTTCATGACAGGGTGAGAAAGGAAAACGGGGGAAGGGAAAACGACAGAGATTGGAAGGAAGAATGGGTGAAGTAATGAAGCTATCAGGGCTCTGATACCATGTTAAACTGAAGTGACTGCATTGTCAGAGACATGGAGCGAAAGAAAGAAAAAAGAGGAGAGTATTTTTCTTCATCTCTCTCCCTCTACAAGCTCTTATTTATAGACCATTTGTCACAACTGATAAGCCCAATCAAAGATACTACCAAATCTTAAAAGATATACGCCAACAGAATTGATGGACAACTGAAAGCATAGACCATTTGTGAATGGCACATAAACCAAATATCTCCAATGAGAAATTCCCAAATCTTGAAATGATGGCCAGTAAATGGATAGATAACAAGAAGAAAAAGAGCATATCATTTAGTGCATATGGTGCCCATCAGTGTGAAGTTTGACTGATTTAGAGTCATTTACCACGTATAAAAGAGCATATCATATTCTTCGGGCCAGAGATCAATACTTCTCAGGCAATGCATATTGTCTTAGGCTATTTAGAACTAGGATATGAAAACTCATACTCATACCTTTTGAATCCGGGTGGTGGGATTTGAGACCTTCACAACTATTCTCAAACCTTGCAAGTTAAAGCAAAGTCTGAGGATGCCCACTATCAGATTTATGATCTCAAACCTCGCGAGTTAAAGCAAATTCTTAGGACGCCCATTATAAGATTTATGATTACTGCACATCAGAATTTGTAGAACATTGTCCAATAAGCTTATTTGATTGATATGGGATATAACAATCTAATGATATTTGTTGCTCATGATGGTTTTAAGTTAGGGTTCATAACTCAACATTCCAGTCCAGAAAAAGTTTATTTGATTGACGTGGGATATAACAATCTAATGATATCTGTTGCCCATCATGGTTTTAAGTTAGGGTTCATAACTCAACATTCAAGTCCAGAGAAAGTCTTATCTTCAAGGCATGGGTTCTGGTTGTATAAAAAATCCAAAGTATGCCAACCCTTGAACCCTAGACGTTGTGGACACACCAGCAAGTGTGCACCCACATGTGCGTGCATATGAGAGAGAGAGAGAGAGAGAGAGAGAGAGAGAGAGAGAGAGAGACTGACTGTGTGGAGGCTGAAATTCTTAAGGGAGCATCATCTATGACTATTTTTATTTTTATGGCATTTGCCTTCATCTCTATAAGAAGTGGAATTTCTCAAATCTTAAAGTTGAAAGCTTCTCTGAACATAGTTCGTCTTTTATCTTCTGCATGTAAGTCCTCGGAAATTATGTTATTATTGGGCTCAAGTGAAAGATCTTCTTTCTCAGCTACATTGTGGTGTAAGTCATGTATATCAAGAAAGCAATCAAACATCAGATAGATGTGGGATTGGATACTAATTTTTCCACAATATCTAGCATTCCTTCCAGGGTTGGAGTTGCGATATGATGGGGACATCACAGGCACGCACACGCACGTTGCCCCCCCTACGCAGGAAGAAGGAGAGCTCCACTGTCGATCTAGATCGATGACGACGTCCAGAGAGAGCTCCCTAGCTAGAAGACGGAGTTTTGGTTCCTTGGAGTGGGCCCGATAATCAAGTAAAGCCCATCATGGGATCTCATGATTGGGGCCCACTAGTCGGATTAAGTTCATATTTTAGGTTTTGCTTATTTATGTTGTTTAGAACATCATGAACGCTTTAGATTTCATTGTACGCTTTAGATTTACTTCATCGCCAAGTAATAGGTTACGCACATGGCGTGAGTTTAGGGGTATAGGGTTTTCCCTATAAATAGGCACCCCTTATAATTCTTTTGAATTCAATGAAGATTAATAAAAATTCTTGCATGGTTTTTCTACTCTCTGAGTTGTGAAGCCTAATTGGGTGCGAAGCCCTCCCTTCATCGAAAGGTTAACTACCGTGGTGCGAAGCCACATCAATCCTGATTCGCCCCCATCCATCGTCATCTCTACTACCCATCTTCTACCATCCCTTCTTCTCATCTCACCCCATCATCTACACTTCGAATCAATCATCTATTGCAACAATTCTCCTCCCCACAGCAGAATTTCAAAATCTAGCCCTACAGGAGGGCTAAAACTTCGGCGAAGCACCACGCACAAACCGTACATTAGATCGAGTTAAGATTTGGGGGTTTTGGAGCCCATCCCTGGCCAGCCAGGGCCAAGGTGGTCTTTTTCTGAATAGTGGGCCCCACACATGTGCGGCCGGGATCACATGCACGTGCGTTTGGGCCATTATTGTTGTCCACGCGTACGGTACTTCTCTGGTTCGTCTCTCTCCTCTCTTTCACTTCGCTTTCATTGAAAATCCCTAAACCTAACCCTAAATTACTCAAATCTCCAATTTTATGCCCCTTTTCTTACCCTAGGATTCCCCGAATTGGAATTTCTAAATCCCTTGGATTAAGGACTGATTACTATGCATGTGTGGATGATTATTTCTTATCTTTGAGTATCGTTTGGTTCATAATTTTTATTGATCCAGCCCTATCATGTATATGCCTGGACCCGCATAGATTCCCCTTAATTGAATGTTTGGACATTCATGTGGGACATGGAATTTGTGTAATTGTTTCTGAACTAACGTGATCTTAAGCCTAAAATCTCACATATCATATTTAATTTTCATGTCCTACATCACGATATTTACGAATAAAGCAAGTCTGCCTCAGCTGAGAATTAGATAACTGTGGAATTTAGTCGCGGGGAGAGGGGAATTGAGTTTTACTACTCATCACAGTACAAAATTAATGCACTCCATGGCAATTCTTAACATATTACAAAGAGACAGAGACGGAGACGGAGACGGAGAAGGAGACGGTGACCGGGGGGTGATGCAATACAACTAACCACATGCTTTAAAAGCTCGAACTAATAAAGCATGGCAAATAAATCCATTTATCTCATAGCCCCGGCTCGACTTCCCATGGGTTAGGTCCTCGGCCAAACCCCCCTTGTGGGCCTCACATCACATGGGTTCCGCCTCACACGAGCCACCTTACTCGAGCCCGGTGTGAAAATGTCCATACATTAATCACCTCCGGTGAGGAGTCTCGAATACGAGACCTCCCGCTCTGATACCACTTTGATGCAGGACAACTAAACACTTACTCTAAAAGCTCAAATTGATAGAGCGTGGCAAATCAATCCCTTTATCTCATAACTTAGGCCTCACTTCCCCTGGGTTAGGTCCTTGGCCAAACCCCCTTCGTGGGCCCCACATCACATGAGTTCTGCCTCATACGAGCCACCCGGCTCACAAAGGTGGGGCCCACCTCACATGGGCCACCCACCTCGAGTGTGCCCCTGCATCCCACAGGCCACCCTACTTGAGCCCAGTGTGAAAATGCCCCTACATGGGGGGGGGCCAGAGAGAGGGTGTAAGTACATATCTGAATTTTACTACTTATCACACTGAAAAAATAACATACTCCATGGCAATTCTTAACATCTTAACTGAGAAAACAAATACCTGAAGGAATCGCTCCAAGCGTGCACTTGAATGCTCGGGACCCTGACCATCATAACCATGAGGAAGCAACACAACAAGCCCAGTTTGGCGAAGCCACTTCGACTCTCCACTGCTCAAAAACTGATCAAATATCACTTGGGCACCATTTGCAAAATCTCCAAACTGAGCTTCCCACAAAACCAATGAATTCGGATTTTCCATGGAATAACCCAACTCAAATCCAAGGACACCAAATTCTGAAAGAGAGCTGCAAAACAAAAACAATCACATTTTTACATATCATAGTCATAGTTGTACCAAACCATAAAGCTCTATTTCTAAAAAGCAAACTACACAGAATGCGTCCAAAACAATAATTGAACAACTCATGGAAACAAAAAGAAAGTATAGACATTAATTGTTTCTTGGTGTAACTTAGATTGGATTTTAATAGGAAACAGAGGTCCCAAAAAAATCTACAATAATATATTTCTTACAACCATTGTGAGAAAATGCTCAAGGGAAACAAATTGACAGAAACATAACTAGGGATATATTAATTCAACACAAGCATTCATAAAAGGCATGTGCTTGAATAATATTCAAGCATAGAAATAACTTGAATAGTCAAACTTCAAGGACGTTAAAAAAGATACCAATACATACTTTGAAATAAATTAAAAAAACATCACAGAAAACAAATGCACATAATAGGTTTCCTTTGTATAGGGTGGCAATATATGGACTGCCTGACGTTTCAATATAAGCCAACCATAAATAGTTGGGGCATGGCTATGATGACGGTGATGATATATGAGACCAAAGGAATAGAGCAAATTTCAGTGTTCCAAAACCTCATGTTCTCTGTTCAATGCCAACACTATTGCCTAAATATAAAAACGGAATGACGGATCAACAAGAATACAGGGTAACCAAGTCAAACAGAGATCAGCAAACAAGTAAGCATTCAAGTTCCACATGCGCCTAATGCTGGATGTATGCATTAAGGACAACATTTTTATTTTTATTTTAAAAGTTCTTTACGTGGTAGGCAAACATGTTTCATAATTTACCAAAAGCATAAAAAAGAATCTTGTAGTAAAGAACAAAGAAGACAAAGAAAATAAGAATTGCATATCTAGGAAAAGATCAAAATGTACCATGCAGAAACATTACTGAATTCACCTGTTGCTTACAGTAAACATCTCCTCATTTTGGTTCAGCATAACATGGTCCAGAGGGCAGTACTTCTCCCCAGTTTCCTGGTCATGAATTACAGCATGCCGATGACTAAAGGTGCCTCTTTCAACATCCTGACCACTCAACCTAACATGGTTACCTTCCACTAGCAGTGTCGCAAAAGCAAGTGCTTCACCAACTGCCCAGTCAATGCCCTCCCCAGTTTCAATCATTTGAGCACGCTGCTCAAAAATTTTCTTCACAGCTCTATGGGGCTTGAAATTTTCAGGAAGAGCATTGATAGCTTTGCCAACATTTTTCAGTATATCCGGTTTTACCCTATGAAATAGCATACTATTGTCAGAAAGAAGTTCAAAAAACACAGAAAAATGAAATCAAACAAACAGGCCTGTCATACCCAGTGTTCCGAATACGTGAAAGCTGTTCTGGAGATTTAAATCCAGACCAATAATTAGCAAGCCAATCCCTTTTTGTCGGAACATAATCTTTGCTGTTCACAAATTCTTCATTCAGAATGGAGTTAACTTTAATGAGTATCTTCTCAATATCTTCTTTTGAGACCTGCCCTGATTCTAGAAGTTGGTTTTGGTAAATGTCGAGAGCCCGTGGATGATTTCGAATAACCTGTCCGTATTTGATACCATTTGCACAATGGTGAAGAAACATATCCAAGTAATATTGTTGAAAACAACATGATAACAATGAAATTAACCATTGGACAAAAAAACGGAAGATAATTTTAGTGTTGGCAGCTATGGAACAGTAATTTCCAACAGCAGGATTTAGAAAGACTGCCGAATCGGGATGGGTTCAGCGATTTGAGCTGAACCCATCTGCTTGTGTTTGGGGTGGCATGGAAAGTGGAAACCGCTTTAAGTGGAACTTGATTTTCCCACTTTTCATCCCCAAATCTAAATTTAGTCCTCTTTCTTGTCCCTATTGGGATTTGGTCAGAGGGCACCCCATCCTCAACTAGAAGCAAGGCCCAAACCATAAATGAGGGTACGACAGAACCAGACAACAATTGCATTGTATCCTCAAGAGGATTAGAACAAAATAAACAGATGGCACAGAAGACCAGCTTTCAACTACATGTGATAATCATAAGGGACGTATACTTCACACTTAGTTTCTTCTTAACAATACAGACAAGAAAGCTAAAATCCCACATGGAGGAGAGGGGCACGCACCTGATACATTTTAGGTTGTGTGAAAGATGGCTCATCAATCTCGTTGTGCCCAAATCGACGGTAACAGACAATGTCAACAACCACATCAGAATGGAACGTCTGGCGCCACTCAGCTGCAAGCTCACAAACATGAACAACAGCTTCCACATCATCACCGTTTACATGGAAAATAGGAGCATTCAAAGCTTTGGACACATCAGTACAATACTGAGAAGATCTCCCAGACTTTGGATCAGTCGTGAAGGCAACTTGGTTGTTCACAACAATGTGAATGGTTCCCCCTGTCATATAGTTGGGAAGAGCACTCAGATGCAAAGTCTCATATACCACACCCTGACCCGCAAAGCTTCCATCCCCATGAATCAAAACACCCAAATTTCTTGTCCTTCCCACGTCATTAGAGTAGTACTGTTTAGCTCGAGCTTTTCCAACCACAACCGGATCAACAGCTTCTAAATGACTCGGGTTTGCAACTAAAGAAAGATGGATTCTCTTGCCCCCTCTGGTCGGCCGATCATAAGAAGTACCCAAATGGTATTTGACGTCACCTGTTCCTGTATACAACCCATCCTCCCCATCAACAGGCTTCGTACCGCCGCTAAACTCGTTGAAAATCTGTCGCAGCGGTTTCCTAACAACGTTACCCAGCACATTCAATCTCCCTCTATGGGACATCCCAATCACAATGCTCTCAACCCCAAGATCTGCTGCTCGATCAAACATCTCCTTCATGCCAGGAATCAATGTCTCCCCGCCTTCGAGACCGAACCGCTTTGCGGCGGTCCACTTTGTGGCCAAGAAGTTTTCAAACTGCGTGCTCCAAATGAGCCTATCCAAGATAACTTTTCTTCGGTCGTGATCATACTTCCTGGGCTCCACAGTCTCAATTTTGTCCCTCAACCAATTACACTTCTCGCGGTCTGGAATATGCATGTACTCATACCCAATGGTCCCACAATAGGCCTGCTCAAGGCGTGTCAGGATCGAACGGAGGGTCTGAACAGGCCGATTCTCAGATAGAAATCCAGACATCCGCCACACCCCAATAAAGAATTCCCGATCCAGATCAGCTTCTGTGAATCCATAGAGACCTGGGTCCAGTTCATCAGGAATCTCATGTTCCTCTAATCCTAATGGATCAAGCTTTGCTTTCATATGCCCATTGACTTGGTAAGCCCGCACAAGCAGCAAGAGACGCATGCTTTCTTGGATTGTCTGCCCAGAAACTCCAGGGGAAGTTGCAGCCTGCCCAACAAAGTTTCGAAAGAAGTTGTCCCAGGACTCATCAACACTGCTGGGGTCCACCTCCCAGGCCCGCTGTAGCTCTTCAAGATAGACACTGCTAGTGCCATCAAGGAAGTTATCTGTGAGTTTCGAGAGGGGCACGGGACGAGGTACCGGAGCCGCTGCCTGCGCCTTCTGGCAAAGGACCGTGGAATGCAAATGACGGTACTGCAAAGGAAATGGGCGAACTCTCTGTGTCGAGTAGGACGAAAACTGAGCTAGATTTCGCCGAATGGCCAACTTTGCTACACTGGAAGCAGACCGAAACCAGGCCATCATGACTGATGATTGATCTTAAAGAAATGATATAGTTTCTCAGATTTCTGGCTTCTTCAGATCAAATTCAAACTGCAGACATTTTTAGGATGTGGATATCTTTTTCCCCGCCAAAATTCTTTTGAAAGCTTCAAATACTAATCCTAGCAAGCAAAAAAAGAAAAGAAAAGGGAAACTAATCTTATTTCGAACAAAGTCAGAAGATTTTTCTTAATAAAATAAAACAATCAAATATCAATAAATAGGAGATCTAAACGTTGGACATCTAAATGGACATTTAGAAAACATTGGTAAGTCACTTGTTTGTAATCCTTACATTTGTGGCCCACCCAAGGTTCGGAATTTCCTCATTTTTGACCAAAGTGTATAGTTCAATAGACGTATTACAATCATTCTATCAAATATCGCCCGCGCGCACGCACCCATGCATGCCCGCATGTACACACACACACACATACAAAAATTCATGAGCATTTTTTGACACGTGACGTGTGCACAAAATCCGAATGGTCCATTGGATGAATCACCTCATAAAACCTCTAGAGCCCAAAAGTTAGCCTGATCTAAAAACCTGGTGGACCATAGCAAAGCGAGAGGTAATTTCCTCCTTCGATTTGCCTCTCACTTCATTGTGGCCCACTAGATTTTTGGATCAGGCTAAGTTTTGGGCAAGTAGGGGTTTCATGAGGTGACTCATCTAGTGGACCGTTTGTATTGCATATACACATCATGTGAGATGAGTTATCAAAAAGTGCTCACGAGTTCCCGTGAGAGACTCTTCTCAGGTACACAGTAATTTGAGATATAAAAGCTGATTTAGTTAATCATCCAGCTCCTGTGAATATACTGAAAAATTCCAGTGCATTCCAAACGGAAGATTTGGATTCCAGTGCATTCCAACCAAACACAACTGAGGATTCGAAATAACCTTGATTCTAATTAATTGTGGTTTGGATTCCAATGCATTCCAAATCCAAACTCCCAAACGGGCCATAAGAGAATCCGCTTCATTCAACCACATGAGACCCTATAGCTAGAAATTTTCATAAATAGGAGAACTTTTCTTTTCACTGAAATTTCTTGCTGATAGAACATTTGAAATTAATTGCTTCTTATTTCTATAATCATCAAAAAGCTGGATTTTTTTAAATCCAGCAATACTTCCAAAAAGTAATCAAATACATAAAACCCCAGCTGTAGAATTTCCAGGAAAAAAATAATAATAATAAAATCTGAGGGCCTTTCCCACCAAATTTCTTTCCATGCAATTGGTTGTTACTTTCATTGATATCATCATCGAACCGCTGAGATTCTTTTCCAAAAATAATAATAACAACAATAAAGAAATCAAAGAAATTAAACCCTTACCCTAGAAATTTCAGAAAACTGAGAAGTTTTCCATCAAAACTTCTCTCTGACGGAAATAATCATTTATTTCCTTCCCCACCGATTTTCTTTTTTATTAAAAAAATGTAATTAATTGAAAAAAAAAAAAACAGAACATGAAACCCTAACCCTGGAAATTTGATATTTTCCATCGAATTTCTTTCTTGAATAAAAAATAAAAATAAAAATAAAAAAAAGAACTAATTGCCATTTTCATTTCTATAATCATTAAGCAGCCGAAATTTTTCTAAAAATTATTATTTATTATTATTTGTAAAACGTTCGTTTGCTGCACCAAATATCATGAATCTTCACGATTAATTAGTCGAATTTGATCCAAAATTTCATCAAATTTCATGATATTGTGCAACCAAACGCCCCCGAAAATTAAGTACAAAAAAGAAGGAAATTCAAAAACCCTCTACTTCCATTTTCCGATGCGTACCTGAAACTCGAGAGCGTTCGATAAATTTCTCCGGCAGAGATTCGTCAGCACTCAGCATTTTCACCTACACTGCTGTATTAATGCGAGCTTTTTGGAAGATGCAGAAAGCATGGGTCCCACCGGTCACGTGGAATACGTATGGTTTGACACGTGCTGTTTCCGCTGCGATTGAATGAAAAGGAACTTGTAATCTCAGCCGTTGAAAATCTGCTCTCTGACCAAAACATAGACCCACGTACATAAGATCGCGGGAACACTTTTTGGCAAGATAAGTGGCGTACTAGTTCTAGAAGGAGTTCGTAATGCTGTCGCGACAAAACTTCAGTGTCTGTTGCCGGCCAGGGGCCTACAGTATGAGTAGTTTGATGATCGGAACCGTCCATATTGCAAGATCTACGGTTTAATAAGATCTCTAAGAAATTTACTCTAAATGGATTTTTTTAGCCTTCACTTTTTGGAGATGATCTTAGAACAATGAAAAGAACTTTCAGTGGATCTCATTCACTCTAAAAATCAAAGGATAGGATCACTGATGAAGAGTAACTGTGGGAAAGCAACATAGTTGTAGCAGTAAAGAGAACATGGACGGTTCAAAACGTCCGATCATCTCAGCAAGTTGGACCGAATGGCGACAGACTGTGGATTCCAAGTCACGATGTATCCCCGTTTGTACTTTGCAATTGCCCATATTTTTACCAAAATAGCCCTCGCAAGGAATACCTTTTTAAGCCGGATAGGAGGTTCTGGGTTGAGGAGGTTTGGATGAAATTGCACTTCTGCAGCATCTGTCCCATCGTACTACGTTGCTTTCAACGAAAGTTTGGAACAATGGATGGTGTAACCCACAAAAATGATGCTCGGACTTATCTATTAGATGATCTGATCCGTTCGTTCAATTCAGGGCATTCTTGGACAGTGGAGGGCATTGATTTCATGTTCATCCTTTCCTCTATCGCCCCGATACAAAAAATGGTAACCTTTCTCTGTTTGACTTTTTTTCTGGTGTGGTACGTCTCAGATACCTTCTTCCCTGATTCCCGGGCCTATGCATTAAAATTATTTTCCAGGTGATGGTTGGATGGAATTTCAATTGAAATGCACAGTGAGCCTCACATTATCAATCCATGAACGTACATGTGGGTTAGACCCACATTCCAACCTATCTCAAGGTTTTCATACATGTTTTGATGGGAGTAGAAGGCCACCAACGTTTCTACCAAATAGAGGGAGAAGGATCCTTGCTCTTGCTCCGGTGGCAGACTCTCAGGAGTTTCAACACCAGGTCAAGGGTTCGAGTATCCATAGCTGGTGAAAGCCCACTATGGCGTGTGTGGGGGTGTGTGTGTTAAAAAAATAAAAAATAGAGAGAGAAGGAAACCACAGGTGCCATCAAATAAAGAGAGAGAGAAGACCACCACCACCACCACTATTGAACAAGGTAGTTAAAGCCTTTACTTACACCTTCGTGGAATCCACTATGACAATCCTTTGGTGATATTTTGAAGTTTTTGGTAACATATTAAAGCTTTTATGCATTTCTAGGATTGATATGGAGGATAGAGATAAGAATACTTAAGAGGATCCATGGTGCCCATGGGGGATCCATCTCACTGGTGAGGATCCATGGTGCATGAGAAAATGGAAGTGCACGTGAATGTGCATGTGCATGTCAAAGTAAATTTAGATGCATGTGAGGGGGTAGAGGGGGTCTAATGAGGGGTGGAGTCCCATGTGCGACCCACGGTGCTTAGAGAGGATCTACCGCACTAGGTGAGATCCACACTACCCAAGGGAAATCCATATCCATCCACCCTCACATCTTCATCCACATCAACATCTTCAATTCAACATTCATTTTTACCTCCACAACTATATTAACATAGATATCCACACCCACGTTTACATTTTTTTAATTCGCATCCGCATCTCCATCATCATTTTCATATATTTATATTCAACATTCACATTTGCAAGTGCAAGTGAATGTGCATGTGCATGTGTATGTGTAAGTTTGGATATGAATGTGGGTGTCATAGGTGCGATTCACAGTACTTAGGGGATCCACCACTCCCAAGTAGAGCTAGGCAGGACCTGATTCGATCCAGCAGATCCGACTCGTCCGACTCAATCGGATCCGACTCTACCCAAACAAAATGCCAGGGTCACGTTCAGATCGAGTAGACTCACCATAATCTGAATCCTGACCAAGTCGAGTTCGGGTTACGCAGTAATCCGATCCGACCCAATCCGAAATCCGATCCAGTCAGATCTAATCCGATCCGAAACTCGACTGGGACCGAAATTAAGTAGTATAAATTAAACTTTTTATTATTTTTTACCTTTACCATTTCATCTACCCTAACCCTACACACGCCGGTGCCGCACCGAACCCGATCGAAATCCAAGCCAGCCAACCAGCAGCCTAGCACCCGATCTTTACCGGTCATCCTCGTCCATTCATCAGATATATTTATTTTTTAAGCTTTTTTCTTGCGTTTTTCAGCCTCGAGAGCTCGGTTGCAGGCCGCTAGTGGCTCGCCCTAGCTCGGGACCTCGAGTACAAGCCGCTAGTGGTCCGGCCTAGCTCGGGAGCTCAGGTACAGGCCGCTGGTGGTCCGACCAAGATTGGTACCTAGGTCGTGGCCCGCCCTGGCTCTAGACGGACGCGGATTAGCTACTCAAGTGACATTATCATGTTCTTTGGGCCCCACTATGATGTATGTGTTGTATCCACACTATCCATCCATTTAATGAGATCGCTTTAGGGCATAGTGGTCCCCCTAGCTTGACCTCGCTGGTGGACCGCCTGGCCCGTTCCAAATTATACCTAAATCGATCTGACTCAGTTTCTCTGACCGAGTCAAACTCGGTTCGGGTTAGCCCAACCAAGTTTCGGTTTAGGTCCAACTTAACTTGATCCAGTTTTGCTAACTCCTTGCCCGAACTGTATCTGACTCGAGACCGAGTCCAGCAGGCCTGACTCGATCCGAACCTAGTTCGACACAGTCAAAGCAACCTAGTTAGATTGAGTTGGGTACGATTGGGATCAGGCCACCAGCGAGGTTAAGCCAGGGTGGACCACCATGCCCTAAAATGATCTCTCCAAATGGATGGATGGTGTGGATACAACACATACATCATAGTGGGGCCCAAAGAACATGATGACGTCACTTGAGTAGCTAATTTGCGTCCGTCCAAAGCCAGGGCGGGCCACGACGGACGTCCCGATCTTAGTCGAACCACCAATGGCCTGCACCCGAGCTCCCAAGCCTGGCCGGACCACTAGCAACTTGCACCTAAGATCCTGAGACCAAAAAAACACAGGAAAAAAAACCTTAAAAAATGAACATACCTGATGAATGGACGAAGATGACCAATAAAGATCGAGTGTTGGGCTGTTAGCTGGACTGGATTCCGATCAGGTTCAATGCGATGCTGGCGCGGGTAGGGTTAAGGTAGATGAAATGGTAAAGGTAAAATAAAATAAAAAGTTTAATTTATACTACCTGATTCTGGTCCGAGTCGGGTTTCGGATCGGATCCAGCCGAATCGGGTCAGATCGAATTACTATGTAACTCGAACTCGACTCAATCGGGATTTAGATCAGGGTGAGTCTACTCGATCGAACCCAACCCTGGCATTCGGGTCGAGTCGGATCCGATCGAGTTAGATCCGCCAAATCGAGTCAGGTCCTACCTAGCTCTACTCCCAGGTATGATCCACAGTGCTCAAGTGGAATCCACCCCTCATAGGTGAGATCCAAAGTGTCTCAAGTGGGATCCATCCCTCTGAAATGAGTTCTAAAGTGTCCCAAGTGGTATCCACACCCACATTCATATATTCAATCAATCCACTTTTACATTCACATCTTTATCTAGATCCACATCTTAAATTCAACATTCACAATCACCTTTACATTCACATCCGCATCCACACTCATATTTTCATTCATTTAATTCTCAATCCACATCCACATTTTCATTCGTCCATATTCAACATTCATATCCACTGTTGTATTTCATATGCATTTTCATATTTTCATTCACACGATTCAAAATCTTCATCCACATTCACGTTTTCATTAGTACTTCTTATGCATTTTATAAGTGTACTTTTATATGAATATTCATGCATAACCCCAGTCATTGATATCAAATCAGGAGACTCATCTCCAAAGAAACAAAGAAGTCTATCTCAAAACCACCCATAAGGAAGTCGAGGATAAGGAGATTCTATTTGAAAAAGAAAAAAAAAATCTTTGTATATGAATTTCAGTTTTATATTTTTAGGAGTAATGTAATTATTTATATGTATCATTCGTGTGGTCAGTTATTTGTAAAAGTATTGTGAATTCTTTATAATGAATAATAAAATTAATGAACATACTCATCATTTTTTTTAACGATTGTTAAATTGAATGAATATAGAAGATAAGGTACAGTTGATGGCAATTAAACTGGGATGCTCAACGTCAAAGAAGATAAAGAAGTCTATATCGAAGTAAACCACATGAAAGATAGGGATGGAGACATTTTATTTGAGAAATAAGAATTCATTTTAGTATAGGAATTTTAGTTTTCAATTTTCACAGGATATGTAATTAAATGTATATGCCATTCAAGTGGTCACTTTTTTTATCAGTGCTGTGAAATTTTTTATAATGGATATTGAATTAAATGAACATACTCATCATTTTTATATGCTTATTAAATAAAATGCAGATATATATGAATGTACATATGAATGATGAATTGAATGAATTTAGATGTAGATGTGCTTGTGATTATAAATTTTGAATTGAATGGATGAAAATATAAAACTATATGAATGGATGTGGATTTGGTTGTGAATTTTGAATTTAATGAATATGGATATGGATGTGAATGTTAAACTGCATGATTGAAAATAGAAAAGTAAATGTAGATGTAAAAATGGATGTGAATGTTAAACTATACGGATAAAAATGTGAATGTGATTGTCGATGTTAGATCTAATGTGAATGATGAATATGTAAGTTTATGTGGATGTAAAACTAGGTGTAAATGATGAATTGAATGAATGAAAATGTGAATGTAGATGTGGATATGGAATTGAATGAATGCAAATTTGGATGAGGATATGGTTATGGATGTGAATACAGATGTGAATGTTGAATTGAATGAATGAAGATGTGAATATAAATGTAGAATTTGAATTGAATGAATAAAGATGTGGATGTGAATATTAAATTGAATGAATGAAAATGTGTTTATAAAAGTAGATGTGATTTTAGATGTTGAATTGAATGAATGAATATGTGGATATAAAAATGGTTGTGGATATAAATGTGGATATGAATGTGAATGTTAAATTTAATAAATGAATATGTGAATGTGGATGTGAATGTTAAATGTTAAATTAAATTAATAAAAATGAAAATTTTAGGCCCAATTTTTTGCTATCAATTGATATACAAATAAGAAGATTCTAAATATATTTTAAAGTTCATCAAATTATCTTTCTAATAAGTTGAAGATCACCCCAATCAGACTTGTAATGAGAGAGTTATTACCATTTTTTATCACACTCGCCTTCTTTTTTTTCAGGCATGTTCTATGGTATAATGAACTTTTGGCCCCACTTTTGAATAATTAAATGACATTTAAATGAGGTGATTCCAAATCTATTTGAAAGTTCATCAAATTATCTTTTCAATGAGTATAATATCACTTAAATCGAACTTGTAATGAGGGAATTATAATTGCTTTCATGAAAAGTATCATAAGTGGGATCCCGGTGTTCCATGAGCGACCCATAGTCGTGTTCGGTCAATTGAAAGCTCAATCAATTGAGACCCATTGTGGATCTCACCTGTCACGCTTTCCACAAAAACAATCATAACTCCCTCATTACAGAATCGATTTGAGTAATCTTATACTCATTAGAAAGATCATTTGAAGAACCTTTAAATAACTCTATAATCATCTCATTTGCATACTATTTGATTGCTCAAAAGTAGGATCCGAGGTCCATCATGGCATATATCATATCTGTAAAAGAAAATGAGAGTAATAAAAAAAAAGAAGGTCATAACAATCTCGTTCCAAGTCTGATTTGAGTGATCTTATGCTCATTAGAAAGATAATTTGATGAACTTTAAAATAATCTCATTTGGATATCATTTAATTACCAAAAAGTATGCCTAAAATTTACATTTTTATTTATTTAATTCAACATTCACATCCGCATATTCATTAATTCAATTTAACATCCACATCCACCTCGACCTCCACATCCATATCCAGATCTTTATTCATTCAATTCAACATTTACAGTCACATCTACTTTCACAATCATATTTTCATTCATTCAATTCAACATTCACATGTACACCTTTATTCATTCAATTCAAGTTCCACATTCACATTCACATCTTCATTCATTCAATTCAACATTCACATTCGCATTCGCATCCGCATCCACATTTACATTTATTCAATTTCATATCCACATACATATTCACATTTTTATTCATTCAATTCATCATTCACATCCACTTTTTATATCCACATGCACTTACACATTTATTATTCATCCATTTCATCATTTATATCAAATCCAATATAGACATTCAATCAATATTTTTATTCATATAATTTAACATTCACATCTATTTTCATATCTACATTCACTTTTATATTTTCATTCATGCAAATTCAACATTTACATCCATTTCCACATCCACGTGTACATCCATTTAATTCAACATTCGCAACCGCATCCACATCCATTCATACGGTTCTACATCCACATCAATTCAATTCAAAATTTACAAACACAACAACATAAATCTAAATTCATTCAATTCATTGTTCACACATACATACACATCCACCTACATTTTATTCAACAAGCAAAAAATAAAATAAATGATAAGTACATTCATTCAACTCAATATCTATTTAAAAAATTCACAACACTCATACAAAAAAGTGGCCGCTCGAATGATATATACATTTAATTATATATCTCGTGAAAATCGAAAACTGAAATTCCCACAGTAAGATGAATTCTTCTTTCTCAAATAAATTCTCTTTGTCATCAGCTTCCGTGCAGTTTATTTCGATACGTATTTATTTGTCTTCTTTGACGATAAGCCTCCCAATTTACTTGCCACTACTTATACCTTAACTTTCACATTTTTATATTCAATTGTATATGGACATTTACATTGTTGAAGACAGTCGAAAGACATATTAATATACAAGGTAATATTAACATATTAACATATTAATATATTAACATATTGAAATCTGGGAACTTCTTCCTACATATTAACATACAAGGTAATATACTTAATTAAATGATAAATAAAAAATATTGAATCCACAACTACATCCACCTTCATTCAATTTAGCGACCATTAAAAAATAATTAGTATACTAATTTAGTTCATTATTCATTCTAAAACCAATCACAACATCTTATAACTAATTAGTTGTACGAACGACATATACAAATAATTACATAACTCTCGAAAACATAAAACTGAAATTCTTATACTAAGATGAATTCAACATCCACTACTGCATTCCACATGCACTTTTATATTTTTGTTCACACAATTCAAAATTCATGACCACATTTACATGCACTTCCACATTCCATTCATACAATTCAACATTCACAACTCACAATCACATTCACATGCACTTTTACATTTGCATTCATGCAATTCAATATTCACAACTCACAACCACATTCACATGCACTTCCATATTTGCATTCATACAATTTAACATTTACAACCACATCCACATACACACCATATAATTTAACATTTGCATCCACATGCACTTTTACATTTGCACTCATACAATTCAATATTCACAACTCAAAACTACATCCACATGCACTTCCATATTTACATTCATACAAGTTAACATTCACAATCACATCCACATACACACCATACAATTCAACATTCACATCTACATGCACTTCCACCAACTCAATATTCACTTCCAATTCCACATTCACATGTATTTCCACATTTACATTCGTGTAACTCAACATTTACATCCACATACACTTTCATATTTTCATTCATACAATTCAAAATTCACAACTACTTACACTTCCACATTCACATTCATATAATTGAATTTGAATTAATAAAGATATAAATGTGTGTGTGGAGGGGGTCTGAGGGGAATGGATCCCCCTGAGTAGTGTGACTCATACCTAGTAGGGTGGATCCCCTGAGCACTGTGGATTGCAACTAGGTCCTAGGTATGATCCACAATGCTCATGGGGATCCACTCCATTAGGTGGGATCCACACTGCCCAGGAGGGATCAACCTCCCCTTAAACCCCCTTCACACCCGCATTCACTTCAACATGCATATGCACATCCACATCCACTTACACTTACACATCCACTTACAAATATGAATGTTGAATATAAATAGATGAAAATGTTAATGTTAATGTGGATGTGAGTTGACAAAATACAAATGTCGATGTTAATATGGTTGCAGAGGTGAAAATAAATATTGAATTGAAGATGTAGATGTAGATATATATCAATATGTGAGGATTGATGGATGTGGATCCCCTTGGGTGATTGGGCTCTCACCGGTGAGGTGGATCTCCTACCCACCAAGTGAGATCCACACTACCCAGGGGGATCTCCCCTCTCAAACCCCCTCCACAACCAATTTCATTTCCACATGCACATCCACTTATACTTGCAAACGTAAATGTTGAATATAAATGGATAAAAATGTTTATGTGGATGCGCATGTGAATTGACAAAATACAAATATAGGTCTGGATATCGATGTGAATATGGTTATGGAGATGATAAGGAATGTTGAATTGAGGATGTGGATGTGGAAGAAGATGTGAGGGTGGATGGATGTGAAATCCCCTGGGTGGTTTGGATCTCACCTGGTGGGGTGGATCCCCCTTGAGCATTGTGGATCGCACCTAACACGGTGCTCATAGGGGATCCACCCCACCGGGTGAGATCCACATTGCCCAGGGAGGAACCCCTCCTTAGACCCCTTCCACACCCACACACATATTCAAATTCACTTACACACGCACATGCATATGCGCATTCATGTGCACTTCTACCTCCACATGCACTGTGGATCTCATTTGGGGGTGGATCTCCTGTGGGCACTGTAGACTCCATACATATTCTTACATTTACTCACCACATCAGTCACCGGAATAAAGAAAAGCTTCAATGGTGGTGGTCCCTGTTGGGGATTTGTGCTGCGGAATCACATAGATCTAAATCTAGAATAACAATCCAATGGGACCAAACAATCACAAGAGAACACAAAGATTTAACGTGAAAAATCCTTTCGAAAAAAAAACTATAATACAAAGCGATATAATTCCACTATGCAAGCATAAATTACAAAGAGAGGACTTACCCGATTCGAACAACCTCGAATTTCAGCCTTGCTACACCCTTTGATAACCTTATAAGCATTTAAAATACCTCTAGGAAGCCTTAGAATAGCCATAAGGACCCATATTTATATTTTAGGAAACTCCACTTATACATTGTAACGTTCTGGATTTTCACTGTTTTGGATTTCCAAAAAAATCCTTGAATTTTTTTATAATTTACTTATATTATCACTTACTGGCCATTAGCACTCAATGTTAGTTTATACACAGGTGGTACCAGTAAAGAACTGCACAAGTCTGATTAATCAAACGTAAGAATCCAACGAGTCCGCCCGATCACTTAAACACCGAATTTAGCCACATGATTTGCTCACACAGAGCCTAAATCTAACCGACCTACCACTAATTAATCAAGACAATCATAACTAAATTAAAGGATCTACTCGAAGCCGAGTTAGTTAAGGCCCAGATCTTGACTAATAGACCAAATCAACCCCGTTATAAATAGTTAGCCTAAAACCGATGGTTTCGAGTAATCATGACAAAATCTCTACTTTCACTAGTTATAAATAGGCCACACTATGAATATAATTAATTCTAATTCTAATAATTGCTTACAAGAAATCTCAATACCTAATTCATTCTAAAAATACCCAATTTTTTGAACAATCTATAGACCGCTCGTTAGTGGGCCACTAGTTCCAAAACTATAAGATAATATCTATCTTACTGGGCTCAACGTCCATCGCGAGAGTCGGACCTAGGTAGTGTCAAGAACTGCTCAAATTGAGCCAAAGGACGAGTGGATGAGAAGTGCAAATACCCTAAAAGAAGAAGCTGAAACTTAAGTGAATTGGGTTGTCCACTCTTATGCAAAGTTGAGAATTTCAGACCGTTAGTTTATGACCAAACTTCACACGTAGAGTAAGGATATTTTCCTGCTCTTATCCATATAGCCGCTGCCCCGATTGAACATCAATGACCGTTGAACAGACTTCTAATCATATCTGTCGATCGGCGCATCCAAATGGCAGGTCGATCATGCCTATACGTACATCATCATTAGGGCTAACTATCATACAATGTATATTGACATGTACACCCCATAATGGGCCCTAGAGATTAGAAAAACCCTCCCATAGGGCTAGTATAGTAAAAACCCAACCATTGGGGTCATTTACACCAAATATAGCACTATATAAGGGCTTCATTTGGGCACCCCATCTCTCTATACGAATTTACATCCTCCAAGGGGGAGAAAGAGAGAAAGAGAAAGAGAAAGAAGAAGAGTAAGAGTAGGGTGGGGAAGCTTTAGTGCTTCCCTTCATCGGTTTCCTCCAATCAAAGCGCTATCCTCGATCACTTTCCTCTGCCGAATATACCTTATTTGCGATTTAGAGGTAAGAAACAAACCTACTTCCTAACCTAGGTTCTTTCTAAAATGGATTACATGAATCTAATATAGTTTTTGGTGTTTATATAAAAATTTGTAATTTTCTCCAAATTCCTAACCATAGGAACCTTGCATCCACCACCATAAGAGTAAGATTCCCAGGTAATCACTATTCCTCTCCATATATGCGTTTTGTAAGCTAGGCCCTTGCATGTATCTTAACATGCAGGTGCATTTGACTCAGGACCTCGGCAAACCCTCCCATGAGTCCAACACCCCTAGGAAGATTCCGTAAGCCATCGGTGACCTAAAGGTGCGGACGAATATCCCTAGGTAGCCAAGTACCAATTTTAGAATAAATTTAATGATTTTGAATGCTAGAGTGATGTGCATGAGTGATTTGGGGAAAAACCTAGCTAGAAACCTATATATTAGGTCCACCAACATCCAAACAACGATAAATTGCTATTTTTTGGTTTTCAACATGTTTGAGCATAGAATTGGTGTTGCATGATCATCCCATATTTGATTCTTACATGATTTTTCCTATAACATGTATGATTGTAGGTCTCTTCGATAATCCAGTACCATATGCACACACGTCTAACTCATGTTATTAAGAGTAGTTGCATTTATATTAACAACCTGAAACTTCATGCTCGACGTATTGTGCGCATGATTTCACTTGTGATAGAAGATGAACTTTTAATTGTTGAAGTGTTATTGAATACAACCTATTCTCTGGGTTGGTCAGGAACTGAGAATTGTGAGGGTGGACCTATTGGTTGGACCGCCCTGTGACCAGATTGACTAATTTGGGCGGGCACGAATGGGCGACAATAGTGGGACTACATGGGTTGCTTACACCCGATGTCGTACGTTATGTGCTCGTCTGAACTTGGGCAGTCTAGTCCATCGACTGACCAACTATGCTTGTTAACCATGTTTGCTCACGTCTGTTTGGAACCTGGAACACCCCTCGCCCACTAACGCCTACTGATAACAGCTAGAAACTGATCCACAGTCTCATGAGCCGGGCATGGTGGAATGGGATATTATGTCCGAGCTGTCGGCCTACGTTGGGGTGATGAGCCTCCCCATAGTAACCATGAGCAATCCCACTTCCCAGCACTTCCCACGTGCTTGTAATCGGGGGTGAGGACTGCGATGGGATCAAAGATTACGGGGTCTTGGCTTCGCACATTGAGGGGTCCTGGCCTCGCAAATGGATGAGGGCATTGATATCGTCGGGGTATACCAATTTTTCTAACCTACTGGATGAACAAAATTAACTAAAAACTTGGCTAATACATTATTCACGCATCGCATTAGCTAGGATTTGGAGACTCGGCAGTTGAGGTCGCAATAAGGGAGTATTGGTCATACGCGACCGTGAGACGAAGTCGCTCGAGGGAGTGTTGTGGGTGAGGTCATGCATCATACATAACTCATGCATACATATTAGCAAAGGCTAGTTAGTGATTTACGAATGTGTGCTTTTCATTAAATTCATCATGGAATGTTATTTGATGTAACTTATGGCTGATGGCACCCATTGAGTTAGTTACTCACTCCCACTCTGGGACGATATTTTAAAACACCAACCAGACCCTTTACCAGATGCAGGTGAGGCGGAGCTCGATGAGCTGAGCGGGGTGAGCATGGATGAGGAAGAGGAGCTTCCTACTTCCAGCTTATGAGCGGATCACCGTAGACTGTGCAAGTTGATTATAGGTTGTTGAGCTGTCGATCTAGCACACCATTTCTTTTAGACATTTATTTTATAAATTTTTGGGCGACACCTTGTGCGACCAATTTGCTATTCTTATATACTTGTAGTTCTTAGTCGCATTTATTTCAGCAGATTAGTTGTGGTTATGGTTTATGTTCCAGTTGATTCCTTTATTACTCATTTAAACTGATTTATGTACAAATCACCATAATTAGGATAAAAGCGACACCCGAAAATTTAGAGGCCGAGTTCCTACACGGCTCCTGAAAACTCGGGGTGTTACATGCACTGACCTGGAATAGTCCGAAAACCGCCTCAAATTTACGCAGTCCGCACACCAGCTACGTAACCCTCAACTAGTCGAGCCAAGGCCTCGACTGGTCGAAGGGCACCCTCGACCAGTCGAGCTAGCCCCTCGACTGGTCGAGCAACCCGGAACTCCAAAAAAACAACGTTGTTGGACTTCAAGTCGAGCTGACCTCGACTGATCGAACAGCCCCCTTGACCGGTCGAGCAGCGCAGTAAAATACAAGATCTAAGACATCTGTTTACAACAATCTCTACCATGTCTTCAATCTTCAACTGTGTAGCTCCTTGACCTCTTCTCTTATCTCTATATAACATCATAGCTTCTTATACACACTCCTTCCTTCTTTTCCTTCATTGCCAAGCCCAGAAAAGTTGCACATAACTTGAACTTCTTTGCAGGAACGACCTTGGAGATCATGTCTTCCGGATTCACACAGGTATGAATCTCCTCCGGAGTTACGCCTCCTTCCTCAAGAACCTGTCGGATAACATAGACATTCAACTAATTGCTCCACCCATTAGTACAAACGAGTAACCTGAAGCTGACTTTCTGAAATCCACACTGCCTGCATGATCTAAATTCACATACCCTTTCAACTTTGTTCTTGTCTTCCCAAAAGTAAAGACGTAGTCTTCTTACCATCTCACCGCTACCCAATATTGCTTGCCGGGGTACTTGCTCACAACACTGATGGCATGTGAAATAACTAGTCTAATTCAAACCATGGTATACACTGTCAACTACATTCGAATAAAGCTTATAAGATATATCTTACTTTATCTCATCTGTTTTGGAACATGTCTTGAGGAAAACTTTGAGGAGAAATGCGTAGGGAACGCTCTCCGGCTTTGTTTGGTCTATCACATCCTTGGTCAATACCTACCCAAGGTATTCTGCCTAAGATAACCAAAGCCTACTCCTCTTCCAGTTTCAACATTAAGAACCATCTTTGCAGCCCCCCGATTCTTCATCCTAAATGCCCCACTTAACCAAGTCTTCAGTATATTGATATTAGACATATCATAATTGGCGAGCTATATATCATCAACATACAATACCTGACCCACCATAAAGGAATCAAACTTTATAGCACTGCCTAGACGACAGGCCGTACCACAACCTCCTGCAAATTCTTTTTCTCAGCCCCTTTATCTTCGCAACCGCTCTGGTTTCTTCATGTACATCTGCTCTTCTAATTTCTCATATAGAAGTGCAGACTTCACATCCATCCTTCTAACTCGCGATCGCATTGGCCAATCAACTTTAATCACGAATCTAATTGACACTTACTATGCCGTTGGTGCAAATATCTCTGAGAAGTCGATCCTTTCTCTTTGAGTATTACCCTTCGCTACCAACCTCGCTCTGTATCTATGTTGTATCCTCCCGAAGATCCACTTGCATCCCACCACTTCTCGGCCCAATAGAAGCTCCACCAACTCCCATGTGTCGATGTGGTACAACGAGTCTATCACATCACCCATAGTTACCTTCCACTTCTCAGCACCAAGCTCACCTAAAGCCATCTGAATAGAAAACGAATCCCTTACGATATTGGAGTTGTCCATGTACATCGTCGATATCCTGCGATTATGCCGTGTGATTCTTTTCACAGGTGGCTACTCCACCTGCTGTATCCCTGTCCGCGCATCTCAGCCTTCCTGCCTTGCCCGCTCATGTGGTCATGCCCAACATGTCACACATGTGCAGAGGTGGTGTCACGCCCCAAACCCGAAAATCGGATTCACAGGAATCTCGATCGCCAAATTCGGTGCCGACAGCTTCCGTAGTATCCCATTCTCGGCTCCTAGTATCCAAACGCTAGATTTCCGATCCTGGGATCCTACAAGGAGGATTTTTTTTTTTTTCAAAGTACATTTAACTCATAATAAGCATAACTATAAAATTACCCAATTCACAAAGGCAACATTATCATCACATATCCACTAATATAATCATTTGAGTACAATGCTAAAAGGAAATACATAAATCAAAAATCAAGCTCCAGAAGGTCGCTGCACGCTTCCAAGCTCAACACTGCGGCAACCTAACATCACCTGCACGCATCTATCGTGCATAAGCTTATAGAAAGCTTAGAGGGTGGTGTAAGTGTGTGCATAAGGTAAGTGTCAAGTAAGCAATATCAGAGTAATCAGAGTAAGAGAAAGTACTGATAAACCCATAATCATACTATATCAGAAACACTAGCAAGATCATAAATCATACGAAATCAGAGGAATGCGAAAACATGCTGATAGGCTCATGAATACCATCAATCTTATCCAGGCTATGCGACGCAGAAATATAATAAAAACAATATCATATACTGATGAAGCAATGTAGATCAACTATGCAATGCGAGATAATACGCCAGATGTCGGCGATGCAATGCAATATACAAATCCTGATGAGTCCACGAATACCGTCAGTTGTATCTAGGTCATATAAATGCATAAACATAGTAACCCGAAATGCCACTTGCGTCAGATGTAATGCGATATGTGGTGCGAATGGAATGACCATGCTGGAGTGTGAAGTCGGGATGATAGTACGTAGTATCGCAGGTCACGGGGTCCATCACAAGGGACTTCTATCCAAACCAGTCCCATACCTAAATTTGGATAGTCAGACTCAATGTGATAAACTCCTGATCTCAGGTTAGTCGCGCGCCCAACCGAAATCCTGGTCATGCGAATGTACACGTAACAAATAGTTGCGCACCATCCGCCCGAGTGGATAGTGAATGAATGAATGAATGAGTATGCAATGCCTACTCAATAAGTCCACATATCAGTACGGTTCCTCTCTGGAAAATCACCGGGGTCTATTACACTCCAAACCAGATTGCCGCCCCATCGCGCGCAACAAGGTGAGTGGAAGAGACCTCACTATCCGCCTGCCAATATCGGGCCCGGCTCGTCGATAGCGGACCCATTCCTCGAGCTGGTCAGACTCAGCCTAGCATTGCCCCCTCCTCTCGGGCAGGTAAGGCCGTACCCCCTTCCAACCGACCACGACACAGTGGGAGACGCGGCCTAACGGTATACGGCCCTCATGCGCTCATGCATCCACTCGGTCTAGACGTTGGAGCAACCTCTGGAACCAAGAGGGTTTAGGGACTTTCACCCAGGGATATCTATAGCACCCCATGTAGAACAGATTTTTGGTGTCCCATCTGGCCATCCACAAAATACCTGTGGAGGCTATGGCCCTGATGTCGCTAGGGCGTACGGTGGTCATGTCACATAAATGCGAGATGCATGAGTCACACAGTCCAATCATGCATCAATCTTGCACATGTCGTGCTCTCATGTCGGGCACTCCGCCTATCAGGAAGCCTCATGAACAACTTACTATACAGGATATGCAATGGTCAATCACATCTCATAACAAACATGCAGATGATGCATATGGGCATGTATCATGATACTATGTTGTCATATACTCATAATCGGTATCAAGAACCGGTATCAACAATCGATCTCGACAATGTGGACAATTAACCAGCATTACCCTCAAGGAATGACCCACATAAAGCCTAATATATAGTAGACTCATGGCTTCACACAAGGACCTAATATATAACACCATGGGCCTTACTAGGGCCACATACACAACAGGTAGGCCCTGCTCATGGGCTTCAAATACATGAAATGTGAGCCCTACACATGGGTCACGAATACATCAAATGCGTCACACATCATGGGCCTAATACATATCACAATGGCCTTGCCCATAGGCCACAAATACACCACAATGGGCCTTGCCCATGGGCCATGAATACATCGCAGTAGGCCTCGACTACGGTTTGCATATACATCATATAGGTCTCGACAATCGAAATTGACACTTGGAATCGGCCTCAACAATCGGAGTTGGCCTAAACAATTGACCTTGACAATCGAAATCGGCTATAAAACTTGGCCTCAACAATCGGGATCGATCGATAATCAAAATCGGTAAATCGGTCACGATAATCAGCCTCGATCGCTAATCAGAATCGGTAAATCGGTCACGATAATCGGATCGATCGATAATCAGAATCAGCAAATCGATCACGACAATCGGATCGATTGATAATCAGAATCGGTCACGACAATCGGATCAATCGATAATCAGAATCGGCAAATCGGTCACGACAATCGGGTCGATCGATAATCAGAATCGGCAAATCGGTCACGACAATCGGGATCGATTGATAATCAGAGTCGGCAAATCAGTCACGACAATCGGATCGATCGATAATCAGAATCGGCAAATCGGTCACGACAATCGGATCGATCGATAATCAGAATCGGCAAATCGGCCACGACAATTGGGTCGATCGATAATCAGAATCGGCAAATCGGTCACGACAATCGGGATCGATTGATAATCAGAGTCGGCAAATCAGTCACGACAATCGGATCGATCGATAATCAGAATCGGCAAATCGGTCACGACAATCGGATCGATCGATAATCAGAATCGGCAAATCGGCCATGACAATCGGGATCGATCGATAATCAGGGTCGGCAAATCAGTCACGACAATCGGATCGATCGATAATCGGGATCGGCAAATCGGTCACGACAATCGGATCGATCGATAATCAGAATCGATAAATCGGTCACGAGAGTCGAATCGATCGATAGTTAGAGTCGGCAAATCGGTCATGATAAACGGCCTCGATCGTTAATCGGCAATCGGTCAAGATAATTGACCTCGATCGCTAATCGACAATCGGTTAAGTCAATCCGAATCGGCAATCGGTCTCGACAATCAAAATCGGTAATCAGCGTCGATAATCGGCACCGATAATCAGGGTCGATAATCGGCGTCGGCCTCGATAACTGGCACCGGTAAATAAAGCGGGGTCCATAAATAATCAGCCGATCAACCATAGTAAAAGATCGACACTCAACCGTGGTTATATCAAATCCGATAGCACGGAGTCATCCGTCTATGGTGAATGGGGCCCACTGATTAGGGTTAACACACTAAGAAAATGATGAGAATGGACCTAACAAAACCTAAGGAAATGTCACGATGTGGACATCCAACCATCCTTGCTTATCAATGTGGATATCTAACCAACATTGCTCCCAAGGAGTGGCCCACATAGAGCCATACGCATAGTGGCCCTTGGCATTACGTACAATCACGATGGGCCTCATTTACGTTACATAGGCCTCGTCATATGAGCTAACATACATCTCATCGGGCCTCGAATACACAACAGGTGGACCTCGCACCTAGGCCTCATATGTTAAGTGGGCCACCTCACATGGGCTGCATTATATGGGTCACACCATCGGCTTCATGTATATCAAATAGGTCCATCGATGGGTCTCATATATATCAAGTCGGGCCCGCCCTTATGTATTTTAAGACCCAATCTATTCATAAGATAACATAGGGATAAATGGAGTGAAAATAATATCAGCTTAATTGGAAACTACCATGGCCCTTAAAAGTTTGAAGGGTGGATGTCACTATTTACTATTTAAATAGTGGGGTCCACTTGAACTTTAGATCTGACTCACCACTATCTTCCCATGCTGTAAAATGATCTCACAATTGGTTGGACGGCATGGATACAACACTTACATCATGGTGGGCCCCACCGTTCAAATAGTAGGCAGTGTCGATATACATAATGTTGGGCCTGCTGCCAGTAAAGGAGCAGCTAGATGGCTGCTGCACCATAACTGGCTGCACTAGGAGGGCAAAGGTGGGTCCCACGTGGGCCCACCACCGTACATATATTATAAAATATATAATATATAATATATATGGTATATAATATATAATATATACTATAATGTATATAGTGGTGGGACCCACATAATTCGCCGTCGCCAGATGACAGTGGCCCCCACCAACGAAACAGATGGACGGCGTCCCAAAACACAAACATCATGTGGGGCCTACAGCCGGCTGAAGTTCAAAGAGAGAGAAAGAGAAAGAGAGAGAGAGAGAGAGAGCAGCACGTGGCTGCCTCTCCTCTTTTCTTTCCTTTTTATTTTCTTTTTCTTTTTCTTTTTCTTTTTTCTTCTCTGGCACAACCACCGACACAGCAGAGGTGGGTTCATGCACGGCCCACCACATATATATATAGGAAAAGGTTTAGCGTGCTCATCGAGCTTGTGGGCCCCACCGTTGATGTTTGCCAAACATCTAACCCATCGGTCAGATGCACCATTCCAGCATGGGCCTAGGTCTCAAAAATCAAGTCAGTCTGTGACTTGTGTGGGCCGCACCAGATACAACAGTTAAGAGGGCTATCCTCCATTGAAAACATTCATAATCATTATCAGGCCCACTGAGATGGGGTTTACAAATCCAGCCCACCCATTGCGGGTGTCCCACTTGAATGAAGGGTCCGGACCAAGTTTCAGCCGTATCCAAATTTCAGGTAGGCCCCCACCAGGTATTTTTATATGTTTTAGGCTTGTCTTCACATGATTTTAGATTCTGTGGCCCACCTAAGTTCCGTATACGGCTGATTTTTGGGTTATCCCATAATTTAAAGGGGACGTGCCAAATGCACGGTGTTGATGCCCGAAACGCTTCACAGTGGGGCCCACAGCTGGGCCGTGATGTCCAGCCTGTTCTTCACGCCAGCACAGCTGCTGACAGTAGCAGCGCCTGCTGCAGCAGCCTCCCTTCTTTGTTTGTATTTTTATTTTTTTTTGATCGTTTTCTTAAGGTCTTTCACATCCGGGACCCACGTTAGGGAAATCCGTCCCAGCTGTTAGATCCCATGGATCAAGACAGACCCATCAAGCCCAATATCCATGATATTTTGGTGTATAAGACATTATATTAGTTTTTAACGATAAAACCACTGTTTTCCCTATGGCATGGCCCGCCCAATAATCGGATTGGTCTCATATTTTGGCTCAACGACTAAATTAAACTAGGGAACGGAATGGACAGCGTGGATTAGACCGATACATCAAGGTGGAGCCTGCATGAGGGGTCCACCCAAATTTATTTTTATTATTTTATTTTTTTAAAACTGATATCCTTTTTGCTTTGACGGACAGGACACCACACTGTCCGTTCACCCTTCACTGAAGACGCTGGATGGGTTCTGAATACAACATATATATAGGTGGGCCTTGCTCAGGTGGGCCACCAATGTATGGGATGGTGTGGATGAGACATACACCAAGGTGGGGTCCATCCAAGTGGGCCACACAGCCACACCATTACAAAGAAATAAGGAAAGAGAGAGAGAAAGAAGCACCCACCTCTAAATCGACTCATTCTTTAATCCTTCGGGTCTTCAAGCCTTCTAAGATCCTTTTCAACGGTGGAGATGGGCTTCTAATGGCAGGATTGAAGGGGATCTAAGGTGTAAGAGGGCTAGCCATGGAGATGGGTTGGGACGTCCATAGCTCTAGCAAAGGTTGGAGAATAAGGAAGAAAGAGGGAGGGAGAGAGAGATAAGAGAGAGAGAGGTTATTATGGCTTGTCATAATGGTGTAAGGCCATCATTAATGCCTAGGAAAGGGTAGATGTTGACTTTTGGGAAAAGGTGAGGGAATGATTACCTAGCACATCACCCCATAAAAGCTTAGAAAATTGTGTCATTGCAATAGGTGGGTCCCGCAACGTGCAGTCAACAGTCATTACAATGCGTAGGCCATCACTAGTCATCCGAGCGTTGCATTGACGCACGAGACGCGACATTGGAACCGTGGCGATAATGCGGTCATGACAGTACAAGTTTCGACTCGAGCCGACTCAGATATATTTGACACAACTTAAGATCGCGCGCATATGCCAATAACAGATAGCGGGTCGCTGGAATTCGACCGGAAGGACCACGGAAGCCTACGGAACGATACAGTCTAGGACACGGGCCTTACAGGTGGAATCCGCTACAGCCATTGCAGTTTCACCTTTTGAAGTGCTCTCGATCAACCTATAAACATTATCGAGTCGTTGCGCTTTCATAATTACCCGTGCCCCCTTAGATACTTTAAGAGCACCATCAAACCTGTGAACTTGCAGCCCATTACCTCAAGTACACCAAGAGAAATCAGATTCTTCTCTAAATCAGAAACGTGCCTGATATCAATCAAGGTACGCTCTGCCCCATCAAACATCTTGATGCGCACTGAACCAACAACTATAACATTACAGGCAATGTCATTGCCCATAAATACCTGTCCACCATCGCACTCCCTGTAACTGGTGAACCACTCTGATGAGGAGTCATGTGAAAAGATGCCCCTGTGTCTAGAATTCATTCATCCTTACGATCGTCATATGACCATCTGATCGTAGACACAAATAAAACATAACCATCACATCCACTCGATCCATCTGACGAGGCAGCATTGACCTCCCTGTACGAAGCCTCAGAATCTTCTCTCTTAGATTTAGGATTTCTACAATCCTTCTTCACATATCCTTTCATCTCATAATTCCAACACTTTACATTTCCTTTGCCCTTTGCCCTTAGATTTGGATCCAAAACCTGTACTTTGTTCAGAATTTCTACCCCTTACAAGCAGTGCATTAGAAGATATTCCTATGTCGACATTAAACTTTCTCATAGCCTTCCCTTGAAGGGCTGAGATAACAGTGTCGATACTCAGGGTTCTATTCATGGAGCACATTGTGTCCTTGAAGGATTCATAAGACGCCGGAAGAGAATTCAGTAACATACATGTTTGTTCATCATTTTTCATCACTGCTTCCATATCTAGCAATTTGCAAACCAATTTATTAAAGTTGCTTATGTGAGCCTCTAGATCTCCACCCTCTGCCATCTTGAAGTTATACCATTGCCACTTCAAGTATAGGCAATTTTCAGAGAATTTTTTCGCATAAACATCCTCTAACTTTGCCCATAACTTAGCCACAGTTTTCTCCCTCATGACATTGTAGATAACCTCATCCGTGAGACATAAATGGATCGATGATAAAGACTTCTTATCAAGAGTATTCAATTCATCATCAATCATAATAGACTTTCACTCCTCAAGAGCACCATCGTTGCCTTGCTTGATTAAGGAACTAATCATCTTGATTTTCCATAACTCAAAATTATTTTTTCCCGAGTACTTCTCAATATTATACCTAGTGCTCGTTATTATTACTAATCCCTCAGATTTAAATCTGTGCCCCAACGATTGCTCTGATACCACTTGTTGAGGATTTGTGCTGTGGAATCACATATATCTAGATCTAGGATAGCAATTCAATGACACCAAGCAATTACAAGAGAACACAAAGATTTAACGCGAAAAACCCTTTCGGAAAAAAATCACGGCACAAAGCGACAGAATTCCACTATGAAAGCATAAATTACAAAGAGAGAGGACTTACTCGATTCGAAAAACCTCGAATCGCACCCTTACTACACCCTTTAATAACCCTAGAACCCTCTAGAATACCTCTAGGAAGCCTTAGAATAGCCCTAAGGATCCCTATTTATAATTTAGGAAACTCCACCTATGCACCGACTTGGAATAGTCCGAAAACTGCCTCAAATTTACGCAATCCGCGCACCAGCTGCGTAACCCTCGACTAGTCGAGCCAGGGTCTCGACTAGTAGAAGGGCACCCGGAACTCCAAAAAAATAACGCTACTGGACTTCGAGTTGAGCGGACCTCGATTGGTCGAGCAGTGCGGTAAGATACAAGATTTAAGACATCTGTTAACAGCAGTCCCCCCTCTCAATTTGGTGGTGGTGGTGGTTCCCCCTGTCTCTCTCGATTTAATAGTGGTGGCAATCCCCTTCTCTCTCTCTATTCAATGGTGGTGGTGGTCCTCTCTCTTTCAAGATTAGGTGGTGGTGGTTGCAAAAGAAAAAAAGTATAAAATCTTAAAATGAGTTGAAACGTGGGTCCAGCTCTACATATATGCTTATGGAATGATATTGTGGGGCTCATCGGGCATCTCCATTGAAATCCTATCTGACCATTATCTTGAAAAAATAATTTTAGGGTATAAGCTCAAAAATCAAGAAGAATACATCTAGGATATATCACACTTAGAAGAAATACTCTAACAGAAAAAATAAAATAAAACAAGTCACCGTTCTCCCTATTACCGATCACAAAAGCTCTGGGTAAAGATGAAATAAATGCCCTCTAAATGTTCAAGCATACTCTAAATCTAAGCAACGATCAAATCGGCCAAGAGATGAACCAAAGCATTGTTTTTGTGAGTCCTACATCCCCTTTTTCTAAATTTCCGTTGCAAGTAATGCTGTAGGATGCAGCGGGTGTACAGAGGAGCAAGTTCATCCGAAAGAAGGGTCGAAATCTTATCTCGGGCTAAAAGTATCCCCTTGGAACTATTTTTACATGACGTCGGAACATTACGGAAAAAATCCCAACTGCCCGCAGCACCAGTCCGAAGCAGGCTGCCTGATGAATGGAGAAGCGGATTGCGTCCGGCCCCGCTGTACGGACTCGTTCCAGGCAAGGGGCTCTGTGGGACCCACCGGGATGTATGAATATTATCCACACCGTCCAACCAATTTCCATACCATTTTAGGATCCTAAACTAAAAATTAGGAAGATTAAAAGCTCAACTAGACCACACCACATGAAGCAGCATTGCTAATGACGGCCACCGATTGAAACCTTACTAGGGCCCACCGTTATGTTTATTTTCCATCCAACCGGTTCATGAGGTCACATAAATCTTAATGAATTTACAAAACAAATAACAGCTTTATCAAAACTCCTGCCAATCCCAAGAAGTTTTAATGGTAGGCGTTCAATCCCCACCATATTGTCCACTTCAGTCATCGGTCTGCCTTTTTTTTTTGTTCGTATCATAAAATGATGTGAAAAAATGAATGGACGGCGTAGATAAAACTCACACATCCATGTGGGCCCCACGGAGCCACTGCTTGGGTTGAGTCCGTCCACGCGGGGGCACGACGAAATCCGCTTCCCCATTCATCAGGCACGAGCGATGGATGGCGTTCCTGCCCTTTGAAATACAACGAACGGTCTACATTAAACGGATTTATGTAGCATGCCTTATAATATTTTTGGACTGATTTTTAGTAGAATATATATTCATTGTGGAGCCCAATTATTGTGCGTTCTGGATATTACACACGTGTCGTACGTAGACAAACTTGAGGCGCTTGTGTTCGGTGCAGAGCATGTGGTGCTGCATAAAGGGTTCGAACATTGGATCGACTGGACTTGCACGTCGAGTAAAGTACATATTCGTATTCGATAGTGACCGTCGGTGCCGAGCTCGGTACTGGTCGGAAAGGGATCGGATACTCCCTGCAACGCCAATGGCCAGTGGTCAGTGCTCCGTAGACCCTAACATAACATGATGTAATGTGTCTCGTCCATGCCGTCCATCCATTTTTTCGGATAATTTTTTAGTATGAGCCCAAAACCAAGGTAGATCAAAATCTTAAGTAGGTCAAAAGGGATTGATTGAAGTCTCACTATTAAAATTTTCATGGGATACAAAAGTTTTGGATGAAGTATATATTTGTTTTTTTGCATTCATCCATATCTATATGGCTCAATCTACAAGTTTGGATGTCAAATAAACATTATAGCGGGCCTTAGGAGATTTTTAATCGTATACATTCAATTACTACTATTTTCCAATCGTGTAATCCACCGGAGATTTTGATCTACCTCATTTATGGGAAATATTATTAAAATGATACGTAAAAATGGATGTACTGTGTTGATAAAACACAAAAATCATGGTGGCCCACATAGCACCGATCACTAGCCACCTGGCTATTGCTGCGTCACTCGCAAGTCCCTGTCCGTACTAGTCGACAATGGAAAAACTCTATCAACCTCACGATGTGTGTGTGTGTATGAAATGGTTCTATGCGGTCGAGTTCATGGGAACTTCCTAGGAGGTCGAGTTATGTGGGCCCCACGTGATGCATGTCGAACATCTACCCTATCCGTCAGATGCAACATTCTATGGTGGGCCTCCGGCTTAAAAATCAAGTCAATCTATGACTTTTGTGGGCCACACCACGTACAAAAGTTGAGAGGGGTTACCCTCCCATTAAAACATTCATAATCATTTGTTGGACCCCCACCAAGGTGTGGTTCACAAATCCAACCCAAGCATTATGTGTGTCACACTTTGATGAGGTGTTAGACCAAGTTTTAGAAGCATCCAAAACTCAAGTGGGCCCCACCAAGTGCTTTTATATGTTTTAGGCATGTCTTCACATCGTTTTAGATGGTATGACCCACATGAGTTTCATACACGGCTGATTTTTGGGGTATCCCATAAACTGAAGGGGACCCATAAAATGCACGGTGGAGACCACACAGCTTGGCCTTATACTACCCTTTTCCATATATGTGCGTGTGTGTGTGTGTGTGTGTGTGTGTGTGTGTGGGGGTGAGTTTTATGCCTCCAGCTCATGAGAACTTCCTGTGAGGTTAAGTTGTGGGCCCCACCATGATGCGTGTCGAACGTCTATCCCAGCAGTCAAATGCACCATTCCATGGTGGGCTTAGGGCTTAAAAATCAAGTCAATCTGTCACTTTCGTTGGCCACACCATGTACAAAAGTTAAGAGGGGTTACTCTTCGTTAAAACATTCATAATCATTTGTTGGGCCCAATGAGAACTGGTTCACAAATCCAGCCCATCCATTATGTGTGTCCCACTTGGATGAGGGGTTAGACCAAGTTTTAGAGGCATCCAAGTTTCAGGTGGCCCCCACCAAGTGCTTTTATATGTTTTAGACATGTCTTCACATGATTTTATATGATATGGCCCACCTGTGTTCCGTTTATGGCAGATTTTTGAGATATATATATTTATATATACACACACACTCAACCTCATGGGAAGTTCCCTCATGGGATGTTTATTTGCTATACGCGATCATGAAGTCAAGTAAAGCCATGCGAAGAGAAATATAAAAATCAATATAAAAATTTCCCACAGGACTCTTGCTCCATTTTCTGTGTTATAGGTGATATGCTCCGGTGGTAGACTCACGGGAGTTGCAACACCTTGTCAAGGGTTCGAGTACCCATAGGAGAAGGTTTTATCCATAGGTGGTGTTATTCCACCAGCGTGCCGGGGGGGAGGGGGTAAAATCAGCTTTATCAAGAACTTTCGTGGCTCACAAGCAGTTTTCAACGGTAAGCATTCAATCCCCCATTTCTACCTATGGTGTGGTGTGTGGTCCCATTAAGTTGTAGGTCTGCTTCATTCTTAGGCTTGTATCCTAAAATGTTCCTAACATGAATGGACGGGGTGTTTTAGCTCGCCAGTTATTTCTTATTTGGATGCGTACATGTGTCTAATCACATTTTGGGAAGGGGGTTATTTGAGGCTGATAGGCAGACACCCAGTAATAGTGCATGTACATGCATCAGCTCAAATTAAACCCTCCAAACTGAGGGACGCTCTATAGATAGTTGATAATCCTAAAATCAGATGGGACTGATCAATGAACATTTGTTAGTTGGAATCTGACCGTCAATTCCTTTTCATTCCAACCATTCCTTGAATATCCACCAACGGTCAATTGGGAAATCAAATGAGTGTAAGTTTAGATATATATAATATAATACATAAAATCAGGCCAGCAATTTGGAGGTTTTGATTGAGCACCGGAATCCTCTGCAACACCTATTGTAAAAAGCAGGTAAGAAGCCGGAGCCATGTGGGGCCCACCTTTGTGCGAGTAACATTCTCTCCGTCCAACCAACGTGACTTCTCATGTTCACTAGACGGCCTTAAAATCAGGCCATTGAAAAGTTGAGTGGGCCATACCGCAGGAGACAAGCTATACCTAAAACCTCTTAAATTCAAGCTGTGTGGCCCTCTTGAGCTTTGGATCAGAAATATTTTTGTAGTGTCTCTTCATCCTAGTGAGGCACACCTGATGAATGGGCTGGATGGAATATACATGCCATGATGGCCCCACGCACAAACCTACAATTGGTGTTACCTTTCCAATCTCTCTCTCTCTCTCTCTCTCTCTCTCTATCTCTCTCTCTCTCTCTCTCGCTCGTGGTGTGGCCCACCTGTGTTGCGGATAGAGCAGTTTTTCAACCCAAAAATCTGAAAAAGAGGGAGGGGCGGAGCCGATATGTGGATCGGATGTCCCACATAACACGGTGGGATTCACGTTAGCTGGCCCATTTTAAGAGAGAAACCAAGAATCGAAATTCCTGGCTATAGCTCTCTTTCTCAACCGTTGTTTCATTGGCAGCCTATTGAAAATGCTCCAGTATTTCGGCATTTAATTTGGGAGACTTTTCGTGCAAGGAATAGCAACATTTTGGATCACATGAAAGTCTATACGATCTCCGGCCTAGGGCCTGGCTTCAGATCCATAGCCCAATCAAATTCCCATGTCAGGCCACGAGGGATATCCCTAGTGATTCAGTCACCAGGCAGCTTGCTTCCCTCCCTTTTCCAAGTCTATCTCAAGCAGAAGCAGATTGCCCTTCACTGAAGATATCCTTCCCTGGTGAACAAAGGTGGGAAGATTTGTTAAAAATGAGGGCAATTTAATATGCATACTCGACCGAACAGCTTTTATACATGCTTTGCTTTGGACGGGTCACCAAAAATATCAGGCAACAGTTATTGAAATCTCTCATATTTCACTTCCTCAGCTGGTTTCCATCGTCATAGTCGGACTCGGACCCTTTGCTTGGTGATTAAGGATGTTAGAGAATATTAGGATATGCAATTATAACTATTCATAGGCATATGGATAGGATGACACCCAACAACACCGCTGAATGCTGATAATCGTCGCTGTTTGTTCACCAGCCACTAGGATGGCCCAAATTGAACCCTTTTAAAAACCTGATTCAGGTCCATTGTATTGATTTTGGAGGTCATATACCTGACTCGAATTTCTGGACCCAAATTTCCTCCACTGCTTTGGACCAAGCTCAATTTAATCTTGGGTCGGGTCCAATAGCCAATCAAGTTATCCAGACTCATGTGCACCTCTAGTTTCAGCTGTACCTGCCATTGAAGGGAAATGAAAAAAGAGACTAGTTTCACCCATCTATGCCGTACACCTTGGGCATCCGCTGTCATATGGGCCACACTATAAATTAGCAATGGTCAATCAGATCTTAGATAGATAAGATGATTTCTAAACATTCGGTATCAATGAAATCTTGAACACTGAAAGCGGACAGTTGTTAGCCTCCTTCTCTCACTGCATGTTTACTAATGCTGCATTTGGTTGAAACAAATATCACAAAATTTCATGATTAATCAGTCTAATTTAGCGCAAGACTGTCAGTTTAAAAAATGAGAAGGGGGTTTTTATTTTCTTTACATCTCCCAAAGCAAGTGTTGGACCCCAAACTGATATGATGCCATGATGGCCAGCAGCTTATACAATCAATGAGTTCTGATCATCATAAAGAGCGTAGTATGCTGACATGAAGGATTCCCAGCATCTGTGGCACCCAGTTTGGTCATCCTTGCTGGTCAATCGACAGGGCTCACTATGGTGGGGTTTGACAAAAAACTTCCAGACCTTAAGCTCCAAATTCTTACTTTTGTACGAATACTACAACTGTAGTATCCACGCAATCTATTTCTAGGCCATTGTGAAGGCTGATCTTCCATTTTGGATGTTTTCAAGAAATCCCCCATTCATCCTAGGGTGCATCAGATCAACGGTTTGGATCACTGAACCACAGTTGCACATGGATATTACCCTCAGCATCAGCATATTTCTGCTGCAGAGCATGAATCTAAAGTTCTCATCTGCTGACCTAGACAGATGGTCTAACTGGCATGTGGAGCCAACAACGAGACTATCCATCCAACTCATCCATGGTGGCTCAATAGACAGCTGAAAAGAATTACAGCAATGTTCAAGGGCAGCACTGGATGGCTGCAACTTCTGTCCGGAAGACTCTCAGCACATTGCACATCCACACCAAATCCGCCTTCTGGATCAGATGAATGTGGGCCCTGGCTAAAGATTATAGTCTTTCTAGCAATAAAGGGTCAGGCACTTCCAACATTCTACATAAAAGGTAGCATTTTCATCATCATATTTAATGGCCATCCCAACTCTAACATTTCTAGGGTTTTTGTTATCCCAATCCAAAGAAAAAAGAGTGTCATCATATAATAAATTCCTCAAAGACCGAGAGGGACTACATTCCACACTAGACAAAGGTAGTTGAAAAGAATGATAGGGAGAAAAATACAAGCACCCATCATCACATCGTTTTATCTGTATCAAACAATTAGTCTCCAAAAGAGAGTCAATCTCCAGAAACTGCTCCCCTCCCTTGTTTGCAATTACCCGCAGCAAGCCGACTTCTCAGGCAATTTACCGTCACCAGTCGCCTGGTCCGGTTTGTTGATCTTGATCGTGGGAGCCTGCAATCATAAATGACAGAATTCATCGATGCTTAGGATTAGAAAGGAAAAGATGGTTAGCCAAAATTTCAATGAGATGATATTCGGAGATGAATAATATTTCGTTGCGATTCTATTCTGGGTGGGGAATCGGCTAGATGACATGCTACAGCTGAGCAGTCCCGAATGGGTCCCACTGACTGTGATGAAAAGATACCATGGTATCTTACCAAACAAACCCTTAACAAGGATATATGGGGGCCCAAAGCCCAGTGAAAGATGGGAGTTCTCTCAACTCTACCACTATCTCCACCGAAGCACTCAACAGCGTTTACAACCATCAATCAGGGGAGAGGTAGTCCAAAAATCATGATGACTTATACTGCCTGCCAAATTGGTGCTTGGTGGAATTTTTCACCCATTAAATTCGGACCATTGCTCATTTTTCAGTCAATTTTTTTCTCGCGGTAAATTTGGAAAGGGCCCATTTGGAAGTAGTATCCTGAAATTGAGATTGCTACCATACTCTTGTGGTACACATGCCAATGTGCCACAAGTGATATGGCCCAGCTTCGGCTGCAAATATGCTACATTTCAACCTATTGTGCCCTTTATGATCCACAATAGCAACATGTGTCCAGCTGAGTATGTGCCACACGTGCAGCATGGAACATCATGAGCCCCATATGTGCCACATGTGCCTCATACATATTAAAAAAGCTTGCATGAACCATTTATGCCGCTGTGCATTTTCAAAAACTAAACATACATCACGTGTTAAGTTTTCAATGTGCATATGAACCCGCGCCAAATAATCCTTCCTTACTCTAGGTGTTTGACAAACAACATGAGAATAACTAATCCAAGACAGCATGACCACACCAAACAATACCCAGACGAGACCATGACTAAACTTTTGCTGCTGCCTAATGAGACCTAGGAAAGTTTGGGCAGTTTGGGTACCCAAAGTCATTTTAGGCAGGCACCCTTTCCCATTCCCAATTGCAAGTGAGATAAGAATGGTATCTAGCCCACTTGCTCCTTGGGTGGATCACATCCAAACTGTCTCAAAGCACAAAACTTCCAAACAGTCCCTGAGTATGATTGCAGTGATTTTTAGGCTATAGCTTGTTCATGTAGATCAAGAGGTCCAATCATAATGTTAGAGATGGGTGAAGCACCCGCATAGATAGGCTGGCAAGCCTTGCTAGAAGAACTCCAAAAGCAACAAACATCAAGAAAAAACAACACTTACCTCAGCTTTGGAGTCTGTTTCTGCAAGCCTTTGCTTAATATCCCTTGCTATCGAAAAGAAAACCTGCTCCACATTTAAGTTCGTCTTTGCGCTCTGTATCGGAGGATTTTTTTATTTTTATTTTTCTCAGTACAAAGCAAAAGCCACCGATTTGAAAAAATAATAATAAGAAAGAAATACAAAATCACATGGATGTTCACTACTTACAGTCTCAAAAAACTTGATGCCATACTCATCAGCAAGTGCTTGGCCCTTTGAGGTAGGCACAGCCTTGAAAAGGGGAATGAGAAGGAGATAATCTTCAGTCGTTGGTAATGGAATATAGATTCAGCAAACAATTGACAGAAGGTAGGGGGTCCATTTGTGTGTCCGATCACAGCATTGAGATCATGAGTAGGGTGCAACTGGGCTAGACTGGCCGACTGGCCCAGTGCAAGTGCAGCCCATTTTGGGTTGGGTTCTCAGGCTGAGGCTATAGGCCATGAAACCCAACATGAGTTTCATCACCGAATAACTAATCAGTCTGTACCAGGAATTGAGTCTGACTGAAAGCATGTCAGCCAGCCCTAGTTATTTAACATGTGGCTCAGCATTTGGCTGCTAGATGCGGCCTGGGCTGATTCCTTACCTCACAGGCCAGGGCTGGGCTGGGAATTGGAACCTTACCTGTGGATTAAACCTGAAAACTGATGCCTTACCCTCTATGCTAGGCTGGACTGGGCCTAGGTTCAAATCATTTGTACATGGATTAGACCAGAACATGCTCTGGCCTGGCCCAGGTGCAACCATAGTCATGTGTCATGAGAAATTGTAGGATCCTAATCATCACTCAGCCCATATGCAGTTTCCACCAGGCCATAAATCCTTATTTGTGTGGAGCATTTAGTTCAGTGATCCAGACCCTTGATCTGACGGGCCTGCCCGACCATGGATGGCCAATGGCTCAAACGCCTCCCAGACTGGGATATCGTAGTTATGACTCATAAGTTGTAGGGTCCTGAATCTCAGCCTATATATATGTTTTCACTGGTTCCCGATTTTGTACGTGTGGAACCCATGGTTCAGTGACCAGTTGATCTGATGGACCTCCCCCCCGGGTATTTCCCCAAAGCCCCTGAGACTGTGAGATCCTAGCCATTCAATAAGAGGTCTATAAGTAGACATCTCCTAAAATAACACAGCAAGATCCACATTCAATGGAGAAGGGCCAAAGATCAAAGTGTCAGGATTTCCAACAAGGGAAACTTTGGGGCATTCCCTATCCAGGGTGGGGCCATCAGTTCAATGATCTGGATCACCGAATCATAGGTGCCCCACATGTAAAGAACTAGGAGGCCATTAAATTGTACATTTTCTGAGGCTCAGGACGCTGTTCTTTGTGATCACTGAGACAGAGAGATACAGAGGGTGGCGAGGTGGAGCCGAGCTGAATATACCCTTTTGCTTTCATCCATATCAGCCTTGTTCCCCACCAGAATCTTGTTGACGTTGTCAGAGGCATGCTGTTCAATGTTCCTGATCCAGTTCCTGATGTCTGCGTATGTAGGACGAATGTTGATGAGAATCAGGAGAGAAGGAGAAAATAAATCATGCCATATGAAATTCAAAGTAATGAGAGAAGTCGATACTGTTAAAGGACGACTCATCAGTAACATCGTAAACCAGCAGGATACCCATGGCTCCCCGGTAGTATGCTGCAGTTAAGAAAGTTCCACAAATAAAGGTCAGCCCCATAAGCTCCCCAAAACACCAAAATGTAGATTGCATCAGACACAGAGAGATTGGTTATCCTCGAGAACTATAAATCCTCTCTACTATGGGTAGAAAGCACGGGGTCAGGGCCACAACTTGGAAAGTGATAGTACCCTCCATGTTTCATGTGTCCCATATATCAGCAAACAGAAAGGAGCTATAGAAAGCTACTGTTGTTCTCTCGGATAAGTAAACCAGACCTCTACATCAAAAGACCAACATACATAAATGTGGGTAATCTACCTGTTGTGATTGTCCTGAAACGCTCCTGACCAGCTGTATCCCAAATTTGCAGTTTGATCCGCTTGCCATCAAGCTCAATGGTTCTTATCTTAAAATCAATGCTGCATGAGAAAGCATGACTTTGTAGTATCAGAAAACAATAAACAAACTGGGGCCCATTTGGATGACCCTCACCAAATGGAGCAGCTTGGATACTCCTGCCCAAGTTAATATCAGTTAAGTTTCAGGTCAGGCCTGAAAAGCAACTGATACTGATTTGGAGTGGAAAGAGGGGAAACCAATTCCAGCATTAACCATGTGTCAGGCAATGATTATCAGTTCGATCAGAATAACTAAACCACTTGCAATTTGGAACCACAACATAGAACTGTGATTATCAGATCACAGATCACGCACCCGATGGTAGTAATAAAACTGGTGGTGAATGAACCATCTGAGAAGCGCAGAAGAAGGCAACTCTTACCAACACCTGCAAAAGTCAACCATATGAGAAGCCAAAGTTTTTTTTTTTTTTTTTTTTAAAGGTAAGAAACTTTATTGAAAGAGTAGGAAAAAACCAAAGAGCAAACCTTCAAAGACGAGACACAGAAATATGAGAAGCCAAAGTTGGCATGATCAATTCTCTTACAATTTACTGCAACCATATTGAATTGCCATTGCAAATTGTTAGTTGTGTGAAGTGTATGGCATTTTGTCAGAACTTCTCTTAGAGTTGTTGATGTTGTTGGCAGGGAATTACTGGGAAAGGATAGAACCCTTGGGACACGGGTTTTCCCTAGAAAATGTTTAGGAAGGCCAATCTAAGACAAGTCTTTGAAAAGCTTCGGTAGCGTCAAGACATCAGGTCTGAAAAATCAGCTTCGAAGACACAGGGACGAATAGGTTGACATGGAAGCATGAATACAGACCCAGGTGAAGAAGACACCAAGAGCTTTTTAATTATCAATGGCCGAATAACAAAGTTTTATGATTCCTTAGCTCATTATCCAGGAAAGATAGTGGGTCCCCATCCCTTTTCTTCTTTTTCTATGCGTGCAGGTATATATGTATTAGGAGGTGGGTCCCATTTAATTTCTTAAAGGTCTTTTTTTAAAAAGATATTGCACTTCACAAAAGACCAAATGGCCAAAAAGAGAACAACAAAACAAAAAAAGGAAAGAGAAAAACACCCACTGTCCCTCAGGGCACCCAATCCTGGATATACAAAATAACCCGACTGATAACCCCCTCTACAGAGCCACTCCTATTACGGAAACAACGATTGTTCCTTTCATCCCAAATCGACCACAAAACAAGGAGGAGCAACCATCCACCTGCAACTGCCCTTCCTTCCAACCCCACCACCATGCCAAATAAGGAAGTAGCCCTCGATGAAACTCGCCATCACCTAGGAAACACAAAGGAGTACAGAGCAGTGGACCAAACTTCCGTAGCGAAGGGGCAATGAAGGAACTAGTGATAGACCAAATTCACATCTCTAAGGCAGAGAAGACAAATATCTGGCAAACCCATTGCTCTTTTTGCAAAGGTTGTCAATGGTGAGGATCATATTCCTTAAGCAAGCCATGCAAAAGCCGCCACTTTAAAAGGAGCACCATGGGACCAGACAGGACCAGTATGACAATAGGAGACAGAATTCCCATGCAGCACAATGAGTGAGTAGAAAGGCCTCACTGAAAAAAATCCCTTATTCATCCTTTAGCTACACCATCAAATCATTTACTTGTAGAGAAGGTTGGAACCCCTGAAAGTGAGAGAGAAGCAACACCATGTCATCGAACTAAGAATCAGACAAGTTCTGATGACAAGGAGGAACTCAAACACCCGAATTCCCTGAAACTGAAAACCAGCAGCCAATCAAAATATCAGCATAGGCAGGCCAGGGAAGGGAAATCATCTCGAAGTGAGGATTCCCCGCACTGGACATCTTCCCAGAATCTGACCCTCGACCCATTCCTTACTTGAAAGCCCAAGCCAGAAAACACTTTACTCGCAATATGAGCGACCACTTTCCAGATGAAAGACACTCAACACAAAGATGATTCCTTAATCCACTGGCCCGTGGCAGAAGAGCCATATTTTCCAGCAACAATGGATCTCCAACTGCCCTCCGTGACAACAAATCTCCAGACTCATCGACCCGAGAGGGCAGAATTCACCTCATCAAGCAGATGAAATGCAAACCCAGAAGAGATTCCAACAACATTTCTTTTCCTTTTTTCTTTTATGGCATGTGATCATGGGTTGGTGGGAGGTGAGTAGACATTCATTGCAAGTCTCAAAAAATAGGAAGAAACAGCCACTTACAAGAAAGAGAACACTATCTAGTGTTGTTGTTTCTTGTTGGCTTGGCTGGATTCCTAGAAGTTATGTGAGAAATGAGAGTGGGTTGGAATGAAAGGGGGAGTGTGCAAATAGAAGTTTGCCTCTGTTCATTATGATATACTACACCTATCCCTACTCTTGTGTTTCAAATTTCACTATCTTGGTTTGATTCTTAGAAGCCAGGAGAAAAGTGAGAACAAGAGTACGCACTAGCGGGGAAGTGTATGAAATTCTCAATTTCATCTTGCAGTTCCAGGACCCTAGTCCTAAAGGTTACCCGGTGTGGGTCGTTCGATACATGGTACGGGAACAGGTTCACGGGAAGCTACTTCCTCCTCTACATGGTATGCTGGTTTGGGATCAGAGTTGCTCTAGTACATACAAAAAGTGTATGCACTTTATACATGCAATAACAAATGTTATTATTACATATCCGGCATGCATAGTATCATATTATATACATGCTACCGATCAATCAAAGCATAAACCGCTATGTTATAAATATAAATTCACATTAATTTACCAAAAAATTATAATTCATATTACAACCTAATATACACTATGACTAGAGTACAGAACCATGATTTCAGGGACACGGATTGCGTCCTACCCCCGCCCATCTCCAGCTGGGAGCGGGCAAGGGCTCCGAGTGGCCACTGTGATGTATGGGTTTTATCCACACTGTTCATCCATTTTCCCCATCATTTCAGGAATTAGACCCAAAACTCCGGCAGATTCAAGACACTGGTGGACCACGCAGTGAGAATTAAACTCTTGCCAAATTTCTTGGGGGCCACAGAAGTTATGGATCGTGCTGATATTTGTGTTTTCCCTTCATCCAGGTCTATGTAACTTTATGAGTAGTTTGGATGGCAAATAAACATCACAGTGGGCCATAGGAGAGTTTCAACGGCGAGCATCCTTATCACCGCTGCTTCCTGTGGTGTGGTCCACTTGAGACTTGGATCTTCCTAAACTTTGGTCCTATTCCATAAAATTCCACGGAGAAATGGATGAACAGTGTGGATAAAACCCATACATCACGGTGGCCACTCGGAGCCCCTGCCCGTTCCCAGCTGGAGACGGGCAGGGGTAGGACACAATCTGCCTTCTGATTTCAGGTTGGCACTCGGTACCAACAGAGAGGCAGATTGCAAATAACCCATAATCCAGATCGCATGTTCGGAACGGAAAATATGGGTTTGGTGATTTAGGTACATTGGTTTTACCCACCAATTCAATAAGGGCAATTATACAATAGCATTTTCCATACAGAAAATTCTCATGCTTGTCCTGTCCCTAAGTCTCGGTTTGTTCTTAGAAGCTAGGAGAAAACTCTCATGTTGAATGACAAATGAGGTCCAGTCAGGCAAAAAGGATGACAAGAAGCCTTAAAATATTTAGAAGATCAAATTAATGCAGCTCCTGCTGCACTGGGATGCTCGACCACATGAGCACTTGGATGGAAATCTTGGATTTAATGAGCCAAAAATGAGGATCTTTGAACAGACCTTCAACCCCCACAATGATGTCAGACAGTCTGGTGTCATCAAAGTTGACAGTAATCAGTGGATCTTAACGACCAACAGTTTGAAGATCTTATCCGGGCCCTTGAGGGCAGTTGAGCTGGATGTGTCAATGTTGCGGATTTTCACAGCCAATGACAACTGGACGAGTTTCTAGGTTGGATGATGAAGGAAAAACAAAATTTCAGACTGAAGGTAGTTCGGACGAGAAAAAAAGTTCTAAGTTTAACAGTTGTGGGGAATAAAATCCTCACAGTCATCTGAAGACTAGAGAATTAAGTTTGGTGAATATGTGCTTACATTATTTGTCACAAGCAGTGTTCGAAATATCGATACTATCGGCCGATATTATCGGTATCGCACCCCTGCGAGATGATACACTTGCGATAACCCCCAGAAGATACCCAAAATCCAGAAATCGGCCAATATATCGTCGATATCGCATGATATTTCGACGATATCGCGCGATTTCCTCTCCATTATTGTCGGACATCGACGTCGTCATCCGAAAAAATCGGGAAAAAAAAATAAAAATTAGAGGGTGGATTTCGGTACCTGTAGAAGAGATCACCATGATCGAAAGCTTCCATTTGGTGGGCCATTCAAATTGAAGCGTCGTTCCTAGGTTACCGCAAATAAAATCTCCAATTTTGGAGAGAAATCCGTAGACATCTTCGCCGAGACGATGAGAGTCGGGAGAAATTTTAGGGTTCCTGCTTCCGAAACCCTCTCTTCTTAAAAACTAAAGGTCGTTCGAGCCTTTTTTATCCAAAACGAGTGACGCACACCACCGAGCTAACTGTGTTGACGTCACTAAGTTATGTGGGTCCCATCATGAGGTATGTGTTATATCCAGACCGTTCGTCCATTTGGCGAGCTCTTTGTAAGGCTTTAGCCGAAAAATAAGAGATCAACTGGACCACACTGCAAGCAGTGGTAGATTGAACGTCTACCATTGAAACCCTTTTGGGGGTCACGAAAGTTTTGGATCAATATGATATTTATTTTTCCTCTTCATCTAGGTCTGTGTGACCTAATTAACAGATTGGATGGAAAATAAACATTATGGTGGACCCTTCGAATGTATTAATGGTGAGAATTAGTCCCCCACTGCTATTTGTAGTGTGGTCCACTTGAGCTTTGGATATGACTCATTTTTGGGTTCATGATCTAAAATGATCTCTCCAAATGCATGAACGGTGTAGATATAATAAATACATTATTGTGGGGCCATGTAACTTTGAAATTTTTGTACAACTTAAGCTTGAGGAGCGTCAACGCCGTACACGAATTTCCTGCCAAAGCCTTCCGCAGGAAGTCCTTGCGCTTGAAACCTTAGTGGGCCCTACTATGATATTTGTGAGGAATCCACTCTATCCATCCATTTGGTGAGATCATTTTAGGACATGGAGTAAAAAATGAGTAGGATCTAATACTCAAGTGTGCCAAAAATGTGATGATTGAACATCCACACTTGAAATATTCATGGGGCCACATAAGTTTTGAATGAGACTAATATTTGTATTTTCAATTCATCCGTGTAGGAATAACGTTATGAACGGTATGGATGGCATGTTAACATCACTATTGACCCAGGGAGGTTTCAACGGTAGGAATTTTCCTACCCACCTTTTCCTTTAGTGCAGCCTACTTTAGTCTTGCATCCTGCTCATTTTTGCTCTCAAGTGCTAAAATGATCTCAAAAAACGAATGGATGAGGTGGATTTCTTACAAACATCACAATGGGCCCCCACCTAGGTTTCGAGCAAAGGAACTGGGCAGGAAATCTGCGTACGATTAGCGCCCCACCCCCAACGTGGTGGGAAGTGGATCCTCTAGTTAGCAGTGTACTTTGTAAACTTTGTGGGCCCACTATCCACAATTTTATGGTTTGAATGAAGAGAAAAAACTATTATTAGCTTGATCCAAAACTTTTGTGGCCCACTAATGGTCAATCACCATTGTTTCCTATGGTATGGTCTACCTAATTATTGGATCTGTTTTATTTTTTGGATAATGTCTTGAAATGATATGGAAAAACGGATGTACAGGGTTGATACTGAATATAGTTATCTTAGTTCAATCGGACAGCGCATAGCTTAGGACCCTATACAAAGGAAATCTATTATGTACACTTCTTTTATGAAACTTTATGATTTAAAAGTGTGTATTAAAGGCCTTTTTAACAATCCCCAAAGTTTCATTAAAAAATTCAACCATTTTTCCCATGTTTCCCAAAAAGTGCGATAAACTATGCGATACAAACAATATATCTAGTGCGATAACCGATACGTATCTGTATCCCAAGGGTGCGATACATTGTGCGATACCGATATTTCGAACACTGGTCACAAGGATGAAGAGACAGCAGATCATCTTCCTCTTCATTGCTCAAAGGAATCTTCTGCTAGGCATGTTTTTCCTTGACTTTTCAAAAAAAGTTTGGGTGTGCCTACAATCGGTCAAGGATGTGTTTTATCAAGTATTGTTGTGCCTTTGGAACTAAGGGTAAGATTCTTTGATGAAGGGCTTTTTAGACCGCTCTTTGGAGCATTTAGCTTGACAGAACGAGTAGAACTTTATCAGAATTTGGTCTCTTTGACTTCTCATATTGTGGAGAACTTCAAATTTTCCTTCTTCCATTGGACACTTCTCTAGGAGTTCAGCAGAAGCGGTCAACATCATCAGAGAAGGGTGCCTGCATACTCCCCACGGGTGTACTTCATTAATTTTGACAGTAGCTTGTTGATAATACTGGTTAAATTGACTGTATATTTTGTATTTTTTTAGGCATGGCCTTTTTTAAAAAAATAATATTATTGCTGATTAAAAACGAGATTCCTCAAAGAGATTTTGTTTAAATGCTTTGGATTTAAGGCTTTCTTATGGCAACCAAATTCCTGGTCATCTAATCAGTGACACGCATGCATGGATTAACAACTACAACCGTTGTGGGCATGATGCAAGTTGGATGAGAAACAAGAAAAATTGAGGAAAGGATTAGATTTTTGCACACATACACACATTTGATTGTTTTAGGATTCTCCCTCTGTAAGATTATTTCTCCCCAAACTCACACTTTTCTATTCCCATCTGCTTGCCATAAGGCATCTACAAGAACAAATATGGAAAAACTCATTTATTCTAAATTAAGAAAAGAATACTAAACCCTAAAACAGCACACAAAGATTGATGCAAACGCTTGCATTGAACCTTGATTCAAAAAACCAAAGATTGATGCAAACCCCAAAGGGGATGCGGACGTTCAAAGTTTTTTTTTTTTTTTTTTCTTGTGAAAGCTAAGGATCGAAGGAAGACAAACAAGAATATAGAGAAGAACCCTAACAATCCTCTAATCAAGTGCTAGAAATAGTGAAAACTCCTCAAATCTTCATTAGAGATACAGAAAAACAAAAGAACTCAATAACTTTTTATTTCAAAGATATCATCCTCCTTTACAACTCCAAACATAGCCTTATATAGGTTTCCACAAAAGTAAAAAGCCCTAATTATGAAAAAACTAAATTACCCCTAGAAATTACTCACCAACCTATGGGCCTTCCCTAACCTGGCCATTACTCTTTTAAGGAGCATCAAAACATGTGATATCCAGTTCATTTGAAAGCTTACTCAACTGAATATCAAATAGGACTGATTTCGTGTCATTTTGACATTTTATGATGCCCCAAAAGTGGCACACTAAAAGATTGACAAAATTACAAAAGAAATTAAATACTAAATCTAACCCTAGAATAAGGAAAGCAAATAAATCTTATGAATTTGAAAGCCATCTGATTGACCTCACCAGCTGTAGAACGAAATTTGACCCTTGATCTCATCAAACCATGGATATGGCCCAGATCATCAACCCAATCTGAACGGTCAGATTCTTTAGATCTTCAATCAATCAGCTTGTGTGCCCTTTTTTCTGTTTTTTTTTTCTTTCTTTCTTTTTTAAAGGCTGTGTGGCCATTTTGTTGCATCATATATGGACACAAATCTCTCCCTTTCTTCTATTCTCTTATGCTTATCACTTTCTTATCCCAAAAGATATTAATGTATCTGTTAAAGATCTTCTAAGATACAAATCTCTCGTAACAGAAAACCATCAATATGACTTAATATCCCCTTGAAGATCCCTCAAGACACAAATCTCCTAAAATGGAAGGCTATAAATGAAAAATAAGATCCTTTACTTGGAAATGATTACTGAAGGCAATGAAAGGGACTTAATTTTGGACTCCTAAATCCTAATAAAATCCATCATAATCCTTACTAACAAACACTCCAACGAATCACGCAACAAGCAGAAAAAAGGATCCCAATCTCTTAAAAATATCTAAACACAACTCAATACATGGGTCCCACCAACAGGCCATGGTACCCAAAAAGTTGGGCTTTTAGGGCCCACATCTTCATTCAGCACTGCTTCGTATGATCATTGCAGCTTGGATTATCCCCCATTGTGTTGCAATCCAATTATTGAATTGATAAGATCCAAATACCTGACTTGCAATAATCGACAAAGAACACACCCGCAAGAATATTTGAATAGAAAGGGATAAACAACTTTACGGAAATTGAAACTAATTCACTTCTTACCAACACTTAAATAAAACATCACAAAACACCACCCCCCCACCCCAACACCTTAAAATCCCTATGAATCAACAATTAAGATTTTCTAATTATTAGATTGATTTTAAAAACAATCTAAGATATCTAAGATACCAACAAGTCTACCTACAAGGATGCCAATTGGTGTAACCTTAAATAGTAAAAGTGAATATAGGAACTTGTTAACTGTAATTGACCTATGTAATAGACTATTAGTTAGAAAGTGCTTCATTTGTAATCAACATACATAATAGTCTATTACATTGCGCTTGTGAGAGTTTTATGCTCAAGTTCGCCTACATGGATAAAGAAGGGTTGCGTCAGGTCAGCAACCAACATCAAAACTTATGCCAAATTTTCCAGCATGAATCCAAATTTCTTTTGGAAAAGGATTCATGTAGCTAACCCCAGTTAGTTGGGATAAGGTTTAGGTGAAAATGATGTCCCAAAATCTTTAGAGATTCATGAAAATCAACAACCATATCTTCAAAATTAGCACCCCTATCTTCCAAAATTTGTTAATGTTAATCTCTGAAATTTAGCCCCCAAAAGCTAGTAGTGAACAGCCCAAAATTCAGCACATGTTCGACCCATTTTGGGCCTTGGCCTACATCACACCAGTTGGAAGGAATATGATCCTGTATACCTACTTATGCAGTGGGAAGGAATTAATTGCCTTCAACAGCTTAATTTTTTTGTCTTGCTTCAAGATTAGCCATGATATTCAATCCATCTAGCCGGATGGCTTAGGACACGATAATGCAAATATCTTTCAATCACGTAGGATTTTTCTTTCCAACATGTCCTAGGGACACGAAGGTAATTCCACGACCTTCCAAGAAATACATGGCATGCATTCATCAAAGCCACATCACACCAAACCTCATCATACCCATCTTCAATGGAAAAGGAAATCAAGCATGTTATATTGATTTCATTCCTATTCCGAGATACGCCACTCAAGGAGGTTAGCTAAGCCTCAACATCTTTTATTTTTCCACCATCAGCTTTGGCTCGAAAATGCAACTGTCATTGGTGATCACCAAGTTCCAGGCTATCCCTTGCACTGTGCACATTATCATGAAGGCATTGGTAGTGCTCCAATCTCCTTCTGCTGAAGATTTTGTAAACAAAAAAATGTCTTCCAAGGATATTTGACATTCCATCTGTGTAAAAATTCCTCCATAATTGTCTCTCCAACACTACCACCATCAGGGTTTCTTTCACCACATTCATCATCTTTCTTATTCTCTATTAACTAAAATTAATCTTCTTCTTTTTTTTCAAAAAAGAATTTTACTCATATTGGCAAGATTTACAGGAGCCTGAACAGCTATTTCGGGCACCCCACAAAGGGGGCCTATTCTATGATAAAGAAAAACCCCCCAAAAAAAAGAGGAAAATTAGGACCTCTTCCTAATGGAACCCAACTAAAATTAATCTTTGAATTACATTTTCGGACACTCAAAGAACCGGTGCCCAAATTTGAAACACTTGTAGCACCTTGTTTGATCTCTGTTTATGTCCAAAAGGTGGCTTTTGATCTTGCATGGGGCCCAGCACGCCTATCTCTGAATTGATAGAGCATCCTTGGGACGTCGATTGTATAGTTAAAGAGATTAAGCTCCTGGTAGGGGCTATAAACATTTTGTTCATCTCCTCTATCAGGTTGCCCAACCCTCACATTATTGATCTTTCATGGGGCCCAGCGCGCCTATCTCTGTATCAATAGATCAACCAACCCTCATCATCATGAATGAATAGATCAGCCAACCCTCATCGTCACTTTAAAAATTGGGCCCCCAATTACTTTATTTGGACAAGAAAATGAGGAAAATTGGATTTTCCCAATTTCCCCAAAAATTTTCCATTTTGATTCTCCAGTCTTTCGATTTTCTACTCAAATCTTTATTGATGCATGAGAATCATGCATAGACATGGATTTGGGAAGAAATCTATGCAAAAACAACAACAAAAAAAACACAAATTCTCACACATTGGGGGTTCTGGCCTACGAACCTTTGTATCTTTGATTTCTCCCCCAATAATCTGTTTGATTCAAACGACTTCAAAATGAATGATTGAAATAAAGTCCCAAACAAGATTTTTTTTTTTTTTAAAAAAAAAATCCAAAATCCACTTTTTCTATTTTTATTTTTTCACCCTTTTCACTATTTAAACACCTCCACCCAACCCAATATTGGCAATAATATCGTCAACTAAACATGACAAATATCAATAAATCAATTAGTGTTCGAGTCGTTGGTATCGCTACAAAATTCGCTAGCCAGAGATAAAGATACAATATCGTTATCGCCAATAACCAAAAATGCGGGAGATACATGGGAAAACGATTGAATTTTATAGTGAAACTTAAGGAAATGTCTAAATATAAATATTTGCATATATATTTATTAATAAAAAAATTTGCAAATGGAGTGCATACACAATAAGTTTTTATTTAATAGGGGCTTAAAACCATGTGTTGTCGTAAGAAATCAATCTAATAAGAACACAACAATGGCTTAAATCCCATTAAATCAATGAATAAGCAAACAAACATGCATAATGTATGCATACATTACACATCAATGCATAAACAAACATAAACCACAACACAAATGCATGATGATCCAACCATCACATCCCATCCCATCCATCCGACCATCCCATCTCATCCATCCATCGAACCATCTCATCCATCCATCCATATCATCTATCCATCCAAACAACTATCCCATCCAACCATCCATCCCATCGATCAATCTATCCATCTGCCCATCTAACCATCCAACCATCCCATCATCCAAACATCCATCCATCCCATCCAACCATCTCATCGATCAATCTATCCATCTATCCATCCAACCATCCAACCATTAGATCCGTCCATCTAACCATCTAACCATCCATCCATCCATCCATCCCATCCATCCATCCATCCAACCGCTCTTCTAACCATCCCATCCTATCCATCCATCCAAACATACATACATCCATCCATCCCATTTATCCATCCAACTAACCATCCATCCATCCCATTTATCCATCCAACTAACCATCCATCCAATCATACAACCATCTTTTCCATCCAACCATTCATCCAAACATCCATTCATCCCAACGATCCATCCAACCATCCAACATATTTTTTATTTTATTTTAAAAAATATTTAAACAGATTTTTTTAGCAAGTGTCCACCAATCAAGAGGTGCCAAGCGTACAATTTCTGTCTACCCGTGTATCAAGCATCACACATTGCCCGAGTAACATATAAGCCTCTTTAAAGACAACACCCCTTTTCATGCTCATTTATTAAAAGGTCAAAAAACAGCCTTTTCCTGGCTCATTTATTAAAATGTCATAAAACAGCTTTTCTAGGCTCGTTTATTGAGAGGGGAGAGAGCATTTTTAGCTCACTTTCCAAATGAGAGAGAAAGAGTTGCAGCAGCTAAAGAAGAAGAAGAAGAAGAAGAAGACGAAGAAGACGAAGCAGCGGAGCTTCCGATGAAATTCCCTCCCCCTTTCTCATTTTTTCTATTATTTTTTATTTTTAGGTTGTTTATTCAAACAACAGTTTGTTTTCGAGCTGGTGCGATAACCAGCGAGGAAATGTCAATTTCTCCACCAAATCGAAACTCTAATCTAACGTGCTTTCGTAAGAAGTCTTGAAAATTTCTGCTTAACTAAGATCCACAGAAAAGAAAAAAAAAAAAAGATGTTTCGATTTTTTTTCATAATTTCAGAGGTATTTACGGTCCTTGTTGTCTTGCGGGTGTCAACATCCGCCGAAAATATCGCCCATTTTATCAACAACTCTCGACTTTTGTGGTAGATAAGCACAAATATCGGCGATAAAATGATGTTTTATTGATACTAGCGATAATATCGCGATAATATTGACGACATTTGGAAGAGAAAAGATATAAGCGGTATTCGGTGTCGCAAGTCCTTCGACAACGATATTATCGGCGATAAAACGATATTATCGCCAACAATTAAAACACTGGAATCAATGATATATTGCCAATACCTACAAATCCTACGATTAAAGTGAGTTTCGATATCACCAACCTGGCAACATCTATATTATCACCAAAAACAAGGACACTAACAATAATTATAAAAATACCTATCCAATGTCTATACAAACTTGGAAAAAATAGCTTTGAAAATGAAAAGAACTACAAAGAACACAAACTCAATAAAGTAAAAGATGGCCCTAGCAGATTAGGACAGCAATGATTGGTGGTAAGAGCAATAGGAAGTAGGAGCAAGATTCCAAAGCAGGCGTAACACCTAGGGTAGAAGGCACCTACAACCAAGATATGAACGGAAAGTGAAAAGAGACGGGTGGTCATCCTTTCAGCCACTGCTCAACAACAAAGTGTGTAGAACTTTCTTAATGTGTCCAAAAGGGCATTCTTGGCTAAGATAGTGGGCATAATCAGAGGGTTGGTCTAAAGGTCCCTTCAATAATAGAGAGAATATTTTATAGATAAATCTCGCAATGTCTGTCGTGCAATGCATTTGGCAGGAGTAGATTGACATTATATTTAAAGAGGAAATCATCAAAGCCATTGAAAAAAATCATGAACTTTGTCACTCGTTGGAATGGTTGTAAAGTAATCTTGGAGTAGGAATGCTAGATTTGAATCACATTGTAAGTTGAATGCCCAAGGATATTGTCATCATCATCGTAGCATTTCTCCCAGCAATTTGGGGTCGGCTTTTAAATGGTGGATTAGCAAAGGTTTTACAAGAGGCTACTCATCAGACAACCTTCCTTTTAGCTGGGCTCTTGGAAATCATGCAGAAGCTCACCCAATATTGACCCCCAGCACAACTATTACATGCACACCACAAGGCCATGCAAGTAATTTGGGGCATGTTTGGCTTTCCAATTCCGGTGTAATTCAAAGTAAATAAGCCATCATAACATTTCAAGTTGTTTGTTTAAGAGAGAATTACGGGTTATGGCACAAAAAAAGAAAGTCAAATACACCTGTAAAGTAAACAGGTAAAGGAAATTGTAATCATTACATTTTTTCCGTTATAAAATTACTATTTTTACAATAACTCTCATGTAAAACAAACAATGATAGAATATAATCATTGCAATCAAATGTAAGTGATGTCATCACACAAGTACAGGGTAAGTAATCATTACCCATTTCTAGCCATTACCATTGTAATTGGAAAACCAAACGCCCCCCTTAGGGTCATAGAGGAGCAATTTCCAAGCAAGCCACTAAGCATGAAGCACCCACACATTAAAAGTCCTCTAGTGGTGGTTGCTCATAATATTGACCCCATGCACGGCTAGGCCCCACTGTTTTCAAGGGAACCCACAGATAAAATAATTACCAACATGACTCGCATGCACAGTTAGGTCCCACATTATACCTTAGAACAACTATTGTACCCTTACCTAGAAAAAGGGATTTGCACAATGTTGATGACTAGGGCATCAAGTATCAAACAAGCCTACTGAGCATGAATGGCACATACACACCACCATAGGACCAAAAGTGGAAAGGGGATTTACAAGCAGTTGATATCTAGAGCATGTGGTGCTAGACGGGGGATTTACAAACAGTTGATGACAGCAGCATGGTGACAATGCCTAACGAGCCCGTAAAGCATGAAATGCATAAATGTACTTCCATTGGACCAAAAGTCAGGAGGAGATTGGCAAATGGTTGATGCCTAGAGCATGTAGTCCCAAACAAGCCCACTAAGCATAATTATGCACAACTGTAACACAATTGGAGCAAAAGTGTAAGGAACATGCTCAAATAGTTGGTTATAGGAAATAATATGAAGCCAACTGACAAATGTTTACCACACAACTCACATGTTAACACAATCATACCTAACATTGCAGTTTAGCTTGATTATTGCACAATATCAGGGAAGCAAATTCGCAAACATTTAATGTCTTATCAAAAAGAAAAACAATTAAAGCCACTAGCATACAAAATGTTAGACATACTCACAACTGCAGGGAATAAAAAAAATTGAACAGTGATTGCATAGCCAAAATTGATGGCAAGGTTACCAAAAAAACAAATAATAAGAAGAATGATAGCAACCAGGAGAAATATCGTAGGCCCTCCATGGCTAAATTCCATGGGAACCTAGGATCAATGTGAATGATAGAGGTGAGTGAAATCAAACTTTCCATCTCAAGCACCATTGGAACCCGGCTTCAAATGCAATCAAATCTAATTTGTTATCATAACGATTGAAGATCTTTTCGCATGCTTTTGTCGGGAATGTTCATTCAAGATGACTCCTCCAGCATAATCATGCTTGCAACGATCAGCTCATCCATGATGATTAGCATGAATATCAATGAGATTTTGGATTTTATAGTGGTTTTGGGGAACCCTTCAGTCATATTTTAGGGTAGGGAAAGAGAGCCGAATCTCTTGCAAAAAGAGGGTCCTTATATTGGGCAATCTCTATAATCTTGCAGTTATGCCTTTCATGAATTAATGAAATTTTAAGTTACCAAAGAAGGTTAAAAAACCACCAAACTGTGACTACTTTCTTTTTACTAATAAAACTTCACTTTGTTTTAATGAATGAGTGCTTTATTTCACAAAAATAAATAAAAATAAAATAAAAAATAAAAATAACAAGTTCACTGATAAAGGCAGAGAAATCAACTAAAGGGGCAAGGCAAAGTAAACAAGTCAAGTTGAGATCTGGCTCTTTCATCAAAATGTAAAGTCGACTGATCCATGCAGCGAGATAATAACCAATAGTGTGAATTGAAAGAAGGGACCAAGGTGAGAAATTGAATAAAATTAAAGCAGAGAGTTAACAGAGAGAAAACCTCAAGACAAATAAGCAACATATGTTCAGCTAAAGTAGATAAATTAAATGAAGCATAGCTTGTTTCCTCTCAAAGAATAAGCCACTTAAATCTGCTCAATGTCAGTTGACTCAAGTAGCTATTCAAACATTACCTCAGATATATTGTCTACTTCAGAAGTGAGACCTCAGTGGATTTTAAGACTCCATATCTAGAAAGACTGAATTACCCAAACATCACAGGATGATGTTGGATCCCTAGTTTGGTAAAATAGTTCCCATGCTAAAGGAAAGCAGGGATCCCATGAAAGATGCGCCCCACTACCGAACGAGCTACGTCATAATTTATGTCCGAAGTCCCAACTGGACCACTTAGTGACCAGATTTTTCCTTCATTCATGTTCTTTCAAAATGCACATGGGCTAAGATGGTCATAAACCAAATTGTCATTCAAATTATTTAGTATCATAAATTTGGATTCATCTAGAGAAGTCCTGCTACTTAACTGTCCCAAGAAAACATAAATGTTCCCAAAGTTCCAGTCAAAAATTTCAAATTTGAACTCTGCAATTTCATAATATAATTGAACTATTTTCTTAATGACCTGTTGTGTATGCTTATCTTAATTACTTTGCACCTTAATCAATGCCTTGGGATGGAAATTGGTCAGGCAATGATGATTAAATATTGCTTGCATCTTATGAGCTACGAATGACAAACATTCATATATAATCCCCAAAATCTTCGGAAACAAAGTCATATGCCAGCAGTCACTGATAATCATGTGGCTTCTACATTCTTTTGAAAGACAGAGAACCAAAATGAGGCTTTTGTTGGCTGTCTCAGAGAATATTTTGTAGGATCAAGGGGTGCAAGTCTAGGTTTCTAGAAGTTGGCAATCACTCATCATCCCTTCTTTCTCATTTTTTGTTTCCGGAGTGTTTCTTTCCTTTGCCTTGTCTCCAATGACATTGCCGCTGCCATTCAGAGAGAGATTCTTGTTTTGCTTGGTACTAATAAAATTACCATTGCCATTCAAAGAGAGAGAGAGAGAGTCAGCGCTTTTTTAATATAAAGAGTGTTTGTGCGTGCGCACGTGTGTTTGTGTGTGTGTGTGTGTGTGTGTGTGTGTGAGAGAGAGAGAGAGAGAGAGAGAGAGATTGGGCAAGAATCAACAGTTCTAAACCTCCTTAGTCCCAAAAACCCATGAAGCGTACTTCACCATAACCAAGTTTTTTAAAATAATATTTATTAAAAACACGTGCAAAGAAAATTGGCTCCATTTACAATGACCGGCAACTCACAAAAAATAAAAAAAAAAAAAAAAGGGGAGACTAGATGGCAAAAGATCATCAGTCCGTAAACAATGCAGAGTCCTCCCTCCAAAACTACCCTCCAATGATTCTTAACAACACACTTGGAAAACGCTTAGGGCCTGTTTGGCCGGTGGTATTAAGTTGTATTAAATGGGATTGCATTGCTAATCCCACCTCGAGATTGGGAATGGCATGTTTGGAAGGAGTGTGAGATGGGATTAAAATTAATTTTATAGGCTTTGAAAAATGAGCCTTGTGTTGGAAAGTGTGAGATGGGATTTCCAAATCCCATGGATGATGAATTTTCCTTTACCCAAGTGTAATTTGAAAGGAAATTCTGAGATTTACTTTTAATTGCATACATTCCAAACATGGTATTGGAAAACATGGGATACACCCAATCCAGGGACAATACCTTACACATGCATTTATTATTACTTTTACAATTCCATCCACCTTAATCCCACCTAATGCAGTTGGCCAAACGGGCCCTTAATTCATTGGCCCAAGCTACAACTTTACCCAATGGCAAACAAAACGCTTCTTCTACCTAGGTAGCTTTGTTGCAAAAGATTCTATTATTGTGCTCTTCAAGTGAGCCTCTATGCCCTCCACAGTTTTGATTTTAAGGTCCTAACTCCTAACCCCCACCCCCACCTCTGTAAATTGTATTTGTGCCGGGCATCACCCAAGCCATCACAAAAAGACTCCTGGCATTGCAAACCTGAAGTATCTAACAGATGGCTAACCAACTTCGCAATTAGAAGGTGGAGGATGCAAGTGTGTTTGATTGTCATCTTCCTATTCCTCAAATGATCAAGAAAAGCACTTTATCCTTTCCGACAAGCCAACAAGTGCTAACCCTGTTAAGACCACATTGATGCTATCAGAGCCACCTTTCTCATTTCGTCGATTCCTATCAACAACGAAGAGCAGTTTACGGGTAATTTCTCTCATCTCCAGCTGACCCCCCCACCCATGATCATCTTCTATCTGTCCAGCCACTCTGTAGGACTCAGGAACTCGCCCATTTTGACCTCAGTTATGTCTATCCAAAAACCCAGCCCTCATATCAGTGGGTCTCCACAGACATGGTAGCATAAAAAAAATAAAACCCAAGAATTTTCACCCTCGCTGCCTAGTACGTACGAGAACAAACTTGTGAAAGGGGACAACACACCACACCCTCCCAGAACCTCATCGTGGATCCACCACCATTGCAATAACAGCCGCCTTGTTGAATTTATGTCCCCCCCTAAATATCACTTTCCAAAGGCTCGACTCTCCATATTCAGATGTAACCTTAGTACATGAACCACATTCTCGAATGTGGTACTAACACGTGACACCTTCTCGAATTAGGTACTTACACGTGAACGTGATCACTCTCTGCCATAGGCTACCTTCCTAAGTCGCAAATTTCCATTACTTCCTAACAAAGCAGTATTCACAACAAACTTAGTTAATGTTCAAATCGGAGCAATGCATGGTTTTTTCTCAATCTACCCATGTTGGAATTCAGATGATCCCCAAATCATCTAGAAGGTCTTCAAACCCTATAATGGAGCTGCATGAATGAACATGTAAAATTTGAAAATCCTGTATTATAACACATGTAAAATGTGAAACACTTTTGCTATAAAATCCCAACTGATCAGGTAATGGGGGCTGCACAACTGAGGAGGCTACCTTTCATACATCTGGGGGATATTCTTCTTCCTCTTTTTTTTTTTTTTTTGAAAGATGAAAATATCATTAAAAAGAAAGGGAACTACAAGGAGAAAGTCTATTGAGAAGGCAGACAGCTATAGCACTCCTAAAAAGAAATAGGTGAAATTCCAAAACCTTGCAAAATCGTCCGTTCCAATTTCACATACTCATATCCATTTTGTTTATATCGCCAAACCAAGGTGACGAAAGAGGAATTCTAACGAGAGATCCCCAATTACCCATCATCTTTGCCCCTTTGAGGGGCAATTTTGAGAAAATATCAAGTGGAGAAGTAACCTCACAGAACAGTATTGGACATGATACATACATGCATACACTGGATGTGCTATGAATAGCTTTCTACAATCTCTCTCTCTCTCTCTTTCTCTCTGAGAATTCAAATGCATGATTGTGAAATTTACAAGACAATACAACTTTACTACCATCTCTGCAATTAGCACCTCAAACCACAAAACAAGGGTCAAGATGGAACAAGATTTCTTTTCGGACACTACAAAATAATTTCCAATGCAATGATATGTAAATAAAAGGAACAATAAGCATCCACAAGCCACAATACTATCCTCAATGAAGGTGCAATAGGAATGATATTGGAAGGGAAGAAATCTTGATATAAACCTTCAGGTGAAGTTCCTCCAGCACATTAACCAAAATAGAAACTATAAAACAATGTCGGTGATCAATTGAACTCTTGATAAAGGAAAGCCAAGCAAAATCCAACAACCAGCTCCAGTTGGCTAAGAAATTCATGATAATGAAGATGGGTCAGATGGAATCATATTAAGAATCCTTGATCATTGATCAATAGGAGACAGGGTCTGAAGAAGGTCCATGATACACAAAAACTGATAAGAAGAAAAGAAATGAAAAAGATCTAAATCAAATTGACTTTCTCCTTGAACCATAAAATGCATTTGGAGGCTACATTAGATCATCATTGTCATGGTCATCATCGTCATATCCTTGTCGTGCTTTACCTAATATTTGGGACAGGCTTTAGATATGAGATGTTAACCTTTTATGACAAGGCCTTTTTACTATCTCTTAGTCGTCATGCAATATGTTTATGTTGACTTCTTGTCATAATGACCAGCTAGTCTGCTACAAATATTTCCTTCTACTGAAAACAAGGATTCCTTCATTTTCTACATTCTGTCTTCTTCTTCTTCTTCTTTATTTTTCTTGACTTGATCGTCATGACCTGTCATATTGTGATATCAAACAAACGATGGCATCATCTCTCTCGTTTCTTTACATGCATGCACAAACAATGGAATCACCCCTCTTCTTTGTTCCATTCACATATTTTTTTATACATTATAATGTATAACGTATATTTTTCCATAGGGTCAGGATGAATGCAACACAACCATGATTTGCCGAATGCATGCTGAATCAATTCAATGGTGAAGTTCGGCCAAAACAATTGATTTTCTAGTGTTCTCCTAATTTAAAAATACCAGCATTAATAGGAACGTATTCTTCGAAACTCCAATTCATACAAGTAGATGTGTGGCTTAACAGGAGCATATTCTTCACAATTCCCATTCACAGAAGTAAAAGCGCAGCTGATAAGCCCCTAAGTATGAAATGAACTCTGTATCTGCTATACATGGTCAAAAAAACAAACAGAAGCAATGGAAATGTGATAGGTGAGCTAATCCGGAGACCTAATTCTCTCTTCATGTATCCAATCCGTTACTTACTAATTTGAGAAAAATCTAAGAAAGCAGACACTAATGCTAAGAAAATGCTCATGTAACATAGTATGGACCATATTGATTGCTGTAAATCAATTCTAGAACCTATATATATATGTATATATAGATATAGATATAGATATATATATATATATAGATATAGATATAGATATATATATATATAAAAGCCAAAACAAGGTTGAAACTAACAATTCAATTGCAATTCAGCGAAGTAAAACAACAAAATGTAAGCAACTGAAAGTTGCACAACCATTTGGCTCTTCAAAACCTATTATAATCGATAAGAACAGGCACCAAAGCAACAAAAAATGTCGAAAAAATCACACAAAGGCACACAAGTCATCTAATAAAACCAATAATGAAGTCATAAAAAATTAAAATAGGAAGACAACAATATATAATATAAGAAAATCGACATGACATGGATCTATACCAGATCAAGTGGACATGAAGTATATAAAAAATCAAGAGAAAGTGACAAAAAAGAAAGACAAGCTAATGCATAAAAATGCACCATGCACTCAAATAGATGTGAGGATAAAAATTAACACAACTGGAAACCTTTCTGTAGCTTACAATGGAACCTAGAGGTCCAGAGGAACTAACAAACACAGACTTAGACCAACATAAAGCAACACTACCTAAATGATGATGAATAACCTAAGGGCCCGTTTGGCCAACTGCATTAGGTGGAATTAAGGTGGATGGAATTGTAAAAGTAACAATAAATGCATGTGTAAGGTATTGTCCCTGGATTGGGAGTATCCCATGTTTTCTAATACCATGTTTGGATCGTATGCATTAAAAAGTAAATCCTGGGATTTACTTTCAAATTACACTTGGATTGAACTTGATAAAGGAAAAATTCATCATCCACGGGATTTGTAATCCCATCTCACACTTTCCAACACAAGGCTCATTTTCCAAAGCCTATACAGTTAATTTTAATCCCATCTCACACTCCTTCCAAACATGCCATTCTCAATTTCAAAGTCGGATTAGCAATGTAATCCCATTTAATACAACTTAGTACCACTGGCCAAACAGGCCCTAAATGATGATAAACTCAAACATCGAGCGCAAGACCGATTTGATGGATATAAATAAATACCACCATCATCATCGCCTGTATAGCCTTGTCCCAACTTTTTGGGGTTGCCTTATCAACAAAAACTATAAATAAATGAACAACAAAAATTATACTCCAAACATTTGGGGTGTCTTCACTCTTCAGCCATTTGATGAATGGGTTGAAGCCTATATTCAAGTAGAAATGAGATAACTGACAGTTGCCGATTTTCCATCCCTTATACCAGAAAAATGGAAATGAGAGAAGATGGCTACTGCGAAAAGTTGAGGAATGTCCCTTGCCAAAATTAATACTTCCCATGGGCTAAGATCAATAAATAAAGGGAAAAGCAAACCAATTTCCTTATCTGGTGTGCTGCACTGAAATTGGACATGTTGGGAACAGAGGCTCATGACACAGACCACACCTCAAGTGGCTCCCACAGTGGAACAGCCACATATGAGAAATCTCACTGAAGAAAAACCTTTAAATGTCCAAATTTCAATGAACAACAAATGGACGTTAGGAAACAATATTGGCAACAAGCTGCTGCGTAAGGCCTATCCGGTGAGAGAGAGAAATTGCATTCGGGAGCCTTCTAATTAAGCTGTTCACTGCTCACTACCAAGCCACAGCATTGGCGATCACCCAAATCCATGCCAAACAGAGGCATCTAAGGTGGGGCCTACCCAAGGAATGGTGCAGCTCTAGGAACGGAGTGCCACATGCCCAATTCGATTGCAGCACAACAAACAAGGAAAATGGTGTGATACGCTCGGTTATATGTCCCCAAAAAACACACAATGAAACAGAAATTCATCACTTGGTCAGGTCTGGACAAAGGGAATGTGGAAATGGCCGAGAGGAATACTACCTTATGCCCCACAAGGGCGCATGATCTTGAAACATGCCCAGTGAAAATCCAATCACGGACCATTATGTCTAAAGAATCATCCACCCTTTTCAGTGAACAGATTGAACCCATAAGATCTAATGCCTGTAGAAGCTTTATCCATCAAGACACACCCCATACCCACGTCCAGATCCCTCGAAAATGACACTCCAGATTTGATATTTCAACCATTCTAATGAAACTAGATCGAGGCCGTAAATTCTCCAAATCCAAGCAACACATTCCGTTTCCTTCTCTCGCCATCCAAACGAGTCAAATCAACACATTTAACCATCAGATCAACCGAACGCATATCGCAGCGGAAGAACATTGAATCGAAAGAACCGTGGACGCACGATCTGGTAGCAAATTTGGGAGGGAAAACAAAAGGAGATCGAAATCACGTACCGCTGTCGCCGATTAGGAGGAGCTTGATGAGGTAGTCGTAATCGGCTCGAGCCCTTGCAGGTGGAGCGGCCATCGAACCCTAGGAGAGAGAGAGAGAGAGAGAGAGAGAGAGATCAGTCCGATGAAATGAAAGAATGATGGAAGCGAGGGAAAAAGAAGAAAATTAGAAAAATACCTGAAATATGACAGAGAGAGAGAGAGAGAGAGAGAGAGAGAGAGAGAGAGAGAGAGCCTGGGGCGTCAGCAAGGGTCGGCCGTTGAAGATTTGGAGAGAGAGAGAGAGAGAGAGAGAGGGGGGTTTTGATCGGTTCTCCGTCCGTCCTAGCCAGGAGTCCTTAGTAGGGAAGTGGCTAGATGCGCACTGTCGTGATGGCGCCGTTTAGTAATCGTGCGCACCGAAGTCTCGCCGATGATTGGTCGAGCCTTGCTCAGGGCACTAACGTTCCGGGAGTGCACTTTTCTGGGAGGACTTGCATGATACTAAGATACTCAGGCTTTTATGCTGCTTGATACACAGGCACTCAGAAATTGTACAACCGGATAATGTTAACTCAAATAAAAACGACTACATTGTATAGCCATTGTCGTCAAGTCACAATCCGTTGAACAATTCTCATTTCTCTTACGTCGACACTTGTTTGCGGAAATAGGACGGTTGGATTTTTTTATTTTTTAACCATGCAATAAATGTCCACCAATCTGACGTCAGATATTTAAACAAGATTGACTTTCGGGTCTTCGTAAATCTACACTCGGTGCAATGATTGAACGGTTTTGTTTGACTAATTGTTGCCACGTGTGCAATTTCTAAGTGCCAGCATATAATCCATCACACTCTGCTAGAGTAAGTTTTTGTCCCCGTGAGTTATTAGATACTCGGATTGAGTGTGATACTTGATATGCACGTACTTAAAAATTGTATAGGTGCTATTTGACTAAATAAAACTGACCAAATTGCATATCCCACCGTATCTAAGGCTCCAAAAATCTGATCAGTTAAACAATCATAACGTCTGATTCTTGGACACTTGTTCAATGAAAGATGAGCATCGATAATTTTTATTTTAACCGTCCAATAAATACGCACTAATCTGATAGCCGGATAATTCATATGAAGTAAATTTTGGTTCATGTTACATCTAATCCGCTACCCATAATTTGGAAGGTTTATTGTAATTTTTTTAATGCCATGCAAGCAATTTTTAGCAAATGTCTAAGTGCCTGTGTATCATCCATCGCACTCTACCACAGCATCAAAGTTTTTCTCACCGGGTTCAACTGTTTGTGTCTGGCCCTGCACGCGGGTTGGCTGATGACCCGACACCAGCCAGCTAGATTGTGTCAAAGTCACGTACCTCAACATGATGTGTGTGTTTTATCCGCACCATCCATGCATTTTACTAGCCATTTTACTAGCTGATTTAAGGACATGATAAAAAATAAAAATAAGGTGGATTGAAACCTCAAGTGGACCACACCACGTGAAAACAGTGGGGATTGAACTTTTATGGTTGAAAATATTTTGAAAGTTAAAAGAAGTTAAAGATCAAGTTGGTACCACAGTAGGGTAACATGATCTACATGTTGTATGGTAAATATACATTACAGAAGAGTTCAATCACTGCTTTTTCCTGCGGTGTGGTCCATTTGAGATTTGGAACTGCCTCGCTTTTGGGCTCATACCCTAAAATGAGCTCGAAAAATGGATGGACGGTGTGGATAAAACACATACATCATAGTGGGTCTACATAGCTTTGACATCAGCTAACTGGTTGTGTCGGGGTCACCACCCAAACCGCGTCCTGATTTTCCAGCCCGATTTACTCGTTGGATGGGTCCCACCAGTACCAACAAATGGAAACTCAAAAGAGGTTGAGCAAACTGTCCACTTTCAACTCGCAGGTGGTACACCGGAAAACCCGGCCGGCCTGGGTCCCGCCCGCTGAGCAGATTGGAACCCTCACACGCGTCTCCATGCACGTGCGAGCGTTGATTTGCCAGAAAGAGTGTACTTGCTTAGTACGCAATTTCACGTGATTATGACGATTTGATTTTTGGGCAAGGCATGGGATTGGTTAGTACGCTAGTTGAACGGTCCTGATTGCAGACCAGCACTACTTTACGCGACGAACTCGACCGACGACGGGCATCCCGCTTCTTTAGTGGGATGAGTCAAGATATCACTGATTAGCGTTAATTACACGTGAGTAATTTGACACTCCAGTAGACTGTGACGCATGATACGCGGGACCTCTTAAATTTTACACGAAACATACGATAACTTAGTTAAAACGACCGAGAAATTTACGACTGTGGACCCCACCTTTTATCCAGTGGTTTTTTGAAGCAATACAAACTTAGAATACGCACTTGGACCTCCTCGTACGGAGTCGGAATTTCAGGACGAAAATACCCCCACCTTCCTTTCGAAGACGAGCGCTGACGCTCCTCCAACCGAGAGTTGTACGAACGGCTCAAAATAGATCAAAGTTACATGGCCCCACAGCTATGTATTTATTATATCCACAACGTTCATCCATATTTCGAGATCATTTCGGAGCATTATCCCAAAAAAAAAAAAAAAATCATATCCAAAGATCAACTGGACCACACCACAAACAGCAGCGGGAAAATTGATTTTCACCGTTAAAAATTTTGTAGGGCCCACCATAACGTTTATTTTCCATCCAACCTATTCATAAGGTTACAGAGGCCTGGATGAAGAGGAAAAACAAATTTCATAATGATCCAAAATTCTGTAACCCCTAAAAGGGTTTCAATTGTAATAGTTCAATTCTCCACTGCCTTTTACAGTGTAGTCCACTTGATAGTTAGATCTATCTTATTTTTCATCTCAAGCTTTAATATATATTTGCCAAATAGATGAACGGTTTGGATATAATACAGACCTTATGATGGGACCTACAAAAGTAACATGGCAAAAAAAAAAAGCCACAGACGGCTGCGGCACTACCCCCGGTTAGTGCCGCGGCAATCTGACTTTTTTTTTTTTTAACATGAAGAACTTTTTCTCCCTTCAATTTTTCTCTAATACATAATTAAGTAAATATGTATATATAAGTACGGAAACGCTCACCTGCGAACCGGTTCGTATGCACTGCATACAAACTTTTTTGAGAACCCATCATACGTGACGTGGATCTAAAATCTGAACCATTCATGTGAAGCAACACCTCGTGAAACCTCCGTGGACCAAGTTTTACTTTGATCTAAAACTTTTATGGGTCATGAAAAATGAAAACAGTTTCCTCACTTGATTTGCATTTCTCTTTGCTATGGCCCACCAAAATTTTAGATCAGGGTAAGAATTTGTCACAAGGGGTTTCATGGGATTCCGCATCACATGGACCGTTCAGATTAGACACCTATGATACGTGTGCAAAGGTGCGCACGTGCGTAGGTGCGCAAGGGAGCATGACTCTATATAAGTATATAAAAATATTTTTCGATCTTTCAATTCATTTCTTTGTCTATTTATTTAACAAGCATATCTCTTAAACTAGAACGATTTACTTAACGTACCACATATGATTTTGGGGTAGGAGAAGCTAATTAAGCCAACCAACCTAGTTATTTTCCAAGATTCCATCGAGTCGATGGTCGAAAATCCATTTCATTCAGTTCGTGGTCAATTTCAATCACTTCATGGTCAAACTAGAAATTCAGCGGGACAAACATGAAATTGAGCGAAGAAAACATGAAATTGAGTGGGGAAAACTAAAAATTTAGCGGGTAAAACATGAAATTGAGCAGGGCAAACATAAAATTAGGGCTGAAAGTCGGGCCGGTTAGTTCGGGTTGGTGCTCAACCCTAACCCAACCTAAGGTTCCTATACCTAAACCTTGACCTAACACAACCCAATCTTGGGTTGGGAATTCTCAACCCAAGCCTAACCTAAGAGGGCTCGACGGGTTAATTAGGTTGGTCGAGTGTATACATGATTTGGGAGAGAGAAATCCGACATATCTTGTTAGCTTAAGTCCTTGGAAATGACGTGGACAAATGGGACCCCACATCACTAGTGTACCTTCTACACATACAATCCACACTCAATTATAATTTATAAGTAACTAATATATTGATTGGGTTCGGGTTGGGTCAGGCAACCTGAGACCTCAACTTAAACCCAACCTAAGTTTTATCGGGTTGGTGTTTGTATAGCCCAAGCTTGAGATCGGACCTGATATATCCTGCCCAAGCCTAACCCAATATCGGGTCGGTCACAGGTCGATCGGGTTGAACCCGCCCAACTTTTAGTCGTACATGAAATTAAGGGGGGCAAACTAGAAATTCAGAGGGGCAAACATGAAATTGAGCGGATGAAACTATAAAATCAGCGGGGCAAACTAGAAAATCAGCGAGGCAAATTAGAAAATCAGCGGGGCAAACTATGAAATCACCGGAGCAAACTAGAAAATCAGCGGGGCAAACTAGAAAATCAGCGGGGCAAACTATGAAATCAGCGAGGCAAACTAGAAAATCAGCGGGGCAAACTAGAAAATCAGCGGGACAAACCTGAAATTGAGCAGGGCAAACATGAAATTCAACGGGGCAAACTAGACAATCAACGGAGCAAACTTAACAGATATTTTCATGGTTTGATCCGATAAATTTAAACTTATCCAATGTTCAAATGGACCACACCAAATGAAATTTTGAATTGAACTTCTATTGTTGATCATTTCTTAGGGGCTATAGAAGTTTTGGATCAAGCTTATAATTGTTTTTTCTATTAATCCATGTTTGTATGATCTTATGAATAGGTTTAATAACAAACAAATATCACTGTTGGGCCCATTATGGTTTCAACGGTGGAAATCATTATGCCCATTGTTTCCAGTGGTGTGATCCACTTGATCTTTTGATATGCTTTAATTTGGGGCTAAACCACTAAAATTAGATAGAAAAACGGATGGACGGCGTAGATATACTACATACATTCAATGTGATTTTCATGTTTCCTCTGCTGATTTCCTAGTTTGTCCCTCTGATTTTCTAGTTTGCCCCACTGATTTTCTAATTTACCCCGCTGATTTCTTAGTTTGCCTCGTTGATTTTCTAGTTTCCCCTGCTTAATTTCATGATTTTCTGCTTCAGTCTAACTTCTCTACTTCTTCTAGTGGATGCTGCCTATGTGTTGTTGTGGTGGGCCTTCCCATGGAGGTGTTGTTGCTAAGGTTAGTTTAGGGTCTTGGATGTGAGATCATAGCAGCAGACTATGGTCTATGGTCAGAAGTTGGGAGGGCTAGATGGGAAGATGTGGCAACTGGTTGGTTTGTATAAGTGGAATATTGTATGTAAGGAGAGTGGTCGCTTCCGCCCATGGGATTTTAAGAAGGTCAAAGAGTGGAGGAGTCGGATTTGCCTCCGTGTTGTTGGTGAGTGAGGTGGCATCTTCCTAGTAGTGTTTATGCACATTGAGGGGCAGCTTGGCACGTTTTAAGATCCATGGGATTGCTGATACATGTCCTTTTAAACATAGACCTATGTTTGCCTCGCTCAACTTCATGTTTGCCTCGCTCAATTTCATGTTTGCCTCGCTGAATTTCCAATTTGATCGCGAACTGATTGAAATTGACCATGAACTAAATGAAAATGGATTTTCGACCATCAACCCGATAGAATCTAGGAAAATAACAAGGTTGGTTGGCTAAATTAGCTTCTCCTACCCCAAAATCATTTGTAGTACTTTAAGTATATCATTCTAGTTTAGGAGATATGCTTGTAAAATAAATAGACAAAGAAATGAATTAAAAGATATAAAAATATTTCTGGGAGAACTTTTTCTCCCTTACATTTTTCTCTAATACATAATTATATAAATATGTATATATAAGTATATAAAAATATTTTTTTATCTTTTAATTCATTTCTTTGTCTATGTATTCAACAAGCATATCTCCTAAATTAGAATGATTTGTTTTTTTTTTTACGCATGCACACACACCCCCACACACTCACACTAGTGGAATTTCACCACCTATGGATACTCAAACACTTGACAAGTGTTGAAACTCCTAAGAGTCTACCACCCGAGCAAGAGTAAGGATCTAAACTAGAATGATTTGCTTAACGTACCATATATGATTTTCATGCAAACATGAAAATGAGCGGGGCAAACATGAAATTTAATGGGGCAAACATGAAATGAGAGGGCAAACATGAAAATTAGAGGGGTAAACATGAAAATGAGCGGGCCAAACATGAAAATGAGCGAGGCAACCATGAAAAAGAGCGGGGCAAACTGAAATATGAGCGGGACAAACTAGAAAATCAGCGGGGGAAACATGAAAATCAGCAGGGGAAACATGAAAATCAGCGGGGCAAACTAGAAAATCAGCGGGGAAAACATGAAAAGCAGCGGGGCAAACTAGGAAAACAGCGGGGCAAACTAGAAAATCAGCGGGGGAAACATGAAAAGCAGCGGGGCAAACTGAAATATGAGCGGGGCAAACTAGAAAAACAGCGGGGCAAACTAGAAAATCAGCGGGGTAAACATGAAAAGCAGCGGGGCAAACTAGAAAATCAGCGGGGGAAACATAAAAAGCAGCGGGGCAAACTAGAAAAACAGCGGGGCAAACTGAAATATGAGCGGGGCAAACTAGAAAATCAGCGAGGAAAACATGAAAATCAGCGGGGGAAACATGAAAAGTAGTGGAGCAAACTAGAAAATCAGCGAGAGAAACATGAAAAGCAGCGGGGCAAACTAAAAAAACAGCGAGACAAACTGAAATATGAGCGGGGCAAACTAAAAAATCAGCAAGGGAAACATGAAAATCAGCGAGAAAAACATGAAAAGAAGCGGGGCAAACCAGAAAATCAGCGTCCCTTTTTCTATATTTAGAATGGTTTATAACTATCCATCCATTTTTCCATCTAATTTTAGCGGTTTAGCCCTAAATTAAAGCATATCAAAAGATCAAGTGGATCACACCACGGGAAACAGTGGGGATAATGATTTCCACCATTGAAACCATAGTGGGCCCAATAATGATGTTTATTTGTTTTCAAACCTATTCATAAGATCATACAGACATTGATTAATAGAAAACACAATTATAAGCTTGATCCAAAACTTCTGTGGCCCCTAAGAAATTATCAACATTAGAAGTTCAATTCAAAATTTCATTTGGTGTGGTCCATTTCAACATTGGATACATTTAGATTTATCAGCTCAAGCCATGAAATTATCTATTAAGTTTGCCCCGCTGATTGTCTAGTTTGCCCCACTCAATTTCATGTTTACCCCACTGATTTCCTAATTTGCCCTGTTGATTTTATAGTTTGCCCCGCTGCTTTTCATATTTCCTCCGCTAATTTTCATGTTTCCCCCGCTGATTTTCTAGTTTGCCCCGCTGTTTTTTTAGTTTGCCCCACTGCTTTTCATGTTTCCCCTACTGATTTTCTAATTTGTCCCGCTGTTGTTCTAGTTTGCCCCGCTGCTTTTCATGTTTTCCCCGCTGATTTTCTAGTTTACCTCGCTACTTTTCATGTTTCCCCCGCTGATTTTTTAGTTTGCTCCGCTCATATTTCAGTTTACCCGCTGCTTTTCATGTTTCCCCCACTGATTTTCATGTTTCCCCCGTTGATTTTCTAGTTTGCCCCATTGCTTTTCATGTCTCCCCCACTGATTTCCTAGTTTGTGGTATGAGACAAAAAATGAGGTATATTCATTCGTTTTTCCATCTAATTTTAGCGGTTTAGCCCCAAATTGAAGCATATCAAAAGATCAAGTGGATCATACCACGGGAAACAGTGGGCATAATGATTTCCACCATTGAAACCATAGTAGGCCCAACAATGGGCATAATGATTTCCACCATTTACATGCTTGCCCCGCAAAATTTAATGCTTGCCCCGCTAGTTTAGGATTCTTACTCTTACTCGGGTGGTAGACTCTTAGGAGTTTCAACACCCGATCAAGCGTTTGAGTATCCATACGTGGTGAAATTTCACTAGTGTGAGTGCATGGGGGTGTGTGTGCACGTGTAAAAAAATGAAAAAAAAAACATTCTAATTTAAGAGATATACTTGCTTAATAAATAGACAACGAAATGAATTAAAAGATACAAAAATATTTTTATATACTTATATATACATATTTACATCATTATGTATTAGACAAAAATGTAGGAGAGAAAAAGTTCTCTCTGTCTGTGCCTTTTTTTTTTTTACTAGGTTGCTTTCGTGGGTCCCATCATAATATCTGTGTTATATCCAAATTGTCCATCTATTTGGTGAGCTCATATTAAGGCTTGAGAAAAAAAAATAAGATAGATCTAACTATCAAGTGGACCACACTGTAAAAGGCAGTGGGGAATTGAACGTCTACCATTGAAACCATTTCGGGGGTTAATGAAGTTTTGGATCATTATGAAATTTGTTTTTCCTCTTCATCCAGGCCTTTGTGACCCTATGAATGAACTTAGACGGGAAGGATTTCTCACAAACATCACAGTGGGCCCCAACTTAGATGGGGGAGGATTTCTAATGGTTGACGCTTGTTCAACACTGTTTCCTGTAATGTGGTACACTTAAGATTTGGATATACCTCATTTTTATCAAAAGTTTTGGGGGCATCGCCCTCCTTTAAAAAAAAAAAAGCGGGGGAAACATGAAAATGAGCGGGATAAACTAGAAAATCAGCGGGGGAAACATGAAATTGAGCAGGGCAAACATGAAATTCAACGGGGCAAACTAGACAATCAGCGGGGCGAACTTAACAGATATTTTCGTGGCTTGAGCCGATAAATCTAAACTTATCCAATGTTCAAATGGACCACACCAAATGAAATTTTGAATTGAACTTCTATTGTTGATCATTTCTTAGGGGCTACAGAAGTTTTGGATCAAGCTTATAATTATTTTTTCTATTAATCCATGTCTGTATGATCTTATAAATAGGTTTGATAACAAACAAACATCACTGTTGGGCCCACAATGGTTTCAACGGTGGAAATCATTATGCCCACTGTTTCCCGTGGTGTGATCCACTTGATCTTTTGATATGCTTTAATTTGGGGCTAAACCGCTAAAATTAGATGAAAAAATGGATGGACGGCGTAGATATACTACATACATTCAATGTGACTTTCATGTTTCCTCCGCTTTAATTCTGATTTTCTAGTTTGCCCCGCTCATATTTCAGTTTGCCCTGCTGCTTTTCATGTTTCCCCCGATGATTTTCTAGTAAAATATTTACAGACTGCCGCGACAGTCCGACATTTTTATTTTTATTTTTACATGGAGAACTTTTTCTCCCTTACATTTTTCTCTAATACATAATTAGGTAAATATGTATATATAAGTATATAAAAATATTTTTCTATCTTCCAATTCATTTCTTTGTCTATTTATTTAACAAGCATTTCTCCTAAACTAGAATGATTTACTTAACGTAACACATGATTTTGGGGTAGGAGAAGCTAATTTAGTCAACCAACGTAGTTATTTTCCAAGATTCCATCAGGTCGATGGTTGAAAATCCATTTCATTCAGTTCGTGGTCAATTTCAATCACTTCGCGGTCGAACTGGAAATTCAGTAGGGCAAACATGAAATTGAGCAAGGCAAACATGAAATTGAGTGGGGAAAACTAGAAATTTAGCAGGTAAAACATGAAATTGAGTAGGGCAAACATGAAATTGAGTGGTGCTCAACCCTAACTCAACCCAAGGTTCCTATACCTAAACTTTGACCCAACCCAATCCAATCTTGGGTTGGGAATTCTCAACCCAAGCCCAACCTACGAGGGCTCGACGGGTTGATTGGGTTGGTCGGGTGTATACGTGCTAATATTTTCATTATTACATTAGTTTATTATATTTCAATATAGGACTTATTTTTTGTATCTATGATTTTATTAATTATATACGTGATTATTCATCATAAAGAACTTCATTTTTTTTCCTTTAAAAAACCAAGCTATAATATAGGACTACTCCTTTAAAAAGATTTGAGACATCAACAACATATGTCGCCTTATATCAAGCTTTTCAGGATGATATGGGATGATATGAGCCGCATGATTGATGGATGACATTGGAAAATATTAGCACATATACACCATCTTTATTGCTTCCTTCACCTTCTCAATACAAAATTTCAAAAACTCCTTATTCAAATCTACCACCTTTGCACTTGCACAAGTTGTTACAACAGCATTTCCAACGAACTCATGTGGCAAGGATGAGTTATCTTGCTCCTAATGCCCACAACAAAGAGTACATATTCAACCAAATGCTAAGGTTTGCACATAACTAGCATTTCCAAGTTAGGTTTGCGTAGTTCAAATGCCAACTAATGGCATAAACGATTTGTGGCATTCAAGCTACAACAAAGGAATCCATACCAGTTTCAAGCTCTTTGAAAAAGAGCGGGGCAAACATGAAAAAGAGCAGGGCAAGCATGAAAATGAGCGAGGGAAATTAGAAAATCAGCGGGGCAAACTAAAATATGAGCGGGGTAAACTAAAAATGGTTTTAAGCTGTTCCAAATTTGGAACTGTTATAAACCATTCTAAATATAGAAAAAGGGATGGTGTAGATTTCTCATCTCTTGTGTAGCCCACTTTGAGTTTTGGATCCACCTCATGTTTGGTCTCATGTCCTAAAATGATCCCTCAAAATGGATGGACGATGTGGATTCCTCACAAGCATCACAGTGGGCCCCACCTAGCATCCTAACTTCCTCCAAAGGTCTCTCATAATCCGTGCTCGACTTCCAATCCCAAACCGTTCTCTCGCCCCAAACCCTCAACTCTTGTTCTCCCTCTCGCTGTGCCTCACAGCCCCGAAGCCCCAAACCCTCTTCTCTCTCTCTCTGTTGGCATTTTCTAGGTATTTTCTTTACATGAACTTTGATTTGTTTTCATTTTCTCTTAAAATTGAGGGATTTTTCTTCACTATCTTTGATCTTCAGCTGATGAATTTTCTCTCATTTTCAGCTCGGTGTAGGAGATCATTACTCTCAAAGAAAAGATATTTAAAGTTTCAAATTCATCAGCAAAATCAAATAGTTTGCCCTGCTCATATTTCATTTTGCCCAGCTCATATTTCAGTTTGCCCCGCTCATATTTTAGTTTGCCCCACTGTTTTTTTTGTTTGCCCTGCTCGTATTTCAGTTTGCCCCGCTCATATTTCAGTTTACCCTGCTGTTTTTCTATTTTGCCCCGCTGCTTTTCATGTTTCCCCCGTTGATTTTTTAATTTGCCGCGCTGCTTTTTATGGTTCCCCCGCTGATTTTCTAGTTTGCCCCGCTGTTTTTCTAGTTTGCCCCGCTCATATTTCAGTTTGCCCCGTTGCTTTTCATGTTTCCCCTGCTGATTTTCATGTTTCCCCTGCTGATTTTCATGTTTCTCCCGCTGATTTTCTAGTTTGCCCCGCTCATATTTCAGTTTGCCCTGCTGATTTTCTAGTTTGCCCCGTTGCTTTTCATGTTTTCCCTGCTGATTTTCATGTTTCCCTCGCTCATATTTCAGTTTGCCCCGCTGTTTTTCTAGTTTGCCCCGCTACTTTTCATGTTTCCCCCGCTAATTTTCTAGTTTGCCCCGCTGCTTTTCATGGTTCCCCTACTGATTTTCTAGTTTGCCCCGCTCATATTTTAGTTTGCCCTGCTGCTTTTCATGTTTCCCCCACTGAGTTTCTAGTTTGCCCCGCTGATTTTCATGTTTCCCTCGCTAATTTTCTAGTTTGCCCCGCTCATATTTCAGTTTGCCCCGCTGCTTTTCATGTTTCCCCTGCTGATTTTCATATTTCCCCCACTGATTTTCTAGTTTACCGAGCTCATATTTCAGTTTATCTCACTGCTTTTCTAATTTGCCCCGCTGCTTTTCATGTTTTTCCCGCTGATTTTCTAGTTTACCCTGCTCTTTTTCATGTTTGCCCCGCTTTTTTTTATGCTTGCCTCGCTCATTTTCATGTGTGGCCCGCTCATTTTCATGTTTGCCCCGTTAATTTTCATGCTTGCCCTCTCATTTTCATGTTTGCCCCGGTGAATTTCATGTTTGCCTCGCTCATTTTCATGTTTGCCCCGCTAAATTTCATGTTTGTCCCACTAAATTAGCTTCTTCTACCCCAAAATCATATATGGTATGTTAAGCAAATCATTCTAGTTTGGATCCTTATTCTTGCTCGGGTGGTAGATTCTTAAGAGTTTCAACACCTGGTCAAGTGTTCGAGTATCCATAGGTGGTGAAATTCCACTAGTATGAGTGTGTGGGGGTGTGTGTGCGTGTGTAAAAAAAAAAAAAAAACAAATCATTCTAGTTGATATGCTTGTTGAATACATGGACAAAGAAATGAATTAAAAGATAAAAAAATATTTTTATATACTTATATATATACATATTTATATAATTATGTATTAGAGAAAAATGTAAAGGAGAAAAAGTTCTCCCAATAATTAAAAAAAAAAAACAGTCACCTGCATATATATATATATATATATATATATATATATATATATAGAGAGAGAGAGAGAGAGAGAGAGAGAGAGAGAGAGAGAGTCATGCTCCCCTGCGCACCTACGCACGTGCGCACCTTTGCACACGTGCCATGGGTGTCTAATCTGAACGGTCCATGTGATACGGAATCCCATAAAACCTTATGTGACAAATTTTCACCCTGATCTAATATTCTAGTAGGCCATAGCAAAGAGAAATACAAATTAAGGGAGAAAACTGTTTTCATATTCCATGGCCCATCAAAGTTTTAGATCAAAGTAAAACTTGGGCTTGGGGGGTTTCAGGAGGTGCTGCTTCACATGAACGGTTCAGATTTTGGATCCACATCACGTATGATGGGTTCTCAAAAAAGTTCGTACGTAGTACGTATGAAATTAGGGTTTAGTGTATATATATATATATATATATATATATATATATATATATATATATATATATATATATATATATATATATATTTACAATTTGTCAATTTTTTCATCCCATCATGAGGTCTGTGTTATATCCAAACCGTCCATCTATTTGGCGAGCTCATATTAAGGCTTGAGACAAAAAATAAGATAGATCTAACCATCAAGTGGACCACACTGTAAAAGGCAGTGGGGAATTGAACGTCTACCATTGAAACCCTTTCAGGGTTATAGAAGTTTTGGATCATTATGAAATTTGTTTTTCCTCTTCAACCAGGTCTTTGTGACCCTATGAATGAACTTAGACGGGGAGGATTTCTCGCAAACATCACAGTGGGCTCCACCAGAGTTTCTAATGGTTGACGCTCATTCAACACTGTTTCCTGTAATGTGGTACACTTGAGACTTGGATATACCTCATTTTTTGTCTCATACCATAAAATAATCTGGAAATATATATGGACGGCATGGATGAAAAGTAAACATCATGGTGGGGCCCACATACCACTGACGATCCGCCATTGGGGGGTGGCAGGAGGCGTACCCAAGCCGTTTCCGTGAAAAGGAGGGGTATTTTCGTCCTGGAATTTGTCCTCCGTACGAAGAGGTCCAAGTGCGTATGTTAAGTTTGTATTGTTTCAAGAATATCCAATGGACAAAAGGTGGAGCCCATAGTCGTAAATTTCTCAAACGAACCAATTGTCTTGTCAGAGTCCCAAAACCAGGTGGGTTGTAAAACCTGATCTCTAATCGTGTACACTCGTCTGTTGAAATAGAACCGTTGGATATTTCTCATTTCTAACCGTTGAATAAATGTACGTCAATCAACTGATCAGATGATAAAACAAGTGTAATTTTTTTGTCCAACACGCATCTAGATTGGTACCCATAAAATACGTGGTTTAGTTTTGAATTACTCGTGTGAAACTTATGCGATTTCTAAGTCATTTCCAAGTGCCTGCGTATAATTCATCACACTTCGACAGAGAATGAATGTTTTCTCTTAATTATCTAACGTTTACTAAAAGAAAAAATTAGCACCGAAGGCTCTGCCGTATTATGCCTTTTTTTTCTTTTCTTCTTTTAGCCCTGAAAACTCATGCTTCTACGGGAGATTTTTAGGGTACGAAAATAGGGTTACGAACAAAAAGATACTTTGATATTTAAAGTAAAGCAGCCGGAAAAGTTTGGATAGTGTCACATGGGTAAACGCCTAATTTAGTTTAATAAATTTTGCCCAGAACGAGTGAAAAAAAGGGTGCTCCTTCGGTCTATGCTAAAAACCTAGCCTTTCTAAAAGAGAAATTTCCTACAGTACGACCCATTTATGGCCCACCAGCCATTTGAAGCCCACCTCTTTTTAAGCTTCCAAGAATACTCCCCTGTGTACGGCCGACTTTTCAAGGGACCAAAATACCCCCGTATTCATTCCTCCCGGAGGCCGATTGGCTGGGGTGCGAAGACGAGCGCTGACGCTCGTCGACATGGGCCCCACAATGATGTATTTATTATATCCACACCGTTCATCCATGTTTCGAGATCATTTCAGAGCATTACTGGAAAAAAGAATCATATCCAAAGATCAACTGGACCACACCACAAATAGAAGCGGGAAACTTGATTTTCACTGTTAAAAATTTCATAGGGCCCACCTTAACATATATTTTCCATCCAATCTATTCATAAGGTCACAAAGACCTGAATGAAGAGGAATAAAAAAATCATATTGATCTAAAACTTCTGTGACCACTGAAAGGATTTCAATGGTAGACATTCAATCCTTCACTGCCTTTTAAGGTGTGGTCCATTTGATAGCTAGATCTGTCTTAGTTTTTGTCTCAAGCCTTAATACGAGTTCGCCAAATAGATGTACGGTTTGGATATAACACATACATCATAATGGGACCCACAAAAAGCGGTGGGGATTATAACAGCAAAAAATAAAAAATAATAATAATAAATAAAAAAGGCCAGGGACTGAAGGCTACAGGTTATCTATGGCTACGGATTATAACCGTAGCTATAGCTTAGTCTGTGCCAATCAATGAATTTTTTTTATTTTTCATTTTTATTTTTTTACGTGGAGAACTTTATTCTACCTACAATTTTCTCTAATACATATTTATATAAATATATATATATATATATATATATATATAAGTATATAAATTTTTTTTATCTTTTTTTCATTTCTTTCTTTATTCATTTAACAAGAATATCTTATAAACTAAAATTAGTTAGTTGGCGTACCCTATATGATTTTGGGGTAGGAGAAGCTACTTTAGCTAAAATTAGTTAGTCCGACATTTTTATTTTTATTTTTACATGGAGAACTTTTTCTCCCTTACATTTTTCTCTAATACATAATTAGGTGAATATGTATATATAAGTATATAAAAATATTTTTCTATCTTCCAATTCATTTCTTTGTCTATTTATTTAACAAGCATATCTCCTAAATTAGAATGATTTATTTAACGTAACACATATGATTTTGGGGTAGGAGAAGCTAATTTAGCCAACCAACCTAGTTATTTTCCAAGATTCCATCAGGTCGATGGTCGAAAATCCATTTCATTCAGTTCGTGGTCAATTTCAATCACTTCGCGGTCGAACTGGAAATTCAGTAGGGCAAACATGAAATTGAGCGAGGCAAACATGAAATTGAGTGGGGAAAACTAGAAATTTAGCAGGTAAAACATGAAATTGAGTAGGGCAAACATGAAATTGAGTGGTGCTCAACCCTAACTCAACCCAAGGTTCCTATACCTAAACTTTGACCCAACCCAATCCAATCTTGGGTTGGGAATTCTCAACCCAAGCCCAACCTAAGAGGGCTCGACGGGTTGATTGGGTTGGTCGGGTGTATACGTGCTAATATTTTCATTATTACATTAGTTTATTATATTTCAATATAGGACTTATTTTTTGTATCTATGATTTTATTAATTATATACGTGATTATTCATCATAAAGAACTTCATTTTTTTTCTTTAAAAAACCAAGCTATAATATAGGACTACTCCTTTAAAAAGATTTGAGACATCAACAACATATGTCGCCTTATATCAAGCTTTTCAGGATGATATGGGATGATATGAGCCGTATGATTGATGGATGATATTGGAAAATATTAGCACATATACACCATCTTTATTGCTTCCTTCACCTTCTCAACACAAAATTCCAAAAACTCCTTATTCAAATCCACCACCTTTGCACTTGCACAAGTTGTTACAACAGCATTTCCAACAAACTCATGTGGCAAGGGTGGAGTTATCTTGCTCCTAATGCCCACAACAAAGAGTACATATTCAACCAAATGTTAAGGTTTGCACATAACTAGCATTTCCAAGTTAGGTTTGTGTAGTTCAAATGCCAACTAATGGCATAAACGATTTGTGGCATTCAAGCTGCAACAAAGGAATCCATACCAGTTTCAAGCTCTTTGAAAAAGAGCGGGGCAAACATGAAAAAGAGCGGGGCAAGCATGAAAATGAGCGGGGAAAATTAGAAAATCAGCGGGGTAAACTAAAATATGAGCAGGGTAAACTAGAAATGGTTTTAAGTTGTTCCAAATTTGGAACTGTTATAAACCATTCTAAATATAGAAAAAGGGATGGTATAGATTTCTCATCTCTTGTGTAGCCCACTTTGAGTTTTGGATCCACCTCATGTTTGGTCTCATGTCCTAAAATGATCTCTCAAAATGGATGGACGATGTGGATTCCTCACAAACATCACAGTGGGCCCCACCTAGCATCCTAACTTCCTCCAAAGGTCTCTCATAATCCGTGCTCGACTTCCAATCCCAAACCGTTCTCTCGCCCCAAACCCTCAACTCTTGTTCTCCCTCTCGCTGTGCCTCAAAGCCCCGAAGCCCCAAACCCTCTTCTCTCTCTCTCTCTCTGTTGGCGTTTTCCAGGTATTTTCTTTACATGAGCTTTGATTTGTTTTCATTTTCTCTTAAAATTGAGGGATTTTTCTTCACTATCTTCGATCTTCAGCTGATGAATTTTCTCTCATTTTCAGCTGGGTGTAGGAGATCATTACTCTCAAAGAAAAGATGTTTAAAGTTTCAAATTCATCAGCAAAATCAGATAGTTTGCCCTGCTCATATTTCATTTTGCCCCGCTCATATTTCAGTTTGCTCCGCTCATATTTTAGTTTGCCCCGCTGTTTTTCTTGTTTGCCCTGCTCGTATTTCAGTTTGCCCCGCTCATATTTCAGTTTGCCCTACTGTTTTTCTATTTTGCCCCACTGCTTTTCATGTTTCCTCCGTTGATTTTCTAATTTGCCCCGCTGCTTTTCATGGTTCCCCCGCTGATTTTCTAGTTTGCCCCGCTGTTTTTCTAGTTTGCCCCGCTCATATTTCAGTTTGCCCCGCTGCTTTTCATGTTTCTCCTGCTGATTTTCATGTTTCCCCCGCTGATTTTCTAGTTTGCCCCGCTCATATTTCAGTTTGCCCTGCTGATTTTCTAGTTTGCCCCGCTACTTTTCATGTTTCCCCTGCTGATTTTCATGTTTCCCCCGCTCATATTTCAGTTTGCCCTGCTGTTTTTCTAGTTTGCCCCGCTCATATTTTAGTTTGCCCTGCTGCTTTTCATGTTTCCCTCGCTGAGTTTCTAGTTTGCCCCGCTGATTTTCATGTTTCCCTCGCTGATTTTCTAGTTTGCCCCACTCATATTTCAGTTTGCCCCGCTGATTTTCTAGTTTGCCCCGCTGCTTTTCATGTTTCCCTCGCTGATTTTCATGTTTCCCCCGCTGATTTTCTAGTTTACCCCGCTCATATTTCAGTTTGTCTCGCTGCTTTTCTAGTTTGCCCCGCTGCTTTTCATGTTTTCCCTACTGATTTTCTAGTTTACCCCGCTCTTTTTCATGTTTGCCCCGCTCTTTTTCATGCTTGCCTCGCTCATTTTCATGTGTGGCCCGCTCATTTTCATGTTTGCCCCGTTAATTTTCATGCTTGCCCTCTCATTTTCATGTTTGCCCCGGTGAATTTCATGTTTGCCTCGCTCATTTTCATGTTTGCCCCGCTGAATTTCATGTTTGTCCCACTAAATTAGCTTCTTCTACCCCAAAATCATATATGGTATGTTAAGCAAATCATTCTAGTTTGGATCCTTATTCTTGCTCGAGTGGTAGATTCTTAGGAGTTTCAACACCCGGTCAAGCGTTCGAGTATCCATAGGTGGTGAAATTCCACTAGTGTGAGTGTGTGGGGGTGTGTGTGCGTGTGTAAAAAAAAAAAAAACAAATCATTCTAGTTGATATGCTTGTTGAATACATGGACAAAGAAATGAATTAAAAGATAAAAAAATATTTTTATATACTTATATATACATATTTATATAATTATGTATTAGAGAAAAATGTAAAGGAGAAAAAGTTCTCCCAATAAAAATAAAATAAAATCAGTCAAACTGCCGCGGCACTACCGCCAGTTCGGCAGCAGTGCCACAGCAGTATGTGAATATATATATATATATATTTGCAATGTTGCTTTTATGGGTCCCATCATGAGGTCTGTGTTATATCCAAACTGTCCATCTATTTGGCGAGCTCATATTAAGGCTTGAGACGAAAAATAAGATAGATCTAACCATCAAGTGGACCACACTGTAAAAGGCAGTGGGGAATTGAACGTCTACCATTGAAACCCTTTCAGGGTTATAGAAGTTTTGGATCATTATGAAATTTGTTTTTCCTCTTCAACCATGTCTTTGTGACCCTATGAATGAACTTAGATGGGGAGGATTTCTTGCAAACATCACAGTGGGCTCCACCAGAGTTTCTAATGGTTGACGCTCATTCAATACTGTTTCCTGTAATGTGGTACACTTGAGACTTGGATATACCTCATTTTTTGTCTCATACCATAAAATGATCTGAAAAAATATATGGATGGCATGGATGAAAAGCAAACATCATGGTGGGGTCCACATACCACTGACGATCCGCCATTGGCGGGTGGCAGGAGGCGTACCCAAGCCGTTTCCGTGAAAAGGAGGGGTATTTTCGTCCTGAAATTTGTCGTCCGTACAAAGAGGTCTAAGTGCGTATGTTAAGTTTGTATTGTTTCAAGAATATCCAATGGATAAAAGGTGGGGCCCATAGTCGTAAATTTGTCAAACGAACCAGTTGTCTTGTCAGAGTCCCAAAACCAGGTGGGTTGTAAAACCTGACCTCTGATCGTGTACACTCGTCTGTTGAAATAGAACCGTTGGATATTTCTCATTTCTAACGGTTGAATAAATGTACGTCAATCAACTGATCAGATGATAAAACAAGTGTAATTTTTTTGTCCAACACGCATCTAGATTGGTACCCATAAAATACATGGTTTAGTTTTGAATTACTCGTGTGAAACTTATGCAATTTCTAAGTCATTTCCAAGTGCCTGCGTATAATTCATCACACTCCGACAGAGAATGAATGTTTTCTCTTAATTATCTAACGTTTACTAAAAGAAAAAATTAGCACCGAAGGCTCTGCCGTATTATGCCTTTTTTTTCTTTTCTTCTTTCAGCCCCGAAAACTTATGCTACTACGGGAGATTTTTGGGGTACGAATATAGGGTTACGAACAAAAACGATACTTTGATATTTAAAGTAAAGCAGCCGGAAAAGTTTGGATAGTGTCACATGGGTAAACGCCTAATTTAGTTTAATAAATTTTGTCCAAAACGAGTAAAAAAAGGGTGCTCCTTCGGTCTATGCTAAAAACCTAGCCTTTCTAAAAGAGAAATTTCCTACAGTACGACCCATTTATGGCCCACCAGCCATTTGAAGCCCACCTCTATTTAAGCTTCCAAGAATACTCCCCTGTGTACGGCCGACTTTTCAAGGGACCAAAATACCCCCGTATTCATTCCTTCCGGAGGCCGATTGGCTGGGGTGCGAAGACGAGCGCTGACGCTCGTCGACATGGGCCCACAATGATGTATTTATTATATCCACACCGTTCATCCATGTTTCGAGATCATTTCAGAGCATTACTTGAAAAAAGAATCATATCCAAAGATCAACTGGACCACACCACAAATAGAAGCGGGAAACTTGATTTTCACTGTTAAAAATTTCATAGGGCCCACCTTAACATATATTTTCCATCCAATCTATTCATAAGGTCACAAAGACCTGAATGAAGAGGAATAAAAAAATCATATTGATCTAAAACTTCTGTGACCACTGAAAGGATTTCAATGGTAGACATTCAATACTTCACTGCCTTTTAAGGTGTGGTCCATTTGATAGCTAGATCTGTCTTATTTTTCGTCTCAAGCCTTAATACGAGTTTACCAAATAGATGTACGGTTTGGATATAACACATACATCATAATGGGACCCACAAAAAGTGGTGGGGATTATAATAGCAAAAAATAAAAAATAATAATAATAAATAAAAAAGACTAGGAACTGAAGGCTACGGGTTATCTATGGCTACGGATTATAACCGTAGCTACAGTTGTAGTCTGTGCCAATCAATGAATTTTTTTTATTTTTCATTTTTACTTTTTTACGTGGAGAACTTTATTCTACCTACAATTTTCTCTAATACATATTTATATAAATATATATATATAAGCATATAATTTTTTTAAATCTTTTTTTCATTTCTTTCTTTATTCATTTAACAAGAATATCTTATAAACCAAAATTAGTTTGTTGGTGTACCCTATATGATTTTGGGGTAGGAGAAGCTACTTTAGATAACCAACGTGGTTAGTTTTCAAGATTCCATCATGTCGATGGTCGAAAATCCATTTCATTCACTTCGCAGTCAATTTCAATCCGGTCGCGGTCAATTTCGTTCATTTCATTTACTTCACGATCATTTTTATGCATTTCATGGTCATTCCCAGCACTTCCATGTTGATTCACGATCATTTCCATGCATTTCACGGTCAATTCCCTTCACTTCACGGTCATTTTCATGCATTTCACAGGCAATTTGCTTCACTTCACGGCCATTTCCATGCATTTCACGGTCATATCTGGCAATTTCGTTGTTCACGGTCATTTCGACGCACTTCACGGTCAATTCACTTCACTTCACGGCCATTTCCAAGCATTTCACGATCAATTTTCTTCACTTCACGGCCATTTCCATGCATTTCACGGCCATATCTGGCAATTTTGTTTACATTCACGGTCATTTCGACGCACTTCATGGTCAATTCACTTCACTTCACGGCCATTTCCAAGCATTTCACGATCAATTCTCTTCACTTCACGGCCATTTCCATGCATTTCATGGTCATATCCGGCAATTCTGTGTTCATTCACGGTCAATTCGACGCACTTCACAATCAATTCACTTCACTTCATGGCCATTTCCAAGCATTTCAGGAGCAATTCTCTTCACTTCACGGCCATTTTCATGCATTTCATGGTCATATCCGGCAATTCCGTTTACGTTCACGGTCATTTTGACGCACTTCATGGTCAATTCACTTCACTTCACGGCCATTTCCAAGGACGGTCAATTCTCTTCACTTCACGGCCATTTCCACGCACTTCACGGTCATATCCGACAATTCTGTTTACGTTCACGGTCAATTCGACGCACTTCACTTCACGGCCATTTTCACGCACTTCGTGGACAATTCACTTAACTTCACCGTCATTTCTATGCATTTCACGGTCATTCCCGGCGATTCCATGTTCATTCATGGTTAATTCGACGCACTTCACAGTCAATTCACTTCACTTCACGGCCATTTCGACGCACTTCGCGGTCAATTCACTTAACTTCACCGTCATTTCCATGCATTTCACGGTCATTCCCGGCGATTCCGTGTTCATTCACGGTCAATTCGACGCACTTCACGGTCAATTCACTTCACTTCATGGCCATTTCCACGCACTTTGTGGTCAATTCACTTCACTTCACCATCATTTCCATGCATTTCACGGTCATTCCCGGCGATTCCGTGTTCATTCACAGTCAATTCAACGCACTTCACGGTCAATTCACTTCACTACACGGCCATTTCGACGCACTTTGCGGTCAATTCACTTCACTTCACTGTCATTTCCATGCATTTCACGATCATTCCCAGTGATTCCGTGTTCATTCACGGTCAATTCGACGCACTTCACGGTCAATTCACTTCACTTCACGGCCATTTCCATGCGCTTCGCGGTCAATTCACTTAACTTCACCGTCATTTCCATGCATTTCACGGTCATTCCCGCGCGATTCCATGTTCATCCACGGTCAATTCAACGCACTTCACGGTCAATTCACTTCACTTCACTTCACGGCCATTTCGACGCACTTCGCAGTCAATTCACTTCACTTCACCGTCAGTTCCATGCATTTCACGGTCATTCCCAACGATTCCGTGTTCATTCACGGTCATTTCGATGCACTTCACGGCCATTTCGACGCACTTCGCGGTCAATTCACTTCACTTCACCGTCATTTCCATGCATTTCACGGTCATTCCCGGCGATTTCGTGTTCATTCACGGTCAATTCGACGCACTTCACGGTCAATTCACTTCACTTCACGGCAATTTCCACGCACTTCGCAATTAATTCACTTAACTTCACCGTCATTTCCATGCATTTCACGGTCATTCCCGGCGATTCCGTGTTCATTCACGGTCAATTCGACGCACTTCACGGTCAATTCACTTCACTTCACGGCCATTTCGACGCACTTCACAGTCAATTCACTTCACTTCACCGTCATTTCCATGCATTTCACGGTCATTTTGCTTCACTTTACGGTCATTTCCATGCATTTCACAGTCATTTCTAGTGATTCCGTTTAGAATCACGGTCATTTCAATGCAATTCATGGTCAATTCCCTTCACTTCACGACCATTTCCCTGCATTTCATGGTCAATTCGCTTCACTTCATGGACATTTTGATTCACTTCACTGTGAATTCCCTCCAATACAACACACTTAAACCAAATCACTCCCTCTAAAATTCCCGCGACCTTCACGCTCATTTCCATGCTGTTCATTCATTTCTTTAAATGATTTACGATCATGGACCAAAAAATTAAGTACATCCGAAGCTCAAGTGGGCCACGTAATAGAAAACAGTGGAAATAAAATAGTCGAGGTTGACCGGGTCATACCTGGTCGACCCCAACTCGCTGTACATATACCTAGTCGACCATAACCCGGTCGACCCTATTTCCATACAATTCACATAAGTGGGACCCGGTCGACCGGGTAATTGTACAGGGAGTTGGGGTCGACCGGGTCTGACCCGGTTGACCCCGACTGTTTTCTCTGGCAGGCATTCAATCTACTCTGTTTTCTATCCATTTTTCATTGATTTTTGGTTTTAAATTTGAGATGGTGTTACCAGCTCGGCCCTCTTGATTTTTACTGGTTGCAAGACATATCAAGGCTTCTGGAAAGAACTCAAGCCAATCAATGTGACCATTTTTTCCATTGATGACAATTCAATAAGTTCCGAAAATAGCTTATCCACACTTCTAAACATATATATGATAATAGATCGGAGGATGTTATATTGTATTGATCAATAGAGAAAGGGCCTCTGTCATCATCAGGTGAAGGATTCGAAGTGGAGGATATGGGCCACCATCTTCTAATTGAGAATCTCTATTTGCATGAAGGGGGAGAAGGAGACGGTAGTGATTTAGAGGGTATGTTATTCCATGGGGTTAATAGAGAACAGACCGATATCATCATTTGGAGAAGTATTTGAAGTGGAGCATGTGGACCACCATCCACCAATCAAGAGACTTGATTTACTTGAAGGGGCAGAAGGAGATGGTAATGTATTGGAGGGTATGTTACTACATGGATTTATAGATAAAAGGCCACCATCCTGTTCTGATGAAGGATTCGAAGTGGAGGAGGTGGGCTCGATCATCAGATTAATGGTGAGGATAAACCAACCATAGACGGCACATGTACAAACTCAGTGTACAATAGGAAAATCTGCTATTCGTTATGAACATAACGCAACTCAGTTTTTCTTATTCAGATGAGTCACTATGACATTAGTAAACTTGGTAGAATTTTTCACAGTCCGTGTTCACAATATCGGTATCGATGCATGTATGACACCCTTGGGATACATAAACAACTGTCTTGTCCACAGAAATGTTTAAAGGCATGGATTTCACGGTCAATTCCCTTCAGTTCACGGTAATTTCCACGCATTTTAGGATCATTCCCGGCGATTCCATGTTGATTCACGGTCATTTCCATGCATTCACGGTCAATCCCCTTCACTTCACGGTCATTTCCACGCATTTTATGGTCAATTCGCTTCACTTCACAGTCATTTCCATGCATTTCATGGTCATTCTCGGCGATTCCGTGTTGATTCATGGTCATTTCCATGCATTTCACGATCAATTCCCTTCACTTCACGGTCATTTCCATGCATTTTACGGTCAATTCGCTTCACTTCACAGTCATTCACATGCATTTCATGGTCATTCCTGTCGATTCGGTGTTGATTCACAATCATTTCCACGCATTTCACGGTCAATTCCCTTCACTTCACGGTCATTTCCACGCATTTCACGGTTAATTCGCTTCACTTCAAGGTCATTTCCAAGCATTCCACGGTCATTCCCGGTGATTCCGTGTTGATTCACGGTCAATTCGATGCACTTCACGGTCAATTCACTTCACTTCATGCCCATTTCCATGAATTGACCGTGAAGTGCGTCGAATTGACCGTGAATCAACACGGAATCACGGGGAATGACCGTGAAATGCATGGAAATGATGGGTGAAGTGAAGTGAAATGACCGCGAAGTGCGTGGAAATGGTCGTGAAGTGAAGTGAATTGACCGTGAAGTGCGTCGAATTGACCATGAATCAACATGGAATCGCCGGGAATGACCATGAAATGCATGGAAATGACAGTGAAGTGAAGTGAATTGACCGCGAAGTGCGTGGAAATGGCCATAAAGTGAAGTGAATTGACCGTTAAGTGCGTCGAATTGCCTGTGAATCAACATGGAATTGCCGGGAATGACCGTGAAATGCATGGAAATGGGCGTGAAGTGAAGTGAATTGACCGCGAAGTGCGTGGAAATGGCCGTGAAGTGAAGCGAATTGACCGTGAAGTGTGTCGAATTGATCGTGAATGAACACGGAATCGCCGGGAAGGACCATGAAATGCATGGAAATGACGGTGAAGTGAAGTGAATTGACCGCGAAGTGGGTGGAAATGGCCGTGAAGTGAAGTGAATTGACCGTGAAGTGCGTTAAATTGACCGTGAATCAACAAAGAATCGCTAGGAATGACTGTGAAATGCATGGAAATGACGGTGAAGTGAAGTGAATTGACCACGAAGTGCGTGGAAATGGCCGTGAAGTGAAGTGAATTGACCGTGAAGTGCATCGAATTGACCGTGAATCAACATGGAATTGCCGGGAATGACCGTGAAATGCATGGAAATGACGGTGAAGTGAAGTGAATTGACCGCGAAGTGCGTGGAAATGGCCGTGAAGTGAAGTGAATTGACTGTGAAGTGCGTCGAATTGACCGTGAATCAACATGGAATCGCCGGGAATGACCGTGAAATGCATGGAAATGACGGTGAAGTGAAGTGAATTGACCGCGAAGTGCGTGGAAATGGCCGTGAAGTGAAGTGAATTGACCGTGAAGTTCGTCGAATTGACCATGAATGAACACGGAATCGCCGGGAATGACCGTGAAATGCATGGAAATGACGGTGAAGTGAATTGACCGTGAAGTGTGTGGAAATGGCCGTGAAGTGAAGTGAATTGACCGTGAAGTGCGTTGAATTGACCGTGAATCAACACGGAATCGCCGGGAATGACCGTGAAATGCATGGAAATGACGGTGAAGTGAAGTGAATTGATCGCGAAGTGCGTGGAAATGCCCGTGAAGTGAAGTGAATTGACCGTGAAGTGCGTCGAATTGACCGTGAATCAACACGGAATTGCAGGGAATGACCATGAAATTCATGGAAATGGGCGTGAAGTGAAGTGAATTGACCGTGAAGTGCGTGGAAATGGCCGTGAAGTGAAGTGAATTGACCGTGAAGTGCATCGAATTGACCATGAATCAACACAGAATCGTCGGGAATGACCGTGAAATGCATGGGAATGACGGCAAAGTGAAGTGAAATGACCTTGAAGTGCGTGGAAAATGGCCGCGAAGTGAAGTGAATTGACCGTGAAGTGCATCGAATTGACCGTGAATCAACACGGAATCGTCGGGAGTGACCGTGAAATGCATGGAAATGACGGTGAAGTGAAGTAAATTGACCGCGAAGTGCTTAGAAATGGCCGTGAAGTGAAGTAAATTGACCGTGAAGTGCATCGAATTGATCGTGAATCAACACGGAATCACCATGAATGACCGTGAAATGCATGGAAATAACGGTGAAGTGAAGTGAATTAACCGCGAGGTGCGTGGAAATGCCCGTGAAGTGAAGTGAATTGACCATGAAGTGCGTTGAATTGACCATGAATCAACACGGACTCGGCGGGAATGACTGTGAAATGCATGAAAATGACGGTGAAGTGAAGTAAATTGACCTCGAAGTGCGTGGAAATGGCCGTGAAGTGAAGTGAATTGACCGTGAAGTGAATTTTTAACCATCAATACGATGGATTCTTAAAAAATTACTATGTTGGTTAGCTAAATTAGCTTCTCCTACCCCAAAATGATATATGGTACGTTAAGTAACTCATTCTAATTTAGGAGATGTTCTTGTTAAATAAATAGACAAACAAATGAATTAAGAGATAGAAAAATATTTTTATATACTTATATATACATATTTACATAATTATGTATACGAGAAAAATGTAAGGGAGAAAAAGTTCTCCATGTAAAAAATAAAAATAAAATTACATTGTAGGACAGCGAGTTGGGGTCGACGACACGGTCGACCGGATCAAGGCTGGTTTTTTTTTTTTTTTTTTTTACTGTTGTAATTCTATTGCTGTTTATGGGTCTCATTATGATCTATGTATTAGATCCAAACCGTCCATCTATTTGGCGAACTCGTATTAAGGCTTGAGACTAAAATTTAGTCAGATCTAACTATCAAGTGGGCCACACCGTAAAAGGCAATGGAGGATTGAACGTCTACCATTGAAATACTTTCATGGGTCACAGAAGTTTTGGATCATTATGAAATTTGTTTTTCCTCTTCATCCATGTCTTTGTGACCTTATGAATAGATTGGATCGAAAATATATGTAATAGTGCGCCCTACAAAATTTTTAACGGTGAAAATCAAATTTCCCGCTGCTCGTTTTGGTGTGATCCAGTTGATCTTTGGGTATGATTTTTTTTTATTTATTTATAATGCTCTGAAATGATCTCGAAATATGGATGAACATTGTGGATATAATAAATAAATAACTGTGGGGCCCATGCAACGTTGATATCTTTTGAACCGTTCGTACAACTCGGAGTTCGAGGAGCGTAAGCGCTCGTCTTCGAGCACCAGGCGATCCGCCTCAGGAAGGAAAGCAGGGGCATTTTCGACCTGAGAAATGGGGCCGTACAGCTGGGGTGTATTCTTGGAAGGTAAAAAGCGAGTGGGCTTAAAAAGGCTGTGGGCCATATAATGGTTGTACAGTTGGAAATTACTCTTTCTAAAATTGTGAGATTTGGTGAGCCCGTCCGCATTTTCCAGTCAGATACTGAACACGCCATCATATATGCCAGCAGTCCAGACAGTTGAAATATCCAAGCCATCCATCAAGTGGACCACACCGTGTATATGCTACTGCCTAGAGATAAAGGTGATCCATTTGGTAGGTCTGTCATGATATAAGGAAAAAATGAACGGTTGCAGATGATTTTTTCATAACCGTACGTTGGTTCACTTACTTGTGTGCTGCCTGACTAGTGGATAAATCTGAAGCTTTGGATGAGGATTCTATTTAGTGCTAAACTCTGATGGACGGCTGGGATATTGCACCTGTCTACCAGCTGAAACATGTATTAGATGACTTGTATACGCGTGTGAGCTTGGCAAAGTTCTAAAATTGCCATGGGAAAACAACTATAAAGAATTTCCAACCCCACCGTGTGGTCCACTTAACCTCTGGATCTACTTTAATTTTGGGCCCATGAACTAAAATAACGTGGAAAAATGAATGGACGGCGTGGATGAAATCCATACAACAAGATAGGCCCCATGGAGCCCCTCCCCCGACCAAACGGTCCACCCGGAGCGCGGATTGCATAATGAGTAACTCAATACGCTATAGCGAATTCAGTAAACTCTGTAGGGCCCACTGTATTGTATGTGTCTTATCCACGCCGTCTATTCGTTCTACAACCTCATTTATGGCAAGAACCTATAATCCAAGCATATCTAAAGCTCAAGCGAACCACACAACAATAAACAAGGGGATAATGGCGTCCACTGTTGAAACCTTCGTACGGTCCACATTAATGTTTATTTGTCATCCAAACCGTTCATAAGGTAACAAAGACATCGATTAAGGGGGAAAAAACAAATATCAGCTTGATTCAAATCTTCTGTAGCACCAAGAAGCTTTCAACGGTAGGAATTTAGTTCCCACTTTTTCCTGTGGTGCGATCCACTTGAGAGCTGGATATACTTCAATTCTGATATCATATCCTAAAATGAGCTGATAAAAAACTTAGACAGCGCTGATAAGACATATACATCAAGGTAGCCCCATAGAGTTTGCACAGCAGTTCTCTTGTACGACACATTTACACCGAGGGTTATCAATGGGCCAGTCTAGCCCATTAGATTTTTGGACCAGACCTACTTCTTTAGGGTTTGGACTCAAATATTAGGACCCTAGGCAAGGCTTGGGATGATTCCTAACCCTTCTAACTTGTCTTGTCATGAGCATTTTTGTTATGTCACGTTTTAAGGGCTCGTTTGATTTCTCCAAATTATTTTCACTTTCATTTGACAATCCCAACCCTTCAATGAAGGTAACTCCGGTGGATAGACAAATGATCAATGGCCAAAGATGTCACCTGATTAGATGATAGGATCAACGGATCATAGAACTTTCCAGGCCATCTATGACACAAGGCATAGACCATGGCCATATGGAAATGTTGCACTTGTTTTTGATACGGAGAGCACACGAGTATGGGATATGGGATCTCGTCTATTCATCTAAAGTGGGCCCACTAGAACACACAGGCCAGACCCAGCAGTTCTCTTGTCCGACACATTTACACCTAGGGTTATCAATGGGCCAGTCTAGCCCATTAGATTTTTGGACCAGACCTACTTCTATATTATGTCACGTTTTAAGGGCTCGTTTGATTTCTCCAAATTTCAAAAGATTTATGTCATCTTTGTAATTCTCTCACAACTAAGGAATTATTGGTTAAGTGTATGTCAAGAAAAAAAAAAATTAGAGGAATTTGTAATTATTTACTTTTTAAAAAGTAGTTATTGTTAAAAAATAATAATAATAATTAATCCAACCATGACATCAGTGCATTTCTACGATGATTTGACATTAACGTAATGTAAACATACAATTACTATAATTTTATGGTGAATAAACCGAACATATATAAGAATCTGCGATCAGATGTAGATAATATGAAGAGGCATGTAAAATAATTTGTAATCATTATATAATTCTTTTAATTTACATGTAATTTTGAAAATTAAATGAGATTTAATGAACAACCTAAATATTGCACAAAAGTTAATGCCTAGTGTAATTTTTATGAGCCAAGGTAGATCTAGTTTATTTAGCCCATTATATGCTTAGGCATGGGTCAAGCCTCCGTTTTAGTGCCTACTTGAATTACCATTTACTAAAGTAATATAAAAAGAAAAGCTACAGTGATTATAAATCATCGATTTGAATGACAAAATTTATATTTTGAGAGCTACTTTTTTCTTTATTTTTTTTCACATGCATTCACATGGCTTGCGCACGTCCAAGCACTCACACCACAGTGGGTGCTTGAACTCATGACATTGTGTTGAAACTCTCTTGAGTCTACCACTCAATCATAGGGTTGTAGGCGACTACTAATTCTTATGATTGGTTTATCGATGGTAAAATTATAATGATAGCATTTGTCAAAGAATGAATGGATTCCACCGTAATGTGGTATAATCTTATATTACTGAGAAATGGTCATTCCACAGAAGTCCTAGATAAGGCAATATATAATACAATACTACTCTTGTAACTTTAATTTTTTAAATATGCATGTAATGTACTCATATGATTACATATATGTAGATATAATTGCCTAATACTTGTTATGTCTATACCTTCCATCCATTTTATAGTATCATTTTAAGGCATGACCTCAAATATTAGCTTTATCCAACACATGTAAGCCGCGTGAAGTTTTTAATGGCAAGCATTAATTCCAACTACCTTCTATGGTAGGGTCAATTTTCATTTTCGATGTACCTCATTTTTTGTTTCTTTCCATAAAATGATCTTGCATAGTGAATGGATAGTGTGGATATAACGCATACATCATGGTGGGCCCCACGAAACTATGCCACCTTTAAGTCCAAGTTGGTGGTAATTCAGTAGGATTAATATGGTTTAATAGCTTAGTTTGGAATAATAATGTGAGTTTTACATCACATTAATTATGGTGGAATCCGGCCATCCAAACATTGCCCTTGCATTTATATACTACTTGGATTTGAAAAATAAAAATATACAATAATTACAAACTCCTTTATCTATCTCTTAAAAGCATGTACATTCGACCCAAGGTTATTCTGTAATATGGTGGTAATTGGAAATCCAAATAGGCCCTTGGTAACTAATAGGTCATTTTCTTTAACCGGTGGAAGCAACTTTATGTGCACGAAATCTACCCTTGCTGTCAAGAGAATTTCCTTTGGTTTCACTTTGATCCGAAAAATCAAGCTGATTCTACAGGTGGGCCATTCATGTGGCATGGGACGCCTGGGTTTTAGAATTATTTTATTCAGGAGGGATATCATGTGAAAGGAATCGCTGGCATATAACCACCAAACGTGCAGTTGGCGTTGCATCTCAACTTTTTCCTCGGATGAGATCTACCCAGGTCATGGATGGTAGGAAAAAAAAAAAAACAAAAACAAAAACAAAAAAAAGTAAAGTATGGTCAAGATTTCTGGTTTTCAGGGTGAAGATGAAGCAATGCAAATGATGCATGAAAGGTCCACCCACATGGCTCTTGGCATGCCAGGTATACCAATGTCAAAAACTTAGGGCCTGTTTGGCCAGGCAGATCCCACGGTATTGGGAGGGATAGGATCGGCAATATCCTTGGATGGGCATGACGTCCCAAGCAAATCCGGTGAACTTGACCCGGGATATGATCAATCCCATGGATCTTAAGGCAATCCACTGACATCACCATCATTACCTTAAAATCGATCCTATCCCTTGGTTGGATGGATTGGAAGGTAAAATCCCGAGATATGCACGGCATGCCAAACAGACCCACTGAACTTGTCCCGGGATATAAGCAATCCCATGGATCTTAAGACAATCACACCACCATCATTACCTTAAAATTGATCCCATCCCTCCTAATACCATGGGATCTGCCCAGCCAAAGAGGCCCTTAGATTTATTAGACAACAAGTATCTTCTATGTGACTATTTGAACAAGCTATTTATCCACTCATAAATAATGTTTAAAGAATTATCAAGTGATAAGAGGGTGGGGTTATTCTTTTGAAAATGGGTTCACGAAAAGTATATAAATACTTCCAATCAGTCGAGCTGCATCTATAAAAGCCTTCCGAATAAAGAACTGCTTGTATTAAAAATAAATAGTGTTTAACATATTAACATAGATCGAGATTAGAGCTAAAAAATAAAAGCTATTAAATTACCATTAATCTTAGAAAATATATAACTAATACTTTGAATCTATATTTATTATTTACTTCAATAGTTATGGCAGCCGAATCATTGTCACATTAGTCTTCTGGATCTTTCTACCTTTTTATATCCTTCTAATTATTTCTCTTCTTTCAATCGATCATTATGTACCATCCAGCTTTGCACCAACTGCATTTTCGTATTTGTCTCTAATTGGCTATGCTAGAATTAGATTACGACATTACCCCATCAACTTTTGTTAAAAATGTAAGAACAATATTGGTTCATCTTAGTCAAACTCAATCATCTTGGTTGAAAAGTAATTTAATTAATTTATTCAATTGGTATGAAATAATTTGTTTGGTTGATTTTTTCTTTTATTTATAACCATTTGTTGCTCTATAAACAAAGCAACAAATACTTTGTTTATGTTCATGATCCTTGCATGCCTATTTGTTTATGGAATGATAAATGTCCGTTTCTAATTAGCTTAGCCAAAATTAGGTACAACTATAATTTATTTATTTATTTCTTTTTAGTTTTGCACGTAAGGACAAAAAAAAAAAAAACCGGCCGGGCATTGACCAGCTCCAGCCCAAACTAAATATCAATTGGGGCAAAAAGTCAAGCCCGGGCATGGCTCATCGGCAACCAGGCTTTGATTTCAGGCTCAAGCCTTGTCATTAACAACATCAATGGGCTGATCTCCAGCTTGGGTGGGCCCTCAATGCACTGAAACTAGGCTCAGATTCCCCCCGTTTATTTCTACGGCTTGAAATTAAATAGCAGCACACAGCCGACACATGGGCATCTGCTGTGGAAGCAGGTTGCGTCGTGCATCCACGTGTACGGACCCAGTTCAAGCAGGGTTCTGTGGGGCCCACCATGAAGGTTTCAACGGTTGGTGTTGTTCCCTCTTCTTACGTGTGGTCCACTTTGAGCCTTGTATCTCTCTCACTTTTGTCTCATATTTTAAAATGATTAGTCAAAATAAATGTACGGCGTTGATAAAACACATCCACTACGGTGGGTCCCACATAAGCCTCTGCCCTGACTCAGTCCGTCGGGGGCTGGACGCAATCCCCTTCCATCTAGTTGAGGCTGTAGCCCGACCAGTGTCAAGGCCTAACCGGATTTCCCACCTAAGTTAGAAGCTATGTGGGGCCTACTCTGATGTTTGTGAGAAATCCATCCCGTCGATCCTTTTTTCCAGCTCATGTTAGGGCATGAGCAAAAAAAAAAAGAAATGAGAGATCCAAAACTCAAGTGGGCCACTCGAAAGGAAACAATGGGGATTGAACTTCCACCGTTGAAACATTGTCAGGGCGATGGAGTTTTGAGTGAGGCTATTATTGTTGTATTTTCAATTCATCCAAGTGGGAATAACCATATGAACGGTTTGGATCACATATAAAAATAATGGTGGACCTTGGGAAGGTTTTAATGGTAGGTATTTCTCTCCCCATCTTTTCCTGTTGTGTGGCCTACTTGAGCATTGGCTCTACCTCGTTTTCGGAATCATTCCCTAACATCAGCTGAAAAAACAGATGGACGGATGGATTTCTCACAAACATCACGGTGGACCCCACCTAGCTTCCGGTTGGGTCACAGGCAATACGCGTCTTGTCAGGCCGTCCATGTCCACCGCTAAGCAATGATTGGATGGCTCTGAACTCTGAGCAGGTACTATTTTTTTTCTGTCGCCATCCAATGGGAGGCCCACCGAATGAACGGTCAGGATTTTTAATTAACTGTAAATCATTTTAAAAATAGTTTCACCAAGCTTTGTATGTCTGTTGTCCTTCTCCCGCCAGCGAACCTTAATGCATCTTTGAATGTGGTCCGTTCTGACATCTAGATGAGAAGGCAACGACCGTTGATTATTTTTTTTTTCTTCTATATTTTTTAGTGGACATGATTGAAGGCATGTGATCACAGCGACTTAAATCGAGTTATGATTAATCTGATAACTTTTGTTAGGCAATCCTAACCATGCAATACAAATAAGGGAATCAAACTCGTGCACGTGTGCAGACCATTGATTTTTTTTTTTTGCTTTTAGGTGGATCATGATTGAAAGTATGTGGCTTAAAATGAGTGATGCTTACTTTAATTACTCTTATTAGGCAATTCTAACCATAAACAGGCTAAATTATATGGAGGAAAATCGAACTCGTGTTCATGGAAGGTAAACCTACGCCCCCAAACAAATATCTATTTTTTTCCTATATAAAAAAATAGTGAAAATCAAGACTTGCAGGGCTCACATAGTATGTGTGAAACTTCTTGAATTGAGATGTTTTGGACCGTGTATATTACTTTTTATGAATTAGCCTACTTTATCATTAGATCCTTAGTAATTTTGGTTCATCTAGTAATGATGTTGGTTTGCATCTATTGGTGAGTTGGATGTTATACACATACCACATGGCCCCACGATTGTCAATCCCTAATAATATTGGTTTGCATCTATTGATGAGTTGAATGCTAGATACATAACACATGGATCCCATGATTTTCAATCCCTAATAATGTTGGTTTGAATCCGTTGATGGATTAAATGTTATACACAGACCACATGGGCCCCACAATTCTCAATCCCCACTTTGTAAATTTAAAGACACCATCACTTGACTAGTGTTTGTACACACAGACAAGTAATTTCTCCACGGGGATGATTCATTGCGGTAGTATTCTTTGATGAAAGGCTCTTTAGGCTACTCTTTGAGCATTTAGCTTGAGAGAACTAGTACAACTTCATCATAATAAGGGCCTCTTCATCAACACAATCGTTGCATTTACCCTCTAATAGATTCTCACATTTACAACATCTGTGGAGCTCACCATAACATTTATTTTCCATTCAATCTATTCATAAGGTTACACATATTTGAATGAAGAGAAATAAATATCACAATGATTCAAAACTTATGTAACACATGAAAGGGTTTCAATGGTGGACGTTCAATTCCCTGCTACTTTTTGTAGTGTGGTATACTCAATATTTGAATGTTTTATTTTTCAGATCAAGTTTTACAATGGACTCAAACATCAGCAGACCAGCCTGTCTGCTTATGGAAGCGGATTGGCTGGTGAACCATGCACCACCGACTTGGTTGGTGTGCTTATGTCACCAAGTTCTGTGGGTCCAACCAAAAGGTAAGTGTTATATTCAAACCATCTATCCATTCAGCAAGCTCGTTTGTAAAGCTTATACCAAAAAACAAGATATATCCAAAGATCAAATGGGCCACAATGCAAGAGGCAGTGGGAGATTGAACATCTACCATTGAAACCATTTCATGGGTCACCTAAGTTTTGAATCAATATGATATTTGTTTTTCTTCTTTATTAAATTCTCCTTAACCTTATAAACAGATTGGATGGAAAATAAATGTTACAGTGGCCTACGAATATAATATTTTAACAGCGAGAATTACTATCCCGCTCCTATTTGTGGTGTGTTCCAGTTGAGCTTTGGATATGATTTATTTTTTGTCTCATGCTCTAAAATGATCTTTCCAAATGGATTAACTGTGTAGATATAATAAATACATCATTTTAAGGCCTATGTAACTCTGATCTACTCTCAACCGTTCATACAACTCGAGCTCGAGGAACATCAGCACATTTCTTTGTAACAGGGTTTCTTACATAATAAAAATGTGTATTGCTAATATCTCGGCGAGCGAGCAGCAGCCCATTGCAGCAATTGACTATGCAGAGGTTGTGCAGAGAGAAACTAAGACCACTGCTGTCATTATGGTGAAGAAAGAAACTAAGATTACCCATATCGTCGATTGCAACAGTGTTGTTGTTAGGCCAGCTTTTGTCTGCAATGAATACGTGTTGAAATGTTGTTGAGCTACACCCAGATCCATAGCTCAGCTCGCAGACTGAGTGGAGATACCTGGTTTCAACACTTGAGGTCTTGGTATCGATCCCTAGCAGGGGTGGCTAACATGGAGTGTGTGTGCTGACATGGGTGTGTGCTAACAAGCTAACCCAAAAAAAAAAAAAAATGTTGTTGACCTTCTCTCTATTTGAGGGCAGCAACTCCGGAACCTCTTATTATTTTTTTAAGTGAATATGGTGTTGGCGGATGCTATAAAAGAGTCAAAACATGTTTTTTGGTATAATTCTAGAAATTAAAGACAGGCATGCTTTGGAGACGCATTTGAACCGCAAGAGAGATTTTACTGGCAATCGAGAAAGGATGTTGATCAGCACATCATCATGCAGATAAGGTATGTAGATGGACGGAGTATGCTTCTTTGTAAAAGGAGACAATGGATGTTCCATCCAGGGCGAGGATGCTATGGCTATGGCAATCTATGTCATGTGAATTGCAATTGCTTATTAGAATGGGTTGAAAGTAAATAAATAGATGATAGCTTGTCGTGGATTGAACGCTAATTGCTTACTTAGTAATTAAGTAAAGTTTGTGGGTTGGTTCCATTCATCAAGGCATAGGCCCAAAATTGAGGGAGCGGATTAGTTGTTACCCCGCCGTGTGGCCCATATTGAAGATATGTTGTATATCTACACCGTCTATCTGCCTTTTCAGCTCATTTTAATATATGGTTCCAAAAATTATGAAGATCCACTTCTCAAGTGAACCACACCAGAGGAAACAGTAGTGATTGAGTGCCTCACCATTAAAAATTCCAAAAGGCCCATTGTAAGGTATTCATATTTTCTATTTCCAATCCAACCCGTTGATAATGTCTAGAAGACCTGGACGAAAAGAAAACACATATATCAGCTTGATCCAAAACTTTTGTGGCCCATAAAAAGTTTTTAATGGTCATGATCCACCTGAGATTTGAATCTTATTAAGGTTAATGGGCAGAGTAAATATACATTAAATACATAAAGGTGGGCCCCACAAAGTTTTAGATATACTTTAATTTTAAGTTCATGTCATGAAATGAGCTGAAAAATGGATGGACGGTGTGGATAAGATAAATACATCATGGTGGGCCCACAAAGTTTACTCAACACGCCACGAGTTGATTACCTTTTCAATACGCAAAATGCAGAAGCCGGCCCCACCATATGTATGTGTTTTATCCATGCTGACCATCCATTTTATCATATGGTCTCAGGACATGAGCTGAGTAGATCGAAAGCTCAAGTGGACCACACCACATCTAATAATGAGAATTAAACATCTACTGTTGATTTATTATTTTTTTTTGGAGGCCGTAAGATTTTGATTAAGCTGATACTGTATTTTCGATTCATTTGGGTTTAAGTGACTTATGAAGTGGTTGGATGACAAATAAACATCACAGTGAGCGCTATGAAAGTTTCAACAGTGGCGTGTCATTATCACCATGGTTTCCCATGATGTGGCCCACCTGAACATTTGATCTGCTTCCTTTTTGAAGTCATGCCTTAATATGATATGTTAAAATGGATGGACGGCATGGATAAAACACTTACATCATGGTGGGCCCCACATGGTCCTCGCCGAGACGGAATCCTTGGCGGGTTTAAGACGGAATCCGCATCCCTATTGAGATGCTCGGTAACCAATTCTATAAAGGAAAGCTGTCCATACGTTTTTCATCTAATTTAAGTGGTTGAGCCCGGATAATGATTTCCTCAGTTAAAACTTTGCTAGGCCCAATAGTGATGTTTACTAGTCATCTAACCTGCTGATGAGACCATGCAGACATGGATGAAGGGAAAACACAAATATAAGCTTAATCCAAAACTTGTGTGGCCCCTAAGAATTTTTCAATGGTAGACATTCAATTTGCACTGTTTCATGTGGTGTGGTCCATTTAAACATTGGATATGCTTCAATTTTGAGATCAAGCCATAAAATTATCTGATAAAATAGATGGACTGAGCAGGTAAAATACATAAATTACGGTGGACCTCACAGAGTATACTCAGTATGCTAATCTTAGTGAGTTACTCAGTGCACAATCCGCTCCCCCAGCTACATGCCTCTCTCATGCAGTATGGCATGATTCCTCAGCTACGGATCCGGGCATAGGATGTCATAATGCGGGGCACCTCGATGTACATAGTATATCAATGCTGTCCATTCATTTTGTCACCTTATTTTAAGGTATGGTTCCAAAAATAAAGTAGATAAAAATCTCAGTTGGACCACACCAAAAGAAATAATTATGATTGAACACCCATCATTAAAAACTTCCTACGATCCACCGTAATGTTTTCTTGCCATAGATGAACGGAGAAAAACAAACATCAGCTTCATCTATTTTTCTCCTTTCATCCAAAACTTTTATATCCTACAAAAAGGATTTAATTAATGGTCAATCACCGCCGTTTCCTGATGCGTAGCCGAGCTTAGATTTGAATACGCTTCATTTTTAGTAGCATGTTCTAAAATGAATTGAAAAACAGATGAATGGCATAAATATACAGCATCTAAGTGGGACGCAAATAGTATGAATGTTTTTCAAATATGAAGTTTATTAAAATTGTTAAGAGTCGTTTGGCACCATGGATTTGGAGAGACTTGAAGGGATTTCAAATCCTCTTGTCGTTTGGCACCATAAAGTAAATGGGTAGGGAGTTTGAAATATACAGTGAGATTTTGAATTACATGTAAAATCCTTCCAACAGTTGCATGTGTAATATGTGTGTCACTAGACTATTAAACTATTGTCCTACTAATGACATCCCAAAACAGTTAGATTATCAATTGCATCACTATAATTACTTTAATATGATGATCAGCGCCATCCAAACATTGTCCATTTAAATCAATGGTTAAAAATCATCATTTAGTCACTCAGACATGATCTTGTGCGTGTGGCCCATCTGAGACTTGAAATTTCATCATTTTCGGGCAAAGCATATATTTCAGTGGGCTTATTACAACCATTGTTTCAAACATTACATTGTTCACTGATTAAAGGTATTAAAGTTTAAATGTATAATCACCACAAAGTTTGAATTAATGAACGATAGATTCAACAAACAGGTGTGGCCCGCCCGGTGAATGAATCAGCCTGAATTTAGAGAAGGGTGACCAACTTATTCTTGGTAATGAACAGGTATGCTAGATGGATCTATTGTACGGTACAGATGTGATGCTGTTGCTAATTAAACGGCATCCTCAAAGCTCAAATCATGTACGATCTAGATTAGGTGACACCACCTAGCTAGATGAAACACAAATATTAAATGGGCCCATTTACGGATGTGGGTTGGGTACCCGCCACTGCAGTCGGTGGGCAGTTCACGTGATATGGCCCACCTGGGTTTGGGGATAACACCTTTCCACCAAAGTTACGAATGATTATGATTTTTTATTTTAAATTTTTTGGTTTACCAAGGTAGGGGCTCTTATTAGGCCTAGCCTAACTTAAATATCAATGGGCCTAACAATCAAGCCTGCTAACCACATCATAACTAGGTTGATCTCCAGATCGGGTGGATTGTTGACGTAGGGATGAATGTAATGAGGTCGAGCATAGTCTCCCTCAAGAGGACAACTGTTTCGAATTCACGGAACTTTTCTGGACTCCTTACAAAGGGTTTTCGAATCCATGAGAAAGAAAGCAAGTAAAATAGAAAATAAATTCTATAAAATTCAAAATTGATTAATGAATGAAATAAACGAGTTCACAATCCACTTTAAATAGGAATACCAAGCAATGAGAGAGAAATGAGAAGCAAATTACAACTAAAACTCCTATAATCCGCAACTTACTATAAATACTTACATTTATAGACAGTCGTGATGTCTACTAGTGCGCAAGGTTTTTGGCCAAAAATAGTAAGTGTCCTATTTGGCTTCACCAAACCGTTCTCCTGATTATTCTAAGCTCTTTTCACATTTGGTGCAACTCCAAAATCCCTACGGATGAAGAGTTATAATCAAACTAAAACTTACTATTTATAATAAAAATGAAATTAAAATGGGGAAACGAACATTGATCCAGGGGTATTTTGAAAATCCTGCTTGTGCAACCCGGCATCGTGGGGTTGGTAGGCTAATAGCACGTTCTACCCCAAAATCATATATTTAACGCCCGATAACTCATTCCGGATTGTGAGATACGCTCGATTTAAGGTCCGATAGTCCGGATCACTTCTGTCATCGACCAGGATTTTTCTAATCCATCTTAGCCATGAAACCCGGGCTTTTTCTGATCCGTCTTGGCCATGAAACTGTCTCTCTACATCAATTCTTAATGCAATGAAACTAGGCCTAGATCCGTCTGGATCTCTTTAAACTCAAACTCTCTAAAATTTATGACTTACTATAAATAATAAATTTACACTCTCAAACAATTCAGTTCATTCTCTTAATCAATAAGATCATCACATTCAGTTTAATCTCTCTCGATTTCAATAATCACATCATTTTTTAAACAGTTCTAATTCAATGATTTCTGATTCAATGATCACATCATGAACTAAGAAAACATAACAAAACAAATCGAAAAGCAAACACAATAAGAGGAGACTTCTTACAGCTCTTAACCATCGTAAAATTCCGCCATACGAGGTGAGAGAGGTAAGACAGTCCCAAAAGAGAGTATTTCAGTTTTTAAACCTTGTATCTCCTCCAACTTCATTGTGTTGAGATGATAGGATAATAATTTTTCCCCATCTTAAGGAAGACAACCTCAAAATCAGGATGAAAGCCAACAAAACTGAAGCCATGTCGTTAATAATCTTTGGATAAATGGGCAGCTAAGATCTGATCATCATTGAGTAATTTCATATCAAACCAGAATTGCAAGTATCCACCTTCAGGCATTGCAGGAAGCTCAAGCTCAAGCTCGGAGCGTAGATAGTACTTATAAAACTTGTAGCTAGATGAAGAACATATAGCTTGGGGATATTTCTCTACTAAGGTATTGATGGTAGTTTGATGTTTCAAGACCCACTTCTGCTCATCATATTCCTTAAGCATCCAGATTTGTAATTGGTAATAGTCATGGTTCACATAATATAGGTAGCCTCCAGAGACGCAAGCCATTTTTGCAAATAACATTGGTTGGGCCCAGGCAACGGAATCAACGACCTGAAAAGCTCTTCATCAAGATTAAATCCCGGTCGACCACAGAAGTGATCTGGGCCATCGGATCTTAGATCAGGTGTATCTCACAATCCTGAATGAGTTATCACGCGCAAAATTATATGATTTTGGGGTAGGACGAGCTACTTTAGCTAACCAACTCGGTGAAAGCCGGGTTGCCCACATGCAGGATTTGCGAAATTCCATCGTATCGACAGTCAAATTTTATATTTAATTCCATTTTTACTATAAATAGTAAGTTTTAGTTTAATTATAACTCTTCATCCGTTGGGCTTTAAGAGTTGTGTCCAACATGAAAAGTGTTTAGAATAATTAGGAGAATAATGTGATTTCTCTCCCATTGCTTGGTATCCCTATTTAAAGGGTTGTGAACTTGTTTATTTCATTCATTAATCAATTTCGAATTTTACAGAATTTATTTTCTATTTTGTTTGCTTTCCTTCTTGTGGATTCGGGAAGCCTCAGTGAGGAGTCCAGAGAAGTTCCGTGGATTCGGAACAGTTATCCTCTTGAGGAAGACGGTGCTCGACATCATCACGTTCATCCCTGCATCAGTTTAGATAGTAAAGGGGTGCTAACCTTTGCTATCTTCCTCTCCTTCAGCTCTCACTCCTTGATGAAGGGATGAAATGGGTTTAGATTGTAAAGGGGTGAAGAGGCTTTGATGGGTGCTTGGAAGTTTTCCGGGATGATTTGGAAATAGAGTGAAGAAGGCTATTTATAACACCTTGGATTGTTTTCTGGTAATTACTAAAAAATATAAGCGTAAAAAAGCTTCAAGGGCTGAGATTTGGGATCACTATATAGCGAAATCTCAACCATTCGATTGATAGGTAAGGAGGTCATTTGGGCCAAAGGGGAAGACCACACAGTCTTTTCCCCTTCGCACATGCTTGCCATTGAATTAGGAGAACCTTGCATACCGACCACCCTCTCCTGCCAAAGCAAGAGAGCTGCCACGTGACAGGCAGCACCACATGTGCCACCCAGAGCCCTCCAGCTTTCGCAGGCAGGTTCCCATGATGGCCTTGGTTCCCATGGGGTTGTATCCTGTAGTTTTATGTGCTAATGAGTCCAAGGTATGGGCCTAGTTTTAGGCTTTGTATTGAGCCTAGTTTTGGGCTTATTTTTTAGCTGAATTTACTGGTTTGACCGGTTTGAGTTTAACTAGATTGAGTTGATTGGGTTAAGTTGGATTAAGTTGATTGGTTTGGTTCCAATCAACTTGTCTACCTTGGGTGGGGTGTCTACAGAGCGTGATTTATGAGTCGTGTGTTCGCATGAAAAAACTCCTAGGGTAGAAGGAAGGGCCATATTTGATGATGATCCAATAGAAGCCTTTCAAGAGTTATTTTTGCCTTCAGTCCAATGAGGTGGGTATCCCATAAGTGCAAAGCATTTGTCCTTTGTGTGATCAAGTTGCCGACGATGCTCACAAGAAGGTCGAGGCCTTCTGAAAGCTGAGGTCCATGAGTAGTAAAGGATGCCAGTGTAGTTAAGTCACTAGAAGTGAGTGTGATAAGGTGAAGTCTCATGGGCTTTATTAACATTTGGAAGAGGATTCTTAGTGAGGATCTGACTGTGAATGTGTGAGTAGGTGGCGTTAGGGCCTATTAGGAATTCGAAAACACATTTCATCTCTTGAAAGTGTTTTAATTCTTTGAAAAGCTCTACGAGAAGATTCTGAAACAATTATCTGGGTACCCAATTCGTCCCAATATGACTTGAGCCTATTGTAATAAGTAACCGGATGTTGACGATAGGTACAAATAGCTCCTGTTGATAAGAGACTTGTGGTGGGTTATGCATCACTCGGGTCCATCCAACTGCTCGGCAATTGCATTTAAAAAAATCGAGCTTACTAGAAAATCCTGTCCAACTATTTTCTTCAATTTTCCCATCGATTATTTTCAAATTCTACCCTTAATTTTATAGCCACTGATCAGACAGATAAGGTCACTGACATCTGTAATATGTACCCTTTTCCATCCACACATATGTAATTCCACATGCACAAGGGAGAAATGGCTATATCATATTCTGGTTCTTCTGGGCTCCACCATATCAACAGTTTATATCATTGGAGTATGCCCTGCGGCCCAACAGCTACCATTCCAATGTAAACGAAGCCAAAGATCTCATACGGTTGCAGCAAAAGAATACCTGGCGGTCCACTTCCAAAAGCGGGTACGACACACCGATTACAAGTCAGACCCACTACGGATGGACTGCACCAAAAGTAGATGCACTGTGCCATACTGGTCCGACCGGTGCCAATCTGATCCGGGCTTTAACACACTGATTGGAAGTCGGACCCAAACGTTAACCATCTTCGGGACGCATTCTATCCTATGGATGCAACTTGGGCACACAAAAGTCAGACGACATTCATACCACAGAGGCAATAGCATCAAAATACGCCAAGCAAGGCATGCAAGTTACTCGGAGATGGCCATAAAAATTTTCCTATACCATAAGCATCAAAAGATACCTTCTTTGTAGTTCTTTTTTTAAGTTTTTTTGTAACAAGAGAAATTTAAAAAAAATAAAATAAAATCACAAATGTAAGTATACCTATACTCATTAACAAACAGGGTAGCATAATGATGCACACGAGGTAACATCAACATGAGCAAATGAAAGAAATCAAAATATCAGAAGGGCGCAGTTCAAGGCACGAGCAGCAACTCCAACTATAAATCCCCACAACTGCTACATAACCTTACCTTCTCAGGCTCTCCACTATATAGGTTGCATACAGATCCCTACAAATCAACACCAGGAAATTATAAATAAATAATCGACAAATGAGGCCACTATTTAATTAATTAAAATGTGTACATTATCCAGGCTGTCCATCAGCTGAGAGCCCCATTGCCCATGCTTTATGCCCAAAATCAGGCCACGCTAGCTAACCGTCCATTTCTCAAATGTTGCATGGAGACTGGAGAGGCCTGAATTTTGTTCCAGGAATAAAGGGCATGGCAGAGCTGCCTGATGGACACTGGGCCATGTCAGTGACTAGGCTTCGTAAGCAAAGTCCAATCCTACTCACTACACTTGGGAGTTTTAGCAGGGCTGCCAATGAAGAGGCACATATCACTCTCCCAGACCATCAGCGCTTTTTTCCTGCCAGCATTCCATGCACCTTTGACCCCTTCGATGATACACAGACTGTCCATCTGATAGGACCGAGCGCAGATGGGTACCAAACCAAAAACTCTCTTCCATCCAACAATCCCCAGCCACCCGATCGGTAGGCCTTCTAACACCACAGACCATTGGCTATATTTACTTTTAGTCATCCACCTGCAGGCAAGCACTTGGATCCAGGTATGATTGTTCAATGGAGGACTATTCACATCATCACCCATCCATAGTGGTGGCCGCCAGGAGAAATTTTGTGTAACCGCAGGGTAGGCCCCATCTGTACAGAATGCTGGCACGAACAAATTTGCAGCTGGTTCAAGTGAAGATTCTCCTCATCGAGTATAGGTGGCCATTAGATGGAACCACCCCCGACACATGTTAGTGGAACTCCAACAACGAAATACAAAGGCTTGCCTACAAGAGTCCCTTACATAGAGTGTTGGATGGCTTCGTAAGCAGTTGTGGCTGGCAGGAATTTGTCAACTGCAACTTCCTTGTTTTCATTTTTCTTGTCTGAATTTCAGTTCGTCAAGAATAAAACACAATAAAGAGACACAAACCAGAATCCTTAATAACACTGAAAAATAGATATACTAAACCATATGGGGAGAGGGAAAAAAAAAAAGAAAAAAAAGAAAAGAAGAAGAAGTTACGTCGAGATGAAAAGATGCATTAGTAATTTCTGCACCAATCGAAGTACTAATAGCTATAATTTGCTGAGGCCCCCAATTCCATACATGGGTCCCATTACTTGGTTATCAAGACTGCTGATCTGAGCATGGTTTTAAGTCTCAGACGAATCTGATGTGATTCACTGAGTTGACTAGGACTCAGTAGGACCCACTCCACAGTTCAATACCATCAGTGCCTCCCCCCATCCCCTCCTCAATCTGAGTCACTGAGTCTCTTAACCATGGATCCGTAACCCTTCGACCACTAGACTATGAAAAGGACAAGGACAAGTAGGATCTTCTGATTCATGATATTTTTGGGGCATCCCTAATCCTCAAGGAGGCCCACCAGATCAACAGTCTTTATCAAGGAACCATGGGACGCACATGTACAGAAGTGGGTTCCTGAACGAACTGTACATCTCATGCTTGGGAGCCAAAAAACTCTCCATAAGCAAAATTCAATAAGACACGAAGTTTCACTGGAGATCATAGGGACTTACACAGTAAAAATCGAGATACTAAACAAGCTGTTCTGAGCTTAGAAATATGAGAAGAGAATCCAGTAGCAGAATTTGGCCAGAAAGGGCTCATTTAGATGACCTTCGTATACTGGTATTGGTAGGATGCTTTTTGGTGAAAATAACAACAATTGTGTTTCACGTCCAACCTGAAATGGTTTAGATGTTGATTTGGAGTTGAATAGGATGAAAACAGTATCCCTTCCACGGGAGATTCATGATCCGGGGAACTTTTTTAGAAATTCTTCAAGAAAAATATTCAGCTGAAATTTTATAAAAATCTAAAGTTCTTCCTAAAAACTCTTAATAGTTCACAAATCACTGAAAATTTGTGAAATCTTCATTAAAAAATAATATTTTAAAAAAAAAAAACCCTTTAAAAAAAAAAAAAAAAAAAAGACTCACAAAAATCGTGAAGAAAGAAAATTGCTGAATTTTGTAACTATAAAGGGTAACCCAACTGACTTGGCTTGGGAAGCTTTAGAAAAGAAATTTAGCTCAGCCACCTTTAAAAAAATTACTGCATGCACACATAGCATGGAATCAACGCATCCGGTCGTGCAAATATTTAAGGATACAGTCTTCAAAGAAGCGCCGGATCTCGGCCAAACGATGAGGTGGAAGCTCTTTGATATCAGTGTAATGTCGGTATTCGGGATCATCAGCACACACTGCGATTATTTTGTCATCCTTCTCTCCCTGTTTCAATCAAAAATTAAAATAGATCAGAACTTCTCTCCAAGGTAAAACTAAAAACATGTTGAGGAGAAAAATATACCTGATCAATCATAGGCATGAGGCCTATGGCTTTAGCCCGGAGAAAGCAGCCAGGAAGGACTGGTTCCTGTTACATTGGGAATAGCATGAAGAGCAAGTAAGCCAGGTCCCATTTCTGAGAACAAGATATTAGTATAAGATCCTTGAGCACTACTGGACACCTAACATCTATTCTCTGGAACTTCCATCATTCAGGGCTCACTGCAGATCCACCACAATAGATACTTATCACGATCGTATATTCTCCACTGTCCAATCGGTGAGCAAGAAATTGGCAGTGGGAAAGAAATATTGGCAGCAGCCAACGTTGAATGCAAACTGGCCGACCAACTGGATCACAGAGGATGATTCCAAATCATGCACAATTTGCAGACATGGTCCATCCAGAGTGGGACAGCAATTCACCATGCATTGCATATGTTGGAATTTTTTTCAAAGACAAGCCATTCTTGGAAGAATAGATGATGGAAGAGAAACAAGCCACTTTTCATTTTATCCAGCTGCACTACTTTCCCTCTTAATTGTTATAATCCAGTTAATTTACTACACAGAGCGTTTAAATGACTCTCAGAAACCAATCCTCTCTCTTCTGTAACTTGCAAGTACTTACATGACTGAATAGATCTCTATATCGTTACTATGTATTTGAAATGGACAAATGTATCATCTGGCATACCTGCATGAGGACTAAAACATCCAAGGGGTCACTATCCTCACAGAGAGTGCGCGGGATGAAACCATAGTTGTGGGGATACACAACCGATGAGTATAGTATGCGATCCACCTGTATGCATGAATGCCACATAATTCTTAAATATACAGAGAAAGCTCTCAAGCAGGAAACACCGAGTTTTTTTTGTTTTTTTGTTTTTTTTTTAATTACCTTAATCAGCCCAGTTTTTTTGTCCAGCTCATATTTCACCTTGCTCCCTTTCCCAATTTCCACCACCTGCAGCAAGTACATTAATCAGCCCTATTTGGGCATACCTTGAAAAAGCAGGCGTGTTAACAGTCTACTACCTCTAGCAGGCATGTCAACGGTCTACACCTCAAAAATGTAAGGGGGTTGGCCATTTTGGTAACATGAATGCAACTATGCTGATGGAGAAAGATTCTAGACCAGGCCCCCACAAATCTTAGGGTTTTTCTTGAGATATATTCAAGAACATTATGAATATAAAAATTTAAAAAATTAAAATTAAGTGAAATTTTTGAGAAGGATGAACATAACTACCATTAGCTAAAAAAAAAAAAAACATCGTGATCGAGGTCTGCTAGCCTCCAAGCACACCCCTTTCCACACTGGCCACAGGCCCACAGCAAACATGACAGGTGTACGCTCTGTGAACGGTTGGCAAGTCTTTTGAATCATCCATTCCTTTCATATAGGGGTGTCCACCTAATGAGTAGAGCACTCTAATTTTCACATATGCACATCTTCACAATGGGCACTAACATGTGAACTTTTCATGTGCTCTGCACACTTGCTAGGTTGGCATGTGATACATGAATGGGTGCATGTGGAGATGGTGCAGTTAGGGTTCTAATGAGAGTCGTCACGCTAATAGGAATTCCAATTTTAGTAATGAATCAGAAGTAGAGTGACATTGCAGTGATAATATTTTATTAGGAAAAAAGCTTAGCAATCTTTTCCAATTTTTGTCACTAAGATAATGAGTCAGTATGTGGCTATGCTGCTAAGCGCATACCCGCATCTAATACTTCAATTTTAAGTGCAAAAGCCCATAGCATACTATGCATCCTACAAGTCAATGATTAAGAGGATTATGTACTCTTTTTTTTTGGAGTAAATTATCCTTATCAAATACAGAATCTAAAAATACACATAACAAAGCCCCAAGAAGCCAAAGGCATCTTAGGGTACACTGCATAGCAAGCCATTATTGCCCTGTTTTGCAGCGATATCCATCTACCTTCTCTAAAAAAATTCCTACAAAGATCACCTAGAACTGATATAATAAATGGTAAAGTTCATCACTGATGTCTGATGAAAAACAGGAATTTCAAGTTACGTGTATTTAACCGATCATTGATATATTTGTTGTTTCCTTCAAGAATCAATGTTACTATTCAATTATTAAGCCTTTATCAGTAGATGATGCGGATAACAGATACGCATCTCATTATTACATCGATTCATAATTGCGATAGCCTTGTCCCAGATTTTTGTGGTCAGTGAAGGTTGACCAATTATCAATTATGTTATTTTCTTTACTAATCAAGAGAAGTCCATTTCCTTACACAGTTGAAAATTGTTGGAGCTCCAGGTCCTGCATCCAAAATTGCACATCAAAATAAGAAAACATGTCAGATAAAATGAATGACTTATATTAAAAAAGAAAAAAGAAAAAGAAAATCATTCAAATCACCCCACATTCATATTTCAGATATTTTAATACACATACACACACAGGCACCCGGCACACACACACACATCACTAATAAGCAATTTAAGAAAATTCTAAAAATAAATGATGAGGTACAATGTCATAATGGACTTCAATACCTATCTCCAGATCATGCCAAGGGTGTGCAGCAATTGATCTCCTGGACATAGACGAAAGTATTCTTTCATTGAGGGGCGGATGCGCTGTGTGCGAATCAAATGCATTTGGAGGAGTTTCAATCGTTGGAGTCATCACTGCAAAGAGAAAACAGTAGCAACGCATTTGAAGGGTTGTTAGGTCCGCTTATCTTCAAAATCAACATCGGACTGGTGGCTATTAAAATTCACTAAAAGTTGTAAAAATAAACAGCTTATACTTAAAGTGGGACCACCAGATGAATAACCTGGATCATTCAGCGGTGAACCTATCTGTACAATGTTGTCCCGGGGAAAAACATAGTCCGTGCAGGTCAAGCTACGAATGGTAACTCTAAATCTACCAAGGAAAGAAAAAGGAAATCATCATCGCCTAAGCCTTATCCCAATTAATTGGGGTTGGCTGCAGAAATCCTGTTCTGTCTTTCCTCTCTATCAAGGGCCATAACTTCAGTCAGAACAAAAGAAGGGGGAGAACAACTGCAGTAGAAAGGGGGCTGCCGCTACTCAAGAACAACTGCAGTAGAAGTGCGAAGATCAGAACTGAAAAAGGAGTTCTGAAAGCTCCAATATCCAATCACATATTCAGTCGAAAATCAAACGCCGGACAACAAAAAAAGCCCTGAATGGAAGTTTGAACAGGCATTTTCAGAGCTTCAAATACAATTTCCAGCTGAAATCCACACACAAATAATTATGTGAAATTAAAAATGAACAAGAAACACTTTCAATTTCATCCTACATCCTCAATCACTAGATCAAACACCGGATCCAAACCTCAACCAAACTCTCCCCAAAGCCAACATGAAACGCCCAAAATCATAGCTCAAAATCGCATTTCCAGAGCTCCAGATACAGTTTCCATCCAAAACTCAACAAATTACCGAAACGAATTTGTAAAATCTGACAAGCTGGAGAACTAAAACGAGATCGAAAATCAGTGTAAATCGAAGCTCAAAAATGCACTTCCAGAGCTTCAAATACAAATTCCATCCAAAATCAACAAAACACAAAATCAAAAGCAGAAAACCTTCTGATGTAACACTACATCTCCTTAAGCAGAACGAAGCAGCAGCATCCAAAGCTCAGATCGTAATCAAATCATTATCAAATAAAAAAATTCGCAGCACAAACCGTAGAGCGTAAACCCTAGAAGAATACTGGCAGCATACCTGCAACAGTAGAGCCACGGAAGACGATCAAAAGATCTGGATCTTGCGAGACGAAGCCCTAGAAATCCAGATCTGAAATCGCAGGGAGAGAGTGAATAAAAACCCCGATATAATGTAGAACGGAGATGGACAGTGGAAAGGAAATAATAACGTTCCCGCTTCTCTACTCTTTGCCGTTTTTTAAAGACTCTCTCTCTCTCTCTCTCTCTCTCGGTTGCCAAATGGCGGAAGACAGCTGATTCATCTACTCGCGCGAGTATGTCTGAAGTCGTGCTGTAGCCACGTGTGCCGGCGCGGTGGGACGCGGTTTGGCGGGAGCGGATTACCTGTGACCCCCGGGCACACAGAGATATCTCTACGCCCGGAGCTGTGTGGGGCCATAGAGATGTCCGTGATAAATCCAATCCGTCCATCTGTTTTGAAGAATGACAATATGACAGGATTTTAAAAATAAGGCAGATCCAAAACCCATGGGCCATAATATAAAAAGCAGCAGAGATTGAACGCATGTCAGTCACATAAGTGAATGAAATGTGTTCCTACCGTTTATGAAGAGGAAGCGGATTGGCTGATGTAGCACGCACCAGCTATCTATTTGTTGTATTGGCGTCAGTAATTTATGTGGGTCGTATCATGAGGTATGTGTTATATCCAAACCGTCCATTCATTTGGCGAGCTCATCCAAAGCCTTGTGACTAAAAATAAGATAGATCTAATGATCAAATGGACCACACCGAAAATAGCAGTGGGGGATTGAATGTCTACCATTGAAACCCTTTTCAAGGTCACAGAAGTCTTGGATTGATATGATATTTGTTTTTCGTCTTCATCCAGGTCTTTGTAACCTCATGAACAGATTGGATGGAAACAAATGTTATGGTGGGCCCTATAAATTTTTTAACAGCAAAAATCATTATCCCCACTGCTATTTGTGGTGTGGTCCAGTTGAGATATCTATATGATTCATTTTTTGGATTATGCTCTAAAATGATCTTAAAAAATGGATGAACGGTGTGGATATAATAAATACATCATTTTGGAGCTAACGTAGCTTTGACCTACTTTGAACCGTTTGTACAATTCCGAGCTCGAGCGGCCTCAGCGCTCGTCTTCGCACCGGTAATATCAGTGGGTGTGTTTGCGTCAGTGAGTCATGTGAGTCTCATCGTGAGGTATATGTTGTATCCAAACCGTCCATTCATTTGGCTAGCTCGTCGTAAGTCTTGAGACTAAAACTAAGATAGATCTAAAGATCAAATGGACCACGATGAAAAAAACAGTATGGGATTGAAAGTCTACCATTCAAACCCTTTTGGGGTCGCATAAGTTTTGGATTGAAATGATATTTGTTTTTCATCTTCATTCAGATCTTTTTTACCTCATGAACAGATCTTTGTGACCTCATGAACAGATTCATGGAATATAAACGTTATGGTGGGCCTTATGAATATTTTAATGGTGAAAATTATTCTTCCCACTACTATTTGTAATGTGGCCCGTTTGATCTTTGGATACGATATGTGTGTGGCCCGTTTGATATTTGGATATGATTTGTTTTCTGTCTCGTGCTGAAAAATGTATGAACGGTATGGATATAATAAATATATCATGTTAGGGCCTCCTTTGAACCGTTCGTACAACTCACAGCTCGAGGAGCATCAGCTCGTCTTTTCACGGCACGCACCCACGCGAGCCAATCCGCTTCCTAGGGAAAAAGTTTTGTATCGGGATGGTATTTTTTCTTATTATCTGAGTCGGTGGTAATAATTCTATCAACGGTGGTCAGCTCGGTGAAAGTTTCAACGGCGGAGGTTGTGTTCCCACTGTTTCGTTGGTGCGGCACGTCTAAGTTCTGGATCCGACTGATTGTTAGAATTGTGTCGTATCTTAGTCTTTCAAGACTGATGAATTAAGTGAATTTGCCACATACATCTATGTGGACCCTACAACCCTGTTCCTAGTGTCACGAGAAATCTGGTCTCCGATTTGGCTAGTCAACCAACACCAACCAGCTAGCTGGTGTCAAAGCTCTATAGTCCCAGCCATAATGTAGCTGTTTTATCCACAGCAGCCATCCATTTTTTTTCATTTTATTGTATAGCGCTACCGTGAAATTGAAATATATCCAAAGCCCAAGTGGACCACACCACAGAGGATAGGGGGGATTGAACTCATACCATTGAAAACTTCTACCAGGCCTAGGAAGTTTGGATCAAGATTTTATCAGTCTATATGACCTTATGAACATATTGGATGACAAATAAACATTAATATGGGCCCTAGGAAGGTTTCAACGGTCGATGTCATTATATCCACCGCTTTATGCTGTGTGACCCACTTGAGATTTTAATATACTTTAATCTTGGCCCATGCCCTAAAATGAGCTCCAAAAATTAGAGCTGGGCATCAGTTCGGATCGGATCGGATTGGGTCCAACTCGACCCAATCCAAAGTCTAAGTGGCCTGATCCGAACTCGATCCGATCCGGGACCGAGTCTGGGTCACCTGACTCAGACCGATCTGATACGTGGTAACCCTGTTAGGGAAAACGAGTCAGATCGGGTTCGGCAGGATTCGGATCGAATGAATTTAATCCAACTGTTTCATGTAACGTAGTCCACTTCAGCCTTTAATATACTATCTTTTTAGGCTCAAGGCCTAAAATGATATGTCAAATGGATGAACGGCTTAGATAAAGCATATACATCAAGGTGGCCCGCACATGGCTCTGAAAGAACTCTCTATACTGTATTATACTGTATGCATGCTTTTACCCGACGTGTGTTACGTGCATTGCACGAAATTGCAGTGATTGCTTTTCATGCAACTTGCTGCAACGACGTTAGCAAGTTTTGTGGGGTCTGACAATGGAGTATGTGTTATATCCAAACTGTCCATCCACTTGGTGAGCTCGTCATAAGGCTTGAGAAGAAAAATAAGATAGATCTAACTATCGAGTGGATCACACGAAATGTTTAATGGCGAAAATCATTCTTTGTTGCTATTTGTGGTGTGGTCCAGATGATCTTTGGATATTATTCATTTTTTGTATAATGCTCTACAATGATCTCTAAAAATACATGAACGGTGTAGATATAATAAATACATCACTATGGGGCCCATATAATTTTAATCTCCTTTGAATCGTTTGTACAACTCAGAGCTTGAGGAGCGTCAGTTTCATCTTCCCACGCCACTACCTAGCCACCTAGCATAGCTATGGAAGCGGATTGTGTACTATGTAACTCAGTATGGTAAGTGTACTAAGTAAACTCTGTGGGGTCCACCGCGATTTGTATATTTTATCTACTTCGTACATCCATTTCAACAGATAATTTTATAGTTTTATCCCAAAAATGAGATATATCCAAATCTCAAGTGGACATCACCACGGGAAATAGTGTGAAATGAAATTCTACCGTTGAAAATTTCTTGGGGCCGCAGATTTTTTGGATCAAGCTGATATTTGTTTTTTACCTTCATACACGTCTGCATAATCTTATGAACAGGTTGGATGACAAATAAAAATCACTGTGGCCCTAGCAAGGTTTCAACGGTGGAAGTCATTATTCGCACGGTTTTTTATACCGTGGTCCACTTGAGCTTTTGGAATACTTCTAATTTTGACTCAACCACTAAAATGATCTCGAAAAACGAATGAACGGCATGGATAGCCCAATAAATTCATGGTAGGCCCAACTGAGTTTACTCTGTACAATAGAAGCGTAATGAGTAACTCAGTATGCAATAATTCCCTATTTCCTAGGCTACAGCTATAGTTGGTGTGTGGTACTGACACTAACAGAGTGACGGTTGGCTACTCCCTGTGTTCTGTGTTCGGTGATCTGTGGCCCCACCATTATGTATGTATTTCATTGATGTTGTTCATTCATTTTTACAGATCATTTTAAGGCTTGATACAAAATATTAGAGAGATAAAAATCTCAGGTGGACCACACCATAGGAAAACAATAATGATTGGATATACTCCATTAAAATCCTCCTAAGGCTCCGGATTTGATCGGATCGGATTGATCACGATCTAATCCCGATCCGAAAATCATTCGGATTTGAACTACGTAACTTGGTCCGCCTCGATCTAGGCTGTCGGTTCGGTTAGGATCGGGTCGGATCGGGTCAAATCCACCGGATCAGATCCGTTTTGCCTAGCTCTACCAAAAATGAATGGATGAGTATCTGCGGGGCCTATTACAATGTATGTGTTATCCACACCATACATCTATTTTACCATATCATATTAGTGTTTAGCCAAAAATTGATACAGCTTACTCTAGGTGACCTTATAAACAGGTTGGAAGGCAAATAAACATTATGGTACGCCCTGGGTATAGTTGAACATTATCATCACTATCACCAATGCTTCTTGTGGTGTGGCCCACTTTAGCCACAGATGTGTCTTCTTTTCAGGCTCATGCCCTATATTGATATGTTAAAATGGATAGATGGTATGGATAAAACATATACATTACAGTGACTGACACATAACCCTGACAGGAAGACAGCTGATTAGGTGAGATACGTGTGGCCCTTGCTGTGGGACCCACCTTCATGTATGTATTCCATATCCATGCTGTCCATCCCTTTTTGCAGATCATTTTAGGGCAATTCCAAAGTTAAAGAAGATCCAAATCTCAGGTAATCAGTGGTGATTGAACGGCCTGCCATTACCTTTAATGTTTCCACTACAATCTGTTGATACGGGCAAATAAGCCTGTGTGAAGGTAAAAACAAATATCATCTTGATCCAAAACTTTTATAATCCATTAATAGTTAATCATCATTACTTCCAATAGCATGGTCCACCTGAAAATTGGTTCTACTTCATTTTTGGGATAATGCACTGAAATGGCCTGAAAAAACGAATGTACGGTGTTGATAATGAGTACATACATCAAGGTGGGCCCCACGATAAGGACCCCACTGTTGTCGGTGAGTCAGGAGTCTCACCTAAGCCTGCCAGGACGGACCCGGTCGTAGCAGCGGTAGGACGCAGTCCGCTTCCAAACGCGTCCGTCACGGCGCACTTCTGCGAGATTTGAATAGTTCGTCATTTTTTTTCAGCAATTCAATTAGTCTTTACCTCTTATGTCCACAGATCTGCCAGCTAGGATCGTACTTCCCGTTGGATCTAGGGTTAAAGTCGATCTGCACATTGGTCCCACATTTGGACGGTCTGATTTGAGGCATAGGCCACATGAGCATATGGAACTCACCTGCACCGTTCACGATCCAGCGTTTTCAGCCACCAACTGGGGTCCACAAGCTGGGGTATATTAAACCGTCCATATTCTAGCTACCACCATAGATAAGATATTACCCGATAATCACGCTTGAATAATGATCCTAACCTTTTAATTTTAAAGTTGAATGCGAACCATTGAAGAATTTCTTTCCATTGTTCTAAATTCACCTGCAAGCAGTGATAGTCAAAATCATCAGTCCAGCCTAATTTTTTTGTAGTATGGCGTATAGCATGGAACCTACAATATGGACAGTTCAGATCATCTGAAAACTCAGCATGTGTGCCCCAGAAGGCGAGATACATGCCAAATCCTCAGTCGCGACAGAGCAAACCGAAGCGTGTCCTCCTATTGGACAAGCTACAAGATCTCTGGTCTCCAGCCTGGCAGTTGTTAAACGCGAGTAGCATAAAAACATGCTGCTGCGAGTAACTCGCGTCGGTTATCGCGGAAGGGATCCGGAGATTCGAAAAGGAATAAAAGAGATTCCAGCTGGAGAAACGATACGTGGCAGACTTTAATTGGATAGCATTTAACAGGTGGTCCCCACACGGAGGTTACGTAATTCCTAACGGTCGCTAGAGACTGACCGGGTCGGTCAGATAGTCTCGTGGATCCAACGGTCGTGGTTGGATGCTAGGTCCTGAAAGAGGGAATAGCGTGGAAGCCACGTCTCCATAAAGTCCTCGCGATTATTCTGCGGCTAAATAAGGATTCGATTAGGTACGGCCCCCGACCCACCCTACACAGTGCGGCCCTCACATTGGAATCCAACTTCATGTATTTATCGTATATCCTGGCCGTCCATCCGTTTTGAAAACTCATTTGAATGCATGATCCTAAAAATGAATAAGATCCAATTCACAGGTGGACTATACCACTTGAAAATGCGGTGATTGACCATTAAAAACTTCTTGTATGCTACATAATTTTTAGACAAAGCTGATTTTTGTTTTTTTACCTTCATCCATGTCTGTGTGAACTTATCAATAGAGTGGATGGAAAATAAACATTACGGTGGTCAATAAGGTGGACCATAGAAAGTTATTAATGGTGACCGTTCAATCAACACTTTTTCCTATGGTGGGGATCACTTAGATTTTATACAATCATTTTTTGGACATGCCCTAAAATCAGGTGGAAAACGGATGGACGGCCTAATATATACATGAAATTGGATCTACAGTCAGGAGTGAACTGTATTGGGTGATACCACGGCCGCACCTAATCCGCTACCGATTCTAACGGACGCGAATTGCCGGTGCCCGCCGCCCATGAGAATTTCCTGTGATCAGAAATCTAGGGCCCACAAAGATGCATGTGAGAAATCAACTCCGTCCATCAGTTTCTCAAGATAACAATAGCTCTGAGGTACAAAAATCAGGCATATCAGAAGCTAGATTGGACCATATCACAGGAAACAGTGAGAATGGAAACTTGCACCGTTGAAACCTTCCCGAACGGAACGGGATTGCCTGCCAGCCGAAGTTGTTGCTGTGAGAAGCTAGGTAGGGGTCATCACTCATGTTTGTGAGATATCTAACCTGTCCTCTCTTTCCTGCCTAATCTTAGGAGAAGCGGAGTAAAGTCCGCAAGTCCTAACGTGCTTTATGTCTTTTTATGTAGCTTGATTTTAGGGCATGTTTGAAAACATCCCAGAACATGACCATTAAGCTTCGAAACTTGGGTGGGTCCTCGATTTGAACGGCTGAAATGGTTACATAAAGATAACTAATGGTAGGATTGAACTAGGGTTAGCCCGGCACCATGCTGAGTGCCGGTTTTTTGCTAGCGACGTCTTTGCACAAGGAGGGTTGCACAAAAAGTGGGATTTTAGGTTGATTTTTCCGGTTTTAGTATCACCCATGCCATCATCCCTGCCATCATCCATGCCATGACCCATGCCATCATCCATGCCAATCCATGACCTATGCGAGAGTCTAACTCATACGAGTCTACTTTTGAAGTTGAGCCTGTGTGGTTCGCGAGCTCCAAACCTACCCTCCCCACCCAAGTGCTTCTGAAAGAGGGAGGACGCCTTGGAGCTAGAGAGAGCAAAAGGGAGAGCAAGGAGGAAAGGATATGGGCATATGCCGGGTATCCACCCAAGGAGAGAAAACTAGAAAGAGTGAGAGCCAATGACATAAAGATGGGGATTTTGAGTGTGTCCTCTCGTCTCTTCTAATTCTTCAATCTTCTTCTATTCTATTTCAACTTTAAAACTAATGGTTTGTTTTTAATTTATCCTTTTTCAGTTTGTACATTTTCACCCTCTTATTTTGAACACCTGAGATAGTAGGATCTACTTTGACACTACGTAAAGGATGCTTTTACGGTCGTCTTTCTTAAAGATATTCTGTATCAGAAAATGTGACTTAAAGAAGCATTCGAAAACTCTATGTTCCTTTTCTTTTCGTATTTTTTTCAAAAAAATCATTTTGTACCATTTTCATTTTGTTTTCAATTTATCTTTTATAATTAAAACATCCAAATTATAATATTTTATCGAAAGCTCATTGAATCTCCTTTAAAGGCGTATAACTTGCAAAGTAGATATCATATTTCACATGGACAATAAAATGGTACTTAACCTCTTCATTTTTCGTAACCGCGACCCTTACATAGAATCCATGGCGCAGACCTATTCAAGAGTCATCTGAGTCAGAAATTCTCCGATTTTTCCAATCTCTAGGTGATTCCACGAATTATATCCAACCGTGGATTCTAAAACTTTCTCTTTTGCTAGTGGTGACTATTGGGGATTTGAGCTGCGGAATCACACAGATCTAGATCTAGAATAGCAAGTCAATAGTAACAAGCAATTACAGAAAAACACAAAGTTTTTAACGTGGAAAACCCTTGCGGAAAAAAACTATGGCACAAAGTAACGAAAATCCACTATAAAAATAAATTACAAGAGAGAGGACTTACCCGATTCGAACAACCTCGAATCTCACCCTTTCTACACCCTTTGATAACCCTAGAACCCCTGTAGAAAGCTTTAAAATTATTTCTCATACCCTATAAAAGCCCTAGGGACACCTACTTATAGTTTAAACAACTTCCCTTTCGCACCCTTGCGAAAACTGACTCAAATTTCTGCAGTCCGCATCAAATCCAGAAATGAATCTACGTAACCTCAATTGGTCGAGCAGACTGCTCGACCGGTCGAGCTATCCTTACGACCAGTCGAGCGTCCCGGATACCAAAAGGTGAGCTCGCTAGACTTTGAGTCGAGCGGGCCACGACCAGTCGTACAACTCCCACGACGGGTCGAGATAGTCCCTCGACCGGTCGTCCACAATAAAATAAAACCAGATTTAAGACATCTGGCAACATTGACTTTGATCAATATATGCACATGATTAAGTTGCATGAGATATTACAAACAATATCACCATAATTACTAGCTTCTCTTCTCAACCCTTATATGCAGTTCAGGTATGGAGGTCTTAATTGCGGGTTTCACTCGATCTAGATAGACTTTGGATCTGAGCCTTCATATGTTACAGTTTGCAACAACCAAGTATCTAAAAATCAATAATATTTTTTTCTTAACCCCTATGCAAGGTTCAGGTATAGAGATCTTAGTTATGAGTTTCATTGGATCTGAACAGACTTTAGATCTGGGCTTTCACATGCTGTCGCCCATATTAACTGAGCACACAATATTCATATATATATATATATATATATATATATATATCTCAATTGTTCGACTCATACAATTATCATATGGTTTTACCCGAACACTTAGGGGTTGTTTAGATACTTGTATTTGCCTATAAAGGCTTTACAGGTTGTAAACACATTATAACTTAAAAAAAAGTCATGTTTTATATTATAAGTAAAGTTTTACAGCTAAAAAAACATTATAGATTATAAACCACAATGGTTGAAATACATGCATGATATATGCGGCCCATAGTAATGTGTATATATGGTACATCCAATCTGTCCATCATATGCTTCTCTTGATGCTCTCCTATAGCCCTAAAAAAATAACTTGTTAATTATCAAATGGACCATATGAGGAAAGAATGGGACGCCCACCATTAAAAACTTTCTAGATTGCATTTGAGGCCCACTATGATCGGTAAAGGAGATCCAATCCGTCTAGTGTGTGCATGCTTTATTGCTCTCTTGAAGTTACAAAAATGAAAAAAGAAAAAAAAAGTCATCCTTATGTGATTTGCAAATTTTAGAAGGTTTTTCCATCGTGTAAATGCTTTATCCATTATAAACACTTTATAAGTTAGCCAAACACATAATTTGTTTACCTATAAACAGATTACCACATGTAATATGTTTATACTTGGAACCCTTTGCGGGTATAAAGTGTTTACAACTAAAAACTTTACAGGCATCCAAACAACCCCTTATTGTAACACCCTAAATTTCAGAGGTCGATCATATACTCAATCCATGATATTCTGAGTGCTACTTATGCTTTGTGGAAGCATAAATTTGAAGGGTCCACTTAAGCATGTGATCTGCCTCATTTTTTGGCTCATCACCTAAAATGATTTGTCAAAATGGATGGACAGCGTGGATAAACACATGCATCATGGTGGGGTCCACGAAGCCTTAACAGGATCATCCATCTCTAGTTAGGTCTTAGTGGGGTAGTACCCAATCCTCGCCCTTAGAATTATCAAGCGATGCTTATTAAGGAAAGAAATTACCTAAACACCTTATTTTTATTTTTATTTTTATTTTAAAAAATAATGAATGTCTAAAATTGCGGGGTATATGTCTAACATATACCCCATCCAATATATGCACCATACATTGATTACCAAAGGACCAAATCTCCAACAAGGTAAATAATAAGATGGTCAAACCATAAAAACAACTATAGACCAGTCAACGATATTTAAATTCATGTGTAGCCCCATTTGGTGATTGATTAACCAGATTTTTTGTGGTGTGGACATCATGTCTTGTTTCATATGTTGGACAGGTTGGATGTTCCACATATACGGTATACCACACGGGCTCCACGATTATTGAGTTCACTACCTTTCTAAGAAAAAAAAACTAGACAAGGACATTTGCATCTCTTGGTAAAATGCAAATTTACAAGGAATATGGTAAATATTCTAAAGTTTTGTTCGGATTCATTAAAAGGAAAGAAAATATTTTTACCACTAAATTTGCTTTCTATTGTTTGGTGGGAATTTATGGGATACATTATTTCTCATTTTCTATTTTTGTTAGAAAATCAACCATTCACTCCCGTGATAAAGGGAAAATGAAATTTTAAAGGTTAAGACTAAATGTGCCGAAATTTATTTCAATCACCTCACATTTGCCATATATGTCAACATACCAAATGAGTTATTGTCCATTTATGGTTACATGTGGCGCTATGCCATATGTGTTAATGTGCCATGGGTCATGATCCATCTTCTCTTGTATCCCACGTGTGCTAATGTGCCACATGTGACACCATACATCTCTTCTTGCATCTACATGCTCCAACGTGCCACAAGTTCTACAATTCATCTTCTCTTGCACCCCACATATGCAGAGAACTCCACGTGCCAACTTGGTTGTGTGTCATCTTTTATCTTCAATTGTTCTAATGGTGTTAAGATGCACTAGTATTGCCTTTTAGCCTCAAGTGTCCATGTATCAAATATGCCAATGCTTATCTTGTGCTACATGTGACGCCATACAACTTCCAACTTTTTTTACACACACCACTATAGGTACTTGAACCCATGACCTTGGTGTTAAAACTCTACAAGAATCTACAATCGAGCCATTAAGTAGAGACTTAACTTTTAAGCACCTCACATGTATCGAGTATGTCACAATTCAACTTTAAACCCTCACTCATGTTGCATATACCATGTTTCACAATCCATCTTTAAGCATCATATATGTGCTAACTTTAACACCGACGGTTTTTAGCCGTCGGTGTTTCCCATCATATCCTGACTCCTACTGAGGCTTCTTAAAAATAAAATTTTCCAAAAAAACATTGTGCCTTTTCCTATGCTTTTCACAAGTCTAGAGGCTTCCTAAATCTTTTTTTTTTTTTTTTTAAATAGACAAGTGAAATACTTCACTACTTTAGTAGAATTTGATGGATGATAAGCAAGCAATAGCTTGACATGACATAACAATAATTCAACCTAAACTATCCAAATCATGTGAACCAGTTAAGATGTATCATGAACAAAAAAGTATTCTTATTTACTTAGCAAAATATTATTAGATTGGTGGACATTTAGGAGCCATTTGGATCATAAGTTGCTTAACTTATGCCACAAGTAGTTTATCTTAGTTTTTGCTTATTAAGATGATAAATGTGTTTAGTAAATAACATACTTAATATTAGCTTCTCTCTTTCATCTCTCACATCTTTTTCTTTAACAATTTATGAAAAGTTATAAAGCTAAAAAATTAGCTGAAGTGATTTAATATTTTTAAATATAAAAAAATTACTTATAACCAATTGTAAGCTAAACTTATCTGAAATAAGTTACTTATCTACTGTTGTGCAAGTAAAAAAGGTAACTTTTGATGGCATCGAAAAGGGCTCTTACCGTAGAAACAAAATAATTCAAATGTTCCTATTTCATAAAAAGCGTCGAGGAATAGTGGTTAGGATTGTTCATCCACCTGATTTTTGTGTAGAAAGTTAAAAGATAGTGTGTTCCACAATTTAGTCTATTTTATTAGGGTTAACATGCGCCAAGTGTATCATTTATGAGCGACTTCGTATCAAGCGTCATACACAGGCGCGCGGAGCATCAAATAACAATCCAAAGGACAAACTAAAGTAGATTCCACGACTGTCATGCATAGTTCATCAAACATAGGCACGCGAGCTCCACACCCATCCCGTCCACACGCATCTCTACACGCAACACACGTGCCAACTTGGGGAGTATCGGCGAATATCTGATCAACGCATGAGGTGGGCCCACCGTGAAGATTAACATACAAGAAAACCCGGTTGCTCCACTCATCATTATGTCTGCCAGCCCTATAGAAAATGAATGGACGACTTAGAAAAACTTGCCAACGGTCAACGTTCAACGCACGCATGTGGCCCACTTGACTAGTGAATCATCACTAGCTTTGTGTGTGGTCATTTGAAGTGGGGCCAACGCATCCGTAGGTTTACACGTGTAGGGTGTGTCTTGAAACATATGCTTGTGAAGCTACCAAACCGTGTACTTGAAAGCGAAGCAAAAGGAGAAGGTTTGATACTCTGGCAGAGTGTGATGGACGATGCGCAGGCAAATAGAAATTACCTAAATTTTGTTTATTTTTCATATAATTAATTCAAATTAAATCGTTTAAATTTTAATTCACCAGTTTTTATGTATATCAAACCAAAATTAAGCTTATTTGATTATGGAAATATCGGGTTGGTGGATACATTTTGAACGGTTGAAAATGAAAAATATCTGAAAAGTTTCCACGAATAGGAGAATAGGATTCTTTAACCAATCTGAAGTTTGTACTGTGACATATAAACAGTAGGATCCACAATTGAATCGGTTTAATTGGAGTTAATATATGCCACGTGAACCATTTCTAGGTGCCTGTGTATCAGGCGTCGTGAGAAGTCAGAGTACAAAAATAAAAAAAGAAGTATAGAGAAAAAAGCAAAAAGTAAATGTGCTTCAAGCATATGCTAGGAAGATCCGTTCCAACTAACACCTGTAAACGCCTTATATCCATCCCATCCATGGAAAACCCCTTCCTCAGAATTCAATCTCGAATTGAATTCTCAGGACCGCGCTCGTGGCTTCATCCACCATAGACGAGATGGGCCACACCTATGACGAAGACAATGATGATGATGATGATGATGATTAGAGCGGTTATCTGACCATCAGGGCAACTAAAACCTTTGGCAATGTTTTTTGAAGAAATGCAGATTATCTACAAGGAATGTCCGCCTACAACCCATTGCACGGCCACTAGCCAAGCATACCAGCATAGAGCTTAAAAGATTTCAAAATTCCACCACATCTCTTTCTGTCTCCAGCTATTTCTCTCTTTCTATCTCTTATCTGGTATGTGTGGTAAGTTACTGTACAATGGGTTGTACGTGTCCTTGATATATATATAACTGCCAATTAGGCAGGTTGGAAAACAGATGTAGTTCGAGAAATGTTGTTATCTTTTTAAACCTTTTTTTTTTTCTTATTTTCTTCTTTATTGGAGATTAAGACTTTTGTGGGATAATAAGATGGTGTGATTGATGTGTTTTTTCTCTTTTCTTGCTTACTTTATGTTTTATTGGAGAAAATTGTAAGTTGTTATTAAAATATATGATGTGTATGGACAGCTGTATATAACATGGATAGCTATGCTGATAGATTCATGTATATATATCATCTCTTCATGCTGTAACTCTTATACCATTTTATTTACAGGAAAATTTTAACTTACTAGAAATAATAAAAATATATATATAAGAGATGAAAGATATAAAGATTTGTAAGAGATTCCAACAAAGATTTATAAATTTATTATTATAATTATCTATAAGTATATAAGTACATATGTAGTTATGCTCTAATAGCTATCTGTGCCAGTACGCTGCGGGCTATGCTTCCTTTCTTGCCAACGTGTGAACATAGGAGCCATAAAACAATGTGGGCCATGCCATAAGGATCACTTGGCAAAAATTCCTCGTGTAGGTACCGACACTAGCGTTGCATGGGTACCTTGCATGGGGACCTACAACGAGCACTACCTATTAGGGCTGTCGATGGGCCGAGCTTGGGTTGGTTTTGACCTGGATTTCGAACCGTTTCAGGCCGGCTGTCGGGCCGGGCTTATTCGAATTTCTGATTTTGCAAGCCCAACCTAGCCCATTGACACCCTTACTACCTCGGATAGAAAATAATGATGATGATACAAAACTTAGGTGGGCTACACTATTAAAAAAAAGTTGGGATGGGACGTCCACCACTAGTTTTGTATAAGGCTCAGTGGTCTTTATAAGCCATCCAATATTACATTTCAACACCAAAGAATTATGAAAAAATCACAGTATTTTAAAATTGCTTGAGTGGATTTCATTTACTTGAATGTCAGAGAAAGTTATGTAAGCTAGATCTCGCTCCCTTGATCTATGATTGGGCCACTTTAGATTTTGCCCCTGGTCATGTTTACAATGCATTCCCCACCTTTTTCACGGCTCCGATCCTCTGCAAAAGTGACACTGGCGGGAAAATGATAAATATTGTACGTGAAAGATTTCTATATTCATCGTTAAGCTGCCTACTTCGTAGTGTAGCTGAGCTAATTCGACACGCGCGTGAGAGCGCTGCCCATCTACACGGACGCGGATTGCGTCCTACCCCGCCCAGACGGTAATCCGTCCAGGCAGGGCTTTGTGGGGCCCACCATGATGTAAGTGTTTTATCCACGCCGTTCACCGCTTTTATCATATGATTTTAAGGCATTAGTGTAGAAATGAAGCAAGTCCAAAGCTCCAGTGGATCACACCAAAGGAAGCTGCAGTGATAATGACACCCACCCTTAAAACCTTTCTAAGGGCCACCGTGATGTTTTTTTACCCCAACCTATTCATAATGTCATGTAGACGTGGATGAAGTGAAAAAAATATATATATAAGCTTGATCCGAAACTTCTCCAGCTCCGAAGAAGTTTTTAATGGTGGAGGTTCAATCCCCACCTTGTGGTCCACTTAAATACTGTACATGGCTCATTATTTGTAGCATATATTAAAATGATCTGATAAACGTGATGAACGGCGTGGATAAAATACTTACATCATGGTGGGCCCCACAAAGCCCTGCCCGGACGGATTACCGTCCGGGCGGGGGTAGGACGCAATCAGCGTCCCATCTGCAAACATGCTAACGTGGATTGTGGAAAACGTGTATCAGATCTGAGTTCTACAGAAGGTGGGCCACATTGTTTAGATTTTATAGTCTGAAATCAGGCCGTATTAATAATCTGATGTGTAACGTGGGTCACAATGTATAAACTGACGGTTGAAAGATTTTCTTTTTTTGACGGTCCATTTGTTCTGTTTATTGTGTCCCACCCATGGTGTGAAATAGGCGAAGATCTAAGAAATGTGGCCCACCAATTGAAATATAACTTCTCCTACACGTCTTCCACATCGGCATGCGCACCTGCAAGTGGATGGACAATGCTCCAAATACGTGTGGAATTTTCTTTGACACGTGCGTGTGGAACTGGCGGATGCGGATTTGCGGCCCCCACATCCGTGGTGGTGGGACTTTGTGGGGCCTTCCGTGATGTATTTGTTCTATCTGTACCGTTGATCTGTTTCTCCGGATCATTTTAGGTAAGATCCTGTATCAAGCTGATATTTGTGGTTTTCTTTCATGCAGGTCTATGTGACCCTACGAATAGGTTGGATGACAGATAAACATTACGGTCACTAATAAACATTAGTGTGGAGTGACGTGGACATGTAGAGGTCGAGCACGCCTTTCCTGAGTAGAGAATTACAAAATAATAATAATAATAATTTAAAAAAAAATAAAAGAGCAAGAAAAGCATAAATAAATTCTACTAATGTGATTGATATATGATTAAATACGAGTTTACACCGGCTTATGATTAAATTTATGACTAATTACAAATAGCAAACTTACTATTTATATACGTTGGTGATTCCTACTAGTATACATCTGTGTCAGGTGGTATTCAGGAGAATGAACTGTAAAAGTTACAATAAATACATATGTAAGGTATTATCTACGGACTAGGTGTATTCCATGTTATCTAATGCTATGTTTGAAATGTATACATTAAAAATTGTATCTCAAGATTTATTTTCAAATTACATTTGGATTGAACCTGGATGAAACAAAAATTCATCATTTATGAGATTAATAATTCCATTTCACACTTTCCAACACAAAGCTCTTTTTCTACTACCTACAAAGTTAATTTTAATCCCATTTCACACTCCTTCCAAACACGTCATTACAAATTTTAAAGTAAAATCAGTAATGCAATCTCATTTAATACAACTTAATACCATATTGTTCTCTTAATTATTTGGATAACTTTTCAATGTTCAGTGTAATTCCTAAACCTGAGTGAAGAGTTATAATCAAACTAAAACTTACAAAAATGAGATTAAATCAGGGATTCAACCTTCGATCGAGCGGAATTTTGTAAATACAGTCGAGTTAGGTGGCTAAAGTTGCTCATCTTACCCAAAATCAATATGGTATGTCCATTACTCATTCCTGCTTACATCTGTTTTAAGTTCCGATGGTCTGTATCACCTTATAAGCTCTTTTCTGTTCTGATGGTCTGTATCACCTTATAAGCCGTTTTCTGATCTATCTTGGGCATGAAAGTGTCCATAAGCCGATCCATATGGTCTCTGGAAGGTTTCAACGGTGGGCATCATTATATATTATTTTATTTGGTGTGGCCCACTTGAGCTCTGGACATGCTCCAATCTTGGGCTGATGGCATAAAACGAGCTAGCAAAACAGGCATACAGCGTGGACAAGACACGTACATGGATGCCATCCGCCTCCTGAACTCGCATACTTTTTTATGCGAATGTCGCGAAGGCACCATAACTGCTCATGCAGTTTCCTCGGCAACATGACATTTCCGTAAGGCATCTTTACCATGCATTTGGTAGGTCCCACCATAAAGATCACCCAGCACAAAATTCAGGTAGATCCACTGCTCAGGTTCACCGCACCGTTAAAAATTTTGAATCATGGAAAATCAACGGTCAGATCATCATATGGGCTACACAGTTGGAAACAGTTTGACAACCGACGGTCTTGCTCAACGAACAGGTGCGATGAACCTAGTCATCACATCTGCCTGATTTTCGAGATGGGTGATCTTCGTGGTGGGGCTTACCCTTTCATTGCGTTGACGTCACTTTTACACTGGTATCTCGGTGGGGGACGCGGATTTCCTGCAAAAGCCATTCCTATCAAAAATCCTGCGCTGGAAACCTAGGCGAGGCCCATCGATTATGTTTATTAGAAATCTACTCCGTTCATCCATTTCGTGAGATCAATTTAGGGTTTGAGGCCAAAACTGAACAGGATCCAAGACTCAAGTGGGGTGAAAAGGTAGGTAGAGAAGTTCTTACCGTTGAAACCTCCCTGGGTAAACAGTGATGTTTAAATGCCATACATACCGTTCATGACATTATTTCTACTGGGATGAACTGTCAACACAAATATTACCCTGATTCAAAACTTCCGTGGCCCCACGAATATTTCAACTGTGGACGCTTCACCTAACTTTTTTGGCCCACTTGAGTATTGGATCCGGATAATTTTTGGTCCTGTATACTAAAATGAGCTCACAAAACGGATGGACGGTATGGATTTCTCAAAAACATCACGTTGTGTCCTACCTAAGTTTTGCAGGAACTTCTTAACAAAAGCTTTCGCAGGAAATCCGCGTCCCTACTCCCTCGGTCGGAACGGCGGTACGGTACGGATTGGCTACTCCCCTGCCACCCGCGAATGGCTGATGGTCGCTGCTCTGTGGCCCAAACAATGGTGTGTGTTGCATCCATGCCGCCCATCTATTTTTCTAAATCAATATGAGCCCAGAAATGAGATATATCCGAATCTTAAGTGGGCCACATTACAGGAAACAGTGTTGAATGGGTGTCCACCATTAAAAACTTTTTAGGACCCATAAAAGTTTTGGATCAAGCTGATCTTTGTTTTTTTTCCCTTCATCTAGGTCTGTATGACCTAATCAACATATTGGATTTCAAATGAACAGTACGGTGGGCCTTACTAGGATTTTAATGGTGGGTATCCAATCACTATTGTTTTCTTGTGGTGTGGTCCACAAGAGATTTATATCCCTCTCATTTTTAATATAAAGCCCTAAAATGATATGTAAAAATGTATGAACAGCATGGATGAAACACATACATCATGTGGGGCTCACAGAGCACCGACCACCAGCCACCAGGCTAGTGGCCAGGGGAGTAGCCAATCCGTTTCCAAGCTGGGGCACCGTCCGTTAGGACTGTCAACGGGCGCAGCCTAAGGTTGGTCTCGGCCCGGATTTTGAACTTTTCGGGCTGGGAGTGTTCAAAATTCTGATTTTGTAGGCCGGAGCTCGGCCCATTGACACGCCTGGTTGCTGTAAGTCATCAGCCCATGTATAGTTTGCCAATATGCAAGATTCCGTACGTCAGGGTCCATTTTTTTATGATCCAGACCGTTAATTATAGGTTCCCTCTATAGATGCGGGATGTTCCAGAATTCGAAGATCCCGACCCTTCAATTTTTGGCCTTTCCCCAATTTGAATGTCGCCTTTTGCTCTATTTCCACACACCCGCAAACCATCCGTCTGTTTCAACTAATCAAAGGATTTGAATCCTCCAATCTGGAAGATTCCTAGAATTCCGCTAATCCATTGCACAGCCCATCAGATTAACGGTTTGGATCAACAAACCACAGGCCCCACGCATGTATGATCATGCGCTTCAACAAACCATACGGTTGCAATGAGCGGTAACGTAGTCAAAAGTATTGGTAGGAATTCGGGATGTAAGTGGGCCGGGTCGAACATAAACTCGCCCATGGAGGCCCATCTGTTCAGGACAGATTTATGGAGCATCCCTCATCCATGGCGCGGCCCATCAGATCAATGGTATGGATCATCAAACCACAGAATCTACACATGATCAGCAACCAAAAAGCCCTCAAACGAGTGATGGAATTGGGCTGGTTGCACCGAGCATGCACACATCCACGTAAACAAGGTGGGCCCATCAGACTGTAATTCAGATCAGCCCATAAATTCAATACCGGGTTCAATCCCAGACCGGTTAGCCAGTTAGCCGGTCCAGTGGTGTTAGATAAGTTAGGCCTGGCAATGGGCCGGGTCCAGGCCTGATTTTGAACTTGTCAGTCTGGGTCTTTCAGCCAGAACATTCAACATTTTCATTTCTAGGCCGGGGGCTGGTCCATTGCCAGCCTTGAGTTAAACCAGGCCAGGCTTTATTTCAATGGCCTAGTGCATGCTCGGAGCGGATTATGTGAAGCCCTTGCCGTGGGGCGCACTTTGATGAATGTTTTGTAAATCCACACCGTCCATCTGTTTTAACAGATGATTTTAGGGCATGAGCCCAAACACGAAGCACATTAAAATCTCAGGTGGACTATACTATTGGAAACAGTGGTGATTGAACGCCTACCATTAAAAACTTTCTAAGACCCATGTAACGTTTTTGTAATATGCTTGATAGATGGAGTAGATTATGCATATACAACATGGTGGGCCCACAAGCTTGGGTGTTTTGTGTGCTCCGTGGAACATATTTTGTAGAGGATTCTAGTCTCTCTATCTACTAGGGTTGAAAGTCGAGCGGGTTCTACTCCATCAATCCATGACTAACCTGACATTGGATTTGGCTTGGGTATGATGGATCTAGATCGGTCTCGGTCTTTGGGATAAAACTTGGGTAAGGCTCAAGTTGAAGTATTGGGTGGCCCAACGTATCCTGTCTGGTATATAAGTTATTTATAAATTATAATTGAGTATGGATTATCTATGTTGAAGGCACAAAAAATTCAAGTGATTCATTGGTCCACATCATTTTCGATGACTTGAGCTAACAAGATATGTCACATTTCTCTCCCAAATACATAGCAAGTTATACAACATGACTTTTAAAAAAGTAGTTGTCTTATATTTTATCTTGTTTGTTTGGAAAAAATGAAGTTCTTTGTAATAAATAACTACATGTATAATTAATAAAATTATAGGTACAAAGAAGATACGTATTAAAAATATAATGTACTAATGTGATAATGAAAATATTAGCATGTATCCATCCCACCAACCCAACTGAACCCGTTTGGATTAGGCTTGAGTTGAGAATTCCTAACCTGAGGTTGGGTTAGATTAGGCTTGAGGTATAGGAACCTTGGGTTAGGATAGGGTTGAGCACCAACCTGACCCAACTTGCCCAGCTTTAAGCCCTACCATCTATAGGACCACAACAATTAACGAGCCATTATACTAAATTAAAATCAAAACAATGAAATAATCTTAATCAATGCATAAATAAGGGAATGTTTGTTGGCTTACATGCGAAAGTAGATTCCTAATGTAAATTGAAAGTACTTACATACGAAGTCATTTACAGACACGCACACATATAAGTAGTTAACCGTGTAGGTTCTCCACCATGTCGTGATTTTGTCCCAATATGCATATGTAAGCTACTTTCCTATGCTTGTTTAAGCTAGAAGTGTGGAAATGTGTATATATGGATTATTTCATAACATGTGAATATAACCCAACTCATAATAATTGGTCACATTATATAATAATGGTCCGACCACACGAACATGCCTGGGACATACAAGTCTAAATCAACATAGATAGGCCCCACTTCATCAACACACATGTCAAGTCTGTTTGATCGGGTGATTTTGTAAAGTATAATAGCTTGATGTAAGCATTGATGTGGACCATCCATAATGTGGTGCCTATCTTTAATTGACTACCTTCTTAAATCGCTTTGGTTGAATGTTCCTAACCATCGGATTAATGATTTGAGAAATTGAGAATCCATATTTAATGTATTTGAATTGTGCACCCATTATGTGAAGCCTACATTTTGATTGCCGTATCTCTAAAATCATTTTGATTGGACAATCCTAATTCTTAAATTAGTGATTTATGAAATGGGCTATCTATGTCGAGTTTGATGAAGAAGTTTAATCATCAATGTAGAGCAACCATCATGTGCGGCTGTAGACACCATGCCTAAAATAAGGACATGCCATTCTTTGAGCTTCAACTTAACTTTAATAATTTGTTTCCTACTAACTTAAAAATTATTGAAAAATCAAACAGATCAAATTGGGAACATACTCGGCATGTGCCGGAGACAACCAACGAACCCGATCGGCTAACACCAAATCTAGTAGTGATTCGATTACGGCCGATCATCCGAACTTTAAAACCCGTGAAACTCTTTATATGTTGCAACCGATATGAAAAAAGGGATAAAATGAATCCTCTCTACCTATGGATCACTCTCTGTATCACTTAGTCTTTCCGAATAGTGTTGTGTCGAGGCATGAGAGATCATATATTCCAGATCAAGGAAAATACAATCATCCTTGCATACAAAATGACCATGTCATTAACCATATTCACATTTCCTTCTATCCCATTCTGCATTATTCGTCATCTTCCATTTTTCATTTTATTTGTCTGCTCATGATCTTGAATTCTTTGAAGCAAGGCTAGTTAGCATTTTTATTTTATTCACTACATTTTACTTCATTTTCCTACTCAGGGCCACTTAGCTCTATGATGTAAGGTTAGATAACTATTTTATTTATTTATGTCTGCCCAGCCCACGTGGGTTATGCGAAGCATGGCCAAATATAAAATGCCTAAATTTTATTGAATCTCCAAAAATTATAAATCTTGTAAAGTAGAAACCAAACATTGTGCGAGCGAAAAATGGTGTTTGAACCTTTCATTTTTTGTCACTGAGGCCTTTACTCGGAATCTACAGTCGCAGACCAACTGCAGGAGTCACTTCACTTAAGGAAATCGTGAAATTTCCCAACTCCTAAGCGATTATGCGGTTCCTAACCAACAGCAAATTTTATGCTTCATTTAGCTAGTGGCGACTCCAAATCAAATACATTTTTACACCTGAGTCAATTGCACACATCGCCCATTGTAACAAAATTAATACGAAATGCAACAAAGTGAGGGCACCGCCACACTTGTGCATGCGTGTGGGGGGAGGCATTCACAACAGCCAATCTTTGATTTCCTATCTATCTCAAATTTTACTTTGACCAGGTGATCTCAACCATTCGACTAGTGGTTTGGGAAATGAATGATCTGTATTGAGCATATTAGAAATGTCCAGGCATTGATTTGGATTGACTATCATGTGGGGCCCATTTTTAATTGATCATCATCTAAAATCACTTTGAATTAATGATCCTAACCATCCGATTAATGCTTTGGAAGATGGACAACCTACCATGAGTATAACATAAAGTTTAGGCATCGATATAACCATCCATCATATAGAGTCCACCTTTCATTGACCAGTCATATCAAACACTTTAATATGATTATCCTAACCATCCAAGTAGTGGTTTGGAAAATGGGGGTCCTCGATGAGTATACTTGAGTGATCTAAGAATTGATTTGGATTGGCCATTACATGAGGCCCACCTTTGATTGTCCATCCCTCCCAGATCAATTTCATAGGATGATCCTAACAATAAGAAAAGTTATTTGAAAAATGGACCATTCATATTAAGTATACTAGTGAGCTTTGATCATTGATATGGACTATCCTTTATGTGGTGACACCTATGATTACATGTCCCTCTCAAATCACTTTGATCATATGAGAACTGTCATATTAGTAGTTTAGTGGATGGATGGTCCATATTAGGGAAGCTAGAGAGGCCTAATCATTGACTTGGATCGTCCATCTCATGGGGCCCACCTTGATTGCCCATCTCTTTAAAATTACTGTGATAAGATGATATAACTATCTAATAAATGGTTTGGAAATTTTTATTTTTATTTTAAATTTAAATGCCTTTTCTAAAATTATATGTTACCATGCATTACGATCTGAATGGCATAACCGGACTTCTGATTACTTAGTGACCTCTCCATTGCTTGTGAGAAAAAGTTGTGAGCCCACTATAGTTTGTGTATTTTAGCCACGTCATCCATATATTTTTTCGGATCATTTTAAGCCGTCGACCCAAAAACGAGATAGATGTAAATCTCATGTAGATCGTACCATATATTTTTTCAGATATTTTAAGTCGTGAACCCGAAAACGAGATGGATCTAAATTTCATGTGGATCATACCGTAAGAAACTCTTTGATTGAACGACCACAGTTGAAAACATCTTGGGGTCACAAAAGTTTTTGCATTAAGCTGAAATGTATATTTTCCCTTGTATGGCAAATAAACATTGTAGTGGGCTTGAGGAAGTTTTTAATGGTAAGCGTCTAATCACCGCTGTTTCTTGTGGTGTGTTTCACTTGAGATTTGGATCTTCATCATTTTTGGATGGATGTACTAAAATGAACTGAAAAATAGATAGATGGTATGGATACGTGCATCATGCTTCAACATAACATGATTCATCATTCTCTACGGGCCCATGTTCTGGTGATCTAGACAGTTGTTTGATGAGACCTAATGTCTATCAGGAATTTGGTAAAAAAAGACTTCCCGGATTGATGGTTCCTAACTCTTAAATCAAAGACTGCAAATTCCGGGTCAACGGTGAAACAAACTGTAACTCCTTGGAAATCGGGGGTCGTACATACGCTCGACTCCCGAGTTCCCAGGATCACTTATAATCGGTTTTCATTAATATGCGATTAATCTAGTCTAAATGCGCATTCTGAAATTTCTTGGAATATGAAGCATAACCACATAAGTCTACTGAAATGGAAGAAAATCAACTATACCTATATATACATGCGCACAAGGTGATGCCCAACAAAATCACAAAAAGAATGGCATGTCCAAAAGAATAAAGCTGAGCCACTGCTCGGCGATCCAACGACCCATCTACTGATCCGACGGGGTCCCGCTCATCAACTGGAAGTAAGGGAACTCGTCCTCCTCCTCGAGACTCGCATCACCAGACTCCATGTAATCTGTATCTCCTGCATCTACGAGCGGGTATAGTTGGTGTTTTAAAACACCGTCCCAGAGTGGGAGTGAGTGATCAACTCAGTGGGTGTTATTAGTCTTAAGTTGCAACAAGCATCAGTTATAATAGAAATTTAATGAAAAACAATCATTCACAAATACCCAACTAATCTTATTAATGCACATGCATGGTGGATGATATGATGTATGCCCTCATCACAACTCTCCCTCGAGCGACTCCGTCTAATGATCGCATATGTCAACACTCCCTTAGAGCGACCTCGACTGTCGAGTCGCCAACTTAGCTAATGTCGTGCAATGATGATATTAACCGGGTTCTTAATTAGGTCCATTCATCCAGCAGATTTAGGAATCTGATACACCCCACATATCAAATGCCCTGAACTAGTTACGAGGCCAAGACCCCCCAATGTGTGAGGCCGAGACCTCGCGATCCTTGACCCCGTCGGGTTTCTCCCATCCCCGACTTCAAGCACATGGGGGGTGCTGAATGTGGGATCGCTCGTGGTCACTACAGGGAGATGGGTCACCCCAGCATAGGCTAATAACTCGGACACAGTGTCTCATTCAACCATGCCCGGCTCACGAGACTGTGGATCAATATTCTATCCGGTATCGATGGGCTACAACGGTGATAGGGTGTTCCAGTTTTCATACATATGTGAGCAAACAAGGTTAACAAACCAGGTGGGTCAGCCAGCGGACTAAACCGCACGAGCCCAGGTAAGTGTGTGGCGAAACGACATCGGGTATAAGCGACCCATGTAGTCTAATTACTGTCGCCCACACGTACTCGCCCAAACCCATGGGTTTAGCCTCAAGGTAGTCCTACCAACGGAACCACCTTCGCTCTCCTCATGTTCCTGACCAATCCAAGGGTAGGAATAGTGACTCATAGCATACCAACTACCAATGTAACATCAAGCATATTCAACATCATGTTCTCATGTTGCTCAACATACAATTTAAATTTTTATAGCAAGCAAACTATTAATATCATGAATAAGGTGTATGTGTGTGGTGTGGGTTGGTGAGGAAGTTAAACACTTCCTACACCTCAAGGGATCAAATACATAAGAGCAAATGAATCATAGACAATATGAAGCAACACATATGAGAAAAAGAAATCAACCAAACATGAGCATATAATCATCCATACACTAGATCATGAGAGAGGCAAGATTAACGTCAAAGAGAAATAAACATGTAATTCATATAATTCCAACAATATATCATCACTGGGTTCCTCTAGATTCTTTCATACAACATACCAAGCAAACAAAATCATTAAACTCCAACTATAATTGGTGCTAGGCCACCTAAGGATAATAGTCCGCACCTATGGATCGTTGAAGACGTTAGGAATTGATCTAGGGTTGCCAAACTCACGGGTCGATTCGTAGAGATCCTGAGCCAAATGAACTTGCATGTTAGGATTACATGCATTTCCTAGCTCAAACCCAAAGATTACCAAAAACGATGGGTGCTTATCTCTCTATTTGGATAGAAGTGGCTTGTAGTTGTGGATATGGGAAAGGAAAGGTATTTCTCTAAGGCCCCAAGCTTCCCTGGGCCTTACCTCCTACCACACACTCCTTTCCTTTCTTATTCCTCTCTCTTTCTCCTCCTTTATCCTCTTCCTCTTCTCCCTTTCTCTCTTCTTTCTTTCCTTTCTCTAGGGCAAATTCGTATGGGAAGATGGGTGCCCCAAAGAAGCCCTTTTTATAATGTCAAATTTGATGCAAATGGCCCCACGTGCTAGGTTTTTACTATACTAGACCTATGAGAGGGTTTTTCTAAGCTCTAGGGCCCACTATGGGGCGTAGGAGTCGACACCCACCGTTTGATAATTGGCCTTAATGATGATCTACGTATGTATATGATCGGTCTGCCATTTGGACACGCCGATCGACAGATATGATTAAAAGTCTGTTCAACGGTCACTGATATGAGCAGGGCCGCGGCTATACCGATATGAGCAGGGAAATATCCTTACTCCACGGGTAAAGTGTGGTCGTAAACCGATGGTCCGAAATCCTCAACTTTGCATAAGAGTGGACGACTCAATTCACTTAAGTTCCAACTCCTTCCTTTAGGGTATTTGCACTTCTTATGCACTTATCCTTTAGCTTAAGTTGAGTGGTTTTGGGCAGTACCCGGGTCTGACTCCCGCGATGGACGTCAAGCCCAGTGAGACGGACATTATTCTATAGTTTTGGAACTAGTGGCCGACCAACGAGCGGTGTAGAACTTGTTTGGAGAATCGGAAAAGTTTTGGTGGCCCTCTGGCTATGAAACTAATAGGATAGGTGCTCCATGGCCCGATGAAGGGCCATGTAAAATTTGAGGACGAGCGAATATGGGGTTTGGTCGCACGGGTCCGATTCGCGATCAACGGTCACCGTGCCACGATCGGGACCCAGATTTTGTGGGCGGGCGTAGAAAAATACATTAGACCCTCATCGTAAATTATGAAGAAATTCGATGGCTGAAATGTCTTACATCTCAGTTTTATTTACCCGTGCCAGATTCCAATTCTGGCATTGGTGGGGCGCATCTGGCAAGTGCCAGATTCCACTTCTGGGTGTTCACTAGGTCCGTGGTCCGCGATGGTCCCTAGGCCCAGTGAGATCTATGCTCCCCTAAATTTTTATAATTTTCTAACCTTCCCGTGTCGCGGTATAGCCCGCACGGGCTGTCGCTAGGTGTTAACGGCCATCTGGCTTGGAGGCCCGCACCAGGTTCTATCAGGACCCATCTGATCTATTCAATTGGGCTAATCTTGGTCTAATTTATTTGTGATACCTCACTATAAGTGGCTTAAACGAACGGTCCTGTGGTAAATCCTACGTGGACGCCCCAGGACACTGTTTTGGTTGGGCGGGACGTTACACCACACCTGATGTTCAAGTGATCGGGCGGATTCATTGGCTTCCTACGGCTGATTAATCGGACTGGTGCGGCTCTTTACTGGTACCACCCCTGTATACACTGACATTGAGTGCTAATGGTTATTAAGTACTATTTAGTTTAATTAAATAAAATTAAAAAAAAATTGATGGATTTTTGAAAATCCAAAACAGTGAAAATCCAAGATGTTACGCAAACATGCCATATAGTGACGGCCAGGATCTTCTGATCTTGAGGAAATTTGGAACATGTTTAATCTGTAGTGAGCCCCATCGTATCAACGGTATAGATGAACTAAACACGTGACTTACTTGGACAGACTGGAGCATCAGGCTACTGTTCAAGTTACGATACATCAGGGCCCATTATCTAATGGCATATGATCATCTACCCGCGACATCTTCTCCCAACATGCCACGACCTTCATAGAACATCTGTACCATGAAAATGTTATACTGCATCATGAAGACTGCTCCAAACAAAAATCAGGACAGTATGATCATGATATGGGCCATACTTTTAGAATCGTCAGACAACTGACGGTCTAAAACAATGAATATAGATGTGGCTTACCTATTGAGTGGATCATGATGATTTTTTCGAATAATGATCTTAAAGATGGGTCCTATAGGTTCAATGGTACAAATTTTATACAAAAGTGGGCTGTTAGGGGAAAGATGGTAAGAGATCATAAGCTGCGGTGCAAAGGGGATCGGTTCTTGCATCTAATTAATCTAATTCATGTGCATGGCTCACAAAGCGTTACTGTAGATGTGACTTTTCATCCCCTTCCTTTTTTTCAACTGAACAAAACTTATCTTACCAATTTAGACCTTTCATCGTTCAACTTATCTAGGGCCATTTTTGTCCAAAACTCTCTTTTCTTTTTAGGCTTTGTGAGGAAAAAAATAGCATTATAGACGCTTACTTTTTATGTGTTATTTTTCTAGACGACCGAAAACTGATGTGATGAAAGTAGATTTTTCATGTACGAAAAGAGGGTTTTGGACAAAAATACCCTTGATTTTTAGGTAAAAGCAGCTAAAAAGTAGGGATATTTTTGTCTTTATTGGGTTGTCTGTACAGGTAGAGGTCTAAATTGGTAAGATAAGTTCTGTTCGGGTCGAAAAAAGGAAGGTGAATGGCAGGTCACATCTACAATAAAAAATTACCCCCTAAAAGGCGTGTCTCTGACAAGGAGGAATGATGCTTATGATGTAAGTGTTTTATCCACGCTGTTCATTGCTTATTTCGGATCATTTTAAGGGAGGATACTAAAAGTGAGGCAGATACAGAGCTCCAGTGGACCACACCAAAGGAAGCTGCAGTGATAATGACACCCACCCACCGTTGAAACCTTTCCAATGACAATCGTGATGTTTTTGTTTTTTTTTTACCATCCAACCTATTCATAAGGTCATGTAGATATGGATGAAGTGAAAACACAAATATCAGCTTGATCCGAAACTTCTCCAACTCCTGAGAAGTTTTTAATGGTGGATGTTCAATCCCCACTTTCTGATCCACTTAAGCCTTGCACTTACCTCATTTCTTGAGCAATATATTAAAATGATATGAGAAAAACTATGAACGGTGTGGATAAAACACTTACATCACGGTAAGCCCTATAAAGCCCTGCCGGGACGGATTACCGTACAGGCGGGGTAAGACGCAATCCGCATCCTATCCTCACATGCGGACTGGCTGGTGTACCACACACCACTAGCCTAGCTGGTGTGGGTACGTCTCGTGCGAAGATGAGCGCTGACGCTCATCGATCTCCGAGTCGTAGGAATAGTTCAAAAGCTATGAAAGTTACATGGCTCCATAATAATGTATCTATCGTATCCACATTGTTCATCCATTCAATGAGATCATTTTAAATCTTGATACCAAAAATGAGTCATATCCAAAGCTCAATTGGACCACACCACAAATAGCAATGGGACAATGATTCTTATCGTTAAAACATTCGTAGGGCCCACCGTAACGTTTATTTTACATCCAATCTATTCATAAGGTTATACAAATCTAAATGAAGAGGAAAAGCAAATATCATAATGATCTAAAATTTATGAAACCCCCTAATCTGAATGAAGAGGAAAAACAAATATCATAATGATCCAAAATTTATGAAACCGCCTAATCTGAATGAAGAGGAAAAACAAATATTATATTAATCCAAAATTTATGTAACCCTAGTAGGGTTTCAATGGTAGACGTCCATTCCTCATTGCCTTTAATTGTGCGGTCCACTTGATTTTTTTTGGATCTATCTTATTTTTCATCTCATGATGACAAGCTCACCAAGTGGACAAATTTTCTGGATATAACTGGTACCCCATGATGGGACCCATTGATTTTGGTGACCTTAACACACCAGCCAATTGGCTTCCTCTATTGTAGAGTGCTATGTAGGCCCACCATGATGTGTGTGTGTTTTACAAATGCTGTTTTACAGATGCCATCCATCTCTCTCTCTCTCTCTCTCTCTCTCTCTCTATATATATATATATATATTGGATCTTCCAGGGTTTTACTCCAAAAATAAAATCAAGTAGATCCATTTATCAAGTGAACTATACCACATTAAATATGGTAATTGAACAGCCACCATTAAAAACTTTATAGAGTCCACTGTAATGTTTATTTGCCATTTAACCTGTTGATTAGGTGGCATGGATAAAAGGAAAACACAAATATCATTGTGGTTCTTTGTTGTGTGGTCCACTCAACATTTAGATCTATCTTATTTTTAGGCTTATACCCTAATCGATACTGAAAAAATGGATGGATTGCATGATAGCATACATACATCATCGTAGCCTCACAGACCACCGTCCAATAGTTATTGACTACTACTAGTGTTGCAAGGCAATCCATGACCACTATCTTCATCTCTAGATAACAAGCATAAGTGGGACCTATGATTCGATAGACTTCTTTATTTGACCTACAAATATCCAAGGCTGAAAAATCCTAATCGTGATCAAGCAATAACAACAAAATTATTACAATTCAACCAAACATGAGGCCAATGTTAATGAATGGCTTATACCGAGTCAAACATGTGTAACTGGGGACCATGTCAGGCATGCTAAAATTATACTCGACTCAAATATAATTAAAATCAGGCCCCAAATTAGATTTAAAGGAGGGCACAAAATAGATTTAAAAGAGGAGAATTAGTCATTTTGAATTGGATTTTTTGACCTTAAACTATGAAATTTTCTTTTAACGCAATCATGGACTTGAAGAGATGATGCTTTAATGGATGATTAAAATAAAAAACAAATGTTAATGACTAATTTTATTAATTTATAATAAAGTTCAACACAATCAACAAGAGGATAAAATAAACATTAAAAAAATATATACCTGAGATTACTTGTGTATACAAATAATCCAGAAGATGGTTAGTAGGATATGATGGGCTGGTATACATTTTTTTTATAAAAAAGAAAAAAAGAAAAAAAGTATGGATGTGATCGCTAACATGGAGTGTGTGTACTGACATGGGTGTCTACTAACAAGCTAACCTTTAAAAGAAAAAGAAAAAATAAGTAAGGATGTGATCGATGTAATCTTCTCAGTATAGACTCGATTGGTCCAGGTCCAACAACATAGATTATAAATATTTTATAAATTTAGGGAGATAATGGTAAGACTATAATTTATATTTACTTTTTTAAAGAGATTTATTGTTTCGTTAGAGACTTAATTTTATTGGATTTTAAGTAGAAAGTTATCCTTTTGTGGGATAATTTATATTTAATACATGTAGAGGGCTAGGTCCAAAAAAAGGTGGTGCGTTTGGCTGCAGCAAGTTCATGAAATTTGGTGCACCCAGATGCACCGTAAAGCTCAAGGTTACACCTTCCTCAGCGACGGGAAACGCAAGTTTGCACAAGTGGGGCCCATGATTTATGGATCCTGATACAGACCTGATGAACCCCACCTGGATCGCCATGCCCCTTAAAACCTCCCGTATGGAAAAGTCCTAGCCTTTGAATTGTCATATCATACTACAAACGGATAGTCGATGGACGCTGTGGATTACCGAAAGATGCGGCCCGCTTGTCAGAATTGAAAACTGACCGTACAGTCCAGACACGTGTCGGATTCAACTTATCTGATCTGCATTATCGAGCCATGGCCCCCACTCTCAAGAACTGAAGGCTTTGTCACGCATCATATCAACCCTCCCTTCGAATCGTTGGTTGGTGAAAGGTGCGCGCACTGCGCATAACACGCGTTCAATATACGATTCCTCCAATGAAAACGAACGCGGATATCCTGCGACAGAAGTCCCTGCCCTGGAAACCTAGGTGGGGCCAATCTTGATGTTTGTGGAAAATCTACACCGTCTATGCGTTTTTTGAGATTATCCCAGTACTTGAGATAAAAAATGAGTAGAATCCAAGACTCATGTGGGCCGCACTATAGTAAAAGGTGAGTAGGGAAATTACTACCGTTGAAACCTACCTGGGTTCGATGGTTATATTTACATGCCATCCATACCGTTAATAACGTCATTCCTACTGAGATGAATTAAAAACACAAATATTAGCCTGATTCAAAACTTTTGTGGGCCCACGAATATTTCAACTGTGGATGTTCAATCCTCACGTTTTCGGCCCACTTGAGTACTGGACCCAGCTTATTTTTGGTACCATGTCCTAAAAATGATCTCACAAACGGATGGACGGGGTGGATTTCTCACAAAAATCACGGTGGGCCCACCTAAGTTTTCAACGTAGGAACTTCTGCGAAGGGCTTTCCCGGGAAATCCGCGTGGTCGAACTTGCTGGTTGAATCCCTGACTGTGCGTCCCACCTCGATGTATATTCATTTCATCCACGCCGTCCAACCATTTTATCAGCTCATTTCAGCTCTTAATTGGAAAAACGAAGCAGATCCAAATCCCAGGTGGACCACACATAAGGAAAAAGTTGTAATTAACCATTAAAAACTTCTTGTCGACCATAAATGTTTTGGATCAAGATAATATTTGTGTGGACCGGGCATTAAGATCTTTTTTGACCCTATCAACAGGTTGGATGGAAAATAAACCTTCTGGTAAACCCCAAGAAGTTTTTGATGGTGGGTATTCAATCCCCATTGTTTCCTGTAGTGTGATACACCTGAGATTTGTATCTGATTCATTTTTTGAATAATACCCTAAAATGAACTCTCAAAACGGATGGACAGCATGGATGTAAGGCACATACATCAAGGTGGGCCCCACAGTAAGGGATCCACCGAAGCCGTGCCCTGACGTCATGCAGCTCAAGTGTCTCGCCACCCATTGGGGCCCACATGCTGATGTTGCCCAGTCGTTAAATTAGTTCTGACCCATGCCCACGCTTCAGTGATGATCCTGACCATTGATTTTTAGGATTGACGAGAGCTATTAAATTTTCTTTTGCTCCGAATTCGTCTCCGGAAGGTAATGGACACAACTATAGATTCGGAGTAATTTTCCTTCAGTGGCATTTATAGCATAGATCTCACAAAATGGACGGTTCCGATCATCTGATAAGTCACTTTGTGGGCCCCAGTGGTGGCAACACACGCTGCTATCTTAGTCGCGACAGAGGCAAAACGAACTCAAAAAACTGAAGGAGAGATTCTTAAAAATGCACAGAGCCAGTGACTTTGACAAATTTCCACATATTCTTTTCTCTCCCAATTCGCATTTTCTTGTGCATAATCTCTCTCTTTCTCATCCAAACCCTAAAATTCCAGCTTAGAAAACCCCAATTCCCTCATCCAATTCCCAATTTTTCTGTTCCCGCTAGGGTTTCCAATCGAGAAGGGAGAAATAGATAGGTATAAAAGACCGATTGCACAAGATTTCTAGGGGTCATTTTCACGTTCGGATCGATCTCTCAACGGAAGGAGAAATCACGATATCTAGGTATTTTTCTTTTGATTTCTCTTCGATTCTTGAAATTGCATGTTTTTAATCTGTTTTTGAAGGAGAACGAAAAATGGATCGATTTTCGTGAAAATTTAGGATTTTTCTTGCATATATCTGCGTCAATAAGGGTTTCGGATTGGAGGATTTTCGAAGAATTTGAGTTTTGGAAGATTTCGTGATATATTCGCGGGAGGTATCATGTAGAATTCATCCAAAGAAAAAAGAATTCTATATTGCTCAACGCAACCTTCCATCTGTTGCCTCATTCAGTGGATTGTCTAGGTCCAAAACGCCACGTCGGTCAGGTGATCCTGACCATCTGGTTTCTGTCCTTTGAATTGATGGTTAAAAACGATCGTGTTCAGTGGTCCACATTCAGCAGGCAAAAATTTCCATTCACCAGAGCCTTGACCAATCAGCAGACACAATTTTCGCACCATGGACCCACCTGTCTATGGTCCAGCGGGTAACTGTCCAGGTTGCTAGCCATGCTGCCATGCATTCGGTGACGACGGGGTGCCTGAGTTGAAAGTGGCCATTCTAGCAGGTTTGTGTGTTGGATGAGGTGCGGGTGCGCATCATAAGTGATCTGGACAATTCATCTGGTGGACCAAAGTTACGTATGGTGCATTCTCCAATCCCTTCACAGACGAGAAAATAGTTCTGCTGAAGAATTTTCTCATGGGAAAGATTAACGAGGCTAACTCCACATGACAGGTCCTCTAGATGAATGACCTGGATTACAAATCCTTGAGCAAATGAAAATGCTGTTTAGGTCTGTTGATCATTGAATGTAATTCTCTATTTCTGGTTGGTTTTGATCAGCTCATTTTGTTATGGATTTTCTAGGATCTGTTTTCTATGCTATTCGCCACAATCATACGATGTATAGCAATTTCAAGGAGCAAGCTATAGAATATGTGCGGCAGGCAGTCCAGGAAGACAATGCAGGAAATTATGCCAAGGCGTTCCCCCTTTACATGAATGCCTTGGAGTACTTCAGGACTCATTTGAAATATGAGAAAAATCCCAAGATCAAGGATGCAATAACCCAGAAATTCACTGAGTATCTGCGGCGAGCAGAGGAGATAAGGGCCGTCCTTGATGATGGCGGGTCAGGCCCCACTGCGAATGGGGACGCTGCAGTTGCCACGCGGCCAAAAACAAAGTCGAAGGATGGGGAGGGGGGAGAAGGGGAGGATCCTGAGCAGGCAAAGCTAAGGGCTGGCCTCAATTCGGCAATTATACGAGAGAATCCGAATGTGAAGTGGAACGATGTGGCAGGGCTAGAGAGTGCCAAGCAGGCGCTTCAGGAGGCCGTGATCTTACCTGTCAAATTTCCACAGTTTTTTACTGGTTTGTGTGTTGATGAACTCAAACGACCTTTGTTTCTTTGACTTTTTATCGATCTATCCTGTTTATAAATTCTATGATGTAATTAGGGATTTCATTGTCTTGATGATGGCCTTTTCAATACTTCAACATTAATAATATCATCAAGCTAGACAAGAGTTAAATAAAGGCAAAATTGGATAAGTTGTTTAACTCAATCAGAAATGAACAAGATAGATTTCTCCATTTGCTACAGGGATGTGAACAATGTTTGTTTTGAATGTATTGAAGAAGTTCTGTTGAAGAGCGTGGGTTAAAATGTCAGTTTTGGAGCAGCTTGTCAGCTACCCTGATAGGCGTTGTTGGGATACGACTTGGTTGAAAAAATTTATATGAGTTAGAAAAGAAAAAAGAAAAGAAAGGAATAGATTTAGATAAGCAATCTTTTTTTTTTTTTTTTTTTTTTTTTTTTTGGGGGTGGGGTTGGGGGTGTGGGTGGGATAAGAAATCATGTTTCTAAAATGACATGTAAATATCTAAGTGAAGAGTAAAAAGCTTAAGGTGATACACTACAGTAAATTGCCCATTCATTCATACGATGGGTTTTGTTGGGTATGCATCACATGGGATGCTATTTAGCCCATGTCCTGAATGCAGGCTATTGCATGTTTTTGTGTGTTGTTTGACACAACACTGTTGAAAACATGGTATTTCCTATGTCATGAACCTAAAAAAATACTGTGTCGAGAAAGCTAACTTTTCTTTGTTTTTTGGAATATAAGAAATCTGTATCTATATTCATGTTCAAATCTATGTAATTTATATCGTTCCCTGCCAACAAAAATGCCAATTCATATTCAAAATTCATTTGTTCGTCATGTTCAAATCTATGTAATTTATATTGTTCCTTGCTAACAAAAATGCCAATTCATATTCAAAATTCATTTGTTTGTTAGGTAGGCTCATTTTGTCTGATTTGAATTCAGTTTTGTCTAATTCAGTGGATTATGACCATGCTCTAGTTAGACATTATTTGATCCAATTTGTTTGGTCCAGAGAATTTATCAACAAAATCACATCTCCTAGCTAAAAGGTTTTTCATTTTTAGTTTAGGGCAACGAGGAAGCATTGTGCATTTGTCTAGAAACCACAAACACACATGCATATATTAACTTGAGAGAAATGTGTAATGCTTCATAGGAGTAAATGGATAACATACAGGCATACACACACAACATATCTTTACCTATAGGCCCTGTTCCCCATTTATCATCTTTTCAAGTGCATTAAGCACGGGAAATGGTATCTAGAAGTTTGGAACTCTTGGCTCTTAGAATGTATTTTTCAAGTGGCTGATAAGCTGAAGGATTTAATGCCTGTTAAAGAAGCAGAAGATTGAGGCACAAAAATGAGAGAATAGTGAATATGAGGTTTCAAGTCTACGTAAATCTCCTTGTTTTTGAAAGAGTGAATGTTGTAATTGATTTTCTCTCATTTCATGGAAAAGATATATATACCTTTAGTATGAGGAACATGATCATAAGTTGTTGACATTTAGTTTCTTCTTATTATTTTTAATTTTGATTGTGAGGACAACACCAACGGGCTCAAAACAATATTAGCCTCCATTCAATGTACCAAATTCTACAAAATTCCATCATGGCATCTCTAATGCATCCTTTTCCATTTAGGATTTGTGGCATACGACAATATCTTTCTTGAAGAGGGGAGGAAGCTATCCTACAAAGAGATGATCTTGGTAGAATCCTCTTTGCAAGTCTGTCAACAATCTCATTCACTTTTCCTGAAACATCTATCCTCAGCAAGTATTTTGAAAATGTCATTCACTTCCCTTCTTACATCTCCGTTCATCTTTAATGGGATGTTAGACATTTTAAGGTCTTGCAAAATGGTAAAAGTGTTTCACATTTCCATAAGTGAAGCAAATTTATTGGTCCAAGGTTTGGGAGGTTCAGTTTGCATAAAGGGTCATTGTCTTGCTTTTGTGTATATTGGAGACTTCTTCCTCTTTAGTCCTCATTATAATAGCTTAATAAATTTGCCTTATTTGTTACCAGAAAGAGCAAATATGGAAAGTAAATACATTGCCAATTGTTACAACAAAAGTTATTGATACAGGCCCCAAACTTGAAAGATGATTGAAGTTATTGATAAAGGCCCTAAACTTGAAAGATGATTATAAGTTTCTCAGCCTCATATTAAGGGTTATCCTTCCTAAGGTGATATCCCTGTTTCAGAGTGCCTTCATTGCTGGGAGGTAGATCCTTGACAGTGCGCTTATTGCTCACGAGTGTCTGGAATCCTAACATGAGGGGGATTGTTTGTAAGTTGGATCTCAAAAAGGCGCATGCTTACGTTGACCGGTCCTTGATTATATGCTGGCTCGCATTAGTTGCGGGGCCAAGTGGAGGCTTTGGATAAGATCCTGTGCTTTTGCAGCCAAGTTTTTGATCCTTGTTAGTGGTTCTCTGTTTGGCCTTTTCCACTCATCAAAGGGTCCTTCTTCAAGGGGATTCGTTATCTCCTTTCCTGTCCCTTGTGGTTTTTGAAGCTCTTAGCAAGGTGTCGATTAGGGGCCAATTAGTGGATCTTTTTTGGGGCTTTTATGTTGAGAATCTTTCCCAGCATGTCAGTCATCTACAATTTGCCGATGATACTCTAATTTTTAGTGAGGCTGATGTAGCCATGGTGGACAATCTTAGGAAATTGGTTAGGCGCTTTGAAGTTGTTTTGGGGTTTAGGGTGAACTATAGGCCACCTGTTGGGAATCCAACTTGTCTGAAGCTGAGGTGACTTTGCCTGCTGAGTTTTTTTTGTTGCCGGGTTGGATCTTTTCCCTCCTTTTATCTTGGCCTACCTTTACACATTGGTAAGCCTGCCTCTACGCATTGGTAAGCCTGCCAAGTATCTCAGGGATCTGGTGATTGAAAGATTGGATAGGAAGTTATCGCCTTGGAAAAGCAAGCTTCTGTCCTCAGGTGGTCGAATTACTCTTATTAAGGTAGCCCTTTCCAATCTCCCAGTCTATTTTCTGTCAGTGTTCAAATGCCTAATATCAATCCATGGTAGGATTGCCACAATTTTCTGTGGCGAGGGGTAAAATCAAGAGTTAAGTTTCACCTTCAAAGTTGGAAGTAGGTTTCCAGACCCTACGATCAGGGGGGTGTTGGAATTCGTTGGTTGCATCTGATGAATTCTGCCCTCTTGGGGAAGTGGGTTTGGAGATTCAGGATTGAGGAGAATGGCTGATGGAGGTCCATAATTGTTGATAAATATGGTCTTTCCCCTTTGTGCTGGTGGACTAAGAATTCCTCCCTCTATCGAGTGTCCTTCCTTTTGGAAGGCCATCGCTCGTGTTGCTGGCAAGGTTTTCTCCAGGGTGGGCTTCACTGTCAGGGATGGCTCGAGAGTGAGATTCTAGGAGGATATCTGATGCAGGGATTCCCTGCTTCGAGATATCTTTCCCTCCCTGGCTAACCTTTGCTCCTTTGCTAAAGGCCCGGTGGATAGATGTTTCTTGGTTCTAGTTCAAAGAGTGTCGGGACGGTTGGAGTCCTCCATGCCATTGGAACTTGACTGATTTTGAATTTGATAACTTCCTTCAGCTTCTTTCTCATTTGCAGGGGTTCCAATCCTCTTTGGGGGCCAAAGACTCACTGTTGTGGCTTGAGGACAAATCAATGACATTTTCGGCAAAGTCTTCAGGCTTAGTCATTCTTCAACTCGAGAACTCCGCATGCTACTTCCATCGCCATATCTGGTTTCATGGTGCTCCGCCAAAAGTGGCAGTCTTTGCTTGGCTTGTTGGTAGGAGCAGGATCTTGACCATCTATAATTTGCTTTAGAGGGCAATGGTGTTGCTTGATGTCTGCCTTCTCTATCTTTGTGATGCGTAATATATGGATCATTTGCTTCTTCATCGCACATTCTCTTCATCTGTTTGATCTGCTATCCTTTCGTCTTTCAGTGTGTGATGGCTGATGCCGGGCTCTATTGAAGACTTGTTCCTCTCTTGGCATGCTGGTGGTTGTGGGAAATAGGGTAGAGTCTTGTTGAGGGTTTCCCTCCTTGCTGTTCTTCAGTCGATATGGGGCAAAATGAATGATTGGTGCTTTCATGATAGGAATTGTTTGGTTAAGGGGGTCGTTAATCGGATTATGTTGTCAATCAAGGAGTGGGCTTCTCTTTTTATTGCCCCCCCTCCCCCTTTTCAGTTTTGTTGTTTTCTTTTCAGCCTTGGGCCTGAAAGTACATTATCTTTTTTTTTTTCTTTTTTTTAAATTTAAAAAAAAAGAAGAAAGTAAAGAACAAAAATGGGAAAGTCTTCAACCACTAGAAAGATCTAATCAATTAAAAATGGTCTCTATATGCTATTTCAAAGAGTATGGGCATACTATTTATCCGTAGACCCAGAAATACTAACATTCATCAGTAGAACATGAACACTTTCGGGTTTTCTACTATTTGAACATTTTAGCTTGCTCTGTTATGATGATGATCATCATTTAAGCCCTATCCAACTAAATGTGGCCAGTTCCACGAATCCTGTTCTGCCATTCCACTCTATCAAGGACTGGCTCTGTTTTGATGATAAGTTCTAATTGAGATGCAAATTTGCCAGTTTCTGCGTATAAAAAACGTAAGCGTGAAACCATTGTTGCAGGATTGCTCAACGAGTATGTGGTTCTTCCAACAATTGGATTCTCATCAATGGAAAATGGGGCATGCTTTCTGTATATAAGTAACTGTAAATCTGTCCAAAGACAGATTCTCTTGGTAGAAACGAAGAAGAAAAGAGATCTAGTCATCTTAATTTTGGAATGAGGATTTCTTCACCGTAGTGTTTCGAAACGAGGAGCTTTCACCAGCTCAATGATGCAAATGGGTGGTGTAATTAAGTTTTGATGGGTTGATCCCTTGTCCTCCTCTTTTATCTTACAATGCTCAGTCTTATTATTTGTTTCAGAATAGGGTTCCGAAACAGTATTCTGTGCACAATTATGTTTTTTATCGAATGATTTTTTAAATCAGAACTTTGATGAATTTAGTTAAAAGGCAGATACTCTTTAGGGAAAAAAGGCAGATACTCTTTAGGGAAAAAAAGGAGCCAAAAAGGCAGATACTCTTTAGGGAAAGAAAGAAAGAAAGAAAAAAAAAGAGGACCCGTTTGGGTGGCCTGCATAACGAGAATGGAAATCGTATGCACATCAGCCTGTGCATATTTTGTGGAAGCGGAACCATTTAGCATGTCCTGAAAAATGTAGATGTCAGTGTTAATGCGCATCCACAAAATGCACCTCACAAGAAGAGGATGGAACAATAGTGGATTGGATCTGTTATCATCTCATTCTCATTCTATCACAAGTCAACTGGGTTTTATCAGCTTACTATCTCAATAATTAGGGTTGCGAGATAGCTGCCTCTACCTAGGTATTAAAAAAATTTATAATCAGCTATTAATTCATCTTACCGTTCCAGGGGAAAAGAAACTAATTGCTTGATCTTTGTCAATTTTAGGGAAGCGACGGCCATGGAGAGCATTCCTTTTGTATGGCCCACCTGGAACTGGTAAGTCATACCTGGCCAAGGCTGTCGCAACAGAAGCAGAGTCAACCTTTTTCAGGTGATTTCTTCATCTTGATGATTTATGCAATTTGGTTTTTTCTTTTTTTTTTTGGGTGGGGAAAAAAGGTTGATGATGCCAGAGTAACTTCTAGCATATTCTTAATTCAATTACATTGAGCCTTTTATGACTATACGTCCATACTTCATCTCTTTCCTCATGGACATAATTACTGTGTTGAACATTCATTCAATCTTGTGGAGTCTTTGGAAACAACAAATCAAAAGAATATTTGAATATAAGGTGGCTGGTGTGAAAAGGCATCAATACCCGTCCATCAAAAGCAATATTGTGGACTGAGGCATGCCTAAGAAAGTGGTCCAGTTAGTGTCAGTAGATGTTGAATGTGATCTACTTCACACATCTGAAGTTTGAGTCATCAAATAAATTAATCTACTCTTGGGAGTGTTGATGGGAGCTCACTTGGTAATCCGAAGCATTCTTGCATTGGAGACTTTCTTTCTCATACTTATGGTAATAATACAACTTCATGAGAGGGATTGGCTACATTTTATTGGCCAAGAGAGAAATAATTTTTTTAAAAAAAGTGTTTTAGGCGTGTTTATTGGGTGGGAAACTTGAATGAAGTCAAAATTTGTGCCATTAAAGTTGGTAGCTTAAGGATTCCTTTTGTCCAGCAATGGTGGAAGCAGACTCCAAAATTGTTACTCTGTGCACATCTAGGGTGTCCTTGAATTGTGGAGGTTTTGCTTCATAGTGGGATGAAATTTTCTACTTGGCTTCTTTTCTTTGAATCTTTATATTTAGAGAGGCAGATTCGATAGTAGATGTTTTTAGTGAAATGAGTAACGCTGTGTCGCTACTGGTCGAAAGTACATTCCCATCCATTACATAAATGGATTGCATGTTTGTCCTTCTAATAAACATCATCAATTCATCACGATATCCTTGTTGTAGCTTTCGATGAATACTATTTCACCAAAGATTCCTAAGGCCCAAACTTTGAAGTCCATGTCCCTTCTAGTGACCTCTGTCTGAGTCATTGTACATCTTCCTCTTGTCCTCCTTTTTAGGCTCTTCAACCCAACCAAAGTTCCCTTCCTTGGCCGTCCCCAATTTTCTTAGCATGTGGCCAAACCATCTCAATGTTCTCTCTGTCATTTCTATCCAATTGGGATTAGTCCCAGTTTGCTTTAAATGATCAAATTTATAATTCTTCCACTCGTAGCCTTCGTATGCATCCATCTCAGCATCTTTATCTCTGCAACATTTATCCACTGTTCATGTTGTCTCATTATTGCCCAATGCTGTGCCCTATATAGCATACACGGTGTAATAGCTATCTTATGAATTTTCCTAAAGGTTCTTTGGGAAGCAATGATCACAGAACAACAGCCCAGAGAAAATATAAATGCTAGCCATCACCTCTAGTTTTGTTGGAAACAATGATCACAGAACAACAGCCCAGAGAAAATATAAATGCTAGCCATCACCTCTAGTTTTGTTGGAAACATCTTCCTCGGTCTCTCCATAATTTTGAATGATAAAGCCAAGATAATGAAACAAATTACTTTGAGGAAATTCCTGACCATCATTTTAACTTAAGCATCACATCTCTGTCTATTCCTGCTAGAGTGGCATTCTAGATACTCTTTGTTGGTTCTGTTAATCTTTCGACCTCTAGATTCTAAAGCCTTACTCTAAACTTCCAATTTGGCTTCAGTTTCACTGAAGCCATCATCACATCAGTGGCAAATAACATACACCAAGGTCCTCATCTTGGATACTAGTGGTTATTTCATCAATAACAAGTGAAAAATGTAAGGGTTTAATGCGGTCTCCTGATGGAGACCCACTGCTACCTGGACACATCTTCTGCAATTCATATGACAACGCCACCATAGATCTCTTTGATGGTATCAATATATCTTCTCAGCATCTCTTTCCTGTGAATCACTCACCACATATCCTTCTTCGGCGCTATCATAGATTCATAATGCTTTCTCGAGGTCAACCATGTGTAGACTCCTCTCTATACTTCTGCTTCAATTATCTAAGTAGAAACTAGGTCCTTGTTGATCTTCCTTCCCCAAAGCCAGTTTGTTTCTTTAATAATGTCAATATATGTTCCTGGGATCTCACCTGTTTCTACTTTCTTGTCTTATTCTTTGCTCCAGGCCACCTCCCTTTCTCAGAGCTTCATTGTGTGAGTGAAACTCATAATTTGATGCCTGAATAGCCGGTGCAACTTTTTGTTGCACCTCCTTTGTTAATGTAAATATGGCTATCCAGATGTTTCTCCTCCAGTCATCTGGCATTTTCTTTATCAGATAAATCTTGTCGAAAAGACTAGGTAACCAGACTGATCCAATTTTTTCAGTGTTTTCCACACTTAAGATTTTCCTTTCTTGATGCTTGCTAAGCTCACATTTTCTTGTCTTTCCCAAATTCTATGTTTATAATGGATTAAGTAGCAGTTTTGCCTTGGATCCAAAATTGTTACCGCTCGCCCTGGCTTGGTTTGACTTAGTCCCGTATCACTGTGGTGACTCATTTCGTTTCAGACCCAAATCAATATGACTTGGACAAAGATTTTTCAAACCATGATGGTAATACACATTCCCTCTCAAGTCTCAACCCTGTGCTCTGAAACCCCTGCTAGTGCTGTCCCTTTCATTTCTTTTGACAATCAACAAGCATATCAAAAGAAAATTAAAGAAGAAGAAGAAGAAGAAGAAGAAGAAGAAAAGAAGCATAGAAATTGTTGATGTATGGTTCTCTTTGCTTCATCACATTACTTCTATAAACACAAGGGGGCCTTTGATCCAGTAGCATTTTTTTCCAACAAAATCTTTGATTTGATGTCCAATTGACTTTAATAAACTGTAAACCGAAATAATAACAGTAGGTAGAAGTTGCAATGCAACTTTTTCAATCTGTTTAGTGTACATGTAAAGGACAACATATCGTTAACTTGTTTATTATTACTTCTTTTCATTCACTTGGCTATGATATATGGCATGGTTCTTTCGAATTAATTTTGATGGAACAGGAATTGAAATATAAAGCATCAATAAGTTAGCCAGAGATGAAACTGGAGTTATTGAAGCAAATTCCATTCCAGTGTAGAAAATTGACAGGAATTTGGGAGGAACCGAAACTTTGGACTTTGCGAATCCTGTATTGCTAAGAGGAAGCCAAATTTAGAAATAGATTAGCTTTAGAACTACCTTTCCTGTTAGCTTTTACTTTTGTAACGGAACCTGCAGCCCTTTCATATAGTTTTTATTTGCAAATTTGTCTGAATTAGATGGATGCACTGATACCTGGTTTCTTCCGTATTTCTTTCTTTGTGTGCACATGCAAACGCTCATCTCTTATTCAGAGAATTTCAGTAGTTTTGGACTTGAATTTCATTTTTATTAAGAGCGCATATAGTTTCCCTCAAATCTGGTTGCAGACACACACATGTTGATCAATTGTGGATGCATCTATATATTTCAGAGTGGTCGTCGAGTTGACATGTCAAACTATTGTTTATTTGCAGCATTTCATCATCAGATCTGGTATCAAAGTGGATGGGTGAAAGTGAGAAACTAGTTTCAAATCTTTTCCAGATGGCTCGTGAGAGTGCCCCGTCCATCATCTTCGTTGATGAAATAGATTCTCTATGCGGCCAGCGTGGAGAAGGCAATGAGAGTGAAGCTTCTCGACGGATCAAAACAGAACTTCTCGTACAGATGCAGGTATATGTCTCTATATTAGAGCATAGAAGCATCAGCATCAAATGTTACCAGGAAACTCACTTTCCCTTGCAATAAGCATTGTTTCCAGTGGATTCAAAATCGGTTACATAACGGCTGTTACGTAACAGTAACGGTCATAACCGTTACGCGTTACGGGGTCGAAACGGCCGTAACGGCCGTTACAGAAAAATGGTCCCGTAACGGTCCAGTAACAACAATTTTCAAAAAATAAAAAACAGCCATAACGGCCGTTATGGCCCGTATCATAACGGTAACGGTGGTGGCCATTACCGTTTTGGAACACCTTTGTTTCCTGTTTCCTGGAATTGATTCTCACTTTGACTAGATATACTATGACAATTGGTTTAAAATGAGTTCATGCATCTATTTCCCACACGACCTTTTATTTCTGGTAACTGAATTTATGGTATTCTTTTTCCACTCTTCATCATGAATGCTGATTATGATGGAAAGGCAGTATATCTATGTCATTTGAGATAAACTGATGCTTCATTGATTCAGTAGTTATGACAATTTGATTTTGACTGCGAGCAAACAAATATGGATGCATGAGATGCTTCGCGAGCTTAATGCCAATAGCCACATTCCATTAACAAAAGAATCCGACTTTCAACACGAGGTCATCGGTTTAATTACCCATTGTGGTGAAATCCCACTGTGGTGTGAGCGCGTGGGTGAGTGTGCGTGTGTAAAAGAGAGAGAGCAAACGAGTGGATTTGAGTCATTGAGTCTAAAAAACATGGTAAAAACTGAACGAGAACCTATCTAGCCTTGGGACTTTGTTCTTAATCATCTAAAAACTAACCTCTTTGACTGCCTCAGTTTCCTTGAAATCCCTTTCCATCCAACTGACCACCTCCAAAGATGAAGAGGGAAAAGCAATACCTTCAAACTTCTGTCCCTTGCAGTTCTCGATGTTATAGAGCATCCTTTAAATCCAGCACTTGTTGAGCATGACAGCTTCCCACTGAATTTCCTTTATCTTGTTGCTTCTTGTGACATTAGCTGCCCGGTAAAAGTATGCGTATATTTACACCCCTTGACTTGTGCCTCCAAGAAATCTCTCTGCTTTTACAATCATGATACTCACTTTTAAACCTGTGTGTTTTTTGGCTTTTAAAATATTGCAACTCTTCTGAAACATCGTAATAAATATTTAATGTTTGTGGAGGCGTTCCCATGGTTTACATGGTCAGTGAGTGAGAATTTAGAAGCACAAGATGCTGTCTGGCAAGGCTGGATACCACTGGCATTCGGAAACTTTACTAACTAGATTTAAATGGCTGGATAAATGAGAGGTGCCAGGTTGACCAGCTTCCCTTGTCCTACCATGCTGCTGCTATTGCCTGGATTTTACCTCCCCATACCATGATTTTACTGATGCACTATTCTGATATTTTTTCAAGGTCAACTCGTTGTAATCTTTTATGTCAAAAGCTGACATGATTGACCATGGCAGAGATGCATAGTAGAAAAATAGACTGGATTGGTAATTCTGACATCGGGATATACAGTATAAAACATTAAGGGCATGTTTGATTTTTCAAAGCATGTGTAGATACCCTTGAAATGGGTAATTATTTCCATTTCACCCGTTTGAAAATCCATCAAACTTTCTACCTTGGAATCGGTTCAAAAAGCTAGTTTAAATTTGTGGACCCCAAGGTGATGTATATGATATATCCATTCCGTCCATCTGTTTTACCACAATATTTTTAGGCATGAGCCGAAAAATGAGGTAGATCCAACACTCAAATGGCCCACACCAAAAGAAACAGTAGCCCCAAAAGGTTTTTAATGGTAAGTGTTCAATTCCCTTTTTCCCGTGGCGTGGTCCACTTGAGCTTTGGATATGCCTCATTTTCTGGCTCATGCCATAAATTCATTAGGCATAATAGATGAACCGTGTGGATAAGCGATATGCATCACAGAGGGACCCACAAATATGTTGTGGCGTTCTCGATTTTTGCATCAAAAAAGCATGTGGTCAAATCAAACATCAGAAAGAGTGAGGTAAATACAGGGGAAATAATCATTACATATTTACACGGTATTTACCGGTGAATTGAAAAATCAAACAAGCCCTTAGTGTTTGGATGGTAGCAGAGGGCCTTTGATTCCACACACCCACAACCCCCAACCCCCCCCCCCCCCGGGCCTCTTTTCTAAGCGAGTCCTTGATGAACCTTTCTATATGTACCTATTGCTTACACATTGATCGAACCAAAAGTATGGAAATCAGTAATCTTATATTCTGAATAAAATAGCAAGTGACTTGATATTAATGATCTGGGTCATTAGCCGACAAGTTCGCTTCATCCTTGGCAATGAGTGGACAGCTGGCATGCTGCTACTTTGGTGCATCATGCTTAAGCAATCCTTATAACTTTCAGATTTCGGAAACAAAGGAATGAACCAAAACAAGTAGCATCTTGAATTTTGAATGACCATGCAAACTATTATACATCCCTTTCAGAAAATAAAAAGTTGCACGTAATCTTTGCTTATATAACTTGAGGAGTTTTATTTGGTTTGATTAACATGTTACTTTAATCTCATGTCTATATTCAACCCTATTTAGTCTCAGGATATAATCTCTTCACTATAGTGAAGGAGCCTTTCAAGAGTACTTGCCAGAGTACATTCTGAGTCCTATCTTTCCCACGTGTATAATGTTGGCACGCATGTGCTAGATGATGTGTAATGTTGGCATGCATGTGCAAGATGATGCGTAATGTTGGAACGTATATGCTAGATGAGGTCTGCTCATTAGACGTATCACACCATGCATGTGCCATGTGCCCAAAAACCAGACTTGTCCTGTCATCAGATGGGCCACACATGCATGTTGAATGTGGGTTGTTGCTGAAGTTCCGCCTGATAGCCAGACTGGCCTGATTTTTGGGCCAAGGTACATGGTGGGCGCCATTGACACGTGTGGGCTGAGTAAGATTTGAAATCCCATTCTTGCTGCTAGCCTTCACAGTTCACATGGTGCCACTTGTAGAATATGGCGCTCTTGATTGATCATTTCTATCTTTTAGTTTCATTTCTCAGGTTGATCTTTACTTTCATCTCAGGGCGTAGGAAACAATGATCAGAAAGTTCTTGTTCTTGCTGCGACAAATACTCCATATGCTTTGGATCAGGTCAGCTCTGTGCTGGTTTCATGGCTCCTGGGCGATTCTGTCTTGGAAGAAGATTCTGTCCTTGGTCTCTTGTTTAGTTTCTTTAAGATGGAACTACTGGATGTTATGGCTAATGGATGGTGAATTGCAGGCCATCCGCCGACGATTTGACAAGAGGATTTACATCCCGCTCCCGGACCTAAAGGCGAGGCAACACATGTTCAAGGTATCCTTGAGCTTCTCTTCAAGTTGGCAGCCTTGAGCTTCTCTTCATCCTTTATTATTGTTACTCTTAACCAGACTTGGCCTGGATCCATGCATCATGTTGAGATCCCACTATTTGTGATTAGCCAATGACTCTGGGTCATCCGTTGCATGTATTTTCTACCGTCCTTTGATCGATCCCTATTTTTGGTATTTGAATATAAGATCTCCCACACCAGAAAATAAAGTATTGATGGGCTTGAGCAGGTGCATCTGGGAGATACCCCTCACAACCTGACTGAAAGTGACTTTGAGACGTTGGCGCGCAAGACAGAGGGGTTTTCTGGTTCGGACATATCCGTTTGTGTAAGTGGGGCAGCCTATATCAGATGGTTTTGATTTTATTTATATTCAAGTATTGCAAATAGTCATTTTCTGAGATAGTGTTAAATATGCCTTCACTTTTGTCCATTGTCAGGTTAAAGACGTTCTGTTCGAACCTGTTCGCAAAACCCAGGATGCCATGTTCTTCATAAAGACCTCAAACGATATGTGGATGCCATGTGGACCGAAACAACCGGGAGCTGTTCAGACGACCATGCAGGATCTTGCAGCACAAGGCCTTGCTTCACAGGTAAAGAGAAATCAGTAGTAGAATCCACCTTGCTATTCTAGTGAAGGAATTACTGGGTATTGCTGTATCTAGTGAAGGAACTACTGTGCCATTCTGCACAAGGCCTTGCTATTCTAGTGAAGGAATTACTGGGTGCATAAATGGTTTTCTGATTTACCTAGTCCGTACATGTGAGCCACATGATTTCGTGATGAAGATCATTGATCTGATGGCCCCTAGCATGAAGGGAGGTTGCCCCAAAGAACTCCTGAACTGGAACAGCCTAACCCTTTGATCAGTGGCCTACAAATGGTTGGATTAAAAAAATAATAATAATAATAACAGCAATGATCTGGAGAGAAGATCAAGGATTGGATGGCTAGGACCTTCCAATCTAGGAGTTATTAGACATTTCCCATCCAGGGAGGGGCCTATCATATGAATGGCCTGATCATCGAACAATGTGCCCTACTTTCATTAGGGCTGTCAACCAGGTTCAGCTCGGTTCATGTAGTACCCATGTCCAGGCTAACAGGGCTTGGGTCTTGCCGGGTCCGGGTCATTTGGGGTCTTGGTCTAGGTCTTAGTTATCGAAGACCCAGACCCAGATCTGATTTGGTTCAGTGTGACACGTGCATGTTATGGTGTGTAACGTGTGGCTTAGGAACCTGATTTTGTTGCTAGAATGATCAAAATATGTCAAGTATATTAAATAATATATATGTGTGTGTGTGTGTGTAATATCAAATATATACAGTTGTACTGCTAAAACATACGAAACCCGACTAGACCCGACTTTAACCAGGCCCCATTACATGGATCTGACCTGAACTTGACTAGACCCAATTTTTAACCAGGTCCAAAAGGTGAGGCCCAAACTCAACTCGACTGCTTGACAGATCCAAAAGATGGGTCCCTACCCATTAAAATCAGTCCGGGTCCATCGTGTACCCATGGGTCCTGGTACCCATTGAGAGCCCTGACTTTCATGGATCAGGCACATCAGGATACTACTGCCCAATATTCTGATTGCATCGGGGCCAGTAATTTGTGTGCTTGCTTTCTTCTGCTAATCAACCAAATAAGCATTCCTCCCAATTGCTGCAACAGATTCTACCTCCTCCCATCGCAAGGACAGATTTTGATAAAGTACTAGCAAGACAGAGGCCAACTGTTAGCAAGGCCGACCTTGAAGTGCATGAAAGATTTACCAAGGAGTTTGGAGAGGAGGGCTGATGGAAAGCAGCAGATGCACAGGTATATTTGCAAATGCAATTGTATTTAATGTTATTTTTCCAAATGGAACTTGTGTTATTTCTATGGGTACATATTCCCTGTATACTTTGAGGAAATGAGGGAGGGGGGGACTTGTGTTGAAATTTCATACTTGAATTTCTAGGCTCAACAAGAGGAAGCAACTTTCAAATCCCAATACCCATTTTCAGCTACGAAACTATGGGTGCGTTTGGATGCACCACAGAATTGAATTGCAATGATTTGAGTAATTGAAGTGGAAAGGAGCTGAAATTCTATTGCCTTCATGAGTGACTCGAGTCCCTGGCCTCCAAACTTCAACTGTGTTACTTTCTAGCTGGCTTTTAAAGGACTTTGACTCCTAAATTTTATTTTTATACCATTAAGAAAATTGGCAGGACTCTTCAACTCTACATATGGCATAGTTGCTCAATACAGGTCCAGCAAATTGCTGACCTGACAGCTGATGGAGCATAACTGAAAATTTTTCATTTGTAAGATACCATTAACCATCTGATTTTTCCCTTTGAATTTGGACCGCACAGCATTTTGCCTGTATCTTTCCATATAGTCATTAATTAGATGGGTAGGATCAGCCTGACTTTTCGATTGTGTGTGATTTCTTCAAGGTATCTATAATAACAGGTGGCAACTAGGGGTGCAAATGGATCGGATGGGCCCAACCTGAAAGCTAGTGGGTTCGTGTTCAAAATTTCTACCTGTGGGGTAGATCTGGGTCCTCTCAAAATCCAGCCAACCCGGATCTAGTTTTCAAATGGGTCTGATTGGGTCATTAAAGTGGGCACGATTTTATTTTATTCTTGTTCTGTTTGCATTAGACTAACAATGGTTTACCACCTTTGTCTAAAACGTGGTTTTGAAAAAAAGAAGAAGAAGAAGAAGAAGAGAGAGCCCAGCAAAAAGAGGGCCCTCCCGCTTCATTAATCAGAGATGTTTACAACCTAGGCTATTTCGGGTGAGGCGACCACCCTAAAGAGCCCCACCTATCATATGCTATACACAGTTAGCTTTTGAGATCCCTGATGGAACCTATCCCAGCCTTGTCCAAAAGAAAACGCCCCCTGACCACACGGGGGAGGAGATGCGCACTCAGAAAATCCTTTCCCACTTGCGACGAACTACCTTCTCTAGCCAACCCGTCAGTTGGCCCATTTCCCTCCCTAGGAATGTGAGAGAAACGAAAACAGCCCCTACCGCATGACCTCAAAATCCGGCAAACCCAGAATTTCCACTTCCATGCAACGGCAAAGTCCCCTGATAAACAGCCCACCACCCAATTTGAGTCGGTTTCAATTACCACTCTATCATAACCTGAAGACAAGCACAGCTCCACCCCGTCATGAACAGCCTGGAGTTCTGCTAGAATGTTGGAAGCAATCCCATACCCCTTGGAAAAGGCAAATTTTAAGTCCCCGAGGTTGTCCCTACGGATGCCCCCTCTCCAGCAGGGCCAGGGTTAGAAAGAGCCGAACCATCAATGTTGAACTTTAGCCAACCCTCTGACGGCCTAATCCACTTAATAACAACAAAACCCGCAGCTAAAGCAGAGGAAGAAACAAAACCCCTGAGCCGAGAAACCCCAGGAACGAGCCGAGGATGGATGGATCGACGCCATCCCTGCATAGCTCCCATCCAAGCTTTGATTTTACCAAAAACAGTCGCAACCGAGAAGGATACCCCCTCAAATTTTGAGTTGTTCCTCGCATTCCAAATTTCCCACATAGCAAAAATAGGGATTAGCCAAAGAAGAACAGTAGGCCTTTTGAAAGGGAGAGGCCTAAACCACCACCAATGTAACCGATCGAGAATGGTGGAATGGTGAGCAAGGGAAATCCCGAAATAGTTAGCAACCATTTGCCAAATATTCAATGCCAATCCTCCCAATAAAAAGAGGTGCTGCAGAGATTCAGTGGAGTGCGTGCCACCTAGGCCATTCCCACAGCATGCGCATTTCGAAACCAACGAGATCCCTTTCTTCTGAATTCTTTCTTCTACCGGCAAGGTCCCCTGAATCAGCTTCCACAGAAAAACTGAGACCTTTGGGGGAATGTTAGGGTGCCAAACTCTTTTAGCCCAGTCTTTGTTTTGACCACGGAGCCTATCAACTTCCAAGGCAGACCTAATAGTGAAGTTGCCGCCGGGATCTAGCGACCAGATAGGGCAGTCTTCAGAGGCAGAAGTACAGACGCCGATGCGGGATATATGTGCTTGGATCCAGCCTGGAAGCTCGACAGGGGAGTCAGGCAAGATCCCCTCTTCCCCGAGGTAGTCAGCCACAAGCAGAGCCCTCTGATTAGGCTGAATATGCACTGATGGCAACGATCCCAAACCCGACCAATTGCAGTCCCACAGGCTGATGTGCCCCCGCCCCACCTTCCATAGGACGTTCCTATCCACCACAGGGAACAGATCCACCAGGCACTTCCAGAGAGGGGAAGCTCCCACTAAGAGCCTTCTGGAGTTACCTGCAGGCCTATTGGACTCATATTTCACCTTCATAAATCCTGCCCAAAGCCTGCTCCCCTCCCCAAACCTTATAGCCCAGGCTAGCTTCAAATGAAAGACCTTCATCACATCCTGAATTTTCCTGATACCGAGACCCCCCTCTTCCTTTGGGAGAGTGATCGCATTCCACTTCCTCCAATGCAACTTTTGCTTTCCTTCCCGCCAACCCTAAAAGAAATTTGCAAAACATACCTCCAACTTGTGAATTACTTCCTTTGGAACTACAGTAGCCGCAAGAGAATGAATTGGGATCCCGCCAAGGACAACCGAAATAAGCGTGAGTCTCCCTGCCTGAGAGAGAACCTTGGCTTTCCACCCTTGAATTTTTGCTGCCACCTTGTCAAGAATCGGGCCAAAACGGCTACTGGTGAGCCTCTCAGAAGCAATTGGCACTCCCAGGTAAATGAGATTGGAAGAAGGGTCAAGGCCCAGAGTGTCACGCCCCAAAATTCGGGTACCCGAATAGGGTGTCCAGGACCCGAATTCCAGACCCGTGACATATATATAAAAAAAATAAAAATAATAAAAATACAAAGATAAAGTATGTCCATTTCATATGCATTTCATTTTTTTCCCACCATAGCCCAAAACTTTAAAATCCAAACACAACTAAGATAACTAATTACATAATTTATTATTTCATCGATGAATACTTATTTAACTTAACTTGAAATAAGAAAATCAAATCAAACATTACTACATTTAGAGTTTAAAAATAAAATAAAATTTATCCTATGTAGAATGACATGTCATGTGCATCCAACCACGTTCCATGCTCCACTACTAATAGTAGTACCCTGCATCTTCGAAATATTCATAACCTAAAACGGTTAAAATATAATGAGTTGACAACTCAATAGGATCACATCAATCCCGAGTTGAAAATCTCACAAATATTACCAAATTTAATCTTGACATATTAATCAAAATAAGACGAACATTGGATGTAAAATTATAGTAAATAATTTAACATTCATAATTATGAAATGAATAAATTATTTAACATAGCTTTTCTAAAAATACTAAGATTTGGAGTGGGCAAAACACTCATGTGTGTTGATCCTTTTAGGGGATGACCTACGACAGAGCACCGGTGTTGATCCTTTCAGGGTATGACCCTCGGTAGAGCACCGGTATAACCTTTTAGGGACAAAAGCCTAGGGCAGTGCACCCGTGTGTACTGATCCTTTTAGGGAATCACCCAGGGCAGAGCACCCGTGCCGATCCTTTTGGGAATGACCCTGGGCAGAGCACCCGTGTCGTGCTGATCATTTCGGGAATGACCCTGGGCAGAGCACCCGTAAGAATCATTGCATAAAACAAATAATTATTCACATAAGATGCATCTAACTTACAAGGAAACATTGTAACAAATAATATCAGAGCATCTGTAAGAATCATTGCATGAAAAAAATAATTGATCATATAAATATTCATCATCCCACTAGATAATATCAAATGCAAAGAAAATAAGAAGAAGAATAATAATAATAATAATAATTGCATTGGTTCAGTAGTCACATAAAGAATATTCTTCAATAGGGAATTCCTTATGAATATTTCAATATCTAAATTATATAAGGCAATTTCTTATGAATTTTTCAAATAGAGAATGATCACCTACCTGTTATGGAAAAATTGCGTGATGGGAGGAAAATAATCTGAGGTGATGCTGATTTCTACATGTACTAGCTTTGATTGATCGACTCTGAACTCGATGTTGAACCCTCACGAATACTCTCCCTTCTCCTGATCTCTCTTTTTCTTATCACAATCTTTCTTTTATGATTTTTTTTCTCTCGTTTCCTCTAGATAGCATGAGAAAATGAGATATAAAAAATAATGCCAGGTGAGTTAGTGGGTTGGGAGTTTAATGAATGGTTTAGATTGAGGACTGGGTCCCACCATGATGATAGCAATCATGGTGGATGGGTTCCTATCCGCAACCATACTGCGGAGTAGTGGGAAGAGAGGGAGTCGTGGAGGAGAGGGGTTGCTTTGTGACGCACGTCACTTACTTTGCATCTTTCTTTTTTTTTTTTGAAGAGTGGGCCCCACGGCTATGATGTGATAAATCGACACCGTTCATCAGTTTTGCCCGACAGGGTTAGGGCATGAGCCAAAAAAAATGAGGGCCATCCAAAGCTTATGTGGGCCACATCATATGTAACGGCGGTTTAATGGTGGAACCCACCGTTTAAAAGAAACAGGGTATTACATAGAGATCTCTCTAAACTTCTTTTCCTAGCAGAGGACATCTTTGGAGAGCAGTAGAATGCACTTTTCCTCAGATTTATCTTCTGACCAGAAGCCAGCTGATAATCTGCCAGGAAAGAGTGGACTACATGGAGAGATTTACGAGCTCCGTTCAAAAACAAGATGGTATCATCAGCATACAATAGGTGCGTGACCTATTTGCACCCCCTTTTCAGCTTAAAAGGCAGACACAACCCATCTCCAACTAACTTGGAAAAACCCTTGCTCCAAACTTCAGTCGCAAGAATAAAAAGACTGGGGGAGAGAGGGTCCCCTTGCCTCAGCCAGCGAGATGAATGGAAGAAACCACAACTTTCGTCATTCACCAACACAGAAAACCAGTTATTTTTCCAGCAGGATTTCACCAAATTGACCCACTTGGGGCAAAATCTGAAGCGGAGGAGAACCTGCTTTAAAAACCGCCAGCCCACCCTATCATAGGCCTTTTCCATATCTAGCTTCAGGACTAGATTCTCCCCTCTAACCTTTCTGCCAAGGTCCCTAAACACCTCTTGACAAAGAGCGATGTTTTCAGCAATAGATTGCCCTTTGACAAAAGCCCCTTGCTCAGAAGAAATCAACCTAGGGAGAATAGAGCTGAGCTTGGAAACAATGATTTTTGCGAAGATTTTGTACACCACGTTGCTTAAACTAATGGGCTGAAAATCAGTGAGAGATTTCGCCCCTCGCGTTTTTGGGACTAGACAAATGAGGGTGGACGTGAATCCCCTGGGCAGCTCGCTACCACGGAAAAAAGCCTCCATTGCCTTGAATATGTCTAGGCTCACTATGTTCCAGCATCCCTTGTAGAAAGCACCGGAAAACCCATCTGGACCGAGGGCACTATCTACAGAGAGGGAGAAAACTGCAACTCTGACTTCCTTAAGGAAAGGGGCCCTCATCAGCTCACTATTATCTTGAACGGTAACCAACGAAGGGATGCACTGAAGCAAATCACTGTGAGCCTATAAAGGAGATTCCGCCGTTCCCGAAGAAAGCAACTCTTTCATAAAACCCTCCACTCCAGCCTTGATCACAGCTATATCAGAGGAAATCTGCCCAGACGCCAACTGAATTTCTTGGATTGTGGACCGTCTCGCTCTCTCAGAAGCTGCCAAATGGAAGAACTTAGTGTTTTGATCGCCCTTAGCCAACCAGCTGTTGCGGGATTTTTGTTTCCAGAAAATCTCCTCGGCTAGCTCATGATAAGCGACTTTTTGCCTAGCCCTTGCAAGATCTTCCTAACTAATAGCTGAGAGGGGCGATTGGGACTGAGATTCCAATGATGCCAGCTCATTTTCAGCCTCTTTGAGATTCCTGAAAACATCCCCGAAGACTTCTTTATTCCAGACTCTAAGCTGCACTTTTAACTTCTTTATTTTCAGCATCAGGTTAAGCATGGGCTAATCTGAGTACTGCTGATTCCAAACTCCTTCAACTAGCTCCTTAAAGGAAGTGTCCAAGAGCCACATCTGCTGGAAACAGAAGGGCTTGGGGACAACAACCACCGTGGAAGGGAAGGCCAGCAGGATTGGAGAATGGTCTGAATTTAGCCAAGGAAGATGTTTGACTTGGAAGCCGCGGAAAGTGTGAATCCACCCCGCGTTACAAAGAACCCTGTCCAGCCTGGCCCAAACTCTAGTGCTCCCGCCGTGATTGTTACTCCAAGTAAAACGGTTCCCAAAAAAACCTGCATCTAACAGCCCAGCTTTATTTATAGCTTTTCGGAACTCCTTGGAGCTAGCTTGGTCTTGGCTTCTATTCCCTAATCTTTCGGAGGATTCAAGCACAGCATTGAAGTCACCGCACACGACCCAAGGCTCATTCAGACTGGAAGCTAGGTATTCCAAAGAATCCCAAAGAAACCTACGGCTTAACCCGGAACATTTAGCATATACAAAGGAGAGACAACAGGGAGAAGCACAGTTGGGCAAAGAAGTACGAATGGAGATAATCTGGTTAGTCATTCCAATAACTGATACAAGAAGATCCCCTCTATGGAAGATCCAAATCTTACCCCCAAAATCTGCATTGGAGATGGAAGCATGGAACCCAAGCTTTAAACCAATAGCCACCCTCTTCCTATCAGAAGCCATAGGCTCCAGGATGGTAAAAAAAGCAGGCTTGTGACCACGGATAATTCTAATGGCAGAGCAAACCGTAGCCGCATTGGCCACACCCCGAGCATTCCACATAAGAAGACTATTCATCAGAAACATTGCTTAAGAAGATAGCCCTCTTACGAACCATTTGGAGTTTGTCGTTCCATTTGTCTGACCCTATGCAGAAATCTTCGTTCTCCCTAAGCGAACTGATACCTCGATCTTGGCCCAATCCAGCAGTAAAATCCCGAGAAGTTCCAACTGAGAGGAAGGAACCCTTTCCGAGGCCCCAGGTCCAACATCCTTCTTAGCACCACTGCAAGGGCTAACCCTGACCCGGGGAGACCTTGTTTACTGAGAAAGGCCCTCCCCAGATAGAGCACCCTTGGTCCAGCGAAACTCCTACCGTCTAAAAGTATGGGCCCCTGTTTCACTCCGAGGGAACGTGGTTGCCCAATTGCTATTGTGATAATCTGGATCGTGGTTAGAGCTGGGCATGGGATGACTCAACTCGGCAAACTCAACTCGATCTGAACCGAGTGGATGAGTCGATCGAATCGAGTTGACTGTCTAATGCGAACTCAAACTGAGTTGAGTTCGAGTCCACAATCCAACTCAGTACTGACTCAACTTGTACGTATATATTTTTTTAAAAAAATAACTTTGATATAGCATTTCAGATCTTTGATGCCGTGTAGTTGATGGAAAGGTTGCAATTCTGATAAGTGAATCTAGGTTTTGAGTTGTGTATCAGCCTGTGTATACTCATTGCACCTGACCCAACTTGATACTTGTGACTGGGTCGGACTCGGTCCGGATTAGTCCAGGCCAGCCGGACTCGGATCGGGTCAGGCATGCTGGACTTGGTACTGAGTTTTGTCAAGTTCGGGTCAGGCCTATTTCAAAACTGGATCGAGTTGGGTCAGCCATAACTCAGTCTGACTCGGCTTGATGCCCAGCTCTAAACGCGGTAGATGAGAAATATACCTGACTCAGTATCAGTACATCAGTTATGTTTTACTAGGGTCAGGAAAACCACGGATGCGTGACTATTTAACCATAGCTTCTTTCTGGTACTACCCTGAACTGAACATCTCAGCAGGGGAGCTAAACGTTGTGGTGACACATGCTGTTGATCTTTAGTTGTGGCCATGGTCTTAAAATTGGAGGAATGACATACAACTCACCCAGCAGACTCGGATTTGGTGCTAACTGATCTGGTTTGATACCCCAAGTCACAATCAACTCAGGCGAGTCAGGTTGATACACCCACGAGTTGGGCGAGTTGCTGTGAATTTACTTGAGAACGAACGAGCCTGAGTCGACTGAGTTGCCAAATCTATAAGCCATCTTAAGGCAAAATGAAATAAAAACAAATAGCATCTTACACTGAACAAGATGAATTTAGGTGGTAAAGGCAGAAAAACGATCTTCATTGTCTTAGAGATCAGATGGTTAAGGTTGTCAGATCAGTGTGATTTTTGCATGAGAGCTCTTCATATGTGATTCGTAAGTATTGGACGGTCCAGATCATTCTATTGGACTCTCCTAGTGTGCCGAAGCAACTACAAAAGCTACAACGTATAGTTCACTGAGAGCACTGGATCATCTCTCCAGGAATTGACGTTAGACATTACGCATCCTTGGTGGCGAGATTACATTGGATCAACGGTTGGGATCACCATGCCGTGGGCTACATCTTAATGTTTATATGCCATCCGTACTGTTTATAAGTTCATTCCCAGTGGGATGAAGTGAAAACACAAAACTACTAGCCTCACACTAAACTTCTGTGAACATATAAATGTTTTAACGGTGGTCGCTGAATCTCTACTATTTTCTCTTGTGCGGCCCACTTGAGTTTTGAAAACACCTGATTTTTGGTTTAATATCTTAAAATGATCTAAAAAATGAATGGACGAAATGAGTTCTTCATAATCATCAAGATGAACCCATGTAACATCTTAAAGGGTTTAGCAGAAAACCGAGTCATAAAAATGGACGCCCGATTTTCTGCAAAAGTCTTCGGGCCACATGGAAAAAGAGTTGTCTATCGTTAAAACCTTCTTGAGCTACACGTTGATGTTTATATGTAATCAAAACTGTATACAAGTCATTCCCTCTGAGATGAAGTGAAAACACAATAAACATAGCCTGATATGAAACTTTTATGGCCATAAAATGTTTTAACGACACTAAATCCTCATTATTTACTCTCTTATGGCTGCCTTGAGTTTTAGATCTATCTCATTTTTGGTATCTTGTCCTAAAATCATCCGGCGAAACTACGGAAAGGAGTAGATTTCTCACAAATATCACAGTGGCCCCACGCAGCATCCTAACACAGGAACTTCCAAGAAACCGTGGTGATTGGGATTGACTATTAAAAACCTTTGGTGGGCCACAAAAGTTTTGGGCCAAGGAGATATTTGTGTTTTCACTTCATCTAGGTTTGATCTTCACCAGGGGTTGTCATCGTAGATAAACGGGATGGATCTCACACACTTGCTATGTTGACACGTGTTCATCCTAAATGTAAGAATGGGGGCTTGGCATCACAACAACCACCAGCATGGGACACGCCTACGATATCAGTCCATTCATCAGGTAGTTGGAATTTTGAGCATTCCCTCGCCCCAAAATCAGATGGATCCACGAATCCGGCAGGCTGCACTTGTATCAGGAAAATGAACGGTTGGGTAAAGGTATCAACGGTTCATATTCAACTAGTATACGTGGATTACCTGTATGCTTTTATACTATGTAAGGTTTCCAGTACCTGATGAATGGATCAGATCCAGTACAAGTCATCCATGTTGGCACGTGTGCCGCGAAGCCCATGTGGATCACACGTGCAGCAGACATACGCTGGGAGAAAGATAGAGGTAGATGGCAGTTTGGTAATTTCGTCTCCGTTTCTCTGCAAAGTATAAAAGCAACGGCTTCCCTAAAACCTAAGTCCTCTCGGCCAAAAACCATCCTTCGCTTTCTTGTTGCTTTTCTTCTCAGAGGCGGCCGCAGATCTTCTTCAAGGTATGTTTCTCCTGGATATTTCTGTAATTTTTTGCCATTTCAATCCCTTATCTGAAAGATCGAGCTCACCTCCTATTTCGTTTCCAATTTCCGTTCTCGGATTCAAGTATCGAATCCTCGTCCCGAGAATATGCATGCTCTCCTCGGCTTCTTCTTCTTTTCATCTTGTATAAGTGGAGCCAATCTAGACCGTTGATTTGCGGGGATATGAGGACCATAGCCTTTAGATCTGTCCCCTGCAAAATGGGCAGTTAAGAAAAATGTTACGTCGACAGTCCTCATTCAACAGAAAATTAGCCAGAGATTGGAGGGACAGGATCAATCCGTGAGATTTTGTTTTTTGTGATGGTCTATCCACTGTGGGGCCCATCATTTCAAAAGTCTGGATCAATGATCAACGGCTCTCACTTGTACAAACTGGAACCCGAGGATGATGTTTCATATCCTCTGTCGGTTATCATATAATTCCTTCTTGCATTTTGCATTTGCTTTGGACTGCTTTAGAAATATGATTGTTTTGTTTGAGAAGGTATGTGATGTTAAAATGCTAACATATCTTAGGGGTCGTTTGGATGGCTGAAATCATTTACAGAGGGGGTAAAAGCTGTAATTTTCTTTTGAAATCCCATGTTTTTGCTGGGAAATCAAAATGGGATAAAAGCTGTAAATCATTTACAGCCTGTAAATGATTTACAGGCATAAATTAGCATCCAAACGCAGCCTGTAAATCATTTATTGCTTGCCCCATCTACAGGCATCCAAACAACCCCTTAGTTACCAATCACGCAATTTCAGAGCATGTGGCATACTTTTACAAGATCTGGACTATTGATTTGCCCTGACGTACTGTTGATTAGTGCCCCAAGAATTGTATCATTGAACTTAATGTCCAGTGATTTCGATACAGTTGGCTATTGAATTTGACTGTTTTTTGGATGCATCTCCATCCATCCATTCAAAGTCCTCGAAGGTGGAAGCAGATTGGGTGGTGACCCCAAAACCACCCAGCTAGGTGGTGTTGGGCGCTGTGGGGCACGCCATGATGTATGTGTTTATATCCATGCTGTCTATTCATTTTGCCAGCTCATTTTAAGGCATCAGCCGAAAAATGAAGCAGATTGGAAGCTCAAGTGGACCACACCACAGGAAACCGTCCATTCATAGTCCTCGAAGGCGGAAGTGGATTGGGCTGTGACCCCAACACCACACAGTTAGGTGGTGTTGGGTGCTGCGGTGCCCACCGTGATTTGTGCTCTATATCCATGCTGTCCATCTATTTTCCATCTCATTTTAGGGCATGAGTCCAAAAATGAAGCAAATCTGAAGCTCAAGTGGACCACACCACATGGAACCATCCATTCATGGTTCTCAAAGGTGGAAGCGGATTGGGTGGTGACCCCAACACCATGTAGGTAGGTGGTGTTGGGCATTGTGGGGCCCACTGTGATGTATGTGTTTTATGTCCACACCATCCATCCATTTTTCCAGCTCATTTTAGGGCATGGGCCCAAAAAATGAAGCAAATTCGAAGCTCAAGTGGACCACACCACAGGAAACCATCCATTTGTACTCCTTGAAGGTGGAAGCGGATTGGGTGGTGACCTGAACACCACCCAGCTAGGTGGGCGCTGTGGGGCCCCACTGTGATGTATATGTTTTATATCCACGACATCCACCTGTTTTGCCAGCTCATTTTAGGGCATGAACCCAAAAATGAAGCAGATCTGAAGCTCAAGTGGACCACACCACACGAAACAGTGGGGGTAATGCCACCCACCATTTGAACCTTCCTAGGGCCTACCATAATGTTTATTTGCCATCTAACCTATTGAGAAGGTCACACAGACCTAAATGTAGGGAAAACACAAATATCATGTAAGACCCGACCCGAGTTCATGTGTACGCATGTGTACGTGTGAGTATGCATTTCGTTCATCTTGGTCCCGTGGTCCAACCGATCGAATTCCTGCGACCCGCGACTTTCGATTAGCGTTTGCGGTCCTCCTCGAGTTCGGTCACGTTGACCCGACTCGGATCGGACGCATGCCATCTTGTCCGTATCGGCGCCGCGGTTTCAAAACCGTGTCCCGTACGTTAATCCGATATGTACATCTCAAGTTATGAACATCGATCGATATGGGCCATTGATTGCATGATTGGTGGACCCCACCATGGTTTACACATTTTCTCATGCACATGATGTCACCCTAGGTTGAAATTTTTAAAAGGCTACTACCTACAACCTTGTTTGTATCTCCCTACTACAATCATCACTTTCTCTACCCTAGGTAAGAGATGTAATGATTACTTTCCTTAAAAGCCTTTTTCCCTCTCTTGTCCTCTCATTTCTCTCTCCTCTTCTTCCCTAGCAACTTCAAACCGTCCCACCTTCCTCCATTATTTCAGTCCCTTCTCCCTCTAATCCACTCCCATCTAGCCCTTATCACTTCATCTTATCCATTGATTTCTCTTCCTTGAAGCTAGAGGAGCTAGAAGATATAGATTTTGTGAAGAATCCAAGGTAGGTGCATGTTCTTCAAATCTTTAGATTTCTTTGCATTGTAGTTATTCTCCCTCTCTTCTTTCATATTGGAGCATGTGGGGCCCATCAAGAGATGATGGTGGCCCCAAGACTCCATGTATGTGGTTTGAAACCCATCCTACATTGCATGCATGTGCATGCAAGGGACCATCCTCCATGGATCCCTTCATGCCTCATCCTTCCTTAGATCAGGGATCTTTGGGTCATCTAGACCCTTGATCCTTGGTGGAGATTGGATCTCCACCATAGATCTCTATTTGATAAGCTTGATCATGTAATATGTGCATCCTATGGCAATGAAATCTCCTCGTATGTGTGTGATGAAGGGAAGGGCCTCAATGAGGCGGAGACCCTTCTCTTGTGGCCGATTACTTCTCCCTTTCTTGCTGAGAGTGCTGATCATGAGTGTGTGGCCCACCTTGTGGACCAACAAGATCCCAACCATCCATAGAGAGGGGACGTTTTCACAGTCCCTCCCATTGAACGTGTGGCCCCTAAATGCACAAAAAGGGGTGCATGCAAGCTTGTTTTTGGTGATGGGATGGTTTGGATATTTGTGGGGCCCACTTGGGTGGACCACACCATGATTTTCAGGGGTTAAATCCCCATTTAATGTATGTTTGCAATTTACTTTTGTGAAGTATATGTTGCTGTCCAGTCTGTCTGGACAGATTCTGGACCATTTTGGGGCTTGATTTTTGGTCTTTTGGTGGGGACTTTGATGCTATACAATGCATGATTCTTGAAGACCTATGTCCCACCTATAAGCCTACCAAATTTCAGCCCCATCTGACCCTGATTGAGGTCCCAAAGGTGTGGCCCAAGTGAGGTGGTTAGTCTGTAATTTCTGCACTATTCCAGCAACATATCAGTGTGGAATTCCTTAAATATAAAATAATTTTTCCACTGGTGGGCCACATTCGTGGACCTCACTTTGTAGTACACATATGAGGAGACACAAAAACTATTTTTTTCCAATTTTTAAAGGCCTTTAATCCACTCCATTGGAAGCTTAGATCAGGGCCTGTCAAAAATCTGCACTAAATAGATTTTCTGTACAGTCTGTTTTCTTTAAATTAAATAAAATACTTCTGCTATTCCAAAAATTCTGAAATTTACAGAGAGGTGGCCCACCCATGGTAGGACCCACCTACCAAGTTTTGTGGTCAACGGACCCCTGTGCAATTCGTGGTGCTGGCTGGACCAGCCCACTAAGCTGGGACGTCCAACCATGGTTGGCCGTCTAAGGCACCTTGTGGGCCCACCTCAATGTATTTTGTTGTCCCGCCATCCATCTAAGTGGGGTACATGTATGAAATGATCATCCCCCTTAGTTGCACCCATTTTTGGGACCCATTTGGATGTGTTTTTGGGCCAATTGCCCAGGCCCATAGCATCTTTTACTCTTGGGACGTCCAGGCCCATTGGACCACTGTTGGACTCTCCCTCCCAAGGAGGGACTACGTCTAGATATATAGACAGGTACTCTAAGGAGTAATCCTCTAGTGGGGGCCCGATACTTTGGGGTAGCCCACAAGCTAAGGAAGACTAGACATAAGTCTTAAGGGGATTAAGCGGTCCTAGCAAGGGTCCAAAGTGGGCCTTCAATTACCTATAACAACCTTATGGGCCTACCTTAGGGCCACCAAGGAGGACATCCAACCTCAACTGGGTCCCAAAAAAGCAGCCCACTACTATGCGAGCATGAAACAAGGCCCAAGGCCTAAGGAAATCCATGGCCTAGTGGGCTATACTCAAAGGCCAACACATAGGCAATATGGTGGGCCCTTAAGCAAGGTTTGGGCCCAACGATGAAGGTCACAAATCCAGATATTGTGGTGGGCCTAGTGGGCAGCCCGGTAATCCAACCATGTGGGCAATTTCTATGCTTTATCCAAGTGAGTTGGCCCTCACAACTTGGCCCAGGTACAAGGTTATTTTGGTGGGCAACCAAGGGCCCAACTACTTGCACATTATGGCCCACAAACCCATCACAATAAGTGGTGAGATGCAGGCCCAAAGGTCAAGGGACCTAAATAGAAGATTCCAAGATAAATGGGCCTACCAAGGGCAATCAAAACTATGAATATAGATCCAAAATAAAATCCAATAGAGGTGGGCCTCCGAGCATACATAAATGAAGCCCAAAGACACCTCAGAAAATGGCAATCTTATGTGCATAATCTACCTTAATTTGGTGGGCCATGCTGCCCCATAATAGGCTACTAGGGGCAGCCATTTTGGGCCCATTGCTGAATTTTCAGCCCGCCTATATTTTGGGCCTGCTGGGGCCCAGCAATAATTAATGAGACACTAGGTATAAGTCCCCTGGTGACCCACATATATCCCTGTGGGTCCCACCAGATAGGAGGACTGAATTAAACTCATAAAATAGGTGGACCATGCTGTTGGACTGAAAGTCCAGCAATGGTCTAATGGGCCTGGACGTCCCAAGAGTGAAAGGTGTTATGGGCCTGGGCAATTGGCCCAAAAACACATCTAAATGGGTCCCAAAAATGGGTGCAACTGAGGGGGATGATCATGTCCTACATGAACCCCACTTAGATGGACGGCGGGACAACAAAATACATCGAGGTGGGCCCACAAGGTGCCTTAGACGGCCAACCATGGCTGGACGTCCCAGCTTGGTGGGCCGGTCCAGCCAGCGCCATGAATTGCACAGGGGTCCGTTGATCCCGAAACTTGGTAGGTGGGTCATACTATGGGTGGGCCACCTCTCTATAAATTTTCAGAATTTTTGGAATAACAGAAGTATTTTATTTAATTTAAAGAAAACAAATTGTCCAGAAAATCTGTCTAGTGCAGATTTTTGACAGGCCCTGATCTGAGCTTCCAATGGGGTGGATTAAAGGCCTCTAAAAATTGAGGGAAAATAGTTTTTGTGTCCCCTCATGTGTGTATTACAAAGTGGGGTCCACAGACGTAGCCCATCAGTGAAAAAATTATTTTATATTTAAGAAATTCCACACTGATATGTTGCTGGAATAGTGCAGAAATTACAGACTAACCACCTCACTTGGGCCATACCTTTGGGACCTCAATCAGGGTCAGATGGGGCTGAAATTTGGTAGGCTTATAGGTGGGTCATAAGTCTTTAAGAATCATGCATTGGATGACATCAAAGTCCCCACCAAAAGACCAAAAATCAAGCCCCAAAATGGTCTAGAATCTGTCCAGACAGACTGGACAACAACATATACTTCACAAAAGTAAATTACAAACATACATTAAATGAGGATTTAACCCCTGGAAATCATGGTGTGGTCCACCCAAGTGAGCCCCACAAATATCCAAACTATCTCATCACCAAAAACAAGCTTGCATGCACCCTTTTTTGTGCATTTAGGGGCCACACGTTCAATGGGAGGGACTATGAAAACGTCCCCTCTATGGATGGTTGGGATCTTGTTGGTCCACAAGGTGAGCCACACACTCATGATCAACACTCTCAGCAAGAAAGGGAGAAATAATCGGCCACAAGAGAAGGGTCTCCGCCTCATTGAGGCCTTTCCCTTCATCACACATATACAAGGAGATTTCATTGCTATAGGATGCAAATATTACATGATCAAGCTTATCAAATAAAGATCTACGGTGGAGATCCAATCTTCACCAAGGATCAAGGGTCTAGATGACCCAAAGATCTCTGATCTAAGGAAGGATGAGGCATGAAGGGATCAATGAAGGATGGTCCCTTGCATGCAATGTAGGATGGGTTTCAAACCACATCCATGGAGTCTTGGGGCCACCATCATCTCTTGATGGGCCCCACATACTCCAATATGAAAGAAGAGAGGGAGAATAGCTACAATGCAAAAAAATCTAAAGATTTGAAGAACATGCACCCACCTTAGATTCTTCACAAAATCTATATATTCTAACTCCTCTAGCTCCGAGGAAGAGAAATCAATGGATGAGATGAAGTGATAAGGGTTAGATGAGAGGGGATTAGAGGGAGAAGGGGCTGGAATACTGGAGGGAGGTGGGACGGTTTGGAGTTGGGGAAGAAGAGAAGAGAGAAATGAGAGGGAAAAAGGCTTTTAAGGAAAGTAATCATTACCTCTCTTACCTAGGGTAGATAAAGTGATGATTGTAGTAGGGAAATACAAACAAGGTTGTAGGGTAGTAGCCTTTTAGAAATTTCAGCCTAGGATGACATCATGTGCATGAGAAAATGTGTAACCATGGTGGGGTTCACCAATCATGCAATCAATGGCCCATATCGATCAATGCTCATATGAGATGTACATATCGGATTAACACACGGGACGCGGCCGAAATGAACAAGATGCCATGAGTCTTGGGCCGATCCGAGTCGGGTCAACGTGACCGAACTCGAGGAAGACTGCAAACGCTAACCGAAAGTCGCGGGTCGCCAGAATTTGACCGGTTGGACCATGGGACCAAGATGAACGAAATGCATACTCACACATACACATGAACTCGGGTCGGGTCTTACATATCAGCTTGATTTGAAACTTTTGTAGCCCACAATAAGTTTTTAATGGTGGGTATCACCACCATTTCTTTTTTGTTTTCTTTTTGGTATTTTTAACATTGTGCAACTATTCAACTTGCACTCCCAATCCACTTAGTCATCACTTGCGGTATCACCACTGTTTCCTGTCGTGTGGTCCACTTGAGCTTTTGGTGAGCTGGCAAAATGGATGGATGGTGTGGATAAAATACATACATCACGGTGGGCCCCACAATGACCAACACAACCTAGCTGGGTGGTGTTGGGGTCACCACCAATCCGCTCCCCTCAAAGGTCCTACATCTGTGGCTAGAATCATCTGGCAGATGTTATTTTTGCGCATGTGATCCACATTCCATTGATAGAATCATCCATGTGGTGCACGTGTACTGGATCTGGATTGTTGGTCTGTTGTGCTTCCATGGACTAGCTATAACCCTGGATTGCACCATTGGATGTTATAGTCAGTGATTTTGAGACATTTGTCTGTTTAATGTAACCGCTCCTTGGACACGTTTCCTCACTGTCCATTTATAGTCCTCGAAAGTCCATCTGTGGTTAGAATTATCTCATCTTACTGCTGTTATTTTTTTGGGTATGACCAATCCACATTCCATTTCAGGACCATCAGACCAACGGTCCAGATCTCGCATACTTAGGTATAAGCATTTAACCACAGATCAAACCCAATTTTATTTTCTTGAGAGTAGGCATGTGCCATTTTTGGATTCGCATGAACAACGTTGTAGGAATATGTTAGAGCCACGGCATTCGGGGAAAAAAACACTTAGAGCAACCGTAATGTTAACAGCCTCAAAATGTTATGTAAAACTGGAGAACTGATCAGGTGCAGTCAAAGTACCATAACTTGTCGTCCAACCAGGTCTTTACTGCCAGCATGATGCCTCCACCTCTGTATGAAATTCAAACCATTCAAACAGTAGGTTCCACAACAAAGATCACCTAGCATATAAAAAATCAGACCAGCCCACGCCTTTGGAATCAATTGATACCTTTGGTATGGCCCACCTGATGAGAGAACCGGCTTGAAATTTGTGGCTGGTGATCTTTATGGTGGGCCCTATCATAGTACAGATTACCTACACAACATGGCATGTGGATAGAAAAGAGCTGGTTGGACGACCAGTTATGGTACTTCCAGCTGTACTTATCTAAAAGGTGTCTTTCTTTCTTTTTTTAAGTAACAGATTTTATGGAACATGTAATGGCATGTCAACCTTGGAAATTAGGATTATTGACTTATATATGTTTGGTTTGTGATAAAATTATTATGGTTTGTGTTGTTCGGGCATGTGAATATGAGAAAGAGGCAATTGCCTTTTCTGTATTTTAAAGTTTTTGTTCTGTATTTCTCACACGGAGAGAGCATGACTGATGGCTAGTGATGAGGGAAATACACAATGCTCAGCTGAGCATAAAAACTCCAGCCCATCAATTGTCATGTGGTGCCCACCTTTGGATGGGCCATATTCTAAAAATCTGCTCACTTTGGTGGTACAACTGTCCTTTTGGTGGAATTGTTTGTGTTGAATATCGACCCTTTGCTGGATGTTTCCTAGCTGTTGATTTTGCAAGTGACTCTCTGAATGGTGAGCATTTTGATGGTTGAACCTTGTGCTAGCATTATGCTTTTACTAGCATATAGTTAAGCACGTTGAGACTTGAGAGAATGTGGGGGAACACCCCCCATGGATTCCATTCAGCGTTCCACTGTCTCATTAGCGGTGGAGTGGGCTTTGGCATTGCCAGAGTTTGCCAGGATCTTGTTTCTTACACTTTTAAGAGACTTGGAGAATCTTCTCTTGGCTGACCTAGGGGTTCTGTTTTTTCTGCTTGGCTGGTCCCTTTTTGGTGTCTGTGAGACTTTGCTTTGTTGTTTTTCTCAGCTTTTGGATATCAGCGCAGGGTTAGAGGGTCACCTGTTTTTAGCTTTTGGAACCTTCTCTATCTGTAGAAATTTTAGAGAAATAGAGTCTGGTGTCGTGTGGGACTTGCCATAGGAACCTTCTATACATCTGTAAGTAACATATTTTCTGTATATGCCCGGCCGCTCATCCAAATGGATGCATAGATTGACAGAATTGGTATCATTTCTTCTTGATGTTTTTCAAGTCTTCAAGGCTCTTCTTAGTTTCTGCTGCAATGGATCCTATAGTGTTGAGGAATTGGTATGATTTCTCAAATCTGCAGTGCGGCAATAATTTTTTAGATTGCAAGAGAAAAACACCATATTTCCATTTTCTTACTGACGGTTCTCTAGATGCGGAATGCCATTATTGTTAGATATCTCCTTCTGACATTTTTCATGCATGCATGTTTGTTGTTGGTGTCTGCAGTTTTAGCAAGGATGGTGAGAGTCAGTGTCTTGAACGATGCACTCAAGAGCATGTACAATGCCGAGAAGAGGGGCAAACGACAAGTCATGATCAGGCCATCCTCAAAAGTTATAATTAAGTTCCTTCTGGTGATGCAGAAGCATGGTTCGCATCCCTGATTCCCTTGTTTACATTTTTTGCCCTCATGTTTCTTGCTCTGCCTCATGCATATGTTCTACGTGCTTTGTTCCATAGGTTATATTGGAGAATTTGAGTACGTCGATGACCACAGGTCTGGTAAGATAGTCGTGGAATTGAATGGAAGATTGAACAAATGTGGGGTCATCAGTCCTCGTTTCGATGTCGGTGTCAAAGAAATTGAGCCTTGGACTGCAAGGCTCCTCCCCTCCAGACAGGTCAGTTTAGTTAGGAAGAGAGGCTCTTATGAAGTGTGATCTCCACCCACTTGGCAAACATGCAATGGTGATTGGGACCATTGATCTGGTGGACCATCACATAGATGGGCAGTGGCCCAAAAATGCAGTTATTGGACAAGTCTGACCGCCCAATTTTCCTGCTTGAGCGTGGATGATGGATCTTTTCTTTTTTCAACTTGAGTTCATCTATCCACTAGCAGATGGCTGTCCATTGCTGAGTGCCTGATTCTTAGGCTATGCACTATCCATACGATGGCCCAACTAATCAATGATGATGATCACTGTATGCTAGTTCGATGTCTACACTGAAGGTGCTTTGTTGCCAGCACATTGAAATACATGTAGCACGCATCACAGTAAAGCATTCCCTTAATTGCATCAAGTTCACATCTATAAATATCATTCTTGAAAACCCACAGGACCCGTTTGGATGCAATATTGAAACTGGGTTCCAGAGATGAAACCCTTGTTCGATCTGAAATGACGGTTTTGTGGCCTGTTTGGATGCCACCACAATTGTCGGTTAGGAACTCACCCAACAAGTTAGACTGCTTTGGGACTCATGATCCAATTGGTTTTTGAGAAACAATGATTGTGGGTATCCTCTGCAGACTACAATCGACAATGTGTCCAAATGGGCCCCTAGTAATGCAATTTTTAACAACTGACCAAAAAAAAAAAACATGCAGTTTGGCTACATTGTGTTGACAACGTCTGCGGGCATCATGGATCATGAAGAGGCTAGAAGGAAGAACGTGGGTGGTAAAGTTCTAGGCTTCTTTTACTAGGTGGAGGCATTGGAATTGGAATTTTCTTTTCCTTTTCTTTTTTTTCCCCCAAGGATGGATTCGAATATTTCTGGCTTGCCTGTTGAGTAATTTTTTACTTGTTTCAAACATCATGGATTTGTTTCCTCTGTCGAACCTAAAACAATTGAGATTGTCTGCCATTTTTGGAGTAATTTTAAGAGTTCTTGCTAAGTTTAAGCTAGTTGGTAATGGTGTGTGTGGTGATTCTAATCTATGGTTTTTTTTTTTTTTTTTTTAAAAGAATGCAAGGTTTATTTTCTTATTGGAATGTGAACAGATCTTCTGCTTCCTTTTAGAATTTCCTAATGAGAGGAATCAACTATACAGTAATATGGCTGATTTCCTGCTTGTTCAGGTCGCTTGTAGTGTTGTTTGGATTTGCATTCGATAATAGATCAAAATACAAAACTGTGCATTCGAGAAGGAATCACAATACATAGTTGCATGTTAGTCTAAAATATGATGTTTGGTGGGTTTTTTTTCCCTGTTTATGTCACTTGAGTAGAAGATCAGAATGGTGAAAAGGGTGGGCTGCACCAGGAAGATCAACAGGATGGAAAATTGGAACAATCTTTACATCAGTTGGGTTGCACCTATCCAATTGACAGACCATCATCCTTGAAATGATTTCCAGGGTGTAGTCTGCTTGATGAATGGACTATCCGGGTTTTATCCTCTGTTAGTTTATATGATGCGACCAACTTTTGCAAGGCATGGATTTGGGCTGAAGCTAAAGCCTGTCTCAGTCAGTAGTGGGCTGACAAGCCTAGGCATGGCTCAGTCACAACCTTACTAGAACATGGCCATGAGGTGGTGATGCATGAATTAAATGCTCTTACACCCTAACCAGTATGTTGAAGAAACATACTGGGGTGATGCATGAATTAAATGCTCTTACACCCTAACCAGTATGTTGAAGAAACATATTGGTTTGGGCTGCAGCCTTTGTAATATTTTCTGTATTTTCTTTGTTTGTTTCTTTCATTTTATATTTTTTCGGCTATGCTGTTTTCTAACTAAGATGTCATCCTTCAATATATAAATATATATGTTGAAGAAACATGTCCTGCATGGTGTGGATTTGACATTGGTAACCAGAGATGTTGACCTGTTGGAAAATGTCATCATTCCAGCTGAAGAATGGTTGAAATCAATACATCCAAACACGCCTTTGAAATTCCAATCTTGTTCTTGTGGTAAATTACAACTTCCATTCGAGAATGGTTGTAATTTGACTATTGGGGGTTGTGATGATTGATACACTGGCACCCAATTTGTGCTGTCATAAACTGAATAAAATCAAACCAGAGCTCTAATCTAGTGAGCTATATTAGGGCTCGTTTGTACAAAACCATACGGGAAGCTTCTGCCTAGCTTTTTATCCCTTATTTTGATGTGTGGGAAGATCAACCAGGGTTTGTGAAAGTGCATCCAAGCGCACAACACAAACTGCATCCTGGCTAAAAAATGGTGTTGAAACGCCCCATGTTTCTCATGTGCATCCAAACAGCCCATAGGACCGTTGGCTCTTTTTCATCTGGTCCATCCAAGTTGACTGACCAGCTATTTAAATAATTGTAACTATTATAATTTTTATGGTTGTGATCCCACAAGGGTGAGCTAACTCTAAAAAACCATCCTCAGATCAGATTGCAAGTGCTTGAAATACGGGTAACAAATTGAAAACCTTGTAGATGGCTTCTTCTGCTGCCGTACAGTACAACTGTTCTAGAGGAAAGTTTCGTGCAACTAGCTATGTATGGGGCCCACTGTGGTATGTATCCATAGGTGGCCCCACCATGAAAACTGGGCGAGCCAGAAATCTGGCCAATTTAGGTGGACCACCACATGAATTATTGTTTCTATGGTGTAGCCCACCTGATAATTGCATTGGCCTGATTTTTTGTGGCATCTATTTTCATGGTTGGACAACCTTACTAGACAAGTGGGATCCCATACACCAGTGTAGGACCCACACAGCTGGTGTCACAAAATTCCCATCAACAGCCATTGGTAGAGGAACCAGCCTTGTAATTTGTATGATTATTCCCAAAATGTCCCCAGCCATTGCTTCCCAATTTGTAGCCCGTCTTCATAACATTTGTTGCCAAAATCCCTCAAATGCAAGGGACTCTCAGCTGTGATCAAGACCATCCACTTAGGTCCCGCCATGGTGGGTCCCATGAATGAAATCTCATCGGTCAGATTTGGTCACTAGCAACATGCAAGAAGTCCTGAAGTCCATCCTGGATCTCGCCCCCACTAGCAGTATGGGAGAATGCCCTTGCAGTCCTAGCCTGTAGCAAAGATCAGCAAGTTGAATCTACCACCATGTCTGCAACTCACCCCTCTATAAACACTACAAAACTCCCTCCATGGAAGAATCATGATTTGGTAGTTATTTATTTAAAAAAATTAAAATTAAAAAATATAAAGAGGAAGAAAATCTCCTGACTAATTCACCAATCTTAAGTTAGGAAATTGAACTTCTTACAATTTAAAATGGAAACCAAAAGGGCAAAAAGGGCCATTACCCTGGGAATTTGAAAAGGAGGCACTTGGTTTTCCATATGAAATTCTAGAAAACCAGAAAAAACAAAGTGGAAATTTCATTTCAACAGAAAACCAATTTCAACAGCCTTCCACAAGGAAACTAATCACCTATATTGCAGTACTGTAACATCTTTCTCAACAACGTGCCACTTGTGAAGGACATCAGTGCTAGGGAAATGGTAGGCCCCAGAATAAAGCTCAACTGGCACAAAAAACAGGCTGGTCGGCTCATCAGGTGGACCACGCCATTGTAATCAATGGACAACTGACAGTGAGAAAACATACAGACGCAACCCACCTAGTATGTGGATCAGCCTCATGAGAAAGTGACATAGGCAATAGGCCAAGGAAGAACAAAATGAACAAAGGAACTTTTCTCAAGGTGCAGCCTTCACCTCGTCAGCCGTTGGCTTTGCAACTTCTACAAAAATCAGTCGCCCACCAAATATCTGCAACAGAGAAGAGAATATTAAAGCCGATATTATAACAAGAAACATGAAAATTCATATAACCAAATTACTAGCAAGGAGAAGAAACACTTCATCTGCATACACGTGGGACACATGCATGAGATCCACACCCTTCCACCCTTCATCTCTTTGGTGCTACCACTCTCCAAGGATTTTAATGGTCGAATTATCCTACTGCTGCTTGGGAGGATGAACACATTGAACAGTCCAGATACCATTGACATGCCACATGTACAGTGATCCCATCCATCATTTGCCAGTTGAGATCACTCGTTTATGGAATGAGAAGAAGCAGTTCATCTATTTTTGTTATCAATCTCCACAGTCGAGATTGAATCTAGTAACAGACCATACCATGATGCCACTCTGGTTTAGATGACCCGAACCTGCTATTGGGCACCGGTAGCACAACAATCCTGAGATGAATTAAATGGTGGGATGATCGATCAGGTGGTTCACCATGCAGACAGGACCATCAGAACAGTTCAACTGGAGCAATTTTTTTCCCATTGAATATGAACCATTGGGCTTTTTTATAGACTTCTTAGCTATCAATTTGCTGGCAGTTAGCCAACAGCTAAATAGTGTTTTGCTGAGACTTTTGAGCTATAGCCCCTTTCTTGTGGTCCCTATCTGATCAATGGCCATGGAGCATGTCCCAAAAATTCCACTTGTCAGATGATCCCAGCCATCCAGCTGGTGGCCATTCAGTAGGCAATTCAAAGAAAATGGACAGTTCCAACTTCACTGGCTGATATCAGATGGTCAAGATTGTACCATCTAGATTTAGACGCTCCAGATTGACATACATGAGTATCACATGTTTGGTGTGTGACCCACCACCATCTATAAAATGGTGGAAAACACAGTAGTCTTACCCTAAAGAAGTATACAAGGAGAATGTCATCGATTATTTAGGGCCAAGATGGTCTCACATTCCATACGTTACTAAAGAGAAACCCCTTTTAGTTTACAAAATCAACAACAAGAAATAGGGAGAAAGAGATACCCTGCCATCCATAGCCTTCAGAGCCTTTTGGGCTTCCACTTCAGATTCGTATGTTACAAAACCAAATCCCTTCGGCCTTTGGGTTCTCCGATCCCTAACTAGCCTGGCTGTATATTAAACAAAAAAGGTCAAATCTTAGAATAAACTGCCAATCTTTTGAGAAACTAAAACCTCAGCAAGAACAGAACTACTGATTTCCAGAACCTACTATGATGAATTAACACCCTAATAAATGATACAAGTGATATATTTCCCAAGACAGTATAGTGAGCCACTTTTCTGGCCCACCAAAATCATCATATCAAAAGAATTACAAGACACTAGCAGCAACTTTGTTCAGTGGAAACTGTTTGCTTAGTCTACGTTTGGATGCTTGGCTGAATTGAATTGCGAAGATTCATGGAGAAAGTGGAAATGACCTGAGTGCAAGGTGTTCCGTAATAGTAATCGCGGCCGTAACGGCCTCCACCGTTACCTTTACGATACGAGCTGTAATGGCTCTCTCTCTCTCTCAAAAAAAAAAAAAAAACTGAAAAACCTGTATCCACTTTGTAATGAACCACTACGGGACCGTTACAGCCTTTACAAGGGGGTCATTTTTTCCACAATGGCCATTACAGCCGTTACGACCCCGTAACGTGTAACAGTTGCCAACGTTATCTTTATAGCCCCATAACGGCCATTACAGCACACCATGTCCAAGTGGGACTCACCCCCTTAACTCCAACTTGAAAAGCATGGAATTGCAATTAGGGGCCTGGTTGTCTGTGTGCTAAAGCAGCCAACACAATTTTGGTTTATATATTTAAACGATTAATTGCAATTTAGTCCAACTGAGCATCCAAATGCACCTTTAAAATAGATTTAAAACAGGGGGGGAAAAACGAACCAAAGAAAAATTTTTGTTCATGTTAAAGTGTATGCAAACCTTTTTAAGCTCATGAAACCTACCAATAAATAAGAAAATTCTAAAACAAAAGGAAGAAAAGAAAATCATCTAATTATGAGGAAAACAATACACAACTGTTTAAACCTGATGACTTTCAAATAAATACCTTCTGTGACTTTGCCGAATTTTGAAAACGCCTTTGTTAGTTCTTCATCTGTGGTGTAATATGATAATCCTACAACACAATGTGAAATTTAGCTGTTTTCATCCTCTTGCTTGCCATAATCCATGGACCTTCATATGATGGAAACTGCAGGTGTGCATATGCAAGCAGCATTCTTTTTATGAATAACAACTGTAACACTTCGGTTAAACAAAACAATATTCTTTTTCACAGATTATTAAAGAATAAGAACTAAAGAAAATGAGGAAATGCGAAAGTAGATCGCCTGAGAAGAGATTATAGAGTTGAATCATGCACACAAGCCAATGTGATTCATGCATGAGATCAGAGCCATGTAGCTAGTGGGACTCCATGTGTATGTTGCCCTGCCCAAAAATCCAGGCTGCACCACTCATCAGGGATACCACACGTCTACTGAATATAGTGCATTGATAGTTTTCTTTCTAACTGTCCATTTTTCTCATACAAGTTTGACCCATCTTATGAGTAATTTGGCCTGATTTATGGGCCTAGGCCAGCCATGTTGATGTATGATGGTGTATATATGCCTATATCCCTGAATGTACTGTTTCATGTGAGTATATCAAGTTGTTCTGACGTGGAATGTGAAGTAAATATGCGTGGGAGACATTCATTTGTATGAAGCATCCTCTGTTTTCAACAAAACTCTCATTCGTATCATGGCTTCAGAGCTTCTTTCTGACGACCTTTTTTTTTCTGGCATAATTCTTGATCCCACTGTTCCCCATTGACACCAGCGACTAGTTGAGATTGTCTTCTCCATTCCCCATTGTCATCTCCTCTGCAGATTGCCTCCGTCTATCAACAGCATCCCCCTGCTCTGTTCAGGCAATCTGTTTTTCCAGCAATCTTCAACGGGGAGCTATTTTCATCATCTTCATCACTGGTGATTTGTCTTCCTATCATCCAGCAATCTGATTATTAGAAGAAAAGGCGAGGTCTCAGATTGAAAGGCTGCGAGACTGGAATCTGTCTCCATACCATGCATCTCAAACCAGAACACACCTTATGCCAACTTGTTAGCAACCAGATCTGAACTCATCATCCACGCTGCATCTTCTCAGACAGTTAGGTCCCTCGCCGTACCTGAACTCATACCTGGCTAAGATCGAGCAGCACCGAATCTTCCATCAACTCTTTTCTTCTGATCGCACAGATATCTTCGTTGGACTCGTATCAGTGACAGCCAAGCTGGTATATGATTTCTGAGACCCGGGTATCCTCTCCGATCACAACAGCAGAAGAAAACCATCCGGTGCCATTGCCGAGATTGTGAATTTCTGCAGTCATCCCAAGCATAGCTTTGGCAACATCTGCAACCTGATTGGAGCTAATCTCCAAAACCCATCACCGTGTCATCATCAGCCATTTCCAGTGAACTTCGATTCAGCAGCAACTTCGCCCGATATATCAGTCATCTCACCTTATCCTTCGGTTCTCCTCTGATTGTTGCTTGTCAACATCCAATAACGGCATAATCAATTAGGTCATCTTTCTTTTCCTTGCCTGAGTTTGCATTTCTAGTGGTAAATAACGATTTGTTGGCAACAGTGAACCTGTAAAGTGTACTAATTGCAAGAACAATTTTCATTATCCTCTATGAGTAGTACAACTGTTTCCCAAGCACCATTGATCTCATTCACCCTCGCATATGGTGACCAGCTCATGTGCCCTCCATGAGCGGGGCGCATTACTATATGATATTTGTAGATGACTTTTCACATTTACATGGTTTGATCTGTTAGATTCCCACTCTTAAGTTTTATCAGATTTATTAAGAATTCTCCACTATGATCAAAACTCAGTTTTCCAAAAATATTAAAAAATGTCATGCCGACTCTGGTGGAGAATATTGATAAAAAAATAAAAAAAATAAAAACCTTTAGACAACTTCTTTCACACGAATTGTAGCTTAACTCTCATGTGCTTATACATCTCAACAAAATATAGATGAATGCAAACATCATTCGGTGGAAAACATCCATCAAAATCCTTAGACGACTTGTCTCACATGGAATTTTATCTCAACTCTCACATCCTCGTACATCTCAACAAAATATAGATAAATGCAAATTTCGTCAGTTGTGAAAGGATAAAAAAAAGTCCTCATACATGTCAACCTGACACGGCATACACATGGGGTTTGAGTTCTTGCCATGGGCATTCAGCAGGCAATGGTCTCAACGCTCACCACGAAAATGCAAACATCAACATATCATGTTAGCTGTTCAAACCCCTCCCCTGTCCTTTATTTTGGATGGTTTTTGGCCAGAAGCTTCTCACTTCTATTTATTTCATTAATTGCATCTGTATTCTGTTACTAGTGGCATGTCTCCCTTTGAGCATTTCTACTCTTCTTCCTTTGATTATTCTCATCTACCCCTTTTTTCCCTGTTCTACTTGCTATGTTCTACTACCTAAAGTTGAGCCGGACAAGTTACCCTAAAAGTCATGTGCTCCGTGGTTATGACCCCATTGCCCAGTTACTTCGAATCTCGTCTCCAGGAACATATTCCCTTTTACTCCCTAAGTTCCATCCTCTAGACATAGGTTCTTTGCCCTTTTGTTGACCACTTTCCTGATTTTGTTGAATTGTTCAACCAAATAGTCCTTTATCTGTACTGCAGCAGGCTTCTCCTGATCCTAGTTTGCCGCCACCTTCATCTGCCTCAGCCAGACCCTGGACCATCTCTTGCTCTCAATCATTTTGTTGTTCCTTCCCCTGATGTTGCTTCCACTAGTGACCTGCCTGCACCTCACATATGTGATCTGCACCTAAACATCTTCAATGTTATCATTGTTTTCTCACAACCTCTTCGCTTCATGAGCCTCAATCATATCATGAAGCTTCTTTGGATCCCCGTCGACAGCAAGCAATGAGAAATGAGTTCGATGCTCTTCACAAAATGCATACCTGGGATCTTGTCCACATTGAGAGTACACAAAAAGTGACGCAGATCTCTTGCTTCATCATCATTAAGGTTTTTTCAAAGGGCTATATTCCACACTATAGAACCTCCCAAAGAAATGCAGCATTCCACCACCTTCACCTCCTTGTTCAAAGCAAGAATGAGCAATGTGGGAAAAGAACTTGCCAAGGGCATAACCCAATCCATACATCTTTACAAAAGCAGACCCTATCACTTCTCCCCACCACAAATCGCATCCCTTCCTCCAACCAGCCACCTAATTTAGCCAGAACTGAGTGCCCCACCCTATCAAAATCCCTTCCAATTTTACTAATGGCCTTTTGAAACTTTTGAACCCCCATTTTTAGATGATAACCCAGAAACCACCCCCCCTTCCTCCCCATCCCCATACTTGTGAGCAATGACATACCTCCACAAAAACAACTGAGATTATCATGTGCTTCATGAGTAAAGAGAACACATTGAGATTATGATACAGGACAATTAACCACTTGTTCTAAAAGCTAAAACTGTTAGAGTATGGCGAATTAATCATTTTATCTCATAGCCCAGGCCCCACATCTCATGGGTTAGGACCTTGGCCAAACCCTCTTCGTGGGCTCGTGAGCCCCAAATCACATGGACCACCCACCCCGAGTGTGTCCCCGCATCCCACAGGTTACCCCACTCGAGCCCGGTGTGAAATGCTCCTACATTAATCACCCCCAGTGAGGAGTCTTGAATACAAGACCTCCCCCATGGGCCCCAAATCACATGGGTCACCCACCCCGAGTGTGTCCCCGCATCCCACGGGCTACCCCACTTGAGCCCATTGTGAAAATGCCCCTGCATTAGATTATCACGTTGTTCTCCATCATTTTCCTCAAGGGACCATCACTCTCCCATATATATCGTCTGAGCATCAACACACGGACTTACTTAATCCCACACCACTATGTGCTTTCATCCTGTACTATCCACCTAATGATTTGTCCAAATCTCATACATGTGGACCACATTAGCATGTGTATGGTGATTCGCCTCTTCCATCTCTCCTCACACAAGCGTCCTAACACTTTTCAGGTGGGTCTCATGCCTTCAACCAATGCCAAGGCAAAGACCACAGTTCTTGTGAGCTACCAATCTTTCTCTGTTTATCTAATGTTGTCACTAGGGCTTTCAACAGGCTAGCTTCGGACCAAAGGTCTGTCCAAGCCCAGCCCACAGAGAAAAACTTAGGCCCAAGCCCGACCTGATATGATAATGCCCAGCTCATCCCAGTATGAGCAAGATCCAGGTTATTCATTAAACGTGCCTGACCACATGTATCACGGCCAAAAATCAGGCTAGTCCAATCATAAGCATGTGAACTACAACATATATGAATGAAGATCTTATGAAAATGCCCTTGAAAACCATAACCAACTCGGGCCCGGCCCATGGGCTTTTAGCATTACAATGCCCTAGTGGTTTAAGAGCCTAGCTTGACATGTTTTTTCAGTTGTAGGGCTCTTGTCATGTTGGTTAGGTTCTTACAGCTAGTTTTAGAGCCAACACCACGCCCAATGTTCGAGTCTTGGAGGGGGCGACCTATGTAAATCACAACTTGGACCAAAGTATAAGCCGCCATGCCACCTCAAGGTGGAAAGGGCCACCTAGACAAAAGGCTAGAGTGAAATTCACTATGTTGTCTCAGTGTGGGGAAGGCTACCTAGCTAGACTTAAAGTCACCATGCCGTCTCAGGGTGGAGAGGGATACCTGGACAAGAGGCCAGAGTGAGTGTCGTCCTGAACATCAGCTATAGAGCATAGTGTATTACTATAAATAGTAAAAAAAACAATTAAAAAGGGTATGAACTCAGAGATTAACTTTAGATATGAGGATCGAGTTGTTAATCTACAACAGAGCCTAAACAAATTAGGTATTATAAATTAAAGTTACAACGGACTAGAAGTTGTAGATGCAATCAATTGTTTTAAATGTGTGGTAGTTAAACCAGCAATTAAATATGATTTAGTAAAGCAACCGATTTAATAAAGATACGAGTCCAAATCTCAATGATTACAAGTTTTATCATCAACCAATTGGAATCTAAAATTTGAATAAGTTGTGAATTCAAGATTGATTGAACCACATCACTCACGGGGAACACCTTAGCATGAGTTTGGAATGTCATATTGTTCGGATTCATGATTAAAGACAAGGCATATAAGTTCAATGCCAGCCACCAACCTGACACAAACCTCCTTAGTTCAGGCTGGGAACCAACAATGAGAGCATAAAACTCTTAGGCAGAGTTTAATAATGGAATAAATAAATATATTAATTTCTAAAACAGTAGAGTCATATAGCCGAAATTTTAACTTAAAAATGGTAAATAAATGACTAGGTTTGAGAACTTCCCAGGATGTGCCGAATCAGAGTTTCGTCATTTCCAATTCGATGAGAGAGAGAGAGAGAGAGAGAGAGAGCAAGTTTCGTCATTTCCAATTCGATGGGGGAGAGAGAGAGAGAGAGAGAGAGAGAGAGAGAGAGAGCAACAAGTAACAAAGAAGTGAAAAATGAAATTCTAGTCTTGAAATGAGGAAATTAAATTTGGTTTTGATTTTAAAAATGAAGTTACTGAGGCATAAGTTCACAGGCTCCACCGACGTTGAATTGTTTCATTCTGTACTAGGTGATGATCAATTACATCTCACAGTGATCATTCCCTAAGCCTACATTAAGAATAGCAGTTATATCATGTATAATGCCATATTTGAGCACATATAAAATTTCTTTTCCATTAAACATTCATGTTTGACTCTCACAGTTCATGGTATGTGTTAGCCATGCTTATGCCTTTTACATACCTTACGCGGCCAGGTAGGACACTAGACTATCACATTGCCTTAGATATATGGTCTGATAGGACCCTAAACTACCATGTTGCTTCAAATATAAGTTCTGGTAGGAGCCTAAACTACCATGTGGCCTCAGATATATGGTGTGGTAGGACCCTAAACTACCACATTGCCTCAGATATATAGTCACGTAGGACCATTAACTACTTTTTGGTCCAGAATGACCCAAAACTAGCATAGAAAGGTCCCATAGTGACCTGTTATTGCACCCATAGAATGAGACAATCCACAGTCGTTCTCACCTACATATTTGTTGTATCGATGTGAAGACCCATTTTTTAGGTGGTTGCCACTTTTCTTTCTTTCCTTTTCCCATCCAACCCTTATCTCACATTTTTTTTCTTTATCGCTCAGTCTTCCCCTATATTCTTGGTTACCCCATGGTTTCCCACAGGGCAACCAAAAGGGACAACCTAGTAGTAAACATTCCATTCCAGTAATGTATTTCAAAATCAAAACCAAATTCAATTCCCTCATTTTGCAAAACTAGAACTCTTTTTTTTCCCCACTTTTTGTTACTTATTCATGCAACAACCAACATGAGCAATTGTAAATACCTATTTTAAATAAAGAAAGAAAGAAAAAACAAACAAAAGAGTAAAGTCTCCAATCTGACGTGTTCTTCTGTCTCCCTCTCTCTTCTTTCTTTCCTTCCTTTTCTTTCCGTTTTCTCCTTTCATATAGCGTAGCCCTAAAATCAATAAAAATCACCCAAAATCCCTAAAAGCCCCCCTATCTACCAAAAACAATCCTCCAATCATCAATACACTAAATCCCATTTTCTACTCTAAAAAATTCTTCAATCCCCACTTCTATCTCTCCATGAACATCCTTTAATTCCTCTCATTTTCGGCCATAAAAACCCCAATGCCTCTCTTATTTACAAACAGATTTCCCTGAAATCTCTACATAAAGCCTCAAAATCACCTTCATTCTCCCTTTATTTTCACTGTTTCCTCATTTTTCTTATATCTACACTTCTCATGCTCCACGCACCAGCATCCCTTCAAGTCTTAGCATAGGGCCTCCATGGCCCACCCACTTTTATCTCCCAACTTTCCAACAATCAGCATCACTTCAATGGGTAGAGACGCTCACAAAAGGACCCAGGGAATCAACGAAAAGCAACGGCAAAACTCTGATTTGGCACATTCAAAAAAGTTGTCAAACCTACTCAGTCCTGGATATACAACGCTGCACTTTTAGAAATTAATATATTTATTTATTACATTCTTTCCACAGTAATTTGTTGTTGACCAGTCTTGAATTCGCAACTGATTGAGATTTTAGATTCCAACTAGTTGAGGATAAAACTAATTGCTTTTAATTGTTAAGATTTGGACTCTTATCTTTATTAGATCAATCGCTTTAGTTTCTGGAAAAAAAAAAATCAAATTTAATAGCTGGTTGATCTACCCATAGGTTTAGAATAATTGATAGCATCTAATCTTCAACTTCTAGTGTGTTGTAACTTTAATTTCTAATATCTAATTTGTTTAGGCTCTGTCATAGATTATTAAGTCCATCCTCGTACCCAAAGTTAATCTCTGAGTTCATACTTTTTTTTTCCCTCATTGTGAGAGATTATATCCATTTTTATTGAACTGATTCTTATTCGAATTGAATTGATTCTTACTTCTTAGGGCTTGTTTGGATCATTGTTCCGAGTATCCCCGATATTATTGAAATATCCCTGATATTACTTATAACTCCAACTCGGCGATACAATAACACTGGTAGTATCAGAAATTCCAGATATCGGCAATGTATCACCAAGTATCGTCAATATATCAATATCACCAATGTATCACTAATATTTTCGACTGTAAATTCCAGGTATCACTTGTATTGCCAAACACTTGAATTTTAGGCCCGGACCTGATCCTTGTGCCTGATACTCCAGCCTAAGCGTGGCCCAAAGCCCGTTAGGCCGGAATGCCTGACAGGCCAGCCCTGTCCATTGACAGCTCTGTTTAATAAATGAAATTCGGTCATTTAAGTACTGTGCAATGACCCAAACCCTTCCCCTTGCGGCTTGACGGTGGACCCAAAAACAAATGGCTATACATGTCATACTACTGTGTATCCAACAATTCCTCAAACATGTTGTATGCACAAGCAAGTCAATTTCATCTATGTAGTGAATCCGATTCAACAGCAAAGAATATAATTAAAAAAGGGAATTTTTAAAAAAAAAAAAAAATGAGGTGCTGAGAAGGGAAGAGAAGTTACTGCTAACAAAGAGCTGAGAGCTAAAATTTCTCAAGAGAATCAGCCGCTTCAAAGATGTGGGACCAACAAAGAAGCAGCGAATTCCCGCCATTTTCCTCCCCAGAAAACTGCCCATCTCTCTCTCTCTCTCGCTGAAAAGTGAGGGTGGAAGACGAAAATGCGCCCGATGTGAGACGGATGGGCACGGGTCAAGCATAGCGGCGCGAGATCAACGTGTGGATGCCCCTACAACATTTCAGTCACTCGTGTTCTAAAAGGCTCCATAACATGCTGATCCAGACCGTTCATCTAGAAGCTCTTGTTAGTCTATGGTCAATGTAGAAAGAATCTCACTGATCCTTAAATCATCACCTCTCATTCCCAGGTGAGCTAGCAACTGCTTTCTGGATCGTTGGTTTCAAGTCCAGTTGGTGTCGATAATGAGACCTCTGATGAATGATAGATCTCACACGTACTGCTAGATGGACGGGCTGGATCATCACATGGTGTGAGATTTGTCGAGCCTACATTAGAGGGTTGCTGGCAACCACATAGCTTACGACCATAGAAACTTCATGTGGTGGATTGGCTAATCCCTCTGCCACCAGCCATTGGCTGGTGGTCGGTGCTCTGTGGGCCCTAAAATGATGTATGTGTTTCATCATTCCGTCCGTATATTTTTTATATCATTTTATGGTATCATACCAAAAGTGAGGAATATACCATTCTCAATCGGATCACATTATAAGAAAGAGTGTTAAATGAGCGTCGGCCCTTAAAATCCTTCCGGGGCATAAAAGTTTTGGATCAAGCTGATATTTGTTTTTTCCCTTCTTCGGGCCTGTATAACCTAATAAACATATTAGATATCAAATAAACAGTAAACTGGCCCTTTAGAGGATTTTAATGATGGATATCCAATCACTATTGTTTTCCTATGGTGTGGCCCACCTGAGATTTATATCCTCTCATTTTAGGGACATAACCCTAAAATAATTTGTAAAAACGGATGAACGGAATGAGTGAAACACATACATCATAGGGGCTCACAGAGCACCGACCATCAGCGACGGGGCTGGTGGCAGGGGGAGTAGCCAATCTGTTTCCACTGATCCCAACACGATTAGCCCTGTGAGGCCCACTGTGATGTATGTGTTTCCTATGATGCGGTGCTTAACTTTTGATCTACTTCATTTTTAGGCTCGTGCCCTAATTTGAGCTGGCAAAATAGATTAACAGCACAGATAAAACACCACCACCGAGCTGGGTGGTGTTTGGCTCACCACCCCATCTGCGTCAATTGCGAAGAGGCATCGCGACCATGTGGTTTGCTGGTAGGGGGATCGTCAAGGGGCGGGACCTGCGGTTGGCGCTGGATTTTGAACCGTTCGGGCGGGGAGTAATCAAATCTTTTTATTTTGCCCAGCCCGAGTCCGGCCCATTGACAGCCCTGAGTGCAAGTTAAAATAAGTGAGAAATGATCCCATGCTCTCAGAGCATAATTTATAGGTTTAGACCATCTTGCCGGTCCATCTGTACTGTCCCTTCCGTCCAACGCCCATTCGTAGGCTACCAATCAAAAATAAAAACACTGCTCTGACAATCTTAATCATCTGATCACTGACCTCTTATATGGACGGTCAAAATCGTTTATACAAAAATAGGCCCGATCAACAATCTGATCCGTCTTATTGTTAGGGTCCATCTTGGACTACTTATCATTCAAAAGAATCACTGTTGTTAGGAAACACTAACCTTTCCATCCATGGTTTGAAAGACTGACAACTATAAAAAATAATAAATAGCAAATTAAGTAGAATTGGGTCATCCGATTGTTGCGATTTTTAAATGGTGACCCATGAAATGTGTTCTTTATTTAACGGACAGTTCAGACCGTCCAAGTATGCTGATGCAACTAGGATTAATGTGTGTCTAAGATCAGTGGATCATTTCTCAACAAGAGAAACTTGTGGAGTTGAACTAATCATATGCCACGTGTACAGTTTGTATGCATGCGGATGTATCATCACACAGTAGCAAGTGATCTCAGCTCCGGTGCTTACTCATGCCTCGTGGTAGCTTCACATGAGTTTCGTGAGGTTGTCAAGGGTTCGAGGGCGTACTGTGGTGAAATACAACCGGTGTGAGTGCGTGTGTGCGCGGGTGTGAGTGCGTGACGATTAGGTGAGACCCCGGATCGTGGGACCCCTAGTATGGGGCCCACTGTGATGTATGTGACTACATCCACACCGTCCATCCGTATTGAAAGCTCATTTTATCGCATGATCGAAAAAATGAAGTTTTGGATGAAGCTGATATGTTTCCTTAATCCAGGTCTACGTGACCTTATAAAAAGTTTAGATGATAAATAAACATTACTGTGGGCCCTAGGTATGTTTCAACGGTGGAAATCATTCTCCCCACTGTTTCCTGTGGTGTGGTCCACTTAAGCTCTGTTTCTACCGCACTTTTGGCCCCTTGCTCTAAAATTAGCTTGCAAAATGGATGGACGGCATGGATAAAACATATACATCGTGGTGGGGCCCATAGAGCTTTGACATCAGCTGGCTAGATAGTGTTAGGGTCACTAGCCAAACCGCGTCATCATATTCTTATTCTTACCATACCATCTACTTCGCGTTACCATCTCCTTCGCCTCACCATCAGGATCATGAGTTGGTCACGAACCAAAAACCGAGTATGCCCGCCTGGATCGGCATATGGTATTTTGCGGAAGTTTCAAAACATAGACTCGCAGCAGCCAACAGATGAGCCACACCCGCAGATGAAGAGCATTGATCACCAATCGCATTAGACACAGATGTCATCTAAAAAAAATCGGGCACATCACACTCAACAACTCAGACAAATGAAAAGCAGATACTGAAATAAAGCATGTCCATTTCAAAACGAACGGTCTGTATTAACACATCCAGGCAGAATATAAAAGCGTAACCCCAGTTCTCCATATAGAACTACCCCATTAAACCCAAGAAATTACAATCCTGCCATCAAAAACCAACACACCCAAAAGAAAAACCCAAAACCCCATCTTCAAGAGCTGGTGAATTTCGTAACGGCCTTGGTGCCCTCCGACACGGCATGCTTGGCAAGCTCCCCAGGCAAGACGAGACGAACGGACGTCTGGATCTCCCGCGACGTGACGGTGGGCTTTTTGTTGTAGCGAGCCAGCCTGGAAGACTCCTGGGCCAGCTTCTCGAAGATGTCGTTGATGAAGCTGTTCATGATGCCCATGGCCTTGCTGGAGATGCCAATGTCGGGATGAACCTGCTTCAAGACCTTGAAGATGTAGATCTTGTAGGTTTCTGCGTTCTTCTTCGAACGCTTCTTCTTCTTCTTGTCTCCGCTCGCCCCACCGCCTTCTTTCGGGAGTCGCTTCTCGGCCTTGGGCTTCTTCTCGGCAGGAGCTTTTTCGGCCTTTTTCTCCTCTGCTAGCTTCTCAGAGGCCGGCTTCTTCTCCGCGGGTTTTTTCTCTGCCTTGGGCGCCATGGAATTGCAGAAGGACAGGTTCGCAAATAAAAAGCGGTGTGAAGAAGGGAAAAGATTGGATCTTTCTGTGGAGGATGAGAGGAAAAGGATTTTAGGTTTCTTTATTTATAGGGGATTCGAGTTTATTTTGATTGGATAAAGGGAAGAGTCACGGATCGGTGACGTGGCGTTGATCATTCGCGTTCTTTTCGGTTCGGCGGGAAAGGTAATCCACGGTCTGCAGACGATTGAAGGCTGGTTTTGGGAACTTCCGTACTTTTTGAAACGTGGTGAGTGTTGATTGGATAGTTTTGGTGCCTCCGGATCGATGAGGTGGACTCTGACGTGGCTTTTTCCTGAGGGAGATTATCTGGTTTCACCGTGATATGGTAGAGCCATCTCTCCACTGGACACGTGGCAGGCCATGTACAAAGCAGGTCCGTAGATATGTAGAGCTCTAGCACAGATGGTTTATGTTCAAAAAAATAACTCATACGAGGCAATTGTATCCATCCGATCTATGGCCATTAATTAGACGGTGGACAAGCAAAAATAGTTAACGGTAAAAAATGCAGTGGAAATAACTCGTGACAAAAAAATGAATGGATGTAGTCGTCTCATGGTTCTAGTTCCAGTATATGGGTGGATCTGATGTATCATCACCCTTTCACGTGTCCTGTCATAGACGGCTCTAGTAGATTTCGGTTCTTCAGGCTCTACCTTGTCATGAACGCCGATTGGGTACTACTCCAGGGACCAGTTAGAGACGGACGGTCCTGTTTTTGACAATGACAAACCCAAAAATAAGTAAGATCGAAGGCTCAAGTGAGTCATAGCACACGAAGGGGATTGAACACCTGCCGCTGAAAATCTATTGGGCCATAGAAGTTTTGGATCCAGCTGCAATTTATGATGACAAATAAATATCAACCGCCTCTTATATAGTGGAGTTCGCTTGTGCTTCGTTCTGCCTTCTGTCTATAGCTATCTGGTGGTGGGGGTAGGAAGTAGATTGAGTAAGTAAATTCCGTGGGCTACAGTGATTTATGTATTTTATCCACTCCGTTTATTTATTTTTAGTAGTTAATATTAAGACTTGAGCCTAAAAATTAAGCATATCGGGAGTTCAAGTGAACCACACCCTGAAAAATAGTGTGAATTGAATAGTCTACCAATTGAAAATTTCTCAAGGGCCATATAAGCTTTGGATCAAGCTGATATTTGTGTTTTCCTTTCATTCATGTTTGTGTGATCTTTATAGATAGGCTGGATGACAAATAAATATTATTGGGGCCCAAGGAAGGTTTCAATGGTTCCCACTGTGTAGCTCACTTGAGCTTTAGATATGCTTCAATTTTGAGCTCAATCCTTGAAATGAGTTGGAAAAACAGATGAACAGTATGGATAAGCCGCGTACATTCATGGTGGGCTGACAGAGTTTGCTAGGAGTATTGAGTGAACTCCATGGGACTCGCAGTAACTCAATAACACATATCGTGCATGTGAAGCCGGTAAATATAGAGAGTGGTCATATGGTACTTGTGGTTCTTGCATTTATTCAAAGACATGGGTGTGATGTGTGAGAGTTCGCAGGACAATCACATGAAAAATTAGGATAGTAAAAAATGAGATTAAAAAAAGTTCAATATTTGTCCTAGAATTGTAGATATCTTACCAAAAATAAAAATAAACTACTCTTCAACTTTTAGCTAAATTTGAATAAAAATATTTCTAAAAGACTCGAGAATTATTAAGAGATCATTCAAGTTAAACAAAATGCATATATTAATAAGTCGTGTAAATAACTTAGATTTTATACCCTAATGTGTTGTTTGTACTAAAGAACAAGCAAAGGTTAACTATTTTACTTTTGAGGGTCCTTACTCTTGCTCCAGTGGTAGACTCTCAGGAGTTTCGACACCAAGTCAAGGGTTCGAGTACCTGTAGGTGGTGAAATCCCTCTATAGTGTGTGTGGGTGTGTGTGCATATGTTTTAAAAATTTTTAAAAAAAAAAAAAAACTATTTTCCTTTCAAGTTGCACTATATAACTGTTCACCTCCGCATTGACCATGATTTAAAGTATTTGGTATTCAAGATGCTACCAAATGATTCTTATTTACTCTCTAGATAGTTTGGACTAGTTTGATTGCTCAAGTTTTGGTTTGCTCAATTAATAAAAGGGTGTTCGATCAATGTCAATCGATCAATCGACCTTGGGATCAATGGTACACGCGGAACTATGTAAATGCGTGATTTGTTTCCTATTCTAGTTATGATAGTATATATATCAGGTGTAATTGAGATAAAGGCATAACAAGGATTTGCTAGGATGTTTTAAAGGGTTTTAAATGGGGGGAAAAAAAGTTAGGGTTTTGGAAGATTCGAAGTGGACTCTCATCATTATAAGTGAATCATTTCCTGTAATATCATTTCATAGTTGATTGTTTATCATTTTATGTTGTGTTTTTTTCCTGTAAGAGTTTTCCACGTAAAATTCATGTGTTCTCTAAGTGTTTTATTTACGTTTGATTTCATCTTGTTTGGTTGAATTCAGGTTTGCTTCTACACGACCCCCAACAAAATAGTATTATATCTAACCCTGGAGTTTTGAGTTATAATATGAAACATGACAACGAAAGAGTCTGATGTGAAGTAAAAAACATAAAAGTTTACTGATATAAATAATTTTAAACTATCGAAGGTAAAGATGAGAGGCCTTTTAGTTCAAAACACTCTCTCATTAGTAAGGCAAAGTGTTTTACAACTATGAGTGATGAAGAGTGGGATAAACTTTACGCCTTGATTAAATTTTATCTAGCGGGCAACGCTCTTTACAATGTCCTATATCAAAAGATCATCGCAGGAGTATAGACGAAACTTGATATTATGTACACGAAGAAATTCTCGGGCAATTGTCTGTATTTTAAGAAACAATTATACAATTTTTTTATTTTTTATTTTTACACATGCACACACACCCCCACACACTCACACTGGTGGAATTTCACCACCTATGGGTACTCGAACCCTTGACCAGGAGTTGCAACTCCTGAGATTGTATAATTGTTAATCTTTGTCATCTTAAGATTAACAATTATACAATCTTAAGATGATGAGTGATCTGATATCAATGAACACATGAGCACGTTCAGTGAATTAATATATAAACCGACGAATGCAAATGTTGATATTGGAGATGAGGATCAAGCCTTGATTATGTTGAATTTGCTTTTGCTATCTTACGAGAATCTCATGGGCACTCTGATCCACGGTAAGGATACCATCGATGTTGAAATTATTATCTTAGTCCTTCGTGAGAAGTTGTTGAGAATGAAAGAGAGTGGTGAGAGTACCTGTACAGACGCACTGATTGCCAATGGAAGGAATTCATAACGGGAAGAAAATGAATTCTCAATCTAAATCCAAATAAAAAGTGAATGTCAAAATGAATTATTAGAATTATGGCTTAATAGGACACATGAAGAATGATTGTCGAAATCCTAAGGATCAAGAGAGAGAAAAATCTAATAACATGCTGAAAGAAGCCAACACGGTGGAATCCAATGAGGAAGTAGATGATGGTGGTATTCTCACCGTATCTAAATTTGGGTATCTCAAATATGGGGGCCTCATATCACATAACTTTTTAGTGGGATTGGTCTATCAGTTACAGTAAGTGCGATAGTGGACATGTGTTTATGGGCAATGATCTTGCCTATAAGGTTGTTCGAATCGGTTTAATACGCATCATGATGTTTGATGGGGTGGAGCATATTCCGACGGATGTGAGACACATTCATGAGCTCATGAAGAATTTGATATCTCTTTGAGCATTAGAGGCATTTGGGTGCAAATTTACTGGTTTTGATTGGGTCCCTAAAATTTTGAAGGGGACACAACAATCTTTACAAGTTGATCAGAAATACCGTATCAGGTGGAGTAGCAATGTTTATAGTAGAAAGCACATCAACACATTTGTAACATGTACGCCTAGGCCACATGAGTGAGCACGATATGAATGTACTTTATGATCTTAACTTGATTTATGTTTTTAAAAGTGTTGATTTTCATATGTATGAACATTGTATACATGGTAAACAATCTCGACTAACTTTAAAGATCGGAAAGCATGTATATACATGAATGCTTGAGTAAGTGCATTAAGATGTATGGGGCCTGTCACCCATTATTTTCATAGAGGAGTCGTCATTTTTTATCTCATTTATAAATGACTACTCTATAAAAGTATGAGTTTGTTTACTGAAAAATGAATCCGATGTATTCGGCACATTCAACGTGTGAAAGACAATGGTTGAGAAGCAGATATGGCAAAAACTTTCATGATTGGTCATCAATTTACTAGGCGTGAATATTATTAGTGTCCATTACAAGAAACTAAATCATTGACATATGACATGCTCATCGTCAACCATATAATGTTTGAGATCGATATGTTAAAGACTTAGTTGTTATAAACATTTAAAATGAAAGATTTTGGGGTCGTAAAGAAGATTCTTGGTATACACATTCACATAAATAGATAGAGGAGCATGTTGCGGTTATCACAAGCAGAATACCTTAAGAAGGTATTGGTTAAGTTTAGTATAGACAAGGCGAAATCGGTTAGCATACGCCATGCTGCTCACTTTAGACTTTATTGTAAACAATGTCATACTATAGATGAAGAAAAGCAAGTAATGTCTCCTGTGTCATATTCGAGCGCTATTGACAGTTTGATATATTCCATAATATCTACGAGATCATATATTTCACACGCAGTGGGTATTATGAGCAGATATATGGCTAACCTCGGCAAACAATATTGGGAGATATTGAAATGGTTACTTCAGTATATATTAGGTACAGTGAACTACGTCTTGACGTTGAAAAGTCAAAGAACAAGTTGGTAGGTTATGTGGATATTGATTACTCGAGTAATGTGGACAATAGAAGGTTGACTTTCAACTATTCGTTTGTTATAGCAGGTGGTTAGCTATTTAATCACTATTGTTTTCTATGGTGTGGTCCACCAAAGATTTTATATGCTTTTTCAATAAATAAATAAACTATTGTTGAAAAAATAGATGGACAACGTGGATATGCGACACATTCATCAAGGTGACCCTATAGTCAAGGTGGCAACCACTGGCTGGATCTAAGATGGCAACCAATTGGCCTTCCATGAGAATCATGCCACCACAGGGGAGAGAGAACCCTAGGGAACCGTGAGAGAGAGATTGTTGAGAGGGACAAACTCGATCATGGTAGGACTTCTACAGGGTATACCGCGATGTACGTGTTTTATCCACACATTCTGTCCATTTTAACGTATCATTTTAAGGCATGAGATTAAAAAGGAAGCAAATCCAAGGTTCAGGTGGGCCACACCATAAGAAGTAGTGATGATATTAGTGCCATTGATTGAAAACTTCCCAGGGCCCACTGTGATGTCTATTTTCCATCCAACTGGTTCATAAGGAATGGAAAAACACAAATATCACTTTGTTCAAAAAACTTATGTGGTGCCTAATAAGTTTTCTACTCTACGGATTCAATCTTTATTGTTTCTTGTGGTGGGCCTACTTAAGCTTTAGATCTACCTCATTTTAAAAACGATTTTAAAAAAAATGAATAAATGGCATGGATAAAACACGTATATTATAGAGGACCTCTCATGCTCTTTCCATGATGGAGTCCATCACCATAGGGTAGCATGCAAGTCTAATGAGTAACTAACACACTATAGTTTACCAAGTAAATTCTACTAAGCCTAATGTGATATTTTTCAGCTCCTTTTAGGGAACTAGTTCAAAATTAAAGCATATCTAAAACTTTTTTTTTTGGGGTTAGATCGTTAGTACACACCCATGTCAGTACACACACTCCGTGTTAGCCACCCCCGCTAGGGATCCATACCAAGACCTCAAGTGTTGAAACGCAGTATCTCCACTCAATCTGCCAGTTGTCTAAAACTTAAGTGGACCATACCACATGAAACAATGAGAATTGAATGTCTATCATTGAAGACTTCCCATAATTATAAAAGTTTTGAATCAAGTTGATATTTGTTTTTCCCCTTTCATTCATGCATGTTTGTGCGACCTTATGAGTTGTTTATAAGGTTTCAACGGTCGGTGTCATTCTCCACTGTTTTCCTGTGGTTGAGATGGGAAGTCCCCTTAAAATGATCTAAATCGTGTGTGGGCTCTACCTTGGTATGCATATGCCATCCAATCCAGGCATCTGACGCTAGGGGTGCACATCGAACCGTTGGATTTGTGTAACCGGACCGAAACTGTTGGATTAGTCCGGTTTGGTCTGGTTCTAGGATGCTAACGGTCCAGTTCCAGTTCCAAAAATTCCAAAACCGTTGGTTACGGTTTAGGGCCCTGTGGAACCGATCCGAACCGTAGATCCGAACCATTGAATCGAACCGTGCCATGAACCGTAGATTCGAACCGTGGATTCGAGCATTCCTTTAAAAATAAAAAATAAAAAACTCTAAAGTTCACCCCAAAAAAAAAACCTTTTATCTGCCTTCAACTTTAGTGCCCACTTGCGGCCCTGCCTCTCGCCCCTCTCGCCCACCTGCGGCTGCGGCCATGCCTCTTGCCCCTCCCTCCCTTGCAAAAAGAGAACCCCTCTCTCTCTCTCTCTCTCTCTCTCTCTCTCTCGCCCTCCCTCCCTCAGTCCCTCTGCAGTCTGCCCTCTCTCTCTCTCTCAGTCTCTCTCCCTCTCTCTTTCTCACTATCCCAGACACCGGCAGCCATGCCGCACCCTCCCTTGACTCTCTCTCTCTCTATCTGTGTGCAACAGATCTCGCCATCTCAGACTCTGCAGCAGATCGACACTCTCTCTCTCTCTCTCTCGCCATCCCTTGACGGTCCGACCTCACTTGCAGCAGATCGGCACTCTCTCTCTCTCGCCGTCCCTTGACGGTCCCTGGACTACCCTGCCAATGGAAATGTAGGGCAGACCCATGTCTCCTAATTACGCCTGGCAGGGTGTTGTATCAATTAGGTCTGTCCATCTCACGCATGGCTTATGCTTCAAACCTCACACCTATTGGAAAATCATGTCCATCATTTTTCATTATTTTCATCTTGATAACTGTTTTTGTTTTTGGCTGTCATTTTGGTGGCCACTAATTCGATGGCTACGATCATCTGATGTATTGTATATTGAATTACTTGCCACGTGTACTATGGGGAGATGGCTCTTCCACTTATGGCTCTAACTTATCATCTCCCACCAGCCATTTAGCACTGGGTCATCTTCATGGTAGGGTCCACCTTATGCACGGCTTAGATATTGCACACACTTGCATGTTGGTTGTGTGTAGGGATGTATTAGGGACTGGCCCACCAACAGGGGTTGGTGGGGCCCAATCTACCAACTTTCTTGATCATCTAACCATGGGTCCCACCTGTGTGGACTCAAACATCAGGTATTATGCAATACAACCAAAGGTGATATAATCGCCGTTTGCCAAAATCATACCTTTTTTTTAGAAAATTTCAAAACCTACTTCCATGAGGCTGACAACTATGCAAGGTTTGCAGACTAAAATTATTAGACAATGTGTGGGACCCACATTGATGTGAGGCCCAAATCTACTCCGTTCATCAAGTGTGCCCCTTAGTTGACGCCCTATCCCAAGAATGAGGTTGACCCGAGACAAAAGTAGATCACACTGTAGAATAGTTGTGTAACATCCTCGATTTTCACTGTTTTGGATTTCCAAAAATTCTTGAATTTTTTTTTATTTAATTAACTTATAACATCACTTAATGATCATTAGCACTCAATGATAGTTCATACAAGAGTGTACCAGTAAAGAACCGCACTAGTCTGATTAATCAGCCGTAGAAAGCCAATGAATCCGCCCAATAACTTGAACATCAGGTGTAGTGTAACGTCCCACCCAACCAAAACAGTGTCCTGGGGGCGTCCACGTAAGATTTACCACAGGACTGTTCATTTAAGCCACTCATAGTGAGGTATCACAAATAAATTAGACCAAGATTAGCCCAATTGAATAGACCAGACGAGCCTTGATAGAACCTGGTGCGGGCCTCCAAGCCAGATAATTATTTACACTTAGCGACAGCCCGTGCGGGCTATACCGCGACATGGGAAGGTCAGAAAATTATAAAAATTCAAAGGAGCATAGATCTCACTGGGCTTAGGGACCGTCACGGACCACGGACCCAGTAGACACCCAGAAGTGGAATTTGGCGCTTGCCAGATGCGCCCCACCAATGCCAAAATTGGAATCTGGCACGTGTAAATAAAAACTGAAATGTAAGACATTTCAGCCGTCAGATTTCTTTATAATTTATGATGAGTGTCTAATGTATTTTTCTACACCTGCCCACAAAATCTGGGTCCCGATCGTGGCACGGTGACCATTGATCGCGAATCAGACTCGTGCGACCAAACCCCATATTTGATCATTTTTAAATTTTGCATGGCCCTTCATCGGGTCATGGAGCACCTATCCTATAAGTTTCATGGTCAGAGGGCCACTAGAACTACCCCAATTCTCCAAACAAGCTCTAGACCGTTCGTTGGTGGACCACTAGTTCCAAAACTATAGAATAATGTCCATCTTACTGGGCTTGACGCCCATCGTGGGAATCAGACCGGGGTACTGTCCAGAACCGCTCAACTTGAGCCGAAGGACGAGTGCATGAGAAGTGCAAATACCCTAAAGGAAGGAGTTGGAACTTAAGTGAATTGAGTCGTCCACTTTTATGCAAAGTTGAGGATTTCGGATCGTCGATTTGCGACCAAACTTTACCCGTGGAGTAAGGATATTTCCATGCTCATATCCGTATAGCCGCGGCCCCGATCAACCATCGGTGACCGTTGAACAGATTTCTAATCATATCTGTCGATCGGCGCATCCAAATGGCGGGCCGATTATATCCATACGTAGATCATCATTAAAGCTAACTATTTTGCGGTGTATATCGACTTGTACACCCCATAATAGTCCCTATAGCTTAGAAAGACCCTCTCATAAGTTTAGTATAGTAAAAACCCAACACTTGGGGCCATTATCACCAAATCTGGCATTATAAAAGGGCCTCATTTAGGGCACCCCTCTCTCATACGAATTTGCCCTAGGGAACAAAGGGAGAGGAGAGAAAAAGGAGAAGGAAGAGAGGAAGAAGAGAAAAGAGGAGAAAGAGAGAAGGAGAAAAGGAAGAAGGGAGAGAAATGTGGGCCCAAGGGAGGTGAGATCTAGAAACCCCTCTTCCCTTTGCTCAAGAAATCTCACATCCACAAATACAAGTGATTTTCATCCGATTGGAGAGGTAAGCACCCATCCTTTTTTGTAATATTTTGTGTTGAGTTAGGATTTGTATGAAATCCTAACATGTAAGTGCATTGTCTTAGGATTCCGGCCGATCAATATCGAGTTTGGCGTTTCTAGGTCGTTTTCCAAGATCTCAACGATCCATAGGTGCGGACTATTATCCTTAGGTGGCCTAGCACCAATTATAGTTGGAGTTTAATGATTTTGTTTACTTGGTATGTTGTATGGAAGAATCTAGAGGAACCTAGGAATGGTATGTTGTTGGATTGTATGAAATGACATGTTTGGTTCTCCTTGATGTTAAATCTTGCCTCTCATGATCTAGTGTATGGATGATTACATGCTCACGTTTGTTTGTTTTCCTTTTCTCTCATATGTGTTGCTTCTTAGTGTGTTGATTTATTGTTCTTGTGTAATTGATCCTTTGAGGTGTAGGAAGTGCTTAACTTCCTCACAAATCCACACCAAACACATACACTTTATTCATGATATTAATAGTTTACTTGCTAGAGAAATTTGGATTGTATGTTGAGTAACATGAGAATATGGTGTTGAATATGTTTGATGTTACATTGGTAGTTGACATGCTATGAGTCACTATTCCTACCCTTGGGTTGGTCAGGAACATGAGGAGAGCGAAGGTGGTTCCGTTGGTAGGACCACCTTGAGGCTAAACCCATGGGTTTGGACGAGTAAGTGTGGGCGGCAGTAGTTAGGCTACATGGGTCGCTTGTACCCGATGTCGTTCCACTACATACTTGCCTGGGCTCGTACAGTTTAGTCCACTGGCTGACCCACCTAGTTTGTTAACCTTGTTTGCTCACATATGTATAGAAACTGGAATACCCCACCACCGTTGTAGTCCATCGATACCGGATGGAATATTGATCCACAGCCTCATGAGCCGGGCATGGTGGAATGGGACACTATGTCCGAGCTGTCGGCCTACGCTGGGGTGACGCGCCTCCCCGTAGTGACCACGAGCGACCCTACATTCAGCACCCCCCATGTGCTTGAAGTCTGGGATGGGGGAAACCCGATGGGGTCAAGGATCGCGGGGTCTCGGCCTCACACATTGGGGGGTCTTGGCCTCGCAACTAGTTCAGGGCATTTGATACGTGGGGTGTATCAGATTTTCAAATCTGCTGGATGAATGGACTTAACTAAGAACCTGGTTAACATCATCATTGCATGACATTAGCTAGGTTGGCTACTCAGCAGTCGAAGTCGCACTGAGGGAGTGTTGGCATTGGCGATCGTTAGATGGTGTCGCACGAGGGAGTGTTGTGGCGAGGGCATACATCATATCATCTTGCATGCATGTGCATTAACAAGACTAGATAGATGTTTATGATTGATTGTTTTTCATTAAATTTTTATTATAATTGATGCTTGTTACAACTTAAGACTAATAGCACCCACTGAGTTGATCACTCACTCCCACTCTGGGACGGTGTTTTAAAACACCAACCAGACCCGTTCATAGATGCAGGTGATACAGATTTCGTGGAGCCTGGTGATACGAGCCACGAGGAGGAGGATGAGTACTCTTACTTTCAGCTGATGGATGGTTCCCCGTCGGCCTAGTAGACAGGATTTAGATCGCTGAGTTGTGGACTCAGCCCTATTCTTTTGGACATGATTATTCTTTTGTGATTTTGTTGGGTGACACCATGTGCGACCCTTTATTATTTTTTTCTTGGTCATGTATATGTGTGTATATATATATATGCTAGTTCTCTTTCATTTCAGTCGACAGGTGCATTTGTGCTTCATGTTCCAGGAACTCCAGGCTGTACATTTAAACCCGATTAAATACATATTAAGGAAAATCGATTATAAGTGACCTCGGGAACTCGGGAGTCGAGCGTATGCACGACCCCCGATTTTCAGGGTGTTACAAGTTGAGATGGGGACTGACAATATTAAAACTTCTCTAGATTGTGTGGGGCCCACCATATGTTGTATATGCCATTTGTTTCATTCATCAGATTTGCTCGACCAGGATGAATGGACACCCAAAATATCAAGCCATTGAAGAACTTAGATGGGTCACACGAAGAGATTTTAGCAGTATTGTTAAAAAAGTGCAATCGGGTTGGGCTTTAAAAAACCCATAACCATGGAACCGATCCGGAACCGAACCAGTTTTCACGGTCCGGTTCTGGTTCGGTTCTAGGGTGCTAACGGTCCGGTTCCGATTCCAAAAATCCTAGAACCGTAGGGAACGGTTCGGTTCCGATTTCACTCCAAAACCGGACCAAACCGAACCGTGTGCACCCCTATCTGACGCGATGCACTGGGATGAATGAATTAGCTGAAAAATCTAAGCTTTAGTGCATCACACCATATGAATTCCATATCTATTAGGCATACCTAGGTCTTGGACTGGATTGATTTTTAAGGATATATGATGACTTGTGATGGCACTCCTGATGTATGGGTTGGATCTAATGCACATTCTCCCCATTGTGGTGTTGGGTCAATAGTGGGCACGACTATTACTAAGCATAATCAGACCAACGCAGCCTAAGCTCGTGTAGGCCACGGTGAGAGAAAAGACTGTAGGGCTCTAAATGGGTTGTATCAGGATTGAACCTGGTTCGATCCGGCTCCAAGTCTGAAAATCTATAATCAGATTTGGATCCAAAAGGTTCATTTTCGATTCACTTATAAATAGCTAGATCTATTTCCGATCAAAAAATCCGTGTAGCCATCGAATTTAGGTCAGATTTGGTTCGAATCCACCACATTACAAATCTAAAAAATATATAAGATAAGATATTTAATTTAGCAACAAAATGGTGTAATTTGAATCATGCAGGGTATTGAAGTCTGAAGAGTAGAAGTCAAATAGCCACACAAAATTCATTATTATAAAAGTCGAAACAGTTGACGGCTTAAAGCATGCAATAGTGGGGATCTGATCAGATCTCACCATTAGATCCGTATTCGACCTGAATATAATTCTGATTTATTTTTATGAACTCGCATCTGGTCCATTTAATTAATTGGACCTATTTTAAAATCCAACTCCATATTATACAGGTTCAAAGTAAATTAGATCTCAGATATGACCCGTTCCATTAAGAGCCCTAAAAAGGAGGCCAGGTGAACCATAATCATTTCCTAAACATGTTATATGCAGTTGCACAAAACACCTAAGCTCCATGGTGCCAAAATTATTTTAATCTGGTTTGCAACTTAATAAAAAAATGGCAGAGAATAAAGCCGAAAGGAGAGAAATAGGGAACATATTGCAAGCCGCCGCTGCTCTCCATTGCACTCATAGTTTAGGTTGGACGGTTGGCGAGTAGAGATAGACGGAGTGCTACACTAGGGTCATAAGCTTTTAGAGAATTGTCCAAGCCTCGTACAGGTTACAAAGGGGCTTCCGGCTCTCAGGCATAATACTGTAGCAAAAATCCAATGCGCCAACCCAAACGACAGCCCTATAATTCATATGCGTCATTCATCTTCTTTGCAAGCTCATTTTAAGTGATGGTCCAAACATCCAGCACGTCCAAATCTAAAGTGGACCGCAATACAGGAAATAGTCAGGAGATAGACGCTGACTGTTTAAACTTTCTTAGGTCCACCCAATATGCATTTTCCATCCAATCCATTCATAAGATAGATCTGATGTGGATGAAGGGAAAACAAAAATATCAACTTCATCCAAAACTTTCATCGAAAGTTTTTAACAGTGATGTTTAATCCCCACCATTTCCTCGGATCGGCCTCACGTTTGGGTGGCTGCTAAATTGGCTGAAGATATAGATTAACGGAATGGGTATAACACAATACATGAACGTGGACCACCGATCTCAGCCATCCAGTTTGTATGTGATTTATATCCATCCGTTCAGCTCATTTTAGTGCATGGGCCCGAACTGAAGCAGATCCAAATTTCAAGTGGACCACACTAAGGGGTGGTGATTGAACACACACTATTAAAAACTTAACGTGGGTTACAAAAGTTTTAGATTAAGCTTATATTTGTGTTTTCTTTAGGCAGGTATGTGCGACCTTAAGAACAGGTTGGATGGCAAATCAACATTACAGTTGGCCAATGACACCCGGATCCATATCTCAACTGGTAGACTGAGTGGAGACACCTCGTTTCAACACTTAGGTCTTCGTATCGATCCGCAGTGGGGGTGGCTAACAGTGGACTGTGTACATGGGTGTATACTAACAAGCTAAACACCCCCACCCCCTCCCCAAAAAAAAAAAAAAAAAAGTTTATTATGATATGCATTCAATCACCATTGCTTATCGTGATGTGATCCACTTGAGATTAGGATCTTCTTTATTTCTAGGCCCGTGCCCTACAGCCACGGTGTGTCCCGCAGTTACCGATCCGTCGACCTTGGTGTCCGGATCCACCGGATCGTAGAATCCTACTATAGAGAGGAGCGTGGATTGGGTACTACCCCACTAGATATCGGATTGCGTACTGTGTTAGCTTTTATCCGAGTAAATTATGTTGGGCCCACATTGAACTCATGTTGTTTATCCACGCTGTCAATCGTATTTTCTATCTCATTTTAGCGGTTGAGCCCAAAATTGAAACATATCCAAAACTCAAGTGGGCTATGCCACATGAAACAGTGGGAATAATGATTTCCACTGTTGAAACCTTCTCAGGGCCACAGTGATGTTTATTTGTTATCCGACTTGTTCATAATATCAAAAGGACATGGATGAAGGGAAAACACAAATATCAACTTGATCTAAAACTTCCGTCAACCCAAGGAATTTTTCAATGGTAGATGTTCAATTCACACTGTTTCCTATGGTGTGGCTCATTTCAGCTTTTTATATGCTTGATTTTTATTATCATATACTAAAATTAAATTATAAAATGGATGGGCGGAGTGGATAAAATAAATATTTCATGGTGGGTCCAACATAATTTGCGTTCCTTAGTATATGAGATTAAATAAGAGATGTATCGAACACTCAGGTAGTAAACTTGGATGAAGGTAAACATAAGCATCAGCTTGATACAAGCTGATATCTTTTCAACGGTAGGTTTTAACACTCCACGCACACTCATGCCGTAGTGGGCTTTCGCCACCTATGGATATTCGAACCTTTGACCAGGTGTTGTAACTCCCGAGAGTCTACCACCCGTGCAAGAGCTCTTTTGTTTGATCTTGAATTAAAATGATATGTCATTGTTATAATGGACGGACGGAGCGCCTGACAATCCGTCCCTGGCTAGGTTGCTGTGGAGAGGGGGAGTAGGTGAGACCCCGGCCTCACCCAATTCCTTGCGGCTCTTACCGTGGGTTACTTTGGAGCCTACCCTGATGTACGTATTATGTATCCATACCATTCATTCTTTTTTAAAGATAGTTTTAAGGCGTTATCCCAAAAATGAAGCAGATCTAATTATCATGTGGACTATACCGTAAGAAACAGTGGTGATTGACCATCCACCATTAAAAACTTATTAGGGCGTACCTTAATATTTAAGTAGTGTTTATTTACCATCCAATCTGTTGGTAATGTCACATAATCCTGGATGAAGGGAAGCTCATTAATAGTCAATCACCACTGTTTCGGTAGGGTCTACCTAATAATTTAATCTATGCATGATACAAACATCAAGGGTAGGGTCAACCTAATAATGTAATCAATATATATATATATATACACACACACATCAATGGCAGCCTGTCTTCTGCTCTCGCTAGGAGAGTAACCAATCCGCGGAAGAAATCCTGCAACAGCAGGAGAGAGAGAGAGAGAGAGAGTCCTAATAGAGATGGTTGAGCGGAAACGGATTGGCTACAAACTTTGAATGCTTCATATGGATTCATGTTCCTAACTGCTTTTGTTGGAGATCTATTGAGGATATAAACTGCCGTGTGCACAGCTCTCTTCTGATGCCATATCTACAATTGTCCGGTTCTTTCTTTCCACCATGTCATTTTGCTGAGGAGTGTGTCTGCCTGTCAGCTCTCTTCTGATGCCATTTGACTTGCAAAAATTCCAAAATTCTTTTGATGTGAATTCTCCTCCACGAGCTATCCTTAAAACTTTCAAGAATTGGCTGCTTTGTTTTTCTGCAATTGCTTTGAATTGAAGAAAAATGGTAAAAAGCCTTTGATCAAGAAAATATATCCACATCATCCTGCTATAATCATCATCGAAAAGTAAAAAAATATCTCTTCTTATTAAGAGATGGTGTCCGCGTAGGACCGCAAATATTAGGATGTAAAAGTTCAAGAGGAGCTTTTGCTCTCCATGACGTACTCGTAAATGAAAGCCTCTAAAATTTACCATAGCTGCAACCTTCACAAACTTTATCTTCTTTGTTAATAAAAGGTAGACCAATCACCATATTCTTCTGCTTTAGCAATTTCAAGCCTCTGAAATTTAAATACCCGTATCTGAAATGGCATAGCCAAGTTTTATCAACATCTTTAGATTTTAATGCAAAATTTCTTTTTAGTGGCATGTTAAGAGGGAAAACCTTGTTTGATGTCATTTTTACTTTTGCCACGATTTGCTTATTCTTCTTATCCAAGATCATGCATTCATTTTTATCAAAATTGAATGAATATCCTTTCTGAATTAATTGTCCAACACTTAGCAAATTTTTAGTTAAGCCAGGAACATAAAGAACATCATGGATAAGTTTAGAATTTCCTCCCTTTGTTTGTACGGCTATGACTCATTTCCTTCAATATTTTGAAGCTTTCCATCTCCAAGCTTTACTTGAGAATTTACCCCTTCATTCAAATCAACAAAACAACTCCGATTTTCTGTCATATGGTTACTGCAACCGCTATCCAAATACCAAATATCATCTGATTCTTCTTGATATTCAAACATGAATAAAATAGATCTTCTGATTTTTCTGTCTTTTCAGAAAATTTTGCTTCATTCTGTAATGTAAGGGCATTTTCACACCGGGCTCGAGTGGGGTCGACTGTGGGATGTAGGGGTACACTCGGGGTGGGCGAGTCCCATGGGGGAGGTCTCGTGTTCGAGACTCCTCACCGGGGGTGATTAATGCACATTTCACACCGGACTCGAGCGGGTTAGCTTGTGGGATGCGGGGACACTCGGGGTGGGCAGCCCATGTGATTTAGGGCCTATGAGGGGGGTTCGGCCGAGGTCATAACCCATGAGATGTGGGGCCTGGGCTATGAGATAAAGGGATTAATTCGCCACACTCTAACAGTTCAAACTTTTAGAGCAAGTGGTTAATTGTCCTACATCAAACTGGTATCAGACCGGGAGGTCTTGTGTTCGAGACTCCTCACTGGGGGTGATTAATGTAGGGGCATTTTCACATCTGGCTCGAGTGAGGCTGCCTTTGGGATGTAGGGGAACACTCGGGGTGGGTGAGACCCATGGGGGAGGTCTCGTGTTCGAGACTCCTCACCGGGGGTGATTAATGCGCATTTCACACCGGGCTCGAGTGGGGTAGCCTATGGGATGCGGGGACATACTCGGGGTGGGCAGCCCATGTGATTTAGGGCCCACGAGGGAGGTTCGACCGAGGTCCTAACCCATGAGATGTTGGGCCTGGGCTATGAGATAAAGGGATTAATTCGCCACACTCTAACAGTTCGAACTTTTAGAGCAAGTGGTTAATTGTCCTGCATCATTCTGTCTTATACCAACAATCTTTATCTATGTGGCCCGATTTTTTGCATATGTTGCATTTGTTGTACCAACAATCCTTGTCAATATGATTAGACTTTTTGCAAATAGAGCATTGAGAATCATTTTGCTTGTTACCTCTTGGATTTCTTTGATTGTTGAAATTAGACAAAGTTTGTCCTCTCGTGACCTCTTCCAGATTGCCATCTTTGATTTGAATATGCCTATTGACTTCTCTTGTCTACTTGCATATTCTTCTTTTCCGATATATTTATTTTAGACTGAAAGGCTTGTTCAATGCTTTGCTCCATGAACCTGCTCATCCTTTGTTCATGTGCTTGAAGAGAACCCATCAGCTCATGTAAACTTAGATAAATCTTTAGATTCTTCTATAGCAGCTACTACATGATCAAATTTTATCGGAAGATTTCTTAAAATCTTTTCTACGATTTTTAAAAAAAAAACCTTGGATTGTATCTCCATAACTTCTGATTTGATTAATGATGCCAGAAACATGAGATAAGTAAGTTTGAATTGACTCACCTTCCTTCATTTGTAAATGATCGAAATCTCTCCAAAGAGATTGAAGTTTGATAGTGATCACCTTTTCTGATTCTTGAAATTCTTTCTTCAAAATTTCCCATGCTTCTTTTGAAGTTGTTACAGGAAGGAGTCTAGGAAAGATGTTTTTGCTCACTCCTTGTTGAATGTAAAGTAGGGCTTTGGCATCCTTCTTTTTCTTCTCCTTGAATGCTTGTTATCTTGCATCTGTCCATGTTGCTAATGCTGCTACATTTTCTAGTACTTCATAGCCATCTTCCACCAACTCCCACAAGTCTTGTAAGATGAAGAGAGTCTTCATTTGAATGCTCCAATAGTTGTAGCTTTCTCCTTTGAATATGGGCACCATATTTTGTGAATAGTTGAAGATGGTGTTGTTGGAACTTGCTACCATATATGTCTCTTGAACCTTGCTCTAATACCAAATTTGTTGGAGAAGAGGAGAGGAAGAAGAGATTTTTTTTTGGACTTGGAGTATTGCAAGTAGAATGCTTTTGAATATTTTGAATTATGAAAGTAGATATTACAATGCTTTGAATTGTTGGAAGGGAGGATTTTCCTTCTTGTTTTGTTTTTTGTTGTTGTTCCTCCCATGTACAGAAGTCCCTTTTTATAGACTCTTGAGGAATAATCTACACACAAGAGTAAATGCATTACAACTTTCTACAATATGCACAATGCTCCAAGTTACTTTGACTCATAATTAGTCCATTCGCCAGCCAGGCATAAATAACAAATTCCTTCATGCATGGAACAACCACCTAGATTTAAAGACCCTGCATGGTCCACTCATGTTTGCAGGCTTTGTCAGGCTTTCTATGGTTGGCATCAACCTCCACGGGGTTGGTTTGATTGGTTTAGCACATTCATTCTCTCACTGGAGTTCTTCTGCAGCACTGCAAGGGCACAATCCTATTGCTACTCTACGTTGATCATATAATCTTGACAGTTGATAACCTGTCCTTCCTTACTTGGTTCATTGCTCGATTAGGCAAGGAATTTGCCATGAAAGATCTTGGCGATCTCCATTATTTCATTGGTGTGGAGATACACCATTTCTCTGGCACTCCCTTAATCAAGTGAAGTATGCCTTAGATCTCATTACACGGCCCAAATGAAAGACTGCAAGCCCATCTCCACTCCTTTACCTACTTAAAACAACCCACGATGGGCTGTTTGAGTGCCAAAGCAGAATACCAGGTTCTTACATCAACTACTGTCGAGCTCACTTAGTTACCATTTATTCTACGTGATATTGGTGTGCACCTTGATCAGTCCCCAATGTTGTTCTGTGATAACATCTCGGTTCTTCATCTCACCATCAATCTGGTTTTTCACACAAGGACCAAGCATATCGAAATTGATTAGCACTTTGTTCATGAAAAAGTTTCTCTTGGCTCTTTAGTGGCCCGGTTTGTCTCCTCTAAGAATCAAGTTGTAGATATCTTCCCTAAGGCATTTCTGAATCCCTTCAACCCCAACTGGGCCTTTGGCCTACTCCTAAGCCCAAATTTTTATTTGGATCGGGGAAACTCAGTTATTGACACATGGTGATGGGGATAGTCGCCATGTGTCTGAATTTTAGGCAACATCTCCAGAGCAACACGCAATTCAAAATTTGAAAACAGGAAGGAATGACCAGCAAGATTGATGTCTATCCAAGGATCATGTTTAGTATAAAAGATAGTTTGAAAGTTTCCCAACTATTTTGGAAACTTATCACTGTATGTTTGTAACAATATATTCATACATATTTAAATAGTTGGAGAGTTTTACACCCAATGTGTTTGGTCTCTATTTATCGTTAGTCAAAAGGCAGAATGAATGAACTTTGAGCATTGTTAGTAGTTCTAGCAAAGGCTTGAGAAACTTGATTTTTTCTCTTTGTTTAAGTTGGCTTATTTGGTTCCACATTTGACAAATCTCTCTTTGTCACTCCCCCCGAAGAAAAAAATAAAAGCAAACCGAAGAAGACGAAGAAGAAACATGGGACAACTTCTTTAAGTCTGCATTGGAGTAAAAACAGTAGCAAAACTTGAAACATTCAACTTATTGGAAATGATCAAAATTATGGAGCGCTTATCCGTAGTGGTAATTGGTAGGTCCCTATATGCTACTGTAGGCATTGATTCAAACAAGATTCATAGGAGCAGCTATTAAAATCTTCACTATGTTTAGATAGAGTGAGAATAATCAGTTTTCAAGGAATCATATCATGCAATTTCAATTAAGCTCAAGCCAATTCTGTTCTCATTCTTTTGCCCATTAATCTCTACTGAAAGCATGTGCTATTAGACACCATCAAAAACCTTAGAAACATTCTCCTAAGACTAAAAAGAAGAGGCCCGTATGAGCAACAAGGAAAATCTCAATGTAGTTGAGAAAATTGTGGAAAATCATGATTCTGAGGAAGCCAAATTGAAAATTTGCAGAAATTTGAGGTACCATTTAAACCTTCTCTCAATAATAACACCAAGACACCCAAAAAAAAGAAAAAAAAAGAAGAGAAAAAGAAACGAAAGAAAAGAAAAGAAAAGAAAAGGAAAATCCCAACTGTTGTTCAATAATGGAAGACAATCAAGATTTCTTGGAACACAACAACCATATGGTATAATTTGAAAGAAGGGACATAGGTGAGGAATTGAATAGAATCAAAGCAGAGGGTTAACAGAGAGAAAACCTCAAGAAAAATTGGCAACATTTGTTCAGATAAAGTTGATAAGTTAAAATGAAGCATTACTTGTTTCCTCTCAAAAAACAAGCCCTTTTTTTCCCCTGTAGTATAAGAACAAGCCACTTCAATCTGCTCAATGTCAGTTAGGCCTCCTCAATAGCTATTCGAACATCACCTCAGATATATTGTCTACTTCAGGAGTGAAACATCAATGGATTTTAAGACATCATAACTAGAAACTCTGAACCACCCAAACATCACAGGGATGAAGTTGGATCCCTGGTTTGTTAAAATAGTTCTCATACTAAAGGAAACCAGGGATACTGTGAAAAATGCACCCCCATTATTGAACAAATTACATCATAATTTATGTCCCACGTCTTGATCACCTTTTCACTAGACGAGTATGGAATAGCCACTTCAGAATTTTTTAAATGTCTTGTTCCTTGGGTTATGCCCGAATCGGTGTGGTACGTGTTCTTGATTTGGCATGGAGTGGGGCTAGGATGGATCACTTCATTATTATGGAGATTGAATCTTCTAGCTTCCTTGTGGGCTATTTGGGGAGAAAGAAATGGTAGATGCTTCTGAATGAAGCTTCCAAGGTGGAGGAGGTCTTTTTGAAGGCTCATCTTTTTGTGCTAGAATGGGCGTGTTATATTAAATCTATCAATGATTGTAATCTTTCATTTTTTTTCTTTGCTTGTAATCTTTGCACTTTCTCGGTGCTCCTTTAATAAAATTTTATGTCAATCTTTTAAAAAAAAAAGAAAAGAAGAAGGACTAAGATGGTCATCAACCAAATTTTCATTCAAAATACTAAGTATCTTAATTTGGATTCATCTAGATAAGTACCGCTACTTGACTGTCCCAAGAAGAAATATACCAGCAAATGTTCTGAAAGTTCAGTTAAAAGTTTTCAGATTGGACCTCTACTATTTCATAATGTAATCAAACTATTTTCTTAATGACCATAATGAATGCTTATTCTAATTATTCTGCACCTTAATCAATGCATTGGGATGGAAATTGGTCAGATGATGATGATTAAAGATTGTTTGCATCCCGAGAGCCACAAATTATAAACATCCGAATATAATCACCCAAATCTTCAGAAACAAAGTCATATACCAACAGTCACTAATAATCATATGGCTTCTCAAGGAGCTGATCAACAGAGAACAAAAATGAGTGATGCTCTCATCACTCCACAAAAGCTTCACTCTTACAGAGACAAGCAGCCAAACCTAGATATAGGCCTGTTTCAAAGATATAAAATGTTGACCCTGAAACCATTACCCCAAATACAGTAGGAGGTGCCACCCTTAAATTCATTGCCCTCATCCGATCCCGGAAAAAGTCCCCTCTTGAAAGACCGCTGAATTCCTAAAGAACTTTTTTTTATCTGAAGAATCTTGTTATCACATGACTCACATCTTGACAATCATACAGCGATAGTTATGCACTACAAAAATCACATTTCTGTTATCCCAATTGAATTTCCAATCCCTATTACACACCCAATTGTCTACCCAAGTCACTACCTAGCATAGTAGTCCCACGGCTCCAAAACCAAGTATGGCAACAGCATGACACTTTCCCTTTGAGTTTCTAAACATCCTGAATTCCAGCATATGGTGTAAACAAATGAAATTAGGATGTCCCATGTGTTGAGAAGAATATCATATAGGATATAGTGCGCATCATGGAGTTTGATGGATGTCGAAGCTTGCTAGCACTATTCCAAGGCATCACACATGGACATTAAGGTGACAACTTCCTCGTCTTTCACAGGGATGTTGTACGTTTTCCAATATCATAGGTGAAATACTGGAATTTGAAATTTAGAAAATTACCCTCCAACGATTCACACCATATGGGCAGCATTTGATCAGGGATGTATATATTCAATATGTGGGTCTTGGGTCTCAAGGCTTTTGTTGGCTATTGTAGAGTATTTTGTAGGATCATGGGGTGCAAGTGTAGGGTTCTAGAAGTCAGTGATCACTCATCATCCCTTCTTTCTCATTATGTTTTTCTGGAGTGTCTTTTTAACTATTTACAAGTGCAAAAGAAAATTGGCTCCAATTACAAGGACCGGCAACTCACAAAAACAAGGGAGACTGGGTGACTATGCTCCTCCCTCCAAAACTACCCTCAAATGATTCTTAACAACACACTTGGAACATGCTAAATCCATTGGCCCAAGCTACAGCTTTCCACCATGGAAATGAAACACTTCATTTAGCTATGTTGCTTTGTTGCAAAAGATTCTACTATTCTGCTCTTCAAGTGCACCTATAGGCCCTCCATAGAGTTTTCCTTTCCATGTCCCAACCCACACCTCCACCTCCTAAATTTTATTTGCACCAGGCATCACCCAAGCCATCACAAAAAGAAGAAAGAACCACCCCCGCACATATCCTGGCATTGCAAATTTGAAGTATATAGCAGATAGCTAACCAACTCTGCATTCAGACGGTAGAGGATGCAATCCGTTTGATTGTCATCTTCAAGGATCAAGAAAAGAAATTTATCCTCTCCCATGTTGTCAATTCCTATCAACAACGCACAGAGAAATTTACAGGTAATTTCTCTCATCTTCCATCTGTCCAGTCACTCCAAAGGACTCAAGAACTCACCCATTTCGACCTCATTTAGGTCTATCCAAAGAGTCGGCCCTCATATCACTGGGTCTCCACAGACATGGTATCATCAAAAAACCAAGACTCTTCTCCCTCACCACCTTGCACAGAACACCCTCCCATAACCTCATTGTGGATCCATCCCCGAATTTATGTTCCCCTCCTAAATATAACCTTCCAAAGCTCGACTCTCTCATATGTACCATCTTCTTGGATTTGGTACTTACATGTGATGACTCTCTGCCATAGGATACCTTCCTAACTCACAAATTTCCTCTACTTCCTAACAAAGTGGTATTCACAACAAACTTACTAAATGCTTGAATGAGAGTAATACATGGGCTTCTCTCAATCCACCCTGTTGGATTTCAGATGATCTTCAAATAATCATCTAGAAAATCCTATAATGGAGCTGCATGAATGAAAATTTTGAAAATCCTGTATTCGAGCACATGTAAAATACAAAACACTTTTGCTATAAACATCCTAATTGATCAGGTAATGGGGGCTGCACGATTGAGGAGGCTACCTTTCGCACATGCAAAATCATTTGTTTCCAATTTCCAACAATATGTAAATAAAAGGAACAGTAGCATCAACAACCCACGATGCCATCCTCAAAGAAGATGCAATAGGAATGATATTGGAAGGTAAGAGATTTTGATATAAACTTTCAGGTGAAGTTCCTCCAGTGCATTACATGCAATTTATACTATCCTGCTCAGGTGAAGAGATTTTGTGCTCTGTGTTCCAGGCTCGGTTGTGATAATAGAAGAAAACCGAAAAGGAAAGGATCTTCCGACAACAAAGAACATCTCTGTTGTGATAATAGAAGAAAAAAAATATATCCTCTTTAACAAAAAAAATAGAAGAGAGAACATGCTATGAGATCCAACAAAGAAGAAAAAGATCCAACGATTCCCACAATGAGCATGATTCTTGATTTTGATTGGTTTCATATAAAGAAGAAAGATCCAACAATTTCCACAATGAGCATGATTCTTGATTTTGATTGGTTTCATATAAAGAAGAAAGATCCAACAATTTCCACAATGAGCATGATTCTTGATTTTTCTTGTTTTCATATAAAAGATTCAAAGCTATCAAAACCCAATCGAAAAAAAAAAAATCAATATAGATTCAAGAAATAAATAATCAAAGATCATAAGTAAAATAAACAACAATGAAAGAAATGGAAATGCTGGGTTGGACAGAAGAAATACGCCGCGAGAAACATCCTCAGCTGAAACGATGGACACACCGCATGGGTAGCATCTGTAGAATGGCTGCCCAGAAGGGAATGTGAAAAGATGAATAACTTCGTAGTCGTCTGTAAGAGGAGCCTCCATTTCAATTCAACCCAAATGGATTTTGGATTGCTTATTGAAAATACAGAAACTAATGGAAAGGGAGACGAATCTGGAGATGAAAATGGTGGTAAGGTGAAGGTATGGATGAATAGCAGAGGAGGGAGAAAGTAGAAAATGAGAATTGAAGGTTCTTGAATCTTGGAGCTGGAATTTTGGAAGTTTGGGGTTTTTTTTTTTTTAATGGAGGGAAGAATATATAACGGTTAATCAACTTGGTTAGCTTGCTATCTTGTGCCGGTGTCACAAAATCCTGGGTACTGGATCCGCTTCAGTGGATCCTTGACTGTGGGGCCCACCTTGATGCAGACAAAGATGCCTAGGCATGTTTGGAGGACACCTCTATTACGCGAACCATGATGGTGTACAATTGCAAATCTGGATTCTTGAGGATTATGACGAGCGAAAATGGGCCTTGAAGCATAAGACTAAGATTGATTGCTTAGTGGAGAAACATCCTCAAGCCATTTGTTCTTCAGCCCTATACAAGGGCTTTTGCGATCTTTATGAGATTCGTGAGGGTGGCCACTTGCTGTTTTGGCTGCATATGAAGTACCTCAGTGTGTTAGCCGACGACGGAATCAATGCTGAATCTGGTGCAGCCTCTCAACATTCTTATCATAGAGGATTCAGTGTGCTGGCTTTTCATCCGGATCTTGAGGTTGTCTTCCTTGGAATGGGGGACACAGTGCTTTCCTATAATCTCAACAGCATGAAGTTGGAGGAGGAATGGGTTTCAAAACCACAGTACAATGGACTACACTCGGGGAATGTCTACCCTTTTTCACCCACAAAAAGGAGTAGGAATTCTCCACTCTTATTGTGTTTGCTTTTAAGTTTATTTTACTTTTGAAGTTTATGATGTGATCATCGAAACAAAGAGATTGAACTGAACATTTTGGCCTTATTGATTAAGAGGCTTGTTAAGGAGTCTTTCTTTGTCGACTGTATGTCTAATGTGCTTAGAATTTTTATTAATAAAGTGGGCCACAATATTGATGATTTGAAGCCCAAAAATCAAGGGTATCAAACCATCTTAGTTGTTAATTTAGTAGTATAGTAAAGATACCTTGTCATGCCCCAAAATTCGAATACAGAGTGGCCACCCTCAGATCTGAGTTTCGAGTGATGTGGAGTTATTGTTTCAGATACGTATACTTATAGGCCCCTTATAAGTGGACTCTGCCTGACAGGTAGAGTCTCCGAAGCCAAAGAATTCATCGATGATCTTCACCGTGAAAATTGCAGACTCAATGAGATTTGTTTTAGTACACTTATGCATGGATACTGTAAAGAAGGTAGACTAAATGAAGTCTATAATGTCTGTAAGGAGATGGTGGAAAGAGAAGTTGAAATGGATCTAATTTTCTACAGTATACTTATTTATGGAGTTCTAAAACACCATGATAAGATAAAATTACTTTGTATATTGAAAGAGATGCTCAATAGAGGCCTGAGGCCAGATAATGTAATCTATACTACTGTAATCGATAGATATTGCAAACAAGGAAACCTCACAGAGGCATTTGGTTTCTGGAATAAGATGATCACAGAAGGCTGCATCCCTAATGTTGTAACGTACATTGTGCTAATAAATGGATTGTGTGAGGCTCGGTTTGTAGACAAGGCAGAGCTGCTTTGTAAGGAAATGCTGGTTAAAAGCTTCCTACCTAATGAGATGACTTGTGGTTGTTTTCTTGACTGGCTTACCAAGGAAGGAAATATGGACAAGGCTGTGGAGCTGCATAAGCCAATGGTAGGAGGGCTTTTAGCAAACTCTGTGACTTATAATATGTTGATCAATGGTTTCTGTAAATCAGGCAGAATCCAGGATGCGACCGCACTCCTGGGTGAAATGATTAATGATGGTAGGTCGCCAGATTGCATCAGTTATTCGATACTTATTTATGGCAGGGGTGACTTACATGCAGCTTTAAAGCTGTGGAATGAGATGCTAAATATGGGGCTGAAGCCTGATATGCTGGCATATAAATTTTGGATATTAGTGGACCACACAAATGAAAATAGTGAAAAGGAATTGCTTACCATTCAAACTTTTCTAGGCTCCATTGTGATATTTATATGTAATTCAAACTGTTCATAAACTGGCCCAAATGGTCATAAACTCCTTAACATGTTAGGATGATCCAAAGCTTCTGCAGCCCCATGAATGTTTCAACTGTAGGTGTATGATCTCCACTATTTTCGGTTGCGTGGCCCACTCGAGCTTTGGATTTACCTCATTTTTAGATAATGTCATAAAATGATTTGACAAAATATATGAACGGTGTTGATTTCTCACAAACACCATGGTGGGCCCCACAGTGTTTATCCCCTCCGAACCCCTCCCACCTCGGTCGCACGCTGGCACAACGCAAAAGGCTTTCAGGGGTAATTTTGTCCCAACAATTTTTTTAAAAATTTTTGCTAGGTGACTAAGTAGGACATTTGTTTAATCCTTCTAATTTTGGGGCATTTGAGAATACCACGATTTATTTTTTATTTTTGGTTAAAATTCCTATAATCATCTATGGAAGACTCGAGAATTATTAGGAGACTGTTTGAGTTGGACAAAATGCATATTTAATAAAATCATGTAAATAATTGAGCTTTTATACTCTAAGGTGTTGTTTCTACTAGGAATATGCAAATGTTAACTCTTTTCCTTTCAAGCTACACTATATGACTATCCACCTCCGATTTGAAATATTTGGTATTCAAGATGCCACCAAATGTGGGTAGGATTTTTTTAAAAAGAAATATGCAATGTGTATGATTTGTGGGAGAGAGAGAAAAAAGAAAAGGAAAAAAGAAGCATACAATGATGTGATATATGCATGAAGATATTTAGAGGAACTTCCACTTTTACAAGGCTAGGAGAGGAGAATATAGCATCAACATTAGGATGAATTATGAACTCGATTGATCGACAACCTTGCTTGATCGATCAAACCTTCCTGAAATTAGACAAATTGCTCATTTGATAGTTTTGGATCATGCTCAATCGATCGATCGACAATATTAAGAAAAATCCTTATTTACCTTATGGATAGTCTTGGACTAGTTCGATCGTTCGAGCTTTGGTTTGCTCGATCAATCAAAGGGTGCTCGACTAGTGTCGATCGATTGACATTGAGATCGATAATACGTGGAACTACATAAGTACGCGATTTGTTTCCTATTATGATTGTGATAGTAAATATATCGGGTGCAATCGGTTTTAGGGTATAACAGGGGTTTGCTGAGACGTTCCTGAGGGTTTTAGAGAATAAAATATAGAGTTTTGAAAGAATCAAATAGGGTTCTCATTTCTGTAAGTGCATCGTCTCTTGTATTATCGTTTTGTAATAGATTGTTTGTCACTTTATGCCATGGTTTTCCCTATGAGGGTTTTTCCACATAAAATTCGTGTGGTCTCTACATGTATTTGTTTACATTTGATTTCGTCCTATTTGGTTGAATTCGGGTTTGCATATACACAATCCCCAATAAGTAGTATCAGAGCCAACGTCGGAGTTCGACTTCTAATCTAAAACATGTTGAGGAAAGGATCTAACGTGAAGTACGAAGCGGAAAAGTTTATCGATAGAAATAATTTTGAACTATTAAATGTGAAGATGATAAGCATTTTGGTTCAAAAATGATTGCATCACACTCTCCTTAATAAGGCGGAGTGTCCTGCATCTATGAGTGATGAAGAGTGTGATGAACTTGATTAGAAGGCTACAACATTGATCTAATTTTGTCTAGCGGATAATGTTCTCTATAATGTCCTGAATCAAAAGATTACCGCATGGATATTGACGAAACTTGATAGTTTGTATACGAAGAAATCCATAGGTAGTCATTATATATGTTAAAATATAATGGTTAACATACACTCATGATATATGGGGTCCACCGTAATGTAACGCCCTGAAAATTGGGGGTCGTGCATACACTTGACTCCCAAGTTCCCGGGTATCACTTATAAACTATTTTCTTATTAAAGTGTGTTTAATCAGGTTTAGATACGTAGCTTAGAATTTCTTGGAATATGAAGCATAACCACACAAGTCTACTGAAGTGACAGAGTTCAAATACATATACAAGTCCAAAAGAATATAAATGGGTCGCACAAGGCGTTGCCCATCAAAATCACAAAAAGTGTCATGTCCACAAGAATAGGGCCGAGTCTACTACTCGGCGATCCAAATCCCGTTCACTATGCCGATGGAGAACCGCCCATAAACTGAAAGTAGGATAGCTTGTCCTCCTCCTCAAGACTCGCGCCGCCAGGCTCCTCGTACTCTGCAACACCTGCATCTACGGAAGAGTCTGGTTGGTGTTTTAAAACACCATCCCAGAGTGGGAGTGAGTGATCAACTCAGTGGGTGCTATTAGTCTTGAGGTGTAACAAGTATCAGTTATATTACAAATTTAATAAAAAATAATCATTCACAAACACCTGACTAATCTTATTAATACGCATGCATGATGGATGATATGATACATGCCTTCGGTACAACACTCCCTCGAGCGACTCCATCTAACGATCGCGTATGACCAACACTCCCTCAGAGCGACCTCGACTGCCGAGTCGCCACCCTAACTAGTGGGATGCAGTGTGATCGTGTTAGCTAAGTTTTTAGTTAAGTCCATTCATCCAGCAGGTTGGAGAATCTGATTCACCCCACGTATCAATGCCCTCAACTGATTGCGATGCCAAGGCCCCTTAACGTGCGCGGCCAGGGCACCGCAATCCTTGATCCCGTCGGGTTCCCCATCCTTGACTTCAAGCACATTGGGAGTGCTAAGAAAGAGATCGCTCGCGGTCACCACGGGGAGGCGCGTCACCACAACGTAAGCCGACAGCTCGGCCACGGTATCTCATTCCACCATGTCCGGCTCACGAGTCGATGGATTGACTTCAGGTGGTTATCGATGGGCTACAACGGTTGTAGGATGTGCCAGGTTCCATATATGTATGAGCAAACAGGGTTAACAAACAAGGTTGGTCAGCCAATAGACTAGACCGCGTGAGTTTAGGCAAGTACGTGGCGGAACGACATCGGGTACGAGCGACCCATGTAGTCTAATTACTGTCGCTCATACGCACTCGCCCAAATCCATGGGTTTAACCTCAAGACGGTCCTACCAACGAGGCCGCCTTCGCTCTCATCGTATTCCTAACCAATCCAAGGGTTTGGGTGGTGATTCATAATATGCCAACTAACAGGGTTATCAATTAGCATAAACAACATTATGTTCTCAGACTCCTCAACATACAATTCAGAATCTCCTAGCAAGAAAAGCTAACAATATCATGAATAAAGGTGCATATGTGTTGTGTAGGTTGGTGAGGAAGTTAGACACTTCATACATCTCATAGAACCAAATTGCACAAAAATTAATAAGGCATACATGCTATAGGGCAACATCATATGATAAATCAAACAAGACATAAACATGTAATCATCAATTTGTACCAAATCATGTGAGAGGCAAGAACAACATCATATGAAAAAATTAAACAAGGCATACAATTCCACACAATTTCCAAATAAACATCCAAATCCTAAGTTTGCTATAGATTCTCCAAATACATCATTCAAGCAATCAAAATCATTAGCCTCATAGTATAATTGGTGTTAGGCCACCTAAGGATAATAGTCCACACCTACGGGTCGTTGAAGACTTGGAAAACGACCTAGGAACGCCGAACTCAGTGCCGATCGGTCGAAATCTTAAGACAATGTACTTGCATGTTCGAATCCATGTAAATCCACCCTCACACATGAGAGATTTCTAAGAGATGAGGGTTTTACCTACTCAATCGGTGGAGAGAGGCTCTTCCAGTTGTGGGTGAAGGATTTGTTGAGGAAAAGGTGAGGAGTTGCAAGAATCGATCTCCTTTAGGCCCCACTAGAGCTATGACCTACCTTCCCTCTTCTTCACTCTCCCTTCCTCTCTTCTTCCTTTCTTCTTTCTCCTTCTTTCTCTTCTCCATTTTTTTCCTTTCCTCTTGGGGCAAATTCGTATGGGGAGAGGGGTACCCCAAAAAAGCCCCTTTTATAATGCCAGATTTGGTGCAAATGGCCCCAAGTGTTGGGTTTTTACTATACTAACCCTATGGGAGGATTTTTTTAATCTTCTAGGGTCCACTATGGGGTGTACAAATCGATATACACCGTAAGATAGTTAGCCCTAATGATGATCTACGTATGGATATGATCAGTCTGCTATTTGGATGTGCCAATCAACGGATATGATTAGAAGTCTGTTTAACGGTCACCGATGGTCGATCGGGGCCGTGGCTATACGGATATGAGAAAAGAAATATCCTTACTCCATGTGTGAAGTTTGGTCGCAAACCGACGGTCCGAAATCTTCAACTTTGCATAAGAGTGGACGACCCAATTCACTTAAGTTTTAGTTTCTTTTTTTAGAGTATTTGCACTTCTCATGCACTCATCCTTTGGCTCAAGTTGAGTGGTTCTAGACAGTACCTAGGTCCGACTCCCGCGATGGACATCAAGCCCAGTAAGACGGACATTATTCTATAGTTTTGGTACTGGTGGCCCATCAACAAGCGGTCTAGAGCTTATTTGGAAAATCGAGGCATTTATGGAATGAATTAAGTATTGAGATTTCTCAGGAGCAATGATTAGGGTTTGGATTAACTATGTTCATAGTATGACCCATTTATAACTAGTGAAAGTGGAGGTTTGGTCATGATTACTCTAAACCGTCGGTTTTAGGCTAAAAGAGTAACGGGGTTAATTTGGTCTATTAGTCAAGATCTGGGCCTTATTTGACTCAGCTTCGGTTAAATCTTTAATTTAGTTATGATTGTCTTAATCAGTTAGCGATGGGTCGATTAGATTTGAGCCATATGTAAGTAAATCATAGGGCTAAACTTGATGTTCAAAAGATCGGACGGATTCGTTGGCTTCCTACGGTTGATTAAACGGACTTGTGCGGTTCTTTACTAGTCCCACCCGTGTGTAAACTATCATTGAGTGTCAATGGTCAGTAAGTGGTAATATAAGTTAATTACATTAAAAAAATTAAAGATTTTTTGAAAATCCAAAACAGTTAAATCCAGGATGTTACACATAATGTGTATAGTACATCCAATCTATCCATCATTTACTTCCTTTGATGCTCTCATGTGGCCCTAAAAAAATAGCTTGTCCATTATCAAATGGACCACACGAGGATAGGATGGGATGTCAACCATTAAAAACTTTTAGATTACATTTGGGGGCAATTATGATGGGAGGAAGACATCCAATCTGTTTTATATGTGCTTGCTTTATTACTCCCTTAGGACCCTAAGAAAATATAAAGTAATTCTTATTGTGATTTGTTGATTTTGGAAGGTTCATTGTCCAAGATCTATCATATAAATACCTATTTTATTTATTGTAAATACTTTACAGGCTAGCCAAATATACAATCCATTTACTTGTAAACAGATTACCACTTAAAAACCAAACGGAATATCATAGCATGTAGACCGGTTACACCTGGAACTCTTTTTAGGTACAGTATGTTTCCAACAAAAAAAAATTACTGCCATCCAAACTACCCTAGATTTGGATCGGCCTCACGTTTGGGTCGCTGCTAAATTGGCTGAAGATATAGATTAACAGAGTGGGCATAACACAATATATTAAGTTGGGCCCCACAAATATTAGGTTGCAAGCTGTAGGCAATCTACATCAAAGAGTTGAGTGTATCCCAATACCACTGATATCGGCATCGAGATGTATGTGCTTTCTATCCATGATCCGTTCGGCTCCTTTTAGTGCATGAGCCCTAACCAAAGCATATCCAAATTTCAAGTGGACCACACCACAGGGTGGTGATTGAACGCCCACTATTAAAAACTCATTGTGGGTAACCAGATTTTTGGATTAAGCTTATATGGGCGTTTCCCTCTATCCAGGTATGTGCGACCTTAGGAGTAGGTTGGATGGCAAATCAATATCACAGTGGGGCCAAAGAAGATTTTAATGGTAGGCATTCAATCAACAATGCTTTCTGTGATGCTGTCCACCTGATAAAAATGACAGGATAAAACGTATGGACGAGGTGAGTAAAACTACAGTACAATGTATATACCTTTCACCGGATCCTACTCCGGAGAATCCTACCCCACGACCTATCCAGAGATGGATGGTCCTTAGAAGATCTATATAGCCCACCATAATGTATGTGTTTTATCCATGCCGTTCATCCTTTTTTAAAGATCATTTTATAGCATTGGTCAAAACACTGAAGCAGATTAAAGCTTTATGTGGACCACACCACAAAGTGTTCGTGATGTTTATTTGCCATCCAACCTGAGAAGTCTTTAACTTTAGGCGTTCAATTCCCACTGTTTCCTGTGGTGTGGTCCACTTAAGCCTTGTATCTGCATTTTATTTTGCTTATATTCTAAAATAATTTATAGAAATGGATGGACGGCACGGATAAAATACATACATAGCTTTGTGGCGCACAGAGCGACTTACCGTCCGTCTCTAGCTATGTTCCGGTGGAGAGTGGATTAGGCAAGACCCCCGGGGTTTCCGTGGGGCCCACCTTAATGTATGTATTATGTATCCATGCCGTCCATCCGTTTTTGCCGATCATTTTAGGGCATTATACCATCAATGAAGAGGGCGGGGTAAGGGCCGCACTGTCTTCGGTGAGGCCGGGTACGCGGATTTCCTCTCTAAGGATGTTGGGTGGGGCCCACCTAGATGTTTGTGAGAAATCCACCCCGTCCATCCGTTTTAAGAGCTCAGTTTAGGATGTGAGACCGAAAACGAGGTGTATACAACAGTCAATAGGCCCACACAAGAGTAAACAGTGGGCATTCAGTAAGCACCGTTGAAGCATTTTCACGGCGATAAAAGTTTTGTATCAGGCAGTATTTTTTGTGTTTTCACTTCATCCCACTGGGAATGACCTTTTACAAACGGTTTGTATAGTATATAAAATATAAACATCAACGTGGAGCGGAGAAAGGTTTCAACGGTATAAATTTCTTTATGCAAATTTCCCTATCGTGAGACTCATTTGAGTTTTGTATCCACCTCATTTTTTATCTCACGTCCTAAATTGATCTCTTAGAACGGATGGCGGGAATGAATTTCTCAAATGAATTGCAGTGATCCCACCCAGAATCCTTGCGCAGGAAATTCCTGCGAAAATCCGCGTCCCACCTAATCCGGAAACGGACTGGCTACTCCCCCTGCCACCAGCCAATGGCTGGTGGTCGGTACTCCGTGGACCTTACTATGTTGTATGTGTTTCATCCATTCTGTCCATCTATTTTTTCATAGATATGAGACCAAAAATAAGTTATATCTCAGTCTCAAGTGAACCACATTACAGGAAACAGTGTTGAATGAGCGTCAACTATTAAGACTTTTTAGGGGCCATAAAAGTTTTGGATCAAGATGATTTTTGTTCTTTCCCTTCATCTGGGCCTGTATGACCTAATCAACAGATTGGATGTCAAATAAACAGTACAGTGTACCTTAGGAGGATCTTAATGGTGGATATCCAAACACTATTGTTTTCCTGTTTTGTAGTCCACCTGAGACTTATATTCCTCAATTTTCTGGGATCAAGGCCTAAAATGATCTTTAAAAATGGATGAACGGAATGTATGAAACACATACATCATGGTTGGGCTCACGGAGCACCGACCATCAGCCACGGGGCTGGTGGTGCGGGAGTAGCCAATCCGTTTCCACCTAATCCGCTCTCGGTGAGAGAGTACCCAATCCGCGGAAGAAATCCTGCGACAGAACGCGGATTGCGTCCTGCCCCCGTCCGGCCGGTAATGGGACCCACCGTGATGTAAGTGTTTTATCCACGCCGTTCATCGCTTTTCTCAGTTCATTTTAAGATATTGCGGTAAAAATGAGTCAGGTCTACAGATTCCTGGAAACCTACCTAGGGCCACCGTGATGTTTTTTTTATACCATCCAACCTATTAAGAAGGTCACATAGACGTGGATGAAGTGTAAAAACAAATATCAACTTTACCCGAGGCTTCTCCAGCTCCCAACAAGTTTTTAATGGTGGACGTTGAATCCCCACTTTGTGGTCCACTTAAGCCTTGGACCTACCTCATTATTTAGAATATATCTTAAAATGATCTTAGAAAAACGATGAACGGTGTGGATAAAACTCTTACACCACCGTAGACCCCACAGATCCCTGCCCGGACGGGGAAGGACGAATCCGCGTCACAGAGAGAAGAGTCCTACGATGCGGATTTCCTGGAAAGCCTTTGGCAGGAAGTGCCTGCGCAAGGATGCTGGGTGGGGCCCACCGAAATGTTTTTGAGAAATCCACCCCGTTCATCCGTTTTATGAGATCAGTTTAGGGTATGCGACAAAAATGAGGTGTATCCAACACTCACGTGGGCCATACAAGAGGAAAAAGTGGGCATTCAATGAGCACCGTTGAAGCGTTTTTATGGCCATAAAAGTTTTGTATCAGGCTATAATTTTGGTGTTTTCACTTCATCCCACTGGGAATGACCTTGTAAAAGGTCTTGATATCATAAGAACATCAAGGTGGAGCCCAGTAAGGTTTCAACGGTAGAATTTCTTTCCTCAATTTTCCCTCTCGTGTGACCTACTCGAGTGTTGTATCCACCTCATTTTTGGTAGGATGTACTAAAACGAGATCGAAAAACGGATGGACGGAATGGATTTATAACGTACATTGCAGTGGGCCCCAACCAGCATCCTTGTGCAGGAACTTCCTGCGAAAGGCTTTCGCAGGAAATCGGCGTCCAAGAGTCCTGATAGAAGTGATTGGGCGATGCTCGTTTTCTGTCGTGACGAGCTCTTATTTATTTCTTCTTTCGCCGTCAATCGAAAAAAGAACGTTGGTTTGATCAGCATCTCCATAGTCATCTCCATATCATTATTGGAAGCACGAGATTGTATACCATTCAATGGCTCCTTTTACAAAGATTCATAGGCCGTCCGTTGGTGGTAACATCAACATCGCTTACCTGACAGATGATTTGTTGATCAATATCCTTTCTCGATTGCCCTTAAAATCTCTCCTCCGATTCAAGTGCGTCTCCAAAGCATGGCAGCTTTTGATCTCTGACTCTTTTCTTCAAAGAATTTTACCCACACCAATGTCCGGCCTCATTTTCAGCGATCGCTATCGCAATAATTGTCCAGTAGAGAGAGTTCAATACGCATTTATCACTGACAAAACTCACCCAACTTGCAATAATTCTCCGACTGACATTGGCAATCTTAGTTTCTTTCCACGCCATCGTGAATTGTACACCGTCGATTGTTGCAATGGCCTACTGCTTGGCCTCCATCGCCAAGATATTTATAGTACACCTGTTTACTATGTAATAAATCCAGCTACAAAGAAATGGGCAGAACTTCCTGCACCCGCTAAGGAACGTCCCCACACGACCCACAGGCTAGCATTCGATCCTCGTATCTCCCCGCACTACACTCTCATTTGTTCGGGCTCATTTACCGGCGTTGATATTTTCTCATCGAAAACGGGTGTGTGGGTCCAATCTAAGGTGCCACAACCACTAGTCATTCGACACTGGCGGCGATCGGCGGGGCCGATGTCAGTTTTGTTTAATCGTACCCTCCACATGCTATCTGAAGGCGATTCCATTGTGGGATTTGATGTTGATGGAGAGTGTTTCCGGTTGATTCCGTTGCCTGTGCCCATGCCAACCGACTGCCGAGAATGCAGACAAAGATGCCTAGGCGTGTTTGGAGGACACCTCTATTACGCAAACCATGATGGTGTACAATTGCAAATCTGGATTCTTGAGGATTATGACGAGCGAAAATGGGCCTTGAAGCATAAGACTAAGATTGATTGCTTAGTAGAGAAACATCCTCAAGCCATTTGTTCTTCAGCTCTATACAAGGGCTTTTGCGGTCTTTATGAGATTCGTGAGGGCGGCCACTTGCCTTTTTGGTTGGCCGACGACGGAATCATTGTTGAAACTGGTGAAGCCTCTCAACTTTATTATCTTAGAGAATTCAGTGTGCTGGCTTTTCATCCGGATCTTGAGGTTGTCTTCCTTGGAATGGGGGACACAGTGCTTTCCTATAATCTCAACAGCATGAAGTTGGAGGAGGTATGGGTTTCAAAACCACAGTACAATGGACTGCACTCGGGGAATGTCTACCCTTTTTCACCCTGTTTGGTGGATTTCTACAACTGCAAAAAGGAGTAGGAATTCTCCACTCTTGTTGTGTTTGCTTTTAAGTTTATTTTACTTTCGAAGTTTATGATGTGATCATTGAAACAAAGAGATTGAACTGAACATTTTGGCCTTATTGATTAAGAGGCTTGTTAACAAGTCTTTCTTTATCGACTGTATGTCTAATGTGCTTAGAATTTTTAATAAAGTGGGCCACAATGTTGATGATTTGAAGCCCAAAAATCAAGGGTATCAAACCATCTTAGTTGTTAATATAGTAGTCTAGTAAAAGACACCCTGTCACGCCCCAAAATTCGAATACAGAGCGTGCACCCTTAGGTTGAACACCTAAGGTTGCTCTCGGTATCATCCTAGAGTTTCTCCCTGCAATATAGGGTCAGGTTTTAAATGGTGGATTGGCAAAGGTCACCAGACATCAACCTTCCTGTGAGCTGGGCTCTTGGAAATCATGCAGAACCTCGCCCAATACTGACCCCAAACACAACGATTACATATACGCCTGAAGGTCATGCAAATAATTTAGGGTCATAGTGGAACAATTTACAAGCAAACCACTAAGCATGAAAAAAAATCCAACATCCAATTTACAAGCAAGCCACAGATGCATGATTACCAAAATGAATCACATGCACAGTTAGAACAACTATTGTGCACTAAACCAGAAAAAGGGATTTGCAAAATGCTGATGACTTGAGCATTGGACCACCATTGGACCAATAGTGGCAGTACTAAAAAAGCCCACTAAGCATGAATGGCACGTACACACCAACATTGGACCAAAAGTGGAAAGGGGACTTGCAAATAGTGGTTCCAGACGAGCCCACTTAGCATGAACACACACAAATATACCTTAGCACAACTACTGTGCGCCGACCCAGCAAGGCGTTTGCAAACAGTTGATTACTACAGCATGCTCGACAGTGCTTAAGAAGCCTGCAAAGCATGAAATGCAAAAAAGGACTGCCATTGGGAGAGAGAGAGAGAGAGAGAGAGAGAGAGAGAGAGAGAGAGAGAGAGAGAGAGAGAGTTGCCAAAACCGTAGTTCTACTTAGAAAATCATGTTCATGGTTGTTGAATCCATGTCATTGTGTGTTCAAAGTTTAGCTGTTGCCATTGCCCGAACTGGCACTCGTCTGTAGTGGAGGTGCAAATAGTTTATTACTACAGCATGCTCTACAGTTCTTAACAAGCCAGAAAAGCATGAAATGCAAAAACGAACGTCCATTGGACGAGTATGGCTGTCCAATCCAGGTCATTTTGTGTTCAAAGTTTAGCTGTAGCTGTTGCCCGAACCAGCACTCATCTGTAATGGAGGTTTGTTGCCTTTAAACTCCAGACATTCCCTGCTTACAGATAGATCACAGAAAGAAGAAGAAAAGAAAAAATTAAATTAGCAGAAAGCAAGTAAATACTTGGCCTTCTTGGATGGGCATAACACAGAATTGCTCATGCACCAAAAAATCCCACAGATTGGAAGATCATATCAATGGAATACTAGGCCTTTTTTGGTTGAAGGTGGACTTTTCATTCTTCTCTCTTTTGGCCGCATATTGAACAGTTAGAATTTCCATACCTGATCCGTTTTTGGTGCATGTGCCATCCATGGTGGGGCTTTAATATCAATGGTTTGGATCAGTGAACCGTAGCCCAACTTGTACAAACTGAAGACCAAGCATAGTGTAGAAACTCTCAACCTGAGCATTCTATAATATAGCCCCTCAAAACCCAACATCTTATTTTAAAAGATGACCAACCTGATGAGCTGGTACCGGTGGCTGGGTATTGACTGCTCACCTTCATCCATTGACTGCTGACCTTGATCCAGTGTGTTCATCTGATCCTGTAGGAACTACAGATGAGATATACTGCTCTACAGTAACAACAAACCAAGTTAGATGATTGTCAGAGAGAAGGCTTACACATTTCCATCCCTTGAAATCGCTGCAGAATTTGCAGAAGATTTTCTCTCTCTTCTCTGTTGACTGGTTGACGGCGATAGCCTGAGTTCTGATTGTCACGTTCTCGCTGGATGGTGTGTGGACAAGTAATTGTTGTTATGTGGTGATTGATAACCAAGATCTAGGACACTCATTTACAGGGCACACCAGCCTAGTTTTGGATCCATCAATGCCCTGGGTCCCACATGAATGTCTATGGATGCTAGGTTGGCCCATGTGGCTATGTGTAGAGTGCTTATCAATAGACGGAGATTTACAAACAGATCTCTAGCCCTTTTGAAAGCTAACTTCATCGGCTTGCAAACAGGACCAATTTCATTTTATTTAAGCACTAGTTTGATACCCAGAAAGTGGCCCAAAAAGTAAGCAGGAATAAAAAAAAACTGAGGACTGTCTATCTCATCTTGGGTACCTATCAGGACCGTTAATATGGTATTGATCTTCCATCAGATTAATTCGAGCCCTTGCCATGGTCTAGATATGCAATTTGGAGTGTTGGGTGTCTGACAGGACCCTCAGATGAGCCTGATTTGGGCTTGATTTGCAATCTGATGGTTTCTGTGCCAATTGACCAGCAATGGGACCACTTTTATCCCATTAGATGATCAGACTGTCCTGAATCAATTATTCACATCAACGGATAATTTTTGAACGGCAACCATCCATTATCTGAAACAACTGTTGGAATTTTAAGATAGCAACCATGTGTAGTCCCAACATCAAGTTGTATTGAATCATCAGATCTACACTGCCATAGCAGGGTAGTGACATCTTGATAACTCAATCAGGTTGGCCCAAAAATAGACTGGTCAAGTCATCAAGTTTTTCTACTGTCCAATGTTTCCATTCATGTGGGAAACCCGATCAGTTGAAAAAGATTTTCCCACACTCATTTGCAGGGCATACCAGCCTAGTTTTGGATCCATCAGTCCCATGGGTCCATGGCTGCCAGGTTGGCATATGTTGTTGCATGCAGACTGCATTTGGTGTTTTGCAAACTGCAGTAGTAGCTACGGTCACAATGTAGGAAAAGGGGCAATTGAAAACTTAAAGTGAAGATTATCCTTTTGTTCAGATCGAAGATGAGTCATTTAGGTTTCAAACTAACAACATATTTTGGACCACATGTGAGAAATCAAGAGACAGAGATTTAGAACAGATCTCACATATTTTGGACATAGTATACGGTTGCTCCAGGAATTGTCTGCAAAATGCAATGGAAAACAACAACAAGATGCCAGTTTAGCAAGTTCAAATATTCTATTAAATAATCGCAGTCATACGCACTCACTTAGCTTTGTATCTAAAATGAGATTTTTGCTTAGTACAGAAGCAAATGTGTGTGGGATATCCAAGCAGCACATCTGGCGGGCCACACATGTATGTTGACTGTGGACTGTTGACAATTATTTCAAATTGTACTTCTAGCCACCAGATAAATTGCCTTAATCTCCCCCCCCACAAAATTTTTTTTTTTTGAAAAAACTCATCTCTAACTTGCGTTTCATGTTGAATATAATTTATTCTTGCTCCGATTACTTTGAGTGAAATTAGTAGCTCTGAACTTTTGCAATCACTTCTGAATGCATTACTTGGGAAAAAAGCCTACAGATGCAAGCTACAGAAAATAAAATCAAAATGTGCCTATATGTTATACTTACATGTAAATTACATCTTTTTCTTCTTTTTTTCTTTTTTCACTTTTACAACTGTTAAATTCGAGCAAAGGATATTTCCATGTCTATGTGGTTTCTAGCTGGTTTTGGCTTGAAATTCCTATTTAGTAGCTGTACTGATTGTAGAGGAAACTCAGTTATTGACACGTGGTGAGATAGTAACCATGTGTCTGAATCTCATGCAACACATCAAGAAAAATGTGCAATTCAAAATTTGAAAACTGGAGGGAATGACAAACAAGATTGATGTCTATCCAAGGATCATGTGTAATTAAAAGATTTTCCTTTTTCAATGTTTCAAAGTTTCTAAACTATCTTGGAAACTTATCACTATATTCAATATATTCAAACATCTTTAAATCTAGTTAAGATATCTCTATCACAACTCACCTTGAGTTGGAGAGTTTTACACTCAACGTGTTTGGTCTCCCATTTGTCTTTATGGTATCAGAGATTTGATACCAAGGTGACTTTTGAGAGAGATTATACTTTCATCTCTAGTTTATTCTATTTTTCAAGATCTCAATGGCTTCTCCTTCCTCCACAATATCCACTTTGACCTACCCTTACCCATCATCCCTCAATGTAGGCAACTTCATTTCAATCAAATTATCTATTATGGAGAACCCAAGTAATGGGTCTCATCAAAAGGCAAGACGTACGGATTCGTCAAAGGAACGACTCCTGCACCACCTCACTATCTCACCATCACATATGTTGAATCTACAAATGAAAAAAGAGAAATCGATAACCCCAACCACCCAGTGTGGACACTATCCTATAGGTTGCTTCGTGGTTGGATTATGGGAACGTGATATGAGGAAGTACTTGGGCTCATGTTTGGACTTGACATGACTCCAAAGTATGGCAAGCTCTTGAAGATTCGTTCTCACAAGGTACCTGTAGCATTTTTTTTTCTGTTCAGATTTTTAAAAATTATTGTGATGGATGTTGGAGAAGAGGAGAGGAAGAAGAGATTTTTTTGGACTTGGAGTATTGCAAGTAGAATGCTTTTGAATATTTTGAATTATGAAAGTAGATATTACAATGCTTTGAATTGTTGGAAGGGAGGATTTTCCTTCTTGTTTTGTTTTTTGTTGTTGTTCCTCCCATGTACATAAGTCCCTTTTTATAGACTCTTGAGGAATAATCTACACACAAGAGTAAATGCGTCACAACTTTCTACAATAAGCACTAATTATCTAGGAAACTCAAAAGACACTTTCTATACTAGTATAATACACTTTTCGAGATATTTCCTAGACACATTCTAGATACTTTTTAAATACTTTTTAAACACTTTCTAAAAACATTCTAGACATTTCTCAAATATCTTTTATTTTCAAATTATATTTTCAACACTCCCCTTAATTTGAAAATCTTACACTCCCATCATTTTTCTGAATTTGATGAACTTTTCTATAGTCACGGCCTTGGTGAAAATATCTACAAGTTGATCTTCTGACCTGCAAAACTTCAACTCAATTTGTCCTTCTTCAACTAACTCCCTGATTAAGTGATGGCGAAGCTCGATGTGCTTTGATCGACTATGGAAGACTAAATTCCTTGTCATGGCAATTGCCGACATGTTGTCACAGAAAATAGTAGTAGGCGATTTTTGTTCATTTTGTAAATCGCCTAAAATCCTTTAAACCCAAATTGCTTCACATGTTGCTCTAGTAGCTGAAATATACGCAATTGTCTTTTGCCTTCCTTGAATGCCAAGGAAGTATCTCATAAGGCCGAGATCTTCTTTCTTCACATATAAGGATGGTTCACTTGGACTTCTTTTAAAGCCGTCTTGATGAAAGTAATTGTTGATCTTGCTGTTCCATGCTCTTGGTGATTGCTTTAACCCATATAGAGCTTTCTTGAGTCAATATACATTTTCTTCTTTTCCTTTCACCACATATCCTTGTGGTTGCTCAACATATACTTCTTCTTCGATTTCTCCATTGAGAAAAGCCGATTTAACATCAAATTGAAAGACTTGTAGTTTTAATTGAGCCGCAAACGCCAAAACAATCCTTATAGTTTCCATACGAGCGACAGGAGCAAACGTTTTATTAAAGTCTATACCTTGCTGTTGAGAATAACCTTTTGCCACCAATCGAGCTTTGTGCTTCTGGATCGAGCCATCTTCATTATACTTGGTCTCGTAAATCCATTTTAAACCTATAACATCTTTTCCTTTAGGTAGATCAATCAGCTCCCGTGTGCAATTCTTCTCAATAACTGCAATTTCTTCATTCATTGCCTTAATCCAAGCTTCTTGTTTTATTGCTTCTTCAAATATCTGCAGCTCACATGCAAAGTAGGCAACATCACATTTATCATAAATTTCTCAGGTGAATCAAAATCTAATGAAGAGCTGCTTGATGGGCTTGAAGAATTGCGTGAGCTTGAATTTGGTGTAGTGGGTTTTATGAAGAAGAACATGGATCTGTAGTCACCTTTGGTATAATTTCAGATTCTTCAAATGTCTTTGGAACAGGGTTTTGTTTCTCATCCCATTTCCATCCTGTCATTTCATCAATTACCACATCTCTAGAAATCACCAATTTACCGGAAGTGGGATTATAAAGATGGTAGGCTTTATAATCTTCACTGTAACCTATAATTATGCATTTTTCTCCCTTTTCATCGAACTTTTCTTTTTCTTTTTGTGATGGAATGTGAGCATATGCAATGCATCCAAAAACTTTGAAATATTTTACTAATGGCTTTTTTTGATGCCATGCTTCATATGGAGTCATGTTCCTTATTGCTTTTATTGGAGATCTATTGAGGATATAAACTGTTATGTGCACAACTTCCGCCCAGTAATCATTTGGAAGCCCTTTTCTTTTTAGCATGCTCCGAGCCATATCTACAATTGTCTGGTTTTTTCTTTCTGCCACCCCATTTTTCTGAGGAGTGTGTCTGGCCTTCAGCTCTCTTTTGATGCCATTTGACTCGCAGAAATTCCAAAATTCTTTTGATATGAATTCTCCTCCACGATCTGTCCTTAAAACTTTCAAGAATCGACCGCTTTGTTTTTCTGCAAATGCTTTGAATTGAAGAAAAATGGTGAAAGCCTCTAACTTTTGTTTAAGAAAATATATCCATATTATCCTGCTATAATCATCAACGAAAAGTAGAAAATATCTCTTCGTATTAAGAGATGGTGTCTGCGTAGGACCACAAATATCAGCATGTACAAGTTCAAAAGGAGCTTTTGCTCTCCATGACGTACTCATAAATGAAAGCCTCTAAAATTTACCATAAATGCAACCTTCACAAACTTTATATTCTTTGTTAACAAAAGGTAGACCAATCACCATATTCTTCTGCTTTAGCAATTTTAGGCCTCTGAAATTTAAATGCCCGTATCTCAAATGCCATAGCCAAGTTTCATCAACATCTTCTGATTTTAATGAAAAATTTAGTGGCATATTGAGAGGGAAAACCTTGTTTGATGTCATTTTTACTTCTGCCACGATTTTCTTATTCTTCTTATCCAGGATCATGCATTCATCTTTATCAAAAATGACCGAATATCCTTTCTGAATTAATTGTCCAACACTAAGCAAATTTTGAGTCAAGCCAGGAACATAAAGAACATCATGGATAAGTTTAGAATTACCTCCCTTTGTTTTTACGGCTATGACTCCCTTTCCTTCAATATTTTGAAGCTTTTCATCTCCAAGCTTTACTTGAGAACGTACCCCTTCATTCAAATCAACAAAACAACTCCGATTTCCTGTCATATGGTTACTGCAACCACTATCCAAATACCAAATATCATTTAATTCTTCTTGAGTATTCAAACATGAATTAAATAAATCTTCTGATTTTTCTGTCTTTTCAGAAAAATTTGCTTCATTCTGTCTTATACCAACAGTCTTTATCTATGTGGCTCGATTTTTTGCACATGTTGCATTTGTTGTACCAACAATCCTTGTCAATATGATTAGACTTTTTGCAAATAGAGCATTGAGAATCATTTTGCTTGTTACCTCTTGGATTTCTTTGATAATTGAAATCAGACATTCCTCTGCCTCTTCCACGGCCACGGTTAAAGTTTATCCTCTCATAACCTCTTCCAGATTGCCATCTTTGATTTGAATATGCCTCTTAACTTCTCTTGTCTACTTGCATTTTTTTTTTCTGATATATTTATTTTAGACTGAAAGGCTTGTTCAATGATTTGCTCTATGAACCTGCTCATCCTTTATTCATGTGCTTGAAGAGAACCCATCAGCTCATGTAAACTTAACTTAGATAAATCTTTAGATTCTTCTATAGCAGCTACTACATGATCAAATTTTATCGGAAGAGTTCTTAAAATCTTTTCCATGATTTTTTTATATCTTGGATTGTATCTCCATAACTTCTGATTTGATTAATGATGCCAGAAACACGAGAGAAGTAAGTTTGAATTGACTCACCTTCCTTCATTTGTAAAGTATCAAAATCTCTCCAAAGATATTGAAGTTTGACAGTGATCACCTTTTCTGATCCTTGAAATTCTTTCTTCAAAATTTCTCATGCTTCTTTTGAAGTTGTTGCAGGAAGGAGTCTAGGAGAGATGTTTTTTCTCACTCCTTGTTGGATGTAAAGTAGGGCTTTGGCATCATTCTTTTTGTTCTCCTTGAATGCTTGTTGTCTTGCATTCGTCCATGTTGCTAATGCTGCTATATTTTCTGGTACTTCATGGCCATCTTCCACCAACTCCCACAAGTCTTGTGAGATGAAGAGAGTCTTCATTTGAATGCTCCAATAGTCGTAGCTTTCTCCTTCAAATATGGGCACTATATTTTGTGAATAATTGAAGATGGTGTTGCTGGAACTTGCTGTCATATATGTCTCTTGAACCTTGCTTTGATCCCAAATTTGTTGGAGAAGAGGAGAGGAAGAAGAGATTTTTTTTTGGACTTGGAGTATTGCAAGTAGAATGCTTTTGAATATTTTGAATTATGAAAGTAGATATTACAATGTTTTGAATTGTTGGAAGGGAGGATTTTCCTTCTTGTTTTGTTTTTTGTTGTTGTTCCTCCCATGTACATAAGTCCCTTTGTATAGACGCTTGAGGAATAATCTACACACGAGTAAATGCACTACAACTTTCTACAATTAGCATTAATTACCTAGGAAACTCAAAAGACACTTTCTAGACTAATCTAGTACACTTTCTAGATATTTCCTAGACACATTCTAGATACTTTTTAGACATTTTCTAGAAACATTCTAGACATTTCTCAAATATCTTTTATTTTCAAATTATATTTCAACAATGGATTGGCGGCCATAGGAAAACTTGTCAATGATCGTAGCAAGGTCTTTGCTCTTCTCAAAGGGCTTGGACCTGGTTATGAGTCGTTTTTGACTACATACTTGAGGTCACGGATCTTATCATTTTGTGAGGTTGTTCCCCTTTTGCAAAGTCACAAACAATTAGAAGTATGCATGCCTCTAAAAACCATGACAACATGAATCACAATGCAACTTTCATACGCCAAGGACAAGGTGGCAATTAGGGAAGAAGGGAAAAACAATGGCAATTTCACCTCCAAAGGAAGAGGCTTTACACAGGTTGGATATCAAGGTAATTGGATAAGTTTTTAAGTGAATGGCAATCCTCAAACTGGGCCAGCTGAGAAAACAACTTAGGCCACCAATCGACCATAACATTTTGATCAAGAGAAAGAAAAGGAAGCCATTTGTCAAATCTGTGGGAAGGCTAGTGCTGGCACATCTTCAATCAAACTTACCAGCCTGAGGACGTCCTTCAAGCTCGTTGCAATGACTCTTGCTAAACACTCAGGAGACTGCTCAGTATCCAAACACGGGTGCTTCGGCCCATACGACGTATGGTCCTGATAAGCTTCAAACCATCTCCAAATATTTTGGACTAGAAAAAATAATTGTTGGAAATGATGAAGCATTGGATATCACTCACATTGGTTCTACATAACTCAATGTTAGTAATCAATATCTACATTTAAATAAGTCCTAAGCCTGAGCTACATACAAGCCAAATTCGGGCAAAATGCAAGCCGAATTCGGGTTAAATGCAAGACAAATTCAACCCAAATTTAGGCCCAAAATTTAAGCCCATGCCCCGCAGGACCTATTTCTAGTCCAAGCCAGGAACCTCAGAGGCATCCACAAAACCCACTAAAGCTCCCCATGAAATTTGGGGTCAATCCACGTTCCGGGTGACACATGTGTTGCCTGCCATGTGGATGATTCCACAATTCGAGGTGTGCTTTAGGTGTGAAATTTGGGAGCAATTAATGAGGTGGGTGGCACATCATGAGCTGCCTGCCACATGGATGATTTCGCAATTTAAGGTGCGGTCTACATGAGGAGAGTTTTTTACCCCCACATCGATTATACCGCTCAAGCATGAAATACCATTTTACTCTTGGCTTTTCACCTTTTTTGCACCCCATACCAAGCCCTTTAGCCAATGAGAAGTTGCCACATGGCACCCCCATTCCCTCAACCAATCGCAACCCTCCAAGCCTCCATTTGCCCCCAAATCACCACTATACCACTACGTCCACCTATAAATACCCCTCAACCCTTTCATTTCAACACACCAACACACCAAGAGGAGAGGAGGGAGAGGGGTCTCACCTACAACTTAGCCACCTCTCTCCAAGCTTAACCATGCCCAACCCATTCTTCCCAACCAACCTAGCCCATCTTGCTCATCGTACCCACCCAACCTAACCCATTTTACCCAACTAACCTAGCCTATTTAGCTCATCCAAACCATCCAAACCCGAATTTAGTCAATCCAAACCCTAGCCCATATAAAGCCAATCCAAGCTGTTTAAAGCAATCATCCAATCCATAGAACCCATCTCAACGGTTTAGATCTTGCATAGTAGAGTCGGGGTTGAAGATATTCGATCATCTCTTTTACGATGAGTGTCAAGTCTCTTCTTCCCTCTTCCACATCTTCGTTTGGCTGGTCACCTCACATGGTACAGTTACTACTTTTACTTTGCTCATAATTAGTCACAACCCTCATTCCCACCTCAACCCCCCTGCTTCTCTAATCTATCCGAGTGTATGCTTTGCAGCTTGCAGGTTTACCTAGATCCTGCCACATCAAAAACTCGGACTGACCAGAATATTTTTCCTTTTCTTTACCATCCCTCTCTAGTAAACGAGTTTGGCAGGTCGCTTGTGTTTCAATCCCTCGTTCCCACCCCTGAGTTGGACATTGCACTCCCTCATTCTCATCATTCTTGCATTGCAAGCATCTGCAATATCATATCTCTTCTCGACGCCCATGCTGCTCTAGTCGATTCGAGTGTACGATTTATGGCCCACTGATTCCTCAAATCTTGTCATATCAAAAATTTGGACTAATCGAAGTCCTCTATTTCTTTACCGTCCCTCTCAGGTCCCTCACTTCCACTCCTTAGTTGAACATTGCACAATTGCATTACATACCATTCATTGCTCCAAATGAGTTTATTTCTTCTCAAATAATTAACAACTGGCATATGAGGGTGGCCATGTTGTTGATGCCACACGTCGTTAGTGCCTACACAAAATCTATTTGAGAAAATCACCTCATTCTTTGGTCGCAAAGCGTAGTAAAGGTCACTACATCTACTACCCATTGCTATCATTGCTCTTGACTTCATGTTCTTTATCAGAAATACATTCGACGAGAAGTTAAATGTGAAAGGGTAGTCAATAGTCATCATGCTTATGAATAATAAAATTTTCTTATTATTTGGTGCCACGTACACTGGACATGAATGTAGTCGTTTGTAAATGGGTCTACAAGGTTAAAGTTCAAGCGGATGGTTTCCATGAGTTCTTGAAACCTTTCCTTGTCGCCGAAGGTTTTTATCAAGTCCTAGGAATTGATTTTGTAGAGACTTTCTTACCCGTAAAATCAAATCTGGTACAATACGCACAATGCTCTTAGTTACTTTGACTCATAATTGGTCCGTTCGCCAGCTAGGCATAAATAACACATTCCTTCATGCATGGAACAACCACCTAGATTTAAAGACCCTGCATGGCCCACTCATGTTTGCAGGCTTCGTCAGGCTCTCTATGGTTGGCATCAAGCTCCACGGGGTTGGTTTGATTGGTTTAGCACATTCATTCTCTCACTGGAGTTCTTCTGTAGCACTGCAAGGGCACAATCCTATTGCTACTCTATGTTGATGATATAAGCTTGACAGTTGATAACCCATCCTTCCTTAATTGGTTCATTGCTCGATTAGGCAAGGAATTTGAAAGATCTTGGCGATCTCCATTATTTCATTGGTGTGGAGATGCACCATTTCTTTGGCACTCCCTTCCTTAATCAAGTGAAGTATGCCTTATATCTCATTACACGGCCCAAATGAAAGACTGCAAGCCCATCTCAACTCCTTTACCTACTAAAAACAACCCACAATGGGCTGTTTCAGTGCCGAAGCAGAAAACCAGGTTCTTACATCAACTACTGTCGAGCTCACTTACTTACCATTTATTCTATGTGATATTGGTGTGCACCTCGATCAGTCCCCAATGTTGTTCTGTGATAACATCCGGTTCTTCATCTCACCACCAATCTGGTTTTTCACTCGAGGACCAAGCATATTGAAATTGATTAGCACCTTGTTCATGAAAAAGTTTCTCTTGGCTCTTTAGTGGCTCGGTTTGTCTCCTCTGAGAATCAAGTTGTAGATATCTTCCCTAAGGCATTTCTGCAACAATATTTTGAGTCCCTTCAACCCAAACTGAGCCTTTGGCATACTCCTAAGCCCAAATTTTTATTTGGATCAGGGAAACTCAGTTATTGACACACGGTGATGGGGATAGTCGCCACGTGTCTGAATTTCAGGCAACATCTCCAGAGCAACACGCAATTCAAATTTTGAAAACTGGAAGGAATGACCAGCAAGATCGATGTCTGTCGGTGGATCATGTTTAGTGTAAAAGATATTCTTTTTTCAAAGTTTGAAAGTTTCCCAACTATTTTACAAACTTATCACTGTATGGTTGTAACAACATATTCAAACATATTTAAATAGTTGGAGAGTTTTACACCCAATGTTTTTGGTCTCTATTTATCGTTAGTCATAAGTCAGAATAAATGAACTTTGTGCATTGTTAGTAGTTCTACATTTGACAGATCTCTCTTTGTCACTCCCCCCAAGAAAAAAATAAAAGCAAACAGAATAAGACGAAGAAGAAACACGGGACAACTTCTTTAAGTCTGCATTAGAGTAAAAACAGTAGCAAAACTTGAAACATTCAACTTATTGGAAATTATCAAAATTATGGAGTGCTTATCCACAGTAGTAATTGGTAGGTCCCTATATTCTACTTTAGGCATTGATTCAAACAAGATTCATAGGAGCGGCTATTAAAATCTTCACTATGTTTAGATAGAGTGAGAATAATCAGTTTTCAAGGAATCATATCATGCAATTTCTATTAAGCTCAAGCCGATTCTGTTCTCATTCTTTTGCCCATTAATCTTTACTGAAAGCATGTGCTATTAGACACCATTGAAAACCTTAGAAACATTATCCTAAGACTAAAAAGAAGAGACCCGTCTGAGCAACAAGGAAAATCTCAGTGTTGTTGAGAAAATTGTGGAAAATCATGATTTTGAGGAAGCCAAATTGAAAATTTACAGATATTTGAGGTACCATTTAAACCTTCTCTCAATAATAACACCAAGACACCAAAAAAAAAAAAAAAAGGAAAGAGAAGGAAAAAAAAGGCAAATCCCAACTGCTGTTCAATAATGGAAGACAATCAAGATTTCTTGGAACACAACAATCATATGGTATAATTTGAAGGAAGGGACATAGGTGAGGAATCAAATAGAATCAAAGCAGAGGGTTAACAGAGAGAAAACCTCAAGAAAAATTTGCAACATTTGTTCAGATAAAGTTGATAAGTTAAAATGAAGCATTACTTGTTTCCTCTCAAAAAACAAGCCACTTTTTTAATTTTCCTGAAGGATAAGAACAAGACACTTCAATCTGCTCAATGTCAGTTAGGCCTCCTCAATAGTTATTCGAAAACTAGAAACTCTGAATTACCCAAACATCACAGGGATGAAGTTGGATCCCTGGTTTGTTAAAATAGTTCTCATACTAAAGGAAACCAGGGATACCGTGAAAGATGCACCCCATTATTGAACAAATTACATCATAATTTATGTCCCAAGTCTTGATCACCTTTTCATCCATTGCTCTTTCACTAGAGAAGTATGGAATAGCCACTTCATAATTTTTTAAATGTCTTGTCCCTTGGGTTATGCCCGAATCGTTGGGGTACATGTTCTTGATTTGGCATGGAGTGGGGCTAGGATGGATCACTTCATTATTATGGACTATGGAGATTGAATCTTCTAGCTTCCCTGTGGGCTATATTTGGGGAGAGAGAAATGGGAGATGCTTCTGAAATGAAGCTTCCAAGGTGGAGGACGTCTTTTTGTGCTAGAATGGGCCTGTTGTATTAAATCTATTGATGATTGTAATCTTTGCACTTTCTCGGTGCTCCTTTAATAAAATTTTGTGTCAATCTTTATAAAATTTTTTTTTAAAAAAAAAGAGACTAAGATGGTCATCAACCAAATTTTCATTCAAAATACTAAGTATCTTAATTTGGATTCATCTAGAGAAGTCCTGCTACTTAAAACCGTCCCAAGAAAAAAAAATTATTCCAACAAATGTTCTGGAAGTTCAGTTAAAAGTTTTCAGATTGGACCATAGTGAATGCTTATTCTAATTATTCTGCACCTTAATCAATGCATTGGGATGGAAATTGGTCAGATAATGATGATTAAAGATTGTTTGCATCCCGTGAGCCACGAATTATAAACATCTGGATAGAATCACCCAAATCTTCAGAAACAAGGTCATATACCAACAGTCACTAATAATCACATGGCTTCTCAAGGAGCTAATCAACAGAGAACAAAAATGAGTGATGCGCTCAGCACTCCACAAAAAGCCATCTCAAGGCCAGCTACACTCTTACAGAGACAAGCAGCCAAACCTAGAATAGGCCTGTTTCAAAGATAAAAAATGTTGACCCTGAAACCATGACCCCAAATACATTAGGAGGTGCCACCCTTAAATTCATTGCCCTCATCCGATCCCAAAAAAAGTCCCCTCTTGAAAGACTGCCGAATTCCTAAAGAACTTTTTTGTATCTGAAGAATCTTGTTATCACATGACTCACATCTTGACAATCATACAGCAACAGTTATGCACTACAAAAATCACATATTATGCTATCCAATTGAATTGCCAATCCCTATTACACACCCAATTGTCTGCCCAGGTCACTACCAAGCATAGTAGTCCCACAGCTCCAAAACCAAGTATGGCAACAGCATGACACTTTCCCTTTGGGTTTCTAAACATCCTGAATTCCAGCATATAATGTAAAAAATTGAAATTAGGATGTCCCATGTGTTGAGAAGAATATCATATGGTATATGGTGTGCATCATGGAGTTTGATGGATGTTGAAGCTTGCTAGTGCTATTCCAAGGCATCACGCATGGACATTGAGGTGACAACTTCCTCATCTTTCACAGTGATGCTGTACGTTTTCCAATATCATAGGTGAAATACTGGAATTTGAAATTTACAAAATTACCATCAAACGATTCATGCCATATATTCAGCATTTGATCAGGGATGTATATATTCAATATGTGGGTCTTGGGTCTCAAGGCTTTTGTTGGCTATCGCAGAGTATTTTGTAGGATCGTGGGGTGCAAGTGTAGGCTTCTAGAAGTCAGTGATCACTCATCATCCCTTCTTTCTCATTTTGTTTTTCTGGAGTGTTTTTTAACTATTTACAAGTGCAAAAGAAAATTGGCTCCAATTTCAAGGACTGGCAACTCACAAAAACAAGGGAGACTGGGTGACTATGCTCCTCTCTCCAAAAAATAAAAAATCAATAAAGATTCAAGAAATAAATAATCAAAGATCTAAAATAAACAACATTAAAAGAAATGGAAACACTGGGTTGGACTGAGGAAATACCCCGCGAGAAACCTCCTCCGCCGAAACGATAGGCAAACCGCATGGGTTGCAGCTGTAGAATGGCTGCCCAGTAGGGAATGCGAAAAAAGGAAAAACTTCGTAGTTGTCTGTAAGAGGAGCCTCCATTTCAATTCAACCCAAATGGATTTTGGATTGCTTATTGCAAATACAGAAACTAATGGAAAGGGAGACGAATCTGGAGATGAAAATGGTAGTAAGGTAAAGGTATGGATGAATAGCAGAGGAGGGAGAAAGCAGAAAATGAGAATCGAAGGTTCTTGAATCTTGAGCTGGATTTTTGGAAGTTAGGTTTTTAAAAAAAAAATGGAGGGAAGAATATATAACTGTTAACCAACTCGGTTGGATTGCTATCTTGCGCCCGGTACGGTTGTATTTGGTGTCACAAAATCCTGGGTTCTGGATCGGCTTCGGTGGATCCCTGACTGTGGGGCCCAACTTGATGCATGTCACTTACATCCACGCTGTCCATCCTTTTTGAAAGATCATTTTAGGCCATGATACAAAAATTAAAGAAGATCCATTTCTTAGATGTACCACACCACTTGAAACATAAATGATTGAATACTCACCATTAAAAACTTTTTGGGGGCCACTGTAATTTTTATTTTCCATCCAACCTGTTAATAAGGTCACAAAGATCTGGATGAAGGGATCACAGAAATATCAGATTGATCTAAAACTTTTGTGGCCCACAGGAAACCTTTAATGGTCAATCACCACTGTCTCCTGTGGTGTGGTCCACCTGAGATTTGGATCTTCTTTATTTTTGGAATCACACCCTAAAATAAGCTGTTAAATGGATGGACGGCGTGGATTTAGGTAAAATACATCAAAGTGGGCCCCCACAATCAGGGATCCACCTACCTCCTTGGATCCGGGGTCCACCGAAGCCGCGCTCTCGGGTACGGTGCCGTTTAGGCTTGGGTGATACTCGGCCTCACCAAGATGGTGCGGCCCTTACCGTGGGGCCCGCCTTGATGTACGTATTCTGTATCCACACTGTCCATCCATCTTTCCAGATCATTTTAAGGACATGATGCCAAAAATGAAGAAGATCCAAATCTCAGGTGGACCATACTTTAAGGAAACAGTGGTGATTGAATATCTTACCATTAAAAACTTCTTAGGGCCTGGATGAAGGTCAAAAACTAATATCAGCTTGATCCAAAACTTTTGTGGCCCATTAATGGTAAATGATCACTGTTTCCTATGTTATGGTCCACCTGATAATTGGATCTCCTTTATTTTTGGGGATGGACGGTGTGGATACAGAATACATACGTCAAGGTGGGCCCCACGATAAGGGCCTCACCGTCTTGTATGAGGCCGGGGCCTCCCCTAATCCGCTCCAACTGAACATTGGTCTGGATTACCGAACAGCGGGTCCCACTCTTAGAACAGAAAACCCGCGTAACGCGCGCAAAGCCTCGGGTCGCGGATCCGATAATTCCTCCCGCCATTAAATTACCATATCCGAGCTCTACAGCTTCTCCTTTGCTTTCGTCTCTCCACTTCAAATGAAGCTTCTCCTCCGTCACCCTTCCCGCTCTCTGCCAAACCCTAACCCTAATCTCTCCACAAAACGCAGATCCCTCTGCAATTCTTCCAAACCCGCCGCCCCATCTGATCTCTCCGCCGACCGTGACGAAGGCTTTGTCGCCATCCTGCGGCAGATTGTCCGATCCAAGCCGTACACGTGGAAATCCTCCCTTGACGCTGCCTTCATCTCGTGCCGGCTCCAGCCTCGACACGTTGAAAAGGTCCTCCTCCAAACACTCGATGATCCCAAATTGGCCTTGAGATTCTTCAATTTCTTAGGCTTGCATCATAATTTCGATCACTCAACGCTCTCTTTCTGCATCTTGATCCATGCTTTGGTCCGATCTGATCATAAATGGGCTGCATCCTCGCTTGTACAGACCCTAATTTTCACCCGATCGAATCCTAACGAAATCTTTGAATGCTTGGTTTCTGCTCGTGACGAATGCCGGGTGTTGTCATGCCTGGGCTTCGACTTTTTTATCCAATCGTACGTTCAGAATAAGTGCATTTTGGATGCGGTTACTATTGTTAGGATGATGATTGGTCAGGGGCTGGCTCCGGAGGTTAGGAGCATAAGCAGTGTATTGAATGCATTGGTGAAGATCCGGCACTTAGAATTGGCATCGGATGTGTTTGATGAGATTGTCAGATGTGGGGCCTGCCCTGACATTTATGTGTACACTGCAATGGTGCGTTGTTTTTGTGAAAGAAGAGATTTTGCGAAAGCGAAGGAGATGGTTTTTGAGATGGAGAAGAATGGGTGCGGTTCGAGTGTTGTGCCTTACAATGTGTTGATTCATGGCTTGTGCAAGAATCGGAGAGCTTTCGAGGCAGTCGAAGTTAAGAACAGGCTGTGGGGGAGAGGACCGAGAGCAGATGTTGTTACCTACTGTACATTGGTGTTAGGCTTGTGTAAGGTGGAAGAGGTGGAAATGGCAGCTCGTTTTATGGATGAGATGGTTGGATTGGGGTTTGTTCCAAGCGAAGCTGCCTCCTCATCTATGGTGGAGGCATTGAGGCGGAATGGGAAGGTTGAGGAGGCTTTTGATTTGGTGGGTAGATTGTGGAAGATTGGTATAATACCAAACTTGTTTGCTTACAATGCATTGATTAATGCATTATGCAAAGTTGGGAAGTTGGACGAGGCGGACTTGCTTTTTAGGAAGATGGGTGACAAGGGTCTTTTCCCAAATGATGTTACCTTTTCAATTCTGATTGATGCATATTGCAAGAATGGGAAGCTGAATGATGGGCTTATTCTGTTTGGTAAAATGACAGAGGCAGGGATAAGGGGTAGTGTTTATCCATACAATGCTCTGATCAATGGGCACTGCAAAATGGGGAAATTGAGTGATGCGGAGTTATTGTTTCAGGATATGGTCCAAAGGGGAACGGTACCAAATGTTGTAACTTACACATCGATGATAAGTGGATTTTGCAAGGAAGGGGACTTGGGTAAGGCATTTGAGTACCATCACGAGATGGTGAGGAAAGGCATATCTCCGAATACGTACACATTTACTGCTCTCATTGATGGTCTTTGTCGTGCAAATATGATGGTGGAAGCAAGAAAACTGTTTGATGAAATGGTAGAACAGAATGTAGTGCCCAATGAAGTGACTTATAATGTCATGATTGATGGGTATTGCAGGGGAGGGAACACAGTACGAGCATTTGAATTATATGACGAGATGATTGCAAAAGGTCTTATGCCAGATACATATACTTATAGGCCCCTTATAAGTGGACTCTGCATGACAGGTAGAGTCTCCGAAGCCAAAGAATTCATGGATGATCTTCACCGTGAAAATTGCAGACTCAATGAGATTTGTTTTAGTGCACTTATGCATGGATACTGTAAAGAAGGTAGACTAAATGAAGTCTATAATGTTTGCAAGGAGATGGTGGAAAGAGGAGTTGACATGGATCTAATTTGCTATGGTATACTTATTTATGGAGTTCTAAAGCACCATGATAAGATAAAATTACTTTGTATATTGAAGGAGATGCTCAATAGAGGCCTGAGGCCTGATAATGTAATCTATACTACTGTAATTGATAGATATTGCAAACAAGGAAACCTCACAGAGGCATTTGGCTTCTGGAATAAGATGATCACAGAAGGCTGCATCCCTAATGTTGTAACGTACACTGTGCTAATAAATGGATTGTGTAAGGCTGGGTTTGTAGACAAGGCAGAGCTGCTTTGTAAGGAAATGCTGGTTAAAAGCTTCCTACCTAATGAGATGACTTATGGTTGTTTTCTTGACCGGCTTACCAAGGATGGAAATATGGAGAAAGCTGTGGAGCTGCATAAGGCAATGGTAGGAGGGCTTTTAGCAAACTCTGTGACTTACAATATGTTGATCAATGGTTTCTGTAAATCAGGCAGAATCCAGGATGCAACTGCACTCCTGGGTGAAATGATTAATGATGGCAGGTCGCCTGATTGCATCAGTTATTCGATACTTATTTATGAGTACTGCAGAAGGGGTGACTTACATGCAGCTTTAAAGCTGTGGAATGAGATGCTAAATATGGGGCTGAAGCCTGATACGCTGGCATATAATTTTTTGATATATGGATGCTGTATTAGTGGAGCACTAACAAAGGCTTTTCAATTGCACGATGATATGATAGCAAGTGGCTCAAAACCAAACTGGGTTACGTATAATGCTCCTCCATGGAACTTGTTTGATGGGTAGTATGGAAAGATCTGTCTTGTCTACTGGATGGAAATCATGAAAAGCGCGCTTATAGCAGTTACAAATACTTTCTCGACACTCTCAACATAAATTAGGGTTGTCTGGAATGCCTCGCAATGCGGTGGGCAGATTGCATACCACAAATTTGAATGAGACTGCGATGATAATATGCCCAACCCATTACAGTGGCATTCTCATCATGGGGCGGATTTTGCAGATGGGCGAATTTAGTGTATTTTGTCTTCTGCTATTTTTGGGATGGCCGGATATAGCTCTGCTTCTGCAAAATGGGGCTGGGTGTCATTCTCAGTCTGGTGTATATCCAACCAGGTCTTTACCAGGTTGGAATGCAAAGTGGAACTAAAAGATGAGGTGAAGTGCATCCATGCAGAGAACATGGAATCATTACTGCTGGATATAGGATGAAGATCGTCCTCTCAGTGCTAATTGCAGTTGTTGTGTGTTTGAGAAGGGGCTAAGCTTCTCTGACAAGCATGGTCACTTCATTTAGGACCTTTTAGTGCAAGAAGTGATGGCAAATGTGAGATTGCGAAAAGAGCAGCATGCTTTCTGAGAACATGATGCCACAAAACAATACCAGGTGTGGTGCATGAAAAACTGTGAAATTTCTTTAAGATTGCCGATCTTTTGTCATTGCACATTTTCTTTGTTCTTAGGGATTATTTTTATCCGCCTATAAATCTATTTCAACTCCTAAAGCAAACAACAAGGGAATTTTCTGACATGTAGTATTAAATTTAGGGCAATTACAAAGAAAAAGAGCAAAGAAGTTTCTCCAACTGCACTTCCTATTTTTTGTTCTCATTGAAAATAATCAATAAACCTGCAGGAGTTCTAGTTACTGATTAATTGCTTCGAAATGGGATGTAATATGAGGGTTATTTGTGTGGTAACTACTGAGGATCTCATTTACTCGGTGATCCTTTAATTTGCCAAGGGTTTCAATTTATTGCACTCTTCTTCCTCGACACGTCTTCACTTCCTTAAGATAGGAAGGAACAACAATTAAAGAGAGAAGAAAACCACTGAGGAAAAACTGAAGGGCAGTGTCGTTGGATTTTGACCACCACTCCAAATTGCTGAGGCGAGGAGTGAGGCGTAAAGAGCCCGACTCTGCAGTTTTTAGAATCTCTCTCTCTCTCTCTCTCTCTCTCTCTCTCTCTCTCTCTCTCTCTCTCTCTCTCTCTCTCTCTCTCTCTCTCTCTCTCTCTCATTTCTTCTGGAGAATTATCAACTGTGTTCATGCCTCTCTTCAACCTACCTTCAACCATCTATTTCTCGAAATAGGTGAATGTGATTGAGAATAGGAGGTTCAGTGTAGTTTAGTAGTTTCTAGTGGATATGTTTGTTCTATATTATTGTAACCATTCTTTATGCATCTACAATTTATTTTTTATTTTTTCAAATAATTTCAAACTCAAAGTTTTCTGCTTGTTTCAATTTGTTTTAATGTGCTCATTTCACTTAACATATCGCATAAAACCTTCTTCCCCTGCATGCTTCCCTTATAGTTGCAATTCACTATACAAATTCTCTCTGAATATGCTGCTCTCCATAGCATCTTGCACAGTCGATATGCAACAGTTTCAATGATTCAATTCAATTATGTTCATGCATCTTCAATATTTTTCCCGTAATTGATTATTGATATTTCCCTTTCCATATCATTGATTTGGTTGTATAATTTGTGCCATTAGATTTTAATCTTATCAGGTCAATGTTCCAGCAAATCATTCTTTTTTATTTTAGGGAAAAGGACCAAACTCCCCTTGACCTGTGGTTTTGAGACTAGTCGCCCCCTCTTCTTGTTTTCATTCTGACTCACCCCCCAAGTTTAATAAATATCCTCATATACCCCCGCGAAAAAGCAGTGTTAGTTTCAATCTGTTTACAGTTTTACCTTTATGTTCCTGAAAACGCTTGCGTAACTAGGCGTAGTTAGATGAGGGCGTAAATCCCCCAACTATTTGTTGACATGGATGGAAGAGTTCATGTGGATGAGATCCACCCTGTCCATCAGGTGTGCTACACCATTTTAGGCCTTGATCCTGAACATCACACTGATGTGAAAATCAAGTGCGCCTCACCATAGAAATATTATAAAATCTGCCTAAACCTCTAAATTCACGTGGTGTTCCACCTGAGTTTTGGAATAGTTTGGTTTTTGGAGAGTACCTTCATCTTGGTGAGAAGAGTCATATGAATGGATTAGATAGCATATATAAACCACAATGGGCCCCATACACACCTAATGGTGGTGTCCCATCTCAACTCTTCCTTATTGCGTGGCCTACCTGAGTTTTGGAGTGACCCATTTTTTGGTTTCTGAGGCGAACATGAGGCAGCAGCACACCTGGGGACAGCATGGATTTCATGCATGTGCACCCCACATGGTCTCGTTAAGCTCTAGTTACACTCCAGTTTCACTTGCCTGGTTCTTTTATTCCCAACGGGCTTAAGAGGGAAGCTTGAGTTTGATGTTCCACAGGAGAGTGGATACCTACCTATAAACAGTCATATATACCAAGATGGAATATGTTATTAAATCTGAGCTTTCCATTTGGTGGGCTACACAGCTTAGATCTTCTAGCCTAAAACATCAGACCATTTCATACATCATTCGGGCCACAAAACACCAAAATAAATAAATGGACTCCTATACAATTTGTATTAGCGGTAAGTTTAATCTGTACATGATGCCCCCCCTGAGACATTAAAATGCCTAATTTTTAGTTAGAAGATCCAAGCGTTATTTCCAACTAGATGAAAGGTTCAGATCTTGCACACGTCCCATATAGACACATATGCTTGCTTGTGTACGAATGAATCTGCACATGCATGTGAAATAAGCAAACATCACATCTTGCTTTGCTTTGCTTTGTTTTACCTTGGGAATACAACCTTTGAATTCTTGGTTCATAATTCAAACGATCCATCAAGTGCCTCGCCACATCTTCACCATGGATAGTAAACATCAGCCCAACCCAATACTTAGGTGGGCAAATCATAGGAAATGGTGTAAAACTGTGCCTAATGTCTCTTAAGTTCACCTGGTGTGGCCCACGTGAGTCTTGGAATGTCCTGATTTTCAGGGTGTCTCTTCATCCTTGAGGGGCATGTTAGATGAATAGATTGGACGGCATATCTGCACCTCGGTGGATCCCACACAATTTGGACTATTTTAATGGTGGGTGTCTCCAACTCAACTGTTCCACATGTAGTCCACCTGAGTTTTGAATCGGCCTGATTTTTGGGCCCTGGTCCAAACCCAGGGTGGTGCACCTGATGGACAGGGTAGATCTCATCCACATCTAGTCATTTGATCCACGTCAGCAAAAGTCATGCGTTTTGTATGCCTACGCAAGTCACACTAGTGTTTTTAATGAAAAGGTAGTAACGCCGTTTTGCCCCTTCCTTTAAGGTAGGAGCTAGATGAGGTTACTTATTAAACATGGGGATTAGATTGGAACATAAATGAAAGGCTTGGGGGTTGGTCCGAGAAGTATAATTGAGAGGAGGTATTTGGTCATTATCCCTTATTTTAATTACATATTGTTTTCTGGATTCGCATCATTGTTCCGGCATTATCTTATCCCAGATCGGCAAGTTCTTAACAGAATTGTCTTTAAATCTCTTCCATTATACTGGTTTAATTGATTTAATATGATTCAGTTTGAACCATCATTTGCATATTGATGTTATAATGCTGAAATATCAGGTTAATATCAGTTTTGAGGCACCCTTGGTACAATATGGGCATGCTATATTGGGCCTGCAAAATATCGGCCATTATGGTTGATATTGGCCGAGATTTGGATGTAGGCTCTAGAGTTAACAGGCTTAAAATTAGCAGATCTGTGACAGTATTTGAAATGCAACTTTAGGAGAGACTTCAGTTAAAATCAATGGGCGAGAGGTTCCTCAAAACCATGCATTTTGTTACCTTCACTCTATCATTAAAAATTTTAGGGAGATTGCCAAGATACCAATGGAATTAAAGCTGGGTGGATGAAATGGAAATATGCCTCTGCAGTCTTGCATGACTGTCACATGCCTATGAAACTTAAGGGAAAATTTTTTAAGGCAAATATTTGACTGGATATGGGGGCAAGATGGATGGGTGGTTGCAAAGGCAAACATGACAAAAGATTGAGAGTTGCAGACTGCAGAGATAAAGAGTGTTGAGATGGATGTTTGGGAAGGTTGGGAACGATATAATTAAGAATGAGATCATCAAAGCAACTTATGAGCAGTTGTAATAAGATATAAATTGATGGAGAGCTTATTAAGATGATTTGATCATGTGCAATGAAGACTGGAGAGCTCTGGAGGGGACATTGATTAGAGTTGAAGGGGCCTGAAAAGTGGATGAGAGGAAGGCCTAATGGGACTTGGATTGTGGCAGGGAGAGGGAATATGAACGCTTGTTTACTTATCTGGAATGGGCCATAGACAGGATTGATTGGTGAAATAGTTTTCACAAAGCGAGCCTGATGCATCCCGATTGTTGATTGATCATATGTGTTAAAAGGGGACCAAGAATGGACCCTACTTTGATTGTGTGTGCTGGATGTAAAACAGCCCGTATGCAGGACATTTGGACATTTTAGAGAATCTTTTATGGGATTTAGAACCCATTAGCTAGTTTTTGTAGGAGACCATCCTGTGTCAAATCTTTTAGCGATTTTATTATGTCATAGGTTAGTCCAAAAATAATTTTAAAAAATCTAGATTTGAAAGGTGCCTTTAGATCTTTATCTTTTGTTAGCTCTGTATAAAGATCTCTAAATTCATATGTATAGGAGAGTTGGTTAGACACAGGAAAAAAAGTGTGAGTTGAGAGAGAACATCCTCTCAGTGAGGGAGAACCCTAAAAATTCAGTCTTTGAATTGTGTGAGCTGTGCAAAAATCTGTTCTCTTGTTTTCTTCTTTCTTTTCAGGGTTGTTGATGGGTACCTAGACCCACGGTTACCCAATAGACCAGACCTTATTTTAGTGGGTCTGGGTCCCATCTTTTGGACCCATTAAGAATTTGGGTTGGGTTCAAGTCTCACATCTTTGGATCCGGTTTTGGGTCAGGTCCATCACATGGACCCAGTTAAAGTTGGGTTGGGTCCTGTTGCTTTTTTATGGTACAATTGTGTGTGTGTGTGTGTGTGTGTGTGTGTGTTGATGATTTTAGCAACAAAACAAGGTTTCCTAAGCCACACACATGTAAGAGAGCCCATTTACACACCGTACAAGTGTCAAGGTGGCACATTTGTGCACCATCTAATCCATCCATCAGGTGGGCCCAACAATGTTGATGAGGCGTACCAAATGGTGCAGAAAGTGCAGGAGCACAACAAAAATACAACGGCTTAACACAGTACTTCCGAAGTCGGGGCAAGCACCTTCCTGTCCCACTGCAAGTAGCTTCACCTCTCAAAATAATCCAATGCCTGTGGAGTCCCAAGGTCCAAGAACGAACATAGATAGTGATAGCCACAAGGCCGTGCATGCTAGTGGCCTAAGGTAATTTGTGAAACAGGAGAAGCATCCAAGAATACCATGGAGTATTTGTTGCTATAAATGTGGGTGTAGAGGACATGTCACAGAAGTGTCCTACTAAAAGTCCCACCTTCTGTGATGGTCCTCTTAAAGAAGACAAGTCAGAGGATGATGAGCCGACATATTAAGTTCACCAACACAGATGGAGGAGAAAATGTCAGAGGCAAAGAATTTTTATCTTTTGCACATAACTAAACAGATTGTGACAGTACGTGAGGAGGAGATGAAGGGGAACTGGTTGTGGGCCAGTGTTTTGCAGGCACGGGGTATATGGGAAGGAAAGTTTATCAAAATCATCATAGAAAATGACAACAATTTGAATATTGCTTTGTAGAGAGTAGTTGATCAGTTACAACTGCAAGTGGAGAAGTTTCAATAGCCCGAAGAACATGCGTTGAGACTATATGGGTGACCCATCAATGTCTCGTGACTTTTGTTCATTGGGGCAATGTCACACTGAGTCAATGTTGTGTGATGTGGTCTCAATGAGAGCTTGTCACCTCTTGGTTGTCCATATGAATGTATGGTTGTAGTGTGCAGCATTGTGGGTTTGCTAACGCCTACAATTTCATGCACAGAGGGAAGGGATGGAGACTGTTTACATGACAATCAAGGACATTGCAAGCAGTGACAAGATGGGGTGGATCGTCTCATAAAGCTTAGAGGACCCTCTCTATTGTGCAATTTGAGGAAGAGTTCTTTTGATGACAGGGAATTGATGCAAGCAAATATCTAGCCCCATGTGTGACCCCACTTGAGCAAACATGTGGTCACACATGTTGACTAGGGCACACGGAAGGGTAGTGCTAGTTACCTTTTTTTTAAAGATTGCAAGGCAGTTTAGTCATTTCCGGTTTCAAAGGGTGTTGCTTTTGTTTATAGGATATAAATAAGCCTACCTAGCATGCGCTGTTGCTTTTGTTTATAGGATATAAATAAGCGTACCTAGCATGCGCTGTTGCTTTTGTTTATAGGATATAAATAAGCCTACCTAGCATCCATTGACTTAGATCTAAGCATGTGTTGCTAGATATTTCCCTTCATCCCCCTGTTTTCTTTGCATTGAACCATTGAAAGCTACCATCATATCTGAAAATTTTGAGACTTTGATTCGAAAAAGTTTTGGTCTTCCAACTGGTGGAATCGAGTTTTGAAACTTCCAAAATTTTTAAGCATTCCGATGCATCTGGTTGCATCAGATAGAGAAGGGTTTCAGAACCGAATTTAGTTCCAGATAATGCTCTTCTTCATGGAACTTGTTTGATGGGTTGAACAGAAGGATGTGTTTCATTTAGGGGACAACAATCATGAGATGACGAACCGCGTAAGTTAAAGGTAGTTTGGGATGTCTGTTTGGTGTGGACAGGAGTGTGCATCCACCCCATCAAATGAAAATGTGATGGTGTTCCAGATAATGCTCTTCTTCATGGAACTTGTTTGATGGGTTGAACAGAAGGATGTGTTTCATTTAGGGGACAACAATCATGAGATGACGAACCGCGTAAGTTAAAGGTAGTTTGGGATGTCTGTTTGGTGTGGACAGGAGTGTGCATCCACCCCATCAAATGAAAATGTGATGGTAATGAGTCTGACCAGTTACGCCGCTTTCTCGTTCTGGGGTGTACTGCCTATGGTCGCAGTTAATGGATAGTGGCCTCTGCATTTTGCAAGATGTGCCAAAGAGATCTGCTTCCACAAATTGGCCAGGCTGCTGGGATGCACCAAACAGGCCCTCAGTGGGTTAGGACTTCAGTAGGGCTAGAAGATGAGAAAGTGTATCCCTATTGATAAAACGGGTCATCCTCAAATGGCTAACCTAATCAACTTAGAAACCAATGATCCGGGAGAGGGAATAGACTGTTGGACCTATTGAAATAGCCCTAGGTCTTACCACACGTCATGTTTTCCTGCATGTGGCTCGTCCGTGATAACTTCTTCAGATTTGCATGAATTCGTTGAGATTAGATCACCAACCAGAGAGTCGTAGAAAGCCCCAAACCCCTGGCTGGGGAACCAACCACCTTCAAGCCACTGAAGCTGTTCTGCTCGGGCCTTTTTTAGGAGAGTCCCTTCTCTCCACTAGTTGATAGATTTTGGGTGAGGGCTCTCTGAGCATCAATCAATGGCTGTTGTCTACCAAGAAGTCGTAGAATTTATTTGATAATCATTATCACTTCATCTGGAGACCTTGTGCTAGAGTTGACAAAAGATGTGATGTATTGAACTTGAGAAGCACATGCCTTCCGCATACTGTGACAAATATTGCCAAGATTTTGAAAATCAATCTCAGCGATATTATTTTCATGGAAGATCCATCAAATGATGGTAATGCAATATTTTCAAAATCTTGCCAGTTTTTAATTTTTCATGATATTAAGTAAAAAAGTATTTAAAATTTTAAATTCATTGATTTTTACCCATATTTTAACATTTTAAAAATTATTTATTAATTTATGATAAATATTTTTTACTCTTTTATTTCAGATTGATTTTCCTGATAATATCGCGAGGAAATGTAAAAATCTGAAAATCCCAGGAGTTGTGTGTGGATTGTAGTCTGGTGACTTGGTCTACTCAGTAGGCCTTTGTGCAAGATTTGATGGAAATCTGAAATAAGGAATAACTTGAGAGATGTATGGTATCACGTCCCAAACTCGGAAACCAAGCTCACAGAATTCTCAATCGCCGAATTCGGTACCGACAGCCTCCATAGTACCCCATTCCCAGCTCCTAGCATCTATACACCAGATTCCGATCTTGGGATCCTACAATGAGGATTTTTTTACAACTTACATTTATGTTGTAAGAAGCATAGCCACAAGTTTACCCAAATCACAAAGGCAACATCATTATCACATATCCACTAATATAAATAGTTGAATACAATGCTGAAAGGGAAACACAAGGTAAATATCAAAGGCTCCAGAAGTTCTGCCGCACGCTCCTGCCTCAGCTCGATCACGTCCTATCGTCACCTGCACGCATCTATCGTGCATAAGCTTATGAAAAGCTTAGAGGGTGGTGTACATGTGTGTGCAAGATAAGTTTTAAGCACACAAATATCAGCGTAAGAGGAATACTAGCAAGGCTATAAGTCATTCAATATCAGAGTAATGCGAAAACATGCCGGTAAGTCCATAAGTACTATCAGCTTTATCCAGGCTATGCGATGCAAAAGCATAATAAGCCAATATCATATACCGAGCAAGCAATGTAAATCAGCTATGCAATGCAGAGACGTAGTAGGCCAAATATCATATACTGAGGATGCAATACAATATGCAAATCCTGACGAGTCCACGAATACTACCAGTCTCATCTAGGCCATATAAATGCAGAAACATAATAACCCAAATGTCATATACCACGGATGTAATGCAATATGCAGATCCTGGCGAGTCCATAATACCATCAACCTCGTTCAAAATATGCAATACATGAGCATAGTAAACCAATTGCTATGTGCTAAGAATGCAATGCAATATGCAGTGCGAATAAAATGACCAAGCTAGAGTGTGAAATCGGGATGATAGTATGTAGTATCGCAAGTTGCGGGGTCCATCACAAGGGACTTCTATCCAAATCAGTCTCATACCTAAATTTGGATAGCTAGACTCAATATGGTAAACTCCTGATCTCAGGTTAATCGCGCGCCTAACCGAAATCCTGGCCATTACGAAGGTACACATCAAATTAATTGCGCACCACTAGCCCGAGTGAATAGTGAATAAATGAATGAATGAGTAAAATACTGAGTATGCAACTCCTACTTAATAAGTCCACAAATCAGTATCGTACATCACAGGGATCATCACAGGGGTCTAGTACACTCTACGCCACCTGTCGTCCCATCAAGCACACAACTGGGTAAGTGGAAGAGACCTCACTATCCGTCTGCCATTATCGGGCCCGACTCATTGATAGCAGACCCATTTATGAGCTAGTCAGACTCAACCTAACATTGCCTAGTCCCTCAAGTGGATAAGGCCACACCCCCTACCAACCAACCACGATACGGTGGGAGACGCGGCCTACTGGTATACGGCCCTCATACGCTCATATATATCCACTCAGTCTAGACGTTGGAGCGTCTTCTGGTACCAAGAGGGTTTAGGGACTTTCACCCATGAACATCTATAACACCTCATGTAAAAAGATTTTCAGTGTTCATCTAGTCATCCACGATATGCCTGTGGAGGCTACGGCCCTAATGTCGCTAGGGCGTACGGTGGTCATATCACAAAATACTAGATGTATGAGTCATACCATTCAGTCATGCATCAAATCTATGCGTACAATGTGCTTATGTGGGGCAACTCCGCCTATCAGGGAGTCCCATAAACAACCTGCCTAATAGTATATGCAATGGTCAACCGCATCTTTTATTAAACATGCAGATGATGCGTATGGGCATGTAACATGATGCTATGCATGATTATTGAACATAATAATGATTGATCTCATACAATCACAATGTGCCTCTTACATCGCAATGGGCCTCATCCAAACACAATGGGTCTCATACAATCACAACACAATGATCCTCACACTTCGCAATGGGCCTCATACATTCACAATAGGCCTCATACCATCATAATGGGTGTAAGCCCCGTATCCTAGACCGTACCGTTCCATAGACTTCCGCGGGAGCTGCTGGGGGCGAGGACAGTCACATTTTGTATACCTGACTTGCTGCAGTTCCAGTTCATTGCTGAACCCAGAAGAGAGCCGTTGTCTTGTTTGATGTCAGGTGCCATGGAGGAGCCCATAGCGGTGAGCATCGACCAGTTGCCTGTGGTTTGCGATTTTTCCGATGTGTTCCAGGAGATTCCGGGATTACCGCCTCACCGACTCACCGAGTTTCAGATTGATCTCGTGCCCGGTACCGCGCCTGTTTCGAAGGCCCCATATCGTATGGCACCGTTAGAGTTGCGGGAACTGCAGAAGCAGTTGGACGAGTTGCGCGAGTTGGGCTTTATCCGTTCGAGCAGTTCGCCGTGGGGAGCGTCGGTACTCTTCGTGAAGAAGGATGACACGTTGAGGCTCTGCGTAGATTACCGCGAGCTCAACAAGGTCACGATCAAGAGCAAGTAACCGCTCCCGAAGATTGATGATTTGTTCGATTAGCTGCAGGGTGCACAGTTCTTTTCGAAGATTGACTTGCGTTCCGGTTATCATCAGATTCGAATTCGAGAGGAGGACATTCCGAAGACAGCATTCAGGACGCGTTATGATCATTTCGAGTTTCAGGTCATGTCCTTCGGACTGACCAATGCGCCAGCAGTGTTTATGCAGTTGATGAATGAGGTCTTCCGTTCGTATCTTGATCAGTTTGTTGTAATCTTCATTGACGACATTCTGATCTATTCGAGGACTCATGAGGAGCACGAGCAGCATTTGGAGGTTACGTTGCAGACCCTCCGCGCATACCAGCTGTATGCGAAGCTGAAAAAGTGCAAGTTTTGGCAGGAGGAGGTTAAGTTCCTCGGTCACGTGGTGACGAGGAGGGTGTCGCAGTGGATCCCTCGAAGGTTGAGGCAGTGCGTCAGTGGGGTCAGCCCACGACTGCGTCCGAGGTCCGCAGTTTCCTTGGTTTAGCGGGCTATTACCGGCGTTTCATTGAGGGCTTCTCTCGTATTGCAGCCCCGTTGACCAGGTTGACCCGGAAGGGCGCAGAGTTTATTTGGAGCGATGCCTGCGAGCGAGCATTTATGGAGTTGAAGGACCGCCTCACGTCCGCTCATGTCCTCACTCTTCCTTCTGGGTGTGATGGATTTATTATATTCATCGATGCCTCACATATTGGTTTGGTTATTGTCCTGATGCAGCACGGGAGACCAGTGGCCTTCGCGTCTCGTCAGCTCAAGGTCCATGAGCTGAACTACCCCACGCATGATTTAGAGTTGGCTGCAGTTGTCTTCGCACTGAAGGTGTGAAGACACTATCTCTATGGGGTTAGGTTCGAGCTCTTTTCTACCCACAAGAGCTTGAAGTACCTCTTCTCGCAGTTTGAGTTGAACATGAGGCAGAGGCGCTGGATGGAGCTCATGAAGGACTATGATTTCGATCTCCAGTACCACCCGGGTAAGGCGAACGTGGCGGCGGATGCCCTCAGCCGTCAGCCACGAGGCCTGGTGGCACATATGATGATTTATGAGTGGCGGATGCTCGAGGATATAGCAAAGTACGACTTTGAGTTTGGCTTGCAGTCTTCTATTGTGCAATTATCGAGCCTGTCGATTCAACCCTCTCTTGTCGCAAGGGTGATCGAGGCTCAGCAGGCAGACGAGTCGTTACAGGATTACCAAGCAGAGGCAGCATCTGAGAGTCAGGCAAATTGGTAAATTGGTTCAGATGGTAGACTTCGCTTCAGAGGCCGATTATGTGTCCCAGATATTCCTGAGCTACGCAGAGATCTTATGACCGAGGCACATCGATCGCGGTTTTCTATCCACCCTGGCTCGACGAAGATGTACCGCGACATGAGGCGACAGTATTTTTGGGCGGGGATGAAGCGCCAGATCGCCAGTTTTGTGGTCGAGTGTGACACATGCCAGCGTGTCAAGGCCGATCATCAAAGACCCCCTGGTCTATTGCAGCCGTTAAGTGTCCCGATGTGGAAGTGGGAGCACGTGTCGACAGATTTCATTATGGGCTTGTCGAGGACTCAGCGCGGTCATGACGCCATCTGGGTTGTTGTAGATCGTCTGACAAAGTCGGCACACTTTATTGCAATTTGTGCGACTTGGCCTTTGGACCGGCTTGCAAGATTATTCATCGAGGATATTGTGAGACTGCATGGCGTTTTAGTCTCGATCGTTTCTGACCGAGACCCGAGGTTCACGTTTCAGTTTTGGGGGAGCTTCCAGAGAGCGATGGGTACTAATTTACAGCTCAGCACCGCGTACCATCTGCAGACAGATGGCCAGACCGAGAGGGTCAACCAGATCCTTGAGGATATGCTTCGGGCCTGCGCGATTGATTTCGGAGGTAGTTAGGATAAGCATCTGCGATTGGCTGAGTTTGCATATAATAACAGCTATCAGGCGACCATCGGCATGGCTCCTTTTGAGGCACTATATGGCAGACCATGCAGGTCACCGAGTTGTTGGACTGAGGTTGGAGAGTGTCATCTCCTAGGTCCCGAGCTTGTGCAGGACACGTCAAGGCTATTGATATCATCAGGTAGAGGATGCGCACAGCTCAGAGCCGGCAGAAGAGTTTTGCTGATTGTCGACGTCGTCCCTTGGAGTTTGATGTAGGGGACCATGTGTATCTTAAGGTCTCACCCATGAAGGGCGTAGTTCGATTTGGAGCGAAGGGCAAGCTTGCCCCGAGATTCATAGGACCTTTTGAGATTACTAGGCGCGTTGGCGCCGTGGCCTATCGGTTTGCCTTGCCATCTCAGTTGTCTGGCGTCCACAACATTTTTCATGTCTCCATGTTGAGGAAGTGCGGGTCAGACATCGTTCTTGTTATCGATTGGCAGCCGTTAGAGGTTCGTGAGGACGCTTCTTACATCGAGCAACCAATCCGTATCCTTGATCGGAAGGAGCAGGTCCTCCGGACTAAGGTCATTCCGTTGGTGAAGGTTCAGTGGGGTCACCATTCTATTGAGGAGACTTCTTGGGAGCGCGAGGCTGAGATTCGAGAGCGTTATCCCCATCTTTTTTATGATTAATTGTATTGTATGTTGTATGTTATCTCTGATTTTATATAGTGATAATATGTTTCTTCTTCCTTGTGAGTTATACTTTAGTTGCGATGATTGTGTAAATTTCGAGGACGAAATTTCTATTAGGAGGGGAGAGCTATAAGCCCCGTATCCTAGACCGTACCGTTCCATAGACTTCCGAGGTCTTTCCGGTCGAATTCCGGCAACTTTCGACCCTTAACCGGTATTTGCGGGCGACCCTGATTCTCATGCCGTCAACCCGAGTCGACTCAACCCAGGACTTGTACCTTAACGACCGCGTCGTCGCCGCGGTTCCAATGCCGCGACTCGTGCATCGAGGCGATACCCTGGTCGGGAGATGTGGGCCAGTGTTCAGTGCGAGGAAAATGCCACGCGTTGCAAAACCCGAGAGAATCTTTACGACTTGTCACATCAATCAATCCCATCATGTCAAGTACACATCACCTTTCACCCTTTCCCAAGCAAGCCCCAAAAGTCAAAAAGTTCTTACAAAACCCATACTTTTCTTACAACTTTTGCCACAAAAGTCAAAAAGGGCTCTTACACCCATCACTCACCACATCAACACATCTATCACCCATCCCTCTCTCTTTACAAGTCTCTCTCTCTCATTTTCAAAGTCATTCCTAAGCAACTAAGAGCCTCACGTCCAAGCCCTCCCATGGTGAGAAAAATGCATGTGTGAGGCCCACCTTCCCATCCCTAGATCTCTCATCCTAGTCATTCATTTCTCATCTTCCTCCATCAAAAAGAAGCACAAGGAGCTAAGGAAGCCAAGGGAGCAAGAAGATCAAGCGGTGGATGCTTTGATGGAGTAGTTTTAATGTTTTTTTTAAATGGGCCAAGTGAGGCCAACCAATCAATGGTTTAGATCTCACTTTGGACCCTAAGATGTGGTCGATGGCCCACTTGGATCATCATGATCATTCCATGATGGGGCCATTCTCCATGGACCCCATCATGATGTTTATTTTCCTTGCATACTTAGGGTCATCTAGACCGTCTATTTTAGCGGAGAAGGGATCTCCACCATTGGATTTCGATTTAATGAGCCCACATGTAATGGGACCCACTTGATTTATATTGTAGATTATTGAAGAGAGGGCCCATAGTGCCGGGGTCCCTCCATCACGCGTGTCCCACTCTCTATCTCTCTCTCTCCCTCTCTTTTTCATTTCTTTTTTTTAAGACCATGATGTGGTTGTGTGGCCCACTTGAATGGACCCCACCATGAGGCATGTATTCTACCCAACCATCTATAAGTGGGACCTACTTTGGGTGTGTTGTATCCACACCATACTCCATGAGGTGGCCCACCTAAGCAGGGCCCACTTCAAATGCATATGTGAGGCTAAATCGTCCAGCGTCCCTGTACGCTGGACAAAAAAAAGGGAAAACACAAATATCAGCTTGTTTCCAAGCTTATGAGTTGCCCACTCATGTAGGCCCCACCTTGATGCAGGTGTTCAATCCATGCCGTCTATCCTATATACCAACTCATTTTAGGCATTGAGCCAAAAAATGAGGTTGATCGGATCATCTGGTGGGCCATACCTTAGCAAACAGTGATCTCCACCGTTTAAAGTCCCCCAGATTTTTCCTTACATTGAAAAATGCCCAATATTGGACTTAATGGATGTGTTATGGGCTGTAGAAATCAGTGGGCATGGTGGATTCTTCCTATGTGGGCCCCATGTACAAAAAACCTTGGAAAAATCAAGATTTCAAAAAATAAAAAATAAAAAAATAATAACAGTAGCAGCAGGTGTTGCTGCTGTGTCAGAAGGCAGCAGGCGCTGCTTACGCACCAGCAGTCGGGCGGAAAGCAGGAACCCACGGCCCCTGCCGTGGGCCCCACCATGATGTATATTTTATATCCACCCATTCATCGTGTAGGCCACTTCCTGAAGTGGGCCTACTCCAAAAATCAGCCTGATCTAGAGCTCAGGTGGCCCACACTGCAGGAAACAGTGAGATTAAACGTCTGCCCCTTGAAATCCTTTTTGGGTCCACAAAAGTTTTGGATCAGGGTGAAATTTGTTTTTACCCTTCATCTAGGTCTACGTGACCTTATCAATGGGTTGGATGGCGTATCAACATTATGGTGGGCCCCACGTGGAGCCCACAGTGATATATGTGTTTTATTGCCACCGTCCAGGCAGACGGTGGAGCCCACTGTGAATATGTGTTATATCCCCACCGTCCAGGGACGGTGGGTGTGTATGTGTACGTGTGCGTGTGTGTGGGTGTGTGTGTGTGTGTGTGTATAATATTATATTATATATATAATATTGTATAAGATATATATAAAATATATATTATATTATGTAAAATATGTGATGGTTGACCTTCATGTGGACCCCCACCAGGTGCTGCATCCAATCTGTCCATCCTTTTAAAATAAAAAGCTTATTTTATGGCATGGGCATAAACAATGAGCCAGATCCATAGTCCAAGTGGACCCCACCTTGGCATGTTGTGAGGCCCATTTGATGTATTAGGGGCCCATGGTTTAAGGCCCATTAAGATGTATTGGGGCGTATGGGTTGAGGCCCATTTGATGTACATTTGGGGTCCCATTGGTGTGGCCCATTTGTTACACATAAGACCCATGAGATTAGGCCCATTTGATGTATTCAAGACCCAAGGGGTTATGGCCCATTGCAATGTACAAAGGGCCCATTGATGTGGCCCACTTGATGAATATAAAGCCCATATGATATGGCTCATTTAATGTATTTAAGGCCCAATGGGATATACCTAAGGTCCATTGCAATGTGTGATCCCAACATAATTTATGTAATGATGTTTATGACAGTCGTGCCTTGGGAGCAATGTTGGTTTGACGTCCACATTGCAAGTATAGTGTTGGTTAAATGTCCACATTATGCCTTTCCCTAGGGCCCATTGTTAGGCTCGTACGTATAATGTGTAGGCTGTCTAGGCCCATCTTTGTTATGAACATCATCCACCCCATATAACATGTTTAGTTCCATGATTCATGATCATATGCATCATACGTATGCTTGATATAAGAAATGACTGATCATAGCATATGCCTTCGGGCAGATTGTTTAGGGGCTCCCGGATAGGGGGTGTTGCCCTACATGAGTGCACGATACACGCAGGATTGCTGTATGACTGGATAGTGTGATTCATGCATTCGCATTGTGTGATATAGTTACTATACGCCCTAGCGACATCAAGGCTGTAGCCTCCACTGACGTATCGTGGTTGATAGGATTGGATACCGAAAATATTGTTCTACATAGGGTGCTATAGACATCCTTAGGTGAAAGTCCCTAAACCCTTATGGTACCAAGAGGTTGCTCCAACATCTAGACCGAGTGGGTGCATGAGCGCCGAGTGCCGATTACCAGACGGTTGCGCTTTCCACTGTGTCGTGGTCGGTTGGAAGGGGGTGCGGCCTTACCCGCCTGAAAGTAGGAGGCAATGCTGGGCTGAGTCTGACCAGCTTGAGGAATGGGTCCGCCATTGACGAGCCGAGCCCGGTATTGGCAGGCGGATAGTGAGGTTTTTTTCACTCACCTTATTGCGCGCAATGGGGCGACAATCTGGCTTGAAGTGTACTAGACCCCGGTGATATTCCAGATTTTGAGCTGTATCGATATGTAGACTTAGATGAGGATTTGTATGCTTGAGTTGCATTTCGCATTACATGGTTTAGGTATGGCCGACATTATTCATGTTTTGCACCGCATGGCCTTGGTACGGCTAATGGTATTCTTGGCTTTTCATCAACATGTTCCGCATTACTCTGATACTGCATAACTGCATTACCACCTTGAGCACACACTTTCACCACCCTCTAAGTTTTCTATAAGCTTATTGCCGACCGTTGCGTGCAGGTGACGTTGGATCGCAGCAGCGCTGAGGCTTGGGCACATGGCAGATCATTTTGGAGTTTTTGTTCATCATCATTATATTTCCCTTTATGCTCATTGTACTTGTAAAGTTTTTGATCATAGTGGAAATGTGATGGAGTTTTTGGTTGTTATTGTGGGTTATGTCTTTGGTTATGCTTATTACAAATCAAACTGATGTTAAAAATCATCCTCGTAGCATCCCAGGATCGGAACCTGGCGAATGGGCGCTGAGAGCCGAGAATGAGGTTCTACGGAGGCTATCGGCACCGAATTCGGCGATCGAAAATTTTGTGAGCCCGGTTTTCGAGTTTGGGGCGTGATAATGGGCCTTACATGGTCACGATGGGATTCATACAATCACAATGGGCCTCACATGGTTACAATGGGCCTCAGGTAATCACATTGGGCCTCTCATGGTCATGATGGGCCTCATATAATCACAATGTTATGCTAACACATACTCAGTGCGTATACCAACCTAGTCGTAATCAACAATCGGCCTATATATATGGCGGGGTCCATAAAAGGACAGCAAATCTAATCCATAATATGAGGATCGATCCTTGACAGTGAATATACCAAATCAGATAACACGGATCCCTCCGCCTAGGGTGATGTTGTAGTCTCCTCATATCAAGGTTGGACCTAAGTGGCTTACCTATATTCCTAAGGATCCGGAGCGGACTTCTTTCGCCATACTATCATATGGTCCACTAGATGCCGTAGGGGACCCAATTAAGTCCTAGATGGACTCCAAGATTAAAAGGAAATAATCCTACGAGCAACCAATGGGGGTTCAACGTTATGAGTTAACCCAATATGAATAGGTGGGTCATGCAAACATCAATGGGGCCTAATGATTAGGGTCAACCCACTTAGAGAATAATGAGAATAGGACTAACAAAGGCCTAAGATAAGGTCATAATGTGTACATTTAGCCATCATTGCCTATGAATGTGGACATTTAACTAACATTGCTCCCAAGGAGTGGCCCACATGATGTCTAACATATAATGGGTTCATGGCCTCACATAAGGGCCTAATACACATCCTAATGGGCCTCATATAAGGACTTCATATGCATCGCATTGGACCACACTCATGGGCCTCATATACGTCGCATTGGGCCACATCCCATGGGCCTCGAATACATCACCTGGGCCTCATTACACGGGCCGTATTATAATGGGCCGCATATACATCACAATGGGCTTCAAATACGGGTCACATATACATTACATTGGGCCTCAAATACTGGCCGCATATACATCGCATTGGGCCACATTCCATGGGCCTCAAATATATCACAATGGGCCTCATATTTGGGCCTCAAATACATCATATTGAGCCCCATCATATGGGCCGCAAATACTTCATGTTGGGCCTTAACGAATGGGCTACAAATAAGTCACATAGGGCCTCTCGAATGGGCCACGAATACATCAAGGTGGGCCTCATTACATGGGTCGCACCATTGGGCCTCATGTACATCAAATGGGCTGCAACAATGGGGCGCACCATTTGCACCATTGATCTATTTTAGAGATCTATTTAGGGCATTACCCAAAAATGAATCACATCGGAAGATCATCTGGACCATACCACAAATAATAGTGGAGATAATGATTTCCACTCTTAAAATTATCAGGGCCCACCATAGCATTTATTTTGCCATCCAATCTATTCATACAATCACGAAGACCTGAATCAAGAAGAAAAACAAATATCATATTGATCCAGAACTTCTGTGATCGCTAAAGAATTTCAATGGTAGGCGTTCAATTCTCCACTGTTTTCTACAGTGTGGTCCACCTAGTAGATCTGCCTCATTTTTATTTTTATTTTTGTCTCAGGCCTTATGACGAGCTCACCATTTGGATGGACGGTTTGGATGTAACTCATACACCAAGGTGGCCTCACACCACCCGTCCAGATGGACGGTGTGGATGTAGAGTATATACATCAAGGTGGGTCCCACCATCCAGCAAACTGGATGGTGTGGATGAATCCCACGGAACTTGGGATGTCAATACAACAACTATATAGCTGGTGTGAGACTCACCAGCCAATCCGTTTCCAAGAAGGTGGGTCCCACGTGGGGCCCACCATATATACATAAGATATATATATATATATTTATATATAATGAAAACCTCCAGCATCCAGATAGATGGATGGCTGGATAAAATACATACATTAATGTGGCCCACCGTCCAAGTAATGGACGGTGAGGATCCACACGTACATCAAAGCGGGGTCCACCGTCTGCCCAGGATGGACAGTGTAGGATATAAAATATACATCATGGTTAGACCCTCATCCTGCTGATGTCCTTACAATGGATGGTTGGATATAACACATACATCATGTGGGGTCTACAGGACTTGCTTACGTCAGTCCAGCAGCTATCTGCTACTGGATGGACGGTTTTGATAAAACACAAATAACATGTGGGTCCCATACCACGTGTGAGGCTGGACGGTCTGGATCACCACCGTCCCACCCACTAGACTGTGGGATAAAACACATACATTATAATGGAGTCACACCGTCCAGACAGTGGATAGTGCAGACGGTGTAGATCAATGCATACATCGTGGTAGGTCCATGTGGGTGGCCCACCGACCACGGACCAAGCTGATATTTGTGATTTTCCCCTGTCCAGGCCGGCCCGAAAACGGGCAGCAGGGTGGGCCGATTGGACGAGGCAGCGATGTGAGCCCTAATTTGGGCGGCAAGGTGCGTCCCGCAATTGGGGCAGTGGGGTAAAACATATACATCATCAAGGTGGGCCATCAATAGGGAAAATGAGAGAGCGAAAGAGAGAGACGGCGGTGATGGAGGGACCCCGCCACTATGGGCCCTCCTAGGATCACAGTACATACATCAAAATGGGTCCCAAATAAGATCCATACCATCAATCGGTAGGCCCCGCTTGGCCCATCATCAAAACATAAATCTAAGCCTATAAAATACCCACCGATTGGCCTTCTTCTTGGTCCCTTGGCTTCCTTAGCTCCTATGCTCAACTTTTGATTGTGGATGATGAAGGTTGAATGGTGGAGATGAGAGTTTTTGGGGTAGGGAAGTGAGCCACACCTAGCTTTCTCTCCTTAGAATTTTTCTTTCATAGAGGCTTGAGGTTTGGTGGAGAATGGGATGGAATGGAGTGATGTATGGGAGAGAGGGATGGTGTTGTAAGAAAGAGATGGGTGGAGAGAGAGAGAGAGAGAGAGAGAGAGAGAGAGAGAGAGAGAGAGAGAGGTGACTTTAGGAATGGGAGAGAGATGGGTAGGGTATGGGTGTTGTAAAGGGAGTGACGGGATGTGTACTTGACTTGAGGTGATTGATTGATGTGATGGGTTATAGATATTCTCTTGGAATTCGCAACACGCGACGTTTTCCTCAAAATAAATGCGGGCCTACAACTCCTGGCTAGGGTATCGCATCGGTGCGTGAGACGCGATGTTGGAACCACGGCAACGACACAGTCGCTAAGGTACAAGTTTCAAGTCGAGCCGACTCAGATTTACAAGATGCGATTTAGGATCGCGCGCAAATGTTGTCTACAGATCGCAAGTTGTCAGAATTTGACCGGGAAGACTGCAGAAGCATATGGAATGGTACGGTCTAGGATACAAACCTTACAAATAGATACTTGGAAGCTTCGTATAAAATGCCACCACTAATCAATGGCCGGAATGCGGGTTGATTTGGTTTTGGAAGATGGCTTACATGTTCCATGATGAGAAAGAAGAGAAGGGAATTGCAGGTTTTTGGGAATATGATTTGGGGGAGCACTGGATGGACATAATCTTTGTCCGTAAGATGGGAATTGGAACGAGCACTTCATCATTATATTCTTTCCTCCCAACTATTACCCGAGGCATTATGTTCTAGCTGCTTCGATGGGTGGATTTTTTGTATTTATTTATTTATTTTAATTGGCAGCAGTCGACAGATTTGGGCTCAGCAAAAACTCATGGAGTTTTGATCGAAATGTGTGTTTGACGGCTAAATGGTGTTTTGATCCAAATGTCAGTTGATGTTATGTGTTTGGATGCACTTTGCAAAACCCCCCAAACTCAAATCTCCCACTCCAGAAAATAGGTGCTAATTTGCTGAGTTGACTGAAAAAAACAGGTTTTAAACCACCCCCCACCCTCGTGTCAAGTTGACTGAGTTGGTAAGCCAACTCAACGAGTCAAGCGGGAACAATGTCTCTTTCAACAGCAAGTTTCTCAGTTACTCGGCCGAGATTTGAGTCGAGAACTGTGTTTCCTAAAGCCATGCAGCCTAGCACCCGAAGCGGATTACAAGGTCCTGTGGGCCCCACCATGATGTATGTGCTATATCCACACCGTCCATACATTTTGCGATATCCTTTTACGGCATAAGCACAAAATTGAGGCAGATCCAAACCTCAAGTGGCCCGCACAGGTGACAATGATGCCCATAGTTGAAACCTTCCTAGGGCCCACCATCCGTTTAACCAGCCCATTTTATGGCACGGGCCCAAAATCGAAGCATTTCCGAAGCTCAAGTGGACCCCACCAAAGGAGGAAGTGGGGATAATGACATCCACCGTTGAAACCTTCCTAGGGCGCACGGTTATTTTTATTTGTCATCCAATCTGTATATATAAGGTCACATAGGCATTGGTGAAGGATTAAAAAATTTTAAAATAAAAAATACAATAATATCATCTTGGAAGCGGATTGTAAACTGAGGAAACCGTGGGGCATAGGCCATAGGAAACAGCGTGAATTGAACACCTACCGTTGAAAACTACTTTTGGCCACAGAAAATTTTGAATCAACCTCGCATTTGTGTTTTACCTTTATCCATATCTGTATTGGATGAAAATAAACATTAATGTGGGCCCTAGTAAGGTTTCAACGGTGATGTCATTATTACCATTTTTTTCCCCTGTTGCTGGCCCACTTAGCTTTGGATATGCTTCAATTTTGTGCTAATGCCTGCCGATAAAACGGATACTAAGTACTCAATCCGCTTCTATCAGCTTGATCCAAAAACGGCTCAAAACGGATGGACAGCATGGAAAAGATGGAAACGGATTGGCTACTCCCCCTGACACCAGCCCCGGAGCTGGTGGTCGGTGCTCTGTGGGCCCCACCATGATGTATGTGTTTCATCTATTCCGTTCATCCATTTTTAAATATCATTTTACGTCTTTATCCCAAAAATGAGAGGAATATATATCTGAAGTGGATCACACCATAGGAAAACAATAGTGATTGGATATCCATCATTTAAATCCTCCTAAGGCCCGCTGTACTGTTTATTTGACATCCAATCTGTTGATTAGGTCATAAAGACCCAGATGAAGGGAGAAAACAAAGATCAACTTGATCCAATACTTTTATGGCCCCAAAAAGTTTTTAACGTTCGAAGTTCATTCAACACTGTTTCCTGTAATGTGGTCCACTTGAGACTGGGATATACCTCATTTTTTGTGTATTACCATAAATTGATCTAGAAAAATAGATGGACGGAATGGATGAAACACATACATCATGGTGGGCCCACAGAGCACCGACCACCAGCTCCGGGGCTGGTGTCAGGGGGAGTAGCCAATCCGTTTCCGGAAAAGACATACATCCATGTTGGGCCCCACAGATTTTATAGGGTACCGAGTAACGCCTGCTAAATACGCAATCCGCTTCTTATCAGCTTGATCCAAAAAAAAAATGCTTCAATTATGGGCTCATGCCTCAAAATGAGCTGGAAGAATGTATGGACGGCGTGGATAATTCACATACATCAGCGGGCCCCACAGTTTACTCAGTACGCTATAGCCTAGTGTGCTGAGTAACTCAGTATGTAATCCGCATCCGTATCCAACATCAAGGCCCTCTCATGCTGTGCACAAGATTTCCAACATACAAAAGGATTATGGTCCAACCTGATGGATGGATTAGATCTTGCACCTAGGTGCCATGCTGGCACGAGTCACATATACATTAGCTCTATTGCACACAAGGCCATCTGGGTTGTAGACCTGTCACTGGGTTTTGCCTATGTCTATCCGAGCGTAGCCCCAGCAAAGTAAAACTAGACCTGAGCCCAGCCCGGCTCTGTAACGTGCTGAAAGCGTATGGGCCAAAAAGCAGTCGGATGTTCTAGAACATATATGGGTGGGGCTTCACCAAGGTATTCTTCAAAAGAGATTTGCTCAAGCACATGCCCACAAGTCGCAATTTTACACATCCGACTTTTGCCTTTTGAATCTGGGTCATCGATGGTCCAAACTGGTTATATGAGGAGACTGTATGGTGGAAAACCAAAAATTAGAAGCTTTCAATTGGATTATTTCAGCCCTTGATAATTTGGCATTTTTGCTTTGCACAAAAGCAGTCACCATAACCTTTGTATAATCTGAGGGTCGAGATATTCGATCCAACGGTTTGGTGCATCGGGTCGCAATATAAACGGTTTAGATCATCGAAGGAAGAAAAAAATCCAACGGCCAGTGCCAACTTATCTTATTGCATACCTGAGGATGTACTGGGGTGACTTTAAAATAGGAGGATCTCCTGCACCAGTGACAACTTGAGCCATGACCTTTAGCCACCGTTCTTATTTTTTTCAAACTGAAGTTCCACAGAATCATCATATTTATTTGATTGAATGGATGATAAAATTTTAAAATCTATGATATCATTACCAATAATATCCCTCCAAATCCTTAAATGGGGTGGCTCACGTCATGCCAATTGACTTTAATACAGCCCCAACCCAGCCTATTACTAAATAGGGCTGAAAGTTGGGCGGGTTCAACCCGACCGACCGGTGACCGACCGACATTGGGTTGGGCTTGGGCAGAATGTATCGGGTTTGGTCTTGGGCTTGGGCCATACAAAAACCAACCCGATAAAACTTGAGTTGGGCTCGTGTTGAGGTCTTGGATTGCCTGATCCAACCCGAACCCGATCAATATATAAGTTCCTTATAAATTAAATATAATTGAGTGCGGATCATCTATGTTGAAGGCACATGAAATTCTAATGCTATCGAGTTTCATTGGTCCACATCATTTTCGATTACCCAAGCTAACAAGATACACCGGATTTCTCTCTCCCAAATAGATTGCTTGATACACAATACGACTTTTAAAGGAGGAATTGTGCTATATATTAGATTGTTTGTTTAGAAAAAATCAACTTTTTTACAATAAATAAACTACATATATAATCGATAAAATTATAGGTACAAAAATAAGATGTGTATTAAAAATATAATAGACTAATGTAATAATGAAAATATTAGCCAACCCGGCCAACCCGACTGAGCCCGCTTGGGTTGGGGCTTGGGTTGAGAATTCCCAACCCGGGGTTGGGTTAGGTTGGGTTAGGGTTGAGGTATAGGAACCTTGGGTTGGGTTGGGTTAGGGTTGAGCACCAACCCGACCCAACGTGCCCGACTTTTAGCCCTATTACTAAATATGCTTGAGTTTAGGCCAGGCCCACCCTCGGCCTAATATGACAGCCCTAGACTGGGCCAGGTCCGGAGGTCGAAACGACCAGTGAGCCATCCTGGTCCAATAACACCTCTACAATGCTCACAATTCTTTATCAGAGATTTTGCCTGGATAATTCACTTTCTGTTGTTTCACTTTTTTTTCTTTGAAAGGTCTACTTTCAATTGTTTGTCAACCCCACTGTGGGAAACACCATTCCTCGCTTAGTTGGAAAATAAATTATTTTCCTATTTCTATACCTAAGAATTGCATTTTTCCATAATAAAAGGAAAATAGGTTTCTCAAGAGTTAAAAACCCAAATATGCCACCATCCATCTTCCATTCTCTCACATATGCCGCCATGAGTTAATGTCCTATCTTCAGTTACACACCACCATGCCACGTGCCACCAGCCATCTTCTCCTGTGCCCCACAAGAGTTAATGTGCCACCATCAATCTCCCTTGTGCCCCACATGTGCTAATGTGCCACATGTACCACAGTTTATCTTCTCTTGCCCGTTACATGTGCAAAGCACCTCACATGCACCAATGAGTCTGTGCCATTCTCCATCTATGCCAAATGTGCTACTGTGACAATGTTCACAAGTGCTCCATCTAGCTTCAAGTGCCCGCATGTATCAAATGTGTCATATGCCACCATACTTCTTCGAGCACTTCACATGCGCCACAATTCAGCTTTAAACACTTAACCATCATGTGTGTGCCACTTGTGGTGCTGTCCATCTTCAAGCATCCTGCATGTGCCAGTGACTGCCTAGAACTTTTTTCTAAGCAATGTTTTATTTTGCCTAACAGCAAATTTGAAATAGATCTTAAATTTCTAGTTAAATCTTGCTGAAAAAACAAGGAAACAATGTTTCCTTTCCCATAATTTCCTAGAAATAAGGTTTCCCAAGAAACACTATTTCCTTCCCTAAGTTTTCCATGAATCCAAACTTTCCTTCTCTATGCTTTCCATGAATCCAAACAAGCACTGAAATTCTTGAAGCGCCCCAAAAGAGAGAGGCAATAGCATACCCTTCCACTCGGTTGCATGTTGTTTAGGGAATAATCTGATCTGACGTGACTCTTACCATCAAGATATCCTTAACTCGTACCTCAGATCTTCTAGCAATAGGAACCTTCATTTCAGAATATTTTCTGCTTCAACCTATGAAACCTTCTCTAAAAAAGAAGCCTGAAAGCAGAGGCCTTTTCTCCTCCCATACAGGAGGGGTAACATATCGGCTTCCCTATATACATTCACCATATGACACTTAGATTGGATTTATGGATCAAAGTGTCGTGTCGCTTTAGCATTTAGCCCAAGTGATGGGTCACACATGACATCAGCATTCAAATGATAGATTTGGACAGTTCAAGATCAATGAAATGACTTGTAAGTAAGCTACAAACTAACATAGTTGTGTACAATTAAATGGGGGACTGGAGTATAGTATCACTTCTTATTAAAAGAAATGTAATCTGCTATGGTTTCTCTCTCCCAAGAGAGCAGCATAAATACTGAAAACAACCATGGAATCCATCGATGGGAAGGATTCCACCACCAATTGCTCTATAAAAGAAATGTCTTGGTACCCTCTCCTCTCACAATCTCAAGAGCAAGGAAAACCTTAAAGAGCAAGGAAAACCTTACAGATCGAAGATTATGAAGATTATAAAGGTGTGAAGGTGCGGAAGATCATGTAGTGATACTGTTCATCTTTCGCACAAAACTCAGTTATGGTATAAATGACAAATCTTGTAAGTACAACTTTCCGACTTCTTTTTTCTTCATGGATTCGACGCATATAATCGTGGAACTGCAGTGATTGTTTTAACAAATTATTCAATAATCGATCATAGATTCAACTACTTCATACTAACCCTTCAACTAATTGATGAGGCAGTCAACTAGATTATTCAGGATGATGGGCCTAAATGACAAACCTATCATAAAACCTAGTACATTATCACAATCCTTTCCTTGGGGCGAGATTGCAATAATCGCGAGTGGTTCTTATGTCATGAGGTTGGTTGAATTCCAACAACACAAGCCCTAATGACCCAACACCTTTCTAACAAGATAGAGGTTGGTTGAATTCCAACAACACAAGCCCTAATGACCCAACACCTTTCTAACAAGATAGACTTGCTCATCTTATATTGTTCACAACATCCACCTCATCTTGTTTGGCTCCAACCAGAAGCAAACTCCTTTGGGTCAAACATCACTCTTCGAATGCAATGACCAATGAGCATTCTTGGTCATCACCACTTTCGTAGAACATGCAACTAAGTCTATGCTTAAACCTTAAAAACAAGCATCATACCGGAATCCATTTGCCCCTAATGGATGCACCCAATGTCCTCAGGCAGATAGGAATGACCAGGTCAACTGTCACTACACGTCAACTATCTAGCTACTACATCAAGCTATGCACCCTTGTAGATTCTGGATGGATATCAGGCCCATAATTTATCCAGAGAAATCGGCTAGGGTGAGTTATTTAGGTTCATCTGACCAATACAATGAATTAATCCACTCCCAATAGTCACGATTAGCATACAAGCTACGCTGTCCCTTTAACCAAACCACTTATATTAATCATATATAGAAATATAATTTGTAAATGCAATTACCATTTACAATGGATTTCTCTGAATTGCAATTACCTCAATTAAACTTCAACACACAATGGAAATGTGCCCAAAGTTTAAGCCCAAGGCCGAGAACTATAGTTTGAGCAACGTAGAACTCTTAGGCCGTGTTTGGACGGGTGGCCTGCGCAGGAGTAGGTTGTATTAGGTGGGATAGACTTCTCGAATCCACCCTCGTCCGTATAACTGTCTGTTTAGGCGGCGGTGGATTGAAGACGGATGGGATTCGACGCTGGATTCGGCTGGATTTCTCGCTGGATTCGAGAGTTTTTCACTGGTACTTGCGAAATCCCGCGGATCCAACACTAAATTGGGATCCCTTCTCGCTACCATTCTCACGCCTATCCGCAGTCCATCGTACGGAGACAGCGGGATGGGTTTACAGAGGGTTGCGATTTAGCGGTTTGGCGGGAGAGATGGTAGCGGGAGTGTGATTTTTTTGGCGCGAAATGGGGTTATAAGAACCACCATCAGGTCACGATGTCCATCTTCAGTCGACCGGGCATTGCCATCGCGAACTGGCGGTGTTCTCAGGCTGAGGTAGGTCCTCTTCCTCGCCCACTGAGCTTTGATAGACCTGTTTTGTCTTGCATGTTCCAGTAAGGCCTAATTTCTGTTGCGCCTGAGAGGGACATGAAGGTTTTGCATACAATCCCATGTCATAACCCTTCGTCACCGGCAAGACAGGCCCTCCGAGATGGAGTTGGCCTATGTGGCTAGCGGCGATGGCTTCATTTGGAGTTCTAATATATACGGGGGTGGATTTCTGGTTGATATGTCATGTATAATGTTTTTTTAGGATCTATTGTTGTTGCCTTTCTCACCAAAATCCGTTGTATTTCACTCTTATTGCTGGATTTTCTGTTGCTTGTATATCTCAGATGGATTTGTTGTTGTTGGTATATCTCAGATGAATTTTCTGGTGTATCCCAGGTGGATTTTCTGTTGTTGGTATATATATTGCTGGATTTTCTGTTGTTGGTATATCTGAGATGGATTTTCTATTGTTGGTATATCTGAGATGGATTTTCTGGTATATCTCAGGTGGATTTTCTGTGTGTATATATCTCAGATGGATTTTACACATGTTGGTATTTCTCAGATGGATTTTCTGGTATATCTCAGATGGTTTTTCTGTTGTTGGCATATCTATTGCTGGATTTTCGGTTTTTGGTATATCTCAAATGGATTTTACACATGTTGGTATATCTCACATAGATTTTCTGGTATATCTCACATAGATTTTCTGGTATATCTCACATTGTTTTCTGTTGTTGGTATATCTATTGCTGGATTTTCTGTTATTGGTATATCTCAGATGGATTTTCTATTTTTGGTATATCTCAGATGGATTTTCTGTTGGATCTCAGATGGATTTTCAAGGAATACATCAGAATCCTGTTATCAAAAATCATGTTTTCCACATCTGGAGCCTTTTTGTTTTGTTATATTGTTTCTCAGTATGTTTTTTATATGGATTGCATCAGAATCCTGTAATCAAAACTCCAGTTTTCCACATCTGAAACCTTTTTTTAGGGCTGTAGTGTTTCTCAGCATGTTTTTTAATATGGATTCTTACTATGATATTCTATGGAATTTTTGGGATCACATTGAGTTTGACAAATCTGAATAGCTTTGAACTTGTATCATTTAGGTTTTCTTTGAGTTAAATAAAGTGGAGATTTGTAAACTATTCATCTAAGAATGATTTATTTGCAAATTAAAGTAGAGATTTGTAGACTGTTCCTCTGAAAATAGACTGTTCTTCTGAAAAGGTACGTACTTACAACCTATTTTCTTTTAAGATTAGTAAGTTTATTTGTACTTTTTGATTTTTTCGGTAGGACAATACTGCATGTAAACTTCGTTCGCGATTCTATTCCAAAATACGAATCTTGTGCCAATTATGTACATGTCATTGCAGATGGGTAAGGAGAAGTACTATGTCATCTTGGTGAGACGTCGGCTAGGTATATATCTAACATGGGATGACGCTCGGTTGGAGGTGGAGGGCTTTAGCGGAGCGAGACACCGCGCTTTCAAGAACTGGAAGGAAGCTGTTGCATGCTAGAACGATCACTTCAGTAAGACCTGTGCACCGTCGAGTCCTCGCACAGAATCTCATGCGGTTCAGGTTGCCACATTTTTTGGTGAGTTGGAAATCCGTCATTCTTCGTCTTTGTCTATCCGACAGATGATGCAGACAACCCAGGCCATGGTTTCTAGGGCCACGTCGACTTATGATCTTCCCCCATCAGATGGAGAGAAATTCGATGCAGTTCTGGTTGGCGTCGTTGTTCTTTTTCTTGCATTGATTGTTATTTTTAAATTCTAGCCCAACACGAATTATTGTAACTTTCAATATGTCACTTTTTCTTTTTCCTCTCTTTTTCGTGTATGACTTTCTATATGTCACTGGTTCCTTTCTATATGTCACTTGTTACATTTTCGACGGGCGGATTACATGGGATTGGATTGTATTAGGGTGGATGGCAGCGTTTTCAAGGTCATAATGGCTGCATCAGTGGATTGCATGCAATCCCATGGGATTTCTATATCCAGTGGTCCAGATAGTAGCATATTTGGACGGGCAGACGGAACTTGGGACTGCAACCCTTGGCATGTTTGGCCGGGCATGGGATTGCATGCAATCCCATGGAATTGAAGTCTTGCAGCCTGAATTTTTGGAAAAGTCAATTATAACCATTTCTGGCCAGAAAACGGATTGCCTACTCCCCCTGCCCAATGTATGTGTTTAAAACGTGGCGTTCATCCATTTTGACATATCATTTTAGAGTGTGATCCCAAAAATTAGAGGGATATAAATCTTAGGTGGACCACACCACATTCCAGAAGAACAGTCTATTCTCAGAAGAACAATCTACAAATCTCCACTTTAATTTGCAAATAAATCATTCTCAAAAGAACAGTCTACAAATATCCACTTTATGCAACTCAAGGAAAACTCAAATGATACAAGTTCAAAGATATTCAGATTTGTCAAACTCAATGTGATCCCAAAAATTCCACATAATATCATAGTAAGAATCCATATTAAAAAACATGCAAAGAAACACTACAGCCCTAAAAAAAGGCTCCAGATGTGGAAAACAAGAGTTTTGATAACAGGATTCTAATACAATCCATATAAAAAACATACTGAAAAACAATACAGCAAAACAAAAAGGCTCCAGATGTGGAAAACATGATTTTTGATAACGGGATTCTGATGTATTCCTTGAAAATCCTCTAAGATCCAACAGAAAATCCATCTAAGATATACCAACAACAGAAAATCCAGCAATAGATATACCAACAACAGAAAATCATCTGAGATATACCAGAAAATCTATGTGAGATATACCAACATGTGTAAAATCCATCTGAGATATACCAACAACAGAAAATTCAGCAATAGATATACCGATAACAGAAAAACCATCTGAGATATACCAAAAAATTCATCTGAGATATACCAACATGTGTAAAATCTATCTGAGATATATACACACAGAAAATCCAGCAATAGATATACCAACAAAAGAAAATCCACCTGAGATATACCAGAAAATCCATCTTAGATATACCAACAACAGAAAATCCATCTCAGATATACCAACAACAGAAAATCCAATAATAGATACACCAATAACAGAAAATCCACCTAAGATACACCAGAAAATCCATCTGAGATATACCAACAACAGAAAATCCATCTGATATATACCAACAACATACCAACAACAGAAAATCCAGCAATAAGAGTGAAAAACAACAGATTTTGGTAAGAAAGGCAACAGCAATAGATTCCAAAAACACATTATATATGACATATCAACCAGAAATCCACCCCCGTATATATCAGAACTCCAAACGAAGCCATCGCCGCTAGCCACACAGGCCAACTCCATCTCAGAGGGCCTGTCTCGCCGGTGACGAAGGGTTATGACATGGGATTGCATGCAAAACCTTCATGTCCCTCTCAGGCACAATAGAAATCAAACCTTACTGGAACATGCAAGATAAATCAGGTCTATCAAAGCTCAGTGGGCAAGTAAGAGGACCTACCTCAACCCGAGAATACCGTCAGTTCGCGATGGCAGCACCCGATCGACTGAAGACGGCCATCGCGACCTGATGGTGGTTCTTATAACCTCATTTCGCGTCAAAAAAAAATACACTCCCGCTACCATCTCTCCGCCAAACCGCCAAATCGCAACCCTCTGTAAACTCATCCCGTTGTCTCTGTACGATGGACTGCGGTGCGGATAGGCGTGAGAATGGCAGCGATAAGGGATCCCAATCCAGCGTTGGATCCGCGGGATTTCACAAGTACCAGCGAAAAACTCCCGAATCCAACGAGAAATCCAGCCGAATCCAGCGTCGAATCCCATCCGTCTTCAATCCATCGCCGCCCAAACAGACAGCTATACGAATGGGGGTGGATTCGAGAAGTCTATCCCACCTAATACAACCTACTCCAGCACAGACCACCCATCCAAACACGACCTTACTCTCATGATGAAATGGTTTAAAGACCTCGTGCGCATAAATATCCACACCGCCGTATGACTGTACCGTTGAGTTCTAAATAAAATTGTGATGAATCTAATCGACATATAGCACATACTACTGAATAATAGCCTGTGCCATTTACAACTCGAGCATTAACGACCATGGGGCTATGTCGGTCATACCTTAGAAAAGATTACATGATCTTTTATCTTAAGGTGATGTGATTGAGCAACATCAATGCCCCTATACCAGCATGATTTGGCAAATGAACCTGATAAAAAGGTTGATTGTTATTCATGGTCGTTGGATGTTGGTGATTCATTATCATCAGTCCATCGACTGTGTGGGGAAAGTGTCCTCACATATTTCGTTGCCACGTGCTTGGTCCATGGCCCACTTATTTGTCTAGAAATGAACTCACCCAGGAAAGAGGATGCAAGCTCGAATTCTCAGCCCAACAGCGACTTCTCCCTCAACTCCTCTCATAACTCAAACAGTAGGTGCATGCTTTGCAATGACACCAGCAATTGCCACGTCTAAGGCATCTGCCCTAAACAGCCAAGATATGAAGGTTTAGACCTCCAGCGGATGGCCAAAAGTTTTGAAGGTTTTGACTTCCAGCGGATGGCCAAGGTTGAAGGATTGGAATTCCAGCTTATGGGCAAGAACAGACACTGTTCACACTACCCCGCCATTATCAATGACGATTTTTATATATATATTATTTATGCGAGAGTTTTCTGCCATAGATTCCAACACACATGCTGGCAACAAGATTCAATGGTAGATGCCTCACGTCCAACAGTGGTCAGAAAAGGATTTTGCATAAATCTGTCTACAAGCACACCCGCCATGGCAGTCGAAACTCATACTGCAAGTTTTCAAAACCCTTGATCAACGACAATCCCATCATATATCCTTCTTTGATTCAGATACATATAACTATAAAATCATATGAAAACTAAGTATTGCGATTCCACAGCCGAATGCATCAAATCCATGAAGAAAGATAAGTCTAAAAGTCTACTTGTATGATCTACCACTAACGTTGGCAACCAAGCCCCATGAAAAAGATGAACAATAATGCGATCCGATCTTCCGCTTCCTCTCACCCTTATAAGCGTCAATTGATATAGCTTTCCATTTTGCTCATGATTGTGAGAGAGAAGAGACCGAGACTTCTCTTTTATAAAACTGATTGGCAGTGAAATCCTACCCATTGTCAGATTTCATGGTTATGTTCCATCTCCATGCCTCTCCCCCTTAAGAGAAAGAAGCCCTAGCCAATTATACCTTTTGTGACAAGAGGTGGATAGTACTCCAGACCCATATTTAACTATGTACAACCACGCCAGTATGGGCCCCACTTAGAAACTCATCTAGTTGATTCAAACTATCCAAACCACCATCTAAATACAGACACATGTGACCCATCACTTGACTCAAACGGTAACATGTCGAACCTAAAGGTTCTGATGCAATTCACACAACCTTGATGTTGAGGTTTCTAGAATGTTATGTTCAACACACAGAGAAAAGTAAAAATTGTTTCTAATGAGAGAATTCATCTTCATGCGGGCATTGCATCCAACTATAGTTTTATTTTAAGTTTATCTTCAGTAATCTCAATGCACCAAGCAATCACTCTTAAGTAGCACTGATGATACAAGAGGAAGTCACGCCTAACAAAATGAACTACAAAGAATACACCCTCTCAAGTCTCTCACACCAAGACTTGGCTATCGCAATTCAAGAAAGATCATTCACACAAACTATATTGCTTATAATGACAACTTGACACTATGTGGAGACTTAGAAAGCAAGGTCATAATGGCTCAAAGGAATATTATGATTGTGGATTATGGGTGGTGGATAATTTTCCTAAAGTTGATAATTCAGCAGCATTTGTTTCTTTGGGGACATCTTAATCTGGATCTGTTTTGACATGATCTATCATCAAGATATCCATAATTCTAATCTCACATCTTTTAGCAGTTGAAAACTCATGCAGAGTTATCAGCAGAGAGCATAGCTACAGACATCATTGAAGCCCTTTGGCTTCTGCCACTAATGTCTAAGATGACATACATCATGGCCCGTTGTCTCAATCATAGGCTACCTATGATTTTCTTCAGAAGAAGATTTTTCCTGGGTATTCTAGCTTCCAATTCATAAGAAGCTTCACTTCTGAAGATTTTAGACAAGCTATAAAAGTCTGCTTCAGTTTCCGAAGACTTCTCTGAGAAAGACTCCAGCACGTTGGCCTTTTCTCCATCCATACGGGCTTGACAGTATTGCTCTCCCCATGGTACATTCACCATGTCTAACCCATATGTTTCTCATTCGCATGGTCAACATATCCCTGATGTTAACGTAAAGTGTAGAAATACAATGAAACAAACTCCCCCCTACTGAAAAAACCTATCTAGGCTGCTGGAGGAACTTCATCTGTTAACTTAGTGTCTTTTAGCAGTTAATAAGATGATAATACCTTTACAGACTAGGGGTTTTAATCCTGCTTGCTATGCATCAAATGCCAGTAAGGGAGACCATTTTTAACATGCACTTCCATCTTTTTTTAATCGAATGCACAGATTCTTAGATTTCATCTTGATTAGGATGGATTGAAGTATCTTCATGTACCTCAATGTGATCAACCTTGACAATCAATGCTCTTCTGATTTGAGATTAGGAAACCCTTTTCGAGTGTTCTATCTTTAGATGCAAATTGTGTATCAAAAAATTGCATAAAGATATATCCCTCTATCGGTAGTCCCAAAAGAGATGCAATTGAAATCATGAGGAGAATTCACCTTCCACCTTTGTTCTCTTCAATTATCCTTTCGATATGAACCATGGAAACCACCAAGAAATTCAATCACCCAAAACTTGATTAAAAATGGTTTTCTCCCAAAAATTTCAAGTACACTCATTCTATACACATGTAATGCACTGCAAAGAGTCATTGGAAGACAACTGCAAGTCCTAGTACAATAAGCACAAGAACATCATCAAAATCCAACTTCATAGGGCAGAAAAAAACCATATCATCTATAAGGGGAGAGCTCACAAAGGAAAGCTGACTAACTGGACCATGCTATGATACCAAGACCAAGAATGGATATCAAAGGAAATATTTCTTTTGTGAGCTCTTCAAGAAAGCTGAGGTGAAGATCAAAAGTCTATAAATGATGTAGAAGGCAAAGGCACCATAACACCAATTGGCTTCCTCATTAGGAGCACAGATCTCAACAATTTAGTTATCAGCACCAGCATCAATATCAACAAACTAGCCAACAGCAAGCTCAAAGTCTCAACAATCTAGCTTAGGCACAAATCTCAACGAAGTGTTCCTTCAGCTATAGTTCGGTAAAAAAATCTCTTGGTAAATTTTGGTATGGTATACGTTGGCACATTAAAAGTAAATCCAACTTTGCCCTTGATTAAACCCTTTATCCATTAGAGTTCAAATCCCCACGCTCTCCCAAACATCCCTCTGCTTATCAGAAAGATATTCCCACTCATCAAAAGAAAAAGAAAAATTATTTATTCCACTCATTAAAAATTGTCCCACTTCTGACATAAGTCACCTCCATCCTCTTCTTTTCAGCCCTCCATCGCATCCTCTTTTACACACTCCATCATGCTTACTTTTGAAAAAGCATGCATCCACATCATCACCCAACATCAAAATATTCTTTGAAGCCATCGATGGCGCTATTTACCTAGTTAACATATTTGTGCCATTTCTCCATCCCATCTTACAAATAGGTGCATATGCCGCTATTTTTAAGGTTCACATGCTGCTACTATAGCAAGTAAAATTTGATCAAATAGTCCTCTTATGTTCTAGTAACCAAGTCTTGTGTAAGAAATAACTGAGGGTGTGTTCTTTATATTATGAGTTTGTGACCACGATTTCTTCTCATATTCATCATGGAACTGGAAGAGTGATAACCATAGTTTGCAAACCAAAAATTGGTCAGTCACGGGGCCAACTTTTTATTATGTTATACTTCTTCCTCCTCTTCTTCAAATCTAGATTTTTGGGCATCCATCAATGCCGTCATTGCCGTCACCACCACTATCAAAGCCATCTTCCTATTCTTCTAAAAAATACAAATAAAAAAATAAATCCAACTTGGTTGACTCATTGAAACCAAGCTTATTATCTGGGTTCTGAGTCGACCTGGAAACCTAGGTTCGAGGCAACTGCCACCTAGTTTTTCCAACCCAATGACCATTCAATTGAATCCCAGGTTGACCTAGAAAACTAGGTTCAAGCTAATGGTCACCTAGTTTTTCAAGCCCAAGGACGATGCTCATGATCAGGAAAGGTTGACCTAGGAGAGTCCCGAGTTGACCCACCTGGTCTGCAAACTATGAAGATAGCTGAGTCTGTTACTCTCACCAAAGATTACCTCGTAATAACATTGTGGTTTAATTTGAATGTGTGTCTAAATGCATTGATCTTTACATTGGTATCGACTTTAGGGATCACAATGGGCCGGACTGCTAGGCCTAGCCCTGTAGGACCAGGGATTGGACCCCTAAACTTGACCAGAGAACTGAGCCTGGACTTGAAATTTAGGCCCATGCCCAAGCCATAACTAAAAAAATCATTGAAATTAATTTCCATTTCACTTAATTGGTTAACATAGCCGTCTGCTTCTCTTGTTCAATCCCCTTTTCATCTCAACTCTCCATTTAAAGCCCACTGACCACATGGACACAATTTTACGATCAGCTTGATTTTCAACAGCAGATCATTTATGGAAAGTACAGACTAAAAGGGTGGTCTGATACAACCATGAGTCACCTCAAAAGCAGCTTAGCTTCTAAACTTTCTGGAAATAAGACCTACATGATAGCATGGGTGGTATTGTGGATCACTCCTACGTAGAACATGTCCCATAGAAGTGCATAAGGTGGCCAATATGCATGCCCAACACATGTCCCAACCCGGCAGATAGGTGCAAGATCCACCAGATAGGCTCCGTCATGCAGATGCCCCGACCCATAATCAGCCAGGCCCACACATCACGTGGGCCAAAATGTTGTATACAATGGATGGCTTAGAAAAACAATGGATGGCTTAGAAAAGCTTGGCCAAGTCTTTGTTAGCCATCCATTTGTTTCAAATCTGGGGCCCACCTAATCAGATAGGACAGGTGGACTGGATGATTAATAGATCACATGTTTGAAGAAGAAAAGCTCAAAAGAATTCATTCTAACCATTAATGTGCAAACAATAGCCTACCGCCCCCACTGCAGATGTTTAAAAGCATCCTATACTCCCAAAAAAATAAAACAGATGATTTCAAGATATTGTTCATGGGTACTAGATAATTCAAAGCCACTCGAGCAAATGGCCCTAAGCACCCTACATCACATCCAATTAGAGAAATAGCCAATGTTCTAATCTAAGGAACATTATTAGCTATGTAACAGATGGGTGAGCGACAATAAAAAAGCTCAACTTTTTCTACAATCCAAATCAGAATTCCAACAAAAGAGCTAACCATCCATTTAAGTTTTCGAAACAAACTACAGATGCAGCCTAATACCGCAAACTGTTACACAGCATTAGCTTGTAGACATCAGAGTACTTCAAGGAAACACACTCATTGGATAGGTTCCACAAATAACCAATCACAAAATATACTTGAAAGCATCAATGTTATTTTTAGAGCAACAGATGAAGAACTGTGCCGAACCTGACTGATACGACAACATCATATCTAGCCACATTCATTGTCTCAGAAAACTATAGACATTTCACTTAGGCAAACAAACAGTATGGAGGAAATCTCCATTTCAAGGCCTAAGAATACGTACTTAGGTGGCACGGCCTCTGATAACGTCAATGCCCATCTCAGTAGGATCTGTCGCTTGCAACTCTACCTGAATACCATCAAGCTCCCTCTTGAATCGATCCTTGGAACTTGCATAGAGCATCTTACTCCTCACCCTCGCTGTATCCGGAGACCTTAGGAAGCAAAAGTCAAGCAGTGTAATTGAAGATTGGAACATCGAGAAACTTAATTAATTCTTTACGTAAAAGAAAGGTTACCATGCGATGAAGAAAATTTTGCTTTTTTGGCAATTCTCCTCTGTTACAAAGTCAAAGTCGTAGATAGCATATCGACACTCTTCTGCGGGAAGGCTTGCAGTGAAATCCTCATAGCTCTGGGCGGGCTCCCCAAGCTTCTCAACAACAACCTGCTTTAGCTTCTCATCTATCTTGAAAATTACGAAACGATAAGTTCTCTTTGCCTTCAATTCCAAGAATTTAAGCTTGCAGTCATCATCCACGGCCATCCCTGACGCTGCATTGGCCTAAGAAAGAAAGGGAACAGATTTAAGCAAAACCGATATCATACTTATGATAGTGCAAGCATAGACAATGTGAGATCTGAAAGATATCAAATCTAATTGCAATCGGGCAATGCACAGCTGAGAAACTGTAAGAAGAGTTTCCAGTTGGTTTGCTGAACCCACTGTCCATCTTGTTAGGCATAAATAGCCTGCAGCCCCAAACAAAAACATCACCCATTGGACAATGCTAGTTTTCCAATCGTGAAACATTGACCATTTTCTATCTTCCACAGTTGATTTGATTGCCACAGATCAGGCAGCTAGGATTGCAAGATCCGTATGGTTTTTCAACCATGAGCTATACACAGAGGGGGGGCTCTCTGGATTACCAACACTATATCAACTTGTACAGTGATCACTGAGTAACAATGAACCAGTGATGTGCATGAGTAGAAAGAGGATTCCACATTCCATGCTTGCCCCAGTTTTGGAGCACTCAGAATACAGATCCAGAAAAATAAACTAAGTAGGGTTAATTAAGAGAGTAAGTGATGGGATTTTATTAATAGAACTCGTGTTAGGCAAGGAGATAATCAACGTTATTGGTGCAAATGCAATGCAGGAAGGGTTAGAGGATAGAATAAAGAGACAAATCTGGGAGGATATCGATTGACTAATGCAAGAAATAATGAATGGAGAGAGGAGATTCGCAGGAGGAGATTTACACGATCGTGTAGGAAAAGAAAGTAGAAGATATGAAAGGGTATATAGGGGATGTGGTTTTGGGAGGAGAGATGAGATTTTATTTTATTTTTTTTGTTTGGGGGGGGGGGGGGGGGGTTGGTTTCTATCCTTGATTTCACTATGGCATATAGCTCTAGCAAACACATACTTAGAGAAGACAGATGAACATTTAATAACTTTAAAAAGTGGATCATATACAAGCTAAATACATTTCTTCCTACTTACGAAGACAGGACGATCAATATGTAAGGACCGGAAGGTGATACCTGGATAGAGTTTGACTGCGCAACATAGGTTAGTGGTTATGGATGTTTACATTAAGAGATGAAAGAAGGGGAATGAAATTAATAGGTGTCCAAAACTAGTTGGTGCAATTTAAAAGGAGAGAAAGCAATGTTATTCTAAAATATATTGATGGAAGAAGGAATGTGGGATGTCGAGGAAGAAAGGAAAGTTATGTGGAAGGAGACAGCTGATTGCATTAGGAAAGTGGCAAAAGATGTTTTAGGAGTATCTAGAGGGAAAAGCCAGCCACATGAAGAAACTTGATGGTGGAAGTATGCTGTACAAAAAGCTATTAACAAGAAACATGCATGTTTTAAAGCCTGACAAGGGACTAGACATCTAGAAACAATGAAAATCTTAAACAATATAGAAATGCCAATAAGATTGCTAAGAAAGTAGTGAAGCTAAAATTTAAACTTAAGGCTTATGATGATCTTTACAATAGATTAAGGGCAAGAGAAGGTGAGAAAGAAGTCTTCAAACTCGCAAAAATGAGAGAGAGGAAAAGTAAGTGCCGAGATCATGTTAGATGCATTAAAAGCAATGACTAGAGGGTACTAGTCAATGAAAATGAAATCAATGAAAGGTGGAGATGCTACTTTCAGAACTTGCTAAATGGTAATCACTCTGAAAGCATAAAGATCGAAGGAAACACAAACTGATATAACACCGGCGTCCATAGATACTTCCGTAGGATTCAGTTATCTGAAGTAAATTTGAGACAAATGAAAACACAAAAGGCCCTTGGACCTTATGGTATACTAATCAAGGTTTGAAAGTGTATGGGTGAGGAATTAGGTTATTTTCATTGACAAAGTTGTTCAATAAGATTGTACGATCAAAAGAAACGGGCAAGGGGAAGGCCTAAAAGGACATGGGTGGAGGTAGTACGAAAGGACTTGATGACCTATGATCTAATTGAAGTTATGGCCCTTGATAAAGTGGCATGGAGGAAAATGATTTATGTAGCTGACCCCAATTAGTTGGGATAGGGCTTAGATGGTGACTATGATGACCACAAGTCCATCAATTAGTAATCATCAAGGATACAGATCGAACAAGAAATTCTGACCTGGGAAAAAAAAGCACTGAATTGTAATCAGATCACATTCTTAGAATCTACAGAGAGAAATTTTCTCAGCCAAAAGAATCCCCAAAAAGAACCGATGAATCATAAGCCAGATATGAATTTGAACGAAATATACAAGATCTATAAACACAAACCTTTCTTTCAACAGAACCTTAAATAACACAATCCATAATTTATCCATGAAAATTCACACAAACCAGAAGATCTGTGACATGTCAGTGATCCACCTCAACATTATCACAAACTTCCCATCACCAGCATATGAATCCAATGGAAAACTCGATCTAAAGACAATCATATAACAAGATCAGTTTTCAGCTCAATAACAGAATCACAAGGAAACCAGATCTGTCACCTCAGCTTTATCATCGAAATCTGCAACAATTCAATCGAAACCATCAAAGTTGCTCTGAGATTTGAGCAAAACCCTAGATCATATCTCCAGGATCTAAAATTCCATACCAAAAATGCAGAAAAAGCAACACAGCCGCCGATCCTCCACGATCTAAAATTCCATACCAAAAATGCAGAGAAAACAACACAACCGATCACTAGAGCCAGAAGATCTACAACGTCTACCACTACATTATCACAGATTTTCCATCACAAACACGAATCCCAAGGAAGGCAACATGTAAAGATCATCAGCTCAAAACCAAAAATCGAAAACCAAAGCTTCAGATAATCGGATCCGAAAGCAAAACAGATCCATCAGCGGGAATCGGATCAAAATCCAACGAAATCTCTCGGAATCGAAAGGCATAAGATGGATTCAGATCAAAACAGATCAAGCACCAAAAATCGAGAAAAAAAATCAGAAAAATCATACTCTAGGTGGGAAAAATAGAGAAAAGGAGAAAAAAAAAAGCTCACCATCTTTGAAGGATCTGATGATCGGAGAGAGAGAGAGAGAGAGAGAGAGAGAGAGAGAGATGATGGATTTTCTGCAAAAATCTAGGGCAACGAGAGAGGAGGAGATGGTTTGAATACTCTCTCTCTCTGCGATGTCAAGGGTTTGGAGGAAAACGAGCAGACGAAGCAAGGAAGCGAAATGAATGTGAAGACTCCTGGCGTTCGGCAGCCTCTTCTCTTCAAATATCATACGGTGGAACCAGTCGAAATGGATAGAGCTGGGATCTCTGTACACGTGGCATGCACGTGAGTAGATCTAGACCGTCCATCTAGTTGATCCCTCTAAAGTTGACGCAAGGTTTACGAAAAAGTCTAGAACAGTTATTGAACCCATTCAATCAGTGGCGTCAAGCTCTGTGTAGAAGCAAAACTTAGTGAACGGTAGATATTCATTGATGGTAAGTGAAGGATAATGGATGGATATGATCGATTCAATTTTTGAAATACTGGCCATCCACGATGTGCCCCACTGTCTGAACAGTTCCGATTGAGATATCATATTTCACAACTGCCAAGAAAAACGGGTGTACCATATTCCTGTTCTTCCAGCCATATCCTATCTCTCCTCCTATTGTCATGATGATGGTCATACATGAGATGGTGAGAAAGTACGGCCACCAATTCAGATTGCGACACGTCTCCATTAGCCGGAGAATCGCATGGATGCGGTCTACAGTCTCGCTCGCTGGAGTTGGCATCGGGTTTTATTTTTTACTTCCTACTTTTTGATACAAACACCGCCTTTCTCTACTTTCGGCGATGGAATTGTCCATTTTAGCCACCGAGAAAACATTTGTACTCTGGCAGACTTCGATAACTCATACACATGCATTTAGAAATTCTACATAAAATGTACTCATAATTCAATTATAACCGTCCATTTTATGTTACATAAAATTTATGATTATAAAAAAAAAAATTATGCCAGCTGATGCATTATATTTTCAATGATCAGAATGAAAAATAGTTTATGGTTCAAATTAAGCAACGAGATATCCTTTGGTGAGAATTTAGGAAGTTCAATCAATCTGATTCTGAGGTTATGATCAATCTAAGATAGGTCTCACAAATTGGACGGTTTCATTGCAGTAAATGAATGCAAGGTATACAGATGTGTTGGTCATTCGTGCGGGTACCATCGCGCTCTGCGAGAGTATATCAAGTAGCCCTCTTTTGTCGATGTCTCGTGGGAAAAGGTCGAAAAGCGGGTGTATGTTTCGGTAAAAGGGCGTGTAAATATCAGTACTTTACTTTCACTTAGGCGGTTAGGACAAGATTTCCATGTTAGTTTTGCACCATTTAAAAAATGGTGTTGACTCTTGTAGACGCACGTGGCATGGTTGCACCGCAACCCAGACCAACCAAACCGCTGTCCCAACTGTTGATGGAGCATAACAGAAAATATGGACTGTGAAGATAATAATAGCCTTCTCTGATCTTTTTCTTCGAATTTGGACCGTTCATTATTTTACATTTAACCATCCATTTAATGGCTGGTTGGGATTTATTGATCAGATTGGTTAAAAAAAATCTAGTCCATCTGAATTGGGGCCCACAATTTGGGTGGCCTGGATATCCGTACATAAGTGCACGCGAGGAGGATGAGTCGCCATCTTTTTAAAATAGTGCAGTACTAGCACGGGAGACGTGGCCTTTACTTTATTTGCACCGGAGGAATTAAGATCCTCGGCCCGTGGATTTAAAACAGTGCTCGAGCAGTGTCTCCGTACAAGTGGGGCCGTGATGCGTGATCAAGTCCATTGATTAGATGGGCCACGGACACCAGAACATGATTCAAAAAAAAAATTTAGATTGGATTATCCAAGGCGTCAGTGAACTACATTCTTCCCTGTCGAATGTGGACAATTGCCTATTTTTCTCAACGGTCCATTTGTTTTGGACATATTAGTTGTAATCAATATCTAGATGTTGATATTTGTGGTGACACCCAGAGCTCAACTGGCAGATTGAGTAGATACCTCGTTTCAACACTTGAGGTCTTGGTATCGATCCCTAGAGGGGTGGCTAATATGGAGTGTGTACCCACATGGGTGTGTACTAACAGGCTAACCCAACCAAAAAAAAAAAAACAAAAAAAAACAAAGAGATATTTGTGGTGCATGATCCAGCCACATCGGCTTCCACCATTTCAACGGTCGGGATCACATGTTTACTTCACCGGAATGAACGGATTGAAGATGGAATGCATGTCCTTAGGACGCGGATCGAATAATTCCTGACTTATGATGGGCGGTGAAGGGGAAAGGATTGGCTACTCGCCTACTCCCCCTGCCACCAGCCCAGTGGCTGGTGGTCCGTGTTCTGTGGACCCTGCAATGATGTATTTATTTCATCCATTTCATTCATCCATTTTTAAAGATCCTTTTAGGTTTAATGCCAAATTTTGGAGGGATATAAATCTCAGGTGGACCGCACCACAGGAAAACAATAGTGATTGGATATTCACCATTAAAATCATCCTTGGCCCCACTGTACTGTTTATTTGGCATCCAATCTGTTAATTAGGTAATACGGGCAATATGAATGGAAAAAACAAATATCTATCCAAAACTTTTATAGCCCCAGAAGGTTTTTAACGGTCGACGCTCAATCGACATTGTTTCCTGTAATGTGATCCAATTTAGATTGATATATACCTCAGTTTTGGTCTCATACCATAAAATGATATGGAAAAATAGATGGATGGCATGGATGAAACACATAAATCATGTTGGGCCCACATAGCACCGACCATCAGCCATAGGCTGGTGGCAGGGGGAGTAGCCAATCCGCATCCGCGGTGAAGGATATGACGATGTGATAGTCCGCTACCACCATCAACCGCTGGCTGCCCACAGACGTGCACGCAATGCTTCCAAAGTAATCCAGGCGGTCCAAATCTCAAGTCCGGAGTGGCATGAACGATCCTATCCATACAAATGGTTGTTGACATGAATTCGATGGTCGGAAATAAAATTTTCGATTGGTCCAAACTAAACAAGAGAAATCAGATGGCTGAGATTGCTTAATTCCGGTGAAACTTCGTACAATGCTAACAAGCAATGGGGCCCAATTCGTGTTTGATCCAGATTTCGTTACATGCATCCAACTGTACGGTGAACGAGACACTAAAATTCATCGAACGCTTGTGGCCCACCTAACGAGTGGATTGCTCCAATTTTTGTTCCAGGTGACCTTCATGGTATGGCCCACCATTTTCAAGGCTGAGATGTTCCGTCTTCAGTGACAAGTTAGTAGAAAATGAAAACAATCACGCAACATTATACGTGAAAAGGTGGACCCTCTTAACGTTGACTCCCAATGAAGCCGATTGGCCGGTGTACCACCCGACCTGGCTAGTGTGGGTACGTATCGTGCCAAGGCTAGCGCTGCTGCTCCTCGAGTTGTACCAACGGTTACCTGGCCCTGTAACGATGTATTTATTATATCCACACCGATTCATCTGTTTGGCAAGATTATTTTAAATCTTAAGCCTAAAATTGAGTCATATCCAAAAGCGCAAGTAGACCACACTATAAATAGAATTGGGACAATGATTCTCACAGTTTAGCCCCTAAAACATTCATAGGGCATGTGATGATATTTATTTTCCATCCAAACTGTTGGTAATGTCCCACAAATCCATGAATAGGAAAAATAAATATTATATTAATCCAAGAGTTTCGTGACCTCCAAAATGATAAATGTTCAATCCCCAGCTACTTTTCTGTTGTGGTCCACTTGATCCTTGGATCTGCCTTATTTTTCATCTCAAACCTTATGACGAGTCCATGAAATGGATGGATGAATGGGATATAATACATACTTCATGATGTGACTCTTAGACCCTCGTGACATCAACACATTAGTCAAGTCAATGGTGTGTGGTACATCAATCAATTTGCTTCTTACTCATAATTTACATTACTATTTGAGTTTGAATATACTAACAATCAAGTTGAATACGAGGCTCTGATAATCGATTTGAAAATGTTTATAATAAACCAATTAATTAAGTCATTTACATGCAACAGTATTGCTTTACATCATATTATGTTCTCACAACTCAATTGCTAAATAAATATGACAAAGACAAAGTAAAACATATAATTCGGGAAAATAACATTAATATCAATAAGATGACACAATTGGCAGGGGAACTTCATATCACCCAGGGTTGGGATAATTAAACAAAAAATATTCATAAGAAGTCATTACGTTCAATTTTTTAAAAGGGATTGACCGAGGAAATTTATTAGGTCGGACGAACGAAAATAATTGGAGAGTCTCAATTATAAATTATCTTCAATCTCCTCATACCAAAATCAATTGAGACCTTAGAAGAACGATTATAAAATATGGCATAATTGGTAATGAATTGTTTCGAAGAGGAGTTGATGGGTGTGCTATTGCGATACCTGAGTAAGAAATAAGCCATGCTAGATATAGTGGGAGTAAAGGAACCTATGGAGCGCATCAAGTTGGGAGAAAAACAAGGCTTACATTATGATATTATGGATATTTCTGGTGAAAATGACAGCGACAATATCCAATACACCAAAGGATGTGAAGCGTGTAAAAAACATGAGCCAATACAGCATATATCGGCTACCAAGTTATATCATATTGTTAAACATTGACCTTTTTTTAGAATGGGTCATTGATTTAATAAGGAGAATTTATCATCATTCATTTAAGAATCACAGTTTCATCATTATGGTTATTGATTACTTCACTAAATGGTTAGAAGTAAAGCCTATGATAGGAATCGACCATCAAGAGATTATTAAAATTATTAAAACCCATATAATCCACCGATTCAAGATTCTTGAATCAATCACTTTGGACCAAGGTGCATCTTTCTCGTCTAAGGAAGTTAAGGCGATGGCCAATTAGTATAAATTTAAATTGTTGCATTCCACACTTTATTGTGCTCGAACTAACGGCCCGCATGAGACAAGTAACAAGGTCATTAAAAATATATTGTGCAAGATGATAGATGGAAATCCTAGGGAATGACATATTAAATTGTCTAAAGCCCTCTAGGCTCATCAAGACTCACCTCGAACAAGCACAGGGGTAAGTCTTGTCGTGCTTACATATGGGCATGATGTTGTGTTACATCCAGATGTAATTGTGATGTATTTAAGAATAGCTTATCAAGTTAATCTCATATTGGTTGAGTTCGCAAAGGCTACGCTAATCAAATTGGATGACTTAGATGAAATACAACTAAAAGCTTTAAACTTTATTGTATTCAATAAAGTTAGAGTGGCAGGAGCTTATAACAAGAATGTGAAAAAAAGCTTTTGAAGAAAGCAATTTGGTTTGTAATGTAATATTGCCTTTAGGAACTAAGGATGCCGCCTTTTGTAAATGGGTACCCACTTGGGACGAACCGTTTATTTTTTAAAAAAAATGAATAAATAATTCCGACGAGGTATTTATGCGCTTCACAATATGGAGGGGGGGGGGGGATATGGCAAGACCAGGCCAAATGATAACTAGATTATTCACATATCATAAATGATAAGTCGAAATCAATCAAGAATCAGAGATAGATGTAAGAAAATATAAATTTCATTACTAGCCCGATAAAAGAAGACAAAACAGGATATAGCCTAATTACATATATAAAGGGGGGCAAACAAAACATACACACACACACACACACACACACACAAAAACTAAGTCCAGCCGAGGTGCGGTTTAAGCATATACTGCATTTATTTCTTTAAATTCCTTAAAGGTACAATTTTTTATGGTTTCATTTATTTGCTTTTGTACCCTCTGAGATTCTCTACTTTCTAGAACACGATCGAAGAAGTGTAAAAATTGATCAATATGGCAACCAACTATGTTAGCCTTGTATTCTCCCTCATGCTTTTATTCATTGCTCTCATGCGACCGAGCTTGGTAGATATCAATGTAGGAGTTTATGAAATTTAGAAAAGTCTGTAAATAGTAGGAGTTTCTCCCATGGTATAGACGTTTAGTCTCTTGAATATTATCATATACTTCCTTGTGCTGAACTTGAAAAACCTGCGACATCACTTTATTGAAATGATGTTATGGATTTCAATGAATACGATCATTCTAAGCCGCATCACATTGATCATAAAAAGTATGTTTGACTCATTGTGAATGGCGGCACACTCGTCTATGCGTGCATATAGTATCTCAAGATCATTTTCGATAATGAAATAGTCATTACCGATGCGCTATAGTTTGGTTAGAACCTCCAGCGGATCCTTCGGTAAAGCATCAGTTTCCGCAATATCTTGGAACTCTCGGTTGAAAGAGTAAATTTCAAATTGAATGTTGGAATGGGCAAATGGCTCATATTCAAGGGAAAATATTTCATTTAAGAAATCCCGAGCCCAAGTAAGAGGGAAAATGGATGCAATAGCCATGATAGCAAGCATAAAAGTTGTAAATTCGGAAGTAGGAAAGATGATTGAGTACGCAAAGGAAAAAAAACCAATGACTCCTTTATATAAGGCTTATGGAAGTCAATCGTACCTTAAGTTGGGGTGTCATGACAATTGGAGTACACATTAATGGCATGAAACTTTTTCTATGAGGATAAAATGAATATGTGCATTACTTTTTATATTTTTACTATGTTACAAAGACAGTTATTGTAAGACCCATGTCCTAGCCTGTACTGCTCTGTAGGCTTCCGCGATCCTCTCGGTCGAATTCCGGCGACCCGCGATCTATTATCAGCAGTTGCACGTAACCTTGAGTCGTGTCCCGTATTTCAAAGTCTGTTCAACCTAAGACTTGTACCCTAGCGACAGCGCCTTCGTCGCGGTTTTAATACCGCGTATTACGCGTCGAGGCGATACCTAGGCCATGAGATGTGGGCCCGCGTTCAATTCGAGGATAAACGCCACACATTGCAATCCCTAAAAAATATCACATTAATCTCATCAATCACATCAATCAAGTATACATCACTCCTATCACTCACACCCATCCCCGAGTACAACCACCCCCCTTAAAGTCAATTTTCACTCTTACACAAGCACTCTTATCACTCACTCACCCATCACTCACATTTCTCATCTCTCTCATTCTCCCAAGCAACTCCCACGCCCAAGCTCCATGAGAGAACTTTGTGTGGCCCACCTTCCTACCTCTCATCTCCACCATCTAAAGTCCATCTCGACCGTTGAATCGCACCCCTTGAAGCTATAGATTGCATTGACGGAAGAAAGAAGAAGAGATCAAAGGTGGGTGATTTTATGATTTGATTTTGTGATTTGAGAGCCCACATATGGTGGGACCCATCTTGATGTATGCATTGTATTGAGGGGCCTATAGTGGCGGGGTCCCTCCGCTATTCGGTTCTCTCTCTCTCTCTCTCTTGATGGCCCACCTTGATGATATGCATTGCCCAAACCATCCATCTGTTTGGAGTGTGTGGCCCACCTGACGCATGTGCCGTATATCCATGTCGTCTAGCCACGTGAACATGGAACCCCCCTGACATATCTGTTATATATCCATGCCTTCCATGGACGTGGGCCCCACATGATGCAATGTTTTATCTACGTTGTTTGTCCAACGGGTGGGTTTCACCTGCCTGTCCGTTTGGACAGGCCCTGGATGAAGGGAGAAACAAATATCAACTAGATCCACACCGTCCACGTGGATGTGTGGACCCCACTGCAATGTATGGGTCTTATCCTAACCGTCCAGGAAGTGACCCACTTTGTATCTAGACTGTCCGTGCAGAACGCTGGACGTTCTTTCATTTCAAAAAATACATATAATAATAATAATTAATAAATAAATAATATAATATAATATATTATAATATAATTATACTATATGGAGGATCGGACCCCACCCACACGTATGACACATGTGGCAAGTGGGACCACCTTGATGTATTTATTTTATCCCCACCTTCCATCTGTTTAGGGGATGGTGGGCTGATCATGAGATATATGTTATATCAAAACCGTCCGTCCGTCTTTTGGCAGCCGTAGGACCCACTCCACACGTGCTGCACTTGTGGAGGTGGGGCCCACATTGATGTATGCGGTCTGTATCCACGCTGTCCATTGGGGGACGGTGGGTCCCAACAGTGTAGCTGCTTCATTAAACGTTAGCATATTCTGCGGTGTGGTCTAATCACGAGGTATGTGTGCCATCCACCGTCCATCCACCGTCTAGTGGTCTAGATGGTGGGACCCACCTTTAATGCATGTGGTTTATAACACCATGTCCATCTGTGGACCCCACCATGATGAGCGTGTGAGATCCACACCGTCCAGCAAAGGAAGGTAAGTCCCACCGATCAAGTGTTTATCTACCCCGTCCGTCGTTGGGGACTTACAATGGAGGCACGTGGCCCCACGTGTAGAGCCACTTAAGGTATACGTTTCATCCATGCCATCCACCGTCCAAATAGGCTGGATGGTGGGGCCCACCTTGATGTAATTGTTGTATCTGCACCGTCCAACTTGGGACGATGCTAGGCTTACCTCAATGTATGTGTTGTTCATCCGTGTTGCCTGCTCGGTGGAGCCCGTCTGCCACATGAAGGGCCTACTTGCTGTATGGCAGGCTCACTTGCTGTACAGCAGGCCCACTTGTTGCTGACATATGTTCGGCCCATGTATGAGGCCCATTGCGATGTACATTTCGGCCCATGACTGGGGCCCATTGTGATGTATATGAAGCCCATGAGATACGGCCCATTGTGATATGTGAGGCCCATATGATGAGGGCCACTATGATGTGTATTTGGCTCATGTGATGAGGCCCATAGTAATGTTTATGTAGCCCTTGAGTGAGGTCCATTACGATATATATTAGGCATTTGTGTGAGGTCATGGGCCCACTTTATGTTTGGCTCTATGTGGGCCGCTGCTTGGGAGCGATGTTGGTTGAATGTCCACATTGATGGGCAATGATGGTTGGATGTCCACATTGTGACCTTCTCTTAGGCCTTGTTAGGCTCATTCTCACCGATTTCGATCGTCGATACCAATTCCGATTGTCGAGGCCGATTGTTGAGGCCAATTCCAATTCCGATTATTGAGGCCGATTCCGATTTCAATTGTAAGGCCGATTCCGATCGTCGATACTAATTCCGATTGTCGAGGCCGATTCCGATTGTCGAGGCCGATTGTTAAGGCCAATTCCAATTCCGATTATCGAGGCCGATTTTGATTATCGAGACCGATTGTTGAGGCCGATTCTGATTATTGAGGCTGATTCGGATTCAGATTGTTGAAACTAATTCCGATTCCGATTATCGAGGTCGATTCCAATTGTTGTGGCCAATTCTGATTCCGATTGTCAAGGCCGATTGTTGAGGCCAATTTCGATTTCGATTGTCGAGGCCGATTCCGATTCCAATTGTCGAGGCCGTTTCCGCTTCCAACTATCGAGGCTGATTCCGATTGTCGATACCAATTCCGATTGTCGAGGCCGATTCCGATTGTTGAGGCCAATTCCGATTCTGATTGTCGATATCGATTACGATTGTCGATGCCGATTGTTGAGGCCAATTCCGATTCCGATTGTCGATACCGATTCCGATTGTCGAGGCCAATTGTTGAGGTCAATTCCGATTCCGATTGTTGAGGTCGATTATCAAGGCCAATTTTGATTGTCAAGGTCGATTGTTGAGGCCGATTCCGATTTCGATTGTCGAGGTCGATTATCAAGGCCGATTCTGATTGTCGAGGCTGATTGTTGAGGCCGATTCCGATTGTTGAGGCCAATTATCGAGGTTAATTCCGATTGTCGAGGCCAGATATCGAGGTCGATTGTTGAGGCCCAATGTGATGTATATAGGGCCCATTTTTTAGGCCCATTGTGATGTGCATTCAGCCCGTGTTTGAGGCCCAATGCGATGTATATGTGGCCTGTATTTGAGGCGCGTTGTAATATGTATTCAGCCCATGTTTAAGGCCCAATGTGATATATATGAGGCCTATATGATGAGGCTCATTGTGATGCATTCGAGGGTCAGGCGATGAAGCCCATTGTGATATGTGTTAGGCCCATGTGAAAGGTCCATCGTGATATGTATTAAGCTCTTAAGTGAGGCTCATGGTGTTGTATATTTGGCCCTTGTATGAGGTCATGGGTCCACTATATGTTAAGCTCTATGTGGGCCATTCCTTGTGGGCAATATTGGTTAAATGTCTACATTATCGAGGTCGATTGTCGATGTCGGTTATTGATACCGGTTATAAGTATGTGATAGCATAGCATCATGATACATGCCCATACACATCATTTGCGTGTTTGTTATGAGATATGGTTAACTGTTGCATATGTCATTAGGCAAGTTGTTATGAGACTCCCTGATAGGCGGGGGTTATCTCACATGAGTGCACGGTATGCGCAGGAATGATGCATGACTCGATTGTATGACTCATGCACCTTGCATTATGTGCCCTAGAGACATTAGGGTCGTAGCCTCCACAAGCATATCATGGATGGTCAAATGAGATACCGAAAATATTTGGTTCTAGCATACAGGTGCCATAGATGTCCCTAGGTGAAAATTTCTAAACCTTCGTAGCTAGGAGACGCTCCAATGTCGAGACCAAGTGGATATATATAGGCGCATGAGGGTCAAATACCAGGAAGCCGCGTCTTCTACTGTGTCGTGGTCGGTTGGGAGGGGGTGTCGCCTTACCCGCCCAAGAGTAGTGGCATTGCTAAGCTAAGTTTGACCAGCTCGTGAATGGGTCCGCTATCGACATGCCGGGTAAATATTGGTTGACTACTAACTAGGTGGATGGTGAGGTCTCTTCCACTTGCATGGTCACGCGTCAATGGGCAGCGATTTGTATGTAAAGTGTACTAGACCCCGGTGATAATCCCAGAGAGAAACCGTACTGATATGTTGACTTATCGAGTAAGAATTGCGTATTCATTCATTCACTATCCACTTGGGTTGGTAGTGCGTAACTAATTGTTGTGTACCTTCGTAATGGCAAGGATTTCGGTTGGGCGTGCGACTAACCTGAGATCAGGAGTCTACTACATTGATTTTGGCTATCCAAATTTAGGTATGAGACTGGTTTGGATAGAAGTTCCTTGTGGTGGATCTCATAAACTGCGATACTACATACTGTCATCCCGACTTCACTCCAGCTTGGTCATTTCATTCGCACAGTATATTACATTGCATCATCAACATCTGATATTTAGCTTACTGTCCTCGCATTGCATAGCTGATCTACATTTCTTCATCAGTATATGATATTGTTTTTATTATATTTTTGCATCGCATAACCTGGATAAGGCTGATAGTATTTATATGCCTATCCGTATGTTTTTGCATTACTCTAATATCGTTTAATTTGTGATCTTGCCAGTATTTCTGATATTGTATGATTTATGGGCTTATCAATATTTTCGCTTACTCCGATTACTCTGATATTGCTTACTTGCCACTTATCTTGTGCACATCCTTTCACCACACACTAAACTTTTTATAAGCTTATTGTAATACCCCGGATTTTTTCCAACTTAGAGATAGACATCCTTAGGCAATGGGTTGATTATAACATCTTATTAATTTCTTAAAACTCAATCTCAAAGTCTAAAATCACTTTTTTAACCCATTTCCTTCAAAATCTCACCTTTCACCACCTTATTCTTCAAATTTTTCTAAGTACTTTCATATTAGACATAAATCCTAAAGTTCAGGTGATGAAGAATAATATTGAAACTAAAATTTACTATAAATAGTAAATAAATAAATAAAATGGATTTATAACCATTGACCTTTTGGAATCTCATGAAATAAATAGGTTATTTGGATAGATCAGCTTCTCCTACCCCAAAATCATATATTGCATGTCGAATAACTCATTCCAGGTTGCAAAATGCACCCATTTTAAATATCGGGTGGCGAAATCACCATTAGACAGTCCAGCGGACCGCGGCGGCACCCCGGTTCGTCCGGGCCTGTCGGGCCGCAGCGGGCCAGGCGGCCCGTGTTCTGCCTCATTTTTTTTAATTTTTCATCCGATTTCAAAAAGTCATATCTCTCTCGTTATAACTCCGATCTAGGTGATTCAAAAGCTAGATTGAAGCTTGATAAGTCTAGTTTCATATAAAAATAAGTAAAAAAATATAATAAAAATTTTAATATAGTTAAATATAGGTCGTTGTGACAACTGTCCGAAAATTATTAGTTTGGACAGCTGCTACTTCTAGAATTTTTAAAATTTTTCTACGATACAAAATCTAATGAAATTTAGTAAAAATGAATTAGACTTGATGATGAACTACTAAAAAAATAAATTAAAATAATATACTAATTAAAAGTGCCAGAAAGGGACATAGAACTACCCTAGGATCATATTCTGTCATAATAAGGGCATAATTTAGTTAAGTACGAAACTGAATACTCAATAGAATTAGCTTGAACCATTTTAAATATGGACTGCAAGACCTAATATGTGTAGAACCTCTAATGCTACGTTACTTAAAAACATAAGATCCATCTCTAAACCCAATTGCTCTCGGGAGCACCTTGAAACTCCGTATCGGACCTGGACCGCTCGTCGAAAGTCCGATGATGGCAAAACTATACGGTTACGATCGCCTCGTTGGACTTGACTACCATCTCAGAAATCAAGTTCTAATAGTAACCAGAAACGCACAACTTGAGCCTGGAGCGAAGTGTGTGAGAAATGCGAATACCTTTGGAAAATAAACTCAAACTTAAGTGAATTGAGTCGTTCACTTGTAGACCAAATCTAAGGATTCAGACCGTTAGAATCAGACCCAATTATACCCTCAGATCAGAAAAAATTTTCAACACATGTCAGTGTACTTGTGGCCCTGATCGAGTGCCGATGACCGTTGAACTGGAAATGATCCGCCACGGTCGATCTGTAAATCCGATCGGACCAAAAACTTAATCTGACCTAGATCCAATGTCAGGAAGCTTAAGTCTGACCACATGTAGAAAAGGGGCATCCAGATGTGCTCCGTTAGATCAAAACAGATGCCCTTTTGCTATACCTAAGTAAACCATGGACCTGGGGCCATTTGCGTCAGTTCTGGGCCTATATAAAGCCCTTAAACCCACCTCCCTCTCTCCCATACGAATTGCTCCAAACCCTAGGAGAGAGAAGAGAGAAATGGAGAGAAAAGAGTGAAGATCAAAGGGAGATCCTTGGAGTTTGCTGCCGTCCTTTTGTTCTGTTACTCCACACCTCGATTCACCCTTCCACGTCGCTACACCATCGATTTCAGCTCCATTTTTGGGTAAGAAATCCTAACCCCAAACTGATAAAGATATCTAAATAGAGTGATAGGCAAAATAGCTAACCTATTTCAAGAATCAGGTAGCCGTTGTGCCGTAGATAGTGACGAGTGATCGAACCGCGTCCAAATCGGGTATACCAACAAAAGGTGCGGACTATAAACGTTTAGGTTATGGTTTTCAAGGCTTTCAATGTCGGTTAATGATTTATTACTGACGTGGGTGCTATTTCACATGCCAAATTCGATGTTCGTTTCGTGTTTCAGATATACATGAACTATATTGAGTTTAGTATATTCCATGTATTTATAGAAAGGGTCATATACGTGTTGAATTTGAAAATATATTTACCATGATTAATTGCTGTGTGTTTATACTAGTTGCATATGTAACAACTCCTTAGCGAAAGGATTTGTCCCAATACATGTTATGGCCAACATGCGTCGTGTATGTTAAAAAATGTAGTCTAAGTGTTTGTAAAAATGTCCGAATGTGCTAGTAGTTAGTAAATTGTACTTTATATGATTGTTGAGATATGATTCTCAACTACTTTAATTATGTGTATGATTTCCTCCATGTATTTATGTTATAGTGTCTATTTAGGCATGGAATGTATATGTGTGAATTTCATGTTTAAGTTGTATTTCCTAATATGTTCAAATGATTGTATGAATTGAATTATTGATTCATTGCTGCCTTGATTTTCTCATATGATTATCTGTTGAAATGGAATGTGCTTGGGACTATGATATAGTCCAGGCAATCGGTAACAGACCCTGAATTGGTGGCTGAGGTTGTTTTCACCCCACAGGACGTGTTCGATTAGTCCGAGTCGTACTTCAGTTGTTGACAGTGGTTAAGCCACACGGAGTGCTCATGCACTTCATGTCGATCGATTCAAGGTGCGGTCGTACTAGTCGAGCTCGTCAAATAACCCGATTGACCCGATGTATGTTCACCATGTATAGACGCTACTGCTTGAATCTAAGGTACCAAACTCACCAGCGAAAACCCCTTTAACCTTGGTACCTCGATCCGCTAAGACTTATGAGCCGGGCATAATGGTATGGGACACCGTGGTCGAGCTCTCGGCCTACGCTGGGGTGACGAGCCTCCTCGTAATGACTAGTAAGCAACCCAAACTCGTGAGCCAAATATGGTGGTATGGGACACTGTATTCGAGCTGTCGGCCTACACTGATAAGGTGACAAGCTCTTTGTAGTGACCTCGAGCATACTCTAAGACTGCGTAGAGGCAACGAGTCTTTCCGTAGCAATTAGAGTATAAACTAGGCATACACTGATAAGGTGACGAGCCCTTTGCAGTGACATAGAACCGCAACATCGTATGAGAATTACTAGGACTGACGACCCTAGAATGGATCATTGTTTGGGAATTGATATAAGGGAGGTACCTTAGCTTTCCAATCCTGTTGTATGAAAAGGACTAATAAGAACTTGGTAATCACGCTCATGCACCACATTATGTGTGCGTTTGGCGTAGCAGGTCAAGCACTGAGGAAGTGTTTCATACGCGATCGTAAGATGAAGTCGCTGAGGGAGCACAGGCGAGGGCATGCATCATTATTTCATATCATTCTTACATTAATTAGAGTATTTAGGGATGTTTGAATGTGCTGCTTTATCATTACTGCTTGAATGGTTTGATAACATGTTAACCTTTGCTTTACTATTCCACTGAGTTGATCACCCACTCCCACATTACGGGACGGTGTTGTACACACCAACCAGACCCTGTTGTAGGTTTAGATGATGGCGTAACCTGCGAGGCAGAGCCGGACTTTGAGGATGACAAGGAGGCATAATCATTCATGCAGTATTTAGGCGGGTTCTCGTAGATCGTTCTGAATCGTCGGGGCTTCAGGGTTTATGCTTATAGAGGACTACCACTCTTATGACATTTTTTATTTTAAATTAATACTTGTAACTATTTAACCTGGCAATGTATTCATAGTTTAGGGTCCTATAATGGTATATTTACTGTATCTACTTATCATAGTCTTCCGCTTGCATGAATTCAATTGTCCCTGGAGTATGATTCGCTATTTTAGCTTAATCTCATTCATGTTTTATGCACTAACATGGACAACATCAAATCATCATTATATTTGTTGCATAAGTGATGCGTTGGAACTCGGGAGTTGGGTACGTGCTCGACCCCCGATTTTCAAGGCGTTACATTTATGCACGATAGATGCGTGCAGGTGGCGTTAGGTTGTAGCAGCGTTGAGCTTGGAGCATGCAGCGGACCTCTTGAGCTTTGATCTTGTCATATGTATTTCCCTTTCATTATTGTATTCAAATATTTTTGTTAGTGGATATGTGATGATGATGTTGCTTTTGTGATTTGGGTAAACTTGTGGTTATGCTTATTACAAGTTAAATGTACGTTGGAAAATCCTCCTTTTAGGATCCCAAGATCGGAATCTGGTGTATGGATGCTGGGAACTGATAATGAGGTACTACGGAGGCTGTCGGCACTGGATTTAGAGATCGAAAATTTTATGAGCCTGGTTTTCGAGTTTAAGGCATGATAGTTATTCTTTTTAAGCATACAAGAAAGATGAAGAAACTAAGTAATGAAAGCATAGCAAGCGTTGAAAGGAAGAAGACAACTCGGCCAATTGCATTAAAATGAAAAAAAATCTATAGGCCAATATAACAACATTTAAAAAGTATCAAAATTTAAAAGAATAAAAAGTGATAATCGTTTCTTGTAGCTTCGATCACCCAATTTATTGTCGATTGATAGTAGTTTTAGTTTTTGAGATCATACGCACTATTTATTTATATTCTTTTTCATTTAAATATTTTTTGTATTTCATGACTTCTTCTAATTCTCTCATTTTTATTTCTCATGGTCACTTGATCACTATAAAAAATAAAAATAAAAGAATTAGAAGAAGTCATGATGATAGAAAAATATGTCGACCGTTCGTGGAATCGACGACCAAAGTCGGAGGTCGATTGGAACGTGGCAAATGAGGAGAATTGAGCCAATATGGTTTAAGAAAATGATTAAAATGAAGATTGGGATTATTCAACTTCTTATTTTCTATGTGTCTTTATTAAATGCATTGATGAAGTCAGCATCCTTATGTCTTTTATATGTCTATTTCATTTTCTAATAGTATTTTGAAGGAAGAACATCCGGTTAATACTTAGTTTTGTAATATTTTTAAAAGGTTGCGATAGGCTTTAGCTGAATAAGAAATACATGAAGTTTTCAGAGTAGATCAATCATAAGCAGCAAAGAGATGTAGGAAGCGGAGCTGAAAGAGGTCCAAGCTCTAAAATCTTTAAACTAGTCATAAACGCCACAAATGATTGGATTGATGAAGCCGTTAGAACAACTTTAATTGGACCCGTGACTTTAGTCTTTCGGCAGTTTGGTTCAGGTGGAGCTGGCTTAACCGTTCTTATTAACGTATAATGACTGGGTTTGACCGCTCCTATTGGTGCTAGATATAAGATGGTCGATGCGGCTAATGTCATCTTCTTTAAAAGGGAGATACAAACGACTAAGGCACTGTCGACTTTTTAGTATCATTTGTTGTTGTTTTTTTCTTTTTAGTCATATGTTTCTCTGCTATGGAGGATGAATTGGAGAATCGACTAATAATTAATCCATGGTAGAGTTGGGCAAAATAGATCCGATCCAGTGGATTCGACCTGATCCTAACCAAATCAACGGCCTGGATTGGTGCGGATCGAGTTAGGTATTTCAGATCTAAATGATTTTCGGATCGGGATCGGATCATGGTCAATCCGGACCGATCCAATCCGAAACCCGATCCAAATGGATCCGATCCGATCAGATTCGACCCCGTCCAGAGACTTAGGAGGATTTTAATGGAGGATATCTAATCATTATTGTTTTCCTATGGTGTGGTCCACCTGAGATTTTTATCCCTCTAATATTTTGTATTAAGCCTTAAAATGATCTGTAAAAATGGATGGACGGCACCGATGAAATACATACATCATGCTGAGGCCCACAGATCACCGAATACAAGGGGTAGCCAATCTGTCGGCGTCAGTACCACACACCAGCTAGCATCTACTGTTGTAGTAGGAAATAGGATTGCGTAATGAGTTACTCACTACGCTTTTATCGTACTGAGTAAACTCAGTTAGGCCTACCATGAATGTATGTGGGTTATCCATGTCATCCATCCGTTTTTCGAGATCATTTTAGTGGTTGAGTCTAAAATAAAAGTATTCTCAAAGCTTAAGTGGACCACACTATAAGAAACAATGCGAATAATGACTTCCACCGTTGAAACTTGCTAAGGCCCACAATGATTTTTATTTTTCATCCAACCTATTCATAAGATTACTCAGACATGGATGAAGGTATAAAAACAAATATCAACTTGATCCAAAACTTTTGTGGGCCCCAAGAAATTTTCAACAGAAGAATTTCAATTCACACTATTTCCCATGGTGAGGTTCACTTGAGATTTGGATATATCTCATTTTTAGGATGAAACCATAAAATTATCTGTTAAAATGGATGGACGGAGTAGATAAAATATGCAAATCACGGTGGAACCCATAGAGTTTACTTAGTACGCAATCTGCTTCCATAGCCTAGGCTAGCTAGCAGCTGCTGGCTAGGTACGTGGTGTGCAAAGACTAGACTGACGCTCCTCGAGCTCCGAGTTGTACGAACGGTTCAACGGAGATCAAAGTTATATAAGCCCCACAGTGATATATTTATTATATCTACACTGTTCATATATTTTTAGAGATCATTGTAGAGTATTATCCAAAAAATGAATAATATCCAAAGATCATCTGGACCACATCACAAATAGCAGCAGAGAATGATTTTCACCGTTAAACATCTCGTGTGGTCCACTTGATAGTTAGATCTGTCTTATTTTTCGTCTCAAGCCTAATGACGAGCTCGCCAAATGGATGGACAGTTTGGATACAACACATACCCCATTATCAGACCCACAGAACTTGCTAACGTCGTTATAGCAAGTCACTTGCGTGAAAAGCACTCACTGCGCTTTCGTGCAGTGCACGTCAACACACATCCGGTAAAAGCATGGATACGGTAACGAAGAGTTTTTCCAGAGCCATGTGGGACCCACCTTAATGTATATGTTTTATCTAAGTCGTCCATCCTTTTTAACATATCATATTAGGCTTTGAGCACAAAAAGGCAGTATATTAAAGGCTGAAGTGGACCACACCACATAAAACAATTGAATTAAATTCATACGATCCGAATCCTATCGAACCCAATCCGACTTAGTTTCCCTGACCGAGTCGAACTCGGTTCGGGTCAGGCCAACCATGTATCGGATCGGTCCGAGTCAGGTGACCAGGACTTGGTCCCGAATTGGATCAAGTTCGGGTCAAGCCATTGAGACTTCGGATCGGGTCGAGTTGGACCCAATCCAATCCGATCCGGACCGATGCCCAGCTCTAATCCATGGGACCCGATGACTAAATCCCATAATAATTTTTTCACCAATGGTAAAAAGAATATAGATGTTGGAGACAACTGGAAAAAAGGAGGAAGTGTAAAAGTGGAGCTCATGGTATCAAAATTATCATGGAAGATATAAACCAAATCCACACCTAACTGATGATTTAGAGGCTGATTGCAAGTTTGATGAATAAACAAATAAGGAATGCCTCGAGCTAAACCAAACTAAAGAGCAAGGAGATTAAGATAATATTGCTCAAGGCCGACCTTGGCATTAACATCTGTCTCCACCATGCCATTGTACGGAAGGTCTCTATCAATCAAGTAGATTTTCCAAGCTTTGTCTCTAAGACTAGTCATCTTGATATCAATTGATTTATACTCTTATGTGAACCAGGCTGGATAGAAATATTTATCATTAAATGAACAAATAATGAATAGATTTATTGGGGCTAAGAGAAATGAATGAATTCACGTAATCAGCAAAAGAATACGTGATTTTAAGGCAAACGATGTTATGATGACCGAAATAGGTATAATCAATATAAGTGGGGATGGATTTAATAAAATTGCCCAAGAGTACTCGTAGGGTCACATCTGAATGATTCAAATAGGTTCACCTGCATGGTGGAAACCCTTGGTGGTTGTTTCAAACATACTGCGGTACAAGTGGTCAAGCACAAATGGGGCGATGGTAAGCTGACATCATTGAGCAAGTGCCTTAACTAGATGAATGTATTCCTTTGTAATTTGAAGGGTACCCACGCATAACAAATATCATAAAATCCGCATGATAAATATCATCAAATCCACAGAGGAGGGAAGTCTATGTGCTCTATATCATCAACTTAATCCCAAGATTTGTGTTGAAGAGCCATTAACGTGAAATAGGCCTTGTTGTTTTCATATGAAAGAACGGAGAGATGTTTATCTTTTAAAGAAAAACAAAAATATATTGGTTCATCGTAAGGCAAGAGATGGGTAAAGGCACCGATACCTGTGCCAGAAGACCGATCAGCGCTTATTCCGAAGAAACACCGCGCGTTGGGAATTCGAAGGAATCTCTACTATTAGTCCCATCAATCAACCATCAAAGCACCCCATACCTCAAGTACATCAACCCATCACCACCTTTTACAAAAGTCCACCCTTCTTTCCACCTCACCACTCCTCTTTTCCAAATTTCAACAACAACCATACCTCTTTTTACCATTTTCAACCCAAACCATCCCCCATCACTCCATCACCCTATCTCACTCCCTCTCTCTCTCTCCCTTACAAGTCTCTCTCTCATTCAAACTCTCCCATAGCAAGTCCCATACGTATGGTCCTCCCATGGTGAGAAAACTTCCTTTGTGAGGTCCACCTTTCCCACCCCTTCATCTCTCATCTCAACCATCCATTTCCCATCTTCCACCATCAAAGGGTAGTACAAGGAGCTAAGGAAGCCTAGGGAGCAAGAAGATCAAGTGGTGGGTGCCTTGATAGGGTAGATTCTCATATTTTTAAGATGGGCCAAGTGAGGCCAACCGATCAATGGTTTGGATTTCACTTTGGACCCTAAGATGTGGCCGATGGCCCACTAGGATCATCATGATCATTCCATGATGGGGCCATTCTCCATGGACCCCATCATGATGTTTATTTTCTTGTATATTTAGGGTCATCTAGACCGTTTAATTTGGTGGAGAAGGGATCTCCACCGTTGGATTTAATTTTAATGGGCCACATAAGATGGGACCCACTTGATATATGATTTAGTGCAAGGGAGGGCCCATAGTGCCGGGGTCCCTCCATCACACGGTCTCACTCTCTATATCTCTCCCTTTTTGTTTTATTTTTATTTTATTTTATTTTTATAAGGTCGTATGGCCTGCTTGAATGGACCCCACCATGTAGTAAGTATTTTATTTGAGTGGGGCCCACCTTATAAGTATAGTGCCCATGCCACTCATCAGTGGTGGCCCACCTGAACAGGCCCACCTCAAATGGTAAGACCGTCCAGCGTCCCTGGACGCTGGACGTTTAAATGGGAAAACATAAATATATTATTTTTTAGGCCTTGGAGTGGTCCACTCATGTAGGCCCCACCTTGATGTATGTATTAAATCCACACCAGTCATTCCTTCCCTAAGCCCTTTTTAGGCGTTGACCAAAAAGATGGGATCCATCAGACCTTCAGGCGGGCCATACCGTGGCAAATGGAGGTTTGCACCATTGAAACCTTTCCTAACCCTTTTATACGCTGAAACAGGCCCAACATTGGGCTTGTTTTGACTGTCGCGAGGCATGGGGAGCCATTGGACGGAGCAGATCTGCAAGAGGTGAACCCCACCTACAAAATCCATGGAAAAACTTAAATAAAAAAAAAAAAAAAAAAGAGAACACAGCAGCAACGCTGCTGTGTCAGACAGCGCAGCAGGCGCTGCCTGGGCCAGCGAGCGGGCGGACTGGCCGCCGTACAGCCCAGCACGGCTGTAACCGTGGGCCCCACCTTGACGTTTATATGCTATCTAAACCGTTCATATGGTGGGCCCCTACCTGACGTGGGCCCACCCCAAAAATCAGCTCGATCCAAGACCCAGGTGGCCCACACCGTATGGAATAGTGGGATTGAACCTCTACCTTTGAAACCCATTTGGGGTCCACAGAAGTTTTGGATCAGGGTGAGAATTTCTCCCACCCTCTATTTAGGCCCATTCGGCCTTGTCAACGGGTCGGATGGCATAGAAACATTTCGGTGGGCCCCACATGGAGCCCACAGTGATGTATGTGTTTTACCTCCACCGTCCGCCTGGACGGTGGAGCCCACCACGTGCGTGTGTGTGCGCGTGTGTGTGTGGGTGCATGTGTGTGTGCTGATGTGTGTATATATATTTATATACAATATTATATTACATATAATATATGTTATATGTATATATATAATGTTATATTATATATATAATATCATATGTTATATATATATATAATATTGTATTATATATAATATATGTTATATATATATATAATGTTATATTAAATATAATATTATATGTTTTATATATATATATATATATGTGTGTGTGTGTGTATATATATATTATATTATATATAATTTATTGATGGTGGGAGGCCCACCTCAGTACTTGTGACCCATGGTTGAGGCCCACTTTGATTTATATATAAGGCCCATGGGTCGAGGCCCATCAAAATGTAATGGGACTAATGGGTTGAGGCCCATTTGATGCACGTATGGGGCCCAATTGGCGGGGCCCATTTGATATATATAAGGCCCATGTGAGTAGGCCCATTGATGCATATATGGGGCCCAACTGTCGAGGCCCATTTGACATATGTAAGGCCCATAAGCTTAGGCCTATTTGATACGTTCTGAAGCCCAGAGTTTATAGTCCATTGCAATGCACATAAGGCCCATTGGTGCGGCCCAATGATGTGGCCCACTTGATGAATACAAGGCCCATATGATATGGCCCATTTGACGTATTTAAGGCCCAATGGGACGTGCCTGAGGTCCATTGCAATGTACGATCCCTACACAATTTATGTAATGATGTTTACGTCAGGGGTATGCCTTGGGAGCAATGGTGGTTCGACGTCCACATTGCAAGTATAGTGTGGTTAAATGTCCGCATTATGACATTCCCTAAGGCCCATTGTTAAGCTCGTGCGTGTTATGTGTAGGCCGTCTAGGCCCACCTTTGTTATGTACATCATCCATCCTATATAGCATGTTTAATTCCATGATTCATGATCATATGCATCATACGTATGCTTGATATGAGGAATGACTGATCATAGCATATGCCTTTGGGCATTGTTTAGGGGCTCCGTACAGGGGTGTCCCTACATGAGCGTATGATACGCGCAGGATTTGCTGCATGACCGGATAGTGTGATTCATGCATTCGCATTGTGTGATATGGTTACTATACGCCTAGCGACATCAGGGTGTAGCTTCCACAGATGTATCGTGGTTGGCGGGATTGGATACCGGAAAATGCCATTTGTTCTACATGGGGTGCGATAGATATCCCTGGGTGAAAGTCCCTAAACCCTTATGGTACCGGAGGTTGCTCCAACGCTAGACCGAGTGGATGCATGAGCGCCGATTGCCGATTACCAGACGCGGTTGCGCTTTCCACCGTGTCGTGGTCGGTTGGAAGGGGGTGCGCCTTACCCGCCAGAGAGGCAAAGCTAGACTGAGTTCGACCGGCTCGAGGAATGGGTCCGCTATCGACGAGCCGAGCCCGATATTGGGCGGATAGTGAGGTCTTTTCCACTCACCTTATTGCGCGCGCGATGGGGCGGCAATCGGCTTGGAGTGTACTAGACCTCGATATTCCAGATTTGAGCCGTATTGACATGTGGACTTAGATGAGGATTTGTATGCTTGACTTGCATTTTGCATTGCATGGCCTTGGTATGGCCGACATCATTCTTTGCACCGCATGGCCTTGGTACGGCTAATGGGATTCTTAGCATTCATCAGCATGTTCCGCATTACTCTGATACTGCATGACTACATTATCACCTTGAGCATACACTTTCACCACCCTCTAAGCTTTCTATAAGCTTATGCACGACCGTTGCGTGCAGGTGACGTTGGATCGCAGCAGCGCTGAGGCTCGGACGCGTGGCTGATCTTCTTTTGGAGTTTTGGTCTATCTTCATTGTATTTCCCTTCTGCTCATTGTACTTGTAAAGTTTTTTATTATAGTGGAAATGTGATGGAGTTTCTGGTTGTTGTTTGTGGGTTATGCCTTTGGTTATGCTTATTACGAATCAAACTGATGTTAAAAATCCTCCTTGTAGCATCCCAGGATCGGTACCTGGCGAATGGGCGCTGGGAGCCGAGAATGGGGTTCTACGGAGGCTGTCGGCGCCAGATTCGGCGATCGGGAATTTTGTGAGCCCGGTTTCCGAGTTTGGGGCGTGACACTTTATCATCAACTTAATCCCAAGATTTGCGTTGAAGAGCCATTACCGTGAAATAGGCCTTGTTGTTTTTATATGAAAGAACGGAGAGATGTTTATCTTTTAAAGAAAAACAAAAATAGATTGGTTCATCGTAAGGCAAGAGATGGGTAAAGGCACAAACATCCATGATTATTGGACCCATAAAACCGCATAAAAAATGAAATGTGTTGATCGATAAACTCTAAAAGGTTGATGCTGCTACGAAAAGAAAAACACTGGGTGGATATTCGTGCAAAGAAAGGCTAATACAGTCATAGATCATAATATATTTCCATGTATCGACATGTTGTTCTTCTACACAAGTGTGCCGTTATGCCCAACCATTCATCAATTTCGACCATGATCTCGAAGCTTTAAATGTATTGGTAGCATCTGGAAAATAATCAAATTGAATGAGTGGAACTTCACTAGGGCACCTTGAAAAACATGGCTCAATTGAATGAAGGTGATCGTGAGTAACTTCATGATGAAAAGTTGGACCAAGTGTGAGGTATGTTTTATTCAGTTCAACGAGAGCATTAAAGAGAATGTCACTAATAACCCCGAAAGAAATAACGTTAAATTTCTGCATAAAGACTTCCTTCTGAAAATTCGAAGTGGTGGTAGAGGAGGAGGTAGCCATGGTGATTGCAAGAAATTTGAGTAAAGATAGGAGCTTGATTGAAAGATAAAGGGAAATTTAGGGATGCAAGAAGCGAGAAAAGCAAATCCGACTCTACGTGGTATTTATATATTAGTTGAGAAACGTGAGCATTAATGACAGGGTAATCACGAATTTTCATACAAGACGATTGCATGCAACATGTCGTAAGGGCAGCCGTAGAATGCAGCAAAACCACCATTTGATTTTTGCCTCGGTCTAGTATAATCAATAGGAAGGCGACATCTGGACGAGAGGTTGATTACACTGATTGTATTGGACAATGAACCAACGTCGCTCTCACCTTTTACCAAAAGATGAAGTAACACGGGGGAGCAATGTTTAACATATTTCTGACAAATTTAGAGATAGCCAATAGAAAATTAATATCTGACATTGCATGTGAGATATGTGGTGCGCAAAAGATCTTTAAATATATTTGGTGTACTTTTTATATAATCATTTATGGCACTGAGATGGTGTTACACATTATCAGATGAACAATGAAGAAATGTGGCCAAGATGCTTAAAGGCTTAAGGCATGGTTGAATGACAATATGTAATCGAGATGATTAAAACATAGCCTGGCTGAAGGAAAGGAAAACATCCACAAGAAACATAACAAGAGAATGATATAGATGATAACGCTTAAGCTGACATAACCAGCCAATAAAAAAGAGAAATGCTCGAAAGGAAGCTATAGGAGATATCTATAAGTAGCATGGGAAATCAACATAGCAAGTCTATCTCATACCAACCAAAGCAAATCTATTTATTATCTTAGTCCAATTTAGGAGTAGTGATAATTCAGTAGCAATAATCCTCAGTTGTAACCCAAGTCTACGCTCATACGTTGGATTCGATCTTTATCTAATACAAGCGGTTCTTTCAGAAGAAACGTTATTGTAGTTGTTATTTGTGACTTATTGTAAGCATTTCCATTTGTTTGATTGCACTGGTATAATAAGAAGTCATTTCTTGTGAAAGGTAAAGCCCCACCCATATTCGGAAGAAGAACTTCACCCGTTGACAATTATTTGATCATCTTATAACCATTATTACGAATAATTGGGTAGGCAACTGATCTTCTTAAATTCTGGTCATATACGATCGCTCACAACCTATCTGCCTATTTCGGCGCATGGGCTCGAGTTGATTCGATTTGAATTGATCCCCTATTTCAATTATGACATGCTCGCACACACGTGGTAGAAAATTGACCGAGTACCAACAATATGTGCACGGTTTTTATTCCAAAGAGTGGGGTGAGCCAGGTAGGATTGCCCGGCCTGTTGCTTCCACAACCATGCTCACGTAGCACATGGGAGTTAGAAGCAAATGAGAGCAATTGGGAGACCGTGTACTTTGCACACATGTTAGAGTCATGGTTAGACCCACCTACCGAGTCCTAGTGTGAACACCTCATCAATGAATATCAATCATCTGCTCAAACAACAATTGTAGATAAAAGTTGTATGCATTAAAAACCATTGGTCTACATTCAAAAAAAATATATATATATATATCCCTCATGGAAGCAGATTGCGTACCCGCAGATTGTGTCCTACCCCTGTTCGTCTCTAGGCAGGAATGGGCAGATCTTGGGAGTCCCACATGATGTATATGTTTATCCATGCTGTCCATCCCCTTTCTCATTTCATTTTGAGGCATGAGCTAAAAATGAGGCAAATCCAATGCTAAAGTGGATCACACCATAGATGACTATTGCATTTAATACAACCCAAGCTTACTATTTGGTGTGGTCCACTTAAACATTGGATCTACCTCATTTTTGGGCTTATACCTTAAAATGACATGAGAAAAGAGATGGACAACGTGGATAAACAGGTACATTGTGGTGGGCCCCTACATGGAATTGCCCGTTCCCAGCTAAAGATGGGTGGGAGTAGGACGTAATCAACTTCCGTTCCTCCCCTAACGAGAGGCATTATTGCATTCCCAACTTGATGCCTGGACTGTATATTACACTTGTACGTGTTTCAAGTTTACCACGGATAAGCAAGGCTCCTCCGGCTTATTAACTCTACTTTATACAAGAGAGATGATATAATTTAGCTATTGTAATATAAGTTATTAGGAATACAACACATGTGATGTACTTATGCACATGAAAAGCATGTTAGAATACAGGATTTGGGAAAGAAGAGGCTTATTTTCTTAGAGCCGTATACAACCAGTATTTATACAAGAATGGAAGAAGACAAATATAGAAAATAGTGAAGAAGGAGGATTTACGGAGGAGATATTATAGAGATGATGGAGGAGAGATTTTTGCAGATGAGCTAGATGCTGGATGCGTTCCTTCAACACTCCCCCGCAAGCTGTGCCTAAAGATATTCGAAAGGCTAAGCTTGGAAGTGATTGTGTCATGCTGGTCACATGAAAGAGGTTTAGTGAAAATATCTATCAGTTGGTCCCCAGTGCGAACATGTGGAGTTATAATTTCATGGGATTTAATTTTCTCTCGAATAAAATGGCAATCCACCTTAATATGCTTGGTGCGCTCATGAAAAACCGGATTGTTAGAAATGTGAATGGCAGCCTGATTATCACACATCATCGGCATAGGGCTAGATGGAGAGAAGCCAAGCTCGGTCAGAAATTTCTTAAGCCAAAGTAACTCACAAGTTGTATAGGCCATAGCCTTATATTTGGCCTCAGCACTGGATCGAGCAACAACCGCCTGCTTCTTACTTTTCCAAGTAACCAAATTTCCCCCCACAAATGAGCAGTAACCAGTTGTAGATTTCCGGTCATCTTTGGCACCGGCCCAGTCTGCATCAGAAAAAGCGAAAATAGACAAGTGTCCATGTTTGGAATAAAGAAGGCCCTTACCAGGAGAACCTTTGAGATAACGAAGAACACGATAGGCAACATCCAAATGGGCAGGCCATGGTGAGTGCATAAACTGACTGAGCACACTCACAGCATGAGAGATATCGAGTCTTGTCATAGTTAAGTAAATAATACGGCCAATGAGTCGCTGATACGGACCAAAATCTGAGAGAGACTGACCAAAGAGAGAGGTGAGTTGATGATTGATCTCAAGAGGAGTAGCAACAAGCTTACAGCCCAACATACCTGTATCATGGAGTAAATTCAATGTATATTTCCTCTGACATAAGGAAATACCAGAGCGAGAACGAGCAATCTTAATGCCAAGGAAGTAATGCAAGGAGCCCAAATCTTTAACCTCAAAGGTACTAGCAAGATGGGACTTAATGCCAGATATAGAAGTAGAATCATCGCCCGTAATAATGATGTCATCAACATAGACCGAGACCACTGTGATCCCTTTAGTGGTGCGCTTCCAAAAAACAAAATGATCGGAGCTACACTGGCGAAAATGGGCAATCTACATAGCATGAGTGAATTTGTTGAACTACGCCCGTGGTGACTGCTTAAGGCCATAGATAGACTTGCGAAGGCGATAAACTTTATGTTCCTCCCCCTTACAACGAAACCCAGGAGGTAAGGACATATACACTTCTTCATGAAGGTCACCATGTAAAAAGGCATTCTTGACATCAAGTTGATGTAGAGGCTAATCCAAATTTACAGCCATAGACAAGAGAACCCGAATATAATTCATTTTTACAACTGGAGCGAAAGTTTCAGTGTAATCGATGCCATAAGTCTGTGTGAAGCCTTTTGCAACAAGACATGCTTTGTATCGATCAATAGTACCATCAGATTTATCCTTGACAGCGTAAACCCACTTACAGCCCACAGCATGTTTACCGACCGGTAAGTCAACCAGCTCCCAAGTTTGATTTTTTTTTCTAAGGCATTAATCTCCTCAAGCATAGCATGCTTCCAGTGAGGGTGAGCTAAAGCCACATCCACTCGTGTAAGAATAGATACAGAATCAACATTGGCAATAAAAGTTCTGTAGGATGGAGATAATGACTGATAAAAAATAAATTGTTGAATAGGATGAAACGTGCAAGGACGAATACCATTCTTCGGAGAAGAAGTAGAAGGAGTCGAGTCAGGAGTAGATCTCGGAGGATCAGATGAAGGTGGAGGCAGTGATGTGGTGACTCGCCCTTTTCTTTGCTGCAAGACAGATGAGGCTTGAGTGCAGATATAATCCTGTAAATGGAGAGGTCGAGTGTTGGGGCGAGTGGTGCGGCGTGGTGGCGGTGGCGGAGTCGGGGAAAGTGATGATGGAGAAGGAGAGGTAGGGGACGGGGAGTTTAGAAAAGGGATAGGAGTAACATGAGTTGATAAGGGAGGAGACGAAATCGTCGAAAAAAAACTGAGGGACTAAAAAAATGTCGCATTGAGAGTAACATAGCGACGACCGGTATGTGGATCCACAAATTTATAACCTTTTTGGGTAGGTGAATACCCAACAAACATGCAAGAGATGGATCGATCTGATAACTTTGTTCGAAATGGAGAGAAGTTATGCACATAAGCAGTGCAGCCGAAAACTCGAAGAGGAATATTGGTGACATGGTGAACTTTCTTAAATAAAGATATTGGAGTCTGAAAGTTCAAAGCAGAATGAGGCAGGCGATTGGCCAAGTAGCATGCGGTGAGAATTGCATCTCCCCAATAACGTTTGGGAACATGCATCTCAGTGAGAAGGCAACGAGTGATATTCAATAATTGTTGATTTTTTCTCTCTGCCATCCCATTTTGCTGAGGAGTGGAAGCACAAGTGGTGTTTGACTCGATGCCGTGCTGACGAAGGTAGGAAAGAAAACCAGTGGAAAGGTATTCACCACCATTATCGCAGTGAAAGACCTTGACTTTTGCTGCAAACTGATTAGTCAACCAAACATGAAAAGATCGAAAAGTTTCAAACACATCACTTTTATTTTTAAGAAGATAGATCCAAGTCATCTTGGCAGTACAATTTATAAAAGATACAAAATACTGGAATCCCATAGAGGAGGGAATAGGAGCAGGTCCCCAAACATTAGATTGAATGATAGAAAATATAGGACCAGAGTCTTTATTCAAGACTAAAGGAAATGAAACACGTTTCTGCTTGGATAAAGCACAAGTACTACACTGAAAGGTCTTAACATCTTGGTGGGAAGCTAAAGCAGGAAATAAATTACGTAAAATAGAAAAAGAGGGATGACCATATCGACAGTGCCATCGAAAAAAATCCTCCTGAGAGACTGACAGAAGATGGGCGGCTGATCGAGGTTGAACATCAGCATCGAAATGGTAAAGACCAGCACGTTCACGCCCACCACCAATCATCTTTTGCGTCCTGAGGTCCTGAAACATACAATGAGATGGAAGAAAAATGGCAGCACAGTTAAATTGTTTAGTGAGAGTACTAACGGAAAGCAAATTGGAGTCAAGACCTGGGACAAGAAAGGTCTTGTCGAGGGAGACAGTAGAGGTTAGAGGAACAGTTCCTGACCCCATAATGGGAGTAAGGTTTCTGTTTGCTAATTTAACCGACCCTAACGTAGAACTGGGATGAAAAGATGAAAAAATGTGAGACATACCAGTCATATGATCTGTGGCCCCGGTGTCTATGACCCAGGGTTGGGAAGAGGAGGCAGGAGTGGATGTACCGGACATTGGGAAACTGGAAGTAGTCATGGATTTGGAGACCGAGAAGCCAGCCTTCTAAGCGATCAGGTTATCATATTCTTCTTGGAAAATCTGGACCATAAGAGTGGAGGAAGCAGACAGTGTCTCCTCAGATTCAGTAACAGACAAATTGGCCCATCGGCCACCTGACGAACGGCCACGTCCATGAGTGAAGCCTCCCCGCATGGGAGGTTTACCATTTTTGATCCAGCAATAGTCAACCATATGGTTGGTATGTTTGCAATGAGTGCAAAAAAGAGAACCACGACCACGGCCTCGAGTTCCACGACCTCGACCCTTATTATGTAAGGCAGACTGTGTGATTGAGGCATGGGGAATCATAACTTGCTTTTGTTTTTCTTCTCTTGCAAGTTGAGCATAAACCTAATTCAAGGTCATTGTATCAGCGTTGTGGATGATTTGTTGTCGGAGTATCTCGTACTCATTATTAAGGCCATCTAGAAACTTGAAGATCTGGCGTCGCTCTTAACGTTTCTTGATAAGGATCACATCCCGAGAACAATAGGTATCTTGCTCATCATGATAGGCGAGCTCCTCCCATAAACTTCGGAGTGTAGCATAGTACTCTGTGAGGCTTTTGTCATTCTGTTGGAGAGAGGCAATCTCCTTCTCTAATTGAAAGATGCGTGACATGTTGTGTGCATTACTATAGAGTTCGTATACCGTGTCCCATATTTCTTTTGCCGTTTTTAAGAAAAGAAGGCCACTTCGGACATTGTCGGCCATGGAGTTCCATAACCATGACATGACAATCATGTCATCAGATTCCCATTTTGCTTTCTTGGAGTCTCCATCAGCAGGACAAGAAAGGGTCCCATGATGTGGCCTAGTGTCCGTTTGCTGCCAATAAAGATGCGAACAGCCTGTTGCCACTGGAGGAAATTGGACCCTGTGAGAGGAGATGATGTGATCTTCAGTCCTGGATTTTCAAACTGTTTGAAATCCTCATCATGAGAGGATGAAGTATTATAAAAAACCTTGGACGATGCCATAAAAAAAATCAAGGCTGAGGGAAATCAAACTAGATAATTTTTATTTTTTTTTCTTTTTTATTTTTTTTGGTATGAAAATGAGCAATGATCCAAATTTATCAGAGGAGATCAGACTGGTTGGATGTGCTGATCAGAACAATTTTCAATACAAAGAGAAAAGAAGAATCTAATCACCCAAATGCATGCAATGGACGGGACACAACAATTTAAAAATGAACCAAACAAATTTACAGAAAAAAAAAGGAAGTCGCACAGTGCCATCTGAAATGACAGGTTCCTCTAATTGTAATTGTGATTCCACCCAGAAGAGCATCCACCGTCCATCTGCATCATTGAAAGTAAGAAAGCATGGTATGCATGATCATGTCCATACTGATCATGATTTGGGCCCACCACCTAGCCTCTGTGGCAGAGTAATGCTATGCTAGTCAACCACAACGGTAAGAGAGAGAGAGAGAGAGAGAGAGAGAGCGAGAGAGAGAGAGAGGGGAGGGAGATGTGTGAGAGAGAGTGATATGAGGGAGACGTGCTGTACTCTCCAACCTTTAAAATTTTATTTTATATTTTTTAAAAAGGTCCTTTGTTCTTATCTTCTTAAAGGTAAGAAAAAAATAATAATAATAAAGGTGTTCCACTCTGCAGCCTTATTGCGGCAGATATTTGTGGAGGATGAAATCGGTCAGAGAAGTGGGATGGCAGAAAGAGATGATGAAAGCGGGGGGTTTACTGTGGTGATCAGCTTGGAGATAGGAGACGGTGGCAACCATGTTCTCAGAGAGGCCCTGGCTGAAGAGAGAGAGCACCAGTCATGGCTTTGATACCATGTTAGATTACAGGATTTGGGAAAGAAGAGGCTTATTTTATTAGAGCCGTATACAACCAGTATTTATACAAGAATGGAATAAGACAAATATAGAAAATAGTGAAGAAGGAGGATTTACAGAGGAGAGATTATAGAGATGATGAAGGAGAGATTTCAGCAGTTGAGCTGGCTGCTGGATGCGGAGAGATTTCTGCAGATGATTCTGCACATGAGCTGGATGCTGGATGCGTTCTTTCAACAAAGCATGAAGGGAATAGAGATAGACAAGGAAGAGAGATTTACTTCATCCCTTGTTATGACCACTTGAATTCCCAATGGAGTTTTTTCTCACATTTTTTGAGCCAACACAAAAGATGTATAATGTCCATGCCATGTAATAATTAAGGTGGGCCTTATAGAGTTTATCAGATGAACTCCCTATTTAAACGATTCATACAAAGGTCATGCGGGCTACATGCTCAAAAGAAGTGGAAGGAAGCAATCATGGCGCCTTGTGTAGTAAAATATGAACTGTTACTTACCAAGCAACCATATTTTTAATTGCGATTTTACCCTATGACAAACAAAGTTCCTAAGACTAAGTTTGAGAGTAAAATTATTAAAACTATTTCTTAATAACATGTTTATTTTGCTAAATAACAAATTTGAAAACACATGATCAATTCTTAAGAAATATTGTCAAAAAATAAATAAGGAAAACAATAGTTCCTTTTTCAATAAATATTATCTTTCTTTCCCGTGCTTTCCACCAATCCAAATAGATGGTAACGGTTGAAATAATCTAATCTAGAACTTTCATTTATTATCTTTGTATCTTACACAGGCTTGTCATATAAATGATTATCCAAAGTTTTGAATAGCCTATATTCAAAGGTCAAAGCCCCATATTACTGTGCTGCAACAAGTCTGAATGTAGTTAAGTAAACTCTTCTTGCACCTATTGCCATGGCTCAGCGGTGGACTCTCTGGAGTTTCCACATAAGATCACGAGTTTGAGCATCTCTTGTAGGGTGGGTGTGCAAGAAGAAGAAGAAGAAGCAATAGCAAACTCTTCTTTTATTTTCTTTGTTTTTCTTTTTCGTTTTCTTCTAAGCTTTGCTAAGCACGGTGCTTACAAGTCAGCCAATGCATATGCCCTGTATAAGCCAACGTAAGAGGCGAAATATCTAAGTCGGTCATCAGTGGACTTCACATTATAAATGTTAATGCCAAAAGATAAAGATGGATCATTTAGTAGGTGTGCGATAATATTAGAAATAGGTGGACAACTTAAAAAAAGGCTTATGCTAAGTTTTTGACAAAAAGTTACCAATTACTCACTAGCAGATTTACCTACTTCTCATGATATGAGATGAGATCGACAGCAAGGTAACTTCAATGGATGGGAGCGGATTAGTTATTACTTAGGTAACAACTTAAGTGAATGTTAACCTTACTGTGTGGACCACAGCACCGGAAAAAGTGGTAAATGACCATTAAAAACTTTTTTCCGCCACAAAAGTTTTTTATCAAGCTAATCTTTTTATTTTATCCAGTTTTGGTTGACCTTATCAAAGAGTTGGATGGAAAATAAACATTACTGGTTTACTTACAGTGGGCCTTGGGAAGGTTTTAACGACAAGTGATCAATCATCAATGTTTATTGTGGTGTGGTCCACCAAAGATTTAGTTATGCTTACTTTTTGAGACTATGTGCTAAAATGGGTTGTAAAAATGGATGGACAGAGTGGATATACAACATATTATCAAGGTGAGTCATACAGTAGAAGTAACACCCACTAAATTGTTACTGGGGTAACACCGGCTTGGATATCGTATTGATGAGAAATTTATGACTGTATATCTCACCTTTTACCTACTGTCTTTTTTAAATGCTCCTAAACTTTACTTTCCCAAATGAAATCATACTATACGGACAAACTATTTTTAGACAAAAATACCCTTGATCTATGGCTACGGATTATACCCGTAGCCAGGAAAACATGAAAGGTAGCGAAGTGAGCTTGAGTTTCATGTTTTCTAATAGCTACGGTTATAATCCATAGCTATAGAAATGAAGGGTATTTTCCTTAGTAAATAGGATGTCCGTACATAATGGTTTAATTTGGAAAAGTAAAGTTTGGGAGTGCTTCAAAAAGACGGTGGGTAAAAGGTGGGTTTTACCGTTGTAAATTTCTCGGCATTGATTGGCCACACTACACGTGTTGGCGTGTGCTTTAGCTGACCTGTACACGCGCGTGGGACAGGCTAGATGTGCGACCCGTGTGATATTATTCACATGATCCACTCCATTCATCAGCTGCTTCACCACAGAATAAACCTTGTTTCCAAAATTCAGCCGTATCGAAGACTCAGGTGGGCCACGGAGCATTTTGAGAGGGAACCGTCACAGTTTATTAGACTGGTGGGCCTATCATGCTATATATGTAGAATCCAGACCGTTCAGACTTCTAATATATTTCATATGGAGTTCCATGCCGAAAGTCAGATGGTCTTTCGACTCAGGTTTATCACTAAATTCTAGGGTGGACGTTTACTCCCAACTTGTCCTTAAGCCTCTTTGCTATTGGATCCGGTTTGGTATCAGCCCTTCGTTTTTTAGGTGACACATCTGATGTATTGATTGGATGGTGTGAATACATCACGTGGGCCCTACATCTGTACGGTTTCTTAATAAGGGAAACGGATTGGCTACTCCCCTGCCACCGGCCAATGGCTGGTGGTCGGTGCTATGTGGGCCCACCATGATGTCTGTGTTTCATCCATGCTGTTAATCTATTTTTCTAGATCATTTTATGTATGAAACAAAAAGTGAGGTATATCCTAATCTCAAGTGGACAACGTTACAGGAAACAGTGTTGAATGAGCGTCGACCATTAAAAAAATTTTCGGGCCATAAAAGTTTTAACTGATCTTTGTCTTTACCCTTTATATAAGTCTGTATGACCTAATCAACAGATTGGATTTCAAATAAACAGTACAGTGAGCTTTAGGAGGATTTTAATGGTTGATATCTAATCACTATTGTTTTCCTGTGGTGTGGTGCACTTGAGATTTATATACCTATAATTTTTTGTTTCAATCTATAAAATGATCTTTAAAAATAGATGAACGGCATGGATGAAGCACATACATCATTTTGGGGCCAACAGAGCACCGACCACCAGCCACGGGGCTGGCGGCAGGGGGAGTCGCCAATCCGTTTCCCTTGATAAGGTCGCCACCGCAGAGCGCGCTGCTTTTACCGACTGTCAGACCTCCTTTTCAAGCGATTTTCCATGAATAGCCACGTTACTAAATGTGTCACTACACAGGGCCCACATGCTAGTGTCTCTCTGTCCATGTGATTTGAACCGTTCATCTCTGCACACTACCATGAATAGACGATCATGTAATAACCACCCTGAAGGAATGATCCTAACCATTGATTTATGAAGTTTTTTGTCAGCAAATTGAATTTTGTTTTCAAACGTCGATCAACTCCGCGCATCATCATAGTCCAGATTGATCATTTCAGCATAATCTCCGTACCGTTGTCCTCCAAGGGGGCAAATAAAATATGAACGGTTCTGATCGCACCATTTATCAGCGTCTCCACACATGCAAAATCACCACGGTTTTAAAAACTGGCGAACTGCAGTGGTCCCGGTACCGGCAAATGTGGGGCCTACCTAATGTATGCAGGTCATCCAACCAGTCCATCAGACGACCCAACACTCAGGTGGGCCACAAAACATGGAACAATGTGAGAGAGGATGCCCACCCTTGATTTGTACATGGGCCCACCTGAATTGGAAAACAACCTGAGGTTTGGCTTGGCATTTCATCCAGTCCAGATGATGGGTAGGAACGGCCTAAATTCAATATAAACAATGTGGTGGGCCCAACTTGCATAGATTGGTGTGGCCCACATGACAATCAGGAAGTAAAATGCACGTGTCCATTCATGCATCACGTGGGTCCCACATTTTCACGGTGCCACTCTAGCTTACTTTGGTACTAGTATCACTGGAATAAATCTGTCCAAACAGTTCACCGTTGAATGTGATCCAGACCATCTAATTTGCTGATCCAATTGTGAATGGAGCGCAGCCCAATACAGAAAGAACAGCAACCGTCCGATTTTGCCCTTATAATTTGGACCAGTCACTAATTCACCGTTCACCATCCAGTTGATAGATTGACTGGATGGTTAGGATTGCATGATCAATGTGATTTTCCAGATATGGTTTGTAGAATGTGGCCCACAATTTGGGCAGTCCGTATATTACAAAACGGTGGTGATTAATCGTGAGCGTCCGGCGGAGATTGGTGGACGCCGTTGGCAGGAAGTTCCTGCCCAAGGATTATGGGTGGGGCCCACTGTGGTTTTTGTTATAAATCCAACCCGTCCATCTAATTTTTTTGAGCGCATTTTAGTACATGCAACAAAAACATAAGGAGTATCCAAAACTTAAAACTCAAATGGGCCATACAAGATGAAACAGTGAGGAAATGATTTCCTACAGTTGAAACCTTCCTAGGCTCCACCTTTATGTTTATATGCCATCCAAACTGTTTATAAGATCATTGTCATTGGGATGAAGTGAAAACACTGAAACCTTAAACCGATACAAAACTTTTGTGGCCATATAAATATTTCAACGGTGATCGCTAAATTCCCACTGTTTCCTCTCATGTGGCCCTTTTGAGTTTTAGATACACAATACGTTGCATGTCCTAAAATAATTTCAAAAAACAGATGGACAGGTTGGATTTCTCACAAACATTACAGTGGGCCCCACCAAGAATCATTGTGCAGGAACTTCTCAGGAAAGGCTTTAGCAGGAAATCTGATGGACTACTTGTGGAAGAACGATAATTGGTCGAGCCATCTTTCTCACTAAACGCAGCAAAGTGGTGCGTAAGTCTGAGTGGTCCACCTGCTAATACCCAACAAAGATGGCTTATATTTCAAAGAGGAGTTGTTATTCACTTATTTCATACTCTGGTTGTAATACTGTCTGATTTTCAAAATATAGGTTTTGAGTTTCAATTCAAAATTATCCAGCTTTTAATGAAAAACATTAGAGAATTTTATATATTGATGTTTTAAATTTATTTATTAATCTGTAACGAATATTTCAACATTTTGTAGTAAGATTTTCTTGATTATATCTCACAACCCAGTTGCTGACAAAGGCAAACTTGAACACCAGGCCTAGATTTCAAACCCAGGCCCGAACCTTGGGCCAAGTTAAGGGACCAAAGCTCTAGCCTACATATCCAGTGGCCCAACTCATTTCCAACCTTGTTGGAGATTTTTTACCACCATCCATCTATTATGGCAGAATAGATGATCATGGTGCTAACTTCTAGAACTGAAAATCATGCATGCCTTGCATTTTTATGGTGTTTGGGTCTTATCATGGTTGATGGAAAACATGACTCTAAAATAGACGGGTCACATAAGTTTTGGATCAGGCTAATATTTGTATTTCTAGTTCATCTACAGTTACAATGACTTTATGAACGGTTTGGATGGCATATAAACATTGTGGTGGGCCCTGAGACTGTTTCATTGGTGGGCATTACATTCCTGCTGTTTCCTGTAGTGTGTAGCCCATTGGAGTTCTGAATCTACCTCATTTTTTGTTTACGTCGTGCCGTGAGTTGGTGAAACTGATGGACGGTGTGGATTTGTCATAGATATCTCATGACAAATCACATACCAGATGAAGGACATTTGATGAGAGTCATTACTGGGAAGCAAGGGCAGCCAAAGGTGGGCTATGATTAATCAGGGCCATCATTTTTTTGGTCCATTTATAAGACGAGAAGCAAGCTCGTAAGAGGAAAGATCTTCCAGTGATTGGTTTGAACCTTATATGTTCTTAGCCACTTATTGTAGATGGCTGGGATCATCCAACCAAAGTGATTCTTAAGAGGCCCGGGTAGTCAAAGGTGGGTCCCACATGATGGGTGGTCTAGTTCAACAAATGGACCTTCTCCTTGTCGATCAATAAAGACCATCTGTTTTTGGTCCACTTTTTTAATGGTTGGAATTTGTTCATCTGAGTAGTCATTGAGAGATTTCAACATTGGAATTCAGAACAATATGATGCCTTGATTATACAATCACCTTGAACCATCCAAATCTCATATCTTAGATAATATATGGTCCAAATCAATTATCTGATATTGTCAAATATGGTAACCTGAGACCATCCATTTCATTGGCCAATGATCGGATGACTTCAGTCATCTAATCAGTGCGATGCAAGCGATCAGCACTGTTCATTCTTTTAAACCATTGAAAAGGATGGTTAGGATTGCCTGACAAAGCGATCCTTGGGAGGCACTACTGATCAATGGGCAGCCAGATGTGATAGGTAATTTGAATTAATGGTGGACCTTTTTCTTATCCCAATCAATGTTGTACAGTTGAGGCTTATAATTATGGATGTAAACCATTACATGATTGGCAAGCCTAGGGCTTATGCTTATGTCATTGTCATGGTTGATTTCCACATCATAGATATTTTGGATGGTTGATTGGGATAAGAAAAAGGGAAAAGCTAGTTCGCCCGTCCCCATTTTTTATGAAGATGTTTGTGATGTCTCAAAAACCTTTTTGAAAGATATATAGGCAATTAATCATTAGCTTGAATTGTCCACTCCTTGCCTCTCACTAAAGGCAAGACATGGTACAAAAATCATATAAATTGGATAATCCCAACCATTTGAATGTTCATTATTTTGTTATGACTGTCCATTTTAGCGAGCCATAAATTAGATGGATATAATCATTTGTGTAAAATATTTGAATTATTAGTTCACGATGGTACTTATTTAATGGATGATTCAAGATAATGGCTATTTAATTTTTTACTCTAGTTTATATCTTTATTCTTAATTAATCTTAGAATAAAAATATAATACGACTCTGGAGAATTTTATCAATGTTTCATAATATTTTTTAAATGATGCATGGGGACAATAAATAGTTGATTTGAAATGTCCACTTACTATATACCGCAACAATCATATTATGATAAAACATCATACAATTGGAAAACCATGATATTTTGAATGATTGATATTTGTCGTGACAAGTCATTTTAGTAAGTTATAGAAGACATATAATTATTTAATAGAGATGCTTGTTTGAAATCATAGACGAGCTACGAAATTACTTGTAAAATTGATGTTTTAAGGAGATGATTGGACATGTTTCTCTCTTTATTTTTTTATTAGTTGTCTTGATATCTTCTTTTTCCATGTTATTGATCAAATTGTTAGAATAGTTTATTTAGTGTGTGTGTGTGTTTTTTTTTTTGTATCAAGAATTGCCAATAATAAAGTGAATTAAATTGATGGTATAGATTGGTAGTTGAATTTATTATGTGGTATTTAAAAGCTTTTGAGCACTTCTAACAATGTGACATTGTCAATGTTAACATCCTCCTTTAGAAAATATACACAACTTTGTAAAAAGATATTTTGATTCGCTACATGTCACGCACATCCATGTGTATATTTATTGTTATCACAATGGCAAAATTATTTGGACAATTATTTATATTCTGCCAGAAAAAGAAAAGAATCAGAAGTTGCATGTACTTATCATTATTGCTATCTAGCTGTGTAAGTGAGTGGGTTAAATAAAATACAAAGTAGGTTTAATTTCTCTTGACCTTAAAACTCCCTTCTCCCCCTCCTATTTCCTCTCTTCTTCCTGCACTCCCTTCACTCCATTCTCTCGTGCAGTTGGGCAACTAGAGGGCTGGAAGAAGTGGTTCACTTGAGGTAAAAAAAATTAAATTCAATATTGTTGTATTTATTACATTGATATTTAGTTTTGCCTATGAGTAACTTTTGTATAAAAATGTTATGTTTAATCGCTCAGTTGAAAATTCAAAAAACTCAATTCTTTATCCATTTTGCAGTAAAAAAAGGGGAGCAAGGAGGTAGGTTTACTTAAAATAATTTATTTCATAAATTGAATCAAATTAATAATTAATAAATAATTGAGTAGACCAGTATGTAATCATAGATTTTTAAAATGATTTATTTTTATATTATTCAATTTATCATTGTCTATTAATGAATTAGAATTTGTGCTTAAATATCTTTAAATATCATAATAAGAAAATTATTCACCTGCCACTAATTACATGTTAACTTGGTGCATATACTTGTCTATAATCATCTATTATACTTTTACCGATGCCTTCTTTTTTTCATTAAAAATCCCGTATAGTGGTTAGAATGAACATGCATGGAATAATTTCAAGCAATAAGTTATAAGTAGATGTTCCTCTATAGATAATCAAAAAAAAAATTTGTATATGGTTTTAAAAACTTTTGGCTTTTCATCTTATACTTATTGTTATTGATTTGAATTATCAGGGTTTAAAATAGATAATTTTTATTTTATGATGCATTTAAATGCTTTTAGAAAAGTAAATGAGATTTTATAATGGAAAAAATGGCATCATATTTAATATAATTATCGTCACTCAAGCTACCGAAGCACAATTGAATAGATAATCATCAATTATCATAATACTTGATTTGCTTTATTATTCGGGGTACATCTAAATACACACTTATCATAGGGAGTTTAACATCATTGTTTGAGATTGTTTTTTAAATATTATTTTATAGTTTATAATTACTCTCAGCATTTTCATACAATGTTTTCAAAGTTTCATTCTTGGATGCTGGGCATATTCATTATATATGTCGATGCAACGGCAATATGAGAACGAAATTTAATATTTTTTTTTTTTTTAAAGTCTCTTTTTCTTATTTTTAAATTAGAAATAGAAAATGCATATGGAAAGAATAAAATTTATTTAACTTAAAACTTTATTTAACGTGTACATTAGTTTTACTCTACTAAGTATAGAGTTAAAGCATGAAATTTCTCTATATGTGTGTGTGTGTGTGTGTCAAACTTAATACACAAACACGCTCAATGCTTTTTTATGTTTGGTTTATGTCATTGGAAGGATTATCACAATAAAGTTTCAAATAATTGTTTTATACTATGAACTTTTGAACTTTGTTATAGTCTCATTAAATGTCCAAAACCTCAAATAGTGATTTCAGTCATAAGAGTACTCTAATATAACTTTTATACATAATACTATGATACAAATAAATACATGTCATACATATGACATTACTCATTCACTTAGTTGTCGTTACCCTAAATTGAGTAGATTAAGCATTAATTAAGTTGGCAAGACAATTTTTGCTCTTGATAAAAAGTCTTAAAATAAACAATAAAAAGAAGGTAATTCTCCATATTGAAAAAAAAAATTGAAAAGTATGATTATCTAATTATGTGATTTTTTTTTTATAAGCATTTTGAGACTGAACCTAATAGTTGAATGTTCCAAGCAAGTAAAATAAAAAATAATTGATTGAAAAGTATGATCATCCAATTATGTGATTTTTTTTTTACATAAGTATTTCGAGACTGGACCTAACAATTGAATGTTCCAAGCTAGTGATTGAGCAATCACAGCTTCTAAAAAAGAGAGTTGCATTTAATTATCATGCACGACGTCCATTTTTTTTTCTATTTAGATTTACATTTTAAACATTGCCATAAAGGTTTTTATTAACTAGGAATTTTGTTTTCTCATTTTTAATTAAAAAAATAATAATCTATTTATACTTTTATGTATTTCTTCATGCATTTAATTGACCATCTTTTAGTCAAGCCCATTCTTCTTCTTGTTTTAAAAAATTGAGAAACACATTGATATTTCAGCCAACTCTAATGGATGACATGCATGCACTTAGCAATTACTTAAAAACTGCATATGACATGCAAGTAATTTAAATTAAATAGTCTAAAGCATGTAGCTTTGATGTATCAAAAACTAAAATTTTGTTTATATGGTTGTTTGACTACAAATTGTAAACATTTATTAGACAAATAAAAATAAAAATATTCGACTGTCTCGTTTCAACAAGCAGGCATTAACAGGGAAAGAAACGCGGATATTTTATTAATTCAGGGAATGAGCCTTCATATGCATTTATAAATAAACATAAGTAAGCAAACATGAAGATAATGTAAAAATATATATTTTATCATAAAGATTTTGAGTTCTTTTACATTCTATGTTGTGGTTTGGCACAAGTCCATAATCATATCATATACAATATCAGTGATTAAAAGGCAAAAAAGATTTATGATTTTGATTCCGAGGAAGGCCACCTGGGTTATGTCGAATCACGGTTGAAACCATTAGGTTCATTGTCCAGATAATGCCATCATTGATTCGTCATATGGTGATAACCCATTCTTATTTGTTTAGTTTTCGGGGTCGAATGAGAGTTGAACCTAGATATGATCAGGGTTCTTTTGAACACCGAACCAGGGTCATTTCTTTAGGGTAGTTTATTTTCTCATTTGAACTAAACAATTGAGCCTCTGATCGGGCGGTGCGACTTGGAGCTTCGTCTCTGGGACAGAATTCTGGAAGACCAGCCACAACTTTAAATTCAAACAATCTGGTCCATGGAGATTTATGTTTAAATGAGCATTCCATTGACCAAATTAGGACAATAAAGGTTTATAGTTTTAGTATATCCCAGCTGATATATAAACTTATTGAGTCATTTTTCCTCTTAAATTACACGATACTCATACAATCATAATCCCTAAAATGCTACAGGTGCAGGAAGGAGTCCTAACGAGTTTTTCACAGTAAACGGGCATCATTTGTGCGATAGTCTGAAAGACCATTGCAGTAGGGTCGGTGTTAATGTGCCCACCACGGAAGACTCGGCCACCATTATGAAGGGCGCGACGGCTGTCGCACAAGGAGGTGAAGATAACTATGCAAGCATGAGACATCGACGCAGAGTAGTTGTGACTGTTGTAAAGGGACCGTGGCCACCACGAATAGGGATGCACACAGGTCGGTTCGATCTAATTCTGAGATGAAACTGGAATCGAACTGTTCCTAATGGTTATAGGATTTTCGGAACTGGAACCGGACCATTAGCACCCTAAAACCGAACTAAAACCGGACCGTGAAAACCGGTTCAATTCAGGATCAGTTTCACGGTTATGGGCGATCGATGAGAGAGAGATGAGCAGAGAGAGAGAGAGGACCGGAGACAGAGAGAGTAGCCGTAAGTAGCATGGTTGGGTCTAGTTAGGGACTTAAGGTTTAGTGTTTTTTTTTTTTTTTTTTTAATAAGGTTCGCATCCACTATTCGTTTCGGTCTTACGTACCCCTAAACCGAGAATTGAATCGAACCAAATGGTTCTCTGATTTATTAAAACCAAAACCAGTGCACTCCATAACCGAACGAAAACCAGACCGTTTGGTCGGTTTCGGTCCAATTCCACAGTTCTACCAGTTCGATGTGCACCTCTAACCGCAGAGGGACTATGACCATTGCGAAAGAGCGGTAACCAACGTAGATATAAACTTAGCAGCTTCGCAAACGTAGGAGGCTGGGGTTGGGATGCGATGGCCATCACGGCGCGTGAGTTAGTAGGCCTCCACAGCGTAGGAGCCAGCAGGCTGGTGCGCTTGGGAACTTTCCCTCGCGGTTAAGTCAAATCCTACTAACTTTGCGTTTTAGTGGGGTCGCGGAGATCTGATCATTGTACATCTTACGCGGCGTCGTGCCCCCGTTGTATGTCAGTGACACTTGGCTGACGCATTGAAAATGTACTCAGAGCAATCCCACCGCTTGAGAATTAGTTCTTAACCTGTCGATGACTATACTAAGGGATTCTAGTGACATAGTTGAGGAATTATGATGGTATTATTTAGTTCATTCTCTTATCCACTAGTATGAAGTTTTTAAATATTTCAAGTCTTTTTATAAATTGAATCATGCTATTTATAGGTGAGGGGGTTGTAACAAGGTGAATGAGAGTCCCTTAGGTGGTACGATGCGTGGCGTACTTATAGCAACGACCGTGTGTCAACCTCCTTCAATGAGCACCGGCAAGCGCGACACTGGAATGGGCGATATAGTATGGTCCCATCTGCTCTGCATGACATCAGCGTGACGCTTTTCTTTAATGTCTTCCTTTCGCACTAGTGAGGTAGTGGCATTTTAATGTGTTGATGCAGGAACTTGTTCGTTGGCCCACGAGTCAATCTTTTGCCCTTCTTTCTCGTTCCTTATTGATGGTGCGCGTTGCTCATGTGCATCGGCTATACGCTGCTCAACATGTCACCCTTCGCATTAGTCTTTTCCTTCTACACGTCGCCCATGGGCCATCCGCGTTAGTTTTGTAGGTTGCTCATGCCTTAGTGCATTGCCATTTTCTAAGCCCTAGCAAAAGGTGTCCATGAATCAAGGTTTACGATTGTTGAAGTAGTACAGGTTTGAAATTATAATTCAATAATAGTGAGTTCCCTTATTTAGAGCCTAGATGTATCAAAAACCAAAATTATGCTTGTATGGTTGTTCAACTACAAATTACAAATATTTATTAAACAAATAAAAATGAAAATATTCGATGGCCTCACTTCAACAAGTGTCCATGAATTAATGTTTAAGATGATGTACTTAAAATAAAATTTTAAATAAAATTTTGTGTTTCGAAATTTCACATTGTTTCGTTTAAGTTGCAAAAGTTTATTTGTCTTTTAGTGACTCTTTTTGTTTCCTATAAAAAATGAGCAAAAAATAATAGTGTATATAAGAAGGGCATTTGCACGGGGCTTGAGCTCCTTTTTAGAGAGCATATGAATCTGGTCTTGCGGGAGGCTATGCCATTAGCTCTAACCTATTCCTTAGATCACATGCGTGCACGTCGCGCCACATTAGGTCATCACTGTGTGCGCGTGTGTTGTGCCTAACCAGGCTCAGGTTCAGGTCTGGGTCTTTATACGGACTAATAGTAAGCTCACATTGTCGTTTTTGCACAATTTCAAGCCAAAGATGCGTCTGTTCAGGTGGCCGTAGTAGTTGGATTTAAATTTGACGACTTAACCCATTTAAAATGATGTTTTAAGCACCCAATCAAAATCTTTAAATAAACATATTCATAATCTGAATTTTATTTATAATAAATGAATTTCTCATTACTCTACGCTTCTTTAAAAAAGTCTTTGGTTTCTTCTTTTTTTTACAACTGAGTTTACCGTTGAGCCACTCCGGTTTAAGTTTTGCACCCTGGTTCAATCCCACGTACAATGAATGCATCGTAGGGACCGGGTCATAGTCGTTGTATCTTAGATGCTAATTGTCTGTGATTCCTATTATACCTGGGACATGATCCTATAGAGGACAAATTTGATTTCAAACCAAGTGACTTAATTACATATTAACTCAAAATTATAAGTCTTTTTCACTTCTTTATTTTTTTTATTGATTTATAATTTTTTGAATTGCAGTATATTATGTTCAACGCAAAAATTCCAACAATCTTGAAACTAAATTGTTTGGAAACAGTAGACATTTATTTTGCATAGTTCAGTTATCTACTCGAAAATAAAAATCAATTTATTTTTCTTTGAACTTTTGTAACTAATATTTAAACTTCATTTTAAAATTACTTGAAAATCATATTGCAACTAAATTTCAATTGTCGAAAACTATAATCAATGGCCACCATCATAGTTAACCCCACGACCGAACTATCCAAAATTGAATCATTCTCTTGATAACATTTCAAAAGATAGAAACACAATATCAATTTTGCGCTAGAAACTTGAAAGATTTTTTTACATAATTTTTAATTTATTTATAATTGATCCATCCAACAAAAAATGAACTTAGATATGCAATCATTGTAAACATTATATAATGAATACTGTGTCTAATGAAGTGGACACTTTATATTTCTTATAAATCTGTTGATGACATATTTGTTGCATTAAAAAGAAATATGTCATTGAAGATACAAGCTCGAAGAAATATGTTATTGTGAATTTACTCAATCGCAATCTCATTACTTTGAGAAAATATTAAAAATGTTTGATTATTTTAAATGCTTACTCATTAGTATGTCTTGTGCTTATACTATACAAGTCGAGAAGAATGCATATAATGGTATATCTCAACTTAAGTATTATTAAGTAATTTGTAGCCAAATGTATCTAACGAACTGCACTAGACTTTATATTATATGTATGGTAAGTAGGCTAAGTAGATATATACATGATCCTGTATATGATCATTGGAATGTATTAAATAAATGTTGAGATATTTGAAAGGTATTGTTGCATATAGTATTTGTTATACAAGTTATCCTCATGCGATCAATAATGCAATTAGATCAGTGATTTAGACGAAAAAAAATCCATAAGCGGATATATTTTTACTATTGGTGGAGGTGCAATATCATGGAAGTCTGCTACGAAACTTGTATTGCTTGGTCTACTATGAAATTCAAGTTCGTTATCTTATGAAATGTGGTATTAGAGGTTAAATGACTTAAAAATCTCTTAACATACTTACTTTCATAACCATGACCCGTATTAGTTATATTTATTTATTGCGAGTGTTAAATGACTATTGTCAGGGCTAAGAGTAAAATATATAATGACAAAAGTAGATACATTGGACTTTGACACAATATTATGAGATGTATGTTGGATGATTGAGTCATAACTATTGATTTTGTGAGATCATAAAAGAATTCGATATACTTTCTAAACAAATGACTATCTAAATTAATAGTTGTGAAAATATCGAAGGGAATGAGACTTGGCCAAACCATATGAGTTACCATATTGGCAACACAATAATACAAGTTGAGATCTCATGCGATGGATTTAGTGGGTAAATAATAAGACACGAGCAAACCAAGAAACACTGTAAAGAATATATCATTTTCTATGGTGTAGGCAGTGTAAACAACAACATGATGAATGATAGGTTTTGAACTCTCAATGAATCCATAACCATATGTGGTGGTGTATCCAGCTGTTGTGTACACTTGATGGAATTCACCTATGTGAGTATAAAAGTGGGGTTGATTCTTATAATAATATATATGCCGTTTTTTTAAAACACTCATAAAATTCAGGTAAAGATGTGTGACAAAAATGCACTGAACTACGAAACCAACTGCAGTAGAAAAATTGTGCGAGTAGCATGTATAGTCATTTACACTTCAAGGGTTAGGGTAAAGACCAACAATCACTTGATTCTTGTAAACCCATATTGCTTACTTTAAATGTCGATTAAAGTTTTATATACATTAAAACTATTGCATAACTTTGCTATCTTGGATTGAAATATTTTTAATTTAAAAAATATGAGTGATTGTTGTGTTTAAAATATAATTTTAAAAAAAGTGTGCTTTAAATTTTTTCCTCATTTCTTTTGGTATGTAGAAACTCTTTTGTCTTTTAATGACTCTCTGTGTCCCACATCGAAAATGAGCAAATAAAAATTCATGTACATTTTGCACAGGCCATGAGAATTTGGTTGGAGCGATGGGGGTTCTAACGTATGCCTTAGACCACACACGTGTGCACACGTCGAGCTGGGCCATGACAAACACCTAATCGAGGTCTTTAAATAGACTTGCTTATGATCCAAATTTCATTTACAATAAATGGATTTGTCGTTACTCTATGTTTCTTCAAACAAGTCTCTGGTATCTTCTTTTTATGTAATTAAGTTCACTGCTGAGTCAACTCACTTTCGTTTAATTTTTACACGCTGTTTCGAGCTCTTGTACGACAGGTACACCATTGGGACCGAGTCATAGTCGTTGTATCCTTTAGGCCAATTGCCTATAGTTCTTGTTGCATTTGGGACAAAGTCTAATGACGCCTTGACTCAAAAATACAAGTCTTCTTTACTTCTTTACTTTTTATTTATATTTATATTTGATTTTTTTAAATTATTATCAATTGTTTTAAACACTAAAATTTTAACATATGATTGTTGAACTAGTATGGGTTTGAGATCACAACTCAATGATAGTGAGTTCCACAATTTAGGTTTCAAATTATAACTCAATGATAGAATGCGTTTTAGATTAAAACTCAATGATAATGTTCATCTACCAAGCGTCATATACAACTACAATACTAGATAATCAAAAAATATTACTTAGTCTCGTGAATCAGCATTACTATTCGAATTAGTGTACTTTCAGTTAGATAACATAACAAGTTATTATGCTTGCTCATATGGGTCATGTACCAAGTTCAGGTATTAATAATGGTATCTCTTTTAATGTACTTTGTTTTATTCTAAAATTATATATATTTTCTTTCATTGATAATTTCTTTACTGCATAGTTAAGATTGATTTGTTGGGAGATTTCATCAAGTTCTTTATTTCCATATAGAATAGGTAAGATAAGTTCGAAGTGCAGTGCACTATAAGGTTTAATATGTATAATCATTCATATGCATGTAATATTAGTGTAGCTAACAGATAAAATAAGATAACTTATTCCACGTGCCACTATACATAATATAATTATTGTGTGCATAGAGAGTCTCTATCATGAGACCTTGTCATCACACATATGTACATATTAATTGGATGTAGGAAGTCATGCTTAATTTAACTAGTTGGTATTTGCTTATATTTCTTATGTTTGTTACATATGTTCTTATACTTAAGAGGACCTACGGTTCCAATGAGATTTGATTAGTTGCTTTGATTTACCATTGTGGTGAGATTCTAAGGTGAATCGTGGTAAGTTGAGTGGTTGATCATGTTCTCATGAGAATTACATGAGGATTATAATTTTCTATAAAGGAATACATCCCCTATAAATTTAGCTTTATATTAAAAAATACGGCAAATAATTCATTTTGAAATCATTAGTAACATTGATTTGTTAAGTCAATGGTCTAAATTTTATTTATAGATGAGCAATTATGGTTCAAGGACAAAATAGACTTATGATGGTGGGTTATAAGGTAATGTATAGAATAATATATGTATAATAATATGAGTCAGGGTGATCATGTATAGGGCTGAAAGTCGGGTGGGTTGGGTCGGGTTGGTGCTCAACCCTAGCCCAACCCAAGGTTCCTATACCTAAACCCTAACCTAACCCAACCCAATCTGGGGTTGGGAATTCTCAACCCAAGCCCAACCCAAGTGGGTTCGGTTGGGTTGGCCAGGTTGGTCGGGTAGATATATGCTAGTATTTTCATTATTACATTAGTCTATTATATTTTCAATACAAGTTTTATTTTTTATACCTATAATTATATTAATTATATATGTAGCTATTTATCCTAAAGAACATTTTTTCTAAACAAATAAGCTAAAATATAGGACAACTACTCCTTTAAAAGTCGTATTGTGTATCAAGCAATCTACTTGAGAGAGAAATTCAGTGTGTCTTCTTACCTTGAGTCATAAAAAATGACGTGGACCAATGAAACTTGACGGCATTGGAATTTCTTGTGCCTTTAACATAGATGATCCACACTCAATTATAATTAGTTTATAAGAAACTTATATATTGATCGGGTTTGGGTTGGGTCGGGCAACCCGAGACCTCAACTCGAGCCCAACCCAAGTTTTATCGGGTTGGTGGTTGTAAGGCCCAATCCTGAGACCAAACCCTATACATCCTGCCCAAGCCCAACCCATTGTCGGGTCGGTTAGGTTGAACCTACCCAACTTTCAGCCCTAATCATGTACATCAATGATATGTATGCATAGAAATGTCTAAACTTTGATAGGTTTGGCCTGGGCAAAGTTATTGTATGATTAAGTAGACACACTATAAATATTACTTGTAGTTAAGTAACATACAATGATTGTTTCAGATAAATTGCATTATAATAAAGAAACATGGTTGCAAAGACTTATAAGCTTATAAATATGTTAGAGTAACCTATTAAGCTTCACAACATTATATGTTTTACAAATGTTTTATGATATAATAAAAATAATAGAATGACTGGTTTGTGAGAAACAAGAAAGAGACAACGATAATTGATCGTCTTTCATTCATCATAAAAGATACAATTAGTATTCAGTTTGTGTCAATTCATACATACTTAAAAATAGATATGAATTGATTTGTTTTGCTTCTACCATATGCAAACTTTCTTAATCTTCAAGCATAGCAACATAGATAGATTGTTGACTCACATGAAAGTAGGACATGTCAATGGGTCAAGTTAGGACATGACCAAAATTTATACAAGCCCTGCTCACATTATTTTACCTAAGCCCAAATCTAACTCAGGCCTGTGATGGGCCAAATTTGTCCAGCTTGAGCCCAACTGAAACATTTAGACATGGCTTGATCCAAGCCCAACCTAGCTCGAGTATGTGAAGAAATATACTATATATAAGAAGACCTCATATCTCCATCTAGACCAAACCAGTGACTCTCAAGTTAGCTAGCCTCGTTAGAGCAATGATGAAAGAATATATTAAGAAAACCAGTAATATAGTTTGATTTGAGATCGAAAAGTCATCTAATGTACCAACTTTGACGGGCCTTTCTCACATGATATAGAACTCTGTGATTAAATTTTCAGCGCATGTAATGCTTAAAGTTAATGAGGAAGGCATGATGTAGAGGTATCCGATGAAATTATAAGCTCTGACGGTTTTAGGTATTCTAAATGCTTCCATAGCTGTTGAAGAACCTATGTTTAGGAGGATTGCAATTAATGTGTATCAAAAATTGAGAGAATTTGTGAAAGGGTGACAATTAGAAATGTACAAGAATATGTTATTAATAGGAAAGAAGACGACTTTTGAGGTAATTAAAATGAAAATATTGAGCAGTTTTAGCTGAAAAAATGCCTGTAAGAAAGACAAAATCGTATGAAAAGAAAGATATTGTACCTGAATTGATAGTTGAGGCCCCCCGCCTTTCTCTCTCCCGTTTTTCTCAATTTAGAGAAAAATCCAAAAAAGAAACACAGTATATGTTAAAAATTTCAAATTGTTTTACTTTTTATATCAAAATAAAAGAGAACATGGAGTCTAAATTTTTTGACTTTTGGAGAAGGGGGAGAAATCCATTTTGAAAAAACTAACATGTCAATTAAGCTGACAGGCTTTTGGATAGCTAAGTCCAAGTCGGTCCCACCTGCTAAACATGCTTAGTTTTAAGCCTAAACTTGGCTTGCTCAAGAAAGGCTATAGTTTTAAGCCACAACTTGCCCTACTTAAGAATCTGGCTCAACTTTTAAGCTTAGGTCTGGCCTACCTAAGAAATGTGCTCAGCCCTTGACCTTCATACTCCCGTCCTAAAAACTTGCGAGACCAACTTGGCCATTGATAACCCTAAACAAAAGAGGCAAAATGATAAAAATATTGGTATTAATGTATTTTTAGAGCTTATATTTTGGTTGTATGTTGACCTCAACAACTGCTCAATTTTACAATTTTACCTTAAAAATATTTTTTTTGGGATAAAAGTGGAAATAAAAACTTTAAGTGCATGACAAAATGAGTTGTAGTGGTTGCAAGTTAGAAGTTTCTCTCTCTCTCTCTCTCTCTTTTTCCTAAGAATAACGCACCTTTTAACTTGAATTCACACTTACGTTATGCGTACAGTACTATCTTCTTTTGCATAAGATTGAGCCGTGCAATCAATCAGGATATCTCTCTCTCTCTCTCTCTCTCTCTCTCTCTCTCTCCATGCATTCCGAAAGTAGACTAACATTGCTAAAACACATGTAATTTAAAAATAATGCAAAAAAATAATAATAATTTAAAAATACATGTAACAGCTAATATCAAACTAAATAGACTAATCACCAGAATCCAAATTGGCACTAAATCATCTCACCTGCCCATGACCTGGCAATGTGAATACATGCACACTTCCTTGTGTTTAATGTAATGTTATTACTCTGTTCTCCAAACTCACACCTACAGCCCATTGAATCAATTCGTTTGATAGATGCTTAAAAATGAGTTTTAATGCATTTATTTAATTTTGATAGTTAAAAAAATGAGTTAATCTCATTTCAATTGATTTTAACCATGCATTATAAGTCATATCCATTTCTAGATGTTGATGGTTGATAATGGCAATTTATAATACATATGTGGAACTAAAATACCATGTAGTTATCCAGTGTACACAGCATGATTGCACGTCAATCACAACCGTCCAAATCGTGGCCCTCAACGTGGACAGAGCACAGCACACAAGCGACGCTGATTGCACAATCTTAACCATCTGATCTGATTAGGGCCTGTTTGGAACGAGGAATTAGGTGGTGGGGTATAAATTTCATCTGGTTTTAGAATCGATAGAAAGGATTGACCGTTGATGTTTACAAAGATTATAGTTAATCAGATGGTTGGAATCATCCCATCGGTGTCCATAGCAGTGGGCCACGATTTGACCGCTAGAATTGATCGAAAGGGTGTCACGTGTACGGTGGAAATTGATACACCAGAGACCTCTGAACCAGAATGTAGGAGAGTTCCTGTCCATGTCCAGATGCGGTGAAAGTATGAATCTTGACCGTCCATCCAGCGAATTCTACATCACTTGACCAAGATTGAAAAAATGCACAGATCAGAAGATCCTGGACACCCTATCAGTGAATATCAAACCAAAGGGATAGACAAAAATGAAGAAAATTGACAGCCACGATACTCCACTGGGAGTGGCTTCTATACACGGGCGTCCATCCATAACACGGCCAACGAGATGGACGGTTTAGATTCCACAGCACCCATGGCTCCACCACCATTTACGGCTCACCCTTTAACCAGTATCATTTCCACCACAAACAGAGGGTGGAAGGACACATACGCACTCCCACCGATCAAAAGCCACAAAACTGCCACGTGACAGTACAGCCACCATCCACGTCATCAATGACATGGAATCTTCGATCCCAAACCCAACGGATCCGTATTCTGCCACATAGGACGATCGACACGTCAGCACCAAAACCTATAAAATCTAGCCTCGTCTTGCTCTCGTATTTTTCCTCTTAATTTTTCTTTTTCCCTCTCTCCTTTTCGTCTCGACCTTTTATTTCCCTCTTCTCGTTTCAGTTTTCATCTCCGCATCGCGCGTTCTCATCTTCTCCTCCTCCTTCCAGAAGAACGGAACGAAACCCTAACCCTAGATTTTTCTCCAACAGAAAAAGCCCTAGATTTCTCATCCTCCACCCGTCGCTCTCTCTGGATATATACACAATCGAGGAGAGAAAATCGTTAACCCTTGTTTTCTCTCGCACCAGAAGAAATCGTATATTTCTCATTGCTTCTCTCTTTCTCTTGATCGATATGGGGGAAACCTTAATTTTTATTTGCACGGCGTTGATTTGATAAGAATTTGATTCGAGCTTTGAATTTATTGGTGGCGTGGAAATCTGTAAGTGCAAGGATTTTATGTTGATTTGGTCTTCGGTGGCTTCCATTGAGTGGTTCTCCATGTAGATTCAATTGGATTTGATATGAAGGTTTTTCTGCTTCCCAATCTTCCAGAGTCCTCTTGCGGATGAAGAAATCTGTAAAATTTCAAGGTGCGTTTGTTCGTTCTGTTACGGTGGTTTTGATTGTGAGGCACTGAGTTAGTTTGTATTGGATCTGAATTCCCAACGTGTGTGTGTGTGTGTCTCTCTCTCTCTCTCTAATAGATTGCTTGCGGGGGAAGAAATCTATGGATTTGTTGTCTTCAGTGGTTTCAATTTAGCAGTTGGGTTGGTCCCAACTCCCAAAGTTTGGAGGTTTCTTTGTTAATTTTTCCTCCAGAGTTTACTGTTTACCAAAGGAATTTGTAATTTCAAGGATTCATTGATTTGATATTTGGTGGTTTTGATTGAACAGTTTAAATGTTAGGCTGGATTGGATTCGAGTTTTGAAGGTTTCTGTGTTTCTTTATTCCAGAGGTTCCCTGTTGAAGAAACTTATCTAGTATGGTTTTGATTGAGTGGTTTTCAAGTTAGGTTGGATTGGATTTCAAGGTTTTTATGTTTCTATATAGGAGAGTTTTTTGTTTTGGTTGAAGAAATATTTAATTTTCAGTGTTTAATGGTTTGATATATGTGGGTTCTGATTGAGAGGTTTTGGATGGGATATGAGTTTTGAAGGTTTCCATATTTCCCTGTATATTCAGGAGGGTTATTGTCGTCGAAGAAATATGTAATTTCAAGCTTTGTTGTTAAAGATTTGACGTTTTGATTGGGAGGTTTCTACTGTAGGTTGGATTTAAAGTTTGGAAATTTCTGTATTTTGGGATTTCAAGGTTTTTTTCCCCCTATTTTCTTTTAATAACAAATCTGGTTTTTTTTTTTTTTTTTTGCTTTTTCATAGTCAAAATCTAGAAGAACTTTTTTTTTCCTTCAATTGAGAGGTTCTGATATAGGTTGCACCATCCCTTCTTTTCTACTTTCTTTAATTAGAGAAATGAAAAGATTCCGGATTTAGGTTCTGTCAACGGCATTAGATTTCTTTCTTTTTTTGAAAGGTAATGAGATTTCATCAAAAGAAAAGCTCGAAGAGAAACTATACAAAGAAGCTCAAACCTGGGCAAAAGGAAAAGAAACACCAAACAAAACCCAAACAATCAAGCATCCCACTCCAAAACAGCTAATTTTGCCCTTTTTAAGAACTCCGATGCCTACCCACAAAGATCTTGAAAGCATCAGTTATTTCGTTCACACCATAGAGCCCAAAGGCCAGCCAACAAAGCTAACCTCCACTTCTTCATACATTTTCTTCCCAACCCTCCGTCCCGGCATAACCTATGAGAAAACATGAAAAGCATTGGTCCTTCCTTAGATTTCTTTCTTTTACTTTTTTGTAGGTAAGCTAGGCTCAAACTCAAGTGACGCAACCAAATCGAATAAGGAGAATATCAATTTAGATACATACCTTCTTCTTGAGAATCAAACCATGAAATTTCTCAACAGATGTAATGAAAAGATAAAAACGATGGTAACATACTAGCCGTTGTGCTAGTAATTGTAATAAACCCTTGCTCTTCTTTTACCATAGGCAACATATTCCAAAGGAAAGTTTATCATGTACCATAGCCTAAGAAAAAAATATATTTTCATTCCATCGTTGTAAAATCCTTAGAGAAAAAGTATTTGCATGTATATATGATCTTTCTGTAAGCAAGAGAAAACCCTAATATAACATTTATTACTTTTAATCCTAGCCATTTATTTCTCTAAAATATTAAGAACGATGAAAATACCCTTGCATCCCATCACAAGAGTCAAGACTATAGGGTCTATGTAAATTGGCCGTAACTCACTTAAAAAAATATTGAAATTGTAAGACCTTGGGCTTATTTGAAAGCTAACTCAATAGGCTTTCAAATAGGATGATTTCATGCCATTCGTACATTGTTTGATGCCCAAAAAGTGGCCTGCCAAATACGTGACAAAATAATAAAGGAAAACTGTTTCAACCAAACTCTTAACTCTAACAACTAAGTAGACCATTACTAATTTGGTCCATAACACACATTAGGGCCATTGGTCTTCCATCAAATCAATCTAGAACATAGAAGTTGTTCAAATCTTCAATCTAGATGGTTGGGTGTTCTAGATCCACCATGATCACAACTCATGGATGGGCCCGATCTTTGATTCACCAACTTTTGTGGCTTAGATGCATCACTGAGTTCTCAATTTTGAAACACCCCCTTGTTTCTTTTATTGACTTGGAATTTTTTATGGCACAATTTGTTTTTGTGATCGTAATTAGTTTTTATCATCACTAGGAAGCTAATCCAGGAGAGAAGGATTCATCTCGCCACTTGGAATATAGAAACATTGACAAGCAAGATCATGGAGTTAGTGGATACAATGAAATGCAGGAGAGTTAATGTAACTTGTGTTCAGGAGACCAAGTGGAAACAGGCCAAAACTAGCAAGGTGTGTCGTAATGGCCATTACGTGATGACCGTTAATAAAAAATGACATGCTACGGCTTGTAATGAGGCTGCTAAAGGTTTATTTTCAGTTTTAAAAAAAGAAAAAGAAAAAAAGACTGCAATGACCATTACAGGGCCATAATAGTTGTATGGCCCGTATGGTAACGATAACAGTGGTGGCTGTTACCGTTACAAAATACTGTGAAAGTTAGTGAAATTGATGGATAGAAACTTTGGTATATGGGAAAAGGACAATAATAGAAATGTTGTAGGGATAGTGGCCGTCTCAGCGCCCCTCCCTTGTTTTTCATGTTTTGCTGCTGTTCTGTTTTTGTTTTCTTTCAATAAAAGTGTCATCTTTTAAAAAAGCAAAAAAAGTGATATAGGATTTTTATTAATAAAGCTTGTGTTAGGAGATGAGATAATTAATATTATTAGTGCATATGCACTATGGGTGGGGTTAGAGGATCGAATCAAGAGACGATGCTGGCAGGATATGGTTGGACTAATTCAAGGAATTTTGAATCGAAAGAGGATATTTGTAGAAGCTTATACCAGGAGAGAGTTTGACTGTACAACTTAGTTTAATGGTTATGGATTTCAGATTAAGAGATGGAAGAAAGGGAGTGAAATTAAGAAGTGTTCAAAATTAGGTGATAAAATTTAAAATGAGAGAATGAATTGATGGAAGAAGGAAAGTGGAATGATGAGGAAAGTAACTGTTTTTTTTTTTTTAAAAGGCAGGAAGAAGTAAATGTTATGTGGAATGAAATTTTAAAAAAGGTTAGGTGGAATGAGATGGTTGGGTGCATTGGAAAGTGGCAAAATATTTTTTATGATTATCTAGATGGAAATGCTACTTATAGAAAACTTGGTAGTGGAATGAAGATGTACAGAAAGCTATTAACGAGAAACATTCATATCTCAAAGCTTGGCTAGAGACTAGAAATGATGAAAATTTTGAATAGTATAGAAATGTAAAAAAGGTTGTTAAAAAGTAGTGAGGCTAAATGTAAGGCTTATGTGATCTTTACAATAGATTGCGGGCACCAAAAGGTGAGAATGATGTCTTTAAACTTGCAAAAATGAGGGGGAGGAATGGTGGGGACCTAGATCATGTTAGATGCATTAAGAGCAATAATTAAAGGGTACTAGTAAAAGACAATGAGATTAATGAAAGGTGGAGAAGTTGTTTAAAAAAAAGTTAAATGACAACAACTCAGAGAGCATAGGGATAGAAGGAACTATAAACTTAATGATGTCGAAGACCATAGATACTTTTGTAGGATTAGGATATCTGAGTGAAAGAAGCTTTGAGAAAGATGAAAACATGAAAGGCCCTTTGACTAGTTGATATACCAATAGAGGTTTGGAAGTGTACATGAGGTACTTGGTTATTTTGGCTGACAAAGTTGTTCAATAAGATTGTAAGATCAAAGAAAATGGTAAGCGAATGGAGGAAAAGTACTGTGGTATCTATTTATAAGAATTAAGGAGACATAAAGAGCTGCACTAACTATTGTGGGATTAAACTTATGAGCCATGCTATGATACTTTGGGAGGGAGTGATTCAGCAGAGACTAAGGCATGATATGAATGGGGTCCTTACTCTTGCTCCGGTGGTAGACTCTCGGGAGTTTCAATACCTGGTCAAGGGTTCGAGTACCCATAGGTGGTGAAATTCCACTAGCGTGAGTGTGTGCGGTTGTGTGTGCGTGCGTTAAAAAAAAGAAGAAAAGGCATGATATGAATGTATTAGAAAATAAATTGGTTTTGTGTCTGGTAGGATTACGACACAGTCTTTGTTGACCTTGAGAAAGCATATGATAGGGCCCATGTAGAGTTAATCTGGTGGGTGTTGGGAAAGAAAGAAGTTTCGAGAGGAAATCTTGGCATGATTAAGGATATGTATGGAGTGGTAACAAATGTGAGGCCCACTGGTGGAGTGACAAGTGAGTTCTCGATTATTGTAGGCTTGCACTAGTTGTTAAAATTGAGCCTGTATCTTTTCACATTAGTTAAGGAATTTGCAGAAAGAGATCCCATGGTGTATTTTGTTTGCAAGTCACGTAGTTTTGATTGACAAGGCGAGGAAGGGCATAAACACAAAGCTTGATTATGGAGGGATGCTTCAGAATATAAGGGATTTAAAATTAGTTGGACTCAAATATAGTATATAGAATGCAATTTTAGTAACAATAGGAGTGAAAACGGATTATTAGTTAAGAGTGCTGACTAAGAAGCTTTGCAAAATAATCACTTCTGATACCTTTGGTCAATAATTCATGAGAGTGGAGAGATCAAGGAGGATGTTTCCCATAGGATTCAAGCTGGGTGGAAGAAATGGGGTGATTGTTGTGTACCAATCCAACTAAAAGGGAAATTTTATAGGATATCTATAAGACCAGCCGTTCTTTATGGTACAAAATGTTGGGCAGTTATGGAACAACATGTTCATAGGGTGAGTGTAGCTGAAATGAGGATGTTGATGAGGAAGGATAGAATTAGAAATGAACGCACTCAAGGGAACTTAGGAGTAGCACCAAAATAGGCATGGGGGAAAGTAGACTTGGATTGTTTGGTCATGTGCAACAGAGACCGAGAACTACACTGGTTAAAGGAGTGGGTTGTTACAAGTCGATGGTTCTAAAAGGGTAGGGGGAATGCCAAAAAGATGTATATGGAGGTAGTAGGAAAATGCGTAATGAGCTATGGTCTAACTGAAGGTTTGGCCCTTGATAGAGTGGAATTTTGGAACATGATTTTTATAGCTGATCCCAATTAATTGGTACAAGGCTTAAATGATGGCGATTATTAGTTTTTAATTCCTTATGCTTTGCAAGAGCTGAACATTTCGGACAATTTTTTATTATTTGTCTCATAGAGTCAGGTGATTCTTGCGATGTTGAAAGCATGATTTTCGTTTGCTTTTGATTTGGTTGCCTCAGAGAATTGGGTAGTTCATATATGGAATTTGCTTTCTTAACTTCGTGTTTTGATTTCGTTTTTGCAAGGACAATTATATTATTTTTCCTTAAAAAAAGGATAATTAGATTTTTATCCTTCTATAAATTTCAAATGAAGGAACCTTTATGGTGTTGTTTAGTCGGTTGAATAAATTTGGTGACCTGACTCCTGAGTCATTTTTTATCCTTTTTAGGATACTTTCGAATCGATTCTATCGTAGAATCATGCATTTTCTTTGATTTTGTTCATTTTACAACTATATCTAATGTTTTTTTTTTTTCATTTTTCTCCAGAGGTGTTATTTGGATGGAAAACGGTGCTGTTTGTTTAACAGTGTCAATAATGGAATCGAAGCGAGTTCGTGAATGTGTTGTCGATGGCACTGAACAAGAGCTGTTGCCGTACAAGAAGCAGGCAGTGGAAGTTTCAAATAGTGAGTTGATTTCAGATGTTTCAGATGCAAATGTTCCTACAGATGAAAATGGTTCCATCTGTCAGACTGTTTCAAGCCAACAACCTGATCAGTTATCGAGATCTGAGATAATTAGCATGAGCTCTCCTGGCTGTGGTGATATTCCATCAGTTAGTACGGGGAATTCCAGTACAGAGAGTACAGATAACAAGGAAAATTGCGGAAATGATTGTTCCACGGCGTTATCTACATCTCAACCAATAACAGGAATCAGAAAACTAAAAATAAAATTCAGTAAGACAAATGGTGTTTCCATATCAACAGGTATGACTGTAGGTAATGGAAGTGGCAGTGGCCCATCTTATGATGGCTTTCATGCGGAACCTAAGATAGGAATCACTGGAACCGACAAAATGAAGGGAAATGAACCAGTTGATTCGAGTGTGGCTATGCTTGGGGATGCTCCTCGGTTGGACATAGGCACACAAAGCACTCACCAATGCCATCTCAAGGAAAAGTTGGAGCTAAAAATGTCTAAGAAGGTAGTTCCAAATGAATGTGCTTCGACTGTCAAGCGGTTGTTCTCCACTGGTCTGCTCGAAGGAGTTCATGTGAAGTATATTTCCTGGGCACAAAAGGTAGATCTTAGTTCTTGAGAAATGAGAGCAGGATTGTCCATCCTACTCTTACTACCATCTGCTGATGCCACATGGGAGCAAGATCTTGGTCTTTTGATCTGGTGGAAGCCACCGTTATGAATGTGAACAGTAAGAATAAAAGACAAAAGTTTATGTTCAACATACTGGTTTGACTCATTTGAGTGGCTGGACTGACTTGATCTTCAGTCCTTAGGACATACATGGTTGAACCACTGAATGATCGGACTGGCTTGGTTTTTATGTAACAATACATTCATGGTGTGGCCCACTGAATGAATGGTTGAGCATGATTCTGAGGCCATGACTCATACATGTTTGGGCCCACCTGAACAAGCTCAACCTTACATATACATTGGGACGTGCGGTGAGGGCAATCATGCTCTTGCAGGTAGCCTTAGCAGGGCTCCTTAAATACTTATATCTTTCATATTATTTTTTTACCCAGTGACTTGACTTGATGTTTTGGATGCTGTTCAGAAGGATCTTCAAGGAATCATAAAAGAATGTGGTTATTTGTGCGGCTGTCCTTCATGTAAATTTTCTAAAGTAAGAATGTGGTCCAATCAAGCATGTTCTTGTACACCAAGCTTTTCGACCTTTCTGATTAATTGTGTGGCGTACAGGTTCTCAATGCATTTGAGTTTGAGAAGCATGCTGGTTGCTGTACAAAACACCCAAATAATCACATATTCTTGGAGAACGGAAAATCAGTTTATGTTATAGTTCAGGAGCTAAGGAGTACACCGCTCAACTTGTTGGAGGAAGTGATTAAAACTGTGATTGGTGGACCAGCCAATGAGAAGCACCAACAGGTTTGGAAAGGTGATATACGTAGTTTTAATAAGTAACTATTGTCTGAGGTATTCTTGAAGTATGAATATTTTACCTTCGTAATTATTTGTCCTGAAAGACATGAAACATTATTATTATTATTATTATTATTATTATTTGCTGTTTTCAGAATCGTTTCAATCAACAAGCTGTGAAGTTAAGGAAAATAATGGAATTGGTGAGACAACCCAGCAATCCCAACCACAGCTTGAGAATGACCCTCATTCAATTGAAAGGTAGGTAAACCATTAACTGATTGGGTCTACATGGAACAAGTTTGCCTTGAAAGTTCAAATATATACTTGTAGAAACCTAATTTTTTTTCCACATTAATTTCATTGATTGGGCAAACATATCTCTTTGCTTAAGAACATGCAGTTCTGTTCTCATTATGAAACTTGGGCTGGCATGATAGAATGCTGCTGCCCACTGTAAGTAGTCAACCACTTTAAATCAGATATGGTTTCTTTAGGTTTTAAGACAAATTAGTCAGGCTCAGTCTCAACATTACCCAAATTCCAATTACCAAAAAAGTTGAATAAAGTAGTTTAATTTCCTTTCAAGGGCATATATATCCTAATGCCAGTGTGGCTTGCCCATGAAGCTTTGACTCCCATCTAGATGGGACTGAATGTGTGTTTATGATGTCTTTCATTCCTACCTCAAAAATAATAGCATGAACAAACTCTATGTTATTCTTCTTGTGGAATACCTGTAAATTAATATGTTGCACTTTGTTATTCATTATGCATGCCGACATTCTCTTGGATTTCTACTGACAATCAATTTATGAGAGAGATTCCAACATGAGTTGTTTGCCTTCAATGGCCACTATTTGTATTGTCATTGACTTGAGATTAATGTCGTGTGCCTTTAAGAGAGGTAGGTTGTGACAGAGCTGAAAAATAGCCGGGCTGAATCTGAGCTGCAATGGATGCAGATTGAGATAATTAGGCAGAGTCCAACTGTCTCTTCAAGGCATCTTGCCACTGGTGTAAATGGTATCTCACCAAAAGAATTCTCCTATCTCAGAAAAAGGAAACAAAGCATTCTTTATCTCAAAGAAATAATAACGATGCATCCAACAAAGGGCCTTATATTGGGTTTAAACAGAAGAAAACCATAATATAGGGAAATTGTCTAAAATGCCCCCACTTAAGGAATACTTCACTCATAGCTATGAGTGAGGATGTATGAGTCATTTCCTCTTATTATAAAACAGAATAAATCATGCGATAGTACCTGTCTAAGCAGCCCTCGCTTGTGGCCATGTGGAGCACGTGTGTGATATTTTGGGGCTCACTTTGGTGTACTGTCTGGGCGGACGTGATAGCTGTATCAGGTTGGTCCGTCTGAACATAAGATTCTTGGGAGGACTTGATATCATTCTACTGTAATAACATCTGTACATGTACAAATATCGATGGGATTTTCAAAACTCAACATGTTCATGATTTTTGGTTTATATATTAAAAAAATTATAATTATGGGTCATGCTAACGTCCCACCTTCATGCCTTCATGGGGATGTTACCAATATCGCCAAACCTTTTAAGCGGTACACAGAGTGACCTATCGTTGATATGAACCATTCATTCATTCACACAACTAGGAGCAAGCCATGGTGCAAGAATCATCCCCTTTGGATGATCCTAACTGTCGAATGGGGCCAATTTTTTACAACTATCTGTTGTTTACAAGCCATTAATAACAATTTTAGAATCATCACATCAAAGCGTTACTTTATAATCATAAGAAATACAAAGTGGGATCTATAATTCTATATACCAAATGTTTCCAGATGATGATTGGACCTACTTTGTTTCTCTTGTCAATCTTGACTGTCCATTTTCATGCTACTGATAGGAAGCTCAGGATCACCTTATTGGCATGGTTTTTGCACATTAGCTTTGCTCCGAGTTGTATGAATGAATGAATGGTTCAGATCGACAATAGGTCACCGTGTGTGCTATTTAAAAGGTTCGGGGACATTGCTAACATCCCCATGAAGGTGGGGATGTTAGCAAAACCCTATAGTCATTTATTATTTTATAATCAATATTTTCAACCCTTTACTTTTTGGGTATATTTTCTTGCTAATATCCTAAGAAACCGTTAAAATCTGAAAGGCTCTAAAGAAATTCTCAAACCGGGAAATTCCTGAGAACGAGATTTGGGGGCATTGGCAATGTTACGCTCATGCGTGCGCGCACACACACACAGGGATAACGGTCCCACCTTCATAAGGATGTTCGCAATGTCTCTATCTCACACACACAAGGTTAACGACTCCACTTTCATGGGGACATTTACAACATTGCACATATGCAGGGTTTTGCTAATGGTCCCACCTTCATGGGGATGTTAGCAACGTCACACACATGATTTTGCTAATGTCCATACTTTCGTTAGGACGTTGGCAATGTCCCTAAACGTTTTAAATAGCACATGGGTAACCTATTGTTGATCCGAACCGTTTATTCATTAATACAACTAGAAGCAAGCCACTGTGTAAAAATTAATCTAATTTAGGTGATCTTAATGCTCAAGTTTTCGAAACGGAGTGGAAAATATAAGTTTTCAAAATTCAGATCATTTGATTGACCCCTATGGAGATATATTCAAGTGTTTACAGAAGGAAAACCTAAATACAAAGGCTAGTATTTACCTGATCAAAAGCACTTTGTGTCGATTCTCTCTCTCTCTCTCTCTCTCTCTCTCTCTCTCTCTTTAAATGACAACAAGCTATCCCCGCCCCCTTTTGAGGTGAGATTATTCCCTACAGATGCACGCAATCACCCGCCAACCGCATGCATCGGGTAATCCACAGGGAGGAGAATTGAACTCGTGTTTGTGGGAAGCAAACCCACAACCCAAGCCGTTTGCCCAAACCTGACAGGTTCTATGTGTTGATTCTGCCATTGCCGATCTTCCAAACCAGGAAGTCTCTTCCAGATTAATCCAAGATGAAGGAGAGGTGTGAGATAAACATGACAACCCTTGGGGAGAGCTAAGGTATATGCATGCCATACACGTGAGTAGACCCCACACATGCAAACGTGTGATGGAGGGAGGGAGAGGGGGTGATCTCTGTGTGTGTGTGTGTGTGTGTGTGTGTGTGTGTGTGTGTGTGGCTAGGTGATGCCTAGTTGGGGATGTCCAAAGGCTCTCTACTCAGTTAGGGCTCCTCTCCTTCTGGGATATGATTTATTTTATAAGGAGTCTCAGTTTCAGGGAGACACTAGTTACTATACTTCACCACCCTATAGTCTTCCATATGCCCACTACATTGGAATCATAAGATCTTGCCTTATCCCATACATCTATATTTTATTTAATCCTTTCACCGCCATTGCCACGTGCCAATGACCCAATGCCCATGTAGATTAGGTGATGGACCCTTAAATTCGGACCATCGGATTATCATTAAGTGTGATCAAAACTATTTTTAACAATTAAAACAAAAGTTTAATAGTTGAAAACACTTGTAAAACCTTTTAAGTGTTGGGCCTAGCGGAGAAAATACTTGATGAACATCTAATCTTCAAGATCTAAGCCATAAGTCCCTAAGGGCCTGTTTGGATGCCTGTAAGTTTTTTAAGTTGTAAGTTACAGGGAAGTGACTTCTCACCCCCATCCCCATGCATTTTTTTGATAAATTTGCCTGTAAGTGACTTACAGGTTGTAAGTTACTTATAGGTAAATTTTCTCCCCCAAACATCACCTGTAAGTCACTTCCCACTTACCCAACTTACAGGCATCCAAACAGGCCCTAAGAAACAAGTGGATCCCTTGTTGGCCTGTGTGAGTCTCAACTGATGTTGATGGGCACGCCCAGCTGCACCCACCTTTATTAGCCATATAAAGCAAGCCAAAACACATATAATCAAGGTCTTAAACCCTTAGATGTCCTCAGGTCTTAAGGATTAATTAGATTCAACACATTCTCAAATTGATCATAGTCCAAGCATGATGGGCTTTCCGGTTTAGAGACATGACATCAATCCACCAATGTAGGTATCCAATAGATCCAATTAGGAGCTTGTATCCATAGCATACTCACACTTCTATGTGGGGTAGGGTGAAGGTACACCAACTCGTTGTCGTGCTTGATGGTGGAGAGCTTTCATCCTGACTCATCATCAGTCCCGTCATACAGGATGAACATATCCATCATCATAATGACAACAACCACAGGTCTAACCTATAACCTGTTAGGTGGTTATGGAACAAGATGGTACTAAGATCCATGACCTACAGTTCTCTCTTTTTAGTGACCATTGTGTCCAATGTCAAATGCCCAAGGACAGCAAGAGGAATCCCTCTTTTTAACCCATGTTCATGTATGTTTTAAGGCACTTCCACATTAATTGTCACATAGTAGCATGTCCATCTAGGAGCTATGATCATCATGATCTATGACTAAGATCATTGATATCACATCGACTTCATTAGTAGACAAGGTTCACATTGATTTTTTGGGGGCACAACTCCAACACCTAATCTTCTGATCAGTAGCATGTAAATGGACGGTTAATATTGACCGGAGAAACAAAAGTGGTTCAATCATCATCTTGAAACATCTAGTAGATAGATCCTACTTTAAATTCTTATCATTTTAAAGTAACACCTTGATTTTTCCATTCTAACAATGTGATTTATGGCTTGTAAATAATGGATGATTGTAACAAATTGGCCCATTCAAAGGGTAGGATCATCTAATTAGTGTGATTCTTGCACCGTGGCTTGCTCCTAGTTGTATGAACGAATGAATGGTTCAAATCAATAATAGGTCACTCCACGTGTTGTTTAAACCAGTTTGGGGATGTTACTAATGTTCCCATGAAGGTGGGGAATTTTTTTGTTTTTTTTTTTGAAAGGTGATACTTTTGTTGAAGGAGAAAGGAGAGGAGCAACAAGGAAAATGAAACTAAAAAACTACAAAGAAAACAGAAGAGAGAATAAAAAAAAAAAGAACACTCCTAGAAGTGAAATTAGGCAAAAAGAAGAGCAACAACGGTAAATAGAAAAAGCGAAAAAAAGAAAAAAAAAGAAGAAGAAACCAAGGGGCCTAATCTCTAAACAGAACAAGCACACTCTAGAGAAGACCATTGCCGAGGAGATTGGGATATTCCTAAAGCAATGATTGTTCCGCTCGGCCTAAATTGCTCAAATAACAGCCATGAGGATAATCCTCAACTTTCTCTTACCCATAGCTCCACCTGGATCCACGTGCCATCCACTAAAAAGGCTCTCCATGTCATTGGGCATGTCCCAGGAAGCCCTTGCAACTCTGAAAACTCTCCACCAAGTGTCCACTAAGAATGGACAATGAAGAAGCATATCCACTGTCTCTTCTGCATTTCAACATAGTAAGCACATGTTCGGGAACTGCATGCCACGCCTCAAATTGTTGATGGTGAGAATCCTTTTTCTTCTAGCCAATCAACCAAAAGCAGCTACCTTGGGAGGGACTCCACAGAACCACGCATGGCTGGCATGATAGGGAGTGGAAGGATGAAGCAGCTAGGGAGGAGTAGAAAGACCTCACATAGAATAGACTTGTGGGCGACAGTGCCTAGCGAATAGAGTCCTTAGCCTTGAAAGGTAAGGGAGTGGGAGCCGCCTGCAAATATGAGAGGGACTAAGAAGTTCCTGAAACTCAAAATCAGAAAGATTCCTATGGAGTAAATGGTTCCAAATCCCTTCAGTACTATCCGGATAGAAGTAGCCTTTAACAAGAGCTTTGGGATTCTCTGAAATAGCAAATAGAGCAGGAAAAACTTCTACCATAGATCTATTCCCCAGCCAAATGTCTAACCAGAATATAATTTTATATCATTTTCTCAAAGGGAATGTAATTCTTTCAAACACAGACGTAGACGATTTGGCTATTCCTTTCCACAGGGATGAAGCACGATAGATAGAGGAATTTTTGGTCCACTTTCCAATAATAGATACGCCGTATTTAGCCGCAACTATCTGGCACCACAAGCTATCCTTTGCACACCCAAATCTCCACACCCACTTTCCCAGGAGCGCTTCATTAAAAAGACATAGATCTTTAATGTTAGCCCCACTGTTCTCATAGGAAGAGCAAACCTCTTCCCATTTCAGAAGAGGGAACTTTCCTCCATTAGATACACCCTGCCATAAGAAATTTCTTTTGAGCTTGTCAATTCTAAAAATCATAGACTTTGGGCATTTGAAAAGCGATAAAAAATAGAACGGAAGTTGGAGAGAGAGGCTTTAATGAGATTCAATCTCCCTCCCAATGATAAAAGGTTGAGCTTCCACGAGGAGAGTTTCCATTCCATTCTTTCAATGATTTTGTCCTAGAGAGCAATTGGGGGCTTTCCAATACTGAGGGGTAATCCCAAGTAAAGGGTAGGGAGAGAACATACCTTGCAACCAAAAGATTTAGCCAAGAAAGAGTAGGATTCTGAGTCCAGATTGATACTAAAAAACTCTAATTTCGGATCGATTTTCATACTTGAGAAGACCCGAAATCAGGTCATAGTCATACTATAAAAAGTTACTAGAGATTCTTTTGCTTCACATAAAAGAAGAGTGTCGCTAGGAAATTGAAGATGAGATATCAGAGTACTGAAAATTTCCACACGGAATCCTAAAAAGAGGCCAATCTCTTGACCTTGGGATAACATGCCACTGAGAGCTTCGGTGACAAGAACAAACAACCGTTTTCTTGCTGCCTTCACTTGCTCCTCCTTTGGCTGGGCTTTTTGCCGTTGCTTGTGGAATATGGCATTTCCATTGCGAAGGATTCAATCCAGCCACATGTTCCCCTACAACTACCTTGTTATGATTTCACCCTAGTTGAAGACCTCACCGTGGTATGCACCAATAGACCACCAAAAGCCATCTGTGGCACTAGTGGTACACAGAAGTCATGGGTGATCATTGGTCCGATGTTTCGGGCGAAGTATCATTTTGGGAGGGCCTTCATTGAGGATGAAACTTTGTGCAATAGGAAGATATTGTCTCTTGGATTGGAGATTGTCTACTATCTATTGAGAACAAAGATAAGAACTCTTAAGTTCACAAAATCTTCAGATGGACCTTTCTTTAAAGAATACTCATTGAGGGTAAGGAACCATTTGTGTGTTCTCTAGATCTGGACCTCCTACCTAAGTGATGGGGATAGCAAGGTTAAAAGCTATCACATGGGTATATATTTTTAAGAGAGTGAGGGGGACACGGAAGGCTCTAGACTTAATCCAAGTGATATGGTGTTGGTGAGGACGTGAGCATCAAAGATCTCTCCAGGAGATCTAATCTGCTCAAAAGAGTAAGGAAGATGTCATGTCTTTGCAAAAGGCTAGCTAGTTGTGAACTTGTAGAAAGGTAGGATTTTACTTGGAGCTATTTTGGGTTATGGTTTAAAAACCTGTTGTGATTTTGGGAGTTCTCAGTCCTAGGGCTGTTACAAATCTTGAGAGGCGTCAATCATGGATTAGTGGCTCCTATATCAGCCAATCCTTTGGTTGGCATTTTGGATTTGGAGTCATAAATCCTCTGGAATTTTGAATATGTTTTTGGTGGATAGATTTTTAAGAAAGAGGAATACACTTGGTAAGATCAAAATAGACAATAAAAAAGGAAATTGGAACCTATGGTGGGTGTTTGGGCAGTGATAGACAGCCGTAGGAGACAAAGTGTGCGCTGATTGGGGTTAGGGTGTTGGGGAGGGAGTGAGAAGATTTGTTTATCCTGGATTGTGTAATAACACCTTTTGATAATACTTGTCAATCCCTGCTTTTAGGGATTGGGGAGTGGTACATAGAGTCATCAAACTTAATCCCTGCAGGCCCTAAAAAGGGGTTTGAAGAAAATGCTTGGATTGGCCAATCTACCATTGACCTATACAAGGACCAAATGGACCCTAAATGAGATTCCGTGGTAAACATGCACCATGATGAGACATATATTCATCTTAAGAGAGTAGGGAGAACAAGCAATTTCATCCAATTGATGTGGTGATAGTATGAACCAAAGATCACCATTGGATTTTAATTCTCTCAAAAGAGGGTAGGCACTTAACGGTCATAGAAGGCTAGGTTGTTGTGAACTTGTATAAAGAGGAAACGGTAGCATCTTACTTGGATCTATTTCAAATGTGGGCTTGAAAAGTAGAAGATTCTATCCATAAATTGTATTCTTAACCTGCTGTATAATTACTCAAGAGGATACCCATGTGATATTCAAGAGCTTATGGTTTTCTCACTTAATTTCTTTTGCACTCTTTTAGAACTGTCTTGTTTATTTTCCATCTAATAGTGTTTACTATATTGCATTTTCAGCTCCCTTAACCAAGCAGTTGAAGATAGCGTTGGCCCTGCTTCAAGTTCTCCCCCACAAACCTTGCCTGTAAAACTGAAGAGTTCCTCTAAGAAAAAGAAATCAATTGAGCCGATGCGGTTGACGAGGAGGTAGGCATTCTTGCTGCTAATTTTATTCCTTTGTTATTATTTTTTCTTCTTCATCATCATCTAAGCCGTATCCCAACTAATTGGGTTCAGCTTCATGAATCCTGTTATGCCATTCCACTCTATCATGCACCATATCTGCAGTTAAAGGATAGGTTCTCAAGTCTTTTCTTACTACTTCCACCCTCTTCTTTTTTGGCCTTCCCTTGCCCATTTAGAGTCTTCAACTTGAACTGACTCTTAACTGGTGTAGTTCTTGGTCTTCGTTGCACATGGCCAAACCATCTTAGTGGACTTTCCCTCATCTTATCACCTATTGGTGCTACTCCTGAGTTCCCTCAAACCTGTTCATTTCTAATTCCATTCTTCCTCGTCTTGCCATTCATCTATCTTTACATCATCATTTCAGCCACTTTTGGTTCTATGAGCATGTTCCATAACTGCCCAACATTCTGCTCCATAAAGCATGACTGGTCTTATAGACTTCTTATAAAATTTCTCCTTCAGTTTGATTGGTGCATGGCGATCAATAAAATTCCAGAGGAACATCTCTACTTCTTCCACCCATCTTGAATTCTACGATCGACATCCTTCTCAATGTCTCCTCATGAATTATCAAACCAAGATATAGATGATGGTTATTTTGGAGTACTTGGTCAGCAATCTTAAGAAATACCAATTGAGGGATGTGGTTTCCAGACTCATTGGGAAGTGCAAAACAGAGACAGCTCTAGATGTGCCAACATCGAACACAGCTGCGAGATCTGGGCTGTTCATAGGGTGGCCCTCATGTTGAAAATGTTCCTTGGCAAGAAATCTGGCTGGTCCATTTATCAGGTGGACTGCACATGTATGAAGAAAGGGACGGTTAGAAGATGATAGTCAGTGGCCTACATTCAACGTATATGTGTTTCCCACCCAATGAATGAGCCGGTCTGATATTCAAAGTGGGACACAAGTATTAAGATAAACATTTGATCATCTCTCGGATCCCACATGTGTGCCACATCAGCATGGATGGGTGTTTTTGCTTCGTGGTCGAGTTAAACTCAATTTCACTTTCAATGGTTATCGATTTCATATTTGATCATCACCTATAATCTACTTAGACTTCACTTATGGCTTCAGTATTCTTCACGCTCACACATTCTTTTTTTTTCCTCTTTTTATTTTGAAAGGTCACGAACTCCAGATCTGTTTCGTGATCCCAAACCTATTATTTCTAATGATCCTATCATGCAAGCGAAGAATAATACTCAAGGCGGGGTGAGAAAAAGGTATGCATTCAATCATCAAATCAATGGCGCACTGGTTTTCCCCTTCCCAGCAATAGTGTGGGAAATAATGGCTGCTGCTTGCATTAAGGCATCCAGTCTTTATGCTTGCTTTTCAACTGTTTATTGCACTTTCTTTTCAGGGATAATGATTTGCACCGATTGCTTTTCATGCCCAATGGACTTCCAGATGGAACTGAGTTGGCCTACTTTTCCAAGGGACAGGTTGGATTAACATGCCACATGTCAATGTTCTGTAAGAGTTTTACAAACTGAAACCTGTTGACCGTTGTTTCTCCTGCAGAGACTGCTTGAGGGCTATAAGCAGGGAAATGGTATAGTCTGTAGTTGCTGTGACACTGAGGTGAGCATCATCTTCTAATGGGTCACATGTAAGCACCAGTCTACTGCATTCATGATTCAAACACCTTTTTTATGCCTTTTGTGGACAGATTAGCCCCTCACAGTTTGAAGCCCATGCAGGATGGGCTACAAAGCGGCAACCGTGAGTATTCACTAAAACATTGATGAGATCAATTTCATTTGGGAAATGCAAAATCTCCAATCGACATTCTGTTTTTTTCCAGCTATCGTCACATCTATACTTCCAATGGCCTGTCACTTCATGATCTATCAATTTCCTTGTCAAATGGTCAAAATCTTGCCACTGGGGACAGTGATGATATGTGTACAGTGTGTGGAGATGGAGGGGAACTGTTCCTGTGTGACGGATGCCCTAGGGCCTTTCATACAGGTGTGTTTTGCTTTGTAACCAAGTATCTCTTCGACCTAATATGACTTGCTACATCTGGCGCCATTTTGTTTGCAGTTATTCACCTTCTGGTGCTCGCTCTGTGTGCGCGTGCGCGCGTGCTTGCGTGTGTGGACTATAAGTTAGGTGCAACCGGCAGATACTTCCAACCTTTCATGTGTGTGCAACATACAACGTGCCCAATACGTTGGACCTATCATGGGGTTCACCGTGTACAAAATCAGCTATATTGACTCATAGAGTGGGCTACACTAATATTTTGCTATTTAACAATGGCTAGAAATTGTTTTCTATGGTGTGGTCCACCTGATAATTAGATAGGGCTGATTTTCGCACTAAGGAATCCTCATAATGGGGCCAACCTATTGGAAGTGTTGGATGTCTGCTGCTTGGACCATAACTTTTGGTCTAACCAGTTGGATTGGCGACCCTCCGTGTTTGTGTGTGCCCTCTCAAGATATTTTTTTTCTTTCAGATAAGGTTCGCAGCATGTTGAAAGATAGTTCTGTACACTGCATGGGTGGTCTTTAATCCCTGCTCCCTGTTAAATGTCAATCAAACTCTGCCACTTGGCCTCCTACTTTTTCATTCTAGAAAATGGTTCATCTTTGGGATTGGCTATATTCTTGTGCATTTTGCTCATGATTCATTATTTGTAGATGCATATGGCTGCTTGTAACTTCAGAAACAGCTATTTTTATCAATAACATAGCAAATATTTACTGACAAACATGATTCTGCCTTAATAGTTCAAATACTTGGACATTGTCACACAGTGGTGGCAGTGTGCCAGGCTTCGAAGCCCATGATTTTACTACGGCTAAAAATCCAGTGCAGGCCTGATCTGTTTTATGATTAAGCCTTCAATTTCAGGCCCTGCCTGTTCCCAAATTTAGGCTACGCATTATTGGAACATTTTGCGAAACCCAGGCCTCTGCCTCATTAATTTACAATCGCACCTCCCAGGCCTGATCCATCGGCCTATACTACTGGCCTGAGCTCGAACTGCATCGATCTGCAACCCAAAACCCGAGAAGTCAGGTGACCCATTGCCAGCGTTAGTTGCAGACCTTTGCTTTCTATGATGCGGCTTAGATTCACATTTTCTTTTGGATGGTCGTGCTTTTTCCATCCATCTTATGTTTTGACAATCATTTGCTAGCTGAAATTGATGTTTGTGCTGCACAATTATCTGATTGGTTACCACATTTTGTTATGCTATCTTGATTTTAATTATTTGTTTTCCTCTTTTTGGTTTTGCAGTTTGTTTGGAATTACAGAGTGTCCCTGAAGGTGATTGGCACTGCCCATATTGCAAAGATAATTGTGTGCCTGGAAGAAAGACAGCTTCCAGTGAAACCTCCCCAAGTGCTACAGGACCAATTTACATACGATTGAAACGCGTTGTTAAAGCTCCGACAACTGAAATTGGTGGCTGTGTTGTTTGCAGGTAGTTGCAATAGGTCCATTATCTAATTATGCAGTTAGGCTTTTAGATAACTTAAATCCCATGGGTAGAGGCCTGTTATCTTGAAAGGTTTATCTTTTGGGTTTCTGAGCTTTTAGTGTTTCACATTGTTCATTTGATGAATTCTCCTGTGTCTATCATTCAAGTAGGATTTTCTTTGTTGTCAAGCAACTCGTTAGGACAGAGTATACCCTTTCATTTATCAGAGTAATTTGCAACATATTTTCAGCTTTTATCTCTTGGCATTATTTTACTCAGGGGTCATGATTTCAGTCTTTCAAAGTTTGATGAACGGACGGTTCTGCTCTGTGACCAAGTATGCTCTCTATTGCTTCTCGTGTTAATTGGGGTTGTTGCAATTGTAACTCTTTTCTATTTATGGGATCTTAACTAGTTTCTGTGTCCAGTGTGAAAAGGAATTCCATGTTGGTTGTCTAAAGGATCGTGGCTTATGTGATTTAAAAGTAAGTAGTTAGATCAAACTTTTCTCTGCTGTTTTTAGTGAATTTTGTGTTTGTGGTAACTATTTGTACATTATGCCATATGCTGATATTAGCAACTCAACATTTGTACAGGAACTGCCAAAGGGCAAGTGGTTTTGTTGTGTGAACTGCGATAGGATTCATGCTTCTTTGGAGAGTTCAATTGTTAATGGGCCAGAGATGGTTCCACCTTCACTTTCAAGTGTAATAAACAAGAAGCTTGGTGACAAAGATTCCACTAATGAAGCTGTGGGTGACGTGCGTTGGCAACTTCTAAGTGGGAAAATTGGATCATCGGAAAATAAGGCATTGCTCTCAAAGGCTGCTGCAATTTTTCGGGTAAGTAGCTGCTGATGTTTTGGACATTCATCTTCAAATTTCCAATTTAATCCAATCTACCTAGGTGTAATCTATGAAAAATGTGAGAAGGGTTTCAAAACAAGAGGCATTCTCAACTTCGTAAAACTTCTCATTCTAGCCACTGCTCTTGATATTGTTTGCAAGATCTTTCTCCCACATCCATTTCTTGCTGATGTTGTTACTGGTTATTAATGCTAATGGACCGTGATGATCTCAATGTGGTTGCATGGGGTCCTTTGCATGGGCATTACAGTTTCTAGTGTTTCAAATTATTGTTGGGCTTAAGATGGTGGAGTGATTGGCAAGAGAAAGTGGCACTGTCTTTTGCTTGCAGTGTGCCGGACGGTTTGGGCAGAGAGAAACAACCACGTTTTCAGGAATCTTAGCCTCTCCTCCGCAGCGGTTTTCTCCAAGGCTTTGGTTCTCTTTAGGGATTGGGCGCCGTAATTGGGTCGGCTGCCTGGGCTGAGGCAGGGGTTCTAACCTGTGTATTCTTGCCTCCTCTTTGCTCGGTGTTTCTTGGATTGTTCTCCTTTTCCTTTTTCTGTTTTCTTTAGCCTCCTCTTGCTACTGTGCTTTCTTGTTTTGTTTTCTCTTCAGGTGGCTCTTGCAGCCCCTTAAATAAAATCTCTTATCTTAAAAAAGTAAAAAATTATTGGGCTAAGATGTGTTAGAATAGAGTTTAAGTTCATAGATTTCGTTTTATGTAATAACTAACAACTAAAGTATGGGGCATCTTTTTGTATTTTGAGGCTATTCAGCCCTTCTCTCTCTCTTGCTTTCTTTCATGTTTTCCCTCTTTCAATCCTACTCGAGAACATATGCTAGTGAATACATATTATGGTGGTTCAGATTGTTACAAGATACAGCATGCATTCTAGGCTCTAGATTCTGCAGTGTTTTTCTTGCACCATTTGGAACCAATGCTGTCTACATCTTGTTCTTCTGTTAGTACACCATTTAAGTCCATACTATCTCTTTTTTTTAAAAATTATTTTATATATCATGATTGTTTTTTTTTAGTTTATGGAAATAATTTTTTACCGGTCATTAATTTTTAATGGTCTAAGTATGAGAAGAAAAGTGACTTTTCATAATGGACTACATACATACAAAAGAACTGCAATAGACAAGAACAGTATGATAGAGCTGAAGAAAGTATCTAAGATCGCCAAAAAATAGTGAGGCATGGAGCTCATCACAGGAACCTTCTACCTAGGTGCCTCTCCTGCTTCGATCCCACATTCCTATTCTTGCTTCCACTTCCTAGGATTTTATACATGCTAACAGTTTGAAACGGTGCATCAGACTCTTGTGGTTGTACCGAAATCTACTAATGGTTTCCCCTACCACTTTGTGTAACTATGACACTGAGTACCAAAATGCCAGGTGACCATATTGTGCCTTGTCAGGGCACCCTTTGATGGGGACATCACGCGCACTCACGTCGCCCTCCCTATGCACGTACGCCAGAAGGAGGGCCCCACCGCTGATCTAGATCGATGATGACGTCCAGGGAGGGCCTCCTAGCTAGGAGACGAAGTTTTGATTCAAAAGAGGGGGCCCGTTAGTCAAGAAAAGCCCATCATGGGATCTCATGATCGTGGCCCACTAGTCAGATTGATTTCATATTTTAGGTCTTGCTTATTAATATTATTTAGAATATCATGGACGCTTTAGATTTCTTTGATTACTTTTTATTTTGGTTTACTTCATCGCCAAGTAATAGGTTGTGCACATGGCGCGAGTTTTGGGGTATGGGTTTTTTTTTTTTTTTAAATAAAAATAAATAAATAGGTACCCCTTGTAGCTTTTTTCATGGATTGAAGATTAATAAAAATTCTGTGTTTTCCTACTCTTTGAGTTGTGAAGCCTAATTGGGTGCGAAACCCTCCTTTCATCGAAGGGTTAACTACCGTGGTGCAAAGCCACATCTATCCCGATTCGCCCTCATCCATCGCCATCTCTACTACCCATCTTCTACCATCCCTTCTTCTCATCTCACCCCATCATCTGTACTTCAAATCAATCATCTATTGCAGCAATTCTCCTCCTCACAGCAAAATTTCAGAATCTAGCCCTACTGGAGGGCTGGAACTTCGGCGGAACACCACGCACAAACCGTACATCGGATTGAGATGAGATTTGGGGGTTTTTGTAGTCCATCCCTGGCCGACCAGGGCCAAGGTGGCCTTTTTCTGAATAGTGGGCCCCACACGCGTGTGGTCGGAATCACACGCACGTGTGTCTGGGCCATTGTTGTTGTCCACGCGTGCGATACTTCTCTGGTTCGTCTCTCTCCTCTCCTTCACTCCGCCTCCACCCAAAATCCCTAAACCTAACCCTAAATTACTCAAATCTCCAATTTTATGCCCCTTTTCTTATCCTAGGGTTCCCCGAATTAGAATTTCTGAATCCCTTGGATTAGGGACTAATTAATATGCATGTGTGGATGATTATTTCTTATCTTTGAGTATCGTTTGGTTCATAATTTTTATTGATCCAGCCCTATCATGTATAGGCCTGGCCCTGCATAGATTCCCCTTAATTGAATGTTTGGACTTTCATGTGGGATATGGAATTTGTGTAATTGTTTCTGAACTAACGTGATCTTAAGCCTAAAATCTCGCATATCATATTTAATTTTCATGTCTTACATCAAATTTGGTATCAAAGCTTAGGGTTCTTATAGGAGAATTCATTACATGTTTAGGGTTTGGTTGTTTATGTCCATTACGCATCAATTCTCATCATATATGACTGTTTAGAGGTCCATAAACCCTGACATAAGCTGCTGAAATTTTCTGTTATCCCCTTATTTGAATTATTTTAGAACTTAGTTTTCTATTTCTAGGTTTAGAAACTTTCCTTTTCTGTTTTTTTTAGAAACTTTGTTAATCTGTTTTTAGAAACTAATTTCCTTTCCTTTTTCTTTTTAGAAACTAACTTACTTTTTATTTTTTGAAACTTTCCTTTTTCTTTTTCTTTAGAAACTAGGTTGTTTTTTTTTGTAACTTTTCTAATTTGTTTTTTTTTTTTTTAGAAGCTTTCCTAATTTGTTTCTTTAGAAACTTTCCTTTTTCGTTTTTAGAAACTAGGTTACTTTTCTTTAGAAACTTTTCTAATTTGTTTTTTTAGAAACTTTCCTAATTTGTTTTTCTTAAAAACTTTCCTTTTTCGTTTTTAGAAACTAGGTTGCTTTTTTTTAGAAACTTTCCCAACTTGTTTTAAAAACTTTCCTTTTTCGTTTTTAGAAACTAGGTTGTTTCTTTTAAAAAATTAAAAAAAAAAATCTTATATTTTGACGACTATATTGCTGAATTTTGCTTGACACCCTATGCTAAACATAGAACAATTGCAAGAGTCACTAAACAAGCTGACCCAAAAGTTGGAGTTTATGATTAAGCGCTTGGAAATGGACCAATACTTAGAACAACTTGATGTGCGCATTACTTGACTAAAGACCATCGCCAGGACAAACCCCACCATTGGGGTAGATGTCCTATCTCAGGCAGGTGGCCTGGTGGATAGACCAATGAATGGAGTTGAAGGAATCAATTATGGGTGTGCACCCGTGCACCTACCCCATGAGAGACATCAAGACCACTATTTTGAGGGGTACGACATGTGCAGCCTTGTAGCTAGAGAGAGTGCATCAGACGCTAGTGTACAGTTACCCACTGAGGCCATTCTGATAATGGATGAGTTACGTGATGTCTTTCCTGATGATCTATCGGATGAGTCTCCCCCTAGGAGGGATATACACCACATCAGAACATGGGACACCCTAATACCTACAGCCGAGTTTGCGTTTAATAGTTCTGTCGATAGGTCCACAGGTCTCAGTCCTTATAAAGTCGTTACTGGTTATAAACCTGGGAAACCTATTGATCTTGTCCCTATGTCACTGTCCCATAGGGTGTCAGAGCCTGCGGAGTCTTTTGCGCATCACATTCATTCATGGCATCAAGAAATCAGGCAGAAGATCACTACTAGTAATGAACATTACAAATTTTCTGTAAACCAACATAATCGTTTCAAAGAATTCAATATTGGGGACTCTGTGATAGTCCGCATTTGGCCCGAACGGTACCCTCCGGAGGCCGCTCGTAAGTTACACGTGCGTAACGCTGGACCCTTCAAAATTATAAAACGAAACGGTCTCAATGCGTATGAGGTAGATCTTCCACCTTCTATGGGAATTAGTTTCACATTCAACGTGGAGGATCTAGTTACTTTTCAGGGGACCACTAATACTTTGTCCGGCCCTTCGCCTACCCGTCCTCATTCCCCATATTTATCCCTTGAACCATGACCCCTTTCCGACCCATTTTTCCAGCCTCTACCTCTCATACCTACCTGTCCCGACCCATTTTCCAAGCCTTTACGTCTCATACCTACCCTTCCCAACTCATTTTTTCAGCCCTTACCTCCCATACCTACCCGTCCCGACCCATCTTTCCAATCTCTACCTCCCATTCCTATCCTTCCCGACCCATTTTCCCAGCCTCTACCTCTCATACCTAACCTTCACATACCCAAAAAGGAAATACAGGATATCTTGGACATCAGATAGTTTCAACGTCAGACGGCGGGTTTCAGAAGTACCTGGTTAAATGGAAGTCACGCCCAGCTTCAGACAGCACGTGACTCATTGAGGAGGAGCTTCAGAGACTTAATCCTAACATCCTGGAGCAGTTCAGGAGTTTTATTTCTCCAATGGCGAAATCTTTACAGCCGAGGAGAATTGATAGGGACATCACGTGCACATGCACACTCACACCACCACCCCTACGCACGTACATACGCAGAAGGAAGACCCCACCATCGATCTGGCTCGATGACGACGTTCAGGGAGGGCCTCCTAGCTAGAAGACAAGTTTTGGTTCAAAAAAAGTGGGCCTGGTAGTCAAGAAAATCCCATCATAGGATCTCGTGATCGTGACCCACTTGTCGGATTGATTTCATATTTTAGGTTTTGCTTATTATTATTATTTAGAACATCGTGAACGCTTTAGATTTCTTTATTTGATTTTTATTTTAGTTTACTTCATCGCCAAGAAATAGGTTGCGCACATGGTGCAAGTTTTTGGGGTATAGGGTTTTCTTATAAATAGGCACCCCTTGTAGCTTTTTTAATGCATTGAAGATTAATAAAAATTCTGCGTTTTCTTACTCTCTGAGTTGTGAAGCCTAATTGGGTGCGAAGCCCTCCCTTCATCGAAGGGTTAACTACCGTGGTGCGAAGCCACATCTATCCTAATTCACCCTCATCCATCGCCATTTCTACTACCCATATTCTATCATCCCTTCTTCTACACTTTGAATCAATCATCTATTGCAGCAATTCTCCTCCCCATAGCAGAATTTTAGAATCTGGCCTTACAGGAGGTCTGAAACTTAGGCGGAGCACCACGTACAAACTGTACATCGGATCGAGCTGAGATTTGGGGGTTTTTGGAGTCCATCCCTGTCCGACCAGGGCCAAGGTGGCTTTTTTCTGAATAGTGGGCCTCACACACGTGCGGCCGAGATCACACGCATGTGTCTGGGCCATTATTGTTGTCCACGCGTGCGGTACTTCTCTGGTTCGTCTCTCTCCTCTCTTTCACTCCGCTTTCACCCAAAATCCTTAAACCTAACCCTAAATTACTCAAATCTCCAATTTTATGCCCATTTTCTTATCCTAGGGTTCCTTGATTTGAAATTGGTGAATCCCTTGGATTAGGGACTGATTACTATGCATGTGTGGATGATTATTTCTTATCTTTGAGTATCGTTTGATTCATAATTTTTATTGATCCAGTCCTATCATGTGTAGGCCTAGACCCGCATAGATTCCCCTTAATTGAATGTTTGGACTTTCATATGGGATATGGAATTTGTGTAATTGTTTATGAACTAACGTGATTTTAAGCCTGAAATCTCGCATATCATATTTAATTTTCATGGCCTGCATCAAATTTGGTATCAAATCATATATATATATATATATATATATATATATATATATATATATATATATATATATATATAATTCTTATATCAAATCATATTAGGAGAATTCATTACATGTTTAGGGTTTGGTTGTTTATGTCCATTACACATCAATTCTCATCATATATGGCTGTTTAGAGGTCCATAAACCTTGATATAAGCTGCTGAAAATTTCTGTTATCCCCTTATTTGAATTATTTTAGAACTTAATTTTCTATTTCTAGGTTTAGAAACTTTCCTTTTCTGTTTTTTTTTAGAAACTTTCTTAATCTGTTTTTAGAAACTAGTTTACTTTCCTTTTTCTTTTTTAGAAACTAGTTTACTTTCCTTTTTCTTTTTAGAAACTAACTTACTTTCTATTTTTAGAAACTTTCCTTTTTCTTTTTATTTAGAAACTAGGTTGTTTTTTTTAGAAGCTTTCCTAATTTGTTTCTTTAGAAACTTTCCTAATTTGTTTTTAGAAACTTCGCTTTTTCGTTTTTAGAAATTAGGTTGCTTTTCTTTAGAAACTTTCCTAATTTGTTTTTTTTTTTTTATATAGAAACTTTCCTTTTTTCATTTTTAGAAACTAGGTTGCTTTTTTTTTTTTAGAAACTTTCCTAACTTGTTTAAAAAAACTTTCGTTTTTAAAAACTAGGTCGTTTCTTATAAAAAAAATCTTATATTTTGACAACTATATTGCTGAATTTTGGTTGGCACCCTACACTAAACATGGAACAATTGCAAGAGTCACTAAACAAGCTGTCTCAAAAGTTGGAGTTTATGGTTAAGCGCTTGGAACTGGACCAATGCTTTGAGCAGCTTGATGTACGCATTACCCAACTAAAGACCATCGCCAAGACAAACCCCACCATTGGGGTAGATGTCCAATCTCAGGCAGGTGGCCTGAAGGATAGACAAATGAATGGAGTTGGTCAAGGAATCAATCATGGGTGTGCACCCGTGCACCCACCCCATGAGAGACATCAAGACCACTATTTTGAGGGGTATGACATGTGCAGCTCGTGGCTGGAGAGAGTGCACCAGAGGCTAGTGTAGATTTACCCACTGAGGTCATTCCAGTAATGGATGAGTTACGTGATGTCTTTCTTAATGATCTACCGGATGAGTCTCCCCTTAGGAGGGATATAGAGCACACAAGAGCATGGGACATCGTAATACCTACAACCGAGTTTGTGTTTAATAGTTCTGTCGATAGATCCACAGGTCTCAGTCCTTATGAAGTTATTACTGGTTATAAACCTGAGAAACATATTGATCTTGTCCCTATGTCACTGTCCCATAGGCCGTCAGAGCCTGCAGAGCCTTTTACGCATCACATTCATTCATGGCATCAAGAAATCAGGCATAAGATCACTACTAGTAATGAACATTACAAATTTTCTGTATACCAACATAAACGTTTCAAAGAATTCAATATTGGGGACTCTGTGATGGTCCGTATCTGGCCCGAGCGGTACCCTTCGGGAGCCGTTCGTAAGTTACACGCGCGTAGCGCTGGACGATTAAAAATTATAAAACGAAACAGTCTCAATGCATATAAGGTAGATCTTCCACCTTCTATGGGAATTAGTTTCACATTCAACGTGGAGGATCTAGTTACTTTTCAGGGGATCACTGATACTTGGTCTGGCCCTTCGCCTAACCGTCCTCATTCCCCATATTTATCCTTTAAACCATGGCCCCTTCCCAACTCATTTTCCCAGCCTCTACCTCCCATACCCTCCCAGCCTCTACCTCCCATACCTACCCTTCCCGACCCATTTTTCTAGCCTCTACGTCTCATACCTACCCTTCCCGACCCATTTTCCCAGCCTCTACGTCTCATACCTACCCGTCCCGACCCATTTTCCCAGCCTCTACCTCTCATACCTACCCGTCCCGACCCATTTTACCAGTCTCTACGTCCCATACCTACCCTTCCCAACCCATTTTTCCAGCCTCTACCTCTCATACCTACCCGTCCTGACCCATCTTCCCAGCCTCTACCTCCCATACCTATTCTTCTTGGCCCATTTTTTCATCCTCTACCTCTCATACCTAACCTTCACACACCCAAAAAGGAAATAGAGGATATCTTGGACCATCAGATAGTTTCAATGTCGGACGACTGGTTTCAGAAGTACCTGGTTAAATGGAAGTCACGCCCAGCTTCAGACAGTACGTGGCTCACTGAGGAGGAGCTTTAGAGACTTGATCCTGACATCCTGTAGCGGTTCAGGAGTTTTATTTCGCCAATGGCGAAATCTTCGCATCCCGGGAGAATTGATGGGGACATCACGTGCACTCACGCGGCCCTCCCTACGCAATCAGAAGGAGGGCCCTACCGTTGATCTGGATCGATGACGATGTCTAGGGAGGGCCTCCTAGCTAGGAGACGAAGTTTTGATTCAAAAGCGTGGGCCCGTTAGTCAAGAAAAGCCCATAATGGGATCTTATGATCGTGGCCAACTAATCAGATTGATTTCATATTTTAGGTTTTGCTTATTAATGTTATTTAGAACATCATGAACGCTTTAGATTTCTTTGATTATTTTATATTTTGGTTTACTTCATCGTCAAGTAATAGGTTGTGCACATGGCGTGAGTTTTGGGGTATAGGGTTTTTTTTTTTTTTTTTTAATTATTTATAAATACGCACCCCTTGTAACTTTTTTCCATGGATTGAAGATTAATAAAAATTCTGCGTTTTCCTACTCTCTGAGTTGTGAAGTCTAATTGGGTACGAAGTCCTCCCTTCATCGAAGGGTTAACTACCGTGGTGCGAAGCCACATCTATCCCGATTCGCCCCCATCCATCGCCATCTCTACTACCCGTCTTCTACCATCCATTCTTCTCATCTCACCCCATTATCTACACTTCAAATCAATCATCTATTGCAGCAATTCTTCTCCTCACAACAAACTTTCAGAATCTGGCCCTACAGGAGGGCTGAAACTTCGGCGGAGCACCACGCACAATCCGTACATCGGATTGAGCTGAGATTTGGGGGTTTTGTAGTCCATCCCTGGCCGACCAGGGCCAAGGTGCCTTTTTTTTTAATAGTGGGCCCCACACGCGTGTGGCTGGGATCACACGCACGTGCATATGGGCCATTGTTGTTGTCCATGCGTGCAGTACTTCTCTGGTTCGTCTCTCTCCTTTCTTTCACTCCTCCTCCACCCAAAATCCCTAAACCTAACCTTAAATTACTCAAATCTCCAATTTTATGCCCATTTTCTTATCTTAGGGTTCCCCGAATTGGAATTTCTGAATCCCTTGGATTAGGGACTGATTACTATGCATGTGTGGATGATTATTTCTTATCTTTGAGTGTCGTTTGGTTCATAATTTTTATTAATCCAGCCCTATCATGTGTAGGCCTGGACCCACATAGATTCCCCTTAATTGAATGTTTGGACTTTTATGTGGGATATGGAATTTGTGTAATTGTTTCTGAACTAACGTGATCTTAAGCCTGAAATCTCGCATATCATATTTAATTTTCATGTCCTGCATCACCCTTTTTCTGAATAATGATCAAATAAACTTGCTGTTGTGTAGAACGACGGGTTAATGGTGCAAAATTGACCAAGTGAACATGATAGTGAATAAGATACGACACCCAAAAACTTGAGCGGATGTAAGTACTGGACTTCAATCAACTAGAATGGGTTTGCAACTATTGATACTTCAACTGTCGTGAAATTATTTGAGTCGGTATTTGCAAGATATGGGTGAAGTTATCACCAAATTTAAGAGATCGAAAATGAATTGCCAAAGATTTGATGAGGGAAGAGGAGAACTGAATCTTGAATCCAGCTTTCTCTAGCTGTCAGTCAAATCTTTAAGCTTTCTTTATGGATGTCCTTCACGGTAAGCAGTAACTTCTGTTTTATGTTAAGTAGGGCAAAATCGAATGTAGGGGCCAAAATAGTATTAATGGAGGAGTCCTTAGTCTAACCTTGATGACTTTGGCTCCAGAGAGTTCTTGTGGGTTTGACGGAACGTTTGAAGCTCCAAACGCTGATCTGATTAAGAAATGGGGCATGAATGAAAAATCTTCACTGGAAAAGTGGTCTCAAAGTAGGGCTTTTGCTGCATGTATCTCACCTTCAGAAAGCTAAGCATCCGTTTAGGTAGGAGGTCAATTCATGTTTTTATTATGTTGAATCTTTTTTTAAAAAAAGTATTTATTCTGTTGCCTGAAATTGGTGTTAGATAAATTGGAAAAACTTATGAGGGATTTCTTATGGCAAGGTGCATTGGACATAAATTCCACTTGATGAAATGAGACGACATATGCAAGCCTCAAGCATGTGGTGGCACCGGTTTAAGGCTTCTAGGCTCGTCTAATGATGCTCTCCTTGCAAAATGGCTATGGAGATTCGGATCAGACATGAATTCCTTGTGGAAAGAAACCATTGGACAAAAATATGGTCTTCAAGAAAGGGGATGGTAGATCCACATCTTATCCCTCTATAGAACCTCATATCTATGGAAATCAATGGCTCGGCTGAAAGACATTCTCGGACGGGGTGGCTTTGTCTTTGGGAAACGGCGAAAGGATTCAATTTTGAGAAGATATCTGGGTATGTGAAAAAAAGTTGTGTGAGGTTTTTCCAAGGCTAGCGCTTCATTCTCACTCCATACAGATAACGGTTTCAAATTGCTACCCACTAATTAGAGAGGAAATATCATGGGCAGTGCCATGTCGTAGAAGACTCGGAAGAAGCCGCCAAAGATCTTGCAAATCTCTCAAGGAGGCTTCTTTGTCTTGCAAAGCCCATGGTAGGAGTCTCCAATGCTATGATATGGGGCCAAGGAGAAATCCGGAAGATGCTATGCTAAATCCTTACATAAACTTTTTCGGCGGCCACCCATCGCAAACCTCACTTCATTTCACTGCACCCATATGGCATTATGGAGCCCCTCCCAAATTTCACCTCCTAGCTTGGGACCCACCAAAATCGGGATTAGACTTAATCCCGAGTGTGCGGGATCCCCAACCCAAACCAACCCTAAGGTAGTAGCTTTCACATCGGGGATGAAAAGTCCCTCTCTGCTTGAAGTTTGGGAGATTTGGAATGTAATGGAAGAGGACTTCCCTAAAGCCTGTATCTTGATCCAAGGAATTCTGCTACACATGTTTTTGGGTCTTTTATTTTTTTATATTTTTTTATTATTATTATTTTTTTTTGGGGGAAGTATATTTGGGGACATCGATCATCACTCCCTCTTTGGTGAAGTCATAAATAGAGATCATGTGAAAATTACATCTCTATCATCAGATGCGATTGATGCAGCAATATATCTAAGCCTTAAATTCTTTCTTCCGAGTCAAGGTTAGAGAAGAGTCAATGCAGATCTTGTCATAGGTAGGAAAATTCAGGGTGAGATTGAGGAGAAGCAAACCCTGACTATTCCCAGTCATGATATAGGCAGGCTTCTGCTGAGGTGTGGGCAAAATTTTCCATAAAGGTGTAAGATTCAAAGTTGGCAATGGAGAATGGAAGACCTTGTGCGTGGGGGATGATACTCTAGCCAATATTGTCAAAATCTTATCGTATCAAATTGCAATTCATATCATAGACTAAGATACTCTGTTTTTCTTAAAACAAAGAAAATATCTGAAAAATACAAATAAATCAGAAAATTTAAAAACAAATCAATATGCATCAAGGAAAGTAATGCATGTCATGATATTGAAAATTGAGAACTTGTATGCTATATGCATATCATGATAGTGTTAAATGATTCTTCTCTTTCCTTTAGCCTTTCTTTTTTCAAGAAATTTACCTTAAAAAACATACGAGAGTCCTTTAATAATTTTACCTTTCTTGAGTGTAAAATGATGTTAAAGAAAGTGGAAATTTGTTTCTGTTGACTGAAGAAAAGGATATTTTGATTTCTTTTATTGGGGTTTTTGAATCCCATCTCTCTCTCTTTCTCTCTCTCTCAATTAAAGGTAAAAGGTTTTTAAAAAGAAGGAAAAATGTATAAAAATGGGGAAATTTCATTTTTATGTTATCTTGGGCCCCATTTACAGTCCAAAATTATGCTATGATTAAGACAATTTGATACGGTAATTATACGATTCAATACAACGACAATATGCTTCATATGATAACCGGTTACGATAAATTGTGATCCGCTATTTGAACCTGCAATTCATGTATTTTGGTGTGTGGTTCAATATAAATCGCATGATTCATATCACAAGTCAAGCAATTTTGACGAATTGACTCTAGCTAATAGGTTTCTGAGGTTATATTTGATAACCAACTGGAATTCTTCTATTGAGGATGTTTATGAAGTGGCGAATGACAAAAGTTTTTGGTCAATGCAGTTCCCTAGGAATCTATGGAATTGTGAGAATGAGATGCAAGTTTATTCTTGATATGCTAGAACAGGTGTTTCCTTTTTGAAGGAAGATCAAAGAGTTTGTATTTGTCAGCAAGCGCCTCCTTTTCAGCTATGAAGTGATAGAAGGATTTTTCACTTTCTGAGGATAGTGGGATTAGCGAAACATGGTTCGTAACACCAACCTCAAATGGCTAGGACGATGAGGTGGTGATGATGGAAAAAAATAAATACTAATATTAATTCTTGCAGATGTAGTGACTAGTGAAGCAATCCATGTGCCTGTGGTCCTCTGTCAGAATTCTAGTAATAGTTTTCCTTGCTTGCATATATATGTTGTTGCATATACTTGAGTAAAAATAATTTTAATGAGTTGCATGTAGTGATATATATGCCTGGCCACAGAATCCAAGTAATACCTTTGCTTACATATGTTGCAATATTTATCAAATCAGCTGTAGTTCTTCAAATTTCAGATACTTTAGGGACTGATTAGATACTTGGAAATTATTGAATTGGAAATTGGAGTAGCATAGAAAACCCAAAAACCAACATATGAAGTCATAAAAAGGAAATGAAATGAATTTTATGTTTGTTGAATCGTGAATGAAAATCCTTCCTGATGTGCAGGTGCTTGTTTGTTTGTCTTATTTAACATTGCCTCTTTCTTTCTCCCAGGATTGTTTCGATCCTATAGTCGAAAAAGCAGGTCATGATCTGATCCCTGCTATGGTCTACGGGTAAGTCATGGACATTGTTCATTTGAATTTTGTACAAATGAATTGATTCTGTCTGCCGGCAAGGTTGCTAATGTGAATAACTACGCACCAGCCCATAAAAGGACACAAGTGATCCCAATTGCATGCGGGCATGAATGCCTGTATGTATTACTATTATCATTATTTTGTTTTAGTGAAAGGCATAAATTGCCAATTCCATTATCTTTCAAATAAATAAATAAATCTCCGATTCCTTGTATCCTTTTCTTCTCCGCCTTTATGATTTGTATCTTATATAGCATCCCACATTGCTGTGGTTTCTTAAATATTTTGCAGAAGAAATGTAGCGGGTCAAGAATTTGGTGGGATGTATTGTGCAATTTTAACTGTAAAGTAAGAGCTGGCATCTCTAAGCCAAAATAAAACTTTGCAGAAGATTCAACTTTCACATTCCTATCTCTATGCAGTTTTTGTATTCCAGATCATAATTGTTTTGATACTTGCATTTTTAATCAATGCAGTTCAGATGTTGTATCGGCTGGAATCCTTAGAATATTTGGTCAGGATGTTGCTGAACTTCCTTTGGTCGCTACAAGTAAAGAAAGCCAAGGAAAGGTAATGCATTCAAGTTGAAAAGTAAAAGCTGATTGCGATGCACTTGGTTTTTTTTATTGGCATTGTTTTTTTAGAGTTTTTCATATGCTTATGATTTCCATGTGCTTTTCAGATTAGTTTTCCACTCTTTCTTTTTCTTTTTCTAGTGTTTTTCTTATGCTTATGATTTTTGTGCGCTTTTCAGATTTTTTTTCTTCTCTCTCTCTCTCTCTCTAGCACTCTTTTTTCAACTGACACAAATAAACTGGATGGTCAGTATGGTCCTGCTGATTACAGATCTAATGAATAGATTGCGTAAAAAAGCAACAATAAAGAACAGAAAATGTTCATGGCATCGTGTACAGATTCAAACTTGCGACACTCCCAAAATTCCACCCCCAGCATTAAATTATGGTTAGGTGATCCAAAACAATGATATGTTGGGAGATGCTGTAAATAACCCTTCTTTCAGTTTCTAGGTTGCAGATAGATGTCTAAGAAGACAAATGCAACAATCATCCACAATCAGCTGAAAAAGGCCCAAGTTTGGTGGCTGGGTGGGACAGGACAGACCAGTGGTCTGGATTGCCTGAACTGTGGGCCCTATTTTTTGCAGCTTATAGTTCCTCATATTATCGATTTACCATGATCTAAGTTGATGTTAAACCTGGTACAATTAGTGGAGCACACAATCAAGATGCAACAGCTATTAACCTCCTTCTGTCTTTCATCTATTGTGGTTTCCTGTTCATCATCTAATCTGTCGATTTTCTCAGGGCTATTTTCAAGTGTTATTTGCATGCATTGAGAGGTTATTGGGGTGCTTGAACGTGGAAAATATCATACTTCCTGCTGCTGAGGAAGCCGAATCAATCTGGACAAATAAATTTGGCTTCAAAAAGATGACCGATGAGCAGGTAAATCCATTTTCATTCATCGAAAGCTCTATTATTATTATTTGGATCTCTTTGTAGTAATCCAAATTGCAATTCTGACCATCTTGAAAGTTTCATGAAAATTCACAACCTTTCAGGAAAAAGAACTCTTTCCCAATAATTTATTGAATTGTGGACATTGCTTATATTTTGAGAATGGCACTCGAATTTCTAGCACTCAAAGTTGATGTGTTTCTTACATATTGAAGAGCTTTGCTAGGCACACATCCGTGCACAATAATGTTCATGCACATGCTAGGTGCAAGATTTAACCCATCCATCAGGTTGATCTGACCTTGTACGTCTTTTCCCAAAAGTAAATCCACTCCACTCAGCATGTGGGCTCCCAATATTGGGAACAGGTGGATGGGTTAGAAAACTTCAGCAAGTTTTTCAGAGCTTTACATTTGTTGTGCTAAGTGCTGCCTACCTGATATGGATCAACCTGATTCATGGGCTAGCGCATCAATATAGTGGTGCTGTTCTTATGGAAGGATTTGATCTTGTATCTACTGTGCCCTGCTGGCACATGTGTGGGTGTGTACATGATCTTTATTGCGCACACTTAGCAAAGCACTATTTGAAAATGGCGCTGAATTTCTTAAAATTTTCCATTTTTTCAAATCACGAGTAACTGCTTCATTGCCTGAGTCCAAACTTCCTGTCAGTGGTGTTGGAGCACAATCCACGTGCTGCCATCGAGGTGCACCAAAATCTCCCACAATCCATTGGCAGGGATGAGAATCCTATGTGCGTTCCAGTCTTGATTCCTAAGGAAACATGCATTATGTACCCATCTGCCCACAATCAGTGGGTGGTGGGAAACCAGTGGTGCTCGATCTCTTGCCTAGAATTTGTATGTGCAATCTTTTTTTTTTCCCATGCTCATCAACAATGAGAAATTTTGTGATGAACAGTTGCAGAAGTATAGGAGAGACATACAGATAATGGTGTTCCATGGGACTTCGATGCTGGAGAAAACGGTGGCTCAGGTTCAACCCTAAAAGCTGCAGAATGTATTGATCTTTGTCATGTGTTTGTTATAAATAACTGTAAGAAATGGATGGCTCTATTCTTGCTATTCTTCTGCATCTTTGCTGCTAATTTTGCTCACATGTAGGCAGCAAATTTGTTCAATTCTGTATCTTTGGTAATCTTTGTAGAGAAATTATAGAAATGCAGAAAAGGAGGAGCCTGCAATTAGAGGATGTAGTTATTAAGCATGTGAGAGCATGTGTGAACATTGCCCACATGCATGCATGCCTTTTTTTTTTGTTGTGAACATTTACCCACATGCATGCAATGCTGTAACTGTGCAGACTGGAGCTGTATTACTTTCCCTGTTTAATGAAATGATTATATGCAGCAACTACTTTTTCCTTGTCGACTCTTGAAATCAACTGGGGTTGGCCTCTTTTTTATGACGTGTCATGCCGTTGTTTTTTGTAAGTAAGAAGCTTTGGATGCTTGGCTGAGTAAAACTGTTGGTTTCTGATCAAATGCTACATAGGTGGGGCCCACCTCTCCGGGAGGTGGGTGCTACACTTTGCTGGCTTTGTATGGAATCTATATTCTCCCCTTACATGATGTACAGCATCTTCTCGCCTACCAACTGTTGATTGCCAAAAAAAAATAAAAAAGTATCTTCTGATGGAAGCAATGGAAATCTCATTTTGGCAATGTCGTGGTCTCAACTGGATATGATCCATATCGAGCCAATTATACTATCATTAGTCTTATTTTCTGGGCTATCTTTCTTGTGTACAACAAAACACTTCGGTGGTAAGGATTCAGAGGCCCAGTTCAGTATCTCCGTTGGTGTGTCTCTCCTGATGGGGTAAGAGGCCTGGGATCGAGTCTTGCCTTGGCTGTTCAGTGCCCCACCAATATGCTGTTGAGACTGTCTTGATGACAGGGGGTTCCACGATTTAGTCAGATCAAGTGGTGGGTATGTGCCCCATTTTGAGTTGAGAAACCAATGAATTTTTTTCTATGGTGGCATAATCCATGATTGTTATCTGTTGTGGCCAACGAAGTTCTTTTTTGCCCTACTTTTATGCCAATATCCAATTGATTACGGGGCAAACTTGCATGCATGGATTTTACTGGGTGGTCCAATCCCAAGTTGTCCCGCATGTACAGTTGCCGTGCAGGTGGGACAAGATCAGTGATTTATTTTTCAGGCCCATGCATGCCGGTTGTATGGAGGCGCTGTGTGACTTACAAACCCCAATCTGTTTTTATGGGTCTACCACACCTACAACAGTTCGCCATTTTAATATTCCATTTGGAATAGTTAGCTTACAACCTTGGGCAGCTTTCCGAGCAATCCCTTATTGTTTCACTAGCTATGTACTATCCATTCTACCTGGACTGAAATCTTTACAGCTATCGTGTGTAATGCCAATAGCTTTAGGCATTTTTTTTCTTCTCTCCCAATTAGTCTTCATGAGCTATGGATGGCATAAAAATCCATCAAACACGCAAGTAATGGCATATATTGCACCTGCTTTCCTTTTTTCTTTTCTTTTTTTCTCTGTTCCTATGATAAAGGCAAGCAGGTGTGTGTGTGTGTGTGTGTGTAAAGTAGGTTCACTTAGGACATCAATTAAAAAGTTATGGCCTAAGAATTCGGCAGACCAGGTACTAGAACGAGCCACAAGGAACCAGTTAGATGGGTTGCCACTGTTTCCTCACTAGCATGGACCTGCAAAGTCCCCTTTCCCTTCTCTCTACCATGCACCTGCGTCCAGAATCACCTGCGTCCGGTCCTGTCCATCATTTGAACCTTACAATACCTATGGTTTTCATCCCATCCCCATTGTTTGCTGTGGTTTGGCCCACCCAAGTTGTGGATCTAGAGGATAGAACCTAGTAGAACGTGGACTTTACAAACGCTGAATGGCGGATCACAAGCTTGACTGAAGCTGGTGTAGCAGAGGGTTATGGTACCCTTTTCCTGGCAAAAGCATCGCAAGGGCCCACAGTTTGGATGGCCCGTCTTTTAAGCCACGTGTACCAAACTCAGTTGCCATATGGAATGGCCCTTCTCTAATTCGGAGAACAGTCAGATAGAAAATTAGAAGCCACCATTTCCAATCAATTTAAAAATAAAAAATAAAAAAATCAGATCCCTCCAAACAGTACATATAACCCAAGTCTACAGTAGTTTTAATAGTTGTTGTTTATTTATCTACACATCGATGGATTAGGTGGAGAGAAGAGAACAGCACCCGTCAGATAACGTGGCCTCTGCAACTGAAAGGCGGACGTTAGAAAGTGAGCCCCTGAGGAAGCTGCTTCCGCACTTGCACTTCTGGCTGGCAAAATCCACAGCTTCTCTGCTTGCTGGTTGGAGAGTTTCTAATGGCAATGATCTACTTTCACGTGCCGGCGGCCTAAACACCAAAAGAAATAGATACATAAATAAAAAGAAAAAACAAGAGGAAGAAAATTTAACTGCAATTCAGCAACCCCAGACCAGATCGTCCAAAATCGGGTCCCAACTTTAAATTAAGCAACCTGAAATCCACACTGATCGGATGACCCAAACATCATCTTGCCTCTGCTGTGGATTGAGCGTGGACTGAAATTCACACTGCCCAACTTTAAATCAACCAACCTGAAACCCCGCATTTTCCCATATAACACCTTCCATTTTCTATCGTTTACTTTTTGGACGGAAAATAACCGTGGGTGGTTATTTATTTTTATTTTTTGTCACGCCTCAAAATCCAGGTACTCAGAGTGGGGCTACTCAATACACAAATTCCAAGCACATGAACTAAATTGAATTTCATTACTGCACACATGTATTCATTTGATTTCACAAAACCATTCACAACCAAATTAAAAGGAAAATAACTATTAAACTCAAATCTAAATGGATGAATCAACATGTTATATACCATCCACTACTTAAACGACTACACCTTAAACTATCTATCCTATTACATCAATCAAATGAGAATTAATAATAGAGGTCCACTTGTTCAAAATAATCCAACTCAACAACTATAACATTAATTAAGCGGGGTGAGCATAACAAGCCCAGTAAAATCATATCCTATCTAATATCTAAAAAAACTTGAGTTGTTGAAACTCATAATTAAGGAAATATTTTTTCCTTAATTACCTTATGAATTTAATTAAATTCTTTTTTTTAGTCTATCTTAATTTAAATCTAATTCCGGATTCAAGTATTCAAGATTTTTGAAATCTATATACGCTATACATTTGAATCCTAATAGAATAATTTAGATTAACAAATTTGAAGTTCTTAAATGCCAAGTTGAATTAAAGACTTTCATTAAACCTATGTACATGAATGCAGCAGGGCCTTCTGATGGTCGATCCATACTGTTGGTTGAAAGGGGGGGCCCACAAACCCACATTCTGACAACCTTTCTGATGTCTGTGGTGCCCTCCGATCAAACCAATGGCCTGGATCAGCCACCCAATGGCCCCACCACATTCAACAAAAATAAATAAACATTCAACACATCATTGCACGACACCACCCCACCCCCAAATTCCTCTCCCTTCTTTGTTCGGCAACAGTGGGTCTCAAAACCCACCACCAAAGTGAGCCTAGGGTCCTGATTTGAGCTATCCATTCGATGGGACCCGCAGGTCCAGTCCTATATATATATATATATATATATATATATATATATATATGGGGGGGGGGGGAACCCCAATTTCCTCTCCTGCATCTCCAATTCCGCACTTAACCTCATCCTGACTGCCCATCTTGTCGAACCACGATTTATTTATAAAAAATTTTAAAAAAATAAAAATCAGTGACGTGCAATACCACAAAGGTCAACGAGTCGGATCTCTATATTCTTATAAATTTATTTTAAAAAAACAAACTGAGTTTCGAAGAAAACAAGAGAGAAAGGGGGGGGGGGGGTGGAGAGAGGGCTTGTGTTCGGGTCAAGTCCAATTGAATTCAGATCATCCAAACACAGTAGAGGTTGGTGATCCCATTCACAATCCCTGAAATTTCAGAATTGTTATTTTTTTTATTTTAAAATCTGGAATTTAAATAATAATAATAATAATAATAAAAATCTGTTGGATTTTAGTTTTTGTTTCTAAGTTTTGGATTAGATTAACTTAATTTAGCTTAGAATCTGGTAATGATATGAATTATTTTTATTTATTTCCAGTTAGTATTTAATTTGTCAATGAAATCTGATATGGTTATACTTTCAAAATTAACTAAATTATATTTCCAGTTAGTCTTAAATCCAATGTTTTATATCTGGTTCGTTTATATTTTATATATTAGAATAAATATTATAATATAAATTATCGTAGTTAATTTTGAATTTTAAATCAATTAAATTATCGTAGTTAAATTTAAATTTTAAATCAATTAAACTTTTGACTATTTAATAATAATGATAATTAAATTCTGATTATTTAATACTAACAACTGAATTTAAATAGATTCTACATCTATCTGAATTTAAATTTAGATAGATTATAATATAAACAACATAAAATATATCTGAATTTATATTTCGATTTAATTTTAGATTAAAAAAATAGAATGCTTAATAATAATAAATTTAGATTTAGATTTTATGCAATAATAATTTAAATGTTAAGTCTGATTATTAATCAAATTTCGAATTAGAAATTTGAGTACATCTCTTATTTTGTTTAATTGACACATAAGATAAATCCATGTGTGTTTTTTTATTATTCTAATTAATATATGTTAGCGAAATAAAATAAATTTTGAAATTTAAAAATTGAACTTACATAAAACAAATCACTAAGTTATGAAATCCAGTAATTATATAAAATATTAAGTTATTATAGATGTTAGGTTGAAATTTTATTTTTTTAAAAAAAGAAGAAGATAAATTAGATTTTTTAATTCGAATTAATTCATGTAAATAGGTTTAATGGCTTAAGCGTTTAATTCATGTAATGTAGATTTGTTAATCTAAATTATTTTATTAAGATTCAAAAGTAAAACGCATATAGATTTAAAAAATCTTGAATACTTAATCTAAAATTATATTTAAATTAAAATAAACTAAAAATAATAATAATAGACTTGTAAGGTAATTTGATTAAATTTAAAATTTAGGAATTATGGAATTAACACTAACTTTGTTAAAATTAGAATCCGAATTTTATTCAGACATACATCAGATGTACAACTTGAGCAGTAGTCTGACCAGCTAACGTATGAATGATTCCCTCATCACGAAGTACTAGTGCGTGAGTGTTAATGCAACGTGTCCATCCACTGTGTATGGTGTAGTAAGAAATGATGGATATTTATTTATTTATTGTTGTGAATTCATAAAAAAGCATGTCCATTTATAGCATCTTTACAATTCCAGTCTCCGATTTTATGATTTGTATGCTTATTTAAAAAATATTTCCTTGATTATGAGTTTCAACAACTCTAGAAATTCCATGTGTTGGGTAGGATATGATCCCACTGGCTTGTTATGCTTACCTCGCTTAATTTTACAGTCATTGAGTTGGATAACTTTGAACAAGTAAGCCTCTGTTATTAGTTCTCATTTGATCATTAGGGATTTAGTTTTAAAATTTTTAGCTTTAATATAATAAGACAAATAGGTTAAGGTGTAGTTGTTTAAGTAGTGGATGATATGACATGATGATTAATCTACTCAAAAGTATAACTTGAGCAGTAGTCTAATCAACTAACGTGGGTCTATCACCACAAGGTACCACTGCATGGGTGTTAATGCAACGTAGCCATCCACTGTGTACAGTGTAATAAGAAATGATGGATGTTTATTTTGTTGTTATTGTGAATTTCATAAAAAGCATGTCTATTTATAACATCCTTACAATTCCAATATTTGATTTTGTAATCCACTATGCTTATTCAAAAAATTATTTCCTAAATTATGAGTTTTCAACTCTAGAAATTTCAGATATTGTATAGGGAATGATCCCATTGGGCTTGTTATGCGCACCCCGGCCTCTATTATTAGTTTTCATTTTGTTATTAGGGTTTTAATTTGAAATTTAGTTTTTATGTAATAAGACAGATAATTTAACGTGTAGTCATTTAAATAGTAGATTGTATGACATGACGATTTATCTATTTAGATTTGAATTTAATAGTAAGTTTCCTTTTAATTTGGTTGTGAATGGTTTTATGAGATCAAATGAATACATGTGCAGTAATGGAAGTTATTAATTTAGCTCATGTGCTTGGAATTTGGTTATTAAGTAGTCCTACCCAGATTTCAAGGCATGAAATGTTGGGTCTTATAGTAGTAGTGCCATACCCGAGCTAATTAGGTTTTGGGACATGTAAGAACAGTTACGTAGTCAAGAAGATTAGATCACACACACGCCACTTCATCATGTGTATGGTGTGTAAACGGGTTCTCTTGCACCTATATGACTTTAAAAGGAAAAAAAAAAACTCATTTCATTTGCTTGAATTATGTGTGTAGAGAGAAAGAGAGAGATTTTCGCATAGGAACCGGTTCTCATGACCCTCTAAAAACTCACCTCATGAAACCCCCAAGGCCCAAAAGTTAGCCTGATCCAAAAATCATGTGGCCCGTAGAAAAGTGAGAAGGAATTCCCACCCAGCCACTCTCTCTCAAGAACAGACATCCAAATTTATGGAGTGGAAGTAAATGGTTAAGCTTCCAATCAACAACGAACAAATAAATGGGTATGAACCTCTGCTGGGTGGATCATTGACCAAAATTCACACTGACCACTACCGGTGGGAATCCAATTGGCAAGCCGCTCCCCCTTCCCCTACTTCTAATGGGGCACTGATCCAGAATTCGCATTACTCAGATGATCGTAACCATCCAACCATTGGCAATAGAATGGATATCTAAAACAGAAGATGCCAATCATCGAAATTAAACAGTTGGAATCAGATGGTTAAGATCATCAATCAGTGTGATTTACTGTAGGTGCTCTCCATCCACATCAGTGACTGTTTGGTCGAGTGAAATATGCATGACAGCAGACATGCATGGTGGCAGGGGTAATCAGACCAATCTAGGAAAAAGAGAACCTTAGATGTAGAGGACCCGTGTAGCCGGTGCTTCTCCGGTTCACATGGTGCTTCCTCTCACTACTGCTCCCTCGGGCAGATTTTCCCTTGTGCCTGTGCCTGTAGTCTTTCTTCTTGCCCCTGGAGTGTTGCTGGTGACTCTTCACTGTGTGCGAAAGGGACGTTTCTGGAGGGTCATACACATCAGGTGCCCATGTGACATTGAGCCTCACCTTCCAGGGTGTGCCCTGCTGCTTGCGGCCGCCTTTCATGGCAGAGATGAGCTTCAATGGCTGGCAATTCAAGAGACTAACAAAGTCAGTACTGACATTTGGACAAACAGATGCATCAGAAATCACATCATTCGGCCTCATATTTTCTAAAAAGCGCAAATTACATATAGAGAACCCCACATGTACTTAACACCCATTGTCATGTCTGATACTAAAACTGTATCCCTCATTCATCGTGGATTTAACGTGCATGGAGGAAGAAAAGTATGCATGTATTTTCACAGTGGGCTCCACCTGATGAGTTTCCTTTACATCACACAGGTGTCAAACATTGGCACATGTTTCATGAATCGCCTAAGCATTCGTCAACGGTACCTCTCAATAGTTTCTGTAATAATGCATAACAACCAAAAGAAATTTCTTTTCCATAATACAAAGAATTTGCTTTAAGTGCAAGGGTGCTAAGAACAGTATGGGCACAAGGCTATGCAAGCACAACCGAAGGGTGTTAGGCAACTGATAATACCTTATAAGATTAAAACTGTATATACAATCAAGATAGATAAAGAGGCAAACCAGATAAAGTAAGGGAAGCAAGCAAAAACTAGTGTACCTTACAACACCAATAAGTGCAGGGAAATAAAAAGCCAGAAGCAAATGACTACCAAGTAATCATGTTGAAAAAGAAAACAGGTTACTATCAGAAATTATCAAAACACCTTGCACAAGAAATTGGGGCTCCAGATGTTGTCAAAATCATAATCTTATCAGAAATCACAATTGGAGTTGAATCATGTCAAATCGCAAATCGTATAGTAAATCATAAGATTCCTTATAATTTTTTTTAAAAGGAAAATATAAATAAATCGGGAAAAAATTTTAAGCACTTATCAATCACCATCCTTTTGCCATCAATATGCACTAAGTAATAGCATGTCATGATAGTGTTAAAGGATCTCTATCTTTATTTTTTTGTCTTTCGAGAAATTTCCCTTAAAAAACATAGAGGGATCCTTTAATAATTTATGTTCTTGTTATCTTTCTTGAATGTAGAATCACGTTGGAAAAGCAGCATTTGATTTTGCAGACCAACAAAGAAAGGTATTTTGATTTCTAACCATAATTCCACAATACATATGAGTCTACATGATCATAACCATCCATAAAAACATTCCAGATAAGTCATACATCAATTTGGTGTTTTGACAGGTAAGAAATCATAAAAAAGCTCCATGATTTAATGTTAAAGAAAATATACACCATTTAATCTCTTATAAAGAACAAATAAAATGATTTACCTTTTCTAAACTATTATTAAAGGCCCCACCAATTTAAAGCCATAAAATAAAAGCCGAGTGAAGCTTTAAAATAGAAGAGAATAAGTATAATTTGAATCAGAGAACCGTGAGATTCATGTGAAAATGGATTCGAGGTGGGATTGAAATCTTTTTGCTTGAATCGGAAATCATAGGATTTTGACAACACTGATTCCCCGCCATTTTACTCAAGCTATCAGAATCGTATGATCTATAGAAAACATCCCATTGAGGTTGTGCAACTAGACTGGCGACTGACACACCTAATCAGATTGCCACACCCACCCAAAATGTTACTACCAAGTCCAATAATCTCACCCATCCCTCAGATGGGCCCCATTGTGAATGGGAAGAAATTATCAAGAATTCCCCACCATTTTTGCTCACGCTATCACGGTCAATGATCATTTGAAAAAAAATATCATTGGTTTGGAAATACTAAGGGCGTGTTTGGTCCGTGGAATTAAATGGTATTGAATTGTATTAGATGGGATTAACATCGTTATTGCACAATGATTGCATGTCTGGAAATAGCATGGTATTTTAGTCATCCAATCCCATGTTTGGGATAAAATTCTTGCTATGGGAAAACACTGGATTAAGAAAAATCCAGTTTGGTGGACCATGGAATTGAAATCAATGGACCAAATTCACAACGAATGTCATTCACTTGTACACATATATAACCAGAATGTTACGTGTGACGGTGTATATGGATGGATAGTATAGATAAACGCATGCATCAATGTGGACCCCACATGTATAGTGAATTTCAAAATCCACGGAAATCCTGCATGGGACCAAATGCAGTTCCATCCCATCTAATCCCAACCTTTCCCATCCTCCCCAAATGCTGGATGGAATTTGCATTGGACCAAATGCAATTCTATCCCACCTAATCCCATCTAATACCCTGTGCCAAATGCCCCCTAAAGCACCACAGTAAATGCGCGATAGTGTGGACTGTCATTTATCTTCTCAGCCGCCCCTGGAAGGCCACTAACAGTTAGTATCATTCAATTTGTGTGATTTGTGGACTAAACTGTGGTGGGGACTGCCGGATGAATGGTGGTTTGGATAACCCAACTGAGCAGCCATACTTACTAAGGGTTATGGGTACCTAAACATGATTTGAACAGGCAACAACAATACATGTTTCTTCTTTTAGTATGATTTAACTAGCAGTTTTGCAAGTGGTCAAAACTTTCTCAAGGGTGGAATGATGTGAGGATCTTCAGCACGGGGATTGCAGCTGGTTTTCAATTTGTATGAGTCAGGTCAACAGGCACATGGCACAATTGACTCAAGACACCAGCCTCTAGGCCCAAATGTGGATGAACAATGTCCCAAGGAGCTCCTTTAAGAGACAACCATGCCCTTTCACTTTGCAGCATTCAGACAGATGCTTTCTTTAAAATGAAAAAGGAAAGAGAGAGAGAGAGAGAGAGAGAGAGAGAGAGAGAGAGAGTGCACTCAGACAGATGCCAAGAAGCAAAACACAACATTGGTGATGCAGCAGAAAATAAAAAGATAACTAGACTGAGGCACTCTACCAATCGAATGGCACTACACTAACGGGTTTTTTTCTTTTTCCAGAGGATGCATTGCAACAACAGTTCTAATGGCATCTCACCAAAAGATTAATAATTTCAATCACAGGGAAATAAATAAATAAACACTACATTCTCAATTCAAAGCATTAATCAAATACTTTCTTATATGCCCCTTTAAGTCTTTCTATACCCCAAAATACAATTTTTTTAAAGGCTCAAAAATATAGATAGAGATCTAATCTTACACACATTTCGACTTTGCTATTTTAGACTACCTATGACATGATGAAATAGGCTTTTCGATGAGCTGGTAGACACGTTGTAGTGTGTGTGAGTGACATAATTCTACGGCCCAACAAAAAAATGATACAATATAGCATTGCATATCAATATCATTGCCATATCAGCTCATATTGGTCAGAAAATAGGAAATTTGTGATATCCAAGAATCTATAAATTTTTGTGTTTTAATCATGCATTCAATAGTGTATCAGACTGTTCTTTGGTAAGAATGTTGTCCCGACGGGTTGACCTACTGTAAGGTATGGAGTTGCATTGTCAGAATTATTTTTTTTAAGCAAAAATATTATAAAACTAGGAAAAATGAGATATCAAAGAATCTATCTTTTTTCCTGTGTTTTAACCGTTCATTCAATGGTGTATCGGACCATTCTTTGGTAAGAATGTTGTCTCGACAGGTTGACCTACTGTAAGGTGTGGAGTTGATTTTATTTTTATTTTTTGTATAAATTGTTAATATATGTTAGAAATCGATATCATATATTGTTAACATGATTATCTACCAACTATTGGACTAATAATTATCAAGTATCAACTATGAAGTATGAATTAAGAAACTAAACACATTTAAAACAATAATATTTAACTTTAATAGAGTATAAAAATTAAAAACAACAAAAAATAAGAAAAATAATTGGTAGATCAGATCTATCATTCATAGTATTTCAGATCTATCATTCATAGCATTTCCCTAAAATTATTTTAGAAAACAAAATTCAGAAAATGTCTTAAAACAGGAAAAAAAAAAAGTTGAAAAATATGAATTTAATCAAACCATGCCCAAAATTTGTAGATCTATTGTTTAAAACATTAATCACGCATTACTCTTTCAAAAAAAAACTTTTTTTTAAAAAAAAAAAAAAAACATTAATCATGCATCATTACTTCATTACAAGTTGCGTTGGGAAAAAAAAAATCTTAAAAATCCAACTTTGTTTTCGATTTTCCCCCAAAATCTAATCCCAGGCTTCAATTCTTTGATTTCAATATAAAAACCCCTAAATTCATCTGTTGAAGCAATTTAAAGGAAAATAGAACAGAGGAAGGAAAGAGAGATCGAAAGAGGAGAAAACATACTCATTTTTGCAGCCTTTTATACCGATATCGGTCTGGTACAAAATCTCGGTGCCAATACAGGCCGATATTTACAGATACAGGGCAGAAAAATCGTGTTAGGGCAATACAACCCTGTATCGCATATTGTATCCAGCCGATACAAATATGAAACGGCTGTATCTGCTGATACGATACCCTGATCAAAACTATGGAGAGTGATCCAGGGTTCAATTCTTGGTAGTGTTATCTTTCAGAAAAATAATGAAATGGGCTATTATTGACATATAAACCCCTGCTTAAAAGGCAGGAATATATTTGGGTATAGGCCAAAAGGCAGGTGTTTACATGTTAGAAGCCCCAATGAAATCACTAAAAATTTGACACAAACTTTTCCTAAAACAAGAAACTAGACTACTACTCAGATGATTCCAAGTCTAAAAGGGAAATATGATACCAAATGAAACTCCAAATCAGGAGATTCCTTGAACATGTCCTTAAGCTCAAGCCACGTGTGTTCCATCAAGGCCACCCATTAGTAGACCAAAAAAACAAACAATCAACCACTGAATCAGGCCCCATATATCAAGCTTATTAATCTGGACACTTGAAATGGTCCAGAGTAGCAATCTCTAGACTTAAATAGTCCAGATCCTTAATCTGGACTCTGGACAGTCAAATCAGTCAGATAAAGCTATTCTTTAGGGCATGATATGCCTTCTGATGGCCTGATTTCTAATTGAAGAGCTGGTGTGGCCTAGATGCATCCTTTGATTACTTCTGTGGCCCTACCCCCTAGATGCATCAAATCACCCATTTCCAACCGACAAAAGGCTAATACTAGTGGCCAGAATTGTTCAACCTGGGAGATTTTGTGGTTGGCTTATCCATGATGAGTCCCATGAGACCAATGTTATTGATCACTGCTATTTGTCAAACTAATAACGCGTATGTTAGTCATATTCTCCATTGAAGGATCTACAATTCCTTAAAGGCTCAACTGAAAGAGAATCATGTCTACACCCAACAAGTATATACGACTGTGTCATAACTACAACCATGGATGGGTTACAGGAAACTTACTGGCATAGACATGGAGCGAGTGCAGGTAGGGTCCTCAGGTTTCAGAGAGCTTTGACCATGTTGTTCCATGTTTGGTAACTCTTCTTTCCCATCTAGAGTCACGGGAGATGACAGCTTCTCCTCCAAGGATGGGAATGCTGCGAATTTGCTCAAGCTTTTTTGTGTCTTTGCAACAGAAGCACTAGCTTTATGTATTTCCAACTCTGGGCACATCTTGTGCTTCTCCGGACGCCAAATCTCATCATCATTTGAAGTTGGGACATGGACATCTGCCCCTGTAGGAACATCTTGTACGTGTAGGATGTCATGAAGGGTGGTCCCAAGGCCTACCATCAAACTGTCTTCTATGGTAATGGATGTACCTTCTGTATCCTCCAGAGACATTGCCATGGCAGTCTCTCCCATACTGCTACCAGTAACTTTCTCATGCTTTATGCACAACTTCCCTACGTCACAGCAAGGACCATTCACATTCGACTTGAAGCCAATATCTTCAGAAATTACATTAACAAAAGCTGTGGAAGCCTCCATTAATATTACCAGGTGATGGAGTAAAACACTGCAAAAGCACTCAGCATTAGAAAAATGAGCTCCAACTGATAAGCCATTGGATTGGAAAAAAATTAAGATACATCTGATGAGACACTAAGTTGACCAAAATTAGTAAAATGTTCTTATAGATTTTATTTTCTTTTTTAAAAGGAAAATATTTAATAACTAAAAGACATTCGTGTTAAGGTAATCACCATGCCTAGATATGTCGTCCTGCTAAGCGCAAGAATATACAAGCAGACATAACTTTTCTTTGGAAAGATAATGCACTTTATTAAACGCCAAAAGGGAATAAGCAGACAACTAAAATGGAAGAGAAATGAAAGCATGCTATGCACAAGAAAATAAAAGCGAGAATAATAACAAAAAATAGAACAGAAATGGAAGTGCATTTAAGACAGCTACCTAAACTATGAGCACCGCACTTCCCATTTCTCACTGAGGTGCATAAGCTTCTGCAGACTAATTGTACAAGAAAAGAAATGGGTGAGCGGCCAATAAATTGAATCACAACAAAACAGATTTGGGTTTTCGATTAGGCTTAAAATGCAAATTCAAAACTGCGTGCCATATGTAGCATTGGTTAAAAAGCAAATCAGATTGCCAAAAGTTCCTTGGAAGAGAAGCACCATCTTCCAGCCAAACAACGCTGCCCTTCATCAAGTGCGCTTGACAAAGACTAGTTTAAACATTTGGATTGCAGTCACACAGGAATACGTATGCTAAATTTGACCAAAAGAAACAGTCAACTCAAATCGGGCTGCACGGAGCTTACCAGATTCGAGAGCACTCCAGTAAAACAACTTAGGGCAAGACCACAACCACAACCACAACCATCAAAAGGAATATGCCATTATGGGTGCCTAAGTCTAACCAAAATCCTCATTTAAAAATTTTAAAAAATTAAAAAAATTATATAAATAAATAAATAAATAAAAGAGTCTAAGCAGAAATCAGTGTGTGCAAGGTACATTAAGTTAACAGTAACAAGATGCATATATGCATATTTCTCTTACAAATTGGAGTAAATCATCATGAATTTGTGCATATTGCATATAGGGATATTGTAGGCAATATTATAGTGACATGAATGTATAAAAAATCACTTATGCCTGTATGAAAGAATGCAACATTGAGCATGCCACTCAAGCATGGCCCATATGTGCTTGTGAACGCAGAAAGCATGCTTGATTGCATGCTTCATCATTTATAACTATGTTTCTACACTGTCTCTGCACCATATGATCTTTATGCACATCTATGTGCAAGTGCACTGCATGCACACATGTATCCTTATGTGCCCACAATTGCAAGTGTAATGCGTGAACCAACATGCAGAAAATGCATTGCGTTTATACATGTTCACCACACGTGTAGCCAGGACGTGCCTTTAAGCATATTTGCATTTGTATCTGCACATGGACAGTGAATGGGCAAGCAAAGACTCATGAACTTGGAGTGCTAGGAGGCATGCACAGTCTGCAACAAACCACTATTATGGACAGGAGAACCATACAAAACAAGATCATGCAATCCCTACAAGAACAAGATGGGGATTGCACGACGCATACTCCATTGCACCATTGAACATATTTCAGATGCTGGATAGATTGCGCATTCACATCACTGAGAATGCAACCAATGTGATATCAGCTTCATGCACACGCCCAATCAGCACCATTGGACCAAATTAACCAGATAAAGGAATTGATGATCTAGTATTCATGTAGTCAGATTATGTCATGCAACCACCAGCATAATAATGCATTTTACTTGTGACAGTACAGTGAGAAGGGAATAAACAAGTAATACCACGCGAAATGTACACTAAATAACCAGTCCACAATAGATTGGAAAACATCTACAATCTGTCCAAACAGACTAAGGGAGGATGGCAGTTGAGGTTTCAGCTTTCAAAAGAATGGGCATCTTGGCCAAATATGGAGCGACAAAAAATAGGAAATAAAAAAAGGATGACGTGAACTGCACCGTCTGATATATAAGCACATGTTAAATGTGAGGGGAGATCATATTTCTATAGCATAAGGAGAATGAAAGTGAGCAAAGCACAGCTTATGTACACCTGCTCCCAAAAATCAAAACATGCTTGTGCATCAGCAGCTGCATGATAGATTTTATTGATAGACACATTACATGGAAGTTGAAGTAATATTAAAAATCATCAAAAAAGAACTAATATCAGTGCGAATGGGTACATATAAAAATAAATGTAGGTGTAGTGATATGTGTACAGTCAACTACATGTATCACATATTTGTGGGCATGTATGTTGTGTGTAAAAATATTTAGCTCCATCAAGCATACAATACATCCTAAACAAAAATATCAAGAAACAATAAAAAGGTCATCTAAGGGCATGTTTGCATTCACCACTTGGCTTTCTTGTACCGTATTGCACTGAATTGCAAGTCACATCAGGAATTGGGTGGGTTTAGGTGGATCTGAATGGTGGAACAAGTGCCCGTTTGGATCGGTCTGAGTCACCCAGGTGAGCCCTATATGTAAATATTAAACCGGCATTTGGATTCTTCTACAACTTGTGGATGTTCAGTGCTTATGGAGGTATGGTGATCAAGCACCCACATTGGAGAGGGGGAAGGTGATCTACATGCCCCACCCTAATGTATGTGGTTAATCCATGTCATCAATATGTTTTCTATAATTATTTCAGGCCACAAGCCCAATAATGAGCCACAGATCCACTCGTGAAATTCGTTTAGTAAGACAATGACTTATTTTCAATGTTAAAATCTAGCAGTTTGGAAGCTCAAGTGGGCCTTATCGCACAGTTAGTGGAGAGGTAAAAATGGCGTTGACCGGATTTTTCAATGGGTTAGAAATACTCCACACTGTTTGCATGTGGACGGTCTTCCTTCTGGATGAAGGGATTGCTTGTGGTCCACAATTGTGTGTTCTAATGCAAGCAGATTTTGATGGTGGAAGTATCCGAATGCAGATCGACAAAAAACTACAGCCCACTCTTTACATCGGATCTGTCTGATTTTTAGATAAGTATAATAACATGCTACATATTAACAGAAATGGACGCTTCGGTCTAAGGACTTCAAACTCTGTAAATCACATACATCACAGTAGGCACAGTGCCTGTACTGGTGTGTACCATCTTCTGGTGTTATCCATTCACACATGCAAACCAGAAAATGGTGACTTGCATGCAAGGGCCCTCTGTGATGTTTGTGCCTTGAGTCCACGACGACTTTCCATGGCCTTCCGATCTTCTTTCCATGCATGGACATTGCCATGCTTGTCTCTAAGAAATGGGCGTGGTGACAGCTTCGTCTTCTCGGTGCACATACCGTAGAGGTAGTGGTGATATGTGCGGAATGTCTACCGTTGCCAGGTAGCCGATGCTCTTGACCAAATAAGGAAGAGCATTGAAAGAGAGAAAGAGAAGCTTTTGAATTAAGGGGGCTGTTGAAGGAGGCCTACCAATCTCCTGCGAACTGGACTGTAAATTGCTTACTTACGGTCCCATCCATTGACCGGCGCAGGTGGGCCTCATCGTGATGTGTATGTGAACTTCATGCCATACATCAGATGTGTCAGCCCACATTAGGCTGAGGGCCCAAAAATCATGCCCATCCGTGACTTAGGTGGGCCACACCAAGGAAAGCTGTTTGGAGGGTGAGTTTCGCCTGTACACTATTTCCAATCATGTGGTTTACAGGAATCACGGATGGAGCTGATGTTTCATTGCTAGGTTTAAAATTGGGTCACTCACATGCTTGTTGGAGTGGATCTTGAAATATATAATGGTAGGCCCACCTCACTAGAGGGCCTTTTACTTGTAATTTACACAGACTGTGCAGTGAAGTGGTCACCACACTTTACCATGGTATGAAGACTATGGGTCCGACCATGATGTATGTTTTTTATCCACATTGTCCATCCGTTTCTCTAGCTCATTTTAGGGGAGCCAAAAATTGAAGCATATCCAAAGCTCATGTGGACCCCACCACAAAAAACAGTTGTGGTAATGACATCCACCATTGAAGCCATCCTAAGGCCCACAATGATGTTTATTTGTCATCCAAGCTGTTCATAAGATCACAGACCTGGCTTAAGAGTAAACACAAATATCAGCTTGATTCATAACTTATGAGGCCCACAAGAAGTCTTCAACGGTAGGCATGAAATTCCCACAGTGTGGTCCACTTGAGCGTTGGATATGATTCAATTTTGGGCTCATACCCTAACATGAGGCGGAGAAATAGATGGACGGCATGGATAAAACACATACATCATGGTGGGTTCCTTCAAGTCTTCACATAAGGTAAAGTATGGCAGCTGCCTCACTCCACAGTCACCATCCACTTAAACGCTTTTTATGTAAAAAGGATTGATTGGTTGGATTGGTCCTACCATCTTTTATTTTCCAAATCCACTCCAACCATCAGGTGAGTAACTCAATTTGAAGCAGGTCCACCCTTGATTCACACAGATCACACAATTGGAAACATCATACAAACCACACTCACCTTCCAAACTGTTTTTCTTGGTGTGGCCCACCTGAATCAAGATAAGACTGATATTTGGCACCTGGGCCTAACGTGAGGTGGCACACCTAGTGGTTGGGGTGGATTTCACATAAACATTACAGTGGGGGCCACTGGAGCAGCCGACCGGCTTGGTTAGCAGGAGACTACCTCTCCTTGGAGGGGTGCAGCTTCACATCCTCCACATCCCACCAAAAGGACAGGAGGGTCTTTTTCTAATGAGGGTGAATCCACCCATATCTGAAAATCAGGTGCGTGTACAGGAAGCCGTAAACACACCAAGTCACCCACACGAGTTAAGAGGCAGGTAGTGAATTTGGGTACCACCGAATGCAAACGCTGTTTTGCATTGGTTATGGATTTACTACAATTCCAACACCGGTAAACACAGGCATCCAAACACGCCCTAAGGGTTTGTTAAGGGTCGTTCACATTGCCATGTCAGCTTGCATCTATCATATATTCATGTGTACATGTAAAAATAAATGTAGGTGCAAGGCATCCAAACACGCGCGCCTGTAAATTTTAGTTGTATTGAGAATACATATATCCTAAACAAAAATATCAAGAAACGGTAAAAACGTTACTTATGAGGGTTTGTTCAGGGTTGTTCGGATTGCCATGTAAGTTTGGATTGAGCAAATAGGACCAACACGTGAAGAACACAGGCAGGGACAGTTAACCACATTTTCCTTTGCTTGAAGACATGGGCTTTCTTGGTAACCACTTCCAAATTGAATGGGTTCTGACAGAACTTATTACATAAAACAAATCGTGCACTTGCCTTCTTTTTTTCTACCCTGAAAACGTGGATTGTTTTACCTGTCAAAGGTAACTACCAAAACCATAGTCAAGGCAAATGATGGTTGAATTTTAGCTTCAAGTGAAGGGTTTAGGTGGCAATGTGGAGAGGTTCTGACATTCATGAACAGATAAGACAATCGATATGACATTATGTATGCTTTCTGTATCAAATGTAGGCCAATGGCAGTCATGCCAGATACTTGCATTAAATGTCCCAAAGCATAGCATATTAGATAAACAGAATGCCTTAGTAGGATATGCAACTATACAAGCAGGGCTGTTACATAGAATTAACTAGAGAGATCCCTGACAAGGAGAATTCATCTGGTTTTAAGGTAGCTAAAAGTTTTGAGACTCATCAAGTGCCATCACTTGAGTCCCTGGCTCAGAAAAGGGTTCCATGGAATCATAATTCAATTGCAATGAGCTAACGCTTATTCCTTGTTCTTTTAGACATGTGTCCAGGGAAGTGAATTCCTTCATAGATACACTTGCTCAGTAAGGAACTTCAGGACGTTTGCTTGTATTTTCGAAATGATTGTTCATTAACTTAATGGATAATTGTATAGTTCTTTCCTTTTTAATAAACTGTGTTGCCAATAAAATAAAATAAACAAATAGATATGGAAAGAGAAAATCATTAAAGAAAAACAGTACCTTGTGCAACGGCAAGACAATCTCAATAGACCACCACAACCTCCACAAAAATCAGAATCAACCAAAAATGCAATCTGCTAGAAAGATTTATTCCAATCTCCAATCTCTCAGTCGCAAATTCTCGAACTTGATCAGATCCGGGAAGTATTGACAGGCAGAATAGACCACCACAACCTCCGCAGGAAAAAAAAAAAAACAGAATCCAAACAAAGAGGCAATCTGCTAGAAACACTTATTTCAATCTCGAGCTTGATCAGATCCAGGAAATATGAAATAATAATAATAATAATAAGACGCGGAATATCCAATCTCTCAACCTCGTATTCTCTTATCTCTCAATCAAATTCAGGATAAAAGAGATAAAGAACAGGAAGACCCTAGAACAACAAGAACGCCATTTTAAACGTAATGTCAACTCAAATTACCACGCCGATTCCATTTTTCCAGCTGTTTCAAACGATGCGAGCCAGATCCGCCATGAAAAGGCGTGGTCAACAAGATCACCATCGCACAGCAGAGGAATGCTCCGAGCACCGAAGACATCGTCGATGCTCTCAAAACCCTACAAAACCCTAATCAAACGCCTCTGGACGAATGACAACAAGCAAATAAACCCTAATTGAGGAAAAAGAGATGCAATTGGCCAGAACTTCGACGCAAATCAACCCATCGGAGGCCTGACCGCAGAGACCGGGAGGATAGGAGTCGAGATCGAAGAGATCTAAGAGCGGAGGGTTTCAGATTTCAAAGACGAGATCGAAAATATCTCTGGGTTTTGGTTGGATTTTTTCTGCTCGGAAAACAGAAGATGCAGAAAGATGAGAAACAGCTACCTTTGGGGACCAAAAAGGGTTGAGTTAGGGTTTATATAGAGGTGCGACCTACAACAGTAACGCGGATTGCGTACTGAGTTACACGGTAAGCTATGGTGTTCTGAGTAAACTCCGTGGGGCCCACTGTGACATCTGTGACTTATCCACGCCGTCCATCCATTTTTTCAGATAATTTTAATATATTAATCCAAAATCGAAGCATATAAAAATATCAAATGAATGCCTACGATTGAAAACTTCTTAAGGGCCACAGTAGTTTTGGATCAAGCTGATATTTGTATAGTCCTTTCATCCATGTCTTTGTAAGCTCATGTGAGCTCATGAATAGGTTGGATGACAGATAAAAGGGAATGTTTCAACGGTTGAGATCGTTATCCGTACTCTTTCACGGGGTGTGGTCCACTGGAGTTTTGATATTCTTCAACTTTGGGTTACTCTTCTAAAATAATCTTATAAAACGGACAAAACGCATTCATCACTGGTGGTCCCCACGTAGTTTACTTGGTACGCAATCCGCGTGCGTCTCTGCGGCAGGCTGTAGAAGGACGCGGGATTAGCCATTGGCAAGTTGAGCAGGACACTTGCAGCTGAAGTGACGTTGGGCCCCACCATGATGTATGTTTTGTATCCACACCGATCCATCAATATGGAGAGATCATATTAGGGCATGATCAAAGGAATGAGTCTGATCCATATCTTGAGCTGACCCTACCACAGAAAACAGTGGGGAGAGGTTGGATCTTAAATAAACATCGTGGTGGACCAGTTTCAACCGTGGGCAGCACTCTCCCGTCGATTTTATGTGCTAGGGTCCTTTACAACTTTATATCTGACTCGTTCTTTGTATCATGCCCTAAAATGCTCTCTTCAAATTGACGGACGGTGTGAATACTATACAAGCATTATGGTGGGGCCCACAAGACTCGGTGATGTCACTTCAGTAGGGATTCTCACTGCTCAACATTAGAGGTGGGCACGGGATGACCCGTTCTGGATAACTTGACGCATCCGACTCAACTCGAACTGAATGGATGAGTTGGTTCGAACCGAGTAAGCTTCGCCCAATCTGAACTCAAATCGAATCGAGTTCGAGTTACCCAGTAACTCGATCCGATTATATTCGACTCGATTCAAAACCCGACTCGACCTGACTCTCTAACCCTACATTGACCTAATCCCAACCTCTCTCTCCCCCTCCACCATCCTCTTCCTCTTCCAAGCCTGGCAACCACCCACCACCATCCTCCTCCTCCTCCTCCTCCTCCTCCTCCTTTCCACTCCCTTGCTCCCTCATCTCTCAAATTGACTCGGTGCCAACTCGATCCAACCCGGTACTTTTGATTAGATCGAACTCGGTTCGGATCAATCCAGTCCAGACTGAACTCAAATCGAGTCAGGCAAGCTGAACTCGGTATCGAGTCAGTTCAAGTTTGGGTCAACCTATTTCAAAACCGGATCGAGTCGAATCAACCCTTAGTCCGACTCGACTCGATGCCCAACTCTACTCAACATGTCAACAGCGAATCCACGGCGGATTTGCCGTCGACGGGTTGACTAGCAAGACTCGCTATTAAAGCGATGTCACCAAGTTATGTGGGTCCCACCATGATATATATTTTGTATCCACATCGTCCATCCATTTGGAGAGACCATTTTAGGAGATAAGCCAAAGAATGATTCAGATCCAAAAGCTCAAGTAGACCCCACCACAAAAAAATGTGGAGAGAGTGAAAACCACCGTTAAAAACTTCTAAGAGCCACAAGAGTTTTCAATGGAGTTGATATTTGTGTTTTACCATCTTTAATATCTATGTTAACTCATGAAAAGATTGGATCTCAAATAAACATTATGGTGGACCTTAAAAAGGTTTCAACGGTGGGCATAACTCTCAACTGTTTTATACGGCGGGGTCCATTATAGCTTTGGATCTGCCTCATTCTCTGGGTCATGTCCTAAAACGATCTCTCTAAATGGATAAACCATGAGGATACAACACATGCATTATGATAGTACCCACATAACTTGGTGTCGTTGCGAGTCTGCATACTTAATCCATCAATAGCTAATCCACGCTTGAAAGAGGGACGTTACGAGAAACAACAATAACCGGGGGAGTGAATTGGCTACTCAGCGTTCACTAGCCAATGTCTAGTTGTCGGTGCTCCGTGGGCCATTTATGGTATGAGCCCAAAAATAAGGTTGATCCAAATCTCCGCACAACGTTGATTGAATGCCCACCATTAAAAGCTTCTTGCAAAAGTTTTGGATCAAGATGATATATATTTTTCCCTACCTAATTAACAGGTTAGATGTCAAATAACCATTACAGTGGGCCATGGGAGTTTTTAATGGTGGACATTCAATGACTACTACTTTCCCATAGCGCGGTCCACCTGAGATTTAGATCTACCTAATTTTTATGATCAAGTCCCAAAATTATCTTTCAAAATGGATGGACGGCATGGATAAAACACCCTACATCATGGTAGGGTCCACATAGCACCAACCAAGGTTGGGCAAGTGGCTGATGGCAGCGTCACTAGCCAAACCGCATCCAAGAATCAGTAGAGCAGAGCGAGCAGATTTGGTGAGGCCCCGGATCCACCCCTGATCAGTGTGGGGGCTCAAATTGATGTATGTGCCTTAAATCCACACCATCCAATAGTTTTGAAAGCACATTTTTGTGCATGATCCAAAAAATGAAGCAGATCCAAATATTACACCACATAATTAAAAATTAAAAATTTAAAAAAAAAATTAAAAAAAAATCTAAACAACATAAAAGGAAGCATCCACGTGCATTAACATTAGTGGAGAGGCAACCGACTAAGTGAGGAAACTTGCTATATCCCATATTGCAATAATCTCCTATAACTCTACGCTTCATGATGTTTTTGTTGACATAAGCCCGAACATGAAGGATATCTAGAACTTAAGTGGACTACACTGTGAAAAATATTGAGTATTAAATGACCATCATTAAATCCTTCTTGGAGGGTCACAAAAGTTCCAGATCATGTTAATGTTCGTGTTTATCCTCCAATCACAAAGAATTAGCTAATGAACAGGTTAGATGGCATATTAAGAAGATTTCAAATATGTGTGTTTCCATCTCTTCTCATTCTCATGGTGTGGCCCACTTTAGCTATAGATCACCCTCTTTTTTGGGCTCATGTTCTAAAATGAGAAAGCAAATTAGATGGATACAGTATAAATAACACGAATATTAATTGTACAGGATTCCTCTAATCCAGTTCTATCGCCACATAAAAATGTGGTAACTTCTATGCCGTTCACACAGCATAATAATAGACAATCCACGCCATCCAAATTATCTAACCAATTGTTGATACAACATTTAAATAAAAAAATAAGTTAATGATATAATGATGGTGAATAACTAATTTTGATATTTGAGTTTGTAGCACTTGATATAATATATCTTGCTTTTAGTCATTTGTTTGGTATTGTTAGAATTACTTGATTAACGTGACTTTTTAAGATATGGTCACCCATGACATACTCAGAAGTTTAGATGGTTTGGATACCTGCATTATAATTGTGTATTAGAAATTTATTGTTTATGAAATAAACCCCACATATCATTTTAATGCATCATTCGTTGGTTTGCTCCGTTACTGTTAATGGAGCTTTAAATCATATTTTATATGGGTTACATAGAGGAATTCATGCGGTTCTCCTTTGTAACTTGAGATTGGACACAATGGCCACTAGCAATGGGGAGATTGTGGACTATGGATCTCAGTATCCTATTTTGTTCATGACCATTCTATAGGATGAACATGTAATTATTCTTATGTAGTCATCCCATGTGAGGGGATTGGTGATGAATGGAGATAGATGTTTCCATCATCAAGCTTGACGACTAGTTCACGCTTTTGCCCTACCCCATATAAGAGTTGTTAATGCCCATGGATATGAAATGTTATGATTGGAGCCATTAGATATTCGCATTTATGGATTGCTTCAAGTCTTTAGACCATAAGAATCGGCATGTTTGGACTGGATTGTCTTATGTATGAATTAACTTTGATCAATCATTAAACTTGAGGACATGTGGAGATTTCGGGTCTTAGTGTTATATGCAATAGTTTACTCTACAAGGTTATTTCGATGACCAGCATGTGGGAGTGGGTGGTCACATATGCCAGGGTTCAGTTGAGGCTCACAAAATCCAACAAGGACGAATCCACTTGGTTGAGTAGAATATTATCATCAACTAATTTTGTGCTTTGGGTCATCCATCAATTGATTTTTTTATCTTACAAACGCATTCTAAGTTTTATAGTCACTAACTCTTAATTTTAATATTTGATTTGTTGAAAACCCTTTTATTTGAAAGGGAAAGTAATTCCTCAACCGAATAGTGTTGGGGGAAAAAATCCCTTCTTGGCCACATGCACAATACTTTCAAAATTTATTTATTTTTTTAGTATAAAATAAGATGCAAATTAAAACACAAGAAATTAAGTGGTTCCCTTTCAGTACGTATATGAATTCACACCGATCCTGTAACACCTCGTACCTCTGATACATGGGTGTTACCTCTTAAAACGACATTAATGGAAATCGGATCGATTGATCAAGTAACTTAAGTAAATCACGTGCAGGATAGAACCCTCCGTCAGCACTGATGCCACCCTCCATGACCCATGGAAGCTCGGGCTACACTCCACACTAACCAAGGAGGTAAGCATGATCGAATGACTTAAGTCCAATCAATTTCTAAGTCAACTAGTAATAACAATATTCTGAAAACTCAATCCATGAAAGTCAGTGGGTAGCTAACGAAGTACCAACGTGCTTATAAAAACATATTTGACTGACACTTCTTGCAAAAGGGCGGATTCCTTCCGCCTGTTTCAAATTTTAAAACTGTTAAGCTTTAAGCCCCAAAGTGGGCCACCTGGGGGACTTTCCGGATGATCTAAACCGTCCATTTTACTCACGTGGGCCCATCGAACAAAGCGGTATACGGTCTTATACCCACGCAAAGGGATGAGGGAGATCGGTCCCAACTGTCCAATCTTTTCATGTATGGCTGAGATCCAAAGAAGGGAACCATCAGATGACTTCTCTTGCAAGCCAACAACTCCATTAACCGGTGGATCCGGGCCTTTCACAAGCCAGCTAGGGAGAGTCCCTTCATGGCCAAAAATAGGTAGGAAAAGCTTTAATGGTGGAAAAGCAGAGTTTCTGTTTTTGTCCGGGAGAAGCTAACACAGCCATCCGAGGCTTCTCTCCCTTGCCTATCAATAGGCACTGTTGCCCTTCAAATCCCACACAGAAAGAAAGGAAAGAGGGAAAAGAAAGAAGGAGAGAAAAGAGAGAAGGAAAAGGTAGAAGAAGTGGGAGTGTGGGCATCGGTTCAGTCAGGGAGAAGATAGGTTTCCCTCTCCCACTTTTCTTCTTCATTTTTCGCATATTGCCACGTTTTTGGGCCGAAAAAAACGGGCAGTAAGCGAGGTTGTCAACAGCCTCTGGATGGACATCCCATCTCAGCCAAACCCAAGCCGTTTCTAGACTGGAAATAGAGCCTCTGTTGGACTTTAAAACCAAGCTAAAAACGGCCCAGGAATGGGCCACGTTTGGGCTGAGATCGAACCACCATCGAGCCTTGTATCAAGCCGAAAGTTGGCCACAAATCCAGGCTAGAACAGTCTTACGAACGGACCGTTTGGGGGGCTGATCCTCAGCCTAGAGAATAACTAAAAAAATTGCAATGCAGTAGTCGATTTTCAGCATGAAAATACAAAAAAAAATACAGCTGACTTTCGGTTAGAAGTGGCTATAACTGAAGGCCTGCAGCCTGCTGGTTTTCAATGTAAACAGTACCTGGGAATGCAACATGAGGGCAACGTTCAATTGTTGCACCACTACAGCTTTAAAAAAAAATCAGCTTGTGACGGCTGAATGGATGCTGATTTTGTAGCTCTAGAAAGATAGCTGAGAAAACAGCTTAAGAGCAACTGAGCTTGCAACTGAAGGGTAGTGGAAATGACTGAAATAACAACAGCATTGGGCCACCTCAGAAGTCCAAAAACGGCCATGAAGTGGGCTGTTTTCGGAGCCGCATTCGGCCTCCAAATGGCCAGAAAAATATAGCCTCCAAACAGTCCTCATTTTAAGCTACAAAACGTCCCAGAAGATGGACCTTGCACCGAACTGAAATTAGGCCTCAACAGACCTTGGATTGGGTTGAAAATGAGCCCCATGTGGACCGTGACAACCCGAGCAAAATGCCCTTGGTAGGACGTGTTGCCAGCCTGCAAAACTGGTCCAAATGGTGGGCCATATCCAAACCATTGTGGGCCGTGATCCAGGCCAAAACCAAGCCTTTATCAGGCCTTGCGAATAGCCTGAAACCCAGCAAATCTCAGGCCCAAATCTAGGCCATTTAAAGGGTAAGATCTGGCAGACCCAGCCGCTCTAAAATTCAGGCCAAAGTAATTCGCATGGGTCCTTTAACCCCCACAAACCTTCAATATGTTTAGAAACTATTATCTATTGCATACAAATTCTCTAGGAGACTATTTAAGTGACTTAGAACCACTAACTTTACGCGGAGAGTTAAATCAAGAAAGGGATTACGACCCATAGGTGATGATTTTCTTCCCCTCAAGCTTTCTATTTCTGAACTAGATTAAGGATAGTCTTTTATAATATCTGTTAATGATATCCTAGGAGTGGATAATCATTCAAATTGTTAGGTTATAATACATATCTTTTTTAGGCCAGCTATTGCTTATAAAATTTAATAGTGATTAAAATCTGTATTTATTTTACCACATGTCCTGGGACCAATTATTTGAGTTGTTTACTCTACTATATGTCTTGGATTCCGTTAAACTGCTGATTTGCTTAACTCGAAAATATGATTCAAGCTTACTAAAATACTCGAATTGCTTACTTGAGACACATACTTTATAACTTGATAAGATAGGAATGTATAATTCTTGAACCAGTTGTATACATGAGTTTTACTTCACATATCAAAGCATGTCTGAATCCTCATAAAATTGTATTGATTGTAAGTTATAAATCATTTGAAACCTCTCTATGGAACTCTTATTAAAAGAGAGTCCAAGCTTAGGGCGTAACGGAATGGATGTGATGAATAGACCCTCAACATGGAGGTTGTACTTAGTGAAAATTTAATTACAGGGCACACCATCCATGGAGTGATTCCACTTACCTGACTGTGGAATGAACCACGCCATGTTTATACTCACTGATGTTTACTCGCATTGATCCATACATACCATCTTGCTTTAATCGCTGAATTTAATGATTTCTATATTTTATTCCTAGTCAGCATACGACGGTAGTTCCCTAACACTGAGAGTGGATTGGCCCCGTGTTGATGGGTTCTATGCACACCATAAGGCGGTAGTCTCATAAGCCGAGAATGATGGTATGAGACTTATGCCCGAGCTGTCGGTCTACACTGATGTTAAGCCCCCATAGTGACCTTGAGCTTACTTAAAATGGTTGATTGTAACTGGATTAATAATGGTTGACTAATCATGCATACATGGCATAGACCAGCATCTATTGCTATCGTACGTGATGTATATATTTGTCCGACTGGATGATTTTTCTAGGTCGATGATTGCATGGGTGACAAGTCCAACTTCCGCATGGATGTGCATCCCCAGGGCGATGACTGTATTCATATATCCATGCACGTAATAAGACTACATTTGCTATGTTTTGGATTGCCTGTATATTTTATGTTATTCCTTATATAGGGCAGCGGTGTGTAATCTTGAAGGGATATCACATTGAGCTGGTCACTCATTCATTAATGTTCAACTGTACAGGTAAGACAGGTACAAGAGCTGACGAACGTGCAGCGGACCCGAAGTCAGTTACCATTGAAGATGAGTTTTATGGTAAGGAGTCGCATTAGGAAGTGGCTGCCTATTATAGCTTGAATCAATAGATTAATTGTTATGATTACTTTTGAATGATTAAATTTTAAAATTTTGTATATGGGCCCTAGCTGAGTGGCCCGGGATATTCATTTTGAGATGGGTTGTATCTATACCACACTTACTTTTATTAATCGCACTTTGCTTTGATTGTCTATTGATCACCGGTTAACACCGGGTTTTCAGGAAATGAGTTAAATACTCGGGTCTCGAAAACCGGGGCGTTATAGATCCATTATGCTGAAAGTAAAAAAAATAAATTGAAGCATCAACTCTCAATACAATAACAACTCTCTCTCACTGTGGAATATGTATTGTCCTAAATAAACCATGGTTAAAAAAATCTATATGAAATTATATAATTATCCTTTCAACCCACGAAAGTGCTGGCTAGATGAATGTTACACGTATGATGATTAGGCTCTAAAGATCCTAACAAAGATGTCTTGTATAAATAATGAACAGAAAATTTTATTATTTTGATCCATGAATTTGTTAAATACATCATCTTCAATTAATCTATAATAGATGTTACACAATAATGAGGAATCCACTGAGTACATAGCTATAAGAAGCAAATGCACAATGCCGTGTCTTGAGGCAATGAGACATGCACAAGCAAAAAATGTATCAAAGGCAGGCGATATAAGCACTCGACAATGCTTTGCCAAATTAACAACGTATGAGAAACTGGGCTCTAATAAATAGATGGCTGCCAAATTTATAATCATCGCTTCTTTTGAAACATGCTCTTAACACCACAATTAAGGGCCTCTTTAATAACCAGAGTCCACATTGAATGGACCATGACCTAATAAGATGCACTTAGCTTAAAAAGATTGTAAACAAGATTCTTAATGTAAGCTAGAAAATAAAAAATTTCGAAATTAAAACAAGAGTAAAAATGCTCTATCAAACTATCATATAATATAGTTGTTGGGAATCTCCATAAAAATCAAAGTCATTATTTGAATGGAGTTTAAAAGGTTCCTAGTAAAATTGGTTGTTAAAAAAAAAAAAAAAAAACTCTAATTATGAGAGTGTTGCTCTACTAAGGAATTAATTAAACCCAACATATCTATCATCCACATATCATTTATTTTACTTAAGTCCATGAGTGAAGGAAATTTAAAAGAGAGCTCTAGTTTATTTCATTTACTCACGCTAGTTGTCTCGCATTAGTGTGGATAATTGAGGAATCATTGTCATATTTCAATTATATAGATCTATTTTAAATTTCATAATTTTTTAAATTAGATTAGGAAGACATGCATAAACACATACAAACACACGTGAATTGTTAAGATTTAGCCCATAACATCCCACGATAAGATGACATACATAGTCACATCTCCAAAAGTTTGATAGTTAATCCACGTAGTCTGCTACATGCTTAAGCCTTGTGATCTCAGGTGCTTTATCGTACCTCGAACATTAGAGCTTGAAGATGATTAGTCACGGTTATTAATCCACATGTCCTACTGTATCTTCATCTTGGCTCAAATCTTCGTTATTTTCTATTATATTATATGTGCTAAAGGTAAGAAGTTCGTAAACTTTGGTCAGATAATGAATTTTTTTAATGATTTGAATCAATAAATCACGCCCTCTATATAACCATTTAGATATAGCTAAGATTCTATATTATGAATCTTTTAAATTTTAAATTTAAATTATTATAAAACTTTTAAAATTTTAAATTTATTAAAAAATATTTTAATTTTAAATAAAATTTAAATTTAAATTATTAGAAAAACTTTTAATTTTTTGAATTTATTAGGAAACTCAAAATTTTTGTGCACTACTATACCTAATATATTCACTTCATACTATTGGAATAACAAGTAAGAGAAGTTCTTTCATATATATATATATATATATATATATTAATTATTATGCTATCACAGCATACTGGCTTTCATTAAATAAACCATACATTGAAATGCCTTCCAGCACATTGAGAATTATCAATGATGTGTTATCTCATCATTTTCTCTATTATTCTGATCATCTCGACGTAATCATTATCTATATACTACCCAACTCGAATAAAAGCTATAAAAAGGGCATTAAATGTAGAAAACAAGTTTGGATTATTCGATGGAAGCCTCACCAAGTCATCCTCAAGCTCATAAAAAATACATGTGTGCAAGTGACATAAGTACGTGATTTTGGCATAGATATTGAACTCCATAAACAAAATACTCGTGAATAGCATTATATGTGATGGTAATCCTCATGGGGATATATCTTTACCATGAAGAACTTTTTTTTTCTTCAAAATAACAATTATAAGATTTACTAATTAAAAATTGATATATGCACTCTTCGACGAAATCAATAACTATTGATTTCTAATTACAACTCACTCAAATCAACTAAGATGAGTTAGATACTCACATTATCATTTCTAAATACACACCTTCAAGCGTTGCAATAAACGGAACATATTTTTCAGTTTCACATGGTTTGAATGATACCTATACCTATATTCACAATCAGATCTTGGCAATAAATATTTTTGTGAAAAAAAATTGGAGGAAAAAGATTTTTTTTTTTTGTATATATTTGTACAAGAACACAACATATTTATAGAATTTTAAATGGAATCAAATCCTTAACTGGGAGCAGATGTGAAAATATGATTAGAAAAAAAAATATACAAGAAATATAGTCGGACAATATAATACTTCTTAATACTCTCCCTCAAGTTGATGCATGAAGACCTCCGATGCCCAACTTACCAATAAGAAGATGAAAATAGTTGTGCACAAGTACTTTAGTAAAGACATCTATAAGTTGAGGTTTGGTTGGCAAATAGCATGTATGGAGTATAGTGGAAGATAAATTTTTTCAGATAATATGACAATCAACCTCAATATTCTTGGTGCATTCGTGAAAAATGAGATTATTAACAATGTGAATAGTGGCTTAATGGGAGTCTTAATTGGGCGACGGAGTTGGGGTAATACTGCGACAATGATACAACGGTTTTTTATTTCGCTATAATAGGGAGAAATTTTTTATTGAAGATTAAAAAAAATGAAATCCAATGATAAAATTATGTTGGATTGTCAAGTGTTTCGAATTTGTGATTCCGATATTATGAAAAAAATTTAAATAAATAAAAAATAAATTTGGAAAAAAATAATAATTGTTTCTCGTGTATCTTTGTCCAATAAAACATCGTATTCCTATTTACATAAAATGAGATAAAATTAAATTCCTCAATTAATTCTCTATTTTGGAGCAAATATATAAATACAACAGGAAATTTAATAAAAGGAAAAAATATACAAGAAAGACATTTGAATAATATAATGTTGCCTAATAATATTAGCAAAACATTTGCCATATATATTAAGAAAAATAGTAGAGGATTTTCCATTGGCCTTTTTTAAATTTAAATGTTGTCATTACTATGAATGTCATAGTTCCCTCTCGTGTCATGGGACGATGAACACATCATGGTTTAGGATATGAATTTCACAATGAATACAAATAATAAATAAAAATATATTTTACCTTAAACCTGAACCATCAACTAGATTTTAACAAAATAAATTGTAAATGCAATTGTAATATCTATATACTCTCACTGACCCAATGCAACTAACAAAAAGATGATACTTTAACCAATAAGATCATAGAGATTTATAGACACCAGATTATTTTTAATTATATCATTTTATGATAAAGAATCTTAAGTATGCACTTTATATATACATCATTATTTTAATTAAAAGAAACATAATATTGCATTGAGCAACACTTGGCTCGTGATTTGCATTATTATTTATTCTCATTTGATTAAGTCATATGTGCTTATATTACACTTTCTTGCATAATCATTTTTCATGCCGTGAAAATAAAATTTGAAATGAACTTCACACTGACGAGATATCAAATATAATTCAAGACATATATATGATAAATCTTAATTTACTAGTATAACTGTATGCGGGTATAATAATATATCCCCTTCACTGTCATGCTTTTGTGGATCCATCATACCTTCTAAGCATTATTGCTATAGGGTATTTGTTAAATCGAGTGTAAGCTAATTATTTTATAACATTAACTTACTTTTAACGTCCTCTTATTCAAAATAAAATTTGTCTTTTGACTATCAAAAGGTCATACTTCAATTCTTATGAAGGTTTACCAATTGCACTTATTATAGTTCAATGAGATTTGACATGAATGTCTCCATGTCCCTTAAGGGTTGTGTTTTTACATTAGTATTATAAGACCTGTATCCTAGTCCATACTGTTTCATCGACTCCCGCGATCCTTCCCATCGAATTCTGGCAACCTACGACTTATGATCGATGTTTGCGCGCGACCTTAAGTCGTACCCTGTATATTTGAGTCGGCTTAATCGCGTTTATTTCGAAGAAAACGCCACGCGTTTGCAATCCCAAGAGAATCTCTACAAAATGTCTCATCAATCAATCACTCAAATCAATCAATCAATCAATGTTTTCTTTCTCCTCAAGTCAAGAAATCCCAGAGTCAACTCTTTCTAACCCTCTCTCTTACACACTCATACTTGTCAAGTACACCATCACCTCACATCCATCACCTCTCTCTTATAACCATCCATTCTCTCTCTCTCTCTCTCTTCATAATTTCCAAGCAACAGAGAGAGCAAAAGAGTGGACATCCATGGCTTTCCCAATTGAGAGAAAAGTGTGATGTATCTGGCCCACTCCCTATTCCAAAAATCCTTCATCTTAGACATTCAATCCTCATCACCTTCCATCAAGGTGAGACACAAGGAGATCGGCGTTCCAACGGACCAAGAAGATCAAACGGTGGGTGCTTCTATAGGCTAGATTTTCATATTTTTATGATGGGCTAAGTGAGGCCTACCGATTGATGGTATGGATCTCACTTTGGACCCTTGATGTGGTCGATGGCTCACCTTGATTTTCATTACCATTCCATGATGGGGCCATTCTCCATGGACCCCCATCATGATGTTTACTTTCCTAGATCTAAAGAGGTCATTTAGACCTTTCATTTTGGTAGAGAAGCAATCTCCACCGCTGATTTTTGAATTGGTGGGCCCACATGTATTGGGACCCACTTAATGTATGATTGAATGCATAGAAAGGGAGGGCCCGTAGTATTGGGGTTCCTCTATTATCGCGTCTCTCTCTCTCTCTCTCTTTCCCTCTCTCTTTCGTTTTCCTGTGATGATGTGGCCGTGTGGCCCACCCAAATGGACCCCACCATGAAGCATATATTTTATTCAAGCCATGTAGTAGGTGAGGCCCACCTTATACATGTGTTGTATGTAAACCGTCTAGCGTCCAGGGACGCTGGACGTGGTTACAAAGTGAAGTATGAACCGACGGTGTTGTGTACTGACAAGCAAACTAAAAATGTCAGTGTGATTTAAAAACTTCGGGTGGACCGCTCATGTAGGCCCCACCTTGATGTATGTTTTTAATCCAAGCCGTCCATTCCATTCCTTAGATCATTTTAGGTGTTGAGCCGAAAAATGAAGCTGGTCCAACTTTCTGGTAGGCCATAGCATAACAAATAGTGTGTCTACCATTGAAATTCACCCTGATATTTTGATACGCCAAAATATATTGAATATTGAGCTTGTTTGGTCTGTCTTAAGCCATGGAATGCAATGGTTGGGTTAGATTTTACCGATGCGGGCCCCACATATGAAAAATCGTAAGAAAACGGTTTTCCAAAAAAAAAAATATAAGCAGCAAGTGCTGCTGCAACGTCCAGAGGACGCGCAGCAGCGTCCTGCTGCGCTGGAAGTGAAACGGGCAGGGACAGGGGTCTCATACGTGGGCCCCGTCGTGATGTGTGTTGAGCATCCATGCCGTGCATTGGTGGACCCCTTAAGGCAGTGGGCCCCCCTCGCAAAATCAGCCATATACATGGCTCAGGTGGCCCACATCATAAGAAATAGTGGTGATTGAATGGCTGCCATTGAACCCTTTTTGGGTATTATAGAGGTTTTGGGTCAATATGAAATTTATTTTTCCTCTGCATCCAGGTTTGCGTGACCTTAGCGGCAGGTTGGATGGAAAATTTACATTATGGTGGGCCCCACGTGAGACCCACCAATGATGTATGTGTTTTATTCACACTCTCCACACCTGGACGGTGGGACCCACCATGATGCATGTGTTGCATCCAACCCGTCCAACCATTTGGCCAACTTGTCTCACAGGCTTGAGACTAAAAATAAGACTGATCTAGGGTCAGGTGGACCACATTATAGAAAATAATGGGTTTAAACATCCACCATTAAACCCTTGGGCTACCAAATTTGGACCAATAAGACATTTATTTTTCCTCTTAATCTAGGTCTTTAAGACCTTATGATCAGATTATATGGGGCATAAATGATACGGTGGGCCTTGAGAATTTTAATGGTGGAAATCATTATTACCACTGTTATTTGGAGTGCGGTCCAGTTGATCTTTCGAGGTGATTTATTTATATATATATATTATATATACATATTGATGTATTTGTGGCCCATTGTTGAGGCCCACCTTGATATTTATAAGGCCCATTTGGGGAGGCCCATCTTGATGTAGTTATGGCCCGTTGCTTAGGCTCACCTTGATATACACGAGGCCCATGTTGTGAGGCCCATTTGATGTATTGGAGACCCATGGGTCAAGGCCCAATGGGATATACATAAGGCCTATTGAATGTGATTTCACTGTGGTTTATGTGTTGACCTTTATGGCGAGCTATGCCTTGGGACGCCCACATTGTAAGTACAATATTGGTTAAATGTCTGCATTGTAACTCTCCTTAGGGCCCATTGATAGGCCCATACTTATTGATAGTCCGTCACTTTATAACATGCTTAGTATAGCTCCATGATTCATGCCCATACGCATTATATGTATGCTTGATATGAGGAATATTTGATCGTAGCATAAGCCGTTGGGCTGAGACATTTACGGGACTCCTTATGAGACGGAGTGCCCCACATGAGCGCGCGGTACGCGTGAGATTGCTACATGATTTGACGATGTGACTCATGCATCTCGCGTATGTGTGACTTGATCATTATACGCCCTAGCGACATCAGGGTCGTGGCTCCACAGGTACATTATGGATGGCCATATCGGATACTGAAAATACTTGGTTTTAGCACATGGGTACTTAGGATGTCCTTAAGTGAAATTTCAAAACTTTTTTGGTACCATGAGCTGCTCTAACGTCTAGACCGAGTGGATACACGAGCGCCCGAGTGTCAAATACCAGTAGGCCGCATCTCCTACTGTGTCGTGGTCGGTTGGAATGGGGTGTGGCCTTATCCGCTCGAGTGAGGGGGCTATAAGCTAGGCTGAGTTTGACCAGCTCGCAAATGAGTCTGCTATCGACGAGCCGGGTAGGTATTGGCAAACTACTAGTCAGGTGGATAGTGAGGTCTATTCCGCTTGCTGGGCTGTGCGGCTAGAGAGGCGGCAATCACTATGGAGTATAGTAGACCCCGGTAATATCCCAGAGAGGAACTGTACTGATATGTGTACTGACATGCTTGCTTTGCATATCGCATATGACATTTGGCTACATAGGCCTCACATCGCATGGCCTTGATATGACCGATAGCATTCATGTCTTGCATCACATAGCTTTGGTACAACTGATAGCATTCATGGACTTATCCGCATATTTTCACATTTACTATAATATTGTATACTTGGCACTCGCCTTGCACACACACTTACACTACCATCTAAGCTTCTGTAAGCTTATGCATGACCGTTACGTGGTGTCGTTGGATCGTAGCAGCGCTGAGGCAGGAGCACGTATCAGATTATTTTGTAGCTTTTTGATCACCTTGTATTTTTCTTTCCGCATTGTACTTAAAGTTTTTGATATAGTGGATATGTGGTGATGTTGTTTTGTGACTTGGTTATGCTTGTGGTTATGCTCCATTACAAAAAATAAAAATAAAAAATCATACTGAAAATCCTTCTTGTGGGATCCCAGGATCGGAATCTAGCATGTGAGTGCCTGGATCTAAGAATGGGACACTACGGAGGCTGTCAGCGCCGGATTCGGAGATCGAAAATTTTGTGAGCCCGTTTTCCGAGTTTAGGGTGTGACAAGTATATATTTCATTTATTTAAATATCACAACCGATATAATCAATTTTTAAAGTGATGTCACTCTTTTATCCAGTTTGTGATTATTTGTGCATTACATTTCATTTTTATTTATGTTCTTTTTATTATTATTTTCTTCCATTACTTATAGTCACAATGCACATTAATATCCACATCACATCATTGGAGCATTGAGGCTTAAACTAATATTTAAATTTCAAATCAAAGTATGTATTTTACTTTTAAACCTAATAGAATATGAGAAGTTTTAATGAGATTCAAATGTAAACTCACTCTCATGTTTAAAATGAATAAAATTAAAACATTTAGCCTCATTTATTTTTTTTAACTTTATCTCCATCTTTATGATTACATAGTGTTTTGTATTACCGAGCCTTTGTTTGTTTAGAAACTTCTCTAAGAAAATTTAGAATATAAACATTGATTATGAATTAATCCACAAATAATACTCGTGTATATCAATCATACTTTAATATATATTAGATAAAAAACTTTACTTTTATTTTTATTCTTTACTTTTTTAAAGTCAAGCATCATGTTTATAGCACTAATTCTCTAAGCAATTATTTTTATCACAAAAGTAATATGTTTGATCCTTTTTGGCTTTTATCATTTGACTTTATGCCATGGTTCACCACATTCCATGTGAGTTTAACCCCAAACAAATTCATTTTCCTTCAGTAACGGGATTTTTTTTTTTAAAAAAAAAATTTTAAAGTTGGAGGTAGGAAAATAAATTTATTTGTTTACCTACAATGAAAGTGAAAAACAATGTTTCCCACAAATTTCTACAAATAAAAGCTTGACAAATAATAAAAAATTAGTTTATTAGGAAACAACTGATTTTTCTTTTCCCCTTTTTGTGAATTAAATCAAGCCCAAGAAATTTGAACACAGTATTGGTATTACCTCCACATATCCCAACATGAGATAGGTCAGGGCTCTGAGGGGCCACCGTGATGTGTGGATTTTATTCACGTCGTCTATCCATTTTGCTGTCTATCCATTTTGTCATGACATTTTAGGTTATAAGTACAAAATTCATGTAGATTCAAGGATCACACAATGGGGATTAAACAGCCACCATTGAAAACTTTTAAATCATATTGATATTTATGTTTTCCCTTCATTGGGGTCTATATGACCTTATAAATAGGCTAAGTGATAAAAAAAAAGTCACTGTGTTGGGCCATGGGAAGGTTTCAACAGTGGGTGTCATTAACATCGTTGCATCTTGCTGTGTGGTGCAATTGAGCCTTATATGTACCTCACTTTTGGGCTCATAACTTAAAATGATATGTTGAAATGGATAGACAGTGTGGATAAAATCTATTTATCATGATGGCCCCTCAAAGCCTAACCTATCCCAAGCCTGGGACATGTGAGGGTAGTACCTAACTCATGTTTAAGAAATTTTAACATTCTTATTTATTACAAGAGTTATGAGATTAATGAGTTAGATGACCACCGCACGTGCTTACATGAGGAAAATCTTGTGCTTTAGTGAATGTATATTCAATAATGAGCAAGCCATGTAATCCATTTTAAATCATGCGCTTGTATTGTTGTTATGATAAAAAGTGGCACTTAAACATGAATTATCACCCTATTTTCTCTACTTTAGTGTTGCTAAGTGTATGATGAATGCACTTTTTGCTATTCATATCTGCAGGTGCAAAGTTCATTATGGTCGTCTTTTATTTTTTGAAGGGAATCATAACTAGTTGAGATAGTCGGGCAAGAAGATAAACTATATTCTATTCAGTTTTGTAACGTCTCGTCCAACTAGAACAGTGTCCTGGAGTGTCCATATAGGATTTACCGCAGGACCGTTCGTTTAAACTACTCATGGTGAGGTACCACAAATAAATCAATACAGGATTAGCTCAATTGAATAGATCAGACAGGTCATGACATGACCAAGTTCGGGCCGTCAAGCTAAATGACCTGTTTACACTTACAAATAACCCGTGCGGGCCATACAGCGATCAAGGAAGGTCAGAAAAATCTAAAAATTTAGGGAACCGTAGCTCTCACTGGGCTTGTAGTCCATCGCGGACTACGGAATCAGTGGGCACCCAGAAACTTATTATCCTCGCCGTTCCAGTGGCACTTGCTAAATGCAACCCACCCAAGGCCAGAATTAAAATATAGCACTTGTAAATAAAACTGAGATTTCAGGCTTTTCAGCTGTCGGATCTCTTCTACGTTTACGGTGAAGGTCAAATGTATTTTTTTACACCCGTCCACAAACTCTGGGACCCGATCGTGGAACGGTAACCGTTGATCGTAAATCGGACTCGTATGGCCAAACCCTATATCCGATCGTTTTTAAATTTTGCATGGCCCTTCATCGGGCCATGAAGCACCTATCCTATAAGTTTCATGGCTAGAGGGCCACCAGAACTGCCCCAACAACCAGAATGGACCCACAAGGCCATTTAAAGATCAGAACCGTATGATCAAACCTCATATTCGGTGATCCGTTTGTTCTCAAACTTTGCATGACCCCTCATCGGGCCATGAGACACTTACACACCAAATTTGATGGTCAAGGGGTTGTTAGGGCCACCCTAACATCAATAGAGAGTCCTGGAGGGCCATTGTGGGCATTTGAGGAAACTTAAGGCCAAGGGGCCTAAGTCTAAGATGGTATGTCTTTTATAATGTATGTCTTTTATATACACTATTCACTTATTTTGTTAAGAGCTTGAAAATTAGGCAGATACAAATCTTAGGTGGACCCACACCACAGGAAGAGGGGTGCTAATGACGCCATCATTGAAACCTTCTTAAGGCCTACCGTGAAGGGGCGTCTGGCGGATGGTATTAGATGGGATGGAATTGCATTTGGTTCCGTTCTAATTCCACCCAATGTTTGGGAAGAACAAGACAACGTGGAATTAGATTACATGGAATTGTGTTTGGTACAGGGCGGTGTAGTTTTTTGCTTTCCGCCGTTGAAAATTTTGAAAAGTCTTAATGTTAGCAAGTTGTGTATGTCCCACCATGATGTGTGGGCTATATCCACACCGTCCACCCATTTTTTAAGATCATTTTAGAGCATGGGCTAAAAAATAAGGTAGATCTAATGATCAAGTGAACCCCACATCAGAAAGCAACATGGATTGAACACCTACCATTGAAAGCTTTTTTGGGGCCACATAAGTCTTGAGTCAAGTTGATTTTTTCTGTTTTCCTTTCATCCAAGTCATTTTAACCTTATGAATAGATTGGATGGAAAATAAACATCACGGTGTATCTAGGGAGATTTCAATGGTGGGCATCATTATTCTCTTTACTTTATGTGTTGTGGTCCACGTAAGCTCTGGATCTACCTCATTTTTAAGCCCATGTTATAAAATGAGGTTGCAAAACAGATGAATGGTGTGGATATATATATATAGAGTCATGCTCCCCTTCGCACCTACGCACATGCGCACCTTTGCACACGTGTCATGGGTATCTAATCTGAACGGTCCATGTGATGCAAAATCCCATGAAAACCCCTGTGAAAAATTTTCACCCTGATCTAAAATTTTTGTGGGCCATGGCAAAGAGAAATGCAAATCAAGGGAGGAAACTGTTTTCATTATTCATGGCCCATCAAAGTTTTAGAACAAAGTAAAACTTGGTCCTAGGGAGTTTCACGAGGTGTTGCTTCACATGAACGGTTCAAATTTTGGATCCACATCACGTATGATGGGTTCTCAAAAAAGTTCGTACGTACAAACTGGTCCGTAGGTGAGCATTTCCGTGTGTGTGTCACACACATGAGCATACCATGGCGTCACGGAGCCAGGCTTGTGCCTTGTCCCATGCCATTCGAAGGTAAGCGGGGACATTTGTCCTATGCCATTCGAAGGTAAGCGGGGACAATTCCCATCACATTTAATCGCTACATTTTTTTGAATTTCATCCCACCCAATCCTTTCGAATACCATGTGCCAAACACCCTCTGATGTTTATTTGCCATCCTTACCCATTGGTAAGGAAGGTGACGTAGATGGGGATGAAGGGAAAACACAAATATCAGCTTGATCAAAAGACCTAATAAGTATTCAACGGCATGCATTAATCCCTACCGTGTGGTCCTCTGGAGCCTTGGATCTGCATAATTTTGGAGCTTATAACCTAAAATGATATTGGACACCTGGATGGACGGTGTGGATAAAAGACATACATCATGGTGGCCCCTCATAGGCCCAGCCAATCCCGAGATATGGACATTGCTCGTCGAGGCATCGGCTCCCACCAAATATCAACTTCTAGTGGTCCATCCCAACGGCACGGATTGCCGGCGCATAAAACCACAACAGTCGGTTGTTTAAGCAAATCTAACGGCTCCAAGACTTCAATCGTTGTATTGGTTGCTAACAAGTGGATGGTCAAGAGAAAAAAGCACAACATTGGTCCACATTCAATGCTAAAATGACTAATATAAAAGGATCTGGACCGCACAATCCAAGAGATCTCTTCAGTATTTTTATCCACTACAATAGTTGTCAGATTCAACGGTTCAGATCACCAATACACGTGTCCACATGTGATGAATCTTTTACTATCGATGAACATGACCACACGGCTCATTCAAATCATGTCCGTGACTGAATATTTTTGAAAATTCTGTTTTGTAAAAGTGGGATCCACAGACGCGTCGCAGCACTTGTCACTCGCCACGAGTGATGCTGTCCACACGAAGCGCACTTGTTACCACTCATTATCGCAACACGTGTTAAATTCATGGAAGATCTGAACCGTTCATTAGGTGAAACCATACTTAAGGTTCTCCGATCAAAGATCAAACCATCATAAAATGGGCCAAAATTCCACAAAAAAACGACGAACTAAAAGAAATTGATCAACGGTTCAAATTCAACATGTATGTCTGGACCAGGAGATAGGTGGAAGGACCTGATTATACTATAAGGGAGTCTAGAAGAAAGGACCCAAAATGACGAGAGGTTCGATTATCACATCATGTCTCACACTGGCACGTGCGAGCGTCGAGTAACTGAACTTTTCACGCGCGCGACTGCCTCTTTTTCGCTGCAAACCTCTAACGAAAGCTCTCCTCCCATTGGTTGATTCTAAAACCTCTCGGATCGCCTTGCAGTAAAACTGCAGCCGTCGATCGCTAAACGAATCTGACGGCTACAATCCCTCAATCCGAAAAACGGATTTCACGCAACACTATATATAACTGTCCACATCCCCATCTCCCCCAATCCGCTCCCACTGCTTCTCATATCTTCATATCGGCGAGATATTGAGCTCGAAAAATTCACGAGAAAGAGATGGAGTCGACCGGAAAGGTGAAGAAAGGCGCCGGTGGAAGGAAAGGAGGCGGTCCGAAGAAGAAGCCGGTCTCCAGATCGGTCAAGGCCGGTCTGCAGTTCCCGGTCGGTAGGATCGGTCGTTATTTGAAGAAGGGCCGATATTCTCAGCGTGTCGGGACCGGTGCGCCGGTTTATCTCGCGGCTGTGCTGGAATATCTTGCAGCTGAGGTAGGGATCTGGAATTTTTTTTTTTTCCTGTAGTGGTTTTGTCAAAATTTGGGGGTTGCTTGTTTATAAGGGTTTGAGTTTTTCATCTTGCCTTTTTATTTCATCGTTTGGTTGGATCTGATTTTATGATTTTTAAAAATTAATTCAATAAACGTTCTTTTAATTTCGAGAAAATGTAGTTGTGGGACTACCTGAAAATGTAGTCAGCCGGACCATACAGTTCATGGTCCCAGCTGTGGGTTTTTATTAGGTAAAAGATACACTGATCGGACCATCGTAGCCATCAAATTTCTGATTGGTAGGGTTCTTTGTCATCAACACTAGGGCCTACACACAATGAACGGTTGGGATTGCCGGTAGCGTAGCTTTTAGTAGTATATGCTGTCCCGCGTAGAGTTTTCTTTCCCCTTCCCAAAAAACAGTTGCATTTTTATCAGGAGAAGTGATATTTACACCCTCTTCTTTTACAAAGTCACCCCACTTCAAGTAGTGTAGCCCTTAAAGCATTGGATGCAAAACTTCATTTTCTAACTTTTTGATACTTTCAGTTCTGTAATCTGCATTTTACTATGAAATTTGACATTTGCACCCCCTCTTTTCAAGCATGTATTCCCCTTTTCTTCATCTTATATTTCAAACACCAAAAGTAGAAAATGGGTCTCTGCTTGAACAAGTTGTGGGTGTTAAAATCAAGCTAACCTCCTAACTCTTTACCTCTATGAAACTGCATTTTCTCCACTTACCTGATATTCACACCCTTTCTTCTTCTTCTTTTTCATTTGGGGAACTTTCTTTCTACTATGTTATTAGAACATGCACAAAGGTAGGGCAGTTGAAAGTATCAAAAGTGGCTTTGTGGGGTGAAAGCATCAAGAACATGTGTGATACTCTTGTAATGAATGATGCTTGATGTGCAGGCATTGGAAAGTTGTACACCTGTTATTCATTAGCTCAATTAAACTGACTACGCTGTGGGACCCACTACAAATTAGTCAAGAGTCTGAAATCAGATTAGCTGCAGCAATCCTAACCTTTGATTTGTGAGCGTTTGATGAAATTCTGACTATTTGATGTTTTCATCTCAACCGTCCAATTAAATGTCCATCAATTAGATTGTTATGTGACCAAATAGGCATATTTACTGGCTTAATGGTACATTTAAATTGGGACCCAGGAACTTTTCAGTGCCTGTGTATCAGTCATAACACTCTGCCAGAGTAATTAAGTTTTCCTCCTATATTCCTAAATTCCTAACTTTTCTTTTACCCTCTTTGAAAGCAAGTTGTAGTATTGTTTGTCTCATATACTTTATTTCTGTGTATGGCAGGTTCTTGAATTGGCTGGGAATGCAGCACGTGACAACAAAAAGAACAGAATCATCCCTCGGCATGTACTCTTAGCTGTGAGGAATGATGAAGAGCTTGGAAAGCTTTTGCATGGTGTGACAATTGCTCATGGAGGAGTTCTTCCCAACATCAACCCAGTTCTTCTTCCAAAGAAAACTGCAGAGAAGGCTGCCAAAGAGCCCAAGTCTCCTACCAAGGCTGTCAAATCTCCAAAGAAGGCTTGATTTGAATCCCTTCTTCAAGCCTCTTTTGTGTCCATCTCTGCTCTTCTTCTTCTTCTTCTACTTGTATGTTACTACTGCTCTGGGTCCCAGTCAAGAGGGTTTGATGTGGGGAGGAGATGGAATTGAAGATTTGAAGAGAAATTGTACTTGTTTTCTTCATTTCATTTCCTTTTCTTTTGTTGTGTTGATGTAGGTTAGAGATTTGAATGACACTACCTCTTTTTTTTTTTTTCTTTTTTTCCTTCTCCAACCTTTTTTTTAAAAGAGTGTTGTGTTTCATTTCATTTTATCTTTTTTAAATTGTTCATGGGTGTTGAAATTGAAGATGATTTCAGTAGTTAGAATGATAATGTGATGATAATGGGTCTGGCCTGTTGTTTTGAGTGGCTCACTTAAGGTCATGATGGACCCTTGAATCTATTGCCAATTTGGATTGATGCTTTAGGTGGCCCACTTAAGTGTAGAAGATGTGTAATACATTGGATCGCACATGTTCCTATTGCCAATTTGGATTGATGATTTGAGTCATCCTAGCATGAGGCTAACCTATAATGCAATGGTATGGATTATGGAACCATGATCCTCATGTCTATTTTGTTACTTTGGTACTGATGTGCAGTGATCCAGACCATCCAAATTGTAGGCTCAATTGAGTTGTGTCATCTCACATTGATTGGTCAATAACCATTTGCAGATATATCTTTTCTGCTGATGTGTAGGTAAGTTAGTTTTTTTTTGTTTTGTTTGGGAAACCTGTAAGTTATTAACAAGTAAAAATTTGTATATTCACATCGAGCAGAATTTGGATAGGAGAATTGTTTTAAAATGTTATGATGATATAAAAATGCATGGGATCAAATATGTAATTTTATTAAGCCCATCGAGATGAATATTTAAGCTAATTCTTAGGGTGAATTAATTATCAAGTGGGCCATAAAAGTGGATGAAATACATACCATTAAGTGTAAATGGTCTATATATAACGAAATTAGAATTATCATTACCGTCTAATTTTTAGAATTTAAATGTATGAAAATAATTAAAAAAAAATTAAAAAAATAAATGCATTAAAAGAATCCAAGGGAGCATTTTAGGATAAGATTTGTGTGGCCCACCTTAATATATTAATAAATAAATGCATAAAAAGAATCCATATGTAGCCTTCCTTAATATATTAATAAATAAATGTATAAACAGGATCCATCTTAGGTGGACCACACCATTAGAAATAGGCAAACAGCCCATGGGTTCATTAAACTAGTCACAACTGTTTCTGTGGTGGGGGTTCACATGAGATTTGGATTATCCTAAAATGAGTATACACTTGTTCTGTAGTGTATTTTTACTTAAATGCATATGAATTTTTTAAGGTAAATTGGCAGTTTGTTATTAAACGACAGCAGCAACACATTAGGTAAGTAGCATACGATGTAGGTGTACCCACCTTCTAGTGATCCAGATGATATTTCTGGTGCACTATGAATGTATCATGAATAAAGGTAGCCTCCATCAAACAAACCAGCCGTCTAACGAGTGTACATTGTACCATTGTATATATACCACTGGACATGTCTTACTTTAAACCGTCCAGAGAGTTTACTATTAAAATGGATGGACGGGGTGGATCAAATACATAAATCACGGTGGATCAGCCGGGCAGTTGGCAGGAGTTCTTGTGAGAACTTTTTGAGAACTCATAATATGTGATGTTAATTCAAAATCTGTATGGTCCACGTGATGAAGCATCCCATGAAACCCACAAGGCCTAACTTTTACATTGATCCAAAACTTTCGTGGGCCATGGCAAAAGAAAATAGTTTCCTCCCTTGATTTTCATATCACTTTTTTATGGCCCACCAGAGTTTTAGCTCGGAGTGAAAATTAGTCCCTGGGGGTTTAATGGGATGTTTCATCACATGAACCGTTCGGATTAGAGTCCTATGACATGTGTGGAAAGGATAGCACGTGCGCACGTGTACAGGTGAGCATGCGTACGAGTAACACCTAATCCACTCCCGTTTTCAAAGCAGAAAAGCAAACCTTGCGATCAAACCCTACCGTTATGGGGAGGAGTAGAGAGGGAGGGCGGTCGTTGCAGAGAGATTGCAGAGAGGGAGGGCGGTCGTTGCAGACGGAGAGAGATTGCAGAGACGGAGGGCGGTCGTTGCAGACGGAGAGAGATTGCAGAGAGGGAAAGCGAGAGATTGCAGAGAGGGAGAGTGCGTTTCTCCATCTTCCCCTCTTTTTAAAAATCCGACCGTCGAGCCTGTAAGTGGCTTACAGGGAAGTTACTTCTCACCCCCATCGCCCTGCAGTTTTTGGATAGATTTGCCTGTAAGTGACTTACAGGTGAATTTTCTCCCCCAAACACCAGCTGTAAGTGACTTTCCTGTAAGTCACTTCCCACTTACCCAACTTACAGGCATCCAAACAGGCCCTGTTTGGGGGAGGAGCTTGTTTTACTCTCACTTGAAAGATTTTAGGTTGGTTGGCTTTATTGTTTTTTAATTGCCCGAAAATATACATTGAGAGTCTAAAATTCGGAGAGGCTTTCACAAACATGTTTGTGTATCATCTGGGGCCCATGCACCTGTTTTCAGCAGCAAGGTAACCAAGCTCCGTGGATCTGAAACTTAGGTGGGCCACACTGCATGAGCTTTAGAGGTTTTCCCAGTATGTTTACATTGTTTGACTGTTGATGTCTTCAAATTGGATGAAGAGAAGATGGGATATCAGCACCATTGGTTCCTAGAAACCCATCAGTTAGATGTCCAACTAATTGTGTGTGAGCATTTATGTTATTGGGTTGATACATTGGAAGCACACTGTCCTACCCTTGCTTTCTTGAGCCAGGAATGGGCAGATCAGTGTAAGGGGCCACTGTAATGTATCTATTTGAGGAAGATTATTTTCTCAGATTATTTTAAGGTGTGATCCAAAAAATGAGGCAAATCTAACTCCAAGTAGACTAACACCAAATAGTAAGCATATGCTGCATTAAATGGACAAATCATCAAATGCAAGTCATTTTTGTGTCACATTAAATGCAAGGTCATCTATGATTTGGTCTACTTGAACCTTGGATTTGACTCATTTATGTGCTCATGACTTAAAATAATATAAGAAAAGGAATGGATGGCATATATAAACAGATACATCACGGTTGGCCCCTACACAGATCTCCTGTTCTTGGCTAGAGATGGCCTTATGTAGGATGCAATCCCCTTCCTATACCATTGTGTGTTGAACGTGTGTTTTAAGCCCAGTTTCAACACGAGGTCATGGTATCGATTCCCTAGTGGGGGTGGCTAACAGTGTAGTGCGTACTGACAGTGGGGTGTGTACTAACAAGCTAACCCAAAAAAAAAGAAAAAAAGAAAGAAAATGAAAGAAAGCCAGGCACTATAGTCTGCCCTAGGAAGATTTCACGGGGGTATGATTGTCACCACTGCTTCCTGTCGTGTGGTCCACCTGAGCCTTCACATCACAGTGGGCTTCACATAGCCTCTACTAGGACCGTTCATCTCCAGCGAGGTCCTGACCAGGTACTACCTAATCCACGTCCAATCTAATTCACCAGTGGAGGTGGGCCTAGCCATGCAAATGCTCTCATTGAACGGGCAAGATACGATCTCAAATGGCTCGAGTAAGGGTACTTTAGAAATCGACCGATCTTACAAACTTCCTGGTTCTTGCACACACACGAAATGCACACATGCTTTTGTGCTCGGCGCCACATTTGAGGTGGATGAGTCCCCACCTTTCGTGAAATAACATTCCATCCAATTGGGTTCGCTTTGCCTCTGCCGCTATTCAGAAACGTGCGTGTGTCACCACCTGCGGGGCCTACATGCTGAGATGGTCCGATGATTTGAATCGTTCATATTTCTTATAGAGTGACGGTAAAGATCATACGTCCAGTCCAAGTTTCATGCAGTTGCTTGTAACCATTTCAAAGATTTACAACATGGACGGTTCCGCTCATTGAAGCGTCGTGGGCCCCATTGGGCGGCGATAAATGCTTGATCCTAAGTGGCGACGGAGATAAAATGTGGGTGCAGATTAGGTGAGGCCCCGGACTCACCCAAGATGGTGCGGTCCTTAATTGTGAGGCCCACCTTGATGTATATATTCTGTATCCACATCATCCATCCATTTTTCCAGATAAATTAGAGGAATTCCCCGAAAATAAACAGATCCAATTATCAGGTGGACCATACCACAGGAAACAATGGTGATTGACCAATGGGCCACAAAAGTTTTGGATCAAGCTGATATTTGTTTTTTCCCTTAATCCACACTTATTTGACCTTATCAATGGATTAGATGGCAAATAAACACTAAGGAAACATTAATGTGGGCTCATTTTTTTTTAATGGTAGTACATTCAATCACCACTATTTCCTATGGTATGGTCCATTTGATAATTGGATCTGATTAATTTTTTGAATAATTCTGTAATATGATCTGAAAAAAAAATGGATGGACGGAGTGGATATAGTATAAATACATCAAGGTGGGCCCCACAGTAAGGGCTGCACCGTCTTTGGTGACGCCGGGGTCTCACCTAATCCCCGTTCGGAAAATGTACTCCCATCAGTTTTGGGCTTCCGCTAACATGAGCCGATAGCTAGTGTGCTCCACCGTTCTTCCCTCCATTCATGCCAAAGGCCACGTCCTGAACTTTTGAGGGGTGCGCAGGTTAAGGGGAAATGCGATGTTTCAGGGCTGGAATCTCTCTCTACGAAACCTTCCCGCTTGCAATAAGATTGATTAGACGAGAAGCTTGCACGAAACTGTTCGTTGGAGGTACTTATCTCTCTCACCCTTACACAGCGCCCTATGCGCAGAGCGCACCGTTACATTTTCTTGCATTTCTTCAGGGAATATCATCTATTATCATTTATCAGTTCTATTCATAGAATTAATTATATTAGTTCTGGCAAAAGAAAAAGTTCATCAGTGAAAACCTTTCAAATGAGATTTTCAATTATCCTTTCTCACCAGTCACCAATCACCACTAGTGATTTAAATATCAATAGTATCAGCTGATATATCGGCCAATATCATCGATATCGCATGCGACTAATACAATCTAGAGAAGAAGTTATTAAATTCCCATGTATTGCACAAAATATCTAAATTTCTATATTTTGCAAAAAAAATAATAAAAAAAAATAAAAATAAAAATAACGCACTAATAAAATTCCCTAAATTGTTGATTACATGTGTTGATGCAGAAATCTGGTTAGCCTTCCCTGGACCTTCGTGTACCTGCACATGAGACAAACAAAGGAGACCCTAGCTAGTACAGGGGACCCTCCCATGCCTAAGTCAGGTAGGGAATCCGGGTCTAGTCGAGTAATGAGTTTTATGTTAGAGATTGTGTGTACCTTTCACCATTAGAGGTGTTCCTATTTATAGTTGAGGAGATGCAGTAGCATAGGAGAGATCTCCTTGTTTAGCAGGGATGTGTTGTAGTAGGATTTGAGTTCTGTATATGTCGTGGGGATCTTCCGGGATTCTCGGCGAAGATCTCAAGCGGATCTCCATGCCTAAGTCAGGTAGGGAATCCGGGTCTAGTCGAGTAATGGGTTTTAGGCTAGAGATTGTGCGTACCTTTCACCATTAGAGGTGTTCCTATTTATAGTTGAGGAGAGGTGGTAGCGTAGGAGAGATCTCCTTGTTTAGCAGGGATGTGTTGTAGTAGGATTTGAGTTCTGTATATGTCGTGGGGATCTTCCGGGATTCTCGGTGAAGATCTCAAGCGGATCTCCATGCCTAAGTCAAGTATGGAATCCGGGTCTAGTCGAGTAATGGGTTTTAGGCTAGAGATTGTGCGTACCTTTCACTATTAGAGGCGTTCCTATTTATAGTTGAGGAGAGGCGGTAGCGTAGGAGAGATCTCCTTGTTTAGCAGGGATGTATTGTAGTAGGATTTGAGTTCAGTATATGTCGTGGGGATCTTTTGGGATTCTCGGTGAAGATCTCAAGCGGATCTCCATGCCGACTGTTCTCCTAGATTCTTGGTTAGGATTTCGTGTAGATACCGCTGAGAGTAGGTTTGACCTGGTGGAAGGAGAGTCGGGTTGACCCGGGATTGTGCCGACCTGGGATTATGCCGGTCTGAGGTGCGGGAGTCGAGCCTCCAGTTGCATTTGTTGCTGACTGACCTGACGAAGTGCAATGTTCCGACGTGACCTCTTCTCATTGGTTGGTCCAATTTTCCTACAACAACGTGCGATACATTGTAATACCCAATATGTATCGGTGATATATTATGATACATTCCCCCATTGGAATTTTGAAAGAAAATTGCAAAAAACCTCACAAAAATCCATTCTCTCCAAAATTTGTTTGGGGGAATCTTTTTTCATTCTCGTATTGTATGATTTATGAATTCTATGAACTTGTTTAGGATATAAGTGCATCACTTTTGTTAGACAACGTATAGTTTAGAACCTTATACACAGGAAACTTGTTGTGCTTGCTTGTCATTTCTGATCTTTCGAGTTTCAAGTGTGTAATCATGTCTCTTTCAACATATTATGAATTTTTATTGAAAGTTTCCATCATTTCTCAATGTTTCCCTCAAACAACGATACATTCCCCGATACATGTGAAAGCTTTTGGGTTTGGAAAACTATGTAGACTATATGTTGATTAAACAAATATAAAAAGTAGAAATAAACTTATTGGAATTTTGTAGTCGAGGCGTGATTTAGAATCACTTGGCTTGAAGTTGAATATGCCCTCCTTGGACGATGTCTCTTAGTACAACTGGAATTTTGGACAATCAACCTCCAGGATACATTTATAGTAAATAATCCGTCGCTACAATAACCCTTCCCTACAAAGGTCTCAAGTTTTTTATTTTTTATTGAGTAAGAACAAGTTTGTCTGAATTGAACACAAGTTCAACCCCAGCTTTGTTGAGGAGGGAACCAGAGACCAAGTTCCCTTTGATATTAGGTACATGTAGGATGTCATTCAAGGGAAGATTCTTTCTAGATATAAGCTTTAGAAACACTTTTCCTCTCTCGACGACTGGTGATATTCATGCATTTCCCATGAATACTTATTCTTCATCTCCCATCGCTTGGTAGGAGGTAAACATGCTTTGATCATTGTAGATATTTTGAGTTGCCCTGACATTAGCACTCATTCCATGTTGTTTCACGAGATAGACTTCTGTAACAACAACTACTATCATATCTGATTCAATTTCAGTTTTGGCAGGATTAACCTAGGCCTTGGTATTCTTCCTCTTAAGCCTGCATTCTGCGACATGATGTCCTGGTTTTCCACAGTGAAAACAATTCCCCCTTTTCTTAAATTGTTTTCCAATTTTCTTCTTGAGCCTGCAATCTATAATATGATTCCCTAGTTTTCCGTAGTGAGAACAAGTTCCTTTCTTCTCATTGTTTGCCTGATTTGATTCCACCAGGTTTGCTTTTGAGGCCATCTCATTTACAATCTCATTTTCGTCTTGGATTCTATTGCCCTCCTCAATTTTAATGTGTACTATGATACTCTCCATTGACATGGCATTTTTCTTGTGTTTTATTCTATTCTTATGTTCTTTCTAGGAGAGGTGATTTTTCCATGATAGCTCCTCGAAGGAAAACTTCATCCATTTTCATTCCTTCAAATATGAGTTCATGAACTAGATTTTGATATTTATTAATATGGTTGGTGACTGGATTATCATCCTTAATCACATGATGAAGGAAATTTGTGATTACATGTTTCTTTGCCCCTGCATCTTCCAATACATATTTATTTTCTAATGCAACCTGAATGTCTTTAGTAGAGGCATGGGAAATATAGATGTTGTAAAGCTCATTGGAGAGGGTATTCAGAATATAATTTTTGCAACTATGGACATGTCTCTTATGAGTTTCATTCCCTAGATCAAACTTGAATGATTCAAACAATATATATAAAACCTTTAGAGTGTCTGGGGCAAATGTCAATTTCTGTTTCCATCTTTTGAAGGGTTGCTCAGAGAATGGTTTCAATTTTGGACAACGTAGTTGTAGGGTTTACTTTCATGGTAGCCATAGTCCTCGATGGTTTTTCAATAATTCTACTTCAGGATTGTATACTTTTGGGTTTGGAAAACTATATAGATAATTTGTTGCGTGATTTGGAATCACTCAACTTGAACTTGAATCTGCCCTCCTTGGACGATGTCCCTTAGTACAACCAGAATCTTGAACAATCAGCTTTTAGGATACATGACTGCTACCCTGTCACTATGTGCACACGTTGCACATGGGCCCAAACCACCTCGCAGCCTTAACTCAAAATAGAGAAAAAGATATGAAGAAAACCAGAGATAGAACAGAGAGTCGAGAATGAATGAATGAAATCGGAGGAAGTGAAGACTGAAGTCTTTAAATAGACTTTGAATAGACACTTACAAGGGTGTAATGACACCCTTTAGAAAAGTTGTAACTGTTGGGTTAACCCAACTTGATTGTTTGGCTTTAAACATGTGCGACTGTTGGGCTCGACGACCATCGAGCCTTAAACAAATGATTTTAAAAAAAAAAACAAAAGAAGGGAAGCAACCTTTCGGGTACATGTGAGTCAATGATTACTGTGCATACACATTCCTTCACTATCTAATGCGGAGTTAGGAGCAAAACTTATTTCCAACGCCAGATCTAATGGGCGTGGGGCAAATATATCAACCCCAACACGCATAAGATTGGGGAGATTGTCAATTAATCCGGACCAGCGAACTGATAGGCCACCTCACAGATGGGTCGCTGCTAAAAAAATCTGCAAAATGCTGTTTATAACCATTTGATCTGAGTACCGCTTTTGACCATCCAAAAATGGCTGATTTATCAGATGGTTACAAAATTCCAATCCCACAAGTTTGGGTTTTGGCTTATTCAAGAGGTGGTCCACTAATTGGATGGTTTGGATCCCTCACCAAATCAGGGGTTTGTAGGGCTGATACCATTTATCAAAATGGTACTCCACACTTGGTCCTAGATCTTTAGTTGATATGTAGAATCCTTAATTGCATGAACCTTCTACTCAAGTGCTGCTCTCACTTCAAATCACTCTTTGGACTTGTGCTCCCAGTCCTGCTTCGTAGCAGTTTTTACTTGCTAGCATCTTGAAACAGATGCTTCCTTCCACGCACACACGAATTTGCTACCGCTGCCCTCCATGGATAGTCGAATAAAAAACTAAGATGGATTTTGTTCTTATGCAGGCCTTTCATATGATACCAATGAGACCGTCTTAAAGGGCGCGTTTGAACGGTACGGTGAAATCCATGAAGGTAATCTGATTAGATCCAAATGCCCTTAGTTTCTTTAGCCAATTTATGATGACCTCGAAATCATCACCATCATCACCATCATCACCATCATAATTCTCTTTTTGTCCATCTAGCAGTTAAAGTTATATGTGATCATACAAGTGCGAAATCTAAAGGGTTTGGGTTCGTGTGGTTCTGTTTGGAGAGCGAAGCGAGCAGAGCACTGCAAGAAATGGACGATCAGGTAAGCTTTGAACTTTATCACTGTGCATGTACTTCAGAGTCCTGATGCGGTACTACATGATCCTCCATTGGAAGAAACAGTGTCTTTTCGTTTAACCTAGCAGTGATACATGTGGGACCCACCTTTCCGTAGCCTGAGCCCTCAATCTGGATGATCCCAAGGTATTCTGTAATGGTAACAATGCCTTTATGATACGGGCTGTAACGGTCATTACTCTCTCTCTCTCTCTCTCTCTCTGAAAAAAAAATAGAAAATCTGACAAACCTGTATCTACCCCGTAACAGCCGTTACGGGGGGCCATAATGGCGGTTACAGGTCATTTTTTCCATAACGGTCGTTACGACCCCATAACATGTAATGGTTGCCACCGTTACCTTTATGTAATGTCCCTTACAGCTCCATAACAACATACCATGGATGATCCTAGCCATCTGATGAAATTACAACCGATTCTCCACAATTGACAAGGCCAATTCTGATTGATAAGATCATCTGATGGAAGAACCGTGGGGTATCTCCCATCCATTGCTGGCTTGCCATTTGAATGTTTCTGATCACCAAGAGGTGGACTCCACATGCATACGCTATTCAACCGTCTATCAAGTCGGAGTGGCCTTGCAGAAGAGAAGCGTCAGCACCATCCCCTGAATTGGATTCGAACCAATCAAGCAACTTGCCCTTCCTTTAGATTGTGGTCGGTCTGCTATGAAATATGCCCAATGGAACATTGCATGTTTCGTGATATTGAGTGGTGCTCTCTTGCTTTCTTCAGTTACTCGATGGTAGAAACATCCGTGTAGTCTATGCCAAAAAAGGATGATATGAACATGCCCCGAATCGAAGATGGCTATTGCACGTAAGTTTCTCGTTACTCTTTGTTCCTGGTTTATGTAAGTATATGTGTAGAAAATGCTTGCAATTAACATAAGACTGCGTGGCATCAGTTGCTTGCAATTAACATAAGACTGCGTGGCATCAGTTGCTGAAAATAATTGATCCCCTTCAGTTGAACGTTTGTTCATCCTGTAGAAAGAATTTTGGCATTTATGGTTAGTGCATTTGCCGCATATGAGAACTAGACTTGCCTTGAAAGTTCGTCCATTGGATTGTTTTCAGCATAGTTCTAACACTTTCTTGACTCGACTTGGTGAGATTTCGAGCATAGTCACTGGTAAACTTGAATCTTAGGGTGACTCGGTTCTAACTTGGAAAGATGACGAGTCAAGTCGATTTGATGCAACTTGAGCCAAGTCACTTTCCTTGTCAAGGACATTTTTAATTAAGAGTAAAAAAACAAAAGGAAGGAGTCGAACCATGCTTAGATAGGTATTCTGTAATGGTAACGGTGGCCATAACGGCCACCACCATTACCTTTACCATAATGGCTGTTACGACCACGTAACATGTAATGGTTGCCACTGTTACCTTTACGTCATGGCCTTTACGCCACACCATGCTGCTTAGTTTCTCATTTTATGAGACTAATACAAAAGATAACTAATTTAAAGATTCCTTCCTCTTCCTACTATTTTTTAATTTATTGTTATTAACTACCGAGTTGAGTCGAGTCTTTGAGTTACTTGACCTGAATGAACATCCAGTTGAGTTTTTTACACTATAGTTTGACTGGAAGACTAGATGGATTCTGGACTCGAAACTCAAACATAAAAATGTACTATAAAATGGATAAATTAATAAAATTCATGGAGAGTTAGTAAGAAACTAAGGGCGTGTTTGGGTGACAGGCATTGTCGACGGTCTCAGCGCCTGTGCGAATCATACCAGTGACTGGATTTGAGCTGTTTTCGCCCACTTATGCATCCAATAGGCTGAAGTTTCAGTTGAATGCTTATTTGCCATCCAAACTGTTCATAAGGTCACAAAGACCTGAATGAAGGGACCACACAAATATCAGCTTGATTAAAAAACTTGTGGCCCACAAGAAGTTTTTAATGGTCAATCACTACTGTTTAAAGTGGTGTGGTCCACCTGAGATTTGGATACGCTTCATTTTTGGGATCATGCTCTAAAATAAGCTGTCAAAACAAATGGACGGCGGGAATATAAGGCACATACATCACGGTGGGCCCCACAGACAAGGATCCACCGAAGATTGCACCCAATTCGGGTACGGGCCAGGGCAAACCTTTGGGTGGCCCATTGCCATCCTTATATCAGGCTGGCTTTTGGCATACGGAATCTACCTAATGAGGAAAACCTCCCGAGTCGTTCTTGCTCGTGTGTTCAAAGTGTCCACGTGAGAGTCTGAGCACATTTTCAAAGTGCATTCGACGGGTTGCGCTTACCGTTCTTTTTCATGACCATCTATTATTTACTTTCTTTACGAGTCATCCGAACGTACGGTTAGGATGGTCCAATCCATGAGACTTTTGGGCTTTAAGCTCTCATTGGGCCCGCCCATTGGGGGATTGGCTTGTATCTCTCTCGCAAGCGTGCATGCCCAATATCCAAAATCAGATGAGGACTGGCATTCAATAGGTAAGACTGATGGCCGTGAGAAGTCAGTAGCCACTGGATGGAGCTACGTGGACCCCACCTTGATGTATCTGTTGTATCTCCACCGTTCATTCGTTTTTCCAAATCGTTATAGGGCATGAACCAAAAAATGAGCCAGATCCAAATCTCATTTTGGATGAACGCCTACCATTAAAAATTTATTGGGGCCACGGAAGTTTTGGATGAAGTTGATATTTTTATTTTCCCTTCATCCAGGTCTGTGTGACCTAATCAACAGGTTTAGGGAAATATATATTACATGGTGGGGCCGTTCCATCACGACTGTTTTCTTGTTGTGTGGTCCACTTGAGATTTGATCTATCTCATTTTTGGGCTCATGCCCTAAAATGACGTGGAAAAAGAGATAAGACGGGATGGATAGAATACATTTCATGGTGGGGCCCACAGAGCTGGTGGCTACTGGCAGCGGCAGGGGTGCGGATTAGGCGAGACCCCGGATACACCTAGGTGGGTGGGACCCCTGACTGTGGGGACCTCCTTGATGTATGTGACTAAATATACGGTGACCATCTATATTGAAAAATCATTTTAGGACATGATCAAAACATGAAGCAGATCCAAATCTCCCGGTGGACTCCATGAAGTTTTTAATGTTGGGGATTCAATCACCACTGTTTCCAGTGGTGCGGCTAAGATTTGAGCATGCTTCATTTTTGGGATCATGCCCTAAAATGAGCTTTGAAAATGGTTGGACGGTGTGGATTTAAGGCACGTACATGACTGTGAGCCCCGCAGTCAGGGGTCCCAGGGTCCACCACCTAGGTGGACCCCGTGCCTCACCTGATACTGCCGAGCGTCGGTAGGCAATCCGTGTCCACTCGTCGATCCATGCTTTTACCAAAATCACCCAATAGGAACCCCCCACGCGTCAGAAGCTCGTAAGTCCAAAGCCAGACGCTCCCATCTCTGCAAACCGTCGATTACGCTTCCCGTCTCCCGAAAGTACGCTTTCGATCAACGCCACGTCACCAATCCGTGACTCCCACCAACATCCAATAAGAGCCCATCCGCATCCTCTATAAATTAAGAAACAAAACGGAAACACCTTCAAGTCTCATCTTCCAAAGAAATATCCAATCTCTTCCCTCTCTTCCATTCCTCATCTTATTTACGATCCTGCAATTCCATGGCGCCCAAGGCCGAGAAGAAACCCGCGGAGAAGAAGCCGGCCTCTGAGAAGGCAGCAGAAGAGAAGAAAGCTGAGAAAGCTCCTGCCGAGAAGAAGCCCAAGGCCGAGAAGCGACTTCCCAAAGAAGGCGGTGGGGCGAGCGGAGACAAGAAGAAGAAGAAGCGATCGAAGAAGAACGTAGAGACGTACAAGATCTACATCTTCAAGGTCTTGAAGCAGGTCCATCCCGACATTGGCATTTCCAGCAAGGCCATGGGGATCATGAACAGCTTCATCAACGACATCTTCGAGAAGCTTGCTCAGGAATCTTCCAAGCTGGCTCGCTACAACAAGAAGCCCACCATAACTTCGCGGGAGATTCAGACGTCTGTTCGTCTCGTTCTGCCAGGAGAGCTGGCCAAGCATGCCGTGTCTGAAGGCACCAAGGCTGTTACGAAATTCACCAGCTCTTGAAGATGCGGGGATGCTGCTGATGGCATGAATGTAATCGCTGGCGTTTTTTAGGGGTAGATCCATATGGAGAATTAGGGTTTCCTTGTTTGTAGCTTTTTTGGTTTTCCTTTTTACTGATGTTTTGTTGTTCATATGGCGAATTTTTCAAATCTGAAATAGAAATGCTTTTTCTTCGATCCATATCTTCTGACTTTTCTTGATTATTGTGTTTGTCATGTGTTTCTCGGTATTTGCTAACGTGCGCTGGTTGGTGCTTCTCCGCCCCCCTTCCCCTTTTTCTATTGACTTAAAGGTAGGGCTGAAAGTCGGTCGGGTTCAACCTCACCGACCCGTGACCAACCTGACATTGGGTTTGGGCTAGGGTTGAGGCCTTTGCCTGACCGAACCCGAACCCGATCTCTATATAAGTTATAGATTGTAATTGAATGCGGATTGTCTGTGTTGAATCCGTCTGTGTTGAAGGCACAGGAAATTTCAATGCCTTTGGGTCTCATTAGTGCGGGTCGTTACGTCATTTACGTTGACTCAAGCTAACAAGATACACGGATTTCTCTCCCAGATGGATTGCGTGCTACGCAACCTTTGAAACTTTGAAAGGAGTAATTGTCTTCTATTTTTAGCATTTTTTGTTTGGAAAAAATGAAGTTCTTTACCATAAATAACTATATATAATTAATAAAATTATATGTAAAAAAAATAAGATGTCTATTGAAATTGAAATATGGTAGACTAATATAATAATAAAAATATCAACATGTATCTGACAACCTGAAGGAGCTGCTTGGGTTGGACTTGGGTTGATAATTTTCAATCTGAGGTTGGGTTTGAGTTGAATTAGGGTTGAAGTATAGGAACCTTGGATTGGGCTAGGTTGAGCACCAACGTCACCAAACCCACCCGACTTTCAGCCCCCAGTGGAAGTCTCTTCTTCTTGTCTGTGGAGTTTCTCTGGCGGGATTCTGCGATTTTGGTTTTTCATTTTCAAAATGCGGTTCCGCCACTTTGAATCTGATCGGACACCATCTTAGCCGTTCGTTGGGATAAAACATGTCAAGAAGCGTGACAATGTACTTCGAGGCGCACCACGACGAGGATTATGCTCGTCTGGTCATTAGGTGGGCCGGACCTGTACTCTGGGCCTTGCATTGGTGGTCCATTGATTTCAGTGGTGCCCATCGTTTCGCATGGATGGAAATTCCTGCGGTAAAGGTTGTCCTGGATGCCTCGCATAAATCAGCAAGGAGATATTCGACTTGGAAAGTAACATTTACAACATCGGTCCTTTTGCATGTGCTTGTTGTGCGGGAAAATCTGTGGGCTCCACATTATGCATGTGTTTTATGCACGCCGTTCGTCCATTTTGCTGGGCAGAGGCTAAAACATGAGGCAGAGTTAAACCTAAGATTTATTTATAACTTATTTACAACTTGTAAGTCACTTTTAAGTAAAATTGCGACGAAACTTTAAGGGTTGGGGGTGAGAAGTAACTTCCCTCTAAGTGACTTGCACGCCAATGGTTTGATTTTTAAAATGAGAGGAAAAAAAAGGGGAAACATACCTCCGTTACAACAAAGCTCCAGACATTGAAGCTTCGGTAAGTGCGCTCTCTCTCTCTCTCAAATTAGGGCTGTTATGTGCCTCTTTTTCCCTCTTACTGTTTGCAGTCGGGGTTACAAGTTTTTTTAAATTATTTTTTACTTTTATTTGTGGTTGGTCGGATTCAATGGGGCCGTGATAGTGGGGTCTACCCTATGGCCTGTTTGGATGCCTGTAAATTCTTTTTAAGTTGTAAGTAACTTACATGTAAATCACGGACGAGTGAAAGTTATTTATAAGCAATCTGTTTAGATATAAATTGTAAGTTATTTGTAAATTTTTTTGATTGGGTAATATGTAAGTTATAGGTAAAAAGTTGTATATTTATATTGAGCAGAACTTAGGTTAGGGAATTGTTCTAAAATATTATTATCGTATAAAAAAGAATGGGATCAAATCTATCATTTTATTAAGCCCATCAAGATGAATATTTGAATTAATTCTTATAGCCTTATCTGAGTAGGGCCCACCAAGTCAATAGTCTGGATCATAGAGCCATGAATTCTAGTTGTAGCATTTGATCATGTAATCTAACACTATTTTATAATGTTTCTTCTCTTTTGAATTAGTGGGCTCATTTTTATGACTCATTTGATAATTGGTTTAGCTTAATAATCAGCTTAAATATTTATCTAAATGGGCTTAACAAAATAACATATTTAATATTAAGATTTTTTTTTTTTTGTGATTATAACATTTTGAAACGATTTCATATTTCAAGTTCTGTCTTGTATAAATATACAATTTCTTACATGTAACTAACCTATAAATTATCCAAATTTGTAAGTGACTTACAACTTACATCTAAATAGGATAAACTGTAAGTAACTTAAAAGAATTTATAGGCATCCAAAATAGGCCCTAAGGTAGACCACACTATAAAAAATTCTAACATTTATTTGCGTGGATTGGAACGAACACAGAAATATCAGCTCGATGCATAACTTTTGTAGATTCGAAGAAGTGTGTAATGAGTACATGGCTTTGGTGGATCCTTGACTGTGTGGCCCACCACAGTAAACACTATTAAAATGAAGCAGATTCAAATCTAAGGTGGACCACACCACAGGAAACGCAGTATTAAAATGAAGCAGATTCAAATCTCAGGTGGCATCACACCACAGGAAACACACTATTGAAATGAAGCAGATTCAAATCTCAGGTGGGACCACACCACAGGAAATACATTATTAAAAACTTCTTGGGTCCTATGGAAATGTTTATTTGCCATCCAACGTGTAGATTAGGTCACAGCGACCTGGATGAAGGGACCACACAAATATCAGCTTGAGCCAATATTTTTGTTCTCCAAACAAGTTTTTAACGGTCAACCACCGGTGTTTGTCCACCTGAGATTTGGATATGAGATCATACCTTAAAATGAACAAGTGGATTAGGTGCGACCCTCACCGTGGGGCCCACTTTGATGTATGTATTCTATATCCACTGTCCATCCGTTTTTCTATATCATTTTAGGGCACTGGGCATGAGTAAAAAACGGTAACAGATCCAAATCATAGTTGGACCATATCATTGGAAACCGTGGTGATTGACCATTAAAAACTGTGGGCCACACGTTTTTATCCAGCTGATATCTGTTTTTCCTGTAGAATGGTCCACCTGAGATTTGGATCCGCTTTATTTTTGGGCTCATGCACTGTAATGATCTGGCAAAACAGATGGACGGTGTGGATATATAATACATACATTAATGTGGGCCCCACAGTAAGGGCCGCACTGAATCCGCTCCCCTAAAATGAGCCATCGAAACTGATGGACGGCGCGGATACAAGGCACATCCATCACAGTGGGCCCCATAGTCGGGATGGATTCACTGATGATCAATCATTACTGTTTCCGTGTGGTCCACCTGAGATTTGTTATCTGCCGCGTACAATTCTTGAATATGGTTAGTCCGTCGGAAGCGGATTGGCTGGTGTACCACACACCAGCTACCTAGCTAGTGTGAGTACGTGTCGTGCGACGCTCCTCGAGCTTCGAGTTGCACGAACGGTTAAAAGGAGATCAAAGTTATATGCGCCCTACAATGATGTATTTATCATATCTACACCGTTCATCCGTTTGGTGAGATCATTTTAGATCTTAATCCCAAAAATGAGTAATTTCCAAGGCTCAAGTGGACCACACCACAAATAACAGTGGGACAATGATTCTCACCGTTAAAACATTCGTAGGACCCACCGTAACGTTTACTTTCCATCCAATCTGTTCATAAGGTCACATTGATCCAAAATTTCTATGACCCCAAAAGGGTTTCAATGGTATGCGTTCAATCATCCACTTCTTTTTACAGTGTGGTCCACTTGATTTTTGTATCTATCTTATTTTTTGGCTCAAGCCTTAAGACGAGCCTACCAAATGGACGGACGGTTTGGATATAACTAATACTTCAATATGGGACCTACGGAACTTGGTGACGTCAACACACTAGCCACATGGGTGATGTGTGGTACATCAGCCAATCCGCTTCCCCGGCGGAAACGGATTGGCTACTCCCCCTTACACCAACAAATGGCTGGTAGTCGGTGCTCCGTGGGCCCAACCATGATGTATGTGTTTCATCCATGTTGTCCATCTATTTTAATAGATCATTTTACGGTATGAGACCAAAAATGAGGTATATCTCAATTTGAAATGGACCACATCATAGGAAACAGTGTTGGAGCGTCGACCATTAAAAAACATTTTGGGGCCATAAAAATTTTGAATCAACCTAAGTTTTGTTTTTTTACCTTCATTTGGGCCTGTATGACCTAATCAACCTATTGGATGTCAAATAAACAGTACAGTGGGCCTTAGGAGGATTTTAGTGATGGATATCCAATCACTATTGTTTTCATGTGGTGTGGTCCACCTGAGATTTATATACCTCTCATTTTTGGGATAACGCCATTAAATGATCTGTAAAAATGTATGAACAGAAAGGATGAAACACATACATCATGGTGGGGCCCACAGAGCACCGACCATCAGCCACGTGGCTGGTGTCAAGGGGGAGTAGCCAATCCGTGCCCGGTGGTCGGTGCTCCATGGGCCCCAACATGATGTATTTGTTTCATCCATGCCGTACATCTATTTTTACATATTATTTTAAGATATTAGACAAAAAATGAGGTATATTCCAATCTTAAGTGGACCACATTACAAGAAACAGTGTTGAATGAGCGTCGACCATTAAAAAATATTTTGGGGCCATAAAAGTTTTGGATCAAGCTGATTTTTGTTTTTTCCCTTCATCTGGGCCTGTATGACCTAATCAACATATTGGATGTTAAATAAACAGTACAGTGGGCCTTAGGAGGATTTTAATGACGGATATCCAATCACTCACTATTGTTTTCATGTGGTGTGGTCTACCTGAGATTTATATACCTCTAATTTTTGGAATCAAGCCATAAAATGATCTTTAAAAATGGATGAAACACATACATCATAGTGGGCCCCACAGAGCACCGACTACCAGCCACAGGGATGGTGTCAGGGGAGTAGCCAATCCGTTTCCCTGACCGTGAGGTTCAAAATCGGCCAGTACACAGCCGTAGCTCATACCCTAAAAATGATATGGAAATATGGATGGACGGTGTGGGTAAAACCCATACATTAAGGTGGGCCCCACAGAGCCCTTTTCTGAGAGGAAATCGATTCTAGCGCATAAAAATACGACGTGCACGCCCGTAGGAATCCGATGCAACTTGTAAAGCTGGGCCCACCTACGTTTCCATCCGCATGCTAATAAGTTCGCCTGCTCGTCAGTGAGATGCTTCTCATCATACCATTCCCAAAAGAGAAACCATTTCAGCTTCTTTTAATTTTAATCTTTTTCTCCCGATTCAATCCAACGGTTGCCATCGCATCTTTGTCACCCACCTTGTTCTTCCTTCCATGGTTAAACGAGTTTGATGTGAGTCGGGCTCAGTAGGATCCGATCTGGTCTGATACCATGGGTCACCCCGAATCGGTTGACTCTGGCCGATTTGGACCTGACTCGGGCGAGTTTCGACTTACTCACGAGTCGGTCCGAGTCACCGATTCTTTTAACCATGGTTCTGTGTTTCAAAAAATCTGTTGCAATAATTGGACATACCACAGATTCATGTTTGCATCTAGACCGTTGGTTTTCATTTTTCACGTGCGACCTACGTAATCAATATAATTCACCTTCGTAAACGGGGATTTAATTAATTTTTGGTCGGGCCCACAGAACTCAGGGCAGGGCGTGCATGATCCAAACCCGGCCCATTGGCACCCCTAGACAACGTTGTAATGGGGTGAATGGACAGTCCAGATCAAAGCTTTGGGCACAATGATACCATGCCCATTAATGGACCTGAACCATCTGCCAAGGACCCAACTCCAAGCCGAGTGCGGCCCACATCCAATACTTGCAAAATTGCTCTTGGCATGATGATGTTGACAGTAATTTCTGCAGTAGCAGGAACAATTTCGGGGGACTTAACAAACGTTCTAATATATCTATATAAAAACGCTCAGCTACGCACCGGTTCGGATGTCATTATGTGCGAACCTTGCGCTATTAACTGTCGGATAAGGCAGATGATCTAGTGATACAAAGAGAGGGAAACTCACTCTTGTGAACTTGCGCATCACTTTTTCAAACTCGCGCATAAGAGCACTTTCATCCAGACCGTCTACCTTATTCAATGGTTGATAACAACGTTCGCACGTAATGATGTACGAACCGGTGTGTAGCTGAGCGTTTCTCATATATATATAGGGCCATACCATTTAAAATCATGTGAAGACGTGCCTAAAACATATAAAAGCACTTAGTGGGGCCCACCTAAAATTTGGATGCATTTGAAACTTGGTCTAACCCCTCATCCAAGCGGGACACATAATGGATGGGCTGGGTTTGTGAACCACATCTCGGTGGGCTCAACAGATGATTATGAATGTTTTAACGGGAGGGTAACCCCTCTCAACTTTTGTATGTGGTGTGGCTCACACAAGTCATGGATTGACTTGATTTTTAAGCCCGAGGCCCACCATGGAATGATGCATTTGACTGATGGGGTAGATTTTTGACACGCATCACGGTGGGGCCCACATAGCTCGATCTCATGGGAAGTTCCCATGAGGTCGACCGCATAGAACCATTTCCCCCATATATATACGTGTGTGTGTGTGCACGCGCATGATCCTTATTTCCCAATCAACTATTTCTAATATATCGTTTGATCAAGTGGGCCATGTAGGCACAAAGAAATAAACATTTTAGAGGAATGAAACCAACGGTTCAGATGAATGGATCGCCTGACCAAGGATTGGAACGACATATTTGTAACATACAACACATGCACGGGCTGGGCCGGGTCGGGGTAAAATTACTTGAGCCCAAACCCCACCTGATTATTGATCGGGCCATGCATGTAAGCCCAAGCCCAAGCCCAGCCCAGCCCATCGAAACCCGGTCGGGCTCCTCAGATGAATCAGGCTACCTTGGCCATTGCTACCTTTAACGATCACAAGCATTTACTTGATAAATGGCAGAATTCATGTAAGATTTCTCTCAGATATAATTCATACCGAGCCGTAAGATTCAAATCGTAAATCATACAATTTCGAGGCTGTTCGTAAAGACGAGAGTGACATTTCGTGCTTAAACTTGGATAGAAATGTAGCATACATAAACACTGTAATTGCAACATCCTTACTGTAGAAACTGAAATTCAATAGCAGAATTCTGTTTTCTTTTCTCTCTATCATCAGAGATGTGGAAAACATAAGGCTACTAGTATAATCCTATCAAGGCAATAATCTTACTTCAGGGCTGTTGTGCCGAGCTGATCAGCTTGTTACTGAAATCCCACAGCTTCTTTGCCAATGCTTCATCTTTGGCCAATTTGCTCGGAGCCATCTGGTTGCAGTCGAGGAAGTACTTACCGCTCACGTTCTTCAGGCTTGGATGTAGTGCGACATAGCATGTCGTAGCTGCTCCCTGAAAACATGCGTTGTTTTCATGATTCTGTTAGAAATTCTGAGCTTTTTGTTAGGTAATGCAGGGGAATTTTCACACCGGGCTCGAGTGGGGTGGCCTGTGAGATGCAGCGGCCATGTGAAGTGGGGCCCATGAGGTGGGTTCGGCCGAGGTCCTAACCCATGGGATGTGGGGCCTGCGCTATGAGATTAAGGGATTGATTTGCCATGCTCTATCAATTCGGGCTTTTAGAGTAAGTGGTTAATTATCCTACGTTAAAGTAGTAGAGGTCTTGTGGGGTGATTAATGCATTGTCCTATATCATTAGGTAGGCTACACTGTAAAAATCAGGCCATTTCACAGCTCTAGATTGATGGTCTGAATATTTAACTGTCTGTTTACTTTGTATGTGTGGTCCACCTAAGGGGTGGGATGATCTGAATTTTTAAGGCAGAAGATGCTGTTGGATCAATGCTGGCATAAGGCCTTCTTGATCCTGACTGTTCATGTTAGCGACCCGGTAATCCCCACAATGGTCTCTTAATCTAGATATCTAAAAATTATTTTTAACATAATATTAATATTATAAGTGATATTTATTTTGTAAAATTCATTTTCAACATTTAAAATCGAAGGTTAATGGGGATTAGCATTTATAAAGCATGAGGGAGGATGTTTCTCTTTGGGGTACTGAGGATCTGATCGTTGGGAATGTCCATCAGAGTTTATAGAGGGGATTAGCAACTCCATTGCAACATACTGGAGAAAACACTAGAAAATCACGAGAAATACTAAAGAAAATCTTACGGTCAGGAAGAGCAAATCTCCAAGTGATACCCAATCTCAAGAGACTGCTTTCCTCATCTTTTGGACACTGATCAATGGTCCCAATCTCTGTTTATTTCAGATCTAATCATTGTTCTAACCAGATGGAAAGCTCAATTCTTGTACAAGGGTCCTGGCGTGTGGAATTAACAGACCTCTTTCTTTGTATCTCAATTCTTGTACAAGGGTCCTGGCGTGTGGAATTAACAGACCTCTTTCTTTGTATCTTTCAACCATCGACGCGATCTTCAATCACTTAGAACTTTTCCTTTCTATCCCACCATCGTGGCAATCAGAACCGTTCATCTACTAGGTCCCACTACAGGTGGTCTACTTGTGAAATTACTAGTACTTGGCGAATCTCATCTCCTATTATTAGTTGAAATTGCGAATGTTGTTTCTAATCCAGCTCTGCATGGATGGCGAGGATCTATGATCGGTGAGATTTTTGCCAAGTTGTTCATTGATGTTGTGACTGGCAATCACAAAAGCCAGAAAGACATCAATGGAAATGAAGACGATCTGATCAAGAACTTCCATTAATCACCGAGAGCTCCCATGCAACAGTTTCAGGAGATCACAACCTCTCCAAGAGCCTCAGATATTAACATACTACTCTTGCGTGATAGTCGCAATCTGACTGTCTGATTGGTGGGCCCCGCCAAGCTCAAGGAAACTGCATATTTTCACTAGAGATTCATATAAATTCATCGTGGAATTCTTGTGTTGGATAGTTATGTTTTCGTTGCCTTATTTTCTATCAGAGGTTTATGTTAGTCAGTAATTCAGAAAAGATACAAAGACTCCTTTGAATGATCAAAGATGATAGGATTTCTAACCACAAATATTGTAATCAGGATCGTCAATCCTGTGAGCCACCATATCGATGGCCCATAGTTGACGAAAATGATGAAATTTTAATCTGTAATTGGTTAATGATCAGCCATTGGACATTTGGAGTTATTCCATCACACATATGTTAGCGTAGGGCTAAAATGGTTTGAAATGTTGTCTTGTACTATTTCAGGTTTGGGTCACTATTCATATTCTCAAATGAGAAAAAAGCTTCATATTTCTTTCATCTACGAGTAATTACAAAAAAATCTTTTAATTATTCCTTCTGAACAGTTTATAAGAATTGTTTTGGTTGAACCGAATTTCATGAAATCCCATGAAAATTAGCATCGAATTAGACTGATTAATGATGAAATATCATGTATTTCATGCAACCAAACACACTGATAAATCTGTTTTCACTTGTTGAGGATATGCATGGTGTATCCTTGTGGCTTGAGTCAATATGGCTGTATAAGGAAAGATGGTGATCCAAACTGTTGATCTGATGGTACCCAACTTGGATAGGGGACGCACCAAAATCACCCGTACAACCCAAACCCTTTGATTGGTGGTCCACGAATAGAAAGTTAGAAAAAAAAATACAGCAATGGTCCACTCATGATGGCAAAAGGACCAGAGGTTGTATGGCTAGGATTATCCAATCTGGGAAATTCCTGAGACATGGTCTATCAACTCCGGGCATATCAGATAAATGACCTGGATCACTTGAGTCATTGGTCCTAATCTGAACAAAATTGATGCTTAAGGATATACTATGAATATCCTTGCAATGAATTTCTTTGTAATTTCATGAAATGTGATTGAGCATGTGCTTGCATACCTGTGGCACACTCTTCCATAAGAAAATTGTGAATACTTTCAACACATCTGCAAGAAGTAGAACATCATGGTTAGAACTGTCAATGGATTGAATCTTGAACTGGATCCGATTCAAAAATCTATCCTATTGAATTGGATTTGAATCATTAATCGAATGTATCGGAATAAATTCAGATCCAGAAAACAGGATCGTTTATAATTGGATCGGATTTGGATATAGCATGATCTGATTAAAAAAAGATCCAATTCGACACATATATAAAGATCTGATCTGATCTATTTTTAATGGTGATGCTTTAAAGGTGTAGTTAGGATTGATGGGAGGTTCACGGGGAAAAAAAATCCATTATTCACTAATGGATTATGTAACTAAAAAAAATGAAAAATGCATTAGCAGTCTAAGCTGGATCGAATTTGAATTTTTGAATATTTAATGAATTTGAATACGAATAGTGTTTTTTAGGATCCATCAGATATTGGCTCAAATTCAGATATCTGTTATTCTTAATCTGATCAGATTTGGATTTGCATAGATTCACTTCGAATTCAAACTGTTTACAGCATTGATCACAGTTAGTTGCAGTTGTTTGTGCTTTCTCAAGAAGCTGCATTAGGCTACTGAAGATGTCTGTGATTCAGGAATCCTACTCTTTAGTAGAGTTCCTAAAAATCAAGAAATGGGCTCTTTTGTGTTGTACTGAAACCAAAGAGCTCTTCGACATCCACACGAGCATCGTCTCATACTTTTGGAAATTATACTAAGAGTAGAAATCCCAAATATTGTGAACTATGTTGCTTACAGCAAGCCAAATGCAGCCGTAAGTGAAAACTGAATAAGAAAAAAAAAAGGAAAAGAAAAAAAAAACCCCATACTCATTAGAAGGGCGGAATGTCTCATGAGGTTCGTCATTATTAATCCAGGATGAACAGAATTTGCAGTGACATTTGCGCCTTCTGCCTGTTTTCGGATAGATGGAAATATGGTCAGTAGGTTCTTATGTACCAATATATATATAAAAAATCAAGAATTTATCATACTTCCAATGATAAATGAACAAATGGAGAACTTAAACAAATGGAGAGGTAGAGAATGGGAGTCCTTGGATTCAATTTTCTGAAGTGGTGGGACCGACTATCGTATTGAATGAGTCCACAGCTGATAATGAGTGGGTCCAATCACTCGAGCCAATGGATGAAGACCCATAAGTTTTTGTACCGCATTTCATTATTTTGAATAGCAGAAAGAGTGTTGTGATTCCCATCCAAGAGAGATCTTTGCTAAGGCATGATCCTGTTGACAGCACTGAGTAGATGACCTGGACTGAAATACGTCGAACACACTTGGAGTTTCTCTTTAAATCATCCCTTTTTTTATCCTTTTTGTATGTGTGAGGTCCATCTGATGAATTGACGAGCCTGATTTCTGGGCCATTTCATCTATAGGGTGGGCCCACTCGACAAAACCCTCCCATCTAAACTAAAGAGATACAGCATTGTCATAAAGCTTCCTGAGGATTGCTCAAAATAATAAATCAAAAAATACAAAAAAGAAAATAAAAAACATTACCCGTAAACGTCGAGATAATTCATTGGCATGTAATATGTTTGCTAGTTTAGATTGCCCATATGCCCTTTTGTCCGAATATCTGATTAAAGAAAACAGAACAGAAACTTCAGCTCCTTGATTTGTTAGTATGTTATCGGCTGGTATTGGCCCTTTATGGCCTCACGTGGGCCTGAAACATGTCCATTACAGCCGTGACATGCCTGTTATCAGCCAATTTTCAGATGGGGCGTTACAAACCTGTATTGCGCAGTAGGTTCAACTGTTACCATTATGTTACGGCTGTTACATAACCGTTTTGAATACCTTAATCCACATGAGATGGGTACGATGACTTCTACCAGGCATGCTGCAGATTCTGCTATTGATTGGCCACTAAAAAAATAAAAAGAAATTCTAACCATCTGATAAATGGACCTTTCTCTCACTGAATGTCAGCCGTTGCTAACTTCTGCATTTTAGCGTCCATTTGAAGTATGATTTTAGGTCTACAGATCGTTTACTGTTTGACCCATCAAATGAATGTTTTCAATCATGTATGCGATGTGGGCTACAATGACACAGACATGGCTCCAGCCCCACATAAGTCTGTTAATGTAAGAAATTGATTCATTTTATAACACAAGTACCATGAATATATACCCATTTATTTCCAATGATATGGAATCTTTTCAGAACTGACGTACCCAGACTGATCGTTGATATTATCAAATCGTATCCCTTGATTGTACGTGTGAATATGCGCAATGGATGACAGGTTCACGATTCGTCCCTCAGTCCCAGTGGATCTAGCTGTGTTCTTCATTTTCTCAAGGAGAAGGTTTGTCAAGTGAAAATGACCTGATATCAAAGGAAGGAATGGAGGTGAGTTTTTCCATATTCAACTGCAAAATAATAGATGGTGTGTGGTGGTGGGTCGCACGACAATGTCGTGCAGCTTATGCGGAGGTGGCCCTGACTTCTCTATTACAAAACATATTACATAAAAGAAAATCATGTTTGCTTCAATTAAGATTAATTCACAAAAGAGTGGTGTTTGGAAATTCTTGAAAAATAATACTCAAGAGTGGAAATTTCAAATCACAAACCTCTTAAATGGCTATGAGCTGACTCAAAACTCGGCCAAGTCCTTAGGAAACTCAGTCTCAGATTGACTTGGCTCGGACCGAGGAAGACTCGTTGAGTCGACTTGCAAACTTGTTCAACTCAATTGACTTGTTGAGGTTTCGAGATGAGTCCTTAGGAACCTTGGTCATGAAATTGACTTTGCCGGACTGGGGAAGACTTGTCGAGTCGACTCATGAAACGGTCAACTCAAGCCAACCACTTGGCTTGTGAAATTGATGAACCTGTGTTAAGAGTAGTAACACTCTCTACCACTGGGCCACATAATGCTTTGATATTAGATATCTCATTTTATAATACTTACATTGAATTAACTATTCTAGTCAGTTTTTACAATTATGAATATAATTATTTATTATTATTAAATATCGAGTTGAGTAGAGTCAGTCCTCAAGCTGACCCAAACCAAATGAACATCGAGTTGATTCAAGTTTTTGGAACTTTAAACTATGATCTAAACTGTTGATCTGATAGGTCCCATTGTGCATGGGCAGTGCCCAAGAGTCTCCTCCATGGAACTGTTGGTATGTGTGACCAAGTGATTGAAAAACTCGGTTTGGTCACGGCTTGATTACATGGGTTTTAAACTTGGAGATTCAGGCAACTCGTTCGGATGAATCGCCCAAGTCAGGGTGTGTATTGGCCCGACTTGCCCTAGTTGGGGGTGACTCAGGGAGGGCGACTTGTGGTATCAAACCAGATTGGGTAGTGCTGATTCCAAGTCAATTCATCCAAGTCTCACCCGAATCGGGCGAGTCTTGAAACCATGCTCGGTCAAGACTCCAAGATTCGGTTGACACAGTCGATTCCACTCGACAAAACTCAGAAAACTCGGCTACTCAACTTATCGAGATCAACAATATTTATAAAATTTAAATATTATTACTGAGTCTTGGTGTTCAAGACTTGAAAATACTTGACCTCAAGAGTGGATATCACCAAATTCGTATACGCCCAGGAGATGAGTGGAAGACGGCGTTTAAGACGAAAGATGGGCTGTATGAGTGGTTGGTCATGCCCTTCGGCTTGACTAACGCACCCAGTACTTTCACGCGGGTGATGACACCAACTTTGAGGCCGTTCATGGAAAAATTCCTAGTGGTGTACTTTGACGATATTCTTATTTATAGTACCACTAAGGAATCACACCTTGAACATTTAAAGAAGGTCTGTAGTGTCCTTAGGAAGGAAAAGTTGTACGCTAATCTTAAGAAATGTGCATTCATGTCTAACCAAGTTGTGTTCTTAGGATTTATAGTGTCATCTGAAGGGATGCGTGCAGACCCTGAAAAAGTCAGGGCCATAGTTGAGTGGCCAGAACCAAGGAACATTCATGAGGTGCGAAGTTTTCACGGCCTAGCAACTTTTTATCGTCGGTTCATTAGGGGTTTTAGCACAATCATGACTCCCATTACCGAGTGCATGAAAAAGGGAGAGTTCGTGTGGTCTAAAGCCGCCGTCAAGGCTTTTAAAGAAATTAAGAGGAAGATGGTGGAAGCTCCTGTCATGCGTCTACCTGACTTTTCTACAGTCTATGTAGTAGCACTGACCCTTGGCGTAAGGATTGCCATTGGTCAATGAGCTTCTGACGGTATGAGAGAGGAAGGTACTTCTCCTTCAACTTCTCTTTCATCTCATACCAATGTGTGATAGGGGCTCTACCAACTCTCTCTATCCTACGCTTGGTGTTGGTCCAAAAGAGTTTGGCTTGACCCACAAGCTTCATCTTAGCAAACCGCATTTGACGGTTTTCCGACATGCCATACCACTCAAAGTAGTGGTCCATGTCAGCAACCCAGTCAAGGAACGCCTTGGGATCCAAGCGCCCATCAAAACTCGGGGCCTCAACTCTCACACTCTTCATGGCACGCTCATCTGGATCATAGCGGTCTTGATGACCACATGTGGCTCGTGCCTCTCGCACCACACCACGACCGTTACCACGATCTCTATCCTCACTTCCACCACGTGTGGCAGCACGTTCTTCAATGATTCCTTCGACTTGAGAGTGTGCATCTTCCCCTACAGCGGGGTTTTCCTTTTGGGACGCCTCTAGTTGCTCCACTTTAGTCATAGTAGTGGTAATTTGGTTCTCAAGGCGGGCAAACTCACGCCTTTGACCCGCTTCTAGGGCGGTTATCTTTTGTATCAATTGAGCAAGTTGCTCAGATAACTGCTCGTTATTCATGGTAGGTTGAAGTCCGAAACCTCTACCTCTTCTCGTGGGCATACAATGAAGACTTGAACCAAACTCTACCTAACTAGACTACTAGTTGTTATGACTTTCAAGATGAATGTGATGAATGCAAAACTACTATGAACTAACACAATTAAGTTGAAACAGGAAACAACTCTACTCAACTTATCAAGATCAACAATATTTATAAAATTTAAATATTATTACTGAGTCTTGGTGTTCAAGACTTGAAAATACTTGACCGAGTTACTCTGCTTGACAGATTTTTGAGTCGAGTCCATACCTTTGATATCCGAAACTGATTTTCTCATTCGGGAATAAATTCATAATACTGTAATTAAACTGTATATACTCACCGAGATGATTCGTTGCGAATTGCATTTCTATTCCATCTTTGGAGAGTTCGTAAGGACAGAACATGACACCAGCATTGTTTCTGAAAATTAGGCCAATAAGGTTCTGATTCAATTCAAAATTAACATAACCGATCCAACGTACATGATCATTTCAAACAAAATAAAAGCTATGGAAGTATGAAGATTGAAAACCAGGCTTATTTCATGTCAATATAAGACAGACAGCATTCATGTGAGAGGAAATGGAGGGAGATGAGCCTTAGCAAATGTGTACTCTGCTAAGCGCAGGATTATAAACATGCGGGGCCCATGGTTTGGTGATCAGGACCATTGATCTGATGTCCCCATCATGGATGTTGGAAGCCCAAAAAATATCCCAGATGGAAAGATCCCAACCCCACAATTGTTGGCCTATTTTCGTACATTTTCTTTCTTAGGGAATGCATTGAAGTGTTAGGATCTCCAAAACTGGGAGATTTTTTTATGCATCCACATCTGCAATTCTGTTTTACGATCGAAGAGAATAAGCAATGTAAGGGAAGAAAGATTACATTAAGATGTTGAGGGGAAGATCCATGGTATTAAAATCATCCACGAATGCCCTGACTGACTTCAAAGAGCAGAGGTCAAGTTTCAGAACATCCAAACGGGCTGCTCCATTGTCCTTGATGATCTGCTGTTTCATCTCATTTGCAGCCTCAATGTTCCTTGCTGCCATGATCACATGGGCCCCACGAAGTGCCAACACCCTCACTGTCTCCGCGCCAATTCCACTTGCTCCACCTGGATTGTTTCATCATTTTCATTTGAAAAATGGTTAGAATTTACTTGTGTGGAAGAATTCAGATAGCTAGCATTCTGATCATGATCAACAACATTAGGAATTGTTCTAACGGCGAACGAGGAGGGAAATTCAGTAAGATTATTGGGTCTTCTAGAGCAAGAGGAAGAAGCTTTTCTCTCTAATCCTTGTATGACAGGGTAGTCCCAATGGTTTGGCCATGGGTGGTGAACGGTCCCCCAGAGTGGCAGTGTTTGGTAGGCCAGACAAGGTGCTGACAGTGCATCATTGCAACATAGATGAAAAACCATCATAAATGGTTGTTGAATGTGTATGATGGATGCAGAAAGAGTTGATCATCTAGCTTATGGAAGTTGTGCTTCCTGATAGTTTGTGTGGAAGGACATTGCATGTAAGGGGTCGTCTGGATACCTGTAAGTTTTAAAGTTGTAACTTCACTTGAAAGTGGCTTTTAGTTGTAAGTTACAATAAGGCATCATTTGGATACCTGTGAGTTTTTAAGTTGTGACTTTCAGTTGCAAGTTACTTACAACAAGAGTTCGTTTCCATACTCGTAAGTTTTTAAGTTGTGACTTTCAATTGAAAGTGACTTTCAGCTGTAAATTACTTACAATAAGGGTTTGTTCGGATACTTGTAAGTTGAAAGTGACTTTCAGCTGTAAATTACTTATAATAAGGGTTTGTTTGGATACCTGTAAGTTTTTAAGTTGTGACTTTCACTTAAAAGTGACTTTCGGTTGTAAATTACTTACAATAAATGGTGGTTTGGATACCTATAGGTTTTTAAAGTTTTGACTTTCAATTGTAAGTGACTTACAATGAGGGGTCGTTTGGATACCTGTAAGTTGTGACTTTCACTTGAGAGTGACTTACAGTTGTAAGTTGTTTACAGGGAAGTGACTTCTCACCTCCAGCCCCGTGAAACTTCCTAGTAGTTTTGCCTGTAAGTGACTTATAAGTGAATTTCCTCCATAAACACCACTTACGTTGTAAGTGAAGCTGGGCACGGGACGACTCGACTCGATCCGAAACCCGACTTGACTCAGGTTATATATATTTATATATATAAAAGCTAATTTCTAACTATCTCTAACCCTACCTGCCGCACCCGACCTCGACCCCGACCCAATCCCAAACTCTCTCTCTCCCTCCCTTGTCCTCCTCCTCTTCCAAGCCCGGCAACCACCCACCACCCGCCCCCTCCTCCCCCCCCCTCCACCCCCCCCCCCCCCCTCTCTCTCTCTCTTCACTCCCTCCCTCAATCTCTTGATCCGACTCGGTGCCAACTCGACCTAACTCGGTATTTCTGACCGGGTTGGACTCGGTCCGGATCAGTCCAAGCCAGACCCAGTCTCAGATCGGGTCAGGCATGCTGGACTTGGTACGGAGTCGGATCGAGTTCGGGTCAGGCCTATTTCAAAACCGGATCAAGTCGGGTCAACCCTAACTCAATCCGACTCGACTCGATGCCCAGCTCTATACTTAAGTCACTTCCCACTTACATAACTTATAGGTATCCAGACAATCACTAAGGAGTTAATATTGAGTTTTGTAGGGAATGGTCCTGGTTGTTATTGTAATGTGAGCAAAGGTGTTGTTCCTAGATGTTCCCTGGTTGGGCTGTATGTCTGCCTCTTTGAGAGCTTGAGTTTAATGAAGTCCCCTTACTGATGCCATCTGAAAAAAAAAAAAAAAAAAGACTTGGGAAGGAAGGAGATTTTTAGATCATTTGTAAGCAGGTTAGTTCCATCAAAGTGGTTGTTCTATCAATTAATGGTCTATTTCTAATTTATCATCTTTTATTTTGGGTTTATACCGTTTGGTATCAGAGTAAGATTATCTCTTCTGAGACGTTTAATAAAATTGGAATGATATGGGTTTATACCATTTGGTATCAGAGTACGATTATCTCTTCAAAGACATTTAATAAAATTGGAATGATACAAAGAAGATTAGCATTGTTCCACACAAGGATGACATGCACAAATCAAGAAATGCTATCAGAGCATAACAATACTCGTAGAAATCTTTTGGAAGCTTCGATAAGAGTTCGAAAAGATCAAGGAAAGCTTCGAGGAAGAATTACCAATGATGGAGGACATATAAAGGTAAATCCAACTTAAACTAGGGATATTACTTGTAGACATGAATCACCAAATGCCTACATTGCACATGTGCAATATCTGAAGACTGTTCATCAGGTAGGACCCACTGTGATTATCCCCTGCGCATGAATTAGGCTATAGTCCATTCATTAGGTGGGACAAATGTTTGTTGAATGAGGATGCTGGTTGTTCTTTTCTAAAAAAGCAGATTAACATAATTCTTCTGCTGGCCACACATATGGTCTAATTCTAATATTTGATCAAGAGATTCTTCATGTGTTGAAGATCACCCTCATCAGAAGGTGGGCCACCGATGGATCGCGGGTTAATACACGTTTTCCATACATTTCCTACATTTATCTTCAAAACTGAATATAATCCTGATCCAACAGTGGCGAATTCCTATCAAATAAATATTGAGGTTGGGTTAAATCCAGAGGTCCCTCCTATAATTCAATGGCCCACCTCAATATAAGGTTAAATCCAATTGGATCATTGCTGCCCCGATTCATATCAAACAAGAACATTCACTCCTGATGAGGAATCATATGATCTCTGATCCTTGAGTATGGAGTATTTGGGCCCATTGCTCGATGATCCAGGCCATTGATTCCCCATAATTCTCCCTGTTGGAAGATGGTAGCTAATTCAATCTTTGAGTTAACAATTTACTTGTGGGCCGCAAATGGAATGGTTAGAGCCACTCCATCCCGATGAACGTTGGCCAACCCCTGTCGACATCGGTCCTAACACATCAATGGTCTGGATTACATGAGAATGGTTAGTACAAACTGATCAATTCCTACTCGTGTTTTTTAGAATTTCATTTCTGGTACTATGCTAGTAATTAGAAAATGTAGGAAGATGGGTGTGTCCATATGGTTATTAGGAAGGATTCGTTGAGGCCGGAGAAACAAGAAGTTACGTAAGGTTCTTACAGGGTAAGATTTGATTTGAATGTTTTAACTCAAGTGTATTATAATCGACTGAACAACTTTCAAACATGTTTTGAATGCCTTCGTCTCACACTGCACATAACCCAATCAAATCTCACCATTCCAGGAACTTGGTATTTTGTGGGCCCCACCATGAAGTATGTGTTGTATCCACACTGCCCATACATTTGGAGAGCATTTTAGGGCATGATCCAAAGCTCAAGTGGACCCCACCACAAAAAAGTGGGGATTGAATGCCTACCATTAAAAAGTTCTTCATCAAGATGATATTTGTTTTTTTCCCTTATTCCATGTCTGTTAACTTATAAACAGGTTGGATCTCAAATAAACATCATGGTGGGCCTCTGTTTTCTGTAGTGGGGTCCACTTGAACTTTGGATCTACCTAATTCTTTGTATAATGCCGTAAAATGATCTCTCCAAATGGATGGATGGTGTGGATACAACACGTAGATCACGGTGGAGCCCAAAGAACATGGTGACGTCACTTCAGTAGCCAACTCAGTTTCAGTTGCTAAGCCGCGGACGCAAATTGCGTCCTACCCCCGCCCTCCCGCCCGGACGGTAATCCGTCCAGGCAGGGTTCTGTGGGGCCCACCACGATGTAAGTAATTTATCCACGCCGTTCATCGCTTCTATCAGACCGTTTTAAGTTATTATTTTAAAAATGAGTTAGGTCTACAGCTCCAGTGGACCACACCAAAGGAAGCTGCAGTGATAATGACACGCACCATTGAAGCCTTTCTAAGGGCGAATGTAATGTTTTTTTTACCAACCAAACTATTAATAAGTTCATGTAGACGTGGATGAAGTGAAAACACAAATATAAGCTTGATCCGAAGCTTCTATAGCTCCCATGAACTTTTTAATGGTGGACGTTCAATCCCCACTTTTTGGTCCATTGGAGCTGTGTACCTACCTCAGTTTTGGAATCATACATTAAAATGATTTGAAAAAGAGATGAACGGCGTGGATAAAACATTTACATCACGGTGGGCCCAGAGAGCCCTGCCCGGACGGATTACTGTCCGGGCAGTGGTAGGACGCAATCCGCGCACATATTCTACGAAATCGGATTGCGTACTGAGTTACTCATACGCTGTTTATCGTACCGAGTAAACTGGGTTGGGCCCACCTTGAATGTATCTGGTCTATCCACGCCGTCCATCTTTTTTCCATCTTATTTTAGGGGTTGAGATCAAAATTTAAGCATATCCAAAGATCAAGTGGACCATATCATAGGTAACAGAGGGGATAAAGATTTCCACGGTCGAAACCTTTCTAGGCCCTACAGTAACGTTTATTTCTCATCCAACATGTTCATAAGATCACACAGTCATGGATGAAAGGAAAACACAAATAAAAGCTTGATCCAAAACTTCTGTGGCCCCCAACAAATTTTCAATGGTAGATGTTCAATTCACACTGTTTCCTATGGTGTGGTCCACATGAGGTTTGGATCTACTTCATTTTCAGGCTAAAATCCTAAAATTATCTGGTAAAATGGATGGACGGAGTGAATAAAATATATAAATCACGGTGGACCCCACAGAGTTTACTCATTACGCAATCCGCTTCCATATTCTACACCCAAGCGACTGTGACAGATCCGAGCTTTCCATCATGTGGGCCTCAAACAAATTTCTTTTTTCTAACCATCCATTCGTAATTTGTCCCAACGAGTGAAACAATCTGATTTAAGAGCCAATACATCAAAACAGTATGGCCCACCTCATTAAAATCTCTGATCTCACACACGTGCCATATGGCACATCTGCTCGACTACAGAGGGGAAGACCTCTACACCCATATGGGCTTAGAAAACCTCACCACCACACATCAACAACTCCATTGGCCCCAGCTTGATTAATTAATACACCCATCCTTTCCACTTTTGAATATGGACCACTAGATACTTTCTTTAATAATACACCCAACGGTGAAAACAAAAATATAAGCTTGATTGGAAACTTCTGTGGCCCCTAAGAAGTTTTGAACGGTGGATGTCACTATCCCCACTGTTTTCTATAGTGGGTCCATTTGAACTTTAGATCTATCTCATTATTTTTATCATCCCATAAAACGATCTCTCCAAATGAATGGACGGTATGGATATAACACATGCATTCCCACAGAGCTTGGTGACGTCACTTCAGTAGCGATTTGGATACTGACCTTGTCAGTATCTAATCCGCCCGCGCCCAGTAGATAATGGTTCCGCAGCAACAACCACAACAAAGCTCTTGACTCTATCCCTATTATTAAATACACTAGGTTGGAATGAGCTATACGTGGCACTCACATAAAGTAGATTGCGACAGGTCAAGCCAACAAAATGAATAATTTAGTGGTCTCCACATGGATATAGTCGTATAAAAATCTTATAGCAGACAAAAGTACCTGAAAAGCCGGGCATTGGTGGGACTCTTCCCAAACATGGTTTTTTACTCAATCAACCTAACCACTTCCCTTCGGAAGCGGATTGGCTGGGGTGCCACACACCAGCTATGTAGCTGATGTACTGACGTCAATAAGTTCTATGGGTATTATCATGAGTTATGAGTTATATCCAAACCGTCCATCCATTTGGCGAGCTCGTCTTATATCTTGACCTTAAAAATAAGACAGATTTAAAGATCAAGTGCACCACAATGAAAAAAAAAAAGAAGAAAAAAGTAGGGGTATTGAACGTCTACCATTGAAACCCTTTCGGGGTCACAGAAGTTTGGGATCAATATGAAATGTTTTTTCCCTCGTCATCCATATATTTTTGACCTTGGATGGAAAATAAAATAAACATTAGGGTGGGCCCTACAAATTTTTTAACAGTGAAAATCATTATCCTTTCCACTATTTTTGATGTGGTCCATTTAAGATTTGGATATGATTTTTTTTTATTTTTTTGTCTAATACTCTAAAATACATCATTGCGGGGGCCATGTAACTTTGATCTCATTTGAACCGTTCGTACAACTCGACGCTCGAGGAGCGTCGGCGCTCGTCTTCGCACCACACGAATAGCTGGTGTCTGGTACACCAGCCAATCCGCTTCCTTCCCTTCAGCCCAAACGAATGGAAATATATTCTCCAAAGGGTTTATTTTTCCAAGGTAACCAGAACCAACGGTGAGAAATCACCATGTGGTAGCAATGGTGTGGAACCGTAATAGAACGATATAGTACTCATAAAGTGAATTTGGGGGCGGTTTTCTCCCACGAGGGGAAAGGCTGGGAGATATAGGAGATGTGAGGAGTTCGTCAAATGGGTAGGGCTCGATCATGAATCGATTCTATAAAAGAGTAATCGCACGATGCGAATCTACTCATATGGAAAGTATTTTTCTCATGTGAGTAAGATGTGACTGAATTGAATTTTGGTGTAGGTATGAACTTTAGTCCTATCTTACTTCATGATTCAGATTGTGACTATTCAAATCAAGATACCAAAACCATCCTTTCCATTTCTGGATATGGACCAATACAAACTTTCTATAATTGTATAAACAACCGTTGAAAGCATTGGTGTATATTCCAATAAGGGTTGGAGAAAAACAGCAGCGCAGCAACAGCGACAATAACAACGAATAGAATAATAATATCTTTTGGTTAATAATAAAAAATAAAAATTAATTAATTAATTAAAAAGAGAGAAAGAAACCTGTAACAATGGCAGTGAGATTGGAGGCATCAATCCCTTGAGTAACCTCTTCAGCTGTTGAAGCAGATCCAAACCCACTTGGCCCTGCCATCCCTGTGATTAGTGACAATAACCCCATCTCTCTTTCTATCTCTTTCTCTCAACACACGAAAGAAAAAGCCAACCACACAACCCCTTTTATAAAGAATTCTTCCAGCTTTAGATATAAAGACTATTACTGAAGGAAAGAAAATGCATGGGAAGATGATGACGTTTCACTCACGAGAATAAAAATCAAATGCATGAGGGGGCAGAACGTATGAGATTTTACAGTTGGGTAGTAGTTCGAAAGCGGTGGGGAATTAAATGCGGAGTTGGAATTGTAGGCGGAGTTCGTTTACTCTGGCTGCGTGGGACGCTTCATACGCAGGCACTCAGAAATTTGACACGTGGAAAATATTAACTCAAAATAAATCGGGAAACCTACCGCTACCAGGAGCCAAAGTTCCTGGTTTAATAATCTACGCAAAGGAGTTATTTGATACTCCGGTTGCGTATGATACTTGATACGCCCGCACTTAAAAATTGCACAGGCGGAAAAATCGGATTGGTTAAGAAAATAGTAAAATCTGAACCGTAAGACCTGTTTTTCTTAAATATACTATTGGAACCTACGGCTGTGGAGAGCCTTAGATTGAATAATCCTAAACTCTACAAGGGGGTCATTTGATAGATGACATTTAATAATTGGTTCTTAAACAATACTATTGGATTTTTTTATTTTTTATTTTTTGTTTTTTAGTTTTTAACCGTCCAATAGATGTCCAACAATCTAACTAATTTTCGGAACATGATACACCCGTGGTATACATAATTTGGATGGTTTATTTTGAATTTTTTTTTATGACACGATGGTAATTTCGCAATAATTTCTAACTGCCTGCGTGTCATCCATCACACTCAGCCAGAGTATCAAGCTAGTTGTCAGATTAGGAAACAGATTGGCTACTCCCCCAGCCACCAGCCCCGTGGCTGGTGGTCGGTGCTATGTGGGCCGTACTATGATGTATGTGTTTCATCCATTCTGTTAATCCATTTTTAAAGATCATTTTAGAGCTTTAGCCTAAAAAATAGAGGGATATAAATCTCAGGTGGTACACACCACATGAAAACAATATCGATTAGATATCCACCATTAAAATCCTCCTAAGGCCCACTGTACTGTTTATTTGAAATCCAATCTGTTGATTTGGTCATACAGGCTCAGATGAAGGGAAAAACAAAAATCAGCTTGATCCAAAACTTTTATGACCACCAAAATGTTTTTAATGGTCATCGCTCATTCAACACTGTTTCCTGTAATGTGGTCCACTTGAGATTTGGATATATCTCATTTTTGGTCTCATACCGTAAAATTATCTGTGAAAATATATGGACGGCATGGATGAAAATCATACATCATGATGGGGCCCACAGAGCACCGACCACCAGCCATTGGCTGGTGTCAGGGGGAGTAGCCAATCCGTTCCAGTCAGATTAAAGGTGCGCGCACGCGTGCAGGATCATAATGGACGCGACTTTGGTGAATCGCTGACTGTGGGGCCCACCGTGATGTTGTCTTATAATCATGTCATCCGTCGATTTCTTCAGCTCATTTTAGGCCACGAGCCCAAAAATTCAACAGATCCAAATCTAAGGTGGACCACACCTTAGGAAACAGCGGTGATTGACCATTAAAAACTTCCCGTAGGCCTCAAAAGTTTTGGATCAAGCTGATATTTGTGTGATCCGTTCATCCACATCTCTGTGACCTTATCAACAGATCGGATGTAAAATAAACATTTTGGTGGCCCCCAAGAATTTTTTAATGGTGGGCGTTCAATCACCCTGTTTCCAGTGCTGTGCTCTGGCTGATATTTGGATCTGCTTCATTTTAGGTTTCATGAGATGGGGGTGCGGATGAACGGCGTGGATATAATATAAATGCATCAAGGTGGGCCCAAAGTGATCTACCGCGTTCCATCATAATGGATGGCCGTCCTCGTGCATCCCCTGTAACAGGAAGTTCCTGCGATCGTGGGGGCAACGTGATGTTGATGAGAAATCCACTCCGTTGATCTGTTTCGCCCGCTTATGTCAGGACATTAAAAAAAAAATAAAATTAGAAAGATGCAAAAATTAAGTAGTCCACGTAACAGAAAACAATAAAGATTGATTGTCCACCGTTGAAACATTCATGGGGCCACAGAAGTTGACTAAGATTTTCATATTTTCAGTTTACCCCATTAGGAATGACCCTATGAACGGTTTGGATGTATGCAATATAAAAATCGCTGTGGACTTATGGAGATTTCAACGGTAGTTATTTCCCTAGCCACTTTTTACTGTCATGTGGCCAACTTTAATTTTCAATCTGCCCCGTGTTTTTTCTCATGATCGTTGATATAATGGCTCACATGCGGACTGACGATGAATAAATACACTTTAATATCTTTTGGCTCTTATCTGTCCAATAAATCGTCATTATTTCGGTCCGTCGCGGTGTATTTAGGTTACCGATCATAGGATTACGATTTTGATATTGGAAAAAAATTACAGAATGCAGCCATCCATTGTGGTTTCCATCATATCAACGGTTTGGATCATCGAAATATGGGCCCTTACATACAACATACAATATGGATGCATCTGGATACTGTTAACATACGCATGCACCAAGTTCACTGTAATTCCTCTTAAACGTGAAGTCGGTCCTTGACAGTTGCGACACGCTTTTACACCGAGACGTGGCTTCGGTGGATCCCGAGTCTTTCGAGTTCGGTGGATCCCTGACTGTGGGGCCCACCTTGATTTATGTACCTTACATCCATGCCTTCCATCCGTTTTGAAATTTCATTTTAGGCAAGATCCAGGATAAAATTCCTACATAAACCACACCACAGGAAATATTGGTGATTGAATACCCGCCATTAAAAATTCTTGGGGCCTACCGGAATTTTTATTTTACATCCAACCCTTTGGTAAGGTCAAAAAACTTAGATGAAGGGACCACACAAATATATACTTGATGAAAAACTTTTGTGGCCTTCAATAAGTTTTTAATGGTCAATAACCATTGTTTCTTGTAGAGTGGTCCGCTTGAGACTTGGATCTACTTCATTTTTGAGATAATTTACTAAAATGATCTTTCAAAACGGATGGAAGGCATGGATGTAAGGGATATACATCAAGGTAGGCCCCACATTCAGGGATTCGCCCTTTTCCACCGTGCCTGAAGGGCCTTCCGCTTTTGAAGGACCGGATCCAGTCAGCAACGGCTCCGCTCTTGGACAAAAGTCTCATCTATTGGATGGTTGGGATTTTGCAATCAAAGGAATTTTGACTGAGTTTGGATGGGGATTGCCTGCGGGAAGATTCCTGCAGCCTTAAGATATGTGGGGCCCACCATGATGCATGTGTTTCGCCAGCTCCACCGTTAAAACGGAACTAGTGCCCGCCGTGATGTTTTATTTTCGATTGTGAAAAAAAAATCATCTTGATCTAAAACTTGTGGGTCCCACGAATTTTCCAATGGAGGGCGTTCGATCCTCACTGTTTCTGTAGTGTGGACCACCTGAAGGTTGGATCGGCCTCATGTTTGGTTTCATACACTAAAATGAGCTGGAGAAACGGATGAACGGAGTGGATAAAACATTTGTGGGCCCCACTTCTTAGGTCGTCTAGAGTTATCATAGAACGGCAGATTCTCGATTCAGATACGGTAGTCGATGCTGGGAAAGCTATGTGGGCTCCACCATGATGTATATGGTTTATCCACTCCGCCTATCCATCTTGCCGGATCATTTTAACAGCGTGAGACTATAAATGAGGGAGATCCAAATCTCAGGCGGACCACACCACAGGAAACAGTGGTGATTGAACGCCCACCGTTAAAAGATTATTGGGGCCCACAAAAGTTTTGAATCAACCTGATATTTGTGTTTTCCCTTCATCCTGGTCATTGTGACCTTATCAACAGGTTGGATGGAAAATAAACATTATAGCGAGCACTACGAAGGTTTTAATAGTGGCCGTTAAATCACCACTTTTTCCTGTGGTGTGGTCCACCTGAGATTTGGATTTGCTTCATTTTTTAAAATATACTTTAAATGAGCTAGAAAAATGTATGGACGGCGTGGATAAAACAAATACACCATTGTGGGGTTCACATATCTTTTCCAGCACCGACGTCGGAGATTCTTCAAAGATGAAGAACGAAGTTTCTTGCTCGATCGAGTTGGCTACGACCCACCCAGCAATGTGGGTGCAACCCTGACCGTAGGGCCCACCTATACGCATGAAATTTTATATCCATGCCGTCCATCTGTTTTTTTCATAGCTTTGTACAAAAAATGAAGAAGATAAAAATTTCAGGTGCATCACCCCATAGGAAACAGTAGTTATTGACCATTAAAAAGCTTTTGTGGGCCACAAAAGTTTTGGATCAATATTTTTTTTCTTTCATCTAGGTTTTTTTTACATTACCAAAAGATTCGATGGCCAGAAAAAAATCACGGTGGACCCTAAGAAGTGCTTAATGCCGGGTGTTCAACAACCACTCTTTCTTGTGGTGTGGTCCACCTGAAATTTTTATATTATTAATTTTTATGATGAAGATATAAAATAATATGAAAAAGTATATGAACGGCGTGGATATAAATTTCATGCATCTGGTTAGGCCCTACGATCAGGGTCGTATCGACATTGCTGTTCCGGGGTCGCAGTCGAGCTCGTCATAAGTTTGCCGCTATAAAGAAAGACAAGAAAATGACAGCCCCCGGGGAAAGGGGTGTATTGACTCTAAGTCATACGCTTTTAATTCTTTGTTCGACCTCGGTCCCTGTTTAGCCTTACTTTTAAGAATTGACCAAAACTTAGTTGGTTTCTACCAACAATGGCCCTAAAGTAGGACAAATTCAAGGAGGATAAAAATGCCATTGGAAAAGTTTTTTCAAAGGAGGAATTATGGGTCCCACTAACTATGCTTGAGCCTACTTATTGAGAGACCTGATCCATTTATGTAATCGGGGGCATCCCAAGACCTCGGAGGGTTTTGATTTTATCTTCGTCCTAGACCTTCGTTGCTCCAAATAAATACAACAATGGTTCTTTTTTTCTTTTTCTTTTTTTGAGTTGTTTCGTTTAATGTGGTCTACCCTTGATGTCTTCTTCTCTCATCTTAGGGCCATGTCCTAAAATTAAATGTACATTTGAATGATTAGAGTGGATTTCAACAAAAACTTGCAATGGGTTCCACAAAACCTATCCGAAAACATATATATAGGGCCAAGACCGAAGCTGTAAGACCCGTATCCTAGTCCGTACTGTTCCGTCGAATCCCGCGATCTTTCTTGTCGAATTTCGGCAACCTGTGACGTATTATTGACGTTGCGATCGACCCTAAGTCGTATGTTGTAGATTTGAGTCGGCTTAATTCAAGACTTGTACCTTTGCGACCGCATCGTCGCCGCGGTTCCAACGCCGCGACTCGTGCACCAATCCGATACCCTGGCAGGAAGATGTGAGCCGGCGTTTATTTCAAAGAAAACGCCGCGCGTTCGCAATCCCAAGAGAATCTCTACAATATGTCAAATCAATCCCATCCATCACCTCATGTCAAGTACAAGCAACCCATGCTTTCTCTCTCCAAAGTCAACCCTTTCTCACCCTCTCTCTTACACACCCATGCTAGTCAAGTACACATCACCTCACCCATCACTCACACCCATCACTCTCTCTCTTTACATCCCATCTCTCTCTCTCTCTCTCATTTCTCAAATCAATTCCAAGCAACCAAAGAGAGAGCTCACGTCCAAGCTTCTCCATGTGAGAGAGTGCATGTGTGTGGCCCACTTTCCCATCCCTAAATCCTCCATCCTAACCATTCATTTCCCATCTTCCACCGTTAAAGTGAAGCTTAAGGAGATCGGCATTCCAACGGACCGAGAAGATTGACCGGTGGGTGCTTATTAGACTAGATTTTTCATGTTTTATGATGGGCCAAGTGAGGCCTACCGATCAATGGTATGGATCTCACTTTGGACCCTAAGATGTGGCCGATGGCCCATCTTGATCTTCATGATCATTCCATGATGGGGCCATTCCCCATGGACCCCATCATGATGTTTATTTTCTAACTTGAAAAGAGGTCATCTGGACCGTCCATTTGAGTGGAGAAGGGATCTCCACCGTTGATCCTTGATTTGGTAGGCCCACATGTATTGGGACCCACTTGATGTATGTTTTAAATTATGCAAGGGAGGGCCCATAGTGCCGGGGTCCCTCCATCACACGTGTTCCGTCTCTCTCTCTCTCTCTCCCTCTCTCCTTTTTTTTTTAATTGTATGCGATGATATGGCCGTGTGGCCCATTTGAATGGACCCCACCACGAAGCATGTATTGGATCCAAGTCATTGATAGGTGAGGCCCACTGTATGTATGTGTATGTTCCACACCACCCAGCCATGTGATGGCCCACCTAAGCAGGGCCCACTCTAAATATATTTGCATGCCCAAAAACGTCCAGCGTCTGGACGTGGAGTGGGAAAACAAAAAAAAATATTAGCTTGGTTCTCAAGCCATGGAGAGGGTGGTACATGTAGGCCCCACCTTGATGTATGAGACTAATCTACACCGTCCATTCCATTTTTCAAATCACTTTAGGCATTGAGCCAAAAGATGAAGCCGATCCAAGCATCTGGTGGGCCATACCTTTCAAAACAGTGGTTTTCACCGTTTAAATTCACTTGAATCTTTTTTTCATGCCAAAAAATATCCAATATTGGACTCTACGGATTTGTTATGGTCCGTAGAGACCAATGGCTGCGGTAGATCTACCTGATGCGGGCCCCACGTATGAAAAACCCTTGAAAAATGGGTTTTCAAAATTTTTTTTTTTAAGAGAGAGAGGCAGCAGCTGCTGCCTCTGACTTGTCAGAGGGCGCCAGCGGCGTCCGCGCTGGACGGGCGGCCAGGGACCGTGGGTCCCCAAACCTAAGCCCCACAGTGATGTATATTTGCCATCCAATCCGTCCATTAGGTGGGACCCTGCTTGAAGTGGCCCCCCTCCAAAAATCGACCCAATCTGAAACTCAGTTGGCCCACATCAAAGGAAACAATGGGATTGAACATATACCTTTGAAAACCCATTTTGGGTCCACAGAAGTTTTGGATCAATCTGAAAATTGTTTTTACTCTTCGTCCAGGTCTATGTGACCACATGGACAGATTGGATGGTGAACAAACATTACGGTGGGCCCCACATGGGACCCACAATGATGCATATATTTTATTCATACCGTCCACAGGCAGTGGACGGTTGGAGCCACAGGTGATGTATGTGTTTTAGTTACACCGTCCAGGCAGACGGTGGGACCCCCCTTCATGTGTTTTATCCACACCGTCCCATGACAGTGGGGTCCATCATGATGCATGTGTGGTGTCCAGCCTTCCAACCATCTAGAAAGCTCATTTTTTTTAGCATGAGCTGAAGAATGAATCAGATCCATGGTCCATGATGCATGTGTTGCATCCAAGTCATCCAACCAGTTGAAAGCTCATTTTATAGCCTGAGTTCAAAGAAATGAGACAGATCTAGGAATAGGTGGACCACATTATAGAAAGCAGTGGGTTTGAAGGCCCACCATTAAGACCCTTGGTCTACTAAGCTTGGGACCATATATGATATTGGTCTTTCCTTTTAATTCAGGTATGTGAGGCCTTATAATCAGATTGGATGAGGAATAAATATTAGGGTGGGCCTTAGAAATTTAGTGGTGGAAATCATTACCACCACTTGTATTTGGGTGTGGCCCATTGGATATGCATATGACCCATACGATGTGGTCCACCTTGATATTTATAAGGCCCATTTGAGGAGGCCCACCTTGATGTATTTGGGGCCTGTTGTTGAGGCCCATCCTGATATATGCAAGGCCCATTGTGATGTCTTCAAAGGCTCATGGGATATGGCCCATTGCAATGTACATAAGGCCCGTTGGTGGGGGCCCATTAATGCGGCCCATTTGATGAATGTAAGGCCCATGTGATACGGCCCAATTGATGTATCTAAGGCCCATGGGTCGAGGCCTAACGGGATGTCCTTAGGGTCCATTGCAATGTGTGATTCCATATGGTTGTGTAATGGTATTTTATGGCGGGCCTTGCCTTGGGAGCAATGTTGGTTTAACGTCCACGTTGCAAGGATAATGTTGGTTAAATGTCCGCATTATAACTCTCCCTAGGGCCCATTGATAGGCCCATACTTGTTGATAGTTCATTACTTTATAACATGCTTAGTGTACTTCCATGATTCATGCCCATACGCATCATATGTATGCTTGAGATGATGAATGTTTGATCATAACATAAGCCGTTGGGCTGAGACATTTACGGGACTCCTTATGAGACGGAGTGCCCCACATGATCGCGTGGTACGCGCAGGATTGCTGCATGATTGTACGGTGTGACTCATGCATCTCGCATATGTGTGACTTGATCACTGCACGCCCTAGCGACATCAGGGCCGTGGCTCCACAGACATATCGTGGATGGCCGTATCGGATACCGGAAATGCTTGGCTCTAGGCTTGTGGGCACTTAGGATGTCCTTGGGTGAAAGTCCCAGAACCTTTTTGGTACCAGGAGATGCTCCAACGTCTAGACCGAGTGGATACACGAGCGCCCGAGTGCCGAATACCAGTAGGCCGCGTCTCCCACTGTTTCGTGGTCGTTTGGAAGGGGGTGTGGCCTTATCCGCCCGAGTGAGGGGGCTATAAGCTAGGCTGAGTTTGACCAGCTCGTAAATGAGTCCGCTATCGACGAGCCGGGTAGGTATTGGCAGACTACTGGTCAGGCGGATAGTGTGGTCTCTTCCACTTGCTTGACTGTGCAGCTAGGGAGGAGGCAGTCAGTGTGAGGTGTATTAGACCCCGGTGATATCCAGAGAGGAACTGTATTGATATGGGTACTTGACGAGTACTGGCACACTTGCTTGCATATCGCATATGACATTTGGCTACATAGGCCTCGCATCGCATAGCCTTGGTATGGCTGATAGCATTCATGCCTCGCATCGCATAGCCTTGGTATGGCTGATAGCATTCATGCCTCGCATCGCATAGCTTTGATATAGCTGATAGCATTCATGGACTTACCGCATATTTCCGCATTACTCTGATATTATACACTTGGCACTTGCCTTACACACACTTTCACCACCCTCTAAGCTTTCTATAAGCTTATGCACGAGCTTTGATATAGCTGATAGCATTCATGGACTTACCGCATATTTCCGCATTACTCTGATATTATACACTTAGCACTTGCCTTACACACACTTTCACCACCCTCTAAGCTTTCTATAAGCTTATGCACGAGCTTTGATATAGCTGATAGCATTCATGGACTTACCGCATATTTCCGCATTACTCTGATATTATACACTTGGCACTTGCCTTACACACACTTTCACCACCCTCTAAGCTTTCTATAAGCTTATGCACGATAGATGCGTGCAGGTGGCGTCAGGTTGCAGCAGCGTTGAGCTTGGAGCGTGCAGCCGAGCTTCTGGAGTTTCTTTTACTTTCATTATATTGTATTTTCCTTTCATACGCATTGTACTTAAAGTCTTTGATTTAGTGGATTAGTGGTGATGTTATTTTGTGACTTGGTTATGCTTGTAGTTATGCTCCATTATAAAAATAAAATAAAATTTCATACTGAAAATCCTCCTTGTAGGATCCCAGGATCGGAATCTGGCGTATGGGCACTAGGAGCAGAGAATGGGGTGCTAAGGAGGCTGTCGGCACCGGATTCGGTGATCGAAAATTTTGTGAGCCCGTTTTCCGAGTTTGGGGCGTGACAGAAGCCTGGACCTAATTGAGGCTTTTCGATTTTTTTTTTTTTTTGAGAGGGGAACTGTAATAACCCAAATAAATCTTGACCGTCAAATTTTAACCGTTGACCAATGTACCCAATTAGCCTGATATGACCGTCGATTTACAAGATCAATTGGTTCAATCTCAACCATTAATTTGGACATATCCAATCCAACTGTTCGTTAACTAATAAATCCAACCATATATTTAACCATCCATCCAACAATACAACCATCAAACCGTCCATATGCTGAAATCATCAGAATACTTATCCATCCATCTACCATCCATCTAAACTGACCGTCCATCTCACCAATAATCCACAGGTACATAACAAAGTCCATTCCCCGATCTCATCTAGCCGTACATTTATCCATCCATCTACCCATACATCTATCCGTCCATCTATTATACACTAATCCATCCATCCATCTACATCATCCATGTACCATCCAATACATCCCAACCACACACATACACCAAACACATCACATACATACCTCTCACACACACACAAGTAGCCATGCATGCATCATAGCTTACACATACATGTGGCACATGCATGTGGTGCACATAAGATGCATGGTGAATGTGTGCATTTAACCAGCCCACGTTGCAAAAGAAAAAAAAAAAGAAAGAAAAAAAAAAGAAACGTTATGAAAAGAATTGCAAAACGGAAGCATAAATGCATGTGAAGCATTTAGATTTGTGCACGTGGTGTAAACCAAAAGAAAGAAAGAAAGAAAGAAAGAAAAACGAAAGAAAACTGAAATTTTAAAAGACATTAATAGCACACGTGAGATGCTATCCTTATAAATAAGGAGCAAAGGAAGAGAAGTGGGATGTGGTGTGACTCTTACAAAAGAGAAGTAGATTGCTGGACATTCACGTTGGAAAGAGAGGGAGAGAGAGAAGAGAGAGAAAAAGGAAGAAAGAAAAGAAGAGAGAAAAAGGAAGAGAGAGGAAGAAAAGAAAAAAAAAAAAAGAAAAAAAAAGAAAAAGAAAATACTTTTAAGAAAAAGTGAGTTTTCTCTCACTTGATATTTATGAAAACTTTATATAATTTAATTTAATTCATTTTATTTGTTAATTCAATTGTACTTGTAATACAAAATTGCCATCTTGGATGTATTTTTTAATTTGACGTAATTACTTACCCTGCTTCTTAAAATGTTGTTTAAATTATTTTTTTTATTGTCATTGCTTTAATATGATTTCATTGAAGTTTTATAGTCTTATTGTTAATCCTATCTAAATATATATATATATATATATATATATATATATATATATATATATATTATTTATTTGCATTTAGATTTTGTTTTGTTAAAAGTTATTGCAAAATCTTGAGTTTATATATATATTTTTATATAGATCTTAAATCATATAAATCATGTTGCATGCTTATCTTTTTAATCAAGATTTAATAAATCACGTTGCATGTTTATTTTTTCATTGTATTTTAACCATGATCTAATAGATTATGTTGAATGTTTATTTTATTTTTATGTAAAATTTTAATTATCTACATACAATTTACATTGATTGAAAATTTTGTTTTTAGTTTATTAAATCATGTACATCAAGTATTATGGATTGACCAAAGAATAGTAGTCATTGAAGATATTTAGAAATATTTGATTTATGCAATATTAAAATCATGCATCATTAAAACAGTTATAAAACACCAGAAAATAGGTGAGGCGATCAAGTCCTCTGGGTTGAAAATCCCTAAAGCGTAAATAGGTAGGGCGATTAAGACCCTTGGGTTGAAAGTCCCAGAAACTCAACTGGTACCTTTTGGAACATCTACCGTACCCTTTGAGTGGGTGAGCATGTTAGGATTGCAAAAGGTTCCCACTGTCAAGTTCGGTAGGGTAGTAGTCTGACCAACTAACGTACGAATGGGTCCCTCACCAAGTGCCCTTTGGATGGGTGAGTATGTCATGCAAGAGGTTCCCATTGCCAGGCTAGTTGTTGTTTTGGCGCGGGTGTTGGCCAACCGGTGTAAACTGGCCATGGTGTTAAAAGGAATAAACCACACCTTTTATTATGGAGTATATCATATGTTGATTTCATTCATTCATGTTTCTTTGAATTTACGTTGAAATTTGGTGTTTATTAGATCTCCTCATTTGTTATTTTACCTAAATAGATATTGTATCTTTTAATACTTTTATTCATGTTATATGAGGTTATTTTGAAACCTGTGTTGAGATTACTCACTAGGCTTCGCAGCTTACCCTGTTGGGATTTTAAAATTTCAGGATCAGGATCACATGGAGGAGCTTAAAGAGATTTTCTTTTATTTATTTTGTTTCTTTACCATTTTCTAAATAAGTGTAATGAACATTTAGTATGACAACATTACGATGATATGTGTTTGATGATAATCTTGAATAGTTGGAACATGGACATTTTTCTTTAAATAAATGTTTAATTATTAAAATTTTAGATTGTTATATTTTATGAATGAGGTTATTTTGTCAATATATGCGTGGAATATGAAGTGTAAACATACAAAACATAAGTCATGCCTGCGGGTACGGAATCGGGGTCGGATATACCCAGGTGCCGGATTTCGGGGCGTGACAGGAACACCACTGCAGAAGCACGTTGGACGTTGTTGTTACCTCTGCGGGACTCATTCCTTTGAGATTTTGATATGTTTCCAATGATATTCTCTCAATTCTAACGTGTTTCCAAAAAGTAGTACCACCCCCCATTTTGAAAGTTCCGACGGTTGAAAAGTAGTTATGCAGGGTCACTAAAGTCGCCAATTACTCTATAGCAAGCCTTTGATGAATTATTCACTTCATTGCAAAACCTATTAGTGGATTAGAATAGTAAAAACCTTTAAAAAAACAATATGCACTTTACTTAAAGAATTTTTTTTTTCTTTTTTTTTCGGTTAGCTTGTTAGTACACACTCATGTCAGTACACACACCCCATGTTAGCCACCCCCGCTAGGGATCGATACCAAGACCTCAAGTGTTGAAATGAGGTATCTCCACTCAGTCTGCTAGTTGAGCTATGGATCTGGGTGTAAATTCATTCTTCTTTAATGATGATTGTAAAAACTCTAAATTTTGGTGCATTAAAAAAAACTAAAATAAATATTTAAAGATTTTATTTTTAAATAAATAATAAAAGCAAGTAAATAGCTGAATTGGTAGAGACATTCTTAGTTGAGAGAGAGGCTTAGGGATTGATTCTTTGAGTAGTAATAATATTTTTTTATCTTCTTAATTTTTTATTATGTTGTTAATTTCTTCTTGATCTATATAATGGATGGTGTGGATTATCCACACGATCATTATATAAGTGTGTAGAAATAATTTTAATAAAGTGTGCTTTTATGATTTCAGATCTGGTTAGTAATATTTTAGGAATAAATTGTATGGATGAAATCTGATTGTGTTAAGATAGATCTGAACGGGTCATTTGATCCTAAGCACCAAAAGATAACAGTGACTTGAATTTCAGATTGATCTGACCATCAGATGGGCCACACTACTCAGATATATAAATGTTTAATAAGGAAAGTTGAGATTTTTACACAACTGATTGATATCACTTAGTATAGAAAGTCGAGATGGGTCATTGGTGTATATGTGGTTAGATCCACATAATTCATCTAATGTGTAGAGACAAAATATGCCAAGATCTCAAGAATTTGGATGATCCAATCATTCGGTGGGCCATCCCGATTAATTATTTGACATTCAATTTCAGGATCTTAAAAAGAAAATCTAAATCTTGATAATTAAATTTAATAAACATATAATTTTAATTATTTGATCATTTAAGGTTTGGCCACTTAGGATGTATATCAAAGGTGGGCCCCACCGTGTAATATAACTAGATGAATAATAATGTTGTTGATATAATTGATAGGATCTCTTAATTCAAACTAACCTAATTACCTTATGGATTATACACTACCAGACTCAGGTGAGTAACCCAACTTGTCTCATGATTTATTAAAATTAAAATAAATTGTTTGTGATTGTTTGATTGATTGATATACTTATTTGAGTATTTTGTTATGATAATTGTACGCTAAATTCATATGTGAATTCTTTAATCAAGACAACTATACCAAATATGAAAAATATGCATTTACATAATGCATGGTCGATCATAGGGGCCCTCCGTAGAAGAAATGTCGATCTTAGTAAAGCGTTACCAGATGCGGGCTATGCCCAAGCCTACAGAAAGGTGGAAGCCTACCCAACGGGTGGATGCGGTTTGACGACCTCCAACCCAAGCAGATGGACGATCATCCCATTTGATGCATTCATACACCATTTGCATTCATATCATTGTACATATATTTTTATGTTATTTTAATTGTTATGATTATAAACCAGCTTACCTTTTTATTAATGAAAAAATCATATAGAGGAGCCATTAGCAGATGATATGGCATAAGAATCGGAATGATTTACCGCACCTGAATACGACCCATGCGAAACGTGGCCATACTTATCTGAAGATGAAGTGACAGCATTAGACCATTTTTTATTATGTGATTTATTTACTAAAATAGTTTGATTAGCGTATAATGCATATTGGTATTGATTTTGAGATTTTAAGAAGTTGTTTAGATTTATCTAATTGAAATAATGTTAGTCTGAAATAAACATATTTGTAGTATGATGATATAATAAATGAATGATTTTTAATATTTATATTATTTTAAGGGTCGTCAAGATTTATATATACCTGGTTGATTTGTATTAAGTGTTATGTACGTGTGATTGGAGTTGGGGTGGAACTTAAACTGAATATAATTATCACCTCTGATTAAACTAATTAAGGAATTAAGTTAGTATACTTTATGTATAAGTTACGAATTGAAACTCGGGTCTGAGGGTGCATACTCTGTATTCGAATTTTGGGGCGTGACAATGATCATTAGACTAAGCTCAACGGTGATCTTGTCGAAAATATACCATGGAGATCCTTAGAGTACACTTAATAATGATTTTGTTGAAAATGTAAAATAGAGATCCTTGGACCAAGTTTAATAAGGATAACACCATTTACTCTAACATACGGACATGATGTCGTATTACCCATGGAAGTTAAGATTTTCTCCTTAAGGGTAGCCTACCAGAATAAGATGAGTCTTGAAAATTTTACCGATGCATGCTTAGGGGGTGTTTGGCGCATGGGTTTAAATGGGATTTGGTGGGAGTGGGTTTTAATATCCCATGGATCATTGCAACGTCTGTTTGGGACTCATATAAGGTATGGGTTGTGAAGCCCTTTCTTGGAATCAGCGCCAGGGCAAGGGTTTCTGCAATCCTACTTTAGGTTTCGTGTAACTAGTGGTCGGTGTTATGTGGACCCCACCATGACGTATGTGTTTTATCCATGCCGTCCATCGATTTTAAAATAGAATTTTAAGGCTTAAACCAAAAAATGAGGTAGATATAAATCTCAGGGGGACCACACCATGGGAAAACAGTAATGATTGAATTACACCATTAAAAACCTCTTAGGGCCAACTGTGCAGTCCACTTGAGATTTGGATCAAACTCATTTTTGGGATCATACCATAAAATGACATGGAAGTAAGGCTGTACACGAGCCAAGCTAGCTCGAAAAGCTTGCTCGGCTTAGCTTGATTTAGTTCGACTTGACTCGACTCGAATGATAAATCAAGGCGAGCCAAGCTTTATATAACCCAGCTCGTTTTGAAAACAAGCCAAGTTCAAACATAGTGGGGTTTGACTTGACTCAACTCGAACTCGACTTGGCTCGAAGCTCGAGCTCGAGCTCGGCTCGACTCGAATATATTATTATTGTTGTTGTTATTGTTATTATAAATTAATATATATTATATTATATTTAAAAATTAAAAAAAATTAAAATATAAACCTTATCGTACCCGTCCATCTCTCTTATACCATTTCCTTTCCTTACCTAACCCGCCACGCTCGAGCTCCTCTCTCTCTCTCCCCCTCTCCCTCTCTCCCTCGCTCCCTCTCAATATCAACAACAAAGTACCATCTATGGTTTTATCTAATATTATATGTGTGTATTATCAATTAAATATTTGATTTGGGGGTTGGGTCGGTTGGCTCGGGTTACTGGGTTAAGTCAGGTGCAGGTTGCGGGTTGGGTCAAGTTGGGAGCAAGCTCGACTCGACTCGATCCATTAGCTTGACTCGAGCTTGACTCGAAAGTTTTGGCAAACAAGCGAAGCTTCAATAGTAAGCTCGAGCTCGAACTCGAGAAGAGCACGGACAAGCCAAGCCAAGCTTGGCCCACCTCGACTCGACTCAGCTCAATGCAAAGCCCTACATGGAAGAATGGGTGGACGACATGGATGAAACACATACATCATGGTGGGGCCCACAGGGCACCGACTGGTAGTTGCAAGATGAGTAGGCAATCTGTTTCCTAAACATGAAGTGGGATGGCCTCCAAGACATGGGATTAGATGACAATCCTTGACAGAGTGTAATCATTGCATTTTGGTAATTCCATCCCACTTAAACCCATCTAATCCCATGCTCCAAACACCCCCTTTATGGAATTGGGAGAGTTGGACAAGATATAATTTCAGATTTTGGATATGCTGAAGGTTCATAAGTTGAAAGTTGGCAAAGCCTACAATAAGAAGGTAAAATGGATTAGCTTTTGCTTAAGGAGAACTGGTAGAGGTGGGCATCGAGTCAAGTTGGACTGGATTGGGTCCAACTCAACTCAATTCGATTTTTCCAAGAACCCGACTTGAACTCGATCCGATCCGGAACCGAGTCCAGTAGGGTTGACTCGATCCGATCCGAATCTTTGCTGGCTTGACCCGAACCGAGTCCAGTAGGGTAGATTCGAATCCTTGCTAGCCTGACCCGAATCGAGTCTGACTTGGTCAGGGAAACCAAGTAAGATCGAGTTGAGTCTGTCCAATCGATTCAGACTGGGCTGAGTCAGGCTGAGTCAGGCCGAGTCGGAGACTCTCATGCCAGGAAGGAAACAAGAGGGAAATCGGGAGAGAGAGGGAGAGAAAAGAGAGGAGGGTAATCGAGAGAGAAAGAGAGAAAGAAAGGAGGAGAGAAAGAAGGAGAGAAGGAAAATTAGGAGAGAAAGAGGGAGAGATAGGAGGAGAGTCAGGGCCGGACGCTGCAACCAAGCCAGGGAAGTCCCGACCTCGGCCGGACCACCAGCGAGCCAGTGCAAAATACACAGAGAAATTGAAAAAAATAAAATGGAACCTACTTAATGAATGGAGGAGGATGAACGGTGAAGATGGGGTGCAGTGCCGCTCGGTTAGGGACGGGTTAGGGTTCGCCATTCGGGTAGAAAAGAAGGGTAAAAGTTAGAAATAAATAAATTAAAAAGATACTTTATACTACCCGCCCGGATCTGTAACACCCCGGGTTTTCATGGGCTGTGTAAGAACTTAGCTCCCGAATTCCCAGGTGTCATGGGTGCCCTAATGGGCTTCATATTTTAATTACATTTGGATGATCTCATACACAATGAAGGATTTAGTAAGGCATGAAGCATAAATACGTCATAAAGCAGTATCAATTGCTACTAAATATAAAAATATCCAAATCACGAATCTAAAATCATCGAAATAGAGAACTAGTCCTACACATACATGACCCAAAGCGACTAGGGCCCTGGTCCATATCCCGCGATCGCCCGAACTCAAACTAAAAGGATCCGCCAAAAGTCTGGAAGCAGGGAAGCTCCTCTTCCCTATCCTTGCTCACCTCGCTCGGCTCGTGGAGCTCCGCCTCACCTGCATCTAGTAAAGAGTCCGGTTGGTGTTTTAAAACATCGTCCCAAAGTGGGAGTGAGTAGTTAACTTAGTGGTGGTTACTATTAGCCTTAAGTTATAATAAGCAGCAATTATATGATGAATTTAATGAAAGACATACATTCATAGATCCCAAACTAGTCTTGTTAATGCATGTATATATATTATGATATGATGCATAACCTCGTAACAACACTCCCTCAAGCGACTTCGTCTAACGATCGCCCTTGACCAACACTCCCTCATTGCGACCTTAACTGCCGAGTCACCAAATTCTAGCTAATGCGATGTGTGAATAATGTTAGCCGAGTATTTAGTTAATTCCATTAATTTAGCATATTGAGAAAACTGGTACACCCCATGTATCATTGCCCTCAACTGGTTGCGAGGTCAAGACCCCTCAACGTGCGAGGCCAGGACCTCACGATCCTTGATCCGATCGGGTTCTCCATCCCCGATTCAAGCACATTGGGAGTACTGAGAAGAGGGATCGCTCGCGGTCACTACGGGGAGGCTCGTCATCTCAGTGTAGGCCGACAGCTTGGACACAATGTCCCATTCCATCATGCCTAGCTTTCGAGTCAGTGGATCGGTTTCAGATGGTTATCAATGGGCTTCAGTTGTTGAAGGGTGTTCTAGGTTTCATACAAGCGTAAGCAGACATGGTTAACAAACATGGTTGGTGAGTAAGTGGACTAGACCGTGCGAGTTTAGGTGAGTACGTGACGGACGACATCGGGTACAAGCGACCCATGCAGTCCAACTACTGTCGCCCGTTCGCATCTGCCCAAATCCATTGGTCTAGCCTCAGGATAGTCCTACCAATGGGACCACCTTCTCTCACCTCAGTTTCCTGAACAACCTAGGGATTTGATGATATTCAATAGCACTTCAACAAATTAGGGTTTATCATCTAGCACAAGTGATGTCAAGTAGTCATATATTAAACATATAAATTTAAGTTTCTCTATAAATGCGACTACTAACATAATTACGAAATAAATGTGCAAGTATGTTGTGTAGGTTAGTAAGGAAGCCAAGAATTTCATGTATCTCATAGTACAAAATACACAAGGGTTAATGCATCATACATGTTATAAGGAAACATTGTATAAAAATCAAGCAAAGAATAAACAAACAATCATCAAATTCATACCCAATCATGTTGAGGAACAACAAACATTCCATAATCATTCCATGTAGATTGAGATGATCTAAAATGTAAGGTCTTGCCTAAATTTTCTCTAGATTATCCAAATACATCACCCAATCAAACATAATCATTAGATTCATACTAAAATTGGTGCTTGGCCACCTAAGAATAATAGTCCACACCTTTAAGAAAGAATCTTCGATTTTGAGCTCCTAGGGTTAAGTTTTTTTTAGAGAAAATTGTTGAAAGACCTAAACAAACATACAAACTTATGAGATTTGGGATAAACAACTATTGAAACCCTAAATTATATTTGAGATTCAACACTTACATCCAACCATTGTTGAGAAAGTTCCAATGACGGCTCAGGTTACGGCGATACCGCTAAAGAGGGGATGAGAGGGCGGAGGTGCACCAACACCCACACCCCAAGGTCTCTCCCGTCTCCTTTCTCCTCCTTTTCTTCTCCCTTTCTCCCTTTTTTCTCTTACTCTAGGGCATGAAATTCGTGTGGGAGGAGGGGGTGCCCAGATAAGGCCTTTGTATATGCCAGATTTAGTGTAAATGGCCATAAGGGTTGAATTTTTACTATGCTAGCCCTATGGGAGAGTTTTTCTAGCCTCTGGGGCTCACTACGGGGTGTATATATTGATATACATCGTAGGATAGTTAACCTTAATGATGATCTACGTATGGATATGTTTGGCCCGCCATTTGGATGCGTCAATTGATAGATATGGTTAGAAGTCTGTTCAACAGTCATCGATGGTCGATCGGGGCCGCAGTTATACGGATATGAGTAGGAAAATATCTTTACTCTACGTGTGAAGTTTGGTTGTAAACCGACGGTTCAAAATCTTCAACTTTGCATAAAAGTGAATGACCCAATTCATTTAAGTTTCAGCTTCTTCCTTTAGGGTATTTGCACTTCTCATGCACTCGTCCTTTGGTTAAAATTGAGCGGTTCTAGACAATACCTAGGTCCGACTCCCGCGATGGATGTCAAGCCCAGTAAGACAAACATTATTCTATAGTTTTGGAACAAGTGGCCTAACGAGTGGTCTAGATCTTGTTCGGAAAATCGGGGCATTTCTAAAATGAATTAGGTATTGAAATTTCTCGTGGGCAATGATTAGGGTTTAGATTAAATATATTCATAGTATGACCTATTTATAAGTAATGAAAGTGGAGATTTAGTCATGTTTAGTCTAAACCGTCGGTTTTAGGCTAAAAGAGTAACGGGGTTGATTTGGTCTATTAGTCAAGATCCGAGCCTTATCTGACTCGACTTCGGTTAGATCTTTAATTTAGTTATGATTGTCTTGATTATACTTTAGTTATGATTGTCTTGATTAGTTAGCGATGGGTCGGTTAGATTTGGGCCCTACGTGAGTAAATCATGGGGTTAAACTTGATGTTTAAGTGATCGGGAGGATTCGTTGGCTTTCTATAGTTGATTAATCGAACTTGTGCGGTCCTTTATTGGTATCACACATGTATAAACTAACATTGAGTGCCAATGATCAATAAGTAATAATATAAGTTAATTACATTAAAAAAATTAAGAATTTTTGGAAATCCAAAACAGTGAAAATCCAGGATGTTACAGGATCGGATCGGATTGGCTACTGACCCGAACTCGACTCGTTTTGTGGTCGAATCTCAATGGATCTACTCGATCCGACCCAACCCTAGCTTTCGGTTCGGGTCGGATCGGATTCGACCGGTTCGATCGAGTCAGATCCGACAAGTCGGGTCGAATCCTGCCCACCTCTAAGAACTAGTGCGAAAAACTAAACTACTAGTCAGAGATTACAAATATGGTGGTAAGTAGTTGACGACATGTAAATGTGTAACACCCCGCATATTTCACAATACTTGATCTTAGTAAATATGCGGGTGTTATCATTAAAGTCAGGCTAAGTAAGCATAAAATACCAATGATAACCTAGGAAGAACCATACAAACTCAATTAAATACCCCTAGGAAGTTAATGAATCAACTTGATCACTTGGATCTTATGCCTAACCATGGGATCTATAAATCAAGGGCTAAGATCTAATGGACCCATCAACGATTAATAAAAAGTAACTAAAGCTTATTTAAGATTCACCTAAGACCAACCTAACGAACAACTTAGATCCTGAATAACTTAAGTGCATAGGCTGAAATGACCAAACTACCCTTATGGCTTAAGAACCAATGACTTAGAATGGATGATATTAAATAGTCATTTTTGCTAACATCGTAATGACCAAATATGAAACATAGGTCATCCAAACCATATCAGCCATATAGAAGAAACCTCACTTATCAAATCACCGTAGAAATAGTCGGATGAACCAAACAAGCTATAGACCACTTGTTGGTGGGCCATCAACCACAAAGCTATAAAAAAAGGCTTATCTTAATGGGCTTAATACTCTATGTGGATGGGATGGTTGAGACGGTTGGCCAAACTGAACAACATTAGTCTTGAAGTGGGCCATATGAGAGTGTGAAGATAACCTTAAGTAGAGAATAGAAGCTTCTAAGATCTTTCTATACAACCATCTTACGGATATTTCTAACGTCGTTACCCCGATCGAGAAGCACCCACCGTTGAATTGAACCTTTAACTGTATCCGTCAATCGATGTGACTAAAATGCGAGGTGAACACAACATTGCGTAGTTCACTATCAAAGCTAACGGTTTCATGGCTTGGATCTTCCAATTCGATATTAAAAGAGCCCCAAAAATAAAAATGGCTACCTCCTTTGTGATGATAGTGCTCAACTACATTTTTAAGGCAATCAAACCCCTAAAATCCCCGATAAATATCCCTTTTAGAGTCAATTCCTCTCTCCATCCATGTAAGGAGAGGGTAGAGAGAGTAAGATAAGAAGAGTGGGAATTTGTGAGTGAAGAGAGCTAGTTTGAGAGTGAGAGCTAGAAGGGGTCGGAGTTCTAAAATGCTCCACTCTAGTAATTCAAAACTAAGTTGGAGGTGATGACCATCCCTTCCAAGCTTCCATCTATCAGCCCATAATGGCTATAGTTAATGACACTTTAGTTTCATTATAATTTTCTACACTGCTTATGTTGGTATTACTTTATTGTCATGGACTATACTTAATGATACTTAAAGTTATATTACAATGGACTACATTGCTTATGTTCGAATTGTTTCATTATCATACGCTATAATTATTAATGATGTTTTAGTTGTGTTATCATTGCCTACATTGCTTATGTAGGAATTGTTCCATTATTATGGCCTACAGTTAATATTGTGATCGGCTACATTGTTTATGTTGGAACTACTTCAATATGAGATAACCACTGTATTGACTTATGTTGAATTGATAGCATGCCCAATTGAATTCCTATTTCAAATGAAATTGTGATGATAGAAGTTCACCTATGCTATTCAATGTGGAATGTATTTGTACCTACTTTAAATCGATCAATTGCTTCCAAACCTTTCATTGAATCTAAAATGTCGTGATTCTATTATATTATGATCACTACTTATAATAATTAGAATATATTAAAATCATAATTGCTAGAGTCTCATGAGCAAGATATGATGGTATGAGACACTATGTCTTCATCATCCATGCAGTTGTATGCGCACTCAAGAGCTTATTACTTAAGCCACTTTGACGGCGCGCATCATCTCAAGATGACGCCAGTCTCTTATAGTCAGGAGGGCTACATTGTGCCTAGCTGGACTCCTCGCGTTTTCTCTTATGTAGGGCCCATTCAATGCCTGTTTCTAGTGCTTTTCCTTAGCCTTGGGAACTTTTCCTATCTCTTCCTTCTGCTTGTGCCTTCTGTTTTTCCTCAAGTCTTAAGTGGTAAGGTCTCCTTTAATCTTTGATTAATGGGTGGATCTTTTTTCCTTGACATGAAGTGTGGGTTTTTCCTTCTTTTTTCTTTTCTTTTTTTTTTTTGTTCTTTTTTTTTTTTTTCTTCCTTAGTTGTAGGAGTGGATTTTTTTTAATGCATATTGAGCTTTTATCTTTGATATTAATAGAGTTTTCTTATCTTCCAAGGGAAAAAAAAAAAAAAACTCATTAGATATAAAGACCACATATGGCATGTATTAACCCAAACGGCCAGTCACTTAAGCATGATTATTTCAATGATCTTGACATCTATCAGTGGACATCTTTTAGTTGAAAAGGTACTATCATGTATCATTTCTATTTTAAGCGACAAATAAATGGCCACCCGCATAGTTAGGTAATTAATTAAGTTCAAATTTTAGTTGGTATAGAATTATTATTATTTATTTATTTTTACTTCCTTGCATTCCCAAGTACTATACTTAGTGTCTGCATATCATCCACACTCTGCCAGAGTATAAAGTTCCTTTCCAAAAGGGTAATGATGAGGCACTAGCACGGACTTCCTCCCAGACCATCCATCCATTTTTTGAGCTCATTTTAGAAAATTTGACCAAAAATAAAATAAAATGACGTGGATCCAAAAATCCAGTGAGCTACATGAGTGGAAATAGTGGGGATTCAGTGACACCATCGAAACAATCTTATTGCCATAAAAGATTTGTACCAAGTTATTATTTTTTGTATTTTCACTTCATGCCAGTGGGGTTGACCTTATAATAGGTTTGGATGGCATAAAAACATCAAGGTGGATCCCAGAAAGGTTTCAACGGTAGGAATTTCTTTCCCCAATTTCCCCTCTCGTGTAACCCACTTGATTTTGGATTCATCTTATTTTTAGTGGCATGTCCTAAAATGAGCACAAAAAATGGATGGACGGAGTGGATTTATTACAAACATCACGATAGGCCCCACCCATCATCCTTAGGCAGGAACTTCGTGCAAAAGGCTATCTAGGAAATCCGCATCGCTGGCACGGCAGCACCGTATACTAACCATACATCACTTTTTTTTTCCCTTGATGTGTATACAACCGAGCTGCGTGGATGATCGGATCGAATACGGCTCTCAATGAGTTGGATTTGTATCCATTCCAGTTGGATCCAGATCCAAGTCCAAAAATATGTAACCCAATTCTAATCGAATTCGAATCTACAAATATCCAAAAGTGATATCCATATTCCATCCACTTATAAATAGCTGGATTTATTTCCGATCCAAAAATTTATATAGCTATTAAGGTCAGATTTGGTCCAAATCCACCGCATCACATCTAAAAAATATAAAAAATAATATATTTAATTTAGTAAGAAAATGTCACAATTTAAATATTTTTAATTTAAATCATACATAATATTCAAATCTAAAGATCAAAGTGAAATAGCCATATAGAATTTACTATTGTGAAAATCAAAATGGTTGACATCTTGAAGTATACCATAGTGGAATCCGATTGGATCTCACTATTAGATCCGCATCCAATCAGGATATGATTTGAATTTATTTTTATGAACTCAAATTTGGTTCATTTAATTAATTGTACCTATTTTAAGATCCTCTCCTATAAACTCAAATTCGATCAATTTAATTAATTGGACCTATTTTAAGATCCAACTCCACATTATAAGTGTTTGGAGTGAATCGGATCTAGGATATGCCTCGCTTCATTGAGAACCCTACAATCGAACATAAAGATCATCAGGGTAAAACCTGTAAATTGTTTAGGTCGTACACATAAAAAATGATTTCAATTGTGTGACCCACCTAATAAGCTTATTAGCATGATCCTCATGGTAACAAATCTTCATAATGGGCTTGACATTTCACACGAACCAAATGAGTTATAGATGTAAGATATTGCCTTGAGAAAGGTGCAGGAGGCAAAGCCCATGGTGCAGCAGCTATACCTGACGACATAAATGCACAATTACGGGTCGTGTATAGAGCTGGGCATCGGTCCGGATCGGATCGGATTGGGTCTAACTCGATCCGATCCGAAATCTCAATGGCTTGACCCGAACTTGATCCGATCCGGGACCGAGTTCGGTTCACCTAACTTGGACCAATCTGAAATGTGCTTTGCCTGATCTGATTCGAGTCCGACTCGGTCAGGAAAACTGAGTCGGATCGGTTTGGGCACGGTTCGGATCGATAGTGGGCCAATATGAACACCCGTAGGTCAAAATGAGCATCTGGATCACCAGACCATGGGCCTCCAATGCAAAATCTCACAACTAAGACTACTGCGCGTAAACAACAAATACTGAAAATGGAAAAACATGAAGAAGAGGAAGAATAGAAACTTGCCTGTTATGTCCTCCCAAAGCCACAATATACTCATCTACAGAAACAAATGTACCCACAAAAGTGCTAAGAAAAAGACCATATCGGAGCGTCTCCTTCATGGCTGACACCACTGCCTCCCCATTCGTTAGCATCCCTACCTTCCTAAAAGAAAAAGAAAATTGAAAAACTAAAAACACCACAAAACCAGAAACTGAAGAGGTAATCGAATTCCCTGCACCCAAAGTTCAGCACATGCTTGGATTCATCTCACCTTCCAAAGGCTGGGAATCTGCGACTTCTCAATCGAGCCAAAATGGAGAAAACGGCAAGGCCACCTTTCAAACAGGTAGGGTAGGGTAGGGTAAAAAAGGCAATCAGAGATCGGGATCAGAATCGAGACGAGTTCGAGATTTTCAGGTAAAGAAGGGAGGACTTGGGGATTTAGGGTTCGGGCGGGGCGAGCGTTCTTCGAGTGCGGGTAGGGTAGGGTAAAAATAAACGGGTATAAAGTAATATATACATATATATATATATAGGTAAGGGTAAAAATGTAAATACATATTACTTATATCCGGTCCAGATCGGATCGGTCCGAATCAGATCCAATCGAATCGGATTACGGATCGGATCGGGTCAGATCAGGGCCAATCCGAACTCAATCCGAAAAGATTTCGGATCTGGATGGGGCTACCCGATCCGCACCGATCCAGACCGTCGGTTCAGTTTGGATCGGGTCGGACCACCGGATCGGATCTGTTTTGCCCAGCTCTAGTCGCGTATCCTTACTCCTGATCAAGATTGATCGCCGTCACACCGAGTTTTGTTACTGTATGGTGCGGCGTACCATATTACCGTATGGTGGCTCATCAGATCGCATCCTTAGATTGTTCTGAGCTGTTCATGTGGTGATTACTACTATACGGAAGTCATGATCTTATAATCATAGTTCCTTGATGTGATTACTACTATACAGAAGTCATGATCTTATAATCATAGTTTCTTGATGATCCCTGACCTTTGAATCTTGAAAATGAATATGCCCCATTAATCATTCATCTTCCTACGCAATCACTCGTTCAACAAACGTCTCTTATTCCCATTGTATGCCTCATTTTGAACCTGGCTACTGGATGGTGCTCTGTGGGCCCCACCATGATGTATGTGTTCTATCCACACCATCCGTCTATTTTCCAAGGCACATCCAAATCTTAGGTGGAACATACCACACAAAAACAATGGTGATTAAACGAGGTTTTTCCCATTGTATGCCTCACTTTTAAGCCACGTACCTTATTAAGCCCTTCCAAACTTACTTTCTCAAACTACTTGTCACGTCCCAAACTTGGAAACCGAGCTCACAAAATTTTCGATTGCCGAATCCGGCGCCGACAACCTCCGTAGTACCCCATTCTTGGATTCCGGCACTCATATACCAGATTTCGATCCTGGGATCCTATAAGGAGGATTTTCCAACGTACATTTTTTTCTTGTAAGAAGCATAACCACAAGTTTACCCAAATCACAAAGGCAACATTATCATCACATATCCACTAATATAATCATTTGAATACAATGCTGAAAGGAAAATATATATATCAAATCCAAGCTCTATAAGTCAGCTACATGCTCCAAGCTCCACGCTGCCGCAACCTAACATCACCTGCACACATCTATCGTGCATAAGCTTACAAAAGCTTAGATGGTGGTAAAAGTGTGTGCACAAGATAAGTGCCAAGTATACCATAAAGTCCATAAATCATACATCATCGGAATAAGCGAAAATACTGATAAGATCATGAATCATATGATATCAGAGTAAGCGAAAATATACTGGTAAGTCCGTGAGTGCTATCAATCGTACCAAGGCTATGCGATGCAAAACATAATAAGACAATAACAGATGCTGAGGATGCAAGGTAATATGCAAATCCTGAGGAGCCACGAATACCATCAACCTTATCTAAGCCATATAAGTGCAAAAACATAGTAACCCAAAATGCTAAGTACTGCGGATGTAATGTATTATATGGTGCGAATGAATTGACCATTCAGGAACGTGAAGTCGGGATGATAGTACATAGTATCGCAGGCTACGGGGTCCACCATAAGAGACTTCTATCAAAACCAGTCCCATACCTAAATTTGGATAGTCTGACTCAATGTGGTAAACTCCTGATCTCAGGTTAGTTGCACACCCAATAGAAATCTTGGCCATGTGAAGGTACACGTAACAAATAGTTACGCACCACCAGCCCGAGTAGATAGTGAATGAATGAATGAATGGATATGAAATTCCTACTCAATAAGTCCACATATCAATACGGTTGCTCTCTGGGAAAAATCACCGGGGTCTATTACACTCGACACCAACTGCCTCCTCCCCAGCTGCACAGCCCAGCGAGTGGAAGAGACCTCACTATTCCCCTAGCCAGCAGTCTGCTAATACCTACTTGGCTCATCGATAACGGACCCATTTACAAGCTGGTCATACTTAACCTAGCTTATAGCCCTCTCACTCGGGCGGATAAGGCCACGCCCCCTCTCAATCGACCACGACACAATGGGAGATGCGGCTTACTGGTATTCGGCACTCGGGCGCTCATGTTCCACTCGGTCTAAACGTTGGTGCTTCTCCTGGCCTCGGAGGTTCTGGAATTTTCACCCAAGGATATCCTAAGTGCCCATAGTGCTAGAACCAAATATTTATGGTGTCTCATCTAGCCATCCACGATGTGCCTGTGGAGGCCACGACCCTAATGTCACTAGGGCGTACAATGATCAAGTCACACATATGCGAGATGCATGAGTCACACTATTCAATCATGCAGCAATCATGCGCGTACTGCGCGATAATGTGGGGCACTCCATCTCATAAGGAGTCCCGTAAATGGTCTGCCCAATGGCGTATGCTATGATCAAACATTCCTCATATCAGGCATACATATGATGCGTATGGGCATGAATCATAGAGTTATACTAAGCATGTTATATGGTGATGAACTATCCTCACAACAAAGATGGGCCTTGATGGCCTACACACGACAAGTATGGGCCTATCAATGGGTCCTAGGGAGAGTTATAATGCGGACATTTAACCAACATTATTCTTACAATGCGGACGTCAAACCAACATTGCTCCCAAGGCATGGCCCGCCATAAATGTAATTACATAACCCATGGTGGAATCACACAATGCAATAGACCTTGAATACATCCCACTAGGCCTCGATTCATGGGCCTCAAATACATCAAATGGGCCTCATCATATGGTCCTTATATATGTTAAGGTGGGCCTCAACAATGGGCCTCATACACATCATAGTGGGCCTTAATAACGGGCCTCATACACATCAAGGTGGGCCTCAATAACGAGCCTTGAATACATCACAATGGGCCTCAACAATGGGCCTTATAAACATCGAGGTGGGCCTCAACAACAAGCCTTGAATACATCACAATGGGCCTCAACCCTTGGGCCCTAAAAACATTAAATGGGCCTCAACAATGGGCCTTATACACATCAAGGTGGGCCTCACAGATGGGCCATAAACATATCAAAGGTGGGCTCCATCGCTGATGGCCAATAAGGATGAAATACATACATCATATGGCCCTACAACCTGGTGTAGATATACAACAAATACCTCAAGATGGACCTCAAATGTATCGTCCACATGGATAGTGCGTAGAATAAATACATTAAAGGGGACCCACATCGCAAGATGAAACACATACATCTGAAGTGGGTCCCACCGTCCATAAAAATATATATCAGGTTGGGATTCCCACCATCCAGATGATGGAGGCGTGGATGCAAGACATACATTAAGGTGGGTCCTACTGTCCCTAGACGGTGGAGATACCACCCATATCTCAAATGGTGGGGTCCACCTGCATGGCCCACTTGTTGGATGACATCGTCCACATGGACGGCTTGGATATAATACATGCCCCATGTTTAGAAGAACATGCTCGCGTTAACACAGCAGCTATATGGTACCCAGCCCACATTATAAGAAAAATGAATGAACCATATGTATACAATACATACATCATGGTGGCCCCACGACCCTTGCTGCGTCAGGTCAGCAGCTGCATAGGTGGGTTCCACCGTCCTCAAATGGACGGTGGATGAGACACATATCAGGGTGGGCCCCTCTAGCCAAATGGATGGACGTTTGAATATAACACATACCTCAAATGAGGCCCACTAACTGACGTTAGTACAGCGGCTACGCTGCTGGGACCCAGCGTCCCTCGACGGGCAACATGGATACAAAACACATACATTAATGTGGGTTCCACCGTCCACGAGTCCACTGCCATGGAAGGTGTGAATAAAACACATACATCAGTGGCTCCCACGTGGGGCCCACCTTACGTTTATTTACCGTCCAACCTGCAAATAAGGTGACACGGACCCGGATGAAAAGGAAAACAAATTTCATATTAATCCAAAATGTCCGTGACACCCAAAAGGGTTTCAATGGCAGACGTTTAATCACTCTGTTCCCTGTGATGTGGACCACAGCCCTAAGGGGTCCTATCGAAATGCACGGTGGTGATGTTTTAAACACATCAAGGTGGGGCCCATGGCTGGGACCCACAGTCCCAGCCTCCAGCGTCCAGGACGCTGTCTAGCGTCAGCGGCAGCAGCAGGCACTGCTGCCTTGATTTATTATTATTATTTTTTTTTAAAATTAGTTTATCTGAGGTTTTTCACACGTGGGGCCCGCATCAACAAAATCCACCCCAGCCATTGGATTCCAAGACTCAAGATGGACCAAACAAGCCCAATATGCGATGTGTTTTGGCCAGTAGAAAAATCAAGGTGGATTTCAATGGTAACAACCACTGTTTTCAAAGCTATGGCCAGCCAGAAAATCAGATTGACTCCATTTTTCGGCTCAACGCTTAAAATGAGCTGGGGAATGGAATAGACGGCGTGGATTGACTTCATACATCAGGGTGTGGGCTGTACGAGTGGCCCACCTTAAAAGCTTAAAACCAAGCTTGTACGCCCACTGTCTGTTCACATTTTAGTAAACACGTCCAGCGTCCAGGGACGCTAGACGGACTATGCACATATATGAAATCAAGGTGGGTCCCACATAGACGTGGCCCACTTGATTTAGATAAATCTGATATTTATGTCTTCTCATCACTACTATGTAGGGCCCACGTGGCTTGGACGGATGGATCCAACACATCCATTGAGTGGGTCCCACGAAGGTGGACAACTTCAATAAAATGCACACATCATGGGGCCATGAACAAAGGAAAAGGCGAGAAAGAGAAAGAGAAAGACCGAGTGATGGAGGGACCCCGGCACTATGAGCCCTCCCTTCCATGATTTACAACATACATTAAGTGGGTCCCATTACATATGGGCCCACCGATCAAAATCAACGGTGGAGATCCGTTCTCCACCGAAATGTAAGGTCTAGATGACCTTATCCATGCAAGGGAAATAAACATCATGATGGGATCCATGGAGGATGGCCCCATCATGGAATGATCATGAGGAGCAAGATGGGCCATCGGCCACATCTAGGGTCCAAAGTGAGATCCATACCATCAACGGTAGGCCTCACTTGGCCCATCATAAAAACATGAAATCTGGGCTATAGAAGCACCCACCGTTCGATCTTCTTGGTCCGGTGGAAAGTTGATCTCCTTGTGTCTCACTTTGATGAAGGGTGATGAGGTTTGAATGGCTAGGATGATGGTTCTTGGGGTGGGAAGTGGGCCACACACAACACCCTTTTTCTCTCCTTAGAAATGTTGGACGTCCACTTTTTGCTTGAGATTTGTTACTTGGAAATTGTGAAGAGAAAGAGAGAGAGAGAGAGAGAGAGAGAGAGAGAAAGGGTTGTAAGGAAGAGAGAGTGATAGGTGATGGATGTGAGGTGAGTGATGGGCGAGGTGAGAGACTTGTTGACTTTTGGGGTTTGCTTGACTTGTGAAGAACGAAAGCATAGGTTGCTCTTGTACTTGACATGAGGTGATTGATTGATTGATTTGAGTGATTGATTGATGAGACATGTTGTAGAGATTCTTTTAGGATTGCAAATGTGCGATATTTCTTCGAAATAAACGTCGGTCCACATCTCCTGGCCAGGGTATTGGATCGGTATGCAAGACGCGGCGTTAGAACCGCGGCGATAGTGCGGTCGCAATGGTATAAGTCTCGGATTAAGCCGACTCAAATCTATAGGATATGACTTAGGATCGCACACAAACATCGATTATAGGTCGCAGATTACCGGACTTCGACGAGAAGGATTGCGGGAGTTGACGGAACAATACGAACTAGGATACGGGTCTTACACTACTCCCCTGCTGTACAGACATACATTTACTTAACCAAAATGCCTCTGCTTTATCAGAAATATAATTTCTGAAAGTTGCAATTCCCTATGGCTAGAGATTATAACCGTAGCCATTAAAATTGACTGCGAAGTGAATGAAATTGACCGTGAAGTAAATGAAATTTATCGCGAAGTGAACGAAATTGACCGTGAAGTGAATGAAGTAAATGAAATTAACCGCAAAGTGAATGAAATTGACCATGAAGTGAGGGCCTGTTTGTTTTTCAAAGAAATGGGAAATGCCCGGGTAAATGGTAATAATTATTTCCCTCCGTAGTTGTCGTACACTTCCCCATAACTGATTTGACGGCCTAATTTTTGGAGGTAAAAGTGGCAAATATTGTAAAACATTTGTGGGTCCCACCATGATGCATATCATATATCCACACCGTTCATCCATTATGTTAGATAAATTTATGATATAAGACAAAAAATGAGGCATATCCAATGGTCAAGTGGACCACGCCATAGAAAAATGTGAATTAAATACTTATCGTTAAAAACTTCTTGGGGCCATTATTTCTTTTGGTATGAGCCAGTTGAGTGTTGGATCTAACTCATTTTTCTCCTCATATCTCAAAATGTTGTAATAAAATGGATGGACGGAACAGATATATCATATACATCAAGATGGGGTCCTAAAATGGCCATTACTACTTTTGAACCAGTTTTCAAGAAGTGAAATCCCCGTGAATATTCAAACAGGCGAAACGGTAATAATCACCCATTTCCAGGGTATTTACTTTTTCCCGGTGAAACGATGAAAATTAAACAGGCCCTGAATGAAATTCTCCGCAAAGTGAATGAAATTGACCACGAAGTGAATGAAATTCTCCACAAAATGAATGAAATTGACCGCAAAATGAATGAAATTCGTCGCGAAGTGAATGAAGTGAATGAAATTGACCGCGAATTGATTGAAATTGACCGCGAAGTGAATGAAATGGATTTTCGACCATCAACTTGATCGATTTCAATGCAACAAGTCACCCTTGACTTGAGTGAGTCAGGCTGATTCATCCCAAACTCACCCAAGTAGTGACTCGGCTCAAGGCCGGATGAGTTGGTCCTATTCACCGAGTTTTAAATCCATGATGGAACCACATAAACACCAGTTCAGGTCCAACTTGACCAGCCGGTTTAATACAGTTCATCACTGGATGAGTCATTACAACCTTAAAATGGGTGTTGAAAAGCCTAGCCCAACAAGTCAGTGTAACGCCCTGAAATTCGAGGGTCGAGCATAACTCAGCTCCCGAGTTTCAAAACATCACTTATGCAACATATTGAATGGTGGATGTATGTTGTCTGTATAAGTGCATAAAACATGGAATAGATTAAGCCAAACTGCAATCATAATTCAGGGATAAGTGAAGAACGCAAGCGGAAGACTTAAAGAAATATATGTGTACATGTGCAATTCCCTGAAATACATATATACACCAGGTCATACTTACAAGTGTTACTATCAAAATTACAAGTATCAAATTACATCATCTATTCCCAAAAAGAAATCCCAGATTCCCACGCATCATAACAAGGCTCACTAGAACACGCCTAAAAATTACATGAAAGAAAATGCAGCCTCATCATCCTCGAACTCCTGCTCTGCCTCAGAGGTCGCATCAAGATCTACAACTAAGACAGAGCCTAGTGGGTGTCTAACACCGCCCCAGAACGTAGGAGTGAGTGATCAACTCAGTGGAACAATAAAGCAAAGGTTAACATGTTATCAATTCAATCAAGCAATAATGATAAAGCAGAACAATCAAACATGTCCTAAGTACTCTTGTTAGTGCAAGGATGTATGCAGAATGATGCGTGCCCTCGCGCGTACACCCTCAGCGTCTTCATCTTACGTTACGCATGACACCACCTCAAATGTTCCACCTCTTCCAGGCACATGCAATGCGGTGTATGCACATGATTACCAAGTTGTTATTAGTCATTTTCATACAGCAGGATTGAAAAGCTAAGGTACCTTCCTCATATCAATTTCCAAACAGTGATCCATTCTAGGGTCGTCAGTCCTAGACAATCCCATACGATCATATGGTTTTAGGTCGCTGCAAAGGGCTCGTCACCAATCAATGCACGCTTATCATACCTTCGTTACTACAATAAGGCTCGCCACCTCAATGCGGTATCCAGGTATGCTCGAGGTCACTACAAAGGGCTCGTCACCAATCAATGTAGGCCGACAGCACGAATATAGTGTCCCATACCACCATAATCGGCTCACGAGTTTGGTTGCTCACTGGTCACTACGGGGAGGATCGTCACCCCAACGTAGGCCGACAGCTCGACCACGGTGTCCCATACCACCATGTCCAGCTCATGAGTCTTAGCGGATCAAAGTATAATGGTTAACAGGATTTGCATTGGTAAGTTTGGTACCCTAGATTCAAACAATAGCGTCCATATATGGTGAACATACATCGGACAATCGGGTTACTTAACGAACTCGACTAGCACGAGCGCACGTTGGGTTGAACGACATAGAGTGCGCAAACACTCCATGTGGCCAAACCACTGCCGACAACTCTAATACGACTCGGGTTCATCAAATCACGTCCTACGTGGCGAAAGCAACCTCAGCCACGAACTCAAGGCCGATTACCGATTTCCTGGACTAATTCATAGTCCCAAACACATTCCACCACAACAGATATTCATATCAACAATCTAAAATAGTAATGGAACAACAACTCAAATCATGTGGTATGTAAGCATTTGAAGAGTATCAACTTAACATGGATTCTCACATAAGTAATACTTGAACTTAAACAACAAGGAATATGACTTGCATGTGATAAATCATACACATCAATAGGAGTGTTGAAAATCGCTTCTCAACGCCTGCAATTAGGTTAATATATTACACTTTAGATCATTCAGACATTTCTACAAACACTTAGAATACATAGGGCAACATACATGACGTATGTTGAAATACACGCATTTGGACAATTCCTTTTACCAAGGAGTTGTCGCACATACAATTAGCATAAGTACACGACAGATAATCATGGCAAGTACACGTTCATAATTTATACATATACGGTACTTCCTACATACACATAGAATACACAAATCTCAATATAACACATGCATATCAGGAATGCAAAATAAACATAGCATTTAGCATGTGAAATCTCATCCATAACAAGAATAAACCATTCACTGGCATTGAAAGCCTTGAAAACCATAACCTATACAATTAAAGTCCGCACCTTAAACCAGAAATAGCGCACCGAACTGATTCAGACGATATGTCTTCGTCAACGGCGACTAGACAACCTAAGGCAAGAATAGAAATGAGCTACAACAACACATAAACTATTCTAAGCTCTAAAACAGATTAGGGTTAGGTTAACTTACCCAAGAAGGAACTTAGAATCGCCGGAATAACGATTCAAAAGTGGAGGTTTAAGGATGAAGAGTAACAGGAAAGAATCTAGGATGATTCACCAACTTCTCTCTCACTTTCTCTCTCTTTTCCTCTCTCTTTCTTAGCTAGGGTTAGGAAATTCGTATGGAAAAGAGAGTTAGGGTTTTAAGGTCTATATATAGGCCTAACATTGATGAAAATAGCCCCAGGGCCAAGGTATACTTAGGTTATAACCAAAACAGGCTTCTCTCGATCCAACGGAACACTTCTGGTGGGCCTTTTTCCACGTGCGGTCGGACTTAAGCTCACTGACCATGGATCTAGGTCAGACTGAGTTTTCGTACTGATCGGATATACAGATCAACCGTGGCGGACCACACTCAATTCAACGGTCACCGAAACTCGATCAGGTCCACAAGCACTATGACCTGCCTGGGCCATCTTCCCTGATCCGAGGGTGAAATTGGGTCAGAATCCAACGGTCAGATTGCTTAAAATCGTCGCGCAAGCGACACGACTCAGATTTCATAAAATCACATTTAATTTCTCACCGTTCTCACACTCTTCACTCCGGACTCAATCAAATCGACCCAGAACATCATCTGGACTTGATTTTTGAGGTGATGGCCAAGTCCAACATGGTGACCATAACTGCCTAAGATCATCGCCATCGGACTTTCGATGCGCGGTCCAGGTCCGATCCAAAACTTCCAAAAATTTTCAAGAACAACTGGATTTAGCGATGAATCCCAGATTTCAGAGTAACCTAGCGCTAATGATTCTACAGGTTTTAAGTCATGCAGATCAAATTTAAAGTGATTGATGCAAATTTCACAAGCAATCGAGTTTAGCGCTAAATAACCCACAAAAACTTCTAAGGAGAATGGAGGTAGTACTCGGGTCTTGGCACAAAATTTTTCGGGTCATTACAGTCATTACCCACAAATAGACCATATATGATTTAGCAAACTGACTTCACTAGGGAGATGGGTTTACTAGTTTTAATCATAATTAAAAGATTCAGTGACTTAGTGTAATGCCCTGAAATTTGGGGGTCGTGCAAACACTCGACCTCTAAGTTCCCGGGTATCACTTATAACCTAATTTTAGTGATTAGCATATAATCCAACTTAAATGAGCAGAAATGGAATCGACTGGAACATAAACCACAACTACAACTAATCTACTGAAATGAAAGCGGCTACGGTATATGAGTCTACAAAAATATCAACGGGCCGCACAAGGCATCGCCCGACAAAATACTAAAAATGAATGTCTAAAAGAATAGTGCACTAAGACCCCTACTCAGCAACCCATAGTCAGCCCGCTCAATCTACGGTGACCCGCCCATAAGCTGGAAGTAGGAATGCTCCTCTTCCTTATCTGTGCTCACTCCGCTCGGCTCGTCAAGCTCAGCATCACATGCATCTACTGAAGAGTCTGATTGGTGTTTTAAAACACCGTCCCAGAGTAGGAGTGAGTGATCAACTCAGTGGGTGTCATTAACCGTAAGTTATATCAAATATCAATTCTATGATGAATTTAATAAAAAATATATAATCACACGTATCTAACTGATCTTATTATTACATATGCATGAATTATGATATGATGCATGACCTAACAACAATAATCCCTTGAGCGACTTCGTCTAACAATCGCGCATGACCAACACTCTCTCATTGCAACATCAATTGTCGAGTCACCAACCTCACTAATGCAGTGCGAATATGAATGTGTTAGCCGAGTTTTTAATTAATTCCGTTCATCCAACAAATTAGAGAAACTGATACACCCCGATAATATTAATGCCCTCATCCGATTGCAAGGCCATGACCCCTCAACGTGCGAGGCCATGACCCATCGATCCTTAATCTCATCGGGTTCCTCACACCCGATTGCAAGCATGTGAGGAGTGCTGGAAAGCGGGATCACTCGCGAATCACTACAGGGAGGCTCGTCACCCCAGTGTAGGTCGACAGCTCAGATTGTAACGCCCTGAAAATCGGGGGTCGTGCATATATTCGACTCCCGAGTTCCCGGGGTCACTTATAGCCAATTTTCATTAATATGCAATCCAGTCTAAATGCGCAGCCTGGAATCTCCTGGAACATGAAGTACATCCACACAAGTCCACTGAAATGAAAGAGACCGAATACAAATATTTATATATATACATGTCCAAAAGAGTACATGGGTCGCATAAGATGCTACCCAACAAAATCGCAAAAGAATAGTAACTCCAAAAAGGAATAAAACTGAGCCCCTGCTCAGCGATCCAATCCCGCCTCTCAAGCTGGCAGAGAACTGTCCATCAACTGGAAGTAGGACAGCTCGTCCTCCTCCTCAAAGCTCGCCTCACCAGGCTCCTCAAGCCTTGAGTCACCTGCATCTATGAACGGGTCTGGTTGGTGTTTTAAAACACCGTCCCAGAGTGGGAATGAGTGATCAACTCAGTGGGTGCTATTAGTCTTAAGTTATCACAGGCATCAATTATAATATGACATCAATGAAAAGCAGTCAAGCATAAACGTCAAACTAATCTTATTAATGCGCATGCATGCGGGATGATATGATGTATGCCCTCACCACAATACTCCATCGAGCAACACCATCTAACGATCGCAAATGACAACACTCCCTCAGTGTGACCTCGACTGCCGAGTCACTACCCTAACTAGTGCGATGCAATGCAACGTGTTAGCCGAGTTTTTAGTTAGGTCCATTCATCCAGAAGATTTAGAAATCTGGTACACCCCACGTATCAATGCCCTAAATGGGTTGCGAGGCCAAGACCCCCAATGCGTGAGGCCGAGACCCCGCGGTCCGTGATCCCGTCGGGTTCCTCATCCCCGACTTCAAGCACATGAGGAGTGTCGTGAGAAAGGGATCGCTCGCAGTCACTACGGGGAGGCGCGGTACCCCAGCATAGGCCGACAGCTCGGACATGGTGTCTCATTCCACCATGCCCGGCTCACGAGGTTGTTGACCAATTTCAAGTGGGTTATTAATGAGCTACAACGGTAGTAGGGTGTCCCAAGTTCCATACAAGTGTGAGCAAACAGGGTTAACAATAAAGGTTGGTCAGACAGTAGGCTAGACCACACGAGTCAGGCGGGCATGAGGCGTGTGACATCGGACACGAAGGTCCCATGTAGTCGAACTACAGCCACCCGAACACACCCGCCCAAACTTACAAGTCCAACCATAGCATAGTTTTACCGATGGGACTACCGTCTCTCCTTAAGTTCCTGACCAACCCAAGGGTATGAATAGGGGCTCATAGCATGCCAACTACCAATGTAACATCAAGCATATTCAACACCATGTTCTCATGTTGCTCAATATACAATTCAAATTTCTCTAACAAGTAACTATTAACATCATGAATAAAGTGTATGTGTGTGGTGTGGGTTGGTGAGGAAGTTAACACTTTCTCCATGTTGAGAAATCATATGTACAAGAGCAATAAATCATACATCCTATGAGGCAACAACACATGAGAAAATCACACAAGGCATGAACATGTAATCATCCATACACCAAATCATGTGAGAGGCAAGAACAATCATCATAAGAGTCAAACTGACAATTCTATATTATTCCAACAAACCTACAATTCCTAGGGTTTCTCTAGATTCTCCAAATATGACATCCAAGCAACTAAAATCATTAATCTCGTATTAAAATTGGTGCTAGGCCACCTAAGAACAATAGTCCGCACCTCTGGTTATTGAAGGCTTGGAAGACGACCTAGGAAGATGAATTTTTGAGGTTGAACGGCCGGAATCCCTAAAGCAAGCATTTGTATGTTAGAATCCATGACAATCTCTTCTCAATACATGGATTTCAAGAAAAATGGGTGAGGGGTTTTACCTAGACGACCAACGGACGATTCTTGTGGTTGTGGTGTAGGGATTTCCTTGGAGAAGGGGTAGAGAGTTACAAGGTTGAGCTTCCTTGGGCCTCACCATCAACAACACCCTCCTTCACTCTCTTCTTCCTCTCTCTTTCTCCTCCTTTCTCCTCTTTCTCTTCTCCTTTTCTCTCTTCTCTCTCTTCTAAGGCAAAATCGTATGGGGAGAGGAGGTGCCCAAATGAGGCCCTTTTATAATGCCAGATTTGGTGGAAATGGCCCCAAGTGTTGGGTTTTTACTATACTAGACCTATAGGAGGGTCTTTCTAAGCTCTAGGGCCCACTATGAGGTGCACATATTGATATACACTGTAGGATAGTTAGCCTTAATGATGATCTACGTATGAACATGATCGGCCCACCATTTGGATGCGCCGATCGACAGATACGATTAGAAGTCTTTTCAACGGTCACCGATAGTCGATCGGGGCCATGACTATATGGATATGAGCAGGAAAATATCCTTACTCCACGTGTGAAGTTTGGTTACAAACCAACTGTCCGAAATCCTCAACTTTGCATAAGAATGGATGACTCAATTCACTTAAGTTTCAGTTCCTTTCTTTAGGGTATTTGCGCTTCTCATGCACTCGTTCTTCGGCTTAAGTTGAATGGTTTTGGACACTACCCAGGTCCGACTCCCGCGATGGATGTCGAGCCCAGTAAGACGAACATTACTCTATAATTTTGGAACTAATGGCCCACCAACGAGCGGTCTAGAGCTTGTTCGGAAAATCGGGGCGTTTCTGGAATGAATTAGGTATTGAGATTTCTCGTGGGCAATGATCAGGGTTTGGATTAACTATATTTATAGGGTGACCTATTTATAACTAGTGGAAGTGGATATTTGGTCATGATCACTCTAAACCGTCGATTTTAGACTAAAAGAGTAATGGGGTTGATTTGGTCTATTATTCAAGATCCGGGCCTTATCTGACTCTGCCCCGATTAGATCTTTAATTTAGTCATGCTTGCCTTGATTAGTTAGCGAAGGGTCGGTTAGATTTGGGCCCTCTGGCCTTAAGTTTCAATGAATTCCCACAATAGCCCTATAGGATTCCTCATTGGCTTTGGGGCAGACCCAACACCCCCTTGGCCACCAAATTTGGTGTGTAGGTGCCTTATGGCCCAATGAGGGGCCATATAAAATTCAGGAACAAACGGATGAACGGTTATGGGGTTTGAGTAAACGGTTCCGATCTTCAAATGGCCCTGTGGGGTCCATTTTGGTGATTGGAGTGGTTCTGGCGACCCTCTGGTTATGAAATTCATAGGATAGTTGCTTCATGGCCCGATGAAGGGCCACATAAATTTTGGGGACGATCGGATCTGGAGTTTGGTCGTACGGGCCCGATTTGCGATCAACGGTCACCGTTCCACGATCGGGTCCCAGAGTTTATGGATGGGTGTAGAAAAATTCATTAGACCTCCCCTGAAAATGTAGAAGAGATCTGACGGCTGGATAGCCTTGTATCTCAGTTTCATTTGCGAGCGCCAGATTCCGGTCCTGGATAAGTGGGGTGCATTTAGTTAGTGTCAGATCTCACTTCTGGGTGTCCACTAGGTCCGTGGTCCGTGATGGTCTACAAGCCCAGTGAACTCTATGGTTTCCTAAATTTTTAGATTTTTCTGACCTTCCCGCGTCGCGGTACAACCCGCAAGGGCTGTCTCTAGGTGTAAACGGCCATCTGGCTTGGAGGCCCACACCAAGTACTATCAGAACCCGTCTGGCCTAATCAATTGGGCAAATCTTAGTCTAATTTATTTGTGATACCTCACACGAGTAGCTTAAACAAACGGTCTTGTGGTAAATCCTATGTGGACGCCCCAGGACACTGTTCTGATTGGGCGGGACGTTACACTATACCTAATGTTCAAGTGATCGGGCGGATTCATTGGCTTCCTATAGCTGATTAATCGGATTGGTGCGGTTCTTTACTGGTACCATCCTTGTATACACTAACATTGAGTGTTAATGGTTAATAAGTAATGTTATAAGTTAATTAAATTTTTTAAAAAAATTAAAGGAATTTTGGAAATCCAAAATAGTGAAAATTCAGGATATTACACAGACATAGTGTCTCATTTCACCATGCCCGGCTCACGAGACCATGGATCAGTTTCTAGCTATTATCAGTGGGCATCAGTGGGCGAGGGGTGTTTCAGGTTCCAAACAGACATGAGCAAACATAGTTAACAAGCATGGTTGGTCAGTCGGTAGACTACACTTGCCCAAATTCAGGCGGGCACGTAATACACGACATCGGTTCAAGCAACCCATGTAGTCCCACTACTATCGTCCATTCGTGTCCGCCCAAATCAGTCAGTCGAGTCAGAGGACGGCCCAACCAACGGGACCACCTTCACAAATCTCATTTTCTTGACCAACCCAGAAAATGGGTTGTATTCAATAACACTTCTAAGCAGCTAAGAGTTCATCTTAGTACAGATAGAATTATGCGTATAATACATCCAGTATAAAATTTCAGGATATTATAATGAATGCAACTACTCTTAACAGCATAAGTTAGACGTGTGTGCTTGTGGTGCCAGATTTTCTAAGAGACACGAGATAGCACATCATCCATCATGCAGCAAAATACAGCAGGAAAAAATACAATTATGCATACTGCAAGGAAGAACATGCAAAAATCAGATGCAAGAATGAACATGCAGCACCAATTTCATGCCCAAATAAATTGAAGGCCAATCAAACAACAATTTATCATCGCATGCATGTTGGGTAGACCTATCATATAGGTTCTTAGCTAGATTTTCTCTAAGTTACTCATGCACATCATTCTAACATCCACAATTATTAAATTTATCCTAAAATTAGTACTTAGCCACCTAAGGATAATGGTCCGACCTATGGTTCGTTGAGATCTTGCGGAATCATCCTAGGGGCGCCGAAATCGCGGGTCGATTTGCCGAGGTCCTAAGTCAAATGCATTTGCATGTTAGGATACATGCAAGGCCTAGCTCAACACAATGAATTTATAGAGAAGATGAGTGGTTACCTCCCCAATTAGTTGAAAGTTGTGCTTATAGTTGTGGATATGGGGTTCCTTGAGGAAAAGGAAAGAGAAGCTGCAAAGTTATACCTCTCTTAGGCCCCACCTTCAACTACAGCCCCCTTCTCTTTCTTCTTTCCCTCTCTCTCTCCTTTCTCTCCTCTCCCTCTCTCTTCTCTCTCTTCACTCTCTCCTCTCTTTTGCTACTGGAGTTACTGTGGAAGTGGGTGAGAGAGAGAGTTTGAGGGTTTTATTCTCTATATTTGGGCCAAATGGCCTTGAGTTATATTATTTCCCCTTAAATGGCCCTATGGGACCCGGTTCTGGCTATTGGGGCAGCCCTGATGGCCCCTTGGCCATGAATTTGTAGGATAGATGTCCCATGGCCCGATGAAGGGCCGTGTAAAGTTTGAAGGCAAACGGATGCGGGATATTATTGTAAGGGGCCGATTTGTGATCAAAGGTCACCGTTCCATGATCAGGGTTCAGATTTTGTGAATGGGCGCAGAGAAATGTTTTTAGCCTTCGGTGTAAATTTAGAAGAGATCCGACGGCTTAAATGCCCCATTTCTCTATTTCAAGTAAAATGGCCATTGATTTAAAGTTTAGACTTTAGGCTAAGGCTGGTGCGAGTCACACTTGGTAAGTGCCAACTAGTACGGATATTTCATTTCTGGGCGCCCTCTGGATCCATAATTCGTGTCAGACCACAAGCCCAACGAGGTCCACGGTCTCCCCAAGTTTTAAATTTTTCTGACCTTCCTTTGACGTTTCATGGCCCGCACAGACAGTTGCCAAGTACAATCAGGCGAAACGGTTTTACGGCCCGCACTCGGTCCAACCATAATCAAACTTGACCGCATTAATGGGATAACCCGGTTTAATTTGTTGGTGGTATCCCTCACACGAGCAGTCTAATCGAGTGGTCCTGCGGTAATTCCCACATGGACGCCTCAGGACACTGTTCTAGTTAGGCCGGATGTTACACTCAGATTGACTTGTCTGTTTCTCGAGTTGAGTCATGACTCACTCGAGTTAGATTAAAATGGACCAGGCAAATGGACATCATGTTCAGGTCAAATCCAATTAATCAATTCAACCAACAACATTGGATGAGACACTGTTTATAGAGTATTAATGGCTGTAAGATCTGGTGCAACCATTTTTTCCAGCCAAGATGTCATGAAAAAGGTGGGAAACACCACGATGATCCCCTGATAAGGAAATCAGGCAAATCCAATTAGTGAGTGGGACATAACATCAAATCAATAGACAGCTAGCTCGATCTTAACTTCAACTGATGATTATGGTGTAGCACACCTTTTTCGAAACCATCAATGTGGGTGGGATCCTGACAGTGTGGCCCACCTCGATGTATGCATTGTATATCCACATTGTCCATCCGTTTTGCCAGCTTTTTTTTTATCATGGTACCAAAAATGAAGCAAACCCAAATTTCAGGTGGACCACACCATAGGAAGCAATGGTTATTAAACGTCCGCCATTAAAAACAATTCCTACGTTCCATTGTAATGTTTATTAGCCATCTAACATGTTGATAGTGTCACACAGACATGGATGAAGGCAAAACACAACTATCAGCTTGGCCCAAAACTTTTGTGGCCCATAAAAAGTTTTTAATGGCCAATGATCATTGTTTCCTGTGGTGTGGTCCACCTAGAATTTCATTCACTTCGCGATAAAGTTCACTCACTTCGTGGTGAATTTTATTCACTTCGCAATGAAGTTCACTCACTTCACGGTGAATTTCAATCACTTCATAGGAATGTTGATGGACCTTAATGAGTTACATAATTGACTAGGAGGAATGTCGATATTTCGTAGCCAAAATCCTTCCCCTTACCTTTGTGTAATTTATCCACCTTGATAAGGCCGATGAAGGTCGATGATGGAAAGCACCACCCAGTAGCGGAACTCATCGCCAATTTTGACCCCGGGCACGCTTCCGAAGATTGGCTTGCCAATGTTCACACACTTGTTCGCTTCCTTGAAAAGCTTATTAGCAGCTAGGTCGATTCGCCTAATGATCTCTCTTTGTCCCCTCTTTACTTCCCTTGTCACTGCGATTCGAATGAAATTCACCACGAAGTGAGTGAAATTCACCGCGAAGTGAGTGAAATTGGCCGCGAAGTGAACGGAATTCACCGCGAAGTGAACGAAATTGACCACGAAGTGAGTGAAATTGACCGCGAAGTAAATGAAATTAACTGCGAACTAATTGAAATTGACCGCGAAGTGAATGCAATTGACCGCGAAGTGAATGAAATTCACTGCGAACTGAATGAAATTGACTGTGAAGTGAATGAAATTGACCGCGAAATGAATGAAGTTCACTGTGAAGTGAATGAAGTTTACCGCAAATTGATTGAAATTGACCGCGAAGTGAATGAAATTCACTGTGAACTGATTGAAACTGACCACGAAGTGAATGAAATTGACTGCGAAATGAATGAAGTTTACCGCAAAATGAATAAAATTGACCGTGAAGTAAATGAAGTAAATAAAATTGACCGCGAAGTAAATAAAATTCATTGCGAAGTGAATGAAGTAAATAAAATTGAGGTCATCAGCCTCATCACGTAAATTTTGATTCCATGCCATTATTGAAGTTTTCTTAAAGTATAAAATATGTATTTGGTTCCCCTCTAGGTTATGGGATGTCTCAAAAATCAATCAGCCGTGTCTAAAACTCAGGTGGGCTACATCATTTGAAACCACGTAAAATCATTCCTAGAACATCTAAAAGCACTTTGGGCCCAATGCACACCTGTGTGCGCACACGCACGTGTGTGAAAATGAGATTGACAATCTCAGTACCCTCATGGATATTATAGAGATTCGGCATTCCAATGGAAAAGAAGGGTTAAGGCTGTGTAGACTGAATCCATCAGTTGGGGATTCAACAGATCCTGAAGGGTGGTTGGTTTTGCATGGGTGGCAGTCTAGGAGATACTGATTTTGGACCATCAAGGAGTAGGTAAAATATAATTGTAAGTGGGTGTATTTTGTGTTTAAGGGCCAGTGGACCAGTTCTTGATCGATTGTCCCTTTGTTGCTAAAATGGTTTTGATTTTGGCCAGAACTTGTGCCAAGCTCAAAGCTTTGCCTTTGAAAATTCTCTTGTTCGCACATTTTAGCCCTAAAGGACCCACTATTCCAACCGTCCATAGGGTCGACAAATGAACATGAAATTAGAAACTACCTCAACCTGGTCTTGGAACTTCCGGATTGAACTTCTACAACTCGAAGCCAAAACTGACATTGAAACATTTCCTAATAACAGGACGTAGCCCAATTTACACTCAGATTCATAGCTCAACTGGCAGGCTGAGTGGAGATACCTCGTTTCAACACTTGAGGTCTTGGCATCGATCCCTAGCGGGGGTGGCTAACCTGGAGTGTGTATACTGACATCGGTGTGTACTTACAAGCTAACCCCAAAAAAAAAAAAGGGACGTAGCCCAATTTGGCCTCTCAGCAAGCCCCACTAGTTGTGCTTTCACTTACCGCCTCGGACAGTCCGGTCAGCAGTAGTGCCGCATCCGTGAAAGGAGGCAGCGGATTAGCTGATGTACCGCACACTGGCTGTATACCTGGTGTATTGACATCAGCAGGTTCCGTGGGTCCAATCATGAGGTATGTATTATATCCAAGCTGTCCATCCATTTAGGAGCTCGTATTAATGCTTTCCAATCATGAGGTATGTGTTATATCCAAGCCGTCCATCCATTTAGCAAGCTTGTATTAATGCTTGAACTGATATTTGTGTTTTCTCCTTGTACATATTTACGTAACTTTATGAATAGATTGAATGGAAATTAAAAATAACGGTTGGCCTTAGAAAATTTTCACCGGTGAGAATCATTATCACCACTGCTTCCTGTGGTGTAGTCCACCTGAACCTTGGATCTACCTAAAATTGAGTCGTATCTAATAAAATGCTTCGGAGAATGGATGAACAGTGTGGATAATATCCATACTTCACGGTGGCCACTCAAAGCTCTGTCCGTTCGCAGCTGGTGACGGACAGGGTAGGTAGGATGCAGTCCGCGCACACCACGTCCTACCACGCCCGTCTCTAGCCACGAACGGATAGTTACGTTGGCGTGCCACTTTGATGTATCTGTTTGTCCACGCACCATCACTCAGGTCATTTTAATATACAACTCCAAAAAATAAGGCAGATCTAACGATCAAGTGGATAATACTACAGACGTCGAGTCGATAATACTACAGGTGACTCTTGCATTTAATGCAACATGCATTTAATGCTTTTGCATTTAAAGAAACCCAAGCTTATTATTTGGTGTGGTCCACTTAAGCGTTAATTGCTGTGTACGTGCTTTAAAATGATCTGATAAACAAATACATCACGGTGGGCCCGCTCACAGAATTGCCAGTTCGTGGCTAGAGACGGGCGGGTCGGGTGTACGACGCAATCCGCGTCCAGCATCGAGATAGCATTGGCAGATTGCAACCGATAATCCAGGGAAACGGATTGGCTATTCCCCTGACGGCAGGCAATGGCTGGTAGTCGGTGCTCTGTAGGCCCCACAATGATGTATATGTTTCATCCATTACGTCCAACTATTTTTACAGATCATTTTACTGTATGGACCGCATTACAGAAACAGTGTTAATGAGTGTTGACCATTAAAAACATTCCAGGCCATAAAAGTTTTGGATCAAGCTATTTTTGTTTTTTCCATTCATTTAGGCCTGCATGACCTAATCAACATATTGGATGTCAAATAAACAGTATAGGGGGCCTTAGGCGGATTTTAAGGGTGGATATCCAATCACTATTGTTTTCATGTGGTGTTGTCTACCTGAGATTTATATCCCTCTCATTTTTGGGATCTAGCCATAAAATGATCTGTTGAAATGGATGGACGGCGTGGATGAAATACATACATCATGGTGGGGCTCACAGGGTACCAACCACACGCCGCGTGCCCGGTGGCAGGGGAGTAGCCAATCCGTTCGCCCCTTCCCCACTGGATATGGCCACCAGCCCCGTGGCTTATGGTCGGTGCTCTGTGGGCCCTACCATGATGTATGTGTTTCATCCATTCCATTCATCCACTTTTACAGATCATTTTATGCATTTATGCTAAAAACGAGAGGAATATAAATCTCAGGTGGACCACACCACAGGAAAACAATAGTGATTGGATATCGACCATTAAAATCCTCCTAAAGCCCACTGTACTGTTTATTTGAAATCCAATCTGTTGATTAGGTCATACAGACCCATCAAGATGAAGGGAAAAAACAAAGATCAGCTTGATCCAAAACTTTTATAGCCCCAAAAAGTTTTTAATGATCTACGTTCATTCAACACTGTTTCATGTAACGTGCTCTACTTGAGATTGTTATATACCTCATTTTTGTTCTCGTACTATAAAATTATCTATAAAAATATATAAAAGGTATGGATGAAACGGTATGGATGAAACACATACATCATGATGGGCCCAGGGAGCACCGACCACCTGCCATTGGCTGGTGGCAAGGGGAGTAGCCAATCCGTTTCCGCAATCAATATGGTTGTTGGAGTGGACTGGACGTGCAGTTATTGCACCGATGCTCATCTAACAACCGATACCAGCGGACGGGGATTGCCAGTTGTGAGAAATCTACTCGGCCTATCCATTTTTACATTCATATTAAGACGTGGCTAAAAAACAAGGCAGATCAAAACTCAAGTGGACGCACGACAGGACCAATGGGTAGGAAAATGACTACGGTTGAAACCTCCTTATGGTCTACCGTGATGCCTACTGGGATGAACTTCAAATAAAATTAATGTTAACCTGATTCAAATCTTCCATGGCCCATAAATATTTCTACAGTGGACATTCAACCTATTATGAGAAAAATGAACCGACCGATCAGAAGAGGCTAAATCGAAACTTTAGGCACTTCGCCAGGTCGGACAACGCTAGATACAACTAAAGCCTCATCCCTTGAGCCCTAACCGAGCATGAGAAGAAGTCGAGCTCGGCCTCTCACTAGCAAGTTGGAAGATCCATCGATCCACCCGTCACCAAAAGAAGGTCAACCCTCGCAGCCCAAATCGGCATAAATCCAAGTCGGTATAGCCCCAGGTCAGGTCAATATACTACCTCCAGGTCAGGTCGGCCAAGACCACCTCGACCTCCTACTACATGTCTTCATTGATTCCGAATAATAAAATCTTATCTAAAGAGATCCGCCTGAGATCTTCTCCAAAGATCTCAGGAGATGGCAACGACACACTCGGAATCTCGAGGTCTTCGCCAAGGATATCGAAAGATTTTCCCTGCACTACCGCCTCTCCTCACCCTCACATAGGTAAAACATTGGGTGATGAGCCCACCATGTTGGTAAAACATTAGATGATGAGCCTACCCATAGTGACCAATGAGCATTGATGGAGGTAATAAATCATTGTTCGAACAGCCCCTGTCAAATACCCAGTCGATGGTTCTATATTAGAGTATCGTTCGAACGACTCGGGCACGAATGGAATTAGGTAATAAGCCATTTCCTTTTTTGGTGATTTGGTTTTATTTAACAAGCCTGCACCTCTAAATTAATTAATCATACTCGATATTTGAGTGACAACACATCCCGGGTTAATCCTTATACTCTTAGATATCAGTCGTACCTTTGAAATTATTGATTCGTGAGATATAATAGGTGATATCTAAATTTGAATCAAGAGATACTGGTAAAAATCCGGTACAAGCTACGTGATCCGATAAGGACTCGTGATATTACATCGGTATCCTAGCTTTGTCAACCTACTATTTGAACCGGAAATAATAACAACTTGTCTAATCATGCATAGCATCATGACAATATTGTTGAATTGTACTACGGGCTAACCATTGCGCATAATATCGCATCATGCATTAAATAACTAACTTAAGAATTATTTATTTTGTATGTTATCATTACATGTGTTAATTAAGTTGATACTATGTGTAACTTAAAACTAATGGAACCACTGAGTTATTTACTCACTCCCACCTAGAATGGTGTTTTAAAACACTAATCAAGTAATATTATCGATGCAATTACTATCGAGATCTGAAGTGAGTAAGCTTATATTGGCTTGTACCATCGCCATTATATTTCAAATGATTGGGCCAAAAATTGAAAACTTTACATTTTAATCATTTTGGGTTTGTATATTGTGTCTTGTATAATTCTCATTTGGGTAGACACCACTCCTGGAATTGTACATTTTAAATATTAGTCATCTATTTCTGAGCTTAGTTATCTCTGTTTAACTTGTAATGTCACTAATTTAACTATTATGATTGATGAACGTTAACTGGACTACGCTAGCATGTGAGAACTCACCCACGTGCATTTTTGCTAGTTTTACACCCAGCAACTCAGGATCGGAGTCTCCGTACTCGAGTATCGATTTTCAAAACGTGACGATTTCAGTTTTATGGTGATCGAATCATTATATGGAAGTATTTTAATAATTTGACCGTTGAATCTGAATTGTCTTCCAATTTACGCGTCATATGTAAACATCTGCCTGAACTGACCATTCATCATTTGATTTTTTTTTTTTTTAAGTATCAAATCAGGTAGTTTTAGGGTTCCTTTAATTATCAACTTATTATACCGCTTGATCAACGGTTGGATTTAGGTGCATATGTCATCCTTTGATAATTTAATTAGTTTGTATACGAGTCCTATTGTTCTTAAATCTTTTAGATGATAATGCTTACACTAGAGTCATATTGGCTAATATATTGAGGTCAAATATGGCCTACTAATATATTATGTAACTTCAAGCTTATAATTCTAGCCAACAATATACTTGGTGGCATGTGTGCCACGGTGGTAGACTCACAGGAGTTTCGAAACCTGGTCAAGGGTTCAAGTACACATAAAACATTCATATAAGTGTGCATTGGTGGCATGTGTTTCACCAAGTTTCCATTGGTGTGAGTAATAAACCTAAAACATTCCTTTGTGGGCCCTTTTGCCCATTCCATAGATAGATGAGAGATGATCATCCATCCATTTCTTTCCTGTTAACATGTCGCATTGAAGCTATTGGATTTCATGAACTTTCACATTCATCGGCTGCTTAATTGTAATTTTCAATTCTCACTTTCTTTATTTAAGCTTAGAAACTATAGGTAGTTTCTTAATTCTCACTTATCACTGTTTTTGTAATAGTTAGCTTAGCCACTTTCTTAGGTCTGGGTTGTGTTTGGGCCTATGTAGGTTTGGGGAGGAAGCGGATTGGCTACTCCCCCTGCCACCAGCCATTACCGGTGCTCTGTGGGCCCCACCATGATGTATGTGTTTCATCCATGTTGTCCATCTATTTTTCTACATCATTTTATGGTATGAGACCAAAAATGAGTTATATCCCAATCTCAAGTGAACCACATTATAAGAAACAATGTTGAATGAACGTTGACCATTAAAACTTTATGGGGCCATAAAAGTTTTGGATCAAGCAGATCTTTGTTTTTTCCCATCATCTGGGCCCCTGTATGACCTAATCAACAGATTGGATGTCAAATAAACAGTACAGTGGGCCTTAGGAGGATTTTAATGGTGGATATACAATCACTATTGTTTTCCCATGGTGTCGTCCACCTGAGATTTATATCCCTCTCATTTTTGGGATCAAGCCTTAAAATGATCTGTAAAAATGGATGAACGGAATGGATGAAACAAATACATCATGGTGGGTCCCACAGAGCACAGATCATCAGCCTTCCAGCTGGTGGCAGGGGTACATAGGCTCCGATCATCTGTTTTTCTGGCTTCTAGAGCTTATTTTAGGCCGTGGTCCCAAAATTGTAGAAGGTACAAACTTCACGTGGATTGCATGACAGGGAATAGTAGTTCCTTGACACAAGCTGTCATCCAATCAAATCCTCACGTCCAATCTTAAAGTTTTATTCACACCGTTCATCCATTTTTCAATACTTGGGGCTGCAGAGTTGGGATTAAACACCTATCATTGATTTTTATTTTTATTTTTAATTTAGACCATTTATATTTGTGTTGTCGCTTATAAATAGGTTGGGTGGCAATTAGTCATCGTGGTATGATAGGAAGGTTTCAAAAGTGAGTGTTATTATCACAGCTGGTTCATGTGATTGAGTTTTGGAATCGCATCATTTTTTTTAAGCTTGTATTGTAAAATGATATGAAAAAATGATAGACAGCGTAGATAAAATCCATACATCACGGTGACCTCTCTGGCCCATCTATTCATAGCCAGGGATGAGGGAGGATAGCATTTGGGTGACATGGAAATCCATCCAATATGCCCTATGTATAATCAGTAAGGTTTTAATGAGCCAGCATTTATTATCAACTGTTACCTGTGGTGTGGCCCGCCTAAGTCATAGATGGCTTGACTTTTTGGCCTATGGCTCACCACCGAAGAATGCATCTAATTATTGAAATGAATGTCCCTCACATATCATGATGGGCCCACAGAGCTCGGCCTAATTGAAGCTTCCCATTAGGTTAACCTCTCATTTTTTTTTTCAACAATTCATTTAATAATTTGGTAATATTTATGGAGTTTAGATGATTCATTCACAACAATTAATGAATATAAATGAATATTATTAAAGCTTTTTAAAAAAACTCTCAATTTTTTCACGGTCATTAAAAGTTGACACATGCGACCCTGCCTAACATGTGGTCGGTTAGGCTCGGGTTGGAGAAAACGGCCTACTTGAGTGAATGTGCTGGCTCATCAATCAAGGACTATATGTGATGATCTAGCCATTGAATCATCAATTAGGATCATCTGGGTCACATTTGTGATAATACATCAGTGATCAAGATTATGCTCTCCTGACCATTGATTTTTAATATTGACCAGCCATTAAATCTTTGATCCAGACCGTTAGATCATCAATCAAGGACTATATGTGATGATCTAGCCATTGAATCATCAAGTAGGATCATCTGGGTCACATTTGTGTTAATACGACTATTGGATCATCGATCAAGACTATGCTTTACTGAACATTGATTTTTTATATTGACCATTGGCTCTTTTATCTGGATTATTAGCCTCAAATATAGGGGATATGGCCATTAAATTTCATTTTCAACAATTCATTTTATAAATCGACAGTATTTATGGAGTTTAGATAATTTATTTACAATAATTAATGAATACAAATGAATGTTATTAAAGGTTTTTTTTTTTTTTAATTCCATTTTTTCACGGTCATTAAAGGTTGACACATGCGACGCTGCCTAACATGGCGGTGGGTCAAGGTCACATTTGTGATAATACGACTATTGGATCAGTGATCAAGATTATGCTTTCCTGACCATTGATTTTTAATATTGACCAGCCATTAAATCTTTGATCCAGACCGTTAGATTATCAATCAAGGACTATATGTGATGATCTAGCCATTGAATCATCAATTAGGATCATCTGGGTCACATTTGTGTTAATGTGACTATTGGATCATCGATCAAGACTATGCTTTACTGAACATTGATTTTTAATATTGACCATTGGCTCTTTTATCTGGATTATTTGCCTCAAATATAGGGGATAAGGTCGTTAAATTTCATTTTCAACAATTCATTTAATAAATTGACAGCATTCATGGAGTTTAGATGATTCATTCACAGCCATTAATGAATACAAATGAATGTTATAAAAGGTTTTTTTTTTAGGGGAAAAAAAAAACTCCTATTTTTTTCACGGTCATTAAAGGTTGACACATGGGACGCTGCCTAACATGGCGGTGGGTCAGGCTCAGGTTGGAGAAAATGGCCTACTTGAGTGAATGTGCTAGCTCAATGAACTAGGGATACGGGTTTTTACTGCCTCTGTTGCATTTGGGTGAGACTAACATCGTAGGAGCTCACATTGAAAGTAAATCCCGTGATTTATTTTTCAATGCATGCATTCCAAACATAGTATTGAAAAACATGAGATAAACACATTCTAGAGACAATAATGCATTTATTGTAACTTTTGTAGTTCCAACTACCTTAATCCCACCTAATGTTGACCGAACAGGCCATAAATATAATCCACGCGGTTCATCTGTTTTCCAGCTTTCAGAGCTCATGTCAGGCCATCGTACCAAAATCAAAGAAGATAAAAATTTCATGTGGATCACGTGACAGGGAACATTAGCTTTGGAGCACAGAACTGTCATCCGATCAAATCCCCCCACCTGATCCTAAGGTTTTATTCACACCATCCATTCATTTTTCCATATCATTTTAAGGTATAGGCCTAAAAATTACGCACATGTAAATCTTAAGCGGACTGCAGAATAGGGATTAAACCCCTATAGTTGAAATTTTTTTAAGGCCATTGATGTTTTGGATGAAGTTGATATTTGTGTTGTACCTTATAAACTGGTTGGATGGCAATTAGTCATCAATTGCAGGACAGGAATGTTTCAAAGGTGGGTGTTATTATCACAGCTGGTTCACGTGATAGAGTTTTGGACCTGCATTATTTTTTTTCTAGCTCGTACTCTAAAATGATATGAAAAAACTAGATAGACCGTGTGGATAAAATCCATAAATCAGGGTGACCTCTCTAGCCCGTCTATTCCTAGCCAGGGACGAGCGGGGATAATACCCAATCTGGGTCCAGATTTGATGAGACCGTTGTATATTCATGAGATCCATTCAATTGACCCTATGTATAATCAGGAAGGTTTTAATGGGTAAGCATCTACTTTCAACTGTTGCCTTTGGTGTGGCCCACCTAAGTCATGGATTGGCTTGATTTTTTTGGCCAATGACTCACCATTACAGGGTGCATTTAATTAATGAGATGGATGTCTCTCACATATCACAGTGGAGCCCACCGAGCTCGGCCTCGTGGAAAGCCTCCCATGAGCTCATCCTTTTTCCCATTATACACCCTGATACATATCTCAAGTGGTAGACGACTGAGTGAAAGATACCTCCTTTCAACACTGAGGAGGGCTAACAGTGAAGTGTGAACTGACAGTAGGTGTACTAACGAGCTAACCAAAAAAAAAAAAAAAACCTTTTTCCTTATCATTCATAATAGATTAATTTAATAAATTAAGATAAATGTATTTAAATAATTTTATTTTCAACAAATTATTTTAAATAATACTTCAACAAAAACATCTAAATTTGAAAAAAGAAACTTTCCAGCCAAGAAATTGGCTCAGCAAGATTTGTCAGCGTGGTGATATGACCCGACCTAACTCAGTTCTAAACCCCTAAGAAATAAATCTAGTCATAAATACACATCTATTCGGCAGTGCTGGGCCACGTGGTTTGGCTGGTAAACCCAGTACGAGCCGCGATCGGATTGCCTACTGAGTTACTGAGTAAGCTTCTACGTATTGAGTAAACTTAGTTAGGTGTACTGTGAATGTACGTAGTTAATCGATGGTGTCCATCCATTTTTCCAGCTCATTTTAGTGGTTGAGTTCAAAATATACAAAATATAGGTATTTCCGAAGCTGAAGTGAGCCACACCACAGGAAATGGTGGGAATAATGACTTCCACCGTTGAAACCTTTCTAGGGCCCATGGTGATGTTTATTTGTTATTTGTTAATAAGATCACACAGATGTGGATGAAGGGAAAACACAAATAACATATTTATCTAAAACTTCTGTGGGCCCCAAGAAAATTTCAACGGTAGAATTTCAATGCACATTGTTTTCCATGGTGAGGTCCACTTGAGATTTGGATATACTTCAATTTTGGCTTCAAGCCCTCAAATTATCCATTAAAATGGATGGATGGAGTAGATGAAATATGTAAATCACGGTGGACCCCACAAAGTTTACTACGCAATCCGCTTCCACACCAGCCAGCTAGTGTCAAAGCTGTGTGGGCTCCAGCATGATGTGTGTTCTACAGGATATGCTCATCCAATTTTTTAGCTCATTTTAGGACATGAGCTCAGAAAATTATGCAAATTCAAATCTCAAGTGGACCACACTATAGGAAACAGTGTTGATTGAGCTTCCATTGTGGAAAACTTTCTAACGCCCTCGTAGCATTTATTTGTCATCTAACCTGATGATAAGGTCACACAGACGTGGACGAAGGGAAAACACAAATGACAAACCTGAAAATTTTTACGATCATGCATTCATGCCCTAAAATAACACTGCGTGGATGAAAACGCATACATCATGGTGGGGCCCACATGGCTTTGGCACTAGATAGCTGCCTGGTGTTGGGGTCGTTATCCTTGCATCCCATTCTTAAACCCGAATGCAGTTGTGCCGACTAAGATTGGGACAGACTATTAATTAGGTTGGCTGTGTCAAGCTTAGGCTCCATGAATTTTAAGCGGGTTGGATTGGCCACAGGAAAATGGGTCAAGGGTGAGATTTTAGCTGTAATTCTTTCACTCTGGGGTAAACAGACAGGAATAATTGGGTTTCTGTTTTTGGCACCTCCCAACCCCTTAAAATCGAGAGCGGATCAGGTATGTACGGCCCAGGCCTCGCACAAGATGGTGCAACCCTCACCGTGGGATCCATATTGATGCATGTATTCCATATCCACACCGTCCATCTGTTTTTCAGATTATTTTATAACATGATCCCAAAATGGAAACAGATCCAAATCTTAGATAAATCATACCATATGAAATAGTGGTGATTTATCATTAATGGTGGGCCCAGGGAAGTTTTTAATGGTGCAACTGCTTAGTCTAGTAATGTCTACCTTCATTTTTTGGCCCATGCCTTAAAATGATAAGATAAAATGGATGGAAAGAGTAGATATAAAATTAATACATTATCGTGGTCCTTACTCTTGCCCTGACTTGTAGACTCACAAGAGTTTCAACCCAAGGTTTAAGGGCTTGAGTTCACATAGGTGGTGAAATCAGAAATCCCATGTGAGTGTATGTGCGTGTGTTTAAAATCCGCTCAGACCGCTAGCTCCCCTTCAAATCTACGTTGGTTCTAGGCCAGGACCAAGTCAAAATAACCCAACTCATTTATTTCATAGGTAACACCTTGTCTTTTTGCCCCTACCAAACTGGCTAAAATTTTCGTTATGATCTGATGACCAACTCAAAATAAGCCGACTCATTTACTTAATGGTCAGTGTCTAAAGTAGGTATAGGCCTACATCTCATATAAGTGTGCATTGGTGGCATGTGTTTCACCATGTCTCCCTTCATGTGAGCAATAAACCTAGAACATTCCTTTGTGGGCCCTTTCACCCATTCCATAGATAGATGAGAGATGATCATCCATCCATTTCTTTCTTGCTATTGGATCTCACGAGCTTTCACGTTCATCATCTGCTTGATTGTAATTTTCAATTCTCACTTTCACATTCATTATCTGCTTGATTGTAATTTTCAATTCTCACTTTCTTTATTTAAGCTTAGAAACTATAGTTAGTTTCTTAATTCTCACTTCTCACTGGTTTTGTACTAGTTAGCTTAGCCACTTTCTTTGGTCTGGGTTGTGTTTGGGCCTATGTAGGTTTGGGGAGGAAACGGATTGGCTACTCCCCTGCCACCAGCCAATGGCTGGTGGTCAGTGCTCTGTGGTCTCCACTATGATGTATGTGTTTCATCCATGCTGTCCATCTATTTTTCTAAATCATTTTATGGTATGAGACCAAAAATGAGTTATATCCCAATCTCAACTGGACCACATTACAGGAAACAGTATTGAATGAATGTCGACCATTAAAAAATTTTGGGGGCCATAAAAGATTGGGATCAAGCTGATCTTTGTTTTTTACCATCATCTGGGTCTGTATGACCTAATCAACAGATTGGATGTCAAATAAACAGTAGAGTGGGGGCCTTAGGAGGATTTTAATGGTAGATATACAATCATTATTGTTTTCCTGTGGTGTCGTCGACCTGATATTTATATCCCTCTCATTTTTGGGATCAAGCCCTAAAATGATCTGTAAAAATGGATGAACGGAATGGATGAAACACATACATCATGGTGGGGCCCACAGAGCGCCGACCATCAGCCTTCGGGCTGGTGGCAGGGTGAGTAGCCAATCCGTTTCTGATGGTCGGTGCTCCCCTTGCCATCAGACAATCCGCTTATAAATCACCTTTACATCCGCGTCGTTCGCCTGTTTTTCCAGCTTCCGGAGCTTATTTTAGGCCAAGTCCCAAAATTGAAGAAGATGCAAATTTCATGTGGATTGCATGACAGGGAATAGTAGTTCCTGGACACGAGCTGCCATCCAATCAAATCTTCCTGTCCAATCTTAAAGTTTTATTCACACCCTTCATTTAATTGTCAATACTTAGAACTGCAGATTAGGGATTAAACACCTATCTTTTTCTTTTTTTTAGGACCATTATAGTTCTGATATGTGTGTTGTCGCTTGTAAGTAGGTTGGATGGCAATTACTCATCATTGTAGGATAGGAAGGTTTCAAAGGTGGGTGTTATTATCACAGCTAATTCATGTGATGGAGTTTTGGATTTGCATCATTTTTTTAAAGCTTGTACTATAAAATGATATGAAAAAAAATGATAGACGGTGTGGATAAAATCCATACATCACGGTGACCTCTCTAGCCCATCTATTCATAGCCAGGACCAGTGGGGATATCAGTTTGGTGACATGGAAACACAGATTTGGTGAGGCCCTTAAATATCATGGTGGTCCATCCAATAGGCCTTATGTATAATCAGGAAGGTTTTAATGGGCTAGCATTTACTATCAACTGTTGCATGTGGTGTGGCCCACCTAAGTCATGGATGGCTTGATTTTTTGGCCTATGGTTCACCATTGAAGAATGCATCTAATTATTGAAATGGATGTCTCTCACATATCATGATGGGGCCCACAGAGCTAGGCCTCATGGAAAGCTTCCCAGGAGATCAACCTCATAGTACCTTTTCCATATTATTCATAATAAATTTATTTAATAATTTAAATAAATGTTTTTAAATAATTTTATTTTCAGTAAAATATTTTAGATAATACTAGGACAAAACATCTAAATTTTATAAAGAAATTTTCCAGCCAAGAAATTGGCTCAGCAAGATTTGTAGTGTGGTGACATGACCCGACCTAACCTAGTCCTGAACCCCTAAGAAATAATCATAGTACTTAAATACACATCAATTCGCCAGGCTGGTCCCAGGCGGTTTGGCTGGTTAACTCAATACCAGTCAGCCACCCAGTGTCAAAGCTGTGTGGGCTCCACCATGATGTGTGTTTTATCAATGATGCCCATCCATTTTTCTGGCTCATTTTAGGGCATGAGCTCAAAAAATTAGGCAGATTCAAATCTCAAGTGGACTACACCACAGGAAAACAGTGTTGATTGGACTTCCATCATTAAAAACATTCTTAGGCCACTGTAATATTTATTTGCCATCTAACCTATTGATAAGGTGACATAGATCAATCCCCAATCTTTCGTGTGGTGTGGTGTGGTGTGGTGTGGTGCGACTGAGATTTGAATATATGCCTTAAAATGGATAGTCTGCATGGATAAAAACTAGATCTGTCTTGAAGTTTTTCTGCTCATGCCCTAAAATAAGACTGCATGGATAAAAAGTTATACATCGTGGTGGGGCCCACTGGGCTTTGACACCAGCTAGCTGTCTGGTGTTGGGGTCATTAGCCAAGCTGGGCACGCCCTTATCCTTGTATCCCATGCTTAAACATGGGGTCCAACCATTAATTAGGTTGGCTGCGTCTGGCTTGATGAATTTTGAGCAGGTTGGGTTGGCCACAGGAAAATGGATCGAGGGTGAGATTTCAGCTGTAATTCTTTCGCTGTGGGGGTAAACAGACGAGAATAATTGGGTTTGTATTTTTGGCCCCTCCCAACACCTTAAAAACGATAGTGGATTAGGTATGTACGGCCCATGCCTCACACAAGATGGTGCAACCTTTACCATGGGGTTCATATTGATGCATGTATTCCATATCCACATCCTCCGTTCATTTTTTTTTTTATTTTTTTTTATTTTTCATATCATTTTACAGCATTATCCCAAAAATGAAACAGATCCAAATCTTAGATGAATCATACCATAGGAAACAGTGGTGATTTACCATTAATGGTGGGACCCTAGGAAATTTTTAATGGTCCACCTGAGATTTAGCTTTACTTCATTTTTTGGCTCGTTCCTTAAAATGATCATCAAGGTAGTCCTTACTCTTGCCCCAGTGGTAGACTCATAAGGGTTTCAATGCAAGGTTCAGGGTTTGAGTACCTGTAGGTGGTGAAATAAAGCATGAGTGTATGAGCATGTGTTAACAATTAAAAAAAAAAAGTGGGCCCCATGATAAGGCCCACAACGTCTTTGATGAGGCCTTAAAATCTAGGTTGGGTCTATGCCGGTACCAAGTCAAAATAACCAACTCATTTATTTCATTGGTCCTGGCTTGTCTTTTTGCCCCTACCAAACTGGCTAAATTTCAAATTTTCGTTATGATCTAGTGACCAATTCAAAATAAGCCGGCTCACTTATTTAATGGTCAGTGTCTAAAATAGGTATAGGCCTACATCTCATATAAGTGTGCATTGGTGGCATGTGCTTCACCATGTCTCCATTCATGTGAGCAATAAACCTAGAACATTCCTTTGCGGGCCCTTTTTGCCCATTCCATAGATAGATTAGAGATGATCATCCATCCATTTCTTTCTTGCTAACATGTCACATTGAAGTTATTGGATCTCACAGACTTTCACATTCATCGACTGCTTAATTGTAATTTTCAATTCTCATTTTCTTTATTTAAGCTTAGAAACTATAGATAGTTTCCTAATTCTCACTTCTCACGAGTTTTGTAATAGTTAGCTTAGCCACTGAGGTCTGGGTTGTGTTTGGGCCTATGTAGGTTTGGGTCAATTCCATGGACCCATTTACGAATTGCGTCTCGGTCTGGTTGATTGTGGGAAGTTCTAGACCCAACCCATTTAGTAATTATTTAGTGGTTGTGTTGAACTTTTCAGCCCTCACCTATTATGTGGGTTCAAATTTCAGACCTGGACCTGTTTAACCCCACCCTTTTGCTTCTTAAATATGGGTCAGGTGCAGGTTTACTTTAATTAGGGTCCTTGGGTTTATTTTAAGTAGCCTAAACTGGACTTGTTAAAATTCAGATATGGGTTAGGCCAATCATGGATCTGACTCTTTTTAGTAATTATTTAGTGATCTGGTTGAACTTCTAGCCCCAGAACTGCTCCATGTTCCAAATTTTGGACCTAGACCCATTTAATTTTGGATTGGGCTGGCCGAATTCATTTGAAACCCTACTTCCATGGGTCTAGTTAGCACTACACGTATTAGGATGACATTATTCTTGGAGTTGTGCCCTAGAAAATCAATGTTAATCTTATTTATTGGTGACATGAATGGAATTCAGTGATATTAATGATCTTGATTATACATTATGATAATCATCTGTCTGATATGAATAGATTAGAATACTATAGGTAATATGTGAAAATATCTTAAATGTACATGACATAGGTTATAGGAGAGTGATCCTTTGATTGTCATCGGAAACTTGAGATTGGACTCAAGGTTTGACCACGGGAGAGTGTGGGCCATGGATCTCAGTCTCCTATCATGTTATGAAAATTTAGGAGTGTGAGTGTACCATGGATAAAGGCTTGTAGGTATTTTCATTGATGCTTGCATTGGTTAATCAAGGTTAAGTCTCTAAGCCAAGAGGCGCATCATGCCCAGACGCTGGTAAACTTAAGTACGGACTAAAATTGATTAACTTTTTTTATCCAAAACCATAAACATATATCCTCAGCACATTCACACTCCTACGTGGAAAAGCAAATGCACATTAGTTGATTGTCATACATGATGGTTGAGATCTTTTATCCTAACTCATCGTCAAGTTCCTCACACATGTTCATCATAAAACCTACTAGGTGGTCATGATATACAGGGTATTGAGATCCATAGACACAATTGTTCCTTAGTTAATGATGATTGTGTCCAATCTTAAGTTTTCAAATACAGCTAAAAAAAATTCATCCTCTTTAATCCCATGTCTACAGATGTTTAATGATATTCATGCACATGCATATTACGTATAATATAATACATATTCACTAAAGACTTATGGTTATCATAATCTACAACTAAGATCATCAATATCACATCCACATCCAACAAATAAGGTTCATATGGTTTTCTATTACACAACTCCAAACATACACAAACATATATCATCATTAGGCTGAGCTAACCTATGCCCTGGCCCGACACTTAAGATCCAAACCCCAGCCTAGCTTAGACCTAGCATGGCAGGGCGTCTGGAAAAAAAAAAAAAAAAAGGTTGTGACCACACCTGACCTAGCCGGCCTAAAAACTGATAAATTTCCTATTTTCCACTTGAATGTTTCTAATATATCGGTTGATCAAGTGGTCTACACATGCATAAAGAAACAGGCATTTATAGGTATGAAACCAATCATTTACAATCAAGATATTCAAGATGGATGGGGTTGCCTAAATGAGGTTTGGAATGGTATATTTATAGGATATAATAGATGCATCTGAACTTTAAAATGTAACTGAAAGGCTTAGGAAGACATGGATATAGTAAGAAAAGATTGAACGCATATGTCCTAATTGAAGGTCTGGACCTTGATAGAGTGAAATGGCAGAAAGTATTTATATAGCCAACTCCAATTAATTGAGATAAAGCTTAGATGATGATGATAATGATGGTGATGATGAAGAAGACTATAAACACATGTGCATCTGAAGTTGGGTACGGCTGGGCTGGGTTGGGCTAACTTGACCCAAGCCCAGCAGTAAAATTAATCACGCTATTCAGCCCATGCTGAGCCACAGGCCTAGCTAGTGGGTCCAAGCCCAAGTCCAAAGTCAGGTCATGCTCATTGGGTTGAACAGGCCACCAGGCCCGATGCCATCCTTAATCACTGTAATCTATCAGGTCAAATTGGGACTTCTGGCCTAGCCCATTGATAGCCTGTATGCGCGGCGAGTCGGGTATACTTCAACTCTGGGCTGAGTATTTACACTAAATGGGCCTCGTTTCTGTCTTAAGGCTCCGGCAATGTACCGAGTTTGGATCCGATCGGCTAGACTCGCTCGAGCCGGGGAAAAAATGGTTTGGATCCCGGCCAGGCCTGAAAATTGATAAAAATCCCTATTTTGCACTTGAATGTTCCTGTGGATCTATTCAAGTGGGCCACACATGCACAAAGAAGTAGACACTAGGAGGAATGAAACCAACGGTCTATATGTCAGATGCAGTGGTCACCTGTCGAGAAATGGAATGGCATATTTGTAGGATTGGGTTGGGCCAATCTGGGTTGCCCTAAATTGACTTCAGCTCAATCTGGCCCGTTTGATTGGGCCATGCCCATTCTGTAACGGATAGGTCCAAGCCCAGTCCAAAAATGGGTTGGGATGGTCGGGCCAGTCGGGCCATCCGGTCCAGTTCCAATGACAGTTGACCCGTTGGCATGCCTGACGTGCTCTGATCTCTAAGTAGAATTTGCACTGTGCCCTTGGAAGGCCTAAGAGAAATGGGCCTAAAAGCAGGCTATCTCAATTGGCCCATTTAAAATGGGCTATTGGAATCAAGCCCAAGGTGAAATCAAATACCCGAAATTTTGGACGGGTACCAAGCAAATCCGACGGTGAAATCAAAGACCCGAATTTTTTTTTAAAGACCCGATTAGTAAATGATGGGGCCTGGTCTGGACGTTTTGGCCTGATTAATAACCGGGTTTGGCGGGGACGCGGATTCAGTAAATCCCAGAACCAGCGAGGTCGGGTCCGTAACTGTGGGGCCCACCTTGTTGTATGTCCTTTACATCCTCTCCGTCCATCTATTTTTCCAGCTCATTTTAGATCTTGCTTCCAAAATATGAAGCAGATCCAATCTAAGCTGTACCACACCACCGGAAAACAGTGGTGATTGAACGCCCAGCATGGTATTTGCTTTCCCTTCATCCAGGTCTGCGTGACCTTATCAATAGATTGGAAGGCAAAAAAACATTATGGTGGGCCCTAGGAAATTTTAATGGTGGGCATTCAATCACCACCGTTTCCTGTGTGATCCACTTGAGATTTGGATCTGCTAGCCCATAAATGAGCTGGCAAAACGGATGGATGGCATGGATATAAAGCATATTTATCAAGGTGGGCCACAGTCACAAATCCACCGAGCTGGATGGTTCCTGGGAACACAGAATCTGCTTCCTTCTGATTTGGGCTGCCAGACCTACAATTCAAAGGCTGAGACTTTCCCACGTGGATGTTCAAGCGACATGGTCCGTCCAACTGTGATGCCCAACTGTACCAACCGTCTGGATCACAGACCCATGTACCCCACTTGTACAAACTAGACACCCATATATCCTATGCATATCCACAGATCGAGCATCATATAATTCCTCTCGCAACTCATCAACCCCACAGCTGGCATACTCATGCGTAATCCAGACCATCCATGGATTGTGGACCCCTCCATCTAATAATCCAAACCATCCAATTCATGGTCACGAAACCGACGGCTAGGAGAGAGTGATCATCAGTTTCAAATTCAAAACAGGAAATCCGATGGCAAAATTAACCAGTTGGACCGACTTTTAATCTATACTAACAGGGACCCACAATTAACGTGTTTGGCAATATCTCCGCATCAGAATCCACTAGATGAACGGTCCTTACCACCCATCTGGTGGGCCTTGGTGATGAGATCTTCTAGCTCAAAAATAGTCTCTGGCCTTCATGATCAAAGAATGAATAAAATAATTACAAATCCTCTTACACAAATGGGTCCATAGCTCAGTGGTAGAGCATTTGACTGCAGATCAAGAGGTCACCGGTTCGAACCCGGTTGGGCCCTTTTAGTTCCTACATAACCTTTTTGGAGTCCAGACTTCCACTGTGTTTTTCATCCGTACGTTTTTTTTTTTTTGCAATGACGTGTTTTATCCGCACATTCTTTTTGCTATGCGGTGGACCTCACCATGGATGGACACCAAAGGTGTCTTTTTAACGCACCAGATCGTGTTTTTCATCCGTAGGTTGTTTTTTTTTTTGCAATGAGGTGTTTTATCCGCACATCCTTTTTGCTATGCGGTGGACCTCGCCATGGATGGACACCAAAGGTGTCTTTTTAACGCACCAGATCGATCGTCCGATGGACCCCTATACATCCTCCCACTATGAGTTCGGGCACAATGTGGTCTGGTTTTCCATGCAGCTTCGGTGGATCCCTTACTGTGGAGGCTACCTTGATGTATGTGCCTTACATCCACGCCGTCCATCTGTTTTAATAGCTCATTTTAGGTCATGATCCAAAATGAAGCAGATCCAAAACTCAGGTTGACCACACCACATGAAATAGTGGTGATTGAATACCCACCGTAAAAAAATTCTTGGGGCCATCGCAATGGTTATTTGCCATCCAACCCCTGTTGATAAGATCACATGGACCTGGATGAAGGGATCATACAAATATCAGCTTGATCCAAAACTTTTGTAGCCCACTAGAAGTTTGTAATGGTCAATCACCACTGTTTCCCCTGGTTTGGTCCACCTGAGATTTGGATCTGCTTCATTTTTTATATCATGCCCTAAAATGAGCCGTCAAAATGGATGGAGGGCACAATGGGCCCCACATGGATCCACCGAAGCCGCGTCCTCTGGTTTTAAGCTTGTACAGGGAGACCCAGCTGTGTAGCCATCCAAACCATTGGTTTGTTGGGCTATTGTTGGGAAGGTCTTGATTACCAACCTTTTATTATTAATAGTAGTATCTCAATTGAGTGTGAATCCTTGGATCTTGTAGACCGTCCCTTCTCGGATCACATATTGAAAGATCCATGTTGTCCCATTTTAACAACACGGTCCATTCACGGTGCGACCAGGAAATGATTGGCCTGGACAACTGCTGAAAACTCATGTCATCCTGTCGGTTGAATGAGCCTGGGCCCGGTTCGCTTCTCGTGAGCTGGGCTGTCCAGTAATTTTGGGTCCAGCTCATGGACTGAGCCAGGCACACTTCGATCTGGTCTGGCCCAGCCCAGTTTCAACTGTAGCAAAAGATGATCAACCCGACTCCTTTACATTATGCCACACGTGTCAATCTGGCACGTGTTTTGAAGTTCGAACGCCCAAGCTGTTCATCAGTCCCATGCTTGCCCAAACATCAGGTGGGCCACAGTTTTCCAAATAAATGGACGGCTAAAATAATTTGGCGTGAGTTTTTTCAAGACATTAAATTGGTTGGAAAGATGTGGCCTACCTGATAGTTGGGAGAACGAGCCAAGTTCGCCTGTGCAACATTTTCACAAATACCTGGACTACACCTTCAAAATCCCACTGTATGTGCAGCAAAAGTTTTTTTTAGGTATTTTATCAAACACCATCTAAGCAACATAAAAAATAAATTTTAAAAAAGGATATTTGTTTTATATACATACCTTCGTCGCCACTGGCCACACTTCATTGAGTCATTTCATCAAACACTTGGTGAGCAAACTGAGTCACCGAATTGGTTCGATCCAAGTTCGATTCAAGCTAGGTTCAATCCGAGTTAAGTCGAACAGGGGCTAGCTCGGCTCAAACTCATTTTCGAGCTCAAAAAATTAGCTCGACTCGGCTCGAACTCACTTTGAACTGAGTCGAATCGAGCTTTTTCGAGTCGAGTCAAACGAGCTAACCGATCTAGTTCGGTTCGTGTACACCTCTGCTTGCTACTCTTCTCTTTTGTTGAGTTAGTCATTGCTACTCTCCTCTTTTGTTGAGTTAGTCATTGTTACTCTCCTCTTTTGTTGAGTTAGCTTATTGCTACTCTTTTCCTTTATTATGTTAACTTTATACTACATCCCTTCAAAGCTTAGGCACGTGTCTTACAATTCCAAATACTCCCGTGATTCAATCTATTTCTCTATCGATGCAAGTGATGTGTTAAAGGTATCACTACCAGTGATTCAAATATTTATCGTGGACGTAATGCGTTACGGGTAGCAGTCCTTTTGGTCGGCACCTAATTCCGTGAGTTGGTTGGTGTGGTGCACAATCGATATAAGTAAATCACCATGTGTGTTACATCACTTATCGGGATTGGATGTTGCAAATAGTCACTCCATGAACTTATCGTCTTATGTAAATTCCTCAATCGCGTTGTTGTATCGTCTTGAGATGTTCGCATAAATCCACGTTAACATTGGACACGCTGGCAAATCTCTGTATTGTCAAAATGCAGGGCGAGTCTGATGTTTTAAAGTACTTTCCACATTGTGACAATGATCACTGCATATGATGAGTCACACATACTTTGCTAGGCATGCATTTATATATATTAGTTGCGCATACTGATACTCCTCGTAGTGGTGGAGTACGAGGCGTATCAGAACCCTTACATTACTTTTATGAATATTTTGAATTATTGTTAATATTAATTGATAACCATTACTATGAGTAGGGCATTGACCTCCTCCAATCATACAGATGATGTAGGTGATATATAAATTGAAAACCTAAAAGACCATCTCCCTGTAGAAGATTATACTGAATATATAAGAAGATAGTTTTATGATTTATACTTATATTTCTGCTGCAAACTTGATAATGTAATTATCTCTCATTAAGAGGGCATTTGATAATTTGTTGAATTCTTTTACTCAAATGAAATAATAAATACAGTTGATTTTATTCTCATGAATGGTTACCTTCATAAATGTAACTAGATGTGATCTAAATGAAAAATAAAATAAAATACGGTGCAATTTTTAAAGCATTTAATTTATATATTATTAATACCCGGAATTCTCGGGCACGAGTATGTACTCGGCCCACGAAAAATTTCAGAATGTTACACACCTGCCATGTGGCAGCTCTCCTGCTTTGGCAGGAGAGGTCCAAAAGAAGTGGGGAGGCCTTGGTTTAGCCCTAATCATGTGAGAATTGGGAAGTGATTGCACAGTCCTGCCCCTTTGTCCAAATTACAAACTACACCATTGATCCAACCACCCACATTTTGTCACATGTCAATCCTAAATCCCAGCCGTTGAACCCTTGTTTACCCTTGAGCTTCTCCAAAATTACTAAAAATCTAGCTAACACTATAAATAGCCCCTTGTTTTCCATTTTAAATCACTCCTCATATCTCATCTCTCCCGATAGTCTTCCACATCTCCCGTTCCATCCCTTCACCAATCCCTTCACCAAGGAGAAAAAGAGTACGAGGAAATGTGTCTATTTCAATTTAGTGTAGCCAAGCCAACCCTTAGCCACCAGAGCCATCAAAACACCAATCCAGCTACTCTATTCTATCCTTGCGACAAACTCGTCCACCCAATAGCCCAACTCTAATAAGTCTCATTCAAACTTGCATTCGCATTATGCGTCATCCATTCCCTTTTCAACCCCACTGTTTACCCTCATCTATAGCATTACATTCATAGCATTGTGCACCTAATTATTTCAAACGTATGCTCTGTGGCTTGTCGAATTAGTCGAACCCTACCCATCAGAAATTTAGATTGATTGGTTATTTATAATGGCCTGTATTTCAAATTAAGGGAATAACTCGTAGGTATGGCCCACCTAAGAATCATGTCCACCTTATACTTTAGGACGGGTCGTATTAAGTACTCACAAAATGAACAGATGGAGTAGATTTCTCATAACATCCCTATGGGCCCCACACTCAAGTGTGTGTGCACAAGGGGCGTATTCGCCCCAACACGCCAAACTACCAAACACGGTCAAACTGTGTTTGACCCACAAACTCCCAAAAATAACATCCGTTTGGAGTCGATGTGACCCACCATCAAGATGATCTGATCCGTTCATCATGTCCATGGGACGGAACCGACTAGACCCTAGATCCTCTCACACTTTTCCAAGCTTCCACATGTGCACGGTTTTGAGCACAAGTAGTCGGGCTGCGAGCAGACAACTTGTGGTTGATCTAGCTTTAGGCCACCACTTTAACCCTTATGGATATCCGAACTGTTCATCGAGTCAAGCACACCATGACAGCCAAGACCACAAGGTCCGCGAGAATGCATGCACACAATCACGTGGACAGCAGCGGGAGTGAGAGAAAACCTTGCATTCTCCTTAGCTAACAATGCGTAACCGAACTTCTCACTCTCAATCCCATTTACGCAATCCACCACTACATCCTAGCCATACAAAACTCTCCTGACTCCTTCCACGTTAGCAGAAAGGAAGTAGAAGGAATGTAAATTCCATCGCTTTCCTCGGGGACGGACCACAACCTACGGAAACCAACGTTCCAAGAAACCCACCACAAGAGAGAGGCCTGAATCGTCGATCTGGTGGGCCAACCAACAGCAATATACCAATCTAGACCGATTAAGGGTGCCACTTCGATGATCATGCGGCTGAGGCATGATCTGCCATTGAAATGAGATCATCTTCCTTAGTTAAGATGACAACCTGGGCTGTGAGAGTCTGCCCATTGCAAGATCCAAAGTGTCCAGACGGTAACCCGTCCAAATCCAGTATGATCTACGGAGAGAAGAAGGATCTGGAAGAAGAAGTGAAGAACCACTAGCCCATTCCGTTTTTCTGGTTGCTCAAGCAGAAGCTGCATAAAGATTTCCTCCGCATTCGTGGCTACGTAACAGGGGTTGCGTAAGCTGATCGCAAGAAGGATCTGGAGACTTATGGCCCTATATATTCTCCTCTCGTTGGATGTTGTAAAAGACACAACCGAAAGAGAGGGTTATGTGGAGAGAGCGAGAGAAGAAATCGAGAGAGGATTTTGAAGGGGGGAGGGAGAGAGAGAGAGTCAGGTTTGACTCTCTGAATCGATTTGAGTTGCTAACTCCAGAGTCCATTAGCTGGACGTTGCTAAGAGGAAAGAGAGAGAGAGAGAGAGAGAGAGAGAGAGAGAGAGAGAGAATTGGGTGCTGAGTTGACCCGCTGAGTTCTGGAGTTGGGCGCTGAGTTGACCCGCTGAGAGGAATAAAGGAAACAAGCGTTGAAGTCGCATGTCGAGGAAGTGTTGTTGTTTACGAACCAGGTAGTCGGAGTCACGTGTTAAGGGAGTGTCGAATGGTAAGAGCATGCATCATGTCATGTCTTCATATGCACATTTAACAAGAGTATTTAGAAAATGTTTGATTTCTTGTTTTATCATTACCTGCGTTGATTGAGTTGATAACATGTGTAACTTAAAACTAATGGAATCACTGAGTTAGCTACTCACTCCCACCTGGGACAATGTTTTAAAACATCAATCAGACATATCATTGATGCATGTATTAGTGAGACCTCAGACAGGTAGGCTTATATGGGGTTGTGCCAACACCATTATGTTTTAGAGGATTGGGTATAAACTGAATGCTTTACACTTTAACCATCTTGGGTATGTATATTGTGACTTGTATAATCTCCATTTTGGGCGATCACCATCATTGAAATTATATTTTTGATTGTTAACTCTACTATTCTGAATCTTTCGTTATCTCCACCGTGCTTTAGATCTATTAAATGAACTGTGTTACTCTGATTATCTGTGTGTGGAATAAATGTAAATCTGAATGAGGTCACATGTACATTCTCATTAAGTTAACACCCGGAAACTCGGGATTGAGGTCTTTATACTCGGGTGCTGATTTTCGGAGCATTATAGAATGCATAATCGAGTTTGTAGACAATGTCTATTATTCTAAGTTAGCTTTTATCAGTCCCTAATAGTTTTCAGTTAGTGAAAATTTATTTTATTTAAAATTATCTCTATTTGTGAATTATCAATATTATCGTATTATGAATTTCATGATATTTGTATTTATTTGATAATATAGTTTTGAGTTGTTTTAGTTATTAATTATATAGATTGAATTTTGGTTATAAAAATATGAAATATGAAAATGACATGCTAAGTGTTTTGATTAAACGTCTGAGTAAGATTTTAAGTTAAATTTTATTAAATTATGCATATGGGCATGTTTAGAATATTGTGAAATTGTTTTGTTGGAGATGTGGATTAGCTTATGAAAAATATGGGAATTATAATTGCATGTTTTAGATTGGCAGTCAATGACACATTTGATTAATTGAAGCAGAACTAGGATGACCAAAAATAGCATGGGCTACTCATAGGTTGCTTTGTACCTAAGGCCGGCCTAGTTCATGTTCCTTTAATACATTGAATTTGTCTAATCCATGGAAAATCATTAATTGGTGAATGTTGTCACATATCCTATTGAATCCAATTTATCATGATTACCATTGATGAAGAATCATCATTCATGTTCGTTAATAAATGTGGTTTAATATGCTACTCGTTACAACTCATGAGTCATATACGGTGATATGGGACACTATGTCTTGTTGTCTCTGACCCATATAGGTGAGCAAACCTTATAGTGAGTCTTGAGCACCAATGGAATTGAGTAGCCTGCCATCATTGATCTTGGGTGACGATCTATGATCGTATGAGAATGTATTCTAGGCAAATGCTAAAACCAATCAATTTTGATTGTTGATGACCATGATAGTTTAAGGACATTAGTGACGAGTCTCGCAGTTCATGTATATTTGACTTGTAAAAGAATTGTGGTAACATGACTTCACTCATATTACTGCTTGAATACAGAATAATAAAGGTTGAATAATAATGATTCATGTGCATAGATATTTACGGGTGTTGAGTGACTGTTTGCTCGACAAGAACTAGTGGTGAGCTATACTCCTAATATATTGTGCGAGGCAAAAGACTCACTTCATGGTAGGCAAGAGAGACCTATATTTATGTTGTGTGGACCATGCATTCATGCATTGCACGCATGAATTAAATAAGTAAAATAAGATTTGCTTGAATATTGTACTTCATTATCTGAACTTGATTGTGTTGATATTATGTTTTAAGTTAGAGAATTGTAACACCAAGTTGATCACTCAGTCATTTTTGGGATGGTGTTTTAAAACACCAATCATATGTTTGTTGCGCAGGTACAATTGAAATAATAGAAAATGAAGTGGTGGACCCTATTTTTAGTGAGTCGTTCTATTAGTTTGTTGATGGTCATCTGTAGGATGCTATGTCTTTGTTTTCATTTTATCATTTTGGAGACCAGTGGAAGATGATAAACTTAGCTAGACTTTTAATTTTAGACATGTATATATAAAGTCCTTGGTTGAGTGGACTCTATTGTTTATATGGTTGGTTGTATAATTCCATACTTATCTTTTAGTTGATATATGCATACACGGTTGGGGTTGACTTTCTTTACTATGATTTGATGCCTTATAAATTCATGTCATTAAATTAATTATTCACACAAAAAATTGATACTTGAGAATCCTAAAATTTTGATTATATTCAATTCTTGTATTTCGGAGTGTTACATTGGCCCCACCATTCATACAGTAAAAAAATAAAAATGATGAAAAAAACCCTCCACACCTTCATCTCTTTTATAAACTCCCACCATTCATACCTATTAAAAGAAAGAGAATAAAAAAATACAAAAAAGTTACCTCTACTCACCATGTCTTTCACTTTGGAGATTATGGTCGAATTTATTTTAGAGAAAACTATTTTTTTCGTCGGATGATAGGTTTGAGCTTGGCAGGAGCTTATTTGAGTTTTTTGTTATCATCCGAAGTATGCGAAGATTGGCTGTGCAACTACCAACTATCGAGTAAGCTTCGGCTTTGTGTGGTCCCATAAAGTGAAAAGAAAAAAGAAAAAACGAAGAAGAAACGACCAAATGATCCCGTGTAGTAAGAGGCCCATGTTTTGAACCCATCCACATATTACGTGGGGCCCATCACGTTATCTTAAAGCAAATCTATACTGTTCACATGTAAGAGATTTTAACTTCATACCATTAGCCCAAAGTTTGAAGGCAAAAGTCAATGCAGATAGACCACACGGGAGAATAGTTTAGACACATAACGTTATTGTAATTGTGGACCACAAAGAAGTTTAAACAGAAAATTGAAAAAATAATCATATATTTTTTTATTGTCCAATTAAAATGAACGAATCAGATTGACTACGAGGTGAGTGGAATTTCAAATTTTAGTGGGATCATATCCTTTTAAAAAAAAAAAATTCCTATTTTCAAAATAAAAGCACAGCTTACTACGGACAGCTATGTCAAAAGGGAGCCACATAAGTTTTTAACAATGGGTGCTAATTCCTGTGGTAGGTGTGGTTCAATCAATATTTGGATCGACCTCGTTTTTGGGCTCATGCCCTAATATGAGCTTACAAAGTAGATGGAAAAGGATGCATACATCACGCGTTAATATGAGCATCCAAAATGGATGCATGGTGTCAATAAGATGCATACATCATGGCAGGACCCACCGAGCTTTTCTACTACGAAATCAGTATGCTCCTATCGTACTAAGTAAACTCAATTGGGCCTACCTTGAATGTACATGGTCTATCTATGCTGTCCATCCGGTTTTTCCATCTAATTTAAGGGGTGGAGCCCAGAATGGAAGCATATCCGTAGATCAAGTGGATCATACCACATGAAAGAGTGGAGATAATAATTTCTCCTGTTGAAACCTTTTTAGGCCCGAGAGATGTTTATTTGTCATCCAACCTGTTCATAACAATATACGGACATGGATGAAGGGAAAACACAAATATAATCTTGATCCAAAACTTATGTGGCCCCTAAGAAATTTTCAGATGTAGATGTTCAATTCAACTGTTTCTATGGTGTAGTCCATTTTTGCATTTTATATACTTTATTTTTGGGTTCAGGCCCTAGAATTATCTTCTTAAATGGATGTACGGAGCAGATCAGATAAATAAATCATGGTGGACCTCACTGAGTTTACTGCTAAGCGTGGTGAGTTACTGCCCCGGTCTTCTGATACGCAAACGGCAAACAGGACAAAATCGGAAAGATGGATCTAATGACCCTGACCTCTTATTCATTCGTTGAATTCCGGTCGTTGACTGCCTCCATTCATATGGGATTTTTTCGATGCAAGTGCAACCATTGGAACGGAGTCTTCTGTAATTCATATTGTACGCAGAGCGTACAACAATCAACTTCCACGCCCCACTGTATTGTATGTATGAAATCCACTCCGGGCATCAGGTGTTCCTTACGATTTCAGGGCCTGCTGCAAAAATTCAAATCCATCCATAACTTTGGTGGGCTGCACTACTGGAAACAATGAAGAAGGGAGGCCAACATTCCATTCAATCCGTCATCAGCTGCGCCTCACCAGGAAGAATTACAGACAGTCCACAAACTGAGGCGGACCACACGAAATGAAGGTCTCACGCATGATTTTGCATTATTTCCCATGCTTAGTCCACCTGAAGGAGTGATTTTTGGTTTGTACGGTTAAAATAAGAAGGCCCATCCGATGTACGGAGTAGATGAACCACTAAAAACACAGCGGGTCCCACAGAATATTTTATTTTACTCGAGCACAAGTGTTGGAGGATTCCGGTACCAACCCATTCACAGCGAGGTGACGAGGTCGACGGATACATGCACATCAGGATGTATGCGTGCCAGAGGCTCACACGTGCAGGAATACCAATGCTTCCTAGTACCGAAGGTTCTGGTACCCGCAGGGAACACTGAATAAGGAGCGTCGCTCCCGGTCCGTAGATCCCTGACTATGGGGCCCACCTTGATGTATGTTCCTTATATCCACGCCATCCATCCGCTTTTAAAGCTCACATTAGGTGATGATTTCAAAAATGAATTACAACTAAATTTTTGGTAGACCACACCACAGGAAAGAGTGGTGATTAACCACCCACCATTAAAAACTTGTTTGGAGCCATCAGAAAGTTTATTTGACATCCAACCTGTTGATAAGGTCACAATGACCTGGATGAAACGTCCACACAAATATCAGCTTCATCTAAAACTTTTCTAGCCCACAAAATGTTTTTAATCGCCAATCACTGCTGTTCCTTAGGTGTGGTCCATTTGAGATATGAATCTGCTTTATATATATATATATATATATATATATATATATAGGAAAAGGTACTATGCGCTCTAGCTGATGGGACCGTCCCATGAGGTCGAGTTGTGTGGGCCCCACCGTGATGCATTTCGAACATCTACTTCATCCCTCAGATGCACCATTCCATCATGGGCTCAGTTCTCAAAAATCAAGTTAATCCGTGACTTTTGTGGGCCACACCACATACAGAAGTGGGGAGGGGCCGTGCACCATTAAAACATTCACAATCATTTTTTGGGCCCACCGAGATGTGGTTTACAAATCCAGCCCATCCATTATTTGTGTCCCACTTGGATGAGGGTTCAGACAAATTTTTAACAAAATTCAAAACTCAAGTGGGCCCCACCAAGTACTTTTATATGTTTTTGGCATGTCTTCACATGATTTTAGAGGGTATGGCACACCTGAGTTCCGTATACGGTTGATTTTTAGGATATCCCATAATTTAGAGGGGACCCATCAAATGCACGGTGTTGATGGTCAACACGTATCACGGTGGGGCCACACAGCTCTACCTCACGGGAGCTTATCGTGATGTCGAGCGCATAGTACCTTTTCCGTATATATATATAAAAACAGATGAGCAGGGGATATAAGGCAAACACACGAAGGTGGGAACCACGGTCAGGGATCCACCGAAGCCGCCAGCGCTGAATAATTTACTCCACATGCTCGCAGTGGGGATCCAAGTGGAGTGAGCTGGCGAACCCAAGGTGGTCCCATCGGACGCGGTTTGGCTACTGACGCCACGATTAGCCAGTAGGTCCTACGTGGCCCGACCATGCTGTATGTGTTTCATCGACACCGTCCATCCATTTTTTAAAGATCATTTTATGACATTATTTTAAAAATTAATTATATCCAAATAAGTATACCGCATCACAAGAAGTAGTTTTGATTGAACACCCACCATTAAAAACTACTTGAAGCCACATAAGTTTTGGATCAAGCATATATTTATTTTTTTCCCTTCATCCAAGCTGGTATCAACTGATCAACAGGTTGGATGTCAAACCAACGTTACAGTGGGCCCTATGAGGTTTTTAATGATGGCCATTCAATCATTGCTTGTTTCCTTTGGTGTGGTCCACCTGAGATTTAGATGAGCCTCGTTTTTTGGCACTAGCCCTAAAATAATCTGGAAAAAAGGATGGACGGTGCGGATAAAACACACACATCATTGTGGAGTCCACAGAGTACCGACCAGTAGGTCGCTGGCCAAACCGCGTTCGTCCCATCATCCTGTAGGTGAGCCCATTTATTTTAGATGTGACTAAAATAAATGGATGGTTGAAGGAAGTCCAATATTGATCAACATATATTCCAGTGTATGGATGATATTTTTACCTACGAATCTATTCGCCAGGGCCCACCATATGAGCGGGTTGGATCTTTTATAAGTATTTTATAAAATTGTAAAGGGTGAGAGGCAAGTGCAAGAAAGAACACTCGGCGAGGAACGGCATTCATCATTCACTTTGTGACTGCTCGTGTGAGCGGCGGAAACTTGCCAGAGATCCAGGCGTACGCTCCACATTCCAGAGATCGTGGCCCTTCATCAGTATTTTCACACTGTGAAAAAGCTATATGGAAAAAATCAGAATAGTTCGCTTCTCAAGTGAGCCACACATGAGTTAATTTTGGGCCGTTGAGATTTTGATTCTAACCGTCGATTTTGTCATAAAGGTTTGACCTTCCTGATTAGGAAGCCAACGGAATTTTTTATCCATGTCATGTTTACAGATAACCCCACCTGGTTTATGGCCCTGATTCATAACACGTGTTCCGTACCACCAGATCTCTGACACGTGTTACGCCCCCTCGCCGAATCACGAGTCCCAACTCCCAACCCTTCTTGTTATTGCAAGTTGTAAGGGCATTTACGGAATACTGATTTTAACACAAGATCCAACCCGATATACATTTGCAGGGAACGTGTGCATGATACGGTGGACAGGAAGAACTATGGAAGAGCCATCTCTCCGCAGGACACGTAGCGTGGTGATATGCAGCCGGCTCCGTCCACATTCATGGCTATAGCAAGGATGGTTTATATCTCAAAATTCACTCATATAGACAATCTTATCCATATGATCGGTGAGGATTAAATTGACGGTGGAAAACCAAAAAACTCTTCGATGATATACGTTGGGAAATGAACGGTATTGACAGGGGTGTCAATGGGCCGGGCTCGGGCTCAAAAAATAAGAATTTTGAATAAGCCCGGCCCAACGACAGTCCAAAACAGTTCAAAATCCAAGCTGGGAACTACCGAGGCATCTGCATTCCTGAATTTCTCTCCTAACTAAGTTGTTTGCATTTCCTTTAGTTGGATCCCTCCACGCATGACCACTCTTTACCAATTGTGGGGCCCTTTTGTCTGTCCTTGTAAAGGCTGATTATTAATTTTTTCCCATCTTGGCATGGGTATGGGATCTTGCCCTGGTCCTTCACCTGGTGTGAGTTCTCTTTTTCCTTAAGCTTGGTTCAGTAGACTTTATGGGTTTCCATACTGTAGTTATGAGTTCGTGTAATCATGTGTGGATGTACGATGTGCGTTAAAAAAAAAAAAAGGATTAAAAAATGTTTGGTAAGTGACTTTCCTGTTCTTCTTTTTTTTTTTTTTTTTTTTCTTTTTTTCCTTTTTTTTTTTTTTAATGATTTCCCTTTTTGGATGTAGGATGTCTTTTGTCTCTTGGTCTTTTATAATTTTTGGGCTATTGATATTTTCAGATCAATAACTTTTCTTATAGAAAAAAAGAAGAACTAAAATACGGTAGATATGGTTTTGCCTTATTATGGCCTGTTTTGGAGCATGGATTTGAAACCCCTGGATTTGAAATCCTCCACTGTGCTTGGCACCCTAGATTCAGTATAGACTTTAATCGAAAAATAGTTATATATGATACATTTAGAGAGGCTTGAATTTAATTACTAAATTAACTTTAATATATTTAATTAGTAGAAGTATGTAATGTTTGACACAATGGTTGTAACAAGCCTTATGAAATTTATTCTTTCCAAAGATGATGAAATTCCAAGTCTCATATAAGCCACAAGCACAAAGTCATGTGCAAGTGACTAACTAAAATTTTTAACTATTGATTTACATGGACAATATTTAGATGCTGTTGATCATCATATTAAGGTAATTATAGTGATGCAATTGATAATCTAATCATTCTAGGATAATATTAGTGGACCTTGTACCCAGTAAATTAATAGTCAAATAACACACATGTTACATATGCAAGTATTAATGGAAGGATTTTAGATGTAATTCAAGCATTCACTGTGTATTTCAAACTCCTCCTTGAGGGGGATTTGAAACCTCTTCACAATGCCAAACAATAGGGATTTGAAATCCCCTCAAATCCCCTAAATCCATAGTGTCAAACGGCCCCTTAGGGCATGTTTAGTCTATGAAATTGAATTGTATTAGATGGCATTAACATCATTATTATACAATGATTGTATGTATGGAAATACCATGATTTTGTTACTATTGTTGCCATCCAATTCCATGTTCGGGATAAAAATTTTACTATTGGAAAACACCATATTAAGTAAAATCATGTTTGGTGGACTATGGAATTGTAATCAATAGACCAAATTCCCAATGGATGTCATTTGCTTATATAGATATATAAGCATAATGTCACATGTAAACAATATATATATAGGTAAATGGCATGGATAAATGCATAAATGTGGGGCCCACATGTGTAGTTGACCTCAAAATCCACATAAATACTACATGGGACAAAATGAAATTCCATTCTACTTAATCCCAACCTCTCCAAAATGTTGGATGGAATTGCTTGGTAGTAAATGCAATTCTATCTCACCTAATCCATCTAACACATATTGGGAATGATTAGATGGGATGGGATTAAAAAAAATATAATTATTACATGCCGGTATTGTCCCCTGATACCATGGGATAAGCTTAATTCCATGCTATGTTTGTGATATGGTTGTACATTGAATGAATATACCCACCATCATTTGAAACCATTGAAAATAACAAATATGTGTTATATCCAAACCGTTCATTTGTTTTGTAACCTCATTTCATGGCATGAGCCTAAAAATGAGGCAGATCCAAAATTTATGTGACTCCAAAGAAGTTTTCAATGTTAGGTATTCAATCCCCATTGCTTTCTATAGTGGGGTCCACTTGAGCTTTAGATCTACCTAATTTTTTAACCCATGCTCTAAAATGATCTCGAAAAATGGGTGGACGGTGTAGATATATCCCACATATCATGGTGAGACCTACACAACTTGCTAAAATTGAGTAGAATTGGCACGGGACCAAACGCAGTTCCATCTAATTTAATTCCAAGCTTTTCCATTCTTCTCAATCATTGGGTGGAATTGGTACAGACCAAATGCAATTCTATCCCACCTAATCCCATCTAATACCATGCGCCAAACGCCCTGTTAGGGCTTGTTTGACGAACTGCATTAGGTGGGATTAAGGTGAAAGGAATTGTAAAAGTAACAATAAATGCATGGGTAGAGTATTGTCCCTGCATTGGATGTATCCCATGTTTTTCAATACCATGTTTAAAATGTATGTAATTAAAAGTAAATTTCAGAATTTTCTTTCAAATTACACTTGAAAATTCATCATCATGAGATTTGGAAATCCCATCTCATACTTTCCAACTTTCTAACATAAGGCTCATTTTTCAAAGCCTATAAAATTAATTTTAATCTCATCCCACACTCCTTCCAAACATGCCATTCCTAATTCCGAGGTGGGATTAGCAATGCAATCCCATTTAATACAACTTAATACCAATGGCCTAACAGGCCCTTAGTGCTCTTACCACTGCATCAACTCTCCTTTGTTTCCTAGCAACAAGGCACTTGTTTTCGATATCCAAGCATCCAAATAGTGCGATTCACTGGTAAAGATCCATAAAAACAACTATTGTCCATTTGTTATTTCCCCGTTGAGATTAGGGGATAGCTGATAGTCTAAGTCATGTGTGTTGCCCACCAAATTAGCGATTGCTCCAAGTTTTACTCCATGAGATCTTTATGAAATGGCCCACTATTTAGACGGCTCCTTAGCATAAACTTTAAGTGAAAGTTCGTGCACACGGTTACGTGGGTAGACTTCTCTTTTGACTTTAGTAATGCACGTTTTATTCATGAACCCTTACCATATACCTAAAGAACCCATCTATGCTGGACGGATGGATTGGAGGCCCGGTCACCTGCTTATCCATTTGCTGGATTATTTTAGGGCTTGAGCCCAAAAATAATGCGGACCAAAAGCTCAAGTGGACCATCACAGGAAATAATGACGATTGAATGCTGAAAACTTCTTTGGAGCAACGGAAGTGGAAATTTTTTTTTTTTATGTTTTCCTTTCACCCACCGGTCTGTACGACCTTACAAACATGTTGGAAGGCAGCAGCGGTCCACTTAAGTCTTGGATGTGCCTCATTTTTGGAATGACACCTTATAATAATTTAACAAAAGGGATAGGCGGCATGGATAAAACATATATATCACGGTGGGCTTCGGAGAGTGATCTCTAGGTCTCTAGGCAATCTGCATGTCCAGCAAGCATTGATTAGGTGCGACCATGGGTGTAGCCCTAACCATTGGGCCGACCTTGATATATGTGTTGTATATCTACACCATATATGGTCCCAAAAATAAAGCGATGCAAATCTAAGATGGACTACACTGTAAGATACAGTGGTCATTGAATGGTCGTTATTAAAAACTTCCCATCGTTGATAAGGTCACGTATACCTAAATGAAGGGAAAACATAAAAAGCACCTGAGTTCAAAACTTCCGTCGCCATAAGAAGTTTTTGACGGTAGGAATTTAAACCCGTGTTGTCCAGCAGAAACTTATACCTACTTCATTTTTGGACCATATCCTAAAATAATCTGACAATGTCGAGGTGGGCCATGGTCTGGGGGGCTGCATCCACATGACTGGATCGGGGCTGCACCTAATCTGCAAACGTAGTAGTTGGTAAAAGGGTCCACAACCTAAGTGGATTTAAAACTTTGCGGTCAGGACAATTAAATCGGTGGTTTGCTACTCAGGCATCCATAGTTGGGGAGCGGATTAGTTGTTACCTGGATAACTTAGTGACTGTTACTCTGTTACTCTAACCGTGTGGGACCTACCTTGATGTATTTGTTATATATCTACGCCGTCCATCTATTTTTCCATCTCATTTTAGGAGTGATCATGGACCTTGAGAAGATAAAAATCTAAAGTGAACCGTACCATTAGAAATAGTGATGAATGACTTCTAAAGACTTTATGAGAGCTACAATAAGTTTTGAATCAAGCTGATCTTTGTATTTTCCCATCATCCATGACATTATCAACAGGTTGGATTTCAAATATACATTGTGAAAACCAATATATATTATGAAAACCTTAGCCTGGCCCTCCGGAAAATTTAGAAGTGAGTTACACAACAAACACGGTTTCCTGTGGTGTGGTCCACCTGATATTTAGATCTGAATAATTTTTGGAACCCCATCTTAAAATGGGCTGGAGAAACGGATGGATGGCGCGGATATACAAAAAATTATCAATGTGGCCGTAAGAGTAACACCTACTGAACTGTTACCCCGGTAACACCTAAGCTTTTCTGACGGACGGTGCACATTCACCAATGAAACACTAGCATCCTCCCAAGAAAAAAAATGCAGAATGTCCCACTTACGTGGGTACAGCAACTGTGGCCGTTTATCAGGTGGGGCTGGGCTGCATTTGTACTTTGAATTTGCATCTTCGGTCAAATTCATTTATACACCATCCACATCGTACACCTGCACTCCGCTGGCTAGGCCTGCCCATTTCTGACCCTATACACTGAAGCGGATGGCCTGTGCCCCGACACAGATATATTCCTGTGCCCCTTATGTTGGAAGCTGTGTAGGCCCCACAGAGATGTTAGTAACAAATCCACTCTGTCCATCAGTTATTCAAGACCACAATAGGTCAGGATTTAAAAATCAGATAAATAAAAAAACTCATGTTGTCCACACCAAACGATATAGTGGCGTCCACCGTTGAAATCTTCCTGGAGCTTAACATGATGTTTATATGCCATCCAGACGGTTCATAAGATTACTACCACTCAGTTAAACTGTAGTCACAAATACTATCCTGATATAAAACTTCTGTCGCCCCCACAAAGTTTCCAATGGTAGGCGTTCAATCCCACTGTTTCGTGTGATATGTCACACATGATTTCTGTATCTACCCGATTTTTTAAATCCTGTCCTATTGTGGTCTTGCAAAACTGATGGACGGAGTGGATTTATGATGGGCATCTCTGTGGGCCCCACACAGCTTCCAACAATAGGGGCAAATGACTATCTCTGTGAGCGGGGTACAGGCAATCCGCTTCACCAAGATACATGGCCTGGCCCCAGATATACGGCAAGGATATGATGATGGTGACGAGGGGCGGAGCGGCCCACCTGGTGGGTCCGGCAGACGGTCTCAATTGCGACGGACCAACTGAATCCAGCGCGTCGGACCTGAAACGTCTCCTATATTTTTCACAATGACGGTCCACCGTCCACCATCACCATCGCTTCTTGTAAGGTGTCGGTGATCCGCGGAAATTCCCGAGGAGAAGGAAGAAGAAGAAGAGGGCTTCTGAACAACAGCAGGAATAAGATCTCCCTCCCAAAATTTCAAAAAAACAAAATTACCCTTCAGCAAATCCCCAAACCCCCCTCATATACCCCAGTCTCTCCTCCTCTATCTCCTCCCCCACTCTCCCTGTGTAGAAGAGCAAGATCTTGCCCCCTTCTCTCCTCTTCCTCCTTCCAAATATAAAAAGTCGAAAAAGCCCTCCCGCAAATCGCCAAATGCCCAAATCCCCCCTTTCTGTCCCAACATATTAAAACACGAAAGAGCCCTTCCATAAACCCTCAATTTCCCTTCAAATCCTCCATTTCTCCTTCTGATTCTTTCTCCTTCCATCCCTCCGAACCCTAGTTATCCAGATCCGTCCGATCCGCCCGGCCAGTCCCGATCCCCCACCCTCGACTGTCCGATGGCGGCGTCCCGTCGCCTCCGCGATCTCCAATCCCAACCCGGCAACAAGACCTGCGTCGACTGCTCCCAGAAGAACCCACAGTGGGCCTCTGTATCGTACGGCGTCTTCATGTGCCTCGAGTGCTCCGGCAAGCACCGTGGTCTCGGCGTCCACATCAGTTTCGTGCGGTCGGTCACGATGGATTCATGGTCCGAGATCCAGCTCAAGAAGATGGAGGCTGGTGGCAATGATCAGCTGAACGCCTTCTTCTCCCAGTATGGCATCCCCAAGGAGACGGATATTGTTGCCAAGTACAATACCAATGCTGCTTCGGTCTACCGCGACCGGATCCAGGCCCTCGCCGAAGGCCGCTCCTGGCGGGACCCGCCCGTTGTCAAGGAATCAGCTGTTGGCGCCAAGAAGCCACCGCTGGGCCAGAGTGGCAGTAGGATCGGCAATTCCGGGAATAATGGAGGGTGGGATAGTTGGGATAGTAATGAGGACGCACTGAGGTCCTCAGATATGAGGAGGAATCAGTCCGCTGGAGATTTTAGAGTTAGCAGTGGTGGGTCTGGGAGAGGGGCGCCGTCTAGGTCTAGATCAACAGAGGATATTTACACACGGTCACAGCTGGAGGCGTCGGCTGCAAATAAGGAGAGCTTCTTTGCAAAGAAGATGGTGGAGAACGAATCAAGGCCAGAGGGACTTCCACCATCACAGGGGGGCAAGTATGTTGGTTTCGGATCGACGCCTCCGCCGACTCAGGGGAATAATGTGCAAGGTGATGTGCTGAGAGACACGGTATCGGTTGTTTCTCAGGTGAGGGAGTTATTGGGTTGCGATAATTTTTTAATTATAATTCTATGGTGCATTTGGATGCAATATTGAATTGAATTGCAATTATTAGTGTCATGAAGTGGAACTAACAAAATCACAATTTCATTTGACAATATTCCCCAAATTGCAATCATGTTACTTTCAAGTAAGACTAGAAAGAAACAAAAATTCAATTTGCAAGGCTATTTCCTGGTTGTAAATGCTAGGAAGCATTCCAAGTTCTAGTCCTTCCCTTTTATGAAAACTGGGACTTTGCAATTCATTTCATTTTGTGCATTTAAGCACAGATTTTGTTAATCAGTTAATGTGGTGCTTGTCAAATTTGCATTTTAGATTCTGATTCGTACCTGTAAGATGGAATATTTGGAAAATGTTGGTTGTTTGTAGAAGTATCAACACTTTGTCTCTGATCTTGGGAAGTTTATTGTTCAAAGAAATAATAGACCTTCTTTTCTGTTGTACTTAGAGAATGTGGTCTTTGTAGTGTCTTGCCATGATGTTTGCCGGCGTGGACAACTTATTGACTAGCTCAACAATAAATATGCATATGAATATTTAGTTTGGGATCCCGATTCAACGATGTGTTTGGAGTTGGAGGTCAAAAAGTCAGGTGGGGGGATGCTTTTTGGCCTAAATGAATATTGATTATGTTGCAAGTCCGACTTGAAACATTTTGGATACTCATTTGGGTCAGAAAAGGTGGAAAGTAGTTTCTTGTTTAATGCAGTTCCTGACTTCTGGACTGACTAAACGTGTGATGTACTGGACAATTCTATTCCACAAAATATTCATTTTGTATGTGATTCTGAGTGCATCCAGACACACCCAAATTATACTATTTGGTCTTTGCACACCATCGTGTTTTAAGGTTTGGATGCTGGTGGGCTTGTGGATCACATGGGTCAAAAGTTCATACTCTGGCTATTGGAGGGTCAAGGCCACTTGTGGGAATTGGTGGAGTTTATGAGCAGTAGGGTGAACTTTTTTAGGAAATGTAGGGTGCTTTCTTGAATCCCTCATTTTGGCCATCTGAAGCGTTGTAATGGGGTTTGGCCAATGTTACGTTAAATTGCCAACCCTCCTACATCTACCATTCTCAATCTGCGATCTAGATTATGGGTCATTACAATCTGGGTCACTGTTTTCGCCAGCCCGAAGTTATGGTTCTATACTCGTGCTGTTGATTAAGTTTGTAATGTAAATTTATATCTGCAATGTAGAGATTTATAGTTTGATTTGTGCAATAGCATGTATACAATATATTATTATGAATGCTATTGTCTCCCCAAAAAACTTGCTAGTCTTCAATAACAACATTCCTCATTTTATATGTGAGTTACAATATTAATTCGGATGTAAACTATATCGTATATGCATATTGAATGTACTAGAGTGATCCACATGATCCTACTCCTAGTGTACCTCATTTTCTTTTGATGAATGGAGAAATGTAAAACCAAAAAAATGAAAGATAAGAAGCAACACAGCAAGGCCGGCCAACTGGGCTATAAATCAGAAATGAAAAACTACAAGCAGATTGGAAATTGGAGAAGAAAAGGTCCTTTGAAAATGGACAAAGAAAACTCTGGAAAGCAACAAGAAGGATGAGGATTTCCTCATTTTCATTTTTTTCACTTATTTTCTAAAAAATAAAATAAAATAAAAATTGAGAGGACTTGTTATGTGTTAGATTTGACCGTGCCTAAATGCAAGATAGGAAGAGGGGATTTGAGTGCGAATCAAAGGCCCAAAGTGGTTTTGGTCTGTTTTGGGAAAATTGAAAAATTCAGTAAACCACCTTTAAAAAAATAAAAATAAACATTTCCTTCTTGTATTTTTTGTGGGATTCATACATAATAGACCCCAATCTACCAAATCATGCCTGATTTGTGTTCGATTCAGCCTATTTTCTTGATTTTCACAAATCAAGGCTCTTTTGAAGAAGATGAATAATAACTGTGCACCATTCGTCCAATTTCTTTATTAATTTTTCCACAAATTTCTTGAGCGAAATGGTATATATAGATTAGGGATATGCATATCTGTGGGATGAATCTCATGGATTTCATGAATTTTGGGCCGTTCAAGTGTACCCAAATTGGGCCAACACTATTCATCCAAATTCTTTTTATTTTTATTTTCCTCAAAATTTATGAGGGAAACGATGTATATTGATTAGGATATACATTAGTTGGATGAATGCCACAGATTGTACGAATTTGGGGCCGTTTAGGTTTTACCTAAATCAGGCCAACACTGTCTGGTCCCCGAAAAAAAAAATTCTTGATGGAAATGGTGTTTATAGAATAGGGATATCCATCGTTGGGATGAATTGCATGAATTTTGAGATGTTTTTAGGCTGTTCAAGTGTGTACCAAATTGGGCCAATACTTCTTCTCTTCTTACTTCTCTTCGTCTTTCTTATCTACTCTCTGCCTATCGTTGGGTCATTCTCTATAGTCTAGTCAAAATAAAAGGGTGTGGGACCCACTATGTCTTGTGTTTGCTTATCATCCACCACACTTTGCCAACTTGCTGAGCAGCCCAAATGCATGTAAAAGAGAACTCATCTACACACCACCTTATATGCCAAAGTCATATAGGCATGCAAGATCTAAGCCGCTATTAGATGGGTCCCACAATGGATTAGTTGAGATAATTTTTCAGAAACCATTTGATGGCTAAAAAATTTGTTATCCAGGTCTTTCTAAACCATTAGATCAGTTGAGCTGACCCATCATGGCTATTTAATGAGTTGAGTTGCCATATATGTGGGTGTAGGCTGGTGGTACCCATTCGATCGGTGGATTGGATCTCACACACTTGTGCCACATTGGCCCATGGGATGGGATGGAGATGGGCATGCATGTGAGCCTAGCAAACCTCCATGTCATCCCCAGAGTATCAAATAACTCCTTTAATGAGAGAAATTTCGATAGTCATGACACAGTGTGATGGATGATACAGAGGTAGTCAGAAACGTGGCATGTGAGTGTGACTCAAGTAAACTGTCCAGATAATGCACCCCCTTTTAGATGTTTATCAAACAAATGTTCTGAAATGACACCTTAACTAGTTGATATGCAAACATCTAATGGAAGGTCATGATGAAAATAGTCCTGTTTAACTAAAGTGACAACTTGCCCCGGCTCGCTTGACTCATCAGAACTTCCCCTGGTTCTCGGTGTCGCAAACTGAGTCGAGCGAGTTGGTCTCAGTCGAGGGCCAGTAAGGGGGTTCTGTTGTACCGGGGGTGCAATCCAGACCAGTTCCGACCGAAACTGATACAACTTAGCCAAAACAAAATTGTATTGGATGATATTTTGGACCATGATCCTGAATTCCTGATAGTCTCCACTCTCCATCCCTACGAAAAAAGGTGAATGAGACCAACACTCTCTTGCCCACCTAGTGCATGGAGGGAGAACTCATGAGCGAAGCAACTCTCCTCATGTAGAATGGGAGTGTCTTTGAATCCGCAGCAGAGCTGTCAATTGGCCTGGCTCGGGCCTGGCAAATGCAAAACTTTGGGCCTGGCCTGAAAGTCCTGTCTGAATTGTTCAAAAGGCAGCCCAAATCCTGGCCCATTGACAACCCTAATCCCCAGTCCTATTTCCTTTCATTGTGAATGCTGGCTTAATGCATTTGTATCTCCACCACCACCACTTCCATGACCTCATCACCATAGCCTTCGTCCCTATTTGATAAGGCTCAGATTTATGTATCCTACTTCTCCCATCATTCAGGCTTTATGCCTGGCAAGTGAAAAAAGCTTCACATCCACGGTGATCATCTGTTACAAAGTCCTTTTGGTTATCCTCCTCATCTCCTTTTCAGGCTCTTCAACCCTAATCAAAGTTCTGCCTGTTATTGTGGCTGTCCTTTTCTTTTGCTGCATGTGGCGCAACAATATCAATTGGCTTTTCAGCACGTTATTTCCTGGGCCATTCTTAGGCTGCTTTGATGACCTCAAAATAACACTTGTATTCCAAACCCTGATGTTGCAGATATGAAGGAATGTAGTGAATGGAAAGAGCAAAATAATGAGGCATTCTTCAATAAGTCTGAAAGTTCTATGGTAGTTTCTTAAAGGCTGTGTGTGAGAATAATCTCTTGGGCCTTGGTTTCTTTGGAATTCAAAGGTGTCTGATGGGATGCTTTGCGAAGAGGCTGTGCACTAAATGTGGGCAGTTGGGTCTTTTTTTTGTCTCTTTCAGGTGTATGGACCTCATGAAGCACATTGATCTGATTTTTAGGTGGGGCGCAAAATGCAATGGGCTGGCTGATGAATTGCCCAGATCTTACCACACTTGTGGCGCAACTCTTCCTGACGTGCATGGTTCTAGTATGATAGCATAAGAAATACATTGTTTATTGAAAATGTAACCAAACTCAAGTTTAGTTCTTAAACCAACCAGATAGGAAGCAAATCATAATTCTCAAAGAAGAAGAAGAAGAAGATAGGAAACATATCATCACACACTGATGTATAGGCTGGTCATATGTGTTTGTAATTGCTATTATTTTGTTGAAAAAACAACTAATGTTGCTGTTTGTTTTCTGTAGGGACTTGGCCGTCTGTCCCTCGTTGCAGCTTCTGCTGCACAATCTGCTGCTAATGCAGTCCAAGTGGGTACGAAGGAGCTGACTACTAAGGTATCTGCCTTTTCATTCCTTTATCATTACTTTTTTTTTGGCAGTGGCAAGGCCAGGTAATATTTTCTATGCTGAACTTTTTTCTTTCTTTCTTTCTATATCGGTAACAATGAGAAGAAATTGCCGACCTTGTCGAATAGTTCCCTTTTGACCGTATAAGTAATGCCTACTGTAATTGGATGTTGGGCTTGCTGTCGTGACTCATGATTTTGCAACAGTACAACCAATGTTTTGAGTATCGTTATCGCGTAAAGTATCGCACCCTTGGGATACAGATAAATATCGGTTATCGCATGGGATATATCAGTTGTATCGCATAATGCATCGTTGTTGTTGGGAAACATGGGAACATTGGGAAATTGGTCAAATTTTCCAATGAAACTTCAGGGATTGTTGAAAATGACATCAATACACACTTAGAAATTAAAACATTATTAAAAAAGGTACACATAATGGGGGTTTCCTTTGTATGGGGTCCTAATATATGTGCTTTTCAACTAAACTAATGCAAGCATATTCAAAGTCTGTTCATATAATTTATAAATGTAAGAAGACATGTATGGAAACACAAGCAATACATTCAAAAACAAAAGAAGAATCACTAGATCAAGTTACATACATGTTTAATTTTGTGTTTGGATGCAAAGATTGCAATTGATTTGTAAGAAATTGAGAATTTTTTTTTCAATTTTCCACAACTTGACCCATCTCCCCCAAATCTCGAAATCGAAGTTCCAAATCCATGATATTTCATGGAAAACATGAAGAATCATAGATTTGTAACCATTTGACATTGGTTTAACATGATTTACAACAAAAACATAGGTAGGAAATTGAAAATGCTCACTAGATCGAATAAGTGGGGTATATCGGCACTATCTGTATGTTTCGTATTGCATAGGTGGGATACAAGATATATTGTGGGATATATCGGCTGATATTGTCGATATTTAAAACACTAAGTACAACTGAATCAACTCATCCGGGGGACAATGTCTTAAAGAAACATCGTTTTATGCTGATCATACCTTTGCTTCTAGAAATTTCAGAAAATCTCCTATATTCCAATTGTATCAGAATGATATTCTTTTCTTAGAGAAATATGAAGTAGAAGATATTCCAATCATCCACTTAGTCATTGTAAACCTTTTTGTATATTACATCTATGATTGCATACGCTAGAGTAATTTCTGCATAACATGCACATAATCTAATCTTTCCCTTTGTTCTATGTGCTTTGGCCCTTTCCTTTTAAAAAATAAAGGTCCTTATGCATCAGGACATGGATAGTTTCCTAAATTACTCATTCCATACCAGATGGGCCCATGATTAAGGAAAAAATGCAGCATTAGTCCAGATAAAAGGCCCAGGATTGGCTGGCATAGGATCATCTAATCAGGAAGAGTTTTGGGGCATCCCCCATCCACTATGGGGCTTGTCACATCAACCATCTGGATCACTGAACCGTGGTACCCACCTGTTACCATATGAGCTCATCAAGAAACATTTCATGTTCTGATAAAGTTGTACTTCCGTATGTTACCACTCTATTGTATAGCAATAATCTGGAAGTGAAAACTTGGGAGTGTCAACTGGAAAGGAATGTTATTTGTTTGACTGTTTTCTTTGGTTCCGAAGCTAAAATATGAATCATGCATTGTAAAATGGATCTCTAAATTGTTACTTGTCCCTCCCAGTGAATGCGGTAACAATAATAGTGGCCGATATTATCGGTATTGCATGTGCCTGATACGAAACCCCACTTAAGTTCATGTTTTCTAGGATATCGGTGATATTATCACAATGTATCAACGGTGCCGGTGGTAGGAGATCGAAAAATCTAAAAATAAAAATAAATCAGAAAAACGTACATTTTCTTCCTCTTCTTCTCCTGCTTCTTCCTTTCCTACGTCTCTCCCCTCTTTGTTTTCCTCTCTCTCTCTCTCTCTGTAGTGTATATGTGGCAAAACGATATGGACCCCACCATGGTGTGTGTGGTTTATCCATGCCGTCCATTCATTTTGCTAGATCATTTTAGGGAATGGGCCCAAAAATGAGGCATATCCAAAGCGCAAGTGGACCACACCGCTGGAAATAGTGGGGATTGAACCCCTACCATCGAAAACTTCTTGGGGTCCACAAAAGTTTTGGATCAAGGTGATATTTGTGTTTCCCCTTCGTCCATGTCTGTGTCACCTTATGAACAGGTTGGATCGTAAATAAACATCATGGTGGGCCCTAGCAAGGCTTCAACGGTGGGCGTCATTATCTCCACTGCTTCCTATGGTGTGGTCCGCTTGAGCTTTTGATCTGCCTCATTTTTGGGCTCATGCCTAAAATGATTTGGCGAAATGAATGGATGGCTTGGATAAAACACATACATCATGATGGGTTCTACAAAGTTTTGTCACGTATACACAATTCCGTTGGTGGTTGTGTTCTACACCACTCAATCTGAGTCCACAACGGTCATTTTAAAAATTAAAAAAAAAGGCTGTAAGGCTTAATTACTTCGACTACATGTCACCGCATGTTAGGCGAAGGGGTTGGCGGAAATCCTACCCATCCACTAGGTGTGTTAGTGTTACCCCATGTTATGGTCAGGGCCCAAAAATGAGCCCCATCTGTGATTTAGGTGGACTACATGATTAGAAACAGTGTAGAAGCAATGCTCACCCTCCAATTCCCTTGATGTGGCCCAGATGAATCATTGATGAGCCTGAGCGCTCATTTCTAAAATTTGTTATGCCATCTAATGGTTGGAGTGGATTTTATATAATCATCATGGTGGGCCCAATAAAATCAAGGGTGGACGTCTCTTTACCAACTATTTCCTTTGGTGTGGCCACCTAAATCACGGGCCGGTTTGATTTTTTGGCCCTGGCCCTAAAGTGAGATAACTCATCTAATGGTTGGAGCGGATTTCACATACCGCATCACAGTGGGCCCTAAAAAATGAAGGGTGGGCCTCCTTGATTTTAGTTAATATATATATAAAAAAAACTTACGGACCCTTGATTTTTCACGGGGCCCACCTTTTGATATGTATGTGAGATCCACTTGAACCATTATTTGTAATCCCTCGTTAGGTCTAGGCCCAAAAAATTAGGTCGACGTGTGATTCGGGTGGGCCACACCCAAGGAAATAATTGGTAGAGAGACAACCACCCTTGATTTTTGCAGGGGCCCACCATGATGATTATACGAAATCCACTCAAACTATTTATGCCACAACAAAATTTAGGCACGGGGCTAACAAATTAGGCCTATTCGTGATTCAGGTGGATCACACCAAGGGAAATAGTTTGTAGGGAGAGCATTGTCTTGTACACTGTTTCCAATCATGTGGTCAACTTGAATCACAGATTTTGTTGATTTTTTAGCCTTGGGCCTGACATGGGCGCCACACTTGGTGGTCAAGGCAGATTTCACATAAACATCATGGTGGGGTCCACCTGAGCCGTTTAGATCCCTATTCTCTATTTAAAGGCATGTGCAAGTGCAAATTGTACATGTGTATGCATGCACTTAGAAATTATATACATCATGTATTAACTCAAATTAAACCAATTAAATTGTGGAACCATTGTTGCTAAGTCACGGTCCCAAAATCAGATCGTTTGAATGATTCTGACCTTTGATTCATGGTCACTTGTCTATTGAAACAGGATGGGATATTTTTTATTCTTAACTGTCCAAGAACCACCAATCTCATCATCAAATGAAGAAATAAACCTAATTTTTTAGTTACGAGACATAATATGGACAATTTAATTTCAGGATCCTTACTCTTGCTCCAGTGGTAGGTGGTAGACTCTCAGGAGTTTCAACACCTGGTCAAGGGTTCGAGTATCCATAGGTGGTGAGATCCCACTGTGGTGTGGCGTGAGTGTGTGTCCGTGTTAAAAAAATAATAATTTCAATTGCTTGTAGGCCACGTGCAGTTTTTAAAAATAATTAAAATTGATTGTGTTTTCATACATGTTTTCTATGATTTCTATCAGACAATACATAATTTAGGACCCTATACAAAGGAAACTTATTATGAGCGCTTATTATTATTATTTTTTTAATCTTTTGATTTCTAAGTGTGTAATGATGTGTTTTTTTTTTTTACAAACTTCCCCTGAACTTTCACTGAAAAATTCGACCAATTCCCCAATATTTCCCCAAAACAGCAAAACATTACACGGTACATCTGATATTTCCCATGTGATAACCAATATATTTCTGTATGCTAAGGTTGGGGTACATCCATTGACACTGACACTGAATACATTGGTCATTATACCATCCTGCAAAATGATTGATTGGGTACAACGGGTGATTGTATTTGAGACTGAATATTTACTGAAGTTGTTGATCTCCCTCCCTCCCTCCACCAAAGAAATTCATCATAATGCTTATAATAATCTATTACATGTCCACAATATAGCTTTAATGTAGGCTTAAACCAAATACAGAAGCCCTAAATAACAGAAGATGACCAAAGTGAAGCCCTTCACCATCATGTGGGCTTTATGTAAATGGGTTATAACTCACACTCCCTCGGAATTGCTTGTGCTTGGGCTCGTTTGAAAGCTAACCCTTTTGTCTATTAAATGGGATCAATTTCATGTCATCCGGACATGGTTTGGTTAAATACTCAACCTAACCCTAATGACCATCCGATTGATCCTCTCAGCCAACGATGAAATCTATTTGTTTATCTCATCAGATTGATTATCAAACCATGGATTTGGTCCAGATCGACAATTTGAACAGTTGCATTCCCACCTCCCACCCCCACAACACCCTGGGGTACCTTCTTTCTCCCTCTGCTCAGAAAGAGTCAGGTTTGAATTTAAAGTTGGTGCTGTTTAGCCACAAACTTGAAAGCTGATTGGTTTGCCAGTCTCAAGTTTACTTCGAACTCAAGTTTTTAGATCTTGCTGGGAGATAATTGACAGGCCAATTGGTACTGTCCTTACCTATGGCGTGCACTGGTTGCAAGTGTAATGTCCTTTTAGATTGGTAAACAGTCGGCATTGAGATTTTTTTTTTTTTCACATGCACTCACACACCCCACACATGACCGCCTGCTCACATCCACACATGATTACACATGGTTACATATTCCATCCATACAGATCATTGCCTATTACATCCATACATAATTACACATGGCTGCATATGACTGCACATATAGGCTTTGTATACTACTCTTTATAGTGTTGAATGTTGGGGCTTGCACTAATTCTTTCCTAGATTGTCTCAAGCTACTTGTGGGAAAGAAGGGGGAGAAAAGGAATCATTAAAGGGTTCTTTTCCTACTAAAATGCCCAATATACACAACTATCTGCCTTTCAAAAAATAAAATACACAACTATATAGACATTAGACTTGGGGGGCCATATGACTTGTAATAAGCCCGTCTACTCATATAATTTCTATATTATACCAGAACTAGGTTGTATGGCATGTGAGACCCACATGGAGAGAGGATGGAGGACAAAGATCGAGTAGAGGGGAACTCCGCGTGCAGAGAGGAAGAGGAAGTCAGTGCATGTTTTTTTTTTAAAAATAAAAAATAAAAATTTAATGGTAAAATATAAGCTGTTGTGTGGCTTTAACAGGGTGAAAATGTACCTTTACATTGGACAGCAGCCACACTTTCAAATTCCCATTATACCCATAACCTCATTTGCGATGTCATTTCATGTCCTTAAAATACACTATTTTTTTCGAAAGGTGAATACACACGCACACTCTCACACCCATGCACACCACGTAGGTTCTCGAACCCATGACCTCAAAGTTGAAGCACATGGTGTCTACCACTGAGCCATGAGTAGAGACCCTTGAATACACTATATTTGACTTCATAGGAAAACTAATTGTGAGGGTACAATTGTCATCTGCTTGCTTTAATTTTAATATAGATAGCAACTGGCTGGAATTGTGGTGGGCCTCTAGGCAATCCAATCTGATCCTTGTCTGAACCACCCAATTGGCCATGTGAGAGCCCCACGGGTAATTCGGGTCAATGGATGAGTCATTGGATTGTATCTGTTGGCTCCACAGTCCAGTCAGGACTGGTAACTTGGTCAGATTGAATGTTGATTTGGTAATCTGCCTCAATTATGAAGAGAATGGGGCTGTTCCCATCTTTGTCTATGATCATGTCTTCTATTTTAAACCATATGCATATATCCTTCTACAGGTGAGAGACGGTGGTTATGACCACAAGGTTAATGAAACTGTGAATGTGGTCACAACAAAGACGACTGAGATTGGCCAAAAGACATGGGGGATCATGAAAGGTGTCATGGCAATGGCTTCACAGAAAGTCGAGGAATACACCAAGGACGGTTGGCAGCGAAGCGACAGTGAGAGGAACAATGGATACTATCAAGAGTTCGGTCAGGAGAGCAAGGGATGGAATTCTTCAGGCATGTCGCATTCATCTAGCCAACAGTTTGGGCAGGAGAGCAAAGGTTGGAACTCTTCTGGCGGCCCACATTCCTCAGGCCGACAATTCGACTCTGTGAACTCTTCGAACTCTTGGGATGATTGGGATAAGAAAGATGGGAAGGAGGAATCTGCAAAAGGCACCCAAGGTGGGGACAGCTGGGCTGGTTGGGATGACGTCAAAGATGACGGCTACGATAGCTTCTACAACGGGTCGTCCAAGAAGAGCACCGATCAGAATGGGAAATCGGGTAACTTGTGGACAGAGGGCGGATTCATCTGAGGTTAGTTGTTTGCATGCATGCTTTGTTTCTTCTTTTTATTGTTATGATAGAGGAGTTTACAAGGGGGTAATTGCCCAGTAAAGTAGAACTAAAGCGTTTGGCAGGGATCGATACTGTTATGATTTGGAAGTGGAATTATATATATGGATTTGTGGACTGTGACAATTATTGTTTCTATTCATCTGTTGATTTTGAATTTTCGAATGCTGCTCTGAATTCCCGATGTAATATGTGCATGAGCAGCGTGTAATCAAGGACGTGTACTGAAACTATCCAGATTGGAAGATCCTAGCCACCGGTGGTGGGCATTTCTTCAGTTGAATGTGGACCTTTGGTCCATTCTCTTGTGGGCCATGAATTGAAAGGTCCCGGTTGGTGTATTAAGCCAATACAGTCAGTCCTGGTGGTGCCCAGTGGACTAGTGATCTTGATCGTAGGGGTCCTACTAGCCAAAAATTTAAATCCTGGATACCTGGGCACGATTGTGAAATGGGCTTGATTTTTGGCCCCCACACTTTTTATATCCGATCCATCTATGGGGATCTCATCTCGCACAGGTTGCAAAGGGACAGAGTCTACGTACAAGATTGGGCCGCTTTGTCTAGCTGGCCCACCACGTCTTGACCCAAAACCTGGTAAGATTGGATAATAACGGACCAACGTGAAAAAATTGGGAATCCGAGTTCAAAAGGTGAGCCAAATCGTGTGGTTAGTATCCAGCCAACTCGACTCTGGCCATGGACCGTATATGATGAATCCAGCAAATAGACTCTAGGCCAGGCAATAGGTTGGCCAGGGTTATGTTTGGCTCCGATTTGAATTAGTCAGCCAGGTCTCTGGGGCCATTGCTGTAAAAATGTAAATTGTGCGTGCATATCCCTACCATCCAAAGACCGAACAGAAAATGATCAAATACAGTCGCTGTACTACAGGTTATGGTACAACCTTTTCTTGCTGCTAGCATCTCGTGTAGGATTTCCAACATGTGATGGGCCACACCTTGATGATCACCTGACATGAAAAGAGGCTGATGCATTCATCAATGGGGAAGCAACATCAAAATAAAATATACAGCCAAAGGCATGATTCGTTGAACAGGGGTGGCCCACCCTGGTGGCCCCTTTATTCATATCAGGGCGATAATCAAGGTGTGGTCGAACGTTTTGAAATTGGATTCCGAAGCCTAAATTTGAAGGGAGCGGATTAGGTGCAGCCCCGCCTCCCCTAAGACGGAGCTGCCCTTAATGTGGGGCCCACTGTTATGTATGTATTATACATCCACATGGTCTATCTGTTTTCCGGATCATTCTAGGGCATGAGCCTAAAAATGAAAAAATTAATACTGTAGACCATATTAAGGGCAGCTCAAGCTGCCCTTAATGTGGGGCCCACTGTTATGTGTGTATTATACATCCACATGGTCTATCTGTTTCCATATCATTTTAGGGCATGAGCCTAAAAATGAAAAAATTAACATTGTAGACAAGACCGTATAATGCATTTTTTTTAATTGTCGCTTGGAAATTTATCTGACCAAAGGCGATTTGTTAGGGTACTGATGTTGGTTTTTTGACGAAAATATCCCTGCATATTAGGGTAAAGCAGTTGGAAAAAGTATGGGTATTTCCATCTTTCTAGGTTTGTCCGTACGACTCCAGTCTATTCTGGTGCTCAAAGTTTTGTTCGGGTCCAATGAAAAAACGTGGGTAATATTTTGGGCCTATATGATGCAAATGAATCGGATCCAAATCTCAGGTTGGCCATAATATAGGAAACAGTTTATGTACATATTATATATCCCTCTGTTTTCCAATATCATTTTAGGGCATGAGCTAAAAAAAATATGCATCTCCAAATATCACGTGGATCATAATATAGGAAACAAACAATGGTGATTGAATGCCCCACCAGTAAAAACTTCTTAGGGCTGACGATAATGTTTCTTTAATATTTACTTAAATTGCCATCCAGCCAGTTGATAAGAAAAATCTGGATGGAAAGAAAAAATCAAATATCAGCTTGATTCAAAACCGTGGCATACATGAAGTTTTTAATGGTCAATTACTCCCAAATTTAAAATGCCTGTCGGATTTCCGTATTTTAACAGCCATTGGCATTACCGTTGGATCGTGAGAAAGCCAGTGTCAATACACAGTTCTTTAGACTCTGATCATGGGATACTCGGGCTAGCTCATCTGTACCATAAACGTGGCCCGCAAAGGGCCTATTTGGGAGCTTGGATTTGGAACCCCTTGGATTCGGAACCCCAGGATTGGAAAACCCCTGGATTTGCAATCCTCAGCATGTGTTTGGTATCCTAGAGTGTGAATCAACTTTAATCAAAAAATACCTATGTATGGTATATTCATGGGCATTTCAATTTAATTACTAAATCGACTTTAATATCTCTAATTAGTGAGATATATAATTTTTAACACTATGGTTGTGATAAGCCTGCTGAAATATATACTTTCCCTGAAAACGATGAAATTCTAAGTCTCGGATGGACCGCGAGCACAAGATCATGTCTGAGTGACTAACCAATGATTTTTAATCGTTGATTAATAGGGACAATGTTTGGACGGCGCTGATTTACATGGACAGTGTTTAGATGGTGCCTATCATCATTAACAGGCCATGTGCCCAATAGAATGATAGTGTACAGTGACACACACATCACACCTGCAACTATTGAAATAATTTGAGGTGTAATCCAAGGCCTTACCGTGGATTGCAAACCCCCTTAAAAGAGGGGATTGGAAACCCCTAGATTTGTAACCCCTGGTTACTTCATGCGCTAGACAACCAAGGGGATTTGAAACCCCCTCCAATCCACGGTGCCAAACGACTCCTAAATTTTTATGCAAGGTATCACCATTGGATGGATGGGATTCGTGGGCGGGGATACATATCTATTGACCATCGATCGGATGTTCAGAGTCCTCAGTTGGATGCGCGTTAGCTGTAGATGGAGTTTTAATAATAATAATAATAATAAGTTATCGATATTAATTGGTGTGATCGTCTAATCACTGAAATGTCCAAGAAATACTCTTTAATAAATATATCTGAATCTGTGGCCTACGTTATCAGAGACGGAATGGCTACTCCCCCTGACACCAGCCCCCCGTGCCTGGTGGTCGGTGCTCTGTGGGCCCCACTATGATGTATTTGTTTCATCCATTCCGTTCATCCATTTTTACAGGTCATTTTATGGATTGATGAAAAAAATAATAGGGATATAAATCTCAACGGGACCACACCACAAGAAAACAATAATGATTGGATATCCACCATTAAAATCCTGCTAAGGCCTACTGTACTGTTTATTTTACATCCAATCTGTTGATTGGGTCATAAAGACCTAGATGAAGGGAAAAAATAAATATAAATATCAGCTTGATCCAAAACTTTTATGGCCCCCAAAACATTTTTAATGGTCACCGTTCATTCAACACTGTTTCCTGTAATGTGTTTTACTTGAGATTTCGATATACCTCATTTTTTCTCTAATAACATAAAATGATCTATAAAAATAGATTGACAGCTTGGATGAAACACATGCACCATGGTGGGGCCCACAAAGCACCGACCACCAGCCATTGGCTGGTGTCAGGCGGAATAGCCAATCCATCTCCGTTATCAGAACAGTGGTCCAAGCCGTCGGAATTGAAAATACATCCATCTCACATAAAGTTACACTTTAATGCAAGCGGATTGACTTGTACGCCACACCACCAGTAGAGGGTGTGTTGACGTCACCGAGTCATGTTGGTCCCACTATAATGTATGTGTCTAAACCGTCCACCAATTTCGAGGGATCCTTTTAAGACATGAATCCAAAATAAAGGTAGTTCCAATGCTCAAGTAAACAATACCACTGAAAGCACTGGGGACAATGATTGTAAGCCATAGAAGTTTTGGATTGAAGTTATATTTGTATTTTTTTTCTTCCCATCATCTAGGTTTGTGTGACCTTATTGGTCACATGAAAAACAAACATCAGGGTGGGCAATAAAAAGATTTCTCCGATGTCTCTTAAGAGGCGGTTGGTGCAGAATATTTGGTCCTATGCAATTCCATCTAGCAATAAGGGCACGTTTGGGCGGGTGGATTGGAAGGGATTGAATGGCATTAGGGTGGATGGCATGGATTTCTAGGTAATGATGGTGTTGTCAGGTTTGTCTTGAGATCCATGGGATTGCTATATCCCTTTGTTGCTATATCTAGTCTGTTTGGCATGCCCGACCAATCTGGAGATTAAACCTTTCCATCCCCTCCAATCCCTGGAACCAAACACATCTCAGGTAAATTTGAACGGATTAGGGTGGATTGGATGGTATTTAAAGGTAATGACGGTGTTGCCAATGGATTATTTTAAGATCAATGGGATTGGGATCAGATCACCGACTCTATTTGGCACACTTGGCCAATCCTGGGATTTAACTTTCAATCCCTTCCAATACCATCCAGTCCCTTCCAATCCGACCGGCCAAATGGGCCCTAAGAGAGGATTGGAAAGGTAGGGATTAGGTGGGATGGAATGGAGGTGGATTGCGTCCTATCGTTCGGGCAGGGCTCTGTGGGGGTCTACTGTGATGTATGTGTTTTATCCACGCCGTTCAATAGTTTTTGGCAGATAATTTGAATATGCAAAGAAAAAAATGAGGTAGGTGCAAGGCTTAAGTGCACCACAAAGCAGGGATTGAACGTCCATCGTTAAAAACTTCTTGGGAGCCGGAGAGGTTTTGGATAAAGCTGAGATTTGTGTTTTCACTTCACCGACGTCTACTTGACCCTATGAATAGGTTGTATGGTAAAAAACACATCATGTTGGCCTTTGGAAAGATTTCAATGGTGGGTGTCATTATCAGTGTAGGTTCCTTTGGTGTGGTCCACTGAAGCCTTGGACCTACCTCATTTTTTGCTTCTCATATTAAAATTATTTGCAAAAAACGTTGAACGGCGTGGATAAAACACTTACATCACGGTGGGCACCACAGAGCCCTGCTTGGATGGATTACCGTTCGGGGGTAGGACGCAATCCGTGTCCTGATGGAATTGTGTCTTGTCCATGCAAGACTTTTGTGAATTTTGAAATCTATCACAAGTGCGCCCCACATTGTTACGTGTATTTATCCATGCCGTCCATCCATATATATTGTTCATATGCCACATTTTAGTTATATATACGTATAAGTGAATGACATTTGTTGTGAATTTTATAACTCCGTGATCCACCAAACATGATTTTGCTTAATCCCATGATTTCCATTGCAAAATTTTATAATATGGGATTGAATGATTACAATATCATGACAATCATTGTGCAACAGTGATGCTAATAGTATCTAACACAATTCAATATCATTTAATTCAACGTTTCATATACCATATCGTGGGACATTTGATGCTGCATTAGATTCACTTCCTCCATTGAGCTGATGTTAGGCTATGGACCAAAAATAAGCTAACCTGAAACTCAGGTGGGCCACACTACCGAGAGCGGTTGGAGGGGATGCTAACCATTTAGTTGGGCCTTACCATGAAAATTTAGTGGTTCTACGCAGCAGTTGGCGTTAGTGGTCCACCTAAATTTTGGATCATTATGATTGTTGGGGTTTCAAACAGGATGGCCAGGCAGGTCTATGCACACATCATGTGGGCCTGACTGTAGCCTGGTGCTACAACAGGTTGTTGTGGTAGACGTACCATGTGAGCGCACCATTCAAAAAAAAAAAACCCATGCTCCGTTAAGATCCAAGGGTCATATTTCAATGATCCAAACCGTTTACATGATGGGCCTCAAAATGGATGCGATTTATATTTTTATATTTTTAATTATTTCTATTTTTTCCTTTACAAATCTTTGATTCTATTATTTTGACCATTGGATCATTTAAATCTTTTGCTATGCCTATGAATATGGGCCGTCTCGATTAACCGCCGTCCATCGTTTTAGTGATAGGATTTTAAAGTCTCGAAGATTCTTTTGGTCATCATCAATGCACGGTGAGACCCATCATATCTAGATGGTTTCGATCATTGCAACACGATCCCAGATCCAACGGCTACAGTCGGACGTAGAAAATAACAATACGTCCGAGTGTACGGTAGAAAACCTCTTTAGAAAATCCTCACCCCCAAGCTCCAGCCTTCCTCTCTCCGCCCAAAACCCTAACCCTAGTTCCTGATCTCTATCTCTCTCTCGCCCCTTGGCAAACCCTAACCCAAAACCTAGCTCTAGTGCCTTTCCCTCTCTTCTTCTTCTATTTCAGTCTCCTTCTTCAAACCGTAGATCTCTCCAATATGTCCAGCGCCTTGGACATGTCCCTCGACGATCTCATAAAAAACAATAAGAGATCTGGAGGAAATTCCAGCAATTCCAGGGGCAGGGGAAGAGGATCCGGTCCAGGGCCGGCCCGCCGCACCCCGAACCGGTCGGCGAACCGGTCTACACCATATTCTATGGGAAAGGTAAGGATAGGGTTCCCGATCCGGATCGATGTCGTTCCTTTTGATCTCGATGCTGGGGTTTGTGTTCTTGATCTATCCGTGATGGCAATTTTGTTGTTTCGTTGACTTTTGTTTTGTTTTTTTTTAAATAATTTTGTTTTCGTTGTATGGAGAACAGCTGGTTCAAGCACCGGAATCGGCATGGCAGCATGATATGTATGCAGATCAGGTGGCAGCTTCTGCGGTGCCGGCTGTTAGAGCGTCTGCGATCGAGACGGGCACTAAACTATATATCTCGAACTTGGACTACGGTGTCTCGAACGAGGACATAAAGGTAATATTTTCTTTTCTTTTTTGATTCCTGAATCATTGGATTTGGGGATTCTGGAATTTCGAATATCTTATTATCATGGTTTGCGAGTTGGTCTTTTGCGCATAGAATCATTCACACCATAGAATCGTTCACCACTGATACTGGGTTGGATTATCCTGTATCGTCCCGTATTGGGCTGTTCTGGGCCGATACAGGCCGATACAGCCATTTTGGTTATGGACGATATCAGTTCATATTGGGCAATATGCAATGGTCCTGGATGATTCGATATACCTTGCTTATTATTGTACTAGATTTGAATGTTAATGGTGTGATTGTAGTTTTTTTAACCCAATCTTTCTGCTTACTTCCCTGATTTTTTGTTGTGAGGCAAACGCGTGTTAGATGATAAGGAAGTGCCAAAAGCGCTATGGATTTTATCAACCTTTTGTTTGGACATGGCTGGCTGTTGTTTGCAAGGTATCCCAAATCGGTTACGTTTCGGCCGTAACGACTGATACGTAACGGTAACGGCATCAACCGTTACGCGATTCGGCCCCGAAACGGGGCACCTTTGTTTTTTGGGTTCGTAACGGTCGTTACAGGACCGTAACGGCCATTATGGCGCAGAGTGGTTGTTACGGTACTGTAACGAACGTTACGGTCCATAACCCTAAAGAAAAATGAAAAAAAAAAGAAGAAAAAAAAACCTTTTTTTCATCTTCTTCTTCTTCTCGCCCAGCTGCGGCTACAGCTGCGGCTCAGGCCTCCTCCTCCTCTCTCTCTCTCTCTCTCTCTCTCTCTCTCTCTCCCTCCTTTTCTTTTCGGTTTCCTCTCCCGTTTTTTCCTTTTGAAATCGGAAGCGGTTTGACTGGTGTACCACACACCAGTATAGCTGCTGTAGGTACGTGTCATGCTAAGACGAGCGCTGACACTCCTTGAGCTTCGAGTTGTACGAACGGTTCAAAGGAGATCAAAGTTACATGGGCTCCACAACGATGTATTTATTATATCTACACCGTTCATCTATTTTTAAATATCATTTGAGAGCATTAGCCAAAAAATGAATCGTATCCAAAGATCTTCTGGACCACACCAAAAATAGCAACGAGATGATGATTTTCACCGTTAAAAAATTCGTAGGCCCACCATAACGTTTATTTTCCATCCAATCTATTCAAAAGGTCAAAAAGACCTGAATGAAGAGAAAAAGCAAATTTTATATTGATCCAAAAGTTCTGTGATCCCAAAAAGGGTTTCAATGGTAGACGTTCAATACCCCACTGCTTTTTGCAGTGTAGTCCACTTGATAATTAGATCTGTATTATTTTTCGTGTCAAGCCTTAAGACGAGCTCGTCAAATGAATGGACGGTTTAGATATAACACATACCTCATGATCAAACCCATAGGACTTGCTCGCGTCAAATGAATGGATTGGTACGCGTTATGCAGCACGTTGCACATTTTAATAATTACACGTGCCACATGGGCCCCACCATGCGTATGTATTTTATCCATGCCGTTCATCCATTTTGCCACGTCATTTTAGGTTATGATTCAAAAAATTAGCAAGATCCAAATCTCAGGTGGACCACAACATAGGAAACAGTGGTTATAGAATGCTCACCATTAAAAATTTCTTAGGGTCCACTATAATGTTTATTTTCCGTCTAACCTGTTAATAGGGTCACACTAACGTGGATGAAGGGAAATCACACATGTCAGCCTGATCCAAAACTTTTGTAGCCCCGATAAATTTTTAATGATAGTCGTTTAATTATTATTGTTTCTTATGGTGCGGTCCACCTGAGCTTTGGATCTGCCTCATTTTTGGGCTCATGCCCGAAAATTATTTGGCAAAATGGATGGACGGTGTGGATATAACACATACCTCACGAGTGGGGTCCAAAAAACTTTAACACGTGTGCTACACTTCACAATCTGAGTCCTACCTAATTCGGGCCCTTAAAAAATTATACACGAGACATGTATTAACTTAAAATTTACCAATTAAATTATGGACTGTAATTACTGACTCAAAATGCTAAAATCAAATTGTTTGAATAGTTTTAATTGTTAATTTGTGGACGCTTATTTTTTAAAATAGGACCCTTTGATTTTTTTTTTTCATGATTCACTATCCAATAAATGTCCACCAATTCGCAAGTGGGATAATGCCAATAAATTGCATGAATTTGAGGCTGATTTGGGGCATGGATTGGTCCTCCAAGTCAGCCCCAAATTAGCAACGCGATCTACCTGAATTTAATTTCATTTTTAAAAAGAACTATTGGGAGAAATGATATCAAATTGTTAAGTATATAAATTAGATATTTAGAAAATTAAATATATGAATTTTGTAGTCAAAATCAGGTTATCTGGTTCATAAATTCATCAGACAGTCCGATACAACTTCTCACCAAAGAGTGGACCGTTACATCACCATAAACATGTTCCAATTTATAAATGAATGCATATTTGGAATGCTTAGAATATTCCGGATTTAATCCATATTTTTTCATATTTTTTTGGCAATTTTTTTTTTTTTTTTGCGCCGTTACGCCCCCGTATCGCCGTTATGCCCCCGTATCCGTATCGGTTTCGGAGGGCACCGTTATGCCAACCGATACTGATACGGGACACCTTGGTTGTTTGTGAGCTCCATTCTTTGAAGATCGTTTATTCGAATGCTATCAGCATATGCAATCTGGATCATGAAAGGGTGATTGGAGTTCTGATTTGGTTCTTTGAATCATTGGACTTCTTTTGCATGACTTGACAATGGAAGGTTTTTGGGACTTGGTGTCGAAGTCAATCTGGTTGCAGTGTGGCAGTTGTGGATGTGATGAATATGGTCTTTATCATGTTAGGTTCCTAGTTTAGCAACTGGTGAGCGAGTGTTTGAGCATGACTTGTCAATCTGGATAAGTATTCAGATGGCCCATTTGATGCACGGTATCCAACGGAGAAACATCTTTTAAGGTATTTATATTGGTTAGGGAAAATGGTGCTTTTTGTAATGTTGGAGATTTAGATACAGTCAAATTGTTGACTGAGAGATGTAATGGGACTGAAGAGTCAAAGGGAGACTTTGAATTTATATCAGTTATTGGATTTGTTTGGTCATCCTCTTTAAGGGGGTCAGTTGCATGGCCTTATGGTTAACTCACTCATTATATGCAAGTTCAATGGGGTAACTTGTCCTCCTTATGAATACTATGAAATGGCTTTACGATTTGGCCCTTCCTTTTTATTTAAATTGACAGTGTGATTGAATTCACTGTTGTGTTTGAAGTTCTGAACCAATGGTTTGGAGGAGCAAAGAGTCTTTGGCATTCTCTCAGGAAGAATGAGATTGATTTTTATTTATTTCTTTTTGAGGAATAGAATGAGATTTTGGGTTGTCATCCTATATTCAAGGTTTAAATAGCTTCTCTTTCTCCTACATATTGTATTAGGAAGGTCTTGCTAAAACATGAACGATTCAGAGTGCTCAATCAAGAGGAAATCTTTTGGAGATGGAGGTCCTTGGCAAGCCAGGTTGCCAAGGGTAAGAAGTTGAGCTTTTCCATTAAACCATTACAATCCAATGGGAGGAAAAGTCTCACATTGGAATTTGATCTCATATCAGAATTTGATTGATGCCTGGAAGTTGTAAGCAAGGACATGAAATATGGTGTCATTGGTTATCCTTTAAAAGACTCCAAAACTTCTTAAGTGGGATGGTGTCATGGCAGGCAAATGTCATCGCCTTCTCTTTTCGAAGAGCAAAATGTGAAGGAAAAGAAGATCCAACATTGCTGATACCCTAGTTGAAATTTCTTTGGGAAGGTTATTGGCATCACTTGCATCTAGAAGAAATGTTTGATGAAGATAGGAAATTGTAATCTGGTCACTGTGAATGTCTGTGAAGGTCTTGAATCTTTCAATGGTGTTGCATGATAACTATGAGAATTCTCTTCGTGAATAAATGTCAAATATTATATTATTTTATTTTATTAAGGTTCTTAACCATTTACACAGTACTACAACATGCACTTCAAGGATTTAGCACATTGTAATGTGGAATGGAGGCAATTTTGGGTGTCCTTTCGCAAACAAGGTGCCATGAATAATGAGTTGCCTTTGATGCTAACAAAAATTATTATTATTACTTATTAATGTTGCTATTGTTGTTGTTCTTATTGTTATTGTTTTTATCATTATAAGTGACGACCAGTGCTTTATTATAAAGAAACAGTCTGTTAAGATAGTGGAATATTGGATAAGTGTGACCCACATATAATGATTGCCTTGCGGAAACCATCTTTTGCCCAGTTATCAACCTGAGAGTTGCCCTCCCCAAGGATCAAAGTGAAAGAGAAAAAAAGAATGCAAGATATGCCTCCTAACTTTGTTTACAGAAAAATCTCATCCAAGAGACAGAACTGGTGCCCGTTGCTGAAGTCAGTTAGAATCCCTTTCAATTATGAGGTGATGGAGAGAGCCATATTTTTAAGGCCAAAGCATGGTTTTGAAAATTGGATAAGATATTCAGGATTGTGGATGAGGGGGATATTGTCTATTAAGATAGTAAGGGGAACATTATCCATTAAGATAGTGCATTAGTGTGGCCCACATACAAACATTGCCTTGCCACACCATCTTTTACCCAGTTATCAACTGGAAGTCAGCTTCCCTTTGGACCAAACTGAAAGAAAAGAAGATTTGCCGAAAAATATTGCTTTCAAGAGAGAATTAGAGCCTGCCACCCAAGATGGGGCACACCTAGAATTCCCTTCAATCATGAGTTAATCAAGAGAGCCCTATCTCTTACGAAAGCATGGTTATGAATATCATTTACGATATGGCTGTGTTGTAACTGTATTGGCACCGTGGTCATGTGATGTGTGGTGAACCAGTCTCTTACACAAAAGTGGCCATTGGTCAATACAACCATAAAGGTCCCATTGATTTTTTATTTTTTTTTTTCAAATTTCTTTCATTTTTTCTATTATTCTTCATTTATGCAATGAAGGAAGCTTAGAAACTCATTTTAGATTTGATTTAAGTCTATTTTGAGGATCAAAATGTAAGATTTGTGTGGGATTTGAGAATCAAACAAAACGGACTATTTTGGGAAAGATCAAAAGAAGGGGTAAACCATCACACTTCGTTTTTCATTTTTCCCCCCATCTTTTTGTTGTACTTCAATGTAATGAGCCACAACCTACCAAATCATGCTTCATTTATGTTTGATTTGGGCCCATTTGGTTGACTCTCAGCAGGTCAACATCAACGAATGGTCTAATAATACACTATTGAATACATGTTAACAGCACCAAAAAGATAGAATATGCTGTTTTGCATTTCCCCCTCCTTTTCCAATATTTTTAAAAGATTTTTGGACCAAAAAAAAATAAAATTGGTCGATACCGGTATCATTTTTGGGACTGGCCAATACGAGGCAAAAGTTGTAACCAATGGAGAAGACCTTCCATCATCTGTTTTAGGGTTTTGCAGTTTTACAAGGAACTTCCAGAATTTACGCATTTTTTGCGAACATTCAATTTTGATCTAAAATTTTTTAGAGCCCAACCCTTCCACTCGTGTGCATAGTTGTCAACATCGTACGATTTGCGATTTATGATTTGAGTCGAAACTTAAACAAAACGATTTTATTCCCACCTTGAATCCTTTTTTATATGAATCTTATGATTCTATGACTTGAATCCTATGATTCAAATTATACTTGTTCTCTTCCATTTTAATCTTCACTTGGCTTTCATTTTATGTTTTTAAATTGGTGGGGGCTTTAAGAATCATTTAGAAAAGGTACATTATTTTATTTTGTTCTTTAGAAGAGTTCAAATGATATATATTCTCTTGCTGCCTTAACCTCTTCTTTTGTGAATTGGGATTCAAGGAACTCAGCTTTAGCGATATCCAGTCTGTTGGGTTTCAGAAGAAAGAAGGGCTTTGAAGTGGTTGATGGCTAGGTCCGCTATTACCTGTTTATCTTCGATGTAGACTTGATTATCAGTGATACTGAAGATAACCTTGGATCGGGAATGCATGTTGGCAATACTGTGAAACTATTTGGTGTTTTTGTCACCCTCATTTGGTGTTTTTGTCACCCTCGACTATCCATCTGGCTCTTGATTTTAGCTTCTAGGAAGCTTCATCTTCCAATGCACTGGCCGTTAGGGACTGGATAATTTGGATTCGCCTGCCCAGGAGATTTGTCGAAATTGGATTGCCTTCAGTCTCTGAATCAATACGTTGGAGTTCTGAAAGAAGGGATTCCGATTCTGTCTCTCTTACGGAACTCCCCCTGTAACCACTCGTTTAATTTTAGCTTGAGAAGTCTGAGTTTAGAGATGAGCTTATGACCTACGAAACCTTTGACTTGAAAACTTGACCACCAATCTGCAATCTTGGAATTGGGGCCATCTATTTTGAGCCAGGAAGAGTTGAATCTGAATGGTTTCGGACCCCAGTTTTCTTCTTCCATCAGAAGCAACATCGGACAATGATCTGAAGTAGTTCTTGGGAGAACAATTTGAAAGACTGGAGGGAAGGCCTCGATCCATTCAGGAGATACAAGAAACCTGTCCAACCTGGATTGGATGGGGATTCTGCAACCATTGGTCCAAGTGAACTTCGCTCCTGATAATGGGAGGTCGGTGAGTTCTTGGGACTAGATCCAATTGGAGAAGAATATCATGGTTGGAGAGACCCTTCTCCTACGGGAGTGCTCTTCCGCAGAGCAAATGACGTTGAAATCGCCAACCACACAGTATGGTCCTGAGAAAGATTGTCTAGCATGGGTCAATTCGTCCCAGAATTCTGACCTAACAGAATCAACAGTAGGACCATATACAGCAGAAATGAGACATTGAAAATTGGAGGACTTATCTTGCAGGATTATCGACACCGAGAAGACTCGTATCGAGGAGGACTGGAGGTCCCACTTTGATGATTTCCACGCTAAGAGAATGCCTCCCGAGCTTCTGGATGCGTTGAGAGATACCCACTTCGCGTTGTTCGCCCTCCACAGGGTGGCCAACAAATTATTTTTGAAATGAGGGACCTTAGTCTCCTGGAGACAGATAACATCTGGGTTTTTTTCTGCTCACTGAGTCTTTTATTAGGCTTCTTTTCTGCTTAGAGCCCCCCCCCCCCCCCCCCCAACGTTCCATGGGATGATCCTCACTGGGAGGAGACAAATCTCTTGGGCCAGTCGGATTCCCGATCATTTTCTTCCAATCTTTTTGGAATGTCGTCCGTCAGGATGTCCTAGATTTCATCCACGAATTTCACAGCAGAGGCAGACTTTCGAAAGGTCTCGGTGCATCTTTCATTGCCCTCATCCCCAAGGTGGCCGGTGCAAGCTCATTTTTGGACTTCAGACTAATCAACCTGATTGGGAGTCCGTACAAAATCCTGGCCAAAGTCCTAACCACTCATCTATCGAAAGTCATTGGGAAGCTAATCTCGGCCAACCGGAATGCCTTCATCAGGGGCAGACAGATCATCGACTGTGCCCTCATCGCTAATGAAGTCCTCCACTCCTGTCAGAAGTCAGGTTCAAAGGACATCTTCTGCAAACTGGACATCGTCAAGGCCTACGATCATGTTGACTGGGGCTTTCTCCAATATATGCTCACCAGTATGGGCTTCGGGGTCAAGTGGAGAAGGTGGATCGAATCCTGCATCGGTTCAGCTCGCTTTTCAATCCTTCTTAACGGCTCCCCCAAGGGCTTCTTCAAGAGCTTGAGAGGGCTACGCCAAGGGAACCCCCTATCCCCTCCCCTTTTTCTCATAATTGGCGAGGCCCGTTCCAAAATGTTGTGTAAAGGTCAGGATGAAGGCATCCTGAGAGGAATATCTATGCCAGGGGTGTCTCCACCCATTACCCACATTCAGTTTGACACTCATCTTCTCCGAAGCAGCTGTGATCTATATCGAAAATCTTCACACAACCCTTCGCTATTTTGAGGCAGTTTCTGGGCTAAGAATCAACATGGCGAAGTCAAAATTGTTCGGTGTTAACGTGCCAACAGAGGATCTCCACAGCTTTGCTGCTAACCTTGGATGCCCAACAGATTCGTTTCCTACTTCTTTTGTGGGCCTTCCCCTTTACATAGTCCCTCCCCCAAAATCGTTGTGGGATAAGATCATCTGCAAATTCTAGAAATACCTGGCAAGATGGAAATGTCGTTACTTATCCTTGGGAGGCCGGCTAACCCTTATGAAGGCAGCCCTCTCCAATCTTCCTTTGTACTTCATGTCCCTGTTTAGATGCCCCGCTTCTGTGTTGCAGTCCATCGACAACCTTAGAAGAGACTTCCTGTGGTACGGGAAGGAAAATCAGAGGAAGATCCATCTCCCTGAGTGGAAAGAAGTCTGCAAGCTCTTCCGGGAAGGCAGAGCAAATGTAAAAAACCTGAAAATTATGAATCAAGCCCGTCTCGGTAAGTGGACCTGGAGGTTAGTTCTGAAGGTGACGCCCTTTGGACCTCGATAATCAAAGGAAAATATGGCTCTTCCCCAGGTGGTTGGTGGACCAAAGATTCCTCTTCCTACAGGGCCTCCCATTTATGGAAAGGGATTCTTCGGTCGAAGTAGGCAGTCCTCCAGAATATAAGTTTCGAGCTCGGCAATGGATCCGCCATCTGATTTTGAGAAGACCTATGTGTGGGTGAAGAATTGCTGAAAACTTGCTTTCCAAACATCTTCCGGCTCGCCCCAGTCAAAAACATTTTCATATCTGACTGCTTCTCAGTTACTGCTGCCCAAACAGTTTGGGACGTGAGATGTTCAAGAAACCTCCACGACTGGGAACTCTCTGAATACATGGAACTCCTCGATTGCTTCTCCAAAGCCATGCCGCTCCAATCCTCGCCTGACAGACTTATCTGGAGGCTTGACAAATCCAGCTCTTTCACGGTCAGGTCCTTCTACTCCCACATCATTACAAAACCACATCTGTCCGTCCCTGCTTCCCCCTTCATCTGGAGGTACTCAGCTCCTCCCAAATTCATCTGTTTTGGCTGGTTGGTGGGTCAAAACAGAATTTTAACTATAGACAACCTTAGAAAGAGGGGAATGCAGATCGTCAATGCCTGCTTATGTTGTATGAAAGAAGCAGAATCGGTGAACCACTTATTGGTGCACTGTCCCTTTATTGCCCAAATCTGGGCCAACTTCTGTCAACGTTTCAAGATTAGTTGGTGCATTCCAGACTCGTCCCTCAACCTTCTATCGACATGGCAAGGGTTCAAATTAGGAAAAATCAGAACGACTATTTGGAGAATGGCCATTTTAGCAATCTGGTGGTCCGTATGGGAAGAGAGAAATGAAAGATGCTTCAACGACAACTCTTCTTCTACTGATGCAGTCGGTTCCAGGGCCAAAGGGCTGTTGTTTGAATGGGCAGTCAATGTTAAGGGGTTGAAAGATTGCGATCTTTGTTTTCTAGGCTGTTAGTGGCTGTTTGCTACCTCAACAGATTTGCTTTTCCTTTCTGTTTTTTGTATTCTCTCTCTTTTTAATATATATTTAATCCCATTGCTTTTGAAAAAAAAATGAAATATATTCTCTTCAACTAAACCATGGAGCTTTTCTTTAATGATTTCTTATTTCTTAACTGGTCGAAACACCAAATTAATGTATGACCTATCTCGAATGTTTTTATGGTTGGTTGCGACCATGTTGACTTGAGTATTTTGGAATGATGGTTAGAAATCAAAATATCTTTTCTCGTCGGTCTACAGAATCAAATGCCCGCTTTTCCAATGTGATCCTACATTCAAGAAATGTAACAAGAAAATAAATGATTGAAGGATCCTTCTATGTTTTTAAGGGAAATTTCTCGAAAGACGAGAAAAAAGGTAAGATAAGAATCGTTTAACACTATCATGGTATGTTATTACTTGGCGCATATTGATGTCAAAAGGATGATTGATGAGTCTTTATTTTTATTTTCTGATTTATTTATATTGTTCAGATTTTTTAAAAAGAAAATCACAAAAAATCTTATGATTTATTATATGATTTGTGATTCGATACAATTCAAACCCTATTAGGATTTTCTATATGATAATGATTTTGACAACATTACTCGTGTGGTTTATCCTTCACGTGGTTGGGCATAAGAAACTTCTGCATTTTCTCAACATGAAAAGGGATGCAACATTATGTCTTTGTGCATGAAGATTCGGCTTTGTTGTTTTAGAGGATGAAAGTTAATGTTTTCTTGGATAACTCATGAAGATGCGGATTTTTTGATTTGGTATATATTTAATACTAATAGCTCGTTGTTATTGATTAAATGCTCATATCAATTTAAATTTGTTCAACTGTGAACATTGGAATGCGCTTGTGCCAAATGCTAATTCTTCTTGACAACATGAATCTTTTAAGGGAACATAACATTTGGAAACCATTCATGGATATGGAGGTGATAAGAGGAATAGTCCTCAAAAGTCTTTGAACATGCTCCACTTCAATCGTCTTATAGATGTATCTTGCTTACCCAGATGAATGCAAACTGATGGGTAGCTCTTGGGCTTACACTTGGTGGTCCAGCGCTGTTGTGCATGTGGAGCTCTCACGGTGGTTGGCTAGTTTCAGCACTAGCTGCAATCCCCTCCAGAAGCGTAACGGTGCTTTCGGACTTGGCATGGTAGCATTAGGAAGGTGTTCTCTAATGAGTTGGCGCACCTCGTTATAGCTTTCATGTGTCCCAAGGGGAACATGAATTGTGATGGCTGCTGAGTGCTGAGGCAGGGCAACTCACAAATTGGTGTCGAAACTCATCTTGTGTAGCAAGGTCGACAATGTGCATAGTTTGCGATTCATAGAACTTCATCAGATATCCAAAGGAGCTCAACTCCCACACAAGATATACCCAAGTTGTCTTGAGTTTGCCAAATTCATTTATCAGTTTCCATGGGACACAACACATCCATCTCAAAGGTAATCACAGGGCTGATAATGAGCAAAATTTGGAGTTGCTATTTTCTAGACTCCTAGAGTCCAGAGACATGAGAATCACACTGTAGTTGTAATTTTGACTTGTTCAGAAGATTTCTCTTTAGTTGATAAAAGAGAAATCTTCAAATGGAGTTTCACAGAGGATTACTGTGCAGAAACTGGTTCCTGGGACATTGCAAAATCTTTCTTTTCTAGTTTATGTAATTCCCAAGCTTAGTCCTCCATGCATAATCTGTTAGGTTCTGCATAACTATAAAGACACAAGTTCTCCTTTTGTCTTTCAATGGTCTTAGTTAGGTCTGTGTTTGCTTAAGTTTGCAAAAAATGAGTTAAGCAATAAGCACAAAATGTTCCAGCCATTTGAATTTCTAACTAAACTCTTTAACTCTTTGCAGGAGCTCTTTTCAGAAGTTGGTGACCTGAAACGATACTCGATCCATTATGATAGGAGTGGAAGATCAAAGGTATCCATAAAATTTGGCCTTGTCTGGTTTGTCCCGGGAGATTTTTTCGCTGCTGTAGTTAAAGGAAGATTCTTTCTTTTAGGGAACGGCAGAAGTTGTCTTTTCACGGAGAGCTGATGCTGCAGCAGCCTTTAAGAGATACAACAATGTGCAGCTTGATGGAAAGCCAATGAAAATAGAGATTGTTGGAACAAATATTGTAACCCCTGCTGCTATCCCTCAGGTTGCAAATGGCTCATCTGGAAATCCTACCAGCATTGCTAGAAGGTGTGTACATATAACAAAATATTGATTAAAGGAGTACATTTAGAAAAATTTCGGTAAAATTTATATGAACATTGAAATCAATAGTTTCAACTTCAGAGGTTTCGTGCATGTTTGGAAACCTACAAATGAGTTCATCTGATTTCAATTAACATCAATTGCATATTCAAGATAATGGTTTATATCAGTTTTTTAAATAGCTATGCTGTGTAGCATGTGGCTTTTGCTACGCAGCGTAGCTTAGCTTTAATGCTACATATCTCATGAAAATAGCTTAAGTCGCGTGTAGCCTATGCTACATGATAATTTTCATACACTACAGGTTACACAGACCACACTACACTACGTAGCTCACATTACAAGTTATTTTTCCCTACAGCATTAAAATCAATTAATGTTTTCAACAATTTGTTATAATTATCTATTTTCAAGTAAATTTAGTTATTTTTTTCAATGCCTTTAGTAAAACAATATAAGTAACAATATTAAATCAGTTTAGTTGCTCTTTTTTTACCTTAATCATTTCCTTTTCCTATTACTTCAGGTTGTGTTTGGTTGCACCAAATATCAGTCTAATTTAATGCAGACTGAATATCATGAATTGGTGCAACCAAGCACAACCTTGGCTAAATACGTAGAAGTAACATGTAGTGTACGCGGTACGCCTCACCCTTGAGAGGGGTGAAGTCTACGTCGCTATTTAAAACACTGGTTTATATAAACTGGTATTTATATTTTTAAACCTACCATTTTAATTTTAATTTTTTTAAACCTCAAGTACATATAACTGTGATTAGATAAAATGGCATGAACTCATTTTTAAGTGGCACACGAATGGGTCCTTCTGTTTCACTGTCCCGTTTTTTGGGTCTTAAATCTAAAGTGCTCATGAGAAGAGTGAGGGCTTATTATCAATATATAAGTTATGATGCCTCATGTTGTAACTGTGGTCTTTTATATTTTAATATGGACACAAGGTGCCGTTTGGCTCAAGTCATAGTGTTATGTGCATAAAATAATGTTACTTGCATGGATTTATTATGCATTAGGCGCTTCACATGCTATGCTAATAACGTAGTTAGCAAAATAACACTATTTCATGCCACCTTTTTTTTTTTTTTTTTTTTTGGTGGCGTTTAATTAACTGCTTTATCGGCATAGGTGGGTTCTGAGAAAAACCTTTTGATTGAATAGGCTGCTAATGTGCCGGCGCTTAAGGGCTTTGATTTGCTGTTTTTAGGATGCTAGTTTCCTTTCTGTCCCTTTGTTGTTTTCTGCTCTGCTATCTCAGCAGTCCCTTTGTTTTTGTTTCTTTTTCTGTTTTTAGTTTTTAATACAAGCCTGTTACTTCTTAAAAATAAATAAATCAGGATACACCTCTTTTGATAAGAGAAAGTAGGCTCTTTCTTTGTCATGTCCATAAAGTAGTTCTTCTACAACAGGGTATGTGAGGCCTACCTTGATGAATGGCCCACATCCAATCTGTCCATGAAGTGCGCCTGTAAACTTTTCCTTGTATCCCAAGAATTATCACAATCCAAAACCAAGGTTGATCTCACTACAGGGGACATTTAGGCCGGGGACATTCACCCTTAAAACCTTCCAGATTTTTTGTGAGGCACACAATTTTTAGTGTACACCATCTTGTTCATTCAGAATAAGGGCACTGCAGCAATGCCAGGATGAAGAAACATCCCAAAACTAAAGTTGGCCACAGCCCACACCATGTGATTTTAGAGATTTTAGGAATGATTTACATGATGTGGCCCACCTGAGTTGTGAATGGGCCTGAGTTTTGGGATCTAAGGAGAAAATGTGGTGGTGAATGTGATGGATGGATTGGATGTCATACACACATCATGGTGGGCCTCACACCCCATGTTGTAGAATAAGCTTATTCTACAAAATTTGTAGAGAAGCTGGCCTTGAGAGAGAAGAAAAAAAAATCTAAGAAACTAGAAGTCTATGTTTTACTCACTGTGTAAAACATCCGAGTTCTGTAATTTGTATATGTAAAATCCACTCCATCCATCAGGTGAGAACCATTATTTGAACTGTTAGTTCAAAAGATAAGCCCAATAAGAAACTCATATGGGCACCACCAATGGGAACAATGCAAAATTGCTCCCAAGAACACTAATTTCACATGGCCTGCCTGCCTAAGTGTGTGTTTGTTTGTTTTTTGTTTTGTTTTTGTTTTTGTTTTTAATATCAGCCTGAGTTTTGTATCCTCTTCGTTCTGGTGAGTCACACCGGATCAACGGGTTTGATGGAATATACACTCCATGGTGGCCTTACACACAATCTATGGTTGGCATTGCATCCCCATTGTTCCATGCATTGTGGCCCATCTGAGTTGTGGATCTAGCTGATTTATGTCCTCAGGCCTAACATTGAGGATACAATCTGATGGACAGAGTGGATTTACATTTACAACATGGTGGGCCCACAGACTTGGGTGTTTTAGGTGTTGCACAGGTGCTGTAGAGGATTCCGGTACATGGAGAGGAAATGGTTTTGGAGCAAAAGACAGGAAAGACCAAAAGGTCCACGAGTTTCCGATGATCGGAACTTTCCATGTTCTTCATGGCATCAATCTGTCTCCCAGGATCCCCCTACCATGAAAGGTGGATGCCCCAAAAATCAGGCTAATCCAACCATCATGTGATCCACCATATGAATTTGGAGTTTTTTGTGTGGTTTTCTATTGGAGATGGTGTGGCGCATCTAATAATTGGATAGGCCTGATTCTTGGGGAATCCCATCATCAGCGTGGGGCTTACTTGATGCACAGGCTGGATGACAGATATACAACACAGTGGGCCCTGTACAGGCAATATTGCTTAAGCAGGTGGATACTCTGGTGAATAACTTTTACAGGGAGGTGAATGACTTTTTAAATGCTGATGGACAACCTGTAAAATAAGCCTGTTCTAAAAAAGAAAAGGTAGAGGAACTGTCCTCTTTTGGCAAAAGTTCTGCATTTGTTGCCACTTTTTGGCTAGATCGCGACAGCTCATCCGTATGTAGAGAGTCATGGTCATGGGAGTGCATCTTACCCAAATAGCTCACCCCTGGTCATGCCTAACCATTGGATAAGTGGGATTCATGGTTTTACGATCGAAGGCCTGACAAAAACTTAGTATACATTATCTACTTATTTTTAAAAGTAGAATTTATATATCTTATCATTGATAAATCGCATGACAATGCGTCATCCAAACACCTGATACTATTTAGATAGGTTTATACTGATAGTCAATGTAATGCCAGACACCAGATATGCACAAGAATAATCATCATAAATATCAAGATGACTCTATCCACACATCACTATGATGTGTGCTAAACGATCCCTGAAATAGATAATGTGCATTTCCTCCATTTCAAGTGGTTCAAACCATTTCATTATCCAGTATCCTACAAATATCCTAGTTGCATTTTGGCATTTATTGGTGTCCAAAAGTAAACATTTAGGCTCATTGGGGCGTCGATCTATGAATGTTTTCTTGGGGGGCTGGGGACCATGGAGCTATGTCAAAGAATACCCTGCTGTTTTGCTAGAAAATTCTTTCATATCAATTTGGGCTGTCCCTTGAGAAGATATTATCAAGGACTTGCATTGAAACAAATTGTTGAGTCGGGGAGCTTTGTGGAAAGGTTAGAGATAGGTTGTGATTGGTTGCCTCCTCTTATTAAGCGGGTTTTATGGAAAGGTTAGGGCTTGGTACTTTTAATCGAGAGATGAAATCTCTTATTGTCCTTTTAGGTCCTCGTTATTCCATTGTTGTGGGAGGTGCCAATGTCGTGGTGAGTAGATTCTCTTGTGAGGAAATGATGTGAGGGTCTGTTACTGTCAAGGTATTCAATAACTGTAACGGCTTGCATATGGCCAACCAAGAGACTGTTACATTCAAGCTGTAATGGTGGAATTTTTTTGAACAAAAAATATGATTTTTTCTTTAAAAAATTGGAAAAATGTGAGGATTCCAAATATGTATTCTTTTATGGTTTTAAACATGTTTATGATAGTGTAACAGGCCATTCTTTGATAAGAATATTGTCTTGGGCTGCTTGATGATTTTATTAACCTGAAATGCTTAAACTTACTACAAAATTCTTATCTTAATTTTCCAAATATCTAATAACAATGATTCAATATAAATAAGATTATATGAGCATAAATCTAATCATGACACAATTATATATTTATATTTATATAATTATTTTACCACAAACAACCATAATATAGTAATATGTCCATTATATATTTATATTTATATAATTATTTTACCACAAACAACCATAATATAGTAATAGGTCCATAAGATGCATGTAGTATAAAGTGAATTCATAAGTCATTAAGTGATAAAGTGATGTCACATTTCAAAAGAAAAGTGATAATGTGATGTTAAAGTTCAGACAAAAAAAAAAGGTTATTAACCAATCATGTTACCATCAGAAAGAAAACCATGCTGCTAGTGGCTGCTCAATCTCAATATCATCATCATCTAGTTGCGATTCTAGAACGGGTGCTACATATCCATAATAACTAGAGGGAAAGACGGTATTAATGAAAATTGATGATGACTGATCACGACCATCGTTGCCACCGGACAAGAAAGTGCCTTAGGGCCTCTTGAAACTGTTTATGGTTATATCCATATTTGTAAGCCATATGTTGTCCTATTGGTGCCCATCTCCCCTAATGCCACTGATTTTGGCCTCTCCGTGATGCTCCTCTCCTGGCCGGTGGTATCGTGAATCGATATATGTAAGTCTGACCCCCTCCGCTCCATCAATGCTTATAGGCCTTGAACCGTATAAAGGGTTGTATCCTCGTGTGCTGAGCAACACCAGAAGTTAGACCAGGTGCATCATCATCGTCGTCATTGCCGTCATCTTTCTAATTGTCGTCATCTTTCACATTTTACTGGTACTCTTTTGATGCATGACAATTAACCACTTGCTCTAAAAGCTTGAATTGTTAAAGCATGGCAAATCAATCCCTTTATCTCATAGCCCAGACCCCTCATCTCATGGGTTAAGACTTAGGACCTCGGCCGAACCCTCCTCTTGGGCTCTAAATCACATGAGTACAGTCTCACACGAACCACCCGCCTCACACGGGCCACCCACCCCGTGTGCACCTGCATTCCACAGGCAACCCCACTCGAGCCCAGTGTGAAAATGCCCCTGCATTAATCACCTTCGGTGAAGAGTCTCGAACACGAGACCTCCCGCTCTAATACCACTTTGATGCAGGACAATTAACCACTTGCTCTAAAAGCTCGAATTGTTAGAACATGGTGAATCAATCTCTTTATCTCATAGCCCAGGCCCCACATCTCATGGGTTAGGACCTCGGCCGAACCCTCCTCGTGGGCTCCAAATCACATGGGTACCGCCTCGCACGAGCCCCCCACCCCTGAGCCCGTTGTGAAAATGCCCCTGCATTTTCTCTTCTTGGGTCGCGACTCTCTTCCTGTTATTTACGTAATGTTGGATCATGTACCTTGATTCCCTCTTAATTATCTTCTACCTGTTTTTCCTTTTGTTTCAACTAAGGTACAAGTGGGTTATCTTCATTGTAGATGTTGTCTAAGTTTATTGTACAAAAGGCGCCTTTAATCTGGTTCGGCGCACGCTTTGCATTTGGTAGTATTTAACTTAGTGTATGTAGATGAGCTATCAAACGTCTTATCCTGTAACCTTATTCCTCTGCTTCGGATGAAGCAAAATATCTCCAGTTCCTTTTATTGTTAGGGGAAGTTGTCGGGCTCAACTTCTACTGCTATTGTTTTGATAGATTTTGCACTTTCTCCAAGGTGAAGCCACCAATAAGCTATATAGAAAAAGAACCTTATGCCATGTGTGTAATAGTAATACTGTTAAATGCACCACTTTACATCACTGATAAGATAATTTTACAATTACCTAATAGTAATCAAATATTAGTTTTCTACCTGGAGATCTTTGGAAAGTTGTACTTTATGCAAGTGGATCTAAGAAGCTACCCTAGCAAAGTCTATATATTCCAACAGTGGACGATCTGTCAAAACATTCATATTGTATTTTTTTAAAAAAAACTTGAAAACATCCATTGCTATGAACACGAAAATAACAAAATATGTATTCAATGAATAAGTAATGACTAATAATTAAAGAGGTGAACCCACTTCATTTAATGTTCTTATTTGCATATCTAAGTTGGACTCTAATTCCATATCACATTGTTTTAGCCCAACACGAACCTCTTCATCTGCAACAAGTATCTCGGATTTACATATACAATAATGAAACCAATAAAGGACATTAATGGTTTGTAGCATGAAAATAACTTGGCAATAACGATCCCTAAGTGCATAATGAACATGTATGTTACATTACTAGAGTAAGAGTAGTAGATATTGTGGATCAGTTTTATATTATTATCTGCTGCATGAAGGTAGTGAGGAGGCTGATTCGTCTAACTTTTGTCAATCGTCCTCCAGTACTCTTTGTAGTTTTCATAATCACAATGAATAGCAAGGCTTCACTTTATCCATGGCTTTGTAGAGGAAGCCCATGACAACTATCTCGTCGGATGCTCTCAACAAACATTGGGGGTTTAATACATTGCCTCACGAGGCAGTTTTTCTTTCTTTCTTTGTTTCCCCTTCAGTAAAAGCAAAGATGAAATCATATACCATGCTGAAAATAACGCATTACATTTATGATACCCATCATATATCTTATTTCACTTATCCATCTGGGTATGTTCTCATGCATGCATGTTATTTCATCTAATGGTGATAACTGTACTCTCGCCATTGCTTGCTTTTACGTAATCTGGGCCTGATTATATCTTTTGATGTGCAATGAAACAGTGGTTTGCAGGGAAGAGGAGTCTCTATGGGACGGCCTCGAGGTGGTGGAGGGGGTGGGCGTGGATTCAGTAGAGGGGGCCGAGGACAGGGAAGGGGCCGTGGTGAGCAGAAGACTGCAGAAGATCTCGACGCTGAGCTGGAGAAGTACCATGCAGAAGGAATGCAAATCAACTGAAACCGTCTCTTTTGGCCTCTGGGTTCTTTGGTGAACTGTGGCTTTGCTTTGTTGGGGATGTATATTTGATATCCATCCTCAGACATTTGTGTGTATTTCTACCAACGGTGCTTCAGTGAAGAGGAACGACATGCAATAGAGAATTGTTACTGGTTTATTGGGGGGGCTTGTTTGCATTTTCTTTCTTCATTTCTAACTGTATTCGCTCCTTTTGATTACGACATGGTATAACTTTGAAGTTAATGGACAGCTGCTGAGCTTGCTGTGCGTATTTGGTTTGGTTAGTTTCCCTTGAGTTTCTTTTCATACAGGGCGGGAAACAAAATAGAAGCTGAGCCGTCTTTGTCTCGCCTTGGCGGATCTGAACCCCTGAAGTCAGCTACAATGAATAGTGGGATGAATGCGGCTTTTACGCATCAACACACGGCAAGAGTAGTTTCAAATGAAGGTAAGAGTTTTCTTTTCCTGTTTAGCATCTCTTTGCTCCCCCTGACTGAGAATGTAGTGTGTTTAGTTCCATTACCCAATGGTCGGTTTTTGTCTCAGACCGATGCTGTAAATTTTGTTGTATTCTTGTCTAAATTAGTACTTAAAAAGAGTGAATGGGGTTTTCCTTAATCTTTCTCTGCTATTTTTGGGGGAAAGGGGAAGCATGTAATCCATGGAGTTTATCATGTATTGCTTGGCTTTTGTGGGAGCAAGTGCAGGTAACTGGACCCCACACGTGATAAACGAATTGTCAGCCATGATTTTGCTCAGTCATTATTTTAAGCATGTGATGTTGATTTTGTGGAGTAGAGATATATCAATCGTGATGATGGCCCACCTAACCAGTATCAGTTTGAGACGGGGTTTGTTCCTTGAATATCATCATTAGGTTAGGACAATACTGCCTGTGTCAATGGATTCTGGGCCATTGAATATTACATGATTGTTCAAGCAAAGCCCCCCTTCCTCGTGGCCTGAGGATTGTCATTTTCCCTTCTATCCCACATCTTATCCAGCATCTGCATGTCGGGCGAAATTGCTATGGTTTCTGTTCTCCTGTGTGGTTCTGTAAGCCGAGGTTTGCTATATAAGCCTGTGCTTGTAATAGTCTACTAAGAATTAGGTTGATCTGCTAGTCAATTAGCAATTAACGCTGCAATTGAAAAAAAATCAGCCGTGGTTTTCTAACTAGTCAGCTTATTTCTAATATCATTGCATGCCTAATAGACCACCATTATCTTACATGTCAACCTGATGGATGGCTTGGATATTTCACCTATCTGATATGCTGGCATTCATGGTGGTATGGGCATTAGCTGTACATGGGCGGGATTGTGTTTGGAAGGATCCACTGCCATCAGCTCCATCACAATGGGTGATATCTTCATATGTTTTCATCTATTGGGCGCTGCTGCTATGGATAGGTTGTAGCAGGGACGTCAGAGCTTGTGAATGGATCTACTAGGCCCCAACACATTGAATTTCATCTGGGCCCATTTATCAGTTTGGCCACAGTCAAAATCAACGGATACCTCATGCTCTCAATTCCACACGTCACTGAGCATTTGTTAGCCTGATCTTCACAGCAGGCGACCTTCTGGTGTGGCCCATCTTTTGCACAACTCCATTGTCCATGCAAGAAAGACCTGGCTTTATGTGAAAGTTCAAATAGAATGACTGTATGCTAGGCTTAAACCATATAAAAATAAAAGTCCTTAAAATAGAGCAATAAGGTCAGTTCTCTAAAGCAGAGATCCAGAACAAATCTTGCACACGTGGAGAGCAGATGGGGCAACGAATGCATATCATTCAGAGATCAAGGGCACATAAGATGGACGGCAAGAGTAATAATGGTTTTATCATCTATTTTTCACAGGCTCTTCCCTCGATCGATGGCTTTGATCTAGCATGGGTTCTTTCATGGATCGGTGCAATCTTTACTCTGGAAATCTGCCCAAAATAAGGAAAGGATTTGTACTAGATCACCACTCTAATCACCAATTTCAACCAAACCAACTTAGATGATCATCTGCAATTAGCTGTTGCTGTGTCAATGCCCTGAAAACCCAAAGTGGGACCCAAAAACTGTCACGGGCCACTAAGTGGTCAAAATTTGATTTTAGTTAAATATAAATTACAACGGGAATTTTACAAAAAAAAAAAAAAAATGAAAAGAAAGAAAATACCTAATTATTATAGAATTTACATCCCAAAAGATTTTTCAATAGCGAAGCAATTATCACTAGAGTACCTCATATGAAATCTACCCTGACCACTAGGTGGGTCAACCCTTTAGCCCCATGGCCCAGAGCTCCACTCCATATGAGATCTAGGCGTACCACATGATTGGAACCATGGATACGGTAACACTTATCCTCCGACCTATTTCTGTTGGTATGGTCCCAAGTGATTAATCACGGATGGTCTATGGTCCTGATTTTTGGGCCCTAGGCATAAATTTTGCTTTGGGATCTAATGATTGCAGCAGTCTTATACAATCGTCACATAGGGCATTGTAAAAATTAAGGGTGGATGTCTCTCTCAACGTTTCCTTTGGCTTGGTCCACTTCAATTACAGATTAGCCTGAGCCTTTAGTCCTAGACCTAACATGGCATTGCAAATCTAATGGTTACGAGTGGCTTCAAATACACATCACGTTGGGCCCCGTAAAAAATCAAGGGCGGCCTCCGGTAAGGGTTCATGTGAGATGCACTCTAACCATTGCATGTGTCATCCTACGTTAGTCTATGGCCAAAAAATCAGGCTGATCTATGATTCAAGTGGACCACACAAAGAGGAAAGTGAGAGGTCCTGTACACTGTTTCCAATTGTGTGGTCTACCTGTATGAAGCCGAGTTTTTGGCCTTTGGTCTAACAGGAAGCATGTGGGTATTGGGGTGGATTTTAGATAAACATAAGGGTGGCCCCCCTGAGTAGCCCACTTGAGCTGCAATTAAGAAATCTAATCTAGCAAAGATACTCTACTGATAGTTACTTAGATTAATGAGGTAGCTTATTCAAAACCTTTTTGGAAAAGGTAAAGGAACGTACATTCTATATTAAGTAGGTAGTTATCTGTAAAATTCCCTAAAATAAAAATATATAAATATTCTTCCCCTCATGGGGCCGAGCAGACTTGTGGAGTTTTCAATTGAGTCAGTAAGACCCGAGTCAGATGCAATCTTGGAGCATCTTGACACAGTCATGCATTTGGTGACTGGGCCAAGTCAACTCACTCGAGTCCCGAGTTGCCTCATCAGGTTCACAAACTACTCTGCAAATAACAATGATATCAATCATCATGATTGACAGTTGAAAACTTTAACCATCTTGGGGGAAAAAAAGAGCTTCATGTTTCCCCATATATGTCTGCACCAAAGAAAGCCCACACACGTCTGAATCAAACACTGGGAATACCAAACTACACAAATCTCTCAAAACCCATTTTACAACATTATCAATCCAGTCATATAAAGAAAAGAAAAACTTACAAATTGACACATTTGCAGAGCTGAAGATCAATTGAACAAAGGATCAAAATAGATGCAGGGCACAGAATAAGGTTGAGCCATGGTCACATATTCAAATAATCATGAGGCCTGGCATAGTAGGATTTGACCTTCTCTTACCGCATTTTAGCTCCTAGATTTCAATAAAGTACAAGATCAAGCAGCTGTTCTCGGCCATAATTAAAAAAGATCCAGTCATTTAGGAAATAAGACAGATGGAATTTCATTGTCCAAAGAAGCTTCATGAAAAAACTACACATGTATCTCGGCTTTCAAGATAGGATTACGAAGTTAAAATGGCTAAAAAGGCAACTCAGTTTGTACAAGGAAAGCCCATCTTCAAACGCCAGCAAGAACAAGTAGCTTCTAACCCAAAACTGAGAACTGCTTTCACATAAAAAAAAGGCAAAGAACAAATCATTACACAACTTGCATGTATTGTTATAGCAAATATAGTAAAGCAATATGTAGAGAGGAATTACACTAGTGGAGTGAATGTGATCTGATGGGTCATGACATGGATGGATGATGCCCCCCAAAACTATCCTAGCTAGAAGATTCAAACCATTTTCAATCTTCTGCCATCTTGCTGTTGAAGGTTACAAATGTGTTTCATTCATATGACAGAATATAGGGTTAATTTGGCTGCTTGCTGAGATTTCCCCAGAGAAATACCTATTTCAGGATTGTTTAATTAGAGGGAATTTTTGGGGCATCTCGCCCATAAGATCAAAAGCCAGGACAACAGACCATGGACCGTGGTTTTATAGACTGAGGACCTAACAGTATTGTATGTATCCTTGGTCAGCTATCACATAATCTCTCCTCAATATGAACTGGTAGGGTTGGGATGGCGTACCTGAACATAACAAAATAGCGTTTGACATTCAATCTGACTATGTTTGGTGGCGAAAATAAATAATAGAAACAATCAATGAATGAAGTTACTCCACAATTTCCAGTACGCCAAGCACTTTGACTGCTGCTTCTAGCCATAGTGCAAGTTTAAAGCTTCCATTTGAACACCTGCAACAAAACTGCCACAAACTTCAATCAGGTTAGAGTCCCACCTCAGCAAATGACATGCAGATCTGGATATCCATACAGGCAGTAGAAAATCTTGCCGATTGAACAATCTTAGCCATCCAAATGGCAACCAACAAATATACTGAACGAGAAGAATTTCAATAATGATTGGCATTGAATATGAAAAGGTCCACCAACTGGACAGGCAGGAGACCCTGATTCATTCAATTTGCATATTGCTATCCATCTAAGGAGCATCAGATTGACGGTCTGGAAAAAGGACCCATTGTGCCACATCTGACTAGAGTGAATTGCACGTAAGAGCTTGATGCTTCGCATTCATGATAGATATCCTGTTGCGATAGCCATCAGATAATTAAAACACTGTCAAGTAATTATTCAAGATGTGCTGTATCCATACCATACCTGTCCATGTTGATATTTGACAAGATAAAAGTATCTAGGTATCTAGGGTTGCAAATGGGCCAAGCATCAGTCAGTTTGGGACTGTATTTTGAACTGATCATCCCGGGCATATCCAAAAGTTTCTCAGCCAAAGTTGGCCCATTTGCCACTCCATAGGCACCACATTCCATACCTTCTCAGGAGACAACATTTCAAAGCTCTTGCACACAAATAAACACCTTGCAGTTACGTGGATGCCAATCCCAACCCGATATTCCACTTTCATGCTATTTGGAACACCGGACGCACAAGGCGTGACAAACATCAGATTACTGTAATGCAAAGGTAGCTTTTCCTTCCAGGCCAAGCAGAACTCACTTCGATTCCGGGTCGGTAATATTATAGCCGAGTTCCAAGGTCATTTGACAGTTGAATTATACCGCGCATCTGCAGGTATGGATTCTCCAACAGCTTTTCATTGTTGCTCTAGTCAGTAGAAAAACAATGCATTAGTTCACATATCCATATTTTAAACAAGGTAGTAAGTTGGCCAGGCTAGCACGTTGGGCGTCCAGAAAAAAACCAGCTGGCTGTGAATTCTGTTCCCACAAAATAAATGGGCTGGGACAGTGCCAATATCAACTATCTCAATTGAGAACCAGCCCGAGCCAGATCCCTGACCCATTAACGCAGTAACTGTTCGGATCAGGCAGACGCTGACACTGGCCAGAGCCAGGCCCATCGACAGTCCTAGTCCAATATCTATTAGAGGAAGCCGATAAAAATCACACTAACGAAGCATTTTGTATCTACATGTCTAGCTTCAAACATAGTATGTAAAACAGCCCCTACCTGCTGTGCTTTGAAAACTAGACTTTGCAGCATGCTCTGGTACTTCTCAGGTTCTTCTGTCATCATTCTCTGTAAGACCAAACGCGAATTTAGCAAACATTTTCAAAGATGCAAGAAAACAAAACAAGAAACCAGGGTGAAACTATCTAATGTCAAAAGGATAAATGGCCTGCCTTCAAGAGGAATGATGAAGAGTAACACGCTAACCTTGGGTTCATATCATCTAGAAGTCTCCTGCATAACAATAAAAAAAAAAAGAGGGAAAGAAACATCAATATTGGACGTGAACAATATTTAGGCTGCATTTGGGTGCATTGTTGACTGGGATCATTGGTTCAACAAAATGGCCACACATACGCACACATCATGCGCACGCACACACAAACAATCAAAATTGAAAATGGCCAAGTCATAATTGCCTTCATCGATTATATTGATGTTCTGGGCTCCCAACTGCAATTGCATACTATCATGTTAGACTTGAAACAAATGTAGCTGCAATATGGAAGTTACATCATCATTACAAGTGATAGGAAACATCATTAAAACTTGATCATTTCCTCTCGATTGAACCTAATATTCACAAGTCAATTCAGCTGTGCAACCAAATGCAACCTTACAATTTTCCATGATGAGCAGGGAACAAGGAATTACCTGAAGAACTCTTCTCCTCCAACGTCTAGAAATGCAGAGGGATCATTGCACTTACCAATCAAAAGTAAACGAAGAGCTGCCCGAATGTCTGAAGTCATGCCAGGTAGATCCCCCCTTCCTCTGCTACCAACAGCAAGGCCTAATGCAATGTCATCAGTTGCTGCACCCGCAAGCTGAATCAACGGCCAGTAAAACAAAGCAGAAGGAACACGATCCACCAGATGCCTAGGAACAGAAGCATGTCCCCTCAGAAGCAATGCTGCCAAGGATGCTGTCTCGCAAATTAGATGGTGATCGAGGCTTGTTCTGCTGTGAATATTTCCCAAGAACTCATCTCCGCATCGATTCATTTCTTGTTGAGGGAGATGTGGAACTTGATCAACCTTGCCATTCTCATCTGTAAAATTGAGTAGGTTATCAAGGCAACCAAGATCACCAGGACACATTCCAGCTCCAAGGAGGACTCTCAGGCATGATTGAGAAAATAACATGTCACACATCTGTTCACACAGTTAGAACAAGTCAGCATAGATGAGGAGCACCATACGTCTCTACTATATGTAATGAGACAAGAACACAAACACGGGCAAACACTTTTATGCACTTAGTTATACGGATTGCTAAAACTAGGCATTATTTAAGGTATAGGAACAGTTCCAAACTAAATAATAGGAAATTTAGGTAATTTGGAGGTGAACCTGTTCTTTCTGCAAAACATACCTGTTTTTAGATAGAGGGAACCTTTAAAACTTTGGTAGAGCGTGATGGTTGATACACAAGCATAGAGAAATTGTACACTTGACATCCAAGTAACTCGAACTAAACTATTCAAATTGTGATCCATAATTTGATGGACTACAAACCAACATTGTACTGATTTGATCATCCAAATAGCTGATTGGTAGATATTTAAGGACAATTCAATTAAAAATATCCTATGATCTGGATTTACCAATGATCTGTCTACTAACTAGAGGTTAGGATTTCTCAAATGATACAATTTTCGGATTATGCAGTGGGATTCTGTACGCTATTTGTAAGAGTTCTAAATGCACGCGTATCAAGTGTCATCCACTACCAGAGTATCAAATAGCTCTCCTTCTGCAACTGCTCAACATGAATTCTACATCTTGCAAACCATTTCCTCTCTCCATGTGCATTGCACGGGCGTACACGCTAGTGAGCAGTAGTCAGTAAACCATGACTATCCTAAAAGTTTTTTGTTTTTTGTTTTTTTTGGTGGGCAATGCCCACACAAACCTCTACACTCAACCACTCATGCCAATGTGGCATGGGGTGGGGGGGCATCGGAGCAGGCATCAGGTGGCGCCACCATGTATAGATGGCCTAGCCCAAAAATCAGGCTGGCCAACTCATTAGATGGCCACCGGCCAGACAAGTAGGAAATCAGCACTGGCCTGATTTTTGGTCAAGGTCATCTATTCAGTGGGGCCCACAATACATGGGATGTACCACCACATGCTAGACTGAGTATGGGCAATGCAGATTTCATGGAAAAGGTTGGCTGGAAAAGAAAACATGTTGAACATAGTTAACTGCATATTCAATCATTAGCTTAAAAAGTTATCTTCTACTTTCAATTCTTCAAATTAATGGACAATACATATTGGAAACCTTTTAAGCATAACCATACAGGTTCGAATTGGAACCTCTAATCATAAAATGCCAAAAAACAATAGTGAAAGTAGTTCAGTTAAAATATGATTAATCTAGAGTACCTTCAAAATATTGATACAATCTGTTTCATGTATTTGAGCCACCAAGGACAAAGCACTACTCATTATGTCTACCACTGCATATGCTTCCTCCAGATGGTTACTGCTGAGATCATAACCAATGACTTCCCTACCACTTACATGCTGTAGCTTGTTTCCATCTAACAACAATTTCAAGCCCATGAGAAGCTTCTCTAGAACAAAAAGGAAGCCCCTTCTGATAAAGTTGTGTTTTGATTTTAGTAGCCCAACCATGATCGAAACAGGTAATGTCACTGATGATGCAGTTGAAGAATCCTGATTACCAGCAATTCCAATTTGATCACGCAAAGTATTAAGTTTCGACCATATATTTCCTTCCTCACTAATTTCTGAAACGAGCAATTCAACTATACCCATTATGGCGATAAGCAGATCGTTGTGAATGAAGAAGAGAGTGTAAAGTGGCCCAAGAAAATTTGATTTTTGGGCCCAAACCAACTTCTACAAGTACATCTTCAATACCTTCCAAAGACTTGTAAGATTTTGTTATGTGGATCATATATGAGAATTCCTCACCTAAACAAGTGAATCTACTTATAGTGGCATCAAGTTTCCTTTTGATCTTCTCCAAGAGCTACGCCAGGAAAAAAAAAAGAGCATTTTAGAGGAGAGCAATAATGAAGAAAACAACGCTCACCCAGAACAGTGTAGATAGGAACAATAAGAAGTCTATTTAAATTTCTAATCCTAAAATCATATGGCTAACTTGACACCATCATTACATGGACCAATCAAGAATTTTAAGAAATGATTTGAAGGTAACAGGAAAAAAACCCAAAGAATTCAAGAAGCATTGCAGAATTTCCTAAGATGAAGAAAGAATGAACAATATGGCAGTTTCTTGCTTGGGTGGTGGACTCTCAGGAGTTTCAACACCCGGTCAAGGGTTCGAGTCTCCATAGGTGGTGAAATTCCACTAGCGTGAGTGTGTGGGGTGTGTGTGCGTGTGTAAAAAAAAAAAAAAAAACAATTAAAAAAATAAAATAAAATATGGCAGTTTCTGCTGGAAATTTCTAGTCCTGAAATTTCTGGCACTTTACACCACTTGGTCAGAAAAAGAAAAAGAAAGAAAAGACTAGGCACCCTTTATATGTCCTCAACACGCTAATGAACTCTTACTGGGCAATCTTATGGATTGAAGGTTACCCAAGAGGGCTGATTCAAAAAACAGAAAAAAGAAAAAGAAGAAGACATCCAGCGTTGATAAGAGGGTAACTCGTTTTAGGCAACTGATTTCCCAAAGAGCATGGTCTAAAATCTCGGTTTCGGTCCCTAACTTGCCCAGGTCCCCAACTGAGTCGTGCCACAAAAACTGATCCGACTCTTTGGAAATTGGGAGAGTTGCATAACCAATACCAGAAATTAATATAAAATTATTATAAAAATAAAAGATCAGAAACTAGAAAATAAAAAAAGGAAATATAGAAAAAGAGGAAATTAGAAAAATAAATTATGCACATATTTAAACCCATATAGAAGCTGACTAAGATTCTCCTCATCCTGGCCTTCTCTTTCACAAGGGCTAGACTACTATATGCAATTTTCACCATTTCTTTAATTGTTGTCAGTCTGGTGATTGTCCACCATACATGTGACCTGTACATAAATCTAGACAGTCCAAATTGTGAGCCCAAAATGGATGGAGCAAAGGCTGAAAAACTCACATAGCAGTCCAGCCTCACAAATCCATTTTCTTTTATGCAACTCCTAATCATTGATATCGTTTTCCATGTCTCCTCAACATACGCCATTTTTCTTAAAAAACAAAAAAAACAAAATATAGCATTATGCTTTTGGAGAAATATTACTGTATTCAGGCATTCCAAGTTGGGACATCTGGACAACGCTTCGGAGATAGATCTTTCCAACATCTCTCCAACGCCTTCTACGCCATGCTTCACAGCAATATAAAAAGCTTCAGGAGCATCTGCAAGAGTAAGCAGTGTGGCAAGTGGTTGAATCTCATCAAAACTATATGTAGAACCTCCAGTAGCCACACACATTTCATTTATCTGATGCAAGACATAATCAAAAAGCACCAGAAATAGATTCCTCTTTTCTTCTCTCGAATTTGCTTGTGAATACTGCACATACACACATGCAATAGGTGCAAGTGTGAACAATATGTGCTCCTAAATGAATCCTTGTAACTGATGCTAACAGAGAGAGTGAGATGCATGAACTAATGTACCAATCTTCCGTAACTACTTGCAACTAGGAAACCAAAATTTTGAGTATGCATATTTGAAGAGAAAATTAGAAATTTACTACCATAAGAGATTATTGAGCAGGAATTGCATGCCATTTGGCCTTAGGGCCTGTTTGGTTTTCCAACTTCCTGTGAAATACAAAGTAAATAAGCCATTAATATCATTTCCATGTGTTTGTTTAAACATGAATTATGGCTCATAAATTGCAGTCAAATACACTTGTAAAGAAATAATCATCACATTTTCATATTATAAAGCTATCAGTTTTACAGTGATTTTTGAGTGAAACAAACAATGTAGCAAAATCATCATTGCAGTTAAATGTATATGATGCCACCACACAATTTCAAGAGTAAATAATCATTACCCATTTACAGCCATTTACACTGTAACTGGAAAACCAAACAGGCCCTTAGAATCATATTAAATTGTGGACTGAGATGTTAGGTCAGGAAGAAGGTGAAGACTACCAACACACTCCTCTATATCACAATATATTTTTTTGATGACAACAGGGTTTTCCCTCTCCTTTTGAAGGTGAGACTATTCCCTGCGGATGCATGCAATCACCCGCAAACCACATACACTGGGTAAAGCACGGGGAAGGCTCTATATCACAATATATTAGCCAGTGTTTTAAATAGCGAATAGCGTGTATCGTAGCATTCATCACAGCATTAGGTGTAAGTTACATAGTCTGTAGCATAATCTATATGCTACTTTTTAATTAAGGTTGTACTTAGTTGCACCAATTTCATGATATTCTGCACTAAATTAGACTGATTAATAATGAAATTTAACAAAATTTCATGATATTTTGTGCAACCAAACACAACCTAAAGTAATAGGAAAGGGCAATGATCAAGTATAAAGGTAAAGAAAGAGCAACGAAACTGATTTAATACTATTACTTATATTATTTTACTAAAAGCATTGAAAGGATTAACTGATTATTAAAATAGAAAAATGTAATGAATCATTAAAACATTAATAAATTTCAATTTTTAATGTAGTGAAAAATAACTTGTAATATGAGCTACGTAGCGTGTAGTCTAGTTTATGTAGCATGTAGCATATGCAAATTAATCACGTCGCTTAGGCCACACACAACTTAAGCTATTTTCTTGAGCTACATAGCATTAAGGCTAAGCCTTGCTATGTAGCGTACGCTACACGCTACATAGCGTAGCTATTTAAAACACTGATATCAGCATATATTACTAGGACATAGAGATTTGGATACTGTAAAGTTTGTTGCTTATTGTAGAAAAGGATGGGAAGATCTGTGAATTTTTTCACAAGGTTGTGATCAATGCTAAATAAGTAGAAAAATGAAACGAAAGTGATAAAAAATGGTAAATTAAATGGAGTCATATTTAATACCAGTGATTAGATTGCTCAATCTTTGTCCAACTACATGATTAATTAGATTGCTCAATCTTTGTCCAACTACATGATTAATTAGATTGCTCAATCCTTGTCCAACTAGATGATTAAGGGATACTGGTCATTCTAGTCATATAACAGTTCTTAGTTGCCTGGGCTTTAGGGTACTGTTGTGAATCTGGTGTTTCATGGAGGTCCATTGTCACTTCATAAGGAAGCAGCTGAAAAAAAGGGTAATCAAGACGCTTTACTTTATCAGTATAAGCAACAAAAACCAGCTACCTGATATACCCAGAGAAGCTTGCTTCCCAGGAATCAGTTTTTCAGTTGCAGCTAGAAATAGTGGATTTACAACCCCAACTTGACTTGTAATAGTCAATCCCATGATGTGCTGTGATGCTTATTTAACATTCAATACTCAACATCATCGAACATTCTTTACTTTGTGACAGTATTTTGCTGTCTTCCGCAATTATGTTCCACTTCTCAGATGACTGAAGAGTCATTCCGTTTTGACCCAAATTCGGTTCACATAAAAAGCTGATATGCAAGTATAGAATAAAGTGTTGCACATTGTTGTTCATTGATCTGTAACTGAGAGTAAACACCTCAAGGCAGATGAACTCAATTCCTCCCAGCAGATCGACTTGTTCTACTAGAAATATAGTGGTACTTGATCCAGCATCCAGATGGGCAGTCCGGACTTGATATAACATGTTTGTCAGCATGCAAATAAGCTTTCTATGGACAGCTTCTGCCCAAGAATGCTCCCTACTTATCTCCAGAAGCACCTTAATAACCTGCAAACAATGCAAACATGATAGGGTCACGCATGTGGCTTAAAAAACAGCTAAATGAAGATAAACGAAATTTCACATTCAGCTGGAGAGTCGAGTTGGGGGTGCATGCCCTCTTGTAGAGGGAGACCCATGATTGAGTCTCACTGCTCTAGGGCTTCCAGCGGTGAACCTAGACAAGATTAGTGCAATTTCACATCCTGCTGGGGAGTAGAGTTGGGAGTGCATGGAGGGAGATGCAAACATGATAAGGTCACACATATGTGGCTTAAAAAACCGCTAAATGAAGATTAGAGAAATTTCACATCCAGCTGGAGAGTTGAGTTGGGGGTGCATGCCCTCCTGCAGAGGGAGACCCATGATTGAGTCTCATGCTCTAGGGTTTCCAGTAGCGAACCCAAGATTAGTGCAATTTCACATCCAGCTGGAGATTAGACGTGGGACTGGATGCGAGTTGGGAAGTAGAACTGAGGTGAGTCTCACCGCAGATTTCTGGTGCATATTACCTGAACTCTTTTGACAATATTTACAAGAAATAAATAGCATGCTTTCACGCATAGAGATCAGGTTGCTAAGTAGGCCCGCAATACATAATTTATATCCAGATCGTTCAAACACCGTAGTCAATCATGATGGCAATATTTTCCAAGAAGTTCTACGGGAGATTTGTCATGAAGAACAGGAGAAATGAGCATAGATGCAATCATGGACTCATCCCAAAAGCATTTTGGAGCTTTCATTTCTTCTGGTTGACACCTTGCAGTCTCAGGAAGGTTGAGATTTCAGAGCATACTAATCATCTAAATTTCCTCGGGCATGAGCGTAGGTAGTTACTGAAAAACTTCAAAACACAATTTAAAATTTGTGAGAGATGTCCATACATTGGAACTACCAATATGTATATCACACAGAACTTTGATGGTGGAGCACAATCAGTACAAAGATAAATGCTCAGAAGAACCCAGGAAAACGATTGAGAGTTTTCTTCATGGCACATGTGCAAATGTGGCACACTAATGCAAACTTACAGGCTCAGGTGGTGCTGCTGGTCAACGCAGCGAGCGAGCCCGATATGTACACTGAATACAGACAGTTGATCAACCTTCCTAGTCATCCACTGTTCTGATACGTGTGGCCCCTGCCTGATCACTGGACCAGCCCTTTATTGGGCCACAGCATGTTCAAGTGAGTCCAACCTGATGAATGATCTGGATATCAACTATCTAGCAAATTTTCCAGTGTCTTAATAGTGTCAGTAAGCAGTACTACCAAATTAGAAACTGCATTATACTTGAGTACGAAAAGGAAACATTTCCTAGATATTGTGTCTATCCAATCCAGGACCCTAGTAAGAAGAGACTCATTGCTACATGTTAGCAGTGAACATATACAATTGCACTTCCTCATCCAGCCAATAAATTTAAGTATTATTCAGGAAAACAAGTTATCTCACCCTTATGTCAAGACCTTCCAATCTGTTCCTCCAGATTTTTCCTCTATTACAAACAAGGTAAAGTAAACAACTGAGTGCAGATGACCAGATGGTTTCTTCCCTCTCTTCTCTCTGTGAAAAGGTTGAGAAGGAGAGATTACTAAAACAAGGAAAGATGTCAGAGAAGTTATAACTTATAACTAGTATGTTGCTATAATCCAAGACAGACACAAAATAGTAATTAGTGACACATCGCAGATAACTAAAAACATGCTGAAGACACTGACAATTAGTTGACTATGATAATCCAGGAAGACATCTCAAGAACAAATACGAGAACTGGATTGTCCTCCATCTTTCCTTGAAATTGAACTGAACCCTGAACATAGCATGGGAAAAACCACACCTCAAAGATTACCAGCTTCATTCAGAAAGTAGTGTCTAGCATGCATGCTTCATGTAACATCAAATTCAGATAAATGAGGTAGCTATACCCATCACCAACCCAATAAATCCACTTCATTCATTTATGTAGCCATTTAATATACGAGATCATACAACTTACAAGCCACATTAGAGAAATGTACATACACATAGGAAGATACAGACCACATGCTCGGCAAAACCAACTCTATTAGTTGGTAGAGTAATCCAATAAGCAAATAAACAAATTGCATGCAAAACCACAAAACGGGCAAAGTCACATGCTGGACAAAATCTACTAGTAGTAAAAAAGATACCGGCACACGCAAAAAAATAATCGAACAAACAAATCAAGTTCCAATCTCTCCATGAAGAACTAAGGTTAGATTTGGACGTTCTCAGCTACCAAGGCTGGCATATTGCAGTAGCATCAAATCATGGTTAAGATAACACAGATCTTGTTCTTAGCTGAATCAGGTTTTGGGGTACAGAAGTGGGAAAATGTAAGTCTCCTTATTGCGGGTTGCATCTTTCTCAGTTTCAAGGACCAAGCCATTATTAAGTGTGCTTGGAAGCCCTGTTAACCACAATCTGCCAGTATGTCCAAACAATACTTTCGTTGCCAACTGGGCGGAAGTCTCACAATGGAAACTTCTGTCCTTATTGCGGGTTGCATCTTTCTTAGTTTCAAGCACCAAGCCATTATTAGCTTGGAAGCACTGTTAACCACAATTTTCCAGTACACCTAAACACTACCTTCCTTGCCAACTGGGAAGAAGTCTCACAATGGAAACTACTTATCTCTTTATACTGTCTTAAATGTAAGATGCAAACGCTGGAAATTGTTTACAACAAGTCCGATGATACAGAAAGGTTTTTTTTAAGAGATAAAAATAAATTTTATTAGAAGCCCGCCAAAAGGCGAGAAAAGAATAGAACCCAACACCAATCAACAAGACCCGAAAAGATTAGCAACCATGGCTGCTTTAACATAGACTGCCCAACCCATAACTAAACCTTTAATTTTCTTGATAACCTCTTCCACAGATGCACTTTCATTCTGGAAGCATCGAGCATTGTGGGCTCCCCCAAGCAACCCAAAATAAGGCCATGATAATCAGCCTCCACAAGGCTTTACCAGTTTTTCCTACTCCTCTGTGACAAGCCCACAAGAGATCCTCCATTGTCTTTGGCATAACCCTAAGGCATGTTAAAAGGGGACAGAAAATGCTCCCAAACCTTGCACACAAAAGGGCAATGGATGAAGAGATGATCAATTGTCTCTGTATTCTTCAAACACATAAGGCAGACATTAGGCAAGACTAAAGCTCTCCTTTGAAGGTTGTCAATAGTTAGGATTCTCTTCCTTCTAACAAGCCAAATAAAAACCGACACACAGGATACAAAAAGGCATTATTACTTCCGCTAAAAAAGCTTAGGGTGTGTTTGGATCTCAAAATAAGACAGTGATGTGCTGTAGTTTTGTCATTATTACCCGAAGAAGCCGATTAGATAGCTGCATTGGACACATGTATTTTGACTGGCTTTTTCTGCCATGTCTTCTCAGCTGTATGTCGAGAACGGCAACAAAATCTGTCAGATTTCCACAGCCAGAAACACCTGGGATTTGAGGGGACAACTGCTGGCAGGGTAGTGATGGTGGTGTACCGTTCGAGGTACACCGACATCTCCATATCTACCTACTATTGATGAAACGCTCGTCTTCCACTGTATAACAAAGAGTATAATGGAGTCTTGTCTCCAGCATCAAACCACATTACCATCTCCACCATCTCAATGTCTATGCCTTCTGCTACATCTCTCTCATCTTCCCATCTCTAGCAACACTTTCATACCTCCATCCATTGCATGTCCTTCATTACCTCCATTCCTAACTTCTGGCCCTAAGGAGACCATCGTCTGATACACTCCATTGGAGTCACCATATCAAGACATTGATCTAGGAGCTGGAAAGAACTCGTACAGCTGACTCCATCCACTGGACTCAAAGATGCAGCCAGAGACATACATTACACGTGAAATCAAAAGATTCATCAGCCAGAGTTAAGTAACCTAAGCTTCAGATAGCAAGGTGAGTATCATATATTTGATCTTTATGGAATATGTCAACAACTGCTTTTGGAAAAACTTCTGGGGTTCAATCACTGATGCCATTTATAATGCTTCGGCATTATTGGTTTGCAGTCACTCATGCGTCCAGATTGGCTGAATACGGTTTGGTCCTCCATCCATCCATGGATGCCATAGCAAAGGCATGTAAAAACAATGAAATTAATGAATCTTTGCAATACCTTCATGGCGAAGCATTTTTATATGTAGGTGATGGGGAAGGAAACCATAAACATTGGATTGAGAAACTGTGCCCTGTGAACAAATACCAGCCAATAAGCATGCATGTCACCTTCGTGTGATTCTTGAATGACTAGACAAATCCTCTAGTAACAGTACTTGCATCTGTATGCTGCTATCAAGACGGTATTATGACGCAACACAGCTTCTTGAATGCTTGGATTAATCCTCTCATAAGTTCATAACAAACATCTTTTAACGTCCTTCACATGATAGCCATGGATCCTTCTGCATGTTCGCCAACTGGAACCAGTGGTTGTTGAAATTGCTGATCTGGTGATATAAACCCCCTTGCCAAAGCAAAGACACAAAGGGGTCCTCCCAGTCCAACTCGGGCACAAGGACACATGAGCTCAACTCGCTGCTACATTAAATATCATTTCCCAGTTAAATTCGACGCTACAAGGTTGCAATCCACAGACGCATCCGCAATCGAAATGTAATTGCTCGCTGCATGTTACCAGTCCTGGTTGAATGCATGAATACATTATACATGCATCATCTTTAGCCATGAAATCTGAATAATTTGAATTCTTTAATTTTCAATTGCTATATGATATCATCTTTAAATTTTCTCATTTCATGCTCCCTACAGTAATCACTACTGTCACAGATGATAATGCCATTGATCATTCCTTCTGAATAAATTGACTTCATCTTTTTTATTTATTTTCAAATGCTCTACATCATCTACTTCAACTTTTTCTTGCTATTTTCCTGCTGACCACAACCATTTCTGTTTTAGGGGATCACTCTGTTATTCCTCGTGCGACACATGTAACATGCATCATCCACAGCTTCCTGAAATGTGTGCTTTTATTAATTTTCATTTCTTTTCTTATTTCTTCATATTTTCCTCTCAATATAATTCCTCTTTATGACTGCCTAGCACCAACACTGTCCAGTGAAAGTCCAGTTAAGTGATTCGTATCTAAATTCCATTACAACTGTGCCTGATCTGGGATTATGTACGGCTTCACTCTCTGTACAACATTTCAACGAAATTGCAAATACCATACAAATAATAAAATGCATGTGCACAACTTAGCATATACTGTCATTACTGTATCTACTACACGCTGTGCATACGGTGCCAGTTAACTGCATACACACAAGTGTTGTATGGAGTTGCATGGTCGGTGTTGTTGAATAATGTGAACTCCATTCTCACTGTACCATGTAAGCAATCATAAAATATGTACTGTCAGAAGTGAAATGCGCCCAGATAACATATTAGTATGTGCATTTTCCTGTCGGGATCTAACTGAAAGGTGAAACTTGGGAGGTTGGAATGTGTCGGAATAGCAATAGGGACAAAATTAAAATAGTCTATCGCTGGCTCTTTTTAGAGTCAAATTGTACATGTATAGACGTGCTAACTGAAAAGTAAGTCTATACATGTACAATTTTTAACTCTAATCCCAACAATCTATTTTTAAAAAATACTTGAAATGACTAAAATATCCCTAAACTCCATATCTACCATGCATGCCTTCTGTCAGTGGGTCATAACTCAATTCATGTTAAAATCACGTGATCTTGAAATTGCTTGAAAGATAATGAAATGGCCAATTTCCCATCATTTGGATATCGTTTGGCACCCAAAAGGTATAAAACAAAATAACTGATGAAAATAGTGAAGTTTGTTCAACATGTGAGTGTGACAAACCAATTATAAGTCTATCACTGCTCGAAAACAAATTGATGCAAGGAGACAAAAGACTAAACCCCATGGACCTGTAAAACCAACCATACCACTCATGTGGAGCCCACTAACTGGCCCATTAACTCTATGGAGGCTGAGCCTTCTCGCATGCCTCTAGAATACTTGGGGTGAACACAACGCTCGCTGCTTTGACAACAAACTGAAACCATGGGAGCAGATATTATGGAAGATAAAAGGAGATGTATTAGAATGGGCTATCGATATTCTTCATGTTGACATCAATGTAGCTCGCTCTACATTACATCCTTAATCTCCTTTCTATTGTATTTTTTGTCAGTTGACAAGCCGTTATCTAATTAAAATTATTCATAGCTCTTCAAAAAAAAAAAGGTACAACATGCATATCATCAGATCGAACATCATATAATCCCGCTTTACACAAACAAGTAAAGTCGAGAATACCAGAATCCCATCTACCTTAGAAACTTTCAACCATAAGGTGTTTGATTGATCTCAAGTCTGTAGTCTAGTCTCCTTCCCTAACAATTTGAACAACTCTGCAAAAGCAAACAATCAATGACACAAATTAGTAAATAATCTTGAAGAAGATAAACTAGAATAGAAATAAGGAAAATGAGCAGTTGTATTGCTGCTCAAGTAACAATCTGAATACAACTCTTCCCACGTGCGCTAATGTGGCCCATGTGTGCTTGATCAAGGCCATTCAAGTGCAGTCACAGTGATCAGACCATTATATTACCTCTTTCACTGGCACCATTCGCGAGCATTCTGGAACATCCGCAACCATGGACTGGGGCCCTTCCTATCAACATCCCATTCCTTTGGATACCACGGAAACTGCCACATCATGAAACAACGCTCCGGATGAGGCATCATGGCTAGATGCCTCCCATCTGGCGAACAAAGGCTTGCCACCCCCAACGGCGAACCATTTGGATTGAATGGGTAAACCTCTGTCACACTCCTATCATCATCACAGTATCTCAACGGTGCCAAATTTGACTCCAGAACGCGATCCAAAATGCCCTTTTCAGGGAAATACGCCCTCCCCTCACCATGAGCGGCCCACACACCCAACGTGCTACCCTCCATGCCTTTGAACATTATTGATGGGGATTCTCCTATTGTCACACTTGTAAAACGGCACTCGAAGCGGCCCGATTCATTGTGAACAAACCTTGGTTGAGACATGTCCCCACCTGCACCAAGGACACCCCCGACCTGCGATCCAGGCACCCATCCTAACAGTGCCATGAGCTGACACCCATTGCAGACCCCGAGGCTAAAAGTGTTGGGCCGATCGTAGAACTCTTGGAATTCATTCAGGAGCATCTTATTGAATCTTATGGAAGCAGACCAACCTTTAGCAGAATCCAGTACATCTGCATAGCTGAAACCTCCAACAAATACCAACCCACGGAACTCACGAAGAGAAGCATGCCCGCTTAGAAGGTCCGACATTGCAATATCCCAAGGCTCAAAACCAGCAGCATAAAGTGCAGCCGACATTTCTCTATCCCCATTGCTCCCTTCCTCACGAATCACGGCCACCTTCGGCTTTGAAGACACAACCATCCATTTCTCGTCTGTAAATCGAGGGGTAAAGGACAGCACCCAAGAAGGCACATGCCGACTCTTCAACCCCGTTTTCTCCAAATCCACACAAGAAGCTAATCTTTGAAAGCCCTCAAGCTGAAAACTAGTATCCTCCCACATGTCCCGAAGATGGGTGGTCTCCTCCTTCAACTGAGGCAATCCATCGACATGTATTTCTATGATGGGTGATTTGGTGACATGTCCAATGATGTCAGCAGAAACGTGAGCTGCATGAAGTTTTTCCATGACTGTATCGACGTCTCGTTTGTTAACCTCAAGAACGAGACCAAGCTCTTCTGCAAAAAGAGCTTGGAAGAGGCTTTTTCCTCGTGATGCCAAGTCCAACTGCAAACCACAGTTTCCAGCAAATGCCATCTCAAGAATGCAAACAATAAACCCACCATCACTGATGTCATGGCCTGCTGAAATCAGGCCTTCTGAAAGGAGTTCTTGAATGGACTCAAAGATGCTTTTGAGATAAGGAACATCATCAAGATCAGGGCATTCGTTGCCAACCTGGTCAAAAACCTGGGCAAGAGCAGAACCACCCAACCGTCTTTTCCCTTTCGCTAGATCAATGTGTAGCAAAACACCATCATCTCCGAGCTTCAAGTCTGGAGTCACCGTCATTGTTATATCTGGGCATGTGACGTACACACTGATTACAAGACTTCCAGGGGCCTTGACAACCTCGCCTGAGGCATGAGCGGCCATTGAAAGACTGTCCTTCCCACCGTCTATTGCAATACCTAATTCAATCATCGATTCTGCAAGAGCGGTAGCTGCATCATACATATCTGCTCCTTCTCCATCAAGCTTGGCAGCATACATCCAATTCCCGCTTGCTTTAACATCGCAGAGAGATGTCACCTTTGCCCATACGAGATTTGTAAGTGCTTCCCCGACAGCCAATCTTGCCATTGCTTTCGGATTTAACAAGCCCTTGATGGGCTGCTCTCCAATTGCACAAGCACCACCCGTGATATCTGTATATGTCTGAGCGATCACAGCAACATCAGAAAGAGGAAGTTGCAAGGGCCCGACTGTCTGCTGCTGTGCTACTAGACCTGTTACACACCTATCAACTTTCGTTGTCAAGAAGCGTTTCGAACATACGGATGGAAGCCTCAAGACCCTCTTCAGGCAATCAAACAATGAGATTCCAGGAGCAATATCAAGCGGCTCACGTGCTTGGGCAGCCCGTTTGAATTCAAAAATTTTCTGAGGCATGTCTCCAAGCACCTTTTCAAGCTCGAGGTCCACTGCAGGAGGGGGGAGAGGGAGACCACTCGACTGGCAATGTTCCATAGCTAAGCTATCAACTAATACAACCCGTCCATCACCGCTGATGGTCCCGATCACGGCCATAGACACCCTTTCTCTTTCACAAATCGAGTGTAACAAGCTTTGGCTTTCAGGCTTCACTAAGATGGCATCCTGCTCCTGGTATTCGGCGCCCCATATCTCTAGCACTGACATCGTCTGATCACCAACGACTATGGCCCGGATATCAATTTCAGCTCCCTTTGGATAGATTATTTCCTTAACAACATTACAATTCCCACCCGCACCTTGATCGTGAATACTGATAATAGGATTTTCCTCCCCCATCTCAACACAAGCACGGACGACCCTGTACAGCTTTTGCGACATCTCTGCATCCCCTCTCTGAACAGCATTGAAATCTAGCTCCGCATCATTCTGACCACTCACCATGCTCGATGCAGCTCCACCTCCCATTCCAATCCGATACGCAGGGCCACCAATCTTTACCACTAGCATTCCAATGTCAGGCTCCCCTTTTGATATATGTGCATGATCAATCTGCCCAATTCCTGCACTGAACATGATTGGCTTTAACCACTCCCTCCTCTCCCCACTCGGGAGCCTCATTCCAAATGTTCTTGTATATCCTTGAATCAAAGGCTCTCCAAACTTGTTCCCGTAATCCGAGGCACCATTGCTCGCATCAATTAGGATTTGCAAAGGTGAAGCCAAGTTCGATGGATAAGCAAAAGACAGATCTTCCCATGGAGCATAAGACCCTTCCATCTGAAGGTTCCCAACACAATAACCAGCCGTTGAAGCAACCACAAAAGACCCCCGGCCTGTTGCATGAGTGTCCCTGATGCGGCCTCCCACGCCAGTTTCAGCACCAGGGTAAGGTGCCACAGCACACGGGAAGTTGTGAGTCTCTGCTGTAAACAGAATATCAAGATCACGAGTCAAACTGCATAAAGGAGATGTTGAACCAGGCGTCACTGGCCGCAATGTATTCACCGAAAACCCCTTTATAGCACTCGAGTTATCCTTGAATCCTATAACCGAGTTCTTGGGGTTCGCCTTCAAAGTACTCTTGACAATCTGAAAAAGTGTATTATCCATTGGCTTTCCATCAATAACAAGCTTCCCATTGAAAAACCAATGCCGACTGTGCTCACTGTTAGACTGTGCGATGTCGAAGAGTTCGACAGTTGTCGGGTTCCGCCTGATATCGTCCCTAAAAAGCCTTGTGTAGTACTGCAGATCTTGTTCATCAAATGCAAGGCCCATCTTCTCATTGATCTCTTCCAATGCCTCCCTCCCTCTCTCAATGACGGGCACCTGCCTGACTGCCTCAGGAACCATTGTCGTCTCAAATGACATGAGCTTGGACGGGTAGATGCATTCCGTCATCCGATCGTGGACCATTGCCGCAAACTCCCTAACAAGATTCTCCCTTGATACCCCCTTTCCGGCCTTGAGAAACAGCAAATACCGCCGTGATCGCTCCAAGCGGGTCACTTCCGTCAGCGTGCACGAATGGCAGATCGAGACCGCATTAGCAGACCAGGCTGTCGTGAAGGACAGACGCGGCCCCACCTCAACCAATACAGTGCTAACGCCTTCCCGCCCCTCATTGAGAAAGCTCTCTGTAAGCAGATTCTGTGGCTCATATGTCTCCCCAAGAAGCCATTTCAAAATTCCAAGCTTTTCGCTCGACAGAACAGAACTCAATCCGATATTGAAACATTGCTCCGTCTTTAAATCAACGATCTGATTAGAAATCTTCCTCTGGGCCAGCTTCAGCAGCTCTTCTGTCGCGCTCTCTCGAATCAACGGAATCCGGTAAAAATGCACCACCCCACCAATGCTTTCCAACAGACTGGCTTCTTCATCTACTGTATTGGAGATTCCTCCTGAAACCACAGCTCTGGCCTTCAATACGAGTGGGGCCCTCGTTGCAAGATGGCCATTTGAAGACGAAGACTGCCGATTCAGAAAGCTGCCGCGAATCACACGGCGCTTCTGCTTACTACTCCAGCTTCGATTCAAGATCATACTCTGCCTCTGCGATCCCTGCAGAAATTCCGCCACCGCAATCTCGCCGAAGGCAGCCATTGTCTGATGACTGCGAACAACCAAAATGATTTTGCCGCTGAGCGATGATCATAAAATATTCTATAATTTAATTTAAAAATTAAATAAATTTTTTTTAATAATCTTTCCAAAAATATTTATTTCACATCAAGAGAGAAGGAATGAACGAATGTTACCGGAGATGTCAGATTCCGTCAAAGAATTCCGGCGCGACTTGATTCCGGTCAGCGAGTCGAGAGGGAAACGGCAGGGTTTTCGAAGTGAGAGAAGATTTTATTTCGGGGACGCGGATTGCCTTGACGCGGATTTCCTGCGAAAGCCTTTCGCAGGAAGTTCCTGCGCAAGGATTCAGGGTGGGGCCCGTTGTGATGTTTTCGAGAAATCCAACCCGTCCATCCGTTTTTGGATCTCATTTTAGGACATGCGAACAAAAATGAGGAGGATTGAAACCTTAAGTTGGGCATACGAGATGAAACAGTGGGGAAAGGAATGCCTACCGTTGAAGCGTTCCTAGGCTCCACCTTGATGTTTATATTACATCCAAACCGTTTATAAGATCATTTTAACTGAGATGAAATGCAAAAACTCAGAACTTAAATCGATACGAAACTTTTGTGGCCATATAAATGTTTCAACGGTAGTCACTAAATCAACATTATTTCCTCTTGTGTGGCCCACTTAAGTTTTAGATACACTCATTTTTTGTTGCATGTACTATAATAATCTCTAAAAACGGATGAACGGAGTGGATTTCTCACAATCATCGCAGAGGGCCCCACTCAGAATCCTTGCGCAGGAACTTCCTGCGAAAGGCTTTTGCAGGAAATCCGCGTCCGGTTGCCTTTGTGCGCGCAGGCACAAGAAGATACTGTAGTTGGAAGCTGTGTGGGCCCACAGAGATTCCTGTGAATAATCCACTCCGTCCATCAGTTTTTCAAGACCACAATAGAACGGGAATATAAAAATCAGGAATATCAGAAAATTATGTGGACCATACCACAAGAAACAGAGGGGACTGAATGACCACCATTGGAAGATTTTGGTGGCCACAGAGGTTTTGTATCAGTATGATATTTGGAATTTCAGTTTATATAAATGTTCAATAATCCTATGAACGGTTTGGATGGCATATAAACATCATGGTCGGCTCTAGAACTGTTTTAACAGTAGATGTTTCCTTTCCCAATGTTTCGTTTGGTGTGTCCCATATGAGTTTTGGATCTATCTGATTTTTATAGTTTTGTCTTATTGAGGTCTTGCGTAACTGATGGACGGAGTGGATTTTTCTCGCGAAAGTCTTTGTTTCCCACACAACTTCCGACTATAGGAACTTCCACTACTCTGAAACCTCAATGATCGGGGTCAGAGGAATTCCCTGCAACCGCAAGATCTGTTGGGCCCACCATAATGTTTGTGTTGTATCCACTCCGTCCATCCGTTTCATCAGCTCAATTTAGTGGGTGTGTGTGTGTGTATAAAAGATGTAGAGAACTCAAGCGGACCACCCACAGGAAACACTAGCGATGGAAACGTCCGCCATTGTAACCATCATGGGTCCCACCATGCGGTTTATATGCCATCCAATCCGTTGATGAGTTGTTCGCAGTGGATGAATGGAAAAAATAAATATTAACCTGATGCAAAACTTATGTGGCCCCAGTGACAGTTTCAATGGTGGAATTTCAATCCCCACTATCGTGGCCCACTTTAGTTTTCTAACTTTCTCGTGTTAGGTGTCATATTGTAAAATCATTTGTTGAAACGGATGGACGGTGTGGATATAACACAAACATCACATTGGGCGTCATGGAGCCTGGGGTCAGAGGGAATCCTTCAGCCGAAGGTAAAGCAAGTCTACGTATGAGTGGGATTTCGTGAGTACTGCTATGCTTGCTCACACCATCCTTCGCACGCACACGTGTCATCATCCTGTTACGTTTATAGTACATCCGAGCAGTCTAAGTGGAGCATCATCGTGTGGCCTACCATGAATATGATTTTAATCCACTAAACATGTCTTTCCAATCATCAGTGAGTCTGAGCCGTCCGTTTTATTCTTTCTTGTGTGGCCCACTTAACGAGTTCACGAGTACGATTTGGAGCATATATCTACAAGGTGGTAATGGCACGATGTACAGATACGATCTCCAACAGAGTTGTCATCGGCACGTGCTCTGGCGTATGGAAGTGAATATCCACGGGTCAGCTCCGATGGTCATCTCCAACTCAGATTTCGTTTTGAATGCGTATCGAGGAAAAAATTAGCACTGTAGACCAGTCCGTACAATACCTTGCTCCCCTCCGGAACTTCGAGTGCGGAAGACAAAGGAGGCCCACCGTGATGTCGGTTAGAAATCCAATCCGTTCACCAGTTTTGGAAGCTGTCAAAAGGACAGAAAGCTTAATCTAATTAGGCAGATTGAGGAATCAAATGGGCCACACGATAGGAGAGTGAGAATGAAAACGTGCACCGTTGAAACTTCCTGAAGCCCACCATGATGTTTATACACCATCTGAACGGTTCATAAGGTTATTTCCATTGAGATGAATTGAAAACACAAGTATTAGCCTGATCTGAGTTTTTGTGACCCTATGAAAATTTTAATGGTGAGCGTTTAATCCCCACTCTTTCCTATGGTGTGGCCCACTTGTGGTTTGGATCTGCCTAATTATTGGGTCTGTCCTGTTGTCAGCTCCCGATATTGATGGACAGTTTGATTTCTTATTGAGCTCACGGTGGCCCCACATAGCTTCCACCAACTAGCCAGGTTAGGGCCGGGCGAATCTTTCCTTGAAAGCCTAACTCCAACCCGGGGCCATCATGACCAACACAGTCCTTATCTTAGTCTAACTTGAAGCGGATACCTAAAACAAGAAAGAGAGATGGAAAATGAATTCTTAAAAGGTGCTTAAGGCTCACTTTAAAGACTGAATCTAAAATCAGTAGTGAAAAAAAAAAAAAAAAAAAAAACTTGTTTGATAATTATGGCTGAAGTTTAAAAATTAAGTACTGAATCTTAAATAAATTGTTTGTTAACAAACATCTTAAATGTCTAAAATATATTAATTTGACACATTTGCCCCTATTTCTTGTTTGGAAATGTTTTACATTATAAAGAAATTATTTTTTATTAAATGAAAATAAAATCATTATATTTAATTCAAATAAATTAAAATACTTAATAAAAAACTAAAATATTCTCATAAGGCCCTCAATTCCTCTTAGCATTGTCGCTTTGGGTTGCATTGGATTAAACACCAGTAGCAACAAAACCTTCAAATAAGGCTGACCTTATATTTATATACTATCCAAACCATTTATAAGGTCATTCCCAATTGGATGAAGTGAAAACATATTGATCCAAAACTTCCATGGCCTATTTAAGTTTTTTTTCTTTTTTTTTTCCATCCAATATGTTCATAAGGTCACAAATGCCTGTATGAAGAGGAAAAAAATAAATCATATTGATCCAAAACTTCTGTGACCCCAAAAAGGGTTTCAATGGTAGACGTTCAATCCCCCACTACTTTTTGCAGCTTATTTTTCGTCTCAAGCTTTAACACGAACTCGCCAAACGGATGGATGGTTTCGATATAACGCATACCTCGTGATGAGACCTACAGAACTTGTTGACATCAATACAACAACTATATAGCTAGTGTGAGGTACACCAACCAATCAACATCCACCAATCAACATCCAACTTGGACACGGATTAGCTACCGAAGTGACGTCGTCAAGTTCCATAGGCCCACTATGATGTATGTGGGCTCACTATGATGTATGTGCTTTATCTACACCGTCTATCTATTTGGAGATTTAATTTTAGAGCATGAGTTAAAGAATGAGGAAGATCCAAATATGTAGTTGACCCCGCTACAAAAAACAGTGGCGAGATTGATGCCTACCGTTGAAACCTTCCTAAGGCTCACCATGATTTTTATTTGAAATCCAACCTGTTCACAAGTTAACACAGACATGAAAGAAGGGAAAAAACAAATATCAGCTTCGTCAAAAACTTTTGTGGCCTATTTAAGTTTTTAATGGTGGGCGTCACTCTCCGAACTGTTTTATGTGGTGAGGTCCACACATGAAGCTAATCTTTGAAAGCCCTCAAGCTGAAAACTAGTATCCTCCCACATGTCCCGAAGATGGGTGGTCTCCTCCTTCAACTGAGGCAATCAATCGACATGTATTTCTATGATGGGTGATTTGGTGACATGTCCAATGATGTCAGCAGAAACGTGGGCTGCATGAAGTTTTTCCATGACTGTATCGACGTCTCGTTTGCTAACCTCAAGAACGAGACCAGCTTGGAAGAGGCTTTTTCCTCGTGATGCCAAGTCCAACTGTAAACCACAGTTTCCAGCAAATGCCATCTCAAGAATGCAAACAATAAACCCACCATCATTGATGTCATGGCCTGCTGAAATCAGGCCTTCTGAAAATGAGTTCTTGAATGGACTCAAAGATGCTTTTGAGATAAGGAACATCATCAAGATCAAGGCATTCATTGCCAACCTGGGCAAGAGCAGAACCACCCAACCGTCTTTTCCCTTTCGCTAGATCAATGTGCAGCAAAACACCATCATCTCCGAGCTTCAAGTCTGGAGTCACCGTCATTGTTATATCTGGGCATGTGACATACACACTGATTACAAGACTTCCAGGAGCCTTGACAACCTCGCCTGAGGCATGAGCAGCCATTGAAAGATTGTCCTTCCCACCGTCTTTTGCAATACCTAATTCGATCATCGATTCTGCAAGAGCGGTAGCTGCATCATGCATATCTGCTCCTTCTCCATCAAGCTTGGTAGCATACATCCAATTCCCGCTTGCTTTAACATCGTAGAGAGATGTCACCTTTGCCCATACGAGATTTGTAAGTGCTTCCCCAACAGCCAATCTTGCCATTGCTTTCGGATTTAACAAGCCCTTGATGGGCTGCTCTCCAATTGCACAAGCACCACCCGTGATATCTGTATATGTCCGAGCGATCACAGCAACATCAGAAAGAGGAAGTTCCAAGGACCCGACTGTCTGCTGCTGTGCTATTAGACCAGTTACACACCTATCAACTTTCGTTGTCAAGAAGCGTTTCGAACACACGGATGGAAGCCTCAAGACCCTCTTCAGGCAATCAAACAATGAGATTCCAGGAGCAATATCAAGCAGCTCACATGCTTGGGCAGCCCGTTTGGATTCAAAAAATTTCCGAGGCATGTCTCCAAGCACCTTTTCACATGGGTACCGCCTTGCACGAGCCCCCCATCCCCGAGCCCGTTGTGAAAATGCCCCTGCATTTTCTTTTTTTGGGTTGCGACTCTCTTCCTGTTATTTACGTAATGTTGGATCATGTACCTCAATTCCCTCTTAATTATCTTCTACCTGTTTTTCCTTTTGTTTCAACTAAAGTACAAGTGGGTTATCTTCATTCTAGATGTTGTCTAAGTTTATTGGACAAAAGGCGCCTTTAATCTGGTTCGGCGCACGCTTTGCATTTGGTAGTATTTAACTTAGTGTATGTAGATGAGCTATCAAACGTCTTATCCTGTAACCTTATTCCTCTGCTTCGGATGAAGCAAAATATCTCCAGTTCCTTTTATTGTTAGGGGAAGTTGTCTGGCTCAACTTTTACTGCTATTGTTTTGAGAGATTTTGCACTTTCTCCGAGGTGAAGCCACCAATAAGCTATATAGAAAAAGAACCTTATGCCATGTGTGTAATAGTAATACTGTTAAATGCACCACTTTACATCATTGATAAGATAATTTTACAATTACCTAATAGTAATCAAATATTAGTTTTCTACCTGGAGGTCTTTGGAAAGTTGTCCTTTATGCAAGTGGATCTAAGAAGCTACCCTAGCAAAGTCTATATATTCCAACGGTGGACGATCTGTCAAAACATTCATATTGTATTTTTTTTTTAAAACTTGAAAACATCCATTGCTATGAACACCAAAATAACAAAATATGTATTTAATGAATAAGTAATGACTAATAATTAAAGAGGTGAACCCACTTCATTTAATGTTCTTATTTGCATATCTAAGTTAGACTCTAATTCCGTATCACATTTTTTTAGCCCAACACGAACCTCTTCATCTGCAACGAGTATCTCGGATTTACATATACAATAATGAAACCAATAAAGGACATTAATGGTTTGTATCATAAAAATAACTTGGTAATAACGATCCCTAATTGCATAATGAACTTGTATGTTACATTACTAGAGTAAGAGTAATAGATATTGTGGATCAGTTTTATATTATTATCTGCCGCATGAAGGTAGTGAGGAGGCTGATTCGTCTAACTTTTGTCAATCATCCTCCAGTACTCTTTGTAGTTTTCATAATCACAATGAATAGCAAGGCTTCACTTTATCCATGGCTTTGTAGAGGAAGCCAATGACAACTATCTCGTCGGATGCTCTCAAGAAACATTGGGGGTTTAATACATTGCCTCACGAGGCAGTTTTTCTTTCTTTGTTTCCCCTTCAGAAAAGCAAAGATGAAATCATTTACCATGCTGAAAATAACGCATTACATTTATGATACCCATCATATATCTTATTTCACTTATCCATCTGGGTATGTTCTTTCATCTAATGGTGATAACTGTACTCTCGTCATTGCTTGCTTTTACGTAATCTGGGCCTGATTATATCTTTTGATGTGCAATGAAACAGTGGTTTGCAGGGAAGAGGAGTCTCTATGGGACGGCCTCGAGGTGGTGGAGGGGGTGGGCGTGGATTCAGTAGAGGGGGCCGAGGACAGGGAAGGGGCCATGGCGAGCAGAAGACTGCAGAAGATCTCGATGCTGAGCTGGAGAAGTACCATGCAGAAGGAATGCAAATCAACTGAAACCATCTCTTTTGGCCTCTTGGGTTCTTTGGTGAACTGTGGCTTTGCTTTGTTGGGGATGTATATATGATATCCATCCTCAGACATTTGTGTGTATTTCTACCAACGGTGCTTCAGTGAAGAGGAACGACATGCGATAGAGAATTGTTACTGGTTTATTGGGGGGCCTTGTTTGCATTTTCTTTCTTCATTTCTAACTGTATTCGCTCCTTTTGATTACGACATGGTATAACTTTGAAGTTAATGGACAGCTGCTGAGCTTGCTGTGCGTATTTGGTTTGGTTAGTTTCCCTTGAGTTTCTTTTCATAGAGGGCGGGAAACAAAATAGAAGCTGAGTCGTCTTTGTCTCGCCTTGGCGGATCCGAACCCCTGAAGTCAGCTACAATGAATAGTGGGATGAATGCGGCTTTTACGCATCAACACACGGCAAGAGTAGTTTCAAATGAAGGTAAGAGTTTTCATTTCCTGTTTAGCATCTCTTTGCTCCCCCTGACTGAGAATGTAGTGTGTTTAGTTCCATTACCCAATGGTCGGTTTTTGTCTCAGACCGATGCTGTAAATTTTTTATTGTATTCTTGTCTAAATTAGTACTTAAAAAGAGTGAATGGGGTTTTCCTTAATCTTTCTCTGCTATTTTTGGGGGAAAGGGGAAGCATGTAATCCATGGAGTTTATCATGTATTGCTTCGCTTTTGTGGGAGCAAGTGCAGGTAACTGGACCCCACACATGATAAACGAATTGTCAGCCATGATTTTGCTCAGTCATTATTTTAAGCATGTGATGTTGATTTTGTGGAGTAGAGAAATATCAATCGTGATGATGGCCCACCTAACCAGTATCAGTTTGAGACGGGGTTTGTTCCTTGAATATCATCATTAGGTTAGGACAATACTGCCTGTGTCAATGGATTCTGGGCCATTGAATATTACATGATTGTTCAAGCAAAGCCCCCCTTCCTCGTGGCCTGAGGATTGTCATTATCCCTTCTATACCACATCTTATCCAGCATCTGCATGTCGGGCGAAATTGCTATGGTTTCTGTTCTCCTGTGTGATTTGTAAGCTGAGGTTTGCTATATAAGCCTGTGCTTGTAATAGTCTACTAAGAATTAGGTTGATCTGCTAGTCAATTAGACAGCAATTAACGCTGCAATTGAAAAAAATCAGCCGTGGTTTTCTAACTAGTCAGCTTATTTCTAATATCATCGCATGCCTAATAGACCACCATTATCTTTCATGTCAACCAGATGGATGGCTTGGATATTTCACCTATCTGATATACTGGCATCCATGGTGGTATGGGCATTAGCTGTACATTGGTGTGGGCGGGATTGTGTTTGGAAGGATCCACTGCCATCAGCTCCATCACAATGCGTGCAGATATCATCATGTGTTTCACGACATTTCATCTATTGGGCGCTGCTGCTATGGATAGGTTGTAGCAGGGACATCAGAGCTTGTGAATGGATCTACTAGGCCCCAACACACTGAATTTCATCTGGGCCCATTTATCAGTTTGGCCACAGTCAAAATCAACGGACACCTCATGCTCTCAATTGCACACGTCACTGAGCATTTGGTAGCCTGATCTTCACAGCAGGCGACCTTCTGGTGTGGCCTATCTTTTGCACAACTCCATTGTCCATGCAAGAAAGACCTGGCTTTATGTGAAAGTTCAAATAGATTGACTGTATGCTAGGCTTAAACCATATAAAAATAAAAGTCCTTAAAATAGAGCAATAAGGTCAGTTCTCTAAAGCAGAGATCCAGAACAAATCTTGCACATGTGGAGAGCAGATGGGGCAACGAATGCATATCATTCAAAGATCAAGGGCACATAAGATGGACGGCAAGAGTAATAATGGTTTTATCATCTATTTTTCACAGGCTCTTCCCTCGATCGATGGCTTTGATCTAGCATGGGTTCTTTCATGGATTGGTGCAATCTTTACTCTGGAAATCTGCCCAAAATAAGGAAAGGATTTGTACTAGATCACCACTCTAATAACCAATTTCAACCAAACCAACTTAGATGATCATCTGCAATTAGCTGTTGCTGTGTCAATGCCCTGAAAACCCAAAGTCGGACCCAAAAACTGTCACGGGCCACTAAGTGGTCGAAAATTGATTTTAGTTAAATATAAATTATAAAGGGAATTTTACAAAAAAAAAGAAAAGAAAAGAAAAGAAAATACCTAATTATTATAGAATTTACATCCCAAAAGATTTTTCAATAGCGAAGCAATTATCAGGAGAGTACCTTATATGAAATCTACCCTGACCACTAGGTGGGTCAACCGTTTGGCCCCATGGCCTAGAGCTCCACTCCATATGAGATTTAGGTGTACCACATGATTGGAACCATGGACACGGTAGCACTTATCCTCCAACCTATTTCTGTTGGTATGGTCCCACGTGATTAATCACGGATGGTCCTGATTTTTGGGCCCTAGGCATAAATTTTGCTTTGGGATCTAATGATTGCAGCAGTCTTATACAATCGTCACATAGGGCATTGTAAAAATTAAGGGTGGATGTCTCTCTCAATGTTTCCTTTGGCTTGGTCCACTTCAATTACAGGTTAGCCTGAGCTTTTAGTCCTAGACCTAACATGGGATTACAAATCTAATGGTTAGAGTGGTTTCAGATACACATCATGTTGGGCCCCGTAAAAAATCAAGCGCGGCCTCCGGTAATGGTTCATGTGAGATGCACTCTAACCATTACATGTGTAATCCTACATTAGTCTATGGCCAAAAAATCAGCCTGATCTATGATTCAAGTGGACCACAGAAAGGGGAAAGGGAGAGGTCTTGTACACTGTTTCCAAATGTGTGGTCTACCTGTATGAAGCTGAGTTTTTGGCCTCTGGTCTAACAGGAGGACGCATGTGGGGGTTGGGGTGGATTTCATATAAACATAAGGGTGGCCCCACCTGAGCAGCCCACTTGAGCTGCAATTAAGAAATCTAATCTAACAAATATACTCTAATGATAATTACTTAGATTAATGAGGTAGCTTATTCAAAACCTTTTTGGAAAAGGTAAAGGAATGTAAATTCTCTATTAAGTAGGTAGTTTTCTGTAAAATTCCCTAAAATAAAAATATATAAATATTCTTCCCCTTATGGGGCCGAGCAGACTTGTGGAGTTTTCATTGAGTCAGATGAGTAAGACCCGAGTCGGATGAAATCTTGGAGCATCTTGACACAGTCATGCAGTTGGTGACTGGGCCAAGTCAACTCACTCGAGTCCCGACTCGCCTCACCAGGTTCACAAACTACTTTGCAAATAACAATGATATCAATCATCATGATTGACGGTTGAAAAATCGACGTCTTTAACCATCTTGGGGGGAAAAAACAAGAGCTTCATGTTTCCCCATATATATCTGCACCAAAGAAAGCCCACACACATCTGAATCAAACACTGGGAATACCATAAACTACACAAATCTCTCAAAACCCATTTTACAACATTATCAATCCGGTCATATATAGAAAAGAAAAACTTACAAATTGACACATTTGCACAGTTGAAGATCAATTGAACAAAGGTTCAAAATACATGCAGGGCGCGGAATAAGGTTGAGCCATGGTCACATATTCAAATAATCATGAGGCCTGGCATAGTAGGATTTGACCTTCTCTTACCGCGTTTTAGCTCCTAGATTTCAATAAATTACAAGATCAAGCAGCTGTTCTCAGCCATAATTAAAAAAGATCCAGTCATTTAGGAAATAAGACAGATGGAATTTCATTGTCCAAAGAAGCTTCAGGAAAAAACTACGCATGAATCTCGGCTTTCAAGATAGGATTAGGAAGTTAAAATAGCTAAAGAGGCAACTCAGTTTGTACAAGGAAAGCCCATCTTCAAATGCCAGCAAGAACAAGTAGCTTCTAACCCAAAACTGAGAACTGCTTTCACATAAAAAAAGGCAAAGAACAAATCATTACATAACTTGCGTGTATTGTTAGCAAATATAGTAAAACAATATGTAGAGAGGAATTACACTAGTGGAGTGAATGTGATCTGATGGGTCATGACATGGATGATGCCCCCCAAAACTATCCCTGCCAGAAGATTCAAACCATTTTCAATCTTTTGCCATCTTGCTGTTGAAGTTTATAAATGTGTTTCATTCATATGACAGAATATGGGGCTAATTTGGCTGCTTGCTGAGATTTCCCCAGAGAAATACCTATTTCAGGATTGTTTAATTGGAGGGAATTTTTGGGGCATCTCACCCGTAAGATCAAAAGGCAGGACAACAGACCATGGACCATGGTTTTATAGACTGAGGACCTAACAGTATTGTATGTATCCTTGGTCAACTATCACATAATCTCTCATCAATATGAACTGGTAGGGTTGGGATGGCGTACCTGAACATCAAACAAAATAGCGTTTGACACTCAATCCGACTATGTTTGGTGGCAAAAAGAAATAATAGAAACAATCAATGAATGAAGTTACTCCACGATTTCCAGTACCCCAAGCACTTTGACTGCTGCTTCTAGCCGTAGTGCAAGGTTAAAGCTTCCATTTGAACACCTGGAACAAAACTGCCACATACTTCAAGCAGGTTAGAGTCCCACCTCAACAAATGACATGCAGATCTGGATATGCATACAGGCAGTAAAAAATCTTGCCGATTGAACAATCTTAGCCATCCAAATGGCAACCAACAAATATGCTGACAGGGAAGAATTTCAATAATGATTGGCATTGAATGTGAAAAGGTCCACCAACTGGACAGGCAGGAGACCCTGATTCATTCAATTTGCATACTGCTATCCATCTAAGGAGCATCAGATTGATGGTCTGGAAAAAGGAGCCATTGTGCCACATCTGACTTGATGGTTGGCATTCATGATAGATATCCTGTTGCGATAGCCATCAGATAATTAAAACACTGTCAAGTAATTATTCAAGATGTGCTGTATCCATACCATACCTGTCCATGTTAATATTTGACAAGATAAAAATATCTAGGTATCTAGGGTTGCAAATGGGCCAAGCATCAGTCAGTTTGGGACTGTATTTTGAACTGATCATCCCGGGCATATCCAAAAGTTTGTCAGCCAAAGCTGGCCCATTTACCACTCCATAGGCACCACATTCCATACCTTCTCAGGAGACAACATTTCAAAGCTCTTGCACACAAAGATAAACACCTTTCAGTTACGTGGATGCCAATCCCGGCCCGATATTCCACTTTCATGCTATTTGGAACACCGAATTCACAAAGCGTGACAAACATCAGATTACCGTAATGCAAAGGTAGCTTTTCCTTCCAGGCCAAGCAGAACTCACTTCGATTCCGGGTCGGTAATATTATAGCCGAGTTCCAAGGTCATTTGACAGTTGAATTATACCACGCATCTGCAGGTATGGATTCTCCAACAGCTTTTCATTGTTGCTCTAGTCAGTAGAAAAACAATGCATTAGTTCAAATGTTCGTATTTTAAACAAGGTCGTAAGTTGGCCAGGCTAGCACGTTGGGCGTCCAGAAAAAAACCAGCTGGCTGTGAATTCTGTTCCCACAAAATAAATGGGCTGGACAGTGCCAATATCAACTATCTCAATCGAGAACCAGCCCGAGCCAGATCCCCTGACCCATTAACGCAGTAACTGCTAGGATCAGGCAGACCCTGACCCTGGCCAGAGCCAGGCTCGTCGATAGTCCTAGTCCAATATCTATTAGAGGAAGCAGATAAAAACCACGCTAACGAAGCATTTTGTATCTACATGTCTAGCTTGAAACATAGTATGTAAAACAGCCCCTACCTGCTGTGCTTTGAAAACTAGACTTTGCAGCATGCGCTGGTACTTCTCAGGTTCTTCTGTCATCATTCTCTGTAAGAACAAACTTGAATTTAGCAAACATTTTCAAAGATGCAAGAAAACAAAACAAGAAACCAGGGTGAAACTATCTAATGTCAAAAGGATAAATGGCCTGCCTTCAAGAGGAATGATGAAGAGTAATATGCTACCCTTGGGTTCATATCATCTAGAAGTCTCCTGCATAAAAAAAATAAAAAATAATAAATAATAAAAGAGGGAAAGAAACATCAATATTGGACATGAAAAATATTTAGGCTGCATTTGGGTGCATTGTTGACTGGGATCATTGGTTCAACAAAATGGCCACACATACGCACACATCATGCGCACGCACACACACAATCAAAATTGAAAATGGCCAAGTCATTATTGCCTTCATTGATTATATTGATGTTCTGGGCTCCCAACTGCAATTGCATACTATCATGTTAGACTTGAAACAAATGTAGCTGCAATATGGAAGTTACATCGTCATTACAAGTGATAGGAAACATCATTAAAACTTGATCATTTCCTCTCGATTGAACCTAATATTCACAAGTCAATTCAGCTGTGCAACCAAATGCAACCTTACAATTTTCCATGATGAGCAGGGAACACGGAATTACCTGAAGAACTCTTCTCCTCCAACGTCTAGAAATGCAGAGGGATCATTGCACTTACCAATCAAAAGTAAAAGAAGAGCTGCCCGAATGTCTGAAGTCATGCCAGGTAGATCCCCCCTTCCTCTGCTACCAACAGCAAGGCCTAATGCAATGTCATCAGTTGCTGCACCCGCAAGCTGAATCAATGGCCAGTAAAACAAAGCAGAAGGAACACGTTCCACCAGATGCATGGGAACAGAAGCATGTCCCCTCAGAAGCAATGCTGCCAAGGATGCTGTCTCGCAAATTCGAGGGTGATCGAGGCTTGTTCTGCTGTGAATATTTCCCAAGAATTCATCTCCGCATTGATTCATTTCTTGTTGAGGGAGATGTGGAACTTGATCAACCTTGCCATTCTCATCTGTAAAATTGAGTAGGTTATCAAGGCAACCAAGATCACCAGGACGCATTCCAGCTCCAGGGAGGACTCTCAGGCATAATTGAGAAAATAACATGTCACACATCTGTTCACACAGTTAGAACAAGTCAGCATAGATGAGGAGCACCATATGTCTCTACTATATGTAATGAGACAAGAACACAAACAAGGGCAAACACTTTTATGCACTTAGTTTTACGGATTGCTAAAACTAGGCATTATTTAAGGTGTAGGAACAGTTCCAAACTAAATAATAGGAAATTTAGGTAATTTGGAGGTGAACTTGTTCTTTCTGCCAAACATACCTGTTTTTAGATAGAGGGAACCTTTAAAACTTTGGTAGAGCGTGATGGTTAATACACAAGCATAGAGAAATTGTACACTTGACATCTAAGTAACTCGAACTAAAATGTTCAAATTGTGATCCATAATTTGGACTACAAACCAACATTGTACTGATTTGATCATCCAAATAGCTGATTGGTAGATATTTAAGGACAATTCAATTAAAAAAATCATATGATCTGGATTTACTAATAATCTGTCTGCTAACTAGAGGTTAGGATTTCTCAAACGATACAATTTTCGGATTATGCAGTGGGATTGTGTATGCTATTTGTAAGAGTTCTGAATGCATGCGTATCAAGTGTCATCCACTACCAGAGTATCAAATAGCTCTCCTTCTGCAACCGCTCAACATGAATTCTCCATCTTGCAAACCATTTCCTCTCTCCAAGTGCATTGCACGGGCGTACACGCTAGTGAGCAGTAGTCAGTAAACCATGACTATACTAAAAAAATTTTGTTTTTGTTTTTTGGTGGGCAATGCCCACACAAACCTCTACACTCAACCACACATGCCAATGTGGCATGGGGTGGGGGGGCATCGGAGCAGGCATCAGGTGGCGCCACCATGTATAGATGGCCTAGCCCAAAAATCAGGCTGGCCAACTCATTAGATGGCCACTGGCCAGACAAGTAGGAAATCAGCACTGGCCTGATTTTTGGTCAAGGTCATCTATTCAGTGGGGCCCACAATACATGGGATGTCCCACCATATGCTAGACTGAGTATGGGCAATGCAGATTTCATGGAAAAGGTTAGCTGGAAAAGAAAACATGTTGAACATAGTTAACTGCATATTCAATCATTAGCTTAAAAAGTTATCTTCTACTTTCAATTCTTCAAATTAATGGACAATACATATTGGAAACCTTTTAAGCATAACCATACAGGTTCGAATTGGAACCTCTAATCATAAAATGCCAAAAAACAATAGCGAAAGTAGTTCAGTTAAAATATGATTAATCTACAGTACCTTCAAAATATTGATACAATCTGTTTCATGTATTTGTGCCACCAAGGACAAAGCACTACTCATTATGTCTACCACTGCATATGCTTCCTCCAGATGGTTACTGCTGAGATCATAACCAATGACTTCCCTACCACTTACATGCTGTAGCTTGTTTCCATCTAACAACAATTTCAAGCACATGAGAAGCTTCTCTAGAACAAAAAGGAAGCCCCTTCTGATAAAGTTGTGTTTTGATTTTAGTAGCCCAACCATGATCGAAACAGGTAATGTCACTGATGATGCAGTTGAAGAATCCTGATTACCAGCAATTCCAATTTGATCTCGCAAAGTATTAACTTTCGACCATATACTCATATTTCCCTCCTCGCTAATTTCTGAAACGAGCAATTCAACTAGCCACGTATACCCATTATGGCGAGAAGCAGATCGTTGTGAATGAAGAAGAGAGTGTAAAGTGGCCCAAGAAAATTTGATTTTTGGGCCCAAACCAACTTCTACAAGTCCATCTTCAATACCTTCCAAAGACTTGTAAGATTTTGTTATGTGGATCATATATGAGAATTCCTCACCTAAACAAGTGAATGTACTTATAGTGGCATCAAGCTGCCTTGTGATCTTCTCCAAGAGCTACACCAGGAAAAAAGAAGAAGAGCATTTTAGAGGAGAGCAATAATGAAGAAAACAACGCTCACCCAGAACAGTGTAGATAGGAACAATAAGAAGTCTATTTAAATTTCTAATCCTAAAATCATATGGCTAACTTGACACCATGATTACATGGATCAATCAAGAATTCGAAGAAATGATTTGAAGGTAACAGGAAAAAAACCCAAAGAATTCAAGAAGAATTGCAGAATTTCCTAAGATGAAGAAAGAATGAACAATATGGCAGTTTCTGCTGGAAATTTCTAGTCCTGAAATTTCTGGCACTTTACACCACTTGGTCAGAAAAAGAAAAAGAAAGAAAAGACTAGGCACCCTTGATATGTCCTCAACACGCTTATGAACTCTTACTGGGCAATCTTACGGATTGAAGGTTACCCAAGAGGGCTGATTCAAAAAAAGAAAAAAGAAAAAGAAGAAGACATCCAGCGGTGATAAGAGGGTAACTCGTTTTAGGCAACTGATTGCCCAAAGAGCATGGTTTAAAATCTCGGTTTCAGTCCCTGACTTGCCGAGGTCCCCAACTGAGTCGTGCCACAAAAACCGATCCGACTCTTTGGAAATCAGGAGAGTTGCATAACCAATACCAGAAATTAATATAAAATTATTATAAAAATAAAAGATCAGAAAACTAGAAAATAAAAAAAGGAAATATAGAAAAAGAGGAAATTAGAGAAATAAATTATGCACATATTTAAACCCATATAGAAGCTGACTAAGATTCTCCTCATCCTGGCCTTCTCTTTCACAAGGGCTAGACTACTTTATGCAATTTTCACCATTTCTTTAATTGCTGTCAGTCTGGTGATTTGTCCACCATACATGTGACCTGTACATAAATCTAGACAGTCCAAATTGTGAGCCCAAAATGGATGGAGCAAAGACTGAAAAACTCACATAGTAGTCCAGCCTCACAAATCCATTTTCTTTTATGCAACTCCTAATCATTGATATCGGTTTCCATGTCTCCTCAACATACGCCATTTTTCTTAAAAAACAAAATATAGCATTATGCTTTTTGGAGAAATATTACTGTATTCAGGCATTTGAAGTTGGGACATCTGGACAATGCTTCAGAGATAGATCTTTCCAACATCTCTCCAACGCCTTCTACGCCATGCTTCACAGCAATATAAAAAGCTTCAGGAGCATCTGCAAGAGTAAGCATTGTGGCAAGTGGTTGAATCTCATCAAAACTATATGTAGAACCTCCAGTAGCCACACACATTTCATTTATCTGATGCAAGACATAATCGAAAAGCACCAGAAATAGATTCCTCTTTTCTTCTCTCGAGTTTGCTCGTGAATACTGCACATACACACACGCAATAGGTGCAACTGTGAACAATATGTGCTCCTAAATGAATCCTTGTAACTGATGCTAACAGAGAGAGTGAGATGCATGAACTAATGTACCATATCTTCCGTAACTACTTGCAACTAGGAAAACCAAATTTTGAGTATGCATAGTTGAGGAGAAAATTAGAAATTTACTACCATAAGAGATTATTGAGCAGGAATTGCATGCCATTTGGCCTTAGGGCCTGTTTGGTTTTCCAACTTCCTGTGAAATACAAAGTAAATAAGCCATTAATATCATTTCCATGTGTTTGTTTAAACATGAATTATGGCTCATAAATTGCAGTCAAATACACTTGTAAAGAAATAATCATCACATTTTCACATTATATAGCTATCAGTTTTACAGTGATTTTTGAGTGAAACAAACAATGTAGCAAAATCATCATTGCAGTTAAATGTATATGATGCCACCACACAATTTCAAGAGTAAATAATCATTACCCATTTACAGCCATTTACACTGTAACTGGAAAACCAAACAGGCCCTTAGAATCATATTAAATTGTGGACTGAGATGTTAGGTCAGGAAGAAGGTGAAGACTGCCAACACACTCCTCTATATCACAATATATTTTTGTGATGACAACAGGGTTTTCCCTCTCCTTTTGAAGGTGAGACTATTCCCTGCAGATGCATGCAATCACCCGCAAACCACATACATTGGGTAAAGCACGGGGAGGGCTCTATATCACAATATATTAGCCAGTCTTTTTAAATAGCGAATAGCGTGTATCATAGCGTTCATCCCTCTGAAGCATTAGGTGAAAGTTACATAGTGTGTAGCATAAGCTATATGCTACTTGTAGATTTTTAATTAAGGTTGTACTTAGTTGCACCAATTTCATGATATTCTGCACTAAATTAGACTGATTAATAATGAAATTTAACAAAATTTCATGATATTTTGTGCAACCAAACACAATCTAAAGTAATAGGATGGGGCAACGATCAAGTATAAAGGTAAAGAAAGAGCAACGAAACTGATTTAATACTGTTACTTATATTATTTTACTAAAAGCATTGAAAGGATTAACTGATTATTAAAATAGAAAAATGTAATGAATCACTAAAACATTAATAAATTTCAATTTTTAATGTAGTGAAAAATAACTTGTAATATGAGCTACGTAGCGTGTAGTCTAGTTTATGTAGCGTGTAGCGTATGCAAATTAATCACGTCGCTTAGGCCACACACAACTTAAGCTATTTTCTTGAGCTACATAGCATTAAGGCTAAGCCTTGCTATGTAGCGTACGCTACACGCTACATAGCGTAGCTATTTAAAACACTGATATCAGCATATATTACTAGGACATAGAGATTTGGATACTATAAAGTTTGTTGCTTATTGTAGAAAAGGATGGGAAGATCTGTGAATTTTTTCACAAGGTTGTGATCAATGCTAAATAAGTAGAAAAATGAAACGAAAGTGATAAAAAATGGTAAATTAAATGGAGTCAAATTTAATACCAGTGATTAGATTGCTCAATCTTTGTCCAACTACATGATTAATTAGATTGCTCAATCTTTGTCCAACTACATGATTAATTAGATTGCTCAATCCTTGTCCAACTAGATGATTAAGGGATACTGGTCATCCTAGTCATAAAACAGTTCTTAGTTGCCTGGGCTTTAGGGTACTGTTGTGAATCTGGTGTTTCATGGAGGTCTATTGTCACTTCATAAGGAAGCAGCTGAAAAAAAGGGTAATCAAGATGCTTTACTTTATCAGTATAAGCAACAACAACCGGCTACCTGATATACCCAGAGAAGTTTGCTTCCCAGGAATCAGTTTTTCAGTTGCAGCTAGAAATAGTGGATTTACAACCCCAACTTGACTTGTAATAGTCAATCCCATGATGTGCTGTGATGCTTATTTAACATTCAATACTCAACATCATCCAACATTCTTTACTTTGTGACAGTATTTTGCTGTCTTCCGCAATTATGTTCCACTTCTCAGATGACTGAAGAGTCATTCCATTTTGACCCAAATTCGGTTCACATAAAAAGCTGATATGCAAGTATAGAATAAAGTGTTGCACATTGTTGTGCATTGATCTGTAACTGAGAGTAAACACCTCAAGGCAGATGAACTCAATTCCTCCCAGCAGATCGACTTGTTCTACTAGAAATATAGTGTTACTTGATCCAGCATCCAGATGGGCAGTCCGGACTTGATATAACATGTTTGTCAGCATGCAAATAAGCTTTCTATGGACAGCTTCTGCCCAAGAATGCTCCCTACTTATCTCCAGAAGCACCTTAATAACCTGCAAACAATGCAAACATGATAGGGTCACACATGTGGCTTAAAAAACAGCTAAATGAAGATAAGCGAAATTTCACATTCAGCTGGAGAGTCGAGTTGGGGGTGCATGCCCTCTTGTAGAGGGAGACCCATGATTGAGTCTCACTGCTCTAGGGCCTCCAGCGGTGAACCTAGACAAGATTAGTGCAATTTCACATCCTGCTGGGAAGTAGAGTTGGGAGTGCATGGAGGGAGATGCAAACATGATAAGGTCACACATATGTGGCTTAAAAAACCGCTAAATGAAGATTAGAGAAATTTCACATCCAGCTGGAGAGTTGAGTTGGGGGTGCATGCCCTCCTGCAGAGGGAGACCCATGATTGAGTCTCATGCTCTAGGGCTTCCAGTAGCGAACCCAAGATTAGTGCAATTTCACATCCAGCTGGAGAGTAGACTTGGGGCTGCATGCGAGTTGGGAAGTAGAACCGAGGTGAGTCTCACCGCAGATTTCTGGTGCATATTACCTGAACTCTTTTGACAATATTTACAAGATATAAATAGCATGCAAATTGTAGTAAGAAGGGGAAGCATGCTTTCACGCATAGAGATAAGGTTGCTAAGTAGGCCCGCAACACATAATTTATATCCAGATCGTTCAAACACCGTAGTCAATCATAATGGCAATATTTTCCAAGAAGTTCTACGGGAGATTTGTCATGAAGAACAGGAGAAATGAGCACAGATGCAATCATGGACTCATCCCAAAAGCATTTTGGAGCTTTCATTTCTTCTGGTTGACACCTTGCAGTCTCAGGAAGGTTGAGATTTCAGAGCATACTAATCACCTAAATTTCCTCAGGCATGAGGGTAGGTAGTTACTGAAAAACTTCAAAACACAATTTAAATTTCGTGAGAGATGTCCATACATTGGAACTACCAGTATGTATATCACACAGAACTTTGATGGTGGAGCACTATCAGTGCAATGATAAATGCTCATCGGAAGAACCCAGGAAAACGATCGAGAGTTTTCTTCATGGCACATGTGCAAATGTGGCACACTAATCTAGACTTACAGGCTCAGGTGGTGCTGCTGGTCAACGCAGCGAGTGAGCCCGATATGTACACTGAATACAGACAGTTGATCAACCTTCCTAGTCATCCATTGTTCTGATACATGTGGCCCCCGCCTGATCACTGGACCAGCCCTTTATTGGGCCACGGCATGTTCACGTGAGTCCAACCTAATGAATGATCTGGATATCAACTATCTAGCAATTTTCCAGTGTCTTAATAGTGTCAGTAAGCAGTACTACCAAATTAGAAACTGCATTATACTCGAGTACGAAAAGGAAACATTTCCTAGATATTGTGTCTATCCAATCCAGGACCCTAGTAAGAAGAGACTCATTGCTACATGTTAGCAGTGAACATATACAATTGCATTTCCTCATCCGGCCAATAAATTTAAGTATTATTCAGGAAAACAAGTTATCTCACCCTTATGTCAAGACCTTCCAATCTGTTCCTCCAGATTTTTCCTCTATCACAAACGAGGTAAAGTAAACAACTGAGTGCAGATGACCAGATGGTTTCTTCCCTCTCTTCTCTCTGTGAAAAGGTTGAGAAGGAGAGATTACTAAAACAAGGAAAGATGTCAGAGAAGTTATAACTTATAACTAGTATGTTGCTATAATCCAAGACAGACACAAAATAGTAATTAGTGACACATCGCAGATAACTAAAAGACACTGACAATTAGTTGACTATGATAATCCAGGAAGACATCTCAAGAACAAATACGAGAACTGGATTGTCCTCCATCTTTCCTTGAAATTGAACTGAACCCTGAACATAGCATGGGAAAAACCACACCTCAAAGATTACCAGCTTCATTCAGAAAGTAGTGTCTAGCATGCATGCCTCATGTAACATCAAATTCAGATAAATGAGGTAGCTATACCCATCACCAACCCAATAAATCCACTTCATTCATTTATGTAGCCATTTAATATATGAGATCATACAACTTACAAGCCACATTAGAGAAATGTACATACACATAGGAAGATACAGACCACATGCTCAGCAAAACCAACTCTATTAGTTGGTAGAGTAATCCAACAAGCAAATAAACAAATTGCATGCAAAACCACAAAACGGGCAAAGTCACATGCTGGACAAAATCAACTAGTAGTAAAAAAGATACCGGCACACGCAAAAAAATAATCGAACAAACAAATCAAGTTCCAATCTCTCCATGAAGAACTAAGGTTAGATTTGGACGTTCTCAGCTACCAAGGCTGGCATATTGCAGTAGCATCAAATCATGGTTAAGATAACACAGATCTTGTTCTTAGCTGAATCACGTTTTGGGGTACAAAAGTGGGAAAACGTAAGTCTCCTTATTGCCGGTTGCATCTTTCTCAATTTCAACAACCAAGCCATTATTAAGTGTGCTTGGAAGCCCTTTTAACCACAATCTGCCAGTACATCCAAACAATACTTTCCATGCCAACTGGGCGGAAGTCTCACAATGGAAACTTCTGTCCTTATTGCAGGTTGCATCTTTCTCAGTTTCAAGCAACAAGCCATTATTAGCTTGGAAGCACTGTTAACCACAATTTGCCAGTACATCTAAACACTATCTTCCTTGCCAACTGGGAAGAAGTCTCACAATGGAAACTACTTATCTCTTTATACAGTCTTAAATGTAAGATGCAAACGCTGGAAATTGTTTACAACAAGTCCGATGATACAGAAAGGCGTTTTTCAAGAGATATAAATAAATTTTATTAGAAGACCGCCAAAAGGCGAGAAAAGAATAGAACCCAACACCAATCAACAAGACCCGAAAAGATTAGCAACCGAGGCTGCTTTAACATAGACTGCCCAACCCATAACTAAACCTTTAATTTTCTTGATAACCTCTTCCACAGATGCACTTTCATTCTGGAAGCATCGAGCGTTGCGGGCTCTCCCAAGCAACCCAAAATAAGGCCATGATAATCAGCCTCCACAAGGCTTTACCAGTTTTTCCTACTCCTCCGTGACAAGCCCACAAGAGATTCTCCGTTGTCTTTGGCATAACCTAAGGCATGTTAAAAGGACACAGAAAATGCTCCCAAACCTTGCACGCAAAAGGGCAATGGATGAAGAGATGATCGATTGTCTCCGTATTCTTCAAACACATAAGGTAGACATTAGGCAAGACTAAAGCTCTCCTTTGAAGGTTGTCAATAGTTAGGATTCTCTTCCTTCTAACAAGCCAAATAAAAACCAACACACAGGATACAAAAAGGCATTATTACTTCCACTGAAAAAGCTTAGGGTGTGTTTGGATCCCAAAATATGACAGTGATGTGCTGTAGTTTCGTCATTATTACCCGAAGAAGCCAACTAGATAGCTGCATTGGACACGTGTATTTTGACTGGCTTTTACTGCCATGTCTTCTCAGCTGTATGTCGAGAACGGCAACAAAATCTGTTGGATTTCCACAGCCAGAAACACCTGGGATTTGAGTGGACAACTGCTGGCAGGGTAGTGATGGTGGTGTACCGTTCAAGGTACACCGACATCTCCATATCTACCTACTACTGATGAAATGCTCGTCTTCCACTGTATAACAGAGTATAACGGAGTCTTGTCTTCAGCATCAAACCACATTACCACCTCCAGAATCTCAATGTCTATGCCTTCTGCTACATCTCCCTCATCTTCCCATCTCCAGCAACACTTTCATACCTCCATCCATTGCATGTCCTTCATCACCTCCATTCCTAACGTCTGGCCCTAAGGAGACCATCATCTGACACACTCCATTGGAGTCACCATATCAAGACATTGATCTAGGAGCTGGAAAGAACTCGTACAGCTGACTCCATCCACTGGACTCAAGGATGCAGCCAGAGACATACATTACACGTGAAATCAAAAGATTCATCAGCCAGAGTTAAGTAACCTAAGCTTCAGATAGCAAGGTGAGTATCATATATAGGATCCTTACTCTTGCTCGGGTGGTGGACTCTCAGGAGTTTCAACACTCGGTCAAGGGTTCGAGTATCCATAGGTGGTGAAATTCCACTAGCGAGAGTGTGTGGGGTGTGTGTGTGTGTGTGTGTTTTTTTTTTTTTTTTGTTAAGGTGAGTATCATATATTCGATCTTTATGGAATATGTCAACAACTGCTTGTGGAAAAACTTCTGGGGTTCAATCACTGATGCCATTTATAATGCTTCGGCATTATTGGTTTGCAGTCACTCATGCGTCCAGATCGGCTGAATACGGTTTGGTCCTCCATCCATCCATGGATGCCATAGCAAAGGCATGTAAAAACATTGAAATTAATAAATCTTTGCAATACCTTCATGGCGAAGCATTTTTATACGTAGGTGATGGGGAAGGAAACCATAAACATTGGATTGAGAAACTGTGCCCTGTGAACAAATACCAGCCGATAAGCATGCATGTCACCTTCGTGTGATTCTTGAATGACTAGACAAATCCTCTAGTAACAGCACTTGCATCTGTATGCTGCTATCAAGATGGTATTATGCTGCAACACAGCTTCTTGAATGCTTGGATTAATCCTCTCATAACAAACATCTTTTAATGTCCTTCACATGATAGCCATGGATCCTTCTGCATGTTTGCCAACTGGGACCAGTGGTTGTTGAAATTGCTGATCTGGTGATATAAACCCCCTTGCCAAAGCAAAGACACAAAGGGGTCATCCCAGTCCAACTCAGGCACAAGGACACATGAGCTCAACTCGCTGCTACATTAAATATCATTTTCCAGTTAAATTTGAGGCTACAGGGTTGCAATCCACAGACGCATCCGCAATCGAAATGTAATTGGTTGCTGCATGTTACCAGTCCTGGTTGAATGCATGAATACATTATACATGCATCATCTTTAGCCATGAAATCTGAATAATTTGAATTCTTTAATTTTCAATTGCTATATGATATCATCTTTAAATTTTCTTATTTCATGTTCCCTACAGTAATCACTACTGTCACAGTTGATAATGCCATTGATCATTCCTTCTGAATAAATTGACTCTATCTTTTTTATTTATTTTCAAATGCTCTACATCATCTACTTCAACTTTTTCTTGCTATTTTCCTGCTGACCACAACCACTTCTGTTTTAGGGGATCACTCCTTTGTTATTCCTCGTGCAACACATGTAACATGCATCATCCACAGCTTCCTGAAATGTGTGCTTTTATTAATTTTCATTTCTGTTCTTATTTCTTCATATTTTCCTCTCAATATAATTCCTCTTTATGACTGCCTAGCACCAACACTGTCCAGTGAAAGTCCAGTTAAGTGATTCGTATCTAAATTCCATTACAACTGTGCCTGATCTGGGATTATGTACGTCTTCACTCTCTGTACAACATTTCATCGAAATTGCAAATATCATACAAATAATAAACTGCATGTGCACAACTTAGCATATACTTTCATTACTGTATCTACTACATGTTGTGCATATGGTGCCACTTAACTGCGTACACACAAGTGTTGTATGGAGTTGCATGGTTGGTGTTGTTGAATAATGTGAACTCCATTCTCACTGTACCATGTAAGCAATCATAAAACATGTACTGTCGGAAGTGAAATGCGCCCAGATAACATGTTAGTATGTGCATTTTCCTGTTGGGATCTAACTGAAAGGTGAAACTTGGGAGGTTGGAATGTGTCGGAGTAGCAATAGGTACAAAATGAAAATAGTCTATCTCTGGCTCTTTTTAGAGTCAAATTGTACATGTATAGACCTGCTAACTGAAAAGTAATACTTTTCTGTTAGCATGTTTCACAGGCAGCCATTATGACAAAATGAAAATAGTCCAAATAGCTACGTTGGATTTTTTTAACCTGATTGTGCCCCTGTAGGTAAATGCATGTGATCTACTGGGTAGTGTTAAAATATGAATGGATTTCCTTCCATTCAGTGATACAACATGTCAGTTGAGGGACTTCAGAATTAGGTTTCCACATCTTGGTGACGGATCAGAAATGTGTGAAACTTAGAAACATTGGATGCTTACCTCCAACTCATACCCCCTCCAAAACCCAACTCAAAATGTACTCGTACATGCCTGTAAAGGTATGGAAAAACATGGCTGATCTATCATTAACATTGATCGACATAATGTAAATAATTTCCTGGCAGCTATATCTGCAGAGAAGGTGAGGAATTGCTGAGAATCTGCTACAGGTTTTAGATGGATTTTCTCAGGACTTTACTGATGCAGGACAATTAACCACTTGCTCTAAAAGCTCGAACAATTAGAGTATGGTGAATTAATCCCATTATCTTATAGCTCAGGCCCCACATCTCATGGGTTAGGACCTCGGCCGAACCCCCCTCGTGGACCCCAAATTACATGGGCCACCCACCCCGAATGTGTCCTCGCATTTCACGGGCTACCCCACTCAAGCCCGGTGTGAAATGCGCGTTAATCACCCCCGGTGAGGAGTCTCGAACACAAGACCTCCCCCGTGGGCCCCAAATCACATGGGTCACCCACCCCGAGTGTGTCCCCGCATCCCACGGGCTACCCCACCCGAGCCCGGTGTAAAAATGCCCCTGTATTAATCACCCCCGGTGAGGAGTCTCGAACATGAGACCTCCTGCTTTGTTACCAATTTGATGCAGGAAAATTAACCAATTACTCTAAAAGCTCGAATGTTAGAGTATGGCGAATTAATCCCTTTATCTCATAGCCCAGGCCCCACATCTTATGGGTTAGGACCTCGGCTGAACCCCCCTCATGGGCCCCAAATTACATGGGCTGCCCGCCCCAAGTGTGTACCCACATCTCACGGGCTACCCCACTCGAGCCTAGTGTGAAATGCGCATTAATCACCCTCGGTGAGGAGTCTTGAACACAAGACATCCCCTGTGGGCCCCAAATCACATGGGTCACCCACCCCGAATGTGTCCCCGCATCCCACGGGGTACCCCACCTGAGCTCGGTGTGAAAATGCCCCTGCATTATTTAAGGCCCATCCCAGTTATTCCAATTGCCCATATTTCTGGGTCGAACTTTCATTTGTTCCTCACAGATGGAACCTCTCATAGGTGGTGGGAGGGGACCTTAATGTTATACGCTACTCTTTTGAAAAGTTGAATGGATCCCAAATCTCCTCTTTGATGTGGGCCTTCTCTGATTGGGTGGACAACATGGCTTTGTGGACCTACCTATGAGAGCGTCAAATTTACTTGGACAAACGGTCGCTACCCTCCTGCTATATCTCTCCTTGATAGATTCTTAGTTTCCCCTGAATGGATCCACCAATTCTCGTTTGCCTGCCAAAGAGGGTTGCCAAGGCCTGTTTCTGACCATTGCCCAATCCTTCTTAAAACTAATGAGATCAATTGGGGTCCCAAACCATTCAGATTCGAACGTGGCGTCAACGATCTAGGGCCACTTGGTTAAAGGAGGGAGACCGCAATACCAATTTCTTCTATTATGTGGCTAATGCTAGGGCTAGGACTAACAAAATCTCTTCCCTTTGCATCGATGATGAGATTGTGATGGATAAAAATTCCATTTGCCAAGCCACTGTAAACTTTTACTCTAATTTGTTGTCTTGACCTCGCATCAATGATTTGCCTTTCCATTCCTTGACAAATGAGGATGTTCTGGCCCTGGACTAGTTTCGAGTTTAGGCAGGGTTAAAGCTCCTTGCCCGGACAAGTTTCCAATTGATTTCTTTCAAACGTTTTGGGACATTTTGAAGGATGATCTGCTCTTCTTTATTGTGGTTTATATATATATTTACACGCACACACACCCCCATTCACTCACGCCATAGTGGGATTTCACCACCTATGGATACTCGAACCCTTGACCGGGTGTTGAAACTCCTGAGAGTCTACCACCCGAGCAAGAGTAAGGATCCTAATATATAATCATCATCTAGCTACTGAACTAGGCAGTACCTTCTTTGCCCTAATATCAAATTAGAAGGTGCCCAAAATCTGAAGGATTTCCGACCTATTAGCTTCCTTAGAAGTCCATATAAACTTATATCCAAAATTTTGAGCCAAAGGCTTAGGATGGTAATCCCTAAGGTTATTTCTCCCTTCCAATTTGCTTTTGTTGAAGATTGTCAGATCCTAGATTGTGTGCATTGGAACAGGTCAAGGGCTTAGCCAACATTGAATTCTTCACTGTGAGCAACATCCTGTTGAAGGATGAGCAGTATATAGCCCCTTTTCTCAATCTCAGAGAATATCGTTGACTTGAGTGGTTGCAAATGTTAGTAAAGGCTCACCAAGAAAGATCAGCGTGACTGCCCCCAGTAAAGCGTACTTATTTTACATCAACTGGATGAACATACTCATTTTGCATTTTGCATAACATAGTTTTGTGGTACAATTGCAAGTTTGCTTGTACAGGCAACTCCCAAATTGCCTACCAACGACTTCATACCATAGATGTTTTCTGTCCCTATGTGGATATGGGCCCTGGTTGCTTTAGTGGTAGACGTCTGAAGGGTTATATATTTTGGACAATTTTATTGTTACATGAATCATCCATCTTAGCCTGTTCTTAGTACTTGTGTTTTTGGACAGACAAGACACCATAACCGTGGTAGCTGCTGAGTAATGATGTTAACTATTACAGTTGAAATTGGTGTGGCCCTATCTGTATTATGGTTGAGTTACTTGTACATGTATCATGTATGTTTTGCAGGTTATTGTTCCTCTGATAGTTACTCCCCATTAAGTTCAGAGGAGGGTTTGAGAAGGAAATTCCTTTCATTTATGTGCAGGCACTCACAAATGAAACAGTATATTTGTGATAATATAATTGTCTATCATGGTGGCCTGTACCACCGCCATGGTTGGATTCTGTTGTTGTCATTAACTTTGTATGTTATTTTTACATTTTCTTTAGTAAATGATTCCACCAGTCTGAACACGGCTCAATTAGCGGACTGAGGGAATAACAGGGATGCATTACCTAGTCTTAAGATTTCCTGATGATCAGCTCTACCATTTTCATCTCATTAGTGCTGACACCCATGGTATGTTTCACCTAGCAGAAAGCTTCTCGATGGTTTTAGTCCAAGTGTCTAACTCTAAATTCATAAGTTTTTTTTTTTTTTAACACACGCACACACACCCCACACACTCACGCCATAGTGGGATTTCACCACCTATGGACACTCGAACCCTTGATCAGGTGTTGAAACTCCTGAGAGTCTACCACCCAAGCAAGAGTATGGATCCCAATTGCTATATGTAATATCATTCTTTCCCAATTGCTGATGCAGCTGCATTTGAGATGTTTTTCAGGACACATCTACTTAAAGAGTCATAGAGATTGTTTATCACATCACCACATCAATGTAGTAGGTTAATCATTTATTTGTTTCCTCCCAATGGTGTTATGCTGTAATTGGCATAGGTTATGATATTTGAAGATGTACCGTACGTGTCATATATATTTCTGATCATATTATATATATATATATATATATATATATATATATATATATATATATATATATATATATATTTCTGATCATATTATCACCCCCATCATTTTCCAGCTGATTTATTTGGGGATGTTCTGGAAAGTGCACGACCGGCTCCCAGCATTCCTCAGCTTGGATAGCAGGTACTGTGTGTTATGCTTCTTGAAATGGAGTTGATATTGAACCAAATGTAATCGGCATTCTTATGAAGCAGATTTTCATGGCAAGATTTTATGTTGTCTCGCAGGCAGACGTCCCGGCATTTACAATACTAGGGATGATTGTCGCGTTCAGGTGGAAGGCTATAGTGGGTGTTGTTCCCAGTCTTACCGGTCCTATGATGAGCCGCTGATTGCTTGGTCCATGTTTAATGGTACCTATGTGATACTGACGACATTCAATGATGAAAAACGCAGAAGTCCCTCAACCGCCGGTGTTAGCATATAAAGTGGAGTGCATCCGGATGTTCAGCGGCCTCTTCTGTGCACCATCATCCCTCCTCTGACGAATGCAAGCGCAACGGGGACGCTGTCCTTGACTTTCTCATAGGTTTAGTGGTTCTTTTTATGTCATTGTATATTGTATTAGGTGTTAGACGTCATCTTTGGTTCACCTCTTCAGATTTCGGAGTTACAATTGTGGTGTGTTTTGGACTTGCTCTAAGTTGTATCCGTGAACGTTCTGTTTTGGCCACCTTCTAGACCGGTATTACTTGCGGACCTTCTATGCAGGCAGTTCTCAATTTTTTATTTAAATTACCTACGTATCATGGTGGTAATTTTATCTATTGTTACAAACTGTACATACAGCATTATATGGTATTACTATTGTTAGGTGTACAACTGTTACCAGAATGCCTCTAGGTGCACGAATGAGCCATAAGTAGGTGAAGGTAGCTATTATACCATAGTGGTTGTAATTTACCATGCAGTTTAGCTATCCAAACATTGTAGTTGTATTGTATATGTGTATGTGATGGATATGGAGCACCAAATTATTTTGGCCGGTAAATGGGCATGAATTACGACATTGTTCGATTGTCCGTTTTCGCTTACTGCCCTTCGCACAGCTGATTATGGCAGAATCTGATGCAGGACATGAAAATTATATATGATATGCGAGATTTCAGGCTTAAGATCATGTTAGTTCAGAAACAATTACACAAATTCCATATCCCACATGAAAGTCCAAACATTCAATTAAGGGGAATCTATGCGGGTCTAGGCCTACACGTGATAAGGCTGGATCAATAAAAATTATGAACCAAACGATACTCGAAAGTAAGAAATAATCATCCACACATGCATAGTAATCAGTCCCTAATCCAAGAGATTCAGAAATTCCAATTCGGGGAACCCTAGGGTAAGAAAAGGGGCATAAAATTGGAGATTTGAGTAATTTAAGGTTAAGTTTAGGTATTTTGGGTGAAAGCGAAGTGAAAGAGAAGAGAGAGATGAACCAGAGAAGTACCGCACACGTGGACAACAACAATGGCCCAGACGCACGTGTTTGTGATCCTAGTCGCACGTGTGTGGGGCCCACTATTCAAAAAAAAGTCACCTTAGCCCTAGTCGGCCAAGGATGGACTCCAAAATACTCAATTCTCAGCTCCATCCGATGTACGGTTTGTGCGTGGTGCTCCACTGAAGTTTCAGCCCTCCCGTAGGGCCAGATTCTGAAATTCCGTTGTAGGGAGGAGAATTGCTGCAATAGATGATTGGTTCAAAGTATAGATGATGGGGTGAGATGAGAAGAAGGGATGGTAGAAGATGGGTAGTAGAGATGGCGATGGATGGGGGCGAATCGAGATAGATGTGGCTTCGCACCACGGTAGTTAACCCTTCGATGAAGGGAGGGCTTCGCACCCAATTAGGCTTCACAACTCAAAGAGTAGGAAAACGCAGAATTTTTATTAATCTTCAATGAATCAAAAGAACTACAAGGGGTGCCTATTTATAGGAAAACCCTATATCCCAAAACTCGCACCATGTGCGCAACCTATTACTTGGCGATGAAGTAAACTAAAATAAAAATCAATCAAAGAAATCTAAAGCGTTCATGATGTTATAAATAATAACAATAAGCAAAACCTAAAATATGAAATCTATCCGACTAGTGGGCCACGATCATGAGATCCCATGATGGGCTTTTCTTGACTATCGGGCCCACTCTTTGAATTAAAACTTCGTCTTCTAACTAGGAGGCCCTCCCTGGACGTCGTCATCGAGCCAGATCGACAGTGGGGCCCTCCTTCGTACGTACGTGCGTAGGGGGCGGCGTGCGTGGGCGTGATGTCCCCATCAGAATCCCAACATTATCATTGCTGGTCAAATGGATGCCTTCATAGGGGACATATTGGAATTTGTAATCATCGCAATAATACAGCACATGACAGTGGTAATTTGCAATCCAAATAGGTCATTAGCGAACATGAGGAATTCTTTTTCAATCTAATGCAAAAGAGCTTGCAAAAAGAAGATAGATAAGTGTGATACCTGAACAAGTAGAAGAAGAATTTCATGAAGGATACTCAAAATCCATGACTGAAAATTATCAATAGCCAAGGATGCTGTCTTCTGTTTGCCAGATTCAGCATTTTCCTTGACTAGTACCACACCTGGTCTCTTGTCACTAAAATTTTGTTCTTGAGAAGGTTCCTCTTCTTCGATCATGGGAGGATCTTCTTGTAACATAGGCTCCAGCAAGTGAGCATGAACCCCAAGGTTTAGAATCAAATCAAAAGCCCGAACTCTAGAAGCCAATCTTTGAGACCTAAGCATTTCCTGAAAAATAAATAAGAAAATAAGAAAACTGGACTACATTGGCCACTAAGAGAAGTTGAGATGCAATTGACGTAGCACCTCCAGCATAGAAAAGGTGAGAGGAGCTGCAGTCCTAGAATCCAACACATACCTACAAAAGGAAAATCTAGGTTTTCATCGTTTCTCCCCACTTCATTGAAAATGTATACAAACAAGGAAAGTATGAAAGCAGTGAAGCAACTTATTTGGGAGAGTCTAAAAAGATGTGTTCATCGTGTAACCTCTGAATTGATATGGAAGTCAAATATTTATTGGAAAGGACTTTTATGAAAACTATAACCTCAGCTTTCCAAGATCTAGAGTATGTTTGTGTTTTCCTGCTTCAAGGTTGACTAATCCTTATGAAAACTATAGCCTCAGCTTTCCAATATCTACTTAAGAGTAGGTTTGTGTTTTCCTGCTTCAAGGTTGACTGAATGCGCTCAGTCCAAATCACAAAGGAGATAAGAATTGCACGTTCCCGTTCTCCTTGTGATTTGAGGGTGGATAAAGTTGGAAAACAGAAGCCTGCATACTGCTGGTTCCTTTTCCGCACCTCCCAAAGAAAAAAAATTAAATACTGTGTCCGCCACAGAAGCCCCACCAACTGTATATTGGTGGTACACGTAAACACACTCTTGACTAATGAGTGGTATATCCAGATCACTTGATGTAGTAAACTGTATTGGGCATTGTGACTTCATAGCCACCACAGGTGACTACAATACGATCTCTTAAATGCTGTGATAATTGCCCAAGTATTCCAAAGATGGGAAAAAGGGTTGTGTCAATCAGGTGGGAAGTCGCTTGTAGAACTTTTCCCATGAAATCAAGAAAATCATGTTTCAAATATTACTGGTGAAATAGGATTCAGGTATCATAGTATTTAGGGATGAAAATGGCAAGACTAGGTTTCTTTTGGCCCCATGGGCCATGGGGATTCGGATATGCAGGAGTTGGAGCCTCGAAGGGCATCTGAAAGAGACTAAGAGGATATCTCAGATACAGGAAATTTTCTTGGGCAAGGAAGGAGACAAAAAAACTACCACATGGGCAGCGCTTTGAGTAAAGCACCATAGAAACATGCCTTTGCGGTCAATGAGATCATATTGATGGCTGCTGCTGGGATTTTCTGTTGTTCCTCGAGATGCAATGCATATTCCTGCCAATTCTTTAGTGGATGCTCTTGTTAGAGGTGTTCTCAAACTCTCTTGTAATTGGAGACAGTTACATTGCCCTAATGGGTTACAGTTCTCCATTTCTTTTTGTGCAAAATCATTTTGTTGCCAATAAAAATATATCATTGGTGTAATATAATTTATAAAGCCAACCCCGAATAGCTGGGAGAAAGCTGTGGTGTGATGATTCTAAAAAAGGACAGCAATATGTATTGAATGTGTCCAATACATCAATATTAAGGAAACAACCATACACCAAATCCATGCCACCACATCATGGATTCTTCAATGCTCTTCTTTAATTTTCATGACTTACCTATTGTGCCTGAACTTCTAAATGTTAACATCTAACTCCACAGTTCTATACGGGTCAACAATTATTTACTGTCGGAGAAAAATGTTCACCATCTGCCTTCAAATGGTTACAGGCTTGAATTTCTGCCACAATCAAGAGAAGTTTTTAAGGTGAGACATCAAGGAAAGAATTCCTGAGCCATAACTCACCCAACATCTCATAACTAAGCGAAAATACCCTTGATGAGAAAACTGAAGTAATTACATTGAGGAACTATTGTCTGGATGCATCAGGATGTCAATAGTGTCCCGATGCATTCATTCCATACAGGTGGGCACATGGACGAGGAATAGACCACTGATCCAATGGGCACCATGGTGGGTGGGGAATAGCCCAAAATTCTTTCAAACTACAAGATCAACCTACGCATCCAATCTTTGGTCTTCTATCAGGACTGCTTCTATATTTTAGTACCTCACAATATGGATTCTTTTAGATGTGAATTGCTAGCACACTAATAGACAAGCATTCTCTAGGACTCACCTGCAGATAATCCACTAATTACTAAATATGAACTGTTACTATATCGACATAAGTTGAAACAACCAATTAGAATTTGATGCAGGAGTAAATCAGAGAAGTATGAGAAACCAGCAAGAATACAGAAATATCACAAATGCAGATAACTCTTAAGGAACTAAGAAATAAGATAAAATAAACTGATAAACAAGTCTTCAAATCTGTGAACATACATGTCAATAACAAGCTTTACAAGGACACTAACTGTGACATCCATGGGCGGCTTTCTGCTATGGTTGGTTAAGCCGGATGACATCGTCATAAGATTTGTGTTTGGTGAAGACATCTCCAAGCAAAAATCCGTTATAACATCGGAAACTTCCACAGGATTCAACCGCAAAGGTTGCTGTTCGCTGTCCACATTAAGGTACTGGTGAGAGGGATTTTTAGCTTCTCTGTGCAAAAGTAGCATTTCATGCTTTACCAATATCAGATGACAAGTGAAAAGAGAGACTTTTATTTTTAACATGATGGTAAAAAAAAAAAAAAATACAAGAGGATAAGGAGAAGCTGACAGTGACGGAGATTTTAAAGTAGGTAAGTTCTATTTTAATGTCAGTCAAGTACTCTTTGCTCAGCACAGCCTGCTGGTGCTGGTAGCTCCAAAAAAGATTGATGGGATCTCCCTCTTTCCATCTGGATCATTTGCAAACATGCCCTGACAAAGGGTGCCTGATAGACTGTGCACTCTACTTCTCTCAAGTGAGCATTAATATCTCATGAAAAATACTAATTAGAAATGAATATTTAACAGTCAGTTGTTTTCCTAACCAGTTAATGAATTGATAGGAGAGTTAACTAATTCATTTATATCATACATCTTTGAAAATGAGAAGAAGAAAGAACGGTAAGAAAAAAGAAGAATAAAAAATAAAAATAATAGATCGGTGTCATATCCCATCATCATCTCAGAAAAATTCATGCTAGAGGAAGCGAGCATAAATGTTTAATGCCCAAGGTTTGAGATTAAGAATCAGTGAATAGAAAACCCCATCTTTTGTAGTTTTTTTAAGGGGTAACTCAGATTTTTTTAGAGAACCAAGGAATAGAAAATACTAGAGGGATGATGAGAAATCATTCAACTAATACGAAGAAGGGTTCCCCCCTCCCCCCCAACCAACCACCCAGACTTACAGAACACTTTCTCTAGAGTCGCAGTTTTGTCATTCAAAGATATCTTGATATACTCAAGCCAAATTGTGCATAAAATGGCTATAAAGGATAGGCGCAAAACAGTCCATTTCTTTTCTACCCAACCAAGCAAAATGCCACGTAGAAAAGCTCCCCAACGTTTTGGGGGGGCCACCCGACAAGATTCCAAGAGTGGGAGGAATTCCCCCAAATGATCCAAGTGAATTGAAAGTGAATGAAAAGATGATCCACCATTTCCCCATCATTTAAGCAAAAAGGACAACCATTAGGCAGGATCATTTACCTTTTACTTTAGTTGTCAATTCTTACCCACCAACCGCACAAAGGATACCACCCAAGATGCCCCAGATATTTCCAAGTATGACAAATAGGATCCAAATCCTGCAACCCACGAACCTTGTAGGATCGAGTAGAAGACTTTATTGAAAAACCCTGAATCCAGATGGATTTCAAACCCACCTATCCCCCTCCACTCTTGAAATCCCTTGATTATGCAACACCGTCTTCAAGATTACAAATTCATCGATCCCCCCATCCATGAGTTCCTTTTGAAGGTGAAGCACCGAAGCATTTGTGCACCCCAATTTAAGAGAGGAAACACTATCCTGAACGGGTTGTCCCCGCACCATCCATCCTCCCAAAAGTGGATGCCAGACCTGTTGCCTGGATCAAAAGATACAGGCTCTTTGAAAGAGTAGGTCACCGGTGGGACCGCCTTCCATAGTCTAGAACCCTTGCACTTGGACGATGAAGCGATAAACCATCATCCACTATTCTTCCTATACTTGCCAACTATGACCTTGTTCAAAGGCTTTCCTTTTCCACTCCAAAGCACCACAGCCAGCAATAGCATATTATTCCATGGAGCTAAGGTCCAAAAATATGGAATGAACAAGCATTTCCACTACTCCGCCACCCAGTCAACTCTATGACTGGTTGGCAAAGTCATGGAAACACTTATTTATTCCATATTTTGGACCTTAGCTCCACGGGACAACATGCTACTGCTGAAATATGGAAGAATTGAAATGAGGTTGGCAAATTGAATAATTTTGGTGATACCAAGGCTCCCTATTTCCATGGGTTTACATACCTCCCCCCAATTCACAAGATGAAAATTTCCTCGTCTTCCTCCACCCTCCAAAGAAAATCATCATCTAAACCTTATCCCAATTAATTGGGGTCAGCTACATGAATCACATTCCGTCATTGCACTCTATACCTTTAGTTAAACAATAGGTCATTAGGTCTTTTCTTACTACCTCCATCCACGTCCTTTTGGGCCTTCCCCTTGCCCTTTTAGAGCCTTTAACTTGTACCAACTCGCTCCTAATCGGCGCAGTTCTTGGTCTCCTTTGCACGTGACTAAACCATCTTAAGTCCATTTCCCTCATCTTATTACCTATTGGTGTTACTCCTAAGCTCCCTTGAATGCATTTATTTCTAATTTTATCCTTCCTCGTCTTGCCACTTATCCATCTCAACATCCTCATTTCAGCTACACATCTTATGAACATGTTGTTTCTTAACTACAAAACATTTTGTCCCATAAAGCGTAGCTAGTTTATAGCTATCCTATAAAATTTCCCTTTTAGTTTGAGTGGTACACAATGATCACATAAAACTCAAGAGGCACATCTCCATTGTTCTACGCAACTTGGATTCTATGGGCAAGATCCCTCTCAATCTATCAACTCATGAATTATTATTATTATTACTATTTTTGAAAGATTATGATATTTATTAAGGCTGAAGGCTAAAAAAAACAAAAGAAAAGAAAAGAGAAAAGGGAAAAACAACATAACCAAAAAAGAAAAAAGAAAAAAAAAGGGAACAACACAAACCTAAAAAACAAAAAAAAAAACTATACAGCCAAGCCTAATCCTAAAGAAAACATGAAACACCCCCAAGAATTATTGATCCAAGGTATCGAAAGCGGTCATTCTGGGAAACTTCTTGGTCAGCAATCTCAAGTAATTCCTCTTTTTCACTCCTATTGTTACCAAAGTTACACTTCATATTCTTTGTTTTAGTCGGACTAATTTTAAATGATCCCCGAAAACATCTTTGTGCTTAACGCCCTTCCTCATCTTGTGAATCAAAATATGTCATTTGCAAATAACATACACCATGGGATCTCTTCTTGCAAATGCCTTGTTAAATGATCTATAACAAATGTGAGAAGGTATAGGCTCAATGTTGACCCTTGGTGCAAGCCTATAGTAAGTGGGAGCTCACTTGTCTCTCCACTAGTGGTCCTCACATTTTTTTACCACTCCCTCCTTAATCATGTCACTTTGTCCTCTTGAAACTCCTTTCTTTCCCAACACCCACCAGATTAACTCTCTAGAGACCCTATCATATAATTTCTATAAAACAATAAAGACCATGTGGAGATCCTTCCTCTTCTTGAAGCTCTCCAAAGAAAATCTCTTTGAATTTTTTATACTCACTCAATAACACTTGAGGAGAAACGTAACAAAGACAAAGCAAAGAGGCATATTCGACAGAGCCACCTTAATTAGCAGGATGCTTCCCCCAAACGATAATAGTTTACTCTCCCAACACAACAATTTCCATTGCATTCTTTCCAAGACTGCATCCCAAAGGTTCTTTGCCGGTTTCCAATGCATAACGAAAGGCTGAGATACAACAACGGGAACTAGTCATTCCTACATCCAAAGATAATAGCAACTAGCAAGCACATCCACTTCTACATCACTGACGCCGATGCCCAAAATTTCATTTTAGTTTTTAAATGTTGATCTTTTGACCTGAAACCGCCTCAAAGCATCAAATGATCTTACAAAGATTATCCACCTGGGCCCCATTTTCTCCACAAAAGAGCAAGGCGTCATCAGCGAATTGGAGATGAGAAATCTGGAAAGGTGCATTCTCATCCGCAGAACCTCGATTAAGACTTCGTCTCTCTTGCCTTCTCTAGCATCTTACTGAGAGCTTCTACCACCACTTTAACGAGGAATGGAGATAAGGGGTTGCTTTCATGAAGGCCACCTGAGCTTTTAAACTATGATTAGCAGAGGAAAAGAAATCTACCACCTGATGAGAAGGCTCCAAATCCCAGGATTGATGAATAATCATTGGGCGATAAGCCCATAATTGGGTCGAGTTACAGTCGACGTGGATCTGACCTGACTATTAATGAGACCCCAAGATTTGGCCCATTAGACCTAGTCCGGGTAGAGACCTATATCCAAGTCGGATCATATACACAGGTTATCAAGTCAACCCTACTTGTGGCTGTTCTAGAGGTGTATATGGGTTGGATGTGAATAGTTGAATGCTAATGGTTAACAGCTAATGTTTGAGGCTAATAGTTATTCCCAACCATTGAATCCTAAGTCCTTTTCTGTTAAAGGCTAACAATTGTTGTAATTTTTTTAATCATCAATTTGCAAGCCATGTTTCTAAAATAAAAAATAAAAAATAAAAAAATGTAGATCACCTCTTGAAAGGCTAGTGATGCAGGACGGATGGCCTAAACTAGGATAATGTAAATAAATTAATTAATGGATTACTAGAGTAAATCAAAGCATAAAATAAAGCCAATCTACCAAAAAATTAGAGAAATCAAATATTCAATTAAGCTCAAGTTCTAGACCACATCACAATCTCGGAAAATAAATCTTTAAGGCTATTAATCGAACATGGCCCAATGGAAGGTAGAACTTCCATCTAGCATAGGATTCGTTCTAGATTCGAGGATTCACTTGCGCTTTGCTAGAGTTTGAATGGGTTGGGGTTTGGGTTTTGAAATTAAGAAATTGAGAATTTAGGGTTTTATAAAAGGTTAAGGTTAGGATTAGAGTTTTATAAAATAGAGAACAAGAGATAGGATTAATGAGGGCGAGGTCATTCGGTTGTACGGACACTGTATAGATAGGTCCATGTAGTGTATGGGCACGTCCATGCGGTCATACGGATAGTGTGGTGGGGCTGGGTTGGTTTGGTTGGTGATGAGTTGGGTTGATGATGATGGAGTTAGAGTTTGAGAAAAAGATATTCAATAGAAAATGAGGATTTGAGAGAGAAGAAAGAAATACTTTGATAGGAATAAGAAAGACAACTTGGAATCACTCCAATGGCTTCACACCTAATTCCATTCGCAGGAAGTTTTCTTGCTCAAAAGAAGCAATGTAGAGAAATTCCATTCAATATGTCGATCATCTCAAGTCTCAAGTCTCAAACGAGTATATATAAGAAAACCTAAGCAAACCCTAAGTCTAGACCTATTCTTGACTGTCCGAATCTATTAACGGTCAAGATCAAAACATAAATCTCTGATAACCTAAAATAAAGCAGAAATAAAGATGAAGAATAATCTCCATCATACAACAGGTACTTCCACACATCCACATGTGATTGACAGCCTGGATGAATATGGTCCGACATGCCAATGGCTCGAATGTGCAGACTAGAGTGTCAGTACACCTAAACCCGAGTCTCCTAACATATCCAACGGACTGAATTACCAAACTGATGTGTCCAAGATATCCAACAACATGGTCTAATCTATGTAACGTCTAGATGTGGTCCAGGTCTGGCTGGGTGACATCCAAACAGTCCAAAGATGTATCAATCAATTCCAAATAACCAGCGCACATGCATCTTCCCAGTGTGGGATCTTAAAAAATGCCTAACCATGCATGTGGGGTCTTAATGTGGCTAAAAACTCGAATTGGGTCCACTGGGCCCCATTTAATGATCATACAACCATAATGAAACTGGGGTTGGGGCCTCCGCTCTCCTTCTCCAATAAACTCATGTAGGTGCTGGAACGCCCTCATCAGTTAGGATAGTCCCATTGGGGAGATCTTGGTGCGCAGTCCATCTACAATGAGGCTCATCAAGTTAGAGGTTTGCATCACCATGTACACTCAGCATGTACAAACTCATAGCAAAGGATACTTTTCAAATAATCAGACCGAGGATTCTATAATTCCACATAAATATAACCAAGATGGTTGGAGGTTTAACACGTAAAACCTATCAAATCAAGCCAGCTTACAAGTAGGACCATAAACACTTCTGACGCAGTTGCATACGTGGAGGAAACAAGTTTCTGATTAATGGTTAATGACATTTTAAGTAATGATCATATGGTTGTAGCTCGTGTCAAAACATTTCGAGAAAAATAACACTTAATCCCTGACATCAGTTCATGTTTAACATGTAATCAAGCAAAGCAAAGGGTGTATTCCCCTGCAAAGACCACTAAACTAAATGGTCATTAAAGACACCAAAGGGTGTTTTCCCCTGCAAAGACCATTTGAATTACATGGTCATATATTTCCCCGCAAAGACCTTTTAAGTACATAGTCATCACAGAAACACAGTTCCCTTAACGCAAACAGGAAAAAAATAAAATTAGTTGCTGATATGTATATGAATTATAGACTTCCATACTTGACATTCACATCAATTATCACAAATAAGAAAAGGTCTACTATCAGGACTGAGGGACAGATTGCATTTGGTACCTGTAGTGTCTATACTGAAAAAGACGGCGGGCACGTGGTCGGAATGTGCCCACGGGTGCATCCTCCCTGGGAAAAAAATTAAGCGGGTGGAAAAAATAGTGAGTTCTAAATGAAGAAAATTTTACAGGAACAAACTCAGTGATATCTACTCTCTCTTTTAAAAATAAAAAATAAAAAATTCTCAATGATATCTACTCAAAGAACAATTGTTGGTAATAATATGGTATACAACCTATTCTACTATAAGGCAACCATAATCATGTCAATAATCCTAAATAGCAACCGGTATCCTGCATAAATTAGTATGAGAGAATCCAGTTGCAAACACTAATATCTATGTTAGTTATCAAGCAGTTAATCTCCATTCTCCCCATAGAAGTGGCACACACGTACGACATTCAGATGAATAACCTAACATGGATGGGCCATATGCCAAACTTACACCAGTCAGATCATTCTACCCACCCATGAACTGACGGAATTTTGCCACCAAATGTCCACCATCGGTTGGGCTTTTTCTGAACATCACATTTACAGTTGCCAATGTTCTCCAATCAGTAGCTACAGTCAACACCACTGTCATTATTTGGCACACCCATCCCAGTCTAGATCTTGTATCTGTGGGTCCTGCGTAAGGCAATAGAGTGCTTGATTGATAACTAACATAGATAATATTAATGGGCAAAAAATTTAATTTTACACTAACAAACTCAGTAATATCTACTCGAAAAACAATTGTTGGTAATATATGGTATACAAGCTATCTACAATAACTGGCAAACATAATCATGTCAAAATGCATAAATAGCAACCAGTATCCTGCATAAATTAGTATGAGGAAAGGATCCAGTTGCAAACACTAATATCCATGTTAGTTATCAAGCATTCAAACTCCATAAAAGCGGGACACATGCACCAGATGGGACCATTTTTCTGCTGTAACTTAACATTGATCGGCCATATGGCAGAATACACCAGTCAGATCATTCTACCCATCGGTGGACTGATGGAATTTTGCCATCTAATGTCCACCACTGGTTTGGCTTTTTCTGAAACACACATTTACAATTGTCAACGTTCTCCAATCAGTAGCTAGGGTCAACATCACTGTGATTATTTAGTCCACCACATTGCAGTCTGGATCTCATATCTATGGGCCCTGTGTATGGCAATTGAATGCTTGATTGATAAATAACATTAATAGCAGAAGATATTTCCTCAAGTAATATATTGAAAAAGAAAATATAAGATTTTCTGTTTGAGATAACAACATGATTAAATCTGTGTTTGATTTATGGAAGCTGAAGAATTGACTTTACGATCAATCAACCTGATATCGCTTTTCCTGTGGGGAAAGGAAAGATGAGTTTAGGAGAAGATGAAGGCTTAGGATGGGAAAATCAAAGAACTGGAAGAAAATACCTTGATGGAGGGAAAAATATATGGTGATGTGGGGATAGATGGAGACCTCGCACCTCCGTTGATGAAGATTAGCCTCATACCAATCTCCTTTCTAAATCATATGAAAGTATCTTCAAATCTCATGAAAATGGAAGAAGAAGAAGAAAGAAAGAGTTTTTCTCTTTTTTTTTTTAAATTACAAAATCCAACGAGGGAGAGGGTCACACGCCCGCCCTCTTTTATAGCTCCAAGAAAGTTCAAAAATTACAATAAACACATTGTTTTGTGAATTTTGACGAAAATAGCCCTAGTCTAATTAAAATCAACTAAAAACACTCATAATGGTGCCTAAACATAACATAAACAAAACTAAATCCTATAAGTTGATAAAATCTAAGAAAAACTAGTGTGGACGATCCATGATCAATGGCCCGATCATGTGATCCAACGGCCCGATCGTCATGTCCCTCGAATCCAACTGTCTGGATCACTCCATAAAGCAGCCCATATGCATCTTCCCAGTGTGAGGTCTTGCAGATGCTCACACATGCACACGGGGTATTCAGCACGATCACGGTTACTCACCTAGCCACAGGGAAATCGGTGCAGCCCACCTCCTCTTCTAATATGTACGCAAAGGTGTACGTGATCACGGGTCAAGTCTCTTGTATAGAAGTGTTGCTGGAAAAATGTCAACTTGTTAATACGCATTGTCACTATTAGTGACAACAAAATCATCCACATACACTACCAACACAATGACGCCTACCTCACTTCGCCTCACAAAAACATAGTTAGCTGGACTCCATTTCGTCCCATATTCAAACACCACTTATTGAATTTGTTAAATCATGCTTTTGGAGATTGTTTTAAGCCATAAATGAGCACACTTTGTCCGACTCCCTCTGGGCTCTAAAACCAAGCGGTTGCTCCATATAGACTTCTTCAATAACATCCTCATGAAGAAACACTTTCTTCACACCAAGCTAATATAAGGGTCAATCCAAATCTGTGGCAACCAAAATGTTGCCTGCAAATAATTAAGCTTTGCCACGAGAGAATTTTTCAAACTAGTCGACTTTTAGGGTCTAAGAGTACCGTTTAACGACCAACAAAGCCTTTCAGCATTCCATTGAACCATCAATATTGTACTTAACCATATACACACATCAACATCCAAATGCGCATTTGATTGTTATGAAGAGCAGCCATCTCATCTTCTGTAATTTGTTTCCATCCATCATGACTAATAGGTTCAAGGAAAGAACGAGGAATAGACATGGACGACCAAGATAAAACAAATTTGCAAAAAGGAGATAAACCAACAAAGGAAACAAATTTATTTATTTTTTAATAGAATGTTGAGTGGAAGAATGTATAACCTTGCAAAGAGCGATGGGTAAATCGCCTTCATTAGATGCTAAAGGAGATTCAGGCAGACAATGATCTTCAAATGGAGCCGGAAGATTGGTGGAAGCCACAATTGGATGAACTTCACTACTATACTAGGACGTTTGGAGTAGACATGCAATGGCGAAACCAAACGATGTACAAACATTTCTATCGATGGAAATCATGTGTCAAGCACAATAGGAAGATTAATAGACATCTCTTCAAACTGCAACGACTTACCATCTTCAGAAAAATATGAAGTACTTTCAAAGAACATGACATAAGCTAAGACATAACATTTGCGAGAGACGAGATTGTAAGATTTATATGCTCGTTGGGTATGTGAGTATCCTTCTTAGCCTTTGGTTCAAACTTGTCAAGAACATAATTTAATTGATATATGAAATGCGCACACCCAAACACCTTAGGAGGGATGAAAAACACAAATACTATGATGCAAAATGAAAAAAGTTAATTTACTATCCAAAACAGATGAAGGCATTCGATTTATTAAATGGCATGCAATAAAAACTGCATCACTTTAAAAATTTTCAGAACCGTCAAGTTAAACAACAAAGCCCAAGCAACCTCAATTAAGTGTGATTCTTATGTTCAACGACACCATTTTGTTTAGTCATTATCATATGTGTCTAAGTAGAATGTGAAGCTCCCAAACAACTTAGATTGCACCTTTTGGAGACGAAAAAGGAAGGCGAAAGAAAGCGGAAGAAAAAGGGAAGGAACAATACCAGATCTTTTACCGCTTTGATACCATGTTCCTTGAGTTAGATTGACAAGAAAGGGAAAGAATATGAGAAGAAGCAGGGGAAAGAGAAGGCCTAGAAGGTAGCGACACCCTTAGCCTCTCCACTTATTGTCATTAGGGCTTTCATAATATATATGTGAAAGTACAAAAATACCTCCATGCTTAAGTTATTAAATAAACCAAAGCCCATATGCTTAAACACTATGCTAACACATCACCTCAAGGACTAAAAAGGAGATGTATCACTGACTGTCAGTTTATGATTCTGTTGCATCTCTTATCTCTGGTGTTGGATCACCTACTAACTACCGCACTGCAACAAGGACTAGAACTACCTTTGGATCTTTTGATGCATCCACCAATGATGATTCTACTACTGCAAAACCACAACACGTGTGATCATCACATGCATCATGATCCATCAATAGGGACATTCAATTTGAACTCTTTAGTTTGATTGCTTATTTAATGTATTCCACATAAGAATTTCTAGGACTAGACTCCTATGAGAGTTCAAAATGGTGGTGACTCATCCTCATATGTGGTGCCACATACATGACCATCCCGGCCATCCAAATCACAGGGCACATCATCCAATACATATATCGCCAAAAACACACTAATAAATAAATGCTAACTCTCCAACAATATTTACGAAATGGATCGTTAAAAAAAAGGTAGTTGTCCAAATTGCAAGGTAAAAAACAGATGGTTACTATCATCTTCTAAGTATAATTTTTGGGTTGTGATCCATTCAAAATTTTGAAAGGTCTATTACCATTCAAGTATGTCATTTTGAAAAACAATTGGAGAGTCACCATCACTTTTTAAATGATAAAACATCACAAGAGCCTAGCCCCAATTTCAAAAGGGCCTACAATATAGCTCATCCCACTCGGCATGCCCATAAAAAACTTCCCTTGTGATGGTTGAACCCAGGCTTAGAAATTGCACATGTTCCATACATTATTCCAAATTAAATGGTTCAAATTATGGGACCCACCATATACAGGTCATCATCCAAATTCAAGTCAATGTAACAATCATAACCTCTGATTATTGTGCATTCCTTTGTTAAATGTCCACCACTTACTATTTTGCATGCTACCATCCATAAAATGCCTAAAGCTCATATAATTGGGAAATCAACTCAGTATGATTTTCTATTTATAAGCCATCCAAACTAGGACCCACCATTTGGACGGTTTAAGTTAAATTTGTGAACACGAGCAATTTTGAGTGACAAAGTGATGGGGACATCAGAGACCTACTCGGGTATACCAGAGACGGAGACGACCACCCACATCAGCGTAACCTTCTTTGTGGATGGGAGACGAGTTTCAGATGGGGCACGCCAGGCCATTTTGAAGATCCCACATGCATTGGACGTGCATCAGGAAGACCCTACCTTGGGATGATGCATGTGGGTTGCTTAGGAGATCATTTTAGTCATACAATTTATATTTCGTGTCGATCCGACCGTTGGATCTTGTCGATCAGGCCATTGGGCCACCAGATCTTTTAAATCTTAGCCCATTGGACTATGATATTGCTTTATTTATGTTTTTTGTTATTTTTATGAGTTATTTGATGGTTCAAATTGATAATAAATGTATTAGTTTTCTTATTTTGGATAATGAACTAATTCACTTAAGTGAGTGGCATAGTTGTAATTATGTTGGATTTTAATTCTAAATTTTTAATTATAAAAACACAAAGGGGGTGGAATTCCTACCCTAGTGGAGATTTGAGAAGAAAAAAAAGGAAGAGAGAAGCTCTCTTGTGTGAAAGAATTTTCCTCATTATTTTCTAAGATTTTAAAAAAAAATAAAAATAAAAAAACCCTCCCTTCCAATTAAATTGTGGAAGGGTAGAAACTTGTTTTGTGGTAAATTCTCCAAGGTACATCCTTCCTCTTCATCTTCTTCAAAAAGTAGTCTTCTTCTTACATCCTTCATATTTCTTCTTCGAAAGGTATTATTCTTCTTCTCTTGTCTTCATTTTTATCCTTCCATTACAACCTTCTAAACCCTATATCTTCAATTTCTTATTTTCCTCAATTTTTAAAAACCCTAATTCTAAAATCCCCAATTCCCATGAACCCTAATTTTCCTAATTTCAGATTTTCTCATTTCCTAACCCTAATCATAAAACCTACAAATCTGTCCATTGAGTGTGGAACGTGCCTATGCTAAATTGGAAGTTCAATCCTTCCATCGGCCCTAGTTTTAATTGATTTATGTGATTTCTTAGCATACGGGATTGTGATTTAGGTTAAATCAGATTTTATTTCCTATTGTTTACTCTTAATTAACTGGTAGGTTAGCATCTTTTGTTAATTGAATTACTTTATGGACTCTTTTATAATCTCCACGTTGCATGCTAGCATTAAATCATGTATCCTGCATCACAAAGTATCACTATCACACTTTACAGGCGTTATCAAAGTTCTTCTATCTTTTTGGGGTTAAATGCCAATAGTAGCTCAATAGCTATGGCCATCGCAACGCTGTGAAATCAGCAGAAGTAGGAAGAAGATAAAGAAGAAGGTGTGGAACAAAGGAAGAAGGAAAGAGAAGGAACAAGGAATAATGAAGAAATAAGAGAGGAGGAGAAGGAAAGGAGGAAGAGTCATGACTTGCCCAGGTTTGATGACTCACTCAACTCACCAAGTCATGGAAAAACTCGGTGAAAATCACACGATTCATGTCCTATTTTTACCCCCATAGAGTCCAAACCACTTTTCACTTGGGGTGGCGTAAAACCTGGTTCACTCGGGTGAGTCGCAGGTGAACTCCCTGAGTGGGCCAACCTTGCATAGAATCACCAGTTCAACTCAGCAGTTCCCAAAAACTCAAGTTTGGACCAGGATATGCTGTCCAAGATGGGATGGATAGTATTGTTCAGATTTTCTTAAATCTATATGATCGTTGAGACTTGAGAGTAGAAAAAATGCTAAAATCTATATGATTGTTGAGACATGAGAGCAGAAAAAATGCTAACACGGCAAGGTACATGATGTTGATCTCCTTTTTTTTAAAAGGATTGATATCATTATTAGTTTGTATCATGTTCATTTATCTTTTTTGTGTAACAGAATATAATAGAATGTTCACATATTAAAGCATAGTCTTCAAAATAATTTCAAAGTAGGATATGGCTAAAACTGTTTGTGCTCAGCATGCTCATCTAGCAGTGGATGCTCAAGAAATCAACTGTTTGCAAATTGCCCTTGTGGTTAGTAGGCCTCACCATGCTGGCATGTGAGTTGTGTTGGCAATCATGTATCGGCAGGTTCCTGCATTTTTGAGCTGCCAACTTGAGCATGACCCTACGTGTGTGGATGCCTTACACTTAGCAGTTAGCCTTGCAACCGCCTTCCATGACCCTGCTTTGTTTGCTCTCCCTTTGGGGTGTGAGTGTAATAGTTGCATTGTGGGGTCAATAACGGCAGGTTCATATTGGCATGTGAGTGCCAGTGTGGGCCTCTTCCATGGCTGATTCCAAGAGATAATGTAAAAGAGAATGGTTGATGTCCCGTCGGCAGCTAACCATTAAACTTCTGCCAATCTGTATTTTTGAGTAGCCATCTACTCAAGCATCACCTTTCATGTGTGTGGGTGCTTCCAAGCTTAGTGGCCTGCCCGGCAACTGCCCCTCCATGAACCTGCTTCGCCTGTTCAACCTTTGGGGTGTGCATGTAACAGTTGCCCTGGGGATCAATCCTAGGTGGACAATGTTGGCAAGGGAGTGGTGCCGATGTGAGCCTCTCTGCCATGACCAGTTCCAAGAGCCCTGGTAAAAGAGAATGGTAGATATCTGATGAGCTGCCAATCGTAGAATTTTTGCCAATATACTACTAGAAAGCTAACCCCAAATTGCTGGGAATAGGGCTAAGATGATGATGATAACGTTAATGATGTGATGGATAATCCCATATCAATTTTGTATCCAATGTCCACCCATATCACAGACCTGTTCTAACATAGTAACTTGTGTCCTATGGGTATTGGTAATCAAGGCTAATAAAGATATCTAGCTTTCAATTTTTTATAATTGCAGAAAAGAAGCGGACAGGCAGTGAAGTTTAAAATAGTAACAAAGAAGGTAGGAACAAAATATCAAGGATAACCAAGCCACAACAACAAAACCTGTCACTGAAAAATCATCCAAACAGAGAGACATGCACATCAGACCACCCATATGATAAACAGAATTTTAGAAGAACAAAAAACAAAACGCATAATAATATGTAAAATGTGAAAGAGAACATACCAAACTTGAAATGTGCCTGATTTTAGCCGTTTGAAAGCAGTTATTGTTCTCAAATGAGAAGTAGATGAGGCAAAACTAGTGGCCGTCATGACTGTCGAAGGTTGCAAGGGTTTATCAAGGTCAGATATATCTCGAGTGCTAGAATATTTCCAAGGCCAGCCCTTCATTTTGGCCTCCATATCCCCAACAAGTAGAGCTGCAGTACCAATATCTGCAAAACTGTGTGTCCAAATGTCTAGCCCCCTTGCAACACCATCACTGGATTATAGACTGTCAGTTAGACTTTTCAATGCAAAGGAATTAAATCAAGAGGATGACCAATCCCAAAGCACACTTAACGCAGCCGCATGTGCCAACATGCTCACAATGCAGCCCCACCATGTAGATGGTCTGCCCTAAAATTAGGCCAGTCAATTCAACACATGGGACACACCAGATAGAGTGCACTAGCCTGAACCGGGTCAGATAGGTCATTAGCACTGTGGAGCTTCCTACTGAGCAGCTTGGACATAACAAATATGGCACTCTTTTCATATGCACCTGCATGTAGGTCTACATGTAGGGGCACGGGCATGAATAAAACTCTCAAAATCAACTGCTAAGACGTATAACCCAATAAGATCTTCAGAAATTATGGCAAAACACAATCCAAATGGATTTTTATTTTAGGGAAGCATGATATGGTAATGGGGAGGGGATGTTCCACCTCGCAAGGGCGAGCAAGAGATAGATCGAGAGAAGGTTGATCAAGAGTTAAGGATAGGAGGGACAATCTCAGGGAAGAGTTATTGTGGAGAAAATCTACATCTGAGATTGGGAACGAAGAGGGGGGCTCGATTGAGATTAGAGAAGGCGGCTCAAAGGTTAGCACCCACAATCCTCAAGGCTGTTCAAGGGAGCTTAGAAGGCTGGGCAATAGGGAAAGTGAGGTGTGGGCAAAGGGATGGAAGTAGTGTCAACGAGTGGGGTGATGCTAGGGTGATGTGAAAGGAAAGCAGAAGCAAATAGTAGAGGGAGGAGGGGCTGGTAAGATGAGGTAGCACATCTTTAAGGAGGGTGGAATCTGCCGATACAAATGAGGGGGAGTGGATTCGGGTGGAAACGAAGGGGAAGCCGAAGGGTGTAGGACACGTTGGAAAGAACCTCTCTCTAAGCTCCCACCCCTTCTCATTGAAAATTTTCTAGCGGGTCGGCTGGGAGTTCAACTTCAAAAGGCCATTCAGGGGGGGTTTGTTTGCTCGGTGAAGGAAGTGATCGTCCCAAGGGAAAAGGGACTTGGAAATACAAGGGATTCATCTTCGTTCAATAGATCGAAGAAGTTGGGAAGGTGGTGGCAGAAATGAATGGGAAGGTGTTTGAAGGTTGGAAGATACTAGTGCAGAAGGTAAGATATGGGCCTGAGGTCATCAACGAGGTGGTAGAGAAGGAGGAAGTAGTAGAAGAGGGGCAACAGGAGAACGGGGAGGAGTTAAAGGTGGATACCAGGGAGGAAGAAAGGGAAGGAATAAAAATGGAGGGAAAGTCATACAGGAATGCAGTGACTAGTGGGGCCAACAGTGAGGAAAAGGAAGGAGATGAGGGCGATAGGAGGGAGGGTTAGGAGGAAGGTGGAGAAATAAGGTTCTACGGTAAGAGGATGATAACAAAGGGCGTGATCATCAAAGTCCACCTAGGCCCTAACGGTGGTGGAGAATGCTAGGAACGTGCTTCAATGGAGTTTGGTAGTGCGGGTGAGGCTTGGGTCTTCTATGGCGGAGGTGGCAGAGTGTATATCAACGAAGGGGGCATTCGTAGAAGGGGCATGCTCTATCAAGCCTCTATCCAAGAAGGAGATCCTCATTTCGCTGTCATTGGAGGAGGTAGAGAAAATCCTAAGTTAGAAGGCTAATGGGTCTGTGGTTGACCGTTGTAAATGGATAGATTGGTCACCTTTCGAATGGGAGGAGAGATGGTTCCATGTGTTGGGGTAGCCTCTTAAGCTATGGTTTATAGAAGCCTACGTGATGGTGGGGTCATGCCTCAAGGAGGTGGTGGCAGTTGACCCGACAAAAGCCAGGAGGGAGGACATGCGAGCAGTGTGCATCTGTCTGAGGAATAAAGACTAGCAAAGATGAAGGAGAAAATCTCAGACGTGATAGGGGAGGAGAGGGTGTCTCTAATAGAGGCTCAAGGGCCACATTGTGTTAGGAGGCGGTTTCATTAGTGTTGTAGATGGAGGAGATGTCAGCACATGGTGGGTCGGCAATCAAGTCTAGGAGAGACCTCAAGCTCGAATTCGAAAATATTAAGATGGAGGTGGAGGCTTGAGATCAATTGGAGCACAAGAGGCTCCGCGTGGCAACACGTGTGGAGGCCCAGGATACGAGATATTAATGAGGTTGAAGAAATTATGAAAGGGATACCATGTTGCGAGACACATGATACGTGTGTGCTCATCTCGTCGAACATCACATGTGTGATGACCTTGGGCGCACGTGCAAAGACTATTCTTATTTATTTAAAGAAAGAATTTGCTCAACTTCTCTAGAGTCCGTCTCAAGTAGGCCATTGTCTTCAGAGCTTGTGATCATACCTCCGGAGGAGTCATCTATGATGGGTGTTGAGGTCAACAACCTTGGGGGGAATATTTAAGGGGAGTTGCTAAAGACGAAGTCTTCCAATCCTGGGGAGACTGAGGGAGAGGTTTTACAAGACATCCAATGCAACGAAGAAGCTATGAGGGAGATTTTAGTAGTGGAGCCACTGCAGATAGTATCTACTATAGAGGTTAGCATGGGCCCCAATCAACAGCCTCTAGGTATGTTAAAGTTGGGTATGGAATCCAGGGTAGAAGGATTTATCACAATGGTGAAAGGGAAGAGATGGATCAGGGAGGCGTTAGTGCACGTGGGGAAGTTGCTAGGTGTCACATTTGTAGACGACGATGAGAATTACTACGTGTTGTTCTAGTTTGTGGAGTAGTGTGGAGGTCTAAAGGATCCCATACTTCAGAGGAAGATACGGAGATCCCCAAAAGGTCAGCGAGACCAATCAAACTCTTGTCAGAGTCAAATTACGAACTAGGGGAAGGGACAGGTGAGGAAAGAAAGGGCAGAAGAGGAAGATCGGTGTCCAGATGATTATTCTCAATTGGAATGTGAAGAGGCTAGGTGACCAGCAAAAAAGAGAGCAGATCAAGGAAGTGTGTCGCCGGTCCAAGACCCATATTATTACATTTCAAGAGTCGAAATAGGTATCCTATGACAAGAATATTATAAATTTAGTTTAGGGATGTAATTTGAAGGAGCGAGTGGTAGTCGATGTGGAGGGAGCGGTGGAGGGATAGTTGTGGCATGGGGCTTGAATCAGTGAGAGGAGGACCGGTGGGGACCAATGTTAGAAGTATCGGTATCGCTACAAGTTTCGCTGGTCGGGAATACGGAAACAATATCGATATCGTTGATAATATCTCTGATAACCAGAAATGCGAAAAAACGTGGGAAAAGTGGTAGAATTTCAATGAAACTTCAGGAGATGCTAAAATACACATATTTGCATATTTAGGAACAAAAAATTTGCAAAAAGAATGTATACACTAAGTTTCCATTTAATGGGGGCTTAAAAGCATGTGTGTCGTCATAACTCATAAGAACCATTTGCAGGCTTTACTAACCATCCTATCCGTCCAAACATCCATCAATATTGTAGAACATTGACAACCCATGATATTTTGCAAAGAAATCATCAACAACAAGAAAGGAAACAGAAGATTGTGGTCTTGATATCGCGCATGTTGCAATAATGATAATATTGAGATATTATCAATATTAGCAACGACAATTTGAAAACTGCATACAACAATGCGCTCATAAAAAAAATTTGAAATAGAATTTTTTTAAACAAACAAACTTTCTGTGATATCTCTACATTGGAGATATTATTGAAATGTCGTTGATGCACTTGTCATACAAGAGTCACATAGAATTTACACAATTGGAAATATTGGCGATACAATGGCAATATCGATGCATTAGTAATACCAGCGAAGCCTGGAATTTACACAATTGAAAATATTGGCGATAACGATTCGTTAGCGGTATTTAGCAATACGTTGTTGATGCTAGGAATTTCTAATACTACCTGTGTTATCGGTATCTCTACTGGTGTTATCGGTATCACCAAGCTAGAGATAATGATAATATCGGAGATCATTCAAACAATGGTGGGGGGGAGAGTTTTTTAGTGTCGGGGCATATGGTTATTAACCACAAATTTACGGGCCAAACGTGGCAGCTATAATGCAAGATTTTTGGGTAGAGTTGACCGAGGCTCGAGAAAGCTATGATATTCCATGGTGCGTAGAGGGAGATTTTAAAGTGACCAGATTCTCCTATGAAAAATCAACCACAAAATATTACACACAACATGAAGGACTTTTCAGACCGATGATGTCTCATGAGTTGATCGACATTCCGATGGGGGCAGTAAAATTCACCTAGTCCAACAGGTAGGAGAGACCCGTTATGACCAAGATAGATTCTTGGTGTTGCTGATATGGGTGGAAAAGTTTCTACTAGTCACTTAAAAGGGAATTGAAGCTAGTGTTTGATCATTGTCCTATATTGTTGGAGGTAGTAAGAGAATTGGGGGTTGAGGTTGCAAGGATCATCTTTGTGAAATTGTGGTGTGATATTTTGATACAATGCTAGCAGGGGAGGGACGGGAAAGGCTGATGTTGGACTATTTGGAGTTCAACAAGTTGTCATTAGAGGAAGTTTAGGCTCTTGAGGAGTCGTTTGCCAAAGAAGTCAAAGCAGCGGTAGATTATCTAGGCAGGGATAAGGGGTCGGGGCCAAATGGCTTTCTAATTGCATTTTTCTAGGTTTTCTAAGAAGCAGTAAAGGGCGACGTTATGAGTTTTATAGTAGAATTCTTCGAAGGGGGTGATTGTCAGCAGACTTGGGGGTGTCTTTCATCGCTATTATTCCGAAGGTGTCTGGAGCAAAGCTATTAAGGACAACAGACCTACTAGCTTGCTAGGACTTAGGAAGTCCATACGAGATCCTTGCGAAAACTTTAGCCATGAGATTCTGGAAGGTGTTAGACAGTGTCATATCAAGAACCAATGTGCATTTGTATAAGGGAAGCAAATTTAAGATTGTACCGTCATTGCCCATGAATGTACTGATTCATACTAGAGGGAAGGAAAGAAAGGGTTAGTTTGTAAGTTGGATATTGAGAAGGCATGTATGATCACGTTGAATGGAGATTTTGGGATTAGATGCTTGGTCGCATCGAATGCGATGAGAAGTGAAGAGGTTGGATGAGGAAGTGTATATGATCGAAGAGATTTTTCATTCTAGTTAACAGGTCTCCCAAAGGGTTTTTTTAGAAGCTCGAGAAGCATAATGCAAGGGGATCCTTTATTCCTTTTCTTTTTGTGGTCATGGTCGAAGCGTTGGGATTTGGGAAGAATGGTGAAAAAATGACAGGAAACAGGTCTCATTAGAATGTTGGAAAGGGGTCAGAAAACAGGTCTCATTAGTGGCTTCAAGGTTGACAAAAGTTCTCCCATCTTCAGTTTTCCAATGACACTGTGGTCTTTTACAAAGCGGATTCAGATATGGTGGACAAGCTAAGAATGGTGATTACATGTTTTGAGGTGGTTTTAGGACTAAGGGTGAAAATTGCAAAAAGTAAAATGTCGCACGCTCGAATGTCAACTGAGGAGGTGGAGCACATGGCAAGGATTTTGGAGTGTAAGATTAGATCCTACCCTTCTTCCTAATTGGGTCTCCCTTTTTGCACTAGCAATCCGGTGAAGCATCTTTAGAATAATGTGGTAGAAAGAGTGGAAAGGAAATTAGCAAGATGAAAAAGTAGATATTTGCTAATGGGGAGTCGGATAACCCTGATTGAAGTAGCACTCTCTAACATGCCCCTATACTTCTTGCCTTGTTCAAAGGGATTTCCTGTGGCCAAAATTATAAGGGAAAAAAAAGAAGAAGGAATTTCACCTTTTGGTATGGGATTCGGTTTGTAAGCCTCAAGGTGGGGGCTTAACATTAAGGATTTGGTGAGGGAAAATATAGCTTTGTTGGGGAAATGGTATTGGAGATTCGAGACTAAGGAAAACTCGATTTAGAGAAAGATAATTGCACCTAACTATGTTTGCGAGGAAAGGGGTTGGTGGATAGGGGAATCTTCTTTATATAGAGCATATTTGGTATGAATAGGGTAGTAACCGTGAAGGCCAAATTTCAAGAGGGGGTTGGGTTTTCTCTTGGAAATGGGGAGCGAATCAAATTTTGGAAGGATGTGTGGGTGGGCGAGTTTCCCCTCCTTGTTCCCTCATTTGGCTTATCTAGCGGTGAAGACTAACTAGCAGTCTTTAAATGGTTCTCGGAAAGTGGAAATGTATGGGTGTGGCTGCCTCCTTGTCAAAGGAATTTAAACGTTGAGGAAATCAAAGACCTAGCTATCCTTCTAGACAAGATCTCTCTCTAATCCATTATCGGGGGCGAGGGACAAAATGGTGTGGTGCAAGGAGAGCTCCAATTGCTTCTCAGTTCGGTCTTTCAACAAGATGCTTAGGTCTCTTCTAGAGGAATCAAATGTCACCCCAACTTTTGTTTGGCACTATGGGGGCCCCACTAAAAGTGGCGGCCTTTGTGTTGCTAGGTGGGAGGAAACGGGTCCTGACTATCTCTAGAAAAGGGAAATGGTAATCCCAAATGTTTGCATCATGTCTATGGCAAATGTTAAATCGATGGATCATTTGTTCCATCATTATCCTTCCATTCAATCGGTATGGGCCATCCTTCTTGGCTCATTTTCTATGGCATGGACAATGCCGGAATCTACAGCAAAGGTTGCTTATTCAATGACACAGTGTATCTTGGGAAGCAAGAAAGGGTGGTTTGGAGATTAATCTTACTGGTTCTATGGACCATTTGAGGGGAGAGAAATGGGAAATGTTTCAACAACATAAGCAACTTGATGCCACAAATAGTGTGGAGGTGATGCAGGACATGAAATTTAAGTATGAGATGCAAGAATTCAGGCTTAGATAATACCAATTCAGAAACAGTTAGACAAATTCCACATCCCACATGACAGTCCAAATCATTCAATTAAAAGGGGAATCTATGCGAGTCCAGGCCGACACTGGCTAGGACTAAACCAATAAAAATTATAAATCAAACGATGTCAAAGGGAAATAGAAATTAACCACACATGCATAAAAATCAGTCCCTAATCCAAGGAATTTCCCAATTTCAATTCAAAGAACCCTACGGTGAAAAAAAAAATGGGCAAATAAATTAGGGCTAATGTAAACTAAGGCTAGGATTTAGGAAATAAGAATGAAAAGATGAAAACTAGAGAAAAACCTGACCCGGAGAAAGCTCCTGCATGCAAATGGTGGCCTGGGGTTGACACACGTGCGCGGGTGGGCGGGCCGCACGTGTGATGGAAGCCCGTCTCCCCAAAGTGATACCTAGGCCTTGGTCGGCCAGGAGAGACCTCCAATACCTCTAAGTTTGACGACAATCCGACGTAAGGTCGAGGTGTAGTGATCCGCCGAAGTTTCAACCCTCCTACAGGTCCAGATTCTGGAAACTGGCTGTAGGGGATAAATAACTCCAAAAGTTGAAAAATTCAAAGCAACAATGATGATAGAAGATGAGATATATGGATGGGATAGGGTAGGGACGGGTGAGGATAGATGTGGCTTCACACCACGTACTTAGCCCTTCGAAAAGGGAGGGCTTCGTACCCACTTTTGAATTCTTCCACAACTCACGAAGAGAGCAAAAAAATAAAGCAGGAATTTTTATTAAACTTGAATGAATGAAAAGAATTACAAGAGGTGCCTATTTATAAGAAAAACCCTATTCCCCAAAAACTCGCACAATGTGCGCAACCTATTACTTGGCGATGAAGTAAACTAAAATAAAAACTAAACAAAAAAATCTAAAGCGTTCACGATGTTCTAAATAATAACAATAAGCAAAACCCAAAATATGAAATCAATCCGACGAGCGGGCTACGATCATGAGATCCTATGATGGGCTTTTCTTGACTATCGGGCCCATTTTTTTGAACCAAAACTTATCTTCTAGATAGGAGGCCCTCCTTGGACGTCGTCATCGAGCTAGATCAATGGTGGGGTCCTCCTTCTGTGTATGTACGTGCGTAGGGGTGGTGGTGTGTGGGCGTGCGTGTACACGATGTCCTCATCAGAAGGGTAAACGTTTGTTTGGTGGAATGACAACTTGTATAGATTCTTTAAAGGTTTGTAATCTTGTTCTTTGAGCGGGTTGTCCATTTCGTGCGCCATCTTAGCACCTTCTAATAAAAATTTCAGTTCCTTTCCCAAAAAAATAAAATGGAAAATGTGTGTTAAATTGTAAAGAAATAGAGAGGCAAACAATAAGAAAAGCTACCTTTCTGTAATCATAGATGATGACTGTTGTTCTCCATCCCCAGACCATCGCCATTTAAGGGCATCAATGGCAATATACTTAATATCCTCATCCTCATCAAATACTCCAGGACCTGATGAGTTCAAAGAAGGCGAACTAGAAATTTCTTTCCCCTCAGAAGATTCCCTGCTACTTATGGGCCCCGTACATAATTGAGAATTAAAAGATTTAGGCAACAAAGATGGCAATGATGGTAGAGACTGCACTGAAGAAATAGCAGCCCCAGCAAAAGCTGCAGGTTGGAAGGACTGTCTTGGAATATGTCGGGTCAGCAGTGAGCGAACATAATTTAATGACTTCACAAGTGCACCGGATGCAAAATTAGATGATGGCAAAGAGGGGGTGGTATTTCTAGATGTCAATGATACGGGGAAATGTTGGCTTGATGATTTTAACCATGGCGAAACTCCACGATTTGCTACAGAAACACACTCGGCAATGGAATTCAGGCAAAATGAATCAATCTGCTGTAATGTCTGCTTCCCGGGAACATATCTGCAGCAACAAAAAAGAAGGAAATGCTCATAAATCCAAAAACAACACCCAAAACTAGTGATGTTTATTTTATTCACTCCATAAATATGGCTAGTGACTCCTGGAACACCACTTCACCCGTGGGCTCTAACCCTCGTTTTCATGAATTGTAGTGTCATTTGTGGTGACTAACACCCACCTATATCTGACAACATATTGACTAATCTTGTGGAACTCATTCTAGTTGAATTAAAGACCACCATATGCCTTTCTTATTTCTTCAATCTTATCTAATGTTTTAAGACCTTGATGTAATAAGACCATATGTCTAATTACTTCAAGGTTAAGTCACATCCAAACATAGCCACACAACTCTTCTTCTTTTTTATAGAAATGGTGTGCTATATCTCATTCCAGACTCGACTCAATCTTCCAAATAGAAGGCTATCAAAATTTGATATTTGTTTCTAATATATGTCAGTAATAAATAGCAAAGATTGTCATCAAATGAATTCAAGATAAAGGTCAAAAGCTGCAATGGAGAACTCACCGGAGAAGATACCGTTTCAAAAGAGCCACACACCTTCCAACCACTGCAGGGCTGTTGAAAAAAAAGAGATCCAGAATTAGATGAAAGAACAAAGCAATAACATCAAAAGATCCCTCCCTGCCTATGGATGAGGGAAGGATCAGAGGGAAAAGATGGTAACATATACTTGGTTCTATTCAATGTTCGAAATATCGGTATCGTGTTACACATCGCATCCATAGGATACAGATACGGATTGGTTATCGCACGAGATATATTGTTTGTATCAGGTAATTTATCGCACTTTTTGGGAAACATTGGGAAAAATGATTGAATTTTTCAATGAAACTTCAGGGGTTGTTAAAAAAGAACTTAATACGCGCTTTTAAATCATAATGTCTCAAAAAAGAAGTGCACATAATAGGTTTCCTTTGTATATGGTCCTAAGCGATGTGTTGACTGACTGAACTAATGCAACTATATTCAAATTGAATGCATAAAATTTAGAGTGTACATGATGATCATTTCATCAAACGCTACTAGATACTTCGAAATTAGTCTCAATTGAAAGTTGGCTGAAGGGAAATTTCGAGAAAATTTTTTTTTAATTAAAAAGTATTTTTATTTTCTGAAAATTAACAAGGATTTAACAAATCAGTAGATCAGCCCTCATGCATGCATGATTTCGTGTTTGGAGTGCAACATTACAAGCAATTTGGGAGAAATTGGGGAAATTTGAATTTTTTCCAATTTTTCTCAAATTGGACCACTACACTCAGAATTCGAAATTATAGTGCATGTGATGATTATTTCATCAAATCCTCCTAAATACTTCAAAATTAATCTCAATTGACAGCTAGTTGAAGGAAATTTTTGAAAAATAAAATAAAATGGAGAACATGAAGAACCTATGGATATCAAAATCAAAGCTCCAACTCCATGATTTTTCATGCAAAACACAAAGAACCAATAGATTTGTAACCATTTGACACTAATTTAACATAATTTCAACAAAATAAAAAAGGAATTGGAAATTGAAAATGCTCACCGGATCGAACATGTGGGATATATTGGCACTACCTGTGCGTTTTGTATCGCATAAGTGAGATACAAGATGTATTGTGGGATATGTCCGATATCATCGATATTTAAAACTTTGGTTCTGTTAACCTTTACCGACATCCATTATTGGTGAATGTACTCATAGATCCAGACTGTCAATTATGGTGAATGTACTCATGGATCCAGACAGTTATTAGAACGGCCACCTCTTGGATGGGCTACTTTCAAAAACTAAATTGATTGCAGCCCTACTAATGACTGAACCAGCCCTTTTTCTTAGGCAGGTCATTTAAAAGGGTGGGTACCATCAACCTGATGCATGGCTTGGGCATCCCCCACAAGTTGAGCATTGTCACGCGACAGCATGGCATGGCACGAGTACAGATGCATGTGCAAAAGTGCATGTGGACCTAAAAAAACCTATATTTATGGGAAATGAACTGCAAGTACCTGCGGTCCTTCTCTGCAAGGGTATGTTCCAAAAGCACACTATAAGCATTGTCAATTGTTGATGGGTTGGCAAGATAGTCCTGCCAGTAACAACTCAGCTTGATGTAATATGCAACAAAGAAAACTAGAGACCTTGGTTCATACCATGGTCATAAAATATTAGAACAACCATTATAATGAAAGAATCCCTTCACTCATAATTTGATATAATGAATAATGGCAAGTAATGGCTGTAATCATATATGCATGAGAAACTGTTAAATATCAAGGCATCACATACCAGAATGTACTGCCTCTCTTTTGAAAAGCAAAAGGCATTAAATTATTACAAGAATATAACTAAACTAAATTAATAATTAATAAATTAGAAATTACTGAAAATTCAAGTCTAATGCTTCCAAACTTTACATCCACATTTTCGCATATTTTTGTTACAGTGGGTAGTACTATTATACAAAGATACCACCCATTGGGCGTTATCAGTACATATCACCATCTTTGAACCTCAATTCATATGGCCTTTCTAGGAGATGCTTAAAAACCTAAATGTAAACCACGTCTAAGACTCCTATGTTAGTTTTGCACCATACACATGGTGATGACTCTTCAACCGTACACATGCCATCATTGCACGGAAATCTAGACTGTAACTCTCTGACCCAATTGTAGATGGAGCATAACAGAAAAGTTGCACTGAGAAGATAATATCAACCTTCTTATTTTCCCTTCGAATATGGATCACGAACTATTTTTACCTCCAACTGTCTGTTGGGATTGCTTGATTAGTATAGAGATATGCTCCATCCACAATGGACCCACAATTTGGATGGTTTGGATAGCTCTACATCAGTGCCACATGTGAGGAGGATAAGTCACCATCATTTTCATGATGGTACGGAACTAACATAGGAATTTATCCTTACAAACGACATGGTGACTAAGAGTGCATTTGGATAAAATATCAAATTGAATTGCAATAATTACTCTAATAAAGTGGCAATAGTCAAATTAGAATATTGGTGTAGGCCGTGCCTGGATGACCTAGACTTCCCCTCAGTTGTATATATAGGAATCGAATTCTCTTGAAATTCCAATCTGAGAAGAAGTCCAATATGCTATTGATTCCATGTGTGGGGACAAGGCTCCTAGTTCGGATGGGTTCCCGATGAAGTTCTTTCAGACTTTTTGGTCGTTGGTCTATAGAGACGTGATAGACTCCGGAATAGAAGGGGCTGAGATGCTAAAAGACTTTAGGCCAATAAGCCTGATCGGAAGTCCATACAAAATCATTGCCAAGGTATAAGCTTCAAGATTTAGAAGAGTGTCATCTCAACTTATCTCAAAGAACCAAGGTGCCTTTATAATGGGTAGGCAAATTTTGGATACCGTGCTCATTGCTCATGAATGCATTGACTCCAGACACAGGGACCAGAAAAGTGGCTTAATTTATAAGCTAGACATTGGATAAGCCTATGATTATGTAGATTGGGAATTTTTGGACTACATGCTCGAGAGGCTTAGATGCGACCTTAAATGGAGGGGTTGGATTCAATCTTGTGTTTAATCACCCTCTTTTTCCATTTTGATCAATGGGTCGCCAAAAGGTTATGTCAAGGCTTCTCGTGGAATTAGGCAAGGAAATCTATCTTCTTATCTTTTTGTGGTGGAATTAGGCAAGGCTTCCCGTGGAATTAGGCAAGGAGATCTATCTTCTTATCTTTTTGTGGTGGTCGGGGAAGCTTTTAATAGGATGCTTCATAGAGCCAAGGAAAATGGCTTAATTTCGGGTTTTAAAGTGGCGAACGTAGGAGTGAAAGTTAGTTACCTTCAATATGCAAATGACAGGATTCTTTTTTGTGATGCGAACATGACGTCGATTGATAATCACCAAAAGATAGCGGTTTGTTTTGAAGTGGTCTTAGGCCTTAATGTCAACGTCTCCAAAAGTGAATTAATAGGGATTCATGTAGATCGTGAAGATTTATTGTAGTTTGTGAGAGTTTTTGGGTGCAAAGCAAGAGTTTCCCCTCTACCAACCTAGGGTTGAAAACCGGCAAAGCACTTGTGGGACGAAGTCATCGAAAGAACTGAAAGAAAGTTGCAAGTTGCAAGCGTTAGTATCTCTCATTATGAGGCTGGTTAACTCTCATCAAGGATGCTCTCTCTAATATGCTAGTCTACTTTATGTCTCTTTTTAAATGCTCAAAATCAAAGCCCGATAGAATTGATAAATTGATTAGGGATTTCTTGTGGAAAGGAGCCGAGGAAACAAGAAAGTTCACTTTGCTAAAATGACCGCTAAATTGGGGGTGGGCTGGTTTGAAAGACTTGGGTCTCATGAATATCACTTTTCTTGGTAAATGGCATTGGAGGTTCCGTTCTGAAGCGGGTAAATTATGGAGGGAACTTTTAGTTTCCAAATATGGCACCCAAACAGGCAATTGGAATACAAAAAATTCTTCTCCCTGCAGGGCTTCAAATGTGTGGAGGACGATTGCTTCAACCAAGCAAATGTTTTGAGGAGTATCTTTCTCGCTTGGAAAGGGGAACTACAATTGTTTCTAGGTGGATATCTGGTTTGGAGATCGGCCATTGATTGAGCTCTTTGCCAAATTTGCCAGTATCTCTTCAGACCAATTCAGTACTGTAGATTGTTACTTTGCTTTTTGTGGACGGTTGGTAGTTTGGTCTCCTCCTTGTTGAAGAAACTTATCGGGGGAGGAACTTGATGAATTTGTCAGCTTGCTAGAGTATTTAAAGCTTGCCACTCCCTTGCCCCAAGATGAAGATTCGATGGTTTAGAAAGCACATCTTTTCAGTGTGTTCCCTCTACAAGCTGATTTCCAAGCCTCCAAGTTCGATTGCCTTTCCATTCCATCATTGGTCTAACAGAGCTCCTAGAGTTGCGGCTTTCGTTTGGCTTGTGGGCAGTGTTTAAAGTATCGGTATCACTATAAGTTTCACTGTCGAGGATATGGAAACAATATCGATATTGCCGATAAACGGAAAATGTGGGGAAACATTGGGGAAACATGAGGGAAACAGTGAAATTTTTCAGTAAAACTTCAAGAGATGGTAAAATACACATATTTGTATATTTAGGAATAAAAAATTGTAAAAAGAATGCATAATAATAAGTTTCCATTTAATGGAGGCCCAAAAGCATGTGTTGTCATAAGAAATCAGTCCAACCATCCCATCAATCCCATCTATCCAACCTTTCATCCAAACATCCATCAATGTCTCAAAATATTGACAACACATGATATTTCACTGAGAAATCATTAACAACCGGAAAAGAAACAAAAGATTATGGTCTCGATATCGCTCATGTTGCGATAACAATAATATCGCGATATCATCAACATTTTGAACACTGCATACAACCATGCACCCCATTATATAAAAAAAAAAAAAAAAAATTTGAAATAAAAATTTTTTAATGAACAAAATTTTGGCAATACCGATACATTGGCGATATTATCAAAACATCTACAACACACTGGCGATACAAGCGACACCTGGAGTTTACGCAGTCAAAAACATTGGCAATATCAACACATTGGCGATAGAAACAACACACGGAATTTACACAATATAACATATTGGCGATGCTTAGTGATACATCACAAACACCTAGAATTTCTGATGCTACCACTATTATCGGTACCGCTGCCAGTGTTATCGGTATCACCGAGCTGGAGATATGAATAATATCAGGGATATTTCAATAATGTCAAGGATAATCCGAACAATGCTTGTGGGTAGGAAAAAAATGCTAATCATCAACAATCTTCGAAAGAGATCTCTTCTCCTCCCTAATATCTGTTTGATGTGTACGGGAGCTACGGAATCAATTGACCACCTGTTCATTCATTGCCCTTTTGCTTCTAAGTTTGGGAGCATTTTCTAGATTTCTTTCATATTTCTTGGGCTATGCCGAAATCAGTCGATGCTCTTCTATGGGCATGGCCTGGAAGCAGTATGGGTAAATCTCGTAAAGCAGTTTGGAGGCTTATTGCGATGGGAATTCTTTGGTTCATATGAAAGGATCAACATGGTCGAAGCTTTTAGAACAAGGGATCCTCTATGGAAGAGGTTATTTGTAAAGTGAAATGTGAAGTGTTGGAGTGGGTTGCCTATGTTAAAGCAGCAAAATCTGATGGTGTTGCTTGTTTTTGTGTGTAACTCTCAGTTTGTATTCTTTTCCTGCTTTTTTGGCAGGTCTTCTAATAAATCTTTTATTATCTCTCAAAAAAAGTAAAAGAGAAAAAAGTCGAATTATGATTTCCTTCTTCAATGTTCACATCAGGTTTGCAACTCAGGCAGTTGGATCGGGTTGAGGGTCAACCCAACCTCAAGAGGACCCAACCCGCAACCCGACCCTACCCGAATTCCAACCTGAGGTGCCCGACCCGAAGTCATCCATACTTGATCCAACCTGATCCAAATACATGTGATTATTCCCAACCCAAACTGAAATTGCTCAACCTAAACCCAACCCAAATTCAAATCGAGTCGACATTTTCCAACCCGAACCAAACCCAAGGACCTTAACAACCCAACCCGAACTCGGGTTGGTGAATGAGGTAGGAGTTGACCCAAACCCAAGTTGCAGCTCTAGTTCACATTTAGTGACAGCCAAATTGCAATTTCGTTAGTTTCAACTTTCAAGCTGCAATTAGAGGGTAACCCGACATCATAAATACCAGAAAATATCAATAAATCCTGCCATTTCCTCTTGATAAGAAAGAATGTCTTTCGACATTCAATTCAATGTGCATCCAAATGAAGCACAGGTGGTGCACAATCCATTCATTGAGTCCAAGTTATAGATGAAATGCTAAGGCCATGTTTGCATACTCAATTGAATTGAATCGAATTCAGTTTGATACGATGAAAACCACCACTCAAGTTGAAATTACAACCATCGCAAATCTGACTAGAAAAAACAGGGAAATTCAGATGAACTAAAACAGCGGCAATTCCAACTCTTCCATTCGTATTAAGTTGCATTTATTGCAATTCAGTTTAAATGAGCATCCAAATGCTCACCACAACATTTAAAATGGAAAACACTGATTATGACAGTTTTTTAAACAAAAAATAAAAAACACCCAAAACCAAACCAATGGAAATAACCAGACACAAAAAATTAAAAATTAAAAATTAAAAAATTAAAAAAATTAAAAAAGCCCACTTCAATAACGGTCATTTGGATGCCTGTAAGGTCTTTAAGTAGTCATCTGATTATAGGTAATCAGACTACATGGGTCATTTGGATGGGTGTATTTGCCTGGAATGGGATTACAAGCTATAATTGGATTATAGCTGTTAGCATTTGGCATGTTTCAGATTATAGGTAAACATATTATAGGCAACAAATATATTTTTTTTTTACTTTTCAATGCAAGGAGAATTGCAAGCTTCGGGATTCCCACACTTGCCTTCTTCCAATGACCGGACTCATGGTTCAGTGATATAGATCATTGTGCATTTATGGTCCATTGTTTATGGCGCCCACTGTATCCTCTCTATGTGTATCGTCCATCTATGTTCAAGGAATTAACAGTCGCAATCTGGCCCACTGTACATATGGGATCATCCATCTATGTCCCATTGTACACATAACCATGTATCATGTATGGCCTGCTTTCTAATCCATCTTTATACCTCTCCATGTACCTCTCTTTATATCATGTATGGCCTGTTGTACACGTGGGTTGATCGTGCATGTATGTCTAACTGTACATGTATGGCCATGTATACGTGGCCAGCATGTGTGGGCCACTGTACATGTGGAGCATACTATACACATCACTAGCACACTGCATGTATACATGAAGTAATAGTTAATTGTTTATATTCAATAGTTTCTTATCACAAAAGGAAATTTGAATTAGTGGGCAGATTTCTGTGGCCCACCAAATGATTGGTTTAGCATAAGGATCAGGTATAGGCTTTATTGACTGAAATCGGATTGCATACTAAGTAACTCAGTACGCTCTTATCATACTGAGTAAACTCTGTTGGGCCCACCGTGAATGCATGTGGTTTATCCACGCCATCCATTCATTTTTCCAGATCATTTTATGGGTTGAACCCAAAATTGATGCATATCCAAAGCTCAAGTGGACCATACCACAGGAAAAAGTGAAGTATTGATTTCCACTGTTGAAAACTTTCAAAGGCCCCCAGTGACGTTTATTTGTCATCCAACCTGTTCATAATATCATACAGACATGGATGAAGGGAAAACAAAAATATTAGCTTGAACTAAAACCTATGTGGCCCCCAAGAATTTTTCAACGGTAGATGTTCAATTCACACTATTTCCGGTGGTGTGGTCCATTTGAGGTTTGGATATACTCCATTTTTGGGATAAAGCCCTAAAATTATTTGGTACAAGAGATGGATGGAGTGGACAAAATGCATGAATGATAGTGGGGCCCACAGTTTACTCAGTAAGCAATCCGCTTCCTTATTGACTTGGGTTTATCCCAATGATCCATCTTAAATGAAGACTTTATATGTCATTTAATGATTTTTAAAGGATTAACCACTCCATGTTCTGTCATGAGTGAATACCCAATTATAGATTATAAAAAATTTACAGGTTATCCAAACACAAACAAATGTTTACCAGTAAACAGATTACAGCTTAAAGCCAAACAGGAGAAACTTAAAACACTTTACATCTGTAATCCCATCCAAACGACACCTAACTAGATTCAAAATTCCAACCCAGCGCACATACACGGAATAAAGGTGTATAAGCCCAGAGGTTACGAACCCGAAGCGTCCGTTCGGCGGTGGCCTCAGAGACAGAGGCAGGAGGGTTTCCGTGGTGGGAAGATGAAGACGAAAACAAAGACGAAGAAGACGAAGACGACGAGAGGCAATCAGCTACGGCCCGAAGAAGCGGCTCGGGCGGTTTCTTCAAAAAGGAAGATCGCTGCCTCTGAGAGAAGGCTCCTCTGAACTGCAGCCTTGAATTCGCAGGGCTTCTTGAAAGGATCCTCGGCATCTCTCTCTCTCTCTCTCTCTCTCTCTCTCTCTCTCTCTCTCTCTCTCCTACATTGAGAATTTGAGATGAATGAATGTGGAGATTTTCTTTTTCTTCCTCTCTCTATCCTACATTGAGAATTTGAGATGAATGAATGTGGAGATTTTCTTTTTCTTCCTCTCTCTCTGAGTGGGAAACAAGAAGCAGAGCTATTGCACACGTACTTACACAGAAAACACGGCTTTTCAGTTCTAATAAGTGGGGCCCACTTCTTCAATAATCCAGACCGTTGGTATATTGACTTTCAATGTGGGAGGACCATGACTAAAATTTTCTTATGTTTTATAGTTATTTATATCATTTATTCTTTTTCATTTGAATATGTACCGTTGTTATATTTCTCATGGGTGTCGTATGGATGAACTTCGTGGAGTGGTCTTGTCTAGGATGGGGAAAAGTGAAGCTATGTGGCACCCACATTGATGTATTTATTATATCCACTCCGTTAATCCGTTTTTCCATATCATTTTAGTATGTGAGCCCAAAATTGATGCAGATCTGAAGTCCAAGTGGACCGCACCACTGGAAAGAGTGGTGATTGAATTCCCACCGTTAAAAACTTAATGGACACCACAGAAGTTTTAGATCAAGCGGATATTTGTGTATGACCTTCATCCAGACCTGTGTGACCTTATCAACAGGTTGGATGGTAAATAAAAATTACGGTGGGCCCTAGGAAGGTTTCAACGGTGAATGTCACTATCCCTCCTTCTTTCTATGGTGTGGTCTACTTGAGCTCTAGATCTTACTCAATTTGGGCCTTAACGGTAAAATGAGATGCAAAAACGGATGGACGTCGTGGATGTAAAAAAATACATCAAGGTGGGACCCACATCCAAACACCATCCAGCCATCGAGTTTGGGGGGAAAAAGAAGGGAGAGATGAATGATACTCTTGCAGCGTGTGACACTTGATACGCAAGCACTAATAAAATGTTGACTGACATAAAGTAATTTAATTTAAACTGACAGAATTGTGAAACTCACTGTATGTAAGCTACTTGCTCAAAATAAGATTCATTGGACAATCCTAACCTCTGATTGGTGGTCACTTGTTTGTAGAACCAGGACCGTTGGATATTTGCATTTAAACCGTCCAATACATGTCCATTAATCCCATATTCGGGTTATCAAATAAGCCTAATTTTTTGTTCATGATACATCTAAAACGATAAAAATAAAATAAATTAATGTTTAATTTGAATTTAATAAAATTCACGTATCCAATTTCTAAATGCCCTGCGTATCATTGATCACGCTCTGCCAGAGTATCAAAGTTTTCTTCAGACAGAGCAACAGATAGGGAGTATTCGAACTCGTGGTTAGCGGTATCCCTAGCCTACGTGTACCAATTTTAGTTCGCTGCGGTGGACATGCCATCAATGGAACGATCCTGATCGTCCAAATCATAGACGTGGAGCTTTTGAACGATAACCATGGTCCGTTTGTAAGTTTTAAATGCATATTAGTAGTGAATAGTGAGCCCCGCCAGTACTGCACTGTACTGTACAGTATAGCCGGTTGGATGAATGGTTATGATCACTATGAGGGACCATTGTATGCAAAATGTCCCGCGTACCACAATTTGGGCCAAGCAGATTGCCTGGAGAACTGGTTCTGTGGGCAACCGTGATGTATCTGTTTTATCCACGCCATCCATCCGTTTTGCCAGCTCATTTCACGGGAAGAGAACTAAAATGAGGTGGATAAAAAGCTCAAGTGGACCACACCACAAGAAAGAAGGGGTTGAACGCCTACCGTTGAAAATTTCTTGGATAACACAGAAGTTTTGGATCAAGCTAGTATATGAGCTTTCTCTCCATCTAGGTCTTCGTGACCTTATGAACAGGTTAGATGGCAAATAAACATCATGGTGGGATATAAGAAGGTTTCAACGGTGGGGAGTCGTTGTCCCCACTGTGTGTGGCCCACTTGTATATCAGTACGGGGAATAATGAAGTGCTGTGGGGCCCACATTGATGTAGGTATTTTATCCACTCCGTTAGTCCTTTTTTTCAGATCATTTTAGGATTTATGGTCAAAATTGAAGGAGATCTGAAGTTCAAGTGGACCACACCACAAGAAAGAGTGTTGATTGAATGCACACCATTAAAAACTCACTGGAGACCTGTTCGCTAGGCAATCCACGTCTGACTGCGAGACTTTTTCGTTCTATGCATAGCCGGTTGAACCGGAAAATGTTACAACCACTATCCGCAGAACAGGTGCCAGCGAAATTGTCAATCAGGACCGTCCGCCTAACTACTTGAATTGTGGATGGAAAACGGTAATAAAATTCACATGCATCAGACGATCCTGTCCTTCCGATGAGTGGCCTACAAAGCGACCGTAGAAACAAAAGAGATTGACGGATGAAATTTAGTTTAGGAAAGTAAAGAATACTAAATTATCTGATAGTTGTGTATTGTGATTTTGAATAATGGGCCATGTATGATAGGACCAGATAAATGGACGGCGCCAGTTCATGCATTACTTTGCCCCTCGTATGTGGGCCCGGGCAGACATGCTCTACGATGCTTCTGGTTCCACTGGATCTACCATAGAATCTCCCTTCTACTGTTTATGGGCTGGGCTCGGATATTCCATTTAGAGAATTGGATGGGCTTGGGCTTAGGTGTAAACGTCCAAATAATTTTGAACGGACTACTGAGACCCGATTAAGCGGGTGCGTGTGTGTGTAATCTATGTGTGTGCAGGAAATAGGCACTATGAGGCTGGAAACGGATTGGCTACTCCCCCAACCACTGGCTGGTGGTCGGTGCTCTGTGGGCCCCACCATAATGTATGTGTTTCATCCATTACGTTAATCCATTTTTAAAGATCATTTTAGATCTTAATCCTAAAAATGAGAGGGATATATATCTCAGGTGGACCACACCACATGAAAACAATAGTGATTGGATATCCATCATTAAAATACTCCTTAGGCATACTGTACTGTTTATTTGACATCCAATCTGTTGATTAGGTCATACAAACCCAGATGAAGGGAAAAAACAACGATCAGCTTGATCCAAAACTTTTATGCCCCCAAAAGGTTTTTAATGGTCGACACTCATTCAACACTGTTTCCTTTAATGTGGTCCATTTGAGACTGTGATATAGCTTATTTTTGGTCTCTTACAATAAAATGATATGGAAAAATAGATGGATTGAATGGATGAAATACATACATCATGGCGGGGCCCACAGATCACCGACCATCAGCCATTGGCTGGTGGCAGGGGGAGTAGCCAATCCGTTCCCTATGAGGCTGGCCTCGTGAGGTCGAGATTGTGGGGCCATCCTGGTGTTTGAGAAGCATCCATCACACCCATCAGATCCACCCTCCTATGGTGGGCCACAGGCCTAAAAATCAAGCTGATCCATGACCTAGGTGGGCCACACCACATATAACAGTTGAGAGTGGATGCCTACCCACTAAAACCTTCCTGATTATATATAGGGGCCAGCGAGATGTAATTTAGACATCCAACCCATCCATTGTGTGGGTCTCACTTGGATCCTCGCCACCCAAAATTTAAGGCCATTCCAGAACTCAGGTGGGCTCCACCAAGTACTTTTAGATGTTTCAAGCATGATTTCCCATGGTTTCAGATGGTATGATCTACCTGAGTTTTGGATACAGTTGATTTCTAGCACATCCCACAACCTAGAGGGGACCCGCCAAATGCATGGCGTGGTTGTCCATCACACATCATGGACCTCCTGGTACCTCATATTACCATTTCATGTTTGTGTATGTGCACATGCACACGGTAAAGATTTCAGAGAATATTACCATTGTAGACCCTACCTTTTATCCAGCGTCTTTTATGAAGAATCCAAAACTTACCTTCCCAACGTAGACCTTGCACGCACAAACAGAGCATTTGAGGACGAAAATATCCCTGCCTTTTAAAGTGATTTGTCGTTTCTGTATACTTATGGCTAGGAATTATAACCGTATCTATAGGTGGCATAAGCAGGTTTATTTTCGTCGTCAAATGCTCTGTCGGTATGTGCAAGGTCTAAGTTGGGAAGGTAAGTTTTGGAGACTTTATAAAAGATGCTGGATAAAAGGTGGTGTTTACAGTGGTAATTTTCTCAAGATTCCATCTTGGCATACATATGCGTGTGGGGACACTATCAATATTGTACCCAAACCTTCTAAATGAGACGAAGGATGCCCAATCATCAATGATCCTAACCTTTTGAATGGGTCAATTCAAAATAATTATTTATTGTTTACTAGCTATAAATCATATTATTAGAAATCACAGAACCAAAGTGAGATTTGTTAAATAATTGTTTAAAAAGTGTGATTGGATTTATTTTGTTTCCCTATTCAAGATCAACCATCAATTTTTCATAATATTGATCAAATGTTTAGGATTATACAATTTGTGTTGTTTTTGGCTGATATCGTGCTCCTAATTGGATGAATAAATGAACAGCTCAGAAACATGGTTGGGCATCCCATGTGTCATTTGAAAGGTTTAGAAACATTGATAACATCCAATGGAAATGGGGGCATCGTGTGTGTGTGTGTGTGTGTGTGTGTGTGTGTGTGTGGAGAGAGAGGGAGGGCCCGAACTTTTTTAATAACACATGAGGTGATCTATTATCAGTCCAAATTATTCATCATTCATATAATTAAGAGCAAGCCATGGTACAAAATCATACCAATTGGATGATTTTAAGCCTATGATCAATAGCATGAAAATGGAAAGTTAAGATTGACTAGAGAATCCAAGTAAGTCCCATTATTATCTTGAAACATCTATTATGTATCTTGCTTTGCATTTCATATGATTGTAAAGCAACACTTTGATCTAATGTTCCTGGCAATGTGATTTATGGCTCATAAACAATGGACCCATGGTAACAAATTGACTTCATTAAAAGGGGGAGGATCATTCGATCAATTATTTTTGCACCATGGCTTGCTGGTAGTTTTTTTTTTTGGTTAGCTTGTTAGTACACCCACTGTCAGTTCACACTTCACTGTTAGCTTTTTGTTAGCTTGTTAGTACACCCACTGTCAGTTCACACTTCACTGCTAGCCACCCTCACTAGGGAATCGATACCAAGACCTCAGTGTTGAAACGAGGTATCTTTCACTCGGTCTACCACTTGAGATATGGATCAGAGTGTGGCTTGCTCCTAGTTGTATGAATGTATGAATGAAAGGACCTCAGTGTTGAAACAAGGTATCTTTCACTCGGTCTACCACTTGAGATATGGATCAGAGTGTGGCTTGCTCCTAGTTGTATGAATGTATGAATGAAAGCTTCGTATCGACACCATGTCACCCTTGAGATATGGATCAGAGTGTGGCTTGCTCCTAGTTGTACGAATGTATGAATGAAAGCTTCGTATCAACACCATGTCACCCTGTGTGAAACTTAAAAGGTTTGGGGATGCAACCAAGAATGTGAGCAAAACTCGTATATACCCGTGGAAACACATATTACACATCAGGAGTTATACATGAGCTCATGCCAATAGTTCAATTAAAATGAAGGTGTCCAATGAAAGTTGTGCCATCCAAATCTCTCAAAATGATAGCATTTCAGATTATAAACTTGCTAGCATACATGGAAGATATCATATGTACTTGGGTTGTGTAAGATGTATAATTAACTTAAATTGGAATTGTTAATTTTTATTTATCCTGGACTAAAATAACTTTAGATTTTCATTTGAGTTTTAATGTTTTAAGAATATTTTTACACCTATAGCATTTGCAAGTGATCGTTGGCCCAAAAACTATCACACAGGCAAGCATAAGCAACTGTTTGGATTATTTAGGGCCTGTTTGGTTTTTCGAAATACATGGTATTTGGAAGTAAAGAAGTAATAATTACTTATTACCTGTATTTCTAATGATTGTTCCTATTTCTGTTGACTGTTCTCACACGTTTGATTTCTATGTAAAAAGGTTAATCACCAGCCGTGTGTTTGGTGCCATTGTGTAATAGACATGGCTTACACAAAAAGTATGTTATGGTGTCCAGCACCTCACCTCCAATACACCTGCTCCTGCCGTTTGATTTGCCCTGCCATCCCAATAAGGGAATTGGAATGTTGACCGTTGCTCATTTCAAATCAGTGGTCAGTGGTCACTCTCTTCTGGGCCCCACATTGTGTACATGCTTCATCCACGCCGTTCATCCATATTTTCATACAATCATGATTCGTGCGGCTGTCAGTATGGGCCTAAGAAGGGTATACACAGTCGAGATCAAACAGCACTAGTCACTCCATCATATTGAGACCTCCACTAGATTTTTGGATATGCCACATCTATCTGAATCATACACTGTATGGCAGACCCAAATTTCAATGGCCTTAGATCTAAATTAGTAGGTTTTAACCTGATTACTGTAATGTAATCTACCTGATGAATGAAACTGATACTGCCACTACAACCTTATATACTACTAGCAGCCATAGTCATGTCCAAAACATATATAGCGAATCAGATTTCACAGTCCATCATAGTCCAACATATATCCAAAAACGTCCCAAAAAGCAGAAAGTAAAACCAGCTACTAATTTGGCCACTGTGTCCAGTAAGTTTGATCTTTAGCAACATGAGATGAGATGAATGGCAAGGATTAAAACCTAGCAACCAAATACAATCTTTATCAGCGCCTCAAGTAAATGCGGCATTTCATCAACCTCATCTCCCTATGTGCCGTTGCCATCACTGTAATGACAGTAATTTGATGTCGATCTTGATCTCCCTGTAAGATGGTTGCTGTAACTGGCGATGCAACCACGTCCATGCGTCGATCCCATGGTGTCATAATCAGCATCCAAGTCGCCCAATGCTGCATTCTGATGCGAGGTAGCAGTCCATTAAGTATATGCTTCCGACGCCGATTTGTAGCCACGGAAGCAGGCTGAAGAATATCCATCTTACTTGTTGACTGCACTCCTCCCATGTATGATAGATATTGGGTTGGCAGCCATTGAATACAACATACATTTTTTTACCCATCTGCACATTACGAATGAAACTGAACAACGTCAAACCATTTGCATTTATAGTGGAACATAATGAGATAAAGATTACTATTTGTATATAACTGCCTATGATAAATGAAGATATAACGATTGTTAGAGGATACCTGAAGAGGAGACTGAATCTGTTAAATCTGAATTGTTATCCTATACAGAGTGCAGTAACATGAGCCGCGTAGACATAATCATAACAAAATTTCCACACCTTATAAACAGATAATGCAGGTTAACCGGCATCAATGGATGGATCATTCAATACACATTTCAAAAAAGAAATAAAAAAGATCATCCAAAATAATCCACATTCATCCAGCTAGTCAACAGAACTAGCACATATGTCCAAAAAATCACTTGGCAAACCAGCCAAACAAAACAGAAACCCATACGGTCAGGTGGAGGGGACTACACAGTCAAATGAATGATCTGGAGCAAGCAGCATCAACACGAAATCCAACCTTCTATTCTCATGGAGAGAAAGGAATGAAGCAGATTGTTGTTCATCTTTCGATAGTATTCTTATTGCGCGTAAGATCTCATGACCAGTAAGGCCCTCAATCTGCTCCAGAGCAGGTACAACCTGCAACATATGTAACATGTCCTTCCCTTGGTGTATGGTAACAGCCAATGATTTGACAGCTTCAGCAACGTCACTCATTCCTTTGGCTATGATATCACAAGGGCATTCCATCCTAACTCTCTTCCCTAAATTGGTTGTGCTTCCCGTGTTGGCCGAGTTGTTCCCATTCACAGTCGGACTTCGGTTTGCAATATGAGAACCATCACAACTTCGATACGACCACTGGATGTTAGGCGCACTGTCCCCTACATCGTCACTCAATAACATGAGAGTATCGTCATTCAGATCTACAAACCGTGTCGGTGAAATATCAGTATCCCTGAACCTTCTCGATGGCTTAGTATTATGTATGTTTCTTGTGGAAGCATGCAATCCAGCTGCTCGGTCATTACCGAATACGTATGTTAGGTCATCGTACCTTCACACCGTTTTCCCCTGAACATGTTATGCGCAAGGATGCGACTAGTGACAACAACGATAAAAATCAATATAAATAAACATACATGAGAACATACGTACAATATAAAAACAAAATTAATTACTGAAGTCATAACAAATTTTATTTCAAAAATAGTTTCACTCGTATGTAATCCTCCCAAACATCATCCGCATTGGTCACTATCTTCAAGTCATCGTCCCAACCAAAGCCATTAGTGTTTAGAGTGTCCCGAACCTCGAAATACAACCTCTTCAAAGTGCAAAGGCAATTCCCAACATGTTTCTCTTGAACTGTTATTCCTATTGCATTTCTCACGGTCTCCACGACTGTTTTGTAGGTTTCCTTCTTAAAACCATTGGCACTCTTACGGCCATTTGCAACAACATCCATTAGCGTATTGATAAGGCAATCATCCATTTCATCTGTCCACCGCATTACACCACTTGACGATCCATTTCCATCGGGTGATTTTAATTTGTATTTCTTTGGTGTCCTTCATGGTGTAACACACCGTTCTTGACCAGTTTCTTTTGTCAGGGTGGATTGGTTGTTTGGTTTCTTTGGAGACATTTCCCCGTTACTAACTTCAATTATCTACAAATAGTGATATGAGCAGATTTAATAAGCATTACATACATGCATATAAATCATATAAGAAAGACAATTTTCACTAGATACACACATTTCAGACATGATAAAAAGTTGAAAGAGCGAATAATCATATTTTGATACATTCAAAAGAATGCCAATCTAGACACATGCTTATAGGTATTTGAGATGACAATCACATGTCTATAACCGAGTACAAAATGACAATTTAGCATATGATTATCATACTATACAACTCACAAGAAAAGATTCATTCCACATCCTTTCAGCAATACTTTTTCTAAACATCGCACATTCATCCTTTTCACGTTGCGTGACATTACCCTCACATGATGATAGATCTACACTCTCTGTTGAATCCATTAAGGCGACCTCATCTTAGATTACCTTCACATGCGATCACCATCTTCACTTGTAATTAAGGTTGAATGGTGGAGCTGATTTGAGGATTCGAAACCGAGCTTCAAGTACTTCAAATATCCACTCAATAACATTTCGTAACTGAGCATGTCGATAGTTGAAAAGTTCTTTCTTGTTCGAAGGATTGCGGTCCGTGCGGTATTCATTAAGGTAGTACCGTACACCGTGATAAGGAGCCATAAATGCAGGTGAATGAGCGTAACCAGCATCAACTACGTAATATTTACCTACAGTTAACTACGAGTAAATATCATTATAAATAAAATTATAAATAATCCTATGAATATGTTCCATCATATATTTGCATTCGAAGTACCCTAAGGGATAGTAAAATGATAAGTGAAATGTGTCAATGCACTTTGTAAGACACGTGCGTCGGAAGCAGATCCTTCCCATTCGGAGAGCACATATACGAATTTCATATCAAATGTACATGCGACCATTACGTTCTGAGAGAAGATTCCTTTCCTGTTACGATGGGTTGCACTTTCCAATGCAGGCACGTAGGCAGGTACATGGGTGCCATCAATTGCACCAATACAGTCCTAATTTCAACATGCATTACCAGCAAAGAAATAGATATAAAAAAGGGTTGCACAGCACAAGATTTTGCATGATGTCATTACAATTGAGCATACCTGAAAATATGTGCTCCAATTGGGATTGGCTAGAATCTCGACAGGTCTATCCGCACTTGGGAGTTTTACAAAGTCTGGATATATTCCGACAACAACATCCGGAGCTTTACTAAAATATCGACTTACCGTTTCTCCAGACCTTATAAACCGATTACCAATGACACGGTTCCTCACATTATGCCCTACTGTATGAAGGAACATGACAAGTTGTTCTTTCATACAAACATGTTTCCCTTCAGGAAGGAGATTCCTATCCTTGAGAAAGGAGCATAGGTTGAAGAATGTAGCCCTATTTATTCAGAGTTGTGTAACACATTCTTGGTCACCCGATCTAATTATCCCATTTATGATCCTGCTTCTTTTATAGTATCCAAATCGTGAGGGTGTCCTAAATAAATAATTTCGGCAATATTCTCCCACTACAATAGTTGTTGTTGCTGCAGCAACTATAGCTGTAAAAGCAGTCATTTCCTCTTCTGTCCCTCCATGTTAAGATTATTTCTTGTACAACAGACCGAATGAAACTAATGTCAACATCTACCACATTATCAAATACCAATTTCATATCTTGCTTGTAACAATAAATATCCTTTGATATATACCATTATTCAAACTATCTACTGAATTTACAAATCCTATATGTTGCACAGTTTCTTAACAATTCAGTTTCAAACAACAGGTCCCATCCAAAACACGTCGAAACAAGATTAGAACATATTAATGTTACCCATAAAACACATCTCATTTTATCATAATCAGCAACTGCACGACACCAAGATTCACCACCCCCACAGTCACCAAAGACATATCAGTTTAAACCTGATAACAACAAAATTAAAATCTGTCTTGGGAAGACGTCGTGAACTGAGTTCAAGATGGGATTTGTTGTTGTTCACTTCCTTGGTAGCCAAGTAGGCCCCACTTGGAATTGACTCCTGGGCAAAACAACAAACACAGGCAAGTTCAATATCAAATCATTGGGATTAGAAGATGGTATTGGTGGTCGTTACATTCCTTGGTAGCCAAGTAGGCCCCACTTGGAATTGACTCCAGGCATGAAAAACAATCAGAATTTGAAGCAAACAGCAATGCTGATGCTGCAGTTTCGAGTCATATCACGCCCATTTGAAAATTATTGACAAGGCCTTTTTTCGTACTGTGTTATGAATTTTTTTCATGTGCAAAATGATAATGTTATCTGATTTTGGAAGTTATTCTTCTCTCTGAGGATGATGTTGAACCGTGGTTGAATCTATGGTTTAAAGCTGAATCCATGGGCATGGGTTCTCAAGGCATCTGAGGTGTTATTGGTGGATTGTCCGATTCACTTTACTTTCTCAGTTACAGAACGACATGGTTATTGATGATCTGGAGCAGCTTAGTGCTTGCATGGCTCTGCAAGTATCTTTTTGCAGGTTAATGAGATAGTTCTTGGTGACCAATGATAACAACAAAATGGGACATCTATGAATGCATTACTTCATTTTTATTTTTTTTTCTCTTCACTCTCAAAAAAGAAGGTATCTATGTATTTCTCCCTGTGTGCTGTTTGAATTTTCACCGCTCAATACAACAAGATGAATCAATGCTCGTTTTACACAACCACCCATTGGCAGCCCCTGCTCAAATGAAGAAAGAAACGCCTGCCTTGTGGACCAGAAGATGCATCTATTCCCAAATATATTAATCAATTTACAGTCCTATTCAGAAGCACAATGACAATGAAAGAAGAAGAAGAAAAAAGAAGAACAGGTAGCGGTACAGAATCAAGCACGATGAAGAATGAGTCTGATTTCTGAGCAGATGGCCCACATATGTTTCCCATAACATCAATGACATCAGATGGGCGAAACACCTCTCACAGGACAACATTGCTGTGGGCAGATGGGCCGCATATGTGCCTTGAAAAACAGAACCATTTGAAGAGGATGGGAATCATTTGATGGGCCTCGTATGTCATACAAGACATCCGAATTTCATCAGATGGGCGGCATACGTCCGACCAAAAACAGGATCAATATCTCATTAAGATGGGAATCGCTACCATTAGCAGAGGAGAAAATCATCTGATGGGCCATCAATGTTCGAGCAATATTCACTGAATGTCACATACACATGAATACCAATCCGTACCTGTCGACGAGAATGCGTAGGTGTTTGTGAAGCCGTGACGAGCTGCGTACTGTCGGTACAGTTAGAATGGAAGTAAATCCGAGAAAATGCAATAACATGACATTGCAATAACATGCAAGGCGGAAAAATTACATAAACATGCAATGACGATTCATGCAGTAACATGCAAGACCAGGAAAACCCACAAGCGGACGAACACTCCACTATACAAAGACATGCAAGGCAGAAAGGCCCGCTATAATAGGAAAAAAAAATAGTCAAGACACACTCGATTTCGATCATTGCAAGACGTAAAACTCCATGAGAAGTTGCTTGATTTCATTTAGAAGCAGCGGAAATGCCCGATGACCATCTATATCGACTTTCTCCGACGCAGTTTCGGTCTGTCGACCATGAAAACAGGGAGGAGTTATTAGCGTAGAGGATGAAGGACCATCTCTATTGCGAGCTGTAGAAATGGATAGTCAAACCATGAGGTGGAATGAAGAATCCTCTTCATGGTTCTCGTCTTACCTGGTCGCAGAGAAAGTCGTAGATATCCAGTATCGGTCAGCAGTGAGGAAGAAGAAAGTGGGTTTGGAGAGCTTATGTAGGAGCTTGGGACGGACGGGAAATAGATTGCATACTCCTGCGGAGTACGCTTTCTCTTTCAGTACGGTCAAGAGATACGAGCTTTCGCATCGATTTCCTGCAGCGGCTAGGTGCTTCCGGCGGCTGAGTTACTTTGATATGCCGCCATTTCAGACAGATTTTAAATTCGATGTATTTATATCATTTTTCAAACACGCGCCAGAGGTTATGATGACTTCTTTACGGTGGATTGACGGTATTACCCCGAACCAAACGGGCGCTTATATATATATATATATATATATATATATATATATATATATATGGGAAAATGTACTATGGGCTCCTGATGGGACCGTCCCATGAGGTCGAGCTGTGTGGGCCCAACCGTGATGCGTTTCAAACATCTACCCCATCAGTCAGATCCACCATTCCATCGTGGGCCTAGATCTCAAAAATCAAGTCAATCCGTGACTTTTGTGGGCCACACCACATACGGAAGTGATGAGGGGCCATGCACCATTAAAACATTCATAATCATTTTTTGGGCCTACCGAGATGTGATTTGCAAATCCAGACAATCCATTACGTGAGTCCCACTTTGATGAGGGGTCAGATTAAGTTTCAGTAGCATTCAATACTCAGGTTGGCCCCATCAAGTTCTTTTATATGTTTTTCGCATGCCTTTATATGATTTTTGATGGTATGGCCCACCTGAGTTCCGTATGCAGCTGATTTTTGGAATATCCCATAATTTAGAGGGTACACATCAAATTCACGGTGTTGATGGTCGACACGAATCACGGTGGGGCCACACAGCTCGACCTCACGGGAGCTTATGGTGAGGTCGAGCGCATAGGTTTTGGTATCGACTCCTGGTGTGGGGGTAGCTAATAGTGAAGTGAAGTGTGAACTGACAATGGGCGTACTAACAAGCTTACCCTCAGAAAAAAAAAAAAAAAACTCAAATGGATTCCTAGCATTGACAAACTTTAAACCGTGCAATTGATGGATCTGAACCGTCGATTAGATGTAGCGGATTAAGTGTTACCCTTACCGCATGGGCCCCACCTTTATGAATGTATTGTATATCCAAGCTGCCCAGCCGTTTTCTCAGCTCATTTTAGAATTTTATACCAAACCTAAAGTAGATTCAAATCTACGGTGGACCACACCACTGTAATGAGTGGTGAATGACAACTAAAAGATTTTTATAGGCCACAAAAGTTTTGGATGAAGACGATCCTTTTATTTTCCCTTCATCCATGTCTGGTTGACCTTATCAACGGGTTGGATGGAAAATAAACATTACGGATCTGCTTGCAGTAGGCCCTGGGAAGTTTTTAATGGTGTGCGTTCAATCACCACTGTATGGTCCACCTGCGATCTGGATCTGCTTCATTTTTGGGCTCATGCCATAAAATAATCTGAAAAAACGGAAGGACAGTGTGGACACATTATCAAGGTGGGCCCCACGGTAAGGGTACGGTCCACCTTGAGTTCACCTTCATACTTGCAACCATGCATTTTCAAAGCCATGAATGGCGACTCTCTAGAATCGTTAGAAGTCGCCCTGGGACTCCAACAACAGGCATCTCATTGTCGGGTTGACCCATTTTTCTAAATGGTCTGAACCGACCATTTGATAAGCCATTGATCTGATGATAGAGATGTAGAAACGTCCAATCTGTGAGATTTTTCCATAGAAGCTCATGAAACCTGTGCTGGAGCCAATGGACCGTCGCATTTGGCTCTCCATGTGTCCCAATGCAACTAATAGCACGGTAATTTACGGGGGAAATGGTACTATAAGTTCGACCTCATGTGAAGTTCCCATGAGGTCGAGCTGTGTGGGCCCCACTGTGATGTTTGTCGAACATCAACACTGTGCATTTGATGGGTCCCCTTTAGGTTATGGGAGATCCCAAAAATCAGCCGTATATGGAATTTAAGTGGGCCATACTATCGAAAACCATATGAAGACATGCCTAAAACATATAAAAACACTTGGTAGGGCCCACCTGAGTTTTGTATGAGGTTGAAACTTGGTATGACTCCTCATCCAAGTGGTACACACACAATGGATTGGCTGGATTTGTGAACCACATCTCAGTGGGCCCAATTCATGATTATGAATGTTTTAATGGGAAAGTAACCCCTCTAAACTCTTGTATATGTGGTGTGTCCCACTAAATTCATGGATTGCCTTGATTTTAAAGATCATGGCCCACATGGAATGGTGCATATGGATGATTGGGTAGATGTTCAACAAACATCACGGTGGGGCCCACACAGCTCGATATCATGGAAAGTTCCCATGAGGTTGACCTCATAGTACCATTTCCCAACTGAGCACTTTGATCATTTATCTTCACAGGACCCCTCAAACATTATAGTGGTTAAATTGGGGAAATGCCACTATAAGTTATGCTGCTCCTAATTGCATTGAGACATTTAGATACACCAATCTGGTGATATTCAATAGGTCCATCACACATTTAATGGCCACCAAGCAAATACCATGCCAATTTGACAAATATCAACCATTTGATCAATGGCCTTTAATATGGATGGTTAAGATTGTTTGCACAAAAATAAGTCCAATCAACAATTTGATCCACCCATTTGTTAGGCCCCATAATGGATTGCTTATGATCCTAAAGAATCGCTTCTGTTAAGAATCACAGCATCCCATCTATAGCTTGGAAAGGGGACAGCTATAGAAAATAAAGCCAAAACCAATGATGGATTAGATTGTCTGAACAGTGAGTTTTCATGGTAGGCCATGATCTGTTTTGGACTTAATAGACAGCTAGAAACGAACCATTACACTGTCCAAGTGAACTGATGCACTTAAGAGCATTGATAGTGCTATTAGAGCGTCTACCATTTCAAGTAGCCAATGGCAGGCTATTCCTCCTGGATTAAAATTTTGAGAGCACCTGGCATTTCAAGTTGCCAATGGCAAGCCATTCCTCAATAGATAAAAACTCGAGTCTCACATAAACCATCCTCACCTTTTGCTATACACCAAAAACCCGTCTCATTTTCATATATGTCTTTAAACACGTAGGTTAACTTCTGTAAGAGCTGACCTTCAACACGATGGTAACCATATGAAATAAGAGATTATCATTTTATGCGATGATGGGCCATCCATGGCACTTGATCTAAACCATCTAAATGACATATCAAAACATCCAAATTTAATGGATAATCTTTTCGAATTAAATGAAAATTTCTCTTATCTCTACAAAGTCAAAGGGTAAGGATCAGTGTGGTAAAAAGTCATATTAAATGGTCAACATTCCCCTTTGACAACGTATTAATGGAAGTTGAGCACTAGGTTTTTTATGACCATATATATAAAGGAAAGGCATATCTGGCAATACTAAAAAGAGGAACTTATTTAACATATAGCTCTCGAGTGTCCCAATTTATGGTGGTTTCATCAAATTCCTTCTAAACAGTGTCAAGTGATTGGTAGGATGTTGCAATCCCTCATGCTGAGAAGTGCTTGGTAGGATGTTGCCCTCTATCCGATGGCAGTTCACTGATCATCTGCTGTACCTTAGTAAACATCATCTCTTGGGCCGTGTTGCACTCGAATGGTCCATTCAACGCCTTTGATTGACTCTTGAAGCCATTCATAGCCGTCTCCTGTTGCTGATAATGTCCATGCAGTGTCAGATTCATAACAGTCGAAACCCTTGCTCCAATCCAACATCCAAACAAACCTTTTGTGGCAGTACTACTTGCAAGCAATAGCTCATCATCTCAAAGTTCTCTATATTCCTCATTGCGCTCTGGGATGTATATACATATGGGCACAGCAAAGGAACCAAAATTGCTCAATGGATTCAATGTCATCCGCATGATCCACCCACAGAATATGCATTTCCTCTCTTTACAAAGTCTGGCAATTCTTCCTAGGGCTGTGTTTGGATAGGAGGAAAAGTAGGGAAATGAAAAATGTTCTTCCATTGATATGACATTTCTGTGTTGTTTGGATAGCTAAGAAACTGGTTAGATTCCATGGCAATTACTGTTCAATTTTCCCAGCACAAGTTATGAGGTGAGTATTTCTCTCTAAAATGATATTTCCACTTGCTATCCAAACAAGTTGCAGAAAAATGAAATCCATCATTACACTCCCTTTCTTTTCTTTGATAAAAATTTAAAAAAAAAAAAAAAAAAAAAAAAATTCCCTCATGGGGCTCACTGATGAAAGGTCGGGATCATCATGGCCAAAGTAATTATAAAACAACACCATCCCAGCATCTTCCCACATCTCACCGGAAACAAAATTTGAAATACAAATTGGACACCTTAGGAACGAAGGTTGTGCAGTGGCACCAATAGGAAGGACCAAATACAACTAAAACAGCATCCCAAACGCTTCTGAAAACCATAAGATCTCCCCGGTAGAGAATTAATCTGCTCGACCATTGAAATTCACAAGGCTCAAAACTGTCCATATCTAACCATCTTACCTCCTGTATAGGTGCAATAAAACATGACAGTGCATGTCAGTACCTGCGGAACCCACGCTCAAGCATCCGGCCCGATGGGCACTCGTAAGCGAGGTGACCACGGCCGCCACAGTTGTTGCAGATGACAATGCTTACACAATCCCGGCTGATGTGACCTGGTTGGTTGCACATGCGGCAGATGATGTCGCGGAAGGGCCCGCCAGCAATCTCTGATGCCAGGTTAGACTTGGGACACTGGCGGGCCACGTGGCCCGACACATTGCAGACATTACATACTGGATCGTTGGGGCAATCTCGGGCCAGGTGACCAGGCTCGCGGCAGTTGTTGCATGCCTTGTCGTTGGTGCAATCGGCAGCAATGTGGCCCTGCTTGTAGCAGTTGTTGCAGATCCTGGTGTCAAACGGGGCTAGGCCAGATCCTGAGCACTCGCGGGCAAGGTGGCCCATCTTCCCGCACATGTGACAGATGGGCTCATTGTTGCACTGGCTTGCCATATGTCCAGGCTCCTTACAGTTCCAGCACATGGTCTTCCCGGTGCATTCAGATGCAATGTGCCTAGCAGTTAAAAAAGCGAATCAACAGGAATTTTGTTAATGGTAATCATGCATAAGAGGGGTATTATCAGGCTCAAATGCAGAGTGCCGCGTCCATTTCAAAGCACCTTGATAAAGAGGAAAGATTGATCTCTGGCAAGCAGGTGCCTGTAAACCTCTTTGCCAAAGAACCATTTCAAAGCCAACCCCAAATTGCAGGGAGAAAGGTCAAGATGGAAATGATGACGATGTTGGTGATGGTGATGAATTAGGGACCGTGTTTTGGTTATCCATACAGTTCGTCTGATGGCCACACCCTAGATGAGCAGCCAATATCTTCCAGATTAGAATATCTGAGTTCAGGATGTTAAGATTAGTAACCTAAAAATAGATGCCCAGTGACTGCACCAATTACAGTTTGAGTATTATCTTAACCTAATACCAGTAATTTGTTCCCAGATTGCTGGGAGAAAGGCCATGATGATGATGATGATGATGATGACGACACCTAAGGACATGCTCGGTGTCCTAAATGCCTATTCTGCAGAAGTGGGGCCTATATTGTGGTGATCCAAACCATTAGTCTGATGGGCCACAAACTGCATGTGGAGCTAACAGCTTCAAGATTAGAAGATTTGAGTTTTGAACCTTAAGATCAGCAGCCTAAAAATAGATGCCCACTACCCTGTAATAATTGCTGATGATTATGATCCTGACCAGAGATAAATGGTTTTAAAGATAGGTGGTTAAGCACAGAATACAGCAATGATGCAATGATAATGATGATGAAGCAAACAGTATGACAATTGTCTAAAGAAAAGGGCCAAGAGCTTTTGTAGCTCCCCAATTAGTACAATAAAGGCAACGATGTGATGATAATGATGATGAAGCAAAGGACACTTCAATGATCTACAGAAAAGGGCCAAACACTTTAAGAGCGCCCCATACCTTGTAGCCCATCAGATCAACCTTCTGAATCTCCCAACCACAGGACACTATGCATGTCCTAATGCATCTGGACCCTACAATTCCTCAGCATAAAAAATAAGCTAGCTATCAAAGCACAGTTGAGGTTCGGAGCAAGAAAAACAGAGAAACTAGAACAATTGTTAGTGCCATCACAAGGAACAAGTTTGTATCAGGGTAGACTTCTACAGTCATCGAAGGTCGCTAAGATTCCTAATAAAAATGTAAACAGGCAATCAAAAAAAGGCCAGGTCACAAATGAGGAAAACAGAGACACTAGAACAAACATTGGTGCCATCCCAAGGATTTTTTATTTTTTTTTGGATCAGGGTAGACTTCTACAATCATCATTCATTGGGGGTAGCTAGATCAGAAGGTTCTCCAGTTCCATCTCTTCCTCTACACTGCCAATTAAATTCTCTGGGGAAGGAATCCCAGTTCAGTTTGGTAATTTACTACATCACATAGTATCACTTGCAGTTGTATTTTATCTCACTTCAGCAGTCTTCTCCGCCTGGAGAAGATCAAAATACCGAACACTGACAGTCTTCAATTTGAATCATTGGGTGATCTTGAAGCTGGGGCATTGGAACTGCAACAGGGAAGAAATTAGGTAGCTGTCTTTGCGCTAGGCAGCAAACCCACCTCCCATCCTGACAGCTTCTCTACGAGTTTCTAACAGTTCAGCTGGGAGAATACGAAGGAAGATACAAATTTTTCGGGTCCAAGATCAATCATCACCTGAATACAATCTGATTATGCTTTATCCCGGAAAGAGACCAGTTAGCCTTATTGGAAGTGCATATGATATTCTCACAAAGGTTCTCATGACCACCAATCATCTCTCCACAGTCTGCTTTTATTCAGGGTTTTTGATGGCTCGTTAACATCTCACAAGTACATTCACGAGTATCCAAGCAGAGGGGAATCGGGATTTTTTTCTGAAAAATAGATATGGGTAAGGCATAAAATTTTGTTGATTGGGAGTTTCCTGGACCACCCAATGTGAAGAATGGGTTTCAGAAAGATGGTGGTGCTGGATTAGAGCTTACATTTCCACAGCCTCATTTTCTATTAAAATCAATGGCTCTCCATTTGGACTCTTCAATGGTTTTCCTTATCTCCATTCTTGCTTGCTATTTACATATAGTTACTCAGCAGTCTGATTTCTAGAGTGATGGCATTCAGAATGGTTGGTGTATTCAACTTTTAAAACTCCAGCAGTCTCTCCCCTTCTGCATGCTGACACCCTTCTTCTCAGACAAGGTAAGATCTTTTTTTTTTTCTCTGAAAGAACAGAAAAGGTAAGATCGTAGAGGCTGAAATGCTCAAAAAAATTCTATTTGTAAGAGATTCTTTTGGGCCAAAAGCACCTTTATGAGGATGAATATGGAGCAATATGATAAATCCCATTGCATAATTTTTAAGTTACAAGAAGGGTTGCAGCCAACTTTTCTTGGGTTGCCACAATCAATTGGCAAACCACCTAAAATCTCTTTGGGACAGGGTTATCAGAAAGAGTTAAATGAAAAGCTGGATGTGGGGAAATCACAATATCTCTAGTTCTCTACCTATATTGGAAGAGTAACTACAACTAAGGGAACTTGGCAAACTTCCCAATTTACCTTTACATCTCCCTTTCAATGCATTCACTGTGTATCTAACAGCATAGTGTGGCTGAAACGTGAATTAATCTGGAATGCAGGTGAAGGTGGTCAGAAATATATTCAGTGGAAGTTGGCACTTAGAAAACCTCAAGACTGGTAATGAAAAGACCGGGGGAGTTCAATGATGATTTACTTGGAAAATGGAGGAATATAGGTGAGGGTGGTGGGAGCTTTTTAGAGATGTTCCGTGCACTTAGTATGTATACAAAGCTATGCTGGAGCATTAAGAAGGCCTCCAGAAGACCAGTGTCTGGTATTTGGAGAGCTCTTAATTAATGTGAACCATACTTTATTCAGATATTAGATGTGGGATTGGACTCGAGGACAGGATCAGGTGTTGGCATGATATTTGGTGCAGAGACAAGCCTTTCTGTGAGAAATCTGACAATCTTTTTGGTGTGGCAACGAATAAAGAGGAAAAGGTATCAGATACTAACAACACAATCACTGACAAAACTATTTGGGGCCCCTTGTTTAAAAGTCTGAGATTACATCCCTGTGCAAACTGTTTGGTTACCTGGAGAAGACAGTCACACCCACCCCTGATTACAGAATCTGGATATGGAAGTGCTGGGAACTTTCTTTAAGGTGCTGCTCTGTGATAGGGGAAGATGAAGGTAGCACACTGTCTCAAAAAAACTGTGGGTGAACTTCCCTGTAAACTTCTGCATCTTGCTGGCTAGTACCGTAGAAAAATTTGCACAGGAAATCCCTCACAGCACAGAAACTGATATATCCTCTGTTTGCGGCAGTAGTCATGGGTGAATCATCTCCTATTGCACTGCCCTGTTTATCATCAGATATGGGGGCAAAGCTTTCTCTCTTTAGGCTCACTTGCTACAATGATGGAATTATGGTATGATGACTGGCCGCTGGCCGTAGGTAACACTGAAGAATGTTGGATGGCTTAGGGCATGCAGATGGAAAGAAACAAGCAGATGTAAGACATGCCTTAGGATAATGTCATCGAAGACTTCCAGCTGTCTCAAGGGAGCTCCAGCATCTCAAATGCATGATTGGAGAGCATTGTTGTTGCCTACAAAGAAGCCTAAGGAAACAGAATGGTGCGGTGGATTCTGCCTCATTAAGGAAGACTTAAACTGAACTTGCTGGCGGTTCAATTGGGAACCCAGAGAGCTTGTGTGGAAGGTAGAATTAGAGACGGTATGTTTTTTAAGAGTACAACTTGAGATCATACCGGCAGAATGGTGAAGGATTTTTTGGGGCAGATTGGGGAAACTGACTCCAAAAAGGCAGAAAACACTGGGGTTCTATCCCATAGCTCAATGGCAGGCTGCAGAGACGGTGCATCCCAACATTGAGATCTCGGGTACAAGCCCAGCTTACCTATATATATATATATTTTGGTGGGGGATGGTAAAGAAAAAGAAAAAGAGGCAGATGTCACTAACTTCTTGTCAGAATTAAAGAATTAGGTATTGCTGTTCTGCCCTTACACATCAAAAGAGACTTGGAGAATGTGATCAAAAGGGTACAAAGGTCTTTCCTTGGCAAGGAAAAGACACTGTAAGAAATCATCGAATTTTGTTTGGATTAAGGACTTCCCTTGGCAATTAGCAGAATACAACAAATGAAAAGCCAACATGATTCCTTGACTAAACAGGCAGTTTCTTGTAAAACCCATTTGTCGGTAATTTGATGCCAAGCAAATAGTGGTGTATTTATCTATATTACTTTTTTTCTTCTCGTTGAGCACTTCTTTGTGCTTGTACTCTCATTCCGGTTCATTGTTTATGTTCACTCATCCAACAACGAAAATTTTTGACATCTGATTAGTACTCACAAGAACCATAGTTCTCACCAGGGACGGTCCTGCCACTTTGAAGGTGATAGCCTACGCCCTCGACCAATATCAGGACAAGTGGACTAGGTTCTCAGAGACCAATAACTCTTTTTCCAGTAAAGAATTCCACGGGTATACCAGACATGTTCAATTGTGATGTTATAAAATCACTAATGATATCTAACCCTTCAAATAATTGGTTTTCTCAAAAAGAACTCAAGGCCTCACAAAATTTATTTTCTGAAAATCAAATATTTTCATGCCATGGCAAAGTATTGTGGCAATGTCAACAACATTGGACTTTTCATTAGGACAAAAAAAGCATGGTATAAAAGTTTTGTCACCAATTAAAAGATGGTATAACTTTAACCATGCCACCAATTAAAAGATGAAGCACATGAAGACTGATCTTACCCAGGAAGTGCGCAGTTGTTACAGACGGGTACATTCGGACAGTCTCTGGCATAATGACCAGGTCGCTTGCAGTTCTTGCACAGATTGTCCTGCCTGAAAAAAAGAAAAAGAAAAAGGAGCAAGTTGGATATTCGTTATAGCTATGTCCAAAAGCTGAATGAGAAACAACCACTGACAAATTTTAACTGAAGACATGTTCCAAGGACATTGGTTCTAGAGAAACTAATAAATTGAGATATCCATCAACGACTAAATGTGAAATAGAATGAAACAAAAGATAATGGTGCTGTTTTTAGTGTGGAGACAAGCCACTTTGCAAAAAGATGTGTCTGCCTCAATCTAGTGGGGAGCAGCCATTAAGAATCTTGGGACATGAATTGAACTATTTTGGGCTGATGTTTTATAAAATACCTATCCTTTGTAATCGGGGATGATTCAAGAATACAGTTTTGGGAGGATATGTAGTGTGGGAGACAAACCACTTTGCCAAGAGATGGTGGTGCTTAACAAGCTAGCCTCTTGCAGAAAGGCTAAGATTTCACAGAGTTGTATGGAGGTTGGCGGAGGTGATATAAAGGCCCACTTTCTTCATAACTTTATAGATTCTAAAGTTGCGGACTCTGTGTGCCTGCAAGGGCTACTGCAAGCTGCTTCTCCTTCATCTAGAAATTCAGAGACAGTTGGAGGTGGAGCTTTGAAGGCTTGGAAAAAAAATTTGGCCACATCGTTTTCTTTCATTAGCCATGGATTGCCTCCAGCGAAAATTTGAAGGCCCACATGAGTGGTGGTTTTTGGTCAGTTTCTCGCTATTGACCACCTTAGACATAGACAGATGATCAATAAAGAAGGGTGCCCCCAACGTTTGAGTAATGAGGAAACTGTCAACCACTTATCCATACATCATCCTTTTGCAACAACCATTTGGTGGGCCTCTTTGATTTATTCAAGACTTTGTGGGTGATGCAGGGAGAGATGACCTCCGTTTCTAGCTTATGATTAGGATAGGGAAAAGATCTAACATCCTTCTTATAGAGATTGTCTCTGATAGAAGGCAGAATATGGTAACCATCATCATCATCTATGCCTTACCAACAAATTGGGTCAGCCACACAAGTGGTGTTCCACCATTCCACTCCATCAAGGGCCATACTCTCTGTTAAATCATAAGTCATCAAATTATTTCTTCCTACCTTCACACAAATCCTTTCGGGCCTTCCCCTTGTGCTCCAAGAGCCCTCAACTTGAACCAACTCACTTCTAACCAATATGGTTCTCAGACTCCGTTGCTCAGGGCCAAGCCATCTAACTCTACTTTTTCTCATCATATTAGTTATTAATAATGGTGTTATAGCGTTATTGATATTGGTGCTACAGCTAAGTTCTCTCAACTGCATTCATCCCTAATTCTATCCTTCCTCATCTTACAATTGATCCATCTCAACATCCTCATTTCAAATTTTCAACTAAACCTCATCTTGCAACTGATCCATCTCAACATCCTCATTTCAAATTTTCAACTAAACCTCATCTTGCAACGGATCCATCTCAATATCCTCATTTCAAATTTTCAACTAAACCTTACCATGAACATATTGTTCCTCAAATGCCCAACATTCTTTCCATCAAGCGTGGCTGGAATTATAGCTGCCCTATAAAATATCCCCTTCAATTTGATTGGTATATGGCTATAGCATAAAACTCCAAAGGCACATCTCCACTTTATGCATCCAGCTCTAATTCAATGAGAAACACCCTCCTGCATGTGTGTAGAGATGTGTGTAAAATGCCCACATACACCTCATTCGATGTGGTCATATTGTTAATACAAACAATCAAATAGCATATGTATAAGATGTGAGACGGATGGGTCAATTTGAAGCCAAGTTGTCAAATACGTACAAACCCAAGTCATCAAAACAATGGGCCTAGGATGCCACGTATGTATATATCCAAGTCATCAAAACAATGGGCATGATGACCATCATCACCTGGCACAAAAATCAGGCTAACCCACAAGTCACGAGAAAAATGAAAACTAAAGTTCTCATTCAACATACACAAGTAGCCTACTTGACAAGCAAGTTGACTTAATTCTTGCTCTAGGTGGTCTACATGGTGGGGCCTTGGCCAACTCCAAGACAGCTTGGATGTCATACATTAGCAAATATGCACTAGTTGGACTATGTACCAAACAATGAACTTCAAATGAAATGCATGCACACATAATAACATCTCAAATGTTCCAAACCATGCGATGAGTGTAACCGCCCTCTCGAAAACCAATACAAAATGGACCGACACATCTCTCTCTCTCTCTCTCTCTCTCTCTCTCTCTCTCTCTAAGGGTAGCTTTTTTTATCTTTTTGCCTTAAAAAATGAAAATATAAAGAGGGAGAAATGTCAAAACAGTAGAATATTGCATTTGTGTTTTTAACATCTATGCAATGGTGTATCATATTATTCTTTAATAAGAATGTTGCTGACCTGACCTGCTGAAAGTCAACCAAGTGAGGCCAAACAGAATGCAAATCAAGCATGATTGAGTGAATTATGGCCCATTACATCAAAACCAAGTAATGTTAGGAAAACAAAACCCATGGGTTAAGATTTAATGATTGTCTGTGCATGTGTGTTTTTAAAGGAAGAATTAATGAGTGCCACAATGAGGGGGGAAAAAAACTAACATTAAACTGGAAAAAGTAATCATACCTATAACTCCGCCGATCCCTTTTGTATGGTGCATCACGGTATGACATACGTTCACTGCTACGAAACCGCCGTGTTCGCGGAGGGCTCCTGCTGCTGTCCGGACTCATAATGGGGGATAAGGAATGCACAGACGAACCAGTCCGGAAGCCACAACCAAAATCACAATGGCTAAGGAACTCACCTAGTCAAAACCACCAATTGCTCTCCTACTCGCTGTCCGAGTCACCAAAAAACCAAGCCACCTCCCATCAGTCCAAATTCATATCTAAGCTCTCCAATACTCACAAAAACCAAAACTTCCACAAGCTCCAAATTCAACCCATAAATAAAAAACCCATCAAAGAAGTAAGAAATGAATAACGGAAAATACACCATCTCTGCTAATGTCAGAGAACCCCCACAAAAATTGCTTGCTCTAGGAACCAAAATATTAATAACAGCAACTTCGTAACTAAATCAAAAGCCCTGGCATTTGGCAGTACTAGGAATCAAAAGTCCTAGGAGCAATTAAAAATAAAAATAAAAACCCTAACTTAAAACAAAACTAGAAACCAAAAACCTAACGTCAACAGAACTGTGCTTCAATGCAACTTACAAATTTACAGATCTACATTAATATGAATACCTACTCTCAGAAACTTTCTATTTGAGCTGAAAACCAGCAACCATTAACATATCAAAAAGTGAACTTTCACCATATAAGGCCAGATATCAATAGAGCTATGTCCCCCACAACAGGGAGAGGAAAGACAAAAAAAAAGGCTAAGAATAACCAACTCCATAACATCACAGAGATGGATGCCAAAAGGCAAAACATGCAGTCCTCAATTGATGAAAGCAGCATTTATATTTGTATAGCGACCATACAGATGGGATCACATTTCTAGATTTGGACCGAACATCTGGCAGTTCACAATGTATTTGTCCTGCCCCAAAGTTCTCCCCAACTGAAAATCCTATCCGCGGAGATGGTAGATTTCTTTCCCATTGATTGTGGACCACTGAAAAAGCTCCCATTTTTAGGTCACCAATCATAGCGCTACAATCGGATGGATGAAATTTCCAAGGCATGGCCCATCCATGATGGGAACAAACGATCAAATGTCTCAATCACAGAAAGGGAGGGCCCACCAGCATAGTTGCAGGACCAAACAAAAAACAGATCATTTTGGTCGGCCAGTAATCATCTACAAATCCGCACCATCACCCAAATCCGAAAACCCTGACCCTAACTTCAATCTCAGCATTACCCGCAGTTCAAGAGCAAAACAAGATTGCCTCCTCAGCATCTCTCGCCATTTTATCAGACGTCCTCGTGAGACGAGCATCTCCCACCATCCATTGCTTGCAAGCGGGAAGCCATACACACTCTCCACCCAAAGCAAGCGCCGTAATCCAAATTTGAATGTGCATGAGATTCCCGCCCACCACAATGGACGGTGAGAGATCTCGGGACACAATCTCAACGTGTGCCAATGACACACGCCAGACGTGCTCAATCGAAAACCTAATCTCTAACGAAACAAACCCAAAACCCTAACCCTAGCTTCCGCACTAGACGGACAGTGGATTTCCATTAATTCGAATTCCCCAAAATCCCGAAACTCAGATGCTAATTCGGTTGCAAACGGATCGAAATGCCATATTTCGAGATGAGAGAGGGAAGATTTCAATATCGATTTGGGAAATGAAAGAGAACGAGAAATAAATGAGAGAATCACACCTTCAAATATCGTCTCGCGCAGAGAGAGAGAGAGAGAGAGAGAGAGAGGGAAAAATCGAGTTAAAGAAATAAAAATAAAAAAACCCTAGCTGAGAGGCAATAGATTTTTCAAGAGAAATGATCACATACAACGTTGCATGTTAGGTTAACATACAATATTTTCATTTTCGGCTTACGTGGCATTTGGATAAGAACAGTTGAGCCGTGAAAGAGGGTGGAACATGTCATGAGGATTAACTGGAGGGAAGATTGGAACAATCCACGCATCAGATGGGCCACACACATTAATTCAGACCATCCGTTGTACATATACTCAAACGGTGTGGCCCTGTTAAATAATGCATGATCCTGTTTTTCTTCCAAATTGATTTTGATGATGCGATCTACCTTTTTCACCGATCTGATTATATATATATATATATTTGACACTGCAGCAGAAAATGGGCGCGTTGTAAGTTAAACTAACATGGCGTACTGAGTAAACCATGTGGGGCCCACACATTGATGTATGTGTCTTATCCATGCTGTCCATCCATTTTAAAAGATAATTTTGGGCTACCAATCCAAAATTAAAGTATCTCCAAAGCTAAAGTAGACCACACCATAGGAAACAGTGGGATAATGACGTCTACCACTGAAACCACTCTAGGGCCATAATGATATTTATTTGTCAACCAACCCGTTCGTAAGGTCACGCAGACACTTGATCCAAAACTTCCGTAGCCCCAGTAGGCTTTCAAGTGTGAGAGTTCAACTCACACTATTTCCTGATGAGGTACACTTGAACTTTAAATACGGCCATGCCTTGAAATGAGCCGGTAAAACGCACACACACAGTACTATAGCATACTAAGTTACTACTAGGGGTGTACACGAACCCAGTTAGCCCGGTTGGCTTGCTCGACTTGGTTCCAAGTTAAATTCAACCCGAGTCGAGCTGAATTTTTGAGCTCGAAAAAATTTCGAATCAAGTTTGATTTTAACGGAGCTCGACTCAAACCCTAACTTGAATCAAACTAATTGGGTGACTTGGGTACTTTGATATTGATGTTGCTCACCAAGTGTTTGATGAAATGACTTAACTGTTGACTAGTAGCAAGGAAGGCATATATATGAAATAAATATCATTTTTTATTGATCTTGATGTTGCATACAAGGTGTTTAATGAAATACTTGTAAATAGCTGCCGCTATTTTACATATCGTGAGAAATTGAGAGTGCATAGCATATGTTTGTGAAAATGCTGCAGAAACTTGATTTTGGCTCGAACTTGGCTTGAATGCCGACCAAACTGAGTCGAGCTGGCGAGTCAAGCTCGAAAATCGAGCTCAGTTCAAGCTGGGGTCAGCTAGTGGCCGAGCTGAGGCCAGCTCGACTCAGGTTGTAGTACACCCCTAGTTACTACCCAATTGGCTTCCATCCTTCTGAGTTCTACTCGGACAAGTGGAGCACATAGCTCGCAGATAATCCAGATCATTTATTTATTTGTTTGATTTCCAACTGCACGGATGTATTTTTATTTTTATTTTTTTCACTGAAGAAACGTATATTGGGGGATATTAGGCGAATTGAACGTGGACCAATGCTGTCTCTCTCCTTAACCCTCCTTCCATAGGCCATGAATCAAACCAAAGAAATATTCTGGAGACATGGTCCATGCAAGTCTGGGGACTAGGTGTCCGTCGCTTGGATTACCAAACCATGGACCCACTTATTAGAAATGAAATCCTTTTTATATCCCCCAAAGATGCAGGGAAAGGTATCAGTTCTTCTTACAAGTGGAAGTTGGCGATCCACGATCCAATGGACCTTCCAAAAATCTCTAGCAGTGGAAGTTGTCGTACGTGGCCCCATATTTTCACAACATGCACGTGTTTTTTTTTTTTTTCATTAAAACAGCGTTAATATTAAAAAACAAAAGAAGGAAAGAAAGAAAGAAAAAGACCCATACAAGTCAAGATTCAGGAAGGCTGATTATATGATAAGTAACTTCATTGTCTTATCAACGCAGTCCATCAGTTTTCCAGCTCATTTTAAGACATGATCCCAAAATTGAATTATATGCCAGGCTCAAGTGGAGCACACCATAGGAAATCTGGAATTGAACACCAACGGTTGAAAACTTATTAGAGGCCATAGAAATTTTAGATCAAGTTGATATTTATGTTTTCCCTTGATCAATATATGTGTGACCTCACGAATAAATTAGATGACAAATAAACATCATTGTGGGGGCACTTAGAGGGTTTCAATAGTAGGCATTCAATTCCCACTGTTTGCTATGGTGTGGTCCACTTGAACCTGGGATATGCTTCAATTTTGAGTTGATGTCCTAAAATGAGCTGGAAAAATGCTTGGATAAGACATATATCCTGTGGGACCAAAGAGTTTCCCATGCTGATTTATCAGTACCAAATCTGCATCCAAGATTTACACCACCAGGCCATTTGGCACGTGATAGAGCAAACAAGAGGGGTGGCAATCGGCATGACGGCCCAGCCCTATAAGGCCAGACTGCAGTTTGGAGGTTTAATGGTTGTAATTTCAGCCCGGACCAATCGAATTCACCTGGTGCGTTGCACGTCCATGGTGAAAGCAACGCCCCTCCCTTTCCCCCCCTGTCTGAGACACACTTCAGGGCTTGGCCCCCTAAAGTTGGCCCGAAGACTGGATCTGGGCTTGAAATTTAAGCCAAGTGTTAATAGACCGGGCTGAACCCAGGCTGAAGATGAATGGCACAGGCCTGACCAATTGACCCAGTCCGATCATCAAGTAGGCCACTGTAGAGTGTTTAAAGATGCTTGTAACCGGTTTCAATTCAATGGTGATAAGTGGGCCAAGGATGAAATTTAGGTATAATAAACTTTTTTATGTGTAGTCTAACAATGCTCTTTGGATGAAGGTGTCAAGACCATCTATATGAAATGACTGATTAGAAGGGATAAGGTAAAAAAGAAATTTGCTCTTACCATAAACACGGGATCATTTTACCTTCTCATTGTTATATGGCCAGGCTGAGGCTAGGGCTTAGGGGGCCACGGTAGGCTAGAGCCAACCACGGTGGGGGCCATTGCTAACCGTATTTGACATTACATTGATCTTTAAAAGAAATAGTTAGCCTAAGATGTGGGTCAAAGGGACCCAGTCGGCCCATCTTGTCGCAGGCGAGCAGCATGGGACAAGAGAACCCCTGTAACCCAAAGCTTTGTGGGGCCACCACAGTTTACATGTGACATTCACTCCCGCCATCAGTTTCACCGGATCATTTTAGGATGTGAGCCTAAAAATGAGGCAGACCCAAAACTCAAGTGGACCACACCACACAAACCAGCAGGGATTGAAAAACAACCATTGAAACCTTATTAGAGTCCGCATAAGCTTTCACCTCATGAAGGGGTTGTATGGCACATAAAACATAATGTGGGCCTCAGTGATCGAATTTTCCATGTCACTGTTTTCTTTGTTTTGGCCCACGCCTCTTTTTGGGATCACATCCTAACATCGTCTGGCGAAACTGATGGAAGGAGTGAATGTTACATGGACATCAAGGTGCCCCCCACAGAGGTTTGGGTTACAGGGGCCTCCATGGAACTGGGGTAACACGCAATTCCCGTCCCATCTTATCAGCAACAAAAGTATGCCGGGAAGTTATCCACATCTTAAACATCTTCTTCACTAATTCCCTGAATCATGTTAAAAGGTTTCACAAGGTAAAAGTCAAATCTTCGTGGAGGGTGACCATAAGAGAGCCACCCTGACATGAGCTCGATAGGCAATTTAATATCCCTTGGGTTCGTTTGGGAGAACAAAACAGGCATTCGATGGTAATGGGCGTGGATCAGAAAAGCTAGTGCGTTTAGGCGAGAGCATCCCGTTCACACTAAAAGCCTCTTGTTTTGAAAAGACAAAAAATCCTGCGATTTCAATCCACATCAATTCCAATTCACAACGAATGCATGGGCGCGGATTGGGTACTAGCCCACTAGGACTAGCTAGAGATGGAAATCCTGGCAGGACTCTGTGGGGCCCACTGTGATGTATGTGTTTTATCCCGTCCATCCATTTTTACAGATTATTTTAAGAATATGAGCCCAAAATAGATGCATATTGAAGGCTTAAGTGGACCACACCACTGGAAGCAATGGCGAAAATGACACCCACCCTTGAAACCTTCCTAGAGCCCTCCTTGATGTTTATTTCACACCAACCTGGATGAAGGGAATTAAATATCAGCTTGATCCAAAACTCCTGTGACCCCAAGAGGTTTTCAACAGTAGGCGTTCAATCCCCACCCACTGTTTCCTGTGGTGTGGTGTACTTAACCCTCCGTTCTGCCTCCTTTTTGGGCTCGTGCCTTAAAATGATCTGTCAAAACAGATAAAGCACATACATTAAGATGGTCCCATGGAGCCCATGCCAGGCCCATGAATCTCGAGCTAGGTCACGGTGGGGGTAGCTCCCAGTCCGTGTACCAAATACATCTCCCAAACGATTCCTTAAGAAGCACATAGGCTCCCAACTTCCAAAAGTTGAGAGGACCCGCTGGATCGACCGTGCACATAAAATCAAATTGCTTAGTCAACCCTAACATCCAATCATGATGCCACGCTTGGATTGTGGGCAATCCACTCAAACCAAGAAGGGTTTCTATTGATTTGATGTCAAAGCATGTTTGGATGAGGATTCCTCAAAATAATTATTACACTTTTCCAGGTTTCGAATTCTGGAGCGACGGATGGTACAAACTACAATAACACGGCCTACCACTGGAAGCCGATTGCTTGGTGTGCCACACACCACAAATCTTGCTGGTGTTGATGTTACCAAGTTGTGGGCGCCACCATGATGTATGTGTTATATATCCACACCGTCCATCCATTTTGCAATATCATTTTAGGGCATGACCCCAAAAATTAGGCAGATCCAAAACTCAAGTGGACCACACCACAGAAAGCAGTGAATATTGTGGATATTGAACGTCTACCATTGAAAACTTCTTGGGGACCACAAAAGTTTTGGATCAAGCTGATACTTTTGTTTTCCCTTCATCCAGGTCTGTGTGACCTTATGAACCTGTCGAATGGTAAATAAACATCATAGTGGGCCCTAGGAAGGTTTCAACTGTAGACATCATTGTCAAAACTGCTGTTGTGTGGTCCAATTGAGATGCCTCATTTTTAGGCACATGCCCTAAAATGGCCTCGCAGGATGGATGGATGGTGTGGATACAACACATACATCATGGTGGGGCCCACAGAATTTCGTGAGGTCAACAGTGGTTGGTGGTGGGGCACACCACGAATTCTGCTTCCCCTGTCATTCGTGTTTGCATTTGCTATTTTATATCTTTTTTACTATTTTTTCTAATTGTGTACTGAGAAATGCTTCAGTGCTCCTTGCATCCGTTCACTTGCAGAGTCTAATGGATCAGTGCTCATTGCATCCGTTCACTCGGACATTCTAATAGTTCGATCTGAATTCTGTTCATTCTAGAACACGTTTCATGGACTACCATGCAAAAATCACACAGATGGGATGATCCATCAATCCTTGATTTGGCCTTATTTTCTATTGCCATTCCTTTTCAAAGCCAAGGATGGGATAGTTAATAAAAGTGATTCTTCATGATCACAAGCAAACCATGATGGGCCCTAACAAATAGATCGGATTGTTGATTGGACCTTTTTCTTTTGTGTATAAACAATCTTGACCGTCCACAACAACACCAAATCGAATGGTCAATATTTGTCAGATTCTTGTGAAGTTTGCATGGTAAACCATAAAATGAGAGTTGGGGCTAGTTAACGGTCTGGATCAATGGGTTGGACCGTCAAAGTGTCTCAATGCAGCTAGAGCAATCTATGGTGATTTGAAAGCACTGCAGCGTTTCTCATTATGAATTAATACTGATAATATTCTTATTTTTAATTATTAAATATCAGGTTTAGTATCAACTCAATTGAGTCTTCGAGTCAACCTAAGCCGGCTGGACATCAAGTCAAGCCAAGTTTTCGAACTACGATTAGCAGTCAATTAAAATGCAACACCAGTGATACCATGAATGTCTACAACTTCTTTGGTCCGATTCCATGGCTCAACGGTAGACTGGCTGTGTTTTGACATTGAGATCATAAGTTTGAGTGGACGTGTGGTGTGGGTGGGGTATGTGTGTAAAAAAAAGTCTTCAACTTCTCTGCGGCCATGGATGGGAATTAGGTGAGGTATATGTGGCAGGAACAGTATTTAATATTCACAAGCCATGATAAGTTGCTTGGAGCTTACTATTTCTACATGTCAGTAGCCATGGACAGATAGGCATCTTCGCTCAGGTTTCCTCGTGTCCACTTCTTCAGCATCTTCAATGCAGCCTTGGGTTGGTCCATCGGAACCATGTGGCCCGCATCATGCACCTGAAGGCATACAATCCAGCATATGTGTCAGGAATTCATTAGGCATGTGGTAACTTTGGTCCCCTAAACTTGCATTGACATCAAGTGCCAAATACCTCAGTTTCAAATATTCAGGTAACATGGGGAGGGTTAGGGGTGGGGGTTAATAAAAGGCAACATTTTGAATCTCGAAAATCAGCATCTGACATGATGTGGCCCCACCTGAACCTTGGTTGAGGATTTGATCAAGCCCCGAGTAAAATTTAAAAAAATAAAGAAAGAAAGAACAAGAGTAAGACGAGTAAGAAGCAGAAGAAAAATAGAAAGAAAAGCAGGCGTAACCCCAAATTTTCAATTTCCTGAATTTCTGTGGCATTTTTTCTGCCACCCATTGGAAGAGGAAATGTACAGTTCTCGGAAGGTGGAGAGAGAGAGAGAGAGAGAGAGAGAGAGAGAGAGAGAGAGAGAGAGAGCATTTTTTCAAGCCAGCGACTAATAAGGCCCGCTCTTTTGTTCATCTGGAGTGCAATGTCACGAGAGAGTCATGGTCCAAAATATTCCCCATTGGGGGTTATGCTCATGTGACTGGAGATTTCCAGCTAAACATGCTTTTATCGTAATATGGTAAGAGGAATTTTTTGGCATGATTTATTCACATTTTGGCCCACAGAGGAACAGCCATTTTGTTTGGCCCACATGATACGACTTCAAACTAATAGAGTTTCTCTTGATACAGATTTTAAACATTGAAAACAGGTGGGGGGTAAAGGAAGAAGAATCTCACCTTGAGGAAACTGAGGGACCCATAAGATTTCAATAGCCCTGCTTCCTTGCCATCGACGGTGAATGGTTCCATTGGAGCTACAGCAAACTTCTTCTGACCGGACCATTCCATGGAGTTCACCCATCTAAAATTCCCTATAATAAGATGACACTTATCAATTACTCATTTACCGTTTACTTGCACATATCATCAGTTCTTGTAATCCTAGTCTTGCAAAATCAATGCTTGCCACGATAGATTATGGATGCAGGAACAATTGATATTTACACATTCCAAAAACTTCACTACCGATAATGCTATCAGTGACCACATTAATACATACTAGAATCACTGCAATTGTAAAGTTCTGCACAGCCCGCATGCAGCAATGGGCCAGCAGTGTGAGTTATCCATCATCAGGCCGGGCCTGTAGGGTATCTGTCGAGACCCAAAGAATTAGAATAGCCAACTTATCTGACAGACCACCTGCAAACATTGGATGCATGTAGTTGGCAATTTTTTTACAACCATCCACTGTTTTCAAACATGTGTGGCCCACGAGATGGGTTGACAGGCTTCCTTTTTTCTTTTCTTTTTTGGGGTTGGTTGCTGATCAGATTCCCCAACTGCAAAAGAGAGGATCTCAGCAAACGGCTGCAATGAACCTACCGGATCCCACCTCAAACTACAAACTCCATATCCAAGCTTAGTTAACACTTGTTCCAGGCCAACTACTAACACAGCTGCAAACGTCTTTTATGTCCATAATTTTTTTTGAATGGTATGTACATAAATAGCATGGTTCAATAAGCCAACTTGCTTGCATAACCAACCTCATACTCACCATATCACAAGTGCGCATCATTTAGAGCATAAGAACCAAACCCTGCAAGGTTTGTCCGCCTTTTTGTATTGGGTTCAACAAGTCAACGTGCTTGCATGACCAACCTCATACTTAATATATTGCAAGCAAGCATCATTCAAAGCATGAGATCGAAACCCTGCAAGGTTATCTTGCATTTTGTTTTCAGTTTTCAGGACTCCGGTGATAGCATGGTTCAACATTTCAGCTTGCTTGCATGACCAACCTCCTACATAATATATGGCAAGTGAGCATCATTTAGGGGGTGTTTGGATTGTAAGTTACTTAAGCTAATTATGCCTCAAGTAGCTTATCTTAGTTTCTACTTATTAAGCAAATATGTTTGGTAAACAACATACGTATCAGCTTCTCCTCCCTTTTCTCTCTCCTAATGCCTCTCTTCAGCAACTTATGAAAAGTATAAAAGCTAAAAAAATTAACTGAAGTGATTAACTAAATTTAAGTAAAAAAGGTACTTATAACTAGTCATAAACCAAACTTATCAGAAATAAGTTACTTATCTACTGCTGTAAGTAGAAAAAGTAACCCTCCCTACCTCCTTCCCTCCCTCTCGACATGATGAGCAATGGACATTAAAGTTGGGCTCAACATAACTCTTTGCACGTGATGGGCAATGGACATTCAAGCTGGGCCCGACATGATGGATGGCCTACATCGAGGTGGCCCCACATGATGGATGGTCCACATCAAAGGTCCACCCCTAATGATGAATGGCCCACATCTAAGGCGAGCCCCGCATGATGGGCAACCCACATTGAAGATGAGGGCCACGTGATGGACATGGGCTCCACATGATGGGAAATTAATAATGGTGGGCCCACATGATGGATAATCGACATTAAGGTGGCCCCACATGATGGATGGTCCACATTAAAGGTCAGCCCTAATGATGAGCAGCCCATATCCAAGGCAGGCCTGCGTGATGGACCGCCTACATCGGAGGTGGGGCCCACATGATGGACAGTCTGCATCAAAGGTGGGCTCCACATGATGGGCAGTGGATATTGAAGGTGGGCCCACATGATGGACACTAAAATTGATGGTGGGCCCCACATGATGGATGACCAACATCAACAGTGGGCCTTACATAATGGATAGTGCACATTAAAGGTCAGCCCCTAATGATGAATGACCTGCATCCAAGGTGGGTCCCACATGATAGATGGCTCACATAAAAGGCGGGGCCCACACTATGAACAGTCCACATCAAAGGTTGGCCCCACATGATGGCCAGTGGATGTAAGGAGGACCAAACAGACTTGAGGGATAAATACTCGTGATGTTGGAAACCAAAAATGCCTTTCTACTTTTTGGCTGATGAGTATGTTGTTCACTAAACATACTTATCTGTTAAATAAGTAGAAACCAAGATAAGTTACTTATGGCATAAGTAGCTTATGAAAGTAACTTACGATCCAAATGCTCCCTTAGGGACTGAAACGTCAATTTATTTCGACTCACCAGAAACCATGTAGCCCCTTTGTGGGTGAACTTCCCTCCAACAACCATTTCCATTTCCCATGCATGACATCCAATGCTCATGAATGCCTAAAAGCCTCTTTGACTTGAGATGAGATTGAGTTGACTTGGTTCAGCAAGGATTCGAGTCACATTGCATGGGAAAGAGTCTTTCAGGGCTTCTTCAAAACTCAAAAAGACAAATCGAAAAGCTCTCCCATTTCAAAATACTGACTATTGGTATGATCCCTAGCCATGCAAAGATGGTAAGTAATTGACATTCATAACCAGAGAGAGAAGATGCTTACCCAACCAGTTGCATATGAGATCATATTCACCGGCATACACAAGCACTTTGATGCCATCTTCAATCAGAGCAGGAATTCCTGGTTCGAAATTCTTCATCCAGTCAGTGATCATGGCTTCATATACAATAGGGCTACATGACACAAATTTCCTTTTCCCAACACCCAGAGCTTCCCTCACTGACTTTTGGTTCAGGAATTTATCCATATTCGAGAAATCATAACAAAGGCTTCCCTCACATTTCTTTCGTATATCATAGTGCTGAAAGGGCAAATTAACATAGCACAAAATCAGAAAGAAGAAGATAAATATGCACAGCACCTCCTGCAAACCAAACTAACAGAATGCATAGTAAAACAAAGAAAGTGATGAAGGGGTGGATGTACAGCAGAACACAGATGATGCCACTGATGCACTCCATCCACATTTTAGGAAGCCGGGCTATTTAGCATATCCTTCAAAATGCAGATGGCATGAAGCGATAAATGCATCTGGCTAGTACTCTAGTAAAGTAAAACAGGCTGATGCTGGTTTGATTGGGTCCAGATTCTGAATTGGTCACATCAAGTTGGGCTTGTTTAAATTTTGCTTGTCGAGACCGGACCTGGCCCATTGACAGCCATATTACCATCAAAGTATGAAGTACCATCCGAAACCAGTATCCATCACCTGATACAAACCAATTATATATGTAGGTGACACAGGCCTGAACTGGGCCGGTGAAGGGTGATAAAAACCAGTTTCATTGGTGACTGATATAGTACACCAAAGCCAATTTCAATCTTGACTACCATATGCAAAAGCAATCCAAATTGGGAACCAGATGATAATGTCTCAGAGTCATTATCACCTTGTTTTCATTTTAGGCAGTGAACAGGCTGTATCATCCACATTCTGCAAACAGTTCCAAAAATGCCCTAAAGAGGGTGGGTGAATATTAGTTTGGGCAATAAGATCTTACATTCATATCTCCAGCTACAAGCATAATAGAGCTGAAAATGGAGTTGCACACCACGAAAGAAGCAAAGCAAGCCAGAGTACTGGAGCCTGCCAAGTAACACTTCAATCTCAATCTTTCTAAGGAATTAGAAGACTATCCAAATTTCAACACTATGAGAGAACTCACAAAAACTGTAATGTGTGACTGGTAATTGGCAAATGGAGAGTAATTACCACAAAGTTTTATGCTGAGTTCACACACTGGGACTATCTTGTTGATTCTGTCATGATCAGTTTGCTTGATTACGCCCATGTCCAATGCATAATCAGTGTACGCTTGGTATTGGATTGCAGGATCAGTTAGCCCATTACCAATGGCAAAACCCTGAGGGAAATTTGATGGAAAAATTTAAGTCAGTGCAAAGAAATCACTTCCAGTGTCTCCACGTGTGTGTGTCGATGCTCTCCTCCCTTTTTTACGGATGAAAAACAAATTTTATCAATTAAGATGGCCTACAAGTGCAGTTTCAGGCAGAGCTACGGATGATACATGGAAGAGAGAGAGAGAGAGTCACATGCTCACATGATTGTTCCATAGAAATTTAGAAAGAATCAAATCATGAGTTACCTTTAAATTTATATGTAGGCCAAGTTTCTCTTTGTTCCCCCTATGAACTCTCTCAGCAACAGCAGGAATATAGTGTCCGGCATATGATTCTCCAGTGATATAGAAATCGTTCTTTGAGTAACTTGGATGCTCCTTGAAAAATGCCTAGACATAATACAAGAAGTGGGTAATAAACAATAGGCTAGCAAAAAATAATAGAAAGAATTGAAAATATTCACTTATTTTTTTCCACATTTACCTGCAAAAAATCATATACATCATTACTAACACCCTTCTCACCAAAGCGAATGTCACGTAGATCCGTACTGTAACTAAATCCAGTTCCTGTGGGCTGGTCAACGAATATGAGGTTTGATGCCTGGAAAATACATCACGAAACGTATTATGCTACAGCCATACTATCAGTTTCATTTAAAATATCAATCCCACACTTAAAAAGTTATCAGTGTCATCATCATCTAAGTCTTATCCCAATTAATTAGGGTCGGTTACATGAATCTTGTTCCGCCATTCCACTCTATCAAGGGCCAGACTTCAGTTAAGTAACAAGTCATCAAGTCTTTTCTTACCACCTCCAATCGGCGCATGTCTTGGTCTTTGTTGTACATGACCAAATCATCTATACATTCCCTCTTCTTATTATCTATTGGTGATAACCCTAAGTTCTTCTAATGCATTCATTTCTAATTCTATCCTTCCTTGTCTTGCCACTCATCCATCTCAACATCCTCATTTCAGCTACAATCAGCCCATGAACAAGTTGTTCCTTAACCGCCCAACATTTTGTCTCATAAAGCATGGCTATCCAACATTCTGTCCCAGAAAATGTAGAATGTCCTGCTGTCAAAAACATAACTTCAATGAGAAAAAGGAAAGAGATGTGAGACCCACGAGACATGCATGGTGTTGCCCATAGCTTGGGATGGCAATGGGTACCAATATGTGGATACTCAAACTACCCAGCCCAATTCAATCGGATCTGAATCCAGTTTCTTGGGCCAAATTAATAATAGGATCATAACTGGGTCTAGTAGTTACATTACAAATTAAGGACGGTTGGATCAGGAACATGTCAGATATTTATGAATATTTTTTTTAGTATTTGTTCATATGCACATAAGTTCACAATATAAAAGATCAAGTGAAGGGTAGACTTGTAAATGTGGATGAGGGACCCGATCCGGACCTGATTACTTATATAAACAACATTTGACCGAGACTTAAACTGAGACTTAAAGCTCAGATCTGGATATCCAGTCAGATCAGCTTCCTAATGTATGGTACCTGAATCTGAACCAGAGGGTATCAGAATGATCCCCCAGTTATCCGGTCAGATTGATATCAGCTTCCTCATGTATGGTACCTAGAGGTGGGCATCGAGCCGAGTCGAGTCGAGCTGGGCCAAGCTTGGCTTGGCTTGTCCATGGTGTACTCGAGTTTGAGCTCGAGCTCGAGCTCGGCCTCGAGCTCAACATTGAAGCTTGGCTTGTTTGCCAAAGCCGTCGAGTCGAGTTCGAGTCGAGCTAGTGGTTCGAGTCGAGTCGAGTTTACCTCGAGTCGAGCTCGAGCTTGTTCATATCATTCATCATAGGTTACGTTATTAAAATTTTGGCTAAAAAATACAAATTAAATGCCACATTACTAAGACATAAATGATAAACCTCTAGATACTATCAATATCATACCACAAAAAAATAATTTGTCCTCAACAATCAACATTAACATCAATTCGAAATAGTTAAAATATATCAAAAATTATAAATCCGTTCATGAAAATTTTTAAAGCTTTTCCTTTAAGCATTCTGGCGCACGTTTTCAATTTCATTGTCCTCTTCATACTCTTCAACATCGAAAGTGCTACCGCCCCAAACTGGAGATTTTTGGTTTTATGGCTGGATTTCTAATCCGTATGATGAAGTAATACATGTAAACTAGCGCAAGACAACAGAGCTAGGATGTCACCTGCTGTGGGACCGCAAGCTGATTGCGTGGTGATCCCTAATACGACGTAACTTCATGGTGACGTGTGTATTTTATCCAAGCCTTCCGTTCATTTTTTTAGGCATGAGCTCAAAATTGCAGCATCTCCAAAGCTCAAGTGGACCATGCCACTGGAAACAGTGGGGGTAATGATATCTACTGTTAAAACTTTCTTTAAAATGTAATAATGTTTATTTTCCATCTCTGAATGTAATCCATTGTATCTTAGAAAATCATGACATCCGAGTCGTAAACACTTGTTTGTTGAAATCAGACCATATGATAAGATTAATTTCTAACCGTCTAATATTTTTTCATAAATCTAATATTAGATGATCGAGTGGGCATAATTTTTTCATAAATCTAAACTGATACCCATACTTTAGACGGGTTAATTTGAACTAATTTTATGCCATGTATGTAAGTCTCAAGTGCATGTGTATTGTCTATGATACTTCGCCAGAGTACCAAAGGTGTTTCTCGGGGAGGGATCCAGGCATATATATATATATATATATATATATACATATATATATATATACATATATATATATATATATATACATATATATGTATATAATGGTAGGTTGTGGAGCCCAAGCACTGTGGGCCCCACAATGATGTATGTGTTTCATCCATGCCATCCACCCATTCTTTCAGATCATTTTATGATATGAGCCCAAAAATGAGTTTGATCCATATCTCAATGGACCACACAGTGTTGATTCAACGCCCACCATTAAATACTTTTTGGGAGCCACAAAAGTTTTGGATCAAGCTCATAACTATTTTTTCCCTTCGTCCAAGTCTTTATTACCTAATTAACGGGTTAGATGTCAAATAACCATTACATTTGGCCCTAGGATATTTTTAATGGCGTAATTCAATCACTACTGTTTTCCCATGGTGTGGCCCACCTGAGATTTATATCTACCTCAATTTTATGGTCAAGCCCTAAAATTATATTTCAAACCGAATGGACGGCATAGATAAAACATATACATCATAGTGGGCCCCACATAGCACCAACCACTAAGGCACATGAAATCCAACGCTGGACTGCAAAAATCCCACTAGCGTAGATTCGAAGGAGGGCCTGTGAAGCCCATGCCTGAAATGACGTTTCAAGCTCCCATTCTCTGGAAACGGATTCGCTACTTGTGGTCGGTGCTCTGTGGGCCCCATCATGATGTATGTGTTTCATCCATTCCGTCCATCTATTCTTCTAGATCAATTTATGTGTAATACACAAAAAATGAGATATATCCTGGTCTCAAGTGGACCACATTACATGAAAGTGTTGAATGAACTTCAACCATTAAAAACTTTTTGGGGGCCATAAAAGTATTGGATCAAGTTGATCTTTGTTTTTTCCCTTCATCTGGGTCTTTATGACCTAATCAACAGATTAGATGTCAAATAAACAGTACAGTGGGCCTTAGGAGGATTTAAATGATGGATATCCAATCACTGTTGTTTTCTTGTGGTGTGGTCCAATTGAGATTTATATCCCTCTAATGTTTGGGATAAAGAACTAAAATGATATTAAAAATTGATGAACGGATTGGATGAAACATATACATCATGGTGGGACCCACAGAGCACCGACCACCAGCTCCAGGGCTGGTGTCAAGGGGAGTAGCCAATCCGTATCCCTATTCTCTGAAAAAAAAAAAAAAAGCAACCCAGATCCATTCCATCCTTTCTACCTCCAACTATAGATGTTCTTGGACCCACGCTACAGGCAAATACGGGAGAGATCTAATCCATCCACTCATCAGGTGGGGCATCAGGCGGGCCATCAGTCACGGAACCCGATTCGAGATCCAAGCCACTCATCAGGTGGACCCCATTCTCCAACGGAATCAAGAAAGAGAAAAAAAGAAGAAGAAGAAGAAGAACTCACCTTGATGATGTTGGTCGGGCGAGCGTGCGGCGAGCAGGGGCAGCGGATTGGGTGGGGACCGTGGGGTAGAGATAGAGAAAGAGAAGAAAAGGGAGGCAGTCGTGCGGTGGGGAGTGGGGACCATGGGGTGGGGTAGGGTTTTTATTTTTTATGAGATATATATATATATATATATATATATATATATATATATATATATATATATATATAATATTTTAAAATATTAAAAAACATATTTCTAACGAGCCGAGTCGAGCTCGAGTTCGAGTTTCGAGGCGAGTCGAGTTCGAGTCGAGTTAAAATGGCAATGGTCGAACTCGGCTCGAACTCAACTCGAGCTACAGAATTTTAGCTTGACTCGGCCGAACTCAGCCATTCAAGCCGAGTCAATCCGAGCTGACTCGAGCCGAGTCGAGCGAGTTATTCGAGCTAGCTCGACTCGTGAACAGCTCTAATGGTACCTGCATTTGAATCCAAGGGTATCCGAATCCTGGAGTTGAGTTCAAGTAAGGTACGCCAGTATCCATCCCAAACCCAACCCATTGACAGTCCATCTGTTATCCCACAATGTCATGCAAGATTTTCCTTGTTTACAATATCAGAGCTTGTACAAGATTTTCAACACATAATATAAAAATATTACAATTCTCCCTTATGATCTGTTATTAATAGTCAAGATAATAAGATGACTATGCTGAATTCTTTCACCTACCTGCCATGATGTTATGTCACATGACAACCAAATTCAAATTCTTCAATGAACTGTGACTGTAACGAAAAGAAGAACTCAAATGTGCAGACTGTACCTTGTCCCATCCATAGTCATTCCAGATGAGAGACATGTTATCCGCAATCTTGTAAGGCCCATTTTCATAGAAAAGGGCTAACTCACTGCTGCATCCAGGGCCTCCAGTCAACCATAGAACAACAGGATCGTTGCTGCTACCTCGAGATTCAAAGAAGAAATAGAACAATCTGCAGGCAGCAAGGAGTTACTTCAAAATTTAAAAAAAGCAACCCTGGAGATTAGCATAAAGATCCTTTTTTCTACTTCTTTTTTTTTTTTCTTTTTCTCTGTCTTTTAATGTATTGAAAACATATCATTTCATCGAGTCAATCTAGAATGACAGTGTGGCCACACTTCAAAATAAAGCATCAAGGCATAGCAGTTTGTGTTAGGATGACATCAATGTCCCTTCTTTTTTTTCCTCCAATGAGTAAGCTCAAGGTTTTATTCAAAAAGAAACAGAGCTGCAACAACACAGGAACCATAGCATGGAAACCAATAATATATCATAGATATAGGAAGGAATAGCAGCAAGATACTGCTACAGAAAACCACAGAAACAAAAGAGAATCATCAGAAATCAACCACAATAAGTTGATCCCTGCTTGCCCTAGACTTAGCAAGCAGATCGGTATTGGTGTTTGGCTGTTTGCCTCTGTAGACAGCAATGTTCCTAATTGATAGAAATTCATGGAACTCTCATTGGCTTGAGTATAGAATGACCTTGGGAAACCAAACATAAAAATGACACACAACAGTTTGACCAAAAGCATCAGAAGTGGCTAATCTGAGGTTCCCAACATAATCCACATTTGAAGTTGGATTAACAGGGCTAATAAGAGTATTTCTCTGATAGTGGCGGATGAGGGACACAATATTCAAGGCAGCAAAAGATGTCATACACCAACAAACCCTGTTGCTTTTAGAACATTTGTCTCACAACAACAAGCATAACAGCCTACAGCACACTGGCCATTGTGGTCTGAAATAAGCAGAGATTTTAGTCAAATTTTCACACCATATATTATGTACTGTTCTTTGGAACTCTTCTCAAGAGGAATTACACAACACACATGCACACTTTCTACTATATGGCCTATGTCAATGCCAAACCTCCATACTGTTGGCCCACCTATGGGCAGTAAATGGGCGAAATATCTTAGTTACAAAACATGATGAACCTAGATATCTGATCGGTTGTCATCAAATAGATGGATGACAAAAATGGTCCATGGAAAATTCATGCTGTAGCTTATATACACATCTGACATTAACAACCATGTTTAGCCTAGCAGAGTGCTATGAGAAACCTTCCAGGTTTATACTTCAATCCAAGTTTGACCGCTACTAAGAGCAATCTGTGCATGTAAACTATCTGATTAACATACATTCAGAAACATTGAAAATTGCCAAACACATGCAACCATGAAATGGATGTTTTCATCATAACCTAGAAAACTCAAATCCAGCTGAAGTTTGAGTAGAATTTACCTCACAGAGTGACTGTGATGGTGATTAATGCAATACTATCCAGAATTATGCCATAAATCCTTCAACTCATGTATCAGAAGCAATCACCAAAGGCATTGACATTTAGCAGTCAGTTCAATGGCGCAAGCACCTGCAGTATAGTTCTCGTCCTTGATTTCAGGAATCTTTTATGTTCCTAGCCTAAAAATGTTCCAAAGACCTTGTTGGGCTTCAAATTCTAACATACAAATCCTCCAAACCTAAAAAGTCAATTGCATGTGCTCATTTTCAGATCCTACACCCACAGAACTCAACCACTTTTGTAAATTTTCTGATACACACTACCAAATCAACCAAAAGACATAAATTTCAAGGCTATATGACAGTTTTTGCACCCTAACCTAGAAATTTCAAATCCCTAGCAATTTCGGTCAAAAGCTTCTAGTACAGATACAAGTATATCGATACTAGACAAAAAAAAAAAAAAAAAATCAGACTTTGGGTAGAATCCACACTATACCTTTCATAAACATGGAAATTTCAAGCAAATATACTGATTCAACTGTACCGATGTTCAAACCAGACCTAAAAATTTAAATTAGCATAGAAATTTCCGTACAGGCCTGTTTGCTTCACCAATTACCATAATCATGTAAAGGAAATGTACAATGATTAAAAATTACTTCACTTGTCTCTTGGCAACATCTACATTTGACGGTAGTAAAATTAGAGTGTGGGCATTTTTGCATTACTTTAATGTCAAATCATCACCAAAATACACTCATGTTTGAGATTTTACAGTAATGCCATGAAAAAGTTCAATGACTACAAATTCTTTTACCTGTCTCCTGAATACATCTGCATTTGAGTCTTTGACCAACAACTCCCATGTTTGTTTTAGCAGTTATAAAATCACAATGATGAAACTTTTGCCCTACATTACCAGGGTAATTGGCAAAACAAACGGGACTTAAGAATTCTAGAAACCTAAACATTTCAAACTTATATCCAAACTTTCAACCCTAATATAAAAATTCAAAATTCATAGAATTTCCACAGAACTACTCAAATTCTTCCAGAATCCTAACAATTTCAAGCATGCAGAACAAATTTTCCATCCTAACCTAGATTTTCATATTCCAGCTTGATTTCGATAAAATCTATATAATATTCCAGAAAACTAGAAATTTTAAGCACATAAAAGGACTTTTCTATCAGAAACTGAAATAAAATAAATAAAATAAATTTTAAAAAAAAATCAAATAGCAGAACAATGACCGTAGACATGGTGCCAAAATCTTCCAAAAGCCAGGAATGTCAAGCATGTCTACCTGTTTTTTTAATTTAGCAATTCCAAATTCCATGATAAACTGAGTACAACCACACTAAATTCTTCCAAAAACATAGAAATATCAAGCATATGTAGCAATTTCCAATCAGCCTAACACAAAATCAAATTCCTCAGCAGTTTCACTAAAATCCACACCAGAACTTCCAGAAACGTATAAATTACAAACATAATAACTTAATTTCCAAAAATCCACGCAGATTTACCTCGCAGCATGGGTGTTTTCAAGGCGGTAGTATCCGGCATGATGCCCTAGCTCTTCAACCGAGACATCAGAATCAATTTCTCCAAGGATTTCGAGGTCAAGCTTCCGCTCGACGAGGCGAGGGCCAGGTGGATCGATCTCGGATTCAACTTCAGGAATTCCAGGTATGAGATTGAGGCTTCTGATGAGATTTTCTGCGAATTGGCGGGACGGGAGGGGCTTCGAAGATCGGAGAGGGATGTGAGTTTGAGCAGAAGAAAGGGAACAGACGGAAATGCAGAAGAAGAAGAGAAAGAGGTGAACGAGTGAGCTACCGCTCTTCATCTTTCCGAATACTTCGAGTGAAATGAGGGAGGGGTATATAAAGCGGTGGAACTACGCCATCCGCGACCGACTTATTCGAGGGAGTGGATTGCGTGCGGCCAAGGCCTCACCCAAAACGGCACGGTGGGGCCCACCTTGAAGTATGTATTCTATATCCAAGCCGTCCATCTATTTTTCCAGATCACTTTAGGGCATGATCCCAAAAATGAAATGGATATAATTCTCAGGGGGACCATATCATAGAAAAACGTGATGATTGACCATTAATGGGCCACGTAAATTCTGGATCAATCTGATATTTGTTTTGTCCCTTCATCCATGTTTATGTGACCTTATCAACGGGTTGGATTGAAAATAAACATTATTGAAATATTACGATGGGCCATGGGAAGTTTTTAACGGTAGAACGTTCAATCACCGCTGTTTCCTATAGTATGGCCAACTTCAGATTTGGATTTTCTTCATTTTTGGGATCTGGTAATAAAATGACACGTAGAAACGAGTGGATGGATTGGATATAGAATACACACATCAAGGTGGGCCCCACGGTGAGGGCCTCGCCTACTTCGCTGCCTCTCTGTGCATGAAATACAGGGGGTTCTCGATGGAAGAAAATGGCTACTCTGGCAGTGTGTAATAGATGATACACAGGCACTTATCAGTTACTTAGAAATTGCATCCGTTGACAACAAGCAATTCAAATTAAACTGTCCAAAGTGCAGGCCCCAATTTAGATGTATCTTGAATAAAAATTACGCTTTGATCTGCTGAGCATGTAAACGTTTATTGGAAGGTTAAAATGAAAATATTCAACGGTCACAATTGTCGGTGAATCAGAGGTTAGGATTGTTCCAACAATTTAATCTTGTAACTGTGATTTGGCAACAGTAACTCACAAGATTTAGTCAGTTTAATGTGACAATGTATGCCTGCCTGTGTATCAAGCATCATACCCAGCCAGAGCATCAAGTAACTCCCCGATTCTTGATCTTAAGGAGTGGGACTAAAGTCGGGACCATCAGGTCCATGAATCGAAGGGTTGGGATTGTTCGATTGAGAAATATTTTGGGACATGGCCGATGGTGGTTAGGATGTAACGTACCAACTCGTCAAACACTGAGCCACGTGTGGTGGTTTTATAGTTACGTTGTTTAAAAACAAAGTATGATGTTGATACTGTTTTAAACATGGAAGACATTAGCATGATGTGATGTAGGGAGCGGATTCTGCAATAGGACAGTTTTATTAAGGCTTTTATTCCTTTAAAAGATCCGTGCACGTGAGAAGATGAAGAGTATAAGCTAAGATTATCTTTTCACACGTGCACAAAGCAGAGCTCCACCCGTGGTGAGCTGTGTGTATTTTATACTATTCTTAATTTATATTTTTGTTGTTATTCAAAATCGAACATAAAAGCTAAATAAATTTAATCAAATGCGTGTGATTAAGAATAATGTTAGGTGCGTTAGAATTATATTCAACTCAAATTGAATGAGCGTCTATGATGTTGCGCAGCACGCCAACAACGCAGCAAACCGATATCCAATCTCCGGTCTCACCCACAAACGATAAATAAGAAGAAATATAAACTAGAAACAGAATTAAAGCATTCTCTAAACAAACCACAAGACAAGATATACGTGGAAAAACCCCAACAAGGGTAAAAAATCACGGATGCAAACTTCCACTATGAAGAAAAACGAAGATTACAAGGCAATATACTAACCTCTCCATTGGAAGTACAGAGAAAACCATTTGCCCACACCTTAGAATTACTTCCCATCACCTAGAAAAGCTTTCCCATTACCCTATAAAAGCCTTAAGGATACCTATTTATAGTTTAGGCAACTCCCATTTTGCACCTCTGCGAAAACCGACTCAAATTTTCGCAGTCCGTATCAAATCCGGACTCAAATCTGCATAAGCTCAACTGGTCGTGCGAAGTCTTCGACCGGTCGAGCGGCACCCTTGACCGGTCGAGCACATCCCACGACTGGTCGAGCACCTCGAAAATTCAAAATCCCAACTCGCTGAAAAACCAGTCGAGCGCCCGTCCAGATGTGGCTCCACATCTCAACAATCTCTCACTTGGAAACACATCGCCATAAACTTTTGCCTTATTCATTCGGAGTGCACCATCTCCCTGTCTTCAAGCCTAAAGACCAATCAGAGCTGAACAGAGCTTCAGCTTATCCCGTGTGACCGCCTTAGTCAGCATATCTATAGGATTCTCACTTGTATGCATCTTCTTCAGAGTAATCAATCCATCTTCCAGTAACGAACATATGAAGTAATATCTAATATCAATATGCTTGGTCCTTGAATGAAAGGCTGAATTCTTAGTTAAGTGTATTGCACTCTGACTGTCACTGTACAACTTGCAATCTCCTTGCTTCTTACCTAACTCTTCCATGAAACCTTGCATCCACACCATCTCCATGCACACTTCTGTAACCGCAACATATTCTGCTTCCGTCGTACTGATAGATATTATCTTTTATAATTGAGAGACCCAACTGACTGCAGCACTACCTAGAGAAAAAATATAACCTGTAGTGCTTCTTCTATTATCAATATCTCCTGTCAAATCTGAATCTACGTAGCTTTATAGCTTGATTTCCGATCCTTCATAACACAGCCCTACATCCTTAGTACCTACCAGGTATCTGAGGATCCACTTCACAGCTTCTCAATGTTCCTTCCCGAAGTTGTTCATGAACCTGCTAACAACTCTCACTGCTTGAGCAATATCTGGCCTCGTACTTACCATAGCATACATGAGACTCCCAATAACTGACGCGTATGGGACTTTAGTCATGTAGTCCCGTTCTTCCTGTATCTTTACACCTTGCTCCTTAGATAACTTGAAGTGGTTGGCTAATGGTGTGCTAACCGGCTTAACACCTCCCATATTGAATCGATCAAGTACCTTAGCTATGGACTCTGCCTATGACAAAACTAGTTTCTTATTTTCCCTATCACGTTTTATTTTCATACCTAGGATTTATTTTGCAGCTCATAAATCCTTCATGGCAAATTCTCTAGACAGTTGTCTTTTGAGATCTAAAATGTCCTTCATGCTTGAACCGGCCACAAGCATATCATCAACGTATAGAAAAAGGATGATGTACGACGTATCAAACTTCTTCAAATAGCAACAGTGGTCTGCATGATATCTCTTAAAACCGTTTCCCGACATGAAACTGTCGAACTTCTTGTACCACTGCCTCGGGGCTTGCTTCAGGCCATATAAACTCTTCTTCAGTCTGCACACTTTGTTCTCCTTTCCTGGTGCCACGTATCCTGTCGGCTGATGCATATATATATATATATATATATATATATATATATATATATATATATATATATATATATATATATATATATATATTCTTCAAGGTCCCCATGAAGAAAGATCGTCTTAACATTTAGCTGCTCTAGATGTAAGTCCTCTGTAGCCACTATACTCAAGACCATGCGAATCGTAAACATTTTCACTACCGGTGAAAATATTTCAGTGAAATCGATACCTGCCTTTTGTTGAAACCCTTTCACAACCAGTCTAGTCTTGTACTGTTTCGAACCATCGTGCTCCTCTTTCAGTATGTAAACTCACTTTTTATGAAAAGCTTTCTTACCATTAGGTAGAGTGACTAGCTCCTATGTACGATTAGACTCAAGAGAGTCCATCTCATCATCCATGGTCTGTTCCTACTTAACCCGTGTATCCGACTGTAATGCCTCTTCAAAACACTTTGGTTCACCGTTATCTGTTAGCAGTAGATAATGTAAAGAGAGTGAGTATCGGACTATGGGTCTCCTCTCCTGAGTAGACCTCGTCACAACGGTGTTTGTGGCTCTACCTCATAATGCTCCTATGAATAATCATCATGTGGCGCTATAACACCCATGTCTGGTAACTCTTTCAACTCTACGAATTCTTTTTCCTCGGCCTTATTTTTTCGTACACTGTCCTTATACATCACTTTTTCATTGAAAACTACGTCCTTGCTTCTTATGATTTTCCTGTTTTCTCTATCCCAAAACTTGTAGTCAAAATCATGCTGCTCGTAGCCTATAAACGTGCACATCCTGGACTCGCATCCAGCTTGTTTCTGTGCTCTATATCAATATGAACATATGAAGTGCAACCGAATATTCTGAGGTGTGAAAGGTTCACTTCTTTTCCAGTCCACGTTTCTTCTGGTAGCTCACCATCCAATGGTGCCGAGGGACTTCTATTGATGAGATATGCGGCAGTATTCACAGCATCTGCCCAAAAGATCTTGAGCAACCCTATATATAACCTCATGCTCCTAGCGCGCTTAAGGATGGTCCTATTAATGCGCTCAGCCACACCATTCTGTTGTGGCATCCCTGGAATCATTTTTTTTTGTTTGATTCCATTTGCTGCACAATACTCCTCGAATCTCTTGTCACAGTATTCTCCTCCATTATCATATCTGAAACATTTTACTGTTTTACTTGTCTCGTTTTCTACCATAACTTTTCACTTAGATACATCAAATACATCAGATTGTGCTTTAAGAAATACACCCACAGTTTTCTACTAGCATCATCAATAAAAGAAACAAAATAACGTAAGCCACCAAGAGATGATACCTGTGCCGGTCCTCACACATCAGTGTGTACAAGCTCCAACAGATGCGTCTTTAGAGCGCGTCCTGTCTTCTTGAAACTTACCCTCTTCTGCTTGTCATACATGCAGTCCTCAATGAATTTCAAGTCAATAGACTTCAGCCCTAGTACCTTCCCTTTTGACAATAGCATTTTCATCCATTTCTCACTCATATGTCTCAACCTCTTATGTCATAACTGCCCATTCACTCCAATTGATGTGACTGCGAGTGAACTATATGATCCTAAAGTCACGTACAAAGTACATTCCTTCTTGCCTCGAGATATCACCAAGGCACCTTTTGTGATTTTTCATGAATTACTGATGAATGTCGTCACATAACCGGTATCGACCAACTGCCCTACTGAGATCAAGTTCCGTTTCAAACTTGGTACATGTCTGACATCCTTCAATTTTAAAGTCGTTTTGTCTTTCTGATTTATATGAACGTCTCCCTTTCCAACAATACTACACGGCTCATCATCACTCAGGTAGACTCTCCCGAAGTCACCTAATATATAATTACGCAGAACTTCCTTACACGAAGTGGCATGAAACGAAGCACCCGAGTATATAACCCAAGACTAATTCATCGCATCAAGAGACAAGATCAACGCCTCTGTGTCACTCTCCTCAGATAGATTCACTGAATCATTCTCGCATTGAGAGCTTCCTTCTTGTTTCTTGAGCGCCCTGCAATCACGTTTCATATGCCCCTTCTTGCCGCAATGCCAACACCCGTCTTTGTCTTTCGGTCCCTTGGACTTCTTCCTCGACCTCAAACGTCCGTGTTTATTGCCTCATTTGTTCAACGATTTTCCTCTTCCTTCAACGTTTAGAGCATTCCCTGAATCCCCTGAAACTCTTGATGCCTTTCTTATAAATTCTTCGCCAAGAATTAGACCAGCCACGTCATCAAATTTCAGCTTTGTCGACCCTGAACAATTGCTCACAGCAATCACCAAACTACTTTAACTATCTGGCAAACTGGATAAGATCAATAACGCCTTGACCTCATACTTAAAAATAATGTCAACGAATTCCAACTGGCTCGTGACTATATTGAACTCGTTTAAATGTTTAGTCACGCTCCCACCTTCTGACATTTTCATGTTGAATAGCTGTTTCATAAGATGAATCTTGTTGAACGCTGAGGGTTTTTCATGTATGGTGGCTAAGACTTCCATTAATTCTTTTGTGGTTTTTATCTTAAATATCGAAGGCGACGCTCTTAGACAAAGAGAGTCGAATCATTCCTAAAGCCTTCCGATCCAATAAAAATCATTTATCATCTGCATCTTTTCTAGTTTCTTCTCTTTTCCTCCTAGAGGAATATAGAAGTCCTTCTGATATAGATAATCATCCATCTGCATCTTCCAGAAGACAAAGTTTGAACCATCGAACTTCTTAATTCTAGTCTTCCTTTCTTCCGTCATCGCTCTCAATAGAACTAAAACCAATAGCTCTGATACCAGTTGTTGCATAGCACGCCAACAACGCAGTGAGCCGAGATCCATTCTCCGGTCTTACCCACAAATGATAAACAAGAAGAAATATAAACTAGAAACAGAATCAAAGCATTCCAAACAAACCACAAGACAAGATATACGTGGAAAAACCCCAACAAGGGTAAAAAATCACGGATGCAAACTTCCACTATGAAGAAAAACGAAGATTACAAGGCAATATACTAACCTCTCCCTTAGAAGTAAATAGAAAACCCTTCGCCCACACCTTAAAATTATTTCTCATTACCTAGAAAAGCTTCCCCATTACCCTAGAAAAGCCCTAGGGACACCTATTTATAGTTTAGGCAACTCCCTTTTCGCATCTCTGCGAAAACCAACTCAAATTTCCGCAATCCGTATTAAATCCGGATTTAAATCTGCGTAAGCTCGATTGGTCATGTGGAGTCTTCAACCGGTCGAGCGGCATCCTCAACCGGTCGAGCACATCCCACGACTGGTCGAGCACCTCGGAAATCTAAAATCCCAACTCGCTGGAAAATGAGTTGAGTCAGTCCATGACTGATCGAGCGGCCATCCAGATGTGGCTCCACATCTCAACATATGATTCTAGGCATCGAACTAACTTAATTAGGATCAGCCCTATAAAAATTGATTTGACTGTTTAGTCACCAATTATTATAACAATTAGGAGATTTAAGAATAAGAGTAAGTACTTTAGAATGGAATATTTTTGCTTTTTCTTTCAATGGTGACATAACAAGTTTTTTAATGAATAAATAATGAATTAGCAAGATAAAAAATAAGGTTTATTATTAATTTTATTGATTTGCACGTAAGATTAGTACAATCAGCAAAAAAGTAAATAAATAAATAAATAATAATATTAATACCTACTGCAGTCTGTGCTGGAAAAATGGACGTAAAAAAAAATCAAAACAGAATGAGACGGTTGTGATGTGAAGTCAGAAGGATATGATTGGTGATTTGCTAAGGAGTTGGTAATCAGGATCTAACAACCATGGCCATAAATATTTAATGTATTCCTATGATATATTACAATAATAACATTGGACAATAATAGATATAAACTAAGGATTCCGAATTTGCAGTAGCATGATTAGACTGAAGTAAAATTTTAAGCTACGAAGCTAAACTAAAGATAGATAGTATTGCATTGTAAAGAGATTGATTGTGTGTGATAATGACCTGGAGCTCTTATTTGAGTAATTTTTTTATAAGCTTTTAAGTGGCAATGACCAAGTATAAGTTTTTGTATAATGAGAGATTTGGATGATTGACCATGCAAATCTTCTTGATTCTTCACACAAACATAGATTATTATATCAAGCCACGTGTATAGGAGATCAATAAGCCTCTTGCCATTTTCGTTGTGCATGGAAGTCCTCACATCATTGGGCTCTTACATCTACAAAGGTTACTTTTGGTAGAACTAATAACTAATGCTTGATAGAAATTTGTGTTAAGGGTATTTACTTTGTGTAGAAATATTTTTGATAGAATTTTAACATTTAATGTTCACACATTTGTATGCATCTAACTCCTCATCTTGAAGTTCACATACACCACATGTAGCATGGTCGTCACGTAGCACCTCGTGAACCATTTAATCTGGTCATGATCAGTCGGGTGTAAACACTTTCTTATATTTATAAAAAGAATTTTTGACAATCATTTGCATCTGTAGTGGATTATAATGGATATGGTCTTAATTAGAGTGACCTTTGCACATAGTGAGAGCACCTCTTCATCTATCTCATCTATGTTCTTTTCCTTATTTCTTTCGTTCTTTTGGTTAAGTAAGAACTCCTATTTATGTCCTCTAATTTGACAAGGCAATACAACTAAATTCGAGTAACACAAATTGATGGATTGATTGTTCTTGAGATTTATATGACATGATAGCTATTGCACCATAGTGGGTAGATTAGTCATAAAAAACATCATCTTATTTTGTGCTCAATCCTTACTACAACTGTCTTCTTCATTGCACAAGAAAGAAAACCTAACATATTCTCAACAACGTGTAAATAGAACACCATATACACTATTGAATCTTTAAATTTGGTACTGAGGTTTTTAAGAAAGAAGAGATTTCTCCAAGACTAAAGCATTGGAGAGGAAAGATAGAAGTATTTAAACCAAAGCCCTACACTTATGTTTTTAAACCTCCATGGAAAATTTCAAATTAGAAACTAAATACAGTAACCCGTAAGTTGTAGTGGTAATGGAGTGTACCAAATTACCATGCTCATTCATAATTTTTAAGTATTTATGTGATGTTGGAAACCAAAAATAATTACTAATTAGCTGAATAAGTAGAAAGCAAGATAAGCTACTTAGGCATCAGTAGCTTATGTGAAGTATCTTATGATCCTAGTGATAAAATCTCATGATTATCATATGAGATCCAATGGCTGAAAGTACATGCGTGAGCGATACCCATTGAAGAGATGGCCTTTTCAGGCTCCATTTCGTGCCAGCGATTGAAGGGTTTTGATAGTCCAAAGCTTATCATTTTCGGTCCATGGTCCATTACCTGTGGGACAAACTAGATGAAGGGCCATATACTGTATTAATAAGCAATCCACGTAAGGACCATATACTGAACGGTTTGGATCATTAAACAGTGGGCCCCATTTAAACAACCAAAAAACCCCAATGGCAGTATACACAAACCTTTGGAGGTTCAGGTGGTGTTCATTGTTTTTCGTGGAACGGCTTACCTGATTATTGGATCAGCCTGATTTTTGGGTCGCTTGATCATCATCATGGCGGGGTGCACATACTGGACGTGTTAGATCTATACACCCAACGTGGGCCGTACAATGCTCTACTACAGCAAAGCGAAAATAAAAAATAAAAAAATGTGAAAGGCATCTAAGTTATTTCACCTCAAAAAAACAATATAGGGCATTAGGGCCTTTGAAAATTAGAGCTGAGTTTTTTTTTTTTTTTTTTGGCAGAATAAAAAATTCTCTTCCGTAAAAATCCCTTTCTCTTGATGGGTATCAAGAGGCTCTATTAAAATTGAGAAAAAGGGGACGTCCACCAATGCAAATATATGGTCTGGCCGCATCTATTGCAAAGGTGGCGTGCGCCCATCTCGCTTCAGTACTAAATGGGCAAACAAGCATAAGAAATGGGCACACCATGCATTCAAAAATACTAATTTTATTCATTTCAACGAAATAATTAAAGAAAATCCTTCTAACACTCTTAAGATAATAATCTAAAAAACACTTCAAAAATTCAACATTGTGACAAACTAAATAAAGCATAAGGCCTAAAGAAAAAGGTCATACAGCAGCACCGCATCTAAGGCGGTCCTATCCTTTGGATCTTTTCAAAAAGATCAGTCAGGCATATCACTTCTTTGGGACCCCGAGCCGCTGTCGGAAATCCTCTTCCATTAGCGGAAGGCCCTCACGCAATGTGATCGTCGGCTCCCATCCTAGCAATTTCTTCGCCCTTGTGATGTCTGGCTTCCTTTGGCGTGGGTCATCCGGTGTGTTCTCCACGATCTTCACCAACACTGATGGATTAACCAGCTGCAGTTCACATCAAAATGAAGAGCAATATCCCACTTTCAAAACCTCGTCTTGTAAAAAATTGTAAAACACACATTCAAAACCATAAAGGTATTGAAACAACCGATCTATGATATTGCAAGGCATGAGTATTCATGATCCAAACCACTCGTTCACCGAATGGCCACACATTACTGGACGATAGACATGATAGGTTGTCCTAACCATGAAAATCGAGCAATAGGTTGTCCTAATCATGAAAATCGAGCAATAGGTTGTCCCAACCAATGTTGTCCAAATCGTTATCGTAACACAAATTGTAGCAGGGGCTGAATCATATCGAATCGCAATTCGTATCGTAAATCGTAAGATTTTTTTACAATTTTCTTAAACTATTGAGAAAAATATAAATCAAAATTTTTAACCCCATCACAATCTTCCTTTTGCCATCAATGTGCACAAAGCAATACCATGCCATGATAGTGTTGAAGGATTCTTAATCCTTTTATTTTTTTTTATTTGTCTTTCAAGAAATTTCCCTCAAAAAAAATATTCAAGGACCCTTCAATAATTTATGTTATTGTTGCCTTTCTTAAATGTAGAATCACGGTGGAAAAACGGCCTTTGATACTATATACCGATGAAAAAAGATATTTTGATTTTGAAACATCATTCCATAACACATATAAGTCAGCATGATCGTAACCATCCATAAAAACATTACAGGTAAGTCATACATCAACAAATCACAAAAAAAGCTACATGATTTAACGTTGAAGAGAATATATATCATTTCATCTCTTATAAAGAACAAATGAAATAATTTACCTTTTCTAAACTATTCTTAAAGGGCCCACCAATTAAAAAACATAAAATGAAAGCCAGGTGAAGCTTAAAATAGAGCGAGCAAGTATAATTTGAATAATAAATCAGGATTATTGAATCGTGAATAGTAGGATTCAAATCATGGAATTGTAGGATTCATATAAAAAGGAATTCAAGGTTGGGATTCAAATCTTTTTGCTTAAGATTAGACTAAAATCGTAAATCGTACGATTTTGACAACACTAGTCCCAACCATAGTTCTACAACTCGGTAACTTGAGTTGAAACTCAGCCAAATCGACTCGACTAGGCAAGATTTCGAGCTGAGTCATTGTGAAACTCCACCATAAGCCTGACTCAGCCTCAACTCGACCTGACCAATCAAGTCAATTCACTGACTTGGTTGACTTGACTCAACACGAGTCACCTGCTTAAGTAGCGTTTATATAACAGGGTTTCAAACCCAATACCTGTAACAGCAAGAGCAACATCTCCAACCAGGTTTGCATCTGTTCCATTATTTCTTATTTTGAAATATTTATAAATAATACCCGGAGTTGAGTCGAGTTTTTGAGTTTTTAAACTATGGTCCTAAACTTTAAAATGGAGTTCAACCTTTAAAATGGAGTGCAAAGATTATGGACCTGATTACACTGATTGTTGTTCACCCTTTATTTTTATTTTGAATAGTAAGGATTGTCAATCACAGTGATTTTTTGGTGTATGAACCATTAGTTGTTTCCCCATTGGATTTATTTACACATGCCACATGTTCAGTTTAGAAGGTGGACCCAAAATGTTTGTGCTTACGGCCAAAAGCACAGAATTTTCATGCCTACTCCATACTGCATATGTGGAATGTATGATAATCCAACCATTCTCTCATCAAACAGCTCCGTAAAATGCAACGTTACAAATTTTCATGCTTATCAGACAAAATTGGCATACAGAAACTAGTAGCTGGATTGCAGTAATTTTTGTAAACCCTTTTCAAAGGGTTGGGATTGTCTGGTCATTGTGGTTTTTGGTATATAATCCAATCCCTTGGCTGTTCCCAATCAATGAAGGTTCAGATCATACAAATATGACGTCCTAGATATAGAAAGTGGAGGCATGGAAATCTAAAGCTTCTACGAGCACTGGATCTCACACAATACTGGATGGACCTATAAATGAAGCATACAAAAACTCTCATGTGTAAGCCAACTAAACTGTCAATCAAAACACATGCCGCCCAATGATCAAGAACAGTATGATGCATCTTGGATTGCTAAGCCACAGCTTAAGGCTCACGCCAATAGAATGTTCCTATCTGATCAAGCCCTGAAATATTTATAACCAAATTGTTCGAGACCATTCGCAGCAGAGTCCATTGTACTGCAGTTAGGATCACTTAGGAGGTCCAGTGTGGTTTTTTTGTAGAACGGACCACCATTTGGACAGTTTGGACAGATGGCATTAATAGTTAATAGAAATGGTTTATATGCCAACTCTTGCATATTGGATCCTTCCTCAATCATATCGGCATTTGAGATAAATGCATATATGCACTGATTTGATGGCAGAGATGGTTTATTCAGCAAGTTTCATTCTCTAGTTTATACACATCCGAATCATAGAGTCAGTCCACAGTTCTTTTTTTATATTTTTCTTTTGATAATTTTCTTTCCTTCTTTCTTTCTTTCTTAGTGGTAACTTTGCTACTAAAATACATTTTCAGAAAATACGAAAGAATAATTGACAAATCCAAAATCCCTGCTTCCCACAACCGATTGAACAATTAGCAATTCATTTTCTTTCTTTTCTGTAACCATATTCATCAGGATGCTGGTTTCAAAAAATCTACTGATAGCAGTTTCTTCACAGGTTCACATGCACAAATGCAAGGTACTAAGCAGAGAGAATATCTTTTTCATGAAAGCAAAACAGCAAACAAAAAACTTACCTCCTTCACTGTTTCGGCAAGTTCCATCATTGTAAATTCACCTGCAATAAAATACAATTTAGAAGCTATTTGAGTGACATGATTGAAAAACAAGACATAACATATCATGTCTACCAACAACTAACTGAGAAGTCTTTTTCCAACATCCACCACACCTCTTGGATTGGCTACAGCACAAAAATCTTACGGAACAAATTATCCTAACCACCATTTTTTATTTTTTTTGCCTGGCCTGTGTCATTATTAATGGTACGTATTGTTTTTCTATAGATTTGGCAACCTGGGCCACCATGTTAATGTAATTCTTTGGAAGTGGTCCATCCAAGAGGTTCAAAATTGGTTGAATGTTTTGGATTGATGAGCACATGCACGGATCATGTGGCAGAGGGCAGATCATATACTTTGGCTTCCTCAAAACGGTGCATGGATATCAAATCTGAACTGTCCAATTGATAGGCCACCTCTTCATAGGATTACGGCTAAAAAATCACAGTCATCACATCATACAAACCATTTGATCAATTGCCCAACTTTTGGATGCTCAATAGCCCAAAATCGGCCCCTATATTTGAGTGGTTAGAGGCATCTAAGTAGCATGACCTTTGGACTAGCTCTAATCCAAGACCAAAGTTCGTGCATGTGGTGGACGTTAGAGCCACCATATTAAGAAAAAATGCAAAGTTCAATTGAACATTTTCATGATCCAATTAACCGTACATGCTGGGACCACCTTTTGGTGATACCAATAGTACATTCCACGGACCGAATGGTGGATGAGAGATGTCTTGAAAAACCTCTCACGTTCGCTGATCCAAAACATCTAGTTGAGCCTAGTTAAATGTGGACAGTGGTTGTCATTCATTGGATAGCTAGGATCATCCAAAGGGTTCACTGCCTGTTCATTAAAAAATGCTCCTTTTAATTTTTTATCATACAATAAATCTAACAACCATGCAGACTCAGATTTAAATGGAAACTAACCAGGATTTCCAATGTTAATTGGACCGGTGTTATCCCCTTCCATGAGTCGAATAAGGCCATCAACCTTCAATGATGGAGCACCAAAAAAAAGAAGAAAAGAGAGGCACAAATGAGACATCAAAGGTAATCCACAAGAGTTAAAACATTGGAACTTATAGTCAATACCATGACCCCAATATTCCAAAAGGAGAACTGCATACCATATCAGAAACATAACAGAAACTCCGGGTTTGTGTTCCTGGAGACTGGACTGTCAACGGCTCATCTCTGCATGAAATTGGGGAAGAACAATGAAAATGACTAAAGGTCAATATGACTGAGGTGAATTTCAAATTATGCCTCCGAAAGAAGAAGAAGAAAAAAGGCCAAATGTCAAATGTTCCGCCCAAATCATGAATCAGAGATGAGAATGATGTTGGTAAGAATTTTACCGGAGCGCTTGAGCAATGAAATTGCTAACGACACGCCCGTCGTCAATATTCATTCGTGGGCCGTAAGTATTGAATATCCTAGCAATGCGTATTTCTGTTATGGGACCCCCCATCCACATTGAGAGCATGTATCAGAATATATACCAAGTTCTGTGCTGACATACTAGTTTTCTATAGTAATGTTTATTGCTATCAAAATCCTAGTCAAAAGTAGAGCACTATTTTTTTACCTATGCCATGCTGCCTATGATAATCAAACATCAAAGTCTCTGCTACACGCTTCCCCTCATCATAGCAACTCCTAACTCCTGCAATGCATGTAACATCCTTTAACAAGAAATAGACGATATGATCTTACCAATTAGAGCATAAACTAACAAGATGTATCATGCAACTCATGTAAAAAGTAACTTGAAAATTGACATGGTTGCTATACACAAGGCTCATAAAAACTGAGCAGCCAGATAAGTGAAAATTCCTGAAAACTGTCTCAAAAGCACTGTCCCCACATCAGGTATCTTCTCAAAACCTTATTCTACCCTCCAAACTGCCTTTCACGATCCTGATGCATTGTATAAGGATGATTTGGTAGTTAACCATCCTCCCTCTTGCGTGCCATATTTTCAGGCAACCATCTCCAATAGGAGTTCTCTTCTTTCCAAAACCTCCATAGCTACTTGCCAAGGAGAGCCTGATTCATAGCTGCAAGTCTTTTATGCTATACTGCCTTCTTCCCGAAGATAGCATACTTATTTCAAATTTAGAGTTGCAATTTTCAGTATTATGGAACGGATATACCTAAAATCCTGCTTTGAGCAAGCAGGATTATGGAACTGGCATGACTTATCATGGATGGAAAGGAAGATGGAAGGGCTGGCAAGAACAAATGTGATGTGTGCTAGAAGAGCCAATCTAAAGGCAGATTACATAACACAAATGATTGGGCGCTTGTTGGCAGGTTTGCTCAGAGTCATAGCAGGGGGATTAACTCTGGATTGCTGTCGCTTGTAGAAAGAAATGGGATTGCCTTATACAATTTAGGGCCTGTTTGGATACCACCAAATAAGTTACTTTTTCTACTTACAGCAGTAGATAAGTAACTTATTTGAGATAAGTTTGGTTTATGATAAATTATTAGTAGCTTTTTTATTTAAAGTTACTTAATCACTTCAGTTTAATAAGTAGAAATCAAGATAAGCTACTTAAGGCATAAGTAGCTTATCGCAAGTAACTTACGATCCAAACGCCCCCTTAATGAAAGAAAAAACAACTGAAAGAAGAAGAACACACGACCACTGTCTTCTCCGGGGATTCTTCAACAAAAGCAAGTACGTCTTTGCAGAGTTAGTACAGAAACCAAATGATGAAACAATAGTTAAGGCACACAGCTTTGAAGAGAACAATCATCTGAACATTTTGTATCGAATGATCAACTACCAGAGTGATAATTCTTTTTTCTTGAAAGTGGAATTGAAAGCATATTCTTGTGCATTTGGAGTCCAACCTCAGCCAACAATTAGTTACAGTCCAGTGAACATCAGAAGAAATGGAAAGCTAAACTGTGGAGAACAGAGGCTCTGATCTCCTTTTTTCTTTTTTTTCTCCTTCTGAACAATACAGAGGTTCAATTGCGCACAAGTACACTTCACTCAGAATTCTGAGAGTAACCTTACAAGAAACAACAAAGGTAGGGCATCCAGTTACAATGACAGCAAGAAGATTACTTTCTGGAAGGGGGAGGAAAACATACCAATTGGGTTGACATTGCCCCAATATTCCTCATTTTGTGGATGCTCAAGGGGATCTCCATACACCTCTGAAGTTGATGTCAGCAAAATCCTGTAAGAAAGTAAAGATCACACAAGAAATGAGCATATTTAAAATGAGGAACTATCACATACACATCTAAAGTACACCTGCCAAGGTGTCGTCTGAACAACGACATCTGAGACATGAAAAAGATGAACCCACATGAAGATCACCTTGCATGAGTTGCATCAGTCCACTCGTTAAGCAGGCATCATTATGCAAAAACAATGGACGGTTTAAAATAGACCTGCCAAAAGTCTGATTTGAATAAACATGTGGCCTGTTTGATTAGCCCAAGCCTAACTTTTGCACAAGGTGATCTCATGGTGGGGCCTTTTGAACTCATCCAACGATGTAAATACATGATGGGTTAGCATGTGTGGCAAGCTTGTGCAATTGTTCTTGTATTTAAAACATTACAAACTAGATTGAAATGTGAGCAGTCAAACCGTCCAACCTGGCTCCAACTCGCTTAGCAAGTCCCAACATATTCAGTGTGCCAATCACATTTGTCTTTATTGTCTGTTAAACATCACAGTTGCCAATCAGCATGCACAAGCACAAAACAAGTGGGTTAACAAAAAAAAAAAATGGAAAACCATTTAGAATGTCTGAGATATGCATTAAGGAAACAACAAAATAAGCTAGAGCCTACAAGCCATTTTATTAGAATTCAAATAGGATAAGAGCAGACAAACAAGTAGAGAGAGTAGAGATCCTTTAGCAGTGGGACCAAGGAGCAATGAACTGAATTATAAGGGAGCAGCTAAGAAATTTGAGTCAAGCAGGAGAAAACCATCTCACCTACTCCTACCAACCACCCTCACTGCAACTTACACATCTATTTCTTATGTGATCAGCGAAAGATGATCCAGTTCCACCGTCCAAGTTTAACTCTTTTAAGCACCATAGAAGAAATGAGTGACAGGTGAATCTTGTGAATAGTTGCCAGTCATAGCCATTTCAGACTAGATTTATCAATTGAATTGAAAAGCACCACCACTGGTTGTGCTTTGTGCCAGCAAGTGAACAGTGCCAGTGGATGTGGGAAACTGGGACCTATCATCAGCCATCACTTCTGCAGTTCTCATTGACTGCACTGTGTACCAGGTGCCCACCCTCTCAGCTTCTAATCTGTTAAGGTCAATGTTGGCAGTATGGAAAGAGAAGAAGGTTGATGCCCCCTCACGAAGGAGAAGAGGCACAAGAGAATACCTGATATGAATTCGAGTAGATACTCCAGCCATCATCCATGCTGATCCTTCTGAGGGGGTGGGATCAACATGAACATTCTGTTTAGCACCCAAATGGGATGAAGATGATTTAGTAGCTGAGCAGCAGCTACCAGATGTCCTAAGAATATGCAAGGGTATGACTTACATATTGATGGGCAATATCAGCAGTAAAGACTAGCAAAAACATTGTGAGGGTTTTTTTGGGTATGGAAAGGCAGTTATCAAGCTAGATGGTTTCCTGCATTCCTAAGATCTGAGTGCTCTTTGAAATTCTGTCAATATATAGGTCAATGCCACTATTGCCGAATGATCATCTGATTCCCTCTTTCTTTGAGGGTAGCATTTTATTCTCAATCATCAGATTGCCAGGATTCATGAGAAAAAGATGTGGCCGAAGTTTGAAGCTGGCTGCCAACCTGATGCAACCCTCCATTGTCCGGTCTTTGGACTGGCAATGAGAGCTCAAAACTCCCACCGGCGGAGTAAATCATTTTATTCTCAATAGCCATTGAAAAATACGTTAGAATGTCTCCAGGTTTGTTTCAAGGAATGAAAAAGAAACTTAGGGGTACACCATATGATCTCTGATATTTATCTACCATGCATAACGAGAATCACGAGTTGCAGAAAGTTATGAAATTAATCCTTCAAAACCATTAAACCACTTAGTACGAAAGCACGTGAGAAGAATTTTTAAGCAGTTGAAATGGCATTTAAGTTGGAGAGCGGATATTGCAGTCAAATATGGTTTGTCTCCCGAGGTTTGTGGACTAAGCCTCTTCCATCTATAGTTCCTCTTTCCTTTGTAAAGGGATCGTTAGGATTGCCCCAAAAAGTTTTTGATGGCCTGGGCTTTGCTTTGGGTGATAGGGAGAGAATCAGATTTTTGGCCAGATATCCGGTGTGGTGGCTCCTCCCCCTCATTTCTACCTTTCTGGCCTTGGCTACGCTTTATCTTGTTGCGGATATTTCCATGGATAAGTGATTTTCTGGCTAGGGTGAGGGAGGAGTTGGCTTCCTCTATTTAGGAGGAATCTCACCAATTTCGAAATTCTGAACCTAATTGCTCTCTTGTCTTGTTTGCAGGGATTTATTCCCTCTCCAGGTTCGGAAGACTCTCTTGTGTGGAGCCTAGCTAGCTCGGATTCTGTTTCAGTGCGTTCCTTCTATAGGTCCCTCGCACCTCCTATCTCTTCCACTAGTTGCTGCCATTCAGGAGTTGTCTAGTTCTATGGGGTTCCTCCAAAATTGCAGCCTTTGTGTGGTTGGTTAGGAAGAATCAGGCCCCAACCGTTGATAATTTGCGCAAAAGAGGCATGAACGCGATCAATGTTTTCAATACTGACAATATCGGCCGATATATCCCACGATATATCTTGTATCCCACCTGTGCGATACGAAACGCATAGGTAGTGCCAATATACCTCTAAGAAGCTTAATTGATCAACCATCTCTTTCTCCATTACTCTTTCACCGCGGATATCTGGTCATGAGTACTAGCCCTTGCGGAAGTTTCATGGGTGATACCCTCCTTCATAGAGGGCCTCTTCTGTTTGTGGCATGAGGAAGCTGGGGGTTGTAGGGGTCTTCCCAACCTTGGGGAAGGTCTTGTTGTATTTTAGCTTTTTCTTTTTTCTTTTTACGGTATTGTTTTAGCTTTGTTTTCTTTTTTGGCTTTTGCCTTATAAATTGCTCTCTCTCTCTCTCTCTCTCTCTCTCTCTCTCTCTCTCTCTCTCTCCGTGTGTGTGTGTGTGTGTGTGTGTGTGTGTGTAGACTCTTGTGGTCATTTCTCAACCAAAAGAGGCCTATTTTTTTACAACCACTTCTTCTCCCATTTCCATGACTGACATACCACTTCCTCTCTCCATGTGCATTGCATTATTGGCTTGTGCTAAAGAGACACCATAAGCTAGCTTGAAAACAAAGTAGCAATGCAATTATCACAGGACATACAAGATCACAACTAACATGAACATGCGGAAAGTTTGCCAAGACAGATAACATGCTAAAGCACTCGTGATTACTCAAACGTCCAATTGAAACCGTAAGTTCAAATGGACAGTTATAAAATGAAATTGATAGATGCAAGAAGACAAAGGTATGCACCTTTACAGGGTTATGTTTGTAGAAAATTGGAGAAGCAGGGCAAGCAAGATGAAATATCTGATCAACCTCTATCAGTAATGGCTCTGTGACATCTGCATAAAAGTACATACAAAATCATTATGATTACATGACAGTCAGCATGCAACGGGTTACATAAAAGTATTCATGCAACATAGTAATTGTCAATCTGTCTTTAAGAGGCGGATTAAGCCTTTCTTCTCTGGCCCTTTTGAGGTCTGAGATTCTAGCCAAGCAAATTGGAAGCAATAAAAGTTGGGTGCAGCTGTCACTGTCTGCCCTCAGTACTTTGGACAAATTACTATAGAAGGGTACTCAACAATCACACTTAGCATGGGTCAGAGCTTTTGGCTGTGTCCTTGGAAGCAATCCTTCAGGCTATTAGGGGGGTGATGTCTTCATGTTCTCTTTTGTATAATTTGGTTCCTAGAGATGCTCAGTCTGTAGGTGATTGGTTGGCAAAGGTTCTCTCGAGGCAATCCTTACATGATGTGGGCAATTCCTATTTCCTATTATTACCTTAATGGATAAGTGGTCCAGTTTTCTCTATTAATAAGATTTTTGTTGCTTATCAGGGAAAAAAAAAAAGAAAGAAAGAAAGAAAGAAAAGAAAATGCTAAAAAAAGTGGAAGGCATACGGTGGTAAGCTGCATAAGATGTTAGTGGAGAAACAAAAGATTTGGTCCTTAGCTGTAGGAGGAGTGAAAGGAAGTAGCAGATCCATATGTGGGAGTAAGGAAGGGTCTGTTACAAAATGCATGCAACTGTGAAGACCTAGGAAGTGAAAGTAGGAACGGAATGATGAGAAGAAAGATCATGCAACTAACTTCCAGTCAACAGCCAAGCATGTGGTAATAAAACACGCTGCTATCCTAGGTTACATCTGAGAGTACTTAACATGGAAGCCAGAAAACCACATCTGAGAGTGCCTAAAACGAGCTGATACCCTAGGTTACATCTGAGAGAGGAGTTTCTTTTCTAGCAAAGGGAGATATTAACTAAACTTGATGTGTTTCCAGATAAAATTATAATTATACGTTTGAAACTTCTCACCTTCAGCTTATAATTACATGTTTGAAACTTCACACCTTCTGAGAAGGCAAAGAAAGGAAAAACAAAAAAGAAAATAACCATTAAAGAAAGGACCTGTTTGGGATCAACGAAATGGGAATATGGATTTAGCAAAACCATGAATTTGACCTGGAATTTGTATTTGGCAAACCCTGGAGTCCATTATTTGGTAATCAAGCCACAAATCTACGGATTTGAGGAGCATTTATTGCAATGGTGTAGCTTCTGTTGCTTTTGGGGGATTTCTCATTTTATGCAAATAACAACTTTTGAGGAAGGAAAATTTTTGGATGAATCCATGGATTTGTGTGCGCGTGCGCATGTGAATACGTGTTCGTGGGTGGATTGCCAAATTCATTATGGTTGCCAATTGCCGGATTTTCTAAATTCCTTGATTTCTCAAATCCATGGGAGCAAATCCCTGAACCCAAACAGGCCCTAAAAGAAGACTACTGCATGAATTACCAAATTATTTCATGGGGCATCAGGGAGTGGGAGAGAGTTGCCCTCTATTTATTTTTTTCTCAGCATTTCTGTTACAGCAATGTTCAACCTTTTTTGGACCCCTAAAGGGAAGCATACATTCATAACAGTGAAAGTTTCAATCTAATCAAAGAAAACGAAATTGTCTGAAGAAAATACCATGACGAATAAGCTCAAATCTTGGATGGCCAATCCATTTTTTGAGGTTGTCTTTTGAACCAGTGAAGAAGTTATCAGCAACAATCACCTGTGCAACACAACCATGTCAAATGAGTTAAGAGATGTTTTTGTTACGTTGTGCAACTCTTGAGTAGAATATTGTACCATAAATGCACAGGCATGCTTTCACAAGAGAAGGCCATAAAATTATGATATAGAAGCGTAAACGGTTCACTCAAGCAAATGCAGCTCGGGTGTGCAAAGCAGCAAATCTTCCAAGGTACATGTTCAAAAGTCACTTACTGCAGAGTTATACACAAGGAATAATTCAGTCCAGGGATGTGAGTGGCCGAGGAACTGAAGCTGTTAGGATTCATTCCAAGCCATCTGAAACCATGATGGCATTTTGTGACTAATCTGAGAAAATAGGGAGTGGGCACAACATTTTATGTGCCTTCATGTCATTCTGAACACATGATATAAATGGATGGGATAGAAACAGTCAATTTTATGCTTTCAATAGCAAATGGGCCATTAACCAAAAACACAATGTGTTTTTTTTTTTTTTGAAAGATAACTGAAAACACAATGTTTGGATGATTCTAGTCCCTTGGTGGCAGGTAAATGAATGCTAAAGGACAAAATTCAGCAACAGCTCCCATCAAGTGAGGAAAGGTCCCTTCACTAGATGCCTAAGATAGTTCAATTAAAGAAACATTTAGTCAGCGGCTAATCAACAGTTGAACACGCAGGATGCTTCGTTTAGATCATTATACACATGAGCCAGGCGTGTGGCACACAATTTGGAGGCACAAAAATGCCATGCCTCCAGAGGCAGGTAATCTACTCCCCCTGCTCCCAAGAAATATACACGTTTGATGTGGAGGGAGCAACACTATCGACTTGTTCTATGATTACATGGTAACAGATCCACAGACAAACAGATGTTTTATGTTATTCAAAGAATACAATTGTCACCCATGGGGGAGATGAACTGCCAAATTAATGATCATTGCTTGCAAGACAGAGAGACAACAATGAGTACCTCATTTTTTTCATTTTGCATCAACCTATCCACCAAGTGAGAGCCAATGAACCCAGCGCCACCAGTTATCAAAATTCTCATATTGGCCTGTCATAGAATGAAATAGTTCATTATGATATATCTAAAATTAAATTGGGATGAATTTGAATGATAGGTGAATGAAAATCATCTGACACAAGAACAAAGAACAAATCCATATGAAGAAGTAGTCTCTGCATAAAGGGTTAGTGACGGGCTGGGTTGGGCTGGGCTTGGCAGGCTTTGGGACCCAGACCAGAACAGGTCAGGTTTGGGGCCTGTATTAGAAACGGGCTGGGTTGGGCTGGGCTTGGTGGGCTTTGGGACCCAAAATTTTCTATTAAGGACCTACGAACACTCTCCCTCAAAAAAAAAAAAGGCCCTACCAACACCTAAACAGGCCTGTTGTGACATTAATGGGCAGTCAGGGGCCTGAAATTGCAAACCTAATTACTAAAAGGCTGGCCCCTGCCTGACTTTTATGCCTTATTAATAATCAGATTGGGTTCAGGCTGACCCCACTACCCAGATCCAGCCCATTGCCACCCGAATCTTCCCGAATAGAAATGATCACATACAGCAGTTGTATGTGAACTTTAGCATCCATCCATTTTTTTTCCACCAACATATTACATCTGTAGAATATCCAATTCATAACAAAGGTGGGCAATGCCATGATCACCTGGTATGACAATCAGGCTGATTGGTCCAATCCACTCGTTGGGTGCGCACACCAGTAGATCAGAGTCAGACCATCGCCTGTGCATTGATTTTGACAGTATGTCCTGCTTGATGAGTGGACCAGACTGATTTTTGCACCAGACAATCATCATGACACGGCCCAGCTTTTCATGTATCGGATATCCTATCTATCCGATGCATTTGCAGGAAAGAAATGGCTATACATCCATTATATCTGATCATTTCTTCTCCATAGAACTAACAGAAAGATGCAATTTTACCTGGAAAAATTTGGAATTTCGTAAAGGAGATGGGCATGGAGGCGGCTTGGATGCAGAATTATGAACACCATTGGGAGAATCACCCGCCATTGTTAAAATCCTCTTTGATTTCAGCAACCTGCAACCATTTACAAGATCTAATCCATAAAAATTTAAAGACTGTCGATTTTTGTAAGCCAGAGAAAAACTAACCATTGATTAAACGAGTGAAATTTCTCACATCTCAAACAAAAATTGTTATTACTAAAGTTTAAACTAACTTCTAAACTCAAACATTTCACAAAACCAAGTACTCTTTCACTTCAGTTGTTGATTCTTATCAGGCAAAGAAAAGGCAAATTACCAACTAAATGAAAGAAATTTCTTGGGTAAAGGATCTAATACAACTAGTTGTATTGTAGGTTTATAATACATGCAGTTGCTTTGAACACGTGGACACCCCAATTATCGATCTGGACTGTCCATTCATTACATGTCACTGTTGGCAGGCAAAAAATGCAAGAAACACACAAATAGATAAATTCTGACCATCCAATCTATCATCATCATCATCTAAGCCTTGTGTCAGCTAGTTGGAGTCAGTCTGACCATCCAATCAAAAACATGCAAAATGGACAGTTAAGACCAAACAGATAAAAATAGATCCAATCAACAACTTGAAACATCTATAGATGGCCCCACTTTAAATTGCATATGGCTCTAAAGAAATAGTTTGTTCAGATGATGCTCACCATCTGATCCATGATTTCAAAATGATGGCCAACATCCAAAGGGTCAGGATCATCCAAAGGGTGCAATTGTGCATCTTTGCTTTGACAATAGTGGTGCGGAATGAATGGATAGTCTAGATCAATAACTGGACTGTCCCACATTGCCAAAATAACTAGTTGTATTAGATCATTTCCCCATGATAACAACATCCAACCCATCTGAAAGGTTGGTCATACTATGAAGAACACCTGTATGGCCTACTGAAGAAAGCCATGGACAGCAATGGATCTTATCGAAAGCACACATGTGGCCCACCTGATGGGTGGATCAGACTGGTTTTTGTGCTAGCTGATCTTCGTGGTGGGGCCAACCTTTTGGACGGGTAGGATTTCATAAGAACATCACATAATTGAAAATTGTGCTTTAGTGGGGCTGTAACTCAGTGGTCCAACTAGTTGCATGTGAGACTTGATAATCAATAAGTCTTTTTTCTATATCAATTCAAAAGATTGTCTTTTTCTATCAGAAACGAATTTCCTAAGTACCGATAAAATCAAAAAAAATTCCTCAGATTTCGTTTAAAAAAATAAAAAAACACAAGGAAGCTATTATGTTGAATGACTTTTCAATTAAAAAGATCGTCGATTTGTGTCAATTGCGAAGATCATCGATTTTCTAACATTTATAAAAATCTCAATACAAACAGGATTTTAAAAAAATCTCATCTTTTGTACAGATAGAAAGAGGAAAAAAAAAAAAAACAGATAGCCGAAAAATTGAGTTAATTTCCAAGATCGATCTCGTCAGAAAATCACAAATCAAGCATGCAGACATGGATCTGTTGAATAAGAACGAATCAATTTCATAAATTTACAGGATCAAGAGCTTCATAAACCTCAAAACCCTAGAATTTAAAAACCTCTCTCTCTCTCTCTCTCTCTCTCTCTCTCTCTCTCTCTCTCTCTCTCTCGTCACTTCTAAAATACACGCAAAAAAGAATGACATTTACACCCTCTGTTTTTTAGGACTACACCCACTTGCAAACGAATTGTATCCATCAGTATCAGAAGAGTAAGAAGGTGGTGTGCTATTATTTTTGAAAAAAAAAAGGACCGAAATATATCAAAAAGAAGTTGAAATCCACAAAGGGAAAAGCAATGAACTCATTGACAGCAGAAATCGCACCAGAATCCAAACAGCTCCAAGTCCCGATCTTGAAATCTTAAAATTGGGGATTTTCTTACAGAGTGGGAAGAAATGGAACGAAATCGGGTATATATAGAGAAGTCTTCGAAAAGAGTTTCTGCAAACGAAGTACCGGAGACGATACGACTCTCGTGTTATAACTATGATTGCGTAGTCCACAACACGGAAGCGGATTGGCTGGTGTACCACACATCAACCAGCCTGGCTAGTGTGGGTACGTGTCGTGCTAAGACGAGCGCTGACGCTCCTCCAGCTCCGAGTTGTACGAACGGTTCAAAGTAGATCACAAAGTTACATAGGTCCCACGATGATATATTTATCATATATACACCGTTCATCCATTTTCCGAGATCATCTTGATCCCAAAAATGAGTAATTTTAAAGCTGAAGTGGACCACACTATAAGAAAAGGTGAGGACAATGATTCTCACCGTTAAACATTCGTAGGGGCCACAGTAACGCTTAATTTTCATCAATCTGTTCATAAGGTAACACAAGAGCTGGATGAAGAGAAAAAAAAATATCATATTAATCTAAAATATCTGTGGCCCCCAAAAGGGTTTCAATGGCAACAGTTCAATCCTCCACTGTGTGGTCCACTTGCTTCTTGGATCTTCTCATTTTTTTTTTTTTTCTAAAGCCTTAGAAAGAGCCCACCAAGTGAAATGACGGTTTGGATATAACTCATACCTCATGATGGGACCCACAGAACTTGATGACGTCAACACACAGCGACATCGTGGTGTGTGGTACACGAGCCAATCCAAACCGAGGTCGGTACTTTGTGTTTACGTCGCAAAGTTATGTGGGTCCCGCCATGATGTATGTGTTATATCTATATCATACATCCATTTTTCTAAATCATTTTAGGGTATGACCTGAAAATAAGGCATATCTAAAGCTTAAGTGGACCACACCTCAGGAAGCAGTGGGACAATAATACCACCGTTGAAACCTTCTTGTGGCCTGCAATGATGTTTATTTGTCATATAATCCGTTCATAAGAAGGAAGATAAAACTCAAATGCCTGTAGGAAGGAGTTTCGTTCAATCCCACTGATCTTTGGATTTGTCGATTTTTTGTATTTTTCCGGAAAAATGAACGGCCAGGGTGGATATAACACTGGCCGCGCCTACGCAATCAGGTACATAGAGCCGTCTCCGGTATTTTTACCCACCGTCCTGATGGGTCATTTACGTCACTGAATCACTTGGATTTGATTGATATTTCAACGATCCAAACCGTTCATGTGATGGACCCCACCGTGGATTGGGGATAACTAGAAATAAAATCTTCAATGATTCTTTTATTTAATAAATACAGTCTAATTTAACAACTTTTCTACAATACCAATGTCCTTTACTTTTGTTACTCCGAAAAAATTATAACGTTGTTAAATATATTTTGAATACCATTAACTGAATGATTTAGATCATCTGATGTGAATTTTCAACCGACTATGAATAGGCAATTTGGATGCTAAGATTTCAAATGAAACTAGATGCACACCAGGCATTTAGAAATTAGTTATGTAGTGGACATTCATTGGACGGTTAAAAATGAAAGCTTTCCAGGGATCTTATTTCAAAAAACAAGGGCCCATACATTAAAGGTTAGGATTGTTATTCAAATCTGGATTGCGTAGGGAAAGTGGGTTAGACAATTTAGTGAGTCTAATTTGAGTTAATATAGGACACGAATAGCTTTATTAAGTGGAAAGCGGATGGAGTTGGAAGTGGAGTGCGTCCAGCTCAGCAGATTTGTGTGGGGCCCAACATGATGTATTTACTTATCCACGCTGTGTATTCATTTTCTAATATCATTTTAACATATAATGATAAAAAGTGAGGCAGATACAACGCTAAAGGGGACCACACTGCATATGACTCTTACATTTAATGCAACTTAAATTTAATGCTTGGTGCATTTGGTGTGGTGTAGTTGATCGTTTAAATTATCTGATAAAATATATGAACAGGGTTGATAAACAGATACATCACGATGGCCCCCGCACAGATCTGCCTAGACGGGTGGGGTAGGACGCAATCCGCTTCCTCCGTCTGTAGCCGGAGTGTCAAATAAGCTAGGGGAAATTTCTAACCGTACGACCCATATATGGCCCACAAATCTTTTTCGGCACACTTGCTTTTTACCTTCCAAGAATAAGCCCCAGCTGTACGGCCCCATTTCCCAAGTCGAAAATACCCCTCCTTTCCTTCCGGAGGCGGATCGCCTGGTGCTCGAATACGAGCGCTGACGCTCCTCGAAGTCCGAGTTGTGCGAACGGTTCAAAAGCGATCAAAGTTACATGGGCTCCACAGTTATGTATTTATTATATCCACAACGTTCATCCATATTTCGAGATCATTTCGGAGCATTATCAAAAATATATATATATCCAAAGATCAACTGGACCATACCAGAAAGAGCAGCAGGAAAATTGATTTTCACCATTAAAAATTTTGTAGGGCCCACCATAACATTTATTTTCCATCCAATCTATTCATAAGGTCACAAAGACATGGATGAAGAGGAAAAACAAATTTCATAGTGATCCAAAACTTCTGTGACCCTAAAAGGGTTTCAATGGTAGACGTTCAATCCTCCACTGCCTTTTACAGTGTGGTCCACTTGATAGCTAGATCTGTCTTAATTTTCGTCTCAACCTTAATACGAGTTAGCCAAATAGATGGACAACTTGGATATAACACATACCTCATAATAGGACCCTCAAAAAGTGGTGGGATTATAATAAGGAAAAAAAAGCGAGGACTCTATAGCTACGGATTATAACTGTAGCAATAACTGTAGTGCCATATATAAGAAGTACAGGTTAACCCGGTCGACCCCGAGTCACTGTCCCACTAACCCGATCAACCCCAACTCATTGTCCACCTATTGAGATAGGCCCAGTTGGGAGTTAGAGCTACGATTACCTATGGCTACAGATTATAACCGTAGCCATAACCATCATGCTATGCACTTTTTTTTCTTTTTTTTTTTACATGCAGAATTTTATTCTACCTACATTTTTCTCTAATACATATTTATATAAAAATGAATATATAAGCATATAAAAAAAAATTCTCTCCTTTTTCATTTCTTTCTTTATTCATTTAACAAGAATATCTTCTAAACCAAAATTAGTTACTTGATGTACCATGGATGATTTTGGGGTAGGAGAAGCTACTTTAGCCAACCAACCTGGTTATTTTCTAAGATTCCATTAGATCGATGGTCGAAAATTCATTTCATTCACTTCATGGTCAATTTCAATCACTTCGCGGTCAATTTCATTCATTTCATTCACTTCGCGGTCAACTCAATTCATTTCACGGTCAATTCCCTTTACGTCACGGTCAATTCAATGCATTTCGCGGTCATTTCCCTTCACGTCATGGCCAATTCCATGTATTTCACGGTCAATTCCAACGATTCCCCTTCACTTGAAGTCAATTCAATTCATTTCACGGTCAATTCCCTTTACTTCACAGTCAATTTAATGCATTTAATTGTCAATCCGCTTTACTTCACGGTCATTTCCATGCATTTCATGGTCACCGTGTGCTTTCGATAAGATCCATTGTTGTCCATGGCTTTCTTCAGTAGGCCATACAAGTGTTCTTCATAGTATGACCAACCTTTCAGATGGGTTGGATGTTGTTATCATGGGGAAATGATCTAATACAACTAGTTATTTTGGCAATGTGGGACAGTCCGGTTATCGATCTAGACTATCCATTCATGGAATTAACTGTGAAGTGAAGGGGAATCGCCGAAAATGAACGTGAAATGCATGGAATTGACCGTGAAGTGAAGGGAATTGACCGTGAAATGCATGGAATTGACCATGAAGTGAAGGGAATTGACTGTGAAATGTATGGAATTGACCAGGAAGTGAAGGGAATTAACCGTGAAATGCTTGGAATTGACCTTGAAGTAAAGGGGAATCACCGAAAATGACCATGAAATGCATGTAATTGACCGTGAAGTGAAGGGTAATCGCCGAAAATGATCGTGAAATGCATGTAATTAACCATGAAGTGAAGGGAATTGATCGTGAAATGCATGGAATTGACCGTGAAGTGAAGGGGAATCGCCAAAAATGACTGTGAAATGCATGGAATTGACCGTGAAGTGAAGGGGAATCGCCGAAAATGACCGTAAATTGCATGGAATTGACCGTGAAGTGAAGGGGAATCATCAAAAATGATCGTGAAATGCACGGAACTGACTGTGAAGTGAAGGAAATTGACCATGAAATGCATGGAATTGACCGTGAAGTGAAGGGAAATCGCTGAAAATGACCATGAAGTGAAGGGAATTGACCATGAAATGCATGGAATTGATAGTAAAGTGAAGGGGAATCGCTGAAAATGACTGTGAAATGTATGGAATTGATCGTGAAGTGAAGGGAATTGACCGTGAAGTGCATGGAATTGACCGAGAAGTGAAGGGGAATGGCCGAAAGTAAGATTTTCTATGCATTTCACAGTCAATTCCCTTTACTTCGCGGTCAATTCAATGCATTTCATGGTCAATTCCCTTCACTTCATGGTCAATTCCATGCATTTCATGGTCAATTCCAATGATTCCCCTTCACTTCATGGTCAATTCTATGCATTTCACGCTCAATTCCCTTTACTTCACGATCAATTCCATGCATTTCACGGTCAATTCCCTTCACTTTACTGTCAATTCCATGCATTTCACGGTCAATTCCCTTCACTTCACAGTCATTTCCATTCATTTCATGGTCAATTCCGGCGATTCCTCTTCACTTCATGGTCAATTCTATGCATTTCATGGTCAATTCCCTTTACTTCACGGTCAATGCAATGCATTTCACGGTCAATCCCCTTCACTTCACGATCAATTCCATGCATTTCATGGTCAATTCGCTTCACTTCATGGTCAATTCAATGCATTTCACAGTCAATTCCTTTCACTTCACGGTCAATTCGATGCATTTCACAGTCAATTCACTTCACTTCACGGTCAATTTGATGCATTTCACGGTCATTTCCCTTCACTTCATGGTCAATTCCATGCATTTCACGGTCAATTCCCTTCACTTCATGGTCAATTCCATGCATTTCACAGTCAATTTGCTTCACTTCACGGTCATTTCCATGCATTTCACGGTCAATTCACTTCACTTCACGGTCATTTCCATGCATTTCACGGTCATTTCCCTTCACTTTATGGTCATTTTTTAAATGTGGGCATTCAATCACTAGTGGTTCACCTACGATTTGGATTTGCTTCAATTTTGGGCTCATGCTCTAAAATGACTTGGCAAAATGGATCGACAATGTGTATATTATTGGGCCCACGTCTTGGAGCTATAGATTGTTCTACTTGCCCACCGTGGATGGACTATTCCCAAATATTCCAGATCGGAAGTTCCTAACTCTTAGATCAGTGGCCTACAAATGGGCAATTGACAACAGAAAAATGGACAAGGACTTGGATAGCTAGGGTCTTCCTATTTGAAAGATTTTAGGCCATCCCCCATCTACAATGAAGTGAACACCTGCATGAAGTGAAAGCACAAATATCAACTCAATACAAAACTTTTGCAACTCTTAATATGTTTTTAATAGTGGGCATTAAATGGATGGACAAGACTGGATAAAAAAAACATAAATCATGGTGGACCCCAACCCAGTCGACCCCGAATTGCTATCCAGTAACCCGGTCGACCCTGATTGCCTACCCCACAAAGAAATGGGGTCGACCGGGTACCAACCGGGTCGACCGGGTAACTGGACAACAATTCGGGGTTGACCGGGTTAGTTATGTTTTTTATCCGGTCTGTCCATCCATTTTACAAGTTGCGCAGGTCTTAACTCAGACTCTATGGGGCTCACCTTGATGTACATATTTTATCCATGCCGTCCATTCACTTTGCAAGATCATTTTAGGGCATGAGTAAAAAAACAGAAGAGGTAGATCCAATACTTATGTAGTCTTTTAGAAGTTTTCAATGGTAGGCATTCAATCTCCACTGTTTTCTATTATGTGGCCCACTTGAGCTTTGGATCTACTTCATGTTTGGGTCCATGATCTTAAATCATTTAAACAAATGAATGAACAACATGTATATATAAATCATACACCAAAGTGGGCCCACAAGGTTTTGGCTTAGACTAGTTTGAATTTTGGTTTTCGAGGTGAAATTCCACCACCATTCCAACATCCATTCCAAACACGCGTGAAGAAAAATGATTACCCATTTACCTCTAATTTATAATAGTTATAGTAAATCAAACAGGCCATAAACCCTTGATTGGTCTGCTTTGACTGTCTAGTTCATAGATGATCTTTCCAATGAGCCACAGCCAAAAGATTACACCATTGGTTGAGAACAATTCAACTCATCACAGTTTTTGCACGGTCTAGGGGAACGGTAGTGTAGATCCAACGGGTAAGATTAACTAATCATTGGAACCTTTTATCATTGATTTATACTTGATGTGGCTCATGAATTAGTTCGAATCAGTCAAAACATTTGATGATCTCCAAGGTAACTAGGTTGTCACATACATTATGATCTGTCTACCGCAGTAGTGTGACAAGTATCACTCAGATTTTGAAAATATTACAAAAATATCTTGAAAAATACACCAAAAGGTGTTATCAAGATATTTTTAAGATATGGGTAGATTTTAGAATATGACATTTTTATTGCAAATTTCACGATCATTTCGCTTTACTTCACTGCCAATTCCATGCATTTTCCTTCACTTCACGGTCATTTCCATGCATTTCCCTTCACTTCATGGTCATTTCCATTCACTTCACGGTTAATTCGATGCATCTCACAGTCAATTCCCTTCACTTCATGGTCATTTTCATGCATTTCACAGTCAATTTCGGTGAATTCGCTTCACTTCACGGTCAATTCCATGCATTTCATGGTCATTTCCCTTCATTTCGCAGTCCATTCGATGCATTTCATGGTTAATTCCCTTCACTTCATGGTCAATTCCATCCATTTCACGGTCAATTTAGGCGAATCCGCTTCACTTCACGGTCATTTTCCTTCACTTCACGGTCAATTTGATGCATTTCATGGTCAATTCCCTTCACTTCACGGTCATTTTCATGCATTTCACAGTCAATTTCCGCTTCACTTTATGGTCAATTCCAAGCATTTCATAGTCAATTCCCTTCACTTCATGGTCATTTCCATGCATTTTACAGTCAATTTCGGTGAATCCGCTTCACTTCACAGTTAATTCCATGCATTTGATGATCATTTTCCTTCACTTCGCGGTCAATTTGATGCATTTCATGGTCAATTCCCTTCATTTCATGGTCAATTCCATCCATTTCACAGTCAATTTAGGCAAATTTGCTTCACTTCATGGTCAATTCCATGCATTTCACGGTCATTTCCCTTCACTTCACGGTCAATTCCCTTCACTTCACGGTCACTTTCATGCATTTCACGGTCAATTTCGGCGAATCTGCTTCACTTCACGGTCAATTCCATGCATTTCACGGTCATTTCCCTTCACTTCACGGTCAATTCCCTTCACTTCACGGTCACTTTCATGCATTTCACGGTCAATTTCGGCGAATCCACTTCACTTCACGGTCAATTCCATGCATTTCACGGTCAATTCCCTTCACTTCACGGTCATTTCTATGCATTTCACGGTCAATTTTGGCGAATCCGCTTCACTTCACGGCCAATTCCATGCATTTCACGGTCATTTCCCTTCACTTCACAGTCAATTCCCTCCACTTCACGGTCATTTTCATACATTTCACGGTCATTTTCGGCGAATCTGCTTCACTTCACGGTCAATTCCATGTATTTCACGGTTATTTCCCTTCACTTCATGGTCAATTTGATGCATTTCACGGTCAATTCTCTTCACTTCACGGTCATTTTCATGCATTTCACGCTCAATTTTGGTGAATCCGTATCACTTCATGGTCAATTCCATGCATTTCACGGTCATTTCCCTTCACTTCATGGTCAATTCTATGCATTTCATGGTCAATTCCCTTCACTTCACGGTCAATTCCATGTATTTCATGGTCATTTCCTTTCACTTCACGGTCAATTCGATGCATTTCATGGTCAATTCTCTTCACTTCACGGTCAATTCAATGCATTTTACAGTCAATTCCCTTCACTTCACGGTCATTTTCATGCATTTCATGGTCAATTTCGGTGAATCCGCTTTACTTCACGGTCAATTCTATGCATTTCATGGTCATTTCCCTTCACTTCACAGTCAATTCCATGCATTTCACGGTCAATTCGCTTCACTTCACAGCCATTTCCATGCATTTCACGGTTAATTTAGGCGAATCTGCTTCACTTAGGGTCATTTCCCTTCACTTCACGGTCATTTTCCTTCACCTCATGGTCAATTCCCTCCACTTCACGGTCATTTTCATGCATTTCACGGTCAATTTCGACGAATCCGCTTCACTTCACGGTCAATTCCATGCATTTCACGGTCATTTCTCTTCACTTCATGGTCAATTCGTTGCATTTCACGGTCAATTCTCTTCACTTCACGGTCATTTTCATGCATTTCACAGTCAATTTCGGCGAATCCGCTTCACTTCACAGTAAATTCCATACATTTCACGGTCATTTCCCCTTCACTTCACGGTTAATTCAATGCATTTCATGGTCAATTTACTTCACTTCACGGTCAATTCAATGCACTTCACAGTCAATTCGATGCATTTTCAGGTAACCTTGAGTAGAATGGAAATGGAAGATGTAATGTGATAGTAGGATGGAGATTTAATGAAGAAAATGGGTGAAAAGAAGGAATAGGGATGGAAGAGATGAGTTTGAATGTGTATTTGAGGGAATAAGGATGACAGGGATGAGTTCGGACATGTATTTGAGTGTAAGGGAGTGAATTGAGTGAAATGCATGAAATTGACCGTGAAGTGAATGGAATTGACCATGAAATGCATGGAATTGACCATGAAGTGAAGGGAATTGACCGTGAAATGAATTGAATTGACCATGAAATATACGAAATTGATCATGAAGTGAAGAGAATTGATCGTAAAGTGAATTGAATTGATCGTGAAGTGAAGGGAATTAACTATGAAATATGAAATGACTTGGATATAGCACATACATTCAATTAACAAATTTCAATTAATTTTTCATGTTGCAAAACCTACTAAATTTCAATGTTTAAATCCTACTAAGTACGTCAAATGAGCCCTAATGTTATTTTCAAGTTGGATTTATTTGAGGGCCACTTCCTGTCATTCTCTCTTGATTAAAATGATTGTTCTCAATTGAATTCATATGTAAATCTAAACACAATTCAATCATTTACTGAAGAACTTGGTGCCAAACCCATGGTCATGATCATCATAACAAGATGAATTACCGATAGCCAATCAAAATGCTTATCTGCTCTTAAATTTTATTTTTATTTTTATTTTTTGTAAAAAATAGAATCAGTGGACACTTGGTGTTTGAGTAGTGTGGTGGGATCCATGACATTAAAGTGGGTGGGACCTAACTGTGGGGCCCACTGTGATGTACGTGACTATATTCATGCTTTTCATCCATAAAATAGCTTGGCCTAGTTGGCCCTAACTCGCCATCCCAGTACTCACTTTTTGGCCAATAGCTACAGTTCTAATCCGTAGGAGGAAACCCCTTGCACATATCACATTTTTGAAAGCAGGGGCATTTTCGTAACGTGAAAAGCTGTCCGTACGCCTGGAGAGTATTCTGGGCCGCTAAAAAGAAATGGGCTTAAAAAGGTCGTGGGCCCATACTCGTCACACAGTAGGAAATTTCTCATAAGCGAGAATACATCCGCACCCAAGCTTACATTACACGTCGGATCTTTAGCCTTTGTGTAGTACGCGGATTGCGTCCTGCCTCGCCCCGGGAAGGAATCGGTTCAGGCAGGGATTCGATGCGGCCCACTGCAATGTATCTGTTCTATCCAGGCCGTCCATCTATTTTAATAGATTATTTTAGGGCATGAGGTCAAAAATAGACAGATCTAAGTGGACCACACCATCGGGAAGAAATAGTGATAACGATGCCCCCATCGAAACCTTCATAGGACCCATGGAGCCCCTGCCTGGATTGAGTTGTTCCCTTTAGATGGGAGTACTATCAACCATCCATGTCATGGGACTCAACATGGATGGTGGAAATAATGCAAAGCTTTGATAATTTGACTCCTTGAATTCAAATATGAATGGCCTCCACAACCGTTGGATAATCAAATTGTTGATAGATATATATCTCTTTTCTTTTCTTTTTTTATTTTTCTTTTTAATCTTTACCCTCCTCCGTCAGAGTATCAGGGTCCACCAAATCCACTCACCTCAAAGACACGATTTTCACAAGGGAAAAAACTTTAATACTCGGAGGAGCAAGATAATTCATACTCACACCGTAATTAAGTAATAACTAGCAAATAGGTAATCAGAATCCACCGCCCAAATGGTTTATCGCAAACAAAATCAACCTTAATGGTTAATCTAAATAGCCAATCAAAGGTCATCAAATGGACGGTTCGTATAAAAAGATCATTTATCTGAATCTAAGTAACAAACGTCCATTAATAGCATTTCTGAGATCTTTATAAGTTTAAACTTTCCACTGTTTGTTTTCAGAAATAGGACGGTCTAAACTGAGTTACATTTTTGTTACTTGAAGAATTCCCATACGCATGTGTATTAACGACCGTACTCTACAAGAGTATCAAATAACTTCTCTTTTTCCCACAAAATCCTCCATCTAACGTAATTCTCGTGGGAGATACGCCCACGCGCCGCATCTGGGGGAGAAGTAGGATACGGATTGGCTGGGACGCGGATGAGCTACTTAGCGAGTTGGCTGCTGAAGTGACGTCACCATATTTTTTGGGCCCAACATGATGTATGCGTGGTATCCACACCATCCATCCATTTGGAGAGATCATTTTAGGGCATTATACAGAGAGTGAAGCATATACAAAGTTCAAGTGAACCCCACCACAGAAAACAGTAGGGTCACGGACGCCCACCGTTGAAACCTTCCTAGGAACCACCTGATGTTTATTTGAGATCCAACCTGTTTATAAGTTAACATACATATGGAATAAGTGAAAACACAAACATCAGCTTGATCGAAAACTTCTGTGGCCCAAAGAAGTTTTTAATGGTAGGCGTTCAATCCCCACTTTTTTTCTGTGGTGGGTCCACTTGAGATTTGGATCTGCCTCATTCATTCTTTGGATCATGCCCTAAAATGATCTCTCCAAATGAATGGACGGTGTGGATACAACACATACTTCATGGTGGAGCCCGCGTGCTGTGGTGACGTCACTTCAGTAGTAACACTCGCTACTGTCAAGTTCAGTAGCCAATCCGCATCCGTTTGGCTGGTGTACCACACACCAGCTATATGGCTGGTGTATTGACGTCAGCAAGTTTTATGGGTCCCATCATGAGGTATGTGTTATATCCAAACCGTTCATCCATTTTGAGAGCTCGTAGTAAGGCTTGAGACAAAAAATAAAAAATAATTAATGATTAAGTGGATCACACTGCAAAAATCAGTGGGGTATTGAACGTCCATCATTGAAATCCTTTTGGGGGTCATAAAAGTTTTGGATCAATATGAAATTTGTTTTTCCTCTTCATCCACGCCTCTGTGACCTTATGATCATATTGAATGGAAAATAAACGTTATAGTGGGCCCTACAAATTTTTTAATGGTGAAAATCATTATCTCCGCTGCTATTTGTGGTGTGGCCCATTTGATCGTTGGATATAATTTTTTTTGGATAATGTTCTAAAATAATCTCCAAAAATGGATGAGCGGTGTGGATATAATAAATACATCATTGTGGGGCCCATGTAACTTTAATCTCCTTTGAACTGTTTGTACAACTTGGAGCTCGAGGATCGTCAGCGCTCGTCTTCGCACGACACGTACCTACATCAGCTATATAGCTCGTGGTGGTACACCAGCCAATCCGCTTCCCCACCCAGATAGCTGATGTAAAAGCTCCGCGGACCCACCGTGATTTATGTGTTTCATCAACGCCGTCCATTTCCAATTAATTTTAGAGAATGTGCACAAAAATGAGGTGGATCAACGCGAAAGTGGACCACACCACACCACATGAAACGGTGGGGATTGAGCACTTGCCGTTGAAAACTTCATGGGCACCATTGCAATGTTCATTTGCCATCCAACCTCTCAAAAAGTCACGTAACCATGGTTGAAAAAAAAATAAAAATAAGCTTGATCCAAAACTTCCGTCGCCTTCAGAAAGTTTCCAACGGGAAACAGCCAATCTCTAATGTTTCGTTAACTTAGTCCACCTCGTTTTTTATTTATTACCCTAAAATGAGCTGAAAAAAAAAAAGATAAACCGTATGGATGAAACACATCCATCGTAGTGCAGCTCATTGGAGCGAAGCTTGTCTTGGCTTCCCATTGGAACGAGCTTTGTGGGTGGGTAGGGGTGTACATTGAGTTGAACCGAGTCAATCTGGCATGGCTTGACTCAGCTCGGCCACTAGCTGACCTCAGCTCAAACTCGGCTCGGCTCGGTCCTTGAGCCTGACTGGCCAGCTTGGCTTAGTTCGGTCAGCAACTCCGGCCAGTTCCAGCTGAGTTCAAGGTAAGATCGAGCTGAGTTCACGACTGCAGCATTTTTACAAACACTTATAATGCACCTTCAAATTTTCACTGTATTAGAGATAGCGGCAATGGTTTTACAAGTATTTTATTAAACACCTTCTAAGCAATATAAAAATCAAGAAAAAAAGGGTATTGATTTTATATGCATACCTTCATTGCCATCGGCCATACTTCTTTAAGTCATTTCATCAGACACCTGGTGAGCAACATCAATATCAAAGTAAGCGGGTCACCGAATTGGTTCAATCCGAGTTCGATTCGAGCTGGGTTCAATCCGAGTCGAGTTAAGCTGGGCCAGCTCGAACTCGACTCGATCTCATTGTCGAGCTCAAAAAATCACCTCGAACTCAACTTCAAACCGAGTCGAATCGAGCTTTTTTGAGTTGAGCGAGCTAGTCGAGCTAGCTCGGTTCGTGTACACGTCTATGGGTGGGACCCTATCTGTCACACGCACCTTGTATTAATCATATATCCATGCCGGCCATCTATTTTACCAGCTTATTTGAAGGCTTGGTCTCAAAAATGAAGTGGATGCAAATTTTGTGATGATTAACCATTAAAAAGATTTTGTGCCATATGAGTTTAGATGAACCTGGTATTTAACTTTTCCCATCATCCATACCTGTACGGTCTTATCAACAGGTTGGGAAATTTTTAATGGTGTGCGTTCAATGACCACTGTTTCCTGTTGTGTGGTCCATCTTAAATTTGTAACTACTTCATTTTTTTAGGCCAACACTAAAATAAACAGCGTCGATATACAATGCATATATTTAGGTGGGCCCTATTGTCAGGGTCCCATCCACACACTGGTTTCGGGTCGGAGCCAAGTGCGCTCGAGCACCGAACTTTGACACCAATGGAAAAAAATAAATGAAAACAGCAGCCTCACTATAAGTGAGGTAGTCGATGATTCTTTACTAGTATCACTTGTATATAGACTCACCTTAAGTGTTAAGGATTAATAAGAGACAACGTAAGATAATTATAAGATTTTTAAAAATCCAAAATAACAAAATTCTGAAACGTTATAGGTGAGCTTGTATGATGGACAATTGACATGATGATGATCCACATGATGGATGGCTTACTTCAAGGTGGACCTGACATAATATGTTCCTCATAATCCCTGATGATGAACGACCCACATCCAAGGTGAGCCCCGCATTATAGACAACCCACAATGAACGACCCACATCCAAGGTGAGCCCCGCATTATGGACAACCCACATTGAAGGCAGGGCCCACACAGTGGATAATCCACATCAAAAGTAGGCTTCACAAGATGGGCAATAGACATTCAAGGTGGTCCCTAAATGATGGAGGACCCACATTAAGGTGGGCCTCATATAATGGACTGTCCACATCAAAAGTTGGCCTCTAATGATGAATGACTCACATCCAAGGGGGGCCTTACATGATAGATAACCCACATTGAAGGTGGGGCTCACACGATAGATGGTCTACATCAAAGGTGGGCTCCACATGATGGGCCAAAAATTGAAGGTGGGCTCTACATGATGGACAATAACATTGATGGTGGGCCCCACATGATGGATGGCCTATATTAAGGTGAGCCCCACATGAAGACAGCTCACATTGGAAGTTAGCCCCTTATGTGTGAGCCGCATCCAAGGCAGGTCACATAATAGATGGCCCGCTTTGAAGTTGGACCCCACACGATGGACGACCCACTTCAAGGTTGGACCTAGTATGATAAATGGCCCACATTAAATGTGGGCTCTGTATGATGGACAACCCATATCCATTGTCCGATATGATGGACGGCCTACATCCGAGGTGGGCCCTGCATGATGGATAGCCCACATCGAAGGTGGGCCCCAATGATGGATTGCCCACATCGAAGGTTGGCTCCACACAATGGATAGCCCACATCGAAGGTGGGCCCCAATGATGGATTGCCCACATTGAAGGTTGGCTCCACAAAATGGATGATTTATATTAAAGATAAAAGGCCAAGGTGAGCTCAACATAATAAATGATCCACATCAAAGGTTAGCCTCACATGATGGACAATTGAAATTAAGACTATACCAAACAAAATTGAGAAATAAGTACTCCCATAATGTTACAAACAAGCATACATTTTTACTTTTTGCTGGTTAGAATATTGTTTAATAAACATACTCATCTACCAGATAAGTAGAAACCAAGATTAGTTACTTGATGAATAAATAATAAATGTAGAGTAACTTATGATCCAAGTGGGCCTTTAGTAATGTCAACTAAACAACTTCATACGGATAAGATCCACCTAGTCGATCAGGTGCACCACCTAACGTTTATAACAATGCCCAAAAATCAGGCTAATTAAACAACTCAAGTGTGCTACACTTTTGCAAATGGTTATATGGGAAGTCCTATCATCTTATGGTCCAAATTGCGTGTCCGGCCTACCATGGTGTGTATGCCCTCTCCAATCCACTCATCTGACATGAGACATCATGATAACCTCCAAAGATGCAGACAGATTACTGCCCCTGCCTGATGAGGCTCCCTTTGGTCCTAACCCGGTGGGATATGATTGAACAACAAGGGCATCGAATAACTTTCAAGCATACTTTGTATGGGCTTTTTCTCTAACAGTGGTCCGTCATTTAATACAATTATGCTAGGTTGGCGGAAGAAGTTTTGTTGAGGGAAGAGCGATATAGCGACATCCAATCCACATCCATCCCCAAGACTCATGTGTACCATACCACTTAAATTTAGACTTTCATCCATGATTTTACGCCGTTCACTTTCTTGTGGCCCACCGAAATCTTGGATGTGACTTCATAGTGAAAACGTGACAGCTCATCTGCTGGACATGGTGGATCTGATGCATATTGTCCCACGTAGCAATCGGCAGGTAGAAGTTAGATCCCACTTAGTAATCAGTGGAGAAAAGTGAGGTGGATCTGACACATGTTTGTCCCACGTAACAACCGGTAGGCAGAAGTCAGGCGCTCACAACGAACCCATCCCAACTTCAATCAATGCCATAATTTTGTACTGTATTTCTTCTCTGGTAAGCTATTAGAATTCCTGGTCCTCTACCATTTATGATCGAATAGCAATAAGCTTTAAGAAACGGATGTGGTAGCGAGTAAACTCTGGATAGCAATAGAACTTTTATCCACTCTGACCATCCATTTTATCAGATAATTTTAAGGCTTGAGCCAAAAAATGAAAAATATCTAAAGTTCTAATGGACCACAACACAGGAAAGAGTGTGAATTGAACTTTTACTGTTGAAATTTTCTGAGGTGCAACGGAAGTTTCGGATCAAGCTGATATTTGTGTTTTTCCTTCATCCTGTCTCTGTGATCTTATGAACAGGTCAGATGTCAAACAAACATCATTGTGGGCCCTAAGAAGGTTTCAACTGTGGAAATCATTATTCCCACAATTTCGTATAGTGAAGTTAGCTTGTGCTTTGGATATGCTTCAATTTTGGGCTCAACCCCTAAAATGAGCTGAAACTCTTAAAATGATCTCAAAAAATCGATTTATAGTAAGGATAAACCATATAAATTTATGGTGGGCCCAATGGAGTTTACTCACTACAATAAAAGCTTGTCGTCATGGGACCCACCATGTGTATAGGATCAAACGTATCGATAATGGTTGCCAACCATGAAAGGGAAGTCCCAAAATCAGAGAAATCCAATCATCATGTGGGCCACCACTTGAGCGGTTGTCCATGGTTTTCTCCGGCTCCCTAATGATTTTATGGACTTTTATTAAATTTATTATTATTATTTTTTAAATAATCCCACGATCATAACATACATAACTTAGAAAACAGACAATTAATAGTGATGGGCCACGTATAAAAAATCACGAAAAGCCACCCAAAAACCTATAATTCATGTCATGGCCCACATGATGGTTAGACTGTCTAATTTTCAAGGCATCACAGGTTTATGGTAGGGAGGCTCTTCTGGCCGGGTTGGATCCCATGAAAACGACAGATGTATGCAGTTGTCCGCGTGGAAATACAGTGTGAACTGACAGTGGGGTGTACTAACAAGCTAACAGAAACAAAAATAAAAAATAAAAATAAAAATAAATAAATAAATAAATCTTTACTTCAAAGCAAACATGCCACACGTGCCTATATTGTATACTGGAATTTTACAGCTCCATCTGTCCTTTACTTAAAATCACATCCATCCAATTCATTAGGTGGGTGACACGTACCTTGAATGCAAACTGGTTGTTATCATCTACCGTCCATTTGTGGAGGTCATCTTTACCATGCAAACGGTAGGCCCCACCGTCAAGACCACTTTAGAAGAAAATCATGCCACTCCTCTCCTTAGGCTGGATATGCGGTTGGAAACAATGGACGATGGATAGTTATATTAAACATACAGCCCTGACCCATCTAGTGTCTGGATTAGCCTATTTTGAATAAGCGCCATCTTCATGGGGGTCCACCAATTGCAGGGTGGTGATGTCCCACCTAACGTCTTGTCTGTTATGTCTTGTTGTATCACCAAGCTCTGTGGACCCCACCATGATGCATGTGTTGTATCCATTCTGTCCAACCATTTTTAAAGATCGTTTTATGGCATTACAAAGAGAATGAGATAGATCTAAAGTTCAAGTGGACCCCACCATAGAAAATAGTGGGGACAGTGACATCCACCGTTTAAAACTTCTTAGGGGCCACAGCAGTTTCAGATGAAGCTGATATTTTTGTTTTCACTTTATCTATATCTATGTTAACTTATGAATAGGATGGATCTCAAAAATACATCACTGTGGGCCCTATAAATGTTTCAATGGTAGGTGTGACAGCTCCCATGGTTTTCTGTGGTGGGTCCACTTGAAATTTAGATCTATCTCATTCTCTCTGAAATGCCATAAAATGATTTCTACAAATGGTTGGACGGTATGGATACAACACATGGATCATGGTGGGGTCCACAGAGCTTGGTGACATCACTTTCTACTGACATTGTTAGTATCCAATCCGCGCCCGAGTGCATTGAGAGTGGTCAGGGCATATGCATTTATGACTCAAAATTAGTTAGAATTCAGTGGTAAATAGACTAAGATAAAGAATGAAATATATAATTTTGGTGTGTTTTAAAATATCATATTTTTATTATGATTTTAATATAAATAGAATTAAATATATTTTTTTGACTTTTTTTTTTTAAAAAATAATAATAATCTCACCATCTTACTGTAATTTTAATAATTTTAACATAATCACGGTAAAATATTTTCTTGATTCCTTTTTAAAAGTGCAAGATGACATAATGATGCTAATCTATTAAACACACGACACACTAATGGTACACAAAATAATCTAATTATTAGATGTATCACCAAAATCATATCAATACAATGATTCAAACCGTCCAAACATTGGTCATGTAATTTAATGGTTAAAAACTATTGGTGATTCACTTGATTTTTATGCATGTGGCTCATCCGAAGTGCATAATTTCATCACTTTTGGTTAAAGTATATATTTCGATTGACTTATTATAATCATTTTATCAAATATCTCATATGTACACTAATTTAAAATATTAAAATTGATTTAGTAATTAAATTAAGTTATTGTAAATATACTATTTGAAATTCTAATGCATTCAAATTTTAGGCGGTCGACAAAAACAGAACCTTTTAAGTGAAGTTCTTATACCATTGCATGGGCAGGAAAGTAGATGTCATAGTGGAGACCATGATAGATAAAGTGTGGAAATATAAAGTTTCTCTAAAGATTGCGGTTTTTGGTTGGTTAGTTGGTAACAGGAAGGTTTCAACGGTCGATAATCTGAGAAAAATGGGAATGATAATTACTATTATTTGTCTTTGTTGTATGGCTAATGAAGAATTGCAATCTTATCCTCTTTTGCTGTCTTTTGATCCTTTTCAAATTCAACAGATCGTCTGCTTAAAGCCTGACATGGAGTTATCCTAGGTAAGTAAAGATCTACAGTCCAGAGATTGGCCTTTTGGTTGCGTGGTGGGCGGTGTGGAAAGAAAGAAATGGGAGATGTTTTAATGATGTCTCCAATCTAGTGGGATCAATGGTCAAAAGAGTGCATCAGTATGTTATTGAATGGGCTCGTATTGCGGTAAACTTAAAGGGCTGTAATCTGCTTGTATCTAGAGGGTAATCTGTTCGCTATCTCAACCGGCTATTCCCCTCTTTGTATCTTTCCTATTTTAATGAATTCCTTGTTATCTCTAAAAAAAAAAAAAAAATTACGGGTGGCAAAACACAACTAAATATATCCGAATAACTTCATTTGCATTTTGGATTTCAATGAATTCCAAATACAAGCTCCCATACGAGACATAAGTATTCTATAAGGAATGAATCCGATTCCTATGCGACAAATGAATCCGATTCCTATGATTTTATATGAATTTTTAATTCCAAATACAGGCTCCCATATGAGACATAAGGATTCTATAAGGAATGAATCCGATTCCTATACAAAGAATGAATCCGATTCCTATACTTAAGGATTTTATATGAATTTTTATACGATGGAAGTATAACATACATTATACGAATGCATATGAAAGTGTACACTTGGAATAGTTGTATCTCCAGTTACACCGTTCAGATATTTCCATTGTAGATGGATTGTGTCCAATAATTCAATGAAAGTACCAACTATCCAAATTCAATGAAAAGATCTCCGTTAATCGAAATCAAAATCATCTCATTAATCTGATTTTGGGAGTGGCTCCATCCACAGGGGAAAGCGGATTACGTGGTGTGCCACGCACCACCAACCCAAGTGGTGTGTCAACGTCACCAAGCTCTATGGGCCCACCATGATGTATGTATTATATCCACACTGTTCATCCATTTTGCAATCCAAATATCAAGTGAACTACACGGAAAGCAATAGAGACAATGTCAGCCCCCGTTGAAACCTTCCTAGAGTCTACCATGATATCTTTTTGCCATCCAACCTGCTCATAAGGTCACACAAAACTGGATAAAGGAAAAATACAAATAGCAACTTGAGCCAAAACTTCTATGGCCCCTAAGAAGTTTTCTTTGGTAAAAACTCAATTTCCACTGCTTTCTGAATTGTGGTTCACTTGAGCTTTGGATCTGCTTTATTTTTGAGCCAAGCTCTAAAATCTTCTCATAAAATGGATGAACGATGTATTATAACACATACATCATGATGAGGCCCACATAAATTGGTAACTTTAACACACCACGTTTCAAATACAGTGGTATGTATTCTACCAAATCTCTCTTTTATAGCCTTAGCTATGTTATTGTCCACCAATTGTGAGAAATGTTAAGGGCTTGTTTGGTTTTCCAATTTCCAATAAAATGCAATAAATGAGTCTTTATTGTCATTTTAAAGTATTTGTTTAAACATAAATTATGACTCATAAATCAAGAGTCAAATATACTTGTAAAGTAAGTAGGTAAAGTAAATTATAATTACTGTATTTTCAGTTCTTCACTTTATAAAATTACATTTTTTACAATGATTTCAAGGTAAAACAAACAATATAGCAGAATCATCATTATAATTAAATATAAATGATGTCACCACACAATTATAAAAATAAATGATATTTACCCATTTACAACCATTTAATATTTTAATTGAAAAACCAAACATGCCTTAGGTGTACTTTAGTGTGATTTAAAAATCCGCATGACCAAACAAACTACCACACATGCAAAAGGATCTGAATGGTTCATCTGATCATCACCATTGCTTAAATGGTAGGTAGAGCTGGGCATTTTTGACCCGATCCGGTGGATCCGACCCGATCAGAACCTAACTGACGGCCTGGATCAGTGTGGATTGAGTAGGATCAATCAGATCCGACCGTTTTTCGGATCAATCTCGGATTGTAATCCATCCGGACCGATCCGACCCGAAACCCAAACCGAATGGATCCAACCCGAACCGATCCGACTGATCCGGAATGGGTACTTCCTATATGTATAACTTTTAAGTTTTTTATCCTAATACTTTTACCCCTCTTTCTTTCTTAGCCTACCCATCGAACGAACTTTTACCCTCTTTCTTTCTGACCCTACCCATTAAACGATCCTCTCTTCTTATTCTTTAAATCTCGATCGGAAGCCACAACAACAATTTTGGCCGTCCCTGATTCGAAGAAGATAAGTATGCTTTTTTGTTATTTATTTATTTATTTATTTATTTTTTTAAAAAAAATTCTTTTCCCTAAGTCCATAACCGAACGATTCCAAACCCTAACCTAAGTCAGATAATCAGATCCACTAGGTTGGAAGTTGGAACCATCATGACATTCATCTGGTGCAGAAATCAACCCTATTGGCTCCTCGAGTGAGCCATGCGTGAGAACAATGTGTATCCATTGATAAATAGAAAAATGTAAATGTGGTCCACCTAATGAGTCGATATAAAATATTTACATATAAGGTGATCCTCATATTGGTGCCAACCTATTGGATGGTTTGGACGCTATATAAACATAAAAGGTTGGAAGTTATCGACTAGTTATAAATTAGAATCTGCTCACACAAGCGACTGCTATATATATATATATATATATATATATATATATATATATATATATATATATATATATATATATATATATATATATATATAAAAAGTCCAACCATTGTTTTGCGTACTGAGTTACACCTGTGCAATTTTATCGTACTGAGTAAACTCAGTTGGGCCCACCGTGAATGTATGTGGTTTATCCACACCATCCATCAATTTTTCCTGCTAATTTTAAGGGTTGATCCCAAATTTGAAGTAAATCCAAAGCTCAAGTGGACCATACCACAGGAAACAGTGTGGAATAATGATTTCCACCATTGAAACCTTCCTAAGGCCCACAGTAATGTTTATTTGTCATCCAACATGTTCGTAAGATCACAAAAACATAGATGAAGAGAAACCACAAACATCAGCTTGATCCAAAACTTCTGTGGCCTCCAAGAAATTTTCAATGGTAGAGGTTCAATCACACCGTTTCCTGTGGTGTGGTCCACTTGAGATTTTTATATGCTTCTGTTTTGGGCTCAAGTGCTAAAATTATCTGTTAATATGGATGAACAGAGTGGATAAAATAAATAAATAACGGTGGACCCCACAGAGTTTACTAAGTACGATAACGGTACTGAGTACGCAATCCTCTTCTAACCTGTCAGTAGCTAATCCGGGTCCTACATGCCAGCTGCACAGGTGACAGGCTGTTGCTTGTTATAAACACGTGTCGTGCGAAGACGAGCACATACGCGCCTCGAGCTCCGAGTTGTACGAACGGCTTAAATGAGATCAAAGTTACATGGCCCCACCATAACGTTTATTTTCCATCTGATCTTTTAATAATATTAAAAATACATGAATGAAGTGGAAAAACAAATTTCATATTGATCCGAAACTTCTGTGATTTGAAAAAGGGTTTTAATGGTAAACGATCAATCCCCCACTATTTTTTACAGTGTGGTCCAACCGATCTTTAGATCTGTCTTATTTTTTGGCTCAAGCCTTAAAACAAGCTCTCCAAATAGATGGATGATTTGGATATAATGCATACCTCATAGTTTGACTTAAAAAACTTACTGACATCAATGCACCACCACCAGCCAATTTGCTTCTAGTTTGTATCGCCTACTTCTCTCTTCCGATCCGAACAATACTCAACCCAATCCGATACGGTTTTTCTGACCGAGTCGAACTCGGTTCGGGTCAGGCTAGCAAGGCATCAGATCGGATCAAGTCAGATGACCCAGACCCGGTCCCGGATCGGATCGAGTTCAGATCCGGCCATGTAGAATACGGACCGAGTCGAGTTGGACCCAATCCGGTCCGACTCGGTCCGATGCCCAGCTCTAATGGTAGGTATGAAGTATGCGGCTCATGAGGAAGCGGATTGTGTCCTGCCCTGCATGGACCCAAATTGTGTTAGGAAGTGCAGAAGTGTGAGCCCTCAAGATCTGATAGTCTACACGATATGGGACCTTCACGAAGCCGAAGATTATCGCTCCAAATCCAGCGGCCCGCCTATTTACTACCGGAGCAGACAAGTCTATTCACACTTCTGATTCAACGGTATAAATGGCCCCGGATCACGATCTATGGATTAAATCATCCCAAAGACAAATTAAACGGACAACTTACTATATACCTATTCATCTCTCTCTCGTTTTTTTTTCATGAATTGTACGAGAGATCCTTATCCCTTTTATTGGAAAGGATGGAGTTTGGATGAGACCAGATTATCCGGTCTTCTCCATATCTCTCATTCAAAATCAAATTCAATTTTGAATTTGAAAAACCAACTAAAAAGAAAGGAGGTTAGAAGAGGCCTAAAAACATGGGACCCACCACTAGTGATTGCTCACCAGTGAGCCTCGCTGGCCTACATCCAACAAATTGATCGAGGCACGCACTTTTCAGAGCCCACCTTGATGTATGGGGTCTTATCCACACCATTCATCTATTTTTCCATATCATTTTGGGGTAATAGATGAAAAATGAGATGTCACTAAAGGAAGCACCGGTGATAGTGATGCCAATGTTGAAACCTTCATAGGGCTTACCATGATGTTTATCTACCATCTAACCTATTCATAAGGTCACGTAGACCTGGATAATGGGAAAACACAAATGTCGGCTTGATCCAAAACTTTTGTGGTCTCTAAGAAGTTTTTAATGGTGGGCATTTAATCCCCACAGTTTGTTCCACTCGATCCTTGGATCTACCTCAATTTTGGACTCATATCCTAAAATCATTTGGACAAATGGGTGAACCGTGTAGATAAAACCTATACATCAGGGTGGGCCCCACAAAGCCCCATCCTAGACGAATTCCGTTCAGGTGATGTATTCTTGATTCAAGCACCAAGTTGGCCATGAATATAGGCACTACATATTGTACATTAGTCAGTTTCTAATAAACATTCTTGGATAGCTAGTGGCCCACTTGGTAATCGTGTAAGATTTTCTAAATATCTGAAATGAATTCGGTAGTGAGATTTTTTGTGTGCAATGATTAGGGTTTAAATTAGCTAAGTTCATAGTGTGGCCTATTTGTAATTAGTGGAAACGGCGATTCGATCCTAATCACCCTAAACCGTTGGTTCTTAGGCTAAAGGAGTAACTAGGTCAGTTTAATTCGTTAATTAAAATCTGATCTCTAATTGTCTCAGCTTTTAGTAGATTTTTATTTAGTTGTGGTCGTCTTGATTAGTCAATGATAAGTTGACAAGGTTTGGGTCCATGATAAAAAAATCACAATGCTACACTTGAGGTTTAAGTGATCAGGCGGATTCATTGGCTTCATACGGTTGACTAATCGGATTTGTGAGGTTTTTTACTGGTACCGCCTGCGTATAGGCTCACATCAAGCGTTAAGGGTCAGTAAATAACAATGTAAGCTAGTTATATAAAAAAATTTCAAAGGTATTTTAAAATTCAAAATAGCAAAAATTTGAAACGCTAGGGGAACCATAACGTGGCCCTTTAGAGAGAGACCCAGTTAAAGATGCTTCCAGGAATTTAGGGCGTTTAGGGAGGTCGTCCACTTATCGGGCCCAAATAATCACTTTGATACCAGATGTCCTTCCACTCTCACACCAAATGTCAAATCACTGGTTGCTCTAAAAGCTCAAGCCGTTGACTAGCAGTTACTTTAAAATACGCCAGTCCAAACAACCACTTTGAAACTGTGTCTGCATCGCTCTAGAATTCGAACATAGACTTTGATACCATATCAAACAACCCATTGCTCTAAAAGTTCAAGCCGTCAGAGGATGATATATCAATGTGTATCAAGGGACTCAACGAGGATTGATGAGAATATATTGGGTAAATAGTTATTTTACCCTCGATTTATAGTATGAAGCCTGATTTAATAAAGATAAGATTTAAAGACATTCTATGGTAAAAATAAACTCTAGATTTTTTAGCCGAAGTTGGGTCTGTTAACTAGAGCAAGTGGGGTCTGCAACTTGGGTGGCCCAACCATGATGTTTATGTGAGCTCCACCCCTAGCACTATGTGCATCAACCCATGTTAGGCCCAAAGCGCAAAATCAGCCTCATTTGCGATTCCGGTGGACCACATGATGGGAAACAGTTTAGAGGGCAATGCTTGGCCTCCAAACTGTTTCCCTTGACAAGGCCCACCCGAATCAATGATGGACCTTATTTTTTTTCCTCTAGAATTAAATTTTTGTATAGCATCTAAGGTTGGATGGAGTTTCATATAATCATTATGGTGGGCCCCATAAAAAGCAAGGGTGGTGTCTCTCTTCCAAGTGTATCCTTTAGTGTGGCCCACCTTAATTACAAGTTAGCTTGATTTTCTGACCTTGGGCATAACTTGTTATTACTCATTTAATGGTAGAAGTAGATTTCACATACACATCATTGTCGGCCTCTTAATAAATCGAGGGTAGGCATTCCTCTTACAATTGATTCGGATTTTGGCTAAGGTATGCCTACCCTTGATTTTTGGTGGGGCCCACTTTGATGTTTATGTGAAATTGACTCCTACCAATCAGGCTGACGAGTGATTTAGGTGGGCCATACCAAAGGAAATAGTTAGGAGAGAGACGTCTGTCCTTGACTTTTTTTATAAGCCTACCGTGATGATTATATAAAATCTACTCCAACGTTTAGATGTCACACCAAAATTTAGGCCTGAGGCCTAAAAATCAAAACCATCCATAATTCAAGCAGGTCACACCAAGGGAAACAACTTAGAGGGTGACCATGTAGGTCCACTTGAATCACAAATTAGGCTGATTTTATTTTATTTTTTTGTCTTAGGTTAGCATTGGGGTGGCACACCTGATGGTCAGAGTAGAATATTTCACATAAGTATCACACCGGGACCCACCCAAGTTGCATACCCCTTGCTCACATGGGGATATTTGTGGGGGCCCACCATGATATATGCGTTTTATCCAAGCTGTCCATCCATTTTGAAAGATCATTTTAGGGAATGAGCCAAAAAAAGGAGGTAGATCAAAGGCTCGAGTGGACCACACCACAGGAAGCAATGGTGACAATGATCTCCACTGATGACACCTTTTTAGGGGCCGACAATGATGCTTATTTTTAATCCAACCTATTCATAGGTCGCATAGACCTGGATAAAGAGAAAACCTAAATTAACTTTTTTGGCCCCCAAAGGTTTTCATCAGTAGGCATTCAATCGCCACTATTTCTTGTGTAGTCCACTTGAGCATTTGAAGTGCCTCATGTATGGGCTCATGACCTAAAATGATTTGTCAAAATCAATGGACAGCGTGAATAACACACATACATCATAGTAGAGCCCACTAAGTCCCTAACAGGACCATCCATCTCTAGCTAGATCCTGGTTGGGATAGTACCAATCGGTGCCTAGGCATTATGTATTAGATATTAGTCCGTTTCTATTAAACATTTCTGAATATGCTCATGACCCACTTGATAATCTTGTAAGATTTTCTAAACATAGTATCCACTTATCTCCCAGATCCTTATCAACACATCCAAACATATGTTTGGTACATAGGTAGGTGCACTTTCAAAATGCACTTGAGCATATGCATTTACTCGGAACAACTAACCATGAATCACATGTAGTAACAAGGTGCACCAAGACAATGTTTATGTTACGATGCACTAGACTATAAATCCCTCTTTGAAATTCCTAAACATGAGATTTGGATAGTGAAACCCATATCATTACTAGACTATAAATCCCTCCTTGATATTTCTAAACATGAGTGCGACGATTTGGATAATGAAGCCCATACCACCATTAGACTATAAATCGATATTTGATATTCCTGAACATGAGCCCAACGATTTGGATAGTGAAATCTATACCATCTCCGGCGATTGTGACATGATGTGGTGAAATTTGATTGGCTTGTTGTATATGGAGCCGTATGCAATGTTACACGACTGAGTACTTAGCTAAAAAGTTGTTAGGGTTGAGGCCGAAAGATAGAAAAACTAATTACTTAAAAATAGGCTTCAGGCGCATTACGATATCGCTATCTTTAAGGCGATATTTTCACCCTACTGGTGATTAAATCAATTTGTAAGAGGGTAACATCAAATCCATCTCCAGAATACAATAAGCATCTTCTCCAAGATCGGAGAAATGTGGGCTTTGGCCTGTAAAATTGAAAAACCGCACCTGAACAGCGTACACCCCTGACTTCTGTGTTGTTACAACTTACCCACTGAAAACTGTTTGCAATTTACTACCTGAAAAGCTATTTGCAATTTAGTGCCCGAACACTGTAACTTTTCAAAAATAATCCAAAACCGAAAATGAAGAAAAAGAAGAAGATGGAGATGGAGAAGAGATTGTTGGAATTGTTATTTTCGGATTGACCTAAAAATGAGTTTATATAAAGTTATAAGAGATGCTTTAAGATCATTTTCATGGAAAGGCATCTTCTTTCATGGTGTCTTTTCAATAATGGTGGTGTCCTTTCAACAATGGCATCCCTTCACCATTTCGAATTCAAATGAGGCTCCATTTACCAAGAGGCACTACCATTCACAAATGAACGATAACCAACAATCACCAAAAGCCACAACCTTTTTTCTAAATTCTTTTTTATAAAACAAAATTATTTTGAAAAAACCCAACAATCCCCGCTATTTTTAAAAATGAAGAGAATGGTGGCACCTCTTGGTAAATGCAGAATCATTTGAATTCGAAATGGTGGTGAAAAATGTCATTATTAAAAAGACACTATGGAAGGATATGTCTTTTCATGAAAAAGGTTTTAAAGCATCTCTTGTGATTTTATATAAATTCATCTTTGGGTTAATCCAAAAAATAACAATTCCAACAATCTCATCTTAAAAAAATTATAGTTTTCAGGCGCTAAATTGTAAATATTCAGGCGGTAAATTGTAAACATTTTTCATAGGATAAGTAATAACAACACATAAGTCAGGAGTGTACACTGTAAAAGTGTGTTCGAGGGTACAGTTTTTCGGTTTTGTAGGTCGAATCCCACATTTCTCTGGTCTTGGAAAAGAGGCTTATTGTATCCTTAAGGCGAATTTGTTGTAACCTTCTCGTAAATTGGTTTAATCACCAGTAGGGTGCAAATATCACTTTAAAGATAACGACATCGTAACGCACCTTAAGCCTATCTTTACGTGATTAGTTTTTCTATCTTTTCGCTTCAACCCTAACAAAAGTGAGATTTGCTTTGCTCATTAAGTGATAACTCTCGTGTTCTTTGTACGTTCAAATGATCATATCAATAAATTTTATTTTTTAAAAAAAAAAAACATAAATGGGACATTAATAGGAAAAATATAAATTGCCCCTACAACCTCAAAAATTCAAGCTTGTGGCCCACCTGAATTTTGGATTAGGATGATTTTTGTATGTTCTCTTCATGCCAATGAATCACATAAGGTGAACAGGTTTGATGAAAGATAAACATCACCCTAGCTCCAAACATAAACTTATGGTTTGCAACCCATCTCCATTGTTCCCTGTGGTGTGGCCCATCTGAGTTGTGGATATAGTTGACTTTTGGCCCTGGGGCCTAGCAGTGGATTTACATATTTATATATAATAGTGGGCCTCCACTTGGGTGTTCTATGCTTGTTTTGTAAAATAGGCATTGTAGAGGATTTGGTTCCAATTCACTTACCCTACACTCACCCTACTTGTCTCCGCCTTCCCTTCATTTCATTTGCTGATAATTAAAACCAACTCTCCTATGATTTTCCGACAATTGTAAACACTTCTCCTCTATTCACTTACCTCTATTTGTCACCACATACACTAAATTTCACCAAAAACCTACTCATACTTCCCCTCACCTACTCATACTTTCTGTACCCTGCCCTCCTTCTCCCTATATAAACCCTTCCCAACCCATCATTTTTCCTATGCTCGCTCTCATATTTACCATTCCACTCTCACCAGTACCTTTGAAAACCCCACTCAATATTAAAAGACCCAAAAAACCCCTATAGAGAAGAAGCCTAAGGCCTTCCAAAAGAGAGGCGGATTAAGAAGACACTCCAAGAACACAAGATGCATACAATTTCTACATTTTCAACAAGTCCATGCTTCACATAAGGTGGGCCATGGCCAAACTAACAATTCATCTTAACCATTAGATTATTCAATATTCATAAACATAAAGTGTCAACATTTTTTTACTATATTGCTGAATGATTAGCTGTTTTTTTTTGAGATTGTGACAAATAATGAAGATAAAGTCTCAGGCATCCAATCCATGTAGATGGTGGGCCCTACTATGAAGATAACCTGACTCTAGATTGAGCTAATCCACTCATCCAGTAGGCCACCTTGTCAAAATCAATGGTCCCTGGTCAACCTCAATGTAGATGTGTGGCTCAAATAATGAGTAGATGGGCCTAGAGCTGTACACAAACCGAGTTAGCTTGTTTAACTTGCTTGACTCAACTCGGAAAAGCTCGACTCGACTAGGCTGGAAGGACCCACCTAGCTTCTTGAACGCAGGTGGGGGTCGGTCCCAAGGCAATCAGCTTCCTTCCTGGTGGAGCATCCAAAGCAAGGGTGGTTCTAATCATCATGTGGACCCCAATGGGGTGGTACATGTTGACGGTCCAATGAGTTTGATTTCATGTCAAGATGTTGACAATTTGTGGGTGAGATTTTGTTTTAAGGAAAAATAAATGGTTGTCTGATTGTTTGCAAGGTTATCAAGTGGGAAACTGGCCTAAGTTACCCTATCATGGCATCATCCCATGATCTAGACCGTTCATCTAAGAGGTTCCACCTTTCAAAGAGTCCCTTGGCAAAATTTTCACTCATCAGAGGTTTCACCATCCAAGGTAGGGTTACAAACCAAGGTCCAGTAATAGCTTTTGACTCACATTTGTATAAGTGATGAGGTATGCTGGCCCATGGGATTTTTGTCATGTGGCCTAGATATGGTGGAAATCTAGATGAACGGTTTAGATAGCTGAAGAGGCAAGCAGAATGGGTTGGGTTATTAGGGGAATGTATGTCAGGTATCAGTTGATTATATGAACAGGGGTGTCATGTCATACGTGGCAGGATCTAGCCCATTCATCATGTATGGCACATTGTAACACCTCATCATCATCATCTGAGCATAATCCCTTCTGATAGGGGTCGGCTACACTGTAACATTTGCTGGGCTATGAACTTGTCCAGTCATCGAATGTGTATGAGAAAAAAGGACAGTAGAGAAATTAATGGCATATATTCGTTGTTAATATGGCCTACCTAATGAGTGGACCAGCTTGATTTTGGGTGATTGTACTACTAATGCTACTATTATTTTTTGACCAGAAGTATTAAGGTGGTGTGCCTTGACTATGGATGGGACACGTATGCAATATCTAAACCCTTCATCAGCAGGCCCCATGGTAGAAATCCTTTTTTTTTCCTCAAAAGATTAGGTTATTATGGTCATCAATCAGCCACATACATAAATTTATTTTTAAAGATATTTGAATTGTGTGGCCCACTAGATGAGTGGACTAGCTTTACATGGTTGTGGCCACCTAATAAGAGGTGTGGATTTTGCATATGGCCCACCAAGTAGTAGACCCTCTTGATTTTAGCAATATGTTCAGCTTCAAGGTAAAGAGCCACTGCTTGGTTGTTGTCTCACACTTGTTTGGTAGAACTATATAGTAAGTGGAAGATGAATTTGGGGCCAGCAAACCTGCTAACAACACTCCTATTTGTAGTTTGTTTTGATAGATGGTTACCACATTAATCCAACTTATTTCAATTAAATTATGAGCTTCGATGGCAATGGCCCACTCAACATGTTAACTTGAGTGTCCAACTATATATGTCCCATATGAAAAAAAATTAATGAAAAAATATCCATGTATATACAATGTCGATTTTATCGAGTGTGTTAACTTACTTTGGTTGCACCACCTCGCACCTTGGCCACACCACCCAATTGCACATCTCGATGTACAATACATGTTACGGTTGTTCCCTTGCAAGTTAAGGTGTCACTACATATGCCCTAGTGAGTTTTCACAGATAAAAGTATCACTATCTATAATGTTTAGTGATTTTATTGTGTGTAATACTTATTGCAACATCTCATGTACAACAAACTATCATTCCTGCGATGTGTTGGTGCAAGTCTGTGACAATATAAATAAAATCAAATGATACTGATTAATTCTATAAAATGTGTGTCAGTCCACCAAATTATTGATTTTGATTGCCCTATATACATGGAATAAAATGAAATTGATTAATTTTAATTTTGTAATTGCAGCTTGTGTACTCAATTGGGAATGGGTGGCATAGGAAATAAACAGGTCAAGATGATTTCTTTTTTGGGCACCATACAACAAATGTCCCATCATTTCACAAGTTAACAGGTAACATTGATTGTTCTATATCTGGATGGATTCACGAACTCTAAAATATTCCCTTAGCTCTATGTGCCTTCTAAATTACTTGGGCTTCGTTTGGGAGCGTGTATTTGATATGTATTGGCAGTTACCATGTAACCCATCTAAATTGGAATTGCCAATTACATTTGTCAGCTTGTAATCGAAATTCATTGGAATCAATGAGTATGCGTCTGGCAATCTTTATTTAGAATGCATTGGTAGAGAGAATGAGGAGGAAGACTTTGAGAATTAGTGGCAATCAGCAATGTTGTCAAAATTGTTATTGTATCCTAAATCGTAAAATAAGTTTGAATCATATTGAATTGCAGATGGTATCGTAAATCCTATGATTTTTTCCTGATTTTAAAAATATACATATATAACACATGAAAAAAATATAAACAAATCCAAAAAGATTAAAAACTCAATAACCACAAATTTCCCATCAATATATATCAAAAGAGTAATGCATATCATTATATTTTTAATTGAGAAAATATATATTGTATACATATCATGGTAGTAAAGGATTCTCATCTTTTTCCTTTATTTTCTTTTATTGCCTTAAAAAATTTACCTTTAAAAACATACAAGAGTCCTTTAATAATCTTGTTCCATTTTTATCTTTGCCCAGTATAGAGTAATGATAGAAAAATAGCATTCAATTCCATTATGAATGGCATCTTGATTTCTTGATTTTGAATTTTTTAATATCAAAATCCTCAAATCTCTTCCTCTCTCAAAAGAAAAAGAAAAACGATAACATGTTTATTAGGGGAGTGATTTTTTCTAAAATGTTTTATGAGCAAAAGGTTACAAAGAAAGAAGAAAATGAATAAACAATTAAAAATTTGATTCCTTTAAGTAATTTTTAGGTCTTATCATATGATTCGATACAATTATTATCATAGGATTCTGATAACACTAGTAATAAGAATTTATGTGAAATTGGAAACGCATGGTTTTTCAATGATGTCAAAAAAATGGTCTTTTGGCATATGCGCAATCAAATACAAACGCACCTATTACCACCAATTCACACTAATTAGACACTCTCGGATGACCCCCTCACTTGGAGTTAGATTTTAAATGCTTTAATGTTGGAGCTCGTCAAAAAATGAATTTAAGATGCTTTAATATTGTAGCTCAGTCAAAAAATGAGAGCATACGAGAAAGATTCATTACCAAGGAGGCCTTAGTGTGTGTGCGTGTGTGTGTGTGTATGTCTATTTAGAGATCTTAGCACCTCTCGTCACTCGATGAGAGATATCACTCACTGTCAATTAAGTGTGGCGTGGCAGTATATGCACTCAACAAAGAAGACATATCATGAAGGTGCAAAATGAATTATTAATCATCAGGACAAAAAAGATGATTCTGCTGTGAACATGAACTATAATCCCACACATAGGCAGATTAAGCTAGTTGCTTGTGATCTTTAATCATTGTACATGTACCATCTTCATAATAATATACCTTGTAAATCACATTGATATGATTTTACGTAAAACCAATATCATCATTTATGAGATTTTTCTTCATTTATTTGCCTATGCCAAGCCAAATAACTTATGAAAGAATATCAATCCATCTAATCATCATGTGAACCACCAGTTACAATCTTTTAGAATAAAAACTTACTCATGATCTACATCCAATATCCACGTGTGCATTGCTTGATGAGTGGACTCGCATGATTTCTGTATGGACATTTTGATGGTGAGCCTCTCTACGTAGTGTTCAAATGTCCCACAAGCTTGCCACGTTAGAACTTACATTACATGTGAAGGTGCAAATAGAGAAGGGCGTGATGAGGGCTATAAATCGCCTAAAATGTGATAAACTGTTGACATACTAATAGTGCACATTGCATTGTGGCTTAGATTGTGCCATGATTAAAAAAATGCCGGCCTCACATGTGGAAGTATATATCATAAAATGGTATGGTTCCACGGCTCAGTGGTAGACAGACTGTATTTCAACAGTAAGATCATGTGTTTGAGTGCCTATGTGGTGTGGGTGTGTGTGACTGTGTAAAAAAAAAGTATATTGTGTAAGTGCAGGGTTGTCAATGGTTTGCTTTCGGTTCAATCAGAATTCATGTATGCCAGTCTCACCATATATGGTTGCATTTTGGATAAAGAGAATCTCAAAAATCCTGCATGTGAGATCCTATCCATCTAATTGATAACCATCAAATGAACAATTGAATTCCAATGAATAGTCAAAGACCCACATCAATATTCCCAATTAAAAGTGTGGTGTTGAAAGGCTAAGATTATCCAATCACTATCATTTTTTATGTTGTGCTTTGACTACAATGAGGTGTTTGAATGGTATGGATTAATGCATCAGGTATGCCACTTGTGTGAGGGATAGGGGTGGCAATGGGCTGTGCCGAGGTTGGCCTTAGCCGGCCCTAGAGCCCTAAGCTTTGGCCCTAGCCCAGCCTAAGCCCTAATGGACAAAAGAGGCCCTGGCCCTAGGAGCTAGGGCTGGGCAATCGCCAGGCTAAGGCGAGCCCTATAAGTTAAAAGATAAATCACATGTATGCTACATGTACAGTTAGCGAACTATGTGTTTATGAACCATCATACTCTTCCAAAGAATCAAAGTTTTTTTGTAGTAAACTGTCAAAATAAGATAATTCATCAACCAAGTACATGGCCCACCCAATTATCCACCATATATATGGACTTAAATAAATGCATCAATATATTATTCACCATCTAAAGTGGGTCCCAAAATTTTGGACAGTTTGCAAGCGTCCGTGCCATCCATCACCCTCTCACATTATACAACCTTTCTACCCAAGTTTCATATGACACCCAAGCAGTGTCTTATTAAACACAGCGTCCAAGTTAGTTATAGAGCATTCCATCTCGGCACCAAATCCCAGCCACTGTTGGGCTGTAACATAGATGGGCAGTATCACAACGATCACACCGATCAGATGACTAGCTACAATAGTGGAGAACTTTTCACCACTAAATCTTGACCCCTCCTTTGCACCCCCGAAGGGTTCATAACATGTATATAATTTAGATATTGCTCGAGGAATGCTATTCATACTTAGACTTTAGCAATCTTCTCTGTCTGATCTCTGTCTCTAAGTGGTTAGATTTTAACAATCTTCTCCATCTGATCTTTGTACCATCTAGATCCCCCCCCCCCCCCCCACAGATTTGGATATAAAGGCTAAATTAAGGACAAACAGGATCATCTCATTGACATGTTTTTTCTTCGTAGCCAATGAAATGCGATGGATTTAAATGGACGATTCAGATCTGATTTGATCGAATGAAGTGTCCAAGTATCATGATTGATTTTGAACCAATGTATTCAAAATCATGCTGGTTGAATTAGTTCATGTACATATCACATATAGCCAACATTAATCCATCCACATACCCTGATGAAGCTTAAAAATGCATGTTCAACTAAACCCATAAGCTTGAACAGTGGACCCAAGCCTAGCAAAAGTTTGGGACAGATGGCATCCAGCATGCCGCTGGATGCACCCAATCCAGCACCATGTGCACGCATACAGGCGTGGGATCCATAGTAAAAAGGGCAAAATGGTCATTTCCTGTACCTATTTTTATTTTTCACTGTGGGTCCCACTCATGATACGCCCACATGGTGCTTTTTCATTGGTGCTGGATAGGGTGTGTCTCGCGCCCTACTGAATGCAATCCACTTCCAAAAGTTTAGTCATACAAGTTAGGCCGTCCCGATTGGCGAGCCAGCTCATCAAAATTATCAGCATTTCATATTCAACAACTAGGAATTAGATTTTAGAATCCTCCAAATATTTCATATCCACTGTAAAATTCTAAAGGTGACATGGACACTTTTATGGGGTCCTTTACAACGTTCGTAAAACTTTTAAGTGACACATGGCACAGCCATTCATCGATTTGGATTATTCATTCATTCATTCATATAATTAGGGGAAGCAATAGGGAAAAAAATCAGGCAAATCAGATGAGCCTAATCCTTTCAATGTGGACATTTTTTTACAACCATTCGTTTTTTTAGAAGCCACGGATCAGATGTTTAGCAACACCAAACCAATGTGCTTAATCCGCAGCAGGACCTATCAAAAAGATGGTTTTAAAATAATTATTGGAACTATTTTGTTTCTCAAAATGATCTTGACTGTCCATTTCTCATATTATTGATATGAATGGTTATGATCATCAGATCAGCATGATTTTTCACCATCATAATGATCCAAATTGATGGTTGGTCATTTGGCGTGTCACTTAAAAGATTTGGAGACGTTGCTAACATCGTTTGAAGGTAGCACAAACATTCCTTAATTCTAAAAATTAAAAGCGGAATGCAAGTAGATACTCACCTAGCATTGATGCATCCCGTAGCACACCAGCTGACTTGGCACCTGTATGAGAGATTGGGGCCATAGTTAGCAAAGGGGCAATGTGAGAGTGACCTGGCTCAAGAACTGGCCAATCCAATCATCAGGTAGTGCCCATGCATATGGTGGGGCACACCTGATGAGTTAACCTGTTCCATATTTACACAATGGGGTGTTCAAAGTGCACCGTGCCAGATGAACGGCCCAGAACTTCACACGTGTGCCAAGTCAGCAGCCATGCTGTGAAGTCCCTATTCGATCCCATGCCAGCGTGCACTCGACACTCCTCATCTTAAAGAAGGCTACATTAGGTTGTGTCGACTCGTATTTTCTGAGCGGGTGTCTCATCCACAGTAGACTTACACGTGCCGGAATCTAAAAATGTAGCCTTGTAGGCCTATTGTGGATGGAGCATGACCCATCATGCAAAAAGCAGAACTTTGATATTCTGGCAGAGTATGAATGATGATATGCAGGCACTTAGAAGGATAGACTATCCAAGACAGGCAATTCAGGACCGACTAGCCTGATAGACTAACCAAGTGCCTATCCAGGGCACTTAGGAGGGATAGACTATCCAGAAGAGGCTATTCAGGAACCATCCAGATAGACTAAGTAGCCTATCCAGAAGTGTTGGTTGCATCCAAACAGGCCCTTAAGACCAAAATTCAGTGACACTGGACCATTCTCCAACAAATAAATCCAAATGGGCCCTTACAACTAAAATTTCAGTGACACCAGACCATTCTCCAACAAATTAATGCAGGATAGAACATCTGTTGCATCCAAACAGGCCCTACCAACAAAATATTATTCGTGTGTGTGGTTAGGCATATCAATAACTTAAATGCACGTTGAGGAGTATATATGCATGTGAAGTCGCAAACTTTATTCATTTCCATATGAGATCTATCACATCATTCCAGTAATTAAGAAAGAAAAGATCACAAGACAGTCATGCAAGAGCAATGACAAAGATCAAATCAAAGCTAACCTTCTTGCATATGAAGTATCTCCCATTTGGAAATCAAAGTTGGGAGCCCCACCCACCACCGCCAGGTGTCAAAATCTGGAGAATTTCACCCGCTTGCACCTCCACCGTGTTCTTCCCTCCAAGATAAACCTTCCGCTTATCTTTCTTGATCAGGTAATTAGCCCCGTGGGCCCCATCTCCCCCTCCATTCAACCCTCTCGGCGCATGTACCCGCCTCTCCGAAAGCACACTAACCACAATGGGCCGCCGGAATTCAATCTCCCTCACAAGGCCATTTCCCCCTCTATGTAAACCATCGCCTCCACTCTTCTCTCGCAGCCCAAACTTGTGCAATATAACTGGATACCTCTGCTCGAAGATCTCCGGATCGGTCATCCGGGTATTGGTCATATGGCACTGGACCCCACTGGTCCCATCCCAGCTCGGCCCGGCCCCACTCCCGCCTCCAATTGTTTCGTAGTAACCAAAAGTGTCGTCCCCAAAAGTGAGATTATTCATGCAACCTTGAGAACAAGCGCAAGCCTGGAATGCTGTCAAGACAACATCTGTTATCCTTTGAGAAGTAAGCACATTGCCTCCCACAACAGCGGCCTTATCGCTTGGAGAGAGGAATGAGCCTGGGGGGATGCGGATTTTCACAGGGGCCAGACAACCTTGATTTAGCGGAATATCAATGTCCACCAAACACCGCAGGCAATATATGACTGCCGCAGCCGTTACAGCTTCAGGGGCATTCCAATTCCCATACACCTCTGGGCTGGTCCCATCAAAATCGAATGTAGCTTCACCCTTCTTGGCATCGATTGTAAGCTTTAGATGAATAATTGAACCATCATCCATGTAATCTTCCTCTTCAACAACAATGGTCGAATCTGCATTCGTCTCTTGATTTTCTGAGTTGGGTGCACGGCCTGCAGCTCTGGTGGAGACAGACTTGAGCATCTCTCTCACAGCTTCTTCCGCATTCGTCTGCACATGGGTCATGTAGGATTGGACAGTATCCAATCCATACTGTTCGATAAGCTCTTTAATGAGGGATATCCCTCTTTGATTCGCAGCAACTTGAGCCCGGAGATCAGATAGGTTGTCTTGAAGCCGACGGGTTCCGGGGATCTTACGGGCTGAAAATTCATCGGACTGAGGAGATTGAAGTAGCTTGATGATTCCTTCTTCTTTGAAAACTCCCTTCTCTACAAGCTTAAATGCTTTGATGGCCGCTCCTTCTTCCCATATAGACTTCGAGAAGGGCGGCATGCTTCCAGGAGTTATGCCACCAATTTCCGCATGGTGTCCTCTACTTGCCACGAAAAATACCAACTTTCCATTGTCGAAAACAGGGGTTATAACAGTAATATCAGGAAGATGGCTTCCTCCCGAACATGGATGGTTAGTGACCAAAACATCTCCTTCATTGAGATTGTCACCCCAGTATTCAAGTTGCCAACAAACAGTGCTCGACATGGCACCCAAATGCACCGGCACATGAGGAGCATTCGCGACCAGTCCTCCATCTGGACCGAACAGTGCGCAAGAGAAATCTAGGCGCTCCTTGATGTTCGTCGAGATAGAGGTTCTCTGGAGGGTGCGGCCCATTTGTTCAGCAATGCCCATAAACCTGTGGTTGAAGATCGAAAGTTGCACCACATCTGCAACCTTTTCTGCTATTTTTACCGTGCTCGGAGCCGACTGAATCTCGATTTTTATATTACCATACTTGGTAATAATTGCTTTACAATCTGGTTCTACAATCACTGTACTATTACCATTCATGATTATCACTGGCCCCTGCAAGACATGCCCATAACCCAGCTTCTCGAGCTTGAATAATGGTGTCTCATGCCATCCATTTCCGAAATAGATATTGTACTTCCCTTCTATATCTGGGACTCTCGAAGTCAGTTCCAATTCTTGAGGTTTCAAGATATTGGTAACTCCGATGCCCCTGACTCTAACGTCACAGATACGGATATTTCGGTTTTGTAGTTTAAATCCGTACTCTTGCTGGAATAGCTTCACAAATTCGCCTGCATAGTCATTTTTGTCTCCCTCGTTTTGCCTTCTCACCATGATGGCCGTATCCGTGCCCTCATATCTCAAGTTCAAATACGATTCCGTCATGACACATCCGTCTTCAAAACCTTGATCTTTCAGCTTCTCCTTTACTTGCTTCAACAAAATAGCTTCTCTACAAAAGGCCTCTAGAATAGAATCAGGCCCATAAACAGCAGAATATGGCTCCTGCGCCTCTTCAATAACATCTGCTAATCCCATGCCGTAAGCACTTAAAATACCACAGAACCGGTGAATGAGAACTTCAGACATACCCAATGATCTAGCAATAGAACAGGCGTGCTGCGGGCCCGCGCCTCCAAAGCAAGCGAGTGCATGGTTTCTTGTCTCGTGGCCCTTCATCTCAGTTAATTGCCGTATAGGCCGGCACATGGTTTCGTTTGCCACATTTATGAATCCGAGTGCAATCTCCTCTACTGTCATATCCTTTGACGATAGATCCTGACTCTTCCTGTAAGAATTAATCCTGGCCGCGAGCTTCTCAAATTCAGCTCTGGTAGCTTTAATATCTAATGGCTGATCCTCGTTTGGGCCAAAGATGAATGGGAAATAGTCAGGAATAACAGTTCCTAAAATCAGATTAGCATCGGTAACAGCCAATTCCCCACCTTTTCGGTAACAAACAGGACCCGGGTGAGCGCCCACTGATTCAGGCCCCACCCGAAAAGATCCGAATTGAAACTTGAGCTTAGACCCACCACCAGCAGCAACGGTGTTTATGTCAAGCTGGGGTGCTTGAATTATAGCCCCTGCAATTTGTGTCTCCAGCACTTGCTCATAATTTCCAGCGTAGCGGCTCACGTCGGTTGATGTCCCACCCATATCAAACCCAATGAGGGGCTTTGTTGTTTCAAGCCCAAAAAGGGTCTGCGAATAACCCACAACCCCTCCTGCAGGGCCTGACAGAACAGCTTTGTGGCCAGAAAATCTGCTTTCCGGTGCAAGCCCTCCGTCAGACTGCATAAACAAAACATTCACCTTTTCCAACCCCTCATCAAATCTTGAAATGAACCCAGATAAGTACTCTTTAATAACTGGAGTCAGATATGCATCAACGCTGGCCGTCAAACCACGAGGCACGGCTCGAACCATAGGGGTCAAAGCAGAAGACAACGAAACATGCTGAAAACCCAAATTCAAAGCTAATTGTTCCACTGCGATTTCATGGTCTGGGTAAGTGTAAGAATGCAATAATACAACAGCCAAACAGCTTATTCCTTTCTGCAATAGACCTTCCAATAGAGGTTTCAATGCTTCTTTGTTGAGTGGCTTTACCACCTTGATAAGCTCACCTGATATCCCTTTAACCAAAGAAGAGCTATTCTGTTTTTCCTCCTCCTTGTCAATAACCAGCTCAACCCTCTCATCAGCCTCTATAACTTCCTCATAGAGATTTGAAGACTTCGCCACAGTGAGATCAAAGATGTTCGGGCGGGCCTGGTTGCCTATCTGTAGCAAATCCCGGAATCCCTGAGTGACGCACAATGCAATTCTCTCACCCTTCCTCTCCAACAAAGCATTTGTTGCTACCGTTGTGCCCATCCGTATCCACTCTATCTTCTCTGTGGGGATTTTCGAAGACCGGGGGATCTTGTCACCTGTAGATTCTTCAAGAATTCTACGGATCCCTTCAATCGGAGCATCATCATAATTTGATGGATCCACAGATAGCAGTTTCATCACTTGGCAATCCGATCTCCCCGGAATTTCAGCATAAATGTCAGTAAATGTGCCCCCTCTATCGATACAAAACCGGAACTTCTCCTCCTTAATGCTCCCCATTCCTAAATTCCCTTTCTCTACTACTGAAAACAGGGCTTTCAGAGGATGTAGACAACAACCCAATTGCAAGTATTATCTATTCTTCGAAACCCAGATCAAATCCACTGATTTCTGCCTGCATCCAAGAAATGACAATCAAATAAAATAAAGAAACTAGATCTTCAGAAACCACATGATCTTCTGCTGGTAAAGTTTGGGTACCCCGTACCCCAATCAAGGCAAAATTAGAAGTATACTTTTTAATGGGCCCAAGTCTTTATACCCAATCCCACACCATCTATGGGTGTTGAATGGGAATCCCAATAGTAACACCCATTCAAAGAGGGTTACAGTCATTTGGATGCACTATCGAATTGAACTGCAAGCATTTTTCTAATAAAGTGGAAAGAACTAAATAGTCATTTCCTCCTTATCAATGAGATTAATGACCTGAGCTCTAAATTGCAGATACATTACTTTCAAGTTAGACTTCAAAGAAATGCAAATGCAATTTGAGGGCTACTTCCTCATTACAAACAGTAGGAGAGATCATCATCCTTTGCCATTTCCTGTTAATATAGACTATTTAAATTCACATTTTCATCCAAACACAGTCCTAGTGTTGGAGTTCATGTCCGCTATCAAGATTATGGTGAACTAACTCCCAATTTGACCATAGGTATAGTAGATCTCTACATACAAAACACAATGTTTTTTAAGCTTTTTCCTTAGGTGTATATGCCTTCTCTTGATTATAGAATAACTAAAAAGTATCGGGTATTTGCTAAAATGAGAATGGTAATTGCGAGTTAACTTAGAGCATGTTTGGCTGCCACCTAAAAAGAGTTTAACGAGTTTTTCTCCGATAGGCACGACAAGTGGTGTCAACATTTGTCAGGACTTGTATTAACAGCTACCATTGTGTGCACAACTGTTGCCCACCTGATCATCCAACGAGCCTAATTTTTCAAAGGAAGCCCTTTCTCATGAAGGCACATCTTGTGGACAATGTGGATCTCGCACATGTCGCAAACATTCGCACATGTACCGCGGGGCGGTGCAGTGCAAGGACAGTTTTCCTGACAAACTTTGCCCATGTGGTGTATATTAAAATTAAATGGTTTTGAAGTGGCGCTTAAACACACCCTTAAAACCTACAACTCATTTTTTAAAACATTTCATCCTTGAAATTATGGGATATTTTTAATTCCAAATTGGAAACCAAAATCATAAGGCATTAAAAAAAAAAAAAAGAAGAAGAAGAAGAAGAAGAAGAAAAAAAAAAAGTTGTAGCATACAACTGGTTGTAGTTCACCATCCCTCTTTAATAAAAGAATAAAGATTAATTTGTGAATTTTCCAAACGGTTGGGAGATTTCTGGTTGCCTTGATATGGGCATCAAGATTAGTTTCATTCCTGTGCCAGTGGTGATCTAGGGTTTTACGCATTAAAAAATTGCAATAAGATTCTAGTCTTCACGACCCAGATCAAATCTAACAGTTTTTTTTTTTTTTTTGATGAATAAAAAATCATTATCCCACGCTTCAAATCCAACGGTTTTGCTTTGATCCAAAAAAGGGCTAAATGGTCAGATCACTATACAACACTGATCTCCCGGCGGTGTCCAAATTAGAGGGTTTCATACATGTAACCAATCTAGCGTTTTACAAGTAAAAGGAGCAATGAAGAAATCCCGTTGATATATCATACGGTATTTACACCTGCACTTTCTACTTTTGGGGGATAAATTGCTACAAATTTGTGCTATTTGCTTAACAAGATGGGAAAAGAAAGGGTTTGTTTATCCATCAGGGAGGATTTCAATATCAATTCCATATGTAAAATCATAACTTGTTAGAAGCCCTAGAAACGCTTGCTTGAAATTCTACATGTAATAAAACCAGGGTTTTCACAGAAAAAAATAAAAATAATAATAATAACTGACAGAGTGAGTTTTCCCTTTTGAGAACTGATTACCTACAGTAGTCCGATCTTTCCTGCCAACATGCCACGTGTGTGGCACATCCGTACCATGAAAAAGGTAGGCCCCACCATGAAGATCTCCCATCTCGAAAACCAGGCTGATCCACTCACTAAGTGGGCCACAGCTGTATGTTGAGTCAGACCGTCGGCTGTCCATTAATGCCAACGGTGTGGCCCACCTGTTCATCAGACCAGCCTGATTTTATTGCCGTGTGATCTTCGCGGTGTGGCCTACCTTTTTCAAGGTACGGATGTCCTACAAAAGCAGCGTGTTTCGGTTAGATCGGCCTGCATGATGTGAGAGAGAGAGAGAGAGAGAGAGAGAGAGAGAGAGCAGAAATCAAGTGGCTGTGCTTTACCTGGAAACGAGAAAATGGTGGAAAGAAATGGAGAAATGCGGAAATGTATTCGTACATCTATATAGAGGGAGACAAAACGGATGAGGGAATCTATTGTTCTTTTTGCTGCTGATGAGTCTCCGTTTCTCTCTTGAAAGCTCTTCACTGGGTGAAGTTTCGTACGGACACGATGGGCCTTTTGCTGACTTGGACCGAACCACTTCATATCCTTGAAATCCAACCGTCCATCAGGTACGCCACCATGTGTTTGTACGGGTTCAAAAATCATGGAAACGGATTGGCTACTCCCCCAGCCACCAGCCCGGTGGCTGATGGTCGGTGCTCTGTGGGCCCCAGCATGATTATGTGTTCATCCATTCCGTTCATCCCTTTTTACATATCATTTTAGGGCTTGAACCGAAAAATTATAGAGATATAAATCTCAGGTGGACCACACCACAGGAAAACAATAGTGATTGGATATCCATCATTAAAATCCTCCTAAGGCCCACTGTACTGTTTATTTGACATCCAATCTGTTGATTAGGTCATATATGCCTAGATGAAGGGAAAAAACAAAAATCAGCTTGATCCGAAACTTTTATGGCCCCCAAAAGGTTGTTAATGGTAGACACTCATTCAACACTGTTTACGATAATGTGGTCCACTTGAGATTGGTATATACCTCACTTTTGGTCTCATATCATAAAATGATCTGAAAAAATAGATAGACAGCATGGATGAAGCAAATAAATCATGGTGGGGCCCACAGAGCACCAGCCCCAGCCATTGGCTCGTGGTCGTGTCAGCATCACTCCACCTTTTAACATCCAATCCTAAGATTAGTACGGTGATAGAAGTTGGTTGAAGGAAATTTTAAGTGTTTATTTTATAATTATTTAGATTTAGTTTTGAAATATATACATATAAGGAGCTATTTGTTTACGTAAATAAGTAATAATTACATACCATCCTAATCTCATAAGCATTTTAAATGGAAATGTTGACACACTAAAATTAATGAGTTCAAATTTCACATGAAGACCGGCGTGAGTTACATGACTAATGCACGCACTATATCTATTCTTCCAATGATTCTAGGGAATGAGAAAAAAAATTGAGGTAGATCCATAGCACAAGTTGACCACATGGGAAATGATAGGAATTAAATGCCTTTTGATAAAAGTTTTTTATGTGTAATCTCATAAGTATTTTAAATAAAAAGTTGACCTACTAAAATTGATGAGTACAAATTTCACTTGAAGACCAATATAAGGTATATGACTAATGCATGCATTCCATCTAGAGGTGTACATGAACCGGGCTAGCCCGATTAACTCACTCAACTTGATATATATATATATATATATATATATATATATATATATATCCGTACCCTAACCATTTGAACTTGTCAAAACCCTTCACATGAACTTGTTGTAAGGTCCGAAATTGGCCCGAACTCGCCCTATTGCTAACTAGGCCGAGTTCGGGCTGGATATGTTGTCCAGAGCATAAACAGACCACATGGGAAATGATAGGAATTAAATGCCTTTTGATAAAAGCTTCTTATGTGTAATCTCAGAAGCATTTTAAATGGAAAGGTTGACACATTAAAATTGATGAGTCCAAATTTCACATGAAGACCAATGTAAGGTATATAACTAATGCACGTACTCCATCTATTCTCCCAACGATTTTAGGACATGAGAAAAAAATTGAGGTAAATCCAAAGCACAGGTAGGCCACATGGGAAATGATAGGAATTAAATGACTTTTGATAAAAGCTTCTTATGTGTAATCTCATTAAGTATTTTAAATGGAAAGGTTGACACACTAAAATTCATGAGTCCAAATTTCAAATGAAGACCAATGTAAGGTATATGACTAATGCACGCACTCCATCTATTCTCCCAACAAATTTAGGACATGAGGAAAAAAAACAAAAAAATTGAGTTAGATCCAAAGCACAAAGTAGACCGCATGGGAAATGATATGAATTAAATGGCTCTTGATAAAAGTTTCTTATGTGTAATCTCATAAGCATTTTAAATGGAAAGGTTGACACACTAAAATTGATGAGTCTAAATTTCACATGAAGACCAATGTAAGGTATATGGCTAATGCACGCACTCCATCTATTCTCCCAACGATCTTAGGGCATGAGAAAAAAAATTGAGGTAAATCTAAAGCACAAGTAGACCACATGAGAAATGATAGGAATTAAATGCCTTTTTATAAAAGCTTCATAGGGTTTCAGAAGTTTTGAATCAAGCTTATATTTTATCCATGTATCTGTAACCTTATGAACTACTTTGATGGCAAATTAATAATCTTGTGAACCTTAGGAAGAAAAAAATATTTACAAGGGTGAAAGTTTTATGGCCACTATTTCTTGTGATGTGGGCCACTTGAGCGTTGGATCTACATTGTCTTTAGGTTCATGCCCTAAAATGTTTTGATAAAATGGATGAATGGTGTGAATATGTCACATGCATTATAGTGAGACAGAAGAATTTAAGTCGACTTTTTCAAACTAGTTAAAATATATGTTTTATGGAATGAATATATGTAAAAGCTTATAGCCTATAAATCATATTTATATTTATATTGTATACGAGTTATGTTTTGGGTTGTGTAATCAGAGCCTGGCCAACCCGGGTGTCAAATTTGGGGGCATGATAACCTAAGCTGCATAAAAAATCATCATGGTCATTACGGCAAGATATAGAAATGTCACAGTCACTTTGGTCGATGATAAAATTCCGATAGCTAACCGACAACCAATGACAGCCAACCTGCTATCAATAATGGCCAACGACAACTAATTCGACCATGGTGGCTGAATTATGTCCAGATTGGTTAATTTTACGTCAAAACGGCCCACCTGACGACCAATTCAACAAGAATGGCCAAATTAATAACCAAAACATCTCATTTTTATGACCAAAATTATTGTCCTAACGTCCAAATTAACAGGAATGGGCAAACTAACGGCCGGAATGTCTGATTTAACAGTCGATTTGGCCAAAATGCCCTTTACAACATGAATCCTAGCAATAGTATGAAAAATTGGCTCCTAATGATTAATTCGACGAAGAACCACCAACATTGATTCAGTGCTTCTTTACATTCTCCAAAAACAAATGGAAAGAGACATAAAGAGCATTATTTGCACCTGGCCTATCACAACCAAATCATATTGCGCAAAAGATGCCACATGGCAATTATCTACACCACGTGGTCAAGATAAACATCAAAGCCAATAAGCCAAAAGCGTGCTTATGATAGGAAGTATTAAATACAAGAGCCCAGGAAAAACACTCTATACAAAGCAGCATTAAATGCTAATGACTAGCAAAAGCAACTCTCTACGGAAGCAATGGATACTAAAGACCAACAAAAGCAATTCTCTCAAAGCAAGAGTCTCCCTAGCAAAGTAGGAATTCTGTTGCATGTCAACTCTATTAAAGCAAGAGTCCAACGACAGCAATTCTCCAGCAAGGTTTTGTCTAAATGTTGCAAGACCATATGAGCCATACGCAAGGTCATTGCCTCTCCAAATTTACAAAAGCAGCACGAAACAAAGAGCTTCAAGCCCTATGCAAATACAATCAACACGACTCTTTCCCAGCTCAACGTTGCCTATCTTTTGTCCATTGTGGATACCTATATCTCAATTAGCTTAGTTCAAACCTCCCCACTTTTGTCTAGCACCACATGCAACAAGTTCATAGGGTTTAGCTTAATTTTAGTTGAGTTTAGTTTCTGCTTTTGTCAAGCACAGTGTTGCAACAAGCTAACTTAGTTGTAAGTTAAATACTCGTGACCTTGTCGTCAAATCTCCCAAATTCCCAAGTCTTTGATGATTCTTTGACCACGACTTGCTGACCAAACACCATGATCATCTCATGACCGTCTCACAATCATATAGGTTTGGAAAACCGTTAACACCATGACTGTTTTGCTAGCTTAAACCGTCGTCACCAATTTATTATACTTCCTTTATTTTATATACCAATTGTAGTTCATCTATATCTAAATTAATAAATTTGGCACATAGTTTTCTTTTTCTTTGTTTTTTATTTCAACATTGCTTTTCTTAATGAATATGACTATAAGTCGCCACTATTGTACAAAAATTCATCGTTTTGAAAGTAAAAAAGAATCAATCTGAAAAGACTAATATTCCCATTTACAAATTGTCTAATCACTTTGCTAATCAATGATTAAATAGACGGTTAATCTTCACATATCCAGTCTTAATCAATGTATCTTGATGCCTAGGGTCACAAGGCATTTAGTTCAATTTATTTCAAACACAAGTTTAGCACGCCCGATACTTACATACTTGCACATACATAACCGATACTTACATACTTGCACATACATAACCGAAATTGGGTCATTCATTGAATAGTAGCGTGCTCCAATGAAAAAACATTACCTGCATCCATCATATGTGGAAATGGCAAAAGTTTCAGTCACAAGGGAACAATATTTTTTTATTGGGCCATGTCAGGGTCATAAGTAGTCTTGATGAATCAATCCACATAAGCCACTACATGCGCTAGTGTTGAGCAATCACATTATCCAAGCCACACATCAAAAGGCTATTACTATGTAGATTCAATAATAAGGTTAGTCTACCAGTCGGGTCAGCTACAATTAAATGAACAAAATTATAATCATTATACACATACTAGTAGACCACGTCCATTCTTCGCCATCAGCATCTACGCGGTTGAGGCCCAATGATGGATGGCTTGGATAATTCACCTGCGTCCAAGAAAATGTGGACGGTTCAAGTTCAAATTGACTTAAGCATATGGGGACACATGTGCAATTTGAGTACATGCCTATGAATTATCATGCTCTACCGAAGTATCAAATCACCTTGGAAAATTACACACACAAATAAGTCACTTGATCTGACCAGTCCATCGTGTGATCTACATTTTGTAGATATATACATCAAAATTCATACCAGTATTAACCATCCGGTGACTCCTACATGTATAGAGAATTTTGAACCATTAGTCAGTTACAGGTGTGGGCCACATGCTAATTAGGTAAACCAATGCCATGTATGTGGCGTGTAACGGTAAGTTGTTGGGATCATTTCGAGTGCGTCTAGATCACAAGTTATCTTGTTTCAACTACTTATGTCTCAAGTGGCTTATCTCAGTTTTTGTTGATTCAATCAATAAATAATTTGGTAAACAACATGCTGGTCATAGAGAGAAAGATTGGTCTCTTTCTCCCTCCCTATCTAGTATTTTTCCTTTCAATCTCTTTATACTCTCTCTCTCTCCTTGCGGGCACCACATACTAGTAACTACAACTGTGGCATCCCCCCTCTCTTCCACCCACCCACCACCATGGCCCCACCCATGGTCACCCAAATAAGGGATGGTTCTTTTTTTTTTTTTTTTTTCCTGACGAAGAAGGGAGGAGGGTTGCCAATTGGTTTGTTTGGTTGCGCTACATGTAGAGCTGGGCAGAATCCGACCCGATCCGAACTTAAGGCCAGGATTGAGTCAGCTCGAGTAGGCCCACTTAGATCCAAACGTACATCAAGTTGAGTTCGGATCAGTGGCCAATTCGGACCGATCCGATTCGGTTGGTTACTATATAATTAATATTTTCTTTTTAATTTTCACTTTTTTACTATCCGCCTCACCTGAACGAAGCCCTAATCCCTCCCTTCTCTCTCTACCCAAACGAGCGGCGTCGCACTTGCCCATATTTCTCTCCCAATTTCCCTCCTCTCCTCCTTTCTCTCCTAATTTCCCACATCTCCTTCTCTCTCTCCTCCTCTCTCTCTCTCTCTCTCTTGATTTTGATTCAACTCAATCCGAATTGACTAGATAGACTCAACTCGATCCGACTCGATTTGGTTTCCCAGATTGAGTCAAACACGGTTCGGGTCAGGCCAGCAAGGATTCGGATCGGATCGAGTCAGCCCTGCTGGACTCGGTCCCGGATCGGATCGAGTTCGGGTCAGGTTCTTGGAAAAATCGGATCGAGTCGAGTTGGACCCAATCCGGTCCAACTCAACTCGATGCCCACCTCTAGCTACATGTAACAATAGCATGGTTAATGGCGCCATTGAAGGTGTGTGTGTGTGTGTGTGAGAGAGAGAGAGAGAGAGAGAGAGAGAGAGAGAGTAAAAACAACAGCCAAAAAGTATTTTCTTTTTTTATAACTTAAGACCATAAGTTAGTCATCTCATGGCCTTTAACAAGTTTTAATTTGCAGTATATTAAATTGATTCTTATCATACAAATAGCTGATTTGTTGACTCAAAAAAATAAATAAATTATCAAGGTGTATCTTTGATTAATTCTCACGCTTGTGACTCATATCTACTTGTTCTGCAAGTGCAATTGGGATACTTCACTGAGGAATTGTGTGGCCTGTGCACACAACTTTGCAAGGAAAACCTGAGTTTTCAACTATGAGAATAGAGCCCATGTTTATATAACCCAAATCATTTGATCGTTGTCTCCCACATTAGATGGAAAACTCCTCAGACATCACCCTACTGGGACAGTACTGAGTTTTCGATTTCCCATCCACATATAGATGATTGAGAAGAGAATTACAACAACAACCCACAACCCACAAAATAAAGTCCCAATATCATTTTTTATGCAATATATTTTTGCTTAGCTCAAAATTTGGTTATTGATGTGTGCATAATGCTGCGCATGCTTGAGCCTGATATGCCTCAATTTGAACCGAATGCCTTTGACCACAAGCACATAGATAGACTGAGAGACCGAGACCTTAGTTATTCAATTGACCATTTAGACACCAGCAATGTAAACTGGACGATTTGGAAAAAGGAGGGTTTATCTTTTTAATAAGTTCTTTTTTACTTTTAGCCGAAATGACTTTTCTAATTGTGATAGCAGCAATTATCATTCAATTAACATAGCATGAGAATAATAAAAAAATGAAAAGAAATCATAATTTTTAAGGATAAAAACTTAGAAAGAAAGAAAATAGAAAACAATGATTTGGCGACTGTTGTGTAGGTGACGAGGTCCTAAACTAGGGTCTTTCTTAATCATGCGGCTCAAACCGAAAAGGGAAATACACTACAAGTTAAGCTAAAGTTGGTCTAATACAGTTGTATAGTTGGATTGGATTACACTACTCATAAGCTAAAGCAGGTCCAGTGTTGAAGCATAGACGAATTGGATTACACTAAAAGCTAAGCCATGCTAGATTATGAAGTAAACTAGGATAAGCAACATTGTGCTGTAGAGATGTGTTGTGTTGGGTTAGCGAGGGTCCGGAGCTCTTTGATCATTCTCTTATTTCTCAAAAATTTAAGTGATAGCCGGAGAAAGATCTCCGTAGCCTCTCCTCATATTTGCTAATATGGAAATAACTGTCCAAGCCTGTAATTGGTTATTGCCTATTTTGTAACGCTACATGTGCTAGTCAGTTGTCGTGGGTTGGCCATGTTTACACGCACATCCTAATCCATTTCGTGGGTGAGGTTTATTTATAAGACACCATGTGTAGATAGTTGTTATTTCTTTGTTTGCTAGAACACCCATTATGTGCTGTGAAAATTGGCCAACTTGGTACCGCCTTCACGTTACGTTGTAGTTCTTCGAAGGCTTTTAGCCGTAAGGGTTTCTTCTATACAATGCTATGGCATATTGGCCTAATTCCTCATCAACCTTTGATCATTTTTAAATCGTTATCTATTATCGGCCATGAGGCCACCAAGTTGCGTAATCGACTACATCATATAAGCAAGATGTGTGACATACGTTTGGATTTTGATTAAATTTGGTTGAATCGTAATTGAAAAGATCTTTCGTTTGTTTTTTATTGAGATCTCGCTGCATTTTAGATCCAGCATAAATAATTTTATGAGAAATCGTCAATATCCATGTTGGGACTCGACAAACCAATGGTCTGGATTATCGATCCATGGGACCAACTTGTCGCAACTTAAAACGCGTTTGTACATTATAAAAATGCGGACTGATGTATCATATAATTCTCTTCCTTAAACCCTTCCCAATCCTCAGCTCGATATATCTCCAGGCTTCTAAAACCCAAAAACCGTGAACCCTTCTCCAGTAGAGTTGCATCAGAGCCAGGATTTCAGTCCGAGAGAGAGAAATGGCGCTCAGATCCGGACTACTGAGGCGATTTCTATCGACATCGCCTTTCGCTTCGCAACCTACAGCTGCTGCTGTTGTTCAATCGCCTGCTCCCGACCCTTCCACCAGCCTCTTCGTTTCAGGTGCCTCTAACCCTCCCTCCATTTCATATGCTCGGCAGAGGACCATTTGGCTGCCGTGAAAATGTGATTTTTTGGTATTTTGTTCAGTGTATCGGATTTGTTAAAAACCTTATTTGAATTCAGTCCTTGTTCGGATGCTTAAGAACTGGATATTCTAACCCAAGAGGAGTTGTATGGTTTTATATATAATTTTATTTTATTTTACACTATATATATATAAAGTGTAAAATAAATTATTTTTTTTTTAAAACCACAATCTCTACTAAAATTTAAAATTCCTTCTTATGCGATCATAAGTCCATACTTGGTGAAAAAAAAAAAAAAAAATTTACTTAAAGAAAAAAAAAAAAAGAAAAAAAAAGAGGAAAAAATAAATATCAAACTCATTAGAATCTTTTTTCAGGTATGGGACAACGTCTTCCCCAAATTTCAAGGTATGGGGAAGGTATCTATAATTTTCTAACAAATTTCAACATTATAGAGTGAAAATCTAGACTAGTTTAGTATCCCTGATTAAACCAGATAAAATTATTGTTAAAAAAAATTCCTGAATATATATATTTTTTTGAGTCATGTACATACCCTTAGACAACTCCATAAAATTTTATGATGATTCAAGTTGTAGAGAAATTATAGCACTAGGCTGTAAATGATAGAAACGACTGTTAGATAGCATGATTTTTTTTTCCCCTTAGCAGCGATTAAAACCCTAGTAAAAGTAATAATTTTAATCTAATTTTTTTCCTCACCAGATAGTTAATGACATACTTTCCACATTTCAAGTTATTCTAACTTTTGGTTCTAGTGTTAAAATTCCATAAATAACATTGTGCTTGTTAGTTCGAATTTGAAAATTTTCCATTGGTCATTTCGAGAGATGCAATACATAAGATCATTGATTTTTGTGATGTCTGAAACTTATAAACCCAACCTAGAACCCCATAATCTATATATATATATATATATATATATATATATATATATATATATATATATATATATATATATATATATATATATATAATTAATTAATTTTGCCCCTAATATTTTGTTAAATAATGAAAATCACTTGATTTGATAAACTCATAACTAATTAAGTACGAGTCCAATTAAGGTGATTCAAAGGCCACATCGTAGATTGATAAATCAAGTTCAAAAAAATAATAATTAAGAAACTATAAATTTAAAATTTTTTAAACCAAATTTAGTTTTATTTTTAACTTTAAAAAAAAAAAAAAAAAACTTTTATTTCTAGACAACCCTCACTGTCTGAATTTTTGAATATTTCATAAACCTTAGTTTTTGACAAAATTTTACATACTTATAAATTCACTACTAGAAAAACTAAGAGATCAATCCAGTGTCTAAAACCATCTATAATATAAGAGTGACCAATGCCATTAAAACCAAAAAATTTTAAGATGTCAATTTCTAAATCTCGAGGACAAGATTTTATTTTAAATGGGGTAGAATGTAATAACCTTAAATTTTGGTGCATTAAAAAAAATAAAATAAATATTTAAAGATTTTATTTTTAAATAAAAAATAAAAACAAGTTAATAGTTGAGTTGGTAGAGACATTCTTAGTTGAGAGAGAGGTTTAGGAATCAATTCTTAGAGTAGTAATAATAAATTTTTTTAATCAAATGTCATAAAAAAATTTCAAATTCAGGATAAGGGAGGATGTGCTCATCTTATCTTATGAGAAGTTTTTTTAAAAAGGGATAAGCAAAGGTTTCTGCATAAGAAAAAAAGAAGAAGTTAGGAAGCCCTAAAGAAAAAGGGAAAGGAGATTCTACGAGGGCTTAATTAGGTAAGTTCCTATCCTTAGATCTTTTTAATTTTTTATTATGTTGTTAATTTCTTCTTGATCTATACAATGGATGGTGTGGATCATCCACATAATCATTGTATAGATGTGTAGAGACAATTTTAACAAGGTGATGCTTTATAATTTCATATCTGTTCAGTAATATTTTAGGAATAAATTTAATAAGTGTAATCTTATTGTGTTAAGATAGCTCTGAACGGGTCATTTGATCCTAAGCACCAAAAGATAACAGTGCCTTGAATTTGAGATCGATCTGACCATTGAATGAGCCACACTAGTCAGATCTATAAATGTTTAATAAGAAAAGTTGAGATTTCTGCGCAACTGATTGGTATCACTTATTGTAGAAAGTCGAGATGGGTCATCGATGTATATGTGGTTAGACCCACACAATTCTTCCCATGTGTAGAGGGAAAATATGCTAAAACCTCAAGAATCTGGATGATCCAAGCATCTGGTGGGCCACCCCCAATTAATTATCTAACATTCAATTTCAGGATCTTAAAAAGATTTTAATCTTGATAATTAAATTTAATAAACATATAATTTTAATTATTTGATCATTTAGGGTTTGGCCACTTAGGATGTATATCAAATGTGGGCCTCACCATGTAAAATAACTAGATGAATAATAATGTTAATATAACTGATGGGATCTCTGAATTCAATCCAACCTAATTATCTTGTGGATTATACACTACCAGACTCAGATGAGTAACCCAGCATGTCTCATGATTCATTGGAATTAAAATAAATTATTTGTGATGGTTTGATTGATTGACGTACTAACTTGAGTGTTTTATTGAAATATTGTATGATGCAGTAAATTATATGCTAATCTGTGCCAAATTGCATGAAATTATAATTGTACATTAAATTTATTTATCAAGACAAGTATATATGACAGTTATGAAAATGATACATTCATACATCATCTATCATTAATTGCATTTGCATAATGCATTGTCGATCCTAGGGGCCCTCCCTGGAAGAAATGTCGATTCTAGGGGCCCTCCCTGAAAGAAATGTCGATCCTGGTAGAGCGTTACCAGATGCGGGCAATGTCCAAGCCTACCAAAAGGTAGAAGTCTATCCAATGGGTGGATGCGGGTTGATGACCTCCAACCCAAGCAGATGGACGATCATCCCATCTGATGCATTCATACACAATTTGCATCCATATCATTGTACATACATTTTTATGTTATTTTAATTGTTATGATTATGAACCATTCTGGGTTATTTCACTATGCCTGGCCAACTTACCTTTTTATTGATGGAAAAATCATACAGAGGAGCCATTAACAGATGATATGGTACAAGAACCGGAAGGATCCACCACACCTGAACACGACCCATGTGAAATGTGGTCATACTTATCTGAAGATGAAGTGGCAGCATTTGATCATTTCTGATTATGTGATTTATTTGTTAGAATAGTTTGATTAGTGTGTAATGTATATTGGTATTAAATTTTGAGATTTTAAGAAATTGTTTAGATTTATCTAATTGAAATAATGTTAGTTCGGAATAAATATATTTGTAGTATGATGATATAATAAATGAATGATTTTTAAGATTTATATTATTTTAAGGGTCGTCAAGATTTATATATGCCTGGTTGATTGGTGCTAAGTGTTATGTATGTGTGATTGGAGTTGGGGTGGAACTTATACTGAATGTAATTATCACCGCTGATTAAACTAATTAAGGAATTAAGTTAGTACACTTTGTGTACGAGTTACGAATTGAAACTCAGGTTTGAGGGTACACACTCTGTACTCGAATTTTGGGGCGTAACAGAATGGTATCAGAAATTAATCATTTGACATTCAATTGATTTTTAAGATTTATATTATCTTCTTCCCTTGAATCATAAGTGGTTCTCTTCCTGGCGCTGCGAAGGTAACTACTATCTTCGCATAACAATCCAACGTTGCATGATTTTGAGTAATTTAATCCATTCCGAGAATAACATCGTACCCCGCCATACTCATTTCTACCAAAGTAGCTAATATAGGAATATCGCCTATCATAAGGGGAATAGATTTACATAGTTTGTCCAAAATAATTAACTTACCGATGGGGGATTCTACCAAAATTTGCTTATTAAGGATTTCTGACTTCAATCTTAACTGAGATACTAACGATGATGCAATAAAAGATAAAGTAGCCCCAGATTCAAATAACACAAAAATCGGAATACCATGCGTTTCGATCATACCTTTAACAATGTTATTATTTTCTTCTAGATTCTCCTTAGATGAGATAGAATAAACCCGTGCACATGGTAGTTGTTGCCTGCTGAGATGAATCCCTTGGCCTTGAGGAACTGATGGGGATGGTCGATTTTCCTGATTTTGCTGCGGTCGGGGCGGTTGGGTACGTGATGCTTGCAATGTCTGACCTGTTTGTTGAGATGATGCTGGAAGCTGCAATTATGGTGGTATTTGTTGAAGAGGCATTATACCCATATCTCTCATCTTAGTTCTGCACACTTGATCCATGTGACCATAATTACCACAAGTACAAAAAATTTTAAAATTCCTGCAGTCAGACCTATCTAGAATTTGATGACTTACGACTAGCCTGTACTAACTCACCGGATCAGTATAGTGACTATGAGATTCAAAATTTATTATTATTTTTATCTTAATTTAGACTTGTCTATCTTCGATCAGGCTTTCAAATTACCTCAATCGGAGTAGTATTTTTATAGTTATGAATTTTACAAGTTGGGTAATTCTTGCTGCCCATTGTTGTCCACCAAAATTTTGTGGATTAAATATCTTTAAAATTCATTTTCGTTATATTAATCCATCTTAATCTAAATTATATTTAAATAAGAGTGTAAAGAATCTAAATTTTTATTTCTACATTCCATAAAAAATAATAAGAACTTAGATTTGGGTCTCTAAGTTCATCAATCAAGAGGGATATCATAATGAAATGTTTCTAATTTCAAGGGTCTGCAATTTATGAAATTTAGTGCGGTACATAACCTACAGGTCACTCTAGGTTTTAGAAAAGGCTTCTCTTTGATATCATTCTGTCATGCCCCGAAATTCGAGTACAGAGTGTGCACGCTCAGGCCCGAGTTTTAGTTCGTAACTCGTACACAAAGTGTATTAACTTAATTTTTTAATCAATTTAATCAGATGTGATAATTACATTTAATCTAAGTTCTACCCCAACTCTAATCACACATACATAGCACCAATCAACCAGGCATATATAAATCTTGACGATCCTTAAAATAATATAAATCTTCAAAATCATTCATTTATTATATCACATATTATAAATATGTTTATTCCAGACTAACATTATTTCAATTAGATAAATCTAAACAATTTCTTAAAATCTCAAAATTTAATACCAATATGCATTATACGCTAATCAAACTATTCTAACAAATAAATCACATAATTAGAAATGGTCTAATGCTGCCACTTCATCTTCAGATAAGTATGGCCACGTTTCACATGGGCCATGTTCAGGTGCGGTGGATCCTTCCGGTTCTTGCGCCACATCATCTGCTAATGGCTCCTCTGTACGGTTTTTCCATCAATAAAAAGGTAAGTTGGCCAGGCTTAGTGAAATAACCCAGCATGGTTCATAATCATAACAATTAAAATAACATAAAAATGTATGTACAATGATATGGATGCAAATGGTGTATGAATGCATTAGATGGGATGATCGTCTATCTGCTTGGGTTGGAGGTTATCAACCCGCATCTACCCGTTGGGTAGGTTTCCACTTTTCGGTAGGCTTGATCATAGCCCGCATCTGGTAATGCTCTACCAAGATCGACATTTCTTCCAGGGAGGGCCCCTAAGATTGACAATGCATCATGCAAATGCAATGAGTGATAGATGATGTATGAATGTATCATTTTCATAACTCTCATATATACTTGTCTTGATAAATAAATTCAATGTACAATTATAATTTCATGCAATTTGGCACAGATTAGCATATAATTTATCGCATCATACAATATTTCAATAAAACACTCAAATCAGTACATTAATCAATCAAATCATCACAAATAATTTATTTTAATTCCAATGAATTATGAGACACATAGGATTCACAAGGTAATTAGGTTGATTTAAATTTAGAGATCCTATCAGTTTATCAACAACATTATTATTTATTTAGTTATTTTACATGGTGGGGTCCACATTTGATATACATCCTAAGTGGCGAAACCCTAAATGATCAAATAATTAAAATTATATGTTTATTAAATTTAATAATCAAGATTAAGATCTTCTTTTTAAGATCCTGAAATTGAAGATCAAATAATTAATAGGGGTTGCCCGCTGGATGATTGGATCATCCAGATTCTTGAGGTCTTGGTATATTTTCCCTCTATACATTGGATGAGTTGTGTGGATCTAACTACATATACATCGATGGCCCATCTCGACTTTCGACGCTAAATGATACCAATTAGTTACGCAGAAATCTCAACTTTCCTTATTAAACATTTATAGATCTGACTAGTGTGACCCATTCGATGGTCAGATCGATTTGAAATTCAAGGCACCGTTATCTTTTGGTGCTTGGGATCAAATGACCCGTTTAAATCTATCTTAACACAATAAGATTGCACCCATTAAATTTATTCCTAAAATATTACTGAACAGATATGAAATCATAAAGCATCACCTTGTTAAAATTGTCTCTACACATCTATACAATGATCATGTGGATGATCTATACCATCCATTGTATAGATCAAGAAGAAATTAACAACATAATAAAAAATTAAAAAGATCTAAGGGTTAGAACTTACCTAATCAAGCCCTCGTAGAATCTCCTTTCCCTTTTTCTTTAGGGCTTCCTAACTTCTTCTTTTTTCTTATGCAGAAACATTTCCTTATCCCTTTTTAAAGAAACTTCTCATAAGATAAGATGAGCACATCCTCCCTTATCCTGAATTTGAAATTTTGTTATGACATTTGATAAAAAATTATTATTACTACTCTAAGAATTGATTCCTAAACCTCTCTCTTAACTAAGAATGTCTCTACCAACTTAACTATTAACTTTTTTTTTATTTTTTATTTTTAAATAAAATCTTTAAATATTTATTTTAGTTTTTTTTTTTTTTTTTCAATGCACCAAAATTTAAGGTTGTTACATACAGGACTGGCATTTTTCTGCACGGTATACATGACTTTCCAATTCTGATAAGTGGGGCCCATGATTTCAAAATGCGGACCATGTCTGGCCCACCGAGTTTGGATGGATTATTCCCGAAGAATCATCCAGATTGGAAGATCGTGGATTCCGGTTGAATATGGACTGTTAGAAATCAAAAGGATTAATGGTCTGGATTAATGAACCGTGGTCCCTACTGGTCAGAATTGAGAACCTCCTTGCCCAATGACCCGAGCGTATGAAAACCACATGCTTTAATTTCTTCACCCTTTTTCACCCTATCTTCTCTTCCTCTTCCCATACTCACATGCTCCGGTCTGGCTGGTCTGATGAATGGTCTGGATCTCGCACCCTCACGTGGCCCATACTTGTGTGTGGCATTAAAAGGGCTCTTTTCCATCACCCTTTATTGTTTTTCTTTACTTTCCATATGTTGAAGGGTTATGAGCAGATGATGATACAGATTACATACCTGATGATTAATATGAGGACCATGTTCAAGGGAAGATAGGGACACCAAACAGTCCAAAAATTGGACTATTTATTTTTACCAATAAAATCTTTTAGATTATTGTATATGAGATTCCAAAGAATCTCAATTTATCTTTTGCCAATCCAGTTTTCGAAAATCATGCATCTGCAGCTGCAATTTGATGTACAGGTGAATGATTATGGTCTGGCTACAGGTCCTGGGAACGAGGGCTCATGGGCCATACGTGTGTGCCATTGACAGGGCTCTTTTCCATCCCTCTGTTATTGTTTGTCTTTACTTTCCATATGTTGAAGGGTTATGAGCAGATGATGATAAAGCACATATCTGATGATTAATGTTGTCTATGATGTCTCAACATATCGAGCTTTTTAAAGCTGATGCTCACAGCCTTCATTCTACCTGACCAAAATGCAAAATGAGGACCATGCTCAAGGGAAGATATGGATGCCAAATGGTCCAAAAAATTGGACTGTTTATTTTGACCAATAAAATCTTTTAGATTGTTATATATTATGAGATTCCAAAGAATCTCAATTTATCTTTTGCCGATCCAGTTTTTGAAAATCATGCATCTGCAGCTGCAATTTGATGCACTTGCACAACGTATGGGTGAATGTTATTATAGTGTTCTCATAAGCTTTTATCCACACACTTCTTAAATCATGCAAAAGACCCTCGGGCTATCAACGTTATGATACTGGCTGTAACGGCTGTTACGGCCCTTTTTTATTTTTTGAAAAAACTGTTACAGGACCATTACAGGTCTGTCACGCGTCTGTCACAGGCCGTTACAGGGCTGTTACTTTGCCTTCAATGGTTGTCAAATGGTTGGCAACCTTCAATGCTGATGTCACTTTGCATTCCATTTATGTTGCAAGTTTGCTTTGCCTCACCTTTTCCCACTTTGTACTCTACCAAAACAGGCTCATGGCCAATCTTCTTTTTTTTTTTTGTTTTTTATCATTTCTTTTGTTTTTTTTCTTTTTTTATTTAAATTCCATTTAAAAAAAATAAAAATAAATCTTTTGTACAAACAACACTTGCTACTTATTACGGCTGCTGTTGTTTCCTGTGTTTTCCTCGTATTACAACGAGCTCATTTTACAGGTTCTGAATTTTCTGATCCACCTTTTTTTCTGAACTGAGTCATGTTTTTCATGGGTTTTTCCTCAATATAGACATTGTAGATAAAATTACAATTGATTTTCTTTATATTTTGTATCTTGTGTAGACTTGCTAATTGTAAAAGAGACGTGAGTGGGGCATGCGAGTCCCATTAGGCACACACACTTGGGCTAGATCCAAACCACCCATCAGGCAGGCCCCATATGTACATCTACACAATGGGGCCCCCTTACAAGCAGACTGTATTGCATGCAAATGTGTCATACTGGGTGTCATGCAAATGTGCCATGCGGGCATGTGTGGGCAGTGACTCCTTGAAATAGGACTTTTCTTCTTAGCCAGGCTCATTTGAACAGCAATCTTTTAAATCGGTACAGAGTCGAGCTACTGTTATCTCAAACTGTAACCTGCTTTTACCAAACTGTGTCAGTGAACTCAAATGCTGCCTGAGTGATAGCTTGGGATGGCTGAATGATTGTGATCTGATGCCTTCATGGAATATCTGCATTTGCAGGACTCAACAAGCGGACCACATCTGAGAAGCTAAGAGAAGCCTTCTCTAAATTTGGTGAAGTTGTTCAAGGTTCGTGCTGTCTTATCCTTTGCTCTTCCACCCTCTTTGGTTTGAAGCCAATTGCTTTCTCAGCCTATGGACAATCTCGGTTTCAAGTCCCTAGAGCATGGATAAAACGTTTTGTAGATATATCAGTCTAATGCTTGCATAAGTGTAATAAAATTCACTCCATTGTATATGTATCTTGCCATGCATCAGCTAGGGTGGTAACTGACCGAGCATCAGGATATTCAAAGGGCTTTGGGTTTGTCAGATACTCCACGATAGAAGAGGCGGATCAGGGCATAAAGGGAATGGATGGTCAGGTAATTGCTCATTGCCCAGGGGCTGCAAACTTCCTCATAACTTTCAGATGTGTGCTCAAGAGCATTACTAAGCATGCTCCTCTCTTGACATGGGGTCCTGCATGCCAACTTGCGCTGGTGCGTGACATCCAAGCCGTGGATCAGGTGGGCCCTGCTCTGTAGATGACTGACTAGTAGATCAGGGTAGTCCGCCCAGCGCAAGGGCATATGCATTTATTGGATGTGGACGATTTGGTATTTTTTAAAAATTATACTTCGTTTCTGCTCAGGGGCCCAACTGATGAGTTCACTTACCAGATTTTGGCCCAGGTCATCTTTTTGCGGGGCCCATCTCATGCGTGGTTCTGATGTCCCAACGCCCACATGCCAGGTTGGCTGTGGATGTGCCTGTGTACTTTCTTGAACAATGACTGGAACTGAAATGCCATGAGTTCTTACTGTGTGACCTTATATTTTTTACTTGTAGTACTTCCTGTGATTTTATTTATTTTTCCATATGTTAATGCCCTTCCTTCACCACCGGTGGGAACAACACTAGAAATTCTGAAGATATTATTGAAAGTTGTGGCCCACTTTTGTTTAGGGTTTGTTTGGTTGCACCAAATTCCATGACATGTCATCATTAACCAGTCTTTGGGGAAAATTATCATGATATTGGTGCAACCAAATGCACCCTTAACCCAAAAAAAAAAATGATGTTTTTCATCAGACAGGCTAATTTGTTGAAGAGGAACTATATGATTTTGAGTCTCAACGAGAGTATTTTGCTGAGGCGCATGATTCCACGCAGACTATTTTTTGGCACCCCCATCCACATTGGGGCATCAGATCAACAGTCTGGATCACCGAGTATGGAATTGTGAGGCTGGGCTCCCTATGATTCCTCTATTTTGTGAAATGGGGTGGTCTCTGTTACTCTGATGGAAATAGCTAATGTAATCTGATACCAAACCACAAATGTGCTTGTCCTGATGCAGTTTCTTGATGGTTGGGTGATTTTTGCTGAATATGCACGACCAAGGTCTCCGCTGGGGCAAGCAACACCGTCTGAAAATACTAGCCAACCCACTATTGATCAATCTGATTATAGATCTGCAATGTAAGTTATTGATCCTATTGTTACTAGATTTAGAGGAACAGGGTGTTTAATTCTCTATATTGCAGGGAAGCTCTGGCAATTGTTTTAATGGCTAGGCTACATCTATTTTTTCCCCTTGTATTTTCCATATTCCCTGGACACTTAAAAAGTTAATCGTTATATGTGTATCAGCACATTATACATACTAATAAGTTATACAACCTTTTATCTGCTATATTTATATTTATTAAAAAGAAAGAAAGAACTTTTTATCTATTTATGTATTGTATGGACCTGCTTTGATGAGTGTACAGCAGCAGCTGACTGGACAGTGGTGGGGATCCCAACATGCGTAAGTAGGAATTCGAAGTTCCATTTTGATAGCATGTCGGGATTCTGGCTGATGGACTTGGTCAACAGTGTACAAAGTTTCAAAACACATTTTGCTGGCTGGATCCTGTAATTAGGATTATTCAGCATGGTGTTTCAACTCACTTTCTTTTGGGGATTTTTATGGGGAAAAAAACTTCAAATTTGCTGAAATTTATAAAAAATAAGTCTTCATGTAATTTATGAGTTTGAAGAGGCAATTCATGGTATGTATAGAACATCTCAACATCTTAATTATCCATCACTACATAAATGAATTTTATTATTGCTTTAAGTAATCAAAAGCCATTTTACAAAAACAAAAAACATTTTGGTACCAAAAGGGTTTTCAATTGTTGAGACCCTTGGACTCATTCTCTATGAGCTGTTTGGATTTGTCAAAATATAAATTGAGGAAACGTCATTTCTATGAAAAAAGGTTTTCTTTTTCGTAAATTTCTTAGAAATGTAGTTTTCATTTCCCTCGCATTTTTTGAATAATCCCCATTTTTTCTTTTCTTTCCTTGCTTGAACTTAAGAAACCTCATTTCCAAGAAATTAAAGTGATAGGAAATTTAAAGTGCCCCACATAGTGGTTTCATGTGTCATTGCTGATCTTTTAAGTACCCTAGGTGCTTTTGGGATGTTGAATGGTCTCGGAATCAGGCAATTCTTATCCCATTTGAAAGCTTGTCAAGTTATTTTTCCAACGTTTCAAACTGAGGTCTTGGTATTGATCCCTAGTCGGGGTGGCTAACAATGAAGTGTGATCTGACAGTGGCGTGTACTAACAAGCTACCGGGAAAAAAAATAATAATAATAAAAATAAAAATAAAAATTTCAAAAATCGTCCAAATCTGACATATGATGAGGGTGTTATGAGAGTTTTCGTCGGGCCAGCACGTGTCGGGAAAATTCAAGACCGATGACTTTGACCCCACTTTTGGATGCCCAAATTATCTCAAAATGTGACGATTTCAATCAGGATTGAAAGAGCACTAAAATATCTTTCCAATGGACATATTCCAGTTTCCACTTCCTCACTGTCTTAGTGTATTTTTATAAGCTTTTGTTAATTCATCAGGAATGGGTTAAGCCTTTCTGTTAACTCATCAGTTCAGGCCCGGATAGCTGTGTTGGTCTTGCTTGTCCTGCTCGGATTAGGTGCGGACCTTACTGTGGGGCCCACTTATATATATGTATTCTACATCCATGCCGTCCATCTGTTTGCCAGATCATTCTAGGGCACGAACCCAAAAAATGAAGTAAATCCAAATCTCAGGTGGACTATACTATAGGAAACAGTGGTGATCGCCCACCATTAAAAACTTCCTAGGACCCACGGTAAAGTTTTCATGATGTTTATTTGGCATCCAACCTGTTGATAAGGTTACATAGACCTGGACGAGGGAAAAAGAAATAAATATCAGCTTGAACCAAAACTCGTGTGGCCCATAATAAGTTTTTAATAGTTAATCACCACTGTTTCCTATGGTGTGGTCCGTCTGAGATTGAGATCTCCTTCATTTTTGGATTCATCTTTTAAAATGACCTGGAAAAATGGACGGACGGTGTGGATATAGAATACATGCATCCAGGTGGGCCCTACAGAAAGGGCCGCGCTGTCTTGGGCTGTAAACCTGTCCCGGTGAGTCTTGTCTGTTATTTGTAACCTGTCTTCTCTATTGTTTGTTGTAGCCTACCTGAGTCTCATTTTTCATTCAAATTTGGGACATTTACTTAGTACCCATTACTTGGACGGTTAGGATTGCTTGATTAATCTGATTGTAGACATATGCTCCATCTATAATGAGACCCATCATTTGAATGGTTAGGATTGTTTTATCAATGAGATTTTAGAGATATGCTCCATCATAAAAGGTCTCATCGCATGTAATAAGGACCATCACCAAGTTCGATTCATTAATTGTGGCCATTGTGATGATATATATATATATATATATATATAATTGTGGCCCACCTGTTATTTGGATCAGTCTGATTTTCATATTTTTACCTGATTCTAGTGAGTTACACTTGATCAATGGGTTTGATGAAAGATACACACCATGGTGGTCCCATACCACAAACCTATGGTTGATGTCCCATCCCCATTGTTTCCTGTGGTGTGGCCCACCTCAGTTGTATATCTCGCTGGTTTTTGTCCCATGTCCTGGAATACAGCAAATAACTTGATGGATGGAGTGGATTTTACATATACAACATGGTGGCCCCACAAGCTCGGGTGTTTTGGTTGCATACTAAAAGAGGTGATGCAGTCATGCAGAGGGTTTCCTTTTGGGCCATGCCACCATGGGATGCTGACCATAGTTTTAATTTGTGGGGCCACCATGGTGTATATTTTCATCAAATCCATTCAGCTGTATGAAGGGAAAGAAAAATCAGCCTGATCCAAAAATCAGGTGGGCCATACTGCATGAACTCAAACAGGCTTTGGTAGCAATTTTACATTGCCCCCTTTAGTGTGGACCATCAGATTTTTTATTTTTTTAAAATCCGATCTGATGTTTGTTTGTGCGTGGAATATAAGGATTCCCACCTGAGGGACGGAATAGATTTTAGGTGTACGTACCAAATAGGCCCTTAGGGTTGTGGGTTGGGTCCATTTTAAGGAAGATTGGGTTGAGTCGGGTGCAAAACCCAACCTGTTCAGTAACTTCTTTTACCCACAGATCAGCTGGGGCGGGTCCAAATTCTAGACCGGTACACCTGATCGCAGGTTGACCTAATTTAGTTGCACCCCTAGCTACAATCATACAGCTGGCGGGCACAGCTCAAGACTCTCACCATGTGATCTGGCTTGTAATGTGGCCCATCCACACCAATTGATGGACTGACACTATAGCTCACTAATCAGCCGAGGCCTGATTTTGCGGCTTTTCCACAGGTGGGACCAGCAACAAGTAGCAATCAGGTGCCATCATCATGGTTTTACAATTTCTTTCTCTTTCTTTTTTTGACTTTTTTTCCCAAAGGCTCGCTAGTCAGCTGAGGCGTGATTTTTGCTTACTTTTCCACACGTGGGGGCCATCCTGCAGTAGCAATCAGGTGCCATCATTATGGTTTCACGATTCAGTCGGGGGGATGACTGAGGTTGAATCCCGAGTCAACTCAGACAGTTTGCATCCTGTCTTAAAACCATGATCATCAGCCACTCAAATTTGGAACGGGCACAGCTTCGGTGGATCCACCGAGGTGGTAATTTACCAATTAAAAACTTCTTGTGGGCCACAAAAGCTTTGGATCAAGATGACATTTGTGTGGTCTCTTCATCTAGGACTTTGTGAGATGGCGAACAAACATTCCAGTGGAATCTATTAAGTTTTTAATGGTGGAGATTCAACCACGACTGTTTCCTGTGCTGTGGTCCAGCTAAGATTTGAGTCAGCTTCATTTTTAGGAACAGGCGCTAAAATGAGCTTTCAAAATGGTTGGACAGTGTGGATTTAAGGCACATACATTACTATGAGCCCCACAGACAGGGTTCAGGGATCCACCGAAGCTGTGCCCATTTGTAATGGGTTGATTAACCGACTGGCTAATGGCCCCTCCATAGGAACAACTTTATACCAACTCATTAGTGGCAGGTCATGGATGCATCTACACATGCATTTGTCAATTATGGGATACTACCAAAATTGGAAATGATCTAGTGGGCCAACTAGATAGAAACCATCACATACACCTAGTTGAGATGGTTAATATCCTTTTCATCCCTTGCTCTTTTGCTTACGTTGCTAGACGAGTATAGGATTAGCTTGGAGCACAACTCTTTTAGCTTTCCCAAGGGCAACTTGAGGAGAATGAAAAGTGAGACACTTCCCAAATGAAAGCTTCCAAGGTGTTTTTGAAAGCTCATCTTTTTGGGCTAGAATGCCTCTTGATTTATATCTGTCAATGATATACGTATTCTCTCGTTTTTTTTTTCCTTTGCTTGTCATCCTCTTGCTTTCTCTGCGCTCCTTCAATAAAATTTATGATAATCTTCAAAAAATAAAATAAAACAAAATTCCATGTCACCTATCCCGTTTGTCCTTCAAGTCCAGTCCACTTCTTTGGCTGCCTATTGGAACTCAACAACTGCTCAGATAATTCAAACCGTCCCCAATGTCAGTGGCATGCAAAAATATATCTTATACAAGGAAGATTGGTCCACTCGCAATTCTTTAGCATACAAATAGTGGACTGAACCTAGTGCATGGTCCAGATAGGTGATCTATACGACAACTCCAAATGCAACTAGCTGCATGCGAAGCCTTGTAAACTTGGCGCACTAGATCATTCCTAGAACAAAATATAGCTAATTAGAAGAGATTAGAAAAGCTCCTTTTGGCTTGGTCAATCTTCTCTGTAAGTCAAACTATTGCAACAGCCAATACAAACAACAAAGCACTTGCCCCGACTCTCACTGGACAATCAAAAACACCTTTTCAATAACAGTATATGAAACTCAATATCAGAAACAACATGCTATCATACCTGAAAACAGCAAACATGAAATCAAAGTACGGTAAAAAAAGAAAAAAAAAAAATACTGCTTTACGGAGAGCTTCACTTATATAGGACTTGCCAATTCTTTCCTCTGCTTAAGGTGCAGCCTGCCGGTGTAACTCAAATCTAAGACCACTGGATCGCAAGATGGCAGCAGCAGGGTTTATAGTAGAACACGACCATGAAGCAATTGGTAAGTTAAGAGGCAGGACACAAATCACAGTGGTCCGTTCCTTACTGTGTTGGCTGAATACATGCATCTCTGCAACACCGATGTAGGGGAGAAGCTTTATACCTTAGAATATATCAGGATGGAAATGACCCGGGATGGAGCTTGAATCCTGTGCTCTCTGTAGGTGGAGCTTCAATGTATAGTTGTTAAGCTGCAACATCAATGCAGTACTGATCAGTTTAATATCAAAGCATTAAACTTCATAAATTAGATCGGAATTTGAAAACACGAAAACCCCACATGGGAATATGTACTCTTTGGATGGGGGCATCACTGGTTGAATTGGATTGGATAACCCGGATAAAGGGGGAGATGGAAGGAAAAGTAATTTGAAAACTACATTGTACAGCAATATCAATGCGCCAGACTTTTGTGGATTCCAGTCCATTCAAATAAATAAACAGAAATTGGGGTTTACCTTTATCCAAACAGGCACTAAAAGTCATTCCATGTCGAGCAGAGAGATAACAGATGTGAACAGATTACACAGGCCCCAAGGAGCTGTTTGGATTTGGGCAAAGCTGTGTACCAACTAGTAGTCATGGACAATGGTACGTCCATGGTTTGTCAAACCCCCTAAAGCACAGAACGATGCAATTTTGGACTAGTTATAGATGTGTGACTGTTAGACAATGGTTCCAGTTTGTCTCTGGTGGGGAGGTGGAACTACCTGTCCAAGCACACTTTATAGTTTCAGCACACGAGGATCATACTTATCCGTGCGAATGCATGGGATGCTTCAATGTGCCATGCCTGTGATCATCCAAGTGCATCTCATCACATGTGCATAGAAATGTGGCACATGTCAATGTGCACATGCACATGTGCCACCAACCAATCTTTAATCACCCCAAGTGCTGCAATCTATCCTGTCCATGATCCAAGGGAAAGAACAACTAGCCATTACCAGCGTGTCCATGACCAGCTAAGCCTTGACAGCATGTCATGGATCGCTAGTCCTGACACAACTTTTGCCCAAATCCAAACAGGCCCTAAGAGTTTCTCATAAACGGCCCAGAATATATCCTGTGTATACAAATAGATTAACATGATGAGCTATGGTCTACCTGAAGGTATGGCCATTGATTGAGTGGAATGGCAGAACCAGATTCATGTAGCCAACCCTAATTAACTGGGATAAGGCTTAAGTGATGATGATACAATAGATTTACCCTGTGCCCACACGTGTAGCAAACCATCTACATACTAGAACATCTGCCAGCATGAGTATGGCATCCAAGAAGAAGTTCATCGGCCGAGTCCCACAGTGTAGATACCCTAGTCCAGGTAGGACCAGTCCCCTTGTCATGTAGGATGCAGTTTTAAGAAACAAATGCTGAAACATAATTGGTCCACTATTGGCAATCAATCCGGATGTTTCTAATATTGTAGCCCACCTGATGAGCTCACCAACTTTATTTTTTGCCAGGTCATCTAAATATTCAAATGCTCTTCATGTACAGGTTTAGAAGGGTGGCCTTGTATACATGGAGGGGTGGCCTTGTATATATGGGTGGGCTTTAAAGAACACTCTATGCACAGATTAAATGGTGAATATGAGATAGAAAACTGCTCGTTCATGATCTGGTAATCAAACAGCAGGGCTCACCATTTAATCAAGTACAGATCTGCTTAGTACACTCGTGCTTACCAGTAGGTGCTGGTCCCACGACCCAGTTAGTATCATGTTGCAGGCTGTTCTGTGGACATGTTCGATCACAGCATACACCATCCATTTTCCTCTTCTACACTGAAATATTAAGGACCTCAAACAATCATGCATGTGTGGGCAGGCGCCTGCTCATATGTGGTGCATGAATCCCAAAAAAACATGAGAAAAAAAGGTAAAATCAGGTTTATTCAGGTTGTTGATGTATACGATAAAAGCATTCAGAAATGCTAGTTAAAAAATGTGGGCAATCCAGCATCCAACATGGCTTCAACAGAGTAGCCATGTGACTGCAAAAGCATGTGAGGAAGCTATAATATACGGGGAAATTGTAGAGTAAGATAGCCACAAAGAAATGAAAGTGAGTGCAAGATTCCGTAAATGGGCGAAGCTTGATTACCTCCAAAGTCCGGACTTGTTCTTGGTACTGGCTGATCACATGTTTCAGCTGTTGCACTTCCTTCACTTTCTCCTCCTGTTCCAAATTCCTCTCGTGTTGAATGGCAACAGCCCTTTTCAGGATCTGGTTGTCCCTTAGCAAGATCTGCCGTTGCTCTTTCAGTGAAGCGATTTCATGCTGTTCTATGCAAATTGCCACAATCAAGGCAACATCTGTTAATATGAAATAAAAGAAAGAGTGGCCAATTCCTAGGCAACAGAAATTAATTAGAACAATTCAAATTACCTCCTCTGATTGCCTGGAGTTACCGATTACACTTCTTTCAAAAGCCTCCAACATTCTCATCGCACGAACACGTGCATCATCAATAGATGATGAATTCATCATCTCTTGGACAAAAATATCCACCCAAGCTGACCCATTTTCTGGGACGCCAAATTTGACATGTGAATTGTCATTGTGTGTCTCTTCAACCTTCTGCGCAGATGTTTGAGTATTATCATCACCTGGCAAATGAGCACGGTAGCCACCAGCACAAAGATGAGTTCTGAGGATAAAAATGCCTATACCTGTTCTATACATGACAAGAATTAGCTTCATAAATCTATTTGAGAAATAGAATGAAAGAAAACCATACTATACAATATGGAATCTGTTTCTGACCTTGAACTGCATTGCTGTTTGCAATGACCATAGAATCATGGCCCAAAGATTCATTTTTTGCAGAGACATCACCAAGGCAAAGTGTATTGAGACTCTCAATGGCATCCTCAATTCTGTGGCCATGAGTATTTAGAACTGTTTCCACCAACTAAACAACAAACACAGATGAGTCCATTAGAAATGTGTATGGAGATTCTCAATGGCATCCTCAATTTTGTGACTAAGAGTATTTAGAACCGTCTCCACCAACTAAACAACAAACACAGATCAATCAATTTGTGTGTGTGTGTGTGTGTGTGTGTGTGTGTGTGAGAGAGAGAGAGAGAGAGAGAGAGAGAGAGAGAGACGGTTGAAATATTCATTTAGAAAGAGCACCGCACTTGCACTATAATTTATAGAGCCAGCCATACAAACATATTAGGAAAATGTATGGTTTCGATGGAAAATGTTGCTGCTGTCAATTAGATTTTTTTTTTTAAAAAAAAAACACAGTGCACTATTGTTACAAAGATGTAACCAACAGCAGGGTTATAATATGGTGCCATGGTGTATTCTGTAAAGACAAAAAACAGCGATCCACATAGTAAGAAGGAAACTGCAACTCCCTTTCACACTAAGAAATGGAAATCTTCTTTGTTGCCTTCTTCGATCCCAACTATGAGCTAGGAGCATATAAAAAAAGACCCTTGAAGGAGGGCTCCCCACTGTTACCAATGCAACAAAAACTCTCATTATTTCATTTAAAAAACAAACAAACACCATGTCAATGATCTGATCAATGGACGTGCATGCACACATGTAGCAAGTTGGGGAAGGCAACATTATCAAAACTTTGATGAGGTTTTGGATTTTCTGTGGTTTGCATGACCAGATGATGCACTGAGTTGGGATGGATGTGGCCAGATTTTTATTTTTATTTCTAATGACGATGGCTGTGGCTCAATTCATTTCAACTGAAACTGTGGCTCCTATGACTTCTTTTTCTCTTTTTTCCTTTTTCTTTTTTATTTTTTGGAACAGATAAGAGGGCTTTGTTAAAAGAAGAGGCAAAAGAAATCACATGGGGTTCAAAGACTGCACTAGGAAAATGGAATAGATAGTCGTATTCCCCTTTTTGGGAAGGACTCAACCATATGATGAGCTTGCCTAAGAGCATGACAAAAGGGCATTAGTAGTAAGTAGTAACGTTGCAAACTTCATAAAGGACATCCTATTAGAGTAGTTATGTGTAACTTGACAAATCTGAATTGCAACTCTCCAAGCTTCATGAAATTACAAAGGCATCGAATTCTTCAATGATGTGAAAGTTTTGCACAGTAAATTTTAAATATTATGGAATTGCCTAATTCCAAGATGATGCATTCATTTGATGAATAAATTATAGCATTTAGGCTAGGAGACAGGATAAATTAGAGAGATTTTCCATCATTGTCACATCATCATCCAAGCTATTTGGGTTCAAAAGTAACCATCCTGTTTTGCCAATCATTACTATCTAAGGCCCTATCCTCAGAAAGTGAACAAACTCCCGAGTCCTTCTAGATATTCCTTTCATCCTCTTTCCAAGCTCTTCAACCCTACTCAACATCCCCCCCTCACCTGTCAAGTGTCAACTTCACATGGTCAAGACATCTCAACCTGCTATCCCTCATTATACCTGTTATTGGAACTATTCAATTGTTTTAGATGACTCCATTCTTAATTCTATCCTTCTTAGTCATCCCACACATCAATCTCAAAATCCCCATCTCTGCATCCACCAATCTCTACTCAGTTTCTGAACCCTGCCTCATTAACACAGCCGATAGAATAGTATCTTATAAAATTCACCTAAATTTTTATGGGATGCAGTGATCACACATTACTACAGACTACAGAGGCATATCTCCACTTCATCCGCCCAGCTCTAATTCTATTAAAACATCTTCATCATCGCTCCATCCTATTGTATAACAGAACTAAGGCAGCAAAACGAATTACTTCGAGTAGTCTCCTAAACATCATCTTGAGCCTAACATCTATATATATTTGTACTAGGTAGCCTTTCAAATACTTTCTCTTGGTTTTGTTAATCTTCAAGCTTCTAGACACAACATCCTTCATACTCACCTTCAAATTTAGCGTTTGCCTCGTCTAGCATTGTCAACCAACACAATGTTCTTTACAAACACCAAATACCAAGGCACACTATTGACATTTGACCATCCTAATACCTAACACCAGCAGTTAATTCATCTATATTACATGCATAAGGGCTTAATGCCAACCCCTGATGACGACTAAATGTGGAAACTCACAAGTCTCACTACAAGCCATTCTCACTTTTGCAGCAGAAGCCTCATACCTTATGATGTCACTATATCCTCCCAAGACTCCTTTCTTTCTAATAACCCACCACATCACCTCCTAGATACTCCATTCCATGCTTTCTCAAGATCAATATAAAACATGTGTAGATTCTTCTCTTCTCATGTTCATAGAGAAGATAATCTTATCCAAAAGTTATATATTGAAATTCATAATATTATATGCCAACATATCCAATCAGTGCACATGCCTAGTAAACAATATGGCGTAAGATAGTCTTTCGCATCCTGAGAGTGATCTGACAGTCTTTCGCATCCTGAGAGTGATCTGACATCTCTAACCAACCAATCAATAGTGTGCTTTGGGATGGTCGATGAATATTACGAGCAAAAGTCAATCACAAAAGAACTCCACATGCAGGCCATTGGATAGGCAAGCTTTTTCACGTATAGTATCAAGCAAATGTCCAAATTGGACAACCTAGATTGATGACTACCGCACGTGTTGGAAGGAAAATATGGTCTATGCACCACATATTGGGGATGTAAACAGGATGATTCTCATTCTCATTCTTTCTTCACTTGTATTTGGATTATTCGACACAAAAACCTGAATTTCTAATTTCTAGTGGAAGAGTAGTTTCTGATAATCTATTCAGCAGATGCCCGATTTATCCCTTCAACCACAACAAATTCTCAGCCATCCGATTCTACGACTTGTGTCCATTTAACCACAAGTAAAACAGTAGCAGCAAACATAACCAAGCATAACCAATAAACATACAAAAATGCTGTGAAATTCACAGCAAATAGTTTTCTTAATATAGTTTTATTTTCCAAAAAATAAAAAAGCAAAGAAATCCTAGCACAAAATCCCACCAAAATTCTACCAAATTATTAAAAATAACAAAACCCACAAAAAACTACCAATTTCTATACCATTAAACTCATCACATTTACAAAACTGCGCAGAAAAATTACTAAAAAAAAAATTGAAGAACGTCCAGTAAAAGAGAAATCCGACGGCCATAAATGAACGTACCTCCCGATCCATGGCCGGGAACATACGGAGGAGGATCGAAACTTTGTCCTCGGATCCGAACGCGAAATCGGACGATCGGATCGGAGATCCGTAACCTGAACAGCGGGATCTCTTCGACGACGGCGTTGGCGCCGAAGATCCAAAGATTTCTTCGAACCCTAGACGCTTCCCGCAGATCCCCGCAGACATCGCACCCAAACCCTAGCTTTTGGAAAACGATAGACACGGGGAGAGAATTTAAAAAGAGGGGAAATCGAAAACCTGGGGTTCTGATCTGGAAGAGAGATACGAAAATTTGAAGAGGCGGCCTTAGGGTTTTTGGATTTTTTTTTCTTTGAATCTTTTAAAACCCTAGGGTTTGATCGGAAGGAGGAGGATCTCGGTGTTGTTAAAATTACTCTTTTGCCCCTCTATCTCTACCCTTCTCTGAGTTTGAGGGATCGGAAGAGGGATGGTCGCATGGGGCGCAGGGATTGGGAGAGAAAGTCAGAACTCAGGAGATTTGCATTTTATATCCCTTTGAAGGGCAAACAAGTAAAAGGCGCCTGGATAGTTGGCCTTTTATATGATACACGTCGCCTCAATCTTTGTACAGTACACCAATTTTCAGCTCTGGAAAATGAAGTCCATCGATCGGAAATCCAGACCGTCTGTATGATTATTTTATCTCACGTATATATATTTTTTTGTAAAAATATACAAATTCAAATTTTTTTTTTTTACTTGGTTAAGATGATAAGTACAACATCCGTGCAGTTCAAATGAAAATATGTGGCTTGGATTTTCTCATCTCTGAGATTTTGGGATTCTATCCATCCACGGTGGTGCTTGAAAGCTCAGTGGTCTGGATTACCGGAACATGGCCCCCAGTTGTCAGGATCCTATTGAAAACATGTGCGTACTACGAAAAGAAGCCACGTGTCACGTAGTTACTGGGAGTGATATTATACTCAGGTAGAGCATGTCGCTTGATACACAGGCAATCGAGAATGGTACACCGGGAAGCATTAACTCAAATGAAAACGACTCAACTTCCCATTGGTTAATCAATACTAGCCTCTTATGCTTGTTTTTGTTGAAGTAAGGTTATTGGATATTTCCATTTTTGATCGTCCAATCCTGTCCACCAATCTGATAGTAATTTTGACCGTAGGGTTCAATCCATAGGGTTTTAAAACACATGCATCACGGTAGGCCCCACAAAGTCATGCTGCAACGGTTTGTGGTGGTGGGCCACCACATATTCGACGTCCTAAAGTTAGATGATAATGTTAAATTGACTTAACTACAGGCCATGTATACGATTTCGAAGTAATTTTTAAGTGCCAGCGTATCTTCGACAGTACTCCGCCGGAGTATCGAAGGTTTTCTCTACATAAGTTTGCCTACGTGCTGCAGTGTGATACGTCAAGACTTTCTGAATTGTCTTCCATGATCCAGACCGTTTATACGATGGCCCTGATGGATATACATAAATATAAGAAAATAATACAAAAATAAAAAAAAGTCTTTGATGGGGCTATTTCAACCATTTTGAAATATGAGTGCTTTGAGAATGGACGCTAGCCATTACCTTTGTGTAATCAAATTTGAGTACTTAGTCGCGTAAGCTTTTCATCCATCCGCATCCCAAGTGGGACCTACCGCATGAACGGTTGAGGGACGCAGTTGCCTAGAGATATGGCTTAGTAGGGCCCACCATAATGTATATATTTTATGCACATTGCCCATCCATTTTACCCTAGGGCATGGGATCACAATGGAGACGTATCTTTTCTTGTTTTAAAAAAATTTTTACACACGTGCACACACACCCACACACTCATGCTAGTGGAATTTCATCACCTATGGTTACTCAAACCTTTGATCTGGAGTTGAAACTCTTGAGAGTCTATCACTCGAGCAAGAGTAAAGACCCCAGGGGAGACGTATCTGAAGCTCTAGAGAACAATACCAAACCTAACGATAAGCCCGAGGCCATCCCACCATGTAGAAGCATGTGAGGCCTATGAAGATGTTTACATTTTATCCACACTGTCTATCTATTTTTCTTACTCATTTTATATCATTATAAAATCGAAGGATATGCAAAATTAACTCATTTTATGTTATAAACTTAAATTTAAAGCATATGCAAAGCTCAAGTGGACCACACCACAGCAATAAGGCAGAATTGAACATTCAAAATTTCTTGATAACTACCTAAGCTCAATGACAAATAAATAAATATTACGGTGGGCGTTTTTTAAAAAAACCATCATACTACTATTTTATGTGGCGTGCTTCACTTGAGAGCAATGAGACGGAGAAACGGATGGCCATTGCGGAGAAAACGAAATAAAAAGGTTGGCTACCCACGATTTGTGTGGAGTTGCTGTTAAAATATTATTTTATGTGGTGTGGCTCAGCTGAGAGCAGTGAGCCGGAGAAACGGACGTCCGTTGCGGATAAAGTAATATATAAAGGTGGGCTACCCACAGCAGAGGTCGGTGGTGTCAGGTCACTACCCAGCCCGCGTCCCAATCCAGTGGCTAAAGTCCCTACGCATCACGGGCGCGGATTAGGTACTACCCAGCCTCTTCGAAGCTCGAGGGCTGCTGAGGGGCCGCCTTGAGGTATGAACTTTATCTACACCGTTTATCCATTTTTCAATATTATTTTAGAATATTATTTCAAAACTAGAGAAGATCCAAGTCTCAAATGGGACACACGGTGGGGATTAAATTCCTACTGTTGAGATTTTCTTAGGGACAAGGGAAGTTTTAGATCAAGATGATATTTGTTTTTTCACTTCATTCATGTGTATATGGCCATATCAAGGGAATGGATAGAAAGTAAAAGACAAAGTGAGCCCTAAGAAGGTTTCAACTGTAGGTGTCCTTAGCAGTGCTGCTTACTAGGGTGTGGTCCACTCGAGCTTTGTATCTACCTAATTTTTTTTTTTTTGTTACGCTATAATAAGATAGCGATGGACGGTGTAAATAAGATTCATACATCTCGGTGGACCCTCAATAGCCCTCCTAGCCTCCGCTTATCCCGAGCTCCGCAGAGGCGGGGGTAGTACCGCCCACGCATCACATTGCAACCCGGACGCAGATTGTGTATTGGGCCCGTCCCTAGCTCCAAACGGGAAGCTCTATGGGTGGGCCCACCGGGATGTATCTGTTCATTTAAATTAGATTATTTTAAGGCGTGGACAAAAAATGAGTCATATCCAACGCTCAAGTGGACAACTCTAAATGATAAGCTTAGTTGCACACAGCATTAAAAACGTAAGTTGTATTAAATGCAAGAGTAATATGTGGTGTGGTTCATTTGGTCGTTGGATGTACCTTATTTTTGTTTTCATGCCTTAAAATAATACGAGAAAAGGGACTGACGGTTTGGATTTATACATACATCATGGTAGGCCTGCCCACAGGACTGGCCGTTCGGAGCTATGGACGGGCGGGGGTAGTGCGCAATCCGCGTCCTTGCAACCCGGTAAAAAACGTGATGGGACTTGCGAGTCTATGATTTAGAATCCTACCTCACATGCTTAGCTTACGTGGCACGTTGCATGAGTATCCCGGCTACTAATCATTCGTCAGTCTCTCATGCCGGCGCGGTTTTGGTGGATCTGTGGGTTCTCGACCGTGGGGTCAACCGTAATATGTACGTCATATATCTATGCTGCCTATCCATCATATAAATTCATATTAGGGCATTATTCAAAAAATAAAAAGGATTCAGATCTCAGGTGTACCATGATATAAGGAAATAGTGGTATTGATCGTTAAAAACTTTTCTTGGCCTATAAAAGTTTTGTATCAAGGTCATACTTACTTGGTATCTCCATCAAGACATATGTTACCTGAATGGTGGTAGACCATGAGGGGTTTCAACATGAGGTCTTGGGTTTGAAATTAGCATGGTGTGTGTCATGTGCATGTGTAAAGAAAATAAAAATAAATAAATAGTAATCTCATAAAGTTTTTAATGATTGAGATTTAATCACAAGTATTTCCTATAATATGGTCTACTTAAAATTTAGATCTATTTCAATTTTTTTTTGTCCTCCTATAAAAATAATCCATCAATATAGATGTACAGTGTGGATGCAAGGTGCGTGCATTCATATAGGCTGCACGTCAGGACCTGTTTGGAAGTGAATTTGGAACTTCTAGAATCCATTGGATTTGAAATCCTCCTATTGTGTTTGGTACTGTGAATTGGGAATCAACTTTAATCCAAATTTAGCTATGCACAATATATTTATAAGGGCTTGAATTTAATTACTAAATCAACTTCAACATATCTAATTAGTGATCATATGTAATGTTTCACACAACAGTTGTAATAACCACATTGAAATATATACTTTGCCTTAAAATGATAAAATTATGAGTCTCAGATGGGGCACAAGCACAAAATCATGTCCAAGTGACTAATTAATGATTTTTAACCATCGATTTAAATGGACAATATTTGGACAGTGCATGTCATTATATTAAAGTAATTATAATTATGCAATTGATAATTTAATTGTTTTGAATATTATTAGTGGGTCATGTGCCCAATAAATTAATACTCTAGTGATGCATATATTACATGTGCAATTCTTGTAAAGATTTTAAATGTAATTTAAGGTCTTGTAGTGAATTTGAAACCCCCCGTTACTTTATGGTGCTCAACAACAGGGGATTTGAAATTCCTCCAAATCCATGGTGCCAAACAAGCCCTAGGGATCCAGTGACCTTGTGGATTGGGGATCCATCTAAACCGTACTCATATTTATGCCGTGGCCCACCATAATGAAGCTGGCGCAAATGAACGGTTGGAAAAATGGACATAGGTATGATGTCCTGATTTGATGGGAAGAGGATTGTGTTCGAACCCATCAGATAAGCGGTCCAACAAAAGCTCCTATGAAGCTCACCATGATGTATTTGTTTATCCAAGCTGTATGCTCATTTTCTTGAATCATTTGAAGCAAGGAGCTCAAAAACAAATCATATTGGACGCTTAAGTGGACAACACCGAATAGTGAGCTTGGTTGCAGTAGATGAAGAAAGCATTAAATGCAATAGTTATATATGTCATGCTCCAATGGATCCTTGGAGTTAATCATTTTTAGGCTCATATCTTAAAATATTTTAAGAAAATGAATAGACAACTAGATAAATGAAAATATCACTGTAGCCCCATAGGATTTTTAGTTGGACAATTTATTGTCCAACTTTGGGGTTCCGATGCAATCCGCTTCCAATTTGATAGCAGGAATTTTATAAAATTGGATTGCATACCAGGAAACTAGTATGCTTTTAAATGTACTGAATAAACTATATTGACCCATCATGAATATATGCATTTAACCATGCCCAAGTAGTTCATCACTTTTTCCAGCTCACTATACTAGTTGAGCCCAAAATTAAAGCATATCCAAAGCTCAAGTGGAACCCACCGTAATAAATAATGGGGATAATGGTTTCTATCATTAAAACTTTCATAAGGCCTACAATGATGTTTATTTGCCATCTAACATATTTATAAGATCATACTTGTGTAAACATAAACAAAGAAAAAACACAAATATCAGCTCATCCAAAAAATTTGTGGCTCCTATTAATTTTTTAATAGTAGACTTCAATTCAACTGGCTTCTATGGTGTAGTCCACTTGAGTTTTGGATATATTCAATTTATCATGAGCCCTAAAATTATCTTGTAAAATAGAGGGGCAAAACAGATAAAATACATAAATTATGATGGGCAACTGCTTCCCTTCTTTAACAGAATAGTGCCTTTCTAGTCCCCCTGATGATGAATAGCCGTTCTTAATCTTGCTCTCGCGAGTAGCTACGGCGAGTGTCGGACAGCATGGCTGGAGAAGTTATCCGATGGAATGGTAAATCATCACCGTTTACACGCATGCAAGAGTCTCGTTATAAGTTGCATGCATGCACTTCGGTCCCTTGAAACCATTGTGGATCGATCATTGCCTAGAAAATCGCTTGATAATGAATTTTTCATTAAATCGTTGCAATAATGATTTTTTTTCATTTAATCGTTGAAATTAAATTGACCGTTGAAATGGAAAAAACACAAACCAAAAAAAAAAAAAAAAAAATCAATTAGAGGGATTTGAGATTTGTCCATTTAATTGATTTTTTGCAACTTGAACGGTTGAGATTTATATATACCAGCGGAGAGTGTACAACGATTGCGTGCGTGTATACAGATGGTAATGCTCTGCCAAAGTATAATTTTCTCCGGTAACGAAAGTTGGAAACGCGTGATCCTTGGCTTGACTCTCGAGCGGAAGCGAAAGTTCCTCGGGCTCTGCTAGGACTTCGTGACATATATTCGGGAGCGTGACCGTTCATTAGCCGGACGCGGATTAACTACTGAAGTGACGTCACCAAGTTATGTGGGTCCCACCGTGATGTATGTTTTGCATCCACACCGTTCATCCATTTGGAGAGAACATTTTAGAGCATGAGCCAAAGAATGACTCAGATTCAGAGCTCCAATGGACCCCACCACAGAAAACAGTGGAGAGAATGACACCCACCTTTAAAAAGTTCTAAGGGCCACAAAAGTTTCCGATAAAGCTGATATTTGTGTTTTCTCATTTTTTGTTAATGTCCTCTTTAACTTACGATCAGGTTAGATCTCAAATAAACATCACGGCAGACCATAAAAAGGTTTCCACAAGGACCAAATGCAATTCTATCACGCCCTCATTATAGGACCCACGGAACTTGGTGACGTCAACACACCAGTTCGGTGGTGCGCGGTATACATCCCATCCGCTTCTTTAGTGGTGATCCGTAAAACCAAGAAAATCCAGAACTCAATTAAGATACACCACACGAAACGGTGGGGCTGGGAATCTTCACCATTGAAATCTTCCTGCTAAACCATTGGATCTGGCCTGTACTTGTGTCTTCCCATTCATATCGGGTAGTCACCTTATGAACGGTTTGGATGGCATATGAACATTATCATTACCCACAAAGGTTTCAATGGTGGGCGTCCCATTACAATTATTTACTTTGTAGTGGCCCACATTCTAATGGACGGGTGGATTTCACACTGGCCCCCGCAGAGTTTTAACTTTCTGAGAAATCAGTTGCCAGATGCAACACGCAAGTACTGATCGTAGCATAGATGGACGGCGACCCAAGAATCCCCGCGGTGGGAAGATCTTGGCTGTCCAATCTTGGGGTACTCATTCATTGAATGTGCTTCCATACATGCAGCATTGATTTCCTTAAGAGGTACCATACGTTGCTTTTCATAAAGAAATAACATCTAACGATTGGGGCCCACCTTTGGTAACATAACTCAAAGTGGGCCATCGAACTATCTAAGGATCCTAGTGGGCGGGGGTGGGATCAGTGATCATGGCCCACCATGATGTATGTTCCTTATATCCACACCGTCCATCTGTTTTGAAAACTCATTTTTGGGCATGATCCTGAAAATAAATTAGATCTAAATCTCAGGTGGACCATAATACGGGAAATGGTAGTAATCGACCATTGTAAACTTTTTGTGGGCCGCACAAGTTTTGGATCAAGCTGATACTTGTGTGGTATATTCATCTAGATCTTTGTGACCTTATCAACAGGTTGGATGGTAAATAAACATTCCGGTGGCCCTTATGAAGTTTTTAATGGTGGGGATTCAATCACAGCTGTTTCCTGTGGCATGGTCCATCTAAGATTTGGATGTAATTCATTTTTGAGATCATGCCCTAAAATGAGCTTTCAAAATGGATGGACGGTATGGATTTAAGTAACATTCATCACATTGGGCCCCACAGTTAGGGATCCACCGAAACTGCCGAAAATGGACAAATACAGTGGCCATGTTTGTCGTACGTGTGGTGGTTGAAAGAAATTACATCGCAGTAATAGAGTAACAGACTGTTGCTTGCAAGTCAACCATTTCAATTGTCTCCACGTGGGCCTCTTTTTCGGGAGTGAATTGTCACATATATTCCTGTGCCCGGGGTCCCACATGTTTCCGTGATAAATCCACTCCGTTCATCTATTTTGAAAGGCCACGATAGAGCAGGATTCTAAAAATGAGGCTGATTCAAAACTCAGATGGGCTGTACCAAAGGAAACAGTGTGAATGAAAATGTTCTTGGTTGAAACCTTCCTTGAGCTGACCATGATGTTTATATGCCATCCAAACTGTTCATATGGGCTGTGGATCCACCTGATTTTTAGATTCTTGTCCTATTGGTCTTGAAAAATAGGTGGACGGATTCGATTTGTCACGGACATAGGTGGACCCACACATCCCCAGGCATAGGAATATTCATGTGCCCGGGTCATAGGCAACCCGCTTGCTACTCTTTTTCAGGCAGATGAGTCATTTTGGTTCTTTGGGGGAGTATCATTCTCCATGTGGGCCTATATTTGTAGAAAAAGCAGCTCCGTTTGTTCAATTTGAAGTATAAAGTATGAATCTAAATTATTATTAGGAAGTTTGAATCTATAAGTCACGGTTGTTGAAGACTGAAAATTAAGTACTGGAATTGAAACAATGCGTTTGTTAACAAACATACAAAATTTGTTAATTTGACACATTTGCCCATATTTTCTATTTGGAAATGTTTTAAATTATGAAGAAACTATTTTTTATTAAATTAAATTAAAATCATTCTATTTAATTCAAATTAACTAAAGTGCTTAATAGAAAATTAAAATATCATTATTTAAAAAAAAAACACATAAAACATTGATGATTTGCATGTATAAATATGAAGGTAATTTCTTCTTATATATTTGACTTAATAGTTTGTTCAAAGTCTTTAAATACAAGGTAATTTCTTTTTACGTATTTGATTTAATTGTTTGTTCGAAGTTTCCAAATACTTATTTCACTGTAGGGATGTTATTCGCTAATTCTATATTCATTTATAAATGAACAGATTCATTATTGTATTGTTAGAAGAGTAGATTGGAGGTGGATTCTTTTTTTATGTAGTTGTGTAATGTACATGTTTTATTTTTTCCAAGCTGTCTATCCATTTTTTCATATCATTTTAGGGAATAATCCAAAAATTGAGGAAGATCTCAATTTCATATGGACCTGACCATAGGAAATAGTGGAAATTGAATGCCCACCATTGAAAGCTTTATGGCGACAAAAACAGTCTAGTTGAACCTAATATTTGTGTTTTCCCTCCGTGTCCGTGTGACCTAATCAATAAGATGGTAAATAAACATTGCAGTGGGCCTATGAAGTTTTTAATGGCATGCATTCAATTACCATTATTTTCTTGTGGTGTGGTCCACATTAGATTTGGATCTACCTCATTTTTAAGCCAATACATTAAAATGATTTACAAAAAAAAAGGGATAAACAATGCAGATAAAACACATATATTATGGTGGGGCACAAAAGCATTGCCCAATCCTTCTTCACCATTGGCAGCGTCAGCCGGCAATCTGCGTGATGCAGATTTCGTGCCAAAGCCTTTCGGATAAGTTTTTGCACAAGGATTCTGGGTGGGCCCACTACGATATTTGTGAGAAATCCAACCCATTCATCCATTTTTCGAGCTCATCCTAAGACATGCGACCAAAAATAAGGTAGATCCAAAGCTCAGATGGGCCACATGAGAGGAAACGATGGGGATTTAGTGACCACTATCGAAATATTTATATGGCCACAAAAGTTTTATATATGCCTATGTTTTTGGTGTTTTCAATTCATCTCGATAAAAATGACCTTATAAATGGTTTGGATGGCATATAAACATCAAGGTGGAGCATAAGAAGGTTTCAATGGGAGGCATTCATTTTCCACCATTCCATCTGGTATGGCCCACTTGAGTTTTGGATCCTCCTCAGTTTTGGTTGCATGTCCTAAAATAAGCTTGAAAAATGGATGAACTGGTTAGATTTCTCTTAAACATCAATGTAGACCCCACCTTACATTCCTGCGCTGAACCTGGTGGGAAAGTCTTTAGCAGGGAATCAATCCACGTTGATCCGATCTAATGCCGCCAGGAGAAGGCCCGCCTATTGTGGGTCTGTGGGGTCTACCATTATGTATATGTTTTATCCACACTGTCCATCTGCTTTTCCATATCATTTGGGGGCATAAGATAAAAAATTAGATAGATTTAATGCTCGAGTGGGCCACAGTGCAGGAAATAATGAAAATTGGGCACCTACCGTTGAAAATTTCTTAGAGCCATAGAAGGCCCTGATCAAGCTGATATTTGTGTTTTTCCTTTTTCTTCCAGGTCAGTGTGACCTTATGAAGAAGTTATATGGGAAATAAACATCACAGGATTCTAGGAAAGTTTCAACCATAGTTATTCAATTTTGGTTGGTTTTTTATGGTGTGGTCCAGTTGAGTTTTAATGTGCCTCATTTTTGTGCTCATGCTCTAAAATAATTTGAAAAAGTTGATAGATGGTGTAGATCTAACACATAAATTATGGTGGGGCCTGAAAAAGTTCTACATGTGAAAAGTTGGGTTATGTATTATGCAAACTATTCATAAGAGAAAAAAATCTCCTTAGTAACTTGGTGATAGGTAATTTCGAAAGCAATTTTTTTTTTTTTTTTTAATACACAAGAGTTCATGAAGTACATTCTGTATTCACCATTAAGCTAGATCTTTGTAGCGAAAAATAATCAACGAAAAATCCCGCTTTTCGAATTCGGGGTTAACAAACAACACTTAACACAGATTGGGCCCACTAAGAAGGGCACCCTGCTAAGAAAACTCCCCAAAATAAGGTTGATCCAACCATCAGGTAACCATGTAAATTTGGAAATTTTAGGGTGGATTTTCAAATTTTTTTTTATTTTAAATGATGTGGTTCTCTTATTGACTTTATAAACCTAACTTTTGGGACATCCCATCATCATGGTGGGACACACCAGCATTCATGAAAAACATTTAGGTGCCGATGAGCTAGGGTAGCAAAAAAAGTCCTTTTTTCCACCAAATTTCAATCCTCCTTAATATGATAGCATTCAAATGAATTTTAACATTTACTTAGGAGTTGTTAGATTTTTTTTTTATCATTGTAATTCATGGTAAATCTTTTATAATTATTTGTAAAGCTTTATACCTATTAATATGTTCGTACAATTTCTACATTTAAACATTGTGAGGCCATCTGTTATGTACGTATCTCATCCATGCTGTTCATCTGTTCTACCAATTTATTTTAAGACATGAGCCAAAAAATGAGTTAGATCTAAAGCTCAAGTGGACCACACTGTAAGAAAATGTTGGGAATTAATTGTTTTCAAGGGTATAGAAGTTTTGGGTCAAGCTGATATTTGTGCATACCTTTCATATATGTCAATGTGATGTTATAAATAGGTTAGATGATAGACACATATCTCTATGGGCCCAATGAAGGTTTTAATTTTGAACTATTTGCACTATACATCAGGGTGAGTCCCACATATTTTAAGGAGACCCAATCCTTATCCAATTTCACGCATTTGGACCTCATTTTTTAGGTGTAATTATATAAGTATTTTCCTCTCATTCAAAACAATTATGAATACACACTCACGCCATAGTGGTATTTCACCACCTATGGATAATCGGACCCTTGACCGGGTGTTGAAACTCCTAAGAGTCTACCACCCGTGCAAGAGTAATGATCCATGAATACATTGAAATGAGGTCCATAGACATCCATTAACCCTAGTTTTGACAATTCATTGAAATAAAGCATGGAATATTTCTAGTTTTGACAATTCAATAGACAACCATTAATCCTAAGTGCTATTTTTAATGCATAAAAGCATCTAAATTGCATAATTCTAATAGTTTAATTTGAACTAAATGAGTGCCACATATGCAGTTTCCAAGTACTTGAGCTAACTGAGTAATAAGTGCTAACATTTTTATTTTTATTTCCATTAATAAGTGTAACAAATGGTGTCTTTGCCTATTCGAGCTTGTTATGAAACTAGGATTGTGTCTGTGATCGTGGCCCACCTTCTTATCTAACGGGCTTGATTTTTTAAGAGCGGCTCATTGCCATAATGCCATTTCTTGCAGACAATTAGATATTGCAAGCACATGCCACACATATGCATGCATACAAGTGGCGGTGAATCATCACCACCCCTAGGGCCCGTTTGGCCGGTCGGATTGGAAGTTAAATCCTGGGATTGGACGGGGTGCCTAACAGAGTCGGTGATTTGATCCCAATCCCATGAATCTTAGGGCCCGTTTGGCCGGGTGGATTGGGAGGGATTGAATGGTATTAAGGTAGATGGCATGGATTTCTAGGTAATGATGGTGTTGTCAGTGGATTGTCTGGAGATCCATGGGACTGCTATATTCCTAGATTGCTATATCCAGTCTGTTTGGCGGGCTCGGCCAATCCCGGGATTAAACCATCTCATCCCTTCCAATCCCTCAAACCAAACACGTCCCAGGCAAATTTGAAAGGATTAGGGTGGATTGGATGGGATTTAAAGGTAATGATGGTGTTGTCAGTGGATTGTCTTAAGATCCGTGGGATTGGGATCAGATCACGACTCTGTTTGGCACGCCAGGCCAATCCTGGGATTTGACTTCTAATCCGTGCCAATCCCTTCCAATCCGACCGAGCCAAACGGGCCCTTAAGATAATCCACTGACAACACCATCATTACCTTTAAATCCCATCCAATCCACCCTAATCCGTTCAAATTTGCCTGGGACGTGTTTGGTTAGAGGGATTGGAAGGGATGGGAAGGTTTAATCCCGGGATTGGCCGGGCCTGCCAAACAGACTGGATATAGCAATCCAGGGATATAGCAATCGCATGGATCTCAAGACAATCCACTGACAACACCATCATTATCTAGAAATCCATGCCATCCACCCTAATACCATTCAATCCCTTCCAATCCACCCAGCCAAACGGGCCCTAATGATTTATTGGCAACCCATTCAGACCACCCAAACACACCTTGAGTTCGCTTACATGTAGAAATAGCATGCAATTATCGGAGATTTTGAAAAACAAAATCATAAAGATACACATGAATCACCAAATAAGCAAGCTTGGCCCAAACTTTGCTACGAAGAACTAAGTTAGATAAGATGTGAATTGCCCGGTTACATCGCATCTCAATGAAAAACGTAAAATTGTCATTTCACACCTCTTTACTTAGGCCGGCTTAATGGATGAGTCCTGACTGTGGGACCCACCTCGATATATGCGCTGGGACGCAGATTTCCTGCGGAAGCTAAGGATGCTGGGTGGGGTCCACCGATATGTTTGTAAGAAATCCACCACGTCCATACGTTTTTCTCGATCTTAATTTAGGACGTACGATGAAAAAAGAGGTGTATCCAACACTCATGTGGGCCACACGATAGGAAATCGTGAGTATTCAGTGAGAACCGTTGAAACATTCTTATGGCTATAAAAGTTTTTATCAGGATATCTTTTTGGTATTTTCACTTCATCCCATTGAAATGAACTTATAAAGGGTTTGGATAGCATATAGACATCAAGGTGGAGCCCAGGAAAGTTTCAACGGTAAGAATTTCTTTTCCCAAATTTCCCTCTCGTATGACCCACTTGAGTTTTTTATCCATCTCATTTTTGGTCCCACGTCCTAAAATGAGTTCGTAGAATGGATGGACGAAATGGATTTCTCACATACACTACAGTGGGCCCCACCCAGCATCCTTTTGCAGCAACTTCATGCGAAGGGCTGCCATATACGATCTATAGGTTCTTCTAAAGAATAATGAGGCATCCAACATCTATGGTCCGCTTTAAATGTATGGTCTAGATAACAAAATCTAGTGTCCCACGTCCACATTACGACCTTACAATTACTCGAAAAGAAAAAGGGTTTCAGATTTGATTGTGACTAAAAAACCCCAGCCCCGGGCCACCTAACACCAGGTAGGGTCCATGACTATAGAAACTTTGCTATCATACCCATTTTGTACACGTGTGTACACGTGGGGTCATGGCTCAGTGATCCTGACCATCAATATGAGCATGCCCAAATTCTCCTCAAAAAGGACAACCCTATCATTTCAACCATCGCCTAGGCGTAGACGGTTAAAAAGATACGCCCACAGTCCACTTTTACATTGAAAAAAGGCCAAAAAAAGAAGGGTGAATAGGATTTTCCAATTTGGGTGGTTTTAAGGGCACAATGCATTCACATGGGACCCACTTGACTAATGATTTTCGAATCATGTGCACGTAAGAATTCCATGTACAATGGATCAGATGGGAACTGCCCGATTAAGTGCATAGATAGGATGGAAATTGCTTAGTTTAAGGATTCCTAAACATAAACGTGGCCTAATGAAAAAATATTAAAAAAGCATCATATGTACATGTTAGATGAAATAAGGTTTGAACTTGCAAAGTAGAACAAAGGCTATGGCCGCCAAGATAAACAGACCTCAGCCCATCCAAAATCATTATGCCTGGCTGAAGCCCAACCACAGCCTGTTTACCTGCTATACAAAGTTCCATGTTGTTCTCTAGACATGCTAACCATGCATGTAACATGGCCCAAAAATTAGGCCACACAAAGGAGTGAAATATATGTATTACGTGCACAAAAATGCTTTGGAAATCCTAAATGAGCCGAGCTAAGTTAGCAGGCTGCTAAACACTGTCCAAGCCCAAACGAATTAATAAATGGGCTTGTATTTTAAGCCTGGGCCCAGTACTTGGGCTTGAAAATGCCACACCAACAGGCCAGCCTGGGCTAATGGCCTATTCACACCCTTCTAAGTTCACATGCTTTGAATTGATCTTGGCACACAAGGTGTGTCCATTTAATAAAGCAAGCGGATCCACGGTCTTCCCTTACAATTAATTAAATTTTTTTTTTAAAAAAACAGCGGTTAGGTGCGGCTACTTAGGTGGGCCTCAATGTGATGTTTATGTAAAATACTAGGTGTATCACCGCCCAAAAATACCTCTATCCATGATTCAATTGGACCACATAACTGGAAACAGTGTATGGTACAATGATTGCCCTCCAAACTGATTCCTTTCAGTACGGCACACCTGAATCACAGATGAGCCTGATTTTTAGGCCCCAAGTCTAAATTTTTTTGGTATGGCATCTAATGGTTGGAGTGGATTTTATAGAAGCATCATCGTGTAGGTTCAATAAAAATCAACAGTTGACGTCTCTATTTCAACTGTTTTATTTAGTGCGGCCCACCTGAATCACAAGTTAACCTGATTTTTTTAGCTCCGGGTCTAAACTGGATTATGCATCTAATGGTCGAAATGGATTTTGCATACACATCATGGGGGGGCTTGTCGAAGATGAAGTCCCAGGTCGCTCTTAAACTGTTTAGGGATGATTTAGAAAAGAGGGAAATGCATGGGATGCCACTCTTGATTTTGACATGCCAGCCGTGATGATCATGTGAGATCCACCCCCAGATATCTATTCAGGGAGATGTTGATTTTTACCAGCCCCATGTTCGCTATATAAAATCCACTCCAGCATTAGATTCCAAACAAAAATTTAGCCCACGTCCAAAAATCATACCCATCCATGATTCAAATGGGCCCCACTAATGAAACAGTTTGGAGGGCGAGTGTTGCTCCATACAATGTTTCTAATCATGTGGTCCACCTGAATCAGAAATGGTGGTGTATTTTTGTCCCTTGGCCTAACATGGGGTGACGCAACTAGCATTTGGGATGAATTTTACAAAAACATCACCCAAGCCATCATCCATCTATTGGAATGAGTGGTAATGGAAGGTAGTAGAATGATAATTATACGGATTAATGAGGTAGCTTTTTAAAAACCTTCTTAAAAATCAAATCAAAATATAAATGGTCAGCATTCAATCTCCAAAGTTCAAGTGGACCACACCACTGGAAGAACATTTAAATGGTTAGCGTTCAATCTCCACTGCTTTCTGCAATGTGTGGTCCACTTGAGATCTCATTTTTGGGCCGATACCCTAAAATGATTTGTAATAATGAATGGAGGGTATGGATATAACACAATCATGTTGGACTCCACAAGGTTTTGGCTTCGAATCACGTGTTATGCCATAAAAATTGATCCAATTTCTGATTGTTTAGTGTATGCATTTATTTATGATTTAAGAGAAATTCCATGAAAAATACACGTAGATACATACAACCAAACAGGCCCTCAGGGTTGTTTGCTACAAGATAACCTATTCAATCAAAGTGCTTCTAGAGGGATGTGCAATCAATAGTGGGCCCCCATGATGGACGGTCCTTCCTAGTGTACTCAATATGAACTATCTAATTCTCAACCCAATAATTAGATGATTAAGATAACCTAATTGAAGTGATTTTTAAGCTACACATGATGGACAATACACATCAACCTTAGATTTTCTAGCACACTCAATATGAGCCGTCCATTTCCCAAACTACTTATCAAATTGTTGTAGGATCATCCAAACAAGGTGATTTGAGAAGGATGGGTGATCAAAGATGGGCCCACATGATGGACAATTCACATTAATGCTAAGATCTTTCTAGCATACATTCGATGTGTAGGCTATGCATGTCCCAAACCACTAATTGGATGGCTAGGTTCATTCAAATCACAGTGATTCAGGACGGATGGGCCATCAAATGTGGGCCCCACAAGATGGATGGTTTATGTCAATTCTAAGACCTTTCTGAGTACATTAAATATCCATTGAGTGGATGCCCCAAATGATGGATGGTTCATATCAATATTGAACCTTTTACATTACAACCAATATGGATTATCCATTTCCATAGCTATTAATTCGATGGGTAGGATCGTCCAATCATAGTGATTTGATAGGGACGAGCCATTGAGGGTGTGTCCAGCATTATCTATGGTTCATATCAAGATCAAACAAAAAGTATTAACGACGTGGATTATCTTTTTCCATAGCCATTGATCGGATGATTAGGATCACCTAATTAAATTGATTTGACATCAATGATTGGACTATTTTCAGCATAAATGATATAGATCATCCATTTTCAGTCCTTGATCCATGTACAAGATCTCATCCATGTTGATGTATGTGATGAGGCCCACTTACACATGGTGGGACACATAAAGTTTACTCCGTTTGTCAGCAATATGCCCTAACAATGTTCCTGGTAAAAAAATTAGCTTAAATAGATATAGGGTATGTGATTGCTGTGGTGTAAGCAAATACATGAAACTGACTTTCATGTGCAAAATACACCAATATAGCAAACATGGTACAATACTAATAGGGGGTGTTTGATTTTTTATTTACCAACGTCAATAGTGGTAAATAAACAATTATGACTTGTCAAAGACAGTTTAGAAGGAAAATGCATGCTTAATTATACATCAGTTTTCATGATTGAATGCATGAAATCAAGCGGCCGAAAAATCCATGGGACCCACCGTGACGTATGTCTAATCCACGCTGTCCATCTTTTCTACCAGCACATTTTAGGGCATGATCCAAAAAATGAGGCAGATCCAGAGCCAAAGTAGTCCTCACAACATGAAATAGTCATGGCATTTGATAACTTAAAAAGAACTTAGTAATATGAACGGTTACACACACTATCGATTATAGTTGTCTCTCACTCTCTCTTCCAAACATAGGCTGCCAAACACAACTTGGTGATTCCGATTACCAGATTGCAGGCACGCACACTACTAATTATAGTCGTCTCTCTCACTTTCTTTCAAATATAGGCTGCCAAACACAACTGGTGATTCCAATTCTCATCGATTCTATGGTAATTGCTAATGCATATCAAATACACACTCTCAAACAACCCTTCACATGGATTCAAGTGGATTCTAGCTTGACAGACAATTGGTGATTCAAATTCTCATGGATTCCATGGCAGCTGCCAAAGGATATCAAATACACGCTCCCGAACGACCCCTTACCCATCGGACAAGTCTTCCCCCTTTTGGGAACCATCAGGTGCATTATGTAATGGCACTGTTCGATTCTCACACACTCCAGCTCGTGGTAAGCCTCTGTCCTTGAGGTCTGGCCAGGTTTAGCTTGGGTAGTGGAAACAACAAAGCCCTCACCACCTCTAATGGGAAAAGCAAAACCTAACAGGGTTGTCGCTCACCCCTCTTGCGAGCATATATTGCCGCGGGCCCTTCTTTCCTCCTGTACATGAAAACCCGAGATCCCTGGATCCCCTCGCGACCACAGACGGAATGCCACACAAAGATCTATGACTTAAATTGACTAGAAAACCCCCATAATTTTAAGGAAGCCTAGAAAAACCCCATCATCAGTGTTTTCCTAGATAATCCTAGAGATGTGGAAATTAGAAAGAAAAACCATTGAAGAAGAAAGAATAAACCTATAGACTAGCAAATACCTCATAGAGATTGGACTATCAAAGGATGACTCAAACCCAAAAATACAACTGATTGGATGTAGGGCTGTCAATGGGTACCCAATGGACCCAACCTAGTTTTGATCTGTTCAGGTCCCATCATTTGGACATGCTAGGAAATGGTTGGGCGGTTAAAAATCGGGTCTAGTCGATTTCGGTTGGGTACATGTAAAGGACCCTGTTAAAGTTGAGTCCGGGTTGGGTCCAGTTAATTTTTTACACTAACACTCAGATTTTTAATACATTTTGATGATCTTAGAAATGGAATAAGGTTTCCTAAGCCACACACATGTGAGAGAGCCCATTTATACACCAAACATGTACCGAAGTGGCAAATGTGTAGGACCCAAAAGGACCCAGCTCTGGCAAGACCTGAATGCAGTTAGCCTACGGGTCACATGTGTAGGACCCAAAAGGACCCAGCTCTGGAAAAACCTGAATGTGGTTAGCCTACTGGTACTGTAGGATCCCACGTCTGTACCCGACCCATTGACAGTCCCAAGTGAATGTTCATATTTCTCCAAGGATTTGCACGCTGTTAAGATTGTGAAACCAGGGAAATATTGTGGGCTGACTCACCCAAAATGAGGACTGCATGATGAATGATCCAAATTTCAAGAAAATTGACCCACATGGCTATGGTGTCTAATTCCTCAATGCATATTCCAACAGTTGCAGAAATAAAAGATGGAACTAATCTAGATTGAAATTATAGAATGCACAGAGAGCAATACCTGTATGGAAGTTCTGTGTGAATTGCAAGCAACTGAGCTGTTCATTGGTGGCCTTGAGCCAACTATCAAGAAGAAACATATTATTGGGCCTTGAGCAAGCATGCACTAAAGTGACTAAAAATCAGAATACGCATATAGACGACCAAACCAATTCATAGAACTTGAAAATCCCACCAACTTAGCAATTTGAGGGACTGTGGATGATGTGTCAAATGCTCCTGTCTACAAAAGGAGCCCAAACGAAGATAGTGTGAAAATAACTTAGAAATTGACAGGCCATTATCCTGTTTATTGGGTCTTGCAAAATGTATAAACCGTGGTGTGCGGTAATGGCCGTTATGGGGTCATAAGGGCCATTACGTAAAGTTAACGGTGGCAACCGTTATACATTATGGGGTCATAAAGGCCAATATGGAAGAAATGACTTGTAATCGCTGTTACGGCCCTTGTAATGGCCCGTAACGCCCACCCCCCCTCATAAAGGTCGTAAGTTTTTTTTTCCAAATAAAAAAGATACTGTAACAACTGTTATGACCTGTATCGAAAGGTAACGGTGGTGGTTGTTACTGCCACCGTTACTATTACGGAGTACCTTGGTGTAAACAAGATGCACTAATTGCCATACCACCAATGCTTAGATCTGGTCATTCATTAGGCCCAATACTAGGCTGATATAAAGCTGGCTATAATGTTTTATAGAAAATGGATATGGCTAGCAAATAACAGCAAATTACTTGCATTCATGGAAAAGAGTGTGGTTAGATCAATTGGACCGACTTGACTATTGGACCAGGCCAAAGTCTGTAATGGAGCCTAGATAATGAATGGCTTGGATCTTATATGCTTGTGGATGGGCAGATTGTGGGCAGATCAACATGCACGAGTCTATTTAAATTTCATAACTGAAATATATCGCCATCATACAATTGTTATTTTGGTATTTTAGGTGAAATGTTGGCGAAAAAGGGGCCAAACAAAGAGTGGGCACTCTCTCAACTCGTTTCCTGTTTTGTGGCCCACCTGAGTTTTCGTTTGGGTTTATTTTTGGCCCCTGGATGTAAAGGCGAAGCATCGACGGATTGGATGTTGTGAATACATCACTTGGACTCCACTTCTGCCCGGTACAACCATAAAGCACACCCCTCAGTTTATTACCTCTACATTCTTAGCCATAGAAGGTGTCAATGAAGAACAGGCAAACATGTTTCTCCAAATCCTTCCCTTCTTCAATAAAATACCTCTATGCAAATGAGGAGAGAGAAATTTCAGTCTATTGCAATTGTGAATTCTGTTTTGGTTTTGCATCATAGAGCTAAACTTTTTCTTTCTCATGGTTCCTATGTAACTTGCTTCTGTTACGTTTCTGACATCAACAACTAGATCCAATTTCAAAAAGTTTGTTTAGCTTGATTAGGATATTTGCTAGAATCTCAAGTTAGGGAACAAACAAGTGTTAGCACTAGATACAATAATACAAGGCCACTAGCAATCTTCTGCAAATGTCCAAGTAAACAAGGGTACTGGCTTTACCAGTTAAAAATACAGAAGTAAATTTTACAAATAAAAAAAAATAAAAAAAAAATAAATAAACAAATAAAACAAACCTTTTTTTTTTTACATGCAAAAACTGTTATTGATTTGGGTTTGGGATCAGGGAAGCTTCAGTTTCAAAATGTTGGCATGTATAAACAAATAGGAAGCAGGAGCAGGAGTGCAGATCTAAGCATCAGCAACACCTAGTTAGACAGTTTTTGCAACTAATTCCCACATAAGGAATACCAAACCCCAAAGAACTATCAAGATTGAAAAAGGAAAAACACTAAGCTCCGAGGCCCTTCAATGCCCTTTTCTTGCATTTTTAATCTTATATAGCAAAAAAAAAATTCCTTTTTTCCCCACTCTTTTAATTCTACTTTTCTAACTGAACCCAATGACAGAACCAAAAAATGCAAGAAAAGAAAGAACAAGTGGAAAAAAATTTCCTATTGATACGGTGCTGGATATACTACAAGCAAATTTTTGGTCATAATTTTAAGTATGAATACTTTTTTTCAGTAACTAGAAAAACAAGCCCATCAAAAAGAAATTTGAAAAAAAAAAAAAAAACCCCAAAAATTAAAGAAAATTTGGTAATAATCAGCATCCTTAGAACCTGCTAAGCAGGTTGTTGTCATCTCTGTGACATAAAACCATGATTTTATCTTTATCTTTTTTTATTTGTCTTTATAGTGGTGCTGACATCAACATGATGGCATGATAATAAACACTATCCCTCTCAGCTAATATGGAATCATCGACAAGAAAGAACTAAATCAGAGAAATCTAATAACCAGCATCATTAATACAATGAAGAATTACAAATCTTAACAGAGACTACAAACACTGTAAATCACAACCATAAACTTTCAACAAGAGATTATCAAGAACATCATACCAAAGACTTGTAGTGAAAAGAAAAGAAAAAGTGGAATATAAGAAAAATGATGAATGCATAAAAATCATTGGTAACATGCTTGGTGAGAATAAACCAATAGCAAATTCCAAGTCTAAAGTCATTCTCGGTCTAGAAGAAAGTTGTAGAATACTATAATGAAGAGAAATCATCCAATGCTTCTAGGGCCACTCTAATGGCTCTATAACTTGTGCTCCTAGTTCGACAGGACACATGGACAGTCCAATCAATCAATGTAACCTAACAATTAGGTAAACTCATGCTCCATGTGCCGGAATGCATAGAAACACCAATCAGGTGATCATATCCATCCAAAACTTGGCCTTCTTTTTATAGACTGCTAGGATCACTAAACATGGGTCTAGGTATATGATAAGGTCAATCATAAAACCAGCATTAGATTTTTATTTATTTATTTTGTAACATTAAAAGCAGCATAGATGAGATTGGACCAATGATATTAATAATTTGGATCAATATTATAAACCTGGTCATATGAATAATTTGGATTATCAAAATGAGACCACTCATATGGATAGTTTGGTCATAGAAAGTGGTCCGAGTCGTACAAATAATTTGGATTACCAAAAATAATCTAGATCTTCTAATGGTATGGATTATTGAACATTAGCCCTCGACATTAGTGATTTGGACCACCGAATTCGGGCCTATCCATATGAATTGTTTGGATAATTCAGGAAGAGCTCTTGCAAACAAAATAGTTTCAAATGCAAAGGGCTGACTCATCTGAACAAGATGGATCACTAAAAATAGGCCCAACCATGCGATCGGCTTGGATAACTAGAACTTGGCACAACTATATTCACAACTAGGGTCTGTAGATACGACTCTGAGTATATCATTGGTTCAATCATATGAACGGCTTAGATGGAGGAAGACTGACCCGATCATATATTGATTTGGGTTACTTAAGACGGGCCAAATCATATGAATATTTGGATCACTAAAATGAGCTCAGTCATAAGAACATTTTAATCATAGAAAATGAGTTAAGTCATACAAACAATTAGGATAACTAGAAATAATTCTCCAATCATATGAACAAACAGTATGGATCATAGAAAACTAGCCCTTCACGTTACCAATTTGGATCATTAAGTGCAGGCCTAGTCATATGAAATGATTTCAAATCATTCACAATGAGCCCATCCAAACAAAACAATATAGAATTCATAATCTGGACAAGTCATTTGAACAACTAAGATGACTGAAAATAGTCCCGACCATATTAACCTACTAGGATCACCAAGCATGGGTCTGGCCCAATCATAAAAACAGCATAGATTTTTTTAATTTTTTAATTTTTTATTAACATTAAAAGCAGCATAGATGACATTGGACCAACAATATTAATAATTTGGATCCATATTATAAGCCGAGTCATATGAATTATTTGGATTATCAAAATATGACCGTTCATATGGATAGTTTGGTCATAGAAAATGGTCTAAGTCGTATAAACAATTTGGATTACCAAAAATAATCTACATCTAATGGTATGGATTACTGAATTGTTTAGATCATTCAGGACGACCTCTTCCAAACAAAATAGTTTCAAATGCAAAAGGCCGACTCATCTCAACAGAATGGATCACTAAAAATTGGCCCAACCATGTGATCAGCTTGGGTCACTAAAACATGGCCCAATTAAATTCACAACTTGCATATCTAGATATGACTTGAGGATATGATTGGTTCAATCATATGAATGGCTTACGTGAAGGAAGATTGACCCCACCATATGCTGATTTAGATTACTTAAGATGGGCTAAGTCATATGAATGTTTGGATCACTAAAATGAGCTCAGTCATATGAACATCTTAATCGTAGAAAATGAGTTGAGCCATACAAACAATTAGGATCACCGGAAATAGTCCCTCAATCATATGAACGGTATGGATCACTGAAAACTAGCCCTTCATATTACCAATTTGGATCATTGAGTACAGGTCTAGTCATATGAATGGTTCGAATAACTGATAATGAGTTCATCCAAACAAAATAGTCTATAATTGATAAATTGGATGACACATTCAAACAATTTAGATCACTGAACATAGGCCCAGCCATGAATATAGGTTGAATCATTGGAACCGTATTAACATACTATCCTCACTACATATGGGACATGGTATATTACTGGCCTAATTACATGAACGGCTTAAATTAGGTTGGCTGAACCATGGAAATGATTTGGATCAATAGTCAAGTCTAGCCATATGAATTGTTTGGATCATGAAAATGAGTCCATTAATATAGACAATTTAGTCATAGAAAATGGGTTGAGCCATACAAATAATTTAGATCATAAAAAATAGTCTCCATCATATAAATGGTATAGCTCTTAGACAACCAGCTCACCACATTAACAATTTGGCACACAAAGTACGAGCCTAGACATATTAATTGTTTGGATCATTAATAATAAGCCCATCCAATCCAAATAGTTTCAAATATAGATAACGGCCCAACTCATCTTAATAGCATGGATCACTAAAAATATGTTCAACTATGCAGTCAGCTTGGGTCACCAGAAATTGGCACCACCATATTCACAATTTCCATCGCTAGAATGGATCACTAAAAATTGGCCCAACCATGCGATCAGCTTGGGTCACTACAATTTGGCCCAAATATATTCACAACTTGGATCTCTAGATACAACTTTGAGTATATGATTGGCGTAATCGTATGAAAGGCTTAGATGAAGGAAGATCGACCCAACCATATGTTGATTTGGATAACTTGGTAATAAGAATGTTTGGATCTTTCAAATGAGCGATCTCTATATACGACTCGGAGCACACGACAGGCTTATTGTATGATAGGCTTAGATGAAGGAAGACTGACCCAACCATATACTGATTTGTATTGCCTAAGACGAGCCAAGTCATATGAATGTTGGGATCATTTAGATGAGCTCAATCATATGAGCAATATGATCATTGCGAATGGGCCGAGTCATACGAACAATAAGGATCACTATAATTAATCCCATTGAAAATTAGCCATTAGCATTAGCAATTTGGATCATATGAATGTTTGAATCATTAAAATAAGCTCATTCATATGAATAGTTTGATCAGGATCACTACAAATAGTCCCGCATCAAGTTAATGGTAAAAATCGCCTAAAAATAGCCCTAAACATTACCAATTTGGATCACCGAGTCCGGGCCTAGTCATACGAAAGGTTTGAATCATTGATAATGAGTTCATCCAAACAAAACAGTCTAGAATTCAAAAAACTGGATGAGTCATATTAAAAGTTTGGATTACAGAAAATAGGCCTAACCATCCATCCTGGAGAAAATCATTGGGACCATATTAACCTACTGATACAAGACTAGGTATATAGCTGGCCCAATCATAACTTTGATCAGTTCATACAAGTCTCTGTGTATATGATTTGCCCAATCATACGAAAGGCTTAGAAGATGAAAGACATGCCCGACCATATTGATGATCCAGATCAATTAATATGGACCTAGTCAGATTGATGTTTGGATGATTAGAATGAGTTGTGATATGGGCAAATTGATGATAGACGATGGCCGAGTCATAAGAACAATTAGGATTGCCATAAATGGTCCCCCGATCATATGAATGGTATAGATCACTAAAAACTAGCCATTTACATTGCCGAATTGGTCATTGAGTATGGGTCTAGTCATATGAACGATTCGAATAACTGATAACGTTCATCCAAACAAAACGTTCTATAATTCATAAATTGGATGACTCATTCAAACAGTTTAGATCACTGAAAATAGGCCCAGCCGTGTATATAGGTTGAAGAATTGGAACCATATTAACCTCCTATCCTGGCTACATACGGGACATGGTATGTCACTGGCCCAAGTACATAAATGACTTAAATTAGGCTGGCCGCACCATGGTAATGATTTGGATCAATAATCAAGCCTAGCCATATGAATTGTTCGAGGATCACTAGAAAATGGGCTGACAATATTCACGATCTGGATCAATTAATTTCGACATAGTCATATCGATGTTTGGACAATTAGAATGAGATGTGATATGGACAATTTGATGATAGACGATGGCCGAGTCATAAGAACAATTAGGATCGCCATAAATGGTCCCCCGATCATATAAATGGTATAGATCACTGAAAACTAGCCCTCTACATTGCCGATTTGGATCATTGACTACGGGTCTACTCATATGAATGGTTCGAATAACTGATAACAAGTTCATCCAAACAAAACATTCTATAATTCATAAATTGGATTACTCATTCAAACAATTTAGATCATTGAAAATAGGCCCAGCCGTGTATATATGTTGAATCATTAGAACCATTTAACTTCCTATCCTCGCTACACACGGGACATGGTATGTCATACATAAACGGCTTAAATTAGGATGGCCGCACCATGGTAATGATTTGGATCAATAATCAAGCCTAGCCATATGAATTGTTCGGGGATTGATGCGGACACAGGTGCATTCAAGGTGTACCAACGAAGAAAGCGCCAACCACAAGTGCCGTCCTTGTGGATAGGCGAATATTGATGCGGACACACATGCATTCAAGGTGTACCAACGAAGAAAGCGCCAACCACAAGTGCCGTCCTTGTGGATAGGCGAATATTGAGGAGCTGAAGACCTTTCACATGTGATTGGACATATAGAAGACCCCACTTAGGGAAGACACATGTGAAGGAAGATTGGAGAAAGAAGACCGAGCGCCCAAACTTTCCCATACTTCTGTTATTTGCATGTTTTTTGACTTAGTTAGGGGTCTTTTAGTAATCTTATATCTTTATTTGCTTATCCTAGGGGTATTTTGGTAATTTTATGTCTTTATTTGCTTATTTAAGTGGGGTAAAGCCCTAAACACGAATTTCAACTATTGATTAATGAAAAGCAAACCCTTTGGTTGCCTCATTCCTCTCCTCTCTAATGGTACTTCTTCTCTCCCCTTAATCTTCTTCTTCTAATTTCTTCTTGTGCCCCTCTAACTTCCTCAAGGTAATAACTTTCTTTCTTCTATTTTTCAGTTTTGGCTAATTCTTCTTCGATCAAAATCTTGAGAACCGATCTAAACCCTAAATCCCCAAATTCTCAAATCCCTAATCCGAGAAACTTCTTGGTTCTTCGGACTAGTGATCTTTATTGATTGATTGGGTGTGACCATGCAAGATCGAGAGGTCTCATCCCTCGCCGGTTCCAACCTAAGTAGTAATTGAATTCCATACTCCATGGTTGTAGTGATGGCCCGCTCCATTGCATGTTTCTTTTATGATTTTCTCAATTATGATGATTACTGTTAGAATTTTAGATCATTTATTCCTTTTATTTCCGCTGTTTAATTATCTCCATGAGCATGCATCATAATTAGGGCTGTCCTGCGTCAAATTTGGTATCAAAGCCTAGGCTTGCATGGTTTTTGTCTAGATCGAGTTATCAAATTAGGGTTTTGATTTTTAGGTTTAACTTAGGAAAGTTCCAGGTTTAGAAAGTTTTCAATTTTAGAAACTTTCCAATTTTAGAAAGTTCCTAATCTGGAAAATTTTCAGATTTGAGTTGTTTCCTATTTCAACTTAATTGTGTCAGTTCATAGTAGTTTTGCATTCATCGCATTCATTTTGAAAGTCATAACTCCTAGTAGTCTAGTTAGGTAGAGTTTGGTTCAAGTCTTCATTGTATGCCCACGAGAAGAGGCAGAGGTTTCGGACTTCAACATACCATGAATAACGAGCAGTTATCTGAGCAACTTGCTCAATTGATACAAAAGATAACCGCCCTAGAAGCGGGTCAAAGGCGTGAGTGTGCCCGCCTTGAGAACCAAATTACCACTACCATGACTAAGGTGGAGCAACTAGAGGCGTCCCAAAAGGAAAACCCCGCTGTAGGGGAAGATGCGCACTCCCAAGTGGAAGGAATCATTGAAGAATGTGCTGCCATACGTGGTGGTAGTGAGGATAGAGATCGTGGTAACGATCGTGGTGTGGTGCGAGAGGCACGAGCCACATGTGGTCATCAAGACCGTTATGATCCAGATGAGCGTGCGATGAAGAGTGTGAGAGTTGAGGCCCCGAGTTTTGATGGACGCTTGGATCCCAAGGCATTCCTTGACTGGGTTGCTGACATGGACCACTACTTTGAGTGGTATGGCATGTCAGAAAACCGTCAAATGTGGTTTGCTAAGATGAAGCTTGTGGGTCAAGCCAAGCTCTTCTGGACCAACATCGAGCGTAGGATAAAGAGAGTTGGTAGAGCCCCTATCACACATTGGTATGAGATGAACGAGAAGTTGAAGGAGAAGTACCTTCCTCTCTCATACTGTCAGAAGCTCCTTGACCAATGGCAATCCTTACACCAAGGGTCAATGTCTGCCGCTGACTACATCGCTAAATTTGAAGAGTATGTGATGCGATGTGATATCCGAGAAGACCCTCTAGTAACGCTCTCGCGTCTTAAGACGGACCTTTGTGCGGATCTTCAGCGCGAGCTTATTACTCGGCCCTTAACGGACTTAGATGAAGCATATCAAGTCGTGCAGGAGTTAGAGCAGTATCTGAAGGCTCCTGTCTTTCGTCGTTTTGAGTCCCGAGATTCCAATGCTAGATCTAGTTCCCAAGGAACTAGACCTAATATTGGTAATCAACCTAGGGCACAGGCGACCATTCCGCTTAGGCCTAGGGAGGACAAGGGCAAAGGGGTTCTTGGTGCCGGTCCTAGTAACATGAGCCAGGTGAGGTGCTATGAGTGTGGCAACCTTGGCCACATGTCTAATCAGTGTCCTACGAAGAGCCGTGGGAGAGCCTTAATTATAGGCGAGTCCCACGAGGGTGGAGATGACCAGGGTGATTATGAAGTTGAAGAGTATCACCCTGAAGGAGGACTTACTGAGAAGCAACGCTTGCAGTAGTCAGGCGTGTGTTAGCTCAGTCTAAAAGTAGTGCTGATTGGCGTCGAAGCACTATCTTCTACACTATTGCCAAGTGTGGTGAAAAGAATTGTAAGGTGATAGTGGACAGTGGAAGTTGTCAGAATGTGATTTCCACTGGCACCTTAGATCGCTTAAAACTGAAATCCACACCTCATCCAGACCCGTATAAAGTTTCTTGGGTTGACAAGACATCCCTACCTGTCACCCAGCAATGTCTAGTCCCCATCGAGTTTGGGTCATACAAAGAGTCCCTGTGGTGTGATGTTTTACCTATGGATGTGGGACATGTTATCCTAGGTAGACCGTGGCTATTCGATAATGATGTCACGATCTTTGGCTGTTCGAATGCGTGTACTTTTATGTATAATGGTAAAAAGATCAAACTTAATCCCATGCCACCTGAGAATATACTAGGGAAGAAGAAGGATGAGAAGGCAAGTGAGCCTAGAGAAATGGGGAAATCCAAACCTAAGTCTTTACATATAATCAGCGCAAGAGAGTTTGAAAAAGAGGCTAAGGAGGATTCTATGGTGTATGCCCTTGTGGCTAGAGAAATTACACCTGAGGTTCCATCAGAGTTGCCCTGTGAGGTGACCTCGGTCCTGAAGGAATACAGTGATGTATTTCCTGAAGACTTATCGAATGAGTTGCCACCTATGAGGGACATACAACATGCCATTGATCTTGTCCCAGGGTCTACTTTACCGAACCTTCCTCACTACAGGATGAACCCTGCAGTGCATGCAGAGTTGAAGAAGCAAACTAATGAGCTTCTGCAAAAGGGTTTCATCCAAGAGAGTATGAGCCTGTGTGCCGTGCCTGCATTGTTGACGCCAAAGAAAGACGGCACGTGGCGCATGTGTGTGGACAGCCGTGCCATAAACAAAATCACTGTCAAGTATAGGTTCCCTATACCTAGACTTGATGATATGCTTGACATGATGGCCAGGTCTACTATATTCTCTAAGATAGACCTCAAGAGTGGATATCACCAAATTCGTATACGCCCAGGAGATGAGTGGAAGACGGCGTTTAAGACGAAAGATGGGCTATATGAGTGGTTGGTCATGCCATTAGGCTTGACTAACGCACCTAGTACTTTCATGCGAGTGATGACACAAACTTTGAGGCCGTTCATGGAAAAATTCCTAGTGGTGTACTTTGACGATATTCTTATTTATAGTACCACTAAGGAATCACACCTTGAACATTTAAAGAAGGTCTGTAGTGTCCCTAGGAAGGAAAAGTTGTACGCTAATCTTAAGAAATGTGCATTCATGTCTAACCAAGTTGTGTTCTTAGGATTTATAGTGTCATCTGAAGGGATGCGGGCAGACCCTGAAAAAGTCAGGGCCATAGTTGAGTGGCCAGAACCAAGGAACATTCATGAGGTGCGAAGTTTTCACGGCCTAGCAACTTTTTATCGTCGGTTCATTAGGGGTTTTAGCACGATCATGACTCCCATTACCGAGTGCATGAAAAAGGGAGAGTTCGTGTGGTCTAAAGCTGCCGTCAAGGCTTTTAAAGAAATTAAGGGCAAGATGGTGGAAACTCCTGTCATGCATCTACCTGACTTTTCTAAAGTCTTTGTAGTAGTGTGCGATGCGTCTGGTGTCGGTATAGGTGGAGTGTTGAGTCAAGAAAGACACCCAGTGGCCTATTTCATTGAAAAACTGAATGAGGCAAAACAAAAATACTCCACTTACGACAAAGAATTTTATGCGGTAGTGCAATCCCTGAGACATTGGCGACAGTACCTCCTACCGCAAGAATTCATTTTGTTTTTTGACCATGAGGCTTTGAGATATTTGCATTCTCAGAAAAAACTCAACCCAAGGCATGCCAAGTGGGTAGCGTTTCTTCAGGAATATTCGTTTGTTTTGAAACACAAGGCCGGGGTTGAAAACAAACCAGCGGATGCCCTTAGTAGGAGAGTGGCGTTGCTCAACTCCTTGAGTGTAGAGGTAGTCGGATTTGAGCAACTGAAAGATGAATACCCCATATGTCCTGATTTTGGGGGTACTTACGCGTCGCTCTCTAGTGACCAGCATATTATGGGTGAATATGTTCTTAAAGATGGCTTTCTTTTCAAGGGAGACAGACTTTGTATTCCCCGTATGTCCCTTCGTGAATTCCTCATCTGGGAGCTTCATTCAGGAGGGATAGCTGGCCATTTTGGTCGTGATAAGACCATTGCCCTCGTGGAAGATCGTTTTTATTGGCCAAGCCTCAAGCGAGACGTAGCCAAAGTTTTAGGGCAGTGTCGAACATGTCAGCTGGCAAAGCAAAGAAAGCAAAATACCGGGCTGTACACGCCATTGCCAGTGCCACATACTCCGTGGCAGGACATTAGTATGGACTTCGTGCTCGGGCTTCCCAAGACTATAAAAAAGCACGATTCCGTTTTTGTCGTTGTGGACCGTTTTTCTAAAATGGCGCATTTCCTCCCATGTTCGAAGACATCAGATGCGTCTCATGTTGCTCGTATCTTTTTTGATGGTGTGGTGCGTCTCCATGAGTTACCTAAAACCATAGTGTCTGATCGTGATGTTCGATTTACTAGCTATTTTTGGAAGACACTGTGGCACATTATGGGAACTCGTTTGCAATTTTCTACTGCTTACCACTCACAAACAGATGGTCAAACTGAAGTGGTAAACCGTAGCCTTGGAAATCTTCTACGTTGTCTAGTGGGTGAACATGTTAAGACTTGGGACCTAATTTTACCAACTGCTGAACTTGCTTATAATGGGTCAGTTAATAGATCTACAGGGTTGAGTCCTTTTGAAATTGTAAGTGGTTATAAACCTAGAATGCCCATAGATCTCTTACCTATGTCTGTTACCCAAAGGTCTTCTGAGTCAGCCGATGTATTCGCACGCCATATTCATGATTTGCATACACATATTAGACAACGGTTAAATAAGAGCAATGATGATTATAAAGTTTCAGCTGATTCTCATCGTAGAGTCCAAGAATTTCAAGAAGGAGACTATGTAATGGTGCGAATAAGGCCAGAGCGATTCTCTCAAGGATCAGCAAAGAAATTACAAGCGCGTAGTGCTGGACCATTCAAGATATTACAAAAGGTTGGGTCCAACGCGTATCGGGTTAACCTTCCATCTGAAATGAGCATTAATCCAACTTTTAATGTGGAAGATCTAGTCCGTGCCCATACTCCCATTGTTGATACATCGTCCTTTTCATGGCCTTTTTCTGAGTTTGCTACCCAACCCCTTCCACCTCCTCCTCCACTCATTACCCATAAAGAAGCAATTGAGGAAATCTTGGATGACGAGATAGTATCCACGAGAGATGGGGGTTTCCAAAGGTATCTTGTCAGGTGGAAAAACAAACCATCGTCTAAATCTACGTGGCTGTCGGGCGACGCATTGCAGGGTATTGATCCAGATCTACTTGAGCGCTACAAAAGTTTCAACTCGTCGGGGTCGAGTTTTTCTCACCCGAGGGGAATTGATGCGAACACAGGTGCATTCAAGGTGTACCAACGAAGAAAGCGCCAACCACAAGTGCCGTCCTCGTGGATAGGCGAATATTGATGCGGACACAGGTGCATTCAAGGTGTACCAACGAAGAAAGCACCAACCACAATGCCGTCCTTGTGGATAGGCGAATATTGAGGAGCTGAAGACCTTTCACATGTGATTGGATATATAGAAGACCCCACTTAGGGAAGACACATGTGAAGGAAGATTGGATAAAGAAGACCGAGCGCCCAAACTTTCCCATACTTATGTTATTTGCACGTTTTTTGACTTAGTTAGGGGTCTTTTAGTAATCTTATATCTTTATTTGCTTATCCTAGGGGTATTTTAATAATTTTATGTCTTTATTTGCTTATTTAAGTGGGGTAAAACCCTAAACACGAATTTCAACTATTGATTAATGAAAAGCAAACCCTTTGGTTGCCTCCTTCCTCTCTTTTCTCTAATGGTGCTTCTTCTCTCCCCTTGATCTTCTTCTTCTAATTTCTTCTTGTGCCCCTCTAACTTCCTCAAGGTAATAACTTTCTTCCTTCTATTTTTCAGTTTTGGCTAATTCTTCTTCGATCAAAATCTTGAGAACCGATCTAAACCCTAAATCCCCAAATTCTCAAATCCCTAATCCGAGAAACTTCTTGGTTCTTCGGACTAGTGATCTTCATTGATCGATTGGGTGTGACCATGCAAGATCGGGAAGTCTCATCCCTCGCCGGATCCAACCTACGTAGTAATTGAATTCCATACTCCATGGTTGTAGTGATGGCCCGCTCCATTGCATGTTTCCTTTATGATTTTCTCAATTATGATGATTACTGTTAGAATTTTAGATCATTTATTCCTTTTATTTCCGCTGTTTAATTATCTCCATGAGCATGCATCATAATTAGGGCTGTCCTGTGTCAGGGATCACTAGAAAATTGGCCGAGTCATGAGAACAATCAAGATCACTAGAAGTAGTCCCGCAATCATACGAATGGTAAAAATCACCTGGAATTAGCCCTTCACATTGTCGATTTGAATCACTGAGTTTGGGCCTAGTCATATGAAAGGTTTGGATCATTGATAATAAGTTCATCCAAACAAAACAATCCAAAATTCATAAAGCTTGATGAGTCCTATGTAAAGTTTGGATCACAGTAAATAAGCCTAACCATGCATCCCATCTAAAATCATTGGGACCATAGTAACCTATTAATACAGCTAATACAAGACTAGGTATATAGCTGGCCCAATCACATGAACGCCTTGGATGAGATTGACCCAACAATATCAATGATTTGGATCAACAATATAGGCCTAGTCATATGAATGGTTTGGATTATTATAATCAGTATGTTCATATAGCAGTTGGATCATAGAAAATGGGGCAAGTCATACAAAGAATGGTATGGCTCACAGAATACTACCCACCACCAAAACACGACCTAGAATACCAAGTACCGTACTACCCACCACCAAAACACGACCCAGAATACCAAGTACTGTCCTGCCCATATTAATTTGTTTAGATCATTCGGAATGAGCCGATCCAAACCAAATGGATTTAAATGTAGAGAACGGGCAGACTCATCTGAAGAACCATGCCTTCGTCTTGGGTCACTAGAAATCAGTACGACTACATTCACAACTTTGATTGGTTAACACAAGTCTCTGTGTATATGATTTGCCCAGTCATACGAAAAACTTAGATGATGAAAGACATGCCCGACCATATTGACGATCTGGATCAATTAATTTCGACCTAGTCATATTGATGTTTGGATGATTAGAATGAGCTATGAAACGGACAATTTGATGATAGACGATGGCCGAGTCATAAGAACAATTAGGATCGCAATTAATGGTCCCCCGCTCATATGAATGGTATAGATCACTGAAAACTAGCCCTTTACATTGCCGATTTGGTCATTGAGTACGGGTCTAGTCATATGAACGGTTCGAATAACTAATAACGAGTTCGTCCAAACAAAACGGTCTATAATTCATAAATTGCATGACTCATTCAAACAATTTAGATCACTGAAAATAGGCCTAGCCGTGTATATACGTTGACTCATTGGAACCATATTAACCTCCTATCCTAGCTACATATGGGACATGGTATGTCACTGGCCCAACTGCATAAATGCCTTAAATCAGGCTGGCCGCACCATGGTAATAATTTGGATCAATAATCAAGCCTAGCCATATGAATTGTTCGGGGATCACTAGAAAATGGCCTACCATATTGACGATCTGGATCAATTAATTTTGACCTAGTCATATTGATGTTTGGATGATTAGAATGAGCTGTGAAATGGACAATTTGATGATAGACGATGGCTGAGTCATAAGAACAATTAGGATGGCCATAAATGGTCCCCCGCTCATATGAATGGTATAGATCACTAAAAACTAGCCCTTTACATTGCCGATTTGGTCATTGAGTACGGTCTAGTCATATGAACAGTTCGAATAACTGATAACGAGTTCGTCCAAACAAAACGGTCTATAATTCATAAATTGCATAACTCATTCAAACAATTTAGATCACTGAAAATAGGCCCAGCCGTGTATATAGGTTGAATCATTGGAACCATATTAACCTCCTATCCTCGCTACATATGGGACATGGTATGTCACTGGCCCAACTACATAAATGACTTAAATTAGGCTGGCCGCACCATGGTAATTATTTGATAAATAATCAAGCCTAGCCATATGAATTGTTCGAGGATCACTAGAAAATGGCCGACCATATTAATGATCTGGATCAATTAATTTCGACCTAGTCATATTGATGTTTGGATGATTAGAATGAGCTGTGAAATGGACAATTTGATGATAGACGATGGCCGAGTCATAAGAACAATTAGGATGGCCATAAATGGTCCCCCGCTCATATGAATGGTATAGATCACTGAAAACTAGCCCTTTACATTGCCGATTTGGCATTGAGTACGGGCCTAGTCATATGAACGGTTCGAATAACTGATAACGAGTTTGTGCAAACAAAACGGTCTATAATTCATAAATTGCATGACTCATTTAAACAATTTAGATCACAGAAAATAGGCCCAGCCGTGTATATAGGTTGAATCATTGGAACCATATTAGCCGCCTATCCTCGTTACATACGAGACATGGTATGTCACTGACCCAACTACATTAACGATTTAAATTAGGCTAGCCACACCATGGTTATGATTTGGATCAACAATCAAGCCTAGCCATATTAATTGTTCGGGGATCACTAGAAAATGGGCCGACCATATTGACCATTTGGATAAATTAACATGGACCTAGTCATATCGATGTTTGGATGATTAGAATGAGCCGTGATATGGACAATTTGATGATAGACGATGGCCAAGTCATAAGAACAACTAGGATCGCCATCAATGGTTCCTCGATCATATGAATGGTATAGATCGCTGAAAACTAGCCCTTTAAATTGCCGATTTGGATCATTGAGTACGGGTCTAGTCATATGAACGGTTCGAATAACTGATAATGAGTTCATCCAAACAAAACGGTCTGTAATTCATAAATTGGATGATTCATTCAAACAATTTAGATCACTGAAAATAGGCCCAGCCGTGTATATAGGTTGAATCATTGGAACCATATTAACCTCCTATCCTCGCTACGTACGAGACATGGTATGTCATTGACCCAACTACATTAACGATTTAAATTAGGCTAGCCACACCATGGTTATGATTTGGATCAACAATCAAGCCTAGCCATATGAATTGTTCGGGGATCACTAGAAAATAGGCTGACCAAATTGACCATTTGGATAAATTAATATGGACCTAGTCATATCGATGTTTGGATGATTAGAATGAGCCGTGATATGGACAATTTGATGATAGACGATGGCCAAGTCATAAGAACAACTAGGATCGCCATCAATGGTTCCTCGATCATATGAATGGTATAGATCGCTGAAAACTAGCCCTTTAAATTGCCGATTTGGATCATTGAGTATGGGTCTAGTCATATGAACGGTTCGAATAACTGATAACGAGTTCATCCAAACAAAACGGTCTGTAATTCATGAATTGGATGATTCATTCAAACAATTTGGATCACTGAAAATAGGCCCAGCCGTGTATATAGGTTGAATCATTGGAACCATATTAACCTCTTATCCTCGCTATATACGGGACATGGTGTGTCAGTGGCCTAACTACATGAACGACTTAAATTAGGCTCGCCACACCATGGTAATGACTTGGATCAACAATCAAACCTAGCCATATGTATTGTTCGGGGATCACTAGAAAATGGGCCGAGTCATGAGAACAATCAGGATCACTAGAAATAGTCCAACAATCATACGAATGGTAAAAATCTCCTGGAATTAGCCCTTCACATTGCCGATTTGAATCACTGAATTCGGCCCTAGTCATATGAAAGGTTCAGATCATTGATAATGAGTTCATCCAAACAAAACGGTCTATAATTATAAATTGGATGACTCATTCAAACTGTTTAGATCACAAAAAACTAGCCCTTTACATTGCCGATTCGGTCATTAAGTACGTGTCTAGTCATACGAAAGGCTTAGATGATGAAAGACCCGCCCGACCGTATTGACGATCTGGATCAATTAATATGGACCTAGTCAAATTGATGTTTGGTTGATTAGAGTGAGCTGTGATATGGACAATTTGATGATAGACGATGGCCAAGTTATAAGAACAATTAGGATCGCCATAGATGGTCCCCCGATCATATGAATGGTAGAGATCACTGAAAACTAACCCTTTACATTGTCGATTTGGATCATTGAGTAAGGGTCTAGTCATATGAACGGTTCAAATAACTGATAATAAGTTCATCCAAACAAAACTGTCTATAATTCATAAATTGCATGACTCATTCAAACAATTTAGATCACTAAAAATAGGCCCAGCCGTGTATATAGGTTGAATCATTGGAACCATATTAACCTCCTATCCTCGCATGGTATGTCATTGGCCCAACTACATGAACGGCTTAAATTAGGCTGGCCACACCATGGTAATGATTTGGATCAATAATCGAGCCTAGCCATATGAATTGTTTGGGGATCATTAGAAAATGAGCCAAGTCATGAGAACAATTAGGATCACCAGAAACAGTCCAGCAATCATACAAATGGTAAAAATCGCCTGGAGTTAGCCCTTCACATTGCCGATTTGAATCACTAAGTCCAGGCCTAGTCATATGAAAGGTTCGGATCATAGAGAATGAATTCATCCAAACAAAACAGTCTTGAATTCAGAAAGCTTGATAAGTCCTATGTAAAGTTTGGATCACAGTAAATAAGCCTAACCATGCATCCCATCTAAAATCATTGGGACCATAGTAACCTATTAATATAGCTAATACAAGACTAGGTATATAACTGGCCCAATCCCATGAACGCCTTGGATGAGCTTGGCCTAACAATATCAATGATTCGGATCAACAGTATAGGCCTAGTCATGTGAATGGTTTGGATTATTATAATCAATACGTTCATATAGCAGTTGGATCATAGAAAATGGGGCAAGTCATACAAAGAATGGTATGGTTCACAGAATACTACCCACCACCTAAACACCAACTGGAATACCAAGTACCGTCCTGCCCATATTAATTTGTTTAGATCATTCGGAATGAGCTCATCCAAACCAAAGGGATTTAAATGTAGAGAACATGCCGACTCATCTAAACAACATGGATCACTAAAAATAGGTCCAACCATACCGTCAGCTTGGGTCACTAGAAATCAGCACGACTACATTAACAACTTTGATTGGTTAAAACAAGTCTCTGTTATATGCTTTGCTCAGTCATATGAAAGGCTTAGATGATGAAAGACATGCTCGACCATATTGACGATCTGGATCAATTAATATGGACCTAGTCATATTGATGTTTGATTGATTAGAATGAGCTGTGATATGGGCAATTTGATGATAGACGATGGCCGAGTCATAAGAACAATTAGGATCGCCATAAGTGGTCCGCCGATCATATGAATGGTATAGATCACTGAAAACTAGCCCTTTACATTGCCGATTTGTTCATTGAATACGGGTCTAGTCATATGAATGGATCGAATAACTGATAACGAGTTCATCCAAACAAAACAGTCTATAATTCATAAATTGGATGACTCATTCAAACAATTTAGATCACTGAAAATATGCCCAGCCGTGTATATAACCATATTAACCTTCTATCCTCGCTACACATACGGGACATGGTATGGCCCAACTACATAAACGACTTAAATTAGGCTGACCACACCATGGTAATGATTTGGATCAATAATCAAGCCTAGCCATATGAATTGTTCGGGGCTCACTAGAAAATGGGCTACCATATTGATGATCTGGATCAATTAATTTCGACATAGTCATATTGATGTTTGGTTGATTAAAATGAGCTGTGATATGGACAATTTGATGATAGACGATGGCTGAGTCATAAGAACAATTAAGATCGCCAGAAATGGTCCCCTGATCATATGAATGGTATAGATTACTGAAAACTTGCCCTTTACATTGCCGATTTGGATCATTGAGTACAGGTCTAGTCAGATAAATGGTTCGAATAATTGATAACGAGTTCATCCAAACAAAACGGTCTATAATTACTAAATTGGATGACTCATTCAATCAATTTAGATCACTGAAAATAGGCCTAGCTGTGTATATAGGTTGAATCATTGGAACCACATTAACCTCCTTTCTTCGCTACATACGGGACATGGTATGTCACTGGCCCAACTACATGAACGGCTTAAATTAGGCCGGCTGCACCATGGTAATGATTTGGATCAATAATCGAGCCAAGCCATATGAATTGTTCGGGGATCACTAGAAAATGGGCGGAGTCATGAGAACAATTAGGATCATTAGAAATAGTCCAAGAATCATATGAAAGGTAAAAATAGCCTGGAATTAGCCCTTCACATTGCCGATTTGAATCACTAAGTCCGGTTCTAATTATGTGAAAGATTCAGATCATTGATAATGAGTTCATCCAAACAAAACAGTCTAGAATTCATAAAGCTTGATGAGTCCAATGTAAAGTTTGGATCACAGAAAATAGGCCTAACCATGCATATTGTCTAAAATCATTGGGACCATAGTAACTTACTAAGATAGCTAATACAAGACTCGGTATATAACTGGGCCAATCACATGAACGCCTTGGATGAGATTGGCCCAACAACATCAATGATTTGGATCAACAATATAGGCCTAGTCATATGAATGGTTTTGATCATTATAATCAGCACGTACATGTTGCGGTTGGATCATAGAATATGGGGCAAGTCATACAAAAATGGTATGGTTCACAGAATACTGCCCACCACCTAAACACGACCTGGAATACCAAGTACCATCCTGCCCATATTAATTTGTTTAGATCATTCGGAATGAGCTCATCCAAACCAAACGGATTTAAATGTAGAGAATGGACCGACTCAACTGAACAACATGGATCACTAAAAATAGGCCCAACCATGCCGTCAGCTTGGGTCAATAGAAATCAGCACGACTACATTCACAACTTTGATCGGTTCATACAGTCCCTGTGTATATGATTTGCCCAGTCATACAAAAGGCTTAGATGATGAAGGACATGCTCGACCATATTGACGATCTGGATCAATTAATGTGGACCTAGTCATATGGATGTTTGGATGATTAGAATGAGCTATGATATAGACAATTATATGATAGGCAATGGCTGATTCCTAAGAACAACTAGGATTGCCATAAATGGTACCCTGATCATATAAATGGTATAGATCACTGAAAACTAGCCCTTTACATTGCCGATTTGGTTATTGAGTACGGGTCTAGTCATACGAACGGTTTGAATAATTGATAACGAGTTCATCCAAACAAAACATTCTATAATTCAAAAATTGGATGACACATTCAGACAATTTGGATCACTGAAATTAGGCCCAGGCGTGTATATATGTTGAATGATTGGAACCATATCAGCCTCCTATCCTCGCTACATACGGGACATGGTATGTCACTAGCCCAACTACATAAACGACTTAAATTAGGCTGGCTGCACCATGGTAATGATTTGGATTAAGAATCAAGCCGAGCCATATGAATTGTTTAGGGACCGCTAGAAAATGGGCCGACCATATTGACGATTTGGATCAATTAATTTCGACCTAGTCATATTGATGTTTGGATGAATAGAATGAGTTGTGGTATGGACAATTTGATGATAGACGATGGCCGAGTCATAAGAACAATTAGGATCCCCGCTCATATGAATGGTATAGATCACTGAAAACTAGCCCTTTACATTGCCGATTTGGTCATTGAGTACGGGTCTAGACATATGAACGATTCGAATAACTGATAATGAGTTCATCCAAACAAAATGGTCTATAATTCATAAATTGGATCACTCATTCGAACAGTTTAAATCACTAAAGATAGGCATAGCCGTGTATATAGGTTGAATCATTGCAACCATATTAACCTCCTATCCTCGCTACATACGGGACATGGTATGTTACTGGCCCAACTACATAAACGACTTAAATTAGGCTGGCCACAACATGGTAATGATTTGGATCAATAATCAAGCCGGGCCATATGAATTGTTCAGGGATCACTAGAAAATGTGGCAACCATATTGACGATCTAGATCAATTAATTTCGACCTAGTCATATTGATGTTTGGATGAATAGAATGAGCTAATGATGTGGACAATTTGATGATAGATGATGACCGAGTCATAAGAACAAATAGGATCGCCGTATATGGTCCCCTGATCATATGAATGGTATAAATCACTGAAAACTAGCCCTTTACATTGCCGATTTGGATCATTGAGTACGGGTCTAGTCATATGAACGGTTCGAATAATTGATAACGAGTTCATCCAAACAAAACGGTCTATAATTCATAAATTGGATGACTCATTCAAACGGTTTAGGTCACTGAAAATAGGCCTAGCCGTGTATATAGGTTGAATCATTGGAACCATATTAACCTCCTACCCTCGCTACATACGGGGACATGTTATATCAGTGGCCCAACTATATGAACGACTTAAATTAGGCTGGCCACACCATGGTAATGGTTTGGATCAACAATCAAGCCTAGACAGATGTACTGTTCGGGGATCACTAGAAAATAGGCCGAGTCATGAGAACAATCGGGATCACTAGAAATAGTCCCGCAATCATATGAATGGTAATAGTCGCTTGGAATTAGCCCTTCACATTGCCGATTTGAATCACTAAATCCGGCCCTAGTCATATGAAAGGTTCGAATCATTGATAAGGAGTTCATCCAAACAAAACGGTCTATAATTCATAAATTGGATGACTCAATCAAACAAATCACTGAAAACTAGCCCTTTACATTGCCGATTCAGTCATTGAGTACGGGTCTAGTCATATGAACGGTTTGAATAACTGATAACAAGTTCATCCAAACAAAACGGTCTATAATTCAAAAATTGGATCACTCTTTCAAACAGTTTAGATCACTGAAAATAGGCCGAGCCGTGTATATAGGTTGAATCATTGGAACCATATTAACCTCCTATCCTTGCTACATATGAGACATGGTATGTGACTGGCCGAACTAGATAAACGACTTAAATTAGTCTGGCCGCAATATGGTAATGATTTGGATCAACAATCAAGCCGAGCCATATGAATTGTTCGGGGATCACTAGAATATGGGCCGACCATATTGACGATCTAGATCAATTAATTTCGACCAAGTCATATTGATGTTTGGATGAATAGAATGAGCTATGATGTGGACAATTTGATGATAGATGATGACCGAGTCATAAGAACAACGAGGATCGCCATAAATGTTCGAATAATTGATAACGAGTTCATCCAAACAAAACGGTCTATAATTCATAAATTGGATGACTCATTCAAACAGTTTAGGTCACTGAAAATAGGCCCAGCCGTGTATATAGGTTGAATCATTGGAACCATACTAACCTCCTACCCTCGCTACATACGGGGACATGTTATATCAGTGGCCCAACTACATGAACGACTTAAATTAGGCTGGCCACACCATGGTAATGATTTGGATCAACAATCAAGCCTAGCCATATGAACTGTTCGGGGATCACTAGAAAATGGGCCGAGTCATGAGAACAATCGGGATCACTAGAAATAGTCCCGCAATCATATGAATGGTAATAGTCGCTTGGAATTAGCCCTTCACATTGCCGATTTGAATCACTGAATCCGGCCCTAGTCATATGAAAGGTTCGAATCATTGATAATGAGTTCATCCAAACAAAACGGTCTATAATTCATAAATTGTATAACTCATTCAAACTAATCACTGAAAGCAAGCCCTTTACATTGCCGATTCAGTCATTGAGTACGGGTCTAGTCATATGAACGGTTCGAATAACTGATAACGAGTTCATCCAAACAAAACGGTCTATAATTCATAAATTGGATCATTCTTTCAAACAGTTTAGATCACTGAAAATAGGCCCAGCCGTGTATATAGGTTGAATCATTGGAACCATATTAACCTCCTATCCTCGCTACATACGAGACATGGTATGTGGCTGGCCCAACTACATAAACGACTTAAATTAGGCTGGCCGCAACATGGTAATGATTTGGATCAATAATCAAGCCGAGCCATATGAATTGTTCGGGGATCACTAGAATATGGGCCGACCATATTGACGATCTAGATCAATTAATTTCGACCTAGTCATATTGATGTTTGGATGAATAGAATGAGCTATGATGTGGACAATTTGATGATAGATGATGACCGAGTCATAAGAACAACTAGGATCGCCATAAATGGTCCCCTGATCATATGAATGGTATAAATCACTGAAAACTAGCCCTTTACATTGCCGATTTGGATCATTGAGTACGGGTCTAGTCATATGAACGGTTCGAATAATTGACAACGAGTTCATCCAAACAAAACGGTCTATAATTCATAAATTGGATGACTCATTCAAACAGTTTAGGTCACTGAAAATACGCCCAGCCGTGTATATAGGTTGAATCATTGGAACCATATTAACCTCCTACCCTCGCTACATACGGGGACATGTTATATCAGTGGCCCAACTACATGAACGACTTAAATTAGGCTGGCCACACCATGGTAATGGTTTGGATCAACAATCAAGCCTAGCCATATGAACTGTTCGGGGATCACTAGAAAATGGGCCGAGTCATGAGAACAATCGGGATCACTAGAAATAGTCCCGCAATCATATGAATGGTAATAGTCGCTTGGAATTAGCCCTTCACATTGCCGATTTGAATCACTGAATCCGGCCCTAGTCATATGAAAGGTTCGAATCATTGATAATGAGTTCATCCAAACAAAACGGTCTATAATTCATAAATTGGATGACTCATTCAAACTAATCACTGAAAACTAGCCCTTTACATTGCCGATTTGGATCATTGAGTACGGGTCTAGTCATATGAACGGTTCGAATAACTGATAACGAGTTCATCCAAACAAAACGGTCTATAATTCATAAATTGGATCACTCATTCAAACAGTTTAGATCACTGAAAATAGGCCCAGCCGTGTATATAGGTTGAATCATTGGAACCATATTAACCTCCTATCCTCGCTACATACGAGACATGGTAAGTGACTGGCCCAAGTACATAAACGACTTAAATTAGGCTGGCCGCAACATGGTAATGATTTCGATCAATAATCAAGCCGAGCCATATGAATTGTTCGGGGATCACTAGAATATGGGCCGACCATATTGACGATCTAGATCAATTAATTTCGACCTAGTTATATTGATGTTTGGATGAATAGAATGAGCTGTGAAGTGGACAATTTGATGATAGATGATGACCGAGTCATAAGAACAAATAGGATCGCCGTAAATGATCCCCTGATCATATGAATGGTATAAATCACTGAAAACTAGCCCTTTACATTGCCGATTTGGATCATTGAGTAGGGGGTCTAGTCATACGAACGGTTCGAATAATTGATAACGAGTTCATCCAAACAAAACGGTCTATAATTCATAAATTGGATGACTCATTCAAATAGTTTAGGTCTCTGAAAAGAGGCCCAGCCGTGTATATAGGTTGAATCATTGGAACCAGATTAACCTCTTACCCTCGTTACATACAAGGACATGTTACATCAGTGGCCCAAATACATGAACGACTTAAATTAGGCTGGCCACACCATGGTAATGATTTGGATCAACAATCAAGCCTAGCTATATGAACTGTTCGGGGATCACTAGAAAATGGGCCTAGTCATGAGAACAATCGGGATCACTAGAAATAGTCCCACAATCATATGAATGGTAATAGTCGCTTGGAATTAGCCCTTCACATTGCCGATTTGAATCACTGAATCTGGCCCTAGTCATATGAAAGGTTCGAATCATTGATAATGAGTTCATCCAAACAAAACGGTCTATAATTCATAAATTGGATCACTCATTCAAACTAATCACTGAAAACTAGCCCTTTACATTGCCAATTTCGATCATTGAGTACGGGGTCTATACATATGAACGGTTCGAATAACTGATAACGAGTTCATCCAAACAAAACGGTCTATAATTCATAAATTGGATCACTCATTCAAACAGTTTAGATCACTGAAAATAGGCCCAGCCGTGTATATAGGTTGAATCATTGGAACCATATTAACCTCCTATCCTCGCTACATACGAGACATGGTATGTGGCTGGCCCAACTACATAAACGACTTAAATTAGGCTGGCCGCAACATGGTAATGATTTGGATCAATAATCAAGCCGAGCCATATGAATTGTTCGGGGATCACTAGAATATGGGCCGACCATATTGACGATCTAGATCAATTAATTTCGACCTAGTCATATTGATGTTTGGATGAATAGAATGAGCTATGATGTGGACAATTTGATGATAGATGATGACCGAGTCATAAGAACAACTAGGATCGCCATAAATGGTCCCCTGATCATATGAATGGTATAAATCACTGAAAACTAGCCCTTTACATTGCCGATTTGGATCATTGAGTACGGGGTCTAGTCATATGAACGGTTCGAATAATTGATAACGAGTTCATCCAAACAAAACGGTCTATAATTCATAAATTGGATGACTCATTCAAATAGCTTATGATGCGGACACAAGTGCATTCAAGGTGTACTAACGAAGAAACCAGCAATGTTAATGTCGTTGGATATATGGTGGCCAACACATAATGACATGAAGATTAGAGACACATGGGAAGATCACAAAGACCATCCAAATTTTCATACTTGGAATGGTCATTATTAGCAGAATAATCACATATGGGATAGAATAGCATGCATATGTGAAAGAAATTGAATTTCAATATCATTAAGAAAATTAGCCCTCCTTCCTCTCTCCCTTCAATGGCTTTGATCTCCTTTAATTGCGCCAATTCTTCAATAATAACATGTTGGCTAATCCTTTTCATCAAAATTGAGAACCATCTAAATAAATTTCAAATTCTAAATCTAATCAGAAACTTCTGGTTCTTGACTAGTGATTTCATGAATTTGTGACATAAGATCTCTATCATGATCAAATATAATGAATTCATAACCCATGGTCATATGATGGATCATGTAACGATGATGATTATCATAGAATTTTGATCATACATCATTCAATTGGTCATGAATTCATATGAATAGGATCATCGAAATAGCCACTGCATATAGGTTGAATCATTGGAACCATATTAACCTCCTACCGATGCTACATACGGGGACATGTTATATCCGTGGCCCAACTACATGAAAGACTTAAATTAGGCTGGCCACACCATGGCAATGATTTGGATCAACAATCATGCCCAGCCATATGAACTGTTCGGGGATCACTAGAAAATGGGCCATCTTTGAACAAGCTTACAAATAGTCAATCATATGAATGGTAATAGCTGAATTAGTCACATGATGAATCATCAATGGCCGTCATATGAAAGGTTCGATCATGATAATGAGTTCATCAAACAAAACGTCATTCATAAATTTGACTCATCATAAATATAAAATAGCCCATTTCGATCATTGAGTAGGTCTAGTCATATGAAAGGTTCGAATCATTGATAATGAGTTCATCCAAACAAAACGGTCCATAATTCATAAATTGGATCACTCATTCAAATAGTTTAGATCACCGAAAATAAGCCCAGCCGTGTATATAGGTTGAATCATTGGAACCATAATAAGCTCCTATTCTCGCTACATACGAGACATGGTATGTGACTAGCCCAACTACATAAACGACTTAAATTAGGCTGGCCGCAACATGGTAATGATTTGGATCAATAATCAAGCCGAGCCATATGAATTGTTCGGGGATCACTAGAATATGGGCCGACCATATTGACGATCTAGATCAATTAATTTCGACCTAGTCATATTGATGTTTGGATGAATAGAATGAGCTAATGATGTGGACAATTTGATGATAGATGATGACCGAGTCATAAGAACAACTAGGATCGCCATAAATGGTCCCCTGATCATATGAATGGGATAAATCACTGAAAACTAGCCCTTTACATTGCCGATTTGGATCATTGAGTACGGGCCTAGTCATATGAACGGTTCGAATAATTGATAACGAGTTCATCCAAACAAAACGGTCTATAATTCATAAATTGGATGACTCATTCAAACAGTTTAGGTCACTGAAAATACGCCCAGCCGTGTATATAGGTTGAATCATTGGAACCATATTAACCTCTTACCCTCGCTACATACGGGGACATGTTACATCAGTGGCCCAAATACATGAACGACTTAAATTAGGCCGGCCACACCATGGTAATGATTTGGATCAACAATCAAGCCTAGCCATATGAACTGTTCGGGGATCACTAGAAAATGGGCCTAGTCATGAGAACAATCGGGATCACTAGAAATAGTCCCGCAATCATATGAATGGTAATAGTCGCTTGGAATTAGCCCTTCACATTGCCGATTTGAATCACTGAATCCGGCCCTAGTCATATGAAAGGTTCGAATCATTGATAATGAGTTCATCCAAACAAAACGGTCTATAATTCATAAATTGGATGACTCATTCAAACTAATCACTGAAAACTAGCCCTTTACATTGCCGATTCAGTCATTGAGTACGGGTCTAGTCATATGAACGGTTCGAATAACTGATAACGAGTTCATCCAAACAAAACGGTCTATAATTCATAAATTGGATCACTCATTCAAACAGTTTAGATCACTGAAAATAGGCCCAGCCGTGTATATAGGTTGAATCATTGGAACCATATTAACCTCCTATCCTCGCATGGTATGTCATTGGCCCAACTACATGGCTGGCCGCAACATGGTAATGATTTGGATCAATAATCAAGCCGAGCCATATGAATTGTTCGGGGATCACTAGAATATGGGCCGACCATATTGACGATCTAGATCAATTAATTTCGACCTAGTCATATTGATGTTTGGATGAATAGAATGAGCTAATGATGTGGACAATTTGATGATAGATGATGACCGAGTCATAAGAACAACTAGGATCGCCATAAATGCTCCCCTGATCATATGAATGGGATAAATCACTGAAAACTAGCCCTTTACATTGCCGATTTGGATCATTGAGTACGGGCCTAGTCATACGAACGGTTCGAATAATTGATAACGAGTTCATCCAAACAAAACGGTCTATAATTCATAAATTGGATGACTCATTCAAATAGTTTAGGTCTCTGAAAAGAGGCCCAGCCGTGTATATAGGTTGAATCATTGGAACCAGATTAACCTCTTACCCTCGTTACATACAAGGACATGTTACATCAGTGGCCCAAATACATGAACGACTTAAATTAGGCTGGCCACACCATGGTAATGATTTGGATCAACAATCAAGCCTAGCTATATGAACTGTTCGGGGATCACTAGAAATAGTCCCACAATCATATGAATGGTAATAGTCGCTTGGAATTAGCCCTTCACATTGCCGATTTGAATCACTGAATCTGGCCCTAGTCATATGAAAGGTTCGAATCATTGATAATGAGTTCATCCAAACAAAACGGTCCATAATTCATAAATTGGATCACTCATTCAAATAGTTTAGATCACCGAAAATAGTCATTAAGTGCGGGTCTAGTCATATGAACGGTTCGAATAACTGATAACGAGTTCATCCAAACAAAACGGTCTATAATTCATAAATTGGATCACTCATTCAAACAGATTAGATCTGTAAAAATAAGCCCAGCCGTGTATATAGGTTGAATCATTGGAACCATAATAAGCTCCTATTCTCGCTACATACGAGACATGGTATGTGACTAGCCCAACTACATAAACGACTTAAATTAGGCTGGCCGCAACATGGTAATGATTTGGATCAATAATCAAGCCGAGCCATATGATTTGTTCGGAGATCACTAGAATATGGGCCGACCATAATGACGATCTAGGTCAATTAATTTCGACCTAGTCATATTGATGTTTGGATGAATAGAATGAGCTAATGATGTGGACAATTTGATGATAGATGATGACCGAGTCATAAGAACAACTACGATCGCCATAAATGGTCCCCAGATCATATGAATGGGATAAATAACTGAAAACCAGCCCTTTACATTGCCGATTTGGATCATTGAGTACGGGCCTAGTCATATGAACGGTTCGAATAATTGATAACGAGTTCATCCAAACAAAACGGTCTATAATTCATAAATTGGATGACTCATTCAAACAGTTTAGGTCACTGAAAATACGCCCAGCCGTGTATATAGGTTGAATCATTGGAACCATATTAACCTCCTACCCTCGCTACATACGGGGACATGTTATATCAGTGGCCCAACTACATGAACGACTTAAATTAGGCTGGCCACACCATGGTAATGATTTGGATCAACAATCAAGCCTAGCCATATGAACTGTTCGGGGATCACTAGAAAATGGGCCGAGTCATGAGAACAATCGGGATCACTAGAAATAGTCCCGCAATCATATGAATGGTAATAGTCGCTTGGAATTAGCCCTTCACATTGCCGATTTGAATCACTGAATCCGGCCCTAGTCATATGAAAGGTTCGAATCATTGATAATGAGTTCATCCAAACAAAACGGTCTATAATTCATAAATTGGATGACTCATTCAAACTAATCACTGAAAACTAGCCCTTTACATTGCCGATTCAGTCATTGAGTACGGGTCTAGTCATATGAACGGTTCGAATAACTGATAACGAGTTCATCCAAACAAAACGGTCTATAATTCATAAATTGGATCACTCATTCAAACAGTTTAGATCACTGAAAATAGGCCCAGCCGTGTATATAGGTTGAATCATTGGAACCATATTAACCTCCTATCCTCGCTACATACGAGACATGGTATGTGACTGGCCCAACTACATAAACGACTTAAATTAGGCTGGCCGAAACATGGTAATGATTTGGATCAATAATCAAGCCGAGCCATATGAATTGTTCGGGGATCACTAGAATATGGGCCGACCATATTGACGATCTAGATCAATTAATTTCGACCTAGTCATATTGATGTTTGGATGAATAGAATGAGCTATGATGTGGACAATTTGATGATAGATGATGACCGAGTCATAAGAACAACTAGGATCGCCATAAATGGTCCCCTGGTCAAATGAATGGGATAAATAACTGAAAACTAGCCCTTTACATTGCCGATTTGGATCATTGAGTACGGGGTCTAGTCATATGAACGGTTCGAATAATTGATAACGAGTTCATCCAAACAAAACGGTCTATAATTCATAAATTGGATGACTCATTCAAACAGTTTAGGTCACTGAAAATAGGCCCAGCCGTGTATATAGGTTGAATCATTGGAACCCAGCCATATATATAGGTTGAATCATTGGAACCATATTAACATATGAATGGTAATAGTCTCCTACCCTCGCTACATACGGGGACATATCATATCATAAATTGTTATATCGCCTACATGTGGCCCAACTACATGTTCAAAACAAAACGCGATTTAAATTAGGCCCACTGCATAAAGGTTGAATAATTTGGACATGGTATGTGGCGGCCCAACTACATAAACGTAACAATGGTAATTGGATCAACAAGCCTATGAATTGTTCGGGAGCCGACCATATTACGATCGAGATTTAATTTGACCAAATATATTGATGTTTGGATGAACTCACTAATAATTAGCTCATCTGAACAAAACATTTTAGAATTCTGAAAACTGGACGAGTCATATGAACAGTTAGGGTCCCTGTATATAATTTGAATCAATGAATCCCTATTAACAAATAGGTTTGCTATATAGAAGAATGATATATGAGTGACCCGATCATATGAACAATTAATAATTTTTTGAATCAATAATATAGGCCAAGTCATATGAATTGCTTGGTTCATTAAAACGAGTCCATTCATATAGACAATTTGGTCATCTAAAATGGGTTGAGTGACGAGCAATTTGGATCACTAGAAATAGTCCCAATAATATAAATGCTATGGATCGCTAAAAACTAGCCCTCCAAATTAATGATTTGGAACACTTGAGTATGGGCCTAGCCTTATCAATGTTTGGATCATTCAGAATGAGATATCCAAACAAACGCGGCCCTAGTCATATGAAAGGTTCGAATCATTGATAATGAGTTCATCCAAACAAAACGGTCTATAATTCATAAATTGGATCACTCATTCAAACAGTTTAGATCACCGAAAATAAGCCCAGCCGTGTATATAGGTTGAATCATTGGAACTATAATAACCTCCTATCCTCGCTACATACGAGACATGGCATGTGATTGGCCCAACTACATAAACGACTTAAATTAGGCTGGCCGCAACATGGTAATGATTTGGATCAATAATCAAGCCGAGCCATATGAATTGTTCGGGGATCACTAGTGATGTGGACAATTTGATGATAGATGATGATCGAGTCATAAGAACATCTTGGATCGCCATATATGCTCCCCTTATCATATGAATGGTAGTGTCATTGAGTACGGGCCTAGTCATATGAACGGTTCGAATAATTGATAACGAGTTCATCCAAACAAAACGGTCTATAATTCATAAATTGGATGACTCATTCAAACAGTTTGGGTCACTGAAAATACGCCCAGCCGTGTATATAGGTTGAATCATTGGAACCAGATTAACCTCTTACCCTCGTTACATACGGGGACATGTTACATCAGTGGCCCAAATACATGAACGACTTAAATTAGGCTGGCCACACCATGGTAATGATTTGGATAAACAATCAAGCCTAGCCATATGAACTGTTCAGGGATCACTAGAAAATGGGCCTAGTCATGAGAACAATCGGGATCACTAGAAATAGTCCCGCAATCATATGAATGGTAGTAGTCGCTTGGAATTAGCCCTTCACATTGCCAATTTGAATCACTAAATCCTGCCCTAGTCATATGAAAGGTTCGAATCATTGATAATGAGTTCATCCAAACAAAACGGTCTATAATTCATAAATTGGATCACTCATTCAAACAGTTTAGATCACCGAAAATAAGCCCAGCCGTGTATATACCAAACAAAACGGTCTATAATTCATAAATTGGATCACTCATTCAAACAGTTTAGATCACCGAAAATAAGCCCAGCCGTGTATATAGGTTGAATCATTGGAACTATAATAACCTCCTATCCTCGCTACATACGAGACATGGCATGTGATTGGCCCAACTACATAAACGACTTAAATTAGGCTGGCCGCAACATGGTAATGATTTGGATCAATAATCAAGCCGAGCCATATGAATGATCTAGATTAATTAATTTCGACCTAGTCATATTGATGTTTGGATGAATAGGATTGGATGACTCATTCAAACAGTTTAGGACACTAAAAATACGCCCAGCCGTGATTATAGGTTGAATCATTGGAACCATATTAACCTCCTAACGATGCTACATACGGGGACATGTTATATCAGTGGCCCAACTACATGAACGACTTAAATTAGGCTGGCCACACCATGGTAATGATTTGGATCAACAATCAAGCCCAGCCATATGTGTTGGACCGAAAATGGGCCGAGTCAAGAACTACATAAATGTCCCACTTAATGGTATTCGCGAATTAGCCCTTCACATTATCCGTTTGAATCAGACCGCCTAGTCATATGAAAGGTTCGAATCATTGATAATGAGTTCATCCAAAAAAGGTCTATAATTCATAAATTGGATCACTCTTTCAAACAATTTAGATCACAAAAAAAGCCATGTATATAGGTTGAATCATTGGAACCATAATCCTCCTATCCTCGCTACATAAAGCATATGTGACGCCCAACTACATAAACGCTTAAATTAGGTGGCAACATGGTAATGATTTGGATCAATAATCAAGCCGAGCCATATGAATTGTTCGGGGATCACTAGAATATGGGCCGACCATATTGACGATCTAGATCAATTAATTTCGACTTAGTCATATTGATATTTGGATGAATAGAATGAGCTATGATGTGGACAATTTGATGATAGATGATGACCGAGTCATAAGAACAACTAGGATCGCCATAAATGGTCCCCTGATCATATGAATGGTATAAATCACTGAAAACTAGCCCTTTACATTGCCGATTTGGATCATTGAGTACGGGGTCTAGTCATATGAACGGTTCGAATAATTGATAACGAGTTCATCCAAACAAAACGGTCTATAATTCATAAATTGGATGACTCATTCAAATAGTTTAGGTCACTGACAATACGCCCAGCCGTGTATATAGGTTGAATCATTGGAACCATATTAACCTCCTACCCTCGCTACATACGGGGACATGTTATATCAGTGGCCCAACTACATGAACGACTTAAATTAGGCTGGCCACACCATGGTAATGGTTTGGATCAACAATCAAGCCTAGCCATATGAACTGTTCGGGGATCACTAGAAAATGGGCCTAGTCATGAGAACAATCGGGATCACTAGAAATAGTCCCGCAATCATATGAATGGTAATAGTCGCTTGGAATTAGCCCTTCACATTGCCGATTTGAATCACTGAATCCGGCCCTAGTCATATGAAAGGTTCGAATCATTGATAATGAGTTCATCCAAACAAAACGGTCTATAATTCATAAATTGGATGACTCATTCAAACTAATCACTGAAAACTAGCCCTTTACATTGCCGATTCAGTCATTGAGTACGGGTCTAGTCATATGAACGGTTCGAATAACTGATAACGAGTTCATCCAAACAAAACGGTCTATAATTCATAAATTGGATCACTCTTTCAAACAGTTTAGATCACTGAAAATAGGCCCAGCCGTGTATATAGGTTGAATCATTGGAACCATATTAACCTCCTATCCTCGCTACATACGAGACATGGTATGTGACTGGCCCAACTACATAAACGACTTAAATTAGGCTGGCCGCAACATGGTAATGATTTGGATCAATAATCAAGCCGAGCCATATGAATTGTTCGGGGATCACTAGAATATGGGCCGACCATATTGACGATCTAGATCAATTAATTTCGACCTAGTCATATTGATGTTTGGATGAATAGAATGAGCTATGATGTGGACAATTTGATGATAGATGATGACCGAGTCATAAGAACAACTAGGATCGCCATAAATGGTCCCCTGATCATATGAATGGTATAAATCACTGAAAACTAGCCCTTTACATTGCCGATTTGGATCATTGAGTACGGGGTCTAGTCATATGAACGGTTCGAATAATTGATAACGAGTTCATCCAAACAAAACGGTCTATAATTCATAAATTGGATGACTCATTCAAATAGTTTAGGTCACTGACAATACGCCCAGCCGTGTATATAGGTTGAATCATTGGAACCATATTAACCTCCTACCCTCGCTACATACGGGGACATGTTATATCAGTGGCCCAACTACATGAACGACTTAAATTAGGCTGGCCACACCATGGTAATGATTTGGATCAACAATCAAGCCTAGCCATATGAACTGTTCGGGGATCACTAGAAAATGGGCCTAGTCATGAGAACAATCGGGATCACTAGAAATAGTCCCGCAATCATATGAATGGTAATAGTCGCTTGGAATTAGCCCTTCACATTGCCGATTTGAATCACTGAATCCGGCCCTAGTCATATGAAAGGTTCGAATCATTGATAATGAGTTCATCCAAACAAAACGGTCTATAATTCATAAATTGGAAGACTCATTCAAACTAATCACTGAAAACTAGCCCTTTACATTGCCGATTTGGATCATTGAGTACGGGGTCTAGTCATATGAACGGTTCGAATAATTGATAACGAGTTCATCCAAACAAAACGGTCTATAATTCATAAATTGGATCACTCATTCAAACAGTTTAGATCACTGAAAATAGGCCCAGCCGTGTATATAGGTTGAATCATTGGAACCATATTAACCTCCAATCCTCGCTACATACGAGACATGGTATGTGCCTGGCCCAACTACATAAACGACTTAAATTAGGTTGGCCGCAACATGGTAATGATTTGGATCAATAATCAAGCCGAGCCATATGAATTGTTCGGGGATCACTGGAATATGGGCCGACCATATTGACGATCTAGATCAATTAATTTCGACCTAGTCATATTGATGTTTGGATGAATAGAATTAGCTATGATGTGGACAATTTGATGATAGATGATGACCGAGTCATAAGAACAACTAGGATCGCCATAAATGGTCCCCTGATCATATGAATGTTATAAATCACTGAAAACTAGCCATTTACATTGCCGATTTGGATCATTGAGTACGGGTCTAGTCATATGAACGGTTCGAATAATTGATAACGAGTTCATCCAAACAAAATGGTCTATAATTCATAAATTGGATCACTCATTCAAACAGTTTAGGTCACTGAAAATACGCCCAGTCGGGTATATAGGTTGAATCATTGGAACCATATTAACCTCCAACCCTCGCTATATACGGGGACATGTTATATCAGTGGCCCAACTACATGAACGACTTAAATTAGGCTGGCCACACCATGGTAATGGTTTGGATCAACAATCAAGCCTAGCCATATGAACTGTTCGGGGATCACTAGAAACTGGGCCGAGTCATTAGAACAATTGGGATCACTAGAAATAGTCCCGCAATCATATAAATGGTAATACTCGCTTGGAATTAGCCCTTCACATTGCCGATTTGAATCACTGAATCCGGCCCTAGTCATATGAAAAGTTCGAATCATTGATAATGAGTTCATCCAAACAAAACGGTCTATAATTCATAAATTGGATGACTCATTCAAACTAATCACTGAAAACTAGCCATTTACATTGTCGATTCAGTCATTGAGTACGGGTCTAGTCATATGAACGGTTCTAATAACTGATAACGAGTTCATCCAAACAAAACGGTCTATAATTCATAAATTGGATCACTCATTCAAACAGTTTAGATCACTGAAAATAGGCCCAGCCGTGTATATAGGTTGAATCATTGGAACCATATTAACCTCCTATCCTCGCTACATACGAGACATGGTATGTGACTGGCCCAACTACATAAACGACTTAAATTAGGCTGGCTGAAACATGGTAATGATTTGGATCAATAATCAAGCCGAGCCATATGAATTGTTCGGGGATCACTAGAATATGGGCCGACCATATTGACGATCTAGATCAATTAATTTCGACCTAGTCATATTGACGTTTGGATGAATAGAATGATCTATGATGTGGACAATTTGATGATAGATGATGACCGAGTCATAAGAACAACTAGGATCGCCATAAATGGTCCCCTGATCATATGAATGGTATAAATCACTGAAAACTAGCCCTTTACATTGCCGATTTGGATCATTGAGTACGGGTCTAGTCATATGAACGGTTCGAATAATTTATAACGAGTTCATCCAAACAAAACGGTCTATAATTCGTAAATTGGATGACTCATTCAAACAGTTTAGGTCACTGAAAATACGCCCAGCCGTGTATATAGGTTGAATCAATGGAACCATATTAACCTCCTACCGATGCTACATACGGGGACATGTTATATCAGTGGCCCAACTACATGAACGACTTAAATTAGGCTGGCCACACCATGGTAATAATTTGGATCAACAATCAAGCCTAGCCATATGAACTGTTCGAGGATCACTAGAAAATGGGCCGAGTCATGAGAACAATTGTGATCACTAGAAATAGTCCCGCAATCATATGAATGGTAATAGTCGCTTGGAATTAGCCCTTCACAATGCCGATTTGAATCACTGAATCCGGCCCTAGTCATATGAAAGGTTCGAATCATTGATAATGAGTTCATCCAAACAAAACGGTCTATAATTCATAAATTGGAAGACTCATTCAAACTAATCACTGAAAACTAGCCCTTTACATTGTCGATTCAGTCATTGAGTACGGGTCTAGTCATATGAACGGTTCTAATAACTGATAACGAGTTCATCCAAACAAAACGGTCTATAATTCATAAATTGGATCACTCATTCAAACAGTTTAGATCACTGAAAATAGGCCCAGCCGTGTATATAGGTTGAATCATTGGAACCATATTAACCTCCTATCCTCGCTACATACGAGACATGGTATGTGACTGGCCCAACTACATAAACGACTTAAATTAGGCTGGCTGAAACATGGTAATGATTTGGATCAATAATCAAGCCGAGCCATATGAATTGTTCGGGGATCACTAGAATATGGGCCGACCATATTGACGATCTAGATCAATTAATTTCGACCTAGTCATATTGATGTTTGGATGAATAGAATGAGCTATGATGTGGACAATTTGATGATAGATGATGACCGAGTCATAAGAACAACTAGGATCGCCATAAATGGTCCCCTGATCATATGAATGGTATAAATCACTGAAAACTAGCCCTTTACATTGCCGATTTGGATCATTGAGTACGGGTCTAGTCATATGAACGGTTCGAATAATTTATAACGAGTTCATCCAAACAAAACGGTCTATAATTCATAAATTGGATGACTCATTCAAACAGTTTAGGTCACTGAAAATACGCCCAGCCGTGTATATAGGTTGAATCATTGGAACCATATTAACCTCCTACCGATGCTACATACGGGGACATGTTATATCAGTGGCCCAACTACATGAACGACTTAAATTAGGCTGGCCACACCATGGTAATAATTTGGATCAACAATCAAGCCTAGCCATATGAACTGTTCGAGGATCACTAGAAAATGGGCCGAGTCATGAGAACAATTGTGATCACTAGAAATAGTCCCGCAATCATATGAATGGTAATAGTCGCTTGGAATTAGCCTTCACATTGCCGATTTGAATCACTGAATCCCACCCTAGTCATATGAAAGGTTCGAATCATTGATAATGAGTTCATCCAAACAAAACGGTCTATAATTCATAAATTGGATGACTCATTCAAACTAATCATTGAAAACTAGCCCTTTACATTGTCGATTCAGTCATTGAGTACGGGTCTAGTCATATGAACGGTTCTAATAACTGATAACGAGTTCATCCAAACAAAACGGTCTATAATTCATAAATTGGATCACTCATTCAAACAGTTTAGATCACTGAAAATAGGCCCAGCCGTGTATATAGGTTGAATCATTGGAACCATATTAACCTCCTATCCTCGCTACATACGAGACATGGTATGTGACTGGCCCAACTACATAAATGACTTAAATTAGGCTGGCCGAAACATGGTAATGATTTGGATCAATAATCAAGCCGAGCCATATGAATTGTTCGAGGATCACTAGAATATGGGCCGACCATATTGACGATCTAGATCGATTAATTTCGACCTAGTCATATTGACGTTTGGATGAATAGAATGAGCTACGATGTGGACAATTTGATGATAGATGATGACCGAGTCATAAGAACAACTAGGATCGCCATAAATGTTCGAATAATTGATAACGAGTTCATCCAAACAAAACGGTCTATAATTCATAAATTGGATGACTCATTCAAACAGTTTAGGTCACTGAAAATAGGCCCAGCCGTGTATATAGGTTGAATCATTGGAACCATATTAACCTCCTACCCTCGCTACATATGGGGACATGTTATATTAGTGGCCCAACTACATGAACGACTTAAATTAGGCTGGCCACACCATGGTAATGATTTGGATCAACAATCAAGCCTAGCCATATGAACTGTTCGGGGATCACTAGAAAATGGGCCGAGCCATATTTATCTATAAGGAGTTAAGGTTTCAAAGGAGAGCACCCCTTATAGTATTCCTCATCACTAATGACATTGGTAATGCCCTACGCCATAAGAAAGTAAACCCAACCTTATCTACACACCCAAATTGACCAAGTCCCTCTACTAACAAGTGGCATCCATTCTTGACCAATATCCATGCCAATCCCAAGATTTGTACCACAAGATCTTACATATCAGATATCCATCAAGCGTGATAAAACACTCTTAACGACAAAAAACGAAAGATCAACATTTAAAAACCTTCGATTAAACATTTAAAAAAAATTCAGCGCCGGGCCCGGCTAAAAAACCACTTGATGGATGATCCAATCACTAAGATCTAAGCCACAAAAATTTCCTCAATGTAACCAGTAGATCCCATTTTCGAACATGTAGGCTTCTTATACCATGCCGCAACGTACACACCCTGCCACACCCATATGTCAATCACTAACGTAACCTTGTAGGGTTGAGCCAAAGCACACAACACTAGGGTTGGAGTCCTAATACAACCTCATATCTAAAGACTAGTTAAAGCTAGTATACATCAAGTTGATCCAATCCAGGCATGGTCGGTTTCTTTGTCCAAGACTCGACGTTGATCCTCCAATGCAAGTGCTCAACCAATTCCAACCACAAGGACATGCATATCGTCAATATTCAAACTCTAATATGCGGTAGGGAATAGGCACCAGCATCTCATTGAGCCCGATGGTGGAGACATTCCATCTTAACTCGTTGGTCCCCTCGTATAAGATAACTAATATACATTTCATGGATACCACAACCCACTAGTAGAAAAATCAAAATTTGGGCACTAAGATCCATAAAACACTTCTCTCCATTGGCCGAGGTCCTTGTGTCCAAACTCACATTCCCCTAGAACCCACAAAATCACAGATAGATCTGGATTCCCACATTTATTTGTGGCTTCCATTAACTAGCCCTCCACATTAACGATTTGTAACATTGAGTACGAGCCTAGCCATATAAATTGTTTGCATCATTGATAATTTCTTCTTCCAAACAAAATAATTTTAAATATAGAAAACAACCCTTCTCATCTTACATGCATGGATCACTAAAAATACGCCCAACCATGCATTCATACGCCCAACCAACTTAAGCTACCAGAAATCAGTCCAACCATATTCACAACTTGGATCATTAAATGTGAGTCTGAGTATACAATTGGCCCAATCATATGAACGACTTAGATGATGGAAGATTGGCCAAACCATATTAACGATTTAGATCACTTAATGCAAGCCTAGTCATATGAATGTTTGGATCATTAAAATGAGCTCATTCATATGAATAGTTTGATCATAAACAATGGGCCGAGTCATAAGAACAATCAAGATCACTAGAAATAGTCTCGCAATCATATGAATTGTATAAATCGCTTGAAAATAGCCCTTCACATTAGTGATTTGAAAATGGCCCAATCGTATGAACGACTTAGATGATGGAAGACTGGCCAAACCATATTAACGATTTAGATCACTTAATACAAGCCTAGTCATATGAACGTTTGGATCATTAAAATGAGCTCATTCATATGAATAGTTTGATCATAAACAATGGGCCAAGTCATAAGAACAATCAAGATCACTAGAAATAGTCTCGCAATCATATGAATGGTATAAATCGCTTGAAAATAGCCCTTCACATTAGTGATTTGAAAATGGCCCAATCATATGAACGACTTAGATGATGGAAGACTGGCCAAACCATATTAACGATTTAGATCAACTTTTTTTTTTAACACAAGCACACATACCCCCACACGAATTTCACCACCTATGGGTACTCGAACCCTTGACCAGGTGTTGAAACTCCTAAGAGTCTACCACCTGAGCAAGAGTAAGGCCTAACGATTTAGATCTCTTAATACAAGCCGAGTCATGTGAATGTTTGGATCATTAAAATGAGCTCATTCATATGAATAGTTTGATCATAAACAATGGACCAAGTCATAAGAACAATCAGGATCACTAGAAATAGTCTTGCAATCATATGAATGGTATAAATCGCTTGAAAATAGCCTTTCACATTAGTGATTTGGATCACAGAGTACGGACCTAGTCATATGAAAGGTTCAAATCATTGATAATGAGTTCATCCAAACAAAACATTCTAGAATTCACAAAAATGGATGAGTCATATGTAAAGTTTGGATCACGAAAAATAGGCCTAACCAGGCCTCAGATGAGATTGACTATGGATCACCAAAAACTAGTTCTTCACTTTATTGATTTGGATCACTGAGTACGGCCCTAGTCTTATGAATGGTTTGAATCATTCAAAATAAGCTCATCCAAACAAAACAGTCTAAAATTCATAAGACTAGACGAGTCCTATGAACAGTTAGGATCACTGAAAAAGGCCAACCATGTAAATGGGTTGAAACAATGAATGGTATGGATCACTGAAAACTAGCTCTTCACTTTACCGATTTGGATCACTGAACACGGGCCTGGTCTTATGAATGGTTTGAATCATTCATAATAAGCTCATCCAAACAAAACAATCTAAAATTCAGGAAACTGGACGAGTCCTGTGAATGGTTAGGATCATTGAAAATAGGCCAACCATGTATATGGGTTGAAACAATGGAACCATACTAACCTACAGGATTTTGCTAAATACGGGACTGGTATACAACTAGCCCAATCATATAAACAGCGTAGATAAGATTAGCCCAACCATATTAATGATTGAGATCAATATTACAGGCCTAGTCATATGAATTATTTGGATTATCAAAATGAGTCCATTCATATGGACGGTCATAGAAAACGGACCAAGTCATACGAACAATTTGGACTACCAAAAATAATCCAAATCATATGAATGATATAGATTATTAAAAACTAGTCCTTGACATTAACGATTTTGAACACCGAGTATGGGCCTAGACGTATGAATTGTTCTCAAAAAAAATATATAGACCCAACCATGCAGTCAAATTGAGTCACTGGAAATTGGCACAACCATACCATGCAGTCGGCTTGAGTCACTAGAAATTGGCACAACCATATTAACAACTTGGATCTCTAGATACAATTTTGTTTATATGATTGGCCCAATCGTATGAACAACTTGAATGAAGGAAGACTTACCCAACCATATTCACAACTTGGATCTCTAGATACAACTTTGTTTATATGATTGGCCCAATCCTATGAACAACTTGAATGAAGGAAGACTGACCCAACTATATGCATGATTTTGATTACTTAAGATGGGCCAAGTCATATATGAATGTTTGGATCATTAAAATAGGCTCAGTCATATAAACTGTTGGATCATTCAAAATGGGCTAAAGTCATTCGAACAATTAGGATCACTAGAAATAGTCCCCCAATCATATCAATGGTATAGGTCATGGAAAACTAACCCTCCTCTCATTAACGATTTGGAACACTGAGTACAAACTTGGGATCACAAGAAACAGTCCCCCAATCATATCAATGGTATAGGTCACAGAAAAACTAACCATCCGCATTAACGATTTGGAACATCAAGTACGAACCTAGACATATGAATTGTTTGGATCATTCAGGACGAGAACTTCCAACCAAAACTGTTTCAAATGTAGAAAAAGGGCTGACTTATCTGGCATGGATCACAAAAAAAAAAAATAGTCTCAATCGTATGAATGGTTTTTTTAGCACCAAAAACTAGTTCTCCATATTAACAATTTGGAGCACTAAGTACGAGCGTAGTTATACGAATGCTTCGGATCATTTAGAATGAACTAATACAAACAACGATTTAGACAACAGCCGAGTCATACAAACAATTTGAATTACTGAAAATAGCCCCACATTTTGAATTATTGAAAATAGCCCCAATCATGTGAGCGGGTTGAATCACTGAAAATTGGTCAAACCATATTAACGACTTAGATCGCTAAGCAAGGGCTTAGGTATATTAATTGTTTGGTTTGGCCCAATCATATGAACGACTTAGAGCATGAAAGACTAGCCCAAACATATTAACAATTTGGACCGCTTAATGTGAGAGCCTAGTCATGAATGGTTTGGATCATTTTAATGAGATCAGTCATTTGAGCAATTTGTTTGTAGAAAATGAGTCAAGTCATACAATCAGTTAGGTTCACTAAAAAGACCACCCATCATATGAATGGTTTAGAACACTAGTCCCTCCATATTAATTTTTGTATCATTGAGGACCAGTCTAGTCATATGAATGGTTTGGATCATTCAGAATGAGCGCATCCATTCCAAATAAAACATTTTAGATGGCTAAAACGGGCCGAGTCATATGAACAGATTAAATCGCTAAAAATACATTGAACCATGTAAACAGGTTAGATCATTGGAAACTGGCCCAACAATATTAACGACTTCAATCGTTGAATACCTATTTGGGTATATAAACGGTTTGGATTTGCCCAATCATATAAACGGCTTGGATCATGAAAGCTTTGCGCAACCATATTAACAATTCAGATCACTAAATACAGGCCTAGCAATATGAACGGTTTATATCATTAAAATCAGATCAACAGTTTAATCATAGAATGACCCAATTCATAAGAACAATTAGGATCACTAAAAACAGTCCTAATCATATGAATTTTTTGGATAACTAAAAGCTAGCCCTCCATATAACGATTTGGATCACCAAGTATGGGCCTAGTCATATGACTGGTTTGAATCATTTAGAATGAGCTCATTCAAACAAAGCAGTTTAGAATGTATTAAACAGCCCAAGTCATATGAACAGTTTGGACCACTGAAAATAGGCCCAACCATGCAAATGGGTTGGATCACTGGAAACTAACCCAACCATGTCAATGACTTTGATCAAAAAATACAGATCTTGGTGTATGAATGGTTTGGATTGGCCCAATTATATGAACGACTTTGATACTAGAAGACTGACCCAACAATATTAATTATTTGGATCACTTAATACAGCCCTAGTCATATGAATGGTTTCAATCATTAAAATGAGCACAGTCATATGAATGGTTTAATCAAATAAAGTAGGTTGAGTCGATCACTAAAAATAGGCCCAATCATACGAACAGTTTGGATCACTGAAAATAGGTCCCAATCATATGAACAGTTGGATCACTGAAAACTAGCCCAACCATATAAACGATTTGTATCACTGACTAGGGTCCTAAACATATGAATGGTTTCAATTATTTAAAATGGGCTCAATAATGCAAGTAGTTTAGATCATATAAAAGGGTCCCCATTCATGTGAACAATTTGGATCATGAGAATAAGCCCTTTCATGTAAATTTTTTACAACTAGGATAATGCCCCCCAATCATACTAGCATTTTGGAAGTGTTGAGTGCAAACCTAGCTATATCAGTGGTGGCATGTGCCCCAACCTATCATTTTAACGTTGAATCTGTAAGAACTTGCCCAAACTATTGACTTTGGTGCATGTGGCATTGAACAAAGTTTGTAAAACATGTACCGATCAGATTGATGAACATATTGTAGGATGCCAATGCTTAGTATCACTGAAAACAACCACAATCATAGGAAGGCTTTGGATCATTTAAAAGGGGCCCAATCATATGAAGGGTTCTTATGATTGAAAATCATTTAACATGCCCAAAGGCAACCAAATGTAGAAGGAAAAACCGAAACACTGGCAATATGGTCTACAAGAGGAAAAGCAAGCAAAATGTTGCTAATATAATCTTAGTTGTCTACGTCATATTTTTATTATTAGAGGCAGATAGAAACCTGTAATTAAATGAATTCTAAGTCATATTGAAACTAACCTTTCTGAGCACTCAGTCTATGGCAAAACACATCCAGCATAAGAGTACCATCTGTTTGCCACAAAGATCTAACACTGAACCAAAAAATAAAAAGAAAACATGCAATAAGTGAATGAACCTCTATATATATATATATATATATAACTATCATGGCATATGGCAGCTAAAGCAAGCAAAACGTGGTGGAGAAGACAGATGCTTGGAAGGACCATTGAGTGTTTATGAAGGTTGTCAGTAGCAAGTCTAGCTGATACTTGTATTACTAGGAGTAGAAGAAAACCTGTAAGTTAGTGAATTCTACATCACAGTGAAACCGGTTTTCTGAATAGTCAATCCATGGCGTTATACATCCAATGCAAGAGTACAACTTGTTTTTTGTAAAGATCTCATGGGGCCATGTAATATTTCCCAATCCATTTCTTCTTCTTTTTTATTTGGTGCAATATGGCCGATTGTCTTCCTGGGAATAGTCCCTCGACAAATTAAATTGAGAAACCATCCATTTGTTTCGTAGTTTTTTTCCTTTTTTAACTAGTAAATCATAATACTCGAGAGGCTTAGTCTAATTTCCCTAGTGCTTGTAGGTAATTTTTGGGATGTCAACTGCTAAAAGTAATCGTGTGAGGAAATTCCAAAAACACTTCAAACAACTCTTCATACCCTCTTGCTAGGACTGTTTATTGGAAGCTTTAGTATTCAAGGATATAAATACTCCAACAATGTAAAAAATATAAGACTTAGATGATGATGATGATGAACGTCAAAAATATAAATAATACAAAAATGTTGGGAGTTAAATGCAAAAGTATTTACTCTCACTACTACATCTAGTTTCATTATTGTTCCAGGAAGATCATATCATATTTGGTTTTAAAAGCACCTTGGAACCATTTTCAGTATTTTCATGGTTGTCTAAGCTAGTTTCCTTACCTGCGTTTGATTTGGGGCATTCATTATTTTCATCATTTTATATAAAGAGAAATGCCCCAACCCTCTCAAAGCACTACAAGTAACAGTGCTCCTGGTTGCATCTTAGATGGTCCAATCGATTAATATGAACTGTCCATTAACTCCAGATAATATTTCTAAGGCTACCATGCAAAAATTGCACTGAGCCGATTATCCAATCCACCCTTGATTTGGTTATCTTCTATAGTCATCCTTTTTTCCAAGCCATGGGAAGGGTGGCTACTACTATTGCCCAACAAAAGTGATTCTTTAGAATCACAAGCAATCTATGATGGTCTCTAACAAATAGATGGATCAAATTGCTGACTAGACCTATTTGTGTAAATGATTTTGACCACCAATATTAAAGAGCATTGATCAAAAGGTTAATATTTGTCAGTTTGGTGTGATGCTCTACATAGTTGCCCATTAAAATGTGCATTGGACCTAGTGAACCATCTAGATAGATGAATCAAATAGTCCAAGTGTCCCAGTGCAACTAAATGCAACTAGGAGCACTATAACTTATAGTCCTCTGAAACCCTTGCAGAGGGCTACTAACTTGGGAGTCTCCATTATTTTTATTGAAGCAGAGGATGAAGAATGTTATGGAAGTCAGGAATGAAGACTGGCCCTCCTCGAGGAGATGAGTGGATGCAAAGTCCTCTTAGTAGCTATAGTAAGATGAAAAATTTATGCAGATCATGCTTCATCTAGAGCAAATTCACCAACGATCTTCGATGTAGCTGGCGAGGCTCAGCATAACAGCAACATCAACATTTCTGATCTCATGGTATTCTTTGAACTTCTTTATTGGGAAGAGGGACTCAAAACCAATGACAGGCACAAAAGAACCCTAGGTTGGGAGTTGGAGCCAATTGAAAAACAAAAATCTTGCAAAGGGGAAAACAGGGCTTGGAATGGCAATCCTACTCTCTATCAGAACTATGTGACAAGAGAGGATCTGGCTACAGAAACCAAATGACTCAAAGGAGCAAAAAGTGCAAAGCAAAGTTCAATTAGGTTTTTGAATCAAAGTGGAGCTCCAAGACATAAAAGATGGGGTTATTTTGAGAGCTTGAGTCAATCTAGACATGTTATTTTGATAGTTCTTTGTTTCAATGGATTTATTGAACAAGTTTTAACTATATATAGCTTCGCCGCAACGAGCAGCAAGAGTTAATGATTTTCAGTTAAAACAACTTTTCATACACATTACATTAACTCAGTGATTATAATCAGTTACATCGGAGTAACGGACATCTTTAAAGGTAAATCTACTGGAAGGTGGACAATTATTTCTAAGTACGCACTTCTTGCATTCAATTTCCTGAACTTTAAGATTGCTGCTTCCCAGCTCCCACAAATGAACTCCCTCTTCCTTTACGTGCAACTGAGGTCAACAGCCCCATTCACATAGATGGAACTAATACCAAGCCTTCTTTCCTCAAATAACAACATAATGCTAAGATTTCTAGGCCTTTGGAAAGAAAGTATAAAAAAATTCTAGGCCTTCTTTTAGCCAACAGAGAACAAAATTGCCACTACATAATCAGGGACACCATAATTCTGGGGACCTGCTCTACTCATTCCCAATGCTGGCTTCTTTTTTCTTTGTAGAAAACGAAGGGAAAAAAGAAAAAACCATAGATACCACTCAAACACTAAGAAGCTAGTCAGCCACCAATATAATGAATTTCCACTCAATGAACATGTTCCAAAGCAGCATTTTTCCATAGGATTTAGAATTAGCAGATGTTACAAAATCCATCTCAGAAAACCCTAGCACATTTTCTAATATAGCTTAGGGTGATGCTTGCAGAAACTTCTCTGCAAGAAAAATAGTACTACCAGAATCTAACAGAGCAAAATGAATGAATGTTGAACATTAAGCATCAAAGAAAGACCTGAGTAGAAACCTACCGTTGCAAGCTGTTCATCCATAGCTTGGTTCACTCACTCAAAACTGTAGTTTCTTGTCTCATAATCCCTTCCTGGGAGTAAAAATCATTAATCAACACGAGATTCCTCAAAGCCAGTCAAATCCCACAATAGAAAATAGCAGATTCCAAGTAAAGAATACAAACCATTATATTCAAGAATAACATTAGCCTTTGCTATTACTGCCTTGATTGAATTTTCATCTCTTGGGTTGTACAACTCAAGTACATCTAGTTATAAGAACATCAATATGATGCAGGAAAAAGCACTGTTACTGAAATGCCTAATGCAACACCTGACCCAAATCCCAATGCACCAGACTTCTTGTGGATTCCAGTCCATTCAAATAAATAAACAGAAATTGGGGTTTACCTCTATCCAAATAGGCACTAAAAGTCATTCCATGACGAGCAGAGAGATAACAGATGTGGACAGATTACACAGGCCCTAAGTGGCTGCTTGGATTTGGCAAAGCTGTGTACCAACTAGTAGTCACAGACAATGGTACATGTCCATGGTTTGTCAAACCCCTAATGCACGGAACCGATGCAATTTTGGACTAGTCATGGATGTGTGACTGTTAGACAATGGTTCCAGTTTGTCTCTGGTGGAGAGGTGGAACTACCCGTCTAAGCACACTTTATAGTTTCAGCACACAAGGATCGCACTTATCCATGCACATGCATGGGATGCTTCAATGTGGCATGCATGTGATCATCCTAGTGCATCTCTTTAAAAATAAAAAATAAAAAAATAAATAATAAAAATAAATAATAAAAAAACTTTTCTACCATGTGATCAAATGCATCTCATCACAAGTGCATTTGTGCCACAATCAATCTTCAAGCACTAAGAAATGTGGCATATGTGCCACCAACCAATCTTTAATCACCCCAAGTGCTGCAATCTATCCTGTCCATGATCCAAGGGAAAGAACAACTAGCCACTACAGCATGTCCATGACCAGCTAGCCTTGACAGCATGTCATGGATCACTAGTCCTGACACAACTTTTGCCCAAATCCAAACAGGCCCTAAGAGTTGATCACAAGCAACCCAGAACATATCCTGTGTATACAAATAGATTTACATGATGACCTATGGTCTACCTGAAGGTATGGCCCTTGGTTGAGTAGAATGGCAGAAACAGATTCATGTAGCCAACCCTACTTAATTGGGATAAGGCTTAAGTGATGATGATACAATAGATTTACCCTACGCCCACACACGTGTAGCAAACTGTCTACATGCTAGAACATATGCCAGCACGAGTATGGTATCGAAGAAGTTCATTGTCCAAGTCCTAGTGTAGATGCCCTAATCCAGGTAGGACCAGTCCCCTTATCATGTAGGTTGCGGTTTTAAGAAACAAATGCTGAAACATAATTGGTCCACTCTTGGCAATCAATCTGGATGTTTCTAATATTGTAGCCCACCTGATGAGCTCACCAACTTTATTTTTTGGCCAGGTCATCTAAATATTCAAATGCTCTTCATGTACAGGTTTAGAGGGGTGGCCTTGTATACATGGGTGGGCTTTAAAGAACACTCTATGCACAGATTAAATGGTGAATATGAGATAGAAAACTGCTGGTTCGTGATCTGGTAATCAAACAGCAGGGCCCACCATCTAATCAAGTATGGATCTGCTTAGTACACCCGTGCTTACTAGTAGGTGCTGGTCCCATGACCTAGTCACTATCATGTTGCAGGCTGTTCTGTGAACATGTTATTCAATCACAGCATACACCATCCATTTTCCTCTTCCACAGTGAAATATTAAGGGCCTCAAACAATCATGCATCTGTGCGTGCCTGCATGCTCGTATGAGGTGCATGAAGCCCAAAAAACATGAGAAAAAAAAGAAGGTAAAATCGGGTTTATTCAGGTTGTTGATGTATACTATACAAGCATTCAGAAATGCTATTTAGTTAAAAAATGCAGGCGATCCAGCATCCAACATGGCTTCAACAGAGTAGCCATGCGACTGCAAAAGCATGTGAGGAAGCTACAATATATGGGGAAGTTGTAGCGTACGATAGCCGCAAAGAAATGAAAGTGAGTGTAAGATTCCATAAATGGGCCAAGCATGATTACCTCCAAAGTCCGGACTTGTTCTTGGTACTGGCCGATCACATGTTTCAGCTGTTGCACTTCCTTCACCTTGTCCTCCTGTTCCAAATTCCTCTCGTGTTGAATGGCAACAGCTCTTTTCAGGATCTGGTTGTCCCTTAGCAAGATCTGCCATTGCTCTTTCAGTGAAGCGATTTCATGCTGTTCTATGCAAATTGCCACAATCAAGGCAACGTCTGTTAATATGAAATAAAAGAAAGAGTGGCCAATTCCTAGACGACAGAAATTAATTAAAACAATTTAAATTACCTCCTCTGATTGCCTGTAGTTACCAATTACACTCCTTTCAAAAGCCTCCAACATTCTCATCGCACGAACACGTGCATCATGAAGAGCTGATGAATTCATCATCTCTTGTATAAAAATATCCACCCAAGATGACCCATTTTCAGGGACACCAAATTTGACATGTGAATTGTCATTATGTGTCGCTTTAACCTTCTGCTCAGATGTTTGAGTATTATCATGACCTGGCAAATAAGCACAACAGCCACCAGCACAAACATGAGTTCTGAGGATAAAAGTGCCTATACATGTTCTATACATGACAAGAATTAGCTTCATAAATCTATTTGAGAAATAAAATGAAAGAAAACCATACTATACAATATGGAATCTGTTTCTGACCTTGAACCGCATTGCTGTTTGCAATGACCATAGAATCATGGCCCGAAGATTCATTTTTTGCAGAGACATCACCAAGGTAAAGTGTATTGAGACTCTCAATGGCATCCTCAATTCCGTGGCCATGACTATTTAGAACTGTTTCCACCAACTACACAACAAACACAGATGAGTCAATTAGAAATGTGTGTGGAGATTCTCAATTTGTGACCATGAGTATTTAGAACCATTTCCACCAACTAAACAACAAACGCAGATGAGTCAATTAGTGTGTGTGTGTGTGAGAGAGAGAGAGAGAGGGTTTAAATATTCATTTAGAAAGAGCAGCGCACTTGCAATATAATTTATAGAGCCAGCCATACAAACATGTTAGGAAAATGTATGGTTTCAATTATATATATATATATATATATAACATGGTGTACTATTGTTACATGGATGTAACCAACGGCAGGGTTATAATATGGTGCCATGGTGTATTATGCAAAGACAAAAATCAGCCATCCACATAGTAAGAAGGAAACTGCAACTCCCTTTCAAACTAAGAAATGGAAATCTTCTTTGTTGCCATCTTCGTTCCCAACTATGAGCTAGAAGCAGATAAAAAGAGACCCTTGAAGGAGGGCTCCCCACTGTTACCAATGCAACAAAACCTCTCATTCCTTCATTTAAAATAAATAAATAAACACCATGTCAATGAATAAATAAATAAATAAACACCATGTCAATGATCTGATCAATGGACGTGCATGCACACATTTAGCAAGTTGGGGAAGGCAACATTATCAAAACTTTGATGAGGTTTTGGGTTTTCTGTGGTTTGCATGACCAGATGATGCACTGAGTTGGGATGGATGCGGCCAGATTTTTATTTATTTTTTTTGTAATGACGATGGCTGTGGCTCAATTCATTTCTACTGAAACTGTGGCTCCTATGACTTCTTTTTCCTCTTTTTTTTGGAACAGATAAGAGCACTTTGTTAAAAGAAGAGGCAAAAGAAATCACATGGGATTCAAAGACTGCACTAGGAAAATAGAATAGATGGTCGTATTCCCCTTTTGGGAAGGACTCAACCATATGATGAGCTTGCCTAAGAGCATGACAAAAGGACATCAGTAGTAACTAGTAAGTAGTAAAGTTGCAAATTTCACAAAGGACATCCTATTAGAGTAGTAATGTGTAACTTGACAAATCTGAATTGCAAGTCTCCAAGCTTCATGAAATTACAAAGCCATCGAACTCTTCAATGATGTGAAAGTTTTGCACAGTAAATTTTAAATATTATGGTATTGCCTAATTCCAAGATGATGAAGCCATTTGATGAATAAATTATAGCATTTAAGCTAGGAGACAGGATAAATTCGAGAGATTTGCCATCATTGTCACATCATCATCCAAGCTATTTGAGTTCAAAAGTAACCATCCTGTTTTGCCAATCATTGCTGTCTAAGGCCCTATCCTCGGAAAGTGATCAAACTCCCGAGTCCTTTTTAGATATTCTTTTCATCCTCTTTCCAAGCTCTTCAACCCTACTCAACATCCCTTCCTCACCTGTCAAGTGTCAACTAAGTCGTTCCTGGTCCTCATTTCACATGGTCGAGCCATCTCAACCAGCTATCCCTCATTTCACCTCTTATTGGAATTATTCAATTGTTTCAGATGACTCCATTCTTAATTCTATCCTTCTTAGTCATCCCACACATCAATCTCAAAATCCCCATCTCCACATCCACCAATCTCTAGTCAGTTTCTGAACTCTGCGTCATTAACACAGCCGATAGAATAGTATCTTATAAAATTCACCTAAATTTTTATGGGATGCAGTGATCACACATTACTACAGAGGCATATCTCCACTTCATCTACCCAGCTCTATTTCTATTAAAACATCTTCATCATCCCTCCATCCTATTGTACAACAGAACTAAGGCAGCGAAACAAATCGCTCCGAGTAGTCTCCTAATCATCTACTTAAGCCTGACATCTATATATATTTGTACTAAGGCAGCGAAACAAATCGCTCCGAGAAGTCTCCTAATCATCCACTTCATCCACTTCATCTACCCAGCTCTAATTCTATTAAAACATCGAATACTTCTCTTGGTTTTGCTAATCTTCAAGCTTCTAGACACAACATCCTTCATGGAAAATAAAAGACAGGAGGTCTAATCAGTGTGACCCACTTCAGGGAAACCTCCATTCTCACATGCGTGCATCAAATTGGCGTGTGTGCTTGAGTGCAGGGGCAGGGCCCCATACAAGTGCGTGGATTCAGCAAACCTTTCTAGATGCAAGGGGGATTTCATTGATTACAAATCTCCAGGCCGCGGATGACGAAATGCAGTAGATTGCCATACCTAACGCATGACCTGCAGCCGATACCTCGGTTGATCAAGATGTCCCACGCCCTTCGAGGTGAGGATCGATCCTAGCCGTGAACAATCGTTTCCATTGTCTGCAACCAAAACCAATAATGAAATGGATTGCAATCGGGAAAAAAAGGATGTGATAATCATACGAACGAGAGAAATGGAGAGAATTTCTAGAACCCTAGAAGGAAGAGAGAGGGAGAGAGAGGATGGATGGAAATGAGAGAGGCAAGACAGAGACGGAGACAGAGACTGGTGCACTACGCACCTACGGTACCCCTGCATCAATCTTCCAATGGCGATGACAGAGATGAAAAGGGGTTTCAGAGAGAGGGGGGAGGGGGGGGGAGGTTTTCAGAGAGAGAGAGAGTGAGAGTGACGGGGAGGGAGCGACAGGTTTTCAGAGAGAGGGAAGGAGGCAGTGGTTTTCGGAGAGAAAAAAAAGGAAACCGGACTCGTATAAAAATCACTGAACCGTTAAGGGTATCTCGGTCATTTAATAGAAATTGGCAGCTGTCTGACCGTTATACGCAGGTGGAATAATTAGTCTTTTTTGGAATCATCGCTCACGTGTGTTATCCAAGCACGTACAGGAGATCCATGCCGCTCATACGCGTATTTGACTATTTGCAATGAAGATACATGACTTAGATCGAAAGATCAGATTTGTCTGATTGCCAGGTGCCTGACCGTTATAGAAATTGGCAGCTGTCTGACCGTTATACGCAGGTGGAATAATTAGTCTTTTTTGGAATCATCACTCACGTGTGTTATCCAAGCACGTACAGGAGATCCATGCCGCTCATACGCGTATTTGACTATTTGCAATGAAGATACATGACTTAGATCGAAAGATCAGATTTGTCTGATTGCCAGGTGCCAGTTGCGTAGGAAGGGAATGGGTGTTTAACAGAAATAGACGGATCGGATTAGCTTGCTGAGTAAACTCTGTGGGACCCACCATGATGCGTGCCTTATCCATGCCGTCAATCTGTTTTTTAAGCTCATTTTTGGGCATGAGCCCACAATTGAAAGATATCCAAAGCTCAATGGGAATTGAATGCCTACCGTTGAAATTTTTTTGGGACCACGGAAGTTTTGGATCAAGCTGATATTTGTGTAATCCGTTCATCTATATTTGTGTGACCTCATGAATAGGTTGGATGACAAATAAACATAATCTAAACAATGGACATCATTACTCCACTGTTCATGTAGCGTGGTCCACTTGATCAGATTGAATATGCTTCGATTATTTACCCATGCCCGAAAATAAGCTGAAAAATCAGTTGTACAGATTGGATAAAACACATGCATCACATTAGGCCCACGAAGTTTACACAAATCCACATCCAGCATACCGTGCAAATTGAATTCGGGCTTATTTAATTTAGCCATTCGTATATTGGATGCTGATTTCCTGCCAAAGCATTTGGCAGTAAATTTTCCTGAGCTGAGATGCTAGGTGGGGCTCACCATAATATTTTTGAAAAATTTATCATGCCCATCTGTTTTTCAAGCTCAACATAATATATTATACATAAAATAAGAAGATAAAAAACTCAAGTAAGCCACATGAGAGAAAATAATAGCATCTAGTGACCAACGTTTCAACATTCGTATGGCCACAAAAGTTTTATATCAGGCCAAGTCTTCGATGTTTTCACTTTATCCCATGCAAATAACCTTATAAATGGTTTGGATGGCATATTTACATTAAGGCCGAGCTAGAAAGGCTCCAATGATAGCCATTCCCTCTCCCAAATTTCTCTCCCATGTGTCCCACTTGAGTTTCCAATCCATATCATTTTTGTATCATGTGATCAAATGAGCTCACAAAACAAATGAGTTGTAATGAATTTCTAACAAATAGGGGTGTACACGAACTGAGTTAGCTCAGTTAGTTCGCTCGACTCGAAAAAGCTTGATTCAACTCGGTTCAAAGTTGAGTTTAAGCCAAGTTGAGCTGATTTTTTTAACTCGAAAAAATTTCAAACTGAGTTTGAGCTTGCCCGAGCTCAACTTGACTCAATTCGAACCCTAGCTCATATCAAACTTGTTCGGTGACTCGGTTACTTTGACATTGATGTTACTCACCAAGTGTTTGATGAAATGACTCAACGCAGCGTCAACTAGTGGCAAGGAAGGTATGTATATGAAATAAATACCACTTTTCATTGATTATGATGTTGCTTGTTTGATGAAATACTTATAAACAGCTACTCCTATTTTACATAAAGTGAAAAAGTTGAAAGTGCATTGCATGTGTTTATGAAAATGCCGCAAAAGCTTGATTTTGGCTTGAACTCGACTCGAATCGGCCCAAACAATTGACCGAACCGAGCCGAGCTGGCCAGTCAAGCTTGAGGACCAAGTTGAATTCGAGCTGGAGTTAGCTAGTGGCTGAGCCAAGGCTAGCTCGAGTCAAGTTTCGGACCGAGTCGAACTCAGTTTCAAGCTAAAGAAAATGACCCATCCCGAACCGAACTCAGTTCCGGGTTGGGCCGAGTCAGGCTTTTTCAAGCCAAGTCGAGCGAGTTAACCAGGCTAGCCTGGATCGTGTACAGCCCTACAGGAGACCGAATCGGACGTGGATTGCGTCAAAGTGATGTAAGGGTTTTATCCATGCAGTTCATTGATTTTCTAATATCATTTTAAGGTATGATCCAAAAAATGAAGTAGGTATACCACTTCAGTGGACCACACCAAGGGCCTGTTTGATTTCAAGGGAATTGGGAAATACCCTTGCAAAAGTTCATTATTATCTCTTCTCCTGTTTGGATTTTCAAATGCAATTCCGCCTCGAAAATTGGTCCAAAAAAGTTGACTTGCATTTGTGGACCCCACTGTGATGTGTATGACATATCTACACCGTCCATCTATTTTATCAGAAGATTTTAGGGGGTAAGTCTAAAATTGATAAGGGATAAACACAAATATCAGCTTCAGCCAAAACATCTAAGCGCCACAAAATTTTTATACGGTAAACATTAAATTTCCACTGTTTCCTGTGGTGTGGTCCACTGGAACTTTTGATCTACCTCATTTTTGAGTTCATGACCTAAATGAGGCTGACATACAGGATGAACGGTGTTGATACATCATGGACATCACAGTGGGCCCTATATTCCTTTCACAGCCATCCTTGATTTTAACGCCAAAAAGGCTACGCCGTCAACATCAGCGCACAGGAAATGAGGGGCAATTCGTTGGTAAGTAATTATTACTTATTTCCCAGCTAATTCCCATTTACTTCACAAATCAAACAGGCACTTACTACGCCCGTCCAAGCTTACCGTACTGTTGAAACCTTTCTAAGGGCCACCGTGATGTTTTTTTACCATCCACCCTATTCATAAGGTCATGTAGACATGGATGAAGCGAAAACACAAATATCAGCTTGATCTGAAACTTCTCAAGCTCTCAATAAGTTTTTAATGGTGGACGTTCAAGCCTCACTTTGTGGTCCACTTAAGCCTTGGATCTAACTCATGTTTCATAAAATATCTTAAAATGATCTGACAAAAACTATGAACGGCGTGGATAAAACATTTACATTACAGTGAGCCCAAAGAACCCTGCTCGGAATCCACATCAGCGACATCTAGTGAATCGATGTAGGATTGGCCAACGTACCACTATCAATAGAGGTGTACATGAGTCGAGTCGAGCCAAGCTTTGCCCAGCTCGTGCTCGGCTCGGCTCGGCCTTCGAGCTCGGAACAGCAATTCGTGCTCGGTTCGAGCCAAGTTCAAGCCCGGCCAGTGGTCGCTGGTCGGATGGGTTCCGCTACTCGAACAGCCGGAAAAAATGGAGAGAGTGGAGGATAGGACTCAGTTTCGAAGAGAAGCTCGTCCGGACAGACGCTGGAAGAGGGAATGTCACTAGGCGAAGAGTATTGGGCGGAGCTCGTCCGGACAGATGCTGGAAGAAGGAAATGCTCGTCTGGACAGACACTGGGAGAAAGAAATGTTGTCAGACAGTCACTAGAAGAAGGAAATATAGCTGGATGGACGGCCAATTTGAGCGATTTAGAGGGAGAAATGGGGCGATTTGGGCGAAAGGAATGGAGAATGGGTAAGGTTGCTGGTTTGGGCATACTAGGTAGGGTTGAGTGACTAAGTAGGGTTTTTTAAAAATCCTTTATATACTAACTTAAAGTTGAGCCGAGCCGAGCCGAGTCGAGCTTAATACCGAGTTGAGCTACGTCCAGCTCGGACTCAACTCAAAATGTTCCGAGCGTCCAAAATATGGTTCAACTTGGTTCGAACAACGTTTCGATCTGAGTTGAGTTGAGCTTTTACGAGCCGAGTCGAGTGAGTTACCGAGCTTAGGCTGCTCGTGTACAGCTCCAACTGTCAACATCGCCCTAACGGAGGGCGTGGCTTCGGTGGATCCCCAAATCCGGAGGTGGGTGGGATGGAAATAGATTGGCTGGTGTACCTCACACCAGCTATATAGTTGTTGTATTGACGTCGGCAAGTTCTATGGGTCGGATCATGCGGTATGTGTTATAACCAAACCGCCCATCCATGCTTGTCTTAAGGTTTGAGACAAAAAAACAAGATAGATCTAACTATCAAGTAGACCACACTGCAAAAAGCAGTGGGGGATTGAACATCTACCATTGAAACCCTTTTTGGGGTAAAAAAAAAGTTTGCATTAATATGAAATTTGTTTTTCCTCTTAATTCAGGTATTTGTGACCTTATGAACAGATTGGATGAAAAATAAACGTTATGGTGGGCCCTATGAATTATTTAATTGTGAAAATTATGATCTCCGCTGCTGTTTATGGTGTGGTCCATATGATATTTGGATATGATTTATATTTTGGATAATGCTCTAAAATGATCTCTAAAATTAGATGAACGGTGTAGATATAATAAATACATCACTGTGGAGGCCATGTAACTTTCATCTCCTTGAACCGTTCATACAACTCGGAGCTCGTCTTCGCACGACACGTATCTACAGCAACTATATAGCTGGCGTGAGGTACACCAGCCAATCGGCTTCCGCTCGTCTTCGCGCGACACTTACCTACACCACTATATAGCTGGTGTGTGGTACACCAGCCAATCCGCTTCCGGGTGGGATCCCCGACTGTGGGGCCCACCGTGATGTATGTGCCTTGTTCCATGCCGTCCATCCGTTTCTAAAATTCGATTTAGGTCATGATCTTAAAAATAAAGCAGTAGACCATAGTACCGGAATAGTAGTAATCGATCATTAAAAACTTCTCATGCGCTTCAAAGTTTTGGATCAAATCCTCATATCAACACTGTCCATTCGTTTTTAAATTCATTTTAGATCATGATTTTAAAATTAAAGATTGAAGCACATCCAAATCTCCAGTGGCCCATAATATAGAAAATAGTGCTACTCGACCGTTAAAAACTTTTGATGAGCCACAGAAGTTTGGATCAATTTGATCTTTGTGTAGTCTCTTCATTCGGGTCTTTGTGGCATTATCAGAGGGTTGGATGGCGTATAAACATTCATATGGCCCTTGAAGTTTTTAATTGTGGGAATTCAATCACAGATATTTCCTGTGATATGGTCCACCTATGATTTGAATTACTTCTTTTATTTTATCCAACCCTAAAATGAGCTTTCAAATGGACAATGTGGTTGTAATGAACATACGTTACAGTGGGCCCCACAAAAAGGGATCCACGGACCTCAAATCCACCCAAACTGCACCCCAAGGATAGGGTGGTGTTGCCAAAACTGCCCCTATATGAATGTGATGCGCATCCAATCCCTAGATGAATCTAAGGGCCTGTTTGGCCGAACGGATCCCATGGGATTAGGAGGGATGGGATGGATTTTAAGGTAATGATGGTGGTGTCAGTGGATTGGTTTAAGATCCATGGGATTGCTATATCCCCGGGACAAGTTCATCGAGTCCGTTTGGCACGCCCAGCATATCCCGGGATTTACCTTCCAATCTGTCCAACCAAACATGCCCAAGGCACGATTGAACAGGGTTAGGAGGGATGAGATCAGTTTTAAGGTAATGATGATGATGTCATTGGATTGGTTTAAGATCCATGGGTTTGCTATATCCGGGGACAAGTTCATCAGGTCTATTTGGCTCGTTTGGCATATCTCGAGATTTTACCATCCCATCCCTCCTAATCCATTTTAATCCGCCGGGCCTACTTGGTATGTGGAATTGAATGGTATTGAATTGTATTGGATGGGATTAACATCATTATTGCACAATGATTGCATGTATGAAAATTACAAGGTATTATAGTCATTCAATCCCATGTTTGGTATAAAATTTTGCTATGGGAGAGCACTGAAGTAAGCAAAATCATGTTTGGTGGACCATGAAATTGTAATCAACGGACCAAATTCAAAACGGATGTCATTCACTTGTACACATAACCAGAATGTTATGTGTAAATGGTGTATATGGATAGACGACGTGGATAAACACATGCATAAATGTGGGGTCCATATGTGTAGTGGATTTCGAAATCTACAAAAATCCTGCATGGGACCAAATGTAATTCCATGGGATTAAATGAAATTTCATCCCACCTAATCCCAACCTTTCCCATCCTCTCCAAATTGCATGGACCGAATGCAATTCTATCCTACCTAATCCCATCTTTAGATGAAGATGATGGGGTTTTCCTCAGTTCAAAGGAGAGATAAAGCAGCCGGTTGTAAAAAATGGATGTTTTACCCCGCTGCTTGACCGTTCGAGGGGGTCTGCTCGACCGGTTGAAGACTGCTCAACTCAAAGTCCAGCAACCGGGCTTTTTATTGCTCTATTAGTCGAGGGCCTGGCTCGACCAGTCAAGGGTCCGCTCAACCAGTCTTGACTAGTCGAGGGTTACGCAGATTTAGTTCGGATTTTGTATAGACTGCATAAATTTGATGCGATTTTTGCAAATGTGTGGAAAGAAGTTGCCTAAACTATAAATATGGGTCTCTAGGGCTATCTAAGGTATGTTAAGGCTTCCTAAAGTAATTTTAGAGGAAGAGAGAGAGAGAGAGAGAGAGAGAGAGAGAGAGAGAGAGTGAGTGAGTGAGAGAGGAAGCTTCTGGAAGAGAGGGTTATGCTCGTAGAGGTGATTTACTGCACAGTCGACGTTTCAGCACTTCTACATCCTCGTGATCGGTGAGATCTCTCCGTTTTCTTTATTCTCTTATTTTCCATCCACTCATGCGTGAATCAAGAAGGTTTGATTTAAGTGGTGTGTGCTTATGATCGGTTGTAACATTCTACTTCGTAGTGAATTGTTGCTCCGAACTTGATCCCGTGGTTTTTATCTCTTCGAGAGTTTTTCATGTAAAATATCTTGTGTCATGTGGTTTGTGCTTGATTTATTTCATTGCTTTGTTATATATCATAATTTTGGTGTTTTAGGGAGGCAAGATCCTAAGGTTTTTGTACAAGCTTTCAACAAAGTGGTATCAGAGCGTTCAGGTTAGTTGAACGGAGTGGGATCAGATCTGAATTATTGAGGTGGCTCATCAAGGATGATCAGTCTCAATGGTTCTAACTACACCATATGGAAGGCTAAGATGAAGGACTTTCTTTATTACAAGGACTTGTATGCTCCAATTCTAGGCATATCAGCAAAGACAAAGGATATGTCAGATGATGATTGAAAGAAGTTAGATCGAAAGGCAGTAGGGCTTATTAGATAATGATTGGACGATTCCGCATTTCACCATGTGTCTACGGAGACCTCAGCCGCTAGTCTTTGGTTGAAATTGCAAGGGTTGTATAAGAGGAAGACAGTCGGCAATAAAATTTTTCTGATAAGATGACTTGTGAATCTCAAGGTCAAAGATGGTGGTTCTGTGACTGACCACATGAATGAGGTCAGCAACATATTGAACCAGCTCTCCGTTATGAAGATAGTCCTGCACGATGAATTATAGGCTTTGCTATTATTTAGCTCATTGCCTGACAGTTGGGAGATATTTGTGGTATCTTTAAGTAACTCCGCGCCAGAAGAAAATGTGTCCATGGAACAGGTAACTAGTTGTCTCTTCAATAAGGAGACAAGGAGGAAGTCTCAGGGGTCTACTCAACAAGAGGCTCTTGTGACACAAGATCGAGGGAGAGGAAAGAACAGAAAGGGCAGGAAGGACCGAGATAAATCAAGAGGCAAGTCGAGTACTAGGAAGGATGTTGAATGCTGAAATTGTGGTAAGAATAGCCACTACAAGCATGAATGTCGTAAGAAGAAGAATGACAAGAAAGGAAAAGGAAATGAGAAGGAAAATGAATCAGACTCCACTGCGGTCGCTTCAGATGACGACGTTGTAGTTATTCTTTCAGCAGATCATGAGGTTTCTCTCACGCCTACGAGTCAAGACACCGACTGGGTGATAGACTTGGGAGCCTTGTTTCATGCGACTCCACGTAAAGACTTCTTCACAAGCTACAAGTCAGATAACTATGAGACAGTGAAGATGGGAAATTCTAGCGAATCAAAAATCGTAGGGGTCGGTGATATTCGTGTGAAGACCGATGTGGGTTGCACAATGGTTGTCAGATATGTGAGGCACATTCCAGATACCCGCCTCAACTTGATGTCGATAGGAAAGTTGGATGTTGATGGCTATGAAAACCAATTTATTGGTGGGTGTTGGAAGCTTATCAAGGGTTCGTTGATCGCAGCCAGAGGGAAGAAGTGTTGCACTCTTTATAAGACAAGTGTCAGTGTGTGCAAGGGTGGGTTGAATACAGCGGAAGATTCAGCTACTGACATGTGGCACAGGCGTCTAGGCCACACGAGTGAAAAAGGACTTCAGCTACTAGTAAAGAAGCGGCTCCTTCCAGACGTGACAGGTATACCTCTCAAAACTTGTATTGATTGTTTATCAGTGAAACAGCATAGAGTTTTATTTGTTAAATCTGCTTCTCATGTTAATAAATTACATGCATTAGATTTGGTTTATTCTGATGTTTGTAATCCTATGAGGACAAAAACATTGGGTGAGGCATTGTATTTTGTCACTTTTATAAATGATGCATCTAGGAGGGTTTGAGTTTATGCTTTGAAATCGAAGGACGAGGTTTTTGGTGTGTTTAAAATGTTTCATGCTATGGTCGAGAGAGAGACAGGTAGATCATTAAAGTGCATCTGCACTGACAATGGTGGTGAATACATTGGTGACTTTCATGAGTATTGTAAGTCCCTGGGTATACGGCATGAATAGATGGTTCCCAAGACCCCCCAGTATAATAGTGTGGCTGAGCGAATGAATCACACCATTGTAGAAAGAATCAGATGCATGTTATCCCATGCAAAGTTGCCCAATATGTTATAGGGAGAAGTACTGCACACAGCAGTGTATTTGATAAACAAGTCTCCATCAGCCTCGTTGAATGGAAAAGTATCTAAGAAGGTGTGGACTGGACAAGATCCATCGTACAATCATCTCAGGGTGTTTGGATGCAAGGCATCCGTTCACATACCAAAGGACGACAGGTCCAAGCTCGATGCGAAGATCAGACAATGTGTGTTCTTGGGGTACGATGATGAAAAGTTCGGATACAGATTGTGGGATCCAACTGAGAAGAAGCTCGTCAGGAGCAGAGATATGGTTTTCTTTGAAGATCAATGTATAGAAGACATTTGTAAGCCAAAAAAGACCCAGCCTAGTTTAGGTGAGCTAGAGGACATGGATCCGATTATTCCTCCTGTAGTGCCTGATGACGGAGAAGTACAACAAGGTGCAGAGGATGAGAGAGTTCCTACAGAAGATGGACCGGGGGAGCAACCCCCACTTGATCCAGCTATTAAGCCACAGGTGAGGAGGTCATCTAGGGACAGACAGCCGTCAAAGAAGTACTCACCGCATGAGTAAAAAGATTATTTTGAGGCCCTAACTGACGAGCATAAGGGGGAGTGGTTGAAAGTTATGCAAGAGTTTGAATCCTTACATAAGAACCACACCTATGATATGGTGAAATTGCCTAAGGGCAAGAAAGCTCTGAGCAACAAGTGGGTGTTTAGAAAGAAAGTTGAGCAGAAGAATTTACAAACGAGGTTCAAGGCCAGACTTGTGGTGAAAGGGTTTGGTCAGAGGAAAGGTATAGACTTTGAGGATATATTCTCATTAGTGGTAAATGTGACTTCCATACAGGTGTTGCTTGGGTTGGCGGCTAACATGAATTTGGAGATAGAATAATTAGATGTTAAATTGTCTTTCTCCATGGTGACCTAGAAGAAGAGATCTACATGCACTAACCAGAGGGGTTGAAAGTCAAGGGAAAAGAGCATTTGGTGTGTAGGCTAAGGAAGAACTTATATGGGCTGAAACAAGCTCCAAGGCAATGGTACAAGAAGTTTGACTCGTTCATATTAAAGCATGGATATGACATAACGGAGTCAGACCGCTGTGTGTTCACACGCAAGTTCTCAGATGGTGATTTCTTAGTTCTGTTGTTATACGTTGATGACATGCTCATCATGGGTAAAGACGTCAAGAAGATTAACAGGTTAAAACAGGAGCTAGGCAAGTCGTTTGTGATGAAAAACTTGGGCCCGGCTAAACAGATCCTGGGAATAAAGATAACCCATGACAGAAGCAGTAAAAAGCTTTGGTTGTCACAAGAGCGGTATATTGAGAAAGTCTTAAAACGGTTCAATATGAATGCAGTGAAGCCGGTCAATACTCCACTGGATGGTCATTTCAAATTGAGCGACAAGCAATGTCAAAAGACAAAGGCAGAGGTGGATGAGACGAGGAAGATAGCCTACGCGTCAACTGTAAGAAGTTTGATGTATACTATGGTGTGTACGCGCCCAGACATAACATATGCAGTTGGTATTGTCAGCCGGTATCTTGCCAATCCCGACAAAGAACATTGTACATCAGTGAAGTGGATACTGCGGTATCTAAGAGGCTCATCCAGGTTGAGCCTATGCCATGGTAACGGAAAACCTGTGTTAGAAGACTTCACAGATGCCGATATGACAGGTGACATAGACTCCAAGAAGCATATATCGGGGTTCATGTTCACGTTTGCAGGGGGAGTGGTCTCTTGGCAAAGCAAGCTACAGAAGGTCATAGCATTGTTGACGACAGAAGCTGAGTACATTGCGGTCACAGAGGCATGTAAAGACATGCTTTGGATGAAGAGGTTCCTAAGGAACTTAGTCTGAAGCAGGAACAGCACATGGTCTATTGCGATAGTCAAAGTGTTATACACTTGAACAAGAATCCAAGTCAGCACTTGAAGTCAAAGCACATAGAGATTCGATATCACTGGATCAGGGATACTTTGGAACAGAAGATGTTACAGCTTGAAAAGGTTCACACGGACGAGAATGGATCAGACATGTTGACCAAGGCATTACTCAAGGGTAAGTTTAAGGTTTGTAAAAACCTGACTAACTTGAAGAAGGTGAATTCCTCCCGAGTCGGAAAGAAAAAATTTTGATGGGGTTTTCCTCCTTAGTTCAAAGGAGAGATAGAGTAGTTGGTTGTAAAAAATGGATGTTTCACTGCACTGCTCAACCTGTTGAGTAGCCTGGTCGACCGGTCGAAGGGGTCTGCTCGACCGGTCGAGGACTGCTCGTGTAACGTCCTGAAATTTTTACTATTTTGAATTTTCAAAAATCCTTAATTTTTTTTGTAATTAACTTATAATATCACTTACTGACCATTAACACTCAATGTTAGTTTATACATGGGTGGAACTAGTAAATAACCACACATGTCCGATTAATCAACTGTATGAAGCCAACGAATTCGCCCAATCACTTGAACATCAAGTTTAGCCCCATGATTTTCTCATATAGGGCCCAAATCTAACCGACCCATCGCTAACTAATCAAGACAATCATAACTAAATTAAAGATCTAACCGAAGCCGAGTCAGATAAGGCCCAGATCTTGACTGATAGACCAAATCAACCCCGTTACTCTTTTAACAAAAAATCGACGGTTTAGAATAATTATGACCAAATCTCCACTTTCACTAGATATAAATAGGTCACACTATGAACATAGATAATCTGAACCCTAATCATTGCCCACGAGAAATCTCAATACCTAATTCATTCAAAAAATGCTCCGATTTTTCGAACAAGCTCTAGACTGCTCGTTGGTGGGCCACTAGTTCCAAAACTATAGAATAATGTCTGTCTTACTGGGCTTGATGTCCATCGCGGGAGTCGAACCTGGGTACTATCCAGAACCACTTAACTTGAGTCAAAAGACGAGTGCATGAGAAGTGCAAATACCCTAAAGGAGAAAGCTAAAACTCAAGTGAATTGGGTCGTCCACTCTTATGTAAAGTTGAGTATTTCAGACCGTCGGTTTACGACCAAACTTCACACATGGAGTAAGGATATTTTTTTACTTATATTCATATAGCTGTGGCTCTAATCGACTATCGATGACCGTTGAATAGACTTATAATCATATCTGTCGATCGGCGCATCCAAATGACGGGCTGATCGTATCCATACTAAATCATCGTTACGGCTAACTATCCTACTGCATATATCAATATGTATGCACCATAGTGGGTCCTGGAGGTTAGAAAGACCCTCTCATAGGGCTAGTATAGTAAAAACCTATCCCTTTGGGCCATTTACACCAAATCTTGTACTATATAAGGGTTTTATTTGGGCACCCATCTCCCCATACGAATTTACCCTATAAGAAAGAAAGGGACAAAGGGAGAAGAGAAAAGAGGAGAAAAAAGGATAAAGAGAGAGGGAGAGCTTAGAAGCATGAGAGTTTGTGCATCTTCACCCTCTCATCTCCTCTATATCAACATTGTCCTTCATTGGTGTCGATTCGGCGATGATTGAAGGTAAGTATTGAGTTATATTTATAGGTTTAGGTCTTATGATTAATTCCTTCTAATTCTTATAAGCTTGTATGCTTATTTAGGCATTTCAACGATGATTTCCTAACACCATAACCCTATAGGCGCCGTGAATCGAGCGGTTCATCACAAGGTGCGGACTTTATCCTTAGGTGGCTTAGCATCAATTTTACTATGAGTTTAATAATTATGAGTGTTAGGATGATGTGCTTGAGTAACCTATAGAGAGAACCTAGCCAAGACCCTACATGATAGGTCCCCCTAAATTCCATGAAATGATTAAATGTTGTTTATTTGTTCTTCAACATGATTAGATTTAATTTTCGTGTGGCATGTTCATCCCATATATGATTTTAGTATAACCTTCCTTGTGGCATGTATGATTGCATAAAATCCTTGTTGTATGTTGGTACTTACATTACTCCTTATTGTATGTTGGTGCTTGCATAAATCCTTGTTGTATGTTCGCGCTAACATTAATTCTTGTTGTATGTTTGTGCAATGAATAATGTATAACTGTTGATGTTTTCAGTAACCTATCACAACACATATGCACATTAATTTCGTATTTTTGTTAGTAGATACATTGTAGAAAAATCTGAATTTTATGTTTAATGTATGAAAGCATGACTTCACTTGTGTAGAAGATGATTTCCGAATTATTAGAATATTATTGAATGTCATCAAACCCCTTGGTTGGTTAGAGAGTTGAGGTGGGAGGAGGCAGTCCCGTTGGTAAGACCATCCTGCGGCTAAACCAGCGGGTTTAGGTGGATGCAAATGGGCGACTGTAGTTAGACTACATGGGTCGCTTGTACTCAACATCGTCCGTCGCGCACTCACCTAAACTCGCATGGTCTAGTCCACTTACTGACCAACCATGTTTGTTAACCCTATCTGCTCATGCCTGTATGGAACCTGGAACACCCTTCAACCACTAAAGCCTATTGATAACCATTCGAAACCGATCCACAGACTCAAGAGCCGGGCATGGTGGAATGGGACATTGTGTCCGAGCTGTCGGCCTACGCTGGGGTGACTAGCCTCCCCGTAGTGACCGCGAGCGATCCCTCTTCTCAGCACTCCCCATGTGCTTGAAATTGGGGATGGAGAACCTGATGAGATCAAGGATCGTAGGGTCCTGGCCTCGCACGTTGAAGGGCCTTGGCCTCACAACCAATTGAGGGCAATGATACGTGGGGTGTATCAGTTTTTCCAATCTACTGGATGAACGAAATTAATTAAATACTTGGCTAACATTATTCATGCATCGTATTAGCTAGGATTTGACGATTCAGCAGTTGAGGTCGCAATGAGAGAGTGTTGGTCATACGCAACTGTGAGATGAAGTCACTCGAGGGAGTGTTGTTGCGAGGTTATACATCATATCATAACACATGCATATACATTAACAAGACTAGTTAGGGATCTGTGAATGTATGTCTTTCATTAAATTCATCATATAATTGATCCTTATTGTAACTTAAGGCTAATAGTAACCACTGAGTTAACTACTCACTCCTACTCTGAGACGGTGTTTTAAAACACTAACCAGACCCTTTACTATATGTAGATGAGGCGGAGCTCGACGAGCCGAGCGGTGTGAGCACGGATGAGGAAAGGGAGCTTCCTACTTCCATCTTATGGATGGATTACCGTGGACTGTGCGGGTTGTTTATGGGTTGTTAAGTAGGAATCTAGCGCACCATTTCCTTTGAGCATTTCTTATATAAATTTTGTTGGGCGACGCCTTGTGCGACCCGTTTGATATTCCTATATACTTGTATTTCTTAGTCACATTTATTTCAGTAGATTAGTTGTGGTTGTGGTTTATGGTCCAGCCGATTCCTTTAATGCTCATTTAAACTGATTTATGTACAAATCACCATAATTATGATATAAGCGACACCCAGAAATTTGGAGACCGAGTTCCTACACGGCTCCTGAAAATCTAGGGTGTTACAGCTTGACTCAAAGTCCAGTGATCGGGCTTTTTATTACTCGACTAGTCGAGAGCCTAGCTCGACCAGTCGAGGGTCCACTCGACCAGTCAAGAACCTGGCTCGACTAATCGAGGGTTACGCAGATTCAGTCCTGATTTTGTGCGGACTGAGTAAATTTGAGGCGATTTTCACAGAGGTATGGAAATGAGTTGTCTAAATTATAAATAGGGGTCTCTAGGTCTATTTTAAGGTATGTTAAGGCTTCCTAAAATGATTCTAGAGGAAGAGAGAGAGAAAAAAAATAGAGGAAGCTTGTGGAAGGGAGGGTTCTGCTTGTAGAGGTGATTTACTGCGCAGTCGACGTCTCAACGCTTCTACGTCCTCGTGATCGGTGAGATCTCTCCGTTTTCTGTATTCTCTTATTGTTCATCTAGTCCTGTGTGAGTGAAGAAGGTTTAATCTAAGTGGTGTGTGCTTGTGATTGGTTGTAACGTTTTTCTTCATAGTGAATTGTTGCTCTGGACTAGGACCCGTGGTTTTTACCTCTTCGAGGGTTTTCCATGTAAAATATCTTGTGTCGCGTGGTTTGTGCTTTGATTTATTTCATTGTTTTATTATATCTCATAATTTTGGTGTTTTTGAGAGGCGAGATCCTAAGGTTTTTGTGCAAAGCTTCCAATAGAAGAATACATCATTGTTCAAAAATTTAAGATTGGGCATAATATCTCTTTCAGACATTTTTTCAAGATGTACTTCATCCTATGTGAGGTGAATCTCGAGTTAATCTTCATCTAGTTAAGGTTTGTCTTGTCTATGGCACCCAGCTGCCAAAATGTACAAGGAATCAATGTGGGATTTCAGGGTAGCTCTTTACGAGAGAACCTTAGCTCCCAAGAATCATATTTATCAATAACTCAGGTAGAACACACCACAGGAAGATACATACATTCATGCTTATAATCTATATATTTTGCTATAAAATTTGGAATGCCTTGAGTTCCACTGTTTACATTTTTACCAATGAAGATTACTTGATGAATGGGTTGGATGACACATACACAACACGGTGAACCCTCATTCATCCCCTCCCCTATGTCTAGCATTGCTCCCTTTGGTGTGACCCACCTTAATTATGGATCATGCTAGATTTTGGGATGCATCCAATGAATGGTTTGGATGGCACTCACGCTCAGCATCAGGTTGCAAGCCGGCTCTAATGAATGGGAATTACCATACGTTCCTACATATTAGGTTGAAAGTTGAGCGGGTTCAGCCCAACTGACCTGACGTTGGGTTGGGCTCGGGCATGTATCGGGTTTGGTCTCGGACACCAACCCGATAAAACTAAGGTCAAGCTTGGGTTGAGGTCTCGGGTTGCTCGACTCAACTTGGACCCAATTGATATATAAGTTCCTTATAATTTATAATTGAATACGGATTGTCTGTGTTGAAGGCACTGGAAATTCCAATGCCATCGGGTTTCATTGGTCACGTCATCTCCAATGACTCAAGCTAACAGGATACGCTGTATTTCTCTCACAAATAGATTGCGTGCTACAAGACACGACTTTTACAGGAGTAGTAAATAAGTACTTATATAATTAATAAAATCCTAGGTACAAAAAAATAATGTGTATTGAAAATATAATAACAAAAACATTAGCATATATCCACCCAACCAACCCAGCCAACCCGAATGACCCTGCTTGGGTTGGGTTTAGGTTGAGAATTCTCAACCGTAGGTTGGGATGGGTTAGGGTTAAGGTATGGGAACCTTGGGTTGGGTTAGGGTTGAACACTAACCTGACCTAACCTGCCCGCTTTCAGCTTTAGTACGTATGTGATCATTCCCATTTTTCATAACCTCAAATGGTTGTTGGCTCTGCTGGCAACCATCTTAATGGATTATGAGAAAGATATTGTCCACTGAGCACAATCAGACATTTGGTAACGTCTACAGGACATTCGAACTGCTGAAGAGGCAAACCCTACCTTTAAAATCACTGATCACAAAAATCAGGTTGATCCAGGCCACATTGAAAAAAAAAAGGATCAACCACATTGAAAAAAAAAAAAACTGACTAAACAAGTAGGGCCACCTAGCCTCTTTTATTTAGCTGAATGCTGGTCAAGGTGAGGCCCGCGTACCATGCGACTAGAGAGGTGCATACACGTAACACACTAGCCGTATTCGTTCCATGGATGTAACTAATGTTGTCCTTCATATGGACGTTAGTATTCCTCAACATGAGCCGAATGTGCCATGCGGCCCACTTGATGAGTGGTTTTGCCTGTGTTTAGGCTGGAACACATTTCTTTCAATAGAGCTACTGATTTAACCACCACATGGTTGGTTTTTTTAGCTCAACAGTTGTTCTTATAATTGGGTCTCATGTTTCGTTAGTATAAATCGTTCGATGTATTTACACCTAATGTGATCACATTAAATCTAGCGACTCAGATGATACCATGTGACGGTAAAATTCGACAAAAGATAAATGAAAGATTTTTTTATTTTTTATTTTTATCTTAATGGCCGAATGTGATTAGAATCCATAAAGTCATGAGTAGCCTAAAAAATGTAAGCTCGGTCAACTACAATTATGAAATATGTGTCACATATTCTACTATTATAGCAAGAACAATTATTCACTACAACGGCCTCATGATCGAAAATGAATGTTGACCAAAGCAAGTGACAAATTTGACCTAGAAGCCTTATGGTAAAAACGAGTTCAAGAGGCGTACTAATAACCCATTCTTCTGAGAAATTAGATAGCTATTACCAACACATGACACTTCGAGAGAGATTCCCATCTACATAATAGGAGCATGGAGTGCCTGTGGCTAATGGGTAACCCATGGCCAATAACTGTCTTCGGACCCATGTGGTTATTTCCACATCAGTAAATGTGAAGATTGGCTATGAAGATCTATCTCTAGCTACCGCCCCAAATTTTTATAAATAGAAGAAATATCGAAGAGTTTTGAGCCCTCACTACCTTTCTTTTTTATCGTAGTTTAGACTTGGACAATCTGTCAATGCTACTACATTGGACTAACTTTATCATAGAAGGATTGTAATCTCGCCCATCTACACTGCTACACTGGACTAACTTAGATTATGGGTAATGTAACTCCCATTCATCTACGCCAAGCATTGAATTGCAAAGAATACTTTCTTTTTTTAAATAGTGTAATTAAACTCATCGACACCCAAGTCGCTTGACTAAGAAATATTTAGATTTAAGGCCTCGTGGTCTATATCACAGACACTAGATCATTAAGGGATACTTTTGTAAATTTTTATTTATATTTTAATTAGTTTCTTATACTCATAAATTGAGTTATCGTTGCTATTATGATGAGAAAAAATTCATTTTAGCTAAAAAGTAAAAAAGAATTCATTAGAAGGACAAACTCTCAATTCACAAATCATCTAATTTTTATTTATTTATTTTACACGTGGTTGAATAAATGATCGAACTGCTTCAATTCTCAGTTAGAGATTATTGCTCATGGTCTCTTTGCCTATCTCGATGCTTGGGGTTATAAGTGTTTAGTTCGGATCGATAATATAAAAGGCTCTGGTACACCCAACACCATGCACGCATACGAACGACTGAATCTAGAGCCAAACATATTGACGGGCCAATTCATGGATGGTGCATTGATAGAAAATCTTCCACATTGAAAGCCCTCACCTATTTCATTTTTGGCTATTTTCATTTTAGATGTGGCCTAAAGCCCAAATCTCATTTTCATTTGTCTACTTACATATCTTATGCCACATATCAAGGAGTCCCGCCACACACAGGAGTTTTATATAGCATATGCATCAATCCACATTGAGGCCGATTAGATCAATGGTTCTGTTTCTTAAATTGCGTGTCCCATCGAATCAATGGTATTTTTCGTGAGAGCACACATATTGGGTACTACCCCCACCTGGGCCTAGCCAGAGACTGACAATCATGTTAAGGGCTCTATGGGGCCCACTGTGATCTATATGTTTTATCCATGTCATCCATCTATTTTGAAAGATCATTTTAGAATACGAGCTTGAAAAGGGATAAGATAAAAGGCTCGAGTGGACCACAACACACCAAGAAAGGGATTAAACTCTTACCATTGAAAACTTCCGAGGGCCCACTGTGATGTTTATTTTCCATCCAACTTATTCATAAAAGCCACACGGACTTGTATGAAAGAAAAGCATAAATACATGCTTGATACAAAACTTTTGTAACCCTCTAGAAGTTTTCAACGGTATGAATTTAATCTCCACTGCTTCATATAGTGTGGTCCACTTAAGCTTTTTATCTGCCTCTTTTTTTAGCTCATGCACCAAATGCTCTTTTAAAATAGATTGATGGTGCGTATGCAACTCATAGATCATGGTTGTCTCTACATAGCTCCTTGTCTATAACCAGGTCTTGGTGTGAGCATTTGTAAGGAGGGGGATGGGTAGATCATTAATCTATTGAAATTAAAAACTTCTGCAATACTCTCACCAAAGAGTGGCTGTAGTTTAGTGGTAAGAATTCCACGTTGTGGCCGTGGAGACCTGGGCTCGAATCCCAGCAGCCACATTTTTTATTATTTTTAATTTTCAAATTCATGTCTAGAATTCAGCGCCGTTGACTTGGACGGCCAGGATAAACGGTCAGAAATAAAAGTCACTAATTGCCGACGGGACCAGATCAATTTTTTTTTTTTCAGTTGTCCATTGGATTGCGCCTGCCGGTGGATATAGCCTGTTCCCAGTAAGTCCTGAGCCGTGGACCCTACCAATGAGATGCGTCATGAACCGTCTGAATTCCGTGTGTGGTCGTATCTGTCATTTCACGTGCAATGGGCGCATTTGGACGCGGATTGAGACCCGGTCACCCAGGGACCGGGGAGATCCCTGGTGACCCGACTCTGAAGGGCCGTTATCATGTCATCCCTATCCCTTTCCATTTCAGGGCATGAACTCAAAAACGGGCGCGGATTAGGTACCAACCCCGCCTGTTCGGAGCTCGGGACGGGCAGAGGCTCCGAGAGCCACTGAGGATCCACTGTGATTCATGAATCTCATGCACACCGTCCATCCCTTTTTTCATATCATGCTAGAGTAATGGATAAAAAATAAGGCATATTCAAGGCTCAAGTCGACCACACCATAGGAAGCAACGGTGCTTAGGATGCCCACTGTTGGAACCTTCCTACAGCTCACTGTGCCGTTCATTTTCCATCCAACCCATTAATATGGTCATATACACCTGGATGAAGTGAAAAAAGAAATATCATCTTGATATAAATCTTCTCTAGTCCCTAAGAGATTTTCAACGGTAGAAATTTAATCACCACTGTGGGTACATTTGAGATTTCGATCTTATCTATTTTTTGGATAATAATTTAAAATAATATGAAAAAAATGAATGGACGGTGTGGATAAACTTAATATATCACGGTGGCACCTCAGTGGCGCTCGGAGGCTCGGACTGTCCCGAGCTCCGAATGGGCGAGGTGGTACCTAATCCGCGCGCTTAAAAAACGAGGCGGATCCAAACATCAAGTGGACCACATAAAAACAACAGTGGGGATAACGACACTTGCCATTGAAGACCTTGTTATGGGAAGATCCGAGCCCCTTATAGTTCCGAGGATCAGCATCTCCTTAGTTCGATCAGAGCATCTCCTTAGTTCAATCAGATGCAAGAACACCTAAAATAATGAACACTACCGAAGAGAGTGACATCCGAACATCTGAGCCTCCGAGCCGAGGGAATGACATCCGAGCCGAGGGTTCGTCCTCGTCCTCATCTTCATTCAAAGAAGGACCTTCGAGCCGCGGGCTCGTCCTCGTCCTCGTCCTAATCCTCATCTTTCTCCGAATGGGCGATGTCCCGAGCCGAAGCCGGAGAAAAATGCGGACACATTACGCGCCAAACTAGGAAACTACCTTGAGAAGACACTACCGATCGTTTCACCCACAGATACACATGATACCTTACACGATCTCTGGATTACGGGCCGTATCTCCACGATCATATAATCCTGATGATTGAACAAATCATGCTGAGATTAATGGGCCCAGATCATCCGACAGTTAGGTATAAATGCAATAAGACCCCATGCCTACAGGCACGCAACATCTTGCACTCTCCCTCGACCTTTCAACTCAGATTCCTTTGACTTGACTTAGGCATCGGAGGGTCCCCTGACTTAGCCAGGGTCTCCTTTGCTAACACCTTGTGCAGGACCAGGGTTCTTCAAAGGCGTGCAGCACGGAGTGGAGGGTGATCTAGATTTTGTCATCAACAGACTTCATAAGTCTAATCATGATGTTTATTTGCTATCAATACGTTGGTATGAATGACGCAGCCTGGTCGCCTAAGCAATCGGCGTCCTTTTTACGGGGAGCGGAGTAAGAAGTTTTTGACTATCTACACTGTTTACCTGTGATATGGAACACCCAAGATTTGGATTTGCCTTTTTCTTCGGCTAATGCTTTAAAATGAGCGAACAAGATAGATGAACGGCATGGATAAAACACATACATTATGGAAGGCCCAAAGAGCTTTTGGCACCGGTTGAAAGGCCTAAAGAGCTTTGACACCGGTTGACCGGCGAGTGTTAGGGCCATTACTAGGGGTGTACACGAACCGAGCTAGCTCGGTTAGCTCGCTCGACTCGACTCGACTCGAAAAAGCTCGACTCGACTTGGTTTGAAGCTGAGTTCGAACAAGCCTCAGCTCGACTTGACTCAGATCGAATCCAGCTCGAATCGAACTAGTTCGGTGACTCAGTTACTTTGCTATTGATGTTGCTCACAAACAGTTTGATAAAATGACTCAATGAAATATGGCAGGTGGCAAAGAAGGTTTGGCTGGTGGTAAGGAAGGTTTGGCTGGTGGCAGGGTAGTAAGGAAGGTATGTATATGAAACAAATACCTTTTTTCGCTTAGTTTATTTATTTATTTGTTTATTATTTTTTTTTTTTAATGTTTTTATGTTACTTAGAAAGTGTTTGTGAAAATACCTGTAAAACCGTTGCCTCTGTTTGTAAAATAGTGGGATTTTGAAGTTGCGGTTCAGGTGTTTGTGCAAATGCCTCGATCGCGAACTCGGCTCGATCTTGGTTCAAACTTGGCCCGAGCTGCTGACCGAATCGAACCGAGCTAGCCAATCAGGCTCAAGGACCGAGCTGAGCCGATTTCGAGCTAAGGTCAGCCATTGTTCAAGCCAAGTCGAGTTGAGGCCAGCTTGACTCGGTTCGACTCGATGTACACCCCTGGCCCCTATTGTATGCATTTTTAGATCCACTTTGTCTATTTATTTTGTTACATTAGTTATGACATGACCCCAAAACTAAAGCGACCATATCACAGTAGTGATTAAACAAATTACCATTAAAAACTTCCAAAGGCCCACTGTAATGTACCAATAATATTTATTCATCATTCGATCTTATGATAAGGTCATGCAAACGGGAAAGAAGGAAAAACACAAATATCAACAATTTTATGGTCACCTTAATGTAATTATTGTATATCCATGAAGTAAATTTATTTTTCCAAATCATTACAGAAAATAAGCCCAAAACACAAGAAGCACATCCAAATCTAACGTGTACCACACCATGTAAAACAGAGGTGATCGAATGCCTACCATTCAAAACTTCCAAAGGCCCACCCTAATTGTAAACGTAATGTTTATTTTCCATCTAACCTGTTTATAAGGTAATATAGACATGCATGAAGGGGAAAAAACAAATATCAGCTTGATCCAAGGTCAATTACCACTATTTCATGTTGGGTTGTCCACCAAAAATTTGGATCTGCTTTATTTATGAGCTCATGCCCTAAAATGAGCTAGAAAAACGGATGGATCAGCATAGATATACAATACATACATAGGTTGCCCTACGATCAGGGCCGCACGTAGTACGCTCCCACTTACAACTCCATGCCCGCGGCCGTTGGCAGGACATCCCGCCGTCGCATCAAGTGGGAAGCGGATTAGCTGGTGTACCACACGCCAGCTGTATAGCTGATGTATCGACGTCAACAAGTTCGGTGGATCCCATCATGAGGTATGTGTTATATCCAAACCGTCTTCCATTTGGTTAGCTCCTTTTAAGCTTGATACGAAAAATAAGAAAAATAAGATAGATCTAAACATCAATTGGACCACACTATAAAAAGTAATGGGGATTGAACGTCTACCATTGAAACCCTTTTTGGTGTCACGGAAGTTTTGGATCAATATGATATTTGTTTTTCCTCTTCATCCAAGTCTTTGTGATCTTACTAACAGATTCAATTTAAAATAAATGTTATGGTGGGACCTATGAATGTTTTAACGGTGAAAATCATTATCCCCTCTGCTATTTGTGATGTGGTCCATTTGACCTTTGGATATGATTCATTTTTTTGATGATGCACTAAAATGATCTCAAAAACTGGATGAATGGTGTGGATATAATAAGTACATCATTTTGGGGGCCACGCAACTTTGATCTCCTTTGAACCGTTCGTGAACTCGAGGAGCGTGTGCGCTCGTCTTCTCACGACATGTGCATACACCAGCTATGTAGCTGGTGTGTGGTACACCAGCCATCTGCGTCCAAGTGGGACCCACAGTGGATGGTTTAGCCCAAAAATGGGAACGGATTGGCTACTCCAATGACACCAGCCCCGTGGCTGATGGTCGGTGCTCCGTGGGCCCCACCATGATGTATGTGCTTCATCTATTCCGTTCATCCCATTTTAAAGATCATTTTAGGGCTTGGTACAAACAATGAGAGGGATATAAATCTCAGGTTGGCCACACCACAGGAAAACAATAGTGATTGGATATTCACCATTAAAATCCTCCTAAGGGACATTGTACTTTTTATTTGATATCCAATCTATTGATTAGGTCATAAAGACCCAGATGAAGGGAAAAAACAAATATCAACTTGATCCAAAACTTTTATGCCCCAAAAAACTTTTAATGGTCGAAGTTTATTCAAAACTATTTCCTATAATGTGGTTCATTTGAGATTAGAATATACTTAAATTTTGATCTCATATCATAAAATGATTTATAAAAATAAATAGATAGCATGGATTATACACATACATCATGTTGAGGCCCATAGAGAACCGACCACGCCATTGGCTGGTGGCAGGGGGAGTAGGCGAGTCCGTTTCCCACAAAATCGGGTTGGCCAAGCCACACCCGAACGCAACAAACGCCTTTGGCATGAAGTTCCTTGCGTTGGGAACCTATATAGGACCCACTGCGATGTTTGTATGAAATATTCTCCGTCCATCCATTCTATGAGTTTATTTTAAGACATGACACTAAAATTGAACCATATCCAATGCTCAAGTGGGCTGAAAAAGTAATAATTGAACTTTCACAGTTGAAATATCCGTGGGGCCATGTAAGTTTTGAATCATGCTAATATTTGTTTTTTCAGTTCATCCCAGCAGAAATGACTTTATTAATAGTATGGATGTCATGTAAACATCACCGTCGAACCTAGGAAGGTTTCAATGATAGGAATTTACCTAACTACCTTATTCCTTAAATACGGCCCACTTAAGTGACAAACACCATTGTAAGCGGGTCCCCACTTATAATGCCAATGCAGGAACTTACTGTGGAAGGCTTTAGCAGGAAATCCGCGTCCGCCACACCCGCCGCGAATAGGAACTTCCTCAGTTGGAAACGTAGGTGGAGCCAACCGTGATGTTTGTGAGAAATCCAATCCGTCCATCCGTTCTCTGAGATATTTTTAGCATAATAGGACAAAAATAAGCTATATCCAATACTCACTTGGGCCTTAAATGTGAGTATTGAACGTACACAATTAAAATATTCGTGGGGACAGGGAAGTTTTGAATCAGGCTAATATTTGTGTTTTCAGTTCATCCCAGTAGGAATGACGTTATTAACGGTATGGATGGCATGTAAATATCACTTTCCACCCCAGGGAGTTTTCAACGGTAAGAATTTTCCTACCCACCTTTTCCTATACTGTGGCCCGCTTGAGTCTTTGATACTTCTAACTTTTGGTCTCGAGTCTTAAAATGTGCTCAGAAAACAGAATTACGGTGTGGATTTCTCAAAAACATCACTTACAGCGCAGGAACTTCTTGCGAATGGCTTTCGCAGGAAATCCGCGTCCGGGAAAAGATGGCGGTAAGAAACTTGCCAAGGCCGGGACTCTTCTTGACCGTCCATTGTCATCCAAAAATCAAAAGGTTATGATCGTCCTTTCGAGGTGATTCTTGGTTCATGGTCCATCCACTTGGGGACGCGTACCAACGGTTTGGATTACAGAACCGTGGGCCCCACACGTCAGAACTGAGAACCCGAGCATACTGCGAAGTGGAAGAGCCCCACGAGTCGTGGATCACATTAATAATCCCTTCGTTCGACAAAAGCTCCCCAAGGAATGCATCGAAGAACGCCAGAGCGCTGAAAGATCTCCGTTAGCCTCTTTTTTGTTTTTTTTCAATGTAAGCACTCAAGCAATCTCAATCCCGTTGAGATCTTTATTTATGTATTTTTATGATGTCTGAATTCTTCTTCTTCTTCTTCTTCTTCAAAAAAAAAAAAAAAAACTGTTGATTTTAATTTCTGAACTGATTTGTGATTTTAATTTCTCTGATTTTAGCAGATCTGTGATTTTATTTTTTATTTTTAATCGACTGCTTGTTTGAATTCTTGAATGTGTGTGTTGTATTATATCGTTATAAATCGTTCGTGTGGATTTTTTCAGACGAGATCTGGACGCTTCATTTTGTTGGCCCTGGAAAGGAAATGTCTGTTGTTAGAGAATTATACTGTCTGGTTTGGCTTACAAGTGAATGTATAAAAGAAATGGTAAAGGACGATCCAGATGCAATACTTACATGTCCTCTGATCGAACAGTTAGGATCATCTATACAGTTTGATTTTTGGGCAATGGCACCATTTCCAGTAGGGCCCACTAATGAACTGTCCGATCGTATCTACATGTGCCACGTGGATCGTTTATGCATCAACCTTCTCTTTATTATTATTATTATTATTTTATTATTGCAAAGAACTGCTATTATGTACACAACAATGCAATTTACACCAATGTTTTGTTTTTTGCGAAGCACACGCCACTTTTGGTCCTTCACTAGTGGACGCAGATCAGGTGGTGTTGCCAACACCACCCCCAGCAGTAGTGTCGTGATGCATTGGGCGTTGTGGGACCCACCGTGGTGTATGTGTTTAATATCCATGCAGTCCATCCGTTTTGCACTTTTGCTAGGTTGTTTTAGGGCATGAACCCAAAAATGAAGCAGATTCGAAGCTCAAGTGGACCACACCACAAGAAATAGTAGGAATATTGACACCCACGGTTGAAACCTTCCTAGAACCCACTGTAATGTTTTATTTGCTATCCAACCTGTCGATAAGGTTGCAGAGTCCTAGATGAAGGGAAAACACAAATATCAGTTTGATCCAAAACTTTTGTGGCCCCAAAGAAGTTTTTAATGGTGTGCGTTCAATCACCACTGTTTCCTGTGGTGTGGTTGCCTTGAGGTTTGGATCTACTTCATTTTTGGGCATGCGTCCTAAAATGACCTAGCAAAATGGATGGACGGTGTGGATATAGAATACATACATCGCAGTGGGCCCCACAGTCTCCAATACATCACAACACTACTGCTGGGGTGATGTTGGCAACACCATCTGATCCCCTTCCAAACCAAAATGTGCTATTCTAGCAATGAGGTAGAAAAAGTGGGAGTTATATGATACTCTATCACTCTTGATAAGCAGTCACTCAGAAATTGTATGCATGGCTTACATTATGTAAAATAGACCAAGTTGTGGAATCCATTGTTGCCAAGTTGCAATCCCAAAATCATATTGTTTGAACGGCTCGAATCTCTTCTTCATGGATACTTGTTGAAATAGGATCATTTGGCATTTTCACCTCTTAACCATCGAATAAATGTCCACCAATTTGATAATCAGATTACCATATAGAGTAATGTTTGGTTAATGATACATCTAAATTGGGAAGCATAATTTGGACAGTTTTATTTGAATTACTCGTATGCCACATGTACGACTTCTAAGTAATTTATTTGTTCGCTCGTATCATCCATCACACTGCCATGATAGCCCATTGTTGCATGGCAACTGGCCCAATTGAAAGTTATAACCACCTCGAAGCATGGGAAATTTCAAAACTACCTTTCCTATTATGTTATACCATGCCCCTAGAGCATATGAATACGATGAAAATCATTTGAAATTCCACAAAAGAGCTGAAACTCTGCAAAGATCAAAACTTTGAGCTACAACACTTGGGAGACGAGCTCTACAGCCACCATTTGCTTTAAATTTCAGATTGTAGATAGATTCTAAGTCTGGGAGAGTCCAAGGTACAGATTCACTTTTGATTCAACAATCAATTGAAGCGGTTTGGCTTGACATGTGCTCAAGCATCACTGTATCCAGTGTTTTAAATATCGATATATCCCACGATATATCTTGTATCCTACCTATGCGATACGAAACGCACAGGTAATGCTGATATATCCCACCTATTCGATCTAATGAGCATTTTCTATCTTCGATCCATATTTTTGTTGTAAATCGTGTTAAACCAGTGTCAAATGGTTGCAATATTTATGATTCTTCATAGTTTCCATGAAAAATCATGGATTTGGAACTTTGATTTCGAGATTTGGAGGAGATGGGTCAAGTTGTAGAAAATTAAGAAAAATCAAAATTTCTCAATTTCTTGCAAATCAGTTTTAATCTTTGTATCCAAACACAATTAAATATGTATGTAACATGGTCTAGTGATTCTTCTTTTGCTTTTAAATGTATTGCTTGTATTTCCATACATGTCTTCTTACATTTATAAATTATACGAATAGACTTTGAATATATTTGCATTAGTTCAGTTGGAAAAATGCATATATTAGGACCCCATACAAAGGAAACTCTTCTTATGTGCACTTTTTTTTTTTTTTTTTTGTAATGTTCTGATTTCTAAGTGTGTATTGATGTCTTTTTCAACAATCCTTGAAGTTTCATTAAAAAGTTCAACCAAATTCCCAATGTTCTCATCCCATCAACATTGATACATTATGCGATACAACCGATATATCCCATGCAATAACCGACAACATGTATTTGTATCCCAAGGGTGCGATACATTACACGATAACGATATTTAAAACATTGATTGTATCCTCCTCTTCAAAATGGATTTTTCTGTATTTTCTATTTTATTTACTTTATTGTTATCGAGTTAGGAAGAGAACATAGGAAGATCAACCTTTAGATTTTGTTTTTGAGCAAAGAGTATAGTTATATAGGAGATCGAGGCTAGATATGCTATTGCGATTCCTCTATTTTGCTCCTTGGTTGAGGCTTTTTGTATTTTATGGAGTCTTGAAGTCTCTCAAGCTTAGCTCTTAGCAAATAGATGTTGCTCTACATTGTAACCTTCTTGATCTTGGAATCTAAGGATGAGAAGAACCATCTTTGATTAATGCACCCCCCCACCCGACTCGGCCTTTAGCATCAACTCCTCCGTACTTCACGCTTCTTCGCCTGCTTTGACATGCCTTCTTAAAACACCTTGCCCTCCTCTCTTTCACCATGACGCCTTAGCTTCCTCCATTCTATAGTCAAAACCCTTGGAGAAGGTGGTGTGTAATCCCATGGGGTATATTTACACATTTCAAAAGATGGATATGGAGGATAACTATTGAAACCCCAAGGTGTTGATCCTTTGTCACAATCACAAAACAAGACTTTTTTTTGGGGGGGAAATTGAACTAAAATTTTAGTGAGGAAAAAGCAAGTTTAGAGCACAAGTGAGGATACAATAGTGAGTGACCCTCTTCTTACTCCATCTCATTCTATTCTACAAACCATCTCATTATCATCTCTTCGATATTAGAGCAAGAAGCGTCTAGATGGGCTCCCAGTCCAGACAACCCTGCCTCCCACTCTCTTGCCACCTTTGAGAAAGGACCATCCTTTAAACTAAAGACGATTAGTGATGATAACCCATCCATCACCATCAAATGGACTTGTTTTTGTTGTAGGGATGAATATAAAACCACCCATACTGTGGATAATTTAGTTATTTTGGGGAATCTTTAATAGTCTTATGTGTCATCAAGTCAATATTAGCTTTCCATTTTAGAAAATTTGTGTTTTAAGGGGTCCTTCATAGCCCCCCTTTCTTCTTCTTCTTCATGTTGGAGGGAATAGCAAGGAGTTATAATTATGTGGAGGGATGATGCATGAGAGTTCACATCAATTGGATAATTTCACAATGTCGATACAACATTAATGAGTGCCTCCTTGTATGCGAGGTGGCAACATTTGGAGTTATAATTATATGGAGGGAAAGCTGCATGAGAGTCATATCAATTGGATAATTTCACAATATCGATACAACATTAATGAGTGCCTCCTTGTGCATGAGGTGGCAACATCTGGAATCGGATGTTAGCTGTTTTGATTGTGTTCCATTTGATCATCCTCATTGTAGAAGAGATGACCAATTGGAGGATTGTGACTATGCTTTCTCTATGAAATGCCTTATAGGTTCATCATATTGGGGAAAGTAAACGTTGCTAGTGCCATCATCATCATGATAGCCTTGGCCCAGATATTTGAGTCAGGCCTTACGGATCCTTGTTTTTCCAATAGCATTGGAAACAAGAATTCTCAAGATTGCTTGGGAAAAGTTTTACAGTTGAGTGCCTACTTGACATTGACTCTACTCCTTTATTGGGACTGGTACCAGGCTTTTCATCACTTCTAGGCAGAGTTCCATCTTTTCAAGGCTCCTAAATGAGGAAATAAAGCCTTCACAAAACCAAACTACTTGCTGGGTTTTTAAAAGGCGATGTTTTGGACTAGGCGGTTATCATTGTTTGGCATGTTCATAGGTACCTGAGTTACTGGTAATTATTGGCAACAAGTAGTAGTTGTTTTTTTTTCCTATTAATTTCAAAGATTTACATGTGGCAGAACTTCCCATCTAAAGCAACTATAGCTTGAGCTGATCATAAATATTGAACTACCATAAATCCTAGATAGCGGACCTGATGGACAATAGCTGTCAATCTCTTTGCAAAGGAAATAGAAATAAGCCCTGTTTTGAGCTTATGCCTTTTATTTTAGCATTGATACATTGTTATTGTTGTTGTTCACGTGCAGAGTAGTTGCATCTTTCTTTTTCTAAGAGAAGTCAGGCTTCCTTTTCATCGGTCAAATCTTGTTCTCATTTGTTTTCATTGTCTCTAAGGTCTTTATGTCATTTACATCATTCATTAGCATTCATTCATGAAGTTTCTACTCAGTTAGCTTACGTTGAACCAATTTCTTTTGGCTCATTTCTTGAAGCTTTTTAATTTTGTAGGAGAGCGTAAGAGGGGACAAGATGTCTTCGGCTCAAGATCCATTTTACATCGTTAAAGAGGAAATTCAGGGATCAGTAAGTGTAAATCTTGACAAAATTTCCAGTTTTCTAATTTCCCTCTTGAGTAAAGTGATTTTTACATGGTCTTGATTTAGCCATTGTCACTGGTTTACCAGTACATTGAATCAAATGAGTTACTTTGATATTTAGATATTGTAATATGCATAGATTTGTTAATGAAGTTCTTCATATTAAGAGGAAATTCAAGTACCCACATGTCTAGTTATTATCAGCCTTTTCCCCCTTTGATAGGGGCCATTTGTCCTAATTTTTTTAAAAAAATAAAAATAAAATCTTGATGTGGATTTGTTCTCGAACTGTTTCATTAGTTGGCCAAATTGTAGCTGATTTTGATTTTTTATTCCCTTTGTTTTCTTATTCTTATCTATTCCTCATCTTTCCTTTTTCCCGAAGAGCCTAGGTGATTAGAACTTGAATTTCAATGGATATGAAGTTGTAAAGCATGGGAATTTTTTCCACTCTCTTTATGAATATCCAAAATATTGGAATATAAAATTTTATATCAGGAATGTGGTGCTATACATTCATTGGGAATGCACATCTCACCATTGGCAATATGAACAAATTATCATATTTAGTTTAAATCATATTTGAACATCTGTTTTTCACAATTTTAGCAAAATTTTATAGCCGTCAAAATTGTCCGTGTGCTAAAATTTGTTAATCGAGGAAAACAATTTCAAATACGTGAACTAAACTTTTTTATTTTCATTATTTTCAAAATTTTCTACATTTTCTTTTGAATTCGAAAAAATCAAGATGATGGTATTGGACAAAATGCACATGTATCGATGGTACTGGTCATGTATCTTATTGCCCTGGGGTACAAAAAAAAATTGTGAAGTGGCTGGGATAACAAATTTGACTGGAATCAGTTATTCTCATTTCGAGAAACAACTTTCTGAAAATTGTAAGCTCTTTATGTCATTTTATCTTAGAATCAATCATGTGCTAACAATTTGTGGCAACATTTATGAATAAAAAAGAAAACATTTTTTCTTTACTGAAGTTTTGGTCCATCTGTTTTCTCTCCTTTGATTTTGGCATTTATCCTTTGTTTTGATTATGTTCTAAAATTCCATCTTATGGAATTATTACCAGAAATAACACTCTGTATTGTGGTTTTTACCTCATAAAATCACAAAATTTTCCATAGCAACTTCCATATTTTCATTGATGTGCATGTGCGCTTTTTTATTTTACTGAGGTTTAGTTCCTGATTGTTTTTCTTCTGGTATTTTTATCTTTTTTAACGACTCATCTTTTTGTTGATTTGACACCTTTTTTCCCATTTTCCCTGCTCGTGATTGCTTGCATATTATGGGTAATTCATGAAGTTTTCCCTGCTTGCATGTTGCATCAATACTTTGAATGATTTAGTTCAAGTCCTGTCTTAAAATTTCAGATATGTGGCCAGCATCAGTCAGCTGAACATATACTTTTTTGTTGATATGCTAGTTTTGAGTGTTGCATACTCAGTTAGCAATCCAATATTGGAGCAGACAATCAACTAGTTGGTTGTTTCTTTGTCTTGTGAAACGTTGATGCCTGTCTTGGTCCCTTTTGGAAGTACTGCCAAATTGGCATTGGTTCTGCAACTTTAGCAGACCCAATCTGCTTGGCAGTTGGTGCAATGTGGGAAATGGAGTGCGTTTTGGCTCCAAATCGATGTTGAGAAACTTGTTCTTATCTATCTAGAGAGGAACTCATTCGCCGCTGACCATGGAAACACCCGAACATACCCTTATGTTATTATAGTAGCACTAGATTCTGAATTTGTTAAGGAGTTCCAAAATGAGGGTGGCATATACAAACCTGACTGTAAGCACTGTTTTAAAGATCGACGATATCAGCTGATATATCCCACGATATATCTTGTATCCCACCTGTGCAATACGAAATGCACAGGTAGTGCCGATATATCCCACCTATTCGATCTAGTGAGCATTTTCAATTTTTGATCAATGTTTTTGTTGTAAATCACGTTAAACCAAAGTCAAATGGTTACAAATCTATGATTCTTCATGTTTTCCATGAAAATTTATGGATTTGGAACTTCGATTTCAAGATTTTGGGGAGATGGGTCAAGTTGCGAAAATTGAGAAAAATCAAAAATTTTCAATTTCTCATAAATTAGTTGCAATCTTTGTATCCAAACACAAAATTAAACATGTATGTAATCTGATCTAGTGATTCTTTTTTTGCTTTTGAATGTATTGCTTGCGTTTCCATATATGTCTTCTTACGTTTATAAATTATATGAATAGACTTTGAATGTACTTGCATCAGTTCAGTTGGAAAGCACATATATTAGGACCCCATATAAAGGAAACCCCTATTATGTGCACTTTTTTTTTACTTTTTTTTTTTAAATGTAATGTTTTGATTTCTAAGTGTGTATTGATGTCTTTTTCAACAATCCCTAAAGTTTCATTGAAAAATTCGACCAATTTCCCAATTTCTCATGTTTCCCAACAACAGCGATATATTATGCAATACGACTGATATATATCCCATGCGATAACCGATATTTATCCATATCCCAAGGGTGTGATACATTACGCAATAACAGTATTTAAAACATTGACTGTAAGTATAGCAGTCAATATTCCATTGCCACACCAGGGGTGTTTCCTTGTTGATGGCTTGACTTGCTTCTGTGTCTGTTTCTTTTTAACTTGCTTCTGTGTCATGATCTTCCATTATATTGTTAGGGATCATTCTAATTGTTCCCCTTTGTGAGTTGACCAAATTCAGAACAAAAGTCAGCACCCTACTAATTGTTCATAATAGATCTCGCTAGCCAAAAGGCCTAACATTCCTTTTGCTGACCTAGTGTTTAAGGTAGCTTCTCTTTCCAAATGGAAATGATCATGGTGCTATTTCATTTCATTGTATTTTTCAAAGACAAATCTGTTTTCTTTTCTTCTATTATATGATCTAAGGATCTCAAATACTTGCATGTTTGACAGCTTACCATTGTATTTGGTCCATTATTTTCGTACTCCTATCAGGTCTCTATGGTATTAATGGCTTGGATGGGACACCCTCATCCATATCCATGTCCTGGATCTTGAGAAAGGCATAGTCATATCCCACTCTTCATGTCAGTGTCCACATTGGTATTTGGAGATCATAGATCATGGAACTCTTCTTTGGCTCTCAACTTGAGGCCAATTAAATACTCATGTCTCAGCGAGGGAAGGAGCATTACTGTACACAGTTATATCTGTGTTCCCTTCAGCCATTGTGTCTATATTCTAGAAGTATGTTTCTGCGGGACCTAAAATGTATGTTTTAGTGTTTCGAGAAGGCGAAAGCTACTTTTTGAAATGGTTTCATGTTTGCTTGGTCAGATTGATAAAGTGCACACTACTTTTCACCAATGGGAACATATACCTTCGAACACTGGTGAGTGGGTTCATCTCACAAAAGAGCTTGTTGCTGGTTGTGAAAGTGTTGAATGGCAGGTATTATAGACACAACCATTTTAGTCTTCTATGAATTAATTGTTGCATAGTTTTAAAATATCACTATTCTTTTATAATCAAGGCATCTTTGGATAGGAGAACTTGAAAACAGTTTCTACCTCTTTTGAATTCTTCACTTTGATGAGAAGAGATCATAGTTATTGACATCCCTCTTACCACGTTGAATGATGCCTACAGCCCTGGCTGCTGCTGGTTTTTGGATGTAACTTCCATCAATGTTCAGATTTTGATATCAAGGTGGAGGTTTCATCCATTTCAATGTTGGCTGCTTTTCCCTTACCCACCTATGTCCACCATTTTCCAATCTGTTCATGTTCATTTACTGATATACCTTGAAATTCCTGTTTCAGTAAACTGAAATGTTCTTTATATATATATAAGATGGCTAATTTTATTAAAAGCAAAAAATGAGAACAAGAAAAAGGAGGATGATGAGGAATCATCCCACCTGTATCCTACAAATCAACTCCTGCAAAAATCCCGGGTTTGGTCCCAATTTCATCCTTTAAAAGGTTGCGAACCCCTTGTCAACAAACAACCCTCTAGCTTCTTGAAAACAAGGTTTTAAATTGGTGTATCGGGTATTGTTTTTTTCACCACCAATCCAGGTCCATGTTGCCCCTGTATTGGGCTGTTTCGGGCCAACATGGGTTGATACAGCTGTATTGTTCATGGATGATACAAGTACGTATCAGGTTATACATACTGGTTTTGGACGATTCTTTAGCCCTTTCTTGAAAACACACAGATACCGATTCTGCCTTTACTTTACAACTTTAACGTTGAATGATGGAAGATAGAAACTGGTGCATGGAAACCATGTTTTTTTTTTTTTTTTTTTTTGAGAGGTAGTGATAAATTTATTAGAAAACTGCTCTACCAGCTGAGGTGAGATAGGGCTCTTTAGTTTTCTCCATCTATAGCTCTATGAAAACTTGTTGTAAGCCTTTGCTTTTTGTCAGCCTGCTTCTGCTTCTGAACATGTAATTTCTTGATAGGAAGGTGGATGAATTGCACAAGGCAATTTCAGTAGCAGCAAGAGATCCGGCCTCGTATGGCATTGATGAAGTTGAACTTGAGAAACGGAGGAGATGGACCAACAATGCTCGGGCTCAGGTATGATCCATGTTCACCACCACCACCACCACCACCACCAACCCCACCCCCACCCCCACCACCACTGTCATCTTTGTCTATGTGTCTCCGCCATAATAGCCTTTTCCCAGCCATTTGGGTTATCTTTCATGATTGCTAGGCAAAAGTTCAATGACCGGCTACTTACCTGACATAACCATCTACCTGGGCTAGGGACCTGCTGGTGCAACACCACCAGATGGGAGCTGTGGTTATAATCCATCTAGGGGAAAAAGAAGAAGAAGAAGAAGAAAAAAAAAAGCAAAACAGATTATGATGATTAAAATAGGTTCTCAGATGGGCTAGACTGGCCCTTCCCAGCCAAATTCATCCCTCTTTTGGTGGGGTTTGGCTGAGCTATGTTATTTTGCAAATTTTGGATTTGAAGATTATCTCTGAGTTTTGTCTTTAGCTAGAGAATAGCTTAATCATATGAATTTTTAATTTGAAGCTTGTTTGTGGGTTTTATTAGACATTCTAAGCAATGTAACATCGATGGGGACTTGTGTCAATGTTGGATGTGATCGAAAGGTTTTAGACAGAGGGACCCTTAAAAATCCAACACACCAGCACAACTGTACATTTGAAAATGCATTATTGCCTATTTGTATAGATATTAGTACAAGAAAGCATGTTATAGAAAAACTATATCCAGTTCAGTAGAAGGTTATGAATACCATATAAATTACAATGAAAGAAGTAGTAAAAAATAAATTAAGGTTTTTTCCTAACAGCCCTAGCAACATATGTACACCGTACCATGTCTCTGAAACTGATGATTACCTAATATGTACTTCTTTTTTTAAGTGGTCTATTATGCAATCCAAATGAATAGACCTTGCAAACTGAGAAACTGAAGAATAACACAGGATTTTTGGATGGAATTGAGATTTTAAAAAATGAAGACTGATTGAAGCCTTGGTGAACGGACATTAGGAAAAGATGTGATTAATCTTCAGGTCCCAAATGATTGAGATAGTTAATTTCAGGTGTCATAACTTAAAATCCGGATTCCCCTTTTTTACGGTCTTTCACTTGTTTGGAAGGTATTTCGAGATCTATAGTAACTTTCTATATGTTTTGTGAATTTTCTTGGTTTTGAGGCTCAAAATATTGCAGGATGCTTAATGGCAGAAGTTATGGCAGATTTTCAGTATTTTTTCGGCTTTAGTGTTATTTACGATACTTTAAAATAGTTACTGAGGAGCATTAAAACTGGTAGGTTTAACAGGCTTGATATTTGACCATAACTTACAGTCTTAATATTTGACCATAACTTAAATAAGGTTTTCACATAGCTTTGCTTATAACGATGCAAGGGGAGAAAATGCAATTTCATGATTATTCGGATGAAATGGTTCTTCCAGTGAGGTTTGTACTGCTGTGGTGAGCCTCATGAGGGATTTCAGGATCACCAATCACCATTGAAGAAATTTTTACCTAGGTTTTCCTCCAAGGATTGACAAATTATTAAATACCCAGAATGGGACATCAGTCCATATTTGTGGTCCTTTAATTTTTTTCTCTAGAACCAGTCTTATACTGAGAGTCGCCACGGTTTGTGATGAACATCTGTTGCAAACTTTGATTCCAATTTTCCAATTTCAACAACAAGTGTGTATTAATTGCTTGAAACAGTAGTAGACAGATTCTCTAGAACCAGTCTTATACGTAAGAGTCACCACAGTTTGTGATGAACATCTGGAGATAAAGATTTCGTAGTTGCTGCGAACTTCGATTCCAATTTGCCAATTTCAACAATAAGTGTGTATTAATTGCTTGAAAGAGTAGTAGACAAGGAATCTTTGATTTCATATGTTAAAACATGAAACCAAATTGGAAGTTGTATCAGCCATGAAGGAAGAGTTCAAAAAAGCCATTGAGCCAAAACTTGCTGAAGAAGCATTGATGGGCCTGTCTTAACAAGGCAAAGAAACTAACTTGAGGACAATTTCTTTCCCAACCAAAGAAGATATTCATTTAAAACAAGATATACCTAAACGGTTATGCAATGGTAACGTAGTAACTGTTACTCATTACGGGGTCGTAATGACCGTTACAGAAAAATTGACCTATAATGGTCTGAATGGGGCCGAAATGGGTTTTTTCAAAAAAATAAAAATTAGAAAAAGCTGTAACATAACGGTAATGGCGGTGGCCGTTACAGCCACCATTACAGTTAAGGAATACCTTGATTTGAAATAAAGGCCTTCCAAGCCTAGAAATTGAGGACCAACATCAGAGTTTTGGACGGAACCATGGTTGATCCTTTTTTCTTTTTTTTGCCCTTGAAAAATAGATCAATCCAATGGTAGTGCAGCAAGAACAGAAATCCGAACGGATTTGAGACCAAGGTGTTCCATAACAGTAACAGTGGCCATAACAACCACCGTTGTTACTGCTACGATGCGAGCAGCAACAGCTGTTATGGCCTTGCCTTTTCTTTTCTTTCTTTTTTTTTTTGGGAAAAAATCTGTTTCAGGACAGTTACGAGCCATCACAGGACCTTTATGGGGCTGTTACAGATCATGCTTTCTATTATGGCCGTTTCCACCCCGTAACACATAACAGTTACCATTGTTACCATTATGTAATGGCTGTTATGTAACTGTTTTGGCATACCATGTCTGAAAAAGTTACCTACTGGGAGGCATAATTCAACGTTCTATAGCTTTTCTTGAGATATACAATGGTGATTTTGCAAGATTTCATTGTTCCAGTCCTCAAAATTTGACCACAATATTAATAACAAAAATTATCATGACTTCTTAAAGTTCTTTAGATTTTAATGGTGTTTATGGCATTTTAAATTAGTTAGTAGCTTAGAAGGTTCAGTAGCATTAATGGTCAAGACTAGCAGTTAGGGTTTCTTTTAGCTTTACTTGTAATAAGGGAAGCAGAACAATTGTTTCAAGCTGTTTTAAATGGAAATTGTTCTTCCAGTGCCTCGTATTTCATGTGGTTGTGATGTGCATGTTCGGAGCCTCAACTGCCACCCTTGCAAGAGGTTTTTCCTAGGTTTCCCCTCCTGAGAAACCTCAGCACTAGCAGTGACTGGTGTTTCTATCCCCACTTCTTCTTCTTCTTCTTCTTCTTTTTTTTAACCCACGCACTCATACCACGGTGGGATTTCACCACAATGGGTACTTGAACCCATGACCTCGTGTTGAAACTCTTGTGAGTCTACCACTAAGGCATGAGTAAGGACCCACTTCATCAACCCCTGATTTCACTTCATGGCTTGGAATTGTCTTGGATCACTTATCCCTTGATTTATAGATTCTAAGCATTTTAAATGGTTTGTGCCTTCTCCTTTACCCTTCATAAAATTTATTGGCATTTTGTTTTGATCTCCTTAGAAGTTTTAGTATTTCTTTAGGTGCGCAACATGAGGAAGACTGTGGAAGCAGGAAAGGAGCAGAGCAATCTGGTCAACACAGGTCTAAGTGGGATGCGTCAGGAACTAATGCCAGTTTCAAATGGTCGCCCTTATCAGGCAGGCAGATCTGATCAGTACAATACCCAACACAACGAGAATTTCATTTCAGCAGAAACAGATAGGCAATTGCTCCTTATAAAGTAATATACTCTTTCTTTACCTTCCATTTTCTTTTTTTTTGAGAAACCTATGATGTTTGACCAAGAATTTGCTTGGCCCAATAAACTATGCATGGGAGCCCGTCTTTTGGTGATCCAAGTGGTTGATATTATGGCTCCCAAGGTGGATGGAGATTGACAATTTCTCCTCATGAAGTAATATATTCTTTTGCATTTTCTTTTTTGAGGAACAAACAATGTTCAACAATGCATTTGCTTGGCCAAACAAACTTTGCATGGGGGCCTTCCTTTTGGCGATAAGTGGTTCATATGATGGGCCCCATGGTGGATGGAAGACCCCAATGCCTCCCCCATTGGGTGATCTTAACCATCTAAGTGTGCCCTGTCAAATGTGGATTATTGGTTGTTTATATGGCTGGAATCAGATGCTGAGGCATGATCCACCCACGATGGGCACAAAAAACGAGTGGCTTATATTTCTAAAATGAGCGGTTGCTGGTTTGAGCCCATCCATCACGCCAGCTCTCTCTCTCTCTCTCTCTCTCTCTCTCTCTCTCTCAGGCTCACGAATTGTTCTCAACCACTTCTGCTCATTTCAAACAAACGGCGCATATTTCTAAAATTAACCTTACCATTGCTGGGTTGAACAAAAAACACCTTTGCTTTCGGTGGAGCATCTATAGTGCTCCTTTTTTTGCTCTCTCTCTCAGGCTCAGGAATTGTTCTCAACCACTTCTGGTCATTTCAAACAAATGGCATATATTTCTAAAATCAACCTTACCATTGCTGGGTTGAACAAAAAACACCTTTGCTTTCAGTGGAGCATCTATAGTGCTCCTTTTTTTTTGCTCTCTCTCTCTCTCTCTCTCTCTCTCTCTCAGAGGCTCATGTATTGTTCTCAACCATTTCTGGTCATTTCAAACTAAATGAGGTTGCTACAAATCATCAAATGCTCTATCTTTTGAGAAATTCTTTTTTAATTGCATTTTAGTTCTTATTAATTATGAAAAACCCATAATACCAGTTGCAATTGCTGTGGGAATAATCTCATTATCGTGTATGGATATTCTAGTGATTCAAGAGGCTGATCTAGATGTTCCACACCCGTTCAGTAATTGTATTTATCCAGCAATTGATGAGATTGGCGAGAACATCAATCTGTCTGAGCAAACCAACTGACTGGCCACCTCATGGATTGGCCAATTCTCAAAAGTTTTAGTGACTGGTTATTTATAATCATTCAGTAAATAAAGTTTTCTGGCTCTTGCTCCAAACTTATCTTGAAACTTGCCTATTTCTCCTGTTAAACTTGACAAAGTAATGGGATATCTGAAAAAGGTTGGGTAACCTTAGTGTCTGTGCCCTATATTGTTGCCTGCTTGTCAGAACTGTTGGGCACATGTATTTAAGACTTGGTGACTTAGGCCGACTCGCCAGTCTTGAGTCGATTCGCGCAAGTCAGAGGTGAATTGGCACGACTCAACTGAATGGGGGTGACTCATCTTGGTTACTCATGGTGTTGAACTGGATCAGATCCAACTGAGTTTGAGTCACATCCGACTTGTCCGAGCTGTCAATACATGGTTGGGCACAATTTGCCAGATAAAAAGTTGGATTAAATGTCTTAATGCTCTAATTTTCTGGGAATTTTCAGCTCCAGATTGTTGGTAATGCATCTAATCTAGAAACAGCTTTTATTTACTTTCTACTGATTCTCTATGCCCATGAATTGACTCCTTAAGGCAACAAGATGAAGAGCTGGATGAGCTGACTGCAAGTGTACAGAGAATTGGGGGTGTAGGCCTTACTATACACGAAGAACTTGCTGGTCAGGTATTGTTTAACTAAATGCAGTTCATTCTTGAGATATCATCATTTTCCTTCTTTTTTTTTTCAAATTGATTTAAATGCTTATCTTTCTTTTAAGTTGCAAACTAAGTCCACCCTATTCCAACTTATCATCATCGCCATCGTCATCATAGCTAGGCTTTACAAATCCTTTTCTGCCATGGACATGTAAAAATGGATTTCAAGTCTGTGTTCTGCTTATAGTGTTGAAAAATCGCGAGAAAAAGAAGATTTGAGGAATAAAACATAGGGAAGGAAGTATGTAGTTTTACTTCTTTTTTCCCCCCTTCAAGTACATTGGTACACAGTTTAAGTTATTACATTTAAACTGATACCTTTCGGTATTAAAAAGTACATGGTCGGTCTTGCCTGATGAGTGGCCTCTCACATGTGTAAAGCAGTCGCACTTCTTGCAATGAGAAGGATTCTACTAGTAGTTTTTAGTAGCGTTTTTTTTTCCATGAAACAGGTATTTTTTTTGCAGTTTTCTTATACACAACTAGTAGCAATTGTTGGTACCTTGACCTAATTTGCATTTAATTGCTGACCATTGATTTGTTCTGTTGATGTAGGGGAGGATTTTAGATGAATTGAGCTTGGAGATGGATGGCACCATGAATCGTCTTGATTTTGTTCAGGTTGGTGTTATCTCATTTGGACAACAGGCCCATATTTGCCGTAATTTGACTGTCACTAATATATTTCTTCCTCTTGCCAATAAAATTCAGAAGTGGTTTGCCCGCTCCCTACTGATACATGTGCCTACCTTTTGACCTTTCCCTCCAAGATGAGAAATGACATATGAAAAGAAAGGTGAAAAAAATAGGGACTTCTACTGCAAAAACTCTCTCGAGTTTTCATGTTACCAAATAATGCCCCCGCCAATTGAAATTCTCGGGAGGGTCCTTTGAAGGGAGAAATGACCAAAATGACCTTGATTATATTTTCTCTTTAAAAAGTGGTAAATGCAGGAGTTGTGGGGTCCATGGGTATACTTATGACATCCAACCCGTTCCACATATGAACCCCACCATGATGATCAGACAAACCAAAAATCTGGCTGACCAAATCATCAAATGGGCTGCATGTGAATTTGGATGTTTTGGGGTGGTGTACATTACTGTTATGGTGTAGCCCACCTTCTGATTGGATTGTCCAGATTTTCCGTCCACAATGCATTTATTGGACAGGTTGGATGTTGACCTGTCTGCCATGGTAGTTCGCGTGGTAGCTTGTAGATGGCATGCCTTGTACATGGGTCTGGGCTTAGCAAAGTCTAGAGAAAAAGATAAATCTCTATGTAAGAACTCGAAATTTAGAATTTCATTTGCAGACTCAAAATATTCTGAATGTTTCAGAAACATATAAAAACATCAACAGCATGGTGCTGCTAGTTCAAAACTCCTGTAACCTAGCAACTTTCTGAACTGGCTGAGATGCTTTTTGAAAGAGAGAGTATCTGCTGTTAGTCACTTTTCTTTTGATATTCAGGTGTGTCCCCATACAACCTTCACACATGTTCTATATCTCGACTGGTCATCTGGTGGCCCAACACAGAGAGGCTTTACCCTGAAAGCACATCATTTGGCTGGTTGTAACCAGTGTTGGAAGTATTGGTATTGCTACAAGTTTCGAGGCCAGGGATATTGAAACAATATCGATATCGCCGATAATATCGCTGATAACCGGAAATGCAGGGAAGCATGGGAAAAATAGTAAAATTTTCAGCGAAACTTCAAGATATGTTGAAATGCACATATTTGCATATTTAGAAAAAAAATAATAATAATAAATTACAAAAAGAATGCATACACCACAGGTTTCCATTTAATGAGGCCTTAAAAGCATGTGTTGTTGTAAGAAATCAGTCCAACCATCCCATCCGGCTTATTTAACCATCCAACCTTCCATCCAAACATCCATCGATATTGCAAAATATCAACAACACATAATATTTCACCAAGAAATCATTAACAATTGGAAAGGAAATGAAAGATTGTGGTCTCAATATCGCGCATGTTGCCATATCGATAGTATCAGGATATTATCAATGACAAATTGAACACTACACACAACCATGTGCCCATGAAAAAAAAAAATTCTAATAAACAAAATTTTGATGATATCAATATGTTGGCGATATTATTGAAATATCGTCGATACACTTATGATACAAGCGTTACCTAGAATTTACATAGTCGAAAATATTGGTGATGCATTGGCGATATTGATGCATTGGCAATACAAGCGACACCTAGAATTTACATAGTTGAAAACATTGGTGATTAGATTAGCGATATTGATACATTTGTGATACTTAGTGATACATTGCTATTACCTGGAATTTCTGATACTACCAGCGTTATTGGTATCGCTACCAATGTTATGAGCTGGAGATAAAGATAATATCAGAGATAATTTGAACACTGGTTGTAACAATCTTTTCTGCTGATTGGGTGACTTTTGCCCATTGAATGCCAACTGTTGGTTGGAATCTTTTCAACTTTACATTTGTAATCCTCAGAGGGAGGGTGGGAGTAAACCTGATCATTTTCTCTTCTGAAAAATCAGAGAGAGGGTAAACCTGATCATTTTTATTTTCTCTACATCGGCTTTGGTTCTTTTGTTCTCAATTGTTGCAATTGCTCAAATGCACCATTTGCCCACGTTTGACTCATGGCCATTTCAGCAGTGGGATAAAATAATTTTTGATTTGGAATTTCTAATTATCATGGCACCTCATCTTAGCTATTTGGGTTTTGCATCTTGATTTGCTTAGCCAAGGTGCAATGACTGTCTGCCCACCTGTGACCTGACACTAACTTTCTTTTCCCTGGGCTTGAGACCATAATTTGAAAGCTCAACTTGACTATGCTTGAGATCAGGTTGAGTTACGTATTTGGAATTTCCACCTTTATAGAATTTCAAAAAATTGTGAACTAGTTCTCGTGTTGTATTGAAAAGAAAGAGCTCTCTTTTATCTACACATTTGATCGTTTGATACTCTTTCTTTTCTTATTTTCTTTTTGCAGAAAAAGATTGCTCTGGTTATGAAGAAAGCGAGTCTGAAAGGTCAGCTTATGATAATAGCCTTTTTGGTACTTCTATTCATTATTCTTTTTGTTTTGGTTTTCTTCACGTAGGCGATACATGGACTCATTGCTTGTGAGATGTAAGAGAGTTGAGTGGGTCCACTGCTTCTTCTCTGACAACTTTGTAAAGAACACTGACTGATAACCAGAGGCCTGTTTTAGTGGTCCTCTGAAATTGTAGTCCTCATGGACTACCGATTCCCCATTGATTGTAGAAATAGGTGGTGGGCCACATCAGAACATCAGTCCAGATTATACCATCTGCTTCCAGCATGGTTTAATAATTCATCCTTGCCTGAAGCTCTACTGAGTTGACTTGGCTGGATTGGATTTTGGGTTAACTTAACAAGAAGCCCTATTCATGCTTTTTCTGGCGGAGTCAAAAGCTCATACGAGTCCCGTTTGAGTTTTTTCCTGGGTTTTCATATGCTTATCAATTTATGCAATTTACAATATTCAGTGTTCGGGCTTTTAGTTTGGAGTCGGTGGACAATTGAGGGCAAGTGGGCCTATATTTCAGTTGTTCAGTGATCCAAGCTGTTGATGCTGTGGGCCACACCAAAATTACAAATTTGCACCGTAGATCTCCCTTGTGGAAAAGAAATCCTGAACCTTCAACTCGTCAGCTGGGTAGACTCATCCAAGTCTCAAGTCAAAATGGCCTGAATTGGTGTGAATTGGCCTGACTCACTGAGTCGGGGTGACTCGTCATACAAACCAGATCCGGTCCGGTCCCATCGAGTCCAGGTCGACTCGGATGAGTCACATGGGACTCATCCTAGCCTTACAACGATGGCTTTTAATGCATGGGCAATTCTTGTGTCGGACCAATCATATGGGACTTGTTGGAGCCTTAAAAAGGATGGTTTTTTGTGCATCGGTAATCCATTGTAAGGCCCATCGAATTGATGGTTTGGATTACTAACCAATGGGCCCTATTTGTATGTACCGTGCAATCTCTCTGCGATAGTCCTGAGGAATTAATAGTGCAATCTTCAAGTCTGACAGATCGCTGCGCTGGTTCTCGTTTCAACGGACGCAAGAGCCCACGCAACAAAAAGCTCTGCGTGGTCCACCATAATGAGTGTGTGACATCCACTCCATCCATCATTTGTGCTAGCTCATATTGCCCAAAAATAAGGCCTATCCAAAATTCAAGTGGGCCACGCCATAGGGAAAAGTGGGGATGGCGTGCCTACCATTGAGACCTCCTTGGGTCCTTGAAGTTTCTGGTTATGCTTGATATGATCATACGGTCACATAGACCTGGATGAAGGGAAAACATAAATATCAGCTCGTTCCAAAACTTGTGGGCCCAATAGATTTTCAGCGGTAGGCAATGAATCGTCAATGTTTCGTGTGGAGTGATCAACTTGATCCTTCGATCTACCTCCTTTTTGGGCTCGTGCCCTAAAATGATCTTTCAAGATGGATAGACAGCTTGGATAAAGCACATATATCAAGGTGGGCCCTACAGAGCTCCATACAAGACCATCTGTCTCTAGCTAGGTCCTGGTGAGTTGTGGATTTCGTTGGTGTTTTGTACCGGGTCCTTGATTGAATAGAGTGGATTTTGCATATACAGCATGCTTGCCCTACAAGCTTCGGTGTTTAGGGGTGTACACTGAGTCGAGCTGGGCTTCAGCTTGACTTGGCCCGGCCACTACCTGACCCTGGCTCGGCTTGGCTCAGTCTTCGAGCCTGACTGGCTAGCCCGGCTCGGTTCAGTCAGCAGCTCAGGCCAGTTTGAGCCAAGTTCGAGCCTATGACATTTTTACAAACACATGCTCTGCACTTTCAATTTCTTGTAAAACAATAACAGCTGTTTACAAGTATTTTTATCAAACACCTTCTAGGAAACATCAAAATCCAGAAAAATGATATTTGTTTCATATACATACCTTCCATGTCATTAGCGGACACTTCCTTGAGTCATTTCATCAAACACTTGGCTAGCAACATCAATATCAAAGTAAGCCAAGTCACCAAACTAGTTTGATTCGAGTTGGGGTTTGATCCGAGTCGAGTCGAGCTTGGGCAACTCGAACTCGGTTCGAAAATTTTCGGTTCGCGTCCACACCTGTGACGGTGTTGTACGTACTAGGTACAGCATGTTTTTTTTCAGATGGTTGGATCTGCCAAACTTGCTCAACTTAAACTCGGTGAATCTGTTCATTCGCCGCACATGGTTGGATCTGCCAAACTTTTAAGGTGCCTACTTTCACGGTGGGACCACCCCATTAGACGGACTACAAGGTAATACCCCTGGCTAGCACACTAGGTGGGGTCACTTTTCATATATGATTGACCTTGTTGGACGGATTGGATACTGTACATGTCCTACACACCAAGTGAGAATCTGTTTCATTATTTATAGAATATTTGTAAATTAAGAAAGTAATATTTATTACTATTAGATAATCAATGATTAAAATATAATGGGTTCAGCCAGACACTGGTATGGTTGGTCCCGTGAGGCGCAAAAATCAAGTGATTGAGCACTAAGGCGGACTACGAATGGTTGAGATTGGAAGTTCTACCATTAAAATCGTTCAAATTGCATGTGGGTCCACTATCATGTATATACATAATCCAAACCAATACTAATAGATTCCAAGGACTAGGATAGTAAAAGATTCACATGCGCATGTGCATGCACATTATGAATTTAAAATTTTAAGCATGATATTTAGGAATTTTAACACGATTCTCTTTCGAAGTTCGGGTGGTGGGACGGCCTTCTCCCGTCTCTTAGAAATGACCAACTCATGTGGAAGTATAGTTCACATGGAACATTTTCATTCTCCTGACTTCGATGTTCTCATTTGAATATTTGCTACTATCACTAAGATCCATACCGACAACCGCTCCACCCTGGCTCGCGCCAAAGGTTTTGGCGTAACTGTCGTGCCCTTCTACTCATTGGGGCATGTTAATTGCTTTGATGGCCTGGTATAGGTTGTGCGCTTCAGCGCTATTCATTTTTGGAGCTAGTTGATTCAGCATGTGAGTTGTCACCGTTAACTATAGCATGGCCCACCATGTGAGTCTTGTACTTGACCGAATTTTAAGTATTAGGATCCATGGTGAAAATGTGAAGATGGATGGTTGGAAATTATGCCTGCGCAAGCACAGTCCTTCGTGGACCAAAATCACAGCCGAGCTCTGTGGGGTCCGCCCGCAAAATATCAGCCAAATCCACAGCTCAGGTAGGCTACACCACAGGGAACAGTGGAGGTGAAATCCCAACCATAGGTTTGTGTGGGGCCACGATGGTGTGTACCTTTGATCAAATCTGTTACTCACGTGTAAAATTCAAAATTAAGCCTGATCTAAAACTCATGTGGTCCACCCTGCGTGAACTAGGAGGTATTATATGGAAGTGGATTGCCTGTGACCCTGGGAACAGAGATATTGCTGGGGCTGTGTGGGGCTTAGAAAGATTTCCACGACGAATCCACTCCGACCATCTGTTTTGCAAGACCACGATAATAAAGAAGTCTGGATCAGGCAGGTCCAAAACTCATGTGGGCCATATCACAAGACATAGTTGGTATTGAATGCGTTGGGGGGACAGAAGTTTTGAATCAGGATGATATTTGTGCCTACAGTTTATTTGAGCGGTAATAACCAAAATGAACGGTTTGGATGGCATATAAACATAATGGTCAGACCCAGGAAGGTTTCAACGGTGGAATTTTCCGTTCCCACTGTTTAATTTGGTGTGGCCTGCCTGAGTCTTGGATCTGCCTGATTTTTAGAATTCTGTCCTATCGTGATCTTTTAAAACATATGGACGGAGTGGATTTGTCACGGACATATCCTTGAGCCCCACACATCCCCGGGCACAGGTACATCTATGTGCCCGGGTCACAGGCAATCAGCTTCTCTGTACATGTGGACCTGGTTTGGATAGTTATGCTGCCACTAACCAGCTGGCCAGTAGTCGGTGCTCTGTGGGCTCCACAACGATGTATTTGTTTCATCCACGCCGTCCATCTATTTTTCTACATCATTTTAGGAATAATACTAAAAATGAGGCTGATCTAAATATCAGGTGGACTACACCATAGGAAAACAGTATTGATTGAATTTTCACCATTAAAAATCTCCTATGGCCCATAGTAATGTTTATTTGACATCCAACCCGTTGATTATGTCATCAGATCTGGAAAAAGTGAAAAAAGACGGCGTGGATGAAACAAATACACCATGATGGGGCCCACAGAGCATTGACCATTGGCTAGGGGCGGGACACTAGCCAAACCCTTTACATGTTACCCAATGGTGTCCAATCAGTTCTTTATCGAGTTGAACTTTTGTAATCTACAGTTCAAATTAAGGTTCTCACGTGATGGACGGAGTGGATTTACAAGAGCCCCTCCGAGCTTGCGTGTTTTACGCGGTGCGTAAAACAGGGGTAGACGATTCTGGTCCGTCCTCTTCGAATATCAAACCCTAGTTGTCGCTCGTTAAAAACTAAAGAAGAAGAAGTGATGGCTTTCTCATCAGCAAATGGTGGAGGAAATCGGCCGGAAAATAATGTAAGTTGATGGAGTTCGGTCCTCTTCTTCCCTTCTCCGGCGCCGTCTGATCGGGTGTCCGTTTTTTCCGTCTCCGTATCCAAGGTACGTGATTCTTCTTCTCAGTGATCACGTTTTCTTTGGGCAGATCCGACGGTGGTGATTCGATCTGTCAATCGCCTCGATTGAAATTCCACGCTACTAGATCTCGGGTGTAATGCGACCGTTTTGGAATCATTCAATGTTCTGTAGTGAGAGATTGTACGGTATACACAAATGGGACCCATGATCTGATGATGGCCGTCCGTGCACAAAAAATCCCCTGATTGGAGATTTCTAGCCGTATATATCTGGCTTTTTAATCGATTATTCGTTGCTGACCTCTCTATGTGGGGTATTTTGGTGCACAGAGCATCCACCGTCTGGACCATAACATCAACGGTTGTGATCGCTGAAAAATTGGGCCCTGTATATTATAGAATCTCTCGGCCCGAGCACTGTAAAATGGCGATTCTACGAAAGTGAGGGATGCTCTTGTCGTTTGCAGTGGTTGCGGAGGATTTTGTGATGATCCGAAAATGCCCCTGTAGTTTGTCATAATCACGGATATGATTGAGCGTATGGAAGTCTTAGTATGGGACAAAGATGTCCATGTTCCTTCCTTGAGAACATTGAAGCGAAGCAAAAGGAAGCGCTTGGATAGATATCGGTTCCTCCATTTTGATGCGATTTTTGGAGGGTGAAATGGCCAAAATGCCCCTTCACCACTCGAGCATTGTGGAGCTCAAATGGTTTGTGTAAGAAATACAGCCCATCCAACAAGTGTGCCCACCATGATGATTAAACGACCCAAAATTTCAGGCTGATGTACTCATCGGATGGGCCACACCATAGAAAACAACATACATGAACTGTGAACCTTAAAATATTTTTAAGTGACCCTAGCCCACTTGATGATTGGATTGGCCTAGTTTCAAGGGGTGGTACGCCTATTGGACGCATTGGATTTTATATCACGCCACATGGGCCCCGCAAATTTATACTCTGCCGCTTTTTTAGGTTTTTTGGGTTGCCACAAAGAAATGATTTCATCTCATTTTCATTAGGCTGAGCGAATGAACCTGACTCTCGTATGAACTAGGCGTGGACTTATTCTTTTGGCTCATGTGCTGAGCTTTGGCCTGAAATTTATAGCCCGAATAACTTTTCAAGCCAAGCTTGGGGTCAATCATTTTAGCCCAACCTTGCCCAACTTCATGTACACGACTTATATCCTACAAATGTCATTCTAATCCTCCAATAAATAACATATGCATGTTGAATGCAGACCATTAATTTTATTCCTTTTTAATGTTTTTTTTTAAAAAATGTATGTGTGGACCACTTGATTAACGGATGGATTAGGAACATCCCTGTGGGAATAAGGATTTTATTTATTTTCGGGTTGAGCTTGATTGGGCCTGGCTCCTACTAAGTTTTTGGGCTTGGGTCCGCTATACTAGGCTCATGCCAAGGTTGGGTGGAGCTTGGGCATAGGGCCTTGAGTGTCTAGGTTGGGTCTAGCTCAAACCGACCCATTGCCAACCTTACTAGTGTATTTAGGAGGGGGAGAAATGTAAAAGTGGCTAAAAAGAAAAACCATTATTAGAGATTTTAAAAAATAACCAATTTTTTTTATTAACCAAACATGGTTAAAGAAAGTTAACTTATTATTATTTTTACTTAACCGGTCATTGGTGTATTGAAGCAGCTTTTTAATTATGTATTAGAGATGATGGTTTATATAAATTATGGGTTGCCAAGATTATTTAAAATCTTTCCCTAACTTTCTAATACATAATTACTTTTAACTATAATAATAATTTAACTAAAAAAATAATTACTTTTAACGAAAATGAGATGTACTCATTTTTACGTGGCAACCAATCGGGGTCTTAGACTTTCAATTAATGCAGGTTTTTTCTTTTAGTGTTTATTATTATTATTTTATGTTTTACGCCCACACACCCACACGAGCACTCACGCTTATTCTCAGTGTTGAAACAGAGTATGTCTACCACTGAGTCATGGAGCTGGTCCCAGGCATTTTTTAGTTAAATCAAAGATGTCAAAGAGATTTGTAAGCGTGGAAATGGTTTTCCATTTCTATACTTTTCCTCGAAAAATGTGCAAAGGATTCTAAATGTAGATTTCAAACGTATATATCAATAAGATTATTATTGTAAAAATGGTGATTATGGATCCTCAATGGTGCTCGCTAACTTGTAATTGGAATGTGCTAGAATCCAGACTGTCCATTTGGGATATTCTATTTGGAATGCATTAGAATTTTTTAGTATATTCACATGACTTGAATTGATTAACGAAATCAACTTTAATATCTGGAATTAGCATAGATATATAATATTTAGGCTGAATGATTGTAATAAGTCCATTGAAATATATATTCTAACAAAAAATAAGGAAGTTTCAAGCCTCAAGTGCGCAACGAATGATCACAAATGAGCAACTTACCATGATTTTTGACTGTCCATTTAGATGGCCAACATTTTAACAATTTGGATCATTTGGTTGATGTGATTTTAGTGTTGCAGCTAATAATTGAATTGTTTTGGGTATCATCAGTGCGTCACGTATACGACAGATTAGTATCATGGTGACACCTTTGTTACACGTGTAACGCTCCTACTTTTATAAAAGACTCCCACTATATCAGAATCACAACAAAAATATGGAATTTCAAAACACACCCAGCGCCTATTTGGTTTTTCAGCTATTGATGTAATTACTTGTAAATAAGTCATCATTAGTTGTCCTTGTAATTACAACAGTTGGGTTGTTCGCAGTTTCCAAGTATAAAGTTGAGATGTGTGCCCACCATGATGTATATGTCTTATGCATGTCATCCGCCCGCTCATTTTAGGGCATGAGCCCAAAAAATGAGGCAGATCCTCCGCTTAAGTGGACCACACCACAAGTAACATTGGAATTTGAATGCTTATCGTGGAAAACCTTTTAGGGGCCACGAGTTTTGGATCAAGCTGATATTTATGTGTTACCCTCATCGATGGTTGAACGATCTTATCAACAGGTTCGATGACAAATAAATATCTGTGGGTCTAGGGAGGTTTTAGCTTTCAACTGCTAATGCTTTCAAGACCACTTTTCATGTGGTGTGGTCCACTTATGCTTTGAATCTGCCTCAATTGTGGGCTCAAGTCTTAAATGAGCTGATAAAAAGGATGGACAGTGAATAACACACATATATCACGGTGGGACCGCATGTTTAACTCGGAATTCAACCGCTTGAATTCATTCATGCCATCACAAAAATGTTGAAATCTCTCACCTTTTTCTTCCTCTTTTACAAACAGGGTTAAAAGTCATTATCAACATTTTACTCCTATTTATGCTTTTCATTATCTCATATTTTTTATTTTGGAGTTGATATCTCTAAATATAGGATGCTTGTTTGAATGGAGAGGGAATTGGTGCAATGGACAGTGGAGAGGGAATTGGAGCTGTCCATGTGTATCATATTCATTGTTGCAATGGGCAGGGGAGAGGGAACTGGAGCATGCTTGTGTTTAAATGGACCACAATTAGAGAATCACACTGATTGGACCATCCAATCACAGTTAAAACTGGTCGTGAAAACATAACATTTAATTGGAAAATGGGTGATATCGGTGGCTTGGATATCTGATTGGTGTGATTTCTGAGACATGGACCATCCAAGGTCTGGGTCACTAGATGGGTGGTCCCGATTTACCAACCTCTTTGCCACGTGTATGGTGTAAGGTGGGTTGCATGGATGGTTAGTATGGACCAGTCCGCTTGGATTTCTCTTTAAGAAGGAAACGTTGACCGGAAAAAGCGGGGAAGGAGATCGCATAGCGGAGTGGATATCGCGTTAGACTCCGAATCTAAAGGTCGTGGGTTCGAATCCCACTGCGATCGCCTCAACATCTTCCCTTTTTAACGAAAAAAATCTTATTGTAGTCCGCGGACTACTGAAGCGAGTTCATTGTACGCTAGTTGGACCACGCGTGCGGATGATCACTGTCGTGGTCCCACCATTAACAGGCCAAAAAAGCCATTTCAGCCTTGCTGTTTTAACGGTGAGTTTTCTATTCCTACCGTTTCATGTGGCAAGGCCCGCTTGACTTTTGGACCTGCCTCATTTTTCGGCCCATGTCTCAACATGACCTACCAAAACCGATGGACGGAGTGGATGTCATACGGACATGAAGGTGGGCCCCACTTTCGCTTAAAGGGGCGCCCTGTAGGCTGGTTACAGGAAAGTTGGTGAACAGCATGAACCTTTCACACGTGCGGTATTGGTTCGTATCGGGAAACTAGGTTTCAGAAGTCTCTGCGAGCCTGTGATCTTTGGGATCTAGATGGGATGCGTCTGGTGAGTAGTATCCATGCAGGGATCACCATCCGAACGGCTCAGATTTAGACACGTACCAAATCTCAGTTAAATTCCAGATGCGGGCGGAGGGTATTTGTTTATTCATACGTGCCGGGTCCTGCTTTTGAGCAAACGTACAGTTTGCTGGCCCGCAAGATTTGCTAGATGTGGGACCATATTCAGTTGATCCAAACGGTCAAACTGATAGGTTCATGGTGGTTGGGGGTTTGTCTAGTGATATTCGTGATTTAAAGCGAGTAGCTTTGTCTCTGGGACTGCAAGGGCCCTTTTTGGTGTTGCTTCTTGCAACTGGAAATCGATTATGAAGAAGTGCATGTTTACATAAGAAAAAAATATCCTCGCCAAGGCTTCAATGGTGAGTATCGAATCCCCGGTGTTTCATGTGGTGTTGCCCACTTAAATCTTGGAAACGGATTGGCTACTCCCCTGCCACTAGCCCGGTGGCTGGTGGTCGGTGCTCTGTGGGCCCCACCATGATGTATGTGTTTCATCCATGTGGTTCATAAATTTTTACAGATCATTTTAGGGCTTGATAGAAAAAATGAGAGGGATATTAATCTTAGGTGGACCACACCACAAGAAAACAAAAGTGATTGGATATCCACCATTAAAATCCTCCTAAGGCCCACTGTACTGTTTATTTGACATCCAATCTGTTGATTAAGTCATACAGATCTAGATGAAGGGAAAAAACAAAGATTAGCTTGATCTAAAGCTTTTGTGAGCCCCAAAAAGTTTTTAATGGTCGACGTTCATTCAACACTGTTTCCTGTAATGTGGTCCACTTGAGATTGGGATATACCTCATTTTTGGTCTCATATCCTAAAATGATCTAGAAAAATGAACGGCAAGGATGAAACATATACATCATGGTAGGGCCCACAGCACCGACCACTAGACGGAGTGAATGTTGGATCTACTTCATTTGAGTCATACCCTAGCATGAAACAGCGGAATGGATGGACGGAGTGAATGTTGCATGGTCATAAATCATTATGGGCCATAACTACACTTGCAGGCTGTTGGAAAGTCAATGTACATGCCATGAATTTGCTATCATGATACGTAGGTCTGAGATCATTTTTTGGAAAAGCACCACTACATTGACGCCCTAGCCCAAGAGTTAAGTTGATCCACTGGTCAAAGTCGACTACGGTTTGAAAAACAAATAGACGGCTGTAAAACACTTGGGCTAAGGTTTTCTAACCCATCCATCTGTCTCTAGTATTGGATCCTACTTTCTGAGTGGACCATATTAATTTTAAATAAAACATGGTTGAATCAACCCGTGGATGGATGTAGTCTCGGACTTCCAATTAGAGAGTTTTTTGTTTTTAATTTTAAATTGACTAAGTAACTAACCAACCAAATACACTTAAAAAAAGGGATTTTTAGAATTAAAATCAGAAAAACACACTTTTTCTTCAAAGTAATAAAGGTCCTGATATTGAAATCAGGCCTTCGTTGAATTTTCTTTTCGACTATCCATGGTAGGCCATTGATCAAAGGGTCCGGGACTTGGCATTTCGGGACATTTTCCTAACGTAGTTTCTTGTGGTTTAACACATGGCATGCTTTTGGTGGGTGCAACCTGATTATGGGCGGTCCACATTCGGTAAGCGTAGTTAAAATGAGCAACTGTTCATATCCAACAAGCCAGAGATCTACCAATTCAACGGCCAGGATGGAGCGATGTCCCACCACCGGACGGATGGATGGATGGATAATCGCAGGTGCACGTTATAATTGCAGTAATCACCTGTGGAAATGAGGCACATGTGTGTGATGCTAGAAACACTAATCAAATATCAGTCCCTACCGTTCAGATACTGTCTCAAAAATCGGGTCAATACAATCAAGATGTTATGTGCACAAAACAACTGAACGATCAGGAGCCATTGATCAATGGTCCAAATTCGATGGACATATGTGAGCCATGTAAATGGTATTATTTTCGAGAAATAGTATCTGCATCATTGGAATAATAAAAAATTCTGATAATCTGGTGGAGCGTGACAAAAATAGGTGGGCACTTAGATTTCAAATTAAACGGTCCAAATTATGGGTCCAAAAAAAATTACGGTTATTTTATCATCTGATTATCGAGTTGGCGGACATTTATTGGACGACAGAAAATGAAAAAAATAAATAAAATCCAAAGGTTTTATTTAAACAAGCAAGTGTCCACTAATAAGAGGATTGGATTGCTCGACCAATCTGATTTTAGCACTGTAACTTGAAGCAGTGGATCCGCACTTTAGTCCGTTTAGTTGGACTTAACGAATGGCACTTGTACAAATTCTGAGTGCCTGAGTATCAATCGTCATATTTGCCAGAGTATTAAATATCTCTCCCATGTTTCACCATCTATTCCTCGTTTCCACGTATGGGACCAGCCACATGGCAAAAATCTGCGGTGATCGGTACCGTTGATTTGGTCAGCAACAGCGTTATACCAACGATGCAATGGGAGTAGAATACGGTAGCCAACCATTTGTAGCCCGCAAGGGAGATTATTGGAGCTACGGTCCAGATTAAGCCTGAAATTTTTACAATAACGAGATGATCGGAGTTGTCAAATCACCTAGATTTTTGGCATTGAGCACATCCATGCAGTGGCCCACATATCAACGGCCGTGATCACTGGTCATGTGTGCCGAGTTTACGATGGGTGACGCCAGCTCATAAGCATGCATCCAGATAAATGTACACGTGGCATGCATACGACTCAGAACTAAACTCTTAAATCTTGGGCCCCACTTTCGATGGGTCAAATGTTAAAAATCCATACGAAATTGATGACCTGTCCAGCTGATTAGTAGACATATAATGGACGGATAGGATGAAATATTTTCAGTGGTCCAATTTCAACAAATAAATGTCAATTACTTAATCCGATCTCGGTGTCATGATTTATGTACAGTTGTTTCTAATTTCACATCTTAAGTTACATATCTGTCACGTGGACAAAGCTGGGTGAGGGATTATGGATCACCAGAGTATCAAATTACTAATTGTCTATGGTTAAGATTCCTGTGTTAGTTTTGCTCCATTCAAAAAGTGGTGATGACTTTTCAAACGTATGCATTGCGTGGTTTTACAGTAATCCAGACCGTCCAAATTGCTGACCGAACTGTGTTTGTAGCATAATTGATAATTGGCGGTGAGAAGATGATACTATCTGCATTGCGTGGTTTAAGGACTCTTTCGGACTGTCGTGATGCATGTGTTTTATCCACACCGTCCATCTGTCTTTCCATTTCATTTTAGGGCATTAGCTCAAAATTCGAGCATATCCAAAGCTCAAGTGGAACGCACCAGAGGAAACAGTGGGGATTGAATGCCTACCATTGAAAACTTCTTATGGCCACAGAAATTTTGTACCAATCTGATATGTGTTTTATCTTCATCCATGTCTTTGTGACCTTATGAACGGGTTGGATGACAAATAAACATCACCATGGGGCCCTAGCAAGGTTTCAACGGTGGTCGTCATTATTCCCACTGTTTCCTGTGGTGTGGTCCACTTGAGCTTTGGATATTCCTTAATTTTGGGATCAGGTCTTAAAATGAGCTGGAAAAACGGATAGACAGCATGGATAAAACACATACATCACAGTGGGCCCCACAGAGTCCTTACACCACGTAGCTGTGGTGTTGGGTTCACCACGCAATCCGTGCCACGTGTATGGAGGATGAATCACCACTCCAAAACCAACATAGGAGTCTAGCCCTATCATGGAATTATTGCACCTTTGGTCTTGTCCCTTTGGTTAGGCCCACCAAATGAACAGTCTTGTGACAGTACATTTACGTTTTGAATGAGCCATGCATGAACATCTTCGAGTGGGGGCTAGACTTTTATGAAAGTTCAGCACCCTTCTAAAATTGATGATGAGTAGTAGTTGGTTGACCATTCATGTGGTACAACTGCATCTGAATTTTTCCATTGAATTTGAACCACTCAGTACGTTCTTCTTTTAACCGTCCATTTGATAAGCACCAATTGATCGGTTAAGATTGCTCTATTGGTGTGATTTTTGAGCCATGCTCCTTCCGCAAATTGACCAATAATTCGGATGGTCCGGTTTGCCGTACACGCGGGCCACTCCACTTGATAGCCACCAGTTGGTCGGTTGGGATTGCCATGTCGGTGTGATTTTTGAGCCATGCTCCGTCCACGAGGTGACCAATAATTCGGATGGGTGTGTATAATTTCTGTGGGCCCACATTATTGTATGCGTCTTATCCATCCGTCCATCTGTTTTACAAGGGCCCACCTTATTGTATGTGTCTTATCCACCCCGTCCATCCGTTTTATCAGATCATTTTTAGATATAAGCCCAAAATTGAAGCATATCCAAAGCTCAAGTGGGTCACACCACAGGAAACAGTGGGGATAGTGACGTCCACCATTAAAACCTTCATAGGGCCCGCCGTTATGTTTATTTGTCATCCAACCTGTTCATAAGGTCACACAGAGATGGATGAAGGGAAACCAGAAATATCACCTTGATCCAAAACTTTTGTCACCCGCAAAAAGTTTTCAACGGTTGGCATTCAATTCTGTCTATTTCCTATGGTGTGGTCCACTTGATTTTTGGGTATGTCTCAAATTTGGAATTATGCCTTAAAATGAGCTTGTAAAACGTATGGACGGCATGGATAAGACACGCATCATGGTGAACCCCACATAGTTTACTCAGTACTTAATCCGCGTCCTAGGATGGTCCGGGTAGCCGTACATGTAGGCCACATGTACGGAGGTTGAGTCGCCACCATTTAAAATTGATTGAGCCCTGTCCGATTGGTCCAGTGAGAGTGTAAGGCCCACCTTACACATGATTTTTGTTGTCTTTGGCTACCGACTAATTGGATTTGGACGGTTTGAATGAGAGTGCGTGATCTTTCATACTCTTCTGGACTACAACTGGAAATGCTCCGGCGCTCTCAGAGCTTGTAGTGCTCTAAATGTGTTGGGATAGTTAGATAATCCAATCCATTCATCTAGACTGTTCATCTCATGGGCTACCCTGCAAACATCAAGACCGTTTAAAAAAAGGTCCAATCAAAATTTTGAACCATCTATTTGCTAACTTGTTTTATAGATTGCTTATGATTCTGAATAGGGATGTAAATGGGCTGGGCTCGGGCCTGCAAAATCAGAATTTTGAATAAGCCCCGCCCAAAACAGTTCAAAATCCGGGTCAAGACCAACCCCAGTCTCGGCCTATTGACAGCCCTAATTCAAGAAACACTTTTGGTAGACCATTGAAACCATCCCATCCATGGGTTTGGAAAAGAATGGCTGTAGAAAAGTAATTTTTAAATCAAGGATGGATTGAATCATTTGATCACTGCCATTTTTCGCATGTAGCCCATGAAATGTGTGTTGGATTTAATGGACAGTTCAGATCAATTGATTTAGCTGTCCAAGTGAGCCTATCCAATTACTAGTACTCTATAATTTATTAGAGCTGTCTTTTCCCTTATTTTCTTTCTTACTTCTTTCCTTCTTCTTCTTTTTTATTTTTATTTTTTTATTTTATTGATTTATGTCAACCTTCTGGATTAGATGTGAACACAGTTTTGATCTATTATTTGATGATATTTGGTGCAACTAAATCAAGCAAAATGAGAGATGATAGGTGGAGTCGGAAGAATGGGGATCATTTAAAGTTGACTTCTACAATAGATATGGTCGGTGATAATTTTATTTAAGTGCTACATTATAGAAAATTCTATGTATATTTTATTGAGAGAATCATAAAATATATACAAGTGGTTGTATTAAACCGATCTTAGAAGATAATGTAGGATGTAAAACTGGCCTAGTACAGGATGTAATATAATCTATCCTACCACACTCTCTCTTTACTCAAAACTCTTTTATCCTTTCCTTTTTCTTTTCTTTTTTTCTTTTTTTTTTTTAACTTACACCCACACACACCACAATGGACACCCAGACCAATGACCTCAGTATTAAAACTCTGCATTAACCATTTTTTTTTAAAAATAAAAAATAAAATCTATGGTAAAGAAGCTTGTGTAAAGATGAGAGTGATGGATAGCATGAGTAATTAGCAGACAGGTTTGCAAATTAAGTGTTGATGATTTAAAAAAACAAAACAAACTTGGACCAATGACTTTGGTGTTGAAACTCACAAAGTCTACCATTGAGTCATGCTCTCCTCAAACTCAAGGTGCTCAATAAGTAGTAGGGTTTTAAATGTATTAACAAATTTATTTTGAAAAAATATATATATACTTCTATGGTGAATAAGTTTGTGCAGAGATGAGTAGCAAACAAGAAGGTTTGCAAAATGAGTTAATGATTGCAACAACAAATTTAAAAATAAATGATTGCAACAACAAATTAAAATGAGTTAATGATTCCAAGAGACAAATGTTGGTGCCAAATGCCTTCATATTGCATTCAACAGCAACATATGTCAAACTTGAGGGGCAAATGTAGACCGTAGACAAGGAAATATTAGCTTTAAATCAAAGATAGATGATTAGATTTGGATGCAATTACAGGGGTTTTAATCGACAAAATACAGGTGTATTGAAATTTGTAAGAGTTACAATCAACAGCAACAATTGTCGAACTTGAGAGCCGACAGTGGTGTTGGAGATTATTTCATAGGAAATAATTTTGGAAATCAGAAAATAAAATTATTTTTTAAAAAAATCACACTAAAGCACGCATATATGTGTGTGTGTGTGTGTGTGTGTGTGTGTGAAATGTTACTATGAGGTCGACCTCATGGGAACTTCCCATGAGGTCGAGCTGAGTGGGCCCCACCGTGATGTGTATCGGACATCAACACCGTGCATTTGATGGGTCCCATATGGGTTATGGGATATCCCAAAAATCAGCCGTATTTGGAACTCAGGTGAGCAATACCATCTAAAACGATGCAAATACATGCCTAAATCATATGGTTTAGCCCACATAAGTTATGGATTGACCTGATTTTTAATCCCGTGGCCCATCATGGAATGGTGCAACTAACTGATTGGGTAGATGTCGGATGCACATCACAGTGGGGCCCACTCAACTGGACCTCATGGGAGACCTCATTATACCATTTCCACACACACACACACACACACATCACAATCAAGGATCCACTAATCTCGTTGGATATGGGGATCCACGGAAGCCATGCCCTATCTCGAATGACCTGTAGCCTGCCACGTGCGCATGGTATTATATGGAATTAGGTGGGATGGAATTGCATTTGGTCCCGCCCAAATTCCTTTGGGCGTTTGGAAAGGTTGGGATTAGGTAGGATGGAATTGCATCGGTCTCATAGAATTGCATTTGGTCCTTGCTAGATTTCAGTGGATTTTGAAATCCATTATACATGTGGGCCCCACATTGATACGTGTTTATCCATGCCGGCCATCCGCACACACCATTTACATGTGACATTCTGGTTATATATGTGTAAAAGTGACAGACATCCATTGTGAATTTGGTTCGTTGATTACAATTCCATGGTCCACCAAACATAATCTTGCTTAATCTAGTGTTTTTCCTGTTGTAAGAATTTCATCCCAAACATAGGATTGGATGACCAAAATACCATAGAATTTCCGGACATGCAATCATTGTCCTATAATGGTGTTAATCCCATCTAATACAATTCAATACCATTTAATCCCATAGACCAAAGACACCCTTAAGGGGTCGTTTGGCACCATGGATTTGGGGAGATTTCAAATTCCCTAGTTGTTTGACAGTATAAAGTAACCAGGGGTTTCAAATCCAAGGGTTCAAATCCCCTCAAAGAAGGGGTTTGAAATCCTGCAGTGAGAGCTTGAATTACACCTAAAATTCTTTTAATAGATGCATGTGTAGCATTTGTGTCACCATACTATTATTCTATTGGGCACATGACCCACTAATGATATCCAAAAACAATTAGATGATCAATTGCATCACTATAATTACTTAAATATGATGATCAACACCGTCAAAACATTGTCCATGTAAATCAACGGCTAAAAATCGTTGGTTAGTCATTCAGACATGATCTTGTGCTTGTGACCCATCCGAGACTTGAAATTTCATCATTTTCGGGCAAAAAATATATTTCAAAAGACTTATTACAACCATTGTGTCAAACATTACATTCGTCACTAATTAGAGATATTAAAATTAATTTAGTAATTAAATTCATACCCCTATGAATATACCACGCATAGCTACTTTTGAATTAAAGTTAATTCCCAATACAAGGTACCAAACACAAAGGGAGAATTTCAAATTCAGGGTCTCCAAACCCAGGGGTTCCAAATCCACACTCCCAAACAGGCCCTAAGGCTCCTCCATGTCAGCCTCTTATAATTGAGTCGTGATTTAAGAAGGGCTCCTTATGTGACGAGGCCGAGCTTCGTGTTAGAGATTCTACTGGACTGCACGTGTTAGAGATGTTGACCATTCATTAGTAGGGAGCACTGTCAGCATGCCATGGGCTGACAATAGCGTTGGTCGATTAATCAGGCCGGTCAAATTTGAGGGTGCCTGCTAACATGTGCCCAAAAATAGGGCCGACTGCTTGTGTTAGTGATCCGGGCCATTGACTAGGTGTGTACACTGCCAACATATCATGGACCAAAAATAATATTGGTCCACTTATCAGGTGGTTGAAAAAAGGCCCACAGTTCAAATTCAATGTACACGTGTGACTTAATGAGTTTAATACTTTGCTTTTCGTACATGTCATATTTAGGTTGTGCACTGTCTAAAGAATGGCCCATTGGCCATATCTCTGACCGTGTGCCATCCGTCCTAGGAGTGCACATGGAACCGGTAGAATTGGTAAACCGGATCAGAATCAGTTTGGTCCGGTTCTAAAGTGTACCGGTTCCGGTTCTGAAAATCAAAGAACTGATTAGTTCGGTTTGGTTCTTCATTTGGGAGTATGTAGAACTGAACTGAACTGTGAATCGAATCGAAGAACCGAATCGTCGAACTAAACTAGGAACCGAATCAGGATTGGACCATATATTTCAAAAAAAAAAAAAAACTTTCTTCTTCTTCTCCTCTCTCTCTCTCTCTCTCTCTCTCTCTCTCTCTCTCACCCACTGGACAGCCACCTTCCGCCCACCGGCCAGGAAGCCACCGCCCCAATGATCCTCTCTCTCAGTCACTGCGAGCCTGCGACGCGGCCTCTCTCTCTCTCTCTCTCTCTCTCTCTCTCTCTCTCTCTCTCTCTCCCGGAACTATAAAACCGATCCGAAACCGAACCAGTTTTAACAATCCGATTCCAGTTCCAGTTCGGTTCTAGGGTACTAACAATCCAGTTCCGATTTTCCTAGAACCATTAGGAACGGTTCGGTTCCAGTTTCACCCTAGAACTAGACTGAACCAACCTATGTGCACCCCTAATCCATCCCTGACATGCAGTGCATCCCTGCAGTCTTAATCTCTGTTGGGCCAACATGATGACATGATGTATGTGTTATATCCACTCCATTTATTACGAGCTCATTTTAGGGCATGAGCTCAAGCATTAAGTAGATCCAAACCTCAAGTGGAGCACACCACAGGAAACAAGGGGGATTAAACACCCAACATTAAAAATTTCTTAGAGCCTAAGAAGTTTTAGGAGTCACTTGGTACCATGGTTTTAGGGGGATTTGAAATTCCCTAAAATGTTTGGCACCATAAAGTAATTGGGGGGTTTCAAATACATAAATTTCAAATCCCCTCAAAGAAGTGGTTTGAAATCCAAGGTGTAACCTAGGAGCCTAGGATTACATCTAAAATCCTTCCAACGGTCTCATGAGTAACATGTGTGTCACTAGGCTATTAATCTATTAGGGCACATAGCCCATTGATGATATACAAAAACAATCAAATTATCAACTACATCACTATAATTACTTTAATATGATAATCTGTCGTCCAAATATTATCCATGTAAATCAATTGTTAAAAAATGTTGGTTAGTCACTTGGATGTGATCTTGTGCTTATGGCCCATTCAAAACTTGGAATTTTATCATTTTTTAGCATAATATATGTTTGAACGGGCTTATTACAACCATTGTATTAAACATGACATATCTACACTAATTAGAGATATTAAAATTAATTTAATAATTAAATTTAAACCCCATAAATATATGTATAGGTACTTTTGGATTACATAGGATTCTAAACCTAGGGTGCCAAACACAAGAAGAGGATTTTAAATCCAGGGGGTTCTGAATCCAGGGTTCCCGCCTAGCCCTTAAGTCAAGGGGATGTTTGTGTTTTCCCTTTGTTCAGTCGAAATGGGAGGGGATTAGGTGAGACTTTGGCCTCACCCAAGATGGTGTGGCCATTACTGTGGGGCCCACCTTAATGTGCGTATTCTATATCCATATGTCTATCAAATTTTTTTCTAATCATTTTAGAGCATTATCCAAAAAAAGAAGCAAATTGAATTAGTAGGTGGACCATGCCATGGGAAACAGGGGTGATTGACCATTAACTGGCTACAAAACTTTTAAACTAAGCTGGTCTCTCTCTTTCTTGTGTGTGTTTGTGTCTATATATATATATATATATATATATATATATATATAATAATGATCTTGTGTGAATCATACCGCAATGAATTTATGTACGAGCCTTTATGTAAGCCGTAAGATGAGGAGGGCGGCTAAGATTCAGCTGCATTGAGAGAGAGAGAATCATTTGAAAAAAAAAAAAAAAAACTCTCTCCCCCACTCATGGAGAGACTCTTTGAATTGTAAGTGAATTTCATGCAAAGTCATTTGTTGAAAGATCCTGTGCAAGGATTCTGTGTGGGGCCACTATGATGGTTGTGATAAATCCAACCCGTCCATCCATTTTTTGAAATCATTTTAGGACATGCGACAAAAAATGAGGAGGATCCAAAACTTAAATAGGCCACATGAGAGGAAATGTGGCTACAAAAGTTTTGTATCGATTTAAGTTCTCAGTGTTTTCATTTCATCTCAGTGAAAATGACTTTATAAACGGTTTGGATGGAATATAAACATCAAGGTAGAGCCTAGGACGGTTTCAACGGTAAGTATTCATTTCCCCGATGTTTCATCTCGTATGGCCCACTTGAGTCTTGGATCCTCCTCATTTTTGGTAAAATATCCTAAAATGATATCTAAAAAGGAATGGACTGGTTAGATTTCACACAAACATCACAGTGGGCCACACAGAATCCTTGCTCAGGATCTTCATGGGAAAAGATTTAGGAGAAAATCTGCGGCCTCTGGAGTTGGAAAACGGATTGGCTACTCCCTTGCTACTAGCTAATGGCGGGTGGTCGGTGCTATGTGGGCCCCACCATGATGTATGTGTTTCATCTATGTCATCTATCTGTTTTTCTAGATCATTTTATGATATGAGACCAAAAATTGGGTATATCACAATCTGAAGTAAACCACGTTATACCAAACAGTGTTGAATGGACGTCGACCATTTAAAATTTTTTGGGGGCCATAAAAGTTTTGGATCAAGCTGATCTTGTTTTTCCCTTCATATGGGTTTGTATGACCTAATCAACAGTTTGGATGTCAAATAAACAGTACAGTGGGGCCTAAGGATGATTTTACTGGTGGATCTTATCAACCAATTGGACGGCAAATAAATTATATAAAAACATTAAGGCACCAGGCGTACGGCAAACAAACACTACGGAAACATTAACGTGCGCCGTTAGAAGTTCAGTCACCACTGTTTCCTCTGCTATGGTATACTTGATAATTGGGTCTGGTTCATTTTTTATATAATGCCATTAAATGATCCGAAAAAACAGATGGCCAAGGTAGATACATAATACACACATCAAGGTGGGCCCCACAGTAAGGGCCGCACGATATAAGGTGAGTAGCGAGACTGCTACTGAAGTGACGTCACCATTCTGTGGACCCCACCATGATGTATGTTTTGTATCCACGCCGTCCATCCGTCTGGTGAGATAATTTAGTGTAAGATCCAAAGAATGAGTCACATTCCAAGCTCCAATGGACCCCACCAAAAAAACAGTGGGGAGAGTGACGCCACCATTAAAAACTTCTAAAGGCCACAAAAGTTTTCGATCAAGCTGATATTTTTTATTTTTTTTTAAAACCTTTTTTAATGTCTTTTCTAACTTTTGAACAGGTTGGATTTCGAAAAAACATCCTGGTGGGCCTTAGGAAGGTTTTAACGGTGTGCATCAACCTTCCCACTGTTTTATGTGGTGTGGTCCATTGAAGCTTTGGATCTGCCTCATTCTCTAACGGGCGCTTTAAGAAGGTTTCAATGGTCGACAGCAATATCTCCACTGTTTCCTGTGGTGTGGTCCACCTGAGATTTGAATCTCCCATCGTGTTTGCGCTCATGCCCTAACATGAGCTGGCGAAAATGATCTACAAGTCAGATATACACATGCATCATCACGGCCCACACAAAGCATAGTGCTGCAGTACCATGAGCTTACCGTACTCCACCAAATTTCTCGCTAATCTGTTGCATGTGAAGGAAATCTGAGCCGTTAAAATAGTTTTCCTTATCATGGATTTCCTGGGGTGAAATTCAGACCGGTCCACCTACTGATCTTATCGGTCTCACTTTCGAGAAAGATGATCTTCACAGTGGAAATTATCATTTTCGTGGTACCGATTTCCTAGAGAAGTAGCATTCTGGTGGGGAAAGGTGGTACGCACCACGAAGTGACCCTTGCCTGGAGGTGATCAGAACTCTTTTTAAAGGTCGAAGGAAAGCGTACTTTGAATATTTCAATTTTCAGGAACTAAAAACGCCGGCGTAATTTGCGTTACTATCACGTTGGGTTGTCACTTTTTTTAAAAAAACTCAGCGGCAAAGACGCTACGTATATAAGATCCACACTGTACATCGGGTATATCACCCCGTGTTTCATTTCAATCGCAACAATCAGGCTAATTCAATACTTCGGTGGGCCACACCATAGGGAACAATATAAAATTACACCTAAAGCCTCTAAATTCACATGGCATGGCCTACAATAGTTTTTGAATGGTACAGATGAATGGATTGAATGACATAAAAACACGATGGTGGATCCTACGCAAAGGTAGTGGTAGAAATGCACATCCCACCTGTTCTGTATGGTGCGGCCTACCTGAGTTTTGGATCATCGTGACGCTTGGATTCCAAAGTGAACATGAGGCAACTCACTTGATGAACGGAGTGGATCTCATAATAGTTACACCCACGTGGCACTTTGTTGGCCAAACTGACGCCTACAGCGTACGTACGCGAGCCACGCTAGCGCGATCCTTCCATAGAGCTACTTGCTAATTACACGCTCCGCACAGGTGACCAAGTTCACACATGTACTAGAGCCTGGCCGTTCATCAGGTATGACTGGGTGTTAGGCTGGTCCACTGATCATGTGGGCCCACATATTCATAGTTTCTGTATGTGGGACCTTTAGGGGTCGTTTGGCACCATGGATTTGGGGGATTTCAAATCCTCTGCTTGTTTGGCATCATAAGTAACAGGGGTTTCTCTCAAAGAGGGAATTTGAAATCCACATTTAGAGCTTGGATTATATTTAAAATCCTTCTAACAGTTGCCTGTGTAATATGTGTGTCACTGGAGTATTAAACTATTGGGCAGATGGCCTACTAATGATATTCCAAAATAACTAGATTATCAATTGCACCGGTGTAAATTACTTTAACATGTTGATCAGCGCCGTCTAAACATTGTCCATTTAAATAAACAGTTAAAAATCGTTAGTTAGTCACTCGGACATGATCTTGCGATTGTGGTTCATCCGTGACTTGGAATTTCATCATTTTCAGGCGAAGTATATATTTCAGCAGGTTTATTACAACCATTATGTCAAACATTACATACGTTCACTAATTAGAGATATTAAAATTGATTTAGTAATTAAATTCAAACCCCTTTAAATATACCATGCATAGCTACTTTTGGATTAAAGTTAATTCCCAAGGGTGCCAAACATGGAGGATTTCAAATCCAGGAGGTTTTGAATTTAGAGGGTTCTGAATCCACACTCCCAAACGGGCCCTAAAGTAACTGAGGATTTCAAATCCAAGGGGTTTCAAATCCCCTCAAAGAAAGGGTTTGAAATTCACGGTGAGAGCTTGGATTACATCTAAAATCCTTCAAAGAGTTGCATGTGTAACATATATGTCACCGGACTATTACTATTATTCTATTGGGCACATGACTCACTAATGATATCCCAAAACAATTAGATTATCAATTGCATCATTATAATTACTTTAATATGATTCTCAGCACTGTCCAAACATTGTTCATGTAAATCAACAATTAAAAATCGTTGGTTAGTTACTCGAACATGATTTTATACCCGTGGCCCATTCGAGACTTGGAATTTCATCATTTTCGGGCAAAACATATATTTCAGCAGGCCTATTTCAACCATTGTGTTAAACATTACATACGTTCACTAATTAGAGATGTTAAAGTTGATTTACTAATTAAATTCAAGCCTCTATAAATATAACATGCATAGCTTCTTTTGGATTAAAGTTGATTCCCAATCCAAGGTGCCAAAAACAATAGGAGGCTTTTAAATATAGAGAGTCCCAAATCCACACTCCCAAATGGGCCTTTAGATCTCTCTTTTAAGTCCTTGGAAGTAATTTGATATTTTAGTTGAGTGAGAGGGACTCGATTAAATATATTGTCCTTGCTTATGAGGATTTGATTGGACGACATACTACTGTTAGAGATGAGTCTATATAATTACACACCATCTAATTCAAGTCTATCAAATATTAAACTTGATCAGAAGCACTTAAAAATGAAATTTATAATGTATATTCATTCAAATTAAGCCAATTAAATCATGTAAACCACTATTGTCAATGTAATATATAACTCATGTTTTCTGCACATTAATCCTCACTTTTTATTCAAGAATGCCAAAGTAAGAACATTGGATATTTTCATCATTGCCTGGCCAATAAATGTATTGTATGCCTCAACCAATGCCAAGTGACAAACCACCATGTGTGCATGTACGGTGTGGGACCCATAGTTAAAAATAAAAAGTCCCAGCATAAAATGATAAATTTATCCTTCTACTCACATGACATCTTTCAGCCGTACTGTGTCTCCAATAAATACTCGCCGTTCTGGCAGTTAGGTAGTTAAACAAGCGTGAATTTCAACAATGCAGATTAAGTTTTGCTCCCACTTGATCCAAGTTCTCCTTGTGGATGACATGGCAGGATTTGATTAGATGTTAAGTCATTGTCGAAAAAGACCAGTACTTGAGGTGAGGGCAATTCTCAATTCATGTCTAATTTAGCTCATCATACATCCAAGCTAAGCATGCAAGATTTAAATGAATTAATTTAAATTACTTATATCCATGGTGTGTTGTAATGGTCATTATGGGACCGTAAAAGCCATTACATAGAAGGTGATAATGACAACCGTTATATGTTGTGGGATCATAATGGTTGTTACGAAAGTAAAGGCTACGGTAACTTCATAACAACATATTACAAGGTCAATATAGGATTTTCAGATTATTTTTTCTTCAATAAAGAAAAAAGAGACTGTAAGGGCTGTTATAAGAGCTATAATTAGTATTTTAAAGGTACCTGTATGACACATGTACAACTTTAAATAATATTGAAGTGCTTGCCTATTATCTATCACACTGCCAGAGTATATAAGTTCTCCCCACATTTCATGTGGCCGAGTCACGAGTGTCAGCCTTTTATTGTGGTCCTTGTAATGGCAGAAACTGTGGTCCTTGTAATGCCACAGGAAACAAAGGCTCATCTTGATCATTGATCTGGCCCTCGACAATGGATTTTAACTGATAGTGGGCCCGGCCTACCTTGTGCATGAGAATGTAATGAAAGAAGCTTCTTACAGAGTAATGAATACGGATAGTAAAGATCACGTAGAATTTCTTACCTTATAATGTGTAAATCTGGCTCGCCATCCTCAATGGGCCCACCTTTCTTTCAATGTGCCCATTTTTGGATGCCCTTAATCTGATGGTTCAATTCATTCAATCATAGTGATTTTGGGGCTGTGTAGACAGTCCTATCAAAGGCCGCTGGCGATCATAGGTGGGCCTTCTTCCTCACTAGCAAAATGTTTATCTCTCACCGGGGAGACCGTGCGGTCCAGCTAGAAGAATTGTTATATGGTAGAGCCATTTCTAACATGTGGAAGGTGAGCCTAACCTGGCTTTGAACCTATTGGCATGGCCTATCGGCCGGGCTTCATCTCTTGTGCATGGCTCGATCAGTTTTTTGGGTTAGGCTTGTAAGAATCTCATAAGATGGGTCTTATTGATCAATGGTCTGGATTGTCCTAAAAGTTGGATAACATGATTGGGTGTACTAGTGGGCCCCATAAGTTGTGACACATCCAGAAATTCATGCAAGGGTAGAGTGCTACAACTGTGATACACACACAATGTTTAGAGGAATTAGGATTATCAATTCGCGTGGAGCCTTGGGGAAAAGAGTTTTGATAGGTTTCAAACTCCCCATCCCTCTAACCTATATTAATAAGGTTGGGTCCCCAATCCAACACCACTAATAGAAGCTTAAGCCCATCTTATCTTCTTTAAAGGGTGTAAGGAAAGGAAGACCTTAGCGTTCTGCTTTCATGGCAATGACATCACAACAAGGTAAGCCATCTATTCCTTCATATCTCCATCCAGTGCACAATGCAACAATGTAAGCCTTCTATTCCTTCATCTCTTCATATCCAATGCACAACAAGGTCCTTCGCCATTCCACATTATTAGATCTAACAAAGCCTGGACTTAAGTCATTTTAGCTCAACTTGATCTAACCACGCACGACCCAACTTAATTTTATGTGTTATATCTTACAAATATGTTAATCCTTAGGCAATTATTTATCTCGAATGTGGACCATTAGCTTCATTCCTCTAAAATGTGTCTTTTTTTTCTTTTTTTTTTTTGTTCATGCATGGCCCACTTGATAAATGAATAAATTAGAAATTTTAGGGAAAAAATAAAATGTACCAAATTTTGGGTTGGGCTGAGTTGGATCAAGTTGGGTCCACACATTAAATTAGTCCTTTGAGCTTGCTATTCTAGGCCCATGCCACGCTTAGATTGGACTCAAGCCTAATGGGTTTTAAGCGTCCAATTAGGCCCAACCCCAGCCCATTGACACCCCTAATGATGGAGTGATTAGAAAATCAGGTCCCCTCATGCAGGCGTTGGCGTGAATAGTTTATTTATCTAAAGTCATTCCTATTAGACAATCTTATACATTTAATATTGGACCATTAAAGTAAAGATAGACAAGAAAAACCATTAATATTTAAATATGCAATAGGATTGTTTCATAAATTTTATTTTTTAAAATGTAAGCCATCCATTGGTGCCATGTGTGTACTTGATCGGTACATTACCCTACCACAAAGTCCTAATAGATGGCTTTGAATAGTTTGTCCAACTCTACCACATGTCTCTCTTTCCACCATTTGAATAAAATTTTCTAGGTGGGGCTTTTTAAATTCTCATATTCAAATGGATGTTAATGAGTACACTTTGGTTTGAATGAATTAATAATAGTCTTTTGTTTAGGTAGGTCAGATTTATATTGAATTTATATATATAAAAAAAGAAAGTTTAAATGGTAAACTCTACTCATGAACCAAAAGGCCTCAATGTTGAAACACCCTATCTACTATTTAGCTACGGTCTCAGAAAAAAAAAACAAATAAATAAATAAATAATCCCATGGTCTAAGTTGAATGTCCATGTGCAGGTCACTTTATCAGTATACCATAGAATATGTTCACAATTACTGTGGCACGGATCCAACTAGGGAGCAAATTGGTTATTACCCTCACCATAACCTAGGACGGACGGTCCTAATAGGGGATCTATGGGGCTCACCTTGATGTATGCATTTTATCTATGCCACCCAATCATTTTGACAGATCATTTTAGGGCATAAGCCTACAAAGGACGGAGATGTAAGGCTCAAGTGAACCACACCACAAGAAACAATGGGGATAGAATGTCCACCATTGTAATCCTCGTGAGGGCCACGGAAGTTTTGGATCAAGATGATATATATGTTCTCCCTTTTATCCATGTTTGTCTAAACTTGTGAATAAGTTAGATGTCAAATAAACATCACCGTGGGCCCTAGGAATGTTTCAATGGTGGGGTCATTAGAACCACTGCTTCTTATTATGTGGTCCACTCAAGGCTTTGATATGATTCCTTTTGAGCTCATGCCCTAAAATGATCTGCAAAATGGATGGACGGCCTAGATAAAAGCCATACATTAGGCCTCACTGAATTCCTACTAGCACAGTTCCTATCCAGGTAGGTCATGTGGGCTAGTACCTAACCAGCACCCCAACTAAGTGGGTGCTTGTAAAAGAATGAAGGTAAAATATTATCATTATATTTTTACTTTATAAAATTATTATTTTTATAATGAGCACCGGTGAAACAAACAATGTAACAAAATTATCATCACAAGATAGAGGCATCCTTGGGCTAGGCACAAGTTTGAAAAGTCAAATTTTTGAATAGGCATAGCCCTGTGGCACAACTAAACAATTCAAAATCCACTCCAAGATGTACCCAGGCTCAACCCATTAACACCTGATCCATAGCTCAAGTGGTAGACTGAGATAAAGATATCCCGTTTCAACATTGAGATCTTGGTATCGATTCCTTGGTGGGGTGGCTAACAGTGAAGAGTACAGTGTCAAGTGACAGTGGCTTTTACCAACAAGCTAACAAAAAAACAAAAAAACCTTAATCATAATCAATTATTAGTGATGTGAGTAGATAGAGACAACTCATTTACTATTCCATGTGTCCTAAAAAAAAATATATTGTATATAGATCACAGAATACAACACACAATAGTTGTTAAACACCCACCATTAAAACTTTAAAAGGTCTACAATAATATTTTATTTACCATCTAACTTGTTGATAAGGTTACAAAGACCCTAACAAAAGTAAAACAACGTGTAGCTGCTTGATTTAAAACTTTTGTGATTTATAAGAAACATTTAATGGTGGGAATTCAATTCATACTGTGTTATCCATTTGAGATTTGTATCTATTTCATTTATGGACCATGTTCCGAAAGTAAATTAGAAAAACAGATGGATAGGGCAGATACACAATGAGGTGCGTCCCATGGTGGGTCATGGCTACTCTGCGTCTGCTGATGAATGATCCAGGCATCGTTCGCGTGTGAACTAAGCATGAATCTTCTAATACATTTTTCTCCCAGTCGCCGACGCAAGACTACTATCTTTTGATTTTAGCTGAAAAACGGATGAGATCAGCAGTGCATAATACAGAAGACAATCAATACAAAGAATCCGATCATTCTATCTTCCCTCATTTCCTTCCCCCCGGAAGAAATTCTTTACTGCATCCAGTGCAGAGCTTGCTTGAAATATGGGCTATTCTCCCTCGGTAATAAATGTTACGGTGATTTGGCCGTCGAGAGATTGAAGTGACATCCATCATTTTAAACGGGAACGGATTGGCTACTCCCCTGACACCAGCCCAGTGGCTGGTGGTCGGTGATCTGTGGGCCCTACCATCACTTATATATTTCATCCATTCCGTTCATCCATTTTTAAAGATGATTTTAGCATTTCATTTCAAAAATGAGAGGGATAAATTCTCAGGTGGACCACACCACATGAAAACAATAGTGATTGGATATCCATCATTTAAATCCTACTAAGGCCCACTGTACTGTTTATTTGACATCCAATCTGTTGATTAGATCATAAAGACCCAGATGAATGGAAAAAACAATTATCAGCTTGATCCAATACTTTTATGGCCTCAAAAAGTTTTTAATGGTTGAAGTTCATTCAACACTTTTTCCTATAATGTCCGTTTCCGTTTTAAACACCCATTGACCTAATCATCAGGCAAATCCATCCGTTGGAAAAAAACGAAAGGAAGATCAGCAAAGAAAAATGGTAAGAATGGGCTATATTCATTATGTATAGTTACCACACCTAATGAATGGATAAGATCACACGTACTTATTCTATGTTGGCACGTGTGTGGCGAATGGCCTCAAGAATCCCTGACTGCGCGAATGCCTCGACATTGCACGTATATAATTCTGCAGCCTCACTCCACAGCAGCAGAGCTGAGAGAGAGGAAGGAGTTCTCTCTCTCTCCGCCTTCTCTCTTTTCATCGCAGGCAATCGAAGAAGCGAATTATTCTACACCTGGATTTCTAGGTCCGTACATTTCTAGCTCTCTGTCTCCCTCATCGATTTGATCATTTCCTCGCATTTTCTTCCATGCATTTGATGATTTCGATCTTCTTCTCTCCATCTTCTGTTTGTATGCTTGGTTGCTGCATGCGGATCTTCAAACATCATTTCTCCTGCAAAAATTCGTTCGTCCTAGGGGATTTTCTCCATTTATTCAGATTTCAGGGTGTCTTGATGCTCTTTTTTCGCTTACAACGTTTTCTCTGTGATCTGATCTTTGGTTTGGACTCGGATTTTGGAATGTTGCGGCGTTTTCCGGCTTTTGAATGGTTTTGATTATGATCGATCTCTGCTTGAATGGGGATCGTCGGAGATTTGGCCTACTGCGGATGATTGAAGTCTAATGTTAAGGATCTTTGGGGTTTTATGACGATTTCTTTGATATTCTCATGGATGAAAGAAATCCACATCGTTTTTGGATTTTTGGTGGTTTTTTGCGGATTTGTTGTTGTGTGTTCGTGTTGATTTTTGCATTTTCCATGTTCATTTCTGGGAAAAGTTTTGTGCCCTTGATAGATATAGAAACTCGGGGGATTGGAATCCTCTATAAGACTTGTTTTACGCATCCTCTACCAGGCTTGTTTTACTCATCGCATAAAACACCTAACCTCTGTGGGGCCCACCATGTTGTCTGTGTGACATCCACTCCGTCCATCAGATTTATTCCTCATTGTTAGGTTCCGGGGCCGAAAATCATCTAAAGTCACAGTTCAGGTGGGCCACACCACTGGGAACAATGGAGATGGGATGCTGGCCATAGGTTTGTGTGTGGGGCTGTCACGATGCTTTCATCAAACCTGTTAATCAAGTGTGACTCACCAGGATGAAGTGAATATACAAAAGTTACCCTCATCCAATACTCAGGTGGGCCACACCTTGTGAACTTAGAGGTTGTAGGCCCTATTTTACATCGTTCCCATATAAGTTTTTTTATAAAAAAAATCCGGATGGTCTTCTGTATGTACAGTGAAATATAAGGGAAATCACCTGATTGATGGTGTGGATTTCACAAGCACAACATGGTGAACCCATAGATCTTGGATATTTTATGCACTGGGTAAAACCGGTGCTGTAGATGATTCAGGTCCAAAACTTGGGTTCTTTTCCTAGAATCTTATGGGTGGCAATTTGGACGATATCGGCCCATTCATCAGGTGGCCCCTATTGCATAGGATTGGTAGTTGAACATCATGCTGGTCTTGTGATTTTAACCATTCAATCTGTGGCCAAGAGAAACAGATTCTAAAAGGCAAAAATAAGTCATTGGTTTTGACTCTGGAGCAATGGGCACTCCACAGTAGACCCTTGCGATGAAAGGTGAACTATTGCGATCATATTAGCATGTGTCATGTGTACTTTTTTTAAGGTTAAAAAAGTTTCTTTGTGTCCTTGTTTTCAATTACACGTTTTGTCTATCTTACCATATTAAGTGTGTTTCATTTGAGATTTTCGTGAATGGTGTCATTTTCTTCTTTCATTTGACCAAATGCATGGAAAATGTTTATCTATAGTATCTGTTCGTATGTTTTTTTTTTTGTGGCTTGATTTTCATGTTTATTTTGGTTGAAGAAGAGTTTTGGTCCTGCTATATTGATTGAAGCTCCTTCTGACACTGTTGCCTTTGTAATGCCTGTCTCTAGATTTTTACTCTGTCCCACGAGTTGGATATGGACCAGGTAAACGATATGAGATTTTTTGCCCGTGTTGATTTATGTGTTGTATTTTGTTATATGGGAATCTTGTGAGGTTTCAGAGAGTTTTGTTGCTTACTGCTTAGTAATGTCTTCAACATTGGCAGTATGAGAAGGTGGAGAAGATTGGAGAAGGAACTTATGGTGTTGTCTACAAGGCACGTGACCGTACAACCAATGAGACGATAGCTCTCAAGAAGATCCGCTTGGAGCAGGAAGATGAGGGAGTTCCAAGCACAGCCATTAGAGAGATTTCCCTTTTGAAGGAAATGCAGCATGGCAATATAGTCAGGTCCTACCTGGAACCTCTATACTACTTTGTTTTATACAAGCAGTGTTTGAAGTATCGGTATTGCTGCAAGTTTCGCTGGCTGGTGATACGGAAACTATATTGATATTGCTGATAACCAAAATTGCGGGGAAACGTGGGGAAAATGGTGGAATTTTTCAGTGAAACTTCAAGAGATGCTAAAACACACATATTTGCATATTTAGGAATATAAAATTGCAAAAAAATGCATACATGATAAGTTTTCGTTTAACGGGGGCCTAAAAGCACTTGCAGTTATAAGAAATCATTCCAACCATCCCATCCATCCCATCTATCCACCCAACCATCCAACCATCCATCCAAACCATAATCGATATTTCAGAATATTGACAACACACGATATTTCGCCAATAAATCATTGACAATTGGAAACAAAACGAGAGATTATGGTCTCGATATCGTCCATGTTGCAATAATGATAATATCGCGATATTATCGTTGACAAATTGAACACTGCTTACAACCATGCACCTATTAAAAAAAATTAAATGAAAAGTTTTTTAATAAATAGATTTTTGGCAATATTATTGAAATATTGTAGATACACTGTGATACGATACCTGGAATTTACACAGTTCAAAATATTGGTGATACATTAGCAATATCAATACACTGGCAGTACAAGCGATACCAATAATTTACACAGTAAAAAATATTATGGATACATTGGTGATACTTAGCGAGACATCGCTAATACCTAGAATTTCTGATACTACCAATGTTATCGGTATTGCTTCCAGTGTTATCGGTATCGCTGAGCTGGAAATAGAGATAATATCGAGGATATTTTGATAATATTGGCGATAATTCAAACAATGCAAGTGATGCAAATTTTGTTCTTCTTCCACTGTTACCGTTCTTTGTATCCAAGTTTCATCATTCCATCAGTCATACTGTTTCACAGCTAAACATGGAGATGGAAAAATAAAAAAGGAAGAAAAATAAGAAACAACAGGCCGCTGACTCATAGAGTTGCCTATATACTTGTCTGCTCATCCTATTTCATGCTATCATCATGGCTCAAGATATTATAAATACAAAGGGGATGTGGAGGGCGACAACTTGTGATTTTCTCATCTTATAACGTCAATATCCAGCTCATCCTATAAAATGAAGGTGTTGCTTCATTTAAACTTGTTTGGAAATGTAGGCAGTTGACCCTTACACCATTACAGCTCTTATTTCATTCTTTTGTCGTGGTGCTTTTTGTTACACCATTAATACCATATACATATATGAGCAGTTATTTTTGTCAAGTTTCAAAATATCGTAACGGTGTAGTAGCTGGCTCCGAAACCAGCAGGTTACATGATATACACTACATATTCACTGCTGTTTGAACTTTGCATGATTAGTGTCATATTGCAGATACACCTTCTACCTAAGGTGCATCCATTTTCTTCTTCGCAAAGTATTATCTTTTATGGAAACTTAAAGATAGATGACATGGTATTTAATGAAAAAATGAGATGATTTTTAATTATACATAGCTTCTTGTCTTTGTTTGGAACATGATTCATGTAGCGGATGGCCCGACCCTAATTAATTGGGATGAGGCTTAGATAATGATGATGATGATGATATTCTTGTCTTTGTTTATTAGTTTTGGTACTTTGGTTCACTTTTCTTGGACTCTGCCAGTTTGGAGATTGATCACTTTGCATGTTCCTGAACTATTTCCGTTGGTTGTTTTGCATTTGACAGGTTGCAAGATGTAGTGCACAGTGAGAAGCGCTTGTATTTGGTTTTTGAGTATCTGGATCTGGATTTGAAGAAGCACATGGATTCTTGTCCAGATTTTGCCAAGAATCCACGCTTAATAAAAGTAGGTGAGATCTTTCCCTTCCTTTGAAGATCCATCCATGCTCTGTAAAAGATTTTTTTTAATGGCCTTTATAAAATATTGATGATAGGATCTGCAAAATTATCAAAATAAAAAAAAATAAAAAAAATTGATATGATCTGCAAATTCAAATAGGTCCTAGCGTTCAAATTTTCTTGCAGGTAGACTTCGGTACCTTTTTGTATGGAAACCTTGCATAATAAATTTTTTCTCACATCTCCTCTTCCATGGGATGTATTTGAGACAATGAAATTATGTCTTTTGGGTAACTGTTTACCGATCCCCAACATTTTGATGGGTACATAATTTATTTTGATGTCTATATACTTTATTTATCCTTACACTGAAGATGCATGCATAAAAAAGGCTCTAATAAATTCGCGATGGTAGAAAACTAATAGTTTTTTCATTAGCGTATGCATATGCACCTCCGGGAGGGCAAGAAGAAAGTATTAGAAGACAGTTCCAGAAAATCTTTGGTTGAGCTAATGGAAGGATTGCCAGGTGGGGAAAGGGTTTCTATAAGTGGAGACATAAACGGGAATGTAGGGAAGGATAAGGTGTATGGCATGGCAAATGAGGAACATCAATCTGGGGAAATAACGAGTTGGGAGAGTGAATTCTTGATTTTGCAATGACTGACCGTGGTGATAATGAAATCTTATTTTAATAAGAGAGGAGCATGTGGTGACTTTTTAAGAGCGGACCATACTTATCTTTAATAAAAAATTCTTGTTAAGGAGGATGGAGGTCAACATGCAAGGACTATAGCGTTATGCAAGGTGGACCTTGATTCCGCAACATAGACTAGCGGCCTTAGACATGTTCAGAGCAGGAAAAGTGGAGGCGAAAGCGAAAGTCTCCTGGGATGAAGATGTTGAAAGTGGAACTTAAGAAGAGATGGGTCGCTGTTGTTTGAGAGAAACTGATGGGAGGAATGTGGAATCTTGAAGCAGAGGCTAGGGACGTGGGTACAGATAGTTTACTGTATAAAAAGAGTGGAGAGGAATGGCTTCATCTAAAGGGAAAAAAAGGAAGACAATAACATGGTGGTTAGGGATGAGCAGAGGCTAGGGACGTGGGTACAGATAGTTTACTGTATAAAAAGAGTGGAGAGGAATGGCTTCATCTAAAGGGAAAAAAAGGAAGACAATAACATGGTGGTTAGGGATGATGCATAGAAGGCAATTAGCAAAAGGAGGTCCAACTGTAAAGAGTCAGAAAGAAGTCAAAATATTGAAGACCTCCAAATATCTTTAATGACAAAAGTTTAAAGTGGAGAAATCAATCAGTAAGGCGAACTTTAGAGATACGATGAATCTGGTGTGAAGCATGGAGGGGGAAAGAAAGATATCTACAATAGAAATTAGCAAAAGCCAGGGAGGAGTGAAATAGAGACATAAGCCTCATTAAATGTATTAAGGGTGGGGATTATTGGGTCTTGGTGAAAGATGAGGAAATTAGGAAGCCCTGGGCCTATTTGGGTGGGTGGCCTTGTCTGTAATCATTTTGAGGAAGTTCTTTTTGAGTACTCAGGTCCACTCAGGATTATAGATTCAAGTTCGGTGGAAAGTGGCAGCTTCTTTGTAAGCGGGGAAGATGATAGGGGAATTTATGTCTTTTCCCTATCATTTTCAAGGGGGACTCTCCCAATTCCTGGGCTTCATCTAGTGTCCTGTAGAGGCTTGCAGATCTACTAGAGGATGTGTGTGGCCTTCGCAATCACTAGTCAGTTTGATTCATGTCCCTAGAGAACCTATCCATCTGATTGACAGTCTTGTCAAGGCCAGGGGCTGCCTTTGGTGCTGAATATCATGGATAGAAGAAGTGATATCATGAGATAAGTTTTCTTGCCATTAGATTCTGTGTATTTGGATTTGTTTTGACTTGTATTTCAGTATTTATCAGTGTTTGGTTGGTCCTTTTTGGGCTCGAGGCTATTCAAAAAAGAAGAAGAAGAAAGATGGTATGAGACTAGGAATAGATGGAGAGGCTACTTTCAGAGGTTGTTGATGAAGATGTGGGCATGGAAATATAAGCAGGAGGGGGTCTTTACCCTTGGTGGTTTGAGAGCACATGTTTATTAGTGTAGAATTTGGGTAGGGAAGGTAAATGTAACTTTAATGAGGATGAAGAAATGAAAGGCTATGATAATAGAAGTCTGGAATATACTGGGCAAATTTGGATCAGTTAGGATAATTAGTCATTTTTATTAAGATTGCGTGGTTGAAGAAACTACTGAATGAGTGAAGAGAAGCATCAACTACCTATTTATAAGAATAGGGGCGGCAATGGGCTGGGCTGGCCCTAACCCAACCCTGGTCTCATATGCCCTGGCCCCACAGGTCCTGCTTGAAACCAAAAAGAGTTAAACAGTTACAGTTTGAAAAGTCCAATATGATAATTCTTGGGGGATCCTCCATTGGCAACTGCCTCATCATATAAATGGTTTGGATTATTGAAACATCCTCGGATCTAATGGGTGTCGTTAAACTACACATGTATATTGAATGAGAACCACTAACAAGTGTCTTTAAACTGTCCATTTTTTCTATATACTAGTGGCCCACTTGATGACTGGACTCTTGTGTACCTCGCTCATACCGCTCGCGCCTTTGTGGGATCAACCCCAACAGCAAACGGATTGTTCGACTTGATCAATAAACATGTGCTTTAATGGAGCAGGGTTTTGGGCTAGCTATGGAATAGTCTTGTGAACTAGGGACGCCCTTGTTTCAAGTCATTCTTCATTGACCAGATCCAATGGTGCTGGAACGGGTTCTTCAGCTAGCTCTATGTTGTCCGTCCATTGGATTGTTGTGTCCATGGGATTGGGACTAGAAGATTCGCAACTATGTGCGAATGGGAATACGATCTGCTATTGCTTATTATAGGTATGCACTTTATGAATTTGTGAGATATGGATATGGACATGGACATGGACATGCTTGGACCAAACCAATGTTTTAAATATCATTGTCGCGTAATGTATCACACCCTTGGGATACGGATACACATTGGTTATCGTATGGGATATATCAGTTGTATCGCGTAATGTTTCGTTGTTGTTGGAAACATGGGAACATTGGGAAATTGGTCGATTTTTTCAATGAAACTTCATGGATTGTTGAAAAAGACATCAATACACATTTAGAAATTAAAACATTATAAAAAAGTGCACATAATAGGTGTTTCCTTTGTATGGGGTCCTAATATATGCGCTTTTCAATTAAACTGATGCATGTATATTCAAAGTCTATTCACATAATTTATAAACGTAAGAAGACATGTATGGAAACACAAGCATTACAATCAAAAGCAAAAGAAGAATCACTAGATTAGGTTATATACGTGTTTAATTTTGTGTTTGGATACAAAGATTGCAACTGATTTGCGAGAAATTGAGAAATTTCGAATTTTCTCAATTTTCCGCAACTTGACCCATCTCCCCCAAATCTCGAAATCGAAGTTCCAAGTCCATGATTTTTCATGGAAAACATGAAGAATCATAGATTTGTAATCATTTGACACAGGTTTGATGTGATTTACAACAAAAACATGGATCGAAAATCGAAAATGGTCACTAGATCGAATATGTCATCAGCACGACCTTTGCATTTCGTATCGCACAGGTGGGATACAAGATATATCGGTTGATATCGTCGATATTTAAAACACTGGACCGGACTGCATCTCGACACGTAGATATGGTATTTATTGCTGGCCTGGGTGTGGCATGATCCAGACACCTAGCCTAGATTTCAATCCCGAGCTGAGCACTTGGGCCAAGTCTAGAGGCCTAGGTCTGACTAGCCCATTTCCACCACTAAAAAGAACAAAGGAGATGCAAAAAGTTGCACGAGCTATTGGGAGATAAGATTGTGACCATGAAGCTTTGAGAGAGGGTGATGGAACAAAGATTATGACAAGAAATAAGGATATGAAAAGATCAATTTGGCTTCATGCAAGGGAGGTCAATGGTTTTCTAGTGTTTGGGAAGGAAATTTTGGGTGCAATGCTTACAAGTTGTAAACACTTGTACAGGTAAACACCTCTTTTTTCCTTGCAAAACCCCCATTTTTTAAAATTATTATATATGAAAGGATTACACTTGCAATGGCATTATAGAAAACAGAGCATGATGGCTAACAGACAGACACACACGTGCGCTTTTTGTGACCACGTGTGTCCCTTGATGCATTTACAAACTTGTCCTTAATGCATGCCGTTTTGGTTTCACTCTATCCAAGCATTCCTTTAATGCATTTGCAGAGAGGGATAAACACATAATCAGAGTGGTAAGATTACCCACTTTCTGCATGGTAAATACTCCACTTAAAGGCCAAACATGACAAAATGTAAACAGTTTACGAGTGAAACTCATTACAGGTGTTAAGTTTTTTCAACTAAAAATTTTACAAGCTCCAACTGACCCCTACTTGCAAATCCTTTGCCCGTAGACTCTTTACAACTAAAGGATTTTACAGGCATACAAACGACCCCTTGGCAGAAATTCACTGCCTTATTTATAAAACAAAAGTTGCTTCTTCTTTTGGTCCAAATGCCTAGAAATTCAAAGAATGTCTCATGGTCTCCATAGAATTGGAATCATGAAGCTATAGTCAATCTGCCTATGGGTTCAATGAGGAAAAGCTGCAAGCTCCTCCTTTGCTCGTTAGTTATTAACATGTATCAGGATATACTATTTCAATTGATACAAGGTTACATTGGCATCTTTGTAGGGTGCCATAGCCTCTAAGAGTGCTGAACATTTCTTTTTGGTAGTAGCATTATAACTAAAAATAATGATGTAGATACTTGGGTTTGTTACAGTTGTCCAATTTCTTCTGTTTTTATTGCAGACGTTTCTGTATCAGATTCTTCGTGGTATTGCCTACTGCCATTCTCATAGGGTTCTTCACCGAGATTTGAAACCTCAGAATTTGCTGATAGATCGCCGCACTAATGCGCTGAAGCTTGCAGACTTTGGACTAGCCAGAGCATTTGGTATTCCTGTCCGGACATTCACTCATGAGGTATTATTATCTGCACATATTTAACTTCCCTTGATTTGTCTTTCTAATGCTTTTTTTTTTTTCTTTTTAATGCTGGTTTCTTATGTCTTTCAATTATATTACTTGGTAATGTTCTTCTGGAATTTGACCAGTTATTATTTTAATAGCTTGCTGGTGCTTTATAACAAAATTGGGATTCAAAAGCTATCCTTAGAAAGTTAAGGCCTGTTAGGACATATCTTAATCCCCAAATGGAAGCATTCATGCTTCATTTTGACTTTGAATTTGGTACAAGAATGTTCGGGTGGACCAGAAAAATGTCAGTGTAGTGGTCCACCCATGCTGTTCCACCTGTGTTTTGCACCTCAGTTTGTAACTGTGATAACTTTAACTAAGAGTTGATCTCATTCCGCTTGAAAATTTTGGGTCACCGTCCAGCCATCCCTTAGACGTTTTAGTGTCTATCCAGACTGGCCCTTATCCAGCAGACGGAGAAGGGCAATCTTTTTATTATACATGCATGCTCCAAGTGCTTGTGCATGCATAATCAATATGAGTTTACACATTCGTGTGGACTTTGGATGGTTATTCGGAAGGATTTTGTTGGCATTGATGTAGTTCCACTTTTTCTATCTCTTTATGGAAGTTGAACAACTCCCAATTGCAGTTACTATATTCCTTACATGGGTTACTGATAAGCTCTTTTCAGGTGGTTACACTGTGGTACAGGGCACCAGAAATCCTCCTTGGATCCCGACATTACTCTACTCCTGTTGATGTGTGGTCAGTGGGTTGTATTTTTGCTGAAATGGTGAACCAGCGGCCTCTGTTCCCTGGGGATTCTGAAATTGATGAATTATTCAAGATCTTCAGGTGTTGCAGTTATACTGATGCTTTTGTATATATGAGATTAATTTTGTGAGAATGGCTTTGTATGTATAGCTCTGTCACTGGCAGATTTTCTTTACATGTGTTCTCTCTTATTCCTTTTTTTTTGGGTGAAGAGTTATGGGTACGCCGAATGATGAAACGTGGCCCGGGGTGACGTCCTTGCCTGATTTCAAGTCTTCCTTTCCCAAGTGGCCTCCCAAGGTATCAGTGGACAGTTGTTTGTTCCAATAACTAAAATAAGGTTTTCTAATCTATTGAATTAATTGTAATCATATATGAAATAATCAAGATTTCTGTTGGATTGATTCTGAGGGTCTTACAAGAATTTGTCTGTTCTCACTTTTGTTGTGCAGGATTTGGCAACTGTGGTTCCAGATCTTGAACCAGCAGGAATCGATCTTCTTTCTGTAAGTTTTGGTTTTCAGTTATTTTGTTTTCATTTACTTACAAGTAATCTTACATAGACATACACAACTGATAGTTTGTCAAAATAACTTGAAGTATTCTCCAGGTTTGTATGTGCTCTCATGTTTATAGTTTGCTGAATTCCCAGTTCAACACACAATTTCAGTAGAATGCAGGGTTTTATCTTGTTCTTTTTGGAGGATTCAGGCAATATTTTGATTACTTTCTAGCATATCCCAAATATTTCTTGGAAATCATTGAAAATGAACATAGGTAGATGACCTGATCTTTATGGTGTCAAATGTACCCGTTAATCAACATCTATCAGTGACTACCATCTTTTCTTTCCCCTTGAAAAATGTGTATTTTCTATGTGATAGTCCTGAACTTCTTAACAAAGATAGATAAGAAATTCCAAAAGTTCTAGCCCGACTGTTGTGCAATGATAGGGAAGACTGATTCAAGTCTTTCGTTTACAAACGCCATTCCGATTCAGAAGTCGCATCTTGCATATCACAGGATGATTTACTCTTATCATCAATGCCCTAGTTTTTGCCTGTGCTACTTACACTAGCACAGGCAATGGATTGAATACAGCAAGGTTTGGCTCCCTCTACAATGGATCCTCTAGATCTGAAATTCTTAGGATATCCATACTTCAAGAATCAGTGACCATTCATCAGTATAATCATGTAATGATGTTTCCCTGGCAGTACTTGCACACTGGTGTTGTAACTCAACTATCACAGTTCACTTCAAACTCTGAATCACCTGAGGTTTAAAGTTCAAAAGTCAAAACCCCGTGAAGGGGGAAATCCCTAATGCTCTCCGAAAGCAGGGGTCATACAGAAAATGAGGCCTCAGGGGATTGTTGGGATTGATGTGGACTGGTAGTGATCCAGCTAAAACCCTACAAACACTATTTCTAGAGGTTTTGATGTAGCTGCTTTCCAATGGTTGGAACTCAGGAGAGTAATCCTTGGATATCTACTAAATTGGAGCCACGTATTTGTGAATTCATGTTTTGCAGATAATATTTATGGGTTCAATTTCAGTTACGGGATTAATGAAAATCGTCATATTGCTATTTCTAGTTTTGGTAGGTTATGGTGTTGGAGTTGTTTGCTTTGTTCTTTGGTGGCTTCTGACTTGATGTTTGTTCACGGATTCGAGGAATCTTACTGAATGAGAATTTATCACACACAATCCACGCATGTTAACTTTTCACATGGCCAATTTTTCCTGCCAACGTAACACATGAATGGGACATCAGAGCCATGCAAAGTTGGGCCTGACCATGAAGATCACACTCTGCGAAAATCAGGCAGGTCCATGCATCAGGCAGGCCCCACCATTGAAATCCACAGAGAATCAACGGTCTTGATTCAATGTGCAGGTAACTAGTGGATCAGCCTATTTTTTGAATGAGGGAATCTTCATGGCAGGGCCCACCTCTTGCAAGGCTTGCATTGTCAAGAGACATGGTTTTGTTAACAGGATGGATAGCTTTGCATGCGGTCATTTTGCCTTTAGAATTAGGTAAGTTCTTAGTGTTGGTTTTCCCATTTGGTTTCAAATTATAGTTTAGAGGAGTCTTGGGTCCAATATACATAATTCTACATTATTTCTCATCACCTTTGCTTCGGATTTATTTTTCGAGTGAGTTTTTTGTTTTACAGTAAATTCATTGTAACCTTCTAAAAGGGAAATGAAAATTAGTTTCAGAGAACTATAGTTTTGCAGACACACCAGAAAAAGATGCTATTCTGCTCATTTTTTTGAAAGTATTGGTCCGTCATTTATGATTTGTGCTCATTAATTGTCAGAAAATGCTCTGCTTGGAACCGAGCAGAAGAATCACAGCCCGGAATGCACTTGAGCATGAATATTTCAAGGATCTTGGGTTGGTACCATGACTCTCTCTCTCTCTCTCTCTCTCTCTCTCTCTGTATTATATACCTCATGGGTTTGAATGTGTGGTTTTGTTTTGTTTTGTTTTCATTTTTCGGTTGTGGTTTCTGAACTGGTTTGAATGAGAACCAGTGCTTGGGTTTTGCCTCAGTTCAGATTACTAGGGGAGGGAATTCTCTTCTTGAGGAAGATACTGTACAGCTTCCATATTAAGATTGTTTTGAGTGAAACTTCTCTGCTTTCATGCTTCATGAAATGGAATACTTATCATGCTTTCATGCTTTAAGAGTGGAATACTTGTCATGCTTTCATGCTTCATATGCAACCATGTATTGCATCTGAATTGGAATACTTCTCATTGCCTAAAACCAGCTTACACGTGTGGCTAATCCACACTGTAGGTTGCAGGCTTGCATTGCGGGCCACAGCCTAACAATTACAAGCAGTGATCTGATCGGTACTGCCAATAATTGCAAATTTGCAAGACCCGGGCAATTCATCTAGTGGAATGCAGTCTTCATTTTGTGGGTGGATCCACTCATCACAGAGGTCACATTTGAGATCCATATTTAACACATAAGATTGCCTGATGAGTGGTCCACCTTGACTTTTGGTTGCATGCAGGCTCACAGTAGGTCCCAACTTGATCAGCGGCCCTGATTTCCACCTCACTGCAGTTACCATGGGTTACCTAAATATTTTGGATTGACAATTACCTGAGTCATGCAATTGGGAATCCGAAGTTTTGAACATGGATTCATGGCTCAGTCATTAAGACTGTTGATCTGATGGACCCACCTTGCTTGGACCCCCTAATGGGGCATTCCTAATCCTGACGTGTGGCCAACAAATAGATGGTTGAGAAATAGAATGATGGTCTATGCTTGGACTGAGAAAGGTAAAAAGGATCAGGGGGCTAGGATCTTCTGACGGGAAAATATGTGCGTAGGAATCAACGGTTAGGAAATTTAATCAGTGGTTCACAATCACTGCAGTTCTGTGACCTTCCAGGTGGCCAGATTCAGCAGCTTAGCTTTTGCACATTGGCACTTGTGGTCACGGCCACAATCCAGTGGTGATCTATGACAAATAACTTAGGGCCCGTTTGGATGCCACTAAATAAGTAACTTATCTACTGAAAAAGTAACGTATTTGAGATAATTTATGATCAATTATAAATATCTTTTTTTAAAAAAATAATAATTTAAATTTACTTAATAATCACTTTAGTTTAATCAGTAGAAATCAAGATAAGCTAATTAATTCATAAGTAGCTTATCTTAAGTAACCTACAATCCAAACACCTCCCTAATTGATCGGATTCCAAGATGCGGCTAGCACATATTACTAGACTTCCGCAGTTTATGATTTTAGAGAAAGCATGGTCAGACTAATTGGTGATGGTTTGATACAGGACCTATGAGTGGAGGTTTCAGGCTTTACACTTGTGTGCCTATTGAGTGTTTTTTGGACGTTTGTTGAAGCGAAACTGACGGTACTAAACGAGGGCTAGGTGCTTTTGCAAACTGTTTTTACAAAATTTCATCAATGGCTGGCCAAACACGCTACAAAATTGGATATGACTCATTAATGTGTTCATGCTCTATAATGCTTTCTCCACGGTGTGGATATAAGAAATACATCATTATTGGTCCCATGTAAGTTTGATCTTCTTTGAACCGTTCGTACAACTAGGAGCTCGACTGATGCTCGCCTTCACAGGACAGTAACCACATCAGCCAGGTCGGTGGTGTGTGGTACACCAGCGATATGGCTGGTGTGACTATGTGTCGTGCGAAGACCAGCGTTGCAGCTCCTAAGCTCTAGTTGTACGAACGGTTCAGAGGAAATCAAAGTTATATGGCCCCCAAAATAATGTATTTATTATATCCAAACCGTTTAGCCATTTTTTGATATCATTGAGTATGATACAAAAAATGATTCGTATCCAAAGCTTAAGTGGACCACACCAAAATTAGCAGTGGGACAATGATTCTCACCATTAAAACATCCGTAGGGACCACTACAGTGTTATTTTCTATCCAATCTGTTCATAAGGTTACACAGACCTGGATGACGAGGCAAAAAAATACCACATTGATCCAAAACTTCTATGACCCCTAAAAGGATTTCAATGGTAGCCGCTCTATCCCCCACAGCTTTTTGCAGTGTGGTCCACTTATTTTTTGGTTTAAGCCTTTGGACGAGCTCGCCAAATGAAAAGACGGTTGGGATATCACACATACCTCGTGATGGGATCCACGTAACTTGGTGACGTCAACACACCTGCCATACCGCTGGTGTGCGGTGCACCAGCCAATCCGCTTCACTAAATCAGTGCCTAAAAAAGGATGAGTCACCACCATTTCAGAGGATTCGGATTCGGCAGTGCAACTTCTAGTTCCGAGGTTAGTACTAATCGGTGCTGAAAAAGCTATTTAGGACCCTATAATGCATGTGTTTTTTATCTACCCAGTCTATGCATTTTAACCGCTCATTTAAGTAACCACCTAAAAAACGAAATAGATCCAAATCTCAAGTGACCTACACCGCAGGAAATGGCAGTGATTGACCGCCCACCGTTGAAATCTTCCTGTCTGCTTAGGTCACACAGACGTAGATGAAGGGAAAACATACAAATCAGATTGATCAAAAACTTTTGTCACTGTTGAGAAGCTTTTAACGGTGGACGTTCAGTCACACCGTTACCCATGGTGTGATCCACCTTAGATTTAAATCTGCCTTATTTTTTGGTTCATGCCCTGAAATGAGCTGGGAAAATAGATGGACAGCAGGGATAAAACACACACACGTATCTATATATATCATATTGGGCCACAGCACTGACCAGCACCGAGATGTCGGTACCGGAAGGGTTGCAACCTAGTCCGAGTCCTAGCCGGTATGCTCGATGCGTAGGCACTTAGAAATAGCACGCGTGCATAAATTAACACAGAGTACACCGATTAAATAGCGGAACCACTGCCGATAAATCAGAGTAGGACAATTCTAACCTAATTGGTGAACACTTGCTTGATGAAATGGGACCGTATGATCCTATTTTATTTTTGGCCGTCCAATAGATGTTAACCCATCCAAGAATGAGATAACCAAACATGCCTGAGTATCATCAGTCTCACCTTGCCAGAGTATCAAAATTTCTCTGGTCTTCGAATGGTGTGAAACTAACATTGGAGTCGCTACATATATCTCTCGAGATTCTATATCCCGAATCACGACTAGAATTCGAAGACTCCGCTCGAGATTTCATCGAAAGACCCCGCTAGCCAACGAAAAACCCTAGAAAACGCTGTAAGTTTCTGCAATCCTCTCTCTCTCTCTCTCTCTCTCTCTCTCTCTCTCTCTCTCTCTTCAGTTTCTTCTTTCATGGCTTATCTGAGATCCAAGCGTTCCTCATCTCTCTCTCTCTCTCTCTCTCTCTCTCTCTCTCTCTCTCTCTCTCTCTCTCTCTCTCGCTTCAGTTTCTTCTTTCATGGCTTATCTGAGATCCAAGCGTTCCTCATCTCTCTCTCTGTCTCTCTTTACACACACACACACACACACACACACACACACACACACACACACACACACACACACAGAGAGAGAGAGAGAGAGAGAGAGAGAGAGAGAGAGAGATGACGGTTTTGGACATGGGGAATAATGTGATACTCTGGCAGCGATCCTAACCTCAGATTCGCGATCACTTGTTTGTTGAAATAGGACCATTGGATGTATTTCATTTTCAACCATTGAACAAAAATGTCCACCGATCCAATAGTCCGATAGTCAAAATCGCCCTTATTTTGTGTTTATGTACTGTTTAATATAACTTGTATGCCACACATGCAATTTCTAAGTAATTTCAAAGTGCTTGCATACAATCCATCACACTCTGACATAGTATCAAGGTTTACCTCTTTGGACACTTGGTCATTGAAATCTGACCGTAGGAAATTTACTTTCAAGTGCTTGCATTGCGTGAAAATGTGGACGGTGGGCCCATTATTTGGACGGTTTGAGTTTAATTACATGCATGGCACAAAATGTGGTTGGACTGCTTGATACATGGATTCCATACTTGGGTCATGATTATTTAAACCTTATGTTTTAGACCTGTTATTATTGTTGATTTGCTTGTTGCCTATATTCAATTGTTTGTCCACGCTAAAGGTAGTCTCAATTAGCTGGCCCACTTTTGTGGCCCCCCATGATGACTGGTTTAGCCTAAAGATCGGCCAAAAGCATTATCACGATGGCCTCAATCCAATACCATATCTTATATCAGGTGCACATGTAATTTGAAGATTATGGCTGGATTTACAGCTGCAAGCTCATTCTAGTGTGAATACCCACTAGTTCATAACAACATTTTTATCATTACACAAACATGGGAAACTGTTTACTTGGTAAGCACTTTACCAGTTAGCCAAACAAGACAGATTGTAACAGTTGATCTGCGAAACTCCTTCCATGTGTAAAGAGTTTACTTGAGGATTTTACAAGCATCCAATCGGTCCCTTATATTTGCTTATGATCTTTGTTGATATCATGGTTAAAAGTTTGGCAACTTGGATCGGCTCTTTGTCCCTGAGTCCAGTCAGGACTCGCCTGAGTCGGGGTTTACTTGTGGTGTCGAACTGGATTGGGTACGACCAAATTTGAGTTGTATCGGACTAGTCTAAGGCTTAAAATCATGGCTGATATTCAAATCCTTTTGAACAATTGCAGTTGTTTTCAATGTGTTTATAGTGATTTTCAAATATATTCGCACATTCAATCTTGGGTTATTCATGTCAAATTGCAGCTGGGTGGTTTTGAATTCAGGGTTTACAGATCTGTGAGTCTCATATGCTTGTGTGGAGGTTTTTAGAGTTTGGATTTAGAGAGGAGTTGTATGATCCTGGGGAGGAGGATATGTGTTGTATCCTGTGGTTTTGAGTTTGTAGAAATGGGTTTAGGTGATTCAGACCACTGATCTGATGACGCCCATCTTGAATGAGTCATTTGGAAAAAAATTCCCCTTATTGATCCAGTTTGTGGTCTTTATTGCGCTGAATGGGGATTGTTGCTGTAGTTTTTCCCTGACTCATAAATTGAGGCTGCTGATTGAAGAGCTTGGATTTGTGGTGTCAAAGATATTTTTGGTTCACGGTCTATCCATGGTGGGGCCTGTTGGATTAGCCTTTATCATGTGGCTTGCCAGTTTCATGCTCGTCCTACAGAAATGTACAGAAATGTCACTGACATCTTGGTTGGAAAGGCTGGCTGCATGCTAAGCTAGCATGGAGCTGGCTGTAAGTGGTCAATTGTCATTCCGATTTCTCTGGCCAGCAAATATAGACGGGCCCACCCTTCTGTACCAGTGCTGTCCATCTGTTGGTCTACATTATGAATAGCCAACGTCTAGTAGAACTTCCGCATCCATAAATTGTGATTTCCTCATCAATGAAAAACTCCCATTGCACATGGAATCCAGATGAAAAATCCATTTCCTGGAAACCAATGCAACAGTTGAAGATTGTCTGATGGAGGATACTTTTTTTTGGCATTCCTTGTCCATGATGTTCCCACTTGATCCGTGAAAGCACCCCACAATTCTATGACTTCTGTCTGAAACAAAAAGCATGGCTTTTCTTCAGCTGAGCATCATAAAATGCCTCCAGTGTTTTTCAAAGAAACTACGTTGGAGAATCTAGGGCTTAGCAATTTGTTTGTTTCTTCCCTCTAGTTCTAGATCCTTTTATCTTTGATAATTTTTGGATCTGGATATAAATAACTGGAAAGAGAACAAATTTTTGTTCTGTGGTACTTGTTGTGATCATGAGTCCATGACTATCATTTGGTTCAGTCTTTTGTTGTATGGTAGCAGTTATATACTGAGAGTACTGTCCGTTCTCATTTAGGGGCATGTATAATTGAGTTAAGAGGTAAATCTGAAATTTTATATTTGGAAGTGGGTCTATGCAATAACGCTCGTGGGTATTTTGTCTTCTCATTGCTGGTCCTAAGCCTGGATAAAGGAGGGTTGCGTCAGGTTGGCAGCAGGCTTGTAACTTTTGACATGGCTTTTATCATGAATCTTGACAAGTGACATTTCAAGTATGGCAGAACAAAATTCGTTTATATGACACCAATTAGTTGGATACACTTAGATGATGATGAAAGGGTTTGCTAGTAGAAGTTACTAGGGTAGGGAATTGTGCAAATTTGATATAGATTGAGCCCATTCTATAGTTCCACAAAGCTTCCACTTAGGGTGCCATTCTTTCTTCAAAATTTCACGATTCCTAAATGTTCTGGTGATGAACTTGTGTATTTTCTACAGCCTGTTGGTCCTCTTGCTTCTAGGAATTAATCAATTCACAGGCCATTGATATATCCCCAGGGCTAGCTAAGATGCAGCGTTTTTCTTCTGCGAGAAACAGTTTTCTAAGCTGATGTATTTTTATCGTGCATTTATTGAGATATTTCTCTATTCTTACTGAAAGCTGAAAAATGCTAATTTACTAATATATAAAAATGCAGATGATAAGGGCCTTGTTTGGCCGACACTCTTGATTTATTATTATTATTATTATTATTTTGAAGCATATTTCTATGTAATGCAATTTTTACAAAGTTAATTTAAGAAAATTTTATTTTATTTATAAATGTAGTTTGGATGATACTGCCTATTTTATCTATTCTCATCACCATTGATCTGATGATTAAGATCATCTGTTCAAAAGATTTTTTTAGGTGTGGCCTGTCTTAGTTTTGGATTATGTTGCGGTAAGGCGTTCTCTTTCTTAGTGATTTGCCCTGCAGAGAACCCTGTTTGCACTTTGGTTGCTAGTAGTTTAATGGATGCAGGACTATTGAACCAAGTCTGGAACCCGCAACAAAGGCTCTTTCTGTGATCTTTGTGTCTTCTCTTCATCTGGTGATTTACACATGATGAACAGTTCTCATGAAATGCACCATAGTGGCCCCATAAAAAAAACCAATGGTTCATGTGCCATTCCATTGTTATTTTCTTGTGACCCACCTTAGTTGCAGATCTAGCTGATTTTTGGTCTCAAAGCCTAGAATGTAGGAGCTCATTTGATGGATGGAATGGATTTTACATTAACACATGGTGGGCCCCACACAGTTTAGTTGCATAAAACAAGTGTTGTACAGGATTCCGATCCACATCTCAATTTATGGAGACTTTGAACATAACTGCGTTGAGAGGTAGCCTTTAATATTTGATAAATAACAAAAATGCCCCTGTAATGCCCATTCTTAAGGCATTTTGCTCACTTTTTAAGTTAAAATTCATGCCTTTAATATTTGATAAATAATAAAAATGCCCCTGTAATGCCCATTCTTAAAGCATTTTGCTCACTTTTTAAGTTAAAATTCATGTGAAGACCACACAAATGCCTGTCCTTGAGGAATTTTGCCACTTTTGAAGTTAAATCTGTGTATGTGCATCAAAATGCCAAACCTCAAGGCATTTTGTTCACACTTCTAGTTAAAAGTCATTAGAAGGGCACCTTAATGGCTATCCATGGGTTATTTTGCACACTTCTCATGTTGAGAATCTATGCAAAGGTACTAAAATGCCTATCCTTGAGGCATTTTGCCCACTTTTTTCAAGTAAAAAATCCTGGTTAAGTGCACCAATTCTTGAACCATTTTGCATACATTTTAGGCTAAAGTTATGAATAAGAAAAATTAAATTTCTATTGTTGAGACATTTTGCACTTATTAAGTAAAAAATCTGGGTAGGGCACCAAAATGCCAATCCTCCATGAACTAATTCCACCTTTCACATTAAAAATCAGGTTAAGGCCACCTAAATTCCTATCCTAGAGGCATTCTCCCGACTTCTCAATTTGAAAATCTTGATAACAACACCTAAACATCTATTGTTGTAGCATTTTATCTTTTTATCTTCTTTTTTTTTTAATCTTTTTTTTTAAAAATAAAATAAAATTACTTTTCAAGTTACCAATCCTAATAAGAGTTCCAAAATTCCAATTCTTGAGGCATTTTCTCCACTTTTAAAGTTAAAAATCAAGTTAGTAGCACATAAATGCCCATCCTTGAGTTATTTTGCCTACTTTCCAAGTTAGAAATTAGGATAAGAGCACCAAAATTTCCATTCTTGTGACATTTTTTTTTCTTCCACTTTTCATGTTCAAAATCTAGATAATGTGAAGAGGACATCAGAGCACCATTCAGGGTCTACCAGACAAGGTATTCAAAATCGGTTACGTAACGGTAACGGTCATAACCGTTACACGTTACGGGGTCGAAACGGCCGTTACAGAAAAAAAGGCCGTAACGGTCCTACAACAGTTTTTTCAAAAACAAAAAGGGCCATAACGGCCAATACGGGGGTTGTAACGGCCGTTACAGTCCTTATCATAACGGTAACACTGATGGCCGTTACGGCCACCGTTACCGTTTTGGAACACGTTGCTACCAGAGGAAGAGTAGATTATCACTAGTTTCCCTCTAGATGGATGACCAATACATGGGCCCAAGTGGGCCGAGTGGACCGTTTTGAAGATCCCACATGCATTTGATGCATCTTTGAAGACCCTACACTAGGGCATGCATCATGCATCATAATGGCATTGAAATGCCGATCTTTGAGGTATTTTGTTCACTTTTCAAGTTAAAATTTTGAGTAAGGGCACCAAAATGCCCATCCTTGAGGCATTTTGCCCGCTTTTGAATTTAAACATTTTGGTAGCGGTGCCTTAATCCCTATCCTTGAAGCATTTTGTCTACTTTTGAAGTTACAGTTCGGGTTAAGGGCATTAAATTGCCCATCCATGAGGCACTTTGCCTACTTTTCAAGTTAAAATTTTAGGTAATGCCATCAAAATGCCTATCTTTGAGGTATTTTGCCCATTTAGACAAAAACGGCAAAATGTCAATCCTTTAAGAATTTTGCTCAACATATCAAATATGGAATCTACATAGGACACCAAAATGCCAATTGTGGAGGCATTTTCCCCAATTTTCAAGTTAAAATTTTAGGAAAGGGCCCTGAAATGCCTATCTTTAAGGCATTTTTCCCACTTTAAGTTAAAAACCTAGATAAAATCGCTGAAATGCCCGTCTTTCAGGCATTTTGCCAGCTTTTCAAGTTAAAAATCTGAATAAGGGCACTAAGATGCTCATCCTTGAAGCATTTTTCCTATGTTTCAAGTTAAACATTTTGGTAAGGGCATCTCTCAAAAAAAAATAAACATTTTGAAGGGCACCTAAATGCCTATTGCCCACTTTCAAAGTTTAAATTCAGGTTAAGGGCATCAATATGCCAATTGTTACTGAAAGTTTCTCACTTCTCAGATTAAAATTTTGGGAAGCACAAATAAATTCCTATCCTTGATGCATTTATCTCATTTTCTAATTATAAAATCTCAATATGGACATCAAAATGGCAATTCTTGAGGCATTTTGACCACTTTCCTACTTTAAAATGTATTTGAGAGCACTTAAATGTCTGTCCATGGGGCACTGTGCCCACTTTTCATGTTAGAAATTTGGGTAAGGTGTACTAAAATGCCGATGCTTGAGGCAGTTTCCCCAAATTCCTAGTTAACATTTAGGGTTAGGGAACCAAATTACTAATCACTAAGGCATTTTGCTAACTTTTCTATCTAAAAATCTGACCAAGGGCTGCAAAATGCCCATTCTGGATGCATTTGCCCACTTTTCAAGTTAAAAATCAGGTTAAGGCAACCTAAACCACGATCATTGATGCATTTTGGCCACTTTTCAAGTTAAAAAACTTGGTAAGGGCATTAAATACCTGTCTTGAGGAAATTTGCCCTGGTTTCAAATTAAAAAGCCAGGTCAGGGCACCAAAATGCATGTCCCTGCAGCATTTTGCCCAGTTCCCAAAGCTGAAAACCATGGTAAGGGCACCTAAGTTCCTATCCTTCAGGTGTTTTTGCCCGCTTCTCAAGTTAAAAATCAGTAAAGGCACAAAAATGCCAATCCTTGAGGCATTTTCTCACTCATAAAGTTAAAAATCCAGGTAAGGGCTCTGAAAAATGCATATCGTTGATGCAGCTTGCCCAATTTTCAAGTTAGAGACTTGGGTAAAAGCACCAAAATGTCAATCCTTCAGGCATTTTTTGAACTTTTCAAGTTAAAAATGTAGGCAAGGGCACCAAAGTTCCCAATCCTCGAGGCATTTTGCCCCACTTTTCAGGTTAAGATTTAAGTTATGGGGCACTTAAATGCCTATACTTGAGGCATTTTGCCCTAAATCCCATTCTGAGTAAACTCTAGGTAATGGCATAAAAAATGCCCATCCTTGAGGCATGGTTGAGATAATATGTGGTCTTATTTGCATGAAGGTGTGATTGTTGGGGTCTTTTAATGCCTGCTCTTATGTTACATTACAGGTTATCACTTGAAAACCCCATCTTTCTCTTTGGGGTGAGCCGACATATTGAGAAACTGTACAAATATTACTGATTTGGTGTTTCAGCACTCCATCCAAATTGAAGTTTTTGGCCCCAACCTGAACAAACATCGGGCTCTCCATTCGTCCAGGGTTCCCACCATGAGTGTCCAATGGACCCAGCATGACCTGCACACATATGGGTACCTGTAGATGGTGTGTTTTGAGGGTTTTCTTTGTGGTCTTAGGATCCTGTTTTGCATGCACACCAAAAGAAAAGAAATAAAATAAAAGGTGCTGTTTTAGTAGTGGAGCACTTCATATCATTGGTTTAGTAGGATTCCAGTGATGTCTCATTAATGAGGTTATCTGGGTTAGTGAATCACTGATTGTGTGGGGCCCATTTACTGTGAAGATTGTTGATATACAGGATGGCATGGGGCCCATGTACTGCTAGGATTATTGAGAAACAGAAATCAGACAAGTACAACGTGCCACACACTCAACTTTGCCTCCTCTGTTAGAATTTATAAGACAAAATATACATTTCGATGTGAATCCTCGGGAAAAAAAAACTAAGCGTGGCTGGTGTGGGACCTGTGCACGAGCTACATTGAGCACATGCTTTCAGGCCTCTCTGGAAGTTCCTCGTCTAGCACTAACTCTGCTTTAAGTTGAAATTTCTTCTCACCGAGCTCCATCCATTTTTGTATTTCTAATGCTGGTTTCATCTTGCAGATGATCGACGACCAGGGCTTGGGGTTCTTTGCCAATGTCCTTGGCGTCTGTATATTTGTTCTGGTAATTGGTTACCACTACGTGATGGCGGATCCGAAATATGAAGGGAGCTGAGGATGTGTAGGATTTATGTTTTTGTTAGGCAAAATTCAAACTCTTCTCCCATTAGAGACCAAAACTAATGTGGTTGAATTGTCTGCTTTCTTGCTGAAACTGTTACAATGGCAATAATTTCTGATTGTATTTGAGTTAAGATTTTGAAAAGTTGAGTAGGGCTGATATATACTAGTTTCCTACATCTGTGTTTTTGTATTGTCGACCGGCCACATTTGAAAGAAATAGGACCGTTCATCAGGTTAGCACCTAGTGCATGCGGCATGGCTAAGAAATGTAGCTAGCCCATGCAATCATATTCTTTAGGCAATGCTTGAACGTACAACTGCCCATTTTTGTGGACCAAAGGCTGAAGCTGTGGCCCCTTTTTGGGCTAGCTTGATGTGCGGACAGGCATCACTGATGAATTGCAAGCTTGGGGTTTGACTTCTGAACGCTGATTGCGTCCTAACCCTGCCAGTCTCCAGCTCGGAACAGGCAGGAGCTCTGAGTGCCCACCTTGATGTATGGGTTTTATCCACACTTTCCATCCATTTCTCCATGGCATTTTATGGAATCGCAGATGAAACTTTCCTAGGCCCTACCGTGATGTTTATTTGCCATCCATGAAGGTAAAATACAAATATCGATCCAACTTCTGTGGCACTCAAGAAGTTTTCAACGGTAAGAGTTTAATTCCTATTGTATGGTCCACCTGTATCTTGGAATCTGCCTCAGTTTTGGGCCTATAACCTGAAATGATACAGTGGGGTAGGATGCAAGCCGCGTTCTCAGACTCCTGACATTTTGCACTATCTAAAAAATTGCTGCGAATCATTTTTCCACACATGACACTGACGTAAAGATATCCAGATCATCCAGTGTGGGTCCAGTTATTTAGATGGTGCATATATCGGAAATCACACTGATGAAACAATGATCAAATGGTTCGTTTCTCAGTGCAATTTTTGGATTGCGCTCCATCTAGGATAGGATCAGCAATATGGACGGTTCGAATTGGCTAGGAACCATGTACGTTTGTTTGGAGAGTCGCTGCCATGAAGAACGAACAAGGGTCTAGCCATGCAAACTTTTGCATGCGATCGTGAATTTGGAGAGGGCCATGTCCATGCTCAACGGACATGCACAAACAACCGTACACGTGACTCGATCTAAAGAGAACGTGTGGAAAACATCTCCCACCTTACCTAAAATTAGACCTGATTCGTGGGCCCCACCGGAGGTAGGTTATAATTTCAAAATTAGATTGATCGGTTGATATCAAAGGGCCTCCTTAGTTTGTTGAATTCAGTGTTGGCTCACTAGTGAGGATTGCTTGCCAACTTAGAAATGCCGATGGGATTGATAAATCAAAGAGATTTGAGCTTCGTGGCGCATTTACCACACTTGTGAAAATTCTGGGCTGTGCATCAGGTGGGCCCTGTTTTTTTTTTTTTTTTTTTTAGGTTGAAAACACACCCTTCCTCATGCAAAACCATTGAGCTAGGGGGCTTGAATCTAAGCTGGTCCATGCGTCACCCCTTTTCTTTTCCAACCATACATTTCCATCACATAGCTGTGGCCCATAGATGTTTCAAGTGTTCATCGTAGATAGAGGTGGTTTTGAAATGCGGGGCCCCATGATAGATGGGGTACATGCCCCCAGGTTCATACTCATCACAAGCTTAATATTTTTCGAGGCTCTAAATTACAAGGCTTTCATGGGACTTAATCTATTTCTACTGATTTGGAAGGCAGCTGGAAGGAAATCTTGTGGTGCTTTCCCAGCCTCCTTCCATTGTTTTCTCATTAAAACATTGCCAGGCCGCTACCTCTGTTCTGTTCTCAGATTGCCAAGCTGCCATTGTCCATCGTGGAGAGGAATCCTATGCAACGATCAAAGGCCGACCATCATTTGCTCTCTCCAGTCCAGCTCTAGTTCTCAGGGAATGCTCTCTGATTTCCAGCTGGGTCCGAGACAAGCAGATTTTGGTGTCTGTAGAAGAAAATCATAACATAAGTGGTTTAGTTAGTACCACATGCACACCTCTCCCTTTCACACCTTGAGCAGCGGTGCATCAGGTGGCCCCTGCCATACAGATGGCTAATAGGCAAAAAAGAAAAAAAAAGAAAAAAAAAAAAGAAGGAGAGGTTCAATATAGTTGAATGAAGACAGTTAAATATTATTTTTTTCAACTGTCCATCTTTTTATATAGGGGTGGCCACCTGATAAGCTGACCAGCCTAGTTTTGCATATGCTCCCTCTTCACGGTTGGGGTTCACCTGATGCACCGTACAGATGTTCCATCACACTACCTGGATTGGCAATGTAAAAAATCTCTATGCTCTTTCAGCAAGAATGCTCACCTGCAACCAGTTGCAGGCTAGCATAACCTACAACCCATTGTGCGCTTTGGGTGTGTACGACATTGTACGCATGCACAAGGTGGGCCCCCATGAAAAAATCCAGGGCACAAAAATCAGTTGTCCCATCATCCAGTGGGTCATGTGCACACAGAATCAGATTGTCAGCAGGTTTTTTATTTAACATCCATAGTTCTACAGCCTGGAGGCTCACCTGATATTTGTATCAGACTACAACCGATTGTAGACAACCATTAATCCCACAAAGGAGCAATATTTACCGTCTTAATCCCCCAATAGCTCTAACCAACATCAAACTACACAGGCATCTTTCAGAAAGCTTGCAACCAAATAACTGTTATCTATAACCAGTCTCAAACATAGTACAAACACCTGAAAAATCCACTCAACTCGGTATTTAATTTCGGGGCAATAGAAAACAATTTAAATGTTTAAGGAGCTTTGCTAAGTACTCGTGTGAAATAAAGCTCATGTAAATGCCACACGTGACAGCATGGCACAATAGGTCCAAAATCCAATCCATCCGCCAGAAAGGAACCATTGCATTGATGGCCCAGGCAAAGAATCAGGTTGATCCAGTCAGGCAGGCCACTGTTTGCAAAACATATGAATGGCTCTGAAAAACTTGTCTGCAGTTTGCTAACCCATCCACCTGTTTCCAATATCGAGGCCCATATGCTGTGTGGAACAGATCTACTTTTTGGGAAAACAAGTAGAAGGTAGGACCAACATGATGGATGGATCGCATCTCTCACCTATGTGCCTGCACGTGTGGCATGTACACGAGCTTTACTTCACATGAGTGTGCACTTAGCAAAGCTCATGTTTCAAGAGCATAAAACAAAACTCAGCAAACTGCATGCTGGCAGACGATCCAGGCTCTCTTCATGGAGATCATTATTTGAAGCAATCTATCAGTGCATGAAGTCTCAGTGAGAGTCTTGCTGGTGGCAAGGATCTTAGACATTCAGCTTGCAAAATCATCGAGTTGACTCACCCAGCTTTAGAACCACATCTCTCAACAACTTTTACTGTCTATTCTACATGCATGTCGGGTATCGATGAAAATATATGCAGAGACTGAAATAAAAGTGCAACAATCTGTTTCCAAGGTGTATGATGGGCTTTTGGGCACGTCCTAGTGGACCATCTCCATTGATTACAAAGGAATGCCAATTTTCCCATTTTACTATCAAATTAACGCTACAGTGATTTGCCATATTATTCTGTCCCAGTGGATGAAGACAGCTGGTGCAACATAAATCTTTCTGGGGCACACCATGATGTGTGTGACTTGATACCAAATCAGGTGCATCCAAAACTCAAGTGGGCCACACCATAGGGAAAAGTGGGGATAGGATGCAGAACATTGAAACATTTGTGGGACACCATAGTTTTTGGACTAGGAAGATATTTGGGTTTTTCCCTTCATATGGATGTGCTCACCTTATGAATGGGTTGGATGTCATGTAAACATCAGCAGACCCCAGGAATATGTCAATCAAGGTGTCTCCATTCCCACGTTTGCCTATGATGTGGTCCACTTCAATTTCATCCCATGATTTTCAGGGTCGCATCCAAAAATTAGCTGGCGCAAGTGATGGACGGATTACATGTCACATATATGTCATGGCGTTACCCAGAGATTTATGTTACCTGTGGCTACATGTCAAAATAAGACAGAGAATCACCCTCAAGCGAGAATCCCCCTACCATTATTTTTCCTACAAATGCTTCCCCATGCAATACTACACATTTGTTGCTTCTTCTGAAGGGACAAGTCGGGATCCCCTATCCATGACTGACTGATACATGAATCGCAGTTTCTTACCCCACTTGTCTTAGAGGACCCAAATGCAAGACAGATCAGTTTAAGCTGGAAATGTAGAACCAAATTCAATTTGGATGGACTCACAGATGGGGCCCTGAACTAGCATAATGCAGCTGCACCCGGTTACACTCAATCACACACCGTCAGACTCCCACCACACATCCACACATGATAGCTAGAACATGGGACAAAAAGGTACAATGATCCATTGAGACAGTGGATAAGAGTCCCCAATATGACTGGAAGAACAAAGGGGCCACTCTAGGAATCTGATGGTAGCTAAGCGACATGGGCATGTTCTTAAACTATTATAAATGGATGTAAGATCCAGCACTCCCCGAAGCCTAAGCAACCACACTGCCAGAATCGACTTCCACCATTAACTAGCCGTCCATTTCCAACACTGTTATGATAGTAAACAACTTAGCTCTATTTAAGGATCCCTGTACTGGCTGGCATTGAAAAGGATAACTTGATAGAACCAAACTCTTACCTCTTAATGCGCTTCTAATTCTATTCTTGGATGCCCTACGATCACCCCAACTAGAATGTTTCCTTTTCTTACTCAAGAAATGGAAGTTTACGTCCTCCAATGTAAGAGCAATGCTAGAGATTGCTTACCCTCTCCAGCAGTTGGAAATGGACATGGGCACATTCTTAAACTATTATAAATGGATGTAAGATCCCGCACTCCCCAAAGCCTAAGCAACCACATTGCCAGAATCGACTTCCACCATTAACTACCCATCCATTTCCAACACTGTTATGATAGTCAACAACTCAGCTCTATTTGAGGATCCCTGTACTGGCTGGCATTGAAAAGGATAACTTGATACAACCAGACTCTTACCTCTTAATGCGCTTCTATTCTTGGATGCCCTATGATCACCCAACTAGAATGTTTCCTTTTCTTACTCTAGAAATGAAAGTTTACGTCCTCCTATGTAAGAGCAATGCTAGAGATTGCTTACCCTCTCCAGCAGTTCCACTCTACATGTGGCAATTCTCTTGGGTGATTGCCGCCATTTGACCTGGTGGGCCACCACATCCACAGGCCATAGCTCAAAAACTACATTATTGAACAATCTTAGGACCCATTTGGACGACCCTCTAAATGGGTGTTTGAGGCATGAACCTCCTTTCGAGCCAAACCAGCTTTTTTAATGCACTTTGCAAGCCCCTGTTTCACCATCCACATGATGAAATAGGTGCTAAAATGCTGACATGACAAAAACCAATCAAATCGGTTTTCGCTGAGTTGACTGAAGTAGGCTTGAAACCCCGTGCCGTGGAAACCCCCTTTCTCACATGAGCACCTAAGTGGGCCCTTAGCTGTTTCATCAAGGGCATGGAATCAAAGGTTTTAGAGAAGTTGAGGGAAAAAAATATTAAAAAGAAGAGCAATGGTCTACACTCAATCTGCGTGTTTGGATAGCTAGGATTGTTAATCACCAAAGTCTTGGGCTCCAGCACCCTGCGCATGAGGTGGCCTGTCAGAGCAATGGCTCAAATCACACTTGGGTACTACCACATGTATAACAAGGGTCCTATAGATGGGAAAGCAACCATCTCTAGCAATAGTAAACTTGGACTGCATTCCCCCCAAAAAAAAAAGGAAAAAAAGAAGAAGAAAAAAGAATCTAAGCCTTCTTATCCAACCTATAGCAAAAGGGGAAAAAGGAATTGCACTTGCATCTATGGACATAGGCTGCAGTTCTTACCAACTACGATAGCCGTCAACAGGGCAGTAAACCCTTCTTTTGCGCCCGTGTTCGTGGGGAGAAACTGTTCTTGTTAGCCACCTGCAACTGGGGCTTCTTGGAGATGGCTTTCCGCTTCTCCACTTCAAAACCTTCACCATCTCCTGAAGTTTCACCTGCCATACCATTATTGTAAATATTTGTGAAACCAAAGACTAAGGCTTTGTTTGGACAGGAATTTTGGAAATGTTCTTCTCGGGGAAAACATGGGACCTGTGGCTGCCACAGCAGCTTCTCTATGTTGTTCTGTGGGACTTCTCATAAAAAATGGACAGTGGAAAAATAGCAAGATTTTTGTTTCCCAATTTTGTAAGTTTGCGGGAAATGTCCCAAAAACAACAGATAAAAGCTGATGTGGCAGCCATGGGACCATGGGTTCCTTTTCTTTTCTTTTTTTAAATTTTGTTGAGCTGCATTTTTTTTTTTTTCCTGCTGTAAGAGCTTCAGCTGGGACAATGGGTTCCTTGATAACAATATTTCCTGGAATCCCATCCAAACAGGGCCTAAAGCATTGATTGTACTCCAACCATCTTGAAAGGAAAAGGAAAGAGAACCATAATATTTCTTTCCTATCAATCACCTTCAATGTTGTTGATTAAAGTACTTGACACCTTTTTCATTTCCTGTCTTTGTTGGGATGAGTTTTCCGTAGACTCAACAGCTGAGTGGGATTTCTTCTTGGTCTCCTTATTCATGCACATGAAAACATCTACAGAGACATCAGCTCCTTCATCTCGTGATCTTTTTCTCTTTTCCTGTTGTTCCTCAGATTTGGTAGTTGAACTTCCCATTTCTCTCTGAATTGCTGAACGAGTAAACCTTTTAGCGATGGCAGGACTATTCAATTCCCGATCATTAGTTGAGGATTGTATTTCTACTTCTGCAGATGAATTCACCATTTCCTTTTGATATGCAGAACGAGTTGACCTTGTTGGGTTGGTGGGGCCGTTCGAGTTTCTATCCTCAACTGACTCTACCTCAATTGAATCATCTAATTGTTCTCTTTCTTTCTGAATAGCAGAACGGGTTAACCCTTTCTTCATATCATCAGTCGAGGACTCTGGCTGTTGCCCTTCAGTTGAATTTCCTGTCTTTTCACGAATTGTCGAACGAGTTAACCTTGTCGTGGTGGTAGATCTATTCAACTCCCTATATTCAATTGAAGACACTGACTCTACACCATTGATTGAATTTCTCATTTCCTTACGAACTGCCGAATGAGTCAGCCTGGTTATGTTATGGTTATCCGACCTCTCGTCTATAGTTGAGGAATCTACGTTGACTTCATTCGTTGACATTTCCATTTCTTTCTGAACTGCTGAACGAGTTAACCTTGTTGCGACGGTGTGACTATTTGATTTCCTATCTCTATTTGAGGAGCCAACTTTGACTTCATTGATTGGATTTTCCATTCCTTTATGAATTGCCGAACGAGTTAACCTTCTTGTGATGGCATTGATTTTCAACTTCCCATCTTTAGTTGAAGACTCTATGATGTCTTCATCAGTCGAATTTCCTGTTTCTTTCTGAACCGAAGTATCAGTTAACCCAATTTTGATCGTATGGCTGTTTGACTTCCCTTCTTTAGTTGAAAACTCCTGCTTGACTTCATCATTTGAATTTCCCCTTTTTTTCTCAACTGCCGAACGGGTTAATCTTTTTGGGGTGGTGGGCTTTTTCGACGGGTCATCTTTAGTTGGGGACACTACCTTGACTTCATTGATTGAATTCCCCGTTTCTTTCTGAACTGCCGAACGAGTTTGTCTTGTTGCAATGGTACCACCATTCAATTTCCTTCCCTTGGTGGCGGGGCCATTCAAACTCCCGTCTTCCAAGATTTTCAGCTCAGCTGTTGGGTTTTCTTGCATGGATAGAGCTTCTAGAGATCCTTCCATCAACTGATTCTTCTTTGAAGCACCCCTTCTGCTTGAGACTGGTGATTTTTCATGTATAGTATCCAAAGATATATCATCATCCATAATTTGGATGGGATCTGGAAGAACCGGAAATTGCGGTATTACTGACTTCTGTGGTAATTCATGCACTAATGAAGCAAGAGCTGCACGAGCAGCAAGCGGGCTAAGATGAGACTTCTCAAAATTCACCTCTGGCACGGGCTGACTGAGAGGTGGGGGAAACTTGTGTTCTGTTTCAAGTTGGAGTTTCCGTTGGCTCCTAGTCGACCTTCTGGAATTGCTCTGGTTGTAGGGAGAGTGGTTATGCAAATAGCTTACCGCTTTGCTCCCCTTTGGTCCAGCAAGATCAACTGTGTGCAGAAATCAGTTCCATATAAATATCTTTATGACAACATTGTAAATAATACGAAGTTGGCAGGTGCATCAGGGAGTCCAATAGTTATTAAAACAGGTGTGTAGATGATGCTTGATCGAAAAATGGCATTCTTTGGTTCGTCCAAGCAGCGGTCACTATGTCCACACGTACCTCTACATGTGTCCATACATGCCAAATATGTTGGAACTCTGAACAGCTCATCATGTGGGCCCCATCATTTAGATGACCTGGTAGAAAAATCAGGCTGGTCCACTCACCAGGCATCCCCTACTATTTCCATTTCAGATGATCCTAGCCATCCCATGAAGATGTACTAGCAAATAGCAGGTCCCAAATTTTAGTGAGGGTCCAACCAGATGGTTAGGATCATATGGGGAGATGGAGATCTTTGGGATATTCCCCTTATAACAGGCACCATCTGAACAATTTGGATCACCAAAAGGTGGGCTCCACATGTATAGATTACTAGGCCGAGAAAATGCTTAATCGAGCATCTGGGTCACACTATGAAGCTCTAGGAGAGGATGGTCAAACAAAGATTAAGGAAAGGAGCAAGGGATGAAAATAACTGATCATCTTTTAAGTCACACACTGAAGCTTTGGGACAGGATGGAGGAACAAAGATTTAAGGCAAGAAACAGTGACATCATGAAAAGGAGAGCAATAACCATTTTTCTACTTGTACATTTTTTCTTTGAATGGACTGTTTTCTACACAGGATTTTTTATCTCTATTTCTACCTGGACTATTTTTCTACTTGGACACTTGATAGGAAGGTGTATAGAGAAGCAGTAGAATCAACACCTGGTTTTTATAGATATGGACAAGGCATACAATAGAGTACCAAATGATGTCATGATGTGGGTGATGAGGAAGAAAGGGGTCCAGGAGGCTACAGTAGCTGAATGAGGGTGCCATTACATAAGTTAAAATGCAGTGAGGCTAATGAGTTCGTGGTAACAGGTCTTCCTTAGGGGCTGACATTAAGCCCTTCGTAACAGGATGAGGTCCTTGGTTTATGTTGTTTTGCAGGTGGTTGTGGTGTAAGCCCATGAGATTGGAAAGGAGGGCAAATGCTAAACTGGAGGTTTTTAGGAAGGTGCTATAATCTAGAGGCTGATAAACTAGCAAGACGGAGACAGTACTGTGAATGCAACTTTAGTAAGAACAATTTTAGGGCAAGGCTTGGGTTAAGATTGATGGTCACGAGATCCCATAGCAATGTGTTTTGTTACCTTCACTATATGCCTATGAAACTCAAGGAAAATGTTTATGAGACAGCTATGTGCGTGGCTATGCTGTATTGGACAGTGTTGGGTGGTAAGAAAGTAGTTTGAGCAGAAATTGAGTGTTGCAGAGATGAAGATGTTGATAAGGATATGCAGGGAGACTAGGAAGGATATGATTAAGTATGGGTTAATTGAGGCAGCCTATGAATAATCCCACTAGCAGATAAATGGAGAGCAGATTGAGATGGTTCGGTCATGTGCAATGAAGACTAGACTAGAGACAGGACTGGTGGGGAGAGGAACAATGGTTCGGTTACTTGAAGAGCATGGATAGTGGATGAGAGGAAGACCTAAAAGCACTTGGATGGAGGAGGTGAGAAGGGATTGAAGGCTTGTTCACTTGCCAAGGTAGGACCTTAAATAGGATTGATTGGTGAAACAGGACCAATAAAGCTGATGATGATGAAATGCTTGAGTTGAACATTCTAGATCTCCCCTAAATAAGATTATGACATGTAATTATGTAGCATTGCAATCTTCTTCTTCTTTTTTTGAAAGATAGTATTGCAATCAATGTTACACACATTCCTTTTGAAAATGACGTGATACTTACCCCCTTTAACACCTGCTAGAAACTCTTCTGAGTATGCCTTATCCAACGCATCAGCTAATTTGCTAATCTCTTCTATTTGATTGTCCAACAAACTTTCAAGGTCGAGTTCATAATTGGTGTCCTCAAGAGGAGTAACACAGGAAGGCGTATCTGAATTTTTTGAAGGATTCACAGAGTTCAAGAACATGCCAACCGTGGGATGGCTGCAGATGTCATCTCTTGCCAGTTTCAGAATTGAGGTAGATGGAACCTTCATGGTTTGTCCTTTGAGCTCAGAGTGAAGCCATTTGATTTCAAAACTACATCTGCAGTGGACTTTATTAGAGTGACGTACCCTCCATGCCTGCAGTGATACAGAAATATGAGATAGGGGATTCACGGCTTTGCATAACAGAACTTTTTTTTAATGGATCGGCACATCACAGAGAAAGATGGTGAAGACATATGAGAACTACAACACTGATACATCACCCTAGAAGGTGAGAACAAGCGAAGAGATTCATATGGGCAAATCATTAATTACTACATCAAATCATCATTCGAGAACTTACAAAAGAAAATTACCATTAAAAAAAAGTCTTTTTAGGGAACATCCCTGGTTGATGGATGCACTATTTTCTTGAAATTCAGGATGAATGCGGTGTCATGGGCCATCTCCATCTGTTTTTCAAAATTGTTCTCTTGAGTGTCCCAATTCCTTTCGGGGTTCCTGGGTTGTTGACTCTTCATCATCACTCTGTTTTTCTGCCTTTTGTTAATAAAATTTATCTCACAAAAGAGTACATCCGTGTACAAATAGCACAAGTAGATAAGGTGGGAACTTCTTGTCTTGTGCATACTTCTAAGAGCAAGTAGTAAGCTCTTTAATCAATAACGTGGAGGTTTAGTCTTTCTCACATTTGAGGGTCAGTTGTCCCTGGCTAATCCATGAAGAGCCCAAATGACCACATATTCAGATGCGCCAAACTGTCAGTTCAGTGACCCATACTATGTTGGGTGATTGCACAATATCACACAGATCAGACAATCCCAACTGCCTGAGTTTTCCCCATTGAAATAGATAGCATCAGCCAACCTTGTTTTTAACCATCTGTTTGAAGGCCATTAATTGGATGAATAAGATTGTCCAACCAATGTGATGTTATGCAGTTGACCCTCTGCTACAGGACAGATGTCAAGATCGCTGACCCTTACATTTTCTGATCCGAATCACATAGTCCAGTTTGCAGGTCATTTGTGATCTAGATCGCTACTTTAAGCAACCCAAAGTTATGTTCTTATGCTATGGTATTTGAATATTATATAACACTTCTTTGTTTTTATTGTATGCATCACTTCAATATGAAGTCCATTATTTTGCCGATAAAAAGTATGTGTATTATTATTTTTTGAAGAGTATGGGTATTATTATCTTCATTATTTCATATATAAAGCTTCCCTAACTGACCAAGAGACTGACCACTTTTGATACCTTGGGTCAATAATTCATGAGACTGGAGAGATTGAGAAGTATGTTACCCATAGAATTCAAGCTGGGTGGAGGAAATGGAGATGTGCCTCGGGAGTTTTATGTGATCATCATGTACAATGTACCACTTGAACTGAAAGGGCAATTTTTATAGGATATCTACAAGACTAGCCATGCTTTATGGGATAGAATGTTGAGCAGTTACGGAACAGTATGTTCATAGAAGAGTGTAGCTGATATGATGTTGGGATGGATGAGTGGCAAGATGAGGAAGGATGGAATTAGAAATGAATGTATTTGAGGAAGCTTAGGAGTAGCACCAACAGGTAATAAGAGGCAAAGTAGACTTAGATGGTTTGGTCACGTACAATGGAGATCAAGAACTGTGCCTTTTAGGACGATTGAGTTGGCACAGGTTGGAGGCTCTAAAAAGGCAAGGGGAAGGCCCAAAAGGACGTGGATGGAGGTAATAAGAAAAAACGTGATGACCTATGGTCTAGTTGAACGTACGGCCCTTGATAGCGTAGAATGGCAAAACATGATTCATGTAGTAAACCCCAAGTAATTGGTATAGGCTTAGCAGATAATTTTTTATTTTTTATTTTTTTGAAGGATTAAAAGAAAAACTATGAGCACCCCCAGATTTTGAAATCTGTGAACGCCCCCGCGCAAGCAGTGCTCTCACTTCCTCAACTGTCTTGCTTTGACGGTGTAGTTGGAGTATAGTATTGACTCGGATTAAAAATATGTTTGACTTTTCTCCAGCTCATAACCCACAGTTAATTTTCTCTTACAAGAAACAGCAGAGAAGGTTAAAACACAAACTTCATACAAGCATACCTTCTCCACCTCAGCATCAAAGAACATGCTCCTAAATTGTGTCTTGTGCATGGCAAGAACATGATCTTCTTCTTTGATATGTAAGCAATCCCCGTTCTGTAGAGGAATAGAACGCACACGCAGACGTGCAAGAGCTTCTGCCTCAGTGGATATAATATCTTCTGAGTCACAGTTCCCAAAGTCCAAGACAAGACCACTTGAATCACCTGAACTGTGTATGAAGAATTCAAGTATTATTTGCACAGTAAAGGACAGCACAATTTCACGGAGGCTAGTTGCAAGTGCCCATCCATACAGGTGCTCAGGGCCCACAATCAAATGATGCCTAGCCCAAAATTTTGGCTGGTCCATGCATGTGCATTGAATATGGATGGTTGGTATCACTTTTCAACCATCCAGTTTTCTGTACACTTCTGGCCACCTGAAGATTGGACTCCCCTGACTTTTGGGCTATGATGTATTTAATGTGGGGCCCACCTGATGAAAGGCCAGGATCCAGCATACACATGCCATGTTGGCATGCATCACGAGCTTGCAAGTAGCATTCCTTGCATTATGCCATTTGCTTTTTGCCAGATAAGCAAGGATCAAAACTTGAAACCTCATGGTCTGAACAATAAGAACCATCAAATTGAGCAACAGTATCAATATATTGCAAATTACTACCTCAAGGGAGCTAAGATCTCTTAAAACAACGAGCTTTGCTAAGCCAACATGTGTGCAGAATACAGGTCATGTCAACGCCACATATGTGACCGCGTGGCACATGGATTAGAGTGCCAATCCATCCATCAGGTTCATCTAAACTTGTGGATGCTTTCCCAAAAAATAAAAATCTGGTTGAGTCAGCAGGTGGGGACCGAAATTGGAAACAGGTGGACGATTTTCAAAACTTCAGTCAAGTTTTCACAGGTATACATTTGTTTTGCAAACTGCAGCCCACCTGACCAGTGGATCAACCTGATTCTTGGGCTTGGGCATCAATAGTGTGCCTTTCTGATGGATGGATTGGATCTTGAAACAACGCCATGCTGGCACATGTTTCACATGTACATGAGATGTTAAACGCATATGGGCGTAGGAAAACTCTCAAATAATAATCCCGAAAAATCAAATTACCGCACCAAGAAGGCCATATCTCTTCAACTAATAGCTGTCTAGAATATTATCAGATTTGATACAAGCATTTTAGGTGGTTTACAACTGTGAACTAACTGGAGCTACAAAGCTACACATCCTGCACTCTGGCATTCCTTCGCCTCTTCAAAAAGTCTAACGAAGCAAATCGGGCAATACAAAACTAAGTGTACAGCTCATCAAATTAATCTTTATCCATGCAACTCTAATAATGGAAAGAAAACAACAAAGTTCTCCAAGATTTGGCTGTTTCCAAAGCATACAAGACTCCCCACCAGCATGACTGAAATCTTGGTTCCATTTTCCATGCCAACCCAAGCACCAAACGCGTTAAGTATAAAATGGAAGCACCAACAACTGCAATTTTGCAGCATACCCTAGTGCACTAAACTATTGATAGAGCTGCATGCCCTATACACACAAGTGATTGGATGTTAAACACTAATAATTAGATTTTTCATTATATGAACGGAAAAAAAAAAAAGAAAGAAAAAAGGAAGGCAAATCTCTCTCTCTCTCTCTCTCTCTCTCTCAAGATAATGCAATTTATTAAAAGCCACAAAGCCAGCAAAGAGCAAAAACAAAGAAAGAAGAGGAAATTACAACGGCATCCACCCCCCCTGATAGAGCGGCATGCCCTATGATTTTTCATTTTGTTATATGAACGGGAAAAAATTGGAAAAAAAAAAAATTTAATGGAAAGCAACATCTCTCTCTCGAAACATAATGCAATTTATTAAAAGCCACAAAGCCAACAATGAGCAACAAAAAAGAAAGAAGAGGAAATTACAACGGCACCAACAACTGCAATTTTGCAGCATACCCTAGTGCACTAAACTATTGATAGAGTTGCATGCCCTATACACACATGTGATTGGATGTTAAACACTAATAATTAGATTTTTCATTTTTTTATATGAACGGGAAAAAATTGGAAAAAAAAAATGGAAAGCAACATCTCTCTCTCTCTCTCTCTCTCTCTCTCTCTCTCTCTCTCTCTCTCTCTCTCTAATGCAATTTATTAAAAGCCACAAAGACAGCAAAGAGCAACAAAAAAGAAAGAGGAGGAAATTACAACGGCACCTCCCCCCCCCCCCCTCTGGTGCGCTAAACTATTGATCAAGTTGCATGCCCTATACACACATGTGATTGGATGTTAAACACTAATAATTAGATTTTTCATTTTGTTATGTGAACGGGAAAAAATCGGAAAAAAAGGAAAGAAAAGGAAAGCAACATCTCTCTTGAAAGATAATACAATTTATTAAAAGCCACAAAGCCAGCAAAGAGCAACAAAAAAGCACAAAAACAAAAAAGAAAGAAGAGGAAATTACAACGGCACCTCCCACCCCTCCCCCACACAATATATATATATATATATATATATATATATATATATATATATATATATATATATATATATATATATATATATATATAGCGCAAGACCGCAAGAAGAGCTAACTTCCACCAAGAACGACTCCTTCCAATTTTAACCTCATGCCAAGACCGAAAAAGGCCTTCGATGGAGCAAGGCATCACCCAAGACATCTTGAAGGAGGAAAAATTTTCATCTCAAAACTCAGAAACAAAAGGACAATGGATAAACAAATGGTTCACAAATTCCTCATCTCTTAGACAAAGGATACAAACATTTGGAAGGACCATGGCCCTCTTGCGGAGATTGTCAACGGTGAGGATACGGTTCCTCCCCGTAAGCCAAGCAAAAGCCGCCACCTTAGGAGGAGCGCCATATGACCAAACTAGGCCCATATGGGAGCAAGTAAGAGATTTCCCAATCTGCGCCACAAGTCTAAAGAAAGACTTCATCAAGAACAACCACGACTTATCTTTCAACCATACTAGAGAGTCACCGTATCTTGACATAGGGGAAAAGCCCTGCAAACGGGGGAGAAGCAGCACCAAGTCATTGAACTCGAAATCAGACAAGTTACGACGACAGGGAGGTATCCAACTACCCCATTACCTTCCACTGAAAATAACCTGCCGCAAAGATATCAAAAACTAGGCAAAGGCAAGCCAAAGACGGAAAAGATACTCGAAGCGGGGAATCCCAACACCAAGGGTCCTCCCTGCACCAGCATCACCCAAGATAACAACATCATTTACTAAAGTGAATGACGCACAATAATAGCATTCTAGGATGCATACACGTTTCCAAGAAAAACTCAAATGGAGAGAGAGAGAGAGAGAGAGAGAGAGAGAGAGAGACGTTACGAGTAGAGACAAGATGGTGCTACTCTCCTTAAATAATCAAACTCATAAGAATATTACCATTAGAGAGGATTTTTAACCCTAAGATTTTGCAAGGTAGACTTTCTTGAGGAATTGGAAAGGGGCTACACTAGGATTTCAAATCCAGGAGATTTCAATTCCTCCTGGATTTGAAATCCCCCGATTTCCAAGATGCCAAACACAATACCTTGGCCTAGACTTGGATTCCAATTCCAAACGACCCACAACACTTTCATCATTTCGCATATTACAATAACATCAAGTTTTGAGTCTTTCCACTTGCTTTCATTTACATTGATTGTTTTTCAACCTTACCATTCAAAATATGTAACTTCCACTCTCGACCCAATTAATTTATGGTTGGATGGTATCTCGATTCCTCTCCTTCTCCACATTTCTTTCATTCTTGGCTGAGAAGTTTCTCTTTAAACCCTTGGGACCGTAACATTCCACCATGCTCGGTTATCCAGGTAGCCCTCTTCATTGCGTGGCGGCTTGGCAGCTGCGCTCTGGTTATCCAGGTAACCCTCTTCATTCCATGGCGGTTTTCACTCTAGTCCAAGTTGCCCTTTCCAAAGGTCGCCCCTTCCATGACTCTGAACACAGGACGTGGTGTAGGCTTTGATACCAATTGTTAAGAACCTGACCACTACGCCAAAAGCCTCAGGACTGATGGAACGTGCAAAGTTAGGCTCTTTAAACCCTTGGGATCGTAACAGACTACCAGGTCTGACATTCTATTTGATGCAATAATCACCAAATAGGTAGTATATGATGGTTAGGCCACGAGAATTCCTCATTCAGACAATGTAAATTCGCTCATAACTCAAGAATCATCAAACAGGTAGAGCATATTATACTCCGTCAGGAGAAACAGGATCTTTCAACAAGTCTGACATTCTACTTGATGTAATAATTATCAAACAGGTGGCATGCGAAGATCGGGTTGACAGAATTCCTCAGTCAAACATTGCACATTCTTTCATAATTCAATAATCATCAAACAGGTGGAATATGATGCTTGATCAAGAGAAATTGCACCTTTCCGTTCGATCTAGCTGCAGTCCAGCTGGGCCCCTCAGCAACCTAAGCCATTGAGCACATGGACCCCATTACAGGATATGCCAGACCAGCCCTAGTATCTTCCCAATCAGATGATCCTAGCCATTAGTGTGACAACCACAATTCAAACCAACGATCCACAATTAACACAGACCCTTCCCAATGACTAAGATCATCCAACGGGTTGGGACTTTCAATGAGCCTCCAATCCATTTTGAGGCCCACCAAATCAACGATCGCCACCACAATGTGGGCCCCACATGCACAATCTGCTGAGCCAAGAGAAAGTTCTCCATCATCGATCCACGCTCACCGTGTAGGGTGGGACTTTCAAAGTGACACCCACGTATTTTAAGGCCCACCAAATGAGAGATCCCCACCAGAATGTGGGCCCCACATGCACAATCAACAAAGCTCAAACAAAGCTCCATCACCGATCCACCCCATTCCAACGATCGCGATCATCCGATGGCGTGGAACTTTCAACGCTCCTCCCATCCATTGTAAGGCCCACCAAATGAACGATCCCCACCAGAAGTTGCACCCCACATGCACAATCTGCTGACCCGACCCAAATCTCCACCCTCCAGAACCAAAATAAACCGACGGGTAACAGAGAAACCCACAAAAATACAAAAAAAAAAAAAAAAAAAAAAAAAACTCCATCATCTCATCCATTCAAATATGAGAAGAAGAAAAAAAAAAAAATTTTAAAAGAAATATATACAAAAAAAAAAAATGGTGGGAAGTGGGGCCCACCTCAAAGAGACATGGCATGGATGCCATGAATGGTCATCTTTCTTCATGGCTTCCAGCTCCATCAGATCTTCTCCACCTGAAGCTGCTGCCATGATACTCTGAGAAGAACCAGCAGCTGCTGCTGCTGCTCTAGCTTTCTTTCTCCAACCAGGGAGCTCGAGGGGATTTACACCGAGCCTGTGTGTAAAGTCCGGGGACGCGTTTGGATTCTGCACAAGAGAGGCTTGCGAGTATGTTTTTTTTTTTTTTTTCATACGGACTCCAGTTGTTATTTGATACTCTGGCGGAGTGTGATACTTCATAGGCATCCACACAGAAACTGCATACGTGGAATCTATGTACCTCAGTTTAAAATTATATTTTTTTAGAAGATCTACTTTCATAATAGACGGGAATTTCTTTGTTGAGTTTGAACCGTTGAAATTTGTTTGCTTTAACGGTATATCATTTATGTCCACATTAACCAGTTAGGATCATAATTTAAACAGAAATTATGATTTATTAACCGTGAATATGTAGTGGGCCCCACTGTTGAGACGATTATTTTGGGGTAAATATGTGCCATGTGGACAATTTCTTTGTGCATGTGTATGCAGTAGCGCGACACTACCGAGTATTAAAGGTTTCCTCGCGCGACCGCACTCTCCCCTAGCCCTGGCCCCCTCTCTGTTTTTGCCCGTGGCAGTAGGAGCGTCCTTTCACGTCACAGAACGACGGCTCGTAAAAAGAAAAGAGAAATGGTCGAGTGCACCTTCGTAATTGCAATCGCCTCGTACGTGTAGAAACGCATACGTGCGTTATATCACATCCGTTCATCATGTGGACCTCGATCTATATATACCATATCTGAAATTTCAAGCAGATTCTACAATTAGGATGGCTACATAAGGATAAGACAAGAGAGAAGTTGATCAATGGTCCAGTTTCGATGTGCAAGAACTGCCCAGCAGATATATTGCACTCTGCGTCGTTTTTTGAGACACGGAATCTACACATTGGGGGTTGCCTGATGAGCGGTCACGATATCAAACACGTGTGTCTTGTGTCAGGTGAGTACGCTTGGTAAAAGAAAGAATTGCGTGTGACAAAGATGGATCTGAGAAAGAAAAATTACCTCCTAGTAAAGATTTACCTTCGAAAACAACATTTATTACCTTGCAAAAATAATTGGATACAACATGCGATTTTTTGTTGTTTGGATAGAATTTAGCCTTTATATTCTGTTCCTTCTCAAATGATTTAAAATGTATCTAACTTTAGAGGGTGGAAAGATAATAATAGTTGGTATGAAAATGCATTTGGTAAATGTAAATTCTATACTATCTTTGGAATCCTGGAAAGGAGATATAACAGGATTTTTGGTGGAATCTGAAATCCTATACATTGGTGGGCATACACTGATGCTAACATTTTATTTCAATTGTCCATCCATATCCAATTTTTACGCATGACACTGGACTTGCATGTGCATTAGCTGACCAAAATTAGTTAATGAAATGTGGCCTATTAATTTCAAATATATATCCACCAAATGCTAGTTTCACTTAATGAAGTGTTTTTTCTCAATAAATAATTTGATCCCAAATGTGGAATTAGATAGTCAAAATTTTATGATATTTTCAAACACATAATTATTATATAATGACGGTGTTAATTTCACCTAATGCAATGAAAGGGTTCAAATACTAAATTTGTCACTTTTTTAAAAAAACATCTCTCATCCATGAGAAGCATAAATAATTTGGGTCCCTTAAAAAAATGAAAATAAGAAAACTCAAATATTTATCATCCTACGGTAATTTGAGACGGAGGTTTTGTTATTTGTAAATTCGAACCGAGCTGCATCGAGGTTAACTCTAGTATCAATGAACAAGGCCTCGAACTAATTAGCGTCCGAGGTAAGGTGAACGTCTGACCCAGTAGCTCATGTAGAACTACAGTGCCGACCCAAGACCCGGAAGGAGTTATTGCACATCTTATGAGCCGGATCACGGAGCAACAACAGCACGTCCGACTCGATTATGTCGACTCAAAATGCAGGAAAGCATCACCTACCCATCCAGTGTTCATCCGAGTCGAGCCAATAATCCGCTTATCCATGGGCTCGGGTCGACGAGTAAGATCCGAACCATGAGGTCGGCTTAGATGGGAACCTGATCAGCAATAGCATTAACGCACACCCCCAGTAACGCTCGACTGAGTAAAGCTCATAACACGATCTCTAGATAACCATCGACAACTGTGCACGCGTAGCCCTCACATAGTGGCGATGACCGTGCCGAGATTATCAAACACGTTCAGGGCGACCCTCAGGTATAAATACAGATCATTTCTACTTATACAGGTACGCAAGATCTCGCACCCCTCACTCTACTCTAATCAATTTAGACGCAGTTTTCCTAACTTGACTTTGGCATCGGAGGGTCCCCTGCTTGAGCCAAAGTCTCCTTTGTTTATTGTCCTGTGCAGGACCAGGGTTCGCTCTGAGCATTCAAGGCTCGGCAGAGGGTTACCTAGATTTTGACATAAACATTTTGGCGTCATCTGTGGGAATCAAACAAAAAGATCAGAACTTTACCAAAAATGGTGAAAGGAAAAAAGAAAGCACTCCCAGTGGTGAGTACGGAACCCGAACCGAAAGGGCAACCGCGCTCGTCCTCCCTACTCCATGCCGAGTCAGCTCCAACAGGGCTGTCTCAGAGGTCTCGGAGCCAAGGATGCAAGTATAAGGTCATGCAGAATGAGATCCAGGTATTGAGGGATGAAATCGATACTTTGATACAGCAACGGGGGCAGCAGCCACCCCCGAGTCGGGAAGAGGTCATCCCAGCTGCTTCAGAAGAACCGGTGCGTGTGAGCTCGCAAGCCAAAGTGTCTCAGAACTTGTCTACTAGAGCTAACCCCGCACGAAATGTGACAACTCGGGCCTCAACCTATGTATCGGTGACCTCAGCACTAGTTCCGACTGACCTTCGCCACGAATTAGAAAGGAGAAGAAGGGGCAAGATGCCTGAGGTCGAAGCTCCTCGAGAGACTGTTGCCGAGAACTGGGACCCATGGGAAGCCCAGCTCGAGGAACTCAGGAGTCAGAAAAAGCTAAAGAGTATTCGGGCGTAGGAGAGATGAAATGAAAGAAACCTCGGGAATTTTTATAGTCGGACCATGCCGCCCGCAATCATGGCAGACAACTGTCGTGCGAAGCTGAAACGGCTCGGATTCGAGCCCAATTGTGCACGTGGGGATCCGCGATACGCGCAACCAAACGTCACTCTGACCCGTACGCTGCCAGCATTCAATGCGTCGGCACCCTTTCGCATCTCTCCGATCCGTGCACTGCCAGTATTCAATGCGCCGATGTCTCTTCGCATTTCAAGGTTCACGTGACATCCCCTAATTCATCCAGACGAAATGTCCCAACTTCCCTGGCCATGCGTGCGATGCCCATCATGGCAACGCTTCGTTGTCCCATCATTACGAGGGCGGTGACTCGCCTCACTAGGTCTTGGTTCGCTCTTTTAAGTCTCAGTTCGCTATTCTACATTACTCTCTGAGTCCGAGTTCGGACTTAAAGAGTAGGAGGCTTCTGTTATGGGTAAATCCGAACCGAGCTGCATCGAGGTTAACACTAGCATCAATGAGCAAGGCCTCGTACTGATTAACATCCAAGGTGAGGTGAACGTCTGACCCAATAGCCCACGTAGAACTACAACGCTGACCTGAGACTCGGAAGGAGTTATTGCACATCCTACGAGCCGAATCTCGAAGCAACAACAACACGTCCAACCCGATTATGTCGACTCAAAATGCAGGAAAGCATCACCTACCCATCCAGTGTTCCTCCGAGCCGAGCCAATAATCCACTTATTTATAGGCTCGGGTTGACAAATAAGATCCGAACCGTGAGCTCGGCTCAAATGGGAACCTGGTCAGCAATAGCATCAACACACACCCCCAATAACGCTTAACTGAGTAAAGCTCATAGCACGATCTCCGGATTACCATCGACAACTGCTTACGCGTAGCCCTCGTGTAGTAGTGATGATCATGCCGAGATTATCAGACACGTTCAGTGCGACCCTCATGTATAAATACAGATCATTTCTACTTATACAGGTATGCAAGATCTCGCACCCATACTCTACTCTATTCAACTTAGACCCAATTTCCCTATCCTGATTTTGGCATCGGAGGATCCCCTGCTTGAGCCAGAGTCTCATTTGTTTATTGTTCTGTGCAGGACCAAGGTTCGCTCTGAGCACTCAAGGTTCGACGGAGGGTGACCCAGATTTTGACATCAATAGGTTTGATTCAATTGCATATGACATGTCTCACTTTATACGTGCATAAAAAATAAAGAAAAGCTTGAGTTGAATTATTTTGAATCTTTGATAATTAATATATTTTTTTTGAAATATCAAGGGTCATCTTAGATATTTAAGGGCCTGTTTGGCCGGACCGATCCAACGGTGTTAGGAGGGATGGGATCGTGATATCCCGGGATATGCATGACGAGCCAAACAGACCCGGTGAACTTGTCCCGGGATGTAAACAATCCCGTGGATCTTAAAACAATCCACTGACATCACCATCATTACCTTAAAATTGATCTCATCCCTTGGTTGGACGGATTGGAAGGTAAAATCCCAGGATATGCCAGGCGTGCCAAATAGACCCAGTGAACTTGTCCAGGATATAGCAACCCCATGGATCTTAAACCAATTCATTGACACTACCATCATTACTTTAAAATCCATCCCATCCCTCATAATCCCATGGGATTCGCCCGGCCAAACAAGCCCTAAGATCAAATGGTTGAATTACTCAATCTATTGACCTTATTCAGAAATCCATATCTAACGAGAGCCTAATCTAATTAACATTTTAGGCCATTGAAAAGGGCAAGATTCCTAATCTAATTAACATTTTAGGTCATTGAAAAGGGCAAAATTCATAATCTAATTAACGTTTTAGGTCATTGAAAAGGGCAAGATTCAGTCATTAAAAAGGTCACAAAGGTGGGCAACCTTAATTATGTGATGTACATACATGCAGTTTATTTGTTTTTTCATTTGAAGTAGATTCAAATCAAAGGTGGACCACGTATTTGGAAACAGTAGTGATTGGCCATTAAAAACTTCTTCCAAGTCACGAAAGCTTTTAATCAAGTTGATATTTGTATTTTTCCTTTATCCAGGTTTATCCAACTCTATCAATAGGTTAAAGGGCATAAAAACATTACATCGGTTCTTTTGAAGTTTTTAATAACGAGGTTTTAATAACTCATGTTTCCTTATAACATGGTCCACCTGAGATTTGGATATACTCTAGTTTTGGGCCATCTTAAAATGAACTAAAAAAAGGGGATTAGAATGTGTTACTTAACACTCGCATGCTAAGTAAACTCTATGAGGCTCATCATGGTTTATGTATTTTATCCTCTTTGTCTATCCATTCTTAAAAGATAATTTTAAGGCTTGAGCGTAAGATAAAACACATCCAGAGTTCAAGTGAACAACACCACAAGCAACAGCGTGAATTGAATGTCTATCATTAAAAATAAAATAAAAAATTTCTCGAAGGCTACTAAATTTTGGATGAGTTGGCATTTGTGTCTTCCTTTTAGCAATGTTTTTACCAATGTCATCTCTATGTAATCTCACGAACAGGTTAGATGATAAATAAATATCACTAGTTTCGGCCGGGGAAATCATTAATCCCACTGTTTTCTATGTCATGGTCCTCTTAAGCTTTGGATATACTTTAATTTTGGGTTCAACCCCTAAAACGAGGGGTAAAATGGATGGACGGCCAGGATAAACCACATATATTTACGGTGCAACAGAGATTACTCGGTACGATAAAAGTGTACCAAATCTGATTTCTAGACCAACACAGCTTGGGAGCGGATTGGATACTGAACGCTTCAGTAGCCAAAACGCTACTGAAGTGATGTGGCAAAACGCCATTGGTTACATGCAAACGGCATGTTCCTTGGTATAAATGCTACTCCGTTAGATCCGTTAACGGATCTTTCTCCCTTTCCGCCGTGCACCACTCGGCCATAAAATCGGATGGTCATTCAGAGAAAATTCAGTTGGGCCCACTGTGAATTTATGTGATTTATCCACACCTTCCATCTGTTTTTCCATCTAATTTTAGCCGTTGAGCCCAAAATTGAAGCTTGTAAAAATCTCAAGTGGACCATACCACAGGAAACAGTGGAAATAATGATTTCCACCGTTGAAACCTTTCCAGGCCCACAGTAATGTTTATTTTTCATCCAAACTGTTCAAAGGATCAAAAAACATGGATGAAGGTTAAAAACAAATATAATCTTGATCCAAAACTTTGTGGGCCCCAAAAAATTTTCAACGGTCTAAATTCAATTCACACTGTTTCCTTTGGTGTGGTCGATTTTAACTTTTTATATGCTTAGGTTTTGAGTTAAGGCCCTGAAATTATCTTATAAAATGGATAGACAGATTAGATAAAATATATAAATCACGGTGGACCCCACACAGTTTACTTACGCAATCTGCTTCCCTTGGCCACGTACCGTTAAACTCCACATTGCATTTTCTTTCTAGACGCAGATTTCTTCCTGCGCTGGGAACCCAGGCTGATGTTTGTGAGAAATCTTTCCCTTCCATCCGTTTTTTTAATTCATTTAAGGACATGATGCAAAAAATGAACCGTATCCAGAAATTCTTAAAGTTAAAATCTATCTGGGTTTGACAGTGATGTTTACAATCCATCCATACCGTTAATAACTTCATTCCTACTGGGATGAACTGAAATAAAAAATATTAGCATGACTCAAAACTTCTGTGGCCCACGAATATTTCAACTGTGAAAGTTCAATCATCACTTTTTTGACCCACTTGAGCTCTAGAAACTGTTCATTTTTGGCTTTAAGTCTGACTTGAACTAAAAAAACAGATGGACGGGTAGGATTTCTCACGAACATCATAGTGGGCCCCACCTGGTTCCCAGCGCCAAAAACTTCTTGGAATGTCTTTTGGCAGGAAATCCACGTCCGTGCTTGGCCGAGTGCGTTCACGGTCTAAACGGAAAAACATCCCCTAACGGATCTCCGTTGGAAGAGTATTTACTGAAAGGAAACAGCCGCTTGGCATCTAGGAATGGCGTTTTGCCACATCACTTCAGTAGCGTTTTGGCTACTGAAGCGTTCAGTATCCAATCCGCTCCCAGCAGCTTAAGGTGACGTGAATCCACGCATCCAACGGTTAGATTCCACCTCCTCTACCAAATCTTACGAGAGATTGTGTACTATGCATCTCGTACTGTGCTTTTGAGTGTGCATGTGATCTCTGCCATTGTCATTCCCTTTGGACGGATGTACGCCGGACCGTGTCTACCGATGCACCAAAATCCTCTACAAAACACCCAAGCTCTTTGCGGCCACCATGTTATATATTTTAAATCCACTCCGTCCATCACGTCCACTCGTCGATGCTAGGTCCCGGAGACAAAAATCAGATAGATTCGAAACACAGGTCGCCTACGCTATAAGGGAACAGTGAGAGTGGACGCCAACCATAGGCTTGTGTGTGGGCCAAAATCGTATATATCATTCATCAAAACCGTTCATCATGTGTTACTCGAGAGGAAAAAGGTAATTGGAAAAAGCAATCCTGATCGAAATGTCATTCGGATCACAGCGTGTGAAATTTTAGGATTTAAGTGTAATTTTATATTATTTCAATTGGTGTGGTTCATTTGAACGTCTTATTTGTCTCATATTTTCCATTTTACATAGAAATAAGTTTTTTCGTTGGATGGACGGTCTGGATTTTTCTTATAAGACATTGTGGGCCCGGGCTCGCTGCGTGAAACAGACATCGTATGCTATTCATGTCCGTGAGCCGATGGAGGCACGTAATTCAAAATGTCCTTTGACGCGGATTTACTACGAAAGCCTTTAGCAGTAAGTTCCGCGCTGGGAGGTTAGGTGCGACCACCGTCATGTTGTGAGAAATCTACCCCGTTTATTATTTTTGCAAGCTAATTTGAGGACATACTACCAAAAGTGAGGTGGATACAAAACTCTAAGTGGGCCACACAATAGGAAAAATGGGGATGTGGTGACCACCGTTGAAGCATTTACATTGCCGCCAAAGTTCCGTGTCAGGTTAAGTTTTTGATTTTTTAACTTAATCCCAAGAAGATTTCAACAATAGACATTTATTTCGCGATTTCCCTCTCTCCAGGCCCTAACTGTGGGGGCCACTATGATGTATATGTAATATATTCACACTGTTCAATTGTTTTTTAGATCATCTGGGCACGAGCCCATAAGAATGTGCCTACTCATGTAGGAAGTCAACATGGAATGATGCAATCATTTTCTTAGCCTTTTCTACCCATCAATTTTGATTTGGTTTAATTGAATGTGTGATTGGCTTTGAGGTTAAAATACATTTAACTTAAAAATCACTACTAATTAGAATAGGGTTTCAAAATTCATGGTTGGTTATGACTTATAAAATCACTAAGACAGCTAAAATCTGAAAAATTCTCACCTTAAATGACTCTGCATTGGTCTGTACTGTACATTATGAGTAAGGTCTCAGTTACGAAAAATAAATGGGCTAGATACTGGCTCTACTTAACAAAATGGTATAAATTTTTTGTAAATTCAAAATAACTTATAATATGATAGAATTAAGCCATAGTACATAGGCTGTTAGGTTAAGTTTAACAAAGTAAAATAAAAAAGATATGCGCTCCTATTGCTTCTTTTTTATTTTACCTATGCATATATAGTAGATAAAATATTAATAAAAAATGAAAATGAAAAAGATGTAGGTGAATGTATACGTAGTTAGTGTGTAAGGTATATATGGAATGAAATATAATTTAATTCAAAATGTGAGAAGGAAAATAAAATATTTTGTACTTGTATTTTTTTGTAAAAAAAGAGGTTTAATGTTTTAAATCATGATCTTACTCGTCAACTTCTATATTCACTCGACATCTTGACTTTTGAATTGATAGGGCACGAGGCAAAGAATATTTCTCAAGATGGCAAATCGAAGAAGATTCAAGATACTCTTAACTTCGGTAAAAGAGAAATGCGCTCACCGAATCAGTTTCAAAAATCTGCACCTTTCCAGTTCTTCCAAACTTTCTACCTTTCCAAACGCTCCATATCCCTGGGCTCTTCTTCCCCGTGTTGGTCCTCTTATCTCTGCCGTCGAAATGGCTTAAATAGACGGAGGCATGTCGTGCATCGCAATCAGACGATCTTGTTGATTCATCTCACAACTATAGTGGCAGTGTTGATTGGCGGAAACGGATTGGCTACTCCCCCTGCCACCAGCCCCGTGACTAGTGGTTGGTGCTCTGTGGGCCCCACCATGATGTATGTGTTTCATCCATGCCGTTCATCAATTTTTACAGATCATTTTAGGCTTGATCCCAAAAAGAGAGGGATATAAATATCAGGTGGGCGGCACCACAGGAAAACAATAGTGATTAGATATCCACCATTAAAATCCTCCCAAGGCCCACTTTACTATTTATTTGACATCCAATCTGTTGATTTAGGGAAAAAACAAAGTTCAGGTTGATCCAAAACTTTTATGGCCCCCAAAAAGTTTTTAATGGTTGACGTTCATTTAACACACAGTTCCTGTAATGTGGTTCACTTGAGATTGGGATATACCTCATTTTTGGTCTCATACCATAAAATGATCTAGAAAAATAGATGGATGGCATGGATGAAACACATATATCATAGTGGGGACCCACGAGCACCGACCACCAGCCATTGGCTGGTGTCAGGGGGAATAGCCAATCCGTCTCCTTGATTGGCTTGCATTGCTGTCAACGTATAAACATGGCGAATCCAGATTAGGCATGCACAAATGCGGTGGGCTGAGTCAGACAAGGTATACTCAAATTTGGAATCCCCACATACGATTTTCACACCAGACACCGCCATACCCGCTTGGCACTTTTTGTAATTCAAGAATGTTTCGCCCGATCACTTAGGGGTGGTACTCCCTTGGCTTAGTCTGTCAGTTATGGGCCCGGGTTTTAGTCGATCCAACCTATGGCTACTTCCAGGGCCTATTTTTACCCATACAGTTGCTTCGGTTGGGCCCCACTATCAAGTGAATGGATGAAATTCCATCTCATTCTAAGGTGGGTTTTACAGCCCCAAAATGAATAAGATCCAAATCTGAGGTGGAGCACACCACAGGAAACATTTGTGATTGACCATTTAAAACTTCTTGTGGGCCGCAGAAGTTTCGGATCAACGTGATATTTGTTTTTATTCTTCATCTAGGTTTGTGTGACCTTATGAACTAAGGTGGGCTCTGGGAAGTTTTCAACGGTGAACGTTTAATCACCACCGTTTCCTAGGTCGTGGTCCACCTCAGATTTGGGCGTATGTGCATTGGGGACATGCCAACCCTTAAAGGTGGGGGAACAACAACATCGTGTTCCGAGATCCATCCGTTCATCAGGTGTGCCACTTGGTATCTGTCCTGCATCAAAAAATTCGAGACAATACAACCATCAGGTGGGCCACACCATTCTGCACAATACAAAATCATTCCTCAAGCCTTTAAATTCATGGAATATGGCGCACCCGAGTTTTCGAACAGGGTGATTTTCAGAGCCCCTTGTCCTGTTAATGTTTCCCTATGGTGTGGCCTACCTGAGTTTTGGAAGCTTTTTGGTTTCCCAGCTGAACATGAGGCAAACAACCTCAGGGACGGGGCTGACTTTATGAATAGGTTGGTTGGATGACAAATAAACATCACCGTGGGCCCTAGAAAGGTTTCTAGGGTGGACGCCATTAACCCCACTGATTTATGTAACGAGCTGGCGAAATAGATGGACCGCGTGGATGAAACACATACACATGGTGGGGTCCTAAGAGCTTCGACACCAGCTAGCAGGCTGGATGTTGGGATCACCAGCCAAACCACGACCCACAAAACTGAAAAGTCAGTCTGCACGTATCATTACTCCAATTTGGACTTTTCATCACCATAATTATTGTGGAGCGTTACAGCCGCACCATCGAAAAGCAGAGGTGCTCTCCATTGCTCCTACGAAAAGGTTGCAAGGTAAGGTTCGGCTTTCCAGTTTCTACCAGTAGAGCCCATGGTTCAATGATCCAAACCATTGATATGATGGGCCTCACCTGGATGGCACATGCACCAAAAATCATACAGACCAAATGGTCCGAGCCACATAATATTCGGCAGTTTCTAGGTTAATGTATGCCGTTTCTGTATTCCATCTAGCTGTTGACACCGCAAGGATGATTCCAATCCGATATATCCATTAAATGTCCATTGACGGGTCAAATAAGAAACTAAATCAGTGTAGATTTTGATATATGATCCATCCAGATAGAGACCTACCATTTGGTAGTTGAACTTGAGCAATTTATGTCCCACGCGTTCCATTTCGCCGCCTGCATATCAACAGTCACTTGCCAGAGTATCAAAGGTTTTCTCAGAAAAGAAAACCTCTGTTCGGCCAACTAGCAATAGAAGAAATAGAGGTTGGGAATTTTCGGTGGCTGCATGGCCAGATGCATTTAATCAAGTTAAATGAGATAGAGAGCATGGTGACTCGTTTGGGTCTCTCGTCCATTCACGAAGTCGTGGTAAAACTCATAAACCCCGGTGGGGGCATTGAGACCAGATCGACCCAGTTCGCTAACCTTGTTGAGAGCCCAAGCATCATGTTTCAGAACCCTTGCGGCTTGAGGATTGTGTACTTTTTCCGTCTAATCAAAGGGTCATTTGGATAGTTTAATCCTACCATCCGTCTAAACATAGGGTCATTTGGATAGTTTAATCCATTATCTGCAGCCCCCAAGGATTAGGATTGATAAGTCCACCTGCAACCCTCGAATCCCAAAAGTTTCTTTTTCTTTTGTTTTGTTTTGTTTTTTTCTTTTGAAAGATGAGAATTTTATTAAGCAGAAAAAGGAAGGAAAAAGGCTACAAAAAGAGCAAACAAGAAACAGAACCCAAAAAAAAAAAAAAAAAAGGAAAGGCAAAAAAGAAAAGAAATACAAAAACCAGTCCTGCGACTGGCAAGAAAACTCCCAAGAGGAAAAGCTTAAGGTGCCCCCCTAAACAGAACTAACGCTCTAGAGTACACCTCCGCTGAAGATATACTGAGATTCCCAAATCCAAAAGTAGGATTAACTTCCCTAAAAACATATTTTCGCACAAAATCCAAGATTGAAGAACCCTTCCCTCCATCCCCTACCCTTACTCCCTCAACTCCAGCCGATTACCCCCAGACTCTGACAACCATCAGGCAACCATCCAACTGCTCACCATAACTACCGGTTTTTTTTTTAGGTTGTTGTTTGTTGCTCGTGCCTTGTGTGCACTTGAGCATTAAGTATCAACCAAACAATAGATTTATAAATATTGGTTTCTAGTTCCATGCATAAGATGTCAAATAAATATATAAATAAAATGACCAATTCAAGATCAACCTCTCATGCATAGTGACAAATCTCGTTCTAGACAATTTCTCAGCCTGAGAATTTCTCGGGAGATTCTCAAAATTTGAGGTTTTTCTCGGGATATTGTCGGGAAAATCTTGCTGAAAATAAAAATATTTATTAATTAATAAACAAAATTTAAATTTAAATATAAATTTATATAACAAATCCTTGAGCTATTTACTCCTTTTTCATGATAAAAACACAATATTTCAAACTCTGCTGAGATTTTGCAGATCTCATGATAATATCATTTAGTGTATTTTTCACTATATCATAATGGGATTTCAAAATCTGGGTGATATTTATTACACTATTCCCATGATTTGTAACTCCCCCGGTATGGAAAGTGGCACCATCCAAACACCATGCACAGAAAGAAGGCAAGGGAGCATATATCCATTCGAGAATAAATGCATAGCCACCCCGCAGAACAAACAGATGCCATCGCAAGACAGTTGACATAGAGAATAAATGCTGCACGTGCTAATACCGTCCTCTATTTACAGTACGTGTGTTGCATTGTAACTTGTAAGCAAGCAGTACAGAGATAGGCTGAGATTTGGAAAAAGAATTGCAGATACAGGTAGAAAATTTTAACGTGCAAATGGAAGCAGTTATTCCTCTACAAGGCCAAATTATCTGGGTCATGCATACCTGTGAGTAAAGCGATGAAAATCCACAACATAAGCACCCCAATTATAGCTGTCCGGAGGATCTGATCGCAACCACCATTCATGGGGGGATCACTCAGATAAGTATCTCCCATCAAGTCATCATCTTCGAAACTCGGGTTCACCTCCCTCTTATGGGTTTCCTCCACAGGAGGCTGAATGTGACCAACGCAGAGCATCTGGCACTTGGAACATGTACAGCGCCCACCGAGGAATGCAGGGATCATCTCAAGGTGTTCTGAGAGAATGTTGATGTACCTCTCCCCTTCAACACGCAGTTTTTGCCGAGTCGATGGTCTCAAGACCTGCTAAGCCCAGAAACAGTTGTATATACAGGGGAGTAAATTTTTAGGGTTTTAGGAGTCTATAAAATTGCACTTTACAATTTTATGTAGCATGGGCAGATACAGAATCTGATCATGAAATTTAGAAACAACAGATTCAATGGGAAAATTTGAAAGAACCTATTCTAGAGTTGCTTAGAAGAATCATACAGACCTCATGCATATATAGATGTATGAAAGCCTTGTGCCCCCAGTCCAATCAAGTGGGGCCCACGGTTATCTGATTCAGATCAGTGCTCTGATGGACCAAACTATGGATCACCATCCACGTGGACAGGGAATTCTAAGCCTTCAAGTTAGTGATCTACTGGCTGAAGAGGGGAATGAGGACACTACATGTCATCATCAGCAGCAGCAGTAAGAGTATACTGAAAAGGGGAGCTTTTTGGTGATTCAAATAGAGAAGAGTTTCTGATGATCAAATCATCACCACTTTCTAACACTAATCCCACGATCAAAACTGGGTGGAAATCTTTCGAGCCACTTTGTTGGGCCACTTTCGGTGGAAGGCAACCCAAATAATGCAACCGGGCGGGCATTCAGTGGATGGTTGTCCCTTGGAAATTAGCTTTTATTTTAAATGATTTAAAAATGCAAGCTTCTTCGATGCGGATTGTGTTGAACGTAGTTTCATGGGAAGCCAACTGTACCGTCGATACATTAGCTAAAGGAGTTTTTGAGAAACTCACTTTCTATTAATGATTCTAATCAATTGTCTTAGTGAATATTCTGTTATCTGTCATTTTTCAATGGCAAGGTTTTTCCCACTAAGAAACTACCTTTGTTGTTGCTTGATCCAAGGAAAAATGGAAGTCCAGAAAAGGGCAGAAAAAGCCTTGGAATAATCATGCATTCATCGTAATAAACTCTTGAACTCCTAATTTAAGTGCAATTCTTGTACGTCTTGGAATGTGCATTTCAAGTTCCTGTTTCTCAGTCTTAGAGAACCATTCTCCTTTCTAATAGGTTTTGTCAGATAATTTCAGGAAAAAAAAAAAATCAAATGGTGGAAGTCTGGTGAAAAGATGTGAATTTGAATCTAAAGCCATACAGGATATTAAAACAATGACAACAATCTATACAACCTACAAAATATAACGTGAGCAACTTTTGGACAATTTTGCCCTTGCAATTAGTTTTTGGGGGTCCAATATTCAAAGGACATGCGAAAAGTTTTTAATTAAAGGTAGGGATATTTTAGGAACTTGAAAATGTGATTGTTGTCCAACTGACAACTCAGATTTCAACCGCAAAAGGCAGCCAACGGCTTTTCTTTTGTCCATGGTAAGTCTCTCCACACCCAAGTTTCATGACTTTCATATGGAGAACAAGGTGCTACTTACGCATGAGACTGAATGACTTCATGTAGATGAATGAGATCCACCATGTCAATGAGATGCCTCATCTTGTGTTTGGACTAGGGCCCAAAAATCAGCTTGATTCAACACTCATGTGGGCCAGTGTTTGAAGTATTGGTATTGCTACAGGTTTCGCTGGCTGGGGATATGGAAACAATTTCGATATCGCCGGTAATATCACCGATAACTAGAATGTGGGGAAACATTGGGGAAAACAGTGGCATTTCTGGGGAAACTTTAGGAGATGCTAAAATACACATATTTGCATATTTTGGGAATAAAAAACTTACAAAAAGAATGCATACATAATAAGTTTCCATTTAATGGGGGCTAAGCATGTGTTGTCTTAAGAAATCAGTCCAACCATCTCATCAATCCCATCTATCCATCCAAACATCTATTGATATCTTATAATATCGACAACACATGATATTTCACCAAGAAATCGTCGACAAATGAAAAGGAAATGAAAGACAGTGGTCTCGATATCGCCCATGCTGTGATAATGATAATATTGCGATATTATCGTTAACAATTTGAACTTGCATACAACCATGCACCCATTTTTTATTTTTTTAAAAATGAAATGGAAATTTTTTTAGTAAACAAATTTTTGGCATGATCAATACATTGGTGATATTATCAAAATATCGTCAATACACTGGGGATACAAGTGACACTTGCAATTTACACAGTCGAAAATATTGGTGATACAAGCAACACCTAGAATTTACACAGTCGAAAGTATTGGCGATACCTAGCAATACATCACCGATACTTGGAATTTCTGATGCCACAGGTGTTATCGGTATCGCTACCAGTGTTATTGGTATTGCCAAGCTGGAGATACGGATAATATCAGGGATACTCTGAACAATGGGTGGGCCACACATGCGAAAACATTGAGATGGGAAGTTCCACCATTAAAATAGTCCAAATTGCATTGGAGGGGGGGTTACACTGTGGCGTGTATATGCCATCCAATCCACTAATCTGACGGCTTTTTCCCCTTTCAAAGGCCACTCATCTAACGTTCTACACCAAGGTTATCGGATTCCCCGAAAATCAGTAACATTGCAATACTCACGTTGGCCAAACCATGTAAATTTAAGGCTTTGGGAATGACTATTCTGTATGGTGCTTCCCATGTAAGTCTTGGATTTCACTGAATACTTGGATACATGGTGAAAATAAGACAACCCATCTGACGGACAGGGTGGATCTGATGCATGTTTGTCCAACATAGTGATTAGTTAACAAGTCAGGCCCTCCATGTGCCTACGCAATTCAGGCTACTAATTTTCTCTTCCTTCCTCTCTCCACGTGCATTGCATGTGTCACATTCCCTAGTCCACTTAAAGGGTAAGTGGATAAAAGAGGATGGCTCTTAGACCAAGGTATGATGACAAACAAACAGCTCCTAAATGTTTCCAAAACCAGTAGAAGCCATACCTCATCTAAAGGAGCCATCTTAGCTAAGATCACACTGGGAATCACATTTTAAAGGAAACTTGAAAGTCGTGCCAACCGCACCACTGCTAAACACAACAAATTATTTTATCACTCTACAGGTACAACCCTTTTAGGTACTCTGCCATCATGCCCCCCAAATGGTTGGGGGTGAGAAACGGCCTGTGGGGATTGCTTTTCATTTCTAACAGGATTCATGTCCTAGCTTCTAGGTTAAACATATTGCTTGCTTTCTTCTTCTTCTTCTTCTTCTTCTTCTTCTTTTTATTTTTTTATTTTTTTATTTTTTTTATTTAAAAGATAATGAATATTTATTAGAGCAAGCCTAATAGAAACTTAGGCAAATTACAACAAAGGGGAAAGATTACTATTTTCAAAGGATACTAAACATGAGGCCCGCCCCATGACATCCAACTTAACCCTTCTAAACACCTCCAACACCGACCCCATGTTAAACATTTTGCTTGCTTCTGTTGGATTGGTGGAGATCTAAAAGTAACTGAGGAAATGAAATTGATTTCCTCAGATGTGACAGTTTCCCTCGTTTGCGAAAGACAAGGATTTAAGAAATCGATTTATTTTTCCTCGGATTTCCTCTAACAAGGGTGATTTCCTATTCATTTCTTGGACCTAAAGAAAAGGAAACCTTTTTCTTTTCCACAGTTTTCCTCAGATGTAACGTTTTCCTTCCCTCATCTATGTTTCGGTTTCCACCAATCCAGACAGGCCCTTGGTGCTGTATCAGGTCAGCTCCTTTTATCAGGGACTCATTTCCCTTGCTATTGATGTTCATTTATTATCAAGAAAAAGAAGTAACATGCATAAGAAAAATTCTCAAATTCTAACTAGTTTGAGGAACTTACTTGAATAAAAGTCTGGGCAATTACTCGGACAACTGGAGGAAGCCGTAAAACAAACAAAAGCCCAAGACGGTTTGGAAAGTGATCCTGCATGAGAGTGGAACAAGATCGCATCATTTGCATAGGGAACTTCAATGCAGACACTCCTTTGCAGTCCATCAAAACAGTAATCCGAGGATCTTCTGCATTAACCAAGTGGAGAACTCCATGTTCAATTTGGGATACTGAAAGAGTGACAAAGAAATAATAGAAAGTGGTGAGCAATTCTGGACAAATCACAATAATTTCCTAAATCAAAGACCAAAAGGAAATCAAGATTTGTTAAAAGAGCTTGGACTAAGTCAGTTAATGACACACATACAAGTTTAATAAGTAATACATGAATTGAGAGCAAATGGAGAGCAGAAAAATATTGCATGAGAGAGGAAAGATCCAAAGTTACGAAGCCAAAAGCAGAACAATATCGCAATAGAGAGTACGGAATCCCAAGTTATCAAGCAATTTACAAGACCCAAAAAAGCAGAACAATATTGCATGAGAGGACAGAACAATATTGCACGAGAGGAAGGAATCCCAATAATAAAAGACAACCTTGAAAGTTCATCCTTCACCAAGGAGAAAGTGATCTTGTTCTTGATGAACAATGATGAATGAGAGAGCCTGCATCTAAGGATGGGAAATATCATTTAAAACATCTGCAGATCTCCATGTGCAATCCCTGACAGTTACCAATCTAATTATAGGGCTAGATTCTTATGATAGTTCACTACAATTTGAAAATGATGGTGATTCATCTACCTCACATGTGGCACTCATGTAATGCAATCAAGACCATCCAAATTGTGGGGGCACATTCTGGATGAAGCATCTCTCTGATCAAGAAAACCAAACCATTGAAATGGCTATCAAATTGGTAGTTAAATTAACATAGCGAGTAGTCCTTAATTCCAATTGGGTCAGCTATTTGCATGGTCTGGATTGCCATACAACTATGTCATGTGCATGGTTTAAGAGGCACCACCTTGTTCTTTTCTTTTCTTTCTTTTTTCTTTTCTTTTCGAATGGTCACCACCACCATACAAAATGTATGGGTCCTAAAACCCATCTGCCAGCCCCAATTTTATTATATGCGTGCCTAAGTCCTAAAAGAGCAGATCTGCAAAATTCTTTGAGTCACAGTTTTAGGATTTCTTTTCTATAAATAAAATCTTTTTTAATGGCTAGAATCTTTAACTTTTCTATCAAGAAAGATTGCGCTGATAGTACCTGCTACAGTATTTTTAAAAGGATCAACGAGCAGTAAGATTTACAATTACTAGAGATTAATAGCTAAGATTAAGTCTAGTTTAGGTTTTGGCAACATGTCTACATGTAGATATGCTTGTAGACAACATATGGCTTGGAATCATCATCATCATCGTAGCTAGAGCTGTACACGAGCAGAGAAAGCTTGGGTACTCGCTCGACTCGACTCACAAGTACTCGACTCGACTCTACTCGTCAGGTGTTTGAGCCGAGTACGAGTGGTTTTTTTCTACTCGTTATGAGTTTGAGTAGAGTACGAGCAAAGTAGTGCTCGACTCGGTACTCTACTCGGTACTCGACTCGTGTCCATCTTTTTTTTCTACACGTTGTCCGTCTTTCTCAGTTGTCTATTTCTTAGACACCTAATTGACCGTTAGGATGGGCAGTTTTTTGTGCAGAGGTCAGCTACCTGAGTTAGACTAATATCAATGGTCTGGATTACTCAAACATGGTCTGTACTCGTACTAATTGCAGACAGGAGCGTGCTGTTAATAATAATACCGGTTTCATATAAAGCAGATCCGGTCTACTTGGAGAAAGTAAGTTTTTGTCCACTCACTCTCCATACTATAACATCCACTACACGTCTACACCTCATCTTCACCTCCGTGCAAAAATAAGATTGATCTGAAACTGTGGTGGGCCACACCATGGAATAATGTAAAATCACGGCTAAAAACTTTAATTCAACCAGTCTCGACTGACCATTGGATCAAGTGGATATTTGGTATGGATCTTCGTCCGGGTGGGGCTCACCATATGAACAGATTTGATGGCTTATAGAAAACACGGTACACGCCAGAAAGGTTTCTATGGTGGGTTTCCCCATCCCCACCGCTCTCTATAGTGTGGTCCACTTGACGTTTGAATCTTTCTGATTTTGGGACCCGGGTCTTGAAATGAGGTTATGCAACCGATACATGGAGTGGATTTCACACGTACATCACAGTGGCTCAAACAGGTTGGGTGTTGCACGCTCTTCCTGGGAAGGGTTTTTAGAGGATTTCATTCCTTTTGATTGTGGCCGTTAGATTTTAAAGCTAACACGCGGCAGGTGATGGGGTGAATTTAGATTTGAATTTCTCAGATTAAAGCTGACTGGTACTCGTTTTCTACTCATACTCGCTGGTACTCGTTTTCTACTCGTACTCGCTCGTACTCGGGCGAGTAGAGCACGAGCAGCGAATTCATGCTTGATGGCCGAGTAAAGTCGAGTACGAGCAGGACACGGGCATTAAGAGCCGAGTACGAGTAGGGCATTACTCGGCTCGCCTCGACTCGTGTACAGCTCTAATCGTAGCCTTGTCTCTACCGATTTGGGATCAGCTTCATGAGTCCTATTTCAACAACCATGTAAGGCCCTATCCTCGGTAAATGAAAAACCTTCATATCCCTTCTCACAACCTCAATCCAAGTCCTCTTAGTTATTCCTCTCATCATCTTTTCCACCCCATCAACCAATAAAAGTTCCCCTTCTTACAGAAGCCATCTCCATCTTCATTGCACACGAACAAACCATCTCAGTTTCCATTCCATTTTTTATCCTATTGGCAAGGGCCCAACCTAATCAAAGTTCTCAGTTTCCTCTCCATCAGCTTATCTGCTATTGGTGGGGTTTCCAAGAGATCGAGTCGACTTGAAGATCCAACAGACCTAGTCTAACTGGGATCTGCATTTGGATCTAAACTTTCAGTCCTTGGATCATATCCAAGTTCAGGACCAGGGGGATCCAACTATTATTTCGGCTGTGTCTGAGCCATCAGATCCCCATATACCGTTCATTTTTAACAGAAGCGGATGCTTCTGGACTTGTATGAGAGGAGTTAGCTGGCAGGCTAGCGGAGCACAAGAGCCATATGCATGCACTTGGGCATCACACACATGGCATACAGGTGTATGTCTAAACCGCCACATAGTGGAACTCAATATAGATGGGAAATAGCCACTAAATCAGATGGATTAGAAGATCATGACTTCTAATCATTGGACATCTGTTTATTAAAGTTGAATGGTTGACTATTTCTCTTTTTAAACCTCGACGAGATGACCACCAACTTTTCGGTTAGGATGAAATTCAGAATGCAGTTTTTTTTTTTTTTTTTTTTAATTTAAAATTTTAATTTTTTGTCACAAAGCTAAAAACCATCTAAGCAGAACACATGAATTGGATAGCCTCATATGACGTACAGATGTGCCTGGAGTACAATTGTGGTCTACATTGGCATGCAGCAATGCACTCTGTCAAAAACATTTAAAGGTTTCCTACATTTCTGGCAATTTTCCAGAAGATGATAGTTCATGTGCTAGCTAGCACAACAGGACTATCAATACATTTACATATGTCATGCATGTAATGAAATTCAAACCATCCAAATAGCAGACACACTGTGGACAGGGCATAACCCAAGAAATACACCAAAAGGTAAAACTCCACCCCCCCCCCCCCCCCTTTTTTTTTTTTTTTGAGGGGAGGTCCATCTGAAGGTAATCCTAAATGTGTGGTTTATGAAAATCAAATGGGCGATCCAAACAAGAAATGGAACGAGCCAAATTCTAGAAACAAATGTATAACAACAGGAGGTAGGGATCACTTTATGAACCTGATTTTAGGCACTGTCCCGTCTAATGTGGTGCCCACTATTTGGACAATTTGGATTCAATCCAAACCATTAGTGTGGCTCCCTGTGGATGGGTCGTTGTCCAAATGTACGTCAAAATGTAATCTGAAGTGAGACATTTTAACAAATCAAGTCGACGTTGAGAATGAGAAATAGATGTCCCAATTAACAAATCAATGCCCAATAAAAGGAGGTAGGTCCATATCGAGGAGATGACCGTGTATAGTCCAAGAAATGCACAACCATTTGGGCAATTCATATTTAGGCATAGATGCCAGGTGTACAGTCGATACTCTCCTAGAGTAACAACTGAGTTGGATACAGAACCGAGGAATTCAAACATCCTGGATTCAGGTTAAACTGGTGGGTCCCTTCTCTAATCGAGTTCCTACACAGCCCATATCAGTCATGAATCATTCTTTTTTTCTTTTTTTCTTTTTTTGTCTTTTTTTCCCCTAAATTAAACAGCAGTAAAGAAACTGCAATTTTCAGTCACAAATAGATGGCTGAACATAGAATTTGTGCCAGTGTGGTGCCCCCTCGCTACGTAAAATTTAAAATCTCAGAAGTGGTACCTATATGTCATACGGCCATGTAAAAGTCTACACAAAAAGTAAAAAAACCATACCTACTGCTTGAGCAAAGCGAGGCCTGTCATCAGATGCCAACCTGGAGCATGCAAGTCCAAGGCGAATAATAAGGCAAGGTCGGAGCTTCACATCATGCCCATGCCAAAATACCAAATGCGACCACATCTCTAGTTCTTGTGCTGAAAGAATAGTATAAGTCTCCCTCCAACGAATTGTCTTCTTGATTGAAGAAAGCAAGCATGAGAAATCACCATTTGCTGCAGTATAGAATCGACGCAGCTCATCCTCATCAATCCTGCCAAAATAATATTATTTTATGCTTTATTGCAAATAAGTTTTGAGGGAAGGCTCAGCAAATACATCAACTAAAAATACAAAGAAATTGAAAAGACCCTAAATGTGTCTAGTGAGTACCAAATGATAAAGAAATAAATGAAAATCCAAAAAGGAACCTATGATTCTATGCACCAACTCATGACCTCAAAAGTGCCTAAAAAATATAAGGTAGGAAAATTGGGCTTTTAACCTCCCATCAAAGCTGAATAACCTCATAAAGATCTTGTATGTGTGTAATGTAGGACAATTAACCACTTGCTCTAAAAGCTCAAACTAATAGAGCATGGCGAATTAATCCCTTTATCTCATAGTCAGGGCCCAAATCCATTGGTTAGGTCGGTCGAACCCTCCTCGTGGGCCCCAAATCCATGGATTCCGCCTCACACGGCCCCCAGATCCATGGGTTTTGCAGGCCGCCCACCTCGAGTGTGCCCCTACATCCCACAGGGCACACCACTCGAGCCTGGTGTAAAAATACCCCCGCATTAATCACCCCCGGTGAGGAGTCTCGAACACGAGACCTTCCACTCTGATATCAATTTGATGTAAGACAATTAACCACTTTCTCTAAAAACTTGAACTGATAGAGCATGGCGAATTAATCCACTTATCTCATAGTCAAGCCCCAAATCCATGGGTTAGGTCCTCGGCCGAACCCTCTTCGTGGGCCCCAAATCCATGGGTTCTGCGGGCCGCCCACCCCGAGTGTGCCCCTGCATCCCACAGGCCACCACACTCGAGCCTGGTGTGAAAATGCCCCCGCATTAGTATGGATAGATATATAACAAGAGAGTAATGAAAAATGAGGAAAATTGCAAATGGGATCATCATCACTGAATTGTGTTGAGGGTGCGTTGGGTGAACGAAATTAATTTTCACCGTATTAATAGCTGGGGTGTGAATGGGTCAGGTCGATCCAATGCGTCATTGGACCCGACTAGACAATTAGTGAGTTTAGGTCCAAAAGTTACACCTCATGCAGCATTCAACCTGAATTACTAAATAGGTAGGGTCTATGTCCTCTCAAAATCAACCCGACCTGGACTTAGTTTTTAAATGGGTCCAAAATTTTGAAATTTTTTTTTTTTCCAAAAATTCACTCATGTCACCTTTCTTCTTTTCATTTAAACCATGGAAGCATCTTAAAAACCCATTTTAGGCTAGATATAAATCTAATTTGGGATCAAAACAAATTATTTGAATGGGATGTGACAAATCGAAGCGAAGTGGACCATTATGGGAAAAATCGGAAAGAATGGTAAACCTTCACTTTCTTTTTTATATTTTCATCATCTTTTTGTTGTATTTCTGGGGCCATTGTTCACCAAATCATGTTTAATTTGTGTTCAGTTATGGCCCATTTAGTTGACCTTTAACAAGTCAAATCGACAGACAACATTTTCATCAAAGAATGGTCCGATACACCATTGAATACATGGTCAAAACACCAAAAATAAAAAATAAAAAATGATAGATTCGTATCTCATTTTTTTGAATATTTTTCTGACATTTTTTCTTTTTTTTTTTTGCTTTAAAAAAATTCTTACCAATACGGCCCTAATTTTGATACACAACGTCATATCATATCAATTTTCTATGGGGCCAATACCGTCATTCAGAACCAGGGGTGCAAATGGGTCTGGTCAATGGGGGCCCTAGACCCAACCCATGTAAGAATCGAGTCAGAATTTTGGAACCAAACCTAACCCATTAAAATTTAGGCCTCATACATGTTTGATTTCGTGTTTGGATTGTAAGATTGCAACCAATTTGGAAGAACTAGTTGATTTTTCAAAAGTTTTCCAAATCGAAGCACCTACCATCAAATCTCAAAATTGAATGTTCAAATCCTTGATTTTCCACGCAAAACATGAAGAATCAAGCATTTCTAACCTTTTTTTGGCACTGATTTTATATGATTAAAAAAAGAAGAAGATCAAAATGCAAAAATACTCTCCAAATCAAAAATGGACCCAAATCTACTTTGATTTTGATTTCGGCTTGAAAATTTTGTTTTTCTCCCAAAAGATTCAAGATAATGGACCGAAATCCACCCTAGAAGTGTTTAGAAGAGGGAAGGAAGAAAGAAAAAGACAAACAATCAAATTTTCTGGGTTTTCTCAACACAACGCCGGTTCCTGTCGGTATCGACGATATTTGTCAATATCGACAGATATTGTTGATATATAAGAAAAAGTTTAAGAAACAGTAGCGATGTCTCGCAATATATCGATATTGCATGATACATTGCAATGCATTTGGTGATATCATGGATTTTTTATACTCTGATAGCGTTTCGTATCGCTGAGTTGCAATTTTGATAATATCAGCCTATATTATCAATACTACAAACATTGACTACATCATCTACTGTGCTAGATCAGTCTAAAAGTGGACCACATATGCACCAACATCTCTGTACTCAACTACCCATCTCCCTAATCTCACTACACGAACCTTTTTTGCCTGCCTCTACTACTGCATCTATTACTACTTGTAGGGAGACTTTGCAACATTTGTTGCATGTTGCCATATATGAATAGCTTGGTTGTTGCCTTACCAAGCGTCTCAACTACAATTTTTTCTTCACATTTGTTTCAGCCTCTACAACTTTTTGTCTTATTTCTAAACAAAATGGGATCACATGAACGTCCCCCTGGCTCCCACATCCAAATCATCTATGTCCCTAGCACAAGCTCTACCTCATTCAAGAAGAGCTAAAGGAGCCTGTCAGCTTAAGGCATGTCATAAACCAATAAACATACCATGACTCCCACTCCAACCGCTCCCCTCACTGACTCCGGTCTCCCTCTCACTACCACTTCCACTGCCACCCACATGACAAACTAACCCCCTTCATTTAAACAATTGTCAACGTTCTTGATCTTCAACATAGACGTTCTTCATCAAAGTCAACATTACCGTTGTCACTCGCACTCATGTAATCGTGCCCCAAAACTTCAGCTCGAGTTGTATCGAGAGCTTCCTGCTTCTTCTTCTATATAGTAGCTTTCTTCCACTTAATATTTTTTACATTTTTCCAGAGCATCTCCCTTATCTCTTTGGCAAGCTGGAGCATTCCGCAACTTGCTTCTTTCGATGTGCCAAATGTTGTTTTGCGTGTGTAATTCCTCAAGTAATTAATCTACCACAGTAATTGCATCTAATGACATGCTTCTTTCCACCTATTCTCTCATTATGTTGCCATATAATATCTTCATTCCTGAAATTCCCACCATTTTTTACAAGCCACGTCTCCAACCAAGTATCACTTAACTCTTCAAGTATCAAACCAACCATGGACCACGGCAATAACCGTTAGGTGACTCAAGTCGTTAGCCCCAAACTAGTCCTCAAGTCCTACACTCCTCCCAAAACATAAACATATTATGTTAAAATAAAATTATCTTAAACAAATACAAACCAGAAATTGAAAATTAAATTGGGATGAATAGAGTTAGAATGATTTGGGTATACAGTAATGGCCAGAAATTTGCATATTTAACACCATTTCCCTCAAGAAATTTGAGGAAAAAAAAATAAAAATCCAAATGAATGGTCGAGTTGATTTGGGTAACTCAAATGGTCCGAAATTGCCTGAAATTCATGCAATTCATAGGACTCATCCACTAATGCATATCCCTAACCATTCACACCATTTCCCTTGAGAATTTTGAGGAAATTTTATTTTTAAAAAATATGACGAATAGTGTTAGGCAGATTTAGGTACACTCAAATGGCCCAATAGCCAGTGTTCCATGTTTCCAAGTATTGGCGACATATTGCCAAGTTATAATCACTATGTCAAGTACAATAATGGATTGCATCAAAGTTTCAGCGATATTATTGCCCAACTCCCCATTTCGACAGGCAACATTTTTATTTCTAGATCTAGGTTGGAGGGGGATTTCGGCACCTCATCTCCATACCGTGTCGATTGTATCTCCAATTTGGGAGAGAAAACACGGATTGGAAGCTTGGTGGGCTAGAATAGCAAAAATAAAAAAGTATAGAATTTTTTTTTTATATATATAGAAATTTTGTAGGGATCTAGTTAGGTGGTGGTTTCGACCACTCCTATCTAGCTTTTGTGAATCGAATCCTTAATTTTGGGGAAAATTCGGGAAGGGGGAAAACATGCATAAATACCACAAATATATTTTTTTAAAATAGAAAATTCAAATTTTCAGAAATTCTTTTGGGGAATAGATTGGGAAGTGGATTTTGACAGGTCCTCTCCAATTTTTTGTTAATCAAATTCCTATTTTTAGAGGGATAATTGAGAAGGGGAAAACGTGCGTAAATACTACAGAAAATAGAAAATTCTTTTTTAAAAAAATTTTTGGTTGGGGAGTGGATTTTGACCACTCTTCCATTTTTTTTTTCCTTTTTAAAAATTATCTAAGATTTTGAAAATGCAAAAAAAATATTTTATTCAAAAAACGATGATTCTGTTTCATGAAAAACATATTATTTTTTTCTATTTATGTATGAATGTTGATGAGTGATGTGTTGTAATTTTTAATAAATTTTTTTTTTTTTAAGTTTTAAAAATTAGGGAAAAAGAAAACTTCTAAAAAGTAATTATTTTATTTCATAATTGTGTATGCATATATAGATCGATGTATGATATATGTATGCGTGGATGTGTGCATTGATGGATGGAAGATGTGTTGTGCATGCATGGATGGATCATGGATGCATGTTTGTATGCATGGATAGATGGATGTATTAGTGTAAGCATGTATGCATGCACAAATGGATGGATGGATGGATGGATGGATCGTGTATGTGTGTGTATGCATGGATGGATGAATGGATGGATAGTTGGATGGATGGTCGAATGTTGGGTGGAAGTATGGATGGATGGATGGACGGGGGGTGTGTGTGTGTGTGTACATGGATGGATGTACGGATGGATGGATAGACATGTATGGATGTATTTATGCATGCATGCATCTATGACCTTTTTCTTTGATTTAAAAACAACTTTAAGTGACTATTATGTTTCTAATGATATTATTGGGCTATGAAATGAACTCATTTTGATTACTAGTTACTACTACACTACACTGATTTTTTTACGACAACACATGTTGTAGGCCCCTATGAAATAGAAACTTTGTATGGTGGTTCTTTCTCCTTCTTCTTCTTCTTCTTTTTTTGCAATTTTTTGATATATAGGCAACCAACCAGCGCACCGAAAGCTCCAGAGCTGATGGGGATGGACTAGTTTATCCCTATATGCAGGCCTTCCTAGGCAAACCTAGGCAAGACCTCCCCGTGGGAACCACCGCTTCGCACCAGTCCCCAAATTGCACAGACCCACAGTGGGCCCCACCTCATGGCCATTCAGCATCTCACAAACCCCACCTCGTGGGCCACCCCATCTCAACTTGGAGATATGATGCATCATTGGAATCACACCAAGATGCCCCCGCATCATCCACCCACACCAGTGAGGAGACTCAAAAACTGGGCTCCCACTCTGATACCATGTTGAAAGCGGACAACCGACCAGTGTACCAAAAGCTCCACTGCTATGGGGAAGGACCGATTTATCCCTATATGCAGGCCTTCCTAGGCAAGCCCAGACGAGACCTCCCCGTGGGCAACTCCCGCTTCGCACGGGTCCCCGAATCACACGGTCCCACAGTGGGCCTCACCTCATGGTCATTCTACATTTCATTAGCCCCACCTTGTGGGCCACCACACTCCAACATGGAGATATGGTGCATCCTTGGAATCACACCTAGATGCCCCTGCATCAAATATATATCATCTCTTGAAGTTTCATTGAAAAATCGCATTGTTTTCCCAATGTTTCCCTCAATCAACAATGCATTTCCAAGTGTCAGTGATATGATATCGACACATGTTTCCATATGCCCAGCAAGCAATACTTATAATGATCCCGATATGAACTTTGCCGATAACAACCCAAAATTTATGCAATCCATGGGATTCATCCCACTAATACATATCCTTAACCATTTGAGACCATTTCCCTCAAGAAATTTGTGGAAAATATTTAATACAAAATCAAATGTATAGTATTGAGCCAAGTTGGGTACACTCAAATGGAATGAAAACGGCCTAAAATTCATGTAATATGTGGGATTCACCCCCCTAATGTATATCCCTAATCATTTGATACCATCTTCCTCAAGAAATTTGATTTGATTTTTTTTTTTTTCAAATGGATATATAGTGTTAGGCTGATTTGGGTACACTTGAAAAGCTGAAAATGGCACGAAATTCATGCAATCTACAAGATTTATCCTACTAATGCATATCCCTAACCATTTAACATCATTTCCCTGAAGGGCCTGTTTGGATTCATGAAAAGCATGAGAAAGGAAACAGTGTTTCTTCAAAAACCTTATTTCCATGAAATTATGGGAAAGGAAATTTTGTTTTCCTTGTTCGCTTTTAAAAAAGATTTTTATAGCAATTTAGGATTTATTTTCAAGTTTGTTATTTGGCAAAACAAAAAATTTTCTTGGAATTTTTTAGGTAGTCACTGGCATGTGTCAGATTAGCACGTGGCATGAACAATGGCACGTGGCATATATGGCATATGTGAGCACGTAAGCTGAATTGTGGCACATGTGGTGCATATGAGGTACTTGAAGTTGTATGGTGGCACGTGTTGTACAAGACATGCATACATTTGACATGTCGGCACAAAAGCTAGATGACAATACTTGTGCACCTTAGCACCATTTGCATGTGGCATATTTGAGGATTTAAGATGGATAATGGCACATGTGACACATTGGCACATATGGGACACAAGTAAGATGAATGGTGGTATATGTGGAAGAATAGCACATGTAGGGTGCAAAAGAAGATGGATGGTGACACATATGACACATTAGCACATGCAGGGCTCTTTACACGTGGGGCACAAGAAAAGATGGATGGTGGCACATGTGGCATATTGGCATGTGTGCAACATGACCGAAGATGGACAATGTCTCATTTGGCACATTGGCACAAGTGAGGCGATTGAACATGGATAGTAGCGCATTTGGGTTTTAAGCCTTGAAAAACTCATTTTCCTTCCATAGTGGGAAAATGCATTTCTTAGGGGTGGAGGTGGGAAAATAAATAAAACAAAGATAGAAAGTAGGAAATGGTGTTTCCCACAATTTCCCACAAAGAAAGGCTTAACAAACAAAGGAAAGTGAGTTTCATGGGAAACACAATTCCTTTCCCATGCTTTCCTTGAATCCAAACAGGCCCTAAAGGAAAACTTCAAAGAAATATATATATATATATATATATATATATATATATATATATGTGTGTGTGTGTGTGTGTGTGTGTGTGTGTGTGTGTGTGTGTGTCACTATTCATCCCAAAAATGGCTGAAATTACCAAACATGCCAGGAAAAAAAAAGAAAGAAAAAGTTGAAGAACACTGATTTAGTGCCTCATACATATAGTTCAACAATCTAAACTACGAACATTTTACAAAGAATAGAAAAAAATTTGAAAATTGCCGGAAATTACAAAAACAGCAAAAAAGAAAAGAAGAAAAAAAAACTTTTTTTAAAAATATAAACATGGCGAAATCGAACACAAATTTAGCAAGATTTGGTAATATCATGTTGAACCTATTTTTACCTTTTTTCTTTCTGTATCATGTAACGGCCTTTAGTGGTTTCAGCTGTGTAACGGCTGCTGTGACTGTTACATTATCATTTTTTAATAGCACAAATTTTGCCCCTATTCATTTCTTGTACTAGATGGAACAAACGGAATGTCAATCCAGGAGAACATGGCAGAGAATTGATCAACTACCCAATGTAGTTCCAATTGCTACGCCTTTCCAAATGCCACACAGGTGGCCTTGAAATGTTTCTGCTGGTAACATATACTTCCAAAGCACCCTAAAATATCAGAGAGAGAATCTAGCTCTTGCTCGGTATAACTGTGAGATCAGTGAATCCTTATGATAGGTTTTGGTCAGGTTTTTTTCTTCCTGACAAACTCGAATGTACAGCAGGTTTTGTAAAGCTCTTTGGTGAAATGAATTTCCAGATTTAAAATTTAAAAAAAAAAAAAAAAAAAAAAAAAAAAAACTGAGATCAGTGAATAACAAAAATGTATGAAACTTTACTCTTGCAAACTCTTCCAAACAAAAGCTTGCAACGATTGTTTGCAGCATAAAAACGAGAATGGGATCCTTGATGTTTTGAAACTGAATGACATAGTAATCACCTTTCAGGAAGAGTAATTCCCTGACTCTCCAGCTCCTTGTAGAGTTGCAGCATCCAATTCTCGGGCTCAACATCCTCAGGCTCTCCAGCACAGATCCTGAAAGCACATCCGCTCATGAATGCAACAAATGAAACTCATATCTCATAGCAAATAAAGACTAGCTCTAGGTAAGCAGCCAAAAAGAGAAACCATATTCAAGATGGAATCCTTTCAATGGAATAAACTTGATCCTCATGTGCTTGAATATGTTAGAGGAAGTATGAGAGATCTTGCATATGAAAACAAAGTGTCATATGCTTTCGTTATGGATATACTGTTTAAGTATCCTTGGGCATAACTGTTGCAATGGTTCACACAAGGAACAAGAAAAGTTCTAACTGCGGGGCCCACCATGATGTTTGTGTGCCATCCAACCTGTCCATCAATTGCGGCCCCCAATGTTAGGCCCGGCCAAAAACCAGCCTGATCCAAAACACAGGTGAACCACGAAACAAGGAACAATGAGGACGAGTTGAGAGGGGGACATCCACCACTGAAACTTTCAATTTTTTTCATGGGGCCCACTGTGCTATGTATATGCCATTCAATATGCTTGTCTGATGTGAACCACCAAGATGAATGGGCACCCCAAAATCAGGCCATTCCAAAACTCAGGCAGTCCACACCACATGAATTTAGAGGTATCAGGCATTATTTTATGTTGTTTACCATGGTGCAGTCCCCCCGCGTTATGGATCGACCTGATTTTCAGTGGGCCCATATGAGCTCCAATGCACCGTAAGTTACAGTTAAATCCTATCGGAAAAACACACACGGGTTTTGTTCACATTAATTTGAACACATAAAGCCACCATGCATTCTAGCTAAGCAGGTACCACCATGATGTGTATGTGTTATCTGCACCACGCATCCTCCATTAGACCACGATCTCAAAATCCAGCCTGATCCATAACTCATGCGAACCACACCAAAGGTAACAATGGAGGACATTGGGGAGGGTGATGCCTAGCATAGAAACTTCCAGATGGAGTATGGTGTCCACCATGTTTTGTATATACCATCCAAACCATTCATCAGGTGTCAACCACCTGGACCCAATGCCAATGCATAACATAGAAACTTCCAGATGGAATACCATGTCCACCGTGTTTTGTATAAACCACCATCCAAACCATTCATCAGGTGCGTACCACCTGGATGAAGGGATACACCTGAACCCAGGCCATTCAAAAACTTACATGGGCTACATCACGTGAATTTATAGGTTTTAAGGGTGGTTGTGCATGGCTCCCTGAGGTGTATCCCACCTGAATTTTGGATCAGGATGATCCTTGAGATGCATGGTGCATGAGTTGGATCATCATATGCGTAGTTTGGATTCCACTTACACATCACGGGTGGGTGCCCACCTGAGTTTCCAATTAGGCTTTTTTTTGGCTCCGTGCCCTAACATAGAAGGGCACACCTTGTGGATGGAATGGGGAGTCATGCACAGATCATGGTGGGTTCCACATAGGTTGACAATACCCGTAAGTTATGGTGGCAGCGCAATAGGATCATTCTCCGTATATATGTAGATTGTTATGTGACATATCAGTAGTGTTAGGGTTTATGCATGCACATGTGCATGTTGTATCTCTAATTATTAAAGGATACACTTTAGCAAGATTTTCTCAATATCTTTGTAAACATATTATTAATCTTAAGATTCTTAAAATAAAGGTTATATCAGCTATGAATAATTATCTATTTTTGGTGACAAAATTGCAACCCCATATTTTATTAAAAATGTATAGAAATGGGAATGAGTAAAATGATTTGAACCTTATTAGCAGTGACTATGACACATACCAACTAGAGATGTTTGATGGAAAATGGATCATTAATGTGTTTTCTTTATATATATATATATATATATATATATATTCAGTTTTTTTCTATTTTTTAAGAAAATTGAAGAAAATCCTTATGATTTACGATCAGATTTGCGATTAGATATGATTCAACCCCTATTACGACTTGTGATGTGATAACAATTATGAGAACATTGTATACAAAGATTATCCCCAAATCTTAATAATGCAATCATATTGCTTTATGTGTTCTCTCTCTGGTAAGTTGGTACATCTGCTAAATAAAATTCATAACCCAGACTTCTATAGCTGGAAAGGCACCAATCACTAAGAAAACAAATGAGTAAATCATGGTTGTGGTCAATGCAATGAAAATTGTTCATATTATCATATCATATCGCACACCACATAATCTAAATCCTATGTTCAAATCGCAAATCCCAATTTATAGTAACAGAATCGTATGAATTAAGCAATTATTGTAGAGACATGTGATTACTGTATCAAAGTGTATGATAATTGTGGACTGAGTAAATGGGGCCAAATTACATTTTTTAAAATTAATTTTTCATGTTTTGACACCTCTTTCTTCTTGCTTTTACCTTTTAAAACATATAAAAAGGTCTCCCCTGTTAAAAATCCTTATTTTTGTCTTTTGTGAGATACATATAGAGAGAGCGAGAGCGAGAGGTGATTTGGGAATTTTGATATTCAAAAACCCAAAACAAAGAAATCGAATAACTTTTTCTTTGGCCAACAGAATTGAACGTCGCTTTTTCCAACATGATTCCACACTCAAGAAAGGTAAAAGTATTTGAGGACTCCTGCAAGTTTCTCAAGGTAAATTTCTTAAAAGTAAAAATACAAAGAAAAGTAAAAAACACAAAAGAAAAATAAGAATCCTTTAACACTATCCCATTATAGGATTTCTGCCGATATCATGACATGCGTTACTAAGCGCATATTGAAGGATAACTGATGTTTTTATTATTATTATTTTTTGTGCATGTGGTTTATTTATATTTTTCAGTTTTGTTTCAATATGTTAAGAAAATTAGAAAAGCAGTGTTATCTAACCTTCCTTTGTATTTTATGTTACCCTTCAAATGTCCGAAAGAGGTGTTCAAAAAACTGGAAAAACTCAGAACGGATTTTATTTTATTTTTTTAGGGGGGGGGGGGGGGGGTAGTGAATTTCATCTTATTAAGTGGGACAATGTGTGTAGATCGAAAAAGAGTGAGGGAGTGGGGATTAGAAAACTGGGTTCTATGAATGAGGCTCTTTCAAAGAAATGGATTTAAAGATTTGGCTCACAAGAAGGGGGCTTGTGGAAGGAGGCTATAGTTTGAAAGCATGGGGAGGCGCAGGAGGGGTGGTGGCCCAAAAAATTCTTTGTATAGAGAGTGGGGTGGGGGGGGGAGGGGGGTTCTAGCATGAGATTTTGAAAGGACGTGTGGCTTCATGATCAGAGTTTGTAGCAATTATATCCAAGGCTAGTTCAAGTGTAAGGGATGGTTCTAGGATGAGATTTTGAAAGGACATGTGGCTTCATGATCAGAGTTTGTAGGAATTATATCCAAGGCTAGTTCAAGTAGCCGCGGATCCCGACACAATAGTTAATCGTTGCTTCTCAATGGCTAGCAGGGTATGGGCTCCTTTGTATCTAAGGGATCTTTGTGATGAGGAATTTGAAGAATTGTTCTCTTTTGAATCAGTTATAGGGGATTTCTCTGTCGGAGGGGGCCAATTCGATGCAATGGAAGGAGGTAAAATTGGGGAAGTTTTCAATGAAATCTTTCCATTCCATGCTCTCGAGCATTTCTCTCATAGATGGTGAAGTGCATACTTTCTCTCTTTGGTATTATGGCGCTCCCTCAAAGGTGGCAGCATTCGCATGATAAGTGGATTGCAACGGGGTGTTAATGATCAACAACCTAAGAAAGAGGGGCCTCAATCATTATCAATGCTTGTCCTTTGTGTTGGCAAAGCGAGGAATCCGTGAACCATCTATTCATGCATTTCCCATTTTCAAGGAAGGTGTGGGAAAGTTTTTTGGGGCTTTTTGGCATGCCTTGAGTCATATCATGGTCCATTAAAGGATTTTATAGGCACTGGCATGGTGGGGGTTTTAGAAATTTGGGTACAGTGGCATGGAGGATGTCTCTTCTTGCAAGGCTTTGGGTTATATGGGGGGAAGGAAACAACATATGCTTTTGGGACACTTCTGCCCCTCCAAGGGGAATCTTACTTAGGGGTGCACATTTAACCGGTAGAACCGTGGAACCGGACCGGAACCGTTGGATCGGTCCGGTTTGGTCCGGTTCTAGACAGCACCGGTTCCAGTTCCGGTTCCAAAATTTCCAGAACCGTTGGATACGGTTCGGTTTCGGTTCAAGGGCACGCAGAACCGAACCAAACCGTTAACCGAACCGTGGACCCGATCCGTTGAACCGTGGCCCAGATCCACACCGTCCATTGTCTTCCTCTTGGAATTTAGACCGTGAATGGTGAGCTTTAATCATATGATGATATGGCCCACCTGAATAATCAAGCCTTAAAAGCAGTCAGATGGCCTTCTTTCGATCATTGTAGAGATCACGAGGATGTACACGGCTAAGAAAGCTCAACATGGTTTTAATGGATTCTACCCCCTCTACCTGATGAACGGTTCAGATCCATCTCTCCCTGCATGATGGTGGCCCACAACAAAAGGCCGGAAGCTCTGTTTTCAACAGAGTTGACGTACGTCGACTCTGTGAAGTTTGGTGGCCCACTTACTGAAGTCTTTTGGAAAATCTACTCCGTTCATGAGATTGAGGACGAAAAACCATCAGGAATAGAGTGCTTTTGGAGCAAAATCAGCATGGCCCATGAGCTTATCTACTCCGCCGTCCATTTCATGTTCAACGGTCATAATTCTACAACAGCCTGCATGGTTTCAGAATGCCACATTGCCAAGGGTTAAATCTCCTTTCTATACACAATGGACAGTACAGATCGACGATTTGAATGTGGAGTGGGCCACACTGAGAAAATTGCAAAGGGACTGTAGGGGATTTTTTTTTCACCTTTTTTTCTTCTTTTGTTAAATTTTTTAAAAAGCCAGAACCGTGGAACCGATCCGGAACCGAACCGGTTTTCACGGTCCCGTTCTGGTTCGGTTCTAGTGTGCTAACGGTTCGGTTCCGGTTCCAAAAATCTCAGAACCGTTAGGAACGGTTCGGTTCCGGTTTTACCCCAGAACCGGACCAAACCGACCCGTGTGCACCCCTAATCTTACTTAGAGCGAAATTGAATGTTATAGAATGGCTTACGGTTGCTTCTAATTTAAAGGCCTCTAGTTAAGCATAGTGGGCTTGGGTTGTGTTGTAATGCGTTTTTCTTTTTCTTTTTCTGTATTCTTTCAGCTTTGCCGGTTAAATTAATAAATCATCATCTCAAAAAAATTAGAAAAAAATCTTATGATTTACAATACGATATGCAATATGATACAATCCAAGCCCTTTTATGATTTGTGATACAATAATGAATTTTGACAACATTACCAGTAAAGTAAAAAAAAAAAAAACGATTTTTGACAACATTGGTAGTGATGTGTGCTGGACAAAGGGCCAAGTTTGCCACGCCAGATCTTTAAGCTTTTGATTAAAGAAAGATTCGTTAAGAGCCTGTCCCTCGATGGCACACAGGGCATGTTTCCAGATTGAGGTCTTGGGTTCGAGCGACACTTAATATTGAAAAAAAAAAAGAAAAAAAGAACAACAACAACAAAAAAAAAGAAGAGCGTTTGGACTCAAATGTGAGCTTTTCCTAGCCTGATCTCTTGCCACAACTCAAAAGGAAGTTGCAGAGTAATCACTGTTGGAGGGGGCTCCAATAGGAATGACTGATCATCGTGACCAGACGATCTAAAAATCAGCCGATCCAATATTAGGTGGGCCACACTTGAATTTGGAATTTTTTTGGGTGGTATACATTGTTTTTTATGGTGTGGCCCACCTGATGATTGGATCATCCTGATGTTTGTTCATCTGATCATCATGTTGGGGTGCACCTGTCGGAAGGGTTGACCGTCATTAAAGCATCACGTGGGCCCCACAATGCTTAACTCTGCCCCCTTTCAGGGAAAAAAAGAGAATGAGGGCAATTTGATCATTGCACCTCCCAAAGCACTTTTTGGTACTTCTTCAAAGAAGTCGAGGCAAGTTTTGTTGAAATCAGGAATATAGAGGAATTAAGGGTAAAAATCCCATAAATAAAAGATCTTGGGGTCGATGCTCTCAACCAAAATCTTAAGTACTAGTTAGTTCAGCAAATGTTTATGGATTTTTCTTTAGCAGTAACAATTACTTGCTAAGGTGTTTAATTCTAAAAAATTAGTGTGTTTATAGATTTTTCTTTAGCAGTAACAATTACTTGCTAAGGTGTTTAATTCTAAAAAATTAGTGTGTTTATAGATTTTTCTTTAGCAGTAACAATTACTCACTAAGGTGTTTATAGAATCTAATCATCAACATCATCACCATAGCCTTTCCCCAGCTATTAAGGGTTGGCTTAATGAATCCTATTTTGCCAAATTATATTTGAGTCTGCTTTACGTATGAGGAATTTAATACAAAAGCAGAATTCCAAGGACAGGTTCATGAGATACCATAATTGAGAGCTTGGTAAGTACTTCTACAGCATTTACACCCCAGTGGCAGCATGATTAAAATCGGAACAGTAATGTAAAAGCGCTCTGTCTAACCCACCTCATATCAGGAGTTGATTCAGCAGCAGCTATTTCAGGATATGATTGAGACTCATCCACGTTATCAGAAGTTTCCTTAGAATAATCCGATTCATCAGAGAAAGCTGTTGCAATTGAGAGAAACAACAATGGTCTTGAAAGTTTCTGCAAATTTAACATGTATAAGAACTAAGGATCGCCCAACTCAGAAGAAGAAAAAGAAGAAAGAAAGAAAGAAAGAAAGAGAGAACAAAATAAAATACCCCAAACAAATTTCAAATTCTACCGTAGAGAAATTTATTCATTGAACTGTGTTATTGATCGAGATAAAGCACCATCTACAAGCCATATCAACTTAAGGAAAACATATGGCCATTTGGGCAGATTTGAATATAAGAGTATTACCCCCTTCATGAACTGCAGTGAAAAAATAATCACCTCAATGGCTAAATATCATTCCATAGCAATTTTTAGCTTTCTTTTTGGTAAATGCTGAAATAATTAATTTGTGAATGTCTGCTTTTTCAGCATTAAATCAGAAAAAGAAAAAATAAATCCATGTAGTGGTATTACTCCAAGGTACAAAACGAGACCCCTTAAACAGAGAGAGGAAGAAAGGAAGTGAGTCCTATTCTGGTTATTGCATATTTTTGTTCCTTCATGCCAATGAAATCTTTCAAAAAAAATGAAGTTCTCATTGCTAAGGACATGCCCATCATGGTAGAGAACTCTTCATTGATTTTCAATTTGAAATCCTCAACTCAGAAAATATCTAAACCAAGAAATATAGTTGAGCATGTTTGGGAATGTGGAAATTGCCAGAAATTGATTCCATATCCATGGATATAGCCTTTTGTTGCTGTTTGTAACTTCGTATCGAAAAAAGTAGTGGAAATTTGATGTAGGATGATGGAAACTATCCTAGGATGCAAGATGAGAAATCAATTACACATTAATTTCAGCAATCAACATGCAAAATCATGCATATCCACATAATAGATTCGGAAATTCATATTTATAACACGAAAATCCTAGGTTATCACATACGCAATGCACAAAAATATAAAATAATTCAAGAGTGGCCCCACTTGGAAGTAGGGACTTCCGATCTAGCGTGGGTAGTGCAACAACCACGTGGATAAACAAAGATGCAAGCAAAATTCTGGTTTGGGAAAAGTTTCACAAAAAAAATTCAGATTTTCATTAGGGTTTTGTATTCATGGATGGAGATTTAGGAATTAGGTTTTTAGGGATTCAAAGGATCTAGGGATTGGAGAGTTTTAGAGGAAAATCGAATAGGGAAAACCCCAAACGGGGGCCCACACGTGTCTAGGTAAAAGAGAAAGAGAGAGAGGATTGAGTAGGGTTTTGATGGGAGGTAAAAGAGGAAGACAAGAGAAGGAGAAGAATACATTTTGAAGAAGAGAAAGAAGAATGATGTACCTTGAGGAATCCACCACCAAACAAACTTCTACCCTTCCGCGATTCAATTGGAATGGAAGGTTTCTCACAAACCCTAAAGCAAACCCTAAAGCACAAGGAGGAAAATTCCTTCACACAAAAGAGCTTCTCTCTCTTTTTTCTTTCTTCTAAATAACACCACTGGGGTTGGACCTCAACCCTCCTATGCTTTTATAATTAAAAATTTGGAATAATTACAACTATGCCACTCACTTAAGCGAAATGGCCCATCATCGAAAAAAAAAAAAAAACTAAAACACTTATTATCAATCTCAGCCATAAAATAAATCCTAAAAAAAAAAAAAAAGCCCATAAAGGAAGCAAGATTAGAGTCCAAGGGGCCCAGGATCTAGTGGCCCGATGTCCTAATCAACAAGATCCAATGGTCGGATCGACACAAAATAAAAATCTTATGACTAAAATGGTCTCCTAAGTAGCACACATGCACCATTCCAAAGTGGGGTCTTCCTGATGCACGTCAAATGCATGTGGGGTCTTCAAAATGGCCCGGCGGGCCCCATCTGGAACTCGTTCCCATCCATAAAGAAAGTTGCGCTGATTTGGGTGGTCGTCTCCGTCTTTAGTACACCCGAGTAGGTCCTCTAATGTCCCCATCAAAATTAACCATCATGATTACGTTTTTCTACAGAAAATGAGTAAATTGATTTCCTCTTAAAAAGATAATCCACGGGCATTTCCACACCAATGGACGATGATCTTTGCGAAAAATGATGGCAGTAATGGTGAAGCAAATTGATGTGACGTAAAATTAGTCAAGTGGTTTGTCAAGACAAGTGGCTGCTAAGTAGCAAGGGCAACAATACAGGCCTTCAAGCAGTTAATGACAGCCTAAAAGGTGCCAGAATGTCTCCCTGAGATGACCTAAATGGAATGGAGCACACTTTGAAGGTGCACAGAACCTGCCAAAGACTTCAACAACAATTCGCTTCCATCAAGATTCAATAGGGACTGGAAATTCCTATTCCCCTCAACATGAGTAGCCAGTCTATCCCAGATTATTGTGTCGGGGATCCAACTAAGCGCATAAAGATCCAAATCATGGACTATGATGGTAATCTGGACCCCAAAATTTTCTATGATTGGCTGAAGGCCAGAAAAGGTATTTTTGTAGGTAGGAGATGGCCAAATCCATTAAGCTACGTTGCATAGCTTTGAAACTCAAGGGCACAGCCTAGGATTGGTGGCACAGAGTTGAAGAAGATTTGCATCATTGTAGCCTCCCTCCCAAGGGAAACTGGGAGTAAATGAAGGTGAGACTGAAGCGGAGGTTTTTACCTCTTGTTATGAGAGAATCACATTCCTATGAGCCATCTCACTTAGAGAAGACAACCTAAACCATTGACAACATACAGTGGAACTATGACTTGATGCCTACTATTTGAGACGGCCAAGCAGCAACTTGCCCTACCTTGCAACAGATTGTTGGCAAGCGTCCAATGTGAATTGGTGACCGTTTGGTTGAACAGTGTGGATGAGGCTTCCAAGATGGCAAGGAAGTGCAGGAGTATAACAAAGGCATTATGACTAGACGTAGTACTTTTCCAGCCAAGGAATATCCAACGTCTTGTTGTGAGTAGATCCATTCCACACCTCGCATCGTCACACCACATTCAGAGGAATCTCAAAGATTGACTGTGATCACCAACAGGGATACCTAACCTTGGAAAAAGATTAAATTAGATGGTTAATATTATCTTCTTTGTGTAACTTTTATTTTATTCTCCTTCCATGGTTGGATCAGCAATTTGGATAGTCTGGATAAATATATAGTTGTTCCATGTATATGGCTGAAGAGTCACTAGTGTGCACCATCTACAAGAATCTTACGATGGAGGTGGTGAGGGAGGTGACTTCCTATTTCTCCCTCTCTCCCATCTTGGTAAGTTAAAAACAAGAGGGACGCATGTCCCATTTTAATTGGGAAGAAAAGGCAAGGGACAGTTCCATTTTTAGGAAAAAAAAAACTACAAAAACCAATAAATTTTTTAAAAAAAGGTGAGGGACATATCCCACTTTGGTTGGAGAGTGAACATGCAGTGATGTGAAAGGTTTCTCTCTAGTCTCTCCTCTCACCTTTTTTTTGTTAAGGCTTCTAAGCCCATGCATGTACTAAGGAACACATTACCACATGTGCAAAGGATGGCTAGCGTGCAAGATCCACACCATCAAGGGTGAACCCCCTCCCTCCCTCCCTTTGTCTCACTCAATTTTTTTTTTATTAGTTTGGAACCAGGAAGAGTCAACCATACCAACTCAGCTTGTATCAGATAGACTTGACCTGAGTTGATGCGACTCTTCCCAAATCTGGCCAAGTCGGACCAAGTCAGGACAGATTCTGCCCTTTCTATGTACAGGGTACTAGGCGCGCATCAGGCACCAACAAAACCGATACAACTTGAATGATACCATGCCATATTGGATGATATTTAAAACCATGGTTTATAGAAGGCGCATGTTTTGCCTTCGATCTTTGATCCACTTTGCACCTTCCGGTGTGTCATGTTCTCTTACAGTTTAGCTTTAAGAAAGCCTGCATCCTTTACAAAGCTGATAAGAATCATCGATAGTCAACCACTCAGATTCCATTAACTATATGCACTCAAAATTTCAGTTAGCATATGACTGTCTGACAATTGGAAAACAGTGATACAGGAGTACGTTGGAAAACTTACATGGCTTACCAGGTAAACCATGACCAGCAAGCAATAGAACAATTTTCTCACTTTCGAAAGTTTAAGCAATACAAGGAGTTCATAGAAATCACTGAAGTATAAGTGTATAACCAACCGAAGTCATCCATGTTATGCAAATCATCACCTCAAGCTTATTGAGCATCACCACCAAAAGAGGTAAGCTTTCAAGAAACACATTATGTAACTTACTACTACCAATAAGAGAGGAAACAATTAAATAGATATGTTGAACTAATTCCCAGAACTTTAGAACTAGAAACACCATAATACCACCTCATAATAGCACCTCTTGCAGAGAATAACCCACTATATTTTTCTTATCGATAAAACGAGGAATATGAATACATTCACCTCAACATTTATACATATTTAAATGAATCAACCAACCTGCATGCCATTTATCAAAATCCTGAGAGGTGTCCATCTTTGTAACCATTTAAATGGTGGATAGCAAAGGAGATGCAATGCCTGAAGACCCCGCCATATAGATGGACACCTTGCCCTGGAGAACCTTCGCACCATCTCCAGAGAGACAACTTTAAGTAAAAAGAATACCATCTGCTCAGTAGAACCTCCTCCCAATTTAGCATTCCTCCGAGGAAACATACCATTAAAAGTCTTCAGTGAAAAGATCTTTGGAGCAGAAGCAACTAAACATTGTCTGGATGACTTTTTACTGGTATCAATGCTTGCCACGTACAAACTTTTGCTGGACCCAGACCTATGCAAAGAATCTCCCATTGGAATCAATCAATATAGCTCCAACTTCACATTCTCAATCATGTAAACATGTCAAACTTCAAAAGACCAGATACCAAACTTGAAGTCACCATTTCATCTCCTGATGCAAATTATGTAGTAGTGATGTACATCTGGAATTACCAGATATTATCAGAAATGTAGAATATCTCCAATTCAAAGACCCAGTTAAAATGTGACCTCAGACAAAGCTAGTGTGAAACTAATGCTGCAAGGACAAATGATAATGTTAGTATGAATCCTATATTGCCGCATTTAATATTAGAATATATATATATATATCCTTTGTCAAGATCACAGCAACTGAAAATTTTTCTGATTGCATGAACAAACTTCAAATTAAAAAATAAATGGAGATTAGAAGATTCCACTAGCAACATTTTCAATGTAAATACGAAATTTTAAGGTCACTTTTCACCAACTCATAGAGAATCCAATGTTGAGGTGAATTTCTTGACTCTTCTAGATCTTAGTTCCAGTGTGAGGGGTGCACCCGCTAGACTACAAACAAAAGCTGAGTTCTTGACAGGGTCCACTAGTTTCCAGAACAAATAACACAAGGATCTCTCACTCCAAACAGACCCTACAAAAATAATTACTTTAAAGGAAACTAGAAAAATCCATGTGCAGTTCTTTTTGGTTAAGATAAGTCACGTCTTTCATCATTTCTCCTTTTCAAGGTGCTTTCATAAAAGCCTTAAAAATCCTAGATAGGGTTCTTATTGAAAATGAGTCTATGCATGTGATAGAAGTAGATGGGAAAGTGGGCATACTTTGACAAATTAATATAGAGAAGGTTTAATGTGGAATAGGATTTTGTTATTTGCTCTTGACAAGGGTTTTAGAGAGAGAGAGGGAGAGAGAGAGAGGAATCACATGAATTAAAGAGTGCACCCTTTGGACCTCTTTCTCTATTTTAATTTAGCGCATACTGTTGGGATTCCTTTGTAGCTCAAAGGGGCTGAGTATGCTATCTCCTTTCCTGTTCATGATGGTGGGGAAAGCCTTAATAGGCTCTTCGTGAGGGTGAAAAGTTGTAGTTTGTTGAATAGTTTCAAGGTTATGTCCTGAGGTCTGCACTTCCCACCCCGAACACATGGCAAAACGAACAAACATCCAATCAGTGGACATCCAACAAAAGAACAATTGGATGAAAAACGAATCTTTCTTTATTTTCATTTTTATTACTTTCCTAATAAAGGGAGCCCATAGCTCAAGTCAATCTGAGAGCATGCAATCCGGGAGCCTATCACAGATTCATTGCCATTTCTATCTATTTTTCCTATTTTTGTTTGTTTGCCCTCAATAAATTGTAGATGCCATGTGGCTTGGAATACGCAACGAAAATCTGCCAATAGGTTTTGGAGGACCAATCCCCCTCGAAGAGATCGACTTCTTTTTCCTTATCTTCTTCTTTGTTTCCCCCTATTCTCCATAAATCTCCATTGATAGAACTTCAATTCCATTAACTTGGTATGAAAGTTTCTGATTTTATTTATTTATTTATTTTTATAATGGCAGGGTGTCCCTGCCCCTTTTTAAGGTGAGACCAATCCCTGCGGATGCACGCAATCACCCGCAAACCACTTTTTAAGGTGAGACTAATCCCTGCGGTTGCACGCAATCACCAGCAAACCACGTGCATCGGTTAAGCATGGGGAGGGGAATCGAACTCGCTTCTGCGGGGAAGGTTCTGATTTATGCCTCACCCTTTTCCAAAAAGATAAACTTGGCTTCAGAGACGTAGATTCTTACGCCTCATCAACAATCATGGCTCCTTAAACCAGAATCAACATACCACCGGTGAACGCACTAACAAGTCACAGTTGGAGGCAAGGTTTGATCCGAAAATTAAAGAACTCAGGGAGTCTCTTCAAGGTACGATCGCCAAGGTATTCCATAACAGTAACGATGGTCGTAACAGCCACCGTCGTTACCGTTACAAGATAGGCTAACAGCCATTGTGGCTTCTTCTTTAAATAATAATAATAATAATAATAATAATTTTTTTTAAACGGGCTGTCACATGATCATTATGGGGCCATTACGGGTCAATTTTTACGACCCCATAATTCATAATGCATAATGGTTACCACCATTATTGTAATGTAACAGCCATTTTGGGATACCTTAATGATCACTCACACCTTTAGGGAACTTTCTCAACGAATAGCATTGAGTGGAGTCCCTAAACCCTTTGACCGACAAGATGCAGCAATAGCTAATAATCATAATGAGCAGCTCGGACGAGTTGCAGGAAATTCCCATGGTAATCGTCCCAATAATCATGGTCAGGATTTTCCATGCATGAAAATAGAATTTCCACTATGGGAAGGTGGTGATCCAATTGGTTGGATCTCACGGGCCAAACAATTTTTTTGTTTCTATGCACAACATATGACCTTAGGGTCAAGATTGCCTCCATTGATCTCAAAGGAAATGCTATCCAATAGTATAATTGGTTTGAGTGAACCCATGAGATTCCAACTTGGGAGGAGTTTGTTGATGGGTTGATGGTTCATTCTGGCCCCTCCATTTACAAAAATGTGCATGGATAACTTTCCAATATTCAGCAAACAACTTCTGTCCTAGAGTCCTATTAATAAATGATCATCTTGTGGGCTTTGTTGGCGCTGCAATAAAATGCAGTAGAAGGGACGCCGATGCAAGCAAAAAAGGTTGTTTCTCATTGAACCTGTTGAGACCCAACAAATCAAAGGAAGTGGATAATGATCTTCATGATCATGATCATGAAGGTATGGATACAAATAATATCCCTGAAGTTAATAATGACACAGGCAATTTCTGTTCATGCCCTAGCAGGTTATTCCGTCCCCCAAACCATGCAAGTTAAAGGCTACATCAAGCGACACTGCGACAGCTCGTAACAATCTTGATTGATTCAGGAAGTACTGACAACCTTCTGGATTCAAACTTCGGCCAAGTGGCTTGCTTGTCTGATGAAACGTACGAATGAATTCAAAATAAAGGTAGCATATGAAAGATGCTTAACTAAAACTAGGAAATGTCCTGGTTCAAAAATTCTTATGCAAGATCATGAACTCACCAGTCACCACCGACCTGTTTTTACTGTCATTGGATGAATGTATACAGTTCTGGAGGCCCAGTGGCTCCGCACTCTGGGAGATATCAATTAGAAATTTACAAACCTCAGTATGCATTTCTCGATGAATGGAAAGGAGGTAACGATAAAGGTAAGGGTGAAGGTAACTCAACCACATATCATCATATGGAATGATAGTTACGGAAGGAACAAGAAGTTTTCCTAGTACAGTGAAGGACGATGGAGAAACCGGAACTCTCTTCTGCCAAATTTGTGGATATTGATATGCTCTTGGAATTTTCAGATGTTTTTGATGAGCTTAAAGGATTCTCACCTTAGTGCTCTCATGACCATTGATGCCTCTACTTCCAGGAAGCGAGCCTGTGAATGTCAAACCTTATCATTATCCTTACATTCATATGCCCGAAATTGAGAAAGTGAGATGCTCGGGACGGGAATTATTTGGCCAAGTGTCAGCCCACACTCCTCCATGGTCCTCTTAATTCGCCAAAAAAAAAAAAAAGGAAGCTAGCGACTACGTGTGCATTTTTTAGAACGAAATAATTGTCAAGGACAAGTACCCGATCCCAGTTGTTGACTAACTACTTGATGAGCTTGGAGGTGCCCAATATTTTTCCAAGCTAGTCTAGGCTCAAATAACATCATCTTTGTGGTCATGAAGTTGATATTCCTAAAACTACCTTCAGAACCCATGATGGCCACTATGAATTTTGGGTGATGCCATTTGGTTTAACCAACGCGTCAACATTCCAGATTTGGGGTCAGTCAACCAGGCTTTGATGGGAAAAAGGTTGTGGAGGTTTGGGGTGGAAAAAGAATATTTGTGGAGAAAGGTGATTGCTAGCAAATATGGAAGCCAAGATGGAGGCTGGTGGATCAGGAGCTCATCTCTAAATAGATCACCATACATCTAGGCGGTTTCGAGCATAAAAAGTACATTCAACAAACAATCAAATTTGCAGTTGGCAATGGAGAAAAGATTCAGTTTTCAGAGGATGTGTGGCTAGGGGAAAGCCACTTGGGGAGATGTTCCTGCAGCTAGCAAAATTATCGCCAGAATGTAACATTCCCGATGTTTCTCTATAGTTGCAGCAGGATCATTTGGTCTCCCCCATGTTGAAGAAATATGTTCAATAAGGAAATTGAGAAACTCATGAAGCTTCAAGGGATCCTCCAAAGTTGCTCCCCAGCATTGGAAATGCAAGACAAAATGCAATGGAAGGCGGAAAAATCCAAGAAATTTTCGATCCGATCCGCCCTACGACAACAGGGATGAGCCGCGCTTGTTCTTCCTTTGTTTGGTCCTATGGGGCCCCGCCAAAAGTAGCAGGTTTGCTTGGCTTGTTGGCAGAAAGAGGGTTCTGAGGGTGGATAGCCTGTAGAAAAGGTTGATGGTGCTACCCAATATTTGTGTCATGTGCATGGAGGATGTATAAACAATTGACCACCTATTCATGCATTGCTATGAAGCTCAAAAAATGCGGAGCACATTATTAAGTATTTCAACGCTTCATGAGTAATGCCAGAATTAGTAGAGGACTTCTTCTTCGCTTGGCATGGTGTCATGTTACGGAAGGACAGAAATGTGTGTTGGAGATTAGCATTACTAGCCGGTATGTGGGTTCTGTGGGGGAAAGAAATGGATCGCTTGCATTAAGGCATTGGTAGATTGTAATTTTTTCTTTCTTTTTTAAACTGTAGCTCCTTTTGCTCACATTGTAGCCTTTACACCATCACAGCGCTTTGCTTAATAAAATTCAACTACTTTTCATAAATAATATTTTTTTTTAAATCCAGAGTTTGATAAATGATATTTTTCAACCATATCTTTGTAAGTTTACTTTAGTATTTTTTATGACATCATTATATTTAGTTCCTCTTTGTTGGATCATCTACAACATTTGTGGATTTCTCTTATCCTCCTACAAGAGCATTCCTTGTTTATCAAAAAATCTAGGTGGACTTTTGGGTGAACTAAAATGGAGTACTTTGGTCATATCGTGATCGTTTCTAAGGATGAAGTCACTGTTGATTCATCAAAAATTAAGGCTATTGTTGAATGGCCTGCACCTAAAACAATTGAGGCATTGCAACGTTTTCTTGGACTGACAAGCTACTATCAAAAGTCATAAGCAATGTTTTAAATATCGACAATATCGGCCAATATATCCCACGATATATCTTGTATCCCACTTGTGCAATACGAAATGCATAAGTAGTGCCGATATATCTCACCTATTTGATCCAATGAGCATTTTCGATTTTATATCCTTTGTTGTAAATCATGTTAAATCCATGTCAAATGGTTACAAATCCATGATTCTTCATGTTTTCCATGAAAAATCATGGATTTGGAGCTTCGATTTCGAGATTTGGGGGAAATGAGGCAAGTTGCAGAAAATTGGGAAAAATCGAAAATTTTCAATTTCTCGCAAATCAGTTGCAATCTTTGTATCCAAGCACAAAATCAAGCATGTAACCTGATCTAGTGATTTTTCTTTTGCTTTTGAATGTATTGCTTGTGTTTTCATACATGTCTTCTTATGTTTATAAATTATATGAATAGACTTTAAATATACTTGCATCAGTTCAGTAGGACAGTGCATGTATTAGGACCCCATACAAAGGAAACCCCTATTATGTGAACTTTTTTTTTGTAATGTTTTGATTTCTAAGTGTGTATTAGTCTTTTTCAACAATCCTTGAAGTTTCCTTGAAAAAATCGACCAATTTCCTGATGTTCCCATGTTTTCAACAACAACGATACAACTGATATATCCCATGCGATAACCGATATGTATCTGTATACCAAGGGTGCGATACATTATGCGATAACGATATTTAAAACATTGGTCATAAGGGGAACAATGGCAAAATTAGTGGTCCCTTAACAGCATTATTACGAAAGGACACCTTCGAATGGAGCCCGAATGTTGATATAGTGTTCTCAAACCTGAAGACAGCAATGTCAACCACATCAGTTCTTGCCTTTCCCAACTTCCATAAGTTGTTCATGATAAAATGAGATGCATCCAATGTGGACATTGGTAGGATGTTAATGCAGGAAGGCCGACCTTTGAACTTTACAAGCAAGGTATTGTCCAAAAACACCAAGTTATGTTAGTATTTGACGAGGAGATTTTGGCAATTGTCCATGCAATTACAAAATGAAGGCCTTATCTTATTGGTTGTTATTTTCAAATAAGGACGAACCAAAAGAGCCCAAAAGATATTATAAAGCAAAGAATTCCATCCATAGAGCAGCATAATTTCATCTATAGGGAAGATTGGGAGGAAATTTGGCATCCCTCTTTTGGCAAGTCTTTGGGCTCTTTGGCTCGAGAGGAACGATCGTTGTATAGGAATCGGATGAGGTAGGATACGGAAGTGTTTTTTAGAGCTAAGTTTCTTGTGGTGGAATGAGCGCATTCAGCTACTATCCTAGTCTCTCCTCAGGATTGATGGGGGTTGTTTGTTGTTAGCTTTCTTTTTCTTGTTATGTTTTTTCATGGCTTCAGCCCTTTTTCAATAAAATTATCAATTCTCAAAAAAAGAAAAAAAAAAAAAAAGTCTCTAAGCTTCTGAGAGGAAATTGTCTACAAGAAGGGGACAAAGAATGTGGTGAATGATGCACTATCACGAATGCCAGAAAATGCAGCACTTATAGCGATATCTATGCCTAAGTAATGATCCAGTGATCCAGCAACAAAAACCCTTATTCAAAGACTAAAGCAAGATCCAAATGTTGCACTGCATTATGTTACACTGGACCTCAGGTATAAAGGAAAAGTTATATTGATGGCTAACTCTACTCGAAGCCCAAAGACACTTCATGAGTTCGTGGATTTCCTCAACGGGTCATTCAGGATTCCTTCGCGCATATAAGCGTATCACACGCGCCTTCTGTTGGAAGGGAATGATGAAGGCAATCAAGCGGTTCATAGAAGAATGTGAAGTTTATCAAAGAAACAAGGGTGAGATGAAAAGCCTAGACCTCCTTCAGCCATTGCCTATCCCAACAAATATATGGTCAATGTTTACCGTATTGTTATCGCGTTACGTATCACACCCTTGGGATATGAATACGTACCGGTTATCGCATAGGATATATCAATCATATCAGGGAATTTATTGGACTTTTTGGAAAAACATGGGGAAACATTGGAAAATTGGTCGAATTTTTCAATGAAACTTTAGGAACTGTTAAAAAAGACATTAATACAAACTTTTAATCATAATGTCACAAAAAACAAGTGCACATTACAGGTTTCCTTTGTATAGGGTCCTAAGTTGTGCGTTGTCTGACTGGACAGAAGCAAGTATATTCAATGTTTACTCCTATAAGTAGATCAGGCCTCATACATGTTTGATTTCGTGTTTGGACAATAAGATTGCAACCAATTTGAGAGATATTGCGGGCAGAAATTTTGAATTTTTTCTAATTTCCTCCAAATCGGACCACCTGCCCTCAAATCTCTAAATTAGAATGTATGTGATGATGATCTCATCAAACACTCCTACATACTCTGAAATTGGGCCCAATTGCCAGCTGATGGATGTGGAATCTCGAAAAAAAAAAATCAAAAAATACTTTTTTTCCGAAAAATCATCAAAACTACATGAATTAGTAGATCGGGCTTTATCCATGTTTGATTTCGTGATATTGCAACCAATTTGGGAGAAATTGCATAATTTTTGAAATTTCCGAAATTTTCTCCAATTTGAACCACCTATCCTCAAATCTGAAACCTAACGATCAAATCCTTGATTTTACATGAAAAATATGAAGAATCAAGCATTTCTAACCATTTGGCACTGATTTTGTATGATTTAAACCAAAAAAAAAGAAGAAGAAGAAGAAGAAGATCAAAATGCAAAAACACTCACCAAATGAAAACGGGCCTCAAATCCACACAAAAAAAAAAACTTGATTCTGGCTTCGAATCTTTGTTTTTCTCCCAAAAGATTGAAAAGGAAGGACCAAAATCCACCTTAAATGTGATTAAAGGAGAAAAGAATCGGAAAAAAAAATGAGAAAAAAATCAAATTTTAAGGTTTTTTTCACTTAACCATAAACTCCCCGGTGTTGTCGATACTTTCTATCGATATCATTGGGTATCAACAGTACCAAGGAAAATATCAACAGAGAAAAGTGCGATATATCACGATATCGCACGATATTTGTGATACATTATGATCCGAAGAGATACATTGCGATATTTTTAGCAATATCAAGGAAAACGGACACTAAATAAGTGTTTCGTATCGCCAGTGTGCGATATTGATAATAACGGCCGATGTTATCGATACTGCAATCAATGGATATGGTCAGATATCTCTATGGATTGTGTGGATGGATTACCTCTATCAAAAGGGGAAAAGAAAAGGCAATATTTGTAGTCATAGATTGCCTCACAAAGTACGCCCATTTTTTCCCTATCCCCTCCATATACTTCATCTACCGTTGCTCAGCTCTACATTGATAACATTTTCAAGTTGCATGGAATGTCAATGTCCATTGGCAATGATCAAGACCCCATTTTACCAGCCACTTTCGGAATGAACTTTTTCAGCTACAGGGAACCCAACAGAACATGAGCATATAATGCCACCCTCAGATTGACGGTCAAACTAAGATGGTTAATCAACACTTAAAAGACTATCTACGTTGCTTCACAGGTGATCGAGCAAAATAGTGGGTTCATTAGCTCCCATGGGTAGAATGGTGGTATAACGCCACTTACCATTTGACTACTAAACGAACACCATTTGAGGTCATGTACAAGACCCCACCTCCTCTCGTCACCTCCTACTCTTATGGGTCTTCAAAGGTGCATAAAGTAGATTGTGATTTACGAGACAGAAACTGTGCTCTTCAACTTCTTAAGAATCATCTACAAGGTGCTTAGTCCAGGATGAAGCAATAAGCAAATAAACCACGGACACCTAAGCCCTATACACAACTATCATTAATGTCAGTGCTTCAATGAAACTCTCTCCACGTTTTAATGGGTCTTATAAAGTGATTGAACAAATAGGACATGTTGCTTATTGGCTAGATCTTCGATTTGGATCAAAGATACACCCAGACTTCCATGTTTCATACCTTTAAAGAGGGGGGGTTGATCATGTCATCACTCAAAGCCAATTGGCCCACATTTCTTCAAATGTTGAAATTAAAATTCAGTTGCATGCTATCTTGGATTGACAGTTCGTTAAGCGACATAACCAGCAGTGACTGAGGTCCCTGGTGCAGTGGGAGAATTCTCCAATTGAGGATGCTACTTGGGAATCTTTTCACTCTGCAAGAGAAGTTCTCGGAGTTCATTGCTAGTCCACCTTGAGGACAAGATTAAAATTTAGGGGAGAGGAATGTTACTATCTAAAAGCATGCAATCCAGGAGCCTACCACAGATTCATTGCAGTTCTATTTATTTTTTCTATTTTGGTCCTTTTTCCCTCTACAAAATGGAGATGCCGTATGGCTTGGAATAAGCAATGAAAATCTGCCAATATGCTTTGGAGGACCGATTCACTTGAAAAGACTGACTTCTTTTCCCTTTTCTTCTTCATTTTCCCCCTTATTCTCCATATATCTCCATTGATAAAACTTCAGTTCTATTACAATCAAATGTTTTTGTTTTTTTTTTTTTGGGTGGACATCCAAAGCACATATGAAAGTACCACAAAATCAAGCCAGTTTATTTTCAAATATAAACACATTTTTATTAAAGAAACAAAAGCAAGACAAATCAGGATTGCTTTTGAGTTGAGTGGATCCTATTGACCATGGAAAATGAAAAAAAAAAAAAAAAAATTAAAAATCCGCAGCAATCCATGCAAATCTCAGCTGAGATAAGAAAGGACCATCCCTTTCTTCTCCCAATTGTGATTTGCGCAGAGAGCATTCCATCCACCACTAGAAGAAGAACTTTCAAACTGCTCCCTACAGCTTAATGGCCACATCTAGCAGAGCAGACATTTCCACCCAAGAGTGGCAGCATTTCAGATCCTACTTGATATATGGCGCTCATGGTTCATGGCAGAAATTATAATTTTATTTTTATTTTTTTTTAAAGAGCCTTCTTTGGTTACAAATTTGAAAAGAAGTACACCATTCCAGACACAGATTAAATCAGATCCTAACTAAGATGAGATGAATTATTTGCGATTTGGCAGAAATCCAAACGTGTCCCAAATGTTTAGAAATTAGAACCAAACACAAATTAAAGAAAGACGCATCTGCTCAAACACAGAAGAATTTGGAATTCATACTCCCACCCCCCAAAACTGCTTGTTCAAACCATATAAGGAGCTAATTTGATGTTGTAGCCGCTCACACAAATAACAAATACAACCAAATTACCGATGTAGGGATTGATATATAATGTTAGTGGTTTGAAAGAACACTCCCCACAGAAACAAATAGTCATAAACTCTCTGCTATCTTTTCAAATACCAAGATCTAAAGAAATCCAAATTCCTGTAGATCACCCAAAAAAGAAAAAAGAAAAAAACCAAAAAAAATCGAATCAAGATTTTAATAGGGCATTGCCTTTTGTATGTGAGGCGAGATTGCAAGAGACCAAAAAATCAAATGCAAAGGATAAAGAAAATGATATTCAAGAGATCGAATTCTACGTTGTTAAGAGGATCGGATCGAAATTCACGATGTCGAGAGAATCTGAATTTTCTACATACCTCGGACGAAACCCTAGAAATCATCTTTTTAAAAGTCTTCGGTCTTTTCTCGATCCGCTTTAATACGAAGAAAAAGGAGGAGAAATGGTGTGTCTGCCTGTAGAAAGTAGGGTTCGCGTGGGATTTTGCCGCTCAAGCGGTCCTTTTTCCATCTGTACTGAAGACTGGAGAGAGAAGAAGTCGGGAAGGGATTGGCGGGAGGTGAGACGAAAGAGACCGTCCCCGCCGTGAGTGGCACACGTGTGTGGCATCTTGACCACTCGTCACATTCTACCGTCCACGTTAGCTTTGCACCGTTAAAAAAGTTCTTGCACTGTCTAGTTATAAAATTTGTGGGTCCCATTGTATCCTTTATCTGCAATTACTATGATCAAGCAATGTTTACCGTCCAATTAATAGGGTATGAATTGGATCGCCGTACATGTACCTGACGGTCTGGATTCCCGTACATATCAGGTGTACATTGAAGAGTCACGGCAATTTTCTGGGAGCTGATTGCCTGTGATCCCAGGCACAGAGATATCTCTGTGCCCGGGGCTGTGTGGGGCCCACAGAGATGTCTGCAAAAAATCCACTCCGTCCGTATGATTTAAAGACCACGATAGGACAGGATTTTAACAATTAGGCAGATCCAAAACCCATGTGGGCCATAACACACGAAACAATGACCATCGTATGCTTGCAGTGACAGATTTTTTGTGTCAGGATGATAATTTTTTCTACAGTTTATCTGAGTGGTAGTAATTCTATGAACGGTTTGGATGGAATATAAAGATCATAGTCAGCTCCAGGAAGGTTTCATTAGTGGTCATTGTTGTTCCCACTGTTTTGTTGGTGTGGCCCACCTAACTTTTAGATCGTACTGATTTTTATAATCAGTTCCTACTGTCATCTTTAAAAAATATACGTACGGAGTGGATTTATGAGGCACGTTTCTTTGGACCCCACACCGCCCCGAGCACAGAAATATCCAACTACCCGAGGGGGTTTGGCGCATGATATTATATGTGATTAGGTGGGATGGAACTTCATTTGGTCCGTAGCGGCAATTTCATTCAATGTTTGGAAATAATGAAAATGCTTCGAAGTACATTTGCTCCCGTGCTCATTGCTATCGATGTTAGCAAGTTGTGCAGGTCTCACCATGATGTGTGAGCTATATCTACACCGTTCACCCATTTTTCGAGATCATTTTAGAGCATGAGCCAAAAAATAGGTAGATCTAAAGTTCAAGTGGACCCACAACAAAAAATAATGGGGATTGAACACTTACCGTTTGAAAACTTATCTCGGGCCACATAAGTTTTGGATCTTTCTCATTTTTTAAACCCATGTAATAAAATGAGTTTACAAAACAGATGAACAGTCTAGATATAACACATATGTTATTCTCAATAATTTCAAATGATGGCGTGTATATCTATTCAATGTACGGCAAATCAAAAATTGAATCCCACCGTTTATTTTATGCGTTGTGCGAACGGGCGTTTTACTGTCGCTGACTCGCTGAGGATTCCGGTCCGGAGCGAAATCCTGTGCGTGTACACCAGCGCGTACGCCAATAAAGCTGTCTAGGCCCACCATGCTGTCATTTTCAAATCCAGTCCGTTCATCATGTGAGAGCCTCGATACTAAGTCCCTCTGTCAAAATTAACTTAGATATGCAGCTCAGGCGAGTCAAACCAATGGGAAGTAATTGGCACGAGACAACAACCATATTTTTGAGTGTGGGGGGTCCCTTGTGTGCATATTTCATCAAACCCGTTAATCGTGTGTACCACACCATTATAAATGAAAAATCAAAATTCGTCCTGATCCAACACTCAGGCGGGCCACACTGTATAAACTTAGAGGTTTTAGTCGCAATTTAAAATTTTTCCAGATGTTGTATCCCATCTTCGTGTTCTATCCACCTAAGATCTTGGATCTACAGTGAAAATAATGTTTCTCAACTGATGGATGGATCAGATTTCATACATCACAACTTGATGGGCCCCACGTAGCTTGTGTGTTGTACGCGGTGCGTAAAACGGGTGTTAGAGAATAGACACGATTGCGATCCGGACCCAGCACGTGACGACACCACGTACGTAGGTTTCAAAAGTGTAATCACGAGATGGAGACGCCCTAGCTGTCGGCATGTGGACCACGATCCGAACCGGGTATAATCGGGGATATTCGTACTCTTGCCGACTATGATCGTTCTGCTTGCACAGGGAAAATGCCACGTGTTTCAAATGAAACCGTCCAGATCAGGGACTTACTGTATAATCCCGAGGCTGACTAACCGAAGGATCCTAACCTTTGATTAATCAACATTCTTATTGAATTTCAACCTTAGAGTATTTTTCATTTCGATGGTAGTTTGAGGAAATGGATTGGCTACTCCCCTGCCACCAGCCATTCGGTACTATGCGGGCCATCACATGTATGTGTTTCATCCATTCCATTCATCTATTTAAAAAAAAAAAATCATTTTACGGTATTAGGCCAAAAATGAGGTATATCCCAATCTCAAATGGACCACATTATAAGAAACAATGTTGAATGAACCATTAAAGGTCTGTTTGGATTCGCGTATAAGATTGTATTGCATTGTAAATACAATACAGCAAATGTACAACGGAGGATGTACACTGTATCGAGTGTCCTTTCCAAGTTCGATCCAGTTGTTTGAGACGGACTGGCTTTGCATATGTATTCAGGGGATGTATGCATGGTCAATGTTTGGATTGGAAATCTTCTATGTGGACCTTGTCTTCACCACTTACATTCATTACATCATTCAGCACCAAGTCATGTCTATGTGAGCCCCATCACGATATATGGATTTCATCTAAACCGTCAATCAACGTATATAGATTAACATATAGTATGAGTCAATCCACTGTTCAGATTTCGTCACAACATCATCTCCAAAATAAGGCCAACGTTTTCAACACCTCAGATGTCATTAAAACAAATTAGAAATCCAAAGCTACAAAGTGGGCAGTAGCTTCGCATGCATCAATGGTCGATTGGGAACGATAGTAAAATAAACAAATCCGATTACTAAGTGAAGCAAATAAATCACAGTTATACAGGTAACGCAGCACATACAATACGATAAATATAGATTACATTACGAAATAGTCGTATGCTTTAAAAAACAAAAAAAAAAGAAGACATATATATATATAGAGAGAGAGGGGGGGGGGAGAGTTTAGAGGGTGTCACAAAAGGAAAAGAAAGACAATCTCATAAAGATAATGACGAAGCAAGTCCTCAGCTTTCTTCATACATCAGAAACATGAAATAAATCATGCAACTACTACGTATATAAGCACGACTCCAATCATAATTTTCATAATGTCATTCATAATTCCTTCATCATCAGTATGTTGAAACATGTCCGAATTCGAGACACCCAAGCCCTACACTCTATTTCAATCTTCGTTAGTGCCTGGTGGGGGTCGAACGGAGGCGGAACCATCTTCAACTCTTCTCGACAATCTTACTTTCATGTTTAGAGACGCCCTATTACGTACACCACCGTTGTTACCCAACCCATGTTGCTGCAGAGTGGCCTAATGACATGTAATTGACATGTAATTAACTTACTATCACACCTCAGATACAATGGATGACACCGAAAACGAACAATAATTCTTAAACTTGTCTTCAAAATTTTCCGTAAGCAATTTACGTTCATACCTTGAATGTGGTCCACTCTCTAACAGCTTCCCCGTGCGTTCTGAATGATCGGTGTCTCGACCCGCTAAATCTTTCAACCTATTCTCAAGCATCATCCTAGTTGTCATATATTTCTGGCATTCTACCCAAAAAAACGACATAGTATTTACTCATTTCAACCTACAAACAAAACACGTTGTCAAAATGGAAGTGCATTGTGTGCCCATAGATTTATTGAGGTTCTTATATATAACTCCGAAAATCATGTTGGTCATGCAATATCCTCATTTTATCTCACCTGAAAAAGTAATTCATGTTAATTACAATCTCCTCTCAAATTTTCCTTCTATATTCAAATGAAAAGAAAAACAAATTCCGCCCTGATGTGCATATGTATTTACATCCTCTTCAGAATTAGCAGTATCCTCTCATTAACCAAGTATGATTACATGAAGTTAGACTGTAACACCACAAATATGAGTATATAAAAGAGTAATCATCTCTGTTCATAATATTTATCAATAGTTGAGTAGGTAGATGGCACACATAGGATTGAGTTGTCAGTATGTAATGGATAGAAGCTTTAATTTCAGAGATGAATGAGTTATCTGAATAAAGAAATACAAGTATAATCAGTTATAAATTCAATCTGAATAGAGTGAAAATGAATCTGAGGCAGACATCACACCAGGTTCCTGATTTAAGGTCTGAACCATATAGTGGACAATATATCAATCGAACAAAATTGAACAAATCTGGTCTGCAAGTCTATTGCAATCATCACAGCACGTTCCTGCATTATATTTATAACATACATTTTAGGTCGTATCAATGAATGAGAGGTGAAGAAATCTGCTCCTCATTTCTGAGGCTGACATCACAGCATATTCCTGCAATCTGTTTATAGTCATGTAAAATAAAAGGATTATCACAACAAGCATATTTAAATGAAAAGAACTATTGGGATGGTCCGACCATCAACACATACAAAGTCCAAAATTATATGTCAGAATAACAGCACGGGCTAGACTAAATCCCACAACATCCAAACTCATCCAACCATAACAGTTATACATGAAATTTAACTTTAAACAAGTTTAAAGACGTGCAAAAAGAGTGAAACAGTTTCATCAATAACTCAAAACTAAAGTAGCAAATGGAATGTATTTCTTAAACCGGAATACTGTGTTTAAGTAGTTTTTGCATCCATTCCTTACGCCTCTCGTGGCCCGTCTTCATGAAAAATTCGGTAGTGACAACGTACCCCTACATCATCCATGCAGCACGCAGTTGATCCTCAGGGCTGAGTCCCTCTACCTCTTCAAGTATGCTCAGAATTTTCTAGACTCGGGTCATTTTCTTCCCCTGGGACATTGTAATAGTGAGAGACTTCACGGCATCAGTCACTTCACCCATTCGGTCGCCGATTACATCACTCGGTTTTTTCCTTTTTGGACGGGACAACCGGTAGCAGTAGAATGGGTGTTCTTTGACCCCCCCAGAACTATTTAAGTTTGCTGCATTTACCCTATTAAACCGATTAGATGCATCACTGACATGGGGGGCTGAATCACTATCGTGGCCATCGCCAGAGTCTGAAGAGAGGCGAACTGTATCAGTCTCATATTCATCTATATTAGAGTCAGAATTCAACTCATTTCTACTTCGTCGGTGACCCGAAAGTGGTGATGAGTAAGCTGTGCTCGTAAAACAGCCATGAGAAATGTCATTCCCAAACATGAATGACAAATCGTGGTATCTGTCAATATATTTGCCACACACCTTTTTGGTGAATGAGTGAGACTGCAAGAAGTGAATATCCATCCCAAACTTCGTCTATCGCTATCACCATTTTGTTTTCACTGTCCCATCCAAAGTCGGAGGCATTCAATATGTCTTGTATGCCCCAAAATAATCTTTTTAACATCGGCAATTTGTTAGAAATATGTTTTTTCTTAAGTTCAACACCACATTTATTAGAAATTTATAATATGGTGGCCTTATAAGCCTCTGGTTTGAATCTCATATCACTTTTCCTCCCGAGGTTTACTTGTTCTACCAGTGCATCAACTAATGCATTGTTCATATGGTCAGACCATTGAATTCGCCCACTTTTCCTACTAACTGAACGTTTACTTGTGCTGCCTGTTGTCATATTTTTTTTACTAGGGCTACAATAAGCCTACTTGGTGATGCCGTGTTTTTTTGGAAAGCATGTCTCACGTCTCGGGGAACCCATTTCATGTAAACACCTTTTTTCCTTTGTATGCATTTTTTAAGAAATTCATATTACCTACGCATTAGTAACAGTTAATGGAAATAGAAATAGTTAATATAATAACTTACTTGCAAATTAAAGGAAACCATGTACTGTGCAGATTAAGGCATCTTGAAATATATTAGGACAGCTACTGTTAATCCGGCATGCCATCAATATTAAATTTAATGTCATATAAAATATCCATGCACGATAAAGTACCTATCAGATCCAAAATAAAATAAGAAAAAACCAGTTCAAAATCTCACCAAACAAACACAATATTTAAAAGAAGACAATTTACTGTTACACAAACAACATAATACATTAAACATAAGGAAGGCGAAGTCAATGACGCTGTCAGGTCCGAGGCAGACTATCAGCCCACATCCTAGATGCAATGTCATCCATTTTTTCGTCCACTCTTCTCTGACTTTATTTGCCAAGCAAAATAACGTCCGATTTTCTTCGATCGTACTTACGTCCACAAAAGATGGCGATATGTCATTAGCACTGTCTGTAATTTTCTTAACGGTTTCTGTAAATCCGTCTTCACCACATACACGGATGAAGTTATGTATTACACAACATTCTATAACAATCTTTACTTGAGTTTTAAAACTGAATTGTGGTGCTACATGGAGTATAGGGAAACATCGTTTCAACAGTTCAAAACAACGTTCAATGACATTTCGCAGCTATGCGTGACGATAATTGAATAGTTCTTTCTTATTTGCAGGCTTTCGTCAAGTACGAAACTCATTCAAATGATATCTGACACCTCAATAAGATGTCATAGAGCCAGGGGAATGCATATAACCCGCATCAACGACATAGTACTTCCCTACACAAACCAATGTATGGGTATTACAAATCTGTACATTTGACCTTTTACAATTATTTTTGTTACAAAATCACATTTGTGTTTAATTACCATGAGGTACAAGGAAACAATCCGGTCAACGAGTTAAGGCATCATTCAAAACACGAGCATCAGATGCTGAACCATCCCAACCCACAAGCACATTAACAAATTTTATATCAAATGTACAAGTTGCGGTACATTTTGAGACAAATAACCATTCCGATTTCGAAATGTGACACTTGATTCCTTAGGCAAATGTGCAGGTATATGAGTCTCATCGAGTGCCCCAATACAATTCTACAGAAATATAGTTATGACTTTTAGGTTATTCTTTACAAATTAGCACATAATTAATTCATTTCGAATATGTAAATCACTGCTGATTTTACCTGAAAATATGATAACCACATAGGATTATCAAATATTTCTTTCAATGTATGTAAACCTAGAAACTTGACATATTCAGGATAAAGACCAATCACACCATCAAGAACCCTTCGGAAATGACGATTAACGGTCTCACCAAACTTGGAAAAGCGGTGACCAATGACCCGATTTCTTACATTGTGGCCTATTGTATGGAGGAACAATACCACTTGTTCCTCCAGACTACACCTCCTTGAATCCGAAAGTAAATTTCGATCTCTTAGTAGAGAGCATAGTTCGAAGAACTTATCCCGACCCATCCTTAACTGTGCTAAACAGTCAGCATCACTCTTTTTTATGATTCCATTTATAAATTTATTTCTCTCAATATCACTATCTCTAGGCTTTGCCTTCAGACAATATCGCTGGTAATATTCAGCAACGCCAATGACACACGTAGGCGCTGCAATAACGGTTAATGCATCAGCTACTTCCTCTTCATTCCATTCGCTACTGGAAGACTGATCTTCGCTATTTTTCCAGAATGAGACCCCATTTTGTCAAATGGAGGCTTCGCCTATTATTATGCTCAGTTATTTTGTAAATTTTAGTACATAAATGACATAACTCGAGTATATGTATAACAATGAGTACAAGTGTACTTAAATGAAAAAAGAGAACCTGGCATACGACTTCTTAACAGCAAAGGCACATATGAGATATATATAAATTTGGGGATAAATAAATGGAAGCAGTTTTTGCAATCTCACATGATACAGTAAAAAGAAATGAGTCAGTGATTAGAAAAATCTTAACAGTCGAACGATAGGAAATTACATATATCAGGAAGTGGATGATGGCCTCATACACGTGTATTGAATTTAAACATGATCAGACAGAGTATAGATACACACCTCTGTTCATTGTTAATAAACTGATTAGTATGATGATCTGTATGTATGCAAACAGTGGATTCTGCAAACAGCGGTCGTTAGAAAAATCTGTATACTAATCTGAATTAACAAGCGATATGAAAGTAGATTGGCAACAATATTCCGTGTAAAATGTAACAAGTTGCTAATAAAATAGTTGAAATCTGATCTTATAGTCTTTCAGACAGATGTATCATGAACAATGAATTGTTCATAGCATTATGGACAACAATATCTACAATCAGCAGGTTTCGATTTGCTGTATGGAGACATTGTAACATATTGAGGTTGAAGGATTACCTTCTACATTCAACGTAACACTACAGGAAAAGAAAGCGATGGATGGGTTTACAGAGCAGTGGTTTTTTGGGTGGAAGGAATTGGGCGATGGAAGCATCTGTTATAGGTAAGAACTTGAAAAAGAGTAAGCATTGACAGATGAATATCATGAATATTCGACCAATGTATGACATGCAGTGGTCATGTCCCAGCAGTCATGAGGTGAATCCATCAACAAGATTCTATTCAGATAAGATTTCTCCTCATATACATCTGGATATGACAGATAATGGAATTGAAATCTTTCGCCGGATAGACCCTCTGCATAGGGTATAGGAGAGAGGTGTATACGAAAGTACGCATCTCCTCTTGTAAAGGAGGGTACATGAGAGAAATGGTATCTATGAATGAAAGGAGGGATACGATCCATTTAGAAGAAGGATCGGCTTTTGTCCCAGAATCTATGTTGGGAAGAGAAAAAATTACCTTCATTCGCTTCTGCCTAACATACGGTATGAAATTTTTGTCTATAACATAAATCATGTTTATGAAATGATGGCCATAAGATGAGGACACCCCACCTTCCACGTACGCGAAGAAGACGAAGCAAGAATCAGCGTCTACGTCTAAGATGTGGCCGTAAACCCATCCATTTCTCTGGCGAATGGGTTGAAAACGACAGAGAGGGAGAAGGATGATGCAGGAAAATGAGATGGACGCACGAAGCACGGTGAGATTTAAGAGACTTCTCTGCTGTGAGACGCGGTGCAATGCAATTATATCGCTGCACTGTCCGATGTTTAGCTGATGTACTATCAAACGGCGTGTCCACCCTTACCTAGTTGGGCGATGTATTTGCATGCCACGTACCAAATCGGATTTCAAATCCAATTCAAACACGGTATATCGTATTTATTTAACTTAAAACAATACAGTACGTTGGATCCGGACGATCCAAACAGACCCTAACAGCTTTTTGGGGGCCACAAAAGTTTTGGATCAAGCTGCTCTTGGTTTTTTTCTTCATCTGGGTCTGTATGACCTAATCAATAGATTGGATGTCAGATAAACAGTACGGTGGCTTTAGGAGGATTTTAATGGTGGATATCCAATCGCTATTGTTTTCCTGTGATGTGATCCACCGGAGATTTATATCCCTCTCATTTTTGGGATAAAGCCCTAAAATGATCCGTAAAAATGGATGAAACACATACATCATGGTGGGGCCCAGAGAGCAAATGATCCGTAAAAATGGATGAAACACATACATCATGGTGGGGCCAGAGAGCACCGACCATCAGCCACCGGGCTGATGGTGATGGCAGGGGGAGTAGCCAATCCGTTTCCGTAGTTTGAACCATCTCTATTGTTTCTTACGTCTGACTCAATTGAGTATAAGATCTGCCTCGTTTTTGGGTGGGTGGATCCCTAACAATGGCCCCACCGTGATGTATTTCCTTACATCTACTCTGTCCATCCTTTTTAAGCTCATTTTATGTCATGAACCAAAAAAATTAAGTAGATCCAAACATCATGTGGACCACACCACAGCAAGCAGCTGCAATTAACCATTAAAAACTTATGTGGGTTTCAAAAGTTTTGGATCAAGCTGATATTTGTGTGGTCCCTTCATCTAGGTCTTTGTGACCTTATCAACAGGTTGGATGTAAAATAAACATTTCATTGGTCCCCAATAAGTTTTTAACGGTGAGCATTCAATCACCAATGTTTGCTGTGGTGTGGACCACCTAAGATTTGGATCTGCTCAGTTTCAGGGCCCACCGTTTTCCTGTCCGAATAGTTCAAGCTACATGCGTTGCACTTGTTTGTAAGTGCACGTGCATGAACCATCGCACTATGCTCGAGTATCAAAATCCCTAAGCGTCCCTTTCAGCTGTCCACTCGATCGGAAAGGCATTGCACTCAGCTTACGTGGAAAGAAAGAGAGGTTTGGCAGCCCACACGCAAACAAGTAAACCGGTGTGCCAGGCGATTGTGCGAGGATCTGACCATTCGGAATTTAAGAGAGAAGTGGGGTGATATATGCTAGAGGACAATTTGGATGCTAAAACTCTGAAAGTAATTTTAAATAAGCTACTTTAATGTGGACCGTCCATCGTGCGGGGCCAACGTCGGAACATCCAGCACGTGGGGTTCGCCGTCAGTATTAATTGTTTATCACGTGGGTCTTACCTTCGAGGTCAAATGCTAATCATGCAAGCCTACCTTGGATGTGGACCGTCCATCGTGTAGGGTCCACTTTGGAAGTGGGTTGTCCATAGTACGGGTCCAACTTAGATGTGAATCATTGGGGGCCGACCTTTTTTGGTGTGGACAATCTATTATGTAAGGCCAACTCTAATGTTTATTGCCCATCATGTGAAGCTCACATTTGATGTGGAAGTCCACCATGTGGGTCCTACTTTTGATATGGGCCTCCATCATCCGAGGACACTTTTGATACGAACCATGCATCATGTAAAGAGGTGTACATGAGTGCATGAAAAAAAATTAAAAATAAGAAAAGTTTTTTTTTTTTTTTTTTCTTATGAGTTTACAAAGAGCCCATGTGGATACCACTAAATAAGTTACTTTTTAACATATATTAAGTAATTAAGTTACTTTTTAATTTAAATTAGCTTAGCGAGCATTATTGTAAAAATAACTTATGTGCCAAAGCTAGTCATTTTAATAAGTAATTTTTTTTAGCCTTTTAACTTATGACTTTTCTATTCGTTATCCGTATAAAATGTGAGCCTCACATGATAGATGGCCCTATATTAATGTGAGCCCACATATAAATGGTTCACATTTAAGGTTGTCCCAGAGTGATAAAAAGCCTATGTCTAAAGTAGGCTGATATGATGGACGACTCGCTTCAAAGGTGAGGCCTACATGATGGACATTCTACAACAAATGTGGGCTCTACATGATGGCAATGGATATTGATGATGGTTCATATTAAAGTGACTCCACATGATGGATGGTCCACATAAAAGGTTGGCCCCTAATGATGAATGACCTACATCAAAGGTGAGGCCCATATGATGGACAACCCACATCAACGGTGGGCTCCACATGATGGGTGATCCACTTGATGGGCAATTAATAATGGTGGATCCCACATGATCGATGATCCACATCAAGGTGGGCGCCATATGATGGATAGTCCACATCAAAAGTGGGCTCCACATTATCGGCGATGGATGTTGAAGTTGGACCCCACATGATGGACAATAATAATGATGGTGGACCCCACTTGATGGATGACCAACATCAAAGGTGGGCCCTACATAATGGATCATGCACATTAAAGGTCGGATCATAATGATGAATGGCCCGCATACAAGGTGGGTCCTGTATGATGGACAACCACATCAAAGGTTGGCCCCATATGATGGATGATGGATTTAACAGGGACCAAATAAACTTGAGAGATAATTACTTATCATGTTAGAAATCAAACAAGTTTTTTTTAATTTTTGAATGATAAGTATGTTGGATAGCAAACATATTTATTGATTGAATAAGTAGAAATCGAGATAAACTATTTATGCCATAAGTAGCTTATCTAAAGTAACTTATGATCAAAACAAGCCCCAAATAAAATTAAGTTAATAAGTTATTTTTTGAAAAGAGCTTACTAAACTAACTTATATTAAATAAATAACTTATTTACGGTTGTAAGCAGCCCAAATGGAAAATAGATATGTGAATCAACAATAACTAAATGCTAATGGCATGTAACGAAGGATTACATGAACTACCACGTATCAATAACACAACTTAATTAAAAATTACCATTTACGATTGTCAAATATAAGTACGTTGAACCCATAGTGAAAAGTAAAGATTCCATACATAAATGATAATTGTCTTTTTCATTGTCGTCCTACATTAACATGTGGGCAGGATGCTTTTTCATCAAGATAAATTTATTTTATATGTGGCCTGTATAACTATTTATTATAGTCATTTTCCATTTGCTCCTAGGTAATAGCTTCAACCACCATATCACTCAACAAAAATGCTCCATGTGTGTATGTTTGAAGAAGCCCATAAATAACTGAAGAGATTTGAGTCGAGCTCGGCCCAGCTCAACCTAATCAAAAACTTGGTTGAGTTGGGTTGGGTGGAGTTGAGATCAGGTTGGGCTTGGGTTGGAAATCCACAACCTTACCCGAGTTGGGTTGGAGTCTAGTCAAGGCCCTGGGAAACTCGACCATATTTTGCAAATAGACAACCATCCAATTCAACTTGCTAAGGTCCATTAGTTGCACAGTGTCGATCTTCAAACACCGTATTACCACTTCTAAATGTCGATATTGAAGAAACCACAACTGACAATCCTAGTTATTAAACAAATGTCTTAAATCTTGTAAGTCCGGAATGCTCGACCAGTCGAGGGACTGGCTCGACTAGTCGAAGGTCCCTTTGATTGGTTGAAGCCTTCCTTCGACTAATTGAGGGTTACGCAGATGGTGCGCGGTTTATGCGCGGACTGCGTAAATTTGAGGCAGTTTCTAGGAAGGTGCGTAAGTGGGGTTTCCCCATCTATAAATAGGAGTCCCTAGGGCCATTCTAAAGTATGTTAAGGTTTCCTAAATGTATTCTAAGGGTTTCTAAAAGAGTTTTAGAGTTTCCAAAGGGTGTAGCAAGGGTGAGATTCGAGGTTGTTCGAATCGGATAAGTCCTCTCTCTTTGTAATTTCTATTTTCATAGTGAAGAACTGTTGCTTTGTGCCATGTCTTTTTCCCACAAGGGTTTTTTCACGCTAAAGCTTTGTGTTCTCTTGTGATTGCTTAGTGCTCTTGGATTGCTATCCTAGATCCATATCTGTGTGATTCCGTAGACCAAATCCCAACAAGCCTAACCATCCAATTATTGGATCCCACTGTGGATGGAATTGGACGAATGCCCCAAAAGTTTCAACAATGCCTACCATTTCAAATTGTCTCACCGGCTAGGAGATACAACAAATTTTAAATTCAACCGGAAAAAATCTAACGGCTAAGATCTTTCCATCTTCCAATGTGGGTTTTGGTACATGATACATCCACTGCTGATCCATTCCTTTCCTATCGTGCATCTTTTTTTTTTTTTCCCTTCTTTTGGTTGACCTTTTCTAGAAAGAGAAGGATTCCTCTACAAGAACCGTCGATTGAGGCCGACAATGGTATGGCACCCAGATAGCCCACAATCATTAGAGCCATCACGTGAACTGTTCAATTTGGACATACGGGCACATGAGTTATGAACTATTCAAATTTAGTTAAATGTGTATGATTAGAATAATGATGGGTGTGCCAGAGTTGTACTCAACTTGAATTCTTCATTGAATGCTTGTAACCGCAGATGCTGAACTAGCTAGATTAAAACGAAACTTGTGAAAATTGACCTAACTATTCAGCTACTAATTGCTATGATCATGTGATTTTAGAAAGGGAGTGTTAGTCCTTCAAAATGAGATCTTTTTATCTTAGAACTAAGGATTTTTCTTTCAACGGTAATAATATATTAGGTTTCTCTTTAAATAATAAGAACTAAAAAGAATTAAAAATAAGATTGAATTACTGATTTTATAAATTGAAACGTAAGTAGTACAACAGTGAAAAAAATAAAACTAAGTAGAGAAAAAGAATAAATACATGTGATAGATTGTGCTGACAAGACTAAGACAGTGAGCCGATCGCAGTAAGAAGTCAGCAGGATGTGATTGGTGATGCTTAAGTAAAAACTTGATAATCAAGAAAATTCAACCACGGTGGTCGTAGATATTTAGCATACTTCTAATGCATGCGGAAGCAATGCATTGGACAATAGTGAGAACTAAAATAATAGCTCCAAACTTATTGCAACATCGATGGATAGAAGTGGAGTAACTAAAGTTAAGAAACTAAACTAAAGGGATTAACAGCATTGCGCTACAAAGATATTGATGGTTTGTGATGATATCACCAGATGTTGCTTTTATAAACTTATAGGGAGGGTGGACGCATGGTGGTGGTTTCTGTGTGAATATTTAATTACATAACAATAGTTTATCCCAGTAGGATTTAGAATCCTTAGGGTCTGTTTGATTTTCCATGATACATGTAAATCCTAATAAATAAGTAATTATTAATTTTTCACCAGGTTTGAAAATGTGAGAGTCATTCCACCTCAAAAATGGATACAAAAGTGTTGACTTAAATTCATGGATCCCTCCGATGTGTATATGATATATTTGCACCGTCCATCTATTTTATTAGAACATTTTGGGGAATGAGCCAAAAAATGAGGCAGATCCAACGCTCAAATGGCCCACATGAAAGGAAACAATGGCCTTAATTCGTCCATTGTTGAAAGTTGTTTCCTTCATTGGGCTCACATCGAGGCTTTTTCATCATCTAATCCCATTTACATGGTAATTACAGTTGAGCTGAAAAATCAAATATGTGTGTATCATTATATGATATGATTCTAATTTTGGATGGCTTTCCGTTATTCACTCATAATTCCTTGCTGCCTCTAAGAAAATATCAAGCGAACTTAGGAAAATTTTCCTTTTCGATTTTATCTGAGATGGCCTTGCCGTGTGTAGGCTGAATTACAAAGAATTTGGCAATAGTAAGTCTTCATAAGCTTCCTTAGCACGCTAAGAGTGACTCATGTTGCTTATGCGTCCGTCATCTACCCTGCAAATGATGTACACTTTTTTTCAGGTGCAGACATGTGTATGACTCTAAGTGTGTCTCCTTTTGGTAGGCTACATGTCACTAAGGTAAGTGTTGGTAGTCTCTCTTGGGGTGGGTATTCACTCCCCAAGTATAGGGTTGTGATGTAGTAATAAACTTGATAAGACCGATGTCGAATCCCAAGGGACTGAAACCTATACGTAATCTAAAATTAAATAGAACTAGAACTAGACTAAGATGTAATGTAAATCAAGCGATTATGAGGGAATAATTGTGAATAAATTAATTAAAAACTAATAAAAATAAGGATGGGAACTAGAGTGCCAAGGATCCACTTGTAGCAATTGGGAAGTTACCTTATATTGATTCAAGGACACAACCGGAATCAGAGTCCCATCCTATCTAGTTGGTAAGAAGAGATTTGTCAGATCTCTGAATGTCTCATGGATATAATCATCAACAGATACGATTGTTGTAGATTTGGAAGTAATCCCATCACCTAACAATGCCCAGGAGACTATGGCAAACAACAGCAATTTACCAAACCCACAACCAATCACAAGAGAATTGTGAAAGTTAGGAAGGGGTTCCGTCACCCAACCATGCCAAGGAGACAATGGTGAACAACAGAGCCTCCTAAGTTCACAATCTCATAATAGAAAGAACATACTCAAAGCTATTGCAGATCTACTGTAATGTCAGTCACAATAAACCATTAAAAACTAAAAGTATTCCTTAATAATCAAATTAAAATCTGCAAGAGTTCAATAACTATGAATCAAAACAAAGCTAACAACTCAATCACACTACAAGCTTCACCTCTTAACCCTAGCTAAGAGGTTCAGCTCAACATAATTAGGCTACCCTTAAAAGAAAGAAAAAATAAAACAGAAAAATAAACGACACTACTTGATGCTGATGATGCCTCCACGGCTGCCCGTCCTCGTCCCCGTCCAAGATGACCCCACTGCACCTCTCTCTCTCCCTCTTTATAGCAGCAAGGACGATGGCTGGGTCGGTGGAGTGTGTAACAAGCAACTCTGTTTACGTAGGAATTTTCTTATCACTCCCTTCTTGTGTGATGATTGACATGCCCATAATCAATGCTCTGGAATAAAAATCCACTCCGTTCACTGGATTATACTCAAAAAACCAATTGGAAATGGCTAGATTTTTTTATTAGATTTAGTGTGGCCCACATCATTTTCTGCTTTGCCGTCCGTCCTATGTTTGGACTGATAGGAACTCATCCTCGCTGTCGCATCTTATTTCGTCACATAGGCTTGGGAAAGATGAACCACGTGAGTCACATGGACGGTTTGGATCAGTGATTAGACTGATGGGTGGGGCCCACGGTAAAAACTCAGTGGATAGCACGTCCGTCATTAGACGTTTTGCATGGCTCTATTTGGATGGTTTGCAAAAAATAGGTGGAGCCCACTTCTGATGGCATTTTCGAAGATCTACTCCGCTCATCATTTTCTTAATAAAACATAAGCCTATGGGTCAAAGTATGAAGTAGATCCAAACTCTAGGTGGGCCACACCATCAACCTGTGATGAGTCAATACCGAACGTTGAAGCAAACCTCTTTTAACTTACGTGCATGCATATAGAGTTTTGATTATTTACAAATTTGCCACTCTCCCTTTTAGAAACATCTATCGTTCGTTTCTCCCTACTGTACCATCCAAAAGAAGTGAAATTTGACGGGTATCCACCGTTTTTCATGCTCTTTCCATCGGTTCAGTTTGAGTCCTGATCTCCCAAGGATGTCTAAGATGCTTTCATAATGGTTATTGTTTGATCTTATACATTGGGTCACTTACACACTGATCCAAGGGCTGAATTTTGATGTGTACGGTTAATTTGTGGTCCCTTAGCCATGTATGAAGTTTCGAGCCGAACGGATGGTGGAAACCCCGTGATCTTGCATTCTGGACCAATTTTGGGCTACTTGAGCTTCAGTTTCTTGATTTTCTCAGATCTCTGGCGTGTAAATCTGTCGATCTTAGTTCCCTGTAGTCCCGTCCATTGCCTCAATAATTCTTGAGCGTTAAATCAATGCTGTTAACATCCTTTTCGGTCCAGGCTCGTAAAAACACCTTGCACCAAAAACAAGATTAAAGCAGGACGTTAAGCATTATCATGTACGTAAAATTAGGTAATAATTAGGGTCTAATATGCAATATTTGACCCTCAACAATGAGTATGTTTTCCTCCCTTCATTCGTACAAATATACCAACACGTAACGGCTTATCACTAGAAAATGTAGACTTCGCCAGGCTAAGTGTAAAGATAAATATGTAGGGTTTTGGATGGTTGTTCATTTGCTTTTGAAACCTGGTGATTAGATAAGTTGATTTTTTAGGTGTCGTATTTTCAAGTTGATTTTTTAGGTGTCGTATTTTCATGGCATAACTACCACGTGATATCTTCTAAATCGTTTGATTTTGCAGTGATCAGCCTTATAAAAACATTTCGATAAGTAAAGAGCTTGATCCATGACGCGGTTATGACCATCCCTCTCATAGCATATTAGCACATTTGGTTGCATGCAGTAATGTTGTTATATGCACAAAGCCAGAACTCTCCTTTCAAATTGAGAAAAACTATGACACTGGCAGAGCGTGACTCATGAAATGCAGGCACTTAGAAATTACCTAGATATTGCACACATGGCGTACAAGTAGTCTGCCTAAACCGTCCAAATTATGGTAGCTACGTAGATGTATCCCAATCCAAAATTAAGCTTATTCCATTATCAGATTGTTGGACATTTATTTGACAGTTAAAAATTGAAATAATCCAACGATAGTATTTGAGATTGTGGAACTTAGCTTTATTTGAGTTAGTGTGCCAGTACACGACTTCTGACTGCCTGCGTATCATGCGTCATCCGCAGCCTGAGCATCATAACTCCATTTGACCATGCTACGCACACACGCATGCGCAATAAAGTTTATGTACATGCCACGTGCCACAATGGCATTATAGGGCCAAGATCCAATCCATCCATCAGAATGGCACCGCCATATTGATGCCCTAACCCAAGAGTGATCTTGATCCAACCATCAGGTGGGCTACAGTTTGCGAATAAATTTGAATGAAGTTTTTTCCAACCCATCGGCAAGTGCTGATTGAATTAGATATTCCTTTTGGGAAAACATATACAAGGTGGGGCCAACATGATGGATGAATTAGATCTCATGCTGGTACGTGCAGCGTGTACAAGAGCTTTGTTGCACTTTGCAAAGCTCTTAATTTCTTTTTATTACGGATCTTCAAGATTTCCCTGACCATTCTCAAATAAGGGCAAACAGGTCCTTTTCACCTTCAAAGTTCGGAGGCATGCTTTCATAAATAAGAATGCTAAAGATTTTTATTTATTTATTTTTGGAAAATCAGCAATTATAAGGAATTATAGGCCAAAAATCCCAAAGGAAATCCCCCAAATCCCATTTCCAACTTTACTTCATCAAACAAATGTAGGAAAAAAAAATGCCTGTAGACACTACATCAAACAAAGCCCATTAAATATAACAAAATGTCCAAATTTTTATGTACTAACAATCAGTCAAAAAAAAAAAAAAAACAAAAAACAAAACAAAACAGAGATGGGGAGAGATGGATGCAAGAACTTCAATAGAAATTCTACATGATGGGCTACGAGATTTATCAGATAAGCAACCAGACCTTCCTCCAACACGAATTCACATGCAAGAGAATTGTAGATTGGCTTTGACCAGATTCTCCCCGAGATGTGCAGGACTTATCTTTTCAGGTTCAAAGCATTTCTTGTGACCGTCTGACAATGCGGCTGACTTTCTTTTTGAACTCATCCCTCCGATCTCTCCATTCTTTCTGCAAAAGAGTATTTAAGATTGTGTTAGAGCCAAAGCTCGAACCATGGTTCAATAAACACTTGCATTGCAAATAAATAGTTGCCAGTTCCTACAAAAGCCGCTAGCAAATGAAACCATGATGACAAGTTGTGGATCCCACAATACTAGAGCACCATCTCGGAGAGCTTTCAGAGGTCTATTGTTGCGTTCTGTGAATGTCTGAATTGTCAATGTCGAAAATTATATTTTTAAGGGTCAGAATTTGGGTTTCAATTGTATGATGGGATTAGGGTAATAGGATCAGTTCATTACACTTGGAATTCCTGGTTGTCTCAGGTTTAGGAAGTTTTTAAGGTTTTGATAAGGAGCTTTGCTAAGCGCATTCAAATATTAAAGGGTTGATTAGATTGAGCTAGTTTGAACTAATTAAAGGGCCATAAAAGAAACTGCGATTGTGCACAATAAAAAGACTCTTTGAGGCAAGCATAAGAAGTACTGGATCAATGAGAAGACCGGCATCAAGAAGGGTTCATGAATCTCAACTAATGAAACTCTATGTAGAATCTCTCAGCAGTATATATATATAAGCAACTCGCTGGAGTCAGAAGTCACTCAGAGGTATATAGAAGCAAACTAGCTGGAGTCAAAAGTTCTCCATAAACTAGTGTGGGAATGATGTGATCCAAAGTCCAGATTCACATCATACATCTTTTCCAACTGCAAGAGCTAAATTTCAGCTCTTTAACAACTCAGCCAACCTAAACATAAGACCCCTGATGTTTGGCTTGAACTTAAAAAGGAAGCGACTTCAGGTGAAACTTAAAAGAATGAGTTCGTATTTCAGAGATTTAGGGCCTGTTTGGATACCACCAAATAAGTTACATTTTCTACTTACAGCGGTAGACAAGTAACTTATTTGAGATAAGTAAGTTTGGTTTATGATAAATTATAAGTTCGTTTTTTTATTTATTTAAAGTTACTTAATCACTTCAGTTTAATAAGTAGAAATCGAGATAAGCCATTTAAGGCATAAGTAGCTTATCTTAAGTAACTTATGATCCAAACACCCCCTTAATATGGCACCTGCAGCCTGGCTGTTAAAGGTCTGGTCAATTAGGGGCATTTGGATTGTAAGTTATTTGAGGTAAGCTACTTATGCCTCAAGTAGCTTATCTTAGTTTCTACTTATTAAGCAAATAAGTATGTTTGGCAAACAACATACTTAACAGCTTCTTCTCTCTTTCGTCTCTCCTGATTCTCTCTTCAGCAACTTATGAAAAGCTATAAAAAAATTAGCTGAAGTGGTTAAATAATTTTAAGTAAAAACGTTAATTATAACTAATCATAAACCAAACTTCTTTATCTGAAATAAGTTACTTATCTACTGCTGTAAGTAGAAAAAGTAACTTATCTGATGGTATCCAAACAGGCCCTTTGATTGAGCATAGAACCATATGGATTGGGTGGCCCATTTGCTATTTTTCCCTATTTAATATTTTTTTTCAGTGTTTTATTTAATTCTACTATTATGTTAGTCACATTGGATCTGTTTTGGGGTCTTCTTTCGGTTCCATTTGATTCAAACCTAAGTTACGTAGGGCAGATTAGTAAACTGAGCCTGCAATGTTTTAAAAATAAGTTAGGTATTATCAATTGCTACTAAAATTACAGTTTAGGGACTAACATAAATGGTCATTGTGAAGAGAAAACTGATTAGTGTGTTTTTTAATTTAGAATTTGAAGTTTTGAGCTGAGACTCTTAGAGCCATTGCCATCTCTAGCACTGACTTCATACCCTTTGCTTGCTGATGCTTGATGATCCAAGCCTTTTGTTTTGCTCATTCCTTCAGTGATTGGTTGCAATGTTGTCAAATTGCATATGCGATTGCATATGCAATCACATGCGATCAGCATATGCTGTTTTCATATGTGATCGCATAATCGCATACGCCATCACATTTTTTTTTTAAAAGGAAAAAAATAAAAATAAAAATTGAATTAAAAAATTAGGGAAAACTTGCCTAATTAGTGAACATGATTGGATTGGGTTATTTTACTTATTTAATTATAGTTTGAGTGTTTCATTAAGTTATATATTTAATTACTTATCTTACATTTACATAAATTTTAACAAAACAATCAACAAGCTACATTAAGAGAGAATTAATTATTAAAAACTTTGAACATAGAAATTTTATTGATAAATGGATAACTTGAAACAATTTACAACTTGCAACTTATTTACAAATGCAATTTATAAAAAAGAAAAGAAGGAAAAAAAAAAAACAAGCACAACGTACAAAATATAAAAATAAACATACTTGAAATAGTTGTAGAGAGATTAGAGTAACAGAGAGATGTGTAAGAGAGAGATCGAGAGATTTAGAGCTTTAGAGTAAAGAATGGTCAAAATGGAGGGGATACGAGTGCCTATTTATAGGCCAAAGTTTCTCAAATTGAAATGTAAAAAGAAGAAGATCCCAACAGTCATATTTCTGACCATTGGGAAATATGTGACCGCATATGCAGTATGCAATCGCATATTGGTCACATGTCAAAGTATGCCATGGCATACTTGCCAGGTTCACATATGCCATCATGGCATATGCGATCTGATCCACAATATGTGGACATGTGATCGCATATGCGATCACGTTTTAGAACAATGAGTGGTTGTCAGTAATTGCCCTTTCTATTTAATTGCTTTCAAAGGGTTGTGGTACTAGTAGATTTTTCTTTTTAGTTCTATATAGCGGCACTTCTACAGCACCCACCCTCTCCATGTTTGGGCATACCAGCCATTATATTGTTTTATAACTAGGAGTGGACAGGATGGGTGCATTTTGCTGTCCAAGTCCCACAGCATTTCTGTAATTTAAAAATATATAATGCAGATCTGACACATTGATCAAGACAGTACAAGCACCCATTCCAACCTCCCACAAATAATTTAAGGGAGCCACTATCTACACCCACTCCGACAGCTAATGCACCCTTCCTTTCCACATTTGACAATGTAATAGAACAATCATTGTACTACTTTATAACTACAAGTGGAAAGAATGGGTCCATCTAGCTGTCAAAGTGGGTTGCCATAGGATTTCATACTTCTGTTCAAATATTCCACTTCCCAATGCCCACAACAAGCGGCAAGGAAATGTTACTTGACAGCATTTTGAAGGCTGAATTGACCAACATGAATGAAAACTTAAGTGAAAAAAATAACTATTAATTACTTAATTTTACTCACCGCTGCTTCAATGTTTGCAGGAGATTCATCATTAGGACTTGAAAGCATGGAAATAATACTCAAAACAATGCTCTCAACCTGCACGTTAAATCAACTTGATTAGTAATGATCTTTTTATTTGCTTTTTTTTTTCAGAGAACAAAAAAAAATATAGACAAGCACCAAAAGGCAGCAAAGAAAACAAGGGACCACAAACGAAAAGCATTATAAATAAATAAATAAATAACAAACAAAACAACCCGCCTTGTCACAAAGGCAACGAGGATAAATTCACCCCACCTTTACACAAGCCCCATTCAGAAACAAAACCCCAGACTCTCCCCATCACCCAATCAACATTATGTGATATATTAGAAAAACCTCCCATTTCTTTCTTCCCAAATCACCCAAGGCCCTGCTAGCAAACATAACCTCCATGAAGCTTCCGTCTCCTTGCCAACATCCACCCCATGTCAACCCATCAAAAAGTCACCTACAGAAGCCGGCATGACCCAGGAAAGATGAGCAGGAGATAGGAAGCCACTCCATAGCTTGGACAAAAACGAACAATGAGGGAAAATGTGGTTGATTGATTCCCCATCAGCTCTACACAGCAAACAAATATTGGGAAGAATCATCCCTGTTTTCTGGAGATTATCCACCATTAACACCCTTTATCTACCAACAAGTCAACAAAAAACTGCTACCTTAGGAGAGGCACCATAGTGCCACACATATCTCGTATTCTTGATTGCCCCATTCCCTTCCTCCTTGAGCAAGGAAGAGTAGAAAGACCTAATTCCAGAGAATTCAGATTTATTATACCTCCAAACTGCACAGTCATTCTCGCCGCTAGTTGGGAAGAACAAATGAATATGATTCAGAAGCAAGGTCAAATCAGCCACCCCTTCGTCAGATAGAAACGAACGACATGGGGGGCACCACACCGCTGAAGATCCGTCCAAAATGAAACAATCCACAATGAAGATTCTGTGAAGAGGAGACAATCTAGCAATATTCAGAAACAAACTTTGTAAAGGTGTGTCCCCTACCCAAGCATCTTCCCAAAAGCGAATCCTCTTTCCATCCCCGAGACTGAAGAAATCCCTTCATCGAAGTTTGACTTAACGGATAGAACCCCTTTCCAAACTGCCGAAGCTCTATAAGAATATGTTGTCATAGTGCAGCTCCCACCCATGTCACAACCATATTTGGCAGCTATAGTGATCCACCATAAAGCCTGTTCTTCCAACCCGAATCTCCATAACCATTTAACCAAAAGCTCTCTATTCATAACCTCCAAGACCTTAATATCTGCACCTCCCTCTTCAACCTCTTGGTGATGTTCTAACTCCAACATCTTAGAAGAATAAAGAAAACCACTGCAAAATCTAAATGAGGCTTATCAAATAAAATGACTACGAAATGATTTCTGGACCGTCAATGTCCTCGAGATTGTAGAAGCATGATTATCAAGGAACTTGTGCAAGAAAGGTCACAGTAAGTAGAGTATCTCATCACAAGCCAGTGACGCAAATTATCAACACAATGTTACAGCAAAGAAGCATGTAAAACTGTTTAACAGTACTTCGAAGGTAAGCGCAGAAAATTAAGATATGCAATCTGAAACGAAATATAATTGATTGCTTAGTATGTGCTTTGGTTGCTTCTCATCATCCCAGTTCAAAATGCTCATATATTATATCATCATTTCATTGACCAAAAATGCATTATTCCAGATCGAATTCTGAAAAAGAAGGGCGGTCATTTGTTCTTTGTTAGAAACAACTTCTGTAAGGGCTCGGGGTCATTAGACAGCCCTAATTGGGTCTCCAAGCCACCACAGTATTCACCCTGAGAAAAGAGGGGTTTTTTTTTCCCTTGCTTTTTCCACCTTTTTTGTTCGTTTGATATTTATAAATTGACATGCAAACCCGAATGTCTGATATTGGAGTGCAGTCCATAATTTAATTGTCAAATTTCAAGTTAATATATGTCTCGTCAATTAAGGTTTGACTCGGAGCAAAGACCTAAAGTTGGGTCTGATGAATGTGTTATATCTACACCATTCATCCATTTTGCCAAATAATTTTAGGGCATGAGCACAGTATTGAGGTAGATCCAAAAGAGGGGGGTGTTTTCCTTTCATCCACGTCAATGTGACTCAATTAATAGGTTAAATTTCCAGTGGTGTGGTCCATGTCCACCCGACATTTGTTCTTTGTTAGAAACAACTTCTGTAAGGGCTCGGGGTCATTAGACAGCCCTAATTGGGTCTCCAAGCCACCACAGTATTCACCCTGAGAAAAGAGGGGGTTTTTTTTTTCCCTTGCTTTTTCCACCTTTTTTGTTCGTTTGATATTTATAAATTGACATGCAAACCTGAATGTCCAGCTTTTACTTTTAATGTATTAAAAGCATGGAATATATCTGGTCAAAATTATTTAAGCTAAGGAATTTAAGGAAAAATATCAGAAAAAGGTAAAAATAAAATATTCAAGAATCTATCCCTTTTTGTATTTTGGACATGTATCTAATGGTGTATCAGATCCGTCGTTTATAAGAATGTTGCCTGTCAGCTTGACCTCCTGAAAGTCAACAAAATGGGCCCCAATCGAATGCAAATAAACCACAATACAAAAATCACGCATGATTTAGTGAATTAAGGCCCATTACATTGAAATGCAACAAAAAGAATATGAAAACACCAAAAAACGGTTATGGTTTTACCCTTTTTCTGTTTTTCTCCCATATCGGTCCATATTGCTTCAATTTGTCGAATCCCACTCGCATCTTTTGTTTTAACCCCCCAAAATAGGCCTTGATCAAGTCCAAAAGATTTTCCAAGCTTCCTCTATAATTGAAATGAAAAAATAAGAGAAATTTTCGTAAACAAAAATTGAATTTGGGCCTCCATGGTTGCCTGAATCAGTGTCGAACATTGATATGGCTGATACAAGCGTACTGTATCTGGGGCCAGTACAAATTCGATACAGCCACATCAACCAATATGGTACCGATATTGCAAGCCATGACTGTTTATCCTACTCCCCACATGGGATACCACACACAAAGAAGGACCAAAATGTGTCTTTGGGCTTTTCTCAATAAAGCATGATTTACTGACCAAGAAAAAGGGACACATCTACACCTCCATTTTACATGAAAACACCTAACCACTAACATCGCTTCTCTGTCTCAGATCCCTGCTTCTCTCAGGAAGTCATCTTTGACTTGTGTTTTTCTGACCTAGAAGACAACAAATCCTCCCCCATCTCCAATTTCTTGTGAAACAAGTAATTAAACATACTTCTCCATGATCACTGAATCCGATGTCCATTATTCATTTTCATGTTTAACATCCTGCAACCAATAGCTCTTTCCCATTCTTGGCTACCTATACACTACTTTTGATTAAGTCTTTTTTGTCATCTTTTCCCTTGGCTTAAACCATTCTCTATCATATCCTTGTTCTTTTTTTTCCTTGTCCTTGCTGATCTCCTCAACGACATTCAGCATACCTCCCATTGTCTGCTCTGTAAAGTTTAACCCCCTTTGGAAACCATGACAAGCAAGCAACAGTTGGATGCTACTACTAGGATCCTCCAATCTCCATTTATCACCTGATAAAATACCCTCCACTCACCTAATGATGCTTCCCATTTTAAATGATTTCTCAAAAGGCAAATTCGCAGGAAAAAAAAATGCTTTCGCGGTCGCCATCTTATTGGCAACCTATTTGCTCCTTCAACTAGGGTTGAAATGCCTGAAAGGAGGACAAGGGCACCATAAGGACTTGGATTGAGGAGGTGAGAAGGGATGCGTAGGCTTGTTCGCTTACCAAGTATAAGACCTCAGGATTGATCATCAAAGTAGGATCTGTAAGGCCAACACCAAATATAGGGACAAGGATATGATGGTGATGGTGGTCCCATCTTATTGGGTTATGTGAACATGCATCTTATTGAACCAAGTTCAACTATCCAATCTACATGATGGGTTATGTAGATGTACATCTCACTGAACTAAGTTCAATTAATCCATTTGACAAAAGGTGGATGGTCAAAAATTCAATGGTGAGAGATTGGCTCGAAAACTCTATCAAGCCTGAATTTGATGCTAGGTCATTTGTGTCCTATGACCAAGAAAATCTGGCTACCAAGTTGCGGCATCTCCCTTACATGGGAATCACTTCCATAATATAAAAAGAAACATCATAATTAGGGTTTAAGAGTGTTAGTATTGTTACATGTGTCGAAGATAGAGGATATGGAAACATGTATTGATATCGCCGATGCCTGGAAAAATATCGTTAAGTGAGGGAAACATTGCGGAAACATTGGAAAAAGGTGAGATTTTCAGTGATACTTCAGGAGACATTAAAAGACATGTTTACACATTTGGGAATAAAAAAAAAATAATACTACACAATGCAAGTAATAAAGCATAAACGAAAAGGAGGGTCAAAATCACCTAAAGAACAATTTGGAAGTTTTTTTTACTAGTATCCTGGTTGTGCATACAAGTTCATTATGTGGCACATTCTAGGACCAACTGCAACCACGAGTTCCATTGTTTTCCTCTGACCAGCAGTACAGCCCCCAAAAAATCCTGACGATCCAACTGCCCACTTATAACCAGCCCTCAAATCACAAATTTCCACCTTCCCTAACACCTCAGCCAAAAACCCAAACCTAATCATTATCATCATCTAAGCCTCATACCAACTAATTGGGGTTGGTTACATGAATATTGTTCTGCCATTCCACTATCAAGGGCCTAACTTCAGTTAGACCATAGCTCGTCAAGACTTTTCTTACTACCTCCACCCACGTCCTTTTGAGCCTCCCCCTTGCCATTTTAGAGCCTTCAACTCGTACCAACTCACTCCTAACTTGCGAGTGCTCAGTCTCCATTGCACTCACCTTTAGTCCTATGCAAAACCAACCCTAATATAGTCCCTATACAAGAACCGTAGCCTATTCCAGTCCCAACCTTCAGTCCTATGCAAAATAAGTCCCAATTCTGAGCTTAAACATATCATAATACCAGTCTATTTTCACACACCTTAAAAGACCTAAAACAGCCTAATCTGTACTCACCTTAACCCCAAAATCACACTTTATTCAGCCAAAATCTACACCATAACAGTTCCCGAGTGACCCATGAACCCAACTCAATCTACAGTCCCTAGCCCAACAAATCTGAAACCTCCAGCCACCCAAAAATGATACATGAATAAGCCGGATAATGGACTTTTGTATGCACAAACAGCACACTAGTGAATTGGTTTAAGGGGAGCGCGATAGATCCATCAACATTTTAGTCTTAATCTACAAGAAAGGAAGTATAGCAACATATGCTCGAGGGAATAGAAGCAACATATGGCATATGCATACAATCTGAAGGAACTAATACTGGAATTAACCTTATTCCAACCAAGGGGAAATTAATTAAAATAACCTCTAATTATGAGGTCATAAAGGATCTGACCTCAGCTTAAGCCATTATTTATTTAGCCTTCAAGGCACTTTTTGCATTTTTGGAGGACAAAAAATGCCCCTCTTACAGCCGTCCTATCGTGCAGCGGTAGCTTTTCGTGGAAGTTGACAGGGCCTTTTGAGAATAGGGCCACCCCTCGACCGCTCTAATATGTTCACTTTAATCAGACAACTGTGAACCCACAATAGGGTCATTTCAAAAAAAAATAAAATTTGGAGCTAGTTGTGGCCCACAACTGCATTAACGCTTTAAGTTAATTCTGAACTGTTTCCTCAGGTGTCGTCCATCTGTATTGAGTTCTGCCCTAAAACTTGGGCAAATAACATGATACTAAAACCCTTTTCATGTTGACGGCTTTGATCTTTTACAAGACGATCCAATGGGCCCCACGCAAGATGTGGGATGGGTTCAATAAGTGTCCCTTGCGCGGGAATGCCATTTAGCATTTTCTTTCTCTTTCTTTGTTTTTTTCTTTCACGAGAAGGGACCATTGCCACCTCCGTAGGACCCACTCTGGCGAGCTTCCAACGTCATTCCCTCCATTCTGGCGAGCTTTTAAGTGTTTTTTTTTTAAAAAAATTTTGCCACGCTGTCCGACATAGAAGCAATGACGACAAAAAATAGGCTTATATTAGGATAATAGTGGCTTTTGTGTGTGTGTGTGTGGTTTTTTTTCTTTTGTTGTATCAATGATAGGAGTTTGTGAAAGGAATGAGGGCGCAGTGATTCCCTTTATAATTATTTTGTTTTTTTATGGGTATGAATGGTGGGAGTTTATGAAATGGGTGAATTTTTAAATGAAAGAATGTTGTAGTAGATGAATTTTGAACTGAAAGAATATTATAATGGATGAATGTGATGAATGTTGAAATGGATGGATGTTGTGGTGGAAGAATTTTGAAATGGATGAACGGTCATAACTATCATAACTCTCTTTGGGTTGCAGATCCCACAAAATAGGTCATAACTCCCTCGTGACATGTCCAATTTGGGTGATCTTATACTTGTTGGAAAAGTAATTTGATGAACTTTCAAATAGCTTTGCAATCGCCTAATTTGGGCATCATTTGGTTGCCCGAAAGTGGGCCCAAAGTTACTATGGATCGCCGGTAGTCACTGTGGATCGTCGGTCCCATGAAAACTATCATAACTCTCTCGTTACATGTCTGATTTGGGTGATCTTATAATCATTAGAAAGATAATTTCATGAACTTTCAAATGGGTTTGGAATCACCTCATCTGGACACCATTTAATTGCCCAGAAGTGAGCTCAAAGTTATTGTGGATCACCGATCCCATGAAACTTTCATAACTCCATCATTATATGTTCAATTTGGGTGATCTTGTAACCATTGGAAAGATAATTTGATGAACTTACAAATAGCTTTGGAATCACCTCAGTTGGACACACTGTTGTCATGTGCGGTCACATATGCGAATATGTGATTGCATATGCGCATATATTTGGCCCAATCGCATATGCGGCAGTGGCATATGCGATCCCTGCACACATGCGATCGCATATGCGGCAGTGGCATATGCGATCGCTGCACACATGCGATCGCATACTGGCCAACGGTCAAATTTCTGACCATTTTTTGACCCTTTTTTTTTAATCCAGATTTTTACTCTATATATATGCATTCTAAGCATTCCTACTTACAAAAAAAGCTCAAACTCTCTCTCTATTCTCTATTTCTCTTACTACATCCTCTCTTACTAAGCACTTTTCATTTTACAATCTACATTCTACATTCCATCCACTCCTCTCCATCCATATTCCATTTCCATATTTCTTTTCTTTTCTTTCAACTTTCAAGAATCAAGAGGGTACAACAAGAATCAAGATTCAAGATTCAAGAATCCAAGATACATGATACATGATACATCATTCATACCATCCATATTCAAGATTCAAGATTCAAGATCAAGAGTCAAGACAAGAGTCAAGAGACTCCTCTCTCCTCTAGTCCTCTCCAATCTCCATCCACTAAGTTTTCTAAGTTTTAAGTTTCACATTCTAAGTTTCTAACAACTTCTTTCTATCATTTTTTATTTTTTATTTTTATATTTTGTTTGTTAATTGATTTGTTAGTTGTTACTTACTTTGTTAATTGTTAGTTGTTACAACTTACAAGTTTGAAGTTACAACTTACAACTTACAAGTGACAAGTTACAACTTACATTACAAGACTACAAGTTACAACTTACAAGTACAAGTTACAACTTACAACAAGATTTCAAGATTACAAGTACAAGACTACAAGTTACAACAAGATTTGAAGTTGGGAACCTCTTTTAGATTTGTTAGTTGTTACATTTGTAATTTTACTTTTATTTGTGTGTAAATCTCTCTCTCTCTCTCTCTCTCTCTCTCTCTCTCTCTCTCTACAAGTGTAAGTGTGTAACTCAACTCTCTCTCTTTTTCTCATTTTCTTTTCCCTCTTATTCTCCCTTTCTACAAGTGTAAGTGTAACTAAACTCTCTCTCTCCCTCTTCTTCTCCCTTTCTAGTTTCTACGAGTGTAAGTGTAAGTGTGTAACTCTCTCTCTCTCTCTCTCCCCCCCAAGTCCCATCACTTTAGGCTCTTTAGTCTTTACTCTTACTCACTCTCTTAGTCTCTTAGATCTACTTCTTTCTTACTTCTTCTTCTTATACTTCTTAGTCTCTTACTTTACTTTTCTTTTTATTTGTAATTACTTTCTACTTTCTAGTTAGTAGCTAGCTAGTTACTTATTAGTGCTAATAATACACACGCACTGCCACTATCCACCATTATAATGTCTTCTTCCCAATCTTCCTCTTTGAAGCCCAAGTCGAATGACCCGGGTTGGAAGTATGGGCACTATCGTAGTGCTACCGAAAAGACTCACATAGTATATGAGTTATGTGGGTTTGTGACTTCCGGTGGCATTGCAAGGCACAAGCAACACCTTGCACATTTACCGGGGTTAAATGCAAAAGCATGCAATAAAATTACTCCAGAAATCCGAACGGAGATCGTGGAGTATATGGAAAAACAATCAAGAAAGAAATGCGATAGTGCCCTACGTCAGGAGAAATATATGGAACAAGATGCATATGGAGATATAAATATAGTTAATGTAGATGAAGCTAGTCTCACTCCCCCTACTTCAACAGGCCGGTCTAGACCATCGAAAAGAGCCGGAGGGCATGGGCCCATAGATAGATGGTGTATACCACACCCCGAGGATGTGGTCGACCAAAGGCGTAGAGAGAAATGGCCGGCTCAAACAACTTTAGAGAACCAGTATAAACAAAAGATAGGAAAACCACAATTCAATATATTGCTAAGTGGTTTTACCAAACCGGCGTTGCTTTCAACGCCGTTAAATCGAAAAGTTTTTAAGGTAATGATTGAGGCTATAGGTCAATTTGGACCTGGGCTAAAACCTCCTTCATATCATGAAATGAGGGAGACATGCCTAAAAACTGAAGTTGAATATACACAATCCTTCATAGCTGAATATAGGGAATCATGGAAAATATATGGTTGTTCACTAATGGCCGATGGATGGACCGATAGATCCGGTCGGTCTCTCATTAACTTTTTGGTAAATTGTCCAGCTGAGACAATGTTCTTGAAGTCAGTGGATGCGTCGGGCCATTCACACACAGGAGAATATTTGTTTAACTTACTAGATAGTGTAGTTGAAGAAATAGGTGAGGACTACGTTGTACAAGTAATTACAGATAACGCAGCCTCGTATGTAATGGCCAGTCGTCTTCTTATGGAGAAGAGTCGACGTTTATTTTGGACCCCCTATGTGGCCCATTGTATTAATCTTATGTTAGAAGATATAGGTAGATTATTTATAAACGTGATTGCAAGGGCTAAAAGAATCACGGTCTTTATGTACAAACACGCTCTTCTTCTCAGTCGAATGAGAAAACACATTTGGGGTAACTTGCTACGTCCAGCAGTCACCCGTTTTGTTAAAGCTTTTTTAACACTACAAAGGCTACATGCAAAGAAATCAGAACTTGGAAGCTTTGTAGTATTGGCCGATTTTACAAGTGAGCCTTGGTCAAAGAAGGTTGACGGGAAACGGGTTCAACAAATAATTCTTTCTCAAAGTTTTTGGACTCAGGTGGTAAAGGCATTAAAATCATCCGAGCCCTTAGTCTCTGTGTTGCAATTGGTGGACGGATATGAGAAGCCCGCAATGGGCTACATATATGATGCGATGGAGATGGTGAAAAATAAGATCATGGATCATTTTAACTATAGAGACCATGATTACAGGCCAATTTTAGATATTATAGATAGAAGATGGGGCAGCCAAATGTCATCCCCATTGTATTCGGCTGCTTACATCCTTAACTCAGCCTGTTTATTCGCTTCTACTGATCCAACAAAAGCACTAACTATGCATATGGTTGGATTTATTGATGTCTTGGAAAGAATGATTCCAGATAGAGGAGAACAAGACGAGATTTCAACTTTGCTGGACTTCTACACAAAAAGTGAAGGATATTCTCAAGGGATATCGTAATAAGACATCGGACAATGAAATTACCCAGTAAGTACTTCTATGAAAGAATGTTACTATGTTAGTGTAGGCATGTCAACTGTGTACTGAACTCTTACAAAAAGGTTTTCTACAAAGTGTCTCTAAGAGATCCAACGATTCTAACCTATACTTAAATTGTTTTTCTCAGCTGACTTGTAGGCTGCCTATGGAGTGGACCCGAACAGGAAGGATCTAGCTCTAAAGAAGCTGGCTATGAAGATTCTTGGACTTACGTGTTATGCCAGTGGTTGCGAGCGCAATTGGAGCACGTTCGAGTCGATAAGTAAAAGTTTAGACTGTTTAGTAACTGTTTTGTTTTTTTGTAAACTTTAATTTTTTAGTGGCCTAAGCTAAATTAATTACCTAAATAGCTAATGCCAAATGCGCTTTCTTTCTTGCAGATTCATACCAAGAAAAGGAATCGCCTTAAGCAAAAAAAGCTCAACGACTTGGTTTTCGTTCAATACAATCAAACATTGCGAGAATGATTCCAAAGTAGGAAAGAAAAGCCCGGCTTCTTTGACCCTATCTGCTTAGATGAGTTGGCTGCGGATAACGAGTGGCTCGTAGAGACGGAGGATCCGGTATTTGCTGGAGAGGATCTGACATGGGCACAAGTTGAAGATGCCGCATATGAATCGACACCTAGTGAAGGTAGTAGTACCACTCCAAGGCGAAGGATGGGGGGAAGCCGGAGGGCGAGTAGTAGCCGTCAACCCGTAGATGAGATTAAGGAGATTGAAGAAGGAGAAGATGATAATGATGATCAAATTGAAGATCATCCACCATTGGATGTTGATGAAGTATTAGTACATACAGATGACGAAGAAACGGAAGAAGAAGAAGTGTATGTGGAAGAAGGAGATGACTCAAATGATGATGATGGTGGTGGTGGTGGTGGTGGACTTGGTGGTGATGTGCCACAATGAATGCTAAATCAATGTATATCATGATTATTGATTAATGATTAGATAAATAATAAATACATAACTTCTTAATTTTGTTTAATGGTTGTCTTGTCTCATAAGTCTAAGTGTGTTGATGTTGTCGATTGTTTGTTGATAACTTGATATTGAATCATTGATAACTTGATATATTATGTATTGTATTTGTATCACTATCATATACATGTAGTGTTGAATGTTGAATATGGATATTTGATATTTGATATTTCATATTTGTTATTGTTATTTGTTAAATGTAAGTATGTAAGTGTAACTACTAGTACTAACTAAAATGTTAATTATTAATGTTAAGATCATTTAAGAAGTTAACTATATTGTAATTTGTAAATTACTAAATTGTAAATGTATGATGCATGCATCATGCATGGAGTATGGTTTTTTTTTTTACTTAAATTAAATGTATTTCATGTCCCAATGACATATAATAATTTATTTTATTTTTCTGATTTTTTTGAATTTTTTCTGATTTTTCTGATTTTTTTTAATTTTTTGAAAAAATGCGGAAAAAAAAAAATGCAACCGCACATGCGATTGTGCGATCGCATATGCGCACACGCATATGCTATTTGACAACATTGGTTGGACACCATTTAATTGCTCAAAGTGGGCCCAAAGTTATTGTGGATCACCAGTCCAATGAAAACAACCATAACTCCCTCGTTACATGTCCAATTTGAGTGATCTTGTACTTGTTGGAAAGATAATTTGATGAACTTTCAAATAGCTTTGGAATCACCTCATTTGAACACCATTTGATAGTCCAAAAGTGGGCCCAAAGTTATTATAGATCGTCGGTCCCATAAAAACGGCCATAACTCCCTCGTTACATGTCCAATTTGGGTGATCTTGTACTTGTTGAAAAGATAATTTGATGAACTTTCAAATGACTTTGGAATCACCTCATTTGGACACCATTTAATTGCCCAAAAGTGGGCCAAAAGTTACTGTGAATCGTCGATACTCACTGTGGATTGTCAATCGTCAGTCCAACGAAAACAGTCATGACTCCCTCATTACATGCCCGATTTGCGTGATCCTGTACTTGTTAGAAAGGCAATTTGATGAACTTTCAAATGACTTTGCAATCACCTCATTTGTACATCATTTGATTGCCCAAAAGTAGGCCCAAAGTTATTATAGATTGTCGATACTTATTGTGGATCATAGATCCCACAAAAAAGTCATAACTCCCTCGTTATATGTCCGATTTGGGTGATCTTGTACTTGTTGGAAATGTAATTTGATAAACTTTTAAATGGCTTTGAAATCACCTCATTTAGACATCATTTGATTGCCCAAAAGTGGGCCCAAAGTTCATCATGACATTTATCAGTGAATGAGAGATCCAAATTGATGAACTTTGTGGCCACTTTTGGGCAATCAAATGGCATCGAAATGAGGTAATTCTAAAGTCATTTGAAAGTTCATCAAATTACCTTTCCAACAAGTACAAGATCACCCAAAACGAACATGTAACAAGGGAGTTATGACCATTTTCGTGGGATCTGCGATTCACATTGAATATCGACGATCCACAGTAACTTTGGGCCCACTTTTAGGCAATCAAATGGTATCCAAATTAGGCGATTTCAAAGTCATTTGAAAGGTCATCAAATTATATTTCTGAATACAAGATCACCCAAATCAAACATGAAACAAGGAGTTATGACAATTTTCGTTGGATTGACGATCCACAATGAGTACCGGCGAACCACAGTAACTTTGGGCCCACTTTTGGGCAATCAAATGGTGTCCAAATAAGGTGATTCCAAAGTCATTTAAAAGTCATCAAATTACTTTTCCAGCGATTACAAGATCACCCAAATCGAACATGTAACAAGGGAGTTGTGACTTATGACCATTTTCGTGGGATCGGGGATCCATAATAGGTGTCGACAATCCACAGTAAATTTAGGCCCACTTTTAGGAAATCAAATGATGTCCAAATTAGGTGATTCCAAAGCCATTTGAAAGTTTATCAAATTACCTTTCCAACAAGTATAAGATCACCCAAATCAGACATATAACAAGGGAGTTATCACCATTTTCGTGGGATTTGTGACCCAAAGGGAGTTATGACAATTACGACCGTTCATCCATTTCAACATTCTTCCACTACAACATTCATCACATTCTTCCATTACAAAATTCATCCATTTCAGAAACTCTCACCATTCATACCCATAAAAAAATAAAAATTATAATTATAAAGAGAACCACCACACCCCCATCCCTTTCACAAACTCCCATCATTGATACCCACCGACCACAAAAAAAACATACAAAAGCCATTATTATCCTAACATAAACCTATCTTTGGTCATCATAGCTTCTACATCGAAGAATGTGGCTAAAAATCTTATTTTTTTTAATAAAAAAAACATCGAGAAGCTCGCCAAAATGGAGGGAATGATGCCATAAGGTCGTTGGAGTAGGTCCCACGGAAGTGGCAATGGTCCTAACAGCCAAATGGTCTGCACTCATGAAAAAAAATGAAGAAAGAGAGAAAATGCAACACAAGGGACCCACCTATTGAACTCATCCCACATCTTGTGTGAGGCCCACTAGATCATCTTGTAGTAGATCCAAGCCGTCCACATGAAAGGGGTTTTAATTTCATGACATCCGCTTAAGTTTGAGGGCAAAACTCGTCACAGATGGGCCACACCCAAGGAAATAGTTTGGAATTAACTCACTGCGTTAATGCAATTGTGGGCCACAAACAGCTCCAATTTTATTTTTTTTGAAATGACCCTAATGTGGGTTTACAGTTGTCAAATTAAACTGAACATATTAGATCGGCCAAGGGGTGGCCTCAATCGTTGATTTACTGGGGTCCACACCACCATTCTCAAAAAGCCCTCTCGACTTTCGCGAAAAGCTACCGCGACACGGGGGCAGCTGGTAGAGAAGCATTTTTGTCCTCCAAAAATGCAAAGAGTGTTTAGAGGGCTAAATAAATAATGGCTATATATGATGAGGTCAGCGCCTTTATGACGTCATAATTAGAGGCTATTTTAATTAATTTCCCACTATCATGAACTATTCCTAAAAGAATCTTTACATGGTCATACATGATGCAATCGCCCCACATCCCACACGTGTGCACAAGAAAAGGCTCACTTTCCCATTTTAGCCCATTCCTACTTTCCTTTTCTTTCAAATCTCTATAGTAGAAAATATTTTTACTTTCCTATTTTTTTCAAATCTCCACATTAAAAAATTTCCTTTCATATCTTTATATTAGGCAAGAAGTAATCTTAATTTTTTCTTATTTAAATACTTTATTTGAGTAAATTCTCTTATTTCTCTATTGTAGTCATTGAAGGGAAGTGATCTCTAGTTTAAGGCCAGATGATTATTGAGCTTGCTCACAATCTTGCATTTGCAGTCTCTAACATTTGGCTAGAGGATTGTTGGGTTCCTTTCCCACAATCTCGTTCTTCTTTTCTTTGATCTATTTGCTTCCCCTTTTAGGGTTTGCATTAATACACTTTTCCTTAAAGTAAAGGAAGCTCTAATATAAAAAAATTGTTGTTTAAAAAAAGCCCTAATATAAGTGTGCCCATCCATTAATTATAAACTACGTAACTAACCATGTATTGCAACAAGATATCACAATGACTAAAATATCATGAATCCCCACCATCACAACCATATATTCATTCTGTAAATCATCCATTACTCATTCAAATAATATCAAATTTCAGAATCCTACGCTCACTTGGGAGCCAACTCAATAGGTTTTCAAACAAGATCAATCTTGTGTAATTCAAGATTATCATTTGACACCCACAGGTAGCCAACCAAACAAGTGATAAAAATCCAAAATGAAACCTACTCAATAAGTCCATAGGCTTGTTATCTAAATAGTTACCTAGAGTTAAAGAGTTAGTCATGACGTGTTGATAGCTTTCAAACAAACATTCAAGTTATGGCCACCAATGGAAAGCATGCATGTTCATGACAAGAATCAAGGTTATTTTAGTCATTTTAATATCTTATTGAGATAGACAGGCAGTACATCAGGGGGAAAAAAGAAAGAGAGTAGGATGGTTACTATTACAAAAGGGCCTTCTGCTTTCATGAAAAGTATAAAACCATGTAAAGACTTTTATGACTTGGACAATTAGTTGTTGATAATTTGATATGAACAAAGTTATATTAGCATTAGTTGCTTACATTTCCCTAAAGCATGCACTGCTTTACTTCCTTTCCTAGTTGATTGAGAATAGAAGTTTGTTGGGTCCATATTACCATATTTACATCCCCTTCAATTGAGTTGGAATTCTTCTATACTAGTATATGCTAGTAAGTTGTTTGTGCATACATTCGTCCACTATACGGCATATTAATCTATACTGCGGCACTTCTGGAAGAATCTGGATCTTAATCTGGTTAATACCTTTCAGTTCTAGTTTTTTTTTTTATAGTTAATCTATTCTAGTTCTGGATCTTTCAATGTCAACGTATCAGTTTATTGCAATCATTTGATCATTTGTCATGTTATTTATAAAATAAAAAATTCCATACTCTCAACAAGTCACAGTTTCTCCCATGTGGGTTCATGTGCTTGCTGCCCAAGATGCTAAAGAAAAAAAAAAGGGGGGAGAATATGAGCATGTCAATGCACAGAATTTAACCAATCAACTATTAACTCATGAGAATATCATGCATTTGCGGCTCAAAATAAGCTAGCCGGTATACTATTAACAATCCCATCCTCTTTGGATTCTTAAAGCAGTTCTCATTCGTCATCCATACATGGTTTGCTCTCGAAACATCCAGCTAACATCACAAGAGGCCACAGCTGAAGTACAAACAAGCATGCCGGTTTAAATTGCAATAGGCCAAAAAGTAAGGTGGATAGATGTCAGCACCTCCATTGACAAAGGAGCAGGACATCTGATCTCGCGTCCAAAGTGTGGGGCTGATTTCTCACATTATTACATGAGGGCTTTCCCAAGATTTTGAATTGCATGTTATGTATGCTCCTCAACATACACAACAGCTGCTCCTTCCACTACTACCTCCTCCTAATGGGTGGGTGGTCAACTTTTGGAAGCTCTCACCACAGAGACACCACCTCAATTTCAAATTTTCAACTCCCCAGTCAAATACTCAGGCAAATCCAAATTGTCTTCCATTGATCAACCAATTAATAATGGCAAGGCGTTATAAAATGCTCAAAATAGTCAAAAGTCAAGTCCCAACATCAGTCGTGCATAAATGACATCCACCAGAAACATATTGTTAATTTTGCGTCGGGTGGCAACTTTCAAACTTTAAAACTGATACTTATCTTCATTTTCTTCAAAATTTTGCCTACTACAATATAGATAGTCAGGATCCAAAGTAATTTCCAACCGTTGCTTGGTGAAACAACACCAATGGATAAATGTGAAGATAGTATGCAGAACAGTCATGAAGTGCTACACATATAACTGATCCATGATTGTCGCAAGTGTGACTCCTACCGCCACAGGATTTCACAAATATTTGATCAATACATCAACTTACTAAGAAGAAAATTATTCTAAAAACCAGTTCTCGGCACCAATGGATAAATGTGAAGATTGTATGCAGAACAGTCATGAAGTGCTACACATATAACTGATCCATGATTGTCGCAAGTGTGACTCCTACCACCACAGGATTTCACAAATATTTGATCAATACATCGACTTACTAAGAAGAAATTTATTCTAAAAACCAGTTCTCGGCACTGCTTCCATATTGACAAAAAAAATATCAGGTCAGCTACTTTATCCACGATTTCTGAAAGTTTAAATACGAATGAAAATCCGAGAACAAAATATTCCCTGAATATACATGTAATCAGTAGTTGAGGGCATGTTTGGGTACGTGGAATCCACCAAGAAAAGAAATTAGATTCCATTGACAAGACCGCTTGGGGTATTTCGATAGACGGAACGGATTCCTCATAATAATCATTATATTTATCCACAATGGCAGTTTCTTGGCATGAAATACAAGGTGACCATTGTCTAATGAAATTGAGATTTCCACTTGTTTGCATCCAAACAAGACCCCTACTTTTAGAATCTTTCAACAGCGAAGATGGAAATAATCATTGCAATTTCCCTCAAGCAGTAACAGCACAATTTCAAGATAAAATAAAGCTAGCTGTAGGAAGTTGATATGGGCAAATCGTACTGTGTGGACTGGCGTCCATCGCTCACTTGCAAGCTCATAGCCATTTGGATCATCCCCAGGAGCATGAAGAATTGATATGCAAACCCGCCCATCAGGATAAACTGAAGTTCAAACATAAATCAAAACCCAATAAAAAACAAGCAAAATTGGGGGGGGAGGGAAGCTCCATCAACAAAAAGGTAAGTAACCAACCATTAGGATGCCACATATCTGATGTAAACCTCACTGATGGAGGACTGTTCGGGTAATTTGCTGGGAAGCTCATGATGGCATTAAAATAACCTCCATCGCTGCAATTAGATGATTGTCATTCAAGCAGGGTGCCAGAGAAAATATAAATATACAGTGAGCATTGATAATTTAATACCAAAATTTAAATGATCTCAAGTGAATGTCAATGGCAAGTTTTAAAGCATCTCAAAATAAAAGTCTATTATCTCAAGTGAATGTCAATGGAAAGTTGTCTAATAAAAATTTATCAAGCAACTAAATGTGAAAACCAATGAATGTCATGCTTTAACAACAGCAGAAACTGGTAGAATGTGAACAAGAGGTTACATTAAGAAATAAATTTACAACAGGCAAATCATCATATCAATTCAATGATCATGTGTCAAGACTAATATCTGTACAGCGGATAAGACATCAATGAATCCCTGCCCATATTGCAATAGATCTCACCAAACAACAACTCAGAAAACAAAGACCTTCCAGACTCCCATAAAAATGCAGAGGGGAAAAGTCACAAAAAGTGTGTACTGTTCAGCCTAGCAACCATACAGGTGGGGCCCACATCTTGTCAATCCATACCATTCATTTAGTGTGTTCCATCATTATGTCGCGTGTCCTGATGTCCCCAGATTTCCTCCATCAACAATTAAACTTTCAGATCAGTACCCCTCCAAAGAATCATCCATCAAAAGCTCTGAATTCAATGAGAAAAAAGATATGCTGATTGTAATGGTAACATTTTCCAATGTGGGTATTCTTTGAGAAAAGCAAGGTAGGCCTGCCCGTCCAATTGATGGAAGAACTAATAACCTATTTCGTATGTCCCAACCATTCATAACACCTCCACTTATTATAACATAAACCAAAAAAGAAAGGAAAAAACCACAAGTGAAAAAAAAAAGTTCAAAATTACATCCCCGTGTAGAAATCATCTCAATGGAACCCCTAAATGACAAAAACAACCCTATCATAATTCCCAATTTCCAAACGAACAGAAGACATCGAGCAATTCCAGTATCCCAACCCATGAAAAAAAAAATCATATGAACATTATAAAACAAAAACCCTATAATGACAAAAAATACACGCATGAAATTCCAAAATCACACACAACCATCCACAAAACGAGACCACCAACCAATGCAATCAAATCAAAATCAAGAAAATCCAAACCCCGAAAAAATCAAGAAACCCTAGAAATCCAAAAGCAAGCATAAAAATACAACCTTTTAACGAAAAGAACACAAGATAGAGATTAAAATACTCACTAGAGAGTGTCGGGCGGGCCAATGATCGTGACGCTCCATTCGAAGATGTTCGAATCATCAACCAATCCAGCCGAGAATCCATCCACCGGATTCTTGCTGAGATCTGCATGTAGAAGAAAGATCGATCGTCCGATCGGTACTTACATCACCAGATCTCATAACAAAAGAAACCCTAGAAATTGCATATGGATACGTAGAGAGAGAGAGAGAGACGGAGATTGGATCCGTACCTTTGAGCTGCTTTGTGAGAAGGAGGCTTGCTTGAGTCGCTGCAGCCATAAGAGAGAGAGAGGTTTTGTGTTGAAGGGTTGGATTGCTGAGAGAGGAGAGAGAATGAGAGAAGCGTAGGGCTTTTAAAGACGACTATACACGGAAGTAATGTGTATGCTCGGAGAGAGAGAAGTTGGAGTAAGCATCTCTGCTTTTGTTTGTTTGTTTGTTTCGTTCTTTAAAAGATTGATTGCAAGGGTCTAAATTAGGGTGGGAAGAGTCATTTGATAAGCTGCCGGACTTTTCGAATCTATACTCGTGCATACACTTATATCTCTTAATCACAGCCGTTAATTTTTAATTAAAAATTTAAACATTTTGCATGTAATATAATGTAATAAATACACGGAAATAATAATCAAAATTGTACATAAATTAAATTATAATCGTCCACCTCTAAAAAATAAATGACCATCAATGTATACGAGGAAATGTGAATTTTTCAACAATATCTATTTTAATTACGTATAATCTCCACCGTAGAATAGGAGTTGGACGCATTGGATTTACTCATATTCAATACAGGAGTTCTGTTTCCGTCTTTGTGCGTATAGAAAATCCTACTCCTCCAGAGTAAATTTGTTTTTCTCTGTGTAACTGCTACGTGTGACCTTGTGTAGTTTTTTTCGCAATTAGGGAGTCCGAGTGCATTTGGATGTGAACAGTGCTCTCTGATCTGTACCTTCGGGCCATTTTTCAGTGATCCAGTCCGTTGATCGGACGGGCCTCGTTGTAGATGGAGGAGTTAGAAAGAAACACGTCGATTGAAATATCCAGACCGTTCAAGAAAGGGAATATGGATTCCTTCTTTGGGAAGTGGATATGTTGAGGTGGAATTACGTCTTCAGGGGTGTGGTTAATTCATTATGGGCCACAGCATACCAATGGTCTGGATTAATGGATCATGGCCCAGTTGTGATATTTAAAAGCCCATGTGTACTCTGAGAAGGTGCGGTATCCGGTATGGTTTTCAGGAGCTTGGCTGAGCCGAAACGCGTATGCAACAACAGCTCATGTACACGCGACGCATGTGATGTCACATGGCACGGCAGGCAGGTAGGTCCTATATCCAATCCATCCATCAGGTTCGACCGACGTTATAGATGCTTTCCCATAAATAAATCTGGTCCACTCAGCAGGTGGGCCCCCATATTGAAATCAGGCTGATGGGTTGGAAAACTTCAGACGGGTTTTTCACAATCGTACATGTTGAGAAATGTGGGCCACCTGAGCTGTGAATCGACGTAATTCTCAGGCCAAGGCATCAATATAGCGGTGTCTTCCTTATGGATGCCTTTGTTCTCAGATCCACATGCCATGTTGCACGCATGTGCAACCTACATGAGCTTTATTGCGGTCAGGTGTGGCCTTTGGAAAGCTTTATTTGGTTTCCACGAGGAATTGGCTGCCTGGAATAAGGGCAGCTTTTTCTTGGAATGATTCTTGAAAATTGAGAATATTAAGATTTTTTATTTAACGGGTTAAAGTTTTTAATAGAAAATTTAATTGATAGTTGCATGGATCCTTTAACTGTTTTGTGCATTTTAATCACACGTGAGACTAGACATATGGACCAAGGAGTTGAGAGAAAGTGATTAAGACCAGATTTTAGGATTGCATTCCACGGTAAAAATAACGGAGAAAGAAAACAAAAGTCGAAAGTATGTCTTTTATTAATGATTTTTACAATAATGGTATTTACGATCAGCTTGAAAGATGGTGATTTATTCGTTGCCTAATCGTAAATTGAGCTTTGTAGTGAGACGATCATGATATGTGGAATGGTCATTTATTTGTTGCTCGATAAAAAATTAGGCATCATGGTAAGATGATCGATAGAGGGTGAATCTTTGACAATCTATTCGTCGCTCGGTCAGAATCTGGGCTCCATGGCGAGATGGCTAGTGATATGACAATATGTTCATGGTCTCAGTGGAACTGAGCACTCCATTGAGACCACGTAAGGAGACAGTTGTGATTTGACTATCCGTTCGTCATCTAGTGTGGATCAAACTTCGTGGCGAGATGGCCGACAAAATCACCTAACATATAGCAAGCAAGTTTCGTAGCCTTCCATTTAAAACTAAGCAATCTTCTTTGCAATCCAACGGGATACCATGGATGGAGGATGGAGAGATAAATTAAGGACTAAAAACTAAGACCCCATTATATGAGTATGGATGGAGGACTAAAATAAAATAAAATAAAAGATAAATATTCATAGACGGTTAGCATAAAATTAAAGTTAAGTTTAGTTGTAATGGCGTGAAAAGTATAGTTCTTGGTCGATTCTTATTTTTATAGGCTTATGGGAGATGGTGGCTTTGCGTAGTCTTCAACATTGTGGAAGATTTATATAATCAGTTTGTGAAAATTTTCTTGATTCCTCCATATCAGTGTAGCATATCACATACAACCATCCGTACAATATATATATTCTCACATGCATCAGCTGGATTCCTTACATCAATGGATTCTGCCATAGGAAACTGGTCAAAGTCCCCACATCACTTAACTTTGGCATCCCTAAAAAGTTGTATTTAGTAGGATTCTAGCATTTAATGCTGGATAGAGTTCTTCTTTAATAGGATTTTGACATTTAATATTGAGAGAAACTTACTTTAATAGGATTTTGGCATTTAATGCTGGTAAATAGACTTGCTTTAATAAGACTCTTCATTTACATAAAGTATTTTTTATACAATTTTAGTATTTAATGCTCCCACCAGTGCATGTCTCCAACTCATCTTATTGAAGTTGATCCACACCACATATGGCACGACTGTCATGTGGCGTCTTGCAAACCATTTGATCTGGATGCGCTAAATTAGATGTAAAAATGTTCTCGGTGCACGAGTAAGATTTCATTCATCATTTAACGCGTAGTGCCAACATGTGGCAGTATCTCATTGGTACACAAAGGTTTGTTAAAAACAGGTATAAATAGTAATGTGTGGTATATGCATGACACTTAAATAAGATGCAACACGAAGGTGTACATTGGCAAGTTGGCAAGTGTTATGGCTCAATAGATAGATGGTGGCAAACATGGTATCTGTAAGTACTTGAGATGGAATGTAGTGCAGGTTGTATAATTAAGGATTGTAAAATGAACGGTAGCACATGTAGCGTGTAAGGCATGTGGGATAATGGACAGTAGTGCAAGTGGCATAAGAGACACTGGTGAGATTAGGGAAAGATAGATAATGCAAATAAGGTACTTTAAAGACGGGTGGTATACCAATTTAACATGTTGTACTTGGCACATGTAACACATGAGAGGTGCTTTGAGATGGAGGGTGGCATGTGTGGGGCAATCGATGATAAATGACAACATATGTAACATACAGGGCATATTACTATACATGGGGTGCTTGTAGATGGGCAATAATACATTTGAGGCACTTAAAAAATGAATCATGTCATTATTTACACTCGATTTTACTACGCCATATACGACAATTAGTAAGTTAGCACATGGCAACATCACTAAACGAAAGACGGAGACAAGATTTTTATAGCTGATACATTTGGGAAGAGGAAATTGTGAAATGCATTGAATGTTGTTGCCACAAGACACATGTCATTACACATCAAGAAAAGATATATTATAACACATGGAAATATGAGAGCGGTCATACACTCAGTAGTGACCTGGATTAGATGTCATGGTCGCTATTTTTAGCCAGTAATAATGCTTTTCACAACACGGTGAGAGATAGTTGGCTCCACGTATGTGAAGTTATATGCAAAGAGCTTCGATACGCATGATTAACTAAGATGGTGGTTAATAAGCACATCATATAATATGAATAGTCAAATATTTCATAAGTAAATTGATTACCGCAAATCACGAAAAACTATCTCAAGTTAGAAATGTGATCAACTATATTTGTTAAATAATTAACTAATTGAAAGAAGATCTTACAAACTTGTCTCAAGTCATAAATATAATTGGCCATGTCAACTAGCTGCCCAATCAATTAAAAGATCTTGGAAGTCAATTCTGCCATGCATCTCCAATAAACTTCCTTGTACATTTATAAACTCATATAAAAATAAAGAGCTCAAGGCACATGTCATTCGAGTACAACACAATATTACTTTCCAATTTCATGTTGTATATCCTTTGTCCGCCATGAACATATATTAATATTATTTTATCTAACTCCTTCATTGCTAAAGCCAACATTGTGTTACAAAACTACTCCTACATTAAGTAGACCTAAAGTAAGTTAAATGAAGCACCCTATATTTGCAACAATGTCGTCGCCCTTAGGAAGATCATCAGGTTTTGGATAGATGGTCAGCGAGGTCATCTTACTACATGCCTAGTGATTCTGCTTGACTTTGTCATGAAGTTAGACCAAGTTACAAACAAGTCACTATCTAACTACAACTATTTCGATATAAAGATCAATCGAGCGATGAATGGATGCTTGTTCTACGATGGCCTTGCCCACGAAGTCAGATTCGAGGCATCACACATGTAGTCATTCCCATGATTATATTGGTACGAAGTAAAGACCTGAGCAACGATTAGGTTATTACCCCATCGACCTCCCCGCCATGAAATTTGTAGTTGAATGCCTAATAGTTAATCATTTAAACAACAACCAACTTGCCCATGAAGCTCATTTTGTGCAGATTGATGAAGAGACCATCGTTTCCCAATGACCTTCTCACTAAAAACCTCAATGTGTAACAAATAATTTGTTGAAGATTTGCCTGACACAAGTCATCTTATCGTAAAACTCAATCTCGCGCGACAAATAAGCAGTTGCCACAATGGTTGCTAGCCATGAAGTCAGATGATGACAAACAAATGTCCACCTTCTTGCAAACCATTAGTGTATTACATAACGAAATTTAACCCGGGATAAACAGATTGTAATTCTTAATGGTCCTCCAGCTATGAAGTTAATCGAACAGATGATTCATCTCTTGAGATCCGATGACTTTCTTGTCATAAATTGACAATTATTACCAATGACCATCTCATTACAAATAAATTGTCATTAGGTATCATTTTTCTCTTATTATTTTATTTATTAACTGAGTGTAGTTAAAACTCCTATATTTAATTAATTGGTTATGGCCCAATTATTATGTATTCTTGTTGAACGATGTCAATCTATTACGCACTTAAACATAGATAAAGTCATTATTTTAATAGCAAAAATAAATATTAAAAAAATGAACTCTCCGCTTCACAAACTGTTTGATTATGCACAATTGGTAATTGAGTAGTTAAATTGATCTTATCAAATTTGATCATAATTGAAAATTTCAACACTCAAAGTCATAGAGGCGTTTAGTTCAAGCTAAGCCATCATTGGTTCTAGCACGTCAGACACATACCTTATACACACATAACATGTGCAGCCGAATTTGAAACCAATAGTCACACGTGACACATTAGCACATTGGCACGTGTGGCACATGTAGAGTGCAAACAAAGATGAAAAGTGATACATGAGGCGCGTGTGGGACATTAGCATGTGGTCAATCAACATGAATGGTGGCGCGTGTATATAATAACACATATGATACATGCTAGGTACAAATAATGAGAAAAAATGTATTTAGTATTGTATTTATTTAAAGAAAAAAACAACCCTTATACTAAGAGGGAGGAGGTAAGTCAAAAGCGATGTTTCCTTTGGGAGGTCAAATAAATAGATGAAAGTTTCTAATCTCTCTCTCTCTCTCTCCATGTCCTTCTTCTTCAGATAAGTTATGAGAACATTTAGTTACAAGTAATGTTCTATCTTAAGTAATATAGGAAAAATAACACATTATTGACCTATCGGTTATATTTTTGCATGCCAATCAAAATAGGTATAGACAACTTATTTCCAACTGACAATTCTTTTTTAATGATAGCTTTAAACCACAAATATGTAAGAGTTGTATTCTTCTATAAGTATAACATAACATCTCATGTACACGCGTCATACCCTGCACATGCTACTATCCACTTTACATGCCCACACGTGTCACAATCAATTTTCAAATACACTACATATACTTTTGTACATGTTCATCACATTTAATATATGTGCCAACATCCATCTCATTAGGAAATTTGGAAATATGTCAAATTTTATAATTTATTTAAATGAATTTAATTATATAAATCCTTATTTAGATATTATCAAATTTGTATAAAGTTAAAATCAAATAATTATAAAATGAGAATTATCTGCATAAAGATGTCGCAAAAAATTTAATGAATTATTAATGTTGATGTTCCAAAATAACCATTTGTCACGCTCTGAATTTCAAGGGTTGAGTACACACTCGATCCCCGATGTTCCAGGTGTGAACTTTTGCTTTGCAGAATCATAATTACTATATGCAGTTATATTGGCATTCAAACAATCGTGATAGTTGAACTAAATAATGCATAAAAGTTAAAATATACGTGTAATGCAGAAAATCTTCAATACATGAATATACATATCTGATTAACAAAATTTACACAACTGGGAACTTCAGTATATACATGTCCAAAATGAATAAGATGTAAAGTTTTTTGTTTTCGCCCAACGTTTCAAAAACATTACGGTGATGGTGTATGCTGGTCTAAGCCTGCCCGTCTGAGATATCAATGGTTCTTACATCAGTGGTACAGTTTTTTAGGTTACATATGTTATCAATAAATCAATAGTAGGTAAGGATATTATAACAAAATAATAAATTCTTATATATTTGTTTAAGTGCATGAATGACATAATATGCGGATGCATGTTCCCACAATTCCAACACTCCCTCATGAAAACAACTTCGAACTCCCTCATCGCGCGATTTCAACGTTTTTCCAAAAATGCGTATCATATGGTAATGTGGCTCATGACTACCATTACCAACATATGTCATAATTGACCAGTTATTTATTAATCCAAAATTGAACAACAATCTGACAAAGTTGAGATACCATCATTAAACCACGAGTTGCTAATATAAATCACGTGGCTCATAGCGGCTCATCACCTGTGTTCACTGATTCAACTTAGGGGTCTGTTACCATAATACCCAAAGTATATAATTGTTCCAATGGTAAAGGTTCTTCATCTTCACCCAATGACAAATTCAAAAAGGTAATAATTTGTCAGTCAAGCATAAAATGTGGTGAAGACTCATCACCCAATTTTGTTACCAATATAGTAGGCATGTCACCTCCACCAGTACTCAAAGGTTACTATGGGGAGGCTCATCACCTCAGCACTGAACGATTGCTTGGACACGTTGTTATACACTATTATGCCTTAACTCATGAATTTTTGTAGGATCGTAACACACTAACAACTACGAATGGACTTAGATCGAATGATAATTGTGGTATTTCATATTTTATTGAGTGTTGTACAATCATCAAGTATACAAATTATCAGCTTTACGTTAGACTAATCCAGTCGAGGACATAGAACTACGACAAAACTAGCACTGGGTGCAAAGCATCTCCAACTATTGTCGGTCATTCGTGTTCAACCTCATTTGAGCATATAAGATGAGAATAGGCAACCCAAAGTGGGTCATTCACTTAAACATTTTATACCGCTTAATTCATCACAACAACAATTCAAATCATCAAATACATCATAAAAATTATGAAGTAAATTAATGACATGTCGGGGTGTGTTAATAGAACATATGCACAAATCAATGCAATCCAATATATTTCAATACAATCGAACATATATCAATAGCACTTATCAATTGGCATAAACGAGTTTTAACAATAAAATTTTCACATTGATTATACATTTCATCAAATATGTTGGCTAACAATATCAAGTAACATTAAGGATACAATAATAAACAATTCAAGCATAATAATATATGAAATTATAACAACAACAAAAAAATCATTATCTAAATTTCTTAATGATTGATTAAACAAAATATATAAGAATAATATGCACCTTAATAAGGTTTTACGTGATCTAATCAAGTCAATTGTTAAGGTTGTTGGGGAAAAACCAATTTAAGGGATTGCCATTAATAACTAGAAGTATATAACTGATGTTATAAAATCGAAAGTTTAAAAAACATTCTTACTTCCGATTGCAAACAATGATTGATTTCATGGAAGTTTAAGCGATGGTTAGGATTTTCATCGAAGAAAATCCAACGAAAGCAATACTAAGAATATCATTTTCTCTCTCTCTCTCTCCTCCTTCTTCTTCTTCTTCTTCATCTTTTTCTCTCTTCTCAAACTAGGGCAAATTCATATTTGGGGAGGGCTTCCACCAAGGAGTGGTACTTATAGGCCCAGATGTGCTCTAGTTGGCCCTAAAGTCTATACAATTGATATTATCATCCCATGTGAGATTATTTATATATGTTGGGGCTCATTAGGAGATGTACAAGTCGATGCATGCCATATGATAGTTGTAGAGCTGTACATGAGTCAAGTTAGCTCGGTCAGCTCTCTCAATTCGACTTGGAAAAGCTCAGCTCGCCTCGGCTCGAAATTGGATTTAGACTGAGTCAAGCCGAGTTTTTGGAGCTTAATATGTGTGTGTGTGTATAAAAAATTTCAACTCGAGTTTAGGCTTACTCGAGCTCGACTCGACTCGGATCGAACCTCAACTCGAACCGAGTCGGATCGAATCAACTCAGTGACTCGGTTATTTTGATATGAATGTTGCTTGCCGAGTGTTTGATGAAATGACTTAACGAAGTGTTGGCAAGGAAAGAATGGATATGCCAATTGTTTGATTTTGATGCTGCTCTCTAGGTGTTTGATGAAATACCTGTGAAATATTGTTACTGTTTTACATTTTGTGAGAAATTAAATATGCATTATACATGTTTGAGAAAACACCGAATATGCTCGAACTCGGCTTGAACTAGCCCAAGCTGCTGACTGAACCAAGCCAAGCTAACAAGACTAGCTCAAGGACTGAGTCGAGTCGAGTTCGAGCTAGGATAGCTACTGGCCGAGCCAAGCCGAGTTGTGTCAAGCTCAACTCGGTTTGACTCGTGTACAATACTAGATAGTTGTCCCTAGTAATGATCTACATAAGGCTTTAATAGCCTTGTCATTCGAATGCATCGATCGATGACTATAATCAAAAGTCAGTTCGACGGCTACTAATCATCGATCGGGTCGCGGATATAGGGATGCATGTATGATATTAACTTATATTAGTATCTTTAATTTGATTAGAATCTAATGGCCCGAAAGCCATGACGTTAACAAAGTTTGAATGTGGACAACTAACTTTTCCTGATAGTTTTTAAGGATATTTGCATATCTCATGCACTCATATTACGAGCCCAAGTTGAACGATTTAATGCATATTTTTGGTCGTTCGTCTTACGATAGACGTTAAGGTCACTAAGACGAATATTTTTATATAATTTCAAGTCCATCGACCCATTAACGAGTAGTCAATAGCTTGTCTGGTTAATACGATTATCTCTTGAATAAATTGAGTGTTGAAATTTTTTATTTGAGAGGGTTAAGGTTTGGATTAGTCAAAGTTCATCATGTGACCTATTTGCAGTTAGCATAATACATTGGCTAAGTTCATCGTGTGACCTATTTGTAGTTAGTAGAAATGTCGATTTGGTCATAATCATCTTAAATCAATTATTTTTAAGGTCATATGGTGATTTGGTCAATTCGATTCATGTACATGAAACGATCAAGATCTAACCCATCGGTTATATTAACTTTAGATAGATCTTCATTAAACTATGGTTATCTTGATTAATTAGCGCTGGGTCATTTATATATGGGCTCTAAATAAATATATCGGAAGACCAATATTTTCGGTGATCAGGTATATTCTCTAGTTTCCTACAGTTAATTAATTAAATTCGTGTGGTTCTTTACTGATAACACTCTCATTTGGCCTACGATCGAGTATTAAATATCACAAGTGATAAAAATAAATAATTCTAGTGAAATATTTCCCGATGACTTTTGAAATTCTAGTTAGTGAAAATCCAGGAAATTATACTATCTCTTCTATCTTTTTTAGATGGTGGAGGAGAAGAGAGCCAACGCGCTAATGCTCATAGTAGGGTTGAGATAATACAAAAAGAACTATCCGATTATGGGCCTTATACATATTTGCATGTGGACTTATGAAGGAGGGAAAGAAAATGGTTTTTTATTCTTTTCAAAAAATTTTATTTATCCTTTTTTTTTCTTCTCTTATAGTAACGCCTAAGAGGGTAGAAACATCATACGTTATCTTATTCTAATATCTTTGGCATATGGTTTATATATAAGGAGTTAAGGTTAAGGGAAGAGACACCAACTCCATCACCTTACAGTCTTCCATATGCCATACCATATTAAAAGTTTGTGATTTTGTTTTAGTCACATATCCAAATTGACCACATTTATCTATTATCAATGATCATCCACCCTTAATCCAATTCCTATACAAATCAATTAGTGGACCACAATATTTTGACCATCAAAATTACTATCAAATGCAATTAAAATATTTTAATTGTTATAATAAAATATCAATAATTAAAAAAGATATATAAAACCATTTGAAACATTTTTTAATGCGTCACTCGACTAAAATATTCTACCAGAACCAAGCTAGAAAATAGTTTCTAGGTAACCAATATATCTCCTTGCTAGATCACATGGGCTTCAATTGTATGCTAGTGAATCTATCTAACCACACCCATACAAACAACTATAATTAGCTTTATGAGACAAGGTAAAAGCCGGTACATACATAAGTCAATCTCATCCATGCACGATGGAACTCCCAGTCTAGACACTTGAAGTGATTATCTAAAAAAGTTTAATAATAATATCCCATATCCATGTGGGGTAAGGTAGTGTATTAAGATTTTTGAAACATAATAAAAGAATAAAAACTTTCGAGAACATAAAAGTTAGATTTATGGTCATATAAATCTCCATTCAAATTTTCTTTTTTATAAGTTTATGACTAAAATTATAAAATTTACAACTAGAATGATATAATTAAAGTTGATAAGAAACTATTATTTTTGTCAATATCATTCCTTCAAATTAGAAGATCTCTCCATGATCAATTCCAAGTAGAAGAGATAATGAGAGACACGTGTCAGCCCTTGGAGCATGGCTAAGGGAGGTGCACGGAGCCATTCACATGATGGGCCCCCACACATGTGAAATGTGTGATGGATGAAGAAATGAAGAGAATCTTTCCATCTATTCTCCCTTACATGTGATGCCAAAGAGATGAGGATGTCCATAGCTTTTTCCATATATATATATATATATATATATATATGGTATATATAATAATAATAATAATAACAATAATAATAATAAGGAAGAATTATGATTTTAGGGAGGGACTAATTATGGTATTCATCATATAATATTCTATATGCCCTACTAAATTAAAATATTATTATTCTACCTTAACCCGTGAATAACCAGAATTAACCAAATCATTTTACTGTCATGAACATTCACCATTAACCAAATATCCATATAAATCAAATGGTAGACCACACCATATCTAAACCACCAAATTATCTTCAAGTGTGATAAAACATTTTCAATGTTTAAAATAAAAGTTTAACATTGAATATTTGTAATATATATATTTTTAACTTTTAAGTGTTTGGCCCAATGAAAAAAAATATTTGTAAACATCTAATTCTCCATATTAAGGTACCCTATTTAGATTAATGAAAAGCATGAGAAATGAAATAATATTTCCCATAAAACTCACTTTTCTTTGTTTGTCAAGCCTTGCTTTGTAGAAAATTGCGAGAAACACCATTTTCTACTTTTTATCTTTAATAGCACCCTAAAGAAATGCATTTTCCCACAGTGTAAGGAAAATGTGTTTCTCAAAGATTAAAGCCAAAATGCACTCTCATCTATGTTTAATCACCTTACACGTGTCACATGTGTCAAATGATACATTGTCCATATTCGGTCACAACCCATACGTGCCACCATTACATATGTATCACCCTCCATCTCATCTTGTACCTCACATGTAAAGAGCTCTCAGGGTGCTAATGAGCCACATATGTCGCCATTTATTTTCTCTTCCACCCCACACGTGCTATTGTCTCACATGTACCACTATTCATCTTACCTGTGCCTTATATGTGCAAAGCACCCCCATGCGCCAATGTGACACACGTGTTATTGGCCATCTTTAATTCTCTAAATATAACACGTGCCATTATCCATGTTCAATTCTCCAAATATGACATGTGCCAATGGTGCCAATGTACACAAGTGTTGTCATCTAGTTTTAATACACACATATCAAATATACCAATGCGTGCCTTATGCCATAGGTACCACTAGACAACTCCAGGCACCTCATATGTACCACGCACGCCACAATTTAGGTTAAAGTGCACACATATGTCATGTATGCCACATGTGTCACGCGTGCTAATTCAGCATATGCTGGTGACTACATTTTTTTTTTGCCAATTTTGCTAAATAAGAAATTTAAAAATATGTTTAAAATTTATATGAAATTTGACGCAGGGGAGGATGTGAGGTCGAGCACCGTCTTCCTCAAGAGGATAACTATTCCGAATCCACGGAACTTCTCTGGACTCCTCATAGAGACTTCTCAAATCTATGAGGAAAGAAAGCAGAAAATAGAAATAAATTCTAATAAATTCGAAATTAATTGATAAATAATTAAAAACGAGTTCACAACCCTTTAAATAAGGTACCAAGCAATGTGAAAGAAATTAGAATCAAACTACAACTCAAACTCCTAGAATCCGCGACTTACTATAAATAGTAAACTTACTATTTATAGATGGTCGTGATGTCTACTAGTGCGCAAGGTTTTCGGCCAAAAATAGTAAGTGTCCTATTTGGCTTCACCAAACCGTTCTCTTAATTATTCTAAGCTCTTTTCACGTTGGGCGCAACTCCTAAAGCCCGATGGATGAAGAGTTATAATCAAACTAAAACTTACTATTTATAGTAAAAACGAAATTAAAACAGGGAAACGACCATCGATCAAGGGGTTTTTTACAATTCCGAGCTGCGCAACCCGGCATAGCGAGGTTGGTTGGCTAAAGTAGCTCGTTCTACCCCAAAATCATATATTTTACGTCAGATAACTCATCCCAGATTGCAAAATACGCCTGATCTAAGGTCCGATGGTCCGGATCACTTCTGTCGTTGACCGGGCCTTTTCTAATCCATCTTGGCCATGAAACTGTCCGCGACCCGCTCTACATCAAAATCGTATTGAAAAACAAACAAGGAAAATAACATTTCCTTTCCCACAATTTCCTGAAAATAAAATTTTCCTAGAAACACTATTTCCTTTCTCATGTTTTTCATAAATCGAAACATGCCCTAAGTTAATTCCTAGGAAATCAGAAGATTTCAGATAAAATCAAGTGAGCTTCAACGAGCCTTGATGGAGGTGCCTGGCTACACCACTTTGTTGGCCATTAGATGACCTCGTAAAGTGAGCAAAAACACAAAATTAAGATCTTAAACTCTTCACATGTAATGTGTCTAAAAATTAACCAAAGCTAGTACGTTCTCAATCTTAGTCTATACAAGATGGGCCTCTCAAATTAGAGATATAAACTTGATTTACCAATGCAAGTAACATGTAAAAAAATTAGAAGCCAACCCCTTTGTCACACTCATACCCCATATGTTGGGTATGACAAAGGCATACGGACTCGTTATCGTGTTTAATGATGGAAACCTTCCATATTGACTCGTCATTGACAACTCTTTGCACAGGATGGCTACATGACAACAATAATAGCTATAAGTATTTCCTACAACATGATATGTGGTCACGGCACAACGGATGTTCAAAACAAATGCTTATTGATTAATAAGAAATTATATTGGTCTAATTATTAACTGAATTATAGAAACTTTCATTGATAAAAAAAGAATTCTATGCTATAGTTTGAACATGACCTTAACTAGATTTCCTATACACGTGGCACACACGCATGTTAATTTGAATTGTCTTAGAACATGGGCTCTTAATGTGTACAGAGTGTTACCTTTAAACCACACCCATGCGACAATCCCAAACATTCAACTAGTGAATAATATATGTATGATAAGTGTACTTTTTGCATGGTAGCTCATGAAATATATTTGATTTTTTTGGGATAATTTAGATCGATCAATTAGACTATCCAAGCAAACTAATGAGTCTAGAAACGCACTATAACTTATAATACTCGAATAATACAAGATCATTTTTCTATAGCTGTTTTAAATCAGAGAAAATAAATTCCCACACATCCAATTTGGGTCCAACAAGCCATCTACTACGCATGTGGCATACATGTATCTTAATTTGAATCATCCCAAAACATGAGCCATAATGTGTGAGGAGGATTGCTTTTAAATCATACCCACATGGCAATTCTTAGCATTAAACTAGTGAACAATCCACATTTGATCAATGTGATTTTTGCATGATAGCCTATGAAATATTGTATCGATAATTTATTAAATAGTTTAGTTCGATCACTTAGATTATCCAAGCATTAAACACTATGACTTTGCTCCGATAACACAACATACGAGCATTTCTTCATAGCCATTTTAGATGTAAGAAAATTAAATCTAATCGCACCTAATTCATACATGCATGTTGATTTGAATTGTCCCAAAACATGGGTTGTAGTGTTTACAAAGGACTGTCTTTTAAATCGCACCCATGTGACAATCCCAAGCATCCAACTAGTGAGTAGTCTACATTCAATTAATGTGTTTTTTTACATGGTAGCTTATGAAATGCATTCCTAATTTATTGGATAGTTCTTATCGATTGATTGAATAATTCAAGTGAACCGATGCAACTAAGAGTGCAATAATTTATAATGCTTTGGTAGCATTGGAGCATTTATCTATAGTTGTTTTAGACGAGAAAATTAAATCCAACACACCCAACTCTAATCAAAGAACAAAGCAACAGGGGTATTAATGTGTACGATGCATTGTCTTAAAATCACACCCAATAATAATTCCAAGCATCCAACTAATGAACAATCTACATTCATTTTTTCTGACGTGAACGAGTTTGATGCAACTCTTCGAGTCCTCTAGTTAATAGGTTATGATCCGATTTGGTACTGCGAGTCCCCCACATTCAGGCAAGATGGGCTAATTCATACTGACTAGGCCAACTCGACTGAAGAATGAATGAGATGGTTCTAGAGCAAAAATCAGATGGTTAAGATTTTTCAATCTATGATCCAACTAAAGTGAGGTGTCACATTTTCGATTACCCAATAGCATGCATATATGCCATGCATATGGTGAGGGGGTTTGCTATATTTGAGCATGACACCTAATGTTGGTGTTTGAGAATAGGTGAGAGTATTTTGTTGTTGCTTTTCTTACTTTTTTTTTTAAAATTTTGTGAAAATGTTCTCACATTGGAAAATACCATGAACTTTTTAAGCATAAAAGTTCCCACTTTCTTAGAGGTCCTCATATCATTCTTTATCCAATGGGTGCACTAGCGTTAATATCATCTATTCGGTGCGCTTCACATCTTTTAATGGGCACGTCTCTTATCCTCATCAATAGTAGCCACTTCTAATGGCTTCTCCACATAACTGGCACATCTGTTAATGTGATGATTTGACGTGTGCAACTGAGATATGGTTGTTAGTCACGAGCAATTCTATAGTTTGCTTTTTATTTTACATCACAAACACCCTACATGGGCACTCGAGCTCATGATTCCAGTGTTAAAACACACTCCATCTACAACTTAGAGGCAAATGTGTTGGACTTATTGCACTTAGAAAACTTATCCAAATGAGTACGATTCATCTTTAGATGATGTTTGGTTTGTCTAGTAGAGGTTTTATTTTGGGCCATGGCCAAGCGAATCCATTGTGGCCCACTGCATGAATAGTGGTTCCAACCAAATGGAAGTTATATGACACTCGGGCAGCATGTGACAATGACAGTTGATACACAGGTGCTTAGAAATTATACACAATAACGCATTAATTTATATTAAACCAATAAATCATGAAAGCCACTCATAGTCTCAAAATCAGATTGATTAGATAATTTCCACTTTTAACTGTCCAATCAATGTCCTCAAATTCGATATAACCATGAAATAAGTGTAAATTTTTGTTCATGATACATCTAAGCTAGACAATTTAATTATTCATATACCACATATTCAATTTATAAGTAATTTCAAAGTGCCTGCATATCATCCATTCCTCTCCACCCTTCAATATCTGAGTTTTCTTATTTTTGAAAGGGAGAACTGTATTGGGTGGTCATCACTCTTCACGGCAGCAGATTGTGTATTGAATAATTCAGTACCCTTAACATACTGAGTAAATTCTGTCGGGTCTACCATTTTTATTTTTTTTTAATCCACTCTGTTTATTCATGTTAACAAATAATTTGAGGTCCTGAACACAAAATGGAAGCATATCCAAAGCTGAAGTGGACCACACCACATGAAAGTATGATTAAATCTTTACCATTGAAAAATTCCTGGAGGCCACGTACGTTTTGGATCAAGCTGATGTTTGTGTTTTCTCTTTATCCATGTCGTTTTGGTATTATAAACAGGTTGGATGGCAAATAAGCATTATTGTGGGCCCTAGGAAGGTTTCAACGGTGGAAATCATTATTCCACATTGTTTCCTATGGCATGGTCCACTTGAGCTTTGGATTTACTGAAAATTTGGGATCAACCCCTAAAATTATTGGAAAAAATGGATGGACGGTGTGGATAAATCACATATATTCACAGTGGGCCCAACTGAGTTTACTCAGTACCATAAAAGCGTTCCGAGTAACTACGTACGCAATCCGTTTCCGGTCTTCATCGCTAGCGAATGTTTCCGATATTTTCAAATAATGAGTTTTTCTCGATATATTATCAGGAAAGTGTTGCCAAAATAAAAACAAAAAGTTATTATAAATTAATAAATAATTTTATATATTAAAATATATAATTAAATATTCAATAAGTCAATATTTTAAATAAATTTAATGTTAATCCGATCTTTTGAAAGTCTCTTGAGATTATCACGATAATATCATTCAGTTAATCTCTTAAAATATCGCGATATTTTCAATCTATCGTTGACCTTTGTCACAGTGGTCCTGCTCATCCACGTACGAATAGTTTGCCAATGCACGTGATTTTCCACACGCAGGGCCCATGATCCAGTAATCCAAGGTGTTGATACTGTGTTCATGACCATGATAACATCAAAATATCAAATATTAGACGGACGGTCAAAAATCACTTTTGTATTCAGTGTTTTCCTTCCGTTGGAATATGTACCGTTTATTTTTTTCCTCAACGGTTTGTATTTTTGTCACCATTAGAAGAGAAATAATATCTTAATCCAAGATATTTTTGGGTAATACGCTATACACATGAAGAATCATCAAACCAACGGTTTAGATCAATAATTACTGGATCCCACATGCAGTAAATCCCATGCGTTAGCAAATGAACAAGACATCTGAAAGTTCCTTGTCCTACTGTGTCCTCAATATCCTACGTCATCATCCTTTTTTGAAGCGGATTGGGTGCAGCCCCATCCTCACCATATACGGTGCGTCCATTAACGTGGGGCCTAACTTGATATATATATCATATCCAAACCGTCCATTCGTTTTTAAAAATAATTTTAAAAATTAATTTAAAAATGGAGCATATTCGATTATCAGGTGGACAATGCCATACAAATGGCAGTGGTTGAGCGTTGATTGGACAAAAATGTTTTGAATCAATATTATATTTGCCTTTTTCCATTCATACATGCTTATATGACCTTATCAACGGGTTGTATGGAAAGTAAATTTTATGGAAACATTAAGGTAGTCCCTAGGAAAATTTTAATGGTAGATCTTCCAATAAAAACTATTTCCTATAACATGTCTAATATAGATTTTTATTTTCTTAATTTTTGTTCTAGTGGTCTAAAATAATGTGAAACAAAGGATGGACGGTGTGGATATAAAATAAATATATCAGGTTGGATCCCACGGTAAGAGCCTCACCGTCGAGCTGTAGCCAGTGCCGCACCTAATCCGCTCCCCTTTTGCAGCCGGGGAGATGATACGGTGGGGCCAGAAGAACCGGAATATGGTAGCGCCATCTATCTAGAATAAACGTGGCAGGAAAATATGAAAATCAGATCCGTCCAAGTGATCTGTATCCATTAAATTGACGGTAGAAAATGAGAACATTTAACGGTCAATACGCAATGAGACAAACGGTATAAAAATAATGGACAGGATTGTTTAGTGGATTTTATCTTATAAAGTAAGCCATAGATCCAAGCGCCACTGTATCATATGTGTGGACCGATCAATACTACACTGCCACGTGTCACGTGGAGAGATGGGTATACCGTACTCTAGCGTATCATATACTTTTCAATATTCTTCTCATCTTCGCCCATTTAACTTATAAAAATTCTCTCATGTAGTCCTTTTCACCCTGTGTCCTTGTCTGCTGTGTCAGCTCCTTGCCTTTATGGGAACGATTAGATGCGTCCCTTACCGTAGGGCCCACATTAATGCATTTCTTAAATATCCGTACCATTCATCAGTTTTGAATGATCACTTTAGAGCATGATTTCAGAAATAAAGTAGATCCAAATCTCAGGTGGACCATACTTTAGGGAACAGTTGTGATTGAACTTTACACCATTAAAACTTTCCCAAGGCCAATAAATGTTCTATAAATGCTTTATTTCCTATCTAACCTGTTGATAATGTTTAAATAAAAATGGATAAAAGGGTAAAAAAAAAAAAAATGGAAACATACATAAGCTTGATCCAAAACTTTTATGGCCATAAAAAATTTTTAGCGGTCATTCACCATTATTTCTTATGGTATGTTCCACTTGAGGTTTGTATCTATTTCATTTTTGATATCATATCCTCAAGTGATGATCGGTAAAAATGAATGGACCGCATGGATATATAATACATCCATCAAGGTCGGTCTTATGGTAAGCAAAGTGCACAAGTGTGTGCAAGACAGCTCGTGTACTTGCCATACATGTAACAGATCTAGTTCATCCATCAGATTGCTCTGATCTTTATATATATATATATATATATATATATATATATATATATATATATATATATATGGTCCAATCAGCATGTGGCCAATGTTGGAAATAGGTAGGCTGGTTAGGAAACTTGAGCCAAGTCTTTGAGATCCTTAAATTTGTTTTACAAAAATGTGGCCCACCTGGCCAATGGATCAAAATTAGTCTTGGACTGAGGCATCAGTATAGTGGTTCTGTTTCGATGGATGGATAGGATCTTATATCTGTCATGCCATGAAGGCACGCGTGTGGTGTGCGAATGACTTTTATTGCACGCGCGTGAGCTTAACAAGGCTGACGACCTCGTTGGAATCCATGGGAATTAAAAAATGCGAAAAAGATTGAGTGGGATAAAAGATTGATTGTCGATCATTTCCCACCGTCCATTAAGGCTGTCAATCAGGGTTAAAATGGGCCGTGCCAAGCACTGACGTAGTCCTGCCTTATAGTGCCGGGCAATGCGGCAAAGAAGGAAAAGATTTACATGATCAACGGTTGGAAATGGTCTGCTCTAAAGAAATCTTTTTGGGCATCTTTGGGAGGAATGAGTCCCATCAGATACGTAATTTGGACCATTGAAAGCCATCAACTATCTTTAAAGTGTACAAAGATGGTGAAAAAGAATATCTAGAAAGTGCCTTTAAACCGTCCATTCTGCTTTTGTAATGGTGGCCCACTTGGCTATGGAATCATCCATTCATCATTGGCCATGCGTGGTCCTTAGGCCAAGTTCAAGGGCCCAGCCGTGGCCTTACGTGGTTGGGTTGCCCAATCTATTCCCTTCATTACTGGGTGGGGTTTTGCCCCGTTGAATAGAAATTTTGGCCCATTCTCTCTAAGAAATTTCCACCAAAAAATAGTCAGAAAGTGTATACAGTGATACTTTACATTGATTGAAGAGCATATAGCAAATCCCAAGGGGTTATTTATTTTTCCATTTTCTGAAGCAAATAAGGTAAATATGCAATCATTATTTGAGCTGTACACGAGTTGAGTTAGCTTAGTCAGCTCGCTTGACTCAACTTGGAAAAACTCGACTCGCCTCGACTCGAAATTGGATTTAGACCAATTCGAGCTGGTTCTTAAGCTTGAAAAAAGTTTCGAGCTGAGTTTGAGCTTGCCTGAGCTCGACACGACTCGGATTGAACCTCAACTCGAATCGACTCAGATCAAATCAACTCGGTGACTCGGTTATTTTGATATTGACGCTGCTCACCAAGTGGTCTCCCTCTCCCCCCTCCTGCAATGGACCTCGAGCTTGAAAATGTGCTTGGAGACATGCCTCATAAAAATTTTGAATTCAAACGGGCTGCCCAAGCACATGAGCCGCTTGATATTGCTCCTGGAATCTCATTGTTTGATTGCCTAAAGAGGGTCTTGAGGCTTCCATCCGTATGTTCGAAACACTTCTTGACAACGAAAGTTGATAGGTGTGTAACAGGTCTAGTAGCACAGCAGCAGACAATCGGGCCCTTGCAACTTCTTCTTTCTGATGTTGCTGTGATCGCCCAGACATATACAGATATCACAGGTGGTGCTTGTGCAATTGGAGAGTAGCCCATCAAGGGCTTGTTAAATCCAAAAGCAATGGTAAGATTGGCCGTCAGGGAAGCACTTACAAATCTCGTATGGGCAAAGGTGACATCTCTCTGCGATGTTAAAGCAAGCCGGAATTGGATGTATGCTGCCAAGCTTGATGGAGAAGGAGTAGATATGTATGATGCAGCTACCGCTCTTGCAGAATCGATGATCAAATTAGGTATTGCAATAGACGGTGGGAAGGACAGTCTTTCAATGGCTGCTCATGCCTCAGGCGAGGTTGTCAAGGCCCCTGGAAGTCTTGTAATCAGTGTGTACGTCACATGCCCAGATATAACAATGACGGTGACTCCAGACTTGAAGCTCGGAGATGATGGTGTTTTGCTACACATTGATCTAGCGAAAGGGAAAAGACGGTTGGGTGGTTCTGCTCTTGCCCAGGTTTTTGACCAGGTTGGCAAAGAATGCCCTGATCTTGATGATGTTCCTTATCTCAAAAGCATCTTTGAGTCCATTCAAGAACTCCTTTCAGAAGGCCTGATTTCAGCAGGCCATGACATCAGTGATGGTGGGTTTATTGTTTGCATTCTTGAGATGGCATTTGCTGGAAACTGTGGTTTGCAGTTGGACTTGGCATCACGGGGAAAAAGCCCCTTCCAAGCTCTTTTTGCAGAAGAGCTTGGTCTCGTTCTTGAGGTTAACAAACGAGACGTCGATACAGTCATGGAAAAACTTCATGCAGCCCACGTTTCTGCTGACATCATTGGACATGTCACCAAATCACCCATCATAGAAATACATGTCGATGGATTGCCTCAGTTGAAGGAGGAGACCACCCATCTTCGGGACATGTGGGAGGATACTAGTTTTCAGCTTGAGGGCTTTCAAAGATTAGCTTCTTGTGTGGATTTGGAGAAAACCGGGTTGAAGAGTCGGCATGTGCCTTCTTGGGTGCTGTCCTTTACCCCTCAATTTACAGACGAGAAATGGATGGCTGTGTCTTCAAAGCCGAAGGTGGCCGTGATTCGTGAGGAAGGGAGCAATGGGGACAGAGAAATGTCGGCTGCACTTTATGCTGCTGGTTTCGAGCCTTGGGATATTGCAATGTCGGACCTTCTAAGCGGGCGTGCTTCTCTTCGTGAGTTCCGTGGGTTGGTATTTGTTGGAGGTTTCAGCTATGCAGATGTACTGGATTCTGCTAAAGGTTGGTCTGCTTCCATAAGATTCAATAAGATGCTCCTGAATGAATTCCAAGAGTTCTACAATCGGCCCAACACTTTCAGCCTCGGGGTCTGCAATGGGTGTCAGCTCATGGCACTGTTGGGATGGGTGCCTGGATCGCAGGTCGGGGGTGTCCTTGGTGCAGGTGGGGACATGTCTCAACCAAGGTTCGTTCACAATGAATCAGGCCGCTTCGAGTGCCGTTTTACAAGTGTGACAATAGGAGAATCCCCATCAATAATGTTCAAAGGCATGGAGGGTAGCACGTTGGGTGTGTGGGCTGCTCATGGTGAGGGGAGGGCGTATTTCCCTGAAAAGGGCGTTTTGGATCGCGTTCTGGAGTCAAATTTGGCACCGTTGAGATATTGTGATGATGATGGGAGTGTGACAGAGGTTTACCCATTCAATCCAAATGGTTCGCCGTTGGGGGTGGCAAGCCTTTGTTCGCCAGATGGGAGGCATCTAGCCATGATGCCTCATCCGGAGCGTTGTTTCATGATGTGGCAGTTTCCGTGGTATCCAAAGGAATGAGATGTTGATAGGAAGGGCCCCAGTCCATGGTTGAGGATGTTCCAGAATGCTCGCGAATGGTGCCAGTGAAAGAGGTAATATAATGGTCTGATCACTCTGACTGCACTTGAATGGCCTTGATCAAGCACACATGGGCCAGATTGGTGCACGTGGGAAGAGTTGTATTCAGATTGTTACTTGAGCAGCAATACAATTGCTCATTTTCCTTATTTCTATTTTAGTTTATCTTCTTCAAGATTATTTACTAATTTGTGTCATTGATTGTTTGCTTTTGCAGAGTTGTTCAAATTGTTAGGGAAGGAGACTAGACTACAGACTTGGGATCAATCAAACACCTTATGGTTGAAAGTTTCTAAGGTAGATGGGATTCTGGTATTCTCGACTTTACTTGTTTGTGTAAAGCGGGATTATATGATATTCGATCTGATGATATGCATGCTGTACCTTTTTTTTTTTTGAAGAGCTATGAATAATTTTAATTAGATAACGGCTTGTCAACTGACAAAAAATACAATAGAAAGGAGATTAAGGATGTAATGTAGAGCGAGCTACATTGATGTCAACATGAAGAATATTGATAGCCCATTCTAATACATCTCCTTTTATCTTCCATAATATCTACTCTCATGGTTTCAGTTTGTTGTCAAAGCAGCGAGCGTTGTGTTCACCCCAAGTATTCTAGAGGCATGCAAGAAGGCTCAGCCTCCATAGAGTTAATGGGCCAGTTAGTGGGCTCCACATGCGTGATATGGTTGGTTTTACAGGTCCATGGGGTTTAGCCTTTCGTCTCCTTGCATTAATTTGTTTTCGAGCAGTGACAGACTTATAATTGGTTAGTCACACTTACATGTTGAACAAACTCCACTATTTTCATCAGTTATTTTGTTTTATACCTTTTGGGTGCCAAACGATATCCAAATGATGGGAAATTGGCCTATTTCATTATCTTTCAAGCAATTTCAAGATCACGTGATTTTAACATGAATTGAGTTATGACCCACTGACAGAAGGCATGCATGGTAGATATGGAGTTTAGGGATATTTTATTCATTTCAAATATTTTTTAAAAATAGATTGTTGGGATTAGAGTTAATGAATGATTAGGATTAACTAAGAGTTTCTTTTGCTTTTAGAGCAATATATATATACATGTAAACGACTCTTTATCCATAGATAGGTTCTATTGGTAGGGAGATGTGTAATTTCATTATCAGTCAATTCAAGTTTCGATGGTGGTCTTCATCCTGGAGCTGGCTGATTAACACAAGTACTTCCTATGGAGGGAAGGGAAGGAGGGAGTCCAGGAATGTTTAGCTGCCGAATTTGTCACTATGCCTCGATCCTATTGTTGACCAAAATGACAAGCATCTTTCTATCTTCAACAGGTCCTTTTTTACTCCATACGATCTGCTCCCCCCCCCCCCCCCCCCCCCACAAATCTTCATGATGCCCATGAGGCCGATGGCTTAGGTGGTATGAGAATCAATGGTGCTGTGGTAGCCCAGTAACAATACTTGCCTGCCATATGTGCCACAAGGTACATCAGTCTGAGCTTTAATCCATCAATGGGGAGTTAGATGTCGCTATGAGTGACTCTTGAGCAACTTTGTCAACCAAAATGCACTGTTGCATGAGATTGTCTCACAACCACAATCCTTAATTCTTCTTCTTCTTCTAAACAGCTTGACCCAACAAGTGACTCAGCTTGAGTCACAACTAGTCGCGTCGAATCAACAGAGTCTGAGAGTGAACTTGACGAGTATTGTTGAGTTGCTCCTCATGAGTGAGTTTCCCAGTGTTTCAGCTTGGAATCTTGCGGAGTCGAGTTGATTGGGTTGAGTTTTGAGTCAAATGAGCAAGTTTTAAAAACTATGGATAGCAATTTGTGTCACGCCCCAAACTTGGCACTCAGGTATACTCGATCCTGATGCCACACATGAGGGCACAACTCAGTAGTTCTACCATTCTCATTCACTTTCTTATGATAAAGCCATTGTAAACATCCATATCAATGAGATATTGACTACATTCATTCTAGAGTGAGTCTGAGATAAATTCCAATTACATCCCGTCTAAACTTTATTACATAACTATTCAACTTGCAAGAAATAAAAATAGATAAGAATGGCTCCATCTTCTAAGGCGCTAATGTGATCCTTGACCTGAAATTTAAAGTCCCAACAGGGCGAGTTGTGAAGCCCAATGAGTAAACTTCTACTTACCTTTTTCCAAAAACAATGGTAAATACAAATGCAAGAGATTTTAAAAAATGTGTATGCAAGAAGCTAAATAAACCGATGCATGAATGAATGTTAAAATGCACCAAGGGTTCGCCACAACAATCAAGACGATTGTTTTTGTTGAACACCATGACCACTTTACTACAGCTAGCCTCAACTATCTTAACACCTCACTTGGCCTATGCTAGGCATGGTGTGCCGTAAAGGCCGTTATGTAAAGGTAACAGTGGCAATTGTTACGTGTTACGGGGTCGTAATAGCTATAACAACTGTTATGGAAAAAAATGACCTATAATTGCCGCCAATGGCACGTTACGTCCCCTATAAAGGCCATAATAGCCTTGTAATTGTCTGTTATGCGGCAGATACATGTTTTTCATACTTTTTAATCAACATTATGGGACAAATATAGGTTTTTCAGAATTTTTTTTTTCAATAAAAAAAGAAACCGTAATGGTCATTGCGAGGACCGTAACAGCCGTTACGACCCGTATCGTAAAGGTAACGGTGGTGGCTGTTATGGCCACCATTACCGTTACAGAACACCTTGATACTAGGTGGTTTGTTGCATCTAGATGTGCTCACCCACCTAGTCTTGGTCAATGAGGGGACCGATTCGTACGTTAGCTAATCAGACTACTACTCCACCCAACCTGCGTAGTTGGTCTATTGCACTTTCCAATGTGCTCACCCAACTGCCCCCAATCAATGAAGATCCAAATGGTACCAATTTGGGGTTTAGGGACTTTCAAACCAGGGGTCTAAGCTGCCCCACCTATTACGCTTTAGGGACTTTCAACCCAGGGGACTTGATCGCCCCACCTATTTTCCGGTGTTCCAATCTTTGGGTTCTCGGTTCAATGAATAAGAAAATTAGATTTTCCATTTAAAACCATCATTTCATGATCAACACGGTTTTGAACTTTTGAATCAAATCAAAGACATGCTATTACAAATCCAATGATATGCTTTTGTGGAGATCATGATTGTGCACGGTTTTTCAAAACAATTAGTATGGAAAAGTAAGTGTTGCCACTTTCTAGATCATTTCCTGTGCTAGTTGATATTTCCAAGCTAAATCCCGGCCTTTTTGTACACTAATACATGACCATATCTAATGTCAAAATCGTGAATTCTATGTTTTTTACAATCTGATGGTTATATATGGCATTGAAAGATTATTATTTATTATTATTATTTATTATTATTATTATTATTATTATTTTGAATTTGGATAAGATGACTATCAGGTGCAACAGATTCAAAAAAACAACAAATCCCATCAGTCATAACCTCTTGATTAAACTGATTGTTCACAATTCAGCTCACTTGGGCATCCAAATGCAGCGTGCATGCCTTCACAAGATCAGTAACATTGTTTTCTTGGATATGTGCTGCTTTGCAGTTTTCTTTGTCATTGAATTGTTTTTACTCCATGTTTTATATTTACTTGATATGGATTTATTGACAGTTTCCAGTAATGATTATTGTATTTTTCAAAACTATGGTACTAATTCCCTACTTAAAAAAAAAAAAAAAAATTTATTTTACTCACGCACACACACCCCCACAACACTCACACTAGTGGAATTTCACCACCTATGGATACTCGAACCCTTGATCGGGTGTTGAAACTCCTGAGAGTCTACCACTCACACTAATTCCCTACTTGAACGGTTAGGATTACCTTCACTTCAACCATCCAGCATTATAGCATGGCAACAGTTATTGGACTGTGCCTGCGAGTTAAGCTGATGCGCTGTTTCCCTCCACATTTCAAGGTCAGTTACTGCACCTAATCCTATCTTGACAGGGCTAAGATTTCATCATCTGCTGCAAGGTTGAACTTGGAAGAAGCCTGTTTATACTGTCACTTTCTTTTTGAGGAATAACATATATGTGGTTTAATTTGTCATCAATTAATCCATGTTATAATGTTATTTGTCAAAGGTATTCTGTTTTTCATTTGTATCTAAATGTGAATTCTTTTCTTACTTTCTTTGTCATTTGTCATTTTTTCAGTTATTGTTTCAATTTCTAAAAAAATCATCTTTTAGTTGATGGTTCATAATTACCTTGAATTAGCACCATTTATCCTGCTGAGATTTGTTTTTCCTTTTGTCATGCTCAATGTATTTAGACTCAAACTGTAAGCAATCTCTACTAACAGAAAATCACATACACACAACATAGAAGTTCTTGTGTCATAAAGATGGGATATTTGGATGTATGTGTAGGTGGGTCTTCTTAATGTGGACGGTTACTACAACTCCCTTCTTACTTTCATCAAAAAGTTGTGGACGATGGATTCATCAAGCCCAATCAGCGCCACATAATCGTGTCCACACCAAACGCCAAAGAGTTGGTGCAGAAACTAGAGGTCGTGGTGCCCTCCTTTCTATTCATCTAAAAGGTGTGTTTGGGTCTCCTTTGTATTTTGCGTAATGACTTAAATACTATTTACATCTTACACATGGACTATGGCCATTTTTAGATACCAAAGGCATCGACAAATACCCGAAAGTTCAGAAGCAGATGCAGGCCTTGTTGGCCACATTCACCTTGATAAGGTGTGTTTGCCCTGCATAAAATTTGGTTTAGTTTCTTTCTTGAGATAACTTATTTTCAGAAACAGTGACACTATAAATTCTGTTACATGTGGAACTCATTATTAATTTGATCAGGATATTAGCGTCTGCCAGATAATTTCATTTAAATTCTGCTGTAATGATTTTGAAGAACATCCAAACTGGCCCTTGTTTGACTACAAACAACACAGTTTGAATAAATCATCAATTATCCCATGGTTGATAGGTGTGCCATAGAAATTGCATGTGCAGAGGGTGTATGTAGAGCTAGCATATTTATTTCTATATTGGCCTTTTCTTGTTTAACAGCAACCTTATATAGTGTAAGCATATGGACATTGCAAAAACTTTCTTCTTCTTTTTTCCTTGTTGGTGCAGGTCAGGTGCATCATGCAAGGTTTTTTTTAATTTTAATTTTAATTTTTTATTTTTATTTTTAATTTTTTATAATTCTTAGTAATGTTTCAAGGTATTGTCCAACCCATGCGGTTTTCTCACTGGCTCTTTGGGTCTCACCAAATAAATGGACTGATTAAGAGTGATCATTCTTACATTTACTTTCGTAAGAACAATTGAATGTGTTTAGGGACTTTCTGCATGTCCACTGTATCCTTTTATAATAATCACTATTACATTAATGTTTTTCAGCTTATTGCATGTTTGTGTTTGCAGGTAGTTGGTTCCAGTACTTGGCCATTCGGATGAGTTTGTTAGTTTATTCTTAACTATATAATGTCTATAAATCAATCTATATAGCTGCCTTCTTGATCATGTTATGTTTTCTCAGGTTTCTCTTGTTCCCTGATTTGCTATAATTCTATTTTTTCCTCATTCTTACCATTTCTGGTGCAGGGTGTTGACCCAAGAATCAAGGTGGAGGTTTGGCCTTTCCTAATTAAGAGTGTAAGATTTTTCAGCCTTTAGACTTTCACTGCATGTCTGTTTTCAATTAGTTGGTTTCCGGTGGTGCTATGTAGCTTATAATTTTCTAGTATCATTTCGAATTATCTGCCATAGCTTTTATTGTATGTCAAGAGTAAGATTTTTAATTATGTTGTTGGTAAACTTTTCACTTTGGAGATTCACATGGAACCACTCCATGGTTTAATGCCTTTGCAATCAGATTGTATATGCAGATGCTCTATTCTAAGAAACCAGTTTGGTATAAAGAGAAAAGGCTAGAATTTTAACTATTATATTTTGTTGGATAGTTCTAATATTTTTTATTTTATTTTTATTTTTTTGAAACAAAACACGGATAACATTTTTTTTTTTTTGAAGAGGAATTTTATTTATAATCAGCCAAAGATGTACAATCTTGCAGGCAGGAACCAACAAAAAGGATCGGGCCGCGCCTATCGTATACCGGAAACAACTGAGGCTATGGACAAAAAGACAACCGGACTATTCCACAAGAAAAACTGCCCAAACAGGGGCCAGCGGGGGACCGATTAAGAAAATCTGAAAATGCCAATCCCCGCATTGTCGAGGACCAGAGAACCCCTGATGGTTCTCGGATGGATGGTTCTAATATAAGACAAAATAGTCTTGTCCAGTCAAAAGATTATAGAGACTTTGATTGCAAGTAAAGATGTCATCAAAGCATGGTTGTAGGAGTGTAATTGTAGATGGGAGAGATATCATTCATGAGAGTAGAATTCAAAGAAGGAAAATGTTGTCATGCGGCTGAGTGTCAAAACAAGTAGAACAGTTCCCTAACAGAATTCCATTATTTAGAATGCATGAGTTCATGCGTTCTTGCACCTGCAAGTTAGGACAAAAATCTGGATTGCATGTGGTTGTACTACTGAAGAAGTCTTCCGAGTCAAAGCCTAAACAATTTGGGATATAAGATTTTGCGCTTTGTTATGAAAATGTTGTGCATTAGTGATGTATGATTTTCGTTATTGGCTGGCATTAACAGGATGGTTGTTCATTAGTTTGACAGGTTTCCTTTGTTTGTGCAGCTATGACTTAAATAGTAGCTAACCATCCATTTTATAGGCAATTTGTTTGATGGTTAGAATATTTAATTTGTGTGTTTTTGAAGTGTGGTCCAAGTTGACTGATTGGATCATGAAAAAGCTGAGCATTAAACTGTATTAAAAAAAAAAAAAAAAAAAAACGAGGGATTTACTTGGGTATGTTTGGAAGTTCTAGTTTTGGGTGTGTTAGGAAGTTTCCACATTTATATTGAGCAGAATGGCATTTTGCTCAATACGGTGGCTTGCTGCACTTAGCTAACTTACCATTTGGAGCTGGTTCGATGTGCTTTCTCGATTCTATTCAATGCAAAATGTGGTCTCTACACTTCCCTAAAAAAGCCAATTTCAAATGCAATGTGATGCTAATTGTATTTTCACCCTTTTCAAAACTGGTTCTTGATCACATTCACAACCATAAACATTGTAAAAATGTAGAAACACTTCTACAAAACTTCCTTATAGATGGTAGGCAATAACTCAAAAGCATCTTCGGTCTGTGAGTTTTGAAACTTCTGTATCACGGTTGCTAAAAGGACTGTCCTACTCTGTTTTTTTTTTTTTTTAAAATTTTTATTTTTATTTAAAAAAAAAATCCTATGAAACTAATTTTTATATTGGTTCCAGTACTTGGCCAGGCTATTTTAGATGTTACACCTCCAAACAAAACATAGTTCATTTACATGTCAACCATTTTAAACTCTCTCTGCCTTTTTAAAAAAAAAAACTTAAAGGTCATCAGAAGGGCTAGAAAGGGTTGTTCACTTCTTCTCCTTCTACTCAGCAAATGGATTCATATTTCTCCACTTCTTTTTCTTTGGAGAATTTTGTCAGTCTGGGAAACGGTTTCAGGCATGGTTTTTATTAGGCCCATCGCCCCGAGTCCATAGAGGAGGGGGTACATAAGTCCACTATCGAGCAAGGCTCTGTTCAATGCACAGATCGCAACACAGGAGCAAGACTCCATTTAATGTGCGGCCAAGGGTTTAATGTCAGTCTCTCGGAGAAGAGGCCAATTTTGGTGTCTTGAAGGAATGGAAGTCCTCTTAGATAAAAAGGGGTCGGGGATACTTATAAACCTCCCGACCCTATTTTGCACACGGCTGTCCATGATCAAAAAATGGCCCTGGGTGAATATGCCAAGTGTTGGTGCACTACCATCCTGTTGATAGTTGGTCAACGCTACCTCTTAGGCTTTCATGGTCCATGCTCCAACGGGTTTGGGGCGTGGAAACAACTTTTAGCGTTTTGCCTTAGGAATTCAAAGAGGTGCTTAGGCTGTGCTCGCCACGGAGGCAATGTGCGTGTGCAATTGCCTGATACTTATATAAATTTAAGACTTGGCCTAATGACTTTCTTGAGTGCACGATAGATTGTTTTTTTCAGGGATTTACTAGCCCTTTTTTAAAATTTATATGTGCTTTTTAAGGATTTGTTGACGTTTTTTCAAGATTTACCGGGGACTAGTAGAAGCACTAGAAAAGGCCACTGGCCGCCAACAAAAGATTTATCGATGCCCCATTTTTCGGCGTTTGTCTAACCACCACAATAACTTTCACCGGTGGTTTTTTTTTTTTTTTACTTTTACCGGCATTTTTGACTACCGGCGAAGGTCATTTTTCCTGTAGTGCTACGTGATGAGATTATACTTAGGCATGTGATATTGTAGTGTGACAGTGTGATGATGTTACACTTGAGAATGTGAAACAGTTGATAGACTATGTGATGAGATTACATTTGAGAATATGATATGAGTGTGACAGTGTGATGATGTTATACTTAAGAATGTGATACAACTGATGGACCATATGATAAAGTTACACTTGAGGATATGATTAGTTATATGATAGTGTGAAGTAGTTCCACTTGAGAATGTGATATGGTTGGTGGACTACGTGATGAGGTAGCACTTGAGAATGTGATATGGTAGTGTGATAGTGCGATGAGGTTATACTTGAGAATGTGAAATAGTTGATAGACTACGTGATGATGTTGCACTTGAGGATGTGATATGATTGTGTGACGATGTGATGTGGTTGTTCCACTTGAGAGTGTGATACGGTTGATGGACTTTATGATGAGGTTGCACTTGAGGATGTGATATGCTTGTGTATATGCCATATAGATTTCAGACCGAATCGAGTTGGACGGAATCCGATTCGACTCGATCCGATGCTGAGCTCTACTCGTGTATATGCCATACATGTCACGGATCTAGTTCATCTATCAGATTACTCTGATCTTCATACACACACACACACGGTCCAATCAGCATGTGGCCAATGTTGGAAATAGGTAGGCTGGTTAGGAAACTTGAGCCAAGTTTTTCAGATCCTTCAATTTGTTTTACAAAAATGTGGCCCACCTGGCCAATGGATCAAAATTAGTCCTGGACTGAGGCATCAGTATAGTGGTTCTGTTTCGATGGATGGATAGGATCTTATATCTGTCATGCCATGAAGGCACGCGTGTGGTGTGCGAATGACTTTTATTGCACACGCGCGTGAGCTTAACAAGGCTGAGGACGTCGTTGGAATCCATGGGAATTAAAAAATGGGAAAAAGATTGAGTGGGAAAAAAGATTGATTGTCGATCATTTCCCACCGTCCATTAAGGCTGTCAATCAGGGTTAAAATGGGCCGTGCCAAGCACTGACGTAGTCCTACCTTATAGTGCCGGGCAATGCGGCAAAGAAGGAAAAGATTTACATGATCAACGGTTGGAAATGGTCTACTCTAAAGAAATCTTTTTGGGCATCTTTGGGAGGAATGAGTCCCATCAGATAAGTAATTTGGACCATTGAAATCCATCAACTATCTTTAAAGTGTACAAAGATGGTGAAAAAGAATATCTCGAAAGTGCCTTTAAACCGTCCATTCTGCTCTTGTAATGGTGGCCCACGTGGTTATGGAATCATCCATTCATCATTGGCCGTGCGTGGTCCTTAGGCCAAGTTCAAGGGCCCAGCCCTGGCCTTACGTGGTTGGGTTGCCCAATCTATTCCCCTCATTACTGGGTGGGGTTTTGCCCAGTTGAATAGAAATTTTGCCCATTCTCTCAAAGAAATTTCCACCAAAAAATACTCAGAAAATGAATACAATAACACCCAATACGGATGGAAGAGCATATGGCAAGTCTCAAGCAGTTATTTATTTTTCCATTTTCTATGCAATCATAATTAGAGCTGTACACGAGTTGAGTTAGCTCGGTCAGCTCGCTTGACTCAACTTCGAAAAACTCAACTCACCTCAGCTCATAATTGGATTTGGACCAATTGGAGCTGATTTTTAAAGCTTGAGAAAAGTTTTGAGCGGAGTTGGAGCATGCCTAAGCTCAACGCGACTTGAATCGAACCTCAACTTGAATCGACTCATATTGAAACAGCTCAGTGACTCGGTTATTTTGATATTGATGCTACTCATCGAGTGTTTGATGAAATGACATGATGAAGTGTTGTTTCAGGTGCATACATTCTTCACGGGATTGGCTAGTGGCAAGGAAGGAATGGATACGAAACAAATCACTACAAAAAATACTTTACATTATAAAATTATCTTGATATCTTAATTTTGATGTTGCCCGCCGAGTGTTTGATGAAATACCTGTAAACTGTTGTTATTGTTTTGCATTATGTGAGAAATTGAAGATACACTATATATGTTTGAGAAAATATTGCATAGGTTTGAACTCGGCTCGATCTAGCCCAAGCTAGAGACCAAATCAAGCCGAGCTAGCTGATCAGGCTCGAGGACTGAGCTGAGCCGAGTTCAAGCTGGGGTTAGCTATTGGCCGAGCTGAGCTGTGCCAAGCTTGACTTGGTTCAACTTGTGTACAACTCTAATCATAACTTGATAGAGGATGGATTAGCCTTGCATTTAGGCATCGGTTTTTTAATTTGCCTTTTTTTAAATGGATGAAGATTGTGCAACAACAATTTGTAGGCTCCGTGTATGATCCACTTCGTCCATTTTCTCTTTCCAACTCATTTTGGGGTATGAGCTAAAAAACAAGGTAGATTATAACTGTGTGGACCACACCACAATAAACAGGGTGGATAGTGATGTTCACCGTTGAAAGTTGAAAAGTTCCCAAGGCCTGTAGTGATGTGTGGTGGTGTGAACACTGGAGGGTAGATTTCCTGAGGGATAGGAGATCAACTCTCTCTTCCATTGGTTGCCTCGCTCGAGGGCTTTCGTTTAAGGGTAATGAAGGGGGGGTTATATTTGACCAGGGTCGCTATTAACCAAATATTACAATCCTATAGTTGGTTAAACCCTTTAGAAACACTTTAGATTGAGAACTCAATGATTATTAAACCTAAAATGGCTCGTGAGTTTGTGTTCCAGAGTTTACCGAGAATAAGATCACAGTTACATAGATGGAAGGTGTTAGGCACCCACTATATCTATATGGATGTACGGTCTTTATTCCACAAGATCTGAATAATTTATGAGTAATATGACTAGTTCTCGCGTGCAAAAAATGTAACGCGGTGCAATGGCAATGGTGATTGGTTGATCGAAATTTGTGATGGGCAGGATCTGAATATATCGGCAAGCCGCGGAGCAGATATTTGAAACGATTGAGTGTAGGGTGCACAGTAGGTAAAAAATTGGATGTATGAATGCTTGGTGATGTATTGATACTTATGATAAAATAACAACCTACTGGCTAAGGTTTCTGGTGGGCTAGTTCCGATTATATCGGCAAGCCGCAGATCATATGTCCGCCAGTCAGATATGAGAAAATGACGGAATGAAATGTATATGAAAAAATAATGACTAATTGGCTAAGGTTTTTTGGTGGACCTGTGCCGATTATATCGGCAAGCCTCATAGCATATACCCATCAATTATATGTGAGAAAATGATGAAATGCAATGTAATATTGATGTATATGTGGAATAAGGGGGTTGAGAAGAGAATAGATGTTGCACGATGCTAATGCTTTGATTTAATGAAACTAATTGAAGCTTAAATGATTGGATGAACGATAGTATCACAAGGCTATATCAAATGACTAAGATTTGAACTTAGGTAGCTCAGGAGACTTGGAATCTGGCTAGGCTAAGCTAGACAAAGGTTGGAGTCTCTCACTCTCACTCTTAACTCTCCTTAGCGGAGGAATGAGAGGTGACATTTGGCACTAGGAGACATCACCGCCGTACCAAAAAGGGGCTCCGCCTCAGCATTAACAATTCTAAAGCTTTGGCTCAAATAGATTATGGTCAGGATTATTGTCCACTGATTGAAAAGTTGGACCGTTAATTTGGTGGCCCAATATGTTGAGAGTCCATAAAAAAGAGAGACATTTTTCCTTTAAAAAAAAAAAAAAACTTTCCATTTTTTGGGGCACTAACACGCCAAAAAGAACATATATATATATATACACACACACACACACACACACACACACACACACACACACACATACACACACAGTTCCTTTCCAAGTTCAAGTGGTCTGCTAAAGATTTTGTGGTTAAAACTGTCCAATTACTAAATAATAATTCAGATCAATGGATTGGACTGTCCAAGTGGACCAATGCAGCTAGGAGCACCGTAACTAGGTCCACTGGAGCATTTCTCTTATCATAAACATGTAGAAACAATTGCTTATTTCACAACATGTTGTAAACAAACACCAATCTGAATTGAATCCAGATTCAACTCGCCAAGCAGTACCCAATAGGGCTGAAAGTCCTGCGGGTTCAACCTGACTGACCTGACATTGTGTTGGGCTCGGGCAGGATGTATCGGGTTCGGTCTCGGGCTTGGGTTGTACAAACACCAACCTGATAAAACTTAGGTCGGGCTCGGGTTGCCCGACCCAACCCGAACTTGATCGATATATAAGTTACTTATAAATTATAATTGAGTGTGGATCGCCTATGTTGAAGGCACAAGAAATTTCAATGCCGCTGAGTTTCATTGGCCCACATAATTTTCGATGACTCAAGCTAACAAGATACGCCGGATTTCTCTCTTCCAAATAGATTGTGTGCTACACAATATGACTTTTAAAGTAGTTGTCCTATATTTTAGCTTGTTTGTTTGGGAAAAACGAAGTTCTCTATGATAAATAACTACATAATAATTAATAAAATTATAGGTACAAAAAATAATACCTGTATTGAAAATATAATAGACTAATTTAATAACAAAAATATTAGCATGTATCAACCCAGCCAACCTGAACAACCCGACCGAGCCCACTTGGGTTGAGAATTCCTAACCCGAGGTTGGGTTGGGTAGGTTTAGGGTTGAGGTATAGGAACCTTGGGTTGGGCTAGGGTTGTGCACCAATCCGACCCAACCCGCCCGACTTTCAGCCGTAGTACCCAACCAGAGTAGGAGTCAAGAGATTCAAAAACATGCTTTTGGGCAGAGCTGTCAACGGTAGGCTCGAGCCAGGCTGAGGTTTATCCAAAACCCAGGCCACAAAGTGAGAAGTCTGGCCCAAGCCCAAGCCTGACCTCACACTTTTTCGCAAGATCTGGGCTTTTTATTTAAGTGGGGTCATCATGCATGATATATGATAAAATATCTCTCGATAACCTAAATAGGCTAGTCTAGGCTGTGCTTGTGGTGGGCCATCAGGCTCTTAGACTAGAACAGGCTTAAATCGTAGGGCAGGGCCCGGCTCAGTCCAAGCCGCCTAGAGGCAGGCCTAAAATCTAACGGCCAGCCCCTTGACAGCCCTGATTTGGGGTTTTGGGGAGGTGGTTTGGGAAGCCAATTTCCTATAACATGGTGTTGCAGAAATCCCTTGTAACCTTAGGGCTCGTTTGGGAGCATGGATTCAAAACCCCCTGGATTTGAAACACCATGGATTTGAAATCATCCAATTGTGTTTGGCATCCTGGATTGGAATCAACTTTAATCCAAAAGTAGCTATGCATGGTATATTGGGTTTGAATTTAATCACTAAATCGGCTTTAATATCTTTAATTAGTAAAAGCATAGTTTGTCTCATGATGGATTTCAAAGCCTCTCTTTGAGGGGATTTGAAACGGCCAGTTACATCATGGTACCAAACAATCAAGGGATTTGAAATCCCTACAAATCCCTCCAATTCCATGGAACCAAACAACCCCTTGAAGCTTTTTGGGGTCAACCGTGATGTCTGTGTTATATCCACTTCGTCCATCCATTTTGCTTGCTCATGCTAGGGCACAAGCCAAAAAATAAGGCAGCTAGAAAACTCAAGAGTCCCCACCACAGCTAAACATTCGGGCTTTTTTTTCCATTTCAATCTTTATTCATTTAACAAGAATATCTTCTAAACTAAAATTAGTTACTTGATGTACCATATATGATTTTGGGGTAGGAGAAGCTACTTTAGCCAATTAACCTTGTTGTTTTTCAAGATTCCATTAGGTCGATTGTCGAAAATCCATTTCATTCACTTCACGGACAATTTCAATCAGTTTGCAGTCAATTTCAGTTACTTTGCGAACAATTCCATGCATTTCACGGTCATTTCTGACGATTCCATTTAGATTCACGGTCATTTCCAAGCACTTCATGGTCAATTCCCTTCACCTCACGGTCATTTCCATGCATTTCACGGTCAATTCGCTTCACTTCAGTGTCATTTCTATGCATTTTACGATCATTTCTGGCGATTCCGTTTAGATTCATGGTCATTTCCATGCACTTCATGGTCATTTCCCTTCACTTCATGGTCATTTCCATGCATTTCACGGTCAATTCGCTTCACTACACGGTCATTTCCATGCATTTCACGGTCATTTTCGACGATTCCGTTTAGATTTACAGTCATTTCCATGCACTTCACGGTCAATTGCCTTCACTTCACGGTCATTTCCACGCATTTCACGGTCAATTCGCTTCACTTCAGGGTCATTTCTATGCATTTCACAGTCATTTTCGGTGATTCCATTTAGATTCACAGTCATTTTCATGCATTTCACGGTCAATTCCCTTCACTTCACGGTCATTTCCACGCATTTCACGATCAATTCCCTTCACTTCAGGGTCATTTCCACTCATTTCACGGTCAATTTGCTTCACTTCATGGTCATTTCCATTCATTTCACGATCATTTCCAGCGATTCCGTTTAACTTCACGGTCATTTCCATGCACTTCACAGTCAATTCGCTTCACTTCACAGGAAGTGACCGTGAAGTGCATAGAATTGACCGCGAATCTAAACGAAATCGTCGAAAATGACCGTGAAATGCATGGAAATGACCCTAAAGTGAAGCGAATTGACCATGAAATCCGTGGAAATGACTGTGAAGTGAAGGCAATTGACCATGAAGTGTATGGAAATGATCGTGAAATGAATGGAAATGACCGTGAAATGAGTGGAAATGACCATGAAGTGAAGGGAATTGACTGTGAAGTGCATGGAAATGCCAGTGAATCTAAACGAAATTGTCAGAAATGACCATGAAATGCATGAAAATGACCTTAAAGTGAAGCGAATTGACCGTGAAATGCGTGGAAATGACCGTGAAGTGAAGGCAATTGACCGTGAAGTGCATGGAAATGACTGTGAATCTAAACGGAATCGCCGAAAATGACCGTGAAATGAATGGAAATGACCGTGAAGTGAAGCGAATTGACCGCGAAATGAGTGAAATGACCGTGAATCTAAACAGAATCGCCGAAAATGACCGTGAAATGCATGGAAATGACCGTGAAGTGAAGGGAATTGACTGTGAAGTGCATGGAAATGACTATGAATCTAAACGAAATCGCCGGAAATGACCGTGAAATGCATGAAAATAACCCTAAAGTGAAGCGAATTGGCCGTGAAATGCGTGAAAATGACCGTGAAGTGAAGGCAATTGACCGTGAAGTGCATGAAAATGATCGTGAATCTAAACGGAATCACCGAAAATGACCGTGAAATGAATGGAAATGACCGTGAAGTGAAGCGAATTGACCATGAAATGAGTGGAAATGACCGTGAAGTGAAGGAAATTGACCGTGAATCTAAACGAAATCGCCAGGATTGATCGTGAAATGCATAGAAATGACCTTGAAGTGAAGTGAATTGACCGTGAAATGCATGGAAATGACCGTGAAGTGAAGAGAATTGACCGTGAAATGCATGGAAATGACTGTGAACGGAATTGCCGGGATTGACCATGAAATGCTTGAAAATGACCGTGAAGTGTAGGGAAATGACCGTAAAATGCATGGAAATGACCGTGAAGTGAAGGGAATTGATCGTGAATTGCATGGAAATGACTGTGAATCAAAATAGAATCATCGGGATTGACCGTGAAATGCATGAAAATGACCGTGAAGTGTAGGGAAATGACTATGAAATGCATGGAAATGACCGTGAAATGCATGGAAATGACCGTGAATTAAAACGGAATCCCCGGGATTGACCGTGAAATGCATGGAAATGACCGTGAAGTGAAGCGAATTGACCATGAAATGCATGGAAATGACCGTGAAGTGAAGGGAATTGACCGTGAAATGCATGGAAATGACCGTGAAGTGTAGGGAAATGACCGTGAAATGCATGGAAAGGATTGTGAAGTAAAGGGAATTGACCATGAAATGCATGGAAATGACCATGAATCAAAACAGAATCGCCGAAATTGACCGTAAAATACATGGAAATGACCGTGAAGTGTAGGGAAATGATCATGAAATGCATGGAAATGACTGCGAAGTGAAGGGAATTGACCGTGAAATGCATGGAAATGACCATGAATCAAAACGGAATCGCCGGGATTGACCGTGAAATGCATTGAATTGATCGCGAAGTAAATGAAATGAATGGAATTGACTGCGAAGTGAATGAAATGGATTTTCGACCATTGACCTGATGGAATATTGAAAAATAACCATGTTGGTTGGCTAAAGTAGATTCTCCTACCCCAAAATCATATAGGGTACATCAAGTAACTAATTTTGGTTTAGAAGATATTCTTGTTAAATGAATAAAGAAAGAAATGAAAAAAAGAAAGATTTTTTTTTATATGCTTATATATACATATCTATATAAATATGTATTAGAGAAAACTGTAGGTAGAATAAAGTTTTCCATGTAAAAAAATAAAATAAAATATAAATTTTTTTCATAGATTAGCACATACTATAGTTATGGCTACGGTTATAATCCGTAGCTGTGGATAAAAGCCTATCAAATACTCTACTCCCCATTATGTATCAAAAATTGCAGAATTTTTAAGGTAAACTTATTGGATAGTTTTGGGCCTTTTTTTACGTGAAAGACCTTCGATACATATGGATGGACGTGTTGAAAAAGAAGGCCTATGGATATGGCTACGGGTATAATCCGTAGCCATAGAAAACCCTGTATCCATAAGTTCCTGGTTTTTTTTTTTTTAAATAATTATTTTTAAAATTTTTTTGCTGTTGTAATCCCCATCGCTTTTTGTGGGTCCTATTATGAGGTATGTGTTATATCCAAATCGTCCATATTTTTGACGAACTCGTATTAAGGCTTGAAACAAAAAATAAGACAGATCTAGCTATCAAGTGGACCACACTGGAAAAGGCTGTGGAGGATTGAACGTCTACCATTGAAACCCTTTTAGGGGTCACAGAAGTTTTGGATCATTATGAAATTTGTTTTTCCTCTTCATCCAGGTCTTTGTTACCTTATGAATAGATTGGATGGAAAATAAATGTTATGGTGGGCCCTACAAAATTTTTAACAATAAAAATCAATTTTACCGCTGCTCTTTGTGGTGTGGTCCAGTTGATCTTTGGGTATGTTTTTTTTTTTTTTTGATAATGCTCCGAAATGATGTCAAAATATGGATGAACGTTGTGGATATAATAAATACATAACTGTGGGGCCCATGTAACTTTGATGTCTTTTGAACCGTTCGTACAACTCGGAGTTCGAGGAGCGTCAGCGCTCGTCTTCGAGCACTGCCGATCCTCTTGAAGGAAAAAGCAGAGGCATTTTCGGCCTTTGGCAAGCCGTCCGTACATCCGGGGTTTATTCTTAAGTGGTAAAAAGAAGTGGGCTTAAAAATGTAAATGGGCCATATATGGGTCGTACAGTTGTAAATTTCTCTTTATAATATGCCATCCTACCCCCTCAGAAGGTGATTCCCATCAGGATGAAGGGAAAAAACAAATATCAGACTGATCCCAAATTCCCATCGGACCCAATAGGGTTTCAACGGTGGGTGTTAAATCTTCAATTTTTCTTGTGTTGTGGTTCACTTGACCCTTTAGATGTAGTTCATTTCTGGCATCTCATCTTTCCATGAGCTGGAAAAAATGATGGATGGATTGGATTTTACATGGACATTCCAGTGGGACCATAGCTTCATGCTGCAGAAACTCCCTCCAACTGGTAGCGTACGAAGAACAGCTGGTTTCGTTGTCTGATATCCAACCGTCGGTCAGATTGGTCGAATCCATTTATCTAGACTGTCCAGTAGGCGCAACGCACATTCCTGGCCGATCAAGCAAAAAAATCACATCGACTCACTAATCCAATACATCGATGGAAGTGATTCTTTATAGCCGTAAGCCATCTATAGCAATTCCACCAAGTGGATGGTTCAGATTCTTGATTAGACCTACTTTTTTTTTCAAGTGATATTGTCCGTCCATCTTACTGGCAAATGATTGGATGGTGATATGACTTTGAAGGGAACCAAAAAAAAAGCACAACTTGACTTGGTATGAAGTTTAGTTCGAGTCGAGTTGGCCTGATTTTTTGAGCAAAATATTTGTTCGAACCAAGTTTGAGCTTGTCCGAGTTGAAGTAGACTGATATTGATGCTGCTCAATTACTGTTTGATGAAATAACTCGACAAAGTGCCGGCTAATGGCAAGGAAGGTAGGCATACGAGTAAATATCATTTTTTTTTGATTTTGATGTTAGCTATATAAGGTGTTTGATGAAATACTTGTGAAGACTACTATTATTTTACATATGATGAGAAATTAAAAGTGCACAGCCTATGCTTAGAAAAATAAAGCAGAGGCATGATTTTGGCTTGAACTTGGTTCAAACTGGCCCTACTTGTTAATCGAATTAATCCGAGCTGGCCAATTAGGCTTAAGGACTGAGCTGAGCCAAGTTCGAGCTAGAGTTAGGTAGTGGCTGAGCTAGCTCGACTTGGTATACACCCTTGCTTGTGGCCATGGTGGGGGCGCGGCTTCCGTAGATCTATGAATGTCGGGCCCAACGTGATGTATGTACCTCACATCCACACCATTCATCCCATTTTGACAACTCATTTTAGGGCATGATAAAAAATGAAGCGGATCCAAATCTTAGGTGGACCCCACCACTGGAAACATTGGTGATTGACCACTAAAAAGTTCTTGTGAGCCACAAAAGTTTTGGATCAAGATGATATTTGTGTGGTCCCTTGGATGAAGTTCCTTGTGACATTATCAAGAGGTTGGATGGCAAATAAACAATCCGGTGGCTATGAAGAAGTTTTTAAATGTGGGTATTGAATCACCAGTTTCCTGCGGTGTGGTCGACCTAAGATTTGGATCTGCTTTATTTTTAGGGTCATGACCTAAAATGAGCTGTCAAAACGGATGGATGGGGTGGATGTAAGGCTCATACATCACTGTGAGCCCCATAGTCAGTGAAACACCCACCTCGTCGGATCCACTGAAGCCACGCCCATGGTGGGGCCTGCGCAAAGGACAGTTGGGATCTTGCACACGTGTGCCAGAATGTAAGGTTGGTGACTAGGTCTGCACGTGTGAGATTAGCATTTTGCCATTTAAGTAACTCGCACTCAACCAGATTGTGTCAGATAAATGCTGCACAGAACTGAACCATGTGCAAGATCCAGATCGTTAATCGGTGGGGCCATAGCCCAGAAAATAGGCTTTTCCGTTCATCAGGTGGGCCACACAACGTCCACGAGAACCGCATTATTACAAGTAATGAGCTGTACGCGAACCGAGTTAGCTCGGTCAACTCCCTCGACTCAATTCGGAAAAAGCTCGAAATGAATATGTTTGAAACTGAGTTCGAGCGGAATCGAGCTGATTTTTGGAGTTCGAAAAAATTTCGAGCCGAGCTTGTCTGAGCTCAAATCGACTTGGAACGAACCTCAACTTGAATCGAACCAATTCGGTTTCTCAGTTCTTTTGATATTGATGTTGCTCACCAAGTGTTTGATGAAATGACTCAACGGAGTGTTGTTTCCGGTGCATACCTTCTCCGTGGGATCGTGGCGAGGAAAGTATGGATATGAAACAAATCACTATAAATAAAAAATAAAAAATTACATGATAAAAATACCATTGCATCTTGATTTTGATGTCCCCTACTGAGTGTTTGATGAAATTCCTGTAAACTGTTACTGCTATTTTGCATACTGTGAGAGATTGAAGGTGCACTCCATGCGTTTGAGAAATTGCCGCACAGGTTCTAACTCAGCTGGAACTTGTCCGAGTTGTTGACCAACTGAGCCAAGCTGGCCAATCAGACTCGAGGACCCAGTCAAGCCGAGTTCGAGCTGGGGTCAGCTAGTGGCCGAGCCAAGTTGAGCTGGGTCAAGCTCGACTCGGTTCGACTCGTGTACAACTCTACAACTCATTGCATGCTGATCCAGATGATGGCCAGTGAGTATGGTTTTACTACTCGTTGGAGTTGGGTGCAAATCGGATGGCTGACTCAGACTCGATGGGATCTGATCCGGGTCCACACCACCAGTCACCCCATTTGGGGCGAGTCGTGACTTGACTCGGGCCTGAATGAATCGATCCGAGTCACGAGTCTTTTAATCATGCCCGTGACTCTGTGAGGCAATTCAATCCAGTAGAGATTGAAGAAGAGTTCACCGCACACAAGTGACAATGTGGTAAGCATGTGAGAGATCCGGACCATTCATTAGATAGGGGTCACTGCCCATGTACCATGGTCCAAAAACCAGGCGCATTCAGTTATCGGGTGGGACCCAAATGGACAACATAGATGGTCATCCTTCTCCATTTATTCACATACACATGCAACATTCTCACCTTATCATGTGATGGGTCCAATGTTCCATACGTAGTCACACATCACCCTTTAATCCCTTCTCACCTTATCATTTCTCCATTATAAAAGGGTAAGTTTACAAAAATCTATTTCATTAATATGAAATTTCACCTCCGGTGCCTTTTTAAAAAGGTTTTCAAAAGACTCTCTTATTAATCAATACAATTATCATTCCTCTGCTTTCCATTACATTTCTTTTTCGGGTTAGGTGCGCAAGTAAATGGGTTGGCTGCTTAGGTGGGCCCCATCACAATGTTTATGTTAAATCCACCCTTTGCACTAGGTATGTCACCCCATTTACGATTCAAGTGGACTACATGATTGGAAGCAGTGTATAGGATAACAATCACCTTCCAAACTATTTCCCTTAATATGGCCCAATTGAATTATAGATGGGCCTAATTTTTAGGTCCCATGCCTAAATTTTTGTGTGTCATCTAATTGTTGGAGTGGATTTCATATAATCATCACGGTGGGCCCTATAAAAATCAAGACAAACATCTCTCCTAGCTATTTTCTTTGGCGTGGCCCACCTGAATCACAAGTTAAGCTAATATTTTAGCTCTAAACGTAAACTGGGATTAAGCATCTAATGGTTAGATTGGAATTTGCATACACATCGCAGTTTGCCCGGCCAAAAATCAGGACCTCTCTCCAATTATCCCTGCTCTCCAACTATAAAAGGGATAGGAAGGAATTGCATGGTATGAGGTTCCTGATTATGATGGGCAATTGTGTTGTTTATGTAAGATCCATTGTGACCATGAGATATTGATTTTCATATTAGGCTCAATGGCAAAAAATAAGGTTCACTTGTGGTTCTTGTTTGGCTACACCGAAGGAAACAGTTGGAAGAGAAATGATCACCTTTAATTTTTATGGGGCCTATCATGATGATTATATAAAATACATTCCAACTATTGGATTGCACACAAAAACTTAAACCCATAGCCCAGAAATCATATTCATATGTGATTCATTTGAGCATACCAATGAAAACAGTTTCTGGGGCTAGTGTTGCCCTGTACTATTTCCAAATAATGCATCCACCTAAATAAAAAATGGAGCTGATTTTTGTGCCCTTGGCATTATATCAAGTGACACACTTGGTGGTTAAGGTGTATTTTACATAGACATTGTGGTGAGGCTCACCCAAGCAACTAACCCATTTGCAGGCACACCCACCCAACTCGGCTGTTAAAGAAATGTGAGAACGGAGATGAATGATAATTATATTGATTAATGATGTAGCTTTTACAAAAAGGCATTCCAATGTTAATTACATATTAATTAAAGATATATATATATTTTTAAATAAAACCCTTGTAAAGATAAATAAAGAGAATTTAACCAAAAAATATATTTAATATATAATATACATTTGATACCTTTCCAGAAAGGTTTTCAATTAGCTACTCATTGAGAAAGTTGGGTAGGCCATATGAGCAAAGGCGTTACTTGCGTGAGCCTCATTGTGATATTTATGTGAAATCCACCTTGACAACCAAGTGGGTCCCCCATGTGTCCCCCATGTTAGGCCTATGACCAAAAAATTAGTTCCATCCATGATTTAGCCGGACCACACTACTAGAAATATACAACCCTCACCCTCCAAATTGTATCCCTTGGTGTGGTCCATCTAAATCACAGAAGAGCTCGACGTTCGGGCATCAAGCCTAAATTTTGGCATAGCAACTAACGGTTGGAGTGGACTTCATATAATAAATGTGGTGAGCCTTGTAAAATTCAAGGGTGGACATCTCTCTCAACTATTTTCTTTGGCTAGTTTCCTTTGGCGTGTCCCACCTGAACCAAAGGCTAGCATGAAATTTTTTTTTTTTTGGCCCTGGGCCCAACGTGAGATTACATATCTAATGGTAAGAGTGAATCTCATATATAAATTATAGTAGACAGTTAAAAAATAAGCCTTGGCATCCCTACAATTTCCTTTTAAATATCTGTTTATGTTTTTTAATTTATTGGGAGAGGGATGCCACCCTTGATTTTTTATGGGGCCACAGTTATGTGTATATAAAATTCCCTATGACTACGAGACCTGTAGTCCCAGGTGAGACCTGAATCATGTGGGGTCACACCAAAGGAAATAAATAGGAGAGAGACGTCCACCTTTGATTTTTATAGGACCCACCGTGATGATTATATGAAATCCACAAAAACTATTGGACCACACCAAGATTTAAGCTTGGGGCCAAAACATCTTCCCATCCTTGCATTAGGTGGGGCACATTAAGGGAAACAGCTTGAAGGGTAAGGTTTGTCTTGCACACTGTTTCCAATTATGCAGATAGAGCTAATTTTTGAGCCTGGTCCTAACGTTGGATGACACACCTAGTTATCAAGGTGGATTTCACATAAACATCGAGGTGGAGCCCATCCGAGCCACTTGATCCATTTAATCAAAACCCCAACTTCAGTGTCACCGGAAGGTATTACCATAATAATTACTTAAATTAATCAAGTAGCTTATTGAAAACTTTTTCGAAAAAAAACATTGAAATGTAAATTTTATACTAAGAAGGTAGGTTTTTTTTTTTTAAATTTTAATTTAAAAATTCCCCTGAAGAAAAAAAAAACAGTTAAAGTCAACAAGGGATGTTGTCTCTGAATCTGCATTTGATAAGTTATTAGTGCCCGTTGGAACGCGACTTCTGCAAAAGGGCTTTAACCCGCAAAAGTGATGTTTTCCTCGACTTTTTAGGGACTATTTCACCAGCAGTTTTGAAACTTTTTTTTTTTTTTTTTTGAAGTAGATCATGCTAGGTGTTACCCGGGCAATAGCTTGGTGGATGCTATCCTTACTGTGGGCCCCCCGTGATGATGTTTTGTATATCCACACTGTCCATCCGTTTCTCCAGCCCATTTTAGGACAAAGTCCCAAATATTATGAAGATAAAAATCTCATGTGGACCACACCACAGGAAAGAGAGGTGATTGAGTGCTTCACAATTAAAAATTCTAAAGAGCCCATCTTAAGGTTTTAATAATATTTATTTGCAATCCAACCTGTTGATAATGTCAATAAGGTCTGGATGAAGGGAAAATACAAAGACAGCTTGATCCAAAACTTTCGTGGGCCACAAAAGTTTTTAATGATCATTCATCACAGTTTCTAGTAGTATGGTCCACCTGAGATTTGGATATTCTTAAATTTTGGAATCTCATCCTGAAATGAGATGAAAAAACAGATGGACAGCGTGGATATACAGAAAATACATCAAGGTGCCCCCCACACGATTGGGGCAACACCCACTAAGCTGTTACCCGGGTAACAGCTAATCCGCTAAAATTTTTCAGTGGGCATCCAAACGGGCCGCAAAACCATTGTTTCAGTACAAACAAGGGATTTTGTCTACAAGCAGTTGCTTTGATGTTGGGTCTGTGTTTTGGGAGTTTGCAAAGTGCATCCAAACGCAAAACATATGTGTCCAAATGAACCTCAAGGAGTTCTTAGGGTACATTTGCTTTACCTATTAGTTTATTACAACAACATTATTATTATAATGTATGGTAAATGGGTAATGATTATTATTACTACGGTGTTTGGGATGCGGATTGCATCCTACCCCTCTTGTCTTCAGCTGGGAACAGGCAAGAGGTTTGAGTGGCTACCGTGATGCATGGGTCTTATCCAAACTGTCCAATTTTTTCATATTATTTTAGGGGTAGACCCAAAGAATGAGGCAGATCTAAGGCTCAAGTAGACTACACAATGGGGATTAAACTCTTACTTATGAAAACTTCTCGGGAGCCACAGAAGCTGATAGTTGTGTTTTCTCTGTCTAGGTCTATTGTAACTTTATGAATAAGTTGGATGGCAAATAAACATCAACGTGTACTCTAGAAAAGTTTCATCCATGAAAATCATTATCACCACTGCTTCCTGTGGTGTGGTCCACTTGAGGCTTGGATATACCTCATTTTTAGGCTTATACCCTGAAATGATACGAAAAAAACAATGGATGGACAGTGTAGATAAGACCCATGCATCACAGAAGCTCCTGCCCGTTCCCAGCTCGAGATGGGCGGGGTAGTAGGCAATACGAGTCCGCCTGGTTGGAAGTAAAACATGGTAGTGGCTGTACCAACCATCTCAGACAATGTATGAAATGTAAAGTACTCACACCTGGATGTAATTTCGTTAATATATGTTATATCCACATTGTCCCTCCATTTTACAATATTATTTTAGGACATGTCCTAAAAATAAGGAAGATTGAAAGCTCAAGTGAACCACATTGCTAACTTTCAATCCCCACTGCTAGCTGTGGTGTGGTCTATTTTCGCTTCGGATCAGTCTATTTTTTGCCTCATTCCATAAGATGATCACTTAAGATGGATGAACGGTATAGATATATCACATGAAAACATACTTCCACCAATTCATATCTTGTGGTGATTCTAAAAGATTAGATTGATTTGACAGTTGGCAATATTCAATCACAGTAAGATGTGTAATGATGTGAATTTCACACCACATTAAAATAGCATTCCATGAACCAAACAGGCCCGACTCATTGCAGAATTACATGCCAGAAAAAAATGAGTGGGTACTAGTTCATTCCAAGAAAAATAAATAAATAAATAAATAAAAGAGTGCTATTTGAAAGGGCACTTCTGTAAGTTGACTCCAACCACCAGCCTAGCAATATAAAATAACTAAAACCCTAATCCTAGTGTCCATGTAATCAATTGCAGATAGGCTACATATCCAGACAATCAATCTCTCCCACAGGTTTTCAATTTATCAGAATTTTGTCCCATTAGCCCAAGGTAGCACGCACCATCATTACATTTATGGTGGTCCACCCCATCTCAGTGAAAGAAGATGATTTTCAATATCCACCCGTACGTCGGCAAGGCCACCAATGCAATAGAAATAGCATGGCAGCTGGAGCCATCAATGGGTGCGGGCCCCACGACAGTCTGGGTTAGCCCGAGCCCAGCTGTTTCATCTTCAGGCCCGTTATTTAGACTGACAGTTAGCTCAGAGCCCACACCTCATTACACAGAAAGGGCCAATGCCCTGGTACCGGCCCATTAATCGTCAGGTCTGAAAATCAGACCACAATCTAGCAACTGGGCCAGCCCTATATTGCCATTATGAGTGATAAAAATCTTGATATTCTTAGCGACAAGATTCATGTTAAAGACAGCGTGTTGACGGGTCATCAATCTATCATATCACATCCGTGGGCCCTGTAACGCACCGCAAGAACTCAAATATGCCATAGTTCAAAACCTGGAAACTCAACTCGACAACATTACCCAACTGAATATTTAATTATTATAAATTGAAAATATTACGAAGATAAATAAATATTTAAAAATGTTGTATCAAGTAATTCAAAATCCGCAAGGGGTTTGGGCGAATGGCAAGCGTCGTGGGTGTGCTCCTCCCAGACGCAAGTTCGATATCCCTCCCTGATATGCGTGCATCCGCAGGGAATAGTCTCACCTCAAAATGGTGAGATCATGGTTGAGTCACTTGCGGCAACAAGTTTCTCAGATACTAGGCTTGAAATCTTGCTGAGTCGTGAGTTGACACATCAGAGTCCTGCGGCGGTGCACTGGGCCTACTGCAATGGTGCGGGCCACCCGACAGGTCACACCCACATGCCCATTTTGAACAAAATGGGTTGGGCACTCATGAGGGAATGCATGCAAGCGGCAAAGCCAATGACTTTGATGTTATTCCAAATGATTGCAAGGGAGAAGTCAAAACCTGTAATGAAGAGAAACGCACAATCCTAATCTAATCAAAATTCAATTTCCATACATAGGATTCCACACCTTAGCAAAAACATTCCTATCTTTTTTCATGAGTTAGTTATGGCTTTTCTTTTTTTCCCATGCTTCAAAAGGCCTTCCACCCCTTTTCTCTAACCACTTCAACCAATGCTCAAGCCCAACATTCCTAGTATGAAGAGGAAACAGACCATAACCCATCTTCTCTTGACATGTCTACTCCTTGCAGCTTCTTCTCATTTCCATAACTTCATTACCATCACTGCCGAAGCCATTGAAACAGGTAAGTTTCTCCAACTAACTCTTCTATTGTTGCTGAGTTGATTGCCAGCTGTCGATAGGAGGGGCTCACTGTGGATTGGACATGGGCATGATCGGATGATCAAACCCATGCAATCAAGGTGATTTTAAGGTCCTCTGCAATTCACTATGAGGCACTCATATCCAACAGCCGTGCATTATCACAGATGAATTTAGTAAGAAGCATTCTTACTGAACATTGCTCTTTGATTCACATCATAGAAGGAGAATAAAAAAGTTGCTAAGCGCACATGCATGTGCAATAAAACTCAGGTACATGCCATTTGTGCCAGCATGACATGGTAGGTCCAAGATCTAATCGATCCATCACAACTGCGCCACTATATTGATGCTCTAGCCCAAGAAGCAGGTTGATCCACTGGTCGGGTGGGCCACAGTTTTTGGGAAAAAAATGTATGGCTCCGAATAACTTTGCTTAAGTTTTCTAACCCATCCACCAGTTTTCAATATCGGGGCCCACATGCTGATTGGACCAGATTTTATATTTTGCAAAACCAACCTGATGGATGGATTAGATCTCACACATGTGCTGTGCTGGCACGTGTGGCATGTACACGAGCTCTATAGCACACACACATGAACTTAGCAAAGCTCAAAAATTTAAATAGGGGGGCATTTTTTCATGCTCTGTGTGTGTGTGGTGCTTCTAATGAATTTTGAGAGTTTCCCATTCGTAGCAGTTGATTTTGAGCTAGGAAGCAAACAACCCAAATCTCAATTAGTCATGGGAAATCATTTGGCTACATCAGTGAGTATTATCAAACACCATTTTGCTTCTCCAATCATCCATTCTTTTCATCTCTGGATATTTTGGCATATACCTGAATTCTTCTATAACAATGTTTCAAAAGGAGAAAGCGAAACAGGCTCCAGGGAAGAAGCAATACAAGGCTCCATCAGGACCCAACCCAATTGGGAATAGACGGCCACCGATTCGACCATAGATGGACAGGACTACAGCGAGATAGATAAACAGATAGAGAGATGGATAGGTTGCAGGTATTTGCAGTTAGAAGAAAAAGAAAGGGTGGTGATGTTTGTTGGTAGTTGAAGGATGAAAACTTATGGCTGTGGTAGACATGTCATATGAGCATAAACAGATTTTATTGTAGTAGATAGTAATGGTGTTTCTCCGCAGCTGACGGTGATGAACTATTTTTGGGGAAGGTTTTCTTTCTACAGAATGATTTCAAAGTACAGGGGGCTAATGCCATTGCAGTCTCTCACCATTTAAAGATGGTTGATGGGAATCCTGCAGCATTTCAATATTTCAATTTTCAAAAAGACCATTTTGACATGTTAAGATTCCCATCCACCATTTACAGATGGTGGGAGATAAGAGTAAATGGACTCCTGGGAACACTTGGCTCACCTTTCTCCTGTCTTAAAATATCAATTACGATAACAGGGTTTACAGGGGATATGAGGAATTATAGGTGCTTCGCACAGTATACTCAGCTTTTGGATCCGACAGGTGAGACCCATGATTTGGTAATCCAGACCATTGGTTTGTTGCTCTCACGCTGGATAAACCAAGCCCAAAAATCTCGTCAGTAGGTCAATTATAAGCTTTCAATTTCAGCTCGCAAATAGACAGCTAAGAAGAGACAATGAAGTGATCCAGATTCTTAAGTTCAAATGAAAATGGCCCATGGTTAGTAGCGAAGAAGTTCAATCTGAGAGAATTTTGATATGAGGCCCATCCATTGTATGCTGCATCAGACCAATGGTTAGGATCACTGAACCTTGGGTCTCACCTGTCAGATATGAAAACCCAAGTATGCTGCGGTAAACCTCTGGTCAAGGATCCTATAATTCCTCCAAAGATATTGTGGTAAAAATTTGGGACAGACCTATGGTTGACAAATGCGGTTTGCAACAACATCAACAGATGTAACATTCATAAAGAGACCATGCAATCTCGAAAACAAGTGAGAGAATAATTAATATCACCCTTTTATCCATCCAAGATCTTGCATCTGGCTAGAATGTATGATAATAGATCTTCAATGCTTTTCATGTATATAGTCGGACACAAATCTGACGTATGTAACGTATGCATTAAGCTTAGAGACCATGCGAAGCGACAACGTAAACAGGATAAAGAGAGAAAAGTAGAAACACCTTTTATCCACGTAATCTTGTGTCCTGAATGTATGATTACAGAATTTCAATGCTTTTTACACATGTAGTCAGCAACAAGCATAATGTGCGTAACGTGTGCATTATGCAGAGAAACATGCAATGCGACCACGTGAACAGGTAAAAAGAAAAGAATAGAAACGATTTCGTATCCACTGCTACCAAAAGGCCTCTGATACCCATGATAGAAATGCAGACACATGGTTTTATGCTTTCTAAGGAGTTGGGGGAATTTTTAAAAATTTTAATTATATGGTTTGATGCGAACTTGCAATCTAATGGGCAGGGGCAGTTTGGAATACATGGTATAAATATACCCGCAGATTTGTAATTTAAATGTGTTCCGGTAGTAGGCTTCTTAGATTTTGGTGTGATATTGTTTCACTAAGTTTAGGTGTTAGCGTAGATTGAATGAAGTTTTGGCATTATATACAGTATATGAGCTTCTGCTAAGCCCACGCGTGTTCAATAAAGCTCATGTACATGCCACATGTGCCAACATGGCATGGTGGGTCCAAGATCCAATCTATCCATCTGAATGTGATCACTATATTGATGCCCTAGCCCAAGAATCAGCTGATCCGCTGGTCAGGTAGGGCCACAATTTGCCAAAAAAATAAATAAATTGTACAGCTATGAAAAACTTGGGCAAAGTTTTCTAACCCATCCACCTGTTTCCAATATTGGGGCCCACATGCTGATTGGTAAACAAATTTTATTTGTGAAAAAACATGTAGGAGGTCGGACCAACCTGATGAACGGATTAGATCTTGCATGTATGTGCCATGCTGGCACATGTGGGGCAGGGGCAGAAGGTTTATTGCACATGTGTGTGCACTTAGCAAAGCTCTACTGTATACAGTATCAATGAAATAGGACACCCTCACATCTTACTTTCTCAAAATGAATAACAGCCACAAAAAAAAAAAAAAAAAAAAAAAAATGTTCTATTCCCCCCCCCAAAGAAAAAAAAAGGTTCTATTTTCCCAAGTAATAACCCTTTGGATTTGTGCTCACCCAACTAAGAACCAGTTGTGGGACCCAAGCTTCAGGAGCTTAAGTTCATGGGGAGCATGTATGAACAAGTGAGCATGATTATCTCATGTGATGGAAGTTCCTGGTGACTATGACTCACTTCCTGTAGTTATGAACCACATAATGAAACCCAAGGTCATGGAATCAATACCCAATTATTTTGAAAATGACATGGATTTTGAGTGGAGAATCGTTTTACCTTAAGCTAGTGTGCAATTGAACTTCAGTGGCCTTCAAAAGATAAATGCTGGAACACTCTTCTTTCTGCCCTCAGCTTCACCCCACATGTTGCCATCAGGGCCCTAACTCTAACTAAGATCCATGGCTGTTGTCTGATGAGAGATTCTTCACCTGCGACAACCACTGTAGACATTAGAGTTTCTTTTTTTTTTTTCCTGATTCCAAAACACCAAAACACGAGAGAAAAAAGGCTAGACCCACATACATTGACAGTCAAGTAGTCCTTTTACTTCACTGCCAACCAAGTAGCTTAGGGTGTGTTTGGTTGCCCCAAATTTCATTATATCTGGTACAACCAAACGCAGCATTAATGACTGCACCAGAAACAGAAACCTTTATATTAATTATACCAAATATAAAATGGCCATTATTCTTAATATGCAATCCGTGGTGATCTACATGACTCACCAGAAGCCATAAGCTAAGGGATGTGCATATTCTACGCTGAGCATCTCTGCATTGATCATTTGATCCTTTGTCTGCTGGTATAATAACCAGTTTGCTGCTACTGGAAGCATACGTGCCTTCTAGGACTTCCTCTTCCTGCTGTAGAAGTTAGATCAGTTCAGAATAAATCTGCAAATCCGTTACGATATGGCTGTAAAGGCTGATATGTATAGGCAATGGCTGTGACCATTACACAATACGGGGTGAAACGGGGCGAAACGGGGTGATTGTTTTTTTTTTGGACCGTATCAGCCGTTACGGGGCATAACGGCCGTTACCCCCGTAATAGTAATAAAATAGCATAACTTTTTTTTTTTTTCAATGTAAAATCTATTTTTCTCCCTTCTAAAAACTTTCCTAGATCAATCTATAACAGATTTTGACTACTTGTACCATAGTTTTTAGGATTAAAATAGTAGATTGAAGCGATTTTGACAAATAGAAGTTCCACAGGCCTTTTTTTTTTTTTTTTTGAAAAAGTAGTATATATGCCATGCTTGATTGTGATGTGTAGACATTAGAAACACATAACCATGTTCATAAATTCACCAAACAACCCAATACAACCCTCACCAAAGAGTGGACCGTTACGCTACCATAAACATGTTCAAAAAAAAAAAAAAGAATATAGATTTGGAATATTTACATTATTATGGATTTTTTAGGTTTTTTTTTTCAGAAATTTTCAGGTAATTTTTTTTCCAACCGTTACGGGGGTTGTAACAGTCGTTGTGCCCCCGTATCGGTAATGGTGGTGACTGTTACAGTAACCGTTACCGATATGAAATACCTTGATATAACCTTAACAAGGTTACCATCGTTTTTGCAACTTAAGATGCACAAGTGAATTGAATTGCAAGTTAATTTTGATGAGTCCATTTAGACAAGTGGAAAATTCCAAATTGTAATGACATCTCCTAGAAGTCATAAGGAAGAGCCTTCAAATTGCAGTTACATTCATTTCAAGTCCATCTTGTAAGTAAGGTAATTGCAGTTTGGAGCCCAATCCCTCAACGAAAATGCTAAGGCAGGCAATGACAATTTGATCGTTTCCGCTTTATTAGATTATCTGTTGCAATTCATTTGATAGAGAATAAAAACACGCGCTAATGAATTTTTTCAAGAATGTAAACATCCAACTCTGAAACTTCAATAAGAGTTCAGGGTCAAAGCATGACTGTTTATGCTCTTTCATCATTAACTGCCTGTTTGGATTGAGGGAAAACAAAGAAAAACTGAGGCATTAAACAGCTTTCCTTTGATCTGACATTTCTTCTGTTAAAAACATAAAAAGAAAAGGAAATCACTTTTGTTTCGTCAACAAGAGAGTAAAACCAATTTTCTCTTTAAAAAGTCAATTAGTGGAAAAGAGGCTTCCCTTTAAAAATTGCAACCCAAACACTCGAAAATGGATATGGAAATCACTTTCCTCCACAGTTTCTCTAGCAAAACAAACTGGTGCAAAGTATTTCCTTTTCTTCATGCTTACGTCAACTTTACACCCATGGCATCAACTATGCTTTACTTTCCATTGTTTTGTTTTCACCCAATCCAAACATGCCCATCAAGGATCACTGCATTTCTATTCAGCTCCATATCCATTCCATCAAGTTTTCACTATCTTATTCTCTGTTTCTTAGTTACTATATTTGGAACTTCATAAGATGCACATAAATATAGCAAAACTTGCACAGTTTGGATGAGCCGGTGATGTCAAAACACAGAATACTAACAATTTTACATGGACTGTAAATAGGATGGGTCAGAGTTGACTTGGATCCCACCCGATTATTAATTTGATCCCATATCTAAACCCAGCCTAATCCATCACACCTCATATAGCCAGATTAATGCAGGGGCATTTTCACATTGGGCTCGAGTGGGGTAGCCTGTGGGATGCGGGGACACAGTTGGAGTGGGCGGCCTATGTCATGCGGGTGGCTCATATGAGGCAGTACTCATGTTATGTGGGGCCTACGAGGGGGGTTCGGCAGAGGTCCTAACCAATGGGATGTGGGGCCTGGGCTATGAGATAAATGTATTAATTCGCCATGCTTTATTAGTTTGAGCTTTTAGAGCAAATGGTCAATTGTCCTGCATCGAAGTGGTATCAAAGCGGGAGGTCTCGTGTTCTAGACTTCTTACCGGGGGTGATTAATGCAGGGGCATTTTCACATCGGGCTCAAGTAGGGTAGCCTGTGGGATGCGGGGACACACTCAGGGTGGGCGGCCCATGTGAGGTGGGCATTTAGAGCAAGTGGTCAATTGTCCTACATCACAGATTCAAGTCGGACTAGATCCACTGGGTCATAGGGTCAGCCCTACCCAATGAAGCTCTGGGCTGTAAACAGGTTGGATCTAGGCAGATCAGAGTTGAATTGGATCGTACCTGATAAGCAAGTAACTGGATACTAGTACCCAAACTCTGATCCAATCTGATGGACCCCAAAAGTGGTCCAGATCCTGATCCGAGTCTGACCATGTCTGTCTAACTTTACGGAACATTAGTGGCAGGAACTACCTTATCCTTTCTCTTTGTGAGAGGTCATCAGAATCGGATGTAGAGTCCAGCATCTTAACCTTTTCTAATGGAAGTGATCGGTTCAAAATGTCTACTTTTCTCCTCTTTAATTACCTAACCTGCTGTTCAGTATGCTCATCGGTGCAATAATTAATGATCCAGCTGGGAAACTAAGAAAACAAGTTTTCAAAAAATGGACTAAAAAGCAACCTTGCACCAGACCACATTGTCTGAGAGGTCGAGTGTTTTGCCCATCCTGCACTAATTATTCCTCCTGCATCCTCACCAATAACAGGTCTTCTAACACCTAATTTCCTTAACCACACTTGTTTTGCAGTACTGAGTACGACGTTTGTGATTGCAACCTTGGGGAGAATCACATACATAAATCATCATCATTATCAAAACCTTATCCCAGATCATCGGGTCAGCTACAAGAATCATGTTACATGATTATGAGGTTTAAATGTCATACTGTCTGGATTTACAATAAAAGTTGTGGCAAAAGTTTCATGCCTGGTGCCAAACTAAAGCAACCCTCCGCCGGGCTTGGGACAAGCAATGAGAGCACAGAACTCCCACTAGCACCACGTAATAGTCAATAACATATGTTGATTAAAATCAGCAAGTTAATCATGTAAATATATATCCCATGAAGGTATGCAAAACTGGAGTCACATGATGAACAGAATCTAAATAAAATCTTTCACATTTCAGAATCTGTTTTGTGAAACATCAGAGGATTGCGGGCTTTTGGATGTTTTTTGCTTGGGAAACAATCTTCAATCTTGCTAGTGCTTATAACAGATGAATTACAAAATTACATATTTAGTGAAATTATCAGTGCATTTTATGATGAAGTGATATATAGAGAAATTCTAGGGAGGCTCACCCCTTCAAGGTCCATCCATGAAGCTTGTGCCTTCTTCCTGACCATGTGTCATCCATGCGGTTCATCTAGAAGGCTGTACCACAGATGCAACACATGGCAAAAATATCACTTCTCAAAGCTCATGAGCTACAAAGAACATCAATATATTAATGCATGTGTATGGACAGTAAGGATCTCTAATCAGCAGGATTTTGACATGTAGGCCACCATAGTGAGGCCTGCTAGGTGAGTTTATATGAAAAGCAGGTCACATCGGGCTCAGATTTACGTGACCTGAATGGCGTTGCACCTGTACTAAAGACTTGTGCTAGTCAAGTTCACATGTTTTGCATCACTTTATCCATTTCCTTTTTTGGGTATTATTTGCATATCACTTTTGTAGCCTGGATGTCATTCTATTATATTGATATATCTTTCTAATTCTGTTACTAGTATGAACCAAATTTATACAACAATGCATCTTTCAATATCATCGCATAACCCTGTGGCTGCGGTAGTATGTCAGGTTTGCTTAGTTTGAAGTGCCGACACCGACATGAGTGTCTGTATCTAAGTTACAGCCTGTGAACAAAAAAATTTAAGCTGTTTCATTTTCGAGATGCAAGCTAATATGGGGAAATTAGACAAATCACCATATCACACAAGTCACAGAAATGCTGAGATAGAGACGTATGTTGGCTCATGTACTGATATAGAGACATGCATGAATAATATTACCAAAGATCAATGATTAACATGGACATATAGTATGCAACAGAATGTAACACAAAAAACTACATATCACTTGCTTTTGGAAAAAATAAATAAATTTTGAAGAAGATACCAACCAGTAGATTGATAATCCTGAGAGGGCTGACAAAGAAAAATAACCAATGACAAGAAGAAATTGAAGATAAGAAGCGTATTATTTGAAGCCAGATCAACAGTCTGCCAACAAAGAATATAATTATAGGACTTCGATATATGTTATAAAAAAAAAAAAGAAAAAAAGAAATTTGAAAAGAGCAGCAACGCTTTAGAAAGATGATTCTGCACTTGAGGCGGCTTCATGAGCTCCATTGACACATGTGCTGAGAAACAACAAGAAGTGGTAGAACCAGGTAGGCTACAGTGTCAGACCAGCCCCTGCAGGAGGCGTTGTAAATGATCTTTACAAGGTACAAACCTATTTCGGAAAGCAGTGCAAATCATTGAAACCACACACCTCTACTATATATAACACAAGCAGTGACGGACAATTTTACCCACAAAATTAGTCTTGAGAGAGTTGTGAAATTTGGAATCTAAAAGGACATTACAAGGGATTTCTAACATAGGTAAGTATATTTAGGGAATTTGAAAATTATGGGTGCTTATAAATGGACGGCTCAGATTTTACATGCTCCTCGTGAAGAGTGGTTCCAATTTTTTCTCCTTTTTTTTTTAAAAAAATAAAAATTATTTATTTATTTATGTAAGCAGATGCACCCTCTCTCTCTCTCTCTCTCTCTCTCTCTCTCTCACACACACACACACACACACACACACACACACACACACACACACACACACAATATCTCCAGGGTAAGAATAGTTCCGAAAAACTTTGTTTCATTGAGTGGAATAGGATGCAATGGAGACACTTACAGATTACTAATGACTAAAAGAAAAATGTATAAATCCCCAAAAGAAGAAAAAAAAAAAATCCCTACCTTAAGAAAGATGCTTAACAAACAAATTTTCATGAAGATTTTACCAAAGGACGCCAGGTGGTGGATGCCAATGTTTCTTGAGAAAATATTCAAAACTGCAATTTCTGTTTCTGGAGGCACGCAAGCGCACGCACACACGCACATGCACATGCCTGCACGCTAGATGTATCTGTGAATCGGTAAGTTGGCCACACGCTCACATGCGTGCGCGCACACACAAAAGCTGGTCACACATGCATGCACGCCGGCATGTAGGTAAGCTGCTCTCTCTCTCTCTCTCTCTCTCTCTCTCTCTCTCTCTCTCTCTCTCTCTCTCACTCACACACACACACACATAAATGCATGTGCATGTGTACATAAGCTGGTCTTGAACCCAAAACCTCATGGTGAAAACACACCGTCTATCATTAAGCTCTGACCTGACAAATTGGCATTTACCGGATTGCCTGTGTAGTCTCTCTTCAAGAGCTTTGATCTTGGGTTGAAAGTTTTGCATTGCCAGTGTTTCTTCCACCTACACAAATAATCTAAATCATCAGCTAACAGCATACTTGCATTGTCAAGAATAGCAGATGATATAGAAAATGCACCATAGAAGTTTGAAACACCAAATCAAGCATTCAGCGAAACCTTGCCAACCAGGGTATTTATTTTGTCACGAGAACATGTCCGATGAGAACCGTTTTCAATTCTTCTGAACTTGGCCAACCACATGGAACACATGAAACCTCTGTGCATCTGAAAACAACTTTCAGCTTACCAAGTTCAGCCTGGTTGTTTCATGGTCTTGGTAAAAAGAAAAACATAACACACACACAAACTTACAAATGTTAAATGTTGAATGAGTTGTGGGCCTGCATTTTGTATTGATTGGGCCGTGTTGGCATGTGAGTGGTGTCAATGTGAGCCTCTATGGTTGCCAGATCCAAGAGCCCCGAAAAAACGAGGAAGGTTGATGTTTGATGGGCAGCAACTGCAGTATTTTGCCAATCTACCATTTAAAAGCCATTCCCAATTTGCTAGGAAAAATCTAAGATGGTGACGACAACGTTGTTGATGATTGATTGGGCCAGCTCCTCATCACCGTTGACAGTGATAAGAACAGCCAAAGTTAGCCATTGATGTGTGCCACCAGATCATTTCCCAAATGTAAGATACAACCGCCTATTCAAATATCTTCACTATTGTAATGGGAGTGCTTAGTCATTTACATTTTGGCACAATACTTTCAGAATTGATTACTACTTTCAAATAGCGAGCAAATAAAGGAGAGTAATTTTGAGCATCACCCAAAATAGTTCTTAAGGGCTTAAAGCTTTAGGGCCTGTTTGGTAGACGCCTAAAAATGAGTTCTTCTCATCTTAGTTAATTGCAATTACGTATTAGAGATCATATGCCATTTTGGTAAGGATTAAAAATAATCTTAATGACCAACAATCATAATCTCATGTGATGAACTCATTTTCAGACGTCTACCAAACAAGCCCTTGATGTTTTTTTTTTTTTTTTAGTCTTATGACGCCGCTTTCAAAAGCCTCCCTTTGAAATTACAAATTTCTGATCGTATTTATACCAATTCTTTCTAAAATGCCATCACCACCTAGCCATATTCCCTCAGCTACTGATTAAAGAAAAACTTCCCCATGCTCTTTGCCAAACACATTTTGAAACTAACACTTAATGTGTTTTGTGAGCTTTGATAAGCACATGTGTGCAGTAAAGCTCATGCACACGCCACATATGTGCCAACATGGCATGATAGGTCTGATATCCAATCATCCATCAGAAAGGAACCACTTGTAATTTTCATGATAGGCCCTGTAAAAAATTAACAATGAACATCTCTCCCAAATGTTTTATGACGCTTATCTAAATCACAGGCGATTTTTTTATTTTTTTTCGTCTTGAGCCTATTGTTGTATCACACGGTTAATTGTCGGAGTGGATTTTGCATATTCATTGTGGTGGGCTTAGGGGCATCTCTCATAATTTTTTCTTTTGTTAATATATGAAAGTGGGATCTCTTCTATTTGTTCAAGTCACTAAGTTCTATGGATCTCACCATAATCTGTGTTATATCCACACCGTCCATCTATTATGTAACATCATCTTCGGGCATGGGCTAAAAATTAAAGTAGATTCAAAGTTCAAGTGGACCACACTATAGAAAGTGGTGGGGATTAAGAACTTACCATTGAAAACTTATTGCAGCCACCAAAGTTTTGGATCAAGCTGATATTTATGCTTTCACTTCATTTATGTCTGTGTGACCTTAAGAACAAGTTGGATGGAAAATAAATATCATGATGAGCCCTAGAAAGGATTAATGGTGGGCATCATTTTCCACGGCTTTATGTGATGCAGTCGACTTGAGCTTTGGATTTGTCTCATTTGTTTTTTTCTCATATCCTATCATGTATCATCAAAATAGATGAGTGGTGTGAATATAACACATACACAATGATCAGCCCCACAAAACTTCTTGACCTTAAAACTAGAGGTGTACATGAGTTGAAACGAGTCGAGCTTGGCACAGCTCGACTTGGCTCGGCCACTTGTTGAACCCAGCTCGAACTCGGCTCGGCTCGGTCCTCGAGCCTGACTGGCCAGCTCAGCGTGGTTCGGTCAACAACTTGGGCTAGTTCAAGCCGAGTTCGAGCTAAGATTGAGCTGAGTTCGCCTGTGCAGCATTTTCACAAACACATGGTCTGTACCTTCAAAATCTCACTGTATATAAAACAACAACAATGGTTTTACAGGTATTTTATTAAACACCTTATAAGCAACATAAAAATCAAGAAAAAAAAAGGTATTTGTTTCATATACGTACTTTCTTTGCCACCAGCAACACTTCATTGAGTCATTTCATCGAACACTTAGTGAGCAACAACAATATCAAAGTAACCAAGTCATTGAATTGAATCGATCTGAGTTCGATTCGAGTTGGGTTCGATCCGAGTCGAGTTAAGGTCGAGCAAGCTTGAACTTGGTTTGAAATTTTTTCAAGTTCAAAAAATCAGCTCAACTGGGCTCGAACTCAGTTTCGAACTGAGTCGAATTGAGCTTTTTCGAGTCAAGTCGAGCAAGCTACCGAGCTAACTCTGCTCGTGTACAACCCTACTAAATACCACCCAAGTAACATGCAGTGGCATCCTAAAATCTCTTTAAGCTATATTTGCAGGAAGGACACCACTGCTAAATTTTGGTAGGCCCACCATGATGTGTGTAAAATCCACTCCAACCATCGGTTGTGTAATCCAACGTTGAGCCCATGATGAAAAAACCCAAGCTAACTTATGATTCAAAAGTGCCTTTATTGATGCCCTAACCAAAGAATCAGGTAAATCCACTGGTCAGGTGGCCCACAGTTTGCAAAACAGATGTCTGGCTCTGAAAAAGCTTAGCTGAAGTTTCTAGCTGATCCACTTGTTTCCATTATTGGGGCCCACATGCTGAGTGAAACAGATTTATTTTTGGGAAAAACATGTAGAAGGTTAGAGCAACCTGATGGATGAATTGGATCACGCAACTATGTGCCACGTCAGCACATATATGGCGTGTACATGAGCTTTATTTCACAGGCGTGTGCACTTAGCAAAGTTCGTATTTTGTCACCAATGTCAGCTTGCAGACCACTTATCTTACTGCCGGGATCTTCTAATCAATGAGATTTTCGCACAGTGGCCCATATGTAGCAGAACCACTGAACGCATGGTCCAGATCATCGGACCATTGCACCATATACGGGGGTGATGGGATGTCCTCGAGAAACAAACATGTGACTGCACAGTGGTCGGTGTGGCTTCTCATTTGCATTGCATGTTCCTGGCATTCTCAAACCTTCGTATTTTGTAAATGCCACTACAACCTACGACATTCCTACTCTGCCACACATGCCAATGTGGCAAGTGTTAGTGACATCCATGCCTTTCATCACCTTGATAGTGTCATTGCCTGAAAATCAGGTTGGTCCGATCATCAACTGGGCCTTACATGTATGACAAAATGAACAATTAGAAGGAATTCACAAATGGCTCGCATTATAATGTGCAACCACTCCTCCCACCCCCTGCTGCCTGATTGTTTGGCCAATGCGCAGAAGCTGTTGGACCCACCTAATGGACGGCCTGGATATTGTACATGGTTGCGGTACTGGCAGGATAGTAGGATGTTGAGTAGCCATAGCAGGGCTCTGTTTTGAATCCACAATCTTTGATCATATAATCCTCTTCTAGTTGTCTTAAATTTTCCTTTTCCAGTAAAATCTTAGCTGAAAGTGTAAAATCAATTGATCTAGATCATCCAAATCATGGATCCAAGGTAGACAGAGAAGAGGCTCTAAATCAGACTGATTGGATGATCCTAACTGCCCAATTGGTGACCACCAAATGGACGGCTAGAAAGAAAACGAACAGCTATTTCTAAGAGACGAATGGGATGCTATGATCCATCCAACATGGGGCACATAATTCGGACGGTCCAAAAACCGTGTGCCACTTTCCCACGTTTATTCATTTTCAAGTAACGAATTTCCACTGAAATTCTGAAATCCAAGAAATGCGCTCACCTTCAAAACGACTACCATCACATCACCATCCTCCGATTTTCTGAACTGCTGCATCGCTCGAAGTGGTAGTGGAAGAATCTGCAGCAGCAGCAGTGGCATCTGCAAGCCTTCTGCTCGGTGGCAATTCCACGGGAATTGGCATACGAGGATTGGAGAGCGGGACTCTCGTTGCAGCTGAATTTCACGGCCTTGGTGTTGAAATTCCGAGGTCTGGAGAGAGGGAATTTACGGTGGAGAGAGAGAGAGAGAGAGAGAGAGAGAGAGAGAGGATGGAAGGAGAAGAGATTGGGTTTTTTTTTGCCAACATGGTTAGGGTTTCTCAGGGAAGGATTTTTACAGATTTTCATGTCTAGAGAGAGAGACTGTTTTCTGAACGACGAGGAAGGACGGAGTTCGCCGTTACTTTTCAGATGATGTTCTCTGGAGTAATTTTAAAATGCTCCAGTGCTCTCGGTGCACTGTTAGTTGCAGTGCTAGTAGTTGCATTGGGACAATTGGACAGTCTGATCCATTGATCTAGACTGTTCATTAGGTCCAACTAGAGGTGTACATCGAGTCGAACCAAGTTGACCTGGCCTCAGCTTGACTCGGCTCGGCCACTAGCTGACCTCAGCTTGAACTTGGCTCAGCTTGGTCCTCGAGCCTATTTGGCTAGCTCGGCCCGGTTCGAAAGCAGCTCATGCCAATTCGAGCCGAGTTCGCCTTTGCAGTATTTCTACAAGTTCTCTCTTTCGCCTGCCTCTATCCCGATGAGTGGACACCAAAGCTCTCATTTTCTGTTGAGTAGTAGTTCGAGTAAGTCTTGAATGGGCAAGTATTTTATCTAACACCCGATGAGCAACATAAAAACCGAGAAAGAGGGTGGAGGAAGTTTTGTTCTTGCCAGCATTGGAGATGGCTAATTTCTATGATAGACAGCTGCAAGATTCATTTACTAACGGGATTATTTGAATCACCAAATATGTGTTGAATGTCCATTCGTTCCTTCCCAACTAGTGGTGTAATATGGCGCTACCATAGGTAGAATTTCCCAATGCCTTGCCACCAGCCACACTTCGTTGAGTCATTTCATCAAACATGGGGAGCAACATCAATATCAAAGTAACCAAGTCATCAAACTAGTTTGATTGGAGTTTGATTCGAGCTGGGTTTGATCCGAATCGAGTCGAGCTGGGGCTGGCTTGAACTCATTTTCAAACTTAAAAAATCAGCTCGACTTGGCTCGAGCTCAACTTCGAATCGAGTTGGATCGAGCTTTTTCAAGCCGAGTCGAGCAAGCTAATCATGCTAGCTTGGTTTGCGTACACCTCTAGGTCTAGTGCACATTTCACGGGCTACCAGGAAAATATCAAACTAATATAACGAATGTTAACCATCTGATCAATGACCCCAAATATGGACGGTCAATACTATTTATATAAAATTTGTCTACATAAATCGAAAGATTCGTAGCAAAGCAAATAAAAGGCGCACAATAATTTATAGTTCCATTTATCAGTCCATAATCACCGTTCAGTACTGTGTTTGTTTCCACTCAATGCAATTTGCAGGTAAAATATAAGTACGGCCCACCATGATACTTATGAGAAATTCATTCTGTTCATCTGATTTACAACTTATGTAAGTAAAAAATGAGACAAATATAAAACTCAAAGTAGGCTACGCGACTAAAAATGAGAGGACTAAAAGCCTAACTGTATCCAAGTCAAGTCGGGTAAAGTTCCCTCGCTTTGCATATTTACTGTATCACTATGCTTATATGCTATACAAGTTGTTCATCATTCCACTCCTACTCAGACGAACTGAGAACGTAAATATTAACTTCATCTAAAACTCCTGTGGCCCCATGAATGTTTGATTTGGAAGTAGTTAAACCTCACAGTTTCCTACAGTATGTCTTACTTGAGTTTTGGATGTCTCATTTTATAAGCCCATGTTGAGTGGATTGCATGTGACCACAAATGACTGTGTGAACCTATGAAGACGTCCATGATAAATCCACTCTGTTCATCTGTTTTGAAAGACTAAAGTATGACATGAATATAAAAATAAGCAGATTTAAAACTCATGTGAATCATACTGTATGACTAACAGTTATGTATAAGGATGATATTTGCTTACAGTTTATCTTGATCTAAGTGGTAATAACCCTATGAATAGTTTGGATGGCATATAAACATTATGGTGAGCTCTAGAAAGGTTTTACCAGTGGACTTTTATGTTCCACTGTTTCATTTGGTACAGCTCACCTGAGTTTTGGATCTACCAAAATGGACTACTGTCCTATTTTCATATTTCAAAACGGTTCAAGGGAGTGAATTTGTCATAGACATCTATGTAGGCCCATATAGCCCCGGGCTCAGTTATATCTCAATTGACTTCTAACATGAGGAGAGCTAGGCAGGATTCAACTCGACCCAAACTGAATGACAGAGTCGAGTTCGGATCGAGTAGTTTTATACCGATCCGAAAGCCGACTAAGTAGAGTTCGAGTTATATAGTAACTCGACCTGACTTGAACTGAAACCTCATCCGGTCGGACTCGGCCCAATCCGAAACCCGACTCAATTTGGTTACCAGGTACTGTATAAACCCAACAAAAATAACTTCATTCTCTCCAGCCTAACCCTGACAGCCTCCCCGCCGCACCCAACCCCATTCCGAAGCCCCCTACTCCGACACAGCCGCACAACAGCACCTGTCATCCTCCTCCTCTCTCTCTCCTCCACCTGTCTTCACACCGCACAACATCACCCACCCACCATCCAGCTCGATTTCGAGCTCCTCCTCCTCCTCTCTCTCTCTCTCTCTCTCTCTCTCTCTCCCCCTCTCTCTCTCCCCCATTTCAAACTCTACGTCGGGGTATTATTTATTTATTATTTTAGTTTAATAAAACATCAAATGGATGACTCTGAGTGGCCAGGGCCCGCCATGGTGCATCCGGGCCAACACGGTCTTTTTCGAATGCCTGGCCAACCCGCTTGATGACCCATTGACCCGATCCGAATCGTAGCCAACTCAATTTGACTTTGTATTATTGATTGAGTCGGACTCAGTATTTTTGACTAAGTCAGACTAGGTTCGGGTCAACCCAGCTAAGATTCAGTTTGGATTGGGTCAAGCCCTCTAGACTCGGTCCTAAGCCGGATCGAGTTTCGGTCAAGTATTTGATAAAATTGGATCGAGTCGAGTTGGCCCTAACTCGGTCCAACTTTCGATGCCCACCTCTAAACATGAGCGACAAAATGTATAAAAGGGAAAAAGGATCGGCTACTCCCCCTTTCACCCGTCAATGGCTGGTGGTCGGTGCTCTGTGGGCCCCACCATGATATATGTGTTTCATCCATGCCGTCCATTTATTTTTATAGATCATTTTAGGTATGAGACCAAAAATGAGGTATATCCCAATCTCAAGTAGACCATAATACATGAAATAATGTTGAAAGAACATCGACGGTTGAAAACTTTATGGGGCCATGAAAGTTTCGGATCAAGCTGTTCTTTGTTTTTTCCCTTCATCTAGGTCTGGATGACCTAATCAACAGATTGGATGTCAAATAAACAGTATAGTGGAGCTTATAAGGATTTTAATGGTGGATATCCAATCATTATTGTTTTCCTGTGGTGTGGTCCACCTGAGATTTATATCCCTCTCATTTTTGGGATCAAGCCCTAAAATGATCCGTCAAAATGGATGAAACACATACATCATGGTGAGCCCCATAGAGTACCGACCACCAGCCACGGGACCGTGGCAGGGGGAGTAGCCAATCCGTTTGCATAAAAGGGTGTACTTGCCGCGAACACCACGATTAGCGCCACCTGCACCGCGGTCCATTTGAACATGGAAAAGGACGAGTGAATCGAAATGTGATGCGGAAGATTTCATCGAACACCACTAGTATAGTGAATACAGCATAAACATGTCTCTATCACTGCACTATCCTCAAAAAGTAATAATTACAATTTGCAGTTATTTTTCACTGTAATCCTTGCATCCAAACGGGCTTTGACCACTGGAAGGGTCGCGGATTGGGTAGTTAACCCTCGGGTTCATCCATTTTGACAAATCGTTCTAATGAATAAGCCCAAAAAGAAAATAAATAGGAAGTTCAAGTGGACTACACTATATGAAAAAACCTAAAACTCAAAGCCTACCTTTGAAAATTTATTGGGAATGATAGAAGTTTTGAATTAAGCTAATATTTATTTTTTGCCCCTTTATATAGGTGTATGTGACCTTATGAACAGGGTGGATGTCAAATAGAAGTAACGAAGTTTTGAATCAAGTTGATATTTATTTTTTCCCTTTGTATAGTCATATGTGATATTATGAGCAGGTTGAATGGAAAATGGACATCTTTAGTAAGTTTTCAATGGTAATAGTTCCATTCCCACATTTACTTAAGCCTTCCATTTACCTTCTTTTTGAGCTGATACCCTGCAATGACCTGTCAAAATAAATAGACTGCATGCATAAAATATATAGATCACATTGGACTCCATGGAGCCCAGCCATAATTGTACATCTCTAGTTAAGTCCTGGCAGGGGTAGTACCCATTCCTGGTACATCAGTAGTTAGGTCTAGTGGGGGTAATACCCAAATTTGCTATGTTGTGCATCTCTAGTTAGGTTCGGCACATAACAATTTGGGTACTACTCCCTTCCATACCTAGTTAGGTATGATCGAACTTGCCAGGGTTCTATGAGATCCATTGTGATATATATTTTATCAATATTGTCCATCCATTTTGACCGATCATTTAGGGCATGAACCCAAAAAGGAGGCAAAGTTAAGGCTCGGGTGGACCACACCTAAGGAAGTAGTGGGATTGAGTTCCTATTGTTGACAGAAAACCTCCAAGGGCCCATCATGATGTTTTTTTTTTTGGCCATCCAACTTGTTGCAAGGTTGCGTAGACCTATATGAAGGGAAAACATAAATATCAGCTTAATCCAAAACTTTGGTGCAGTCCAAGAAGTTTTCAATGGTAAGCTTTTAAGCCTCACTCCTTTCTATGGTATGGTCTACTTGAGCCATCAATCTACCTCCTTTTTTCGCTCAAGTCCCAAAATGATCTATTAAAATGGATGGATGTCATGGATAATATATATATATATGTCACGATGGGCCCCCCAAAGCCCTTGATAGGATCAACCCTCTTTAGTTATGCCATGGTGGCAATAGTACCCAATCCATGCCTAATTATGTTCTAGCAAAGATGGCCTAATCAACTTTTCAAACATGCTTTGCATGGGCTCCATCCTTGACATCAGCACGTGGCCCAATCAAATCTCACTATGTCAGGTCACATTAGTTATCCCTTAATGATCGGTCACAGGGCAATCCATGTCCACTAACTACCTTGTACAACGAGTGGTTTAGAGCTTATTTGGATAATCAATACAGTTTTGGAATGAATTGGGTAGTAAGATTTCTTGTACGCAGTGATTAAGGTTTGGATTAGCTAAGTTCATAGTGTGTCTTATTCGCAACTAACGGAAATGACGATCCAATCCTAATCACCCTAAACTGTTAGTTCTTAGGCTAAAAGAGTAACTAGATTAGTTTGATTTGTTAATTAAAATATGACCCGTAGTTGTCTCGGCTTTAGGTATATCTTTATTTAGTTACAGTTGTCTTGATTAGTCAGTGGTAAGTCGACTAGATTTTGGCCTCCATATGAATAAATCACGAGGCTATACTCAAGGTTTAAATGATAGGCAGATTCGTTTGCTTCTTACGGTTAATTAATCAGATTTGTGCGATTCTTTACTGGTATCACCTAATAAGTGATAGTATAAGCTAGTTATATCGAAAATTTTCAATGGTTCTGGGAAATCCAAAATAGCAAAAATTCGGAACGCTACAATCTACCCCCCTTAAAAGATAATTTCATCCCCGAAATTACCTAATGTCAATAAGTAAATGTATTTTAATTTTGTACGCTTAAGTTTCGTCGATTTTAAGTTCATATGTGTGTTAGGGTGTATACTAACTACATTAGCGTAGTTTATTGTAGTCTACCCCCTTAAAAGTTTCCTTCATAAAAAATTGAGAACAGATGTTAAAATCATTATTATCGCACTAAGTGTTTGACGACAAAGTTTATCTAAGGCTAGTATATTTTGCTCATCACAATCGGGCTAATACGGAAAAAAAAAGGTTGTGATAGGCTTAAATCCGATACGTTGATTCTCCTCCTGACCAGAGCAAAAATCTTGTTTTATCCATTCTTAGTCCTGGTGGATCCCGGTCTTCTGCTCGGTCAAAACAGTGAGTCCATTGGTAGTCACTCAAGATTGAGAATTAGGTTAAGCTGTAAATGTCTCGTAAGTGTATGGTTCTATAATTCCGTAATCCGATTATCCTTAGCATTTATGGAATATTATAATTCATTGGGAATTCAAACTTTATATTCATAAAGTTGTCATGTCACGCCCCAAACTCGGAAACCGGGCTCGCAAAATTTTCGATCGCCGAATTCGGCACTGACAGCCTCCGTAGTATCCCATTTTCAGCTCCCAGCGCTCATACGCCAGATTCCGATCATGGGATCCTATAAGGAGAATTTTTTTTTGCATAAATTTGTTTCATAAGAAGCATAACCATAAGTATACCCAAATCATAACAACAACAACATCACCACATATCCACTAATATAATTATTTGAATATAATACTGAAAAAGAAATACATACATATAATAAAATCTTCAGAAGCTCTGCCGCACGATCCTGCCCCAGCTCGACTGCGTCCTATCGTTACCTACATGCATCTATCATGCATAAGCTTATAGAAAGCTTAGAGGGTGGTGTAAGTGTGTACACAAGATAAGTACCATGCATTCAATACAATACCTTAATCATACAATATCAGAATTTACTAGCATGAATCATACGATATCAGAGTAAATGAAAATATTGCGAGTCCATAAGAATATCATCAACCTCATTCAGGATATGCGATGAAAAGACATAGTAAGTCAAAGTCATATATTGAGAAAGTAATGTAAATCGGCTATGTAATGTGGAAACACAATGAACCAGATATCAGATATCAAGGATGCAATGAAATATGCAATTCGAGAGAGCTACAAATACCATCAGACTTATCTAGGTCATATAAATGCAGAAATATAGTAACTCAAAATGCCATATGTCGTGGATGTAATACGATATGCGGTGTGAATGGAATGACCATGCTGGCGTGTGAAGTCGGGATGATAGTACATAGTATCGCAGGCTATAAGATCCATTACAAGGGACTTCTATCCAAACTAGTCCCATACCTAATTTGGATAGTCAGACTCAATGTGGTAAACTCCTGATTTCAGGTTAGTTGCGCGCCTCAACCGAAATCCTGGCTATTGCGAAGGTACACGTAACAAATAGTTGCGCACTACCAGCTTGAGTGGGCAGTGAATGAATGAATGAATGAGTATGCAACTTCTACTCAATAAGTTCACATGTTAGTACAGTTCATTTCTGGGATCATCACCGGGGTCTAGTACACTCTACACCAGCTTGCCGCCCCATCAAGCGCACAATTGGGTAAGTGAAAAAGACCTCATTATCCGCCTGACCAGTAGTCGGCCAATATCTACTCAGTACGTTGATAGTGGACCCATTCACGAGCTGGTCAAACTCAGCCTAGCTATACCTACTCCCTCAGGCAAGTAAGGCCACACCCCCTCCCAATCGACCATGACACGGTGGGAGACGTGACCTACTGGAATATGGCCCTCATGCGCTCATATATATCTGCTCGGTCTCGACGTTGAGGTGTCCTCTGGTACCAAGAGGGTTTAGGAATTTTCACCTAGGGCCATCTATGATAGCCCGATGCTAATAACATATTTTCGGTGTCTCATCTAGCCATCCACGATATGCCTGTGGAGGCTATGGCCCTGATGTCGCTAGGGCGTACAATAATCACATCACGCAATACAATACGCATGAGTCATACAATCCAGTCATGCATCAATCCTGCATATACCGTGCACTCATGTGAGATAACCTCCACCTATCATGGAGTCTCATAACAACCTGCCCAATGACATATGCAGTGGTCAACCATATCTCATAACAAACATGCAGATGATGCGTATGGACATGTATCATGATGTTATTGTTCACTCCCCAAGTATAGGGTTGTGATGTAGTAATAAACTCGGTAAGACCGAGGTCGAATCCCAAAGGACTGACACCTGTACGTTATCTGAAACCAAGTAGAACTAGAACTAAACTAAAATGTGATCTAAACCAAATAAAATTTAGGGAATAATTGTGGAATAATTATTTAAAACTTAAGTAATTCAGAGGAAGGAAACTAGGGATTCAGAGGATCCACTTGTAGAGATCAGGGAGATCTTATGCCTGCTTCAAAAATCATGAAAATTAAACTGAACTTCTTCTGATATAATTTTAAAGAGATGAAAGGTATATAAATTAGAATTGATTCCATCACCACACCATGCCCAGGAGACAAAGTTAACAAAAGAATTAAACTAATGACCAACCAATCAACATGCCATGAAGGTCAGGAAGGGTACCGTCATCCGACCATGCCTAGGAGACTAGGTGGACAACAGGGCTTCCTGACGTCATAAACATCAAAAGGAGAAAGAAATACTCAAAGTCGTTGCAGACCCATTGTAATTTCAGTCACAACAGGCCCTTAAAAACTAGAAATATTCCCATAATTAAATCAGAAACCACTTCAATCAAAAGATACAATCAGCATAAATTCTCCCATCACTTAACAAGCTTCACCTCTTAGCCCTAGCTAAGAGGTTTAGCCTGACATGATGAGGCTAGAACACCTGAGAAAGAATAAAATAAAATAAAACTTCTAAAAGAAAGACACTTCTCTGTCTCTCTTTCTCTCTCCCTGACCTCCAGCCAAAGCCACCCTGCCTTTGCTCACGTTCCCAGCCTCCACGGTCCTCGAACCTTGATGATCCTCTCTCCCTCTCTTTCTCCCCTTTATTCATGAGAAGGTCGGCTGGGGGACTGTGCATACGCAGCAACCTGTTCCGCAGCCGGAACGCACAATAACACAAGAGGACTCATGTTTGGCCGAGTGTGAGCGACTAGCCGTCAAGATTTCTTAAAAATAAACTCCTTAGACAGGTTTATGGCCTCCCTGTGAGCATTTTGGACGGTCCGGATCATTAGTCTGGCCACGATCGAGATCGTACAGTGGGCCATGGGAGTCGGCAGCGTCCGTGTTCTCCTTGGATACTCTGTCTGCGCAAAACTTGTGCTGAGCTGCTGATGGGGCCCATGATCTGTTTTGTCAACGAAATCCACGCCGTCCATTGGAATCCTCGTGGAAATCCAGTCAGGAGCGAGTAGTTTTGGTAGGTTCTTGTGTGGCCCACTGGATATTGTATTCCCCCGTCCATCTTGAGTTTCGGCGGTCGAAATCCGCTACACGTTGCTTCCTAGAAAAATTCCACCTAGGTGATGGTTCCAGGCCTCTTTGAGTCTCATAAACGGTTCGGATCTGACCGTTGATGCACGATGTTGGCCCAAAGAGATCCGCCGCAAGTCTCTGTTCAAACTTCCGCAGCAGAGACCGAAACGGAAGGCTCTGTCGAGAGTTGGTGGGGTCCACGTACTTGGTATCTTTGAAATCCATCACGTCCATTAGTTTCTCCTCAAAAAACCGTTGTGATATGGTCGGTTTTGGATTGGGTTGAGTGTGGCCCATTGCATTTTTAAACCGGCCATTCGTCTTTCGTTTGAACGATAAAAAATCAATCTCTGATGTGTCTTGAACTTTCTCCACCTAGGCCATGGTAACATGGACTGTGGGAGTCTGACGAATGGTCCAGATTTGTCATCTGGAGAGCGAGTGGGGCCCACTGATGAAAAACGGACGGACGCTGTCCGTCCGCTGTTGCTGCGGGAGAGGAAGACGGGTCAGCCCGTCTTAGACTGGGCTGACCGTCCGGTGCACGGCCGGTGCACTTCAGTTCATGTGCATGCATTATACATGTAGGTCCCACGGAGATGTTTGTGACCAATCTGCTCCGTCCATCCTCGTTAGAACCTCATTTACGTGGTTGAGACTAAAATTGAGACATATCCAAAGATCTAGTGGGTCTCAAATCATGATTTTAGTGGCTGATCTGTCCGTTGGGGCACTTACACAGTGATTGAACGGATGAAATTTGACGTGTACGGTTAATTTATGGTCCTCGGGCGATGTAAGAATTTTCGAGCTGGACGGATGGTGGGAACCCTGCGATCTTGCATTCTGGATGTCTTTCGGGCCACTTGAGCTTTAGTTTCTCGATTTTCTTGAATCCCTGTCATGCACAACCGTCGATCTTGGTCTCTTGGGGTCCGTCGCTTGCCTTGGTGATTTCAGACCGTTAAATCCATGCTTTTAGTACCTTTTCCTAGTCCAGGCTCGTGAACACGCCCTACAACACAAACACGATTTAAATCGGGCCGTTAAACAGTATCATGTTTGAAAATCCCGGCAATAATAGGGTCTGATATACAATATTTGACCCTCAACAGCTATGCTGTCACATACTCATAATTGGCATCAATAACCGTCACCAACAATTGTCCTTAACAATGTGGACATTTAACCAACATTGCCCTTAAGGAATGACCCACATAAAGCCTAACATGTAATGGGCCCACGACCTCACACAAAGGCCTAATATACAACACAATGGGCCTTACTCAAGGGCCACATATACACAACAGGTGGGACCTGTTCATGGGGCCTAATACATATCACAATGGGCCTTGCCCATAAGTCATGAATACATTACAATGGGCCTTACCAATGGGCCTCAAATACATAACATGTAGGCCCTACACATGGGTCTTGAATACATCAAATGGGTCATGCATCATGGGCCTAATACATATCGTAATGGGCCTCAGCTACGGGTCGCAGGTACATCATATAGGTCTCGACAATCGGCCTTAGCAATCAAAATTGGCCTCGACAATCGAAATCAACACTCGGAATCGGCCTCGATACTCGGCCTCGACAAATCGGAATTGGCCTAGACAATCGGAATCGATAGGAATGGGCCTAACAAGGCCTAAGGGAAGGTCATAATGTGGACATCCAACCATCATTGCCCATCAATGTGGACATTTAACCAACATTGCTCCCAAGGAGTGGCCCACATAGAGCCAAACGTATAGTGGGCCCCTGGCCTCTCACAAGGGCCCAATATACATCGCAATGGGCCTTACCAAATGGGCTGAAAATACATAACAGGTAGGCCTCAAATATACATCACAGGCGGGCCTTGCACATATAGCAAATGGGCCTACTCATCACAACTGGGCCTACCAGTGGTCCGGCCAAAGAACGGCTTGGATAACATACACATCTCGATGGTTCGCATCATTGGGCCGCGCCAATTGGCCTAATATATAACAGGTGAGTTGTACCAATGGGTCACACTAATGGGCCTCATATACACAACAGGTGAGCCCTGCACCTGGGCCTCAAACACATCACATGGGCCTCATCACACGGGCCTCAAATACACAACAAGTGAGCCCTGCTCATGGGTCAAAGATACATCATGATGGGCCACAAGTATATCAAAGTGGGCCTCTCGAATGGGCCATAAAATATATCAAAGTGGGCCTGACGGATGGGCCACAAAGTTCATCAAGGTGGGCCTCATAGATGGGCCACAAATACATCAATATGGGCCTCATGGATGGGCCATAAACACATCAAAGGTGGGCCTCATATGGCAGCCCATGACTGGGCAAAATAGATGGACAGCGGGTCCAACACATACATCATGGTGGGCTTGCCTAAGGCGGCCCGTGACTAGGGCACATAAGTAGGGTGGGCCTCTCAAGATAATAGGATCCACGACCCTAATAAAATGAATGAACATGTGGGTATAATACACACATCATGGTGGGGCCACAGGAACATATAAATCAAGTCAATCTGTGGCTTGTGTGGGCCACACCACACACATCAGTTGAGGGGTTTACCCTCCAAAAAACATTCATAATCATTTGTTGGGCCCATCAATTTGTAGTTCACAAATCCAACCTATTCATAAGTTAACATACTGATAGATGAAGTGACGACAAATATCAGCTTAATGGTGGATGTCATTGTCCACATTGATGGTGGGGTCCACTTGAACCTTAGATCTAACTTATTCTTAGTCTCAAGCCCTAAAATGAACTTTCAAATTGGTTGGACGGTTTGGATGCAACACATGCATCATGGTGGGTCCCATAGAAATGGATGGCATAGATAAATCACATGCCTCATGGTGGGGTTCCACATTGATGAAAGGTGTGGATACACTAGTACATCAGTGGGTCTCACGTGGGGCCCACCATAATGTTTATTTTCCACCCAATCTGTTGATAAGGTCACGTGGACCAGATGAAGAGGAAAAACAAATTTTGTAATGATCTGAAACTTCTTATGCCCAAAAAGGGTTTCAATGGCAGTCGTTCAATCCCACTGTTTCATGTGATGTAGGCCACCTGAGTGTGGTATATGGCTGATTTTTGGGGGCACCCCATATGTAAAGGGGACCCATCAAATGCACCGTGTTGATTTCAACACACAACATGGTGGGGCCCACGGCTGGGACCCTTGGTCCCTGCCCGCCCAGCGTCCACGCAGACTCTGCTGCGTCTCTGGTGTCTGCTACCTCATGTGCATATATTTTTATTTATTTGTTTGTTTGTTTTTTTCCTAGGAATTTTTCCTAGGTGGGCCCCGCATCAGGCAGATCCACTCAAGCCATTGCATTCCATGACTTAAAACAGACCAATCAAGCCCAATATGCAGTATGTTTTGGCGGATAGAAGCATCAAGGTGTATTTTAACGGTATAAATATTGTTTTCTATACTATGGCCCGCTAGATAGTCGGATTGACCTCATTTTTTGGCTCAACGCCTAAAATGAGCTGGGGAATGGAATAGACGGTGTGGATTAAACTTATACATCAAGGTGGGGCCTGCATAAGCGGCCTACCCAAATACCTTATATTAATAATAATAATAATATTATTATTATTATTATTATTATTTTGGTTAGCTCGTTAGTACATACCCATGTCAGTACATGCACTCCATGTTAGCCACACCCTAGACGCTAGATGGCATGGATAAACACATGCATTGTAGTGGGTCCCACATGGATGTGGCCCACCATTCTTATACATATATATATATATTAATACATATTTATAATTATATTATATATATTTTGGTCCAACAGGTGGGATTTCCCACCGTCCCATCAGTAGACGGTGGATCTCCTTGAATGTGGTGGGCCACACCGTCTGATGGATGGAGTAGATTTAACACAATTCAGTGGGGCCCACTTCATTCTAGGGGAAGGAAAATAGAGAGAGAGAGAGAGAGAAAGAAGATGACACGTGAAGGGGAGGGACCCCGCCACTATTGGGCCCTCCCAAATACAATGCAAATATCAAGTGAGTCCCACAACAAGTGGGCCCTAAAAAAACATGGAATTCAACAGTCGATCACCCACCTATTGGCCTCCTTTTTGCTCCTTTAGGCTTGTATGCTCCTATGCTTAACTTTTAACAGTGGATGATGGAGTTTTGATGGTGGGGATGAGAGATGAGAGGGTATGGAAAATGGGCCACACTTGGCTTTGGGAGAGAGAGGGCTTGGACGTGTGATGTTGCTTGGGAGGTTAGAAAGATGAGAGAGAGAGATGATGGGATGATATGGATGGGTGTTGTAAGGAATGGGATGAGGAGGTATAGGTTGGGTTGAAATTTTGTAAAAAAAGGATGGGTAGAGGAGAGAGAGTTGACTTGTGAAAAAGGAGGGATATGTGATGTACTTGGGGTATGGCTTGTACTTGACATTGATTGATTGACTGATTGATGAGACATGTTGTAGAGATTTTCTCTAAATTCGCAATGCACGGTGTTTTTCTTGAAATGAACGTGGGTCCATATCTTCTAGCACGGGTATCTGTTCGGCGCGCGAGTCGCGGCGTTGGAACCACGGTGACGGCGCGGTCGCTAGGGTACAAGTTTCGAGTCGAGTTGACTCTAATATGCAGGACACGACTCAGGATCGTGCGCAAACACTGATAACAGATCGCGGGTCGCCAAAATTCGACTGGGATGACCGTGGAAGCCTACGGAATAGTACGGGCTAGGATACGGGTCTCACATGTCATTTGGGTCTTGATCAAAAGGAGTTCTCGTTTTAATTCATATCGAACTTAGTGATTAAAAAATCTCCCACCATACCTATGGTCAAACGATTATCTTATAAAGGTTTTTAATGGCTAAAATTTATCTGTATATTTTTATTTTGATCCGATAGCTATTGAGTTATGAGCAAACCACACTTTGGTTTCGTTAATTTCGAGAGGGAAGAAAGAATCAAAAGTTCTACGATATTTCAGAGGTTTGGAGGACTGGTGAAGTAATGAAGGCCGCGAAAAAGGAAAGAATAAGAACATCGTCTCCTCCACGTGGTATGAACCTTGAATCCACAAGAGAATAATAAACTCATAATATTTTAGTGTAATTTGTATCGAATACAAACATACTAAGGGCCTGTTTGGCTGGGCGAATTCCATGGGATTAGGAGGGATGGGATGGATTTTAAGGTAATGATGGTGGTGTCAGTGGATTGGTTTAAGATCCATAGGATTGCTATATCTCATGACAAGTTCACTGGGTCTGTTTGGCATGCCCGACATATCGGATTTTACCTTCCGATTCGTCCAACCAAGGGATGGGATCAATTTTAAGGTAATGATGTGATGTCAGTGGATTGTTTTAAGATCCATGAGATTGCTTATATCCCGGGACAAGTTCACCGGTTGTGTTTGGCTCATCATGCATATCTCTGGATATCGACAATCTTATCCCTCCTAATACCGTGGGATCGGCCGGCCAAACAGGCCCTAAGTCTTAAACAACAAACCTCAACCCTACTCAAGAAGCCTAATTCAACTGTACTGGAAACTACTTAAAATAGAAAAATATAGAAAAAATAATTAAATCTAATATAATCATACATGACAATTCCCGACATGATTATAAGCAATTCCTAAAAAGATACCAAATATTACAACTCTAAGATGGAAAAGATATGTCCGGCCCATTGGCAACTCGTAGTTGCAGAAATTTTCGGTTTCAACATGTTGTCGTTCGTAATGTTTATGTCACTTTTAATTACTGAATTATTTTTATATTTTTAATGTTAATTCATCATTAAGTTCACTTTCTTATCACCAAATTTCATTCCATTTCAAATTACAAAAAATTTATAAAAATTCTAGAAGTACAAGCTATCGGAAGATAGTGATGTTCTATATAATTTCAAAATGCCTTTATTACGTATAATGTTTCTTATACTTTTAAATAAGGAAATATTTTTATAATTTTTTTGGTAATTTATAATTAAGTTAACATTTTTTTAAATATATAAATTTTCATTTCATTTCAAGTTCTAGGAAAATTATAAAAATTATAGGAGTACCAGTTATTCGAAACCAATGATTTTTTATATGATTTCGAAACGTCTCATTTTCTTATAATATTTATTGTTCGACCACTAGCTGTCTCGACTTTAGGTAGCTCTTTATTTAGTTACATTTGTCTTGATTAGTCAGTGATAGATCGGCTAGATTTCGGGCCCCATATGAATAAATCACAAGGCTAGACTCAAGGTTTAAATGATCGGGCGGATTCATTAGCTTCATATGGTTGATTAATTGAATGTGCAGTTCTTTACTGCTACCACCCGCGTATAGGCTCACCTCGAGCATTAAGGGTCAGTAAGTGATAATGTAAGTTAATTATATTGAAAATTTTTAAGGGTTTTTAGAAATAAAAAATAGTAAAAATCCAATACGCTACAACTTTCTCATCAAAACCATTTCCTAAACATGTGGCCCACCTCAAGTTTGGAGATCATGAATTTTGAGTTCAAGATGAAAATGAGACAATTTTCCAGGGGGCCTTCATGATATATGTGACTTACATCAATGCCATCAATGCCATCTTAACAACCCAATTTAGGGCATGATCCTAAAAATGAAGCAGATCCAAATCTTAGGTGGACCACACCATAGGAAGTAGTGGTGATTGATCATTAAAAGCTTCTTGTGGGCCCTAAAAGTCTTGCATGAAGTTGTTATTTGTATGGTCCCTTTGTCCATATTTTTGTGACCACCAGTTGGATGGGTCCTTGCTCGTGGCTTAGTGTTAGACTCACAAGAATTTCAACACTGGTCATGGGTTGAATATCCATTATGACGTGTGTTAAAAGAAAAAACCCAAGTTGAATCCCTAAACGAGCCATCAAAATGGATGGACGTAGTGGATTTGAGCACAAACATCACGGTATGCCCCAAAGCTCGGGATCCACCCACCTCGGGGGATCCGCGCCTGTTTCCTGATAGACGCAGTGGAAGCCATGAAAGTTTTACCATGTGGTTCTCAGTTAAGGGCACGACTTCAATGAATCCTAGGATCCACCCAAGTGGGTGAATCCCTAATTGTGGCCAACTGTGATGTATGCTACTTACAACCACATCATCTATCTGTTTTAGAAGACCATTTTAGGAAATGATCCTGAAAATGAAGGAGATCTAAATCTTATGTGGACTACACCACAAGAAACAATAATGATTGAATATCCATCATTAAAAACTTCTTGGGGTTATTGGAATGTTTATTTTCCATCTAACCTATTGATAAGGTTATAAAGACCAAGATGAATGGACCACACAAATATTAGCTTGATCAAAGAGTTTTGCGACCCACAATAAATTTTTAATGGTTAATCACCCACATCGTGTTTTTAATCATGCCTAAAATGAGCTTTCAAAATGGATGAATGGTGTGGATGTAGCTCACTTGGGCCCAACAGTCAGGGATCCGCCCACCTTGGTGGATCTGGTGATCAATCGAAGTCGCGCCCTTCTATTAGCTATAACTGTTCATAAACCTAGTTAGCTCGGTTAACTCGCTCAACTCTACTCGGCTCGGCTCAAAGCTGAGTTCGAGCCGAGCCGAGTTGATTTTTTAAGCTACAAAAAATTTCGAGTCATGTCTGAGCTAGACCGACTTGACTCGACTCAACACCAAACTTGACTTAGTTCGAATCGATTCGACTCGGATCATGTTCACTTAATATAAATATTTATATATTTAAATAGATTATATATATATATATATATATTACATTATGTAACACCTTGAAAATTGGGGGGCCCTGCGGCTCGCTGGAGTGCTGGGCGGGGGCCACGCTAACCCGCACATCTATTTCGGGCAGGGGTCACTTGATTTTTGGTTTTCCAAGGCGAGGGTAACGCCCCCCGGGACATGTCATATATGAATTTGGGGTAGGAAAAGCCGGTCCATCCAATGAACCTAGTTATTTCGTACGATTCCTTCCGGTTAGTGGTCAACAATTTAATTTACTTATGTTTTCACTATTTATTGTACACTTTATCCTAACCATAGTTCTTCATCCCCGGATGAGTCGATAGTATCAAGTTTAGCTCGACGTTGGCTCATTTGGTCTAAGACAACGATTTCGCCGTCTTATCATCTAGTTTCAGGCTTGTTCCCAAAGTGGGCTGAGACGATGAGACTCCCGGATCCGTCCTTAACTTCCCCCCTCTCTCTTGCTCCTTAATCTAAACCCTTCGGAAGTCACATCTTTCGTCTAAGAATGCCGATTTAGGTGCCTGGGTTAATTCCTATCATTTTGGCATCTCTATCGCATTTCCACTCAAGTCAGCAGACGCGCTAGTGAGTTCATAGTCCACGGCCCAATCGATTCCAAACACTTGCTTTGATATCAACTTGTAACACCTTAAAAATTGAGGGTTGTGCATACGCTCGTCTCTCAAGTTCCCGAGGGTTTTTATAACTAAATTTTATTGTTTGTGTTTAATTTGGTTTAATGAGCAATACGGAATTGTTTGTAACACAAATCACAATCACAACTAGTCTACTGAAATGAAAACAACTAATGTTCACAAGTCTACAAAATATATCAATGAGTCACCCAAAGTGTTACCCGGCAAAATACAAAAAAAGACATGTCCAAAAGAATAGCGCGTTGAGTCCCCTACTCAGCAACCCAAGTCCACCCACGAAATCTATGACGAACAGCCCATCAGCTGGAAGTAGGATAACTCGTCCTCCTTATCAATGCTCGCGCTGCACGGCTCATCGAACTCAGCATCACCTGCAACTACTGAAGAGTCTGGTTGATGTTTTAAAACACCGTCCCAGAGTGGGAGTGAGTGATCAACTCAGTGGGTACTTTTTGCCTTAAGTTATAACAAGTATCAATTCTATAATGAATTTAATGAAAGGCATACATTCATAGATCTTTAACTAGTTTTGTTAATGCATATGCATGTATTATGATATGATGCATGACCTCGTAACAACACTCTCTCGAGCGACTTTGTCTAATGATCGTGCATGACCTACACTCCCTCATTGTGATCTCAACCGCCGAGTCGCCAACCTAACTAGTGCGATGCGATCGTGATTTTATTAATTGAGTTTTTAATTAATTTCGTTCATCCAGTAGACTGGAAAAACTGGTACACCCTACGGTATTAATGCCCTCAACTAGTTGCGAGGCCAAGGTCTCTCAACGTGCTAGGCCAGGACCCCGTGATCCTTGATCCTATCGGGTTCTCCATCCCAAATTTCAAGCACATGGAGAGTGTTGGGAAGTGGGATCGCTCGTGGTCACTACGGGGAGGCTCGTCACCCTAGCATAGGTTGACAGCTCGGACGCAGTGTCCCATTCTACCATGCCCAGCTTTCGAGACAGTGGATCTGTTCAACGGTTATTAATGGGCTTCAGTGGGCGAAGGGTGTTCTAGGTTCCATATAGGCATGAGTAGACATAGTTAACAAACATGGTTGATTAGTAAGTGGACTAGACAGTGCGAGTTCAGACAAGTATGTGACGGACAGCATCGGTTACAAGTGACTCACATAGTCCAACTACTATCACCCATTCGCATTCGCCTAAATCCGCTGGTCTAGCCATAGGATGGTTCATCTTCTAATACAAGTGAAGTCATGCACACAATATATCAAGCATAAAAATTTAAATTTTACTATAAATGCAACTACTCTCAATAATATGAAATTAATGTGTATGTGTGTTGTGTTGGGTCACTAAAGGAATCAAGAACTATATAACACTCATAGCACAAAATACAACAAGGATTAATGCAATCATGCATGCCAAGGAAGGTTATGCAAGAATCACGTATAAGATGAACATGCTACACCAAATTCAAGCCCAATCATATTGAGGAACAAACAAACAACACCTAATCATATCATGTAATTTGGGAAGACCTATAATGTAGGTTCTTGGCTAGGTTCTCTCTATATTACTTAAGCACATCACCCTAACATTCATAATCATTAGATTCATCCTAAAATTGGTGCAAGGCCACCTAAGAATAATAGTCCGCACTTACGGATCATCAAGAGCTTGCGGAGTTGATCTAGGGTTACCAAAATCGCAGTTCAATTTGTAGAGATCCCGAGTTAAATAAATGCGCATGTTAGAATACATGCAAGGCCTAGCTTAACACAATGAGTTTCTAAAGAAGAAGAGTGTTTACTTACCCAATCAATTGAAAATCATGCTTGTAATTGTGGATATAGGGTTTCTTGAGGAAAGGGAAGAGGGGTTACAAGATTCTACCTCCCTTGGGTCCCCTTTTCTCTCCCTTCTTATTTCTCTCCTTTCTCTGCTTTCTCTCCCTTCTCTCTTCACTCTCTCCACTCTTCTTGTTGCTAAACTTTTTGTGGGAGTGAGTGAGAGAGAGAAATAAAAGGGTTTTATTTCCTGGATTTGGGCCAAATGGCCTTAAGTTCTAATAATCTCCCTACAATGGCCCTCTAGGACCCCCTAGGGCTGCCTTGTCACCCCCCTGGCCACCAAATTTGGAGTGTAGGTGTCCCATAGCCCGATGAGGGGCTATGCAAAATTTGAAGGTAAATGGAGGCGGGGTTTTATTATACGGTTCTGATCTTTAAATGGCCCTATGGGGTCCATTCTTGGCTATTGGGGCGGCTCTAATGGCCCCCTGGTCACGAAATTTATAGGATAGGTGCTCCATGGCCTCATGAAGGGTCGTGCAAAATTTGAGGGCAAACAGATGCGGGATTTTATCGTACGGCTCCGATTCACGATCAATGGTCACCGTTCCACGATCGGGGTTCAGATTTTATGGACGAGTGTAGAAAAATATTTTTGGCCTTCCCCATAAATTTAGAAGAGATCCGACGGCTGAAATGGCTAATATCTCAGTTTCATTTAAAATGGCCAGTGATTTAAAATTCTAGCCTTTGAGCCAAGGCTGGGGTGAGTTGCGCTTGGCAAGTGCTGTCAAGACTGCGCGGATAATTATTTTCTAAACATCTTCTGAGTCTGTGGTTTGTGACGGACCACAAGTCCAGTGAAGTCTACGGTTTTCCCAATTTTTAGATTTTTCTGACCCTCCTTGGCTGTTGCATGGCCCGCGTGGGCTGTTGCCAAGTACAAACAGGCTATCTAGCTTAACGGCCTGCACTTGGTCCGAACATAACCAGACTTGTCCACCTTAATGGGATAATCTGGGTTAATTTGTTAATGGTACCCCTCACATGAGTGGTTAAATCGAGCAGTCTTACAACAAATCCCACGTGGACGTCTCAGGACATTGTTCAGGTTGAACCAGGTGTTACACATTAAAAACTCTAAAACCTAAACTCGAACTCAGTTCATAGGCTCGAACTTGAACTCAACTCGAAAGATCGAGCTCAAGTTTGGCTCAAACTTGTGTAAGACCCGTATCCTAGACCATACCATTCTTTAGACTTCCGCGATCCTCCTCATCAATTTTCGGCAACCCGCAACCTGTAGTCGGCATTTGCGCATGACCTTAAGTCGCATCTCGTAGATCTGAGTCGACTCTACTCGAAACTTGTACTCTAGCGACTGCATCGTCGTCGTGGTTCTAACGACACGTCTTGCGCACTAATGTGATACTCATGCTAGGAGTTATGGGCTCGTATTTATTTCGAGAAAAAATGCTGCGCATTACAAAACCAAAGAGAATATCTACCAAACATCACATCAATCAATCAAGTACAACTCATCCCTCTCTTACCAATAATGCATGAAAACCCATACCTCTCTTATTCCCAAAGTCAACCAAGCCCATATCTCTTATGTCACTTCCCTTACAACACCCATTCCTCCTCTTTTCTCTTCATTTTCCCTCCATTGCTAGCCATGGTAGTCCAAGCAAGCTCTCAAATTTTTAGCCCTTTGTTAGCTCTCCACCCTCAAATCCAACCCTCCAAAATCAATCCCAACCATTAAATTTTGTTCCTTTGGAGCTTTAGAACACATTGGTGGAAGAAGAAGTCCAAGATCTAAGGTGGGTGCTTGTCTAAGATTAGATCCTTCCTTTCTTTATTTGATCTTTAACTTTCATTGCATGGGACTCATCTTGATGTATGTTGTAGATTCTAAAGGGGCCCATAGTGGAGGGGTCCCTCTATCATGTCGTTCTCTCTCTGATAATGTATGATGGCCCACCTGATGATGTATGCATTAGATCCATGCCGTCCATGTGTTGGACCCACCTTACTGGACTGTTCAACAGCAGGCCTGCTGGCCTGTCTGTTTGGACAGGTCCAAATGAAGAGAAAACACAAATATTAGCCTGTTTCCAGATGGTGGGCCACCACATGGACCCACCAGATGTCTATGATTATTCAGGCCGACGTGGGGCCTGCTGTGATGAATGCATGGTCCACCGTCCAGCCATGGACGGTTGCCATGATGTGTGTGTTTCACCATGCCATCCATCCACTTTCCGTCCGTGTGGGACCCACCCCACACGTGCTGCACTTGTGGAGGTGGGGCCCACCAGATATATGTATTGTATATCCACCCTGTCCACACATGGACAGTGGGTCCCATCAACTATAGTTGTTGTGTTGACGTCAGCAAGTTCGGTGGCCTGATCATGAGGTATGTGCTATATCCATAACATCGGTCCATTTTTCCTTAGACGTGGGGCCCACCCCACACGTGTTGCATGTGTGGGGGTGGGTCCCACCTTGATGTCTGTATTCTATAACCCACACCGTCCAACACTCTAGACAGTGGGACCACCTCAATGTATGTGTTCATATTCAAGCCGTCCATCTGTTTTGACGTGGGACTCACCTCACATGTGTTGCACGTGTGGGGGTGGGGCCCACCTTGAGATATGTGTTTTATCCCTGCCATCCAGATGTTTGGTATGGTGGGGACTCATGTGATGTATGTGTTTGTCCACGTTGTCCACACGTGGACAGTGGGACCCACTTGATGTAAATGTTGTATCCACTCCATCCGGCCACCGTGATATATGTGTTGTATATTCACACCGTCCATTCACGTGGCCCCCATATGATGTACGTGTTTGATCCAAGTTGCCATTGTGATATATTTGTGGCCCATTTGGTTAGGCCCATTGTGATGTATTTGTGGCCCATTTGGTGCGGCCCATTGTGATGTATTTATGGCCCATTTGGTGAAGCCCATTATGATATATTTGTGGCCCATTTGGTGAGGCCCATTGTAATGTATTTGTGGCCCATTTAGTGAGGCCTATTGTGATGTATTTGTGGCCCATTTGGTGAAGCCCATTGTGATGTATATTGGCCCATGTGATGAGGCCCATTATGATGTATAAGTGGCCCATGAATGAGGCCCATTGTGATGTATATATGTCCCATGTGATGAGGCCCATTATGATGTATATGTGGCCCATGAGTGAGTCCCATTATGATGTATAAGTGGCCCATGAGTGAGGCCCAATGTGATACATATTTAGCCCATGAGTGAGGCCCATCGTGATGTGTATTAGGCCCTTTGTGTGAGGCCCGTTATGTTGTGTATAAGGCCATTGTGTGAGGCCATGGGCCCATTATATGTTTGGCTCTATGTGGGCCACACCTTGGGAGCAATGTTGGTTAAATGTCCACATTGATGGCAATAATGGTTAAATGTTCACATTGTAACCTTCCCTTAGGCTTTTGTTAGGCCCATTCTCATCATTCGCTAAGTGGGTTGACCCTAATCATTGGCCCCATTGATGTTTGCATGACTCGTCTATTCATATTGGGCTAACTCATAATGTTTAGACCCCATTGGTTGCTTGTAGGATTATTTCTTTTTAATCTTGGAGTCTATTTAAGATTTATTTGGGCCCCCTAAGGCATCTAGCGGGCCATATGATAGTATGGTGAAGGAAGCCCGTTCCGGATCCTTATGATTATAGGTAGGCCACCTAGGCCCAACCTTGATATGAGGAGTATTCATCCTCACCGTAAACGGATGGATCCATGCTATTTGATTTGGTATATCCACTGTTGAGGACTGACCCTCCATGTTATAGATCTGTTGTCCATCTATGGACCCCGCCTTGTGTATAAGCCAATTATCGATGCCGACTATGAGTATGTACTAGTATAACATCATGATATAAGCCATTGAAATGGTATGAGGCCCTTGTGATTGTATTAGGCTCAATCTCATTTCCCCTTAGTGGGCTAACCCAAATTGATGGGCCCCTACTATTATTAGTATAATCCATCTCACCTTATTGGGCTATCCCAATTCTTTTGGTCCCCATTGATGCTAGTAGAAGTACCTAAACCTGGAAGCCCAATCTTAGGCCCATGAGTAGGCCATCTAAACCCATCCTTAATACAAGGAGGATGCATCATCACCTCTGGCTATAGGTAAAAGAATTTGTGGTATTAGATTTAGTGTATCCGCTGTTAAAGACAGACCCTCATGTTATGGATTAGATCTGTTGTCTTTTATAGACCCCACCATATATAAGCCGATTATTGATTACAACTATGTTAGTATATGCAATGAGTATATGTTAGTATAACATTATGATTGTATAAGGTCATTGCAAGATTATTTGTTATATGAGGCCCATTGTGACCATGTGAGGCCCGTTGTGATTGTATGAGGCCCATTGTGATTATATGAGGCCCATTGTGATTGTATGAGACTCATTATGATGGTATGAGATCCATTGTGATTGTACGAGGCTCGTTGTGATCATATAAGGCTCATTAGGATTGTATGAGGCCCAATTGTGATATAAGAAGCCTATCATATGTGTAAGGACCATTATATGCGTGAGGCACATTGTATGTGTGAGACTCACCAGGTGTAGGTGATTATTGCACACTAGCCATTCACCTATACGGGTCATGGCCTGTCTTATACCGGCCCACTATGATGTATGTGATTATAATCATGCTTGGTATACTTCATGATACATGCTCATATGTATCATCCACATGCTTGTTATGAGGAGTGATTGAGTATAGCATGTGCCATTGGGCTGATTGCTTATGAGACTCCCTAAGAGACGGAGTTGACCCACATGAGCGTGCGGTACGCGCAGGTTTGATGCATGACTGAATTGTATGACTTATGCATCTCGCATTTTGTGATATGACTACCGTATGCCCTAGCAACATCAGGGTCGTGGCTTCCTCAGGCATGTTGTGGATGGCCAGATGGAACACCGTAAATGTTTGGTTCTACATGGGGTGTTATAGATGTCCCTGGGTGAAATTTTCTACACCCTCTTGGTACCAGAGGATGCTCAAACGTCTAAACCGAGTGGATATACATGAGCGCATGAGGGTTGTATACTACTTAGGCCGCGTCTCCCACTGTGTCGTGGTCAATTAGGAGGGGGTGTGGCCTTACTCGCCTGAGGGAGTAGACAATGTTAAGCTGAGTCTGACCAGCTCATAAATGGGTCCGCTATCGACGAGCCGGACCGATATTGGTAGGCGGATAGTGAGGTCTCTTCCACTTACCTAGTTGTACCCTTGATGGGGCGACGACAAGCTGACGTAAAGTGTACTAAATTCCGGTGATGATATCAGAGATGTACAGTATTGATATGGGGACTTACTGAGATGTGGAGTTGCATATTCATCATTTGACTCATTCATTCATTCGTGCACTATCCACTCGGGTTGGTGGTGCGTAATTAATTTATTATGTGTACCTTCGTAATGGTCAGGATTTCGGTTGGGGCCGCTACTAACCTGAGATCAGGAGTTTACCACATTGAGTTTGCGTATCCAAATTTAGGTATGGGACTGGTTTGGATAGAAATCCCTTGTGATAGACCCCATAGCCTACGATACAACATAATATCATCCTGATTTCACTCCAGCTTGGTCATTTCATTCTCATCGCATATTCCATTGCATTCTCAGTACATATCATTTGGTTTCCTATGCTTCTGTTTTGCATAGCCTGAATAAGGTTGATGGTATTATAGACTCGTCAGAATCAGCATATTACATTATATCTGTGGCATATGGCATTTGAGTTACTATATTTCTTCATTTATATGGCCTAGATGAGACTGATGGTATTCGTGGTTCTTCAGAATTGCATATTGTATTACATCCTCAGTATCTGATATTTGGCTCACTATAACTCTGCATTGCATAACCGATTTGCATTGCATAACCGATTTGCATTGCATGCCCTGATATTGAATGACTTATAACCTTGCCAGTATTTTGCTTACGCTGATATTTGTGTACTTGACACTTATCTTGCGCACACACGTACACCACCCTCTAAGCTTTCTATAAGCTTATGCACGATAGATGCGTGCAGGTGATGATAGGACACAGTTGAGCTGAGGTAGGAGTGTGCGGCAGAGCTTCTAGAGCTTTTGGTATTTATCTTGTATCTCTCCTTCATATATTGTACTCAAGTTTTTGATATTAGTGGATATGTGATGATGATGTTGCTTTTGTGATTTAGGTATACTTGTGATTATGCTTCTTTATTTTTTTTAAAAAAATTTCACACTAAAAATCCTCCTTATAAGATCTTAGGATCGGAACCTGGCGTATGGGCGGTGGAAGCCGAGAATAGGGTACTACGGATGCTGTCGGCACTGGATTCAAAGATCAGGAATTCTGTGAGCCCGTTTTCCGAGTTTGGGGCGTGACAATTTGGCTCCAGTTAACCCGAGCTGGGCCAGGCTTGAAGATTGAGCAGAGTGGAATTCGAGTTGGGGTAGCTTGCTGACCGAGCCGAGTTGGGCAAAGCTCGACACGGTTTGGCTTGTGTATAACTCCGTTGTTAGTGACAACGACCACACTAGTTATGATAGCGAGGTATGCTAGCGCCATTCAAAATTGAAACTATTTGCTAAAGCACTTGCCCATGTTATGCAAGATGAGAATTAGCCGTGACCCGGGATACAACTTTGTGAGGGAACCTTGATCATGGTGCCTACCTTAATGCATATGTTGTATATCTAAGCCGTCTATCCATTTTTTCATATCATTTTATGGCATGGGTAAAAAAAACAAAGTAGATCAAAATTTCAGATGGACCACACTACAAGAAACAATAGTGAATAATCATTAAAAACTTTTTTATGGGCCATAAAAATTCTAGATCAAGCTGATATTTATCTTTTCCTTTCATTTAGGTTTGTGTGACCTTATCAACCGCTGGGACGACTAATCTACATTACGATGGGCACTAGAAAGTTTTTAATGACGTGCGTTAAGTGGTTACTTTTCCTATGGTGTGGTTTGCCAGATTTTGATCTACTTCATTTTTTAGCTCGTACCTAAAAGGAATAGGGAAAATTGGTGGATGACATGGATATAAAAAAACATTTTAAGGTGGGCCCAAGAGGCAAGGTCCCACACACATCCTTTGATCCGGGGTCATGGGTTGTAGCTAACTGCTCCCATTATGCAACATGATACATCGGGAAGAACATCAATTGCTCATCAAAGCCTTCAACGAGGATTTCTTAATGATGATAATGCTTGTTAGAAGTCTACCCGATTAATACCTTTTTTCATGGAAGGGCATGACCCAAAAGTGAGGCGGATCCAAACTTCAAGTGGGCCACACTATAAGAAAGGAGTGTAGAGAAATGCCTACCATTGAAACCTCTACAAGGCCCATTGTGACTTTCAAATGCCATTCATACCGTTCATAAGGCTATGAGGTCTCTTCTCATGGTTCATTGGTAGATCTTATGGTTTCAACACTAAGATCATATGTTTGAGCACCCATGTGGGTATGAGGGTGAATTTTAAGGGAAAAAATGTCATAATTCTCACCGTCTTACAGCGTAACCTACTTTAGTTTTGGATCTACCTCATTTTGGAGCCTAACATGATATGACAAAATGGGCTAATGTTTCAATGGTGGATGTTTAGTTCTTGTCATTTCTACCTTGCAACATGTTCAACACTTTCTTTGGTTTGGATGCTTTTGTCATGTGTGGCGGGTACGGGTGGGCGTGTCAGAATCAACAAAATGGAGTAATGTTTCAATGGTGCATGTTTAATTCTCATCATTCCTATTCTGTAACTTGTTCAGTACTTTTTTCAGTTTGTATACTTTTATCACGTGTGGTGCCTGCGTGTATAATAGAATTGACTATGCGGCTCGCAGATACGATGACTGTGACTGTATATGACCAAGATCTGAGCAGATCGATCGCCAATTCAGCCACTTGTAAATTGTTTTTATAGAATGTTCAGGTGATATTCAAAGGGTGTGGTTCTTCTTTTAAAAATAAGTTCCACTTTGCCTTATGTAGGAAATGACTTTTTCAGATACCTGACCATTGTCAAACGAAAAGAAAATACTTACAGTTTGTCGAGGTGCAATTGCAAGAAGCCTTTTCTTATTGAAGAATTGCTTGTATTGAGATAAAAGTCTAGTGCATAATCGTAAACTAAGATTATATTAAATTGACTACGACTACTTCTAAGAAAGAACTAAGCTATGAAAAAAAAATAAAAAAAATAAAAAATGTAAACTGCATGATAATTGATAAGAAAAAACGATTTGCTTTATCGATTTTTCCTTTTATTTGTAGGCTTATTTTCTACTTATATATTCTGTATACGTTTTTTTCTTTTCTTCTCTTCAACCATTACAGTAATTGAATCATTGCTACGTTGATCTTTCAAATTATTCTCTCTTTTTGTATTTTTCTAATCGTTCATCTTCTTTCAACCACCTTCTTTCTCTTAAACTTTTTAGTCGTGTCTGCCATCAAATGACATGTACTATTTAGCTCAATGCTACATGTGTGTGCACAAAAAAGTTATTTGAATATCTTCACAAAATTTTCTGCATGCCATCCCTTCTTCCTTATTATGTAACAACTTATGTTAGTCTCTAATTGGTTAATATGGAAATGACCAAAAATAGGTACAACACAACCTAGCTGAGTTTTGGATCTACATCATTCTAGGGCCTATGTAATAACATGATTAGATAAAATGTATTGATGCAAAAATTCGTTTAGCCCTCTCTGTGCTTGCGAACGTGCATAAAGAATAGACAAGGAAGACCCTAGCTCGTGTCGGGAATCCTCCAATGCCAAGGTTAGAAATTTGGGTCTAGTTGAATGATGATGGTTTAGAGATAGAGATTGTGTGTACTTTTCACTATAGGAGATATTATTTATAAGTGAGGAGAGGCGGTGTCATAGAGCACTCTCATCCTGATTTGATAGTCATTTGATTATAATAAGATTCGGATTCATTGTACAATAAATCTTTCTAAATCCTTAGCCAGAATCTTGAGGTGATTCATGTAGCAGTCGGTGGCTGTGATCTTCCGTCGATAACATGGACAGAGCCGGTTGAGGTCTGACCTGGCCTCGCGGAGGGCGACTTCGCCCCGGAGTGGTCCTTGCTGGGTTACAGCCGGGCCAACATCAATATTATGTTCATCTAAGGATGAGTCTTGCCCACCTTGGGTGGGATAGTTTACTTCACGTTACTGTTTACTGGCAAATGCTTAGTCCTCGTAAAAAAGAAAAAAAAGGTCGAACCCAACCTTTCGTCGTATTTAGTTGAGGAGGTCGACCTCGGCCTCTTCCCATGTTTATTCGAGGAGGTCGTCGTCGGGCCCCGTACGTAATCGAGGAGACTGAGGTTTAGCTTTGTTTGGGTCGTTGACCCGGCCCGTGATTAGTCCGTCGGTCTGTTTGTTTCCCCCGCTAACATGATCAAATAAAATGTACGGAATGGATTTCACGTGAACGTCAAGGTGGTTACGTAGACTCAGTTTAGAGCCCATCTCCGGACATGATTTAGGAAAGTGGACGGACAGGTTAATTTTTTCACAAAAATCACCTTCCCTTACGGTAAGTTCAAGCTTTTGGCAGGTAATTTCCATCTATGACGGGACATTGGTCGTTGGAATCTACAGTGGTACTTTCAATGAGCAATGACCGGAATTACCGTGGCTGGGCCATGCCTCACAAGGACCTCAGATTGATTTTAGCCGTTTGATTCTTCATACGTCAAACAGACCGTCCAATTTAAATTTTAAAAGTCACGCTTTAAGGGAATGTTTTCTGATTATTCCATATCGAAGGTGGGGCAATCATACGAATGGTTTGGATGCCAGAGTGCGCCGTATTCTCTTTCAATACATCCGTATGTATCCTATCAAAAGCTCAAAGTTGAAACTTGAAAGACAATAAAAGCTAGAATCTTCTCAAGAGCACTGGAAGAAGCAGCGCATCATCTCTCCCTCCTAAAACACGGAATGCCCAAACAGCCGTCCATCTGGCGAAGATATTTTTCAACATCAACGGCTGATAATAAACAGAAGTTTCCGGAAACCAACAAGGAAGACGTATAAAAGCCGCTTTCCCCTTTCATCCTAGCAGTTCAAAACCCTCGAAAAAGCTCTAACAAGCAATCCTTTTCTTTTTCGTTTCTCTCTTGCTGCTTTTCCCTTCAACAAGTGCAAATCCCGATCTAGATCTTTGCAGGCAAATGGCTGGAAAGGGCGATGGTCCGGCGATCGGTATTGATCTTGGAACGACGTATTCGTGCGTAGGCGTTTGGCAGCATGATCGGGTCGAGATCATTGCAAACGATCAGGGGAACCGTACGACGCCTTCGTATGTCGCGTTTACAGACACGGAGCGTCTCATCGGTGACGCTGCGAAGAATCAGGTTGCGATGAACCCAATTAACACTGTTTTCGGTAAGTTTCAGCTTTTTGATCGTTGATTCTGATAGCGCTCTCTCTCTCTCTCTCTCTCTCTCTCTCTCTCTGCGATTTTGAGCAGTTTCTAGTTGCATATCTTGAAGTTTTCGTGAGAACTGCGATCAGATAATTGTTTTGGAAGCGTTGTGCTTTTTCTGTTGATTTTGAGTTGTTATTAGCTGTAAATCTTCCCTTTCGATTTAGATCCTCGTTTTTTGTTAGGTTTTAAGATTTGATTCCTTCTTTTCGTGATTTCGGGTTGTTACAAGCCGTAGATCATGATTTCTTTATCTGAAATTTGTTTGATTTTCCGTATTTGAGTTCTTATTGGCTGTTGATCCTGCCTTTTTTTCCCCAGATATTCTTGTTGATTGTTAGTTCTCGATCTGATGCTTCCCTATGCATTGGGTTTTAGGCGTTTAGAGAGATTTTTAGCAGTTATTTGCCGTTGATATTGCATTCTTCCTAGATTGGTCGTTTCATCGCGTAGTTTATGAGTGCATGTAGAGGTCTTAATTTAGTAATCGTTGTACCCTTTTGTTGGTCTGGTTTTTTTTATTTTTTGAATCTGTGCTTGACATCTGTTGATGATGATTATTACTTGCGAGTGCTTGAATGCATCCTGAGTTTTTATTAGCCGAAGATCTATTTTTTCCTAGGATAGTTATATATATATATATATATATATATATATAGTGTTTGGGATCGGAGATGCCTCATCTTCTATGAGTTTTCCGTGTTGGATTAGTTGCCGTAGATCTCCTTCCATGGCTTGCAGATTTTTGTAGACTTGTATGCTTTTATAGCCGTAGATATCGTACGAACTGTATTTGCTGAGTCTTTTGTTAATTGATTTTGGTTGCAGATGCCAAGCGATTGATTGGCAGGAGATTCAGCGATGCCTCTGTCCAGAGCGACATGAAGCTCTGGCCCTTCAAGATCATTGCAGGCCCTGGCGACAAGCCCATGATTGTTGTCCAATACAAGGGTGAGGAGAAGCAGTTTGCTGCAGAGGAGATATCCTCCATGGTCCTCATCAAGATGCGTGAGATTGCTGAGGCCTACCTCGGTTCCACCATCAAGAACGCTGTTGTAACTGTCCCTGCCTATTTCAACGACTCACAGCGTCAGGCCACCAAGGATGCTGGTGTGATTGCAGGCCTCAATGTCATGCGTATCATCAATGAGCCCACAGCTGCTGCTATTGCCTATGGTCTTGACAAGAAGACTTCCAGTGCTGGCGAGAAGAATGTCCTAATCTTTGATCTTGGCGGTGGTACTTTTGATGTCTCCCTCCTCACCATTGAAGAGGGTATCTTTGAGGTGAAGGCCACTGCTGGAGACACCCACCTGGGAGGAGAGGACTTCGACAACCGGATGGTGAACCACTTCGTCCAGGAATTCAAGAGGAAGCACAAGAAGGATATCAGTGGCAACCCAAGGGCGCTCAGGAGGCTAAGGACATCGTGCGAGCGGGCTAAGCGAACCCTCTCATCCACGGCCCAGACCACGATTGAGATTGATTCTTTGTTTGAGGGAATCGATTTCTACTCCACCATCACCCGTGCCAGATTCGAAGAGCTTAACATGGACCTGTTCAGGAAGTGCATGGAGCCAGTAGAGAAGTGTTTGAGGGATGCCAAGATGGACAAGAGCTCCATCCATGATGTCGTCCTTGTGGGTGGCTCCACCAGGATTCCCAAGGTCCAGCAGCTGCTGCAGGACTTCTTCAACGGGAAGGAGCTCTGTAAGAGCATTAACCCTGATGAGGCTGTTGCCTATGGTGCTGCTGTCCAGGCTGCCATCTTGAGCGGTGAGGGCAATGAGAAGGTGCAGGACCTGCTGCTTTTGGATGTCACCCCTCTCTCACTCGGGCTTGAGACTGCTGGTGGTGTCATGACCGTCTTGATACCGAGGAACACCACTATCCCCACCAAGAAGGAGCAGGTCTTCTCCACCTACTCTGACAACCAGCCGGGTGTCCTGATCCAGGTCTATGAAGGTGAGAGGACGAGAACAAAAGACAACAACCTGCTGGGGAAGTTCGAGCTCTCTGGCATCCCACCTGCCCCCAGGGGTGTACCGCAGATCACCGTCTGCTTCGACATCGATGCCAATGGTATCTTGAATGTCTCGGCAGAGGACAAGACAACCGGGCAGAAGAACAAGATCACCATCACCAATGACAAGGGACGTCTGAGCAAGGAGGAGATAGAGAAGATGGTGCAGGAGGCTGAGAAGTACAAGTCAGAGGATGAAGAGCACAAGAAGAAGGTGGAGTCAAAGAATGCCCTTGAGAACTACGCCTACAACATGAGGAATACCATCAAGGACGAGAAAATAGCCTCGAAGCTGGCCCCGGCTGATAAGAAGAAGATTGAAGACGCGATTGAGCAGGCGATCCAGTGGCTGGATAGCAACCAGCTGGCGGAGGCAGATGAGTTCGACGACAAGATGAAGGAGCTAGAGAGCATATGCAACCCCATCATCGCCAAGATGTACCAGGGTGCTGGTGCCGACATGGGCGGTGGCATGGATGAGGATGGTCCCTCGGTGAGTGGTGGCAGTGGCGCTGGCCCCAAGATCGAAGAGGTGGATTAGAGGATGTCTGATCTTTCTAGCAGTGTGTCGCAAACTATTTTCATTTTCCTATCAGTCTTTTTTGTTTTTGTTTTTGTTTTGTTTTTTTTTGGGGGAGATGAAGCTCGAATGTCAGAGCAATGCTGATTTTATTTTGGATAGTCTGGTTTGGCTATCTATTGCATGATGGTCGTGAAAGTAAATATAGTATAAAAGAATGATCAGGATGCAGTCACAAGTCTCTGCTTGCTTTAGTGATGCTTTTTGTGTCTGAGTGCGCTCCCCTGCAGAAATTGTCGTGTTTGGCACCTTTTGAAGTTGGGGCATTTTAAATTGGATTCCTTAGTAGAGATCGCTTTTCAATTCCTAGGAAGGGTATCAGGCCAAAACCAATAGAATTTGCTTGCGTGGAGTAGGTGTGTTTTAGCAAAATGTTTCCCTTTGGATAAAGCTGTGTTTAGGCTGCAAACCCCTTTGACCCCAACTAAAGAGCCTGATAAAGACGGCAGTGTAGACATTAGATTGACAACTTGTATGAGTCGACTTGGACTTTGTCAAGTTCCATCTGGTTCTGAACCTTAAGTCAGCAGTGAAAATAAATGGTGGTAATGGGCCAGGTGATCCGATGGCCCAATGATCCCGACCCGGGTTTAGACCAGGTTGGAACTATTAGCTCGGCCTGTGGGCCAGGATTGGCCCTAATATGCTAGCCATAATTAATTTCCTATCACACTGGCTAACCGGGCAGTTGGAAGCTAGCTGAGGCTCACCGTGATGTTTGTGAGAAATCTAACTTGTCCATCCATTTTGCCGACTCATGTTAGGACATGAGCCCAGGGCATGAGCCCAAAAATGAGGCATGTCCAAAACTCAAGCAGGCCCTAGGATAGGAAACAGCGGGGATTGAACACCCACCATTGAAATATTCTTAGGGTCACTGAAGTTTTGAATCAGGATAATTTTTTTGTGTTTTCAGTTTATCCGAGTGGGAATGACCTTTAAATGGTTTGGATGGCGTATAAACATTACCGTGGGCCCCGAGAAGGTTTCCACAGTAGGCATTTCCATTCCCACTGATTCATGTGTTAACATTCAACTAACTTCATATTGTGTGAATCACTTGTATATTGCGATCATGACTCAAAGGAAAGGGATCACAATGATATACACTAGGTTTCACACCATGATTAATTATTAAGCTCATGGTCATCCTAGATAATCTAGTTAGACACCCTATCAATCATATAAAGAATTAGTATGATAAACTATTTCTTAATTCATGCTTAAAGTATGATAAGATTTATTTTGTCCATTGAAAGCTTGTGTTGATTTGCATTTAATACTACACTACACACCATTTCATCATTAAATTAGTGTAATAACCAAGACTGTTTCTCAAAAAGAGTTAAATTCTACAAAATAAAGACCATATGTTTGTATGAGCAAAGTGGAGTGCCTAACACCCTCCTTCTCAGTAACTATGATCCTTACCCCAAATCTCTTGATGCAAATCAAAGAGTCATCTTAAGGCGTGACATCTTTGGATCCCCTCTCATAGCGTTTCTAATGGGTACCGTAGAAATGGCGACTCTAGCCAAATATCACACCCTTTCAAACGTACTAGTGCAAAAGCCATCGAAAGAGAGACCCGTAGAAAACACAAGTTGACTCTGTTCGAGATCCAATGTCCGCAGTGGATCATCAGGTTGTACATCCATCAATCGCACCTAACGGCATAGCTAGCAAAGTTATTTTCTTTATAAGAAAGCAATGATTACACCGGTGTGTCTGGAGTTAAAGTCTAGCACTTGGTCGTTGTTTTGTTTATTTGTTTATTTCTTTTTCGTTTTTTCTTTTTAGAAAGAGTGGGAAAATTCTAAGCCGTCCATTTCAAAACAGTCCACTTGACCAACTTACAAATTAATGCAAACCGTACACTAGCTAAATCGTCTCATCATGCACCCGATGCATAGTGTATTTCCACTCAAATACCAACACCTCATGCATGTGGGCCACCCCAAAGCCAACCCTCTTCTGTAAACAAAAACAAAAAAAAAAAAAAACAAAAAAAAAAAAAGGAAAAGGAAAAAAGAGAGAAGAAAATCAATAAAGCGGGAGGACGTCTCCCTCTCCTTCATAGCTTCTTCCTAAAGTAATGGAAGCATGGTGGGTCTTGCACCCACCAATGTCCATTAAGGTTTCGTCAGTAGGCAATTCCCTACTCACCTTCCGCGTTGTGTGGCCCACTTTAGGTTTGAATCCGCCTTATTCCTCGGCCAATGTCCTAATATGATCTAGCATGATAGTTGGACAGGGTGGATTTCTCCCAAACAACATGGTGAACCCGACCTGGTTTTCATCTCACGAAGACCTTGTGAATAGTTCCATCAGGTAATCTACATCCTGCATGCCGTCTGCCTCCCGGCTTCTTCAACTATACACAAATCTCCCTCTGATTATTTCTCCAATTTTCCTCATCACTACAACCAGCGCCTTTGACCCAGCCATCTAACCATCCATCTAACATATCTCAACTACTCAACAAGCAGCTCACCCGTCTAAACCCATTAAACCTATCTGATTCAGTCATCTCAGTCCATCGAAGCCATCTGGATTAGTTCAACCAAATACCTAAGAATACATATCTTCAAATCCAAAATCATACAACGGTTCATCAGAGATCAACCCATTTAAAATCCAAACCCGAATTTGGATCTCACGTGATTAAGCAAATGTAAACGAGCAATCATAATGCACATATGATTTTATGCGAAAAAATCCTTGTGAGAAAAAAACCATGGGACAAAGCGACGATAAATTATATGAAAGCAAAAGGACAAGATGAAATCACTTACAATAATCTAAAAACCCTCTTTTACCTTCCATAAGCCCTAAAAAATGTCTTCCCTCTTTAGAATAGCCTAGGAAAACCTTCGCTTAACCATAATTCAACAATTACACTCATATATAGTGTCACACCTGGAATACGAAACAATTCTCACAATTCTGCAAAACTACGCACTTCTGTCGACGGAATCGAAGCCACATTCGATCATATTAATTTGGACCCCAAAATAGTCCAGCGAGCAAAGAAATAAATCGGGGATTTTTCGATGAGATCGAATAGGCCGTCGATGGGATCAACAATTGCTCGATGAGATCGAATGGGACGTCGATGGGATCAATAGCATTGACAAACCCAGTTATAGAAAATTTTAGACATCTGATAACAATCCCACCTATCAAGGAATGTAACGCACGTGTCTATGAGAGATGTGAGGGTCGTAAAGAAGTGGTGTTGTTAAGAGATGTGAGATGTATGAGAGAGAGAGAGAGAGAGAGAGAGAGAGAGAGTCCAAGGCAATTAATGTCTCTCATAGATGGTGTCTTGGGTGTTTGCGTTAGCTAGGGTTTTTCAAAGATGGGTGGGCCACATGCAAAGGTGGCAGTGTGAGATGAGAAAGGGGCCCATGTGAAAATGTGTAAGAAAAGTTTTAAAAAAAGGGTGGGAAAGAAAAGTTATGAGAGATGTATTTAACATGAATAAAGAGGGCCCCTAATGGTTTGGATTGTGGGGTGTGCCAACATGTGTGAAGAGGTATTTTGCATTTGTAAATACGTGGGTTAAAAGGGAAATTGTTGTATAAAGGTATCGTTTGAAAATGTTAGGGCCTCTTTGGGAGTGTGGATTGGAACCCCCTGGATTTGAAATCCTCTTGTTGTGTTTGGCACCTTAGATTAAGAATCCCTTGTAATCCAAATGTAGCTATACAAAATATATTTACAGGGGTTTGAATTTAATTACTAAATCAACTTTAATATTTCTAATTAGAGTACGTATGTAATATTTGAGACAATGGTTGTAATTAGCCCGTTGCCGGGTCTAGTGAATAAGCCAAGTCTCTTGAAAACTTATTTGCGATCTAATTTGATCCAGACTCAGCAAGACTCATCCAGTCAACTAAACTAGTCGATTGACTCAAACCAACTTCGAGTCACTCAGCAAGTCGTTATAAAAGATTATATGCAGAGGGTGGAGCTAAATCTACAACCTCACCCACAAAATACAAGTCCATGAAAATGCTTATGTTTAAAATTACTTATAATTCTAAGTATCTTTATACATCAATTAATACATGTAGGATTTGTAATTAATAATTATTAAATATTGAGTTAAGTTGGGTCAAGTCTTCGAGTTGATTCGACTCGGCTTTTGATTATAGCAAATGGGCATGAAGAACGCGTTTCTTCATGGAGATATTGGGCGAGTCAGCCCAACTCACTAAGTCCATGAGCTGATCTACGCGCTTGGCCTGGTTCAATTACTACTCTGGTCCGAACTTTACACTTGACAGGACAGCCAGATTTCTGGGCCTGAACCCTGATGGGACAGGCCCAAATATCCAACGGCTAGTAGTCCGGGCTCTATCCCTGATGGGCAAGGGTAGCAATGGGCGGGTGACCCACCAGGCCCAATAAGCCTGACCCAACTTTGGACAGGCCTTCGACATCTTGGTCTGTGGACTGGGCTTGGGCCTGGCATGGTGGGCTCATTAATATCCAGGTAGGCTTGGGCTTGAGCCATTTCAGCCCAACCTGCCATGCATGTTTAATATAAACCGTTGATTTTGTTCCTCTAGGTGTCTATACCTATGTGCATGTGTGGCCCAGCTGATCAATGGATAATTAGGAACATTCAAATAGGGGAAAAAAGGATTTTGTCAATTTCGGACCGGGCAGGGTGAGGTCGGGCCACAGACATCACGGTGGGCCCCACGTGTATTTGGTAGTGTCCTCGGTTTTAGAGATAAAAAAAAGTAAGCATCAAATCAAGCATGGGTGACAATGCTGCAGTTACCAAAGGAAATAATTATTACCCATTTGCAATGTATTTACGAAGGTTTGGAAAATCAAACAGACAAACAAGCCCAAAGTGTCGGGCCAGGCCTTTAACCACGCTTGGACCAAGCCTAGCCCATTGCCATCCCTACTGATGGGCCAGCGGTAGAGATCCAACGGTCTGGTAAAACCGAAACTTTCCAGATGCAATGATCACCGGCTTTGATGTGGTTTTGAGGAACGAGATACTCTACAACTATTGTAGGAAGAACGTGTAATATTCGACCTATGTGGGCCCACCATTATGTATGTAGCATCCGCTTTGTCCATCCGTTATGATATCACGTGTTAGGTCCAAACCCCAAAAATCAGGCCGATCCAAAACTCAGGTGGACCACACCACGGAATACTATGGATGCGACAACCGTAGGAACTTCCTGGGCTTGCTCGGTTTTATAAGCCATCCAAACATCAGGATGCGCCCCACCGCATGAATTTAGAATTTTTAGGCGTGATTTTACATTACTCCCACATTGTTGTCCACCTGTGGTTTGGATCTGCTGATTTTTATTTTTTTTCTTTTATTTTATTTTTGTAACATATTGAGGGTAACTGATGGACGGCTCGGATTTACAAGGATCCGAGAGCCCATGGTTAAGTGATCCAACACGCTGATATAAGGGCCAACCATGGATGGCTCGTACACCTAAAACCACCAAGATAGAAAGATCCTAGCCATAAGATATTTAGCCTTTTACATAATTAGTATTCCAAGGATAACATAATCTATCTCAGAGTGATGAATGTGCACAGCGGATAAAATACATAAACCAGGATAAAATACATAAATCAGACCCGGAAAGGGATTAAGGTAATTGTTTGGATGCATGTATTTGCTTGTGAAAGCTTTACAGGCTATAAACAAATTACATAAATCTATAAAAAGGCTATAAACAACTTACATAAATCTATAAAAAGTTATGTTTCATAAAGTCTTTATAGCAAAAAAGAAGAAGAAAAAGCAATGCAAATAAAAAGTTATGTTTTAAATTACAGGTAAAGTCTTTATAGCTCAAAAGACTTCCATCGTATACTTTCCCCCTACCTCCCCCCCACCCTCCCTTTTTTTTTCCACACACACCTGACACACCTACGCACACACGCATGCACTCCCCCCCTGCCCCCCCTTTTTTTTCCACACACACCTGACACACCTACGCACACACGCACGCACTCCCCCTTTTTTTTTCCACACACACCTGACGCACCTACGCACACACTCCCCCCCCTTTTTTTTTTATCACACACACTTGACACACCTACGCACGCACGCACACCGTATTGGGATTTCAAGGATTTCACCACCTATGGATATTGAATCGAAGACCTCGTGTTGAAACTCCTCATAGTCTACCACTGAGGTAAGGACTCGATCCCCCATCGTATACTTCCCTTGATGCTCTCCTGTCACTCTAAACAAAACTTGTCCATTATCAAATGGACCACACGACGCCATTAAAAACTTGTATATTTCATTTGAGGACCACTAAGATAGGTGGAGGATATCCAATCGGCTTAGTGTGTGCATGCATTAAAACTACCTTAGAGTCCTTTGGAAGGTAGTTTCACCGCCCAAGCTCTAGGGTATGAACACTTACTAGTTAGCCAAACATGATTACTACTTAAAAGCCAAACAAAATTGGACAGTCTGTATGGATATGCATGGATGTCACACGTGGAGAGGTCAACCAACATCATCAGTCAAGTACGCTATACCGTGAGATCCAAGGCACTTATGACCCCACCCCGTGGATTGCTAACCCCTTGAATCAGGCAGATCCACTCATCAAGTGGGCCACATAACAAGAACTGTGATATGACGAATTGTGTGGCACCTGACCCGTGATCTGATGGGATTGATGATCCAGACCATTGGTCTGTAGAGTCCCACTGAGCATGGACTCTGCTCCAAATATCTGCCAGATTGGAAGCTACTAGCAACCACCTCCTGGTTTTTCTCCACCTGAATATGGACTGCTGGCTCATTTCTCCATCTGTAGGCCACAAATCAAAAGGGTAATGATCCTACCATAGAGACTTGGGTCAGTGAGAGGCGGCTGATCAACAGTTAATATTCCTACTAAACCATGGTCCCACTTATCAGAATTAAAACCCGCATACGCCAGGCAAATATGTAGGCCCCACATCATACAATTCCTCCTGCATCTATTCTACATACCTCAGCATTACAAAAAATAATAATAAAATAAAATAAAACTCAACACTTCTACCCTGAATGGCTGCCCTGGTCATAACCGTCTGGCTTGCAAATTAGGTAGAGAGGCCATGTCATCCTGGGCAGAGCATGCTTCCAAAGGAATCAAAAATGGTGTTTGGAAGCGCATCCAAACAAGCCTTCTTTTGGGTGAGATGCAACTTGTAAGTGCCTTTAGTTTGGTCAAAAAAGATAGGAAAAAAAAAGAGGAGGAAAGCACTCACATCCTTTTTTCACATGTACCCACCACACAAGCCCCATTCCCATTGTCTAAAAGGTTCCAAGCTCACCTAAGCATGGGTTTAGTACAAGTGGGGCCCTCCTGTCGGCGGTCCAGACCGTTCATCCGGTTGGGTTGGGCCGCATTGGTGGAAAGTACTAAAATCAAAATAAAGCCAACAGAACAGTCTACATGCAATAGGAAGGAACATCGATGATGAGAGGCAGGGATTGCTTCATGGAAAAGGATATTGGTGCATTGCCTAGTGGGGCAAAAGAGAGGTAAAGATCTGGATCATTAGAAGGCGGACCCCACCAACACTGAACAATGGTGATATCCATGTAAATGGAATGCGAGAGACTTGAGGTTTTCTAACCTGAACATCAAGAGAAGGATTAAACCCAAATTGCCAAAATCATGAAAAGCTAACATAAACCAATCTAACTATCCATCTGCAGATGGGTACAAACATTCCATCATAAATATCTAATATGCCATCAACCTGCATTCTAATCAATCCAAATTCATGAGATTATGCATACACACATATACAGACCCTTTGTTGTTTGTAGAGCACCGGGATCAGAAAATAGTCGTACAGTCTCACTTGAAATTAAGCTAATTGTCAGCTTGATCGACAAAACCAAAAAAGGAAAATAAATAAATAAATGAACTCAAAAATAAAAATTTGAGAACTATATTGTCTTCACAGCAAATAGCTGCAATGATTCGAGCTTTCGGCCATTGCAGATTCATGTGTAGACATGAAAAAATAATATAAAGACAGCATCATCTTTTCTACATTTTCCCTGTAAAAGAAATCAATTTCCATGAAAATCTATGTTTCTCCTGTTGAAAAAAAAAAAAAAAAAAAAAAAACACACAAAAAGAAGAAGAAGAAGAAATGGAATCAATTTCCAAAAGAAAATAACTACGTTTTCCCTTGTAAAATAAATCAATTTCCATGGAAATCTACATTTCACCTGCTTGAGAAAAAAAAAAGTAGGCATAGAAATCAATTTCTTCAAAGAAAAAAGCTAACTGTCTATTACGATTGAAAGAGATGGCTCTTGTTGTTTGAGCATTCGCCTTTTAACACTTCCACGAAAGGAACGCTACAAATAAAACAACGAAATTACTATTAAGATTCTGCAGTTTATCATTTCCTGAGGATTTCATGGGGGTTCTCCATGTCCATGTTATGGATTTTCTTTAATCAAGCGGGCTTTACAGAGAATCATTTGACATTCCCATGTTCGTATGGTATTTGTAATTGGGCTATTCTTTTTCTTTTACAGCATGAGCCATTTCTATAAATAAATCAAATTCACTAATAGCTAAATACTTTTCCCTGTAGTGCCTGTTTGGAATGGTGGAATCCAAAAGGTAGATTTGGAAATGAAAACATTCAAGAGGAAATCAGTGCAAAAGAATCGTAAATAACCTGTTTGTTTTAGCATATTCATGATTTATATGGAAATGTGGATAGGTCAATGACCAAAAAGTGAGAGCTCTCTCGGAAAAAAATGTGGAAATCTCCATTGCTAATGTCTTTTTTGGGAAATAAAAATCACCATTTTTTAAGGAAAACCATGGAAATGGAAATCCATTGGCACAATGCTTTTGTTTTCAGAAATAGTGGAAAACAACACATATGAGGAAAACAATTTCAGTAGATCAATAAATGATTTACTTAATGCCTTAGATCTATAACTTAATAAAACTCTTAAGTGCTTATAACTTGTAAGTTACCTATAGAATATAACTTACAAGGAACTTGTAAAACTATGACTTACATTCGAGAACTGATTGACCAAAACAATGAATAATTAAATAAACACTCATAACCAGATCAGGGAGGACAGCTTTATTCCCCCACTTTCTATACCATATGCTGATACATGTGGCACTTGCATGATGGTCCAAACCATTCATTCTTCAGTGACAACCATGAACAAAGGAAAGAACGATAGGAGAATACTAACCATAGTTCAAAAAGCCAACTCAGACTTGAACAGCCCCAGCATTTAATTTAATAAATAGATAGTAGTGATAAATATTTAAAATGCGTGATGCTCATGCCAGCCGGTTGGAGGGCTAGTTTACTGTCCAAACAGCCGATAATTTTCTCCCTAGCATGCATATGTGACATCCAACTCATCCAAAGTGGCTCCACAGGGAGATCACCAAATGCGAAAATCAACCCAATCCACTGATTAGCTGGGTCATACCTGCAATTTTTTAAATCTTTTAGGGGTCATTTTAAAGTGAGTAAAATCAAAACTACTAGGGGTCGATTCACTCATCCAACCTTCTTTAAATTTTCAGGGTTGTTTCAATGTGTGAAAAATCTCATTTATGTAGAGCTCTTTACAACAGGTAAACTATTTTAGTTGTAAGGAGTTTCAGCCTATCATCCTTGGGTACTAGGGAAGTCTTTACAAGTAAAGAGCTGATTGTGTTTGGGTATTGGTAAAGAGTTGCCAGGACTCATCACTCAAAAAAAGGAGAGTTGCCAGATCCTTGCCTTCGGATGGTTGGTCACAAAGAAAAGGATCCTGACTGTCGATAATCTGAGGAAGAAAGGAATGTGTTTGGTGAACATCTGCTTGTCTTGTATGCAGTCGGAAGAATCAGTGGACCATCTGCAGCTCCATTGTCCCTTTATCTCCTCTATTTGGGACGATTTCCGTGCCCGGTTTGGTGTCTATTGGTGCTTCCTGATACTGTGGCTTCGCTCTTTCATGCGTGGCATGGGCCAAAGCTCGGTAAGCAGCGGTCCAGGCTGTGGAAAATGGCCCTTTTGGCAATCTGGTGGGCTGTTTGGGAGGAAAGGAATGGCAGGTGTTTCAGGGATACCGCCAACTCTGCAGGCCTCGTATCCTCTAGAGCTAAAAGTTTTTATTGTCGAATGGGCTGCGCAAGTCGAGTCTCTATACATCTATGATCTTCTTTTTTTGGGCGCGTAATGTGATCTGCTCTCTCGGCAGATATGTAGTTTTCCTTTCTTTCCTTTCTGTTTTGTTTCCTCTTTTGTGTTTTTAATATTAATCTAAGTTATCTTTTTTTAAAAAAAAGGAGAGTTGCCAGGACTCTTTCAATGGTAACTTTTTTCAACCTATCATCTTTGGGTACTAGAGGAGTATTTAGAAGTAAAGAGTTGGTTATATTTGGGTAGTAGTAAATAGTTGCTAGGAAGCAATTTGCAGGCATTAGCAAGAGAGCTTGAAGCAGTAATCACATCAGCCATGTCATGATGACACATATGCGCAAGACCTCAGGCCCATTTGGATGCAATAGAGGTTCTAGCTATATACTTATTTTGTCAACGTCTGATTTCCACGGTTGCTAATAGGCCTGAGACAAGTGAGAACAGCCTATCCAAAAAACCAAGTAATACTCTATCCTCGAAAAAAGGTAGATAAGCTATCTTGGGTAGCAATTTATTACAGTATACCTCGTGTGTGTTGTTTTATACACATGCATCACCTATGCCACTGTCAACCGCCCACATGTGCATCATCTATCTTCAAGCACCACACATGTGCCAACATCAATCTTCAAGTGACCTACACGCACCACATGTGCCAGATAAACAGAAAACCTTCCCCGTCCAGGGTGTTTAACAAACAACATGCAGTATAGGATAATAGGATATCTATAGGACAAACAAGCCTCCAACACATCAATTGAGCTGGCCCCATTGTGAAGTACTACTTAAATAAACAGTTAACATAGTTTTTGTCTACATTTGGATGTAAATAAATAAATTTCTAGTTTTTGTCTACATTTGGATGCAAAAAAATTCATTTCTTTTACACAGTCAAAGACAGTCTGAAAAGAGATGCAAACCCTTTCAAACAAAAAGGCACAGCTGCAGTCTACACAAGAACTCTTCACACATATCCAAACGAAGCCTTACACCAAAAGCAAGCAAAAACCCAAATAATGTAAACTGTGTACATAGGTGGGACTTCACCAACATCTACACGAAACCTTACAAAAAGAAACCATTGACTAGGCAAGTTGACTTGATTTGAGTCACCACGGTTCAAATCGAGTTGGCACAAGTCTTCTAGGGTTGGAAGAGTCACAATCGCAAGAGAGTAGTTTCGGCTTGTAATCTTCTTGAGTTGAGTTGTTGAGTTTTATGATTATGATACTAACCACTTAAAAAGTGATGTAAAAATATCACAAAAACCTTGTTCATGATTTTTGCACAGCATCTTTTACATGGTCAGATTGTCTAACCCTTGTTATTTTTAATCTATGGTCCATCTATAGCCTTGTATGAATGAATGGCTTGGATCATCATACACGCCCCATATACGGTATAAACTATAAAAATAAGATACAGATGGGTGATACAATGCATGCACCAAAAGGTTGTACAGTTTTCCAAGTGGAGGCAAGTGAGACCCCTGGTTCAGTTACCAATAGAATCACGCATCAAAAGGCAATTCCATAGGAATGCTTATGCACCACAACGCAATTTCTAAAATAAAGGCACCAGACACATCCAGGCACATGTGGGAAAATTGCCATTCCATGACAGGAAAGAGCAGTACCCTACAACCTACAACATTATGCCAAAAACACCGATCACCATATGCTTGGTGTCCAATCACTGGGGCAAATTTGGAACACCATTCCCAGGACATTCCTAGGATAGCTATCATGGCAGGACCATCACGCGCATTCACATTATGGGGAGCATAGTTGTTCAATGACAATCAAGACCTTGGATTTTATGTGGGAGTTCTGCTAAAGCCCAAACCACACCTCTCCATGCAGCAAGCAGCCAGGCATGCCAACCTGTCAAGTAGGTGGGACCTCCAGCTAAAGCATCAGTTTGTCTAACCGTGTACATAACCTGGTTCGAAAATCCAGCTTATCAAGCTCGTCAGGTTGGATACAAGTACAAAACAATGCCTATTTAAGAGAAAATTGTGTCCACGATCAACGTGCATGCGTGATCTGAAATGAGCGGAGTGGCCTGATGTTTAGATCAGACATCTAAGAGGTGGGGCCCGTGTGATTATTCATGGCTCAGATGTCCCCCCAGACGGCATATGGGCTCAGCAGAACATGCAAACGTGAACATAGCTGGAAGTGCACAATATACGCACCCAAGTAAAGGCCATCCAAGGAGCTCATATTGATCATCTTCGTCACCTTCACAATTCATGAGACCACGATTTACGATCACAACAAAGCATGAGATAATTGAGAAGACCAAAATCTGATCGACTTAGAAAGATAAACTGAATAATAGTATAAGTCAAATCAGGGAGCCAACATCTATCCTTTGCCATGATATATCGATATTTCTAGAGCAATGATCACCTACACCCTCAGCATGCTAAGCTAGCATGCAGCTCTATCTTTCCCGACAACGTGTCACTGTGTAGGACATCCAGCCCAGCCATGTAGGAGGTGCCCCCTTCCAAAAAGACATCCAGACAAAAAAATCAGGAAGGTGATCTCCATGGAGGGGGCCGGGGTCAGATGTCTAGCACATGTGGCTGGAAAGAAAGGGCTGCATACCTGCGCTAGCATGCAGTGGCCTGTAGTGACCATTTCTCATGTTTATAATATTGAACTCAAAAATATAGAAAATCTCTATTTCCAAAACCAACCATAAACTTCATCAATCATGTAAATCTTTTAGCTATTTGGCTAAATCAACAACAAAGAAGACATGGTTATCAATGGAATGTATAAGAAAATTAACTCAAATGTAATCATGCTAATTGTCAGATTCACTGTTTATTTTATACTAAGGAAGAGATGATAATGGCTTCATTGGGTCCCAGATCTACAAGATGACATCCATACACTACACATCCATCATGATTCATGGATGCCTATACAACATTTCACCATCATACTTGGTAGAGATTTTCTGGGACAGATCATCTTCAGGGCATCAATACATCCAAAGACCGCAAAATTGGCAAGAAAGCAACGCCTATAAAACGTGCCCACAAAATGATCGTAACAGATTAAAGAAGAAATGGGATTTAAACTGAATCACAGAATTGAAAGTTAAACATGGAAGAGCGGTAATGGTTTTGTAACGTTCTTACCATTTCCCTAAGAACTTGTGCAGCTCAGGAGCAATCCCAGCCAAATGCCAATCAGATGCCCAAAAACACCATAGCCTTCCGCAGAACCACGTTGCCAAATATGGTAAAAGGGTGCACTTTTCAATTCATAGATTTTCATTTTATGGTACAGAGGTAGTACACACACACCATGGCAACCACCCTACATTTTTCGGCCCCTAGCCATATCAAGTTAATAGAAGCTCATTGGCACTAAGGTGAGGGCGTAGGCACACACGGACTTCATGCTCTTCTTCTGGTCCCACACGGAGTTTTGGAACCATAATCTCTAGGACAGTACCCGTCTCATCATAGTATGCTTCTAGCTTAGCATCTTCTGGAATTCGAGTTGTGAGCGGTATTTCCCTCACGAACTCCCCTGGAGGGCAGTGCTCAGGAGACGGATCCGTGAGCTTGAATGTCCTATCATGCCTCTTAATGAATGGCATCCGAGCTGTACTGACACAAAGTATTTTCACAATCCCATGAGTCATAGTGTTCCTCCAAGATACTTTCACTCTCTGGAGATCAGAAAAAGGCAAGCTAACCATTATCAAGTACCCTTCTTCATCCTCATAAATAGTCTTTGCAGCTGTTACTGGCCCGTATGTATGCCTCATTACACCAGAGAAATCATTCAACCATGGTGGCTCGATTGGGTGCATCTCGATATCTTGAACTCGATCAGAAAATGAATTTGTCAAACCACAATCATCTTCATTGCCATGTGGGAAGAAATCCTTCCTCCGTTTGTTATGGACGGGAGAGAGATCCATCCCGTCCCCGCTAATGTGATTTGTTGTTGACAAATTCAAACCTGCCCCATTAAGCAACTTCCTTGAATTTGGATTTGTAGTACTTTTCAAAGCAGGAGCCCTCTCAAGCTCAAACTCTGTGTTCGGAAGATTCCTCCACGACCCAAAATCACTCGCTTCGGTTGGTATCGAGAAGTTCAAGTCCCTGCCCGTCAGCTCCATCCACTTCTTGCGATCAACCTCAGAGATCACGGCGAGATTAGGCGACCTGACAACCTCGATCCCATGCACACACTGTGGGTTAGACAGGCCCCTGTACTGCTTCCGCTGCATTCTATGAGATCGAACAAAGCCCTTATCAACACTGAATGGAAACTGTGGCTCCCCCAAACGTGAATGGCCATTCATGTAACTCCTCAGCTGCATCTTACCCAACGCATTCTCTGGCCTTTCCTTGAAAACCCACATATACATGTTCTCCATATCATGCTGAACCAGGAAAACATCGAGCCGGAGGTCTGATTTATCAAACCCTGACACGCCTGTTGCATCACGAGTAATCTTACTCTTGGATTTCTCGTTCAACACCGGCTTGAAGTAGAAATTGAAGAAAAACCAGGCCCCCCAGATGCTATCTCCCCGTTTAGCGCACTTACGCCCAGCCTTAGGGAGATTGAGGAAGGCCTCAGTCTCATAGATCTGAGGCCCAAGGCCAACATCCAAGATGTCACATATGTCAGAATTCCATGGTGGGGGAGGTGGGCTCCGCTCAGCTGACAAGGGGAGGTTTATATCCGGCGGACGAGAGAGGACAACGGAACGACTCAACTCTCGGTCACAATCGTCGTGGGATGCTGTGGCGCTTGAGTCCATGGAGAGGAGAGTCGACGGGTGGTGATTCTCCATCGAGAGGGTCGTGAGGCGTGCTTCCCCCATCTTTCCTTATCTCCTTTGAATTTTTCCAAATCCACCAGACTCAACAGAAGCATCTCACAGAAAACATCACAAATCCATTCCAAAAGGCCCACCTCAGAAAACCCAGCTAGAGATAACACCCAAACACCATCAAAAACACCTCCATAAAGAAACCCTTTTGAGGAGCTTCAGAAACCCTAGAAAAAGAAACCCTAGAAACATCAATCAACTAGAAGAAATAGAGATTCCATAAGCTCCAGAAATATCAATCAGCAGGTAATAAAAACCAAAACCCCATCTTCAAAACGCCCAAAACACACCCCCTTGCAGGAATTTCAGAAACCCTATAAAGAAACAATCAACCAGTAAAAAAAAGGAGTGATATTTCAGAAAACCCAGAAATACCAACACAATCCCCCAAAACGACTTCAACCAATTTCACAAACGCCAACCTAAAAAATTAGAATTTTGAAAAAAAGAAAAGAAAAAACCCACCACGAAAAAGATAGAAATTTCACCAACCCTAACAAAACAAAACCCTAGAAAACATCAATCAACCAGCAATAAAACCAAACCCCATCTCCAAAATCCCAAAACAAACAACCCCTCGTCATCAATTCCAGAAACCCTGACCACAAAAAAAATTTCACAAACCCTACCAATAAAATAAAATAAAACCCTAAAACATCAAATAACGAAAAATCCCCAACACAACCAGATCAAAAGCCTAGGAAAAAGCCACAAAGGATGGAATCTTTCCGAATATTTTCGATCCAAACCATAGAAAAAGAGAAACCCTAGAATATCCTGAAATCCACCAAAAACAGGAGGAAAAAGCAGCAGCTCAATCCCATCTGTAGATCTTAGAAATGTATTAGAGAAGCGAAAAAAAAAAAGGAGGGTGTAAATTTCTATAAAAAAAAAAAAGAGAAAACAAAATCCTAGAAATTGAATCTCTCTTCTACGTTACCTTCTGAAATCTGTTGCCAGCACCCAACCCTGGCGTTTTTCCATTCGTTACGTGAGAGAGATGGAGACAGAGAAAACGGTAACGGACTCTGAAACCGTCTTAACGGAGAAATGATATGGCTACTCGCTCTGCTAGCCGTTTGCGTGGGTGGGCATCTCCCAACACGTCTTAATCTGGTACGTGTGGTGAGATCCTGCGCGTTCATCAGGTTGGATTCGCTAGCCATGTTCTGTGGCCTACCTGAGAGTTTGAGTCTGTGCGGTTATTAGGTGGGCCATTTTCGTGTGTGGAATTCTGACCGTTGGTTACTTGCTGGCAAAACGCGTTTTCAGGGTCACCGCGTGGGGACGCGGCTTCCCTGTTATCCCGAGCTCTGTGGGGCCGCCATGATGCCTGTATTATATCCGGAAGCTGAATGGGTGGTGACCCATACACCACCCATCTTGGTGGTGTTGGCATTGTGGGACCCAATGTGATGTATGTGCTTTATCCACGCCGTCCATCTGTTTTGTCAGCTCTTTTTTGGCTATGATTCCAAAATTAAAGTAAATCAAAAGCTCGAATGTACCACACCAAAGGAAACAATGGTAATTGAAACATAACCATGAATTTCACAGGAGCCATGGATGTTCGGGCAGATATTTGTGTCATCGCATGACCGTGCAATCTTGTAAATAGGTAGGATTGCGTATAAACATTACCATAAAAGTTCCAACAGCAGTTATCATCGTCATGTTGCTTCATGTGGTGGGGTTTGCCTGAGCTTACTCTATTTTTTATTTAACACCATGAAATAATTAGAAAATAAATAAATAAGTTATAGATGAACTCTCTCTCTCTCCCTCATGGGAACTTCTAATGATGTCTAGTTACCTGGCCGCACAGTGACACATGTCGAATATCAACACCTTGCATTCGGTGGGTCTCTTTCAGTACATGGGATATTCTATAAAACAGTCGTGTACATAACTCAAGTAAGTCATATTATATAAAATCATGTGAATACATGATCAAAACATATAAAAGAACTTGATGGGGTGCACCTAAGTTTTGGATGCAGCCACTTAAACTTGGTTGAACCTCTAATCCGAGTGGGAGACATAGTTGATGGGTTGGATTTGTGAACCACTTTCCATGGGCTTAATAAATGATTATGAATGTTTTATTGCGCGGGTAACTCCTCTCAATTGTTGTATGTTATGTGGCCCACTCAAGTCATGAATTAACTTGAGTGGGGGTGGCTAACATGGAGTGTGTATATTGACATGGGTGCGTACTAACAATCTAACAAAAAAAAACAAAAGAGTCATGGATTAACTTGATTTTTTAGCCCGTAGCCCATCATGAAATGGTGCATCTGATTGATGGGGGTGAATATTCGACACATTACCGTGGAGCCGATGTAGCTCAAGCTCATGTAAGTTCCTCGTAGTACCACATATATATATTGATTGCTCGACTGTGCTCCAAATGGGGGTCATGAAAACCTTTTTTGAGAATTTATCATGTGTAATGTGATTCCAAAATTTAAACTGTTCACGTGAAGTAATACCTCACGAAACCACGGGCGTGTGTTTAATAACGGCGCCAACACGATAGGATTTGATTCTACGTTTTGAGTTCTCATTGTAGTGAAATTCAAGCATTTTTGAAAAAAAAAAAAAAAGTGGAATCCACCGTCCCTCAAATGACGTACAAAACATCAGCTTGATGGAAAAACTCAAGTGGGACCCACTAATAGTAAAAATGTAAAATTCTCCCAAAACCTCTTTTAAGCTCACGACATTGTGCGGCCTGGGTGTTGGATAGGATTCGTCCCTTCATCCTAATGAGCCACATTTTATAAACAAGTGGAAAGAAAGATAAAACACTACGGTGGCCACACAAGCAAACCTTTGGTTGGCATCCCATTTCCATTGTTTTCGGTGGTGTGGCCCACTTGAGTTTTGAATCTATCTGATACTTGGCCTCAGAGCCTAGCATCGAGGATCACACCAGATGGACGGAGTGGATTTTACGTATACAGCATGATGGTCTCAGAGAGGTTGGGTGTTTTACCTGGACGTAAAACAGGTGGTGTCGGCTATTCGAGTCCCACCGTATGGACTGGTGTATTGAAAACTTTCCGTGCCATAGTAGCTTTTGGATTCCGTGGCACCGATATGACCGTCCATTAGGTCGAGTCCCACTCATCCTCCCCTGCTTTGTAAAAATCACGGCTGTCTAGCAGGTGGTGGTGATCTTGTCCATATACTTTTGCATGCCACTGATTGGACGATCTTGATTATCTCAAGATTTGTATAATTTTTCCACGAAGTTTGAGAAGAGTGGGCCAGGCCAAAGGGACGGCCAGGATGGATGATATGGAGACCTGCATATCCACACGCAACTGTCTGCATTGGAAGGTTTGTATGCGCTCGGACCACTAAGTAATTTCTCATGCCTAACAGGTGGACCGTCCTCGTCCAAGAGTCCGTGTCGGTGTTCGTGTCCTAGATAGCTTCTTAGTACTTCGTCGTAGCTAATTTCTTAGTGCGGGGATTAGGTAACGAGGAGTTTACCACTTACTTGGTGGGGACATGACATGGAGAGATTTGATGGGACTGTGTGCTTCTATGATTGTTGATGAGCTGGGCTGTCTTAAGTTTGCTTGTGGAGAATGTACTCGGTCCATCTTTAAATGCATAGGCTTCCGCCAATCAAATCTAGCCATGTCTTTTCATCACATGGGTGATGAGCGACTCATTGCAAAAAAAATAATATACGATGGAATGTAAATTTTGTTACAAAAAATGTTGATTTCATATCAAATATATATTTTAAAATAAATATAATATAATATATAATATGTTTGAAAAACACCTTTTGCTAATTTTTAAGAATAGTCTTACGTACGAAAGTACGAAAGAAATAAGAAGAAAAAATAGTTTAAATGAAAATAATGGAGTATTATAATATTTATTTACATATTTCAAGGACTATGGACCACGCGCGCGCTCGGGCTCGGATACGGGCACGGGCACGGGCTCGGTCACGGTCTCGGTGTAAGGGCGTGGGCATGTGAGGTAGTGTGGCTATAGAGGCGCTAGTGGTGCACTTTGCACTTCGCACGTGCGCAAAGGGTCACTCCCTTCGTGAACCGAAGCGAGACGTGTGTGATTAAGTGGCTAAGGCAGATGGCTGGGTGAATGAGAGACTAGATGACTGAATGAAAGTCCTCCAGAATACATAGATGACTGAAAAAAGAGCTGTTGCAGAAAATCTATAACAGTTGTGCCATAAGTGCAGGGTCCAGCTGAAACTGCTGCATGGTTAGCCTAGTGGCTAGAGAACAGTTAGTTGTTGTCTCACAATAGTCAGCATGCAACAGATTAATGGCCCATGCACAACAGTTAGAAAACAGCCATAAACCGGCTAGTTTTCTCCAACAATTAAAAAACGGTCATGGAATTTATTTCCTTGGACCATAACTCCCAGCCACCATAGCCTATAAAAGGAGGGCCTGGATAGGTTTCCAAACCATTTCAGAACCCAATCCAGCATTACCATACGAATTGAGACAGCTCACTACTCCTCTTTATACTCCAGTAATTCCAACAAGATAGCAACGGTTAAACCTTTTCAAGAAGAACAGACCAACGGTGTAGTCTAAAACGGTTCAACTGAACCAGTGACTGAAGACTTGACCAGTGCAGTGGTTTAAATCATAATTTTCTTCTTTTTTCTTTCTTCTGAGATTTTTCTTTTATTACATTTTTGCTAGACTGAGTGTAATAGAGTTCCAAAAGGTGGGCCTTCGTGTTTGTTGAACATAGACCCACACCAGGCTCGTCGTATCCTAGAAGCGATTTGCCTGTAACCTATCAGCATACTCAATTCACTTGAGTAGGGACAAATAATGTTTTAAGGACAGCGTTTCAGACGTGCTTTAGCCTGTCCATATTTCAGATTTATTTGCAATTTTTGGTTTCCACATTATACAAATATTATATTAATCTGTATAATTTCCAACAAATTTGGAACTGTCCTCACCTTGAGCTCCCCTTCGTCTGACGTGGCATGCTTTGATTAGATGACAAGCTACTGTTAAATAGTTGTCCATCAGTTTTTAGAAGTGAATTGCATGCAATACCGGTGGCACAACTCTATTGGGGCACCATTATACATATTTTATTGAGGACTGTACATCGAGCTGAGTTGAGTTGACGTGGGCCAAGCTTGGCTTGACTCATCTGTGGTTTTTTTTAACTTGAGCTTGCCCACAAGCTTAACAATGGAGCCTGACTTGTTTGTCAAATCTTTCGAGGCGAGCTCGATGCGAGTTAATGCATCGAGTTGAGGTGAGCTTACCTCGAGTCGAGTCAAACCTGCTCCCATACCCAACCTGACCTAACCCATCCGGCAGCACCTACACCTGACTCAACCCACACCCAACTCGACCCAACCCATTTGCCAACACTCACACTCAACCTGACCCAGCACCTACACCTAACCTAACCCATCTGTCATCACTCAACCCGACCTAAACCATCTACCAGCACCCACTTCTAACCCAACCTAGCATCCACACCTGATTCAACCCACACCCAACCTAACTCGACACCTGACCCAACCCCCAAATCAAACATTCAATATATATATATTAGATAGAGCCATAGTAATATAGAGCCATAGAGGTAACTTATTTTGGGTGCTGAGAGTGAGAGTGAGTGCTCGGACGAGTGGCTGAGTGCAGGCCGTACGGATAAGACAAGTTGGGCAAATGCTAAGTCGAACTCGGATGAGTAGGGAGAGAGAGAGAGAGAAAGAGAGAGAGAGAGAGAGAGCCGAATAAGGTAAGGTTTTTTTTTTTTTTTTAATAATATATATATATATATATATGCGAGTCAAGCCGAGTTTCGAGCTAAGCCGAAATCGAGCCAAGTCAAGTCAAGTTGCACATTTCTCGACCTTGACTCGTTTTCAAAATGAGCTAGGGTATGTGAAGCTTGGCTTGTCTCAAGTCGTCGTTCAAGTCAAGCTAAATTAAGCCGAGCCAAGTGAGCTTTTTGAGCTAGCTTGACTCATGTACAACCATAGTTTTATCCATGTTCATCCATTTTACCAATTCATTTTATGATATGAGACCAAAAACAACATGGATCGGAAGCGCAAATGGATCACATTACAAAAACTGTGGGGATTGATGGCTACCATTAAAAAGTTTGTAGAAGCTATAAAAGTTTTAGATCAAGCTGATATTTGTATTTTCCCTTCATCCAAGTCCATATGACCTTATAAACAGGTGGATGGTAAATATATAAATATCACAAATGAGCCCTTGGAATGTTTCTAAAGGCTGGTGTTATTATCCCATTGTTTCTTGTAACATAGCCTACTTGATCCTTAGATTTGACTCATTTTGGAGCTCATGCCCTAAAATGAGCTGTTAAAATGGATAATTTGTGACTGTGCAGATAAAACATATGCATCAGGCCTCACAGTATACTTTCACCAGTGAGTGCCGCAATCAATCCACTTCCCCATTTTGAAAGAACAAAAGCTTCCATAAAACACAGTAACAAACATGTGTTCAGCCTTGAAAATAAAAATCTCCCTGAAATAAAAATATTTATTGCAAGTTAATAAATAAATTAAAATTAAGATATCAATTTATATAACAAATTCCTTAAATTCTTTACCTTTCTAGAGCTAACATCTGTCAGGCCAGTTTGGTAGCGGCAACAGTTCAAGCCTTTATAGCTTGTCTGGCTAGGTGAATTTGTCTCAGCAAGAATAACCTATTTTTTCTGTTCGGTGAAGTCTATCCAAGTCTTATCTTCTCCTCCAAAATACTCAAATTTCATTGGAGCCATCATGTCAGCGTGAGAACTACTTCATCTGGTCCTTACTCTTACCCGGGTGGTAGACTCCCAGGAGTTTCAACACCGGGTCAAGGGTTCGAGTACCCACCGGTGGTGAAATCCCACGGCGTTCGTGTCTAGGGTGCGTGTGTAAGGAAAAAAAAACCTCAATAAAAGCTCAGGTTAGCCTTACAAAAGAAAATATTATATAAAATCATGGATAAATCTCTTTAAATCAAATGTTGTGGCCTAATTGAGTTTTTATCATAAAAAAAATACTTGGTTTGTTTTTTTATTTAATGAGAGGAACTTAATGGAGAGGCCCGACTTGATATTAAAACAATCTTATAAACCCCACACAGTGTTTGGTGTGTGCATTCATCTTTGTCGTTGCCTACGGTGTGTGCGACAAACTCTAGATCAAGCAAGTATTTGATCCAGGGATATAAAATTACTTGAAGTCAACTGATGGATCAAATGTTACTATAGATGGGCAGACATATGAAGTAATTAAAAATGAGAAAATTTTATCTATATTTGCTAAGTATCTACTCCTTGTACAAGAAGGGCTTAACTAACTATTTTTTAAAAAAAAGATATTATTTCAAAAAAAAGAGAAAAAAAAAGGGATCAAAGTTACAATATCACTCAACAAATGCCTGACTCTCTTCTCAATGATTCAACTTTTCTTACCATCACTAATCTTTTCTATTTTTATGATATTATTAGGAGATTTTCAAAATCTTGGCAATTATACTTGTTTTAACAGTTTTTTTTTTTTTTCAAATTGAAAACTTACTAGAAGAGATTTCTCATTTGAGTAGTAAATAAATTTTTAAATATTTATTACGATTAAAAAAATATTTAAATATATATTCAAATAATGAATCAAGTATTATTATTAGTGTTCAGAGTTAAATTGCAACAATTTCACTATAAAAAAACACTTAAAAAGTTTTAAGTTTGGCTTGAAAATATTGTACTATTTGTTTATTATATTTTTGTGATAAAATTTGAAGATTTCAGTAATATTTGCCACACTATCACAAAATGCCCCATACCCCATGATCTTCTTTCAATTTTCCCATCCATTTAATTAGAAGGATTACTTTTCATGCGGAAACCTAGAATGTACACCCTATCAAAGTCCGCCCAATTCAACATAAGTCTACCCTAATCAGCCTTGATATAAACAAACCCAACCAAATTCCAAAATAAAGTCAATTGTCCACTTGGTAGGAGCGAAAATCCAATATCCTCTTGGATCTTATCTCCTACAGTGGCTGCCAGGTATTTCAACAATCCGAAGAATGCAAGTTCTCAAGATCAAGTCCTCGTCGTCATCGTCATGTAACCCTTAATTCAATTAATCAGGGTTAGTTCTTTAAATTATGCTTTGTGGTCCAACTCTATCAAGAGCCATGATTCCAGCTAAGTCATCTGTCATTATGTATTTTCTCACTACTTGATTTTTTGAACTTATAAGCCATCTTCCCCTTATATAAGGCCTTCAACTTATACTAGTCCATTCCTTTTAATCAACATGATTCTTGGTCTTTACTATATAATTTAATATATTAATATTGATATTTAATATTTAATTAAAATAATTTTATTTTAGTAAATTATGAAATTGGACTTGTGCAGGCAAGCATATGAAAAAATATATTTTTGACTTGTATAGAAATTAGGTAATTTGGATAAATCTTTTTGAATTGCACATGTTTTTCTGTTACAAGTTTGACCCATGCAATGAGTGGACTAATCTCATCCGTTGATCAACTGTCCTGGGCTTGTTCAGGGTTATGTCCACCGCTGGATTGGCCGGATCTTGGCCATGCGTGCTTTGCTTGGATTACTTTACCGTTCATGGTTTTTTTTTCTTTTTTTTTTCACGATAACAACCAATGTACCTTAGTGGCCCACAAGATGAATGACTCAGATCTCGAAAATCTCACACGTGTTGGGAGGAAAGGATTCGACGGCTTTTCTCGCGAGTAGCTATCGCATTATCTCGGCTATTCAGTTGCTGCCTTCACCAGTTGAGATTTATAAGAACGCCGTCTCGTGGTGTTAAGTTGCCGTTTTTAACGGAAACGGCCGTAGACGTCGGCGCAACGTTTTCTCTCTTAATTAGGAAGACGAATTAATATCGTACTCTGACGGAGCATGGGTGGATTAAACTCGCGTATCGTCAAACCTTAAAAGTGTAGGATAAATGATATAGAAAAATATTTAATAGTCTGGTAGAGTGCAATAGATGATACGCAGGCACGTAAAGGTCACTTAGAAATTGTATATTTGGAATATAAATAATTCATATTAAACCGTCCAAATCGTGGGTCTCTCTTTACATGTATCATGAAACGGAACTTCCGCTTATTGGATTATCTGACTATCCGATTGATGGACATCTATTAGACGGTTCAGAAGGGAAATCTCTAATGGTCGTCTAATGATCAAAGGTTAAGGTTGCGATCAGTCTGATCTTGGGTACGTCGCTGAGTCACACAATTTTCTCTGTATAACGGAGCTAGCGAATGCATCACTTACAATTTCTGAGGGCCTGCGTATCAAGCGTCAGACGCAACCAGAATATCAAATTACTCCCTCAACGGTTTGGAATTAGAAAATTTTCAGGGGAGATTTTTCTCAGTGTAAATCTCACATTTTACCCATCATCCAAACTTTACTTTCTACGACTAAACTACTGCTGTAAGGATTAACTCGTGATATCCACGGTGCCACTATGGATCTCTGTCTTGTCCATGGCGGCACCGTCCACTACCAGAAAATTGGCTGAAGGTCATAGCTAAAAGAATATGGCTACGTGTGAAGGTCTTAGCCATTGGTAGCATAATCATTACTTTGTTAGATTCGTAGCCGTTACTTATCTGGTTATTTCTTCTATAGCGCGGGAAGTACATACACTTATGGATAATTGAGCGAGTCTATCATGAAATTGAGCGAACTTCAAGTGGAATTGGGCGAGCATAACATGAAATTGATGGAGCTTCACATAAAATTAAGCGAGTTTCAAATGAAATTGAGCAAGCATAACGTGAAATTGAGCGAGCTTCAAATAAAAATGATCGAGCCTAACATGAAATTGACCAAGATTCACATAAATGTATATGGTCTATCCACTTCGTCTTTTCGTTTTTCCATCTAATCGAATGGGTTAAGCTCAAAATCGAAGCGTATCCAAAGATCAAGTAGATCATACCACAGGAAACAATGTGAATAATCATTTCCACTGTTGAAACCCTGCTAGGCCCTACAAATGTTTTATTTGTCATCCAACCCATACATAGGATGATGTAGGCATGGAAGAACGGAAAACACAAATACAAGCTTGATCCAAAACTTTTATGGCCCACAAGAAATTTTTTCGGTTTAAGTTTAAGATAATTTGATCAAATATACATGTAGTATGTATTTTCTTCAATATAGGCATCATTTTCATCATTTCTTGACAAACTAAAATGAAAACAAAGAAGTAACGGTTTAATAGAAAGATATTCTTATATGAAGAAGATAGAAGATTTCAGAAAATGAATTTTAGGTAGATGGATATTGTTGTATAAAGATGATAGAAGATTCTGGAAAATAAATTTTAAGTAGAGAAGTATTACTGTATGAAGATAAAAGAAGAATTTAGAAAATGAATTTTTGAATAAAATAAGTTTTTATAGAGGAGAGAAGATTATAGAAAGTGGATTTATTATGCAGAGGTATTTTTGTCTAGAAAAACGTAATGAATTAGTTTTGGAAAGTAAAGTTTAGGGGCATTAAGAAATGCCGGTGGATGAAAGATAAGATTTATAGTCGGAAAAATCTCATTTTCCGAGCGCGGATTGGGCACTACCACACCAGCACCTAGCCAACAATGGACGGTCCTGTCAAGGGCTTCGTAGGGCCTATCTTAATATAAGAGCTTAATCCAAACCATTCATTTATTTTGAAAGATCGTTTTACGTCGTTATACAATTAAAAAGAAGAAAACATATCGAAGGCTGGAGTGGACGACACCCACCGTTGAAACCTTCCTATGGCCCACTATGATGTTTATTTGCCGTCCAACTTGTTCATTATGTAACATATATCTAGATAAAGGTTATATATATATATATATATATATATATATATATATATATATATATATATAGCTTCATCCAAAACTTTTATTCAATCCGTGAGGTTTTCACGGTAGCATTCAATCCCCACTATTTCATGTGGTGTGGCCTGTTTGGGTATTTTATCTACCCTATTTTAAGGCTCATAATTTACATTGATTTTTCAAAAACAAGGTAAAGTGAATAAAATACATAAAGCACGATGGGCCCCGTAGAGCCCCTGGTTGGGCAGTGCCCAATTTCTAGGACCGTATTAGGTGACACCCTGGATCCAACTATGTGGGGGTGGGACCCTTGACTGTGGGGCTGATAGTGATGTATTTGCCTTAAATCCACGCCGTCCCACCATTTTTAAAGCTCTTTTTAGGGTCTGCTCCTAAAAATGAAGCTGACTCAAATTTCAAGTAGCCACACTATAGGAAACAGTCATGATTAAATCCCACTAAATAATTAATCATAATGCTTATTTGCCATCCAACTTGCAGATAAGGTCACAAACACCTAGATAAAGAGACCACACAAATATCATCTTGATCCAAAGCTTTTGTGGCCCGTAATAAGTTTTTAATGGTCAATCACCATTATTTCCGGTACTATCGTTCATATGGGGTTTTGGAACTACTTTATAATTTTTTGGATCATGTCCTAAAATGAGCTTTCAAATCGGATGGACGGTGTGGATGTAGTTACCTAATCCGCTCCCCCAAATCCCCGCCCCAATTTTCCCACTCGAGCCTATGTATAATGCACGCGTGTAAGTCGGTGTTGCCCAGCAGTGGTGTGGTGATGTGTTGGGCTCCACAATGATGTATGTGTTTTATATTTATATGGTTCATCCGTTTTTTGCCAGCTCATTTCAAAGGTAGAAATGAAGCAGGTCTGATGATAAGTAGCTCATATCATGGGAAACAATGGTGATAATGACAACAGTTGATACTTCCCAGGGCCCACCGTAATGTTTATTTCCAATCCGAACTGTTAAGAAGGCCATACAAAAGTGGATGAAGGGAAAGCATAAATATCAGTTTGATCTAAAACTTTCATGGACTCCAAATGATCCGCGTCTAATCACCACTTTTTCCTGTGGTGTGGTCTACTTAAGCATCATATCTCTTCAAAATTTTATTTTTATTACTGAAATGAGATGGAAAAACGGATGGACGGTGTGGATATAAAACATATACATCATTCTGGGCTTCACAGCACCCAACACCTGATTCTTTACAAGTGGGCCCATAGTTTAAGTTGTCCAGATCGTTATTGATCAGCTAATACCCTCAGGTGGATCCGTCCCAACCGTTCGATCACTGGTCCACATACAATTATCAACATTATAATAACGGCCCACCTTGGGCAGAAAAAGGACGGCTTGGAAGGTAAGATATTTAGCTCTGTATATTTTTGGGGCATGGGTCCCACTCGTGAAAACTCGAGGCCAGAAGATACAATGCATATCTTAGGTCAAGCATGTGGAATGGAGTTCCCCGCAACAGCGACATCCCCACCGTGCATGGGAGGGATATTTATCCCCGGTATCGTAGGGCGTGGATTTGGTACAAGTGGACCACACGGGTCAGTGATCTGAACCGTTGATTTGATGGGGTCCAGTGTAGATGGGATATGTCCTAAAAATCCTCACTATTCACATCTTGTATCCATTTAATTGGATTCCTTTCTTCCTCTGAATGAGGACGTGCGTTCTCTTCTCAATCGTCTATTTTCAGGCCTATGGTAGAAGGGATAAATATTAAATGGAAGTAATTTTTGGTGGACTCTCCAAACCACGGTGGCTAGCATCAGATCAACGGTCCAGATCTTCAGTTCCATGGGCTGTACTTCAGACTTTAGGTTCGTGGATGCTGGGAATGTCCTCCGCTTGATTAACATAAAAATCCTGTCCACCGCATCGTTTCTGGCAGCCGCCTTTTCAAGTTACGTGTACACGTGGCAAACGCAAAAGTCAATCTGGACTGTCCAATCAAAGGACCGAGCATAGAGCAATCTTAACCATCTGAATTTCCTTGTTGCATTTGGACTGTTTACCTTATCATATTAACCATCCATTTCGTACTCATCGATTCCATAGTTAAAATTATCCGAATTCAACGTGAATTTCAGATTATGATCCATCCACGGTGGGACCTACAATTTGAACGGTCTTGATCAATATGTTTGATCCTAAGTGTACATGGGACACCACAACTTAGGAAGTGGTCCTGAACTATCACGGTAATTTTGATCCTCGAACACTGAATCTGGACCCAATGTTTTCTTTACTACAGATCGTCCATTTTCATGGAACGATTTGGACCGTCCAATAACTGCCATTGCTATTGTTCTGCACCACAGATTCATTCGGGACCTTGGCTACCCTCGCAAGTACACTCGCTACGCCTATTTTTACAGGCAGCACGTACGCCAACATGACAAACGTGTGGGCCATCTGATCTGTCCCCGCATAAGGTGGCCCTCACCATGAAGATACCCATACGCAAATATTAGGCTGGTCCTCTCCTCAGGTGGCCCACCGTTTCATGAAAAGAACGGACAATTTAGAGAAATTTCCCAACCGTCCGAATTTCATACACGTGTGGCCCTTAATGAGTAGAGTAGAATGGTTTCTGCATACCCTCATCTTCACAGGGTGGGCCATCTCATTAAAATTCCGTACACATTGACCGGTTGGCACGTGTGCTAGAGCTGCGTGTAGGGCTTGACGAGCTTTTCATTCCAACACCTGCGTGTACTATAAATATGTGTGTTGTATGATAAAACCATACACCCTCGGAGTATCATATATCTTCCGTGTCATAGAAGTCAAAACGAACGAACGCCCGCCCCGTTTCGTTGTTTATGATTGCGAGGAGCCGTCTTGCGCGACCCTTCGTGTCGCTGGATGGGGCCCACCTATCTGGCTGTTGGCCACTGTTGTACGGATAAGAAGCTTTTCGATTGAAATTAGGATCTTGACTAGTTTTGATTTCAACCATCCGTCGAATAGTAGTGGTTGGATGGTCAGGATCATCAAATCGGCAGTAGGTTTCAAACTTCGCCCAACTACACTACTGCCCACCAGATGGACGGTTAGAATCATCCGAACAGTGTCAGCCTCCTCCGCTCGGAGGCAGGTCAAAAGTGTAATAGACAAGTGGGTGGTCAGAGAAGAAGTCCAACGAGATTGGCTTACTTCACATTCACTGCTTTATGGATGGTCCAGATCTCTAACACGTGTGCTGTCGTGACACGTGGAAACAGTTCCGGCATGGGAGTTGTCGTGCGGGCCCCGCATTTACCAGAAGAGAATAGACGGCGACGTATTAGAACAGGATACGTCGGGGCTTTTGCCTTTTGATACGGTGTCATTTTCAATGATCTAAACCGTTCATCCGATCGGTCTCATGTTTGATGGATGTATACTGGAGTTCGTTTGCCGTAAAAGTATCCCAGTCATACAGCAGAGCACCACTGGAGTGGATTAGGTGCGGTCCCGCATCACCCAAGATGGTACAGCGATTACTGCGGTTCCCACCTTCGTGTATGTATTCTGTATCCACGCCATCCATTCGTTTTTGCATATCATCTTCGTTTTTGCATAAATTGAGGGTGGAGGTTTTCCTCCGAATATGAGTTAACTTTTGCCTTTCATAAAAAACATTTCTTATTGTACTAGTGCAATCAAATAAAAATAAATATTTACAATAGGTGAGTGATTGCAAGAATGCTTCTTCTGAAAGAACTGCTTATATTGAATAAAAATTAAGTCTAATATATGAGTATAAACTTAGATTATAACTAAAAAATTATTGCTACCGGATTATCATTATTCTTAAGATAAACTGAGTTAAGATAAATTGATAGATTTGATTTGTTCATTGAATTTAATTATGTGTCTTGCTCCGTTAATCTTCTTGCTATTTATAAATTTCGAATGATTATGACAATTGAGGCATCACTATCCAGATCGTATTCTTGTTATGTTTCTCCTTTTGACTATTCTCCTTCTCTCGGCCAAGATATATTTCCCTCAGTCATAGTTTGTTCTTCAACCACATTTCCCTTATGAATGTCTCGGCCGCACTATCTTGTCAGTCATTTAATGACGTACAACATTGAATTGATGCCAACTATGATTTTGCAAAAATTGCTTAGAGAAATCAATGCCTATTATGATTTTACAAAAATTGCCCTGAGTATCTCAAAAAAACTTTTATATATTGTATAATGCCACATGTCATCTTTATTGGCTTTTTTTGGAATGTTCAAAACTAGGGTACAACACCGATCCTCAGTGGACCATATGGTAGGAAACAAGACTGATTGAACGCCCTGCCATTAAAAACTTCTTGAGGCTAACTGTAATGTTTATTTGCTATACAACTTGTTGATAAGGTCATATAAGCCCCAATGAAAGGAAAACAAATATCAGATTGATCCAAAATTTATGTAGCCCATTAGTGTTCAATCACGAGTTTCCTTTGGTATGGTCCTCTTGAGAATTGGATCTACATCATTTTTGGGCCCGTGCCCTTATATGACTTGGGAAAAATGGATGGACGGCATAGATATAGAATAAATACATCAACGTGGGATGCACGTCTTAAGTGAGGCTGAAATCGCACCTAAGATCACTATCGTTCATCAAGTGAATCCCAATGTCTTTGTTCTATGGGTTGAAATAAGCTCATCTGATTATCAAGTGGACCATGTGTGCACATTCCATGTGGATAAACGGTTCATTTAGATACCATCCATTTTTTTTTCTTATGAACTTGCCTTATGCCTACTTGATAATGAACAAGCTTACAGGTTTGCCTAGACCACCTTGATTAAAGAAAAGGTTAGAGGATTTGACTCATGTGGTCGTGACTCCCTGGATAGCCTAAGTCTAGTAAATCTTCAAGCTTCTTCTTTTATTTTTATTTTATATTAATGTATTTTGGCTCGATCCATGCACTAATCGTTATGTATCATACGAGGAAGAGTCAATAGAAAATCTAGACCTAGGTGAAGTATCTTATTGTAGAGATTGATTTGGCTACGTCTGATTGTATTATATCATATCGGAACGGATCATACGATCCCTAAGACTAAAATATACGAGGACCTAATTTTTCAAATCAATTTGATCAATGGGTGGGCCACATCCATCAAATTTAATCTTTGACATTAGATTGCATATCCAACCCTATAATGGATCGTCACTTGTATATCCAATCTACGCCATCTATGTGAATTCTAAAATATATTCTAAAACCATATCGAGAATTCTAGATGGGTCTGATTGTCTGGTGGGCCACAAAGATGCCAATGAATGATTTGTATAAAACATGTATTGAAATAAATTATAGATCATGAATGAGATGGATCTAAGTGATTGTTGACTCATCATAATCTAAGAATGTGGGAGCCAATGGATGGTTCAAATTTGATTCGTATGATCGGTAAATCTTTACAAATAGGAAAATAAGGAAAAACCTTAAAAGTTGAAAAAATCAAATCATTTTAATCAAGTTTCAATAACGTTTGTTGATCAATCGACAGGGTAGTTTGATCGCTCAAAAATGGTGAAAACTATCTAGCGACTTGATTTCGAAATTCGTAATGAGTTCGATTGATGGGATTGTTTTGATTGATCGAAGTTAATAAAAAGTGTCCAGATAGTTAAAATGGAAAATCGAAGTATTTTCAATTGATCGAAACGATCTTCGATCGAGGTGATCCCTAATTGATCTCTATCGATTGACGGTCTTCTGAAAAAATCAAATTAATTTCAAAATGGATATTTTAATCCACAAATCATATGTTAATAATGAAGTTTAATCTATAAATCATATGTTAATAATGAAGTGTAAAGGAATTCACATCATATGGTTAGATCCTTTATGTGGACCGTAGATTGTGACTTGAACAACTAAAGGTGGACTAATTATACAAGTTTACTTAGATAGAAATATGATTTGATTTTGTTTTGTATTTAAGAGATTGTCGATTGATTAATTTTGGGATAACATCTAGGAATATACATCACCAAGATGCAGGTGAGTGATTCCAACATGTTTTCTCTCCATTATGATTAAAATAGATTGCTATGATTGATATGTTAGATTGTATTATAGTAGTGAATGAATCACTAGATTGAATTGATTTTATTATGAATTGGTTTGTGCTAAGATGATATATCCTTGAAGTTGTTTAAATTGGAATTTCCTTTCATATGGAGGAATGTATGTGACGATTATGTGTAAGTTGATGCATTAATTGAACATTCATTCCTTGCATTGAATAATGCTTTTGTACAAATTCTTAGGGGGATAATCCTTTTATACTGCCCATTATATGTGGAAGCCTACCTGATTAGAGGATGTGGGCCTTGCCCTTGACTACCAATGATAGATGCTTATCAAGTGTAGATGCGGGTTGATGAATATTCAGCCCAAGAAAGTGGATGATTTATATTTGTACCCATTTGATACATCATTGACATCGCTCGCAGCATTCACATTAGGGCGTGTTTGGCCAGGTAGATTGGAAGGGATTGAATGGTATTATGGTGGATGACATCACTTTCAAGGTAATGATGGCTGCGTTAGTGGATTGGTGCAAGATCCATAGGATTGCTATATGCTCGGATTAGATCACCGAGTCTGTTTGGCACCCCGTCGAATCCCAGGATCGCACCTTCCAATCCCTTCCAATCTGTCGAACCAAACACGTCAAAGGCAAAATTGAATGGGATTAGGGTAGATTGGATGAATTTTAAGATAATGATGGTAATGTCAGTGGATTGCTGGCAATCCCATGGGATTGCTATATCCCGATATCAGAATCCCGAGTCTATTTGGCACACCCGGTCAATCCCGAGATTTACCTTCCAATCCCTTCCAACCCGCCCGGCGAAGCAAGCTCTTATATACATCAACCCCATTGTATTTATATTTCAATCTTCTACCCTTGATTATTATGTTGTACTTATGTCTACTATTTTAATTGTACCATGTATGAACTTGAACCCATAAGTTAATAACGACTCAGAATACAGATAATTCATATACACTCACTCAATAGTTTATAAGTCATGAACCATCACTCGAGCCGGAAAGCATACGCTTTGTATCCAAATTGCGGTGCGTGACATTGGGCATTCTCATGTTTGGTCCCATGTCCTAGAACGGACGGCTGAGTGGATATAACAGAAACGTAGTGGTGGGCCCCATAGAGTTTTGGTTATAACAGGAAAGCCTTGTAACGTGGCGTTACACGCAATTCGCGTTCAATTCGGTGTAGTTTGCTTGAATACATCCACTGCAATGAAGTAAGATATGGTACTCTACCCGTTGAATCATGGGTTTTCTTCAATCTATCGGACGGTTTACTTGAAAGGTTTCCCTTGGATGGATGGGAGGATTCTAGAAAAAGCCTTCGAATTGAATTTTTGAACCCCTTTGATTATATGAAGTTATTGTGACCGTTCATGTTCAAAGCAACGGATCCAACTATCAAAGGTTAAAATAATCGAAACAAGAGCTTTTATTTGTTAAATTTCCACAATAAAAGTTGAGAATCATCATATAAACCTTTTGGATCATTAGAAGATGGGCCAGATTCTACGTGAAAAGTCTCGACGTACCGTATCAAATACGTTAGGCTGTATTCGAGCAAACCTCCGGCAAGCATGCGGGTATGAGTCCCTCACTTCATGGCTTTTTCTCACGAGTCTTGATAGAATAACAGGCACTTTAATAAAGTATATACACCCGATATCGGTGTATACTTATCTACTCTTCCATCCTTTGCACGTGTTCACCTATCTCACCGTCCACCTGATATGTATTGGAGGTTTTCAAAGCACATACACGTGTAAGTGTAAATACTTGCACGCCCACACGTGCCCATGTGCCATGTGGCATTGGTGTAGGAAACACGAGATATCCGTTAGGTGGGAAAGACTGACTAGATATTCTGTCTGAAAGATCAGTGCATCCGCAATGTGCAAAATACCCAACGGTTGGAACAGTGTTTCCTAGCCGTCCATTTGTTTTGTAATATTTGGCCCACTAAAGGAGTGGAACAATCATATTTTTAGTAAAAAAAAATCCAATCATAGTGTCCCACGTGATGAAAACCTCAGATCTTTCACACGCGTGCCACATGCCCATATTGGCACACGTCTGCTTGGGTGCTTATGTGCATGTACCTTGTATTATCCTCAGAGCTGTGCATAAGGCGGGGAATGGATTAGATGTTACCCGAGTAACACCGTGATGGGTGGGTGTTACCCTTACCGTAGGGTCCACTTTGATGATTTTTTTATTTTATTTTATTTTTATTATTATTATTTTTGTATATCTAGGCCGTCCATACGTTTTTCCAGCCTATTTGAGTAAGTGTTCACGAAAATTAAGTAGATCCAAATATCAGATGGATCACACTACTGGAAACAGTGGTGATTGAACGATCATCGTTAAAAACATACCAAGGCCCACTGTAAGAAGATCCGTAATGTTTATTTTCCATCCAAACTGGTGATAAAGTAAAAAGGACATGGATGAAGGGAAAATACAAAGATCATCTTGATCCAAAACTTCTATAGCCTACAAAAAGTTTTTAATGGTCATTCGCCACATTTTCCAGTGTTGTGGTCCAATTGAGATTTTTATCCTCTTAATTTTCAGGTTACCGTCCTAAATTGATGCGTAGAAAACGGATGGACGGAGTGGATATACAAAATCTTGATAAAGGTGGGCCCCACATGGTAAGGGTAACACACGCTAAGGTGTGTGTTACCCGGTTAACACCTAATCCGCGTGGGCCCCACCGCCAAGATCAACACATGCAAAAGTAGGATAGGGCCAATCAGCGGGCGGATGGCACGTTCATATTGAAAGTGGACCGTTGGCAGATTTTCTGGGCCGTCCATTCCTCTTGTAAGGGCGTGCCGTTGATGGGTCGACCAGGCAAAATTTCTGCATGTGCTCGTCTTTTGGGGGCACTTTATACGCGGCTCTGACGTCCACAACATCTGTTTAGATTAGCACGTGTCCTCGCATTTAAAGGAGCGGTTGGGAGACGTCCTGTTCTAGCAAACTTCGTTTTGGTAGTATGCATGACGAAATTCGAAATGAACCATCTCATGTACAGTGGATGAATCCCAGCCGCCCAATTGGTAGACCAGTGCTACTACAAGAGGTGGATCAACAATCACAGACTGTCGTGACTTCGTTAACCGTTGGATCGTGGTCACTTGCATTAATCAAACCGTTTACGCGATGGATGGGGACTGCTTAAAGAGCTTTGCTAAGCGCAGACGCGTGTGCCACAAGTGTGCCAGCATGGCATGATAGATCCAAGATCAAATCCATCCATTGGAATGGCACCACTGTACTGATTGTCTTTCCAAAAAATCAGATCAATCTACTTGTCAGGTGGACCACAGATAGCAAAACAAGTGTACGGATCTGAAAATGTTGGCTTCAGTTTTCTAACTCATCCACCTATTCCGTACTCTGGAAGCCACGTTCTTAGTAGACTTAGATTTCATTTTGGGAATAGATGTACAAGGTTGGATAAACCTAATGGATGGATTGGATCACGCACCCATGTTCCGTGCGGCACATGTGTATGGTGTGCACATGAGTTTTATCATACACGTGTGTCCCATGGCAAAGACCTACCTCGAAAGTCTCAGATTCATATCTACCTCCAAAGTCTCAGATATTAAAATACAGGTATTAATTCCAACCGGTTGGACCATAAGTTACGGTCCACCCAACGTATAACTTCTAATTTATTAATTGCAAGGAAAATCCATCCCGTTCAATAGATAGATCCCACCATGAGAAGCACTATACATAAAAATAAATCTTATCCACTCATCAAATGTCCACATTCTTATATTTTTATTTATCGATGGCTATGCATTGCTTTCTATTGCATAGATCACTTGATGAGTGGATAGGATGATTTTTCAGTAGATGATTCTTGTGTGGGGCCAATATATTAAACGGTTTAGATATCCCTTTCACTTAACAAGTTAGAAGTTACATGTAAGATGGACCATAACTTCGGTCCAACCAGGACTTGAGACGTCGATAAGATATTTCAGTCCTTTGATAATTCAAAAGTGAAAGATTATAACATTTCAATGAAAAAGAGTCAAATGATTAAAGGCGGTGACGTCAGCGACGCGGATTGCCAGCGACTCCGACGCGGCTCCACTAAGTTTAAGGTTCAAGATTCCTTACTAGGAAGTTAGGTGGGTCACGGTTTATGAGAAATATATATATTGATGTGAGTTATATCTAAAAAAAAGTTAGGTAGGTCACGGTTTATGAGAAATTTAGTCCAGGTGTTGTGTTTTTATAATGAAAATAAATTTCAAAAATAAAAATTATTTTTAGTAAGTAAATTAATATTTTAATTAATTAATATTTTTATTAAAAAAAATGTGTATAGTCAGTCTTTAAGAAAAGAGGCTTTTACTTCCATAAATCTCCGTGGTTGGGCGCTTATTATATATTTATCCTGAAAATAATTTGTAAATTTTCTCCCTTTGTACTTAAATAGGCCACACACGGTAGGAAGAGGGATATGTTTCACTATGATATTTATATGTAATCCAAACTATATATCCCTTAGGTCGCTTTTATTGGGACGAGTTGAAAAAAAGAAAAGAAAAAAGAAAGCCAGATCTAAAACTTATTAGCTAGGGCCCACGAATGGTTCAATGATGGCTGTTAATCCCCACTAATTTTTCTCATGTGGCCCACTTGAGATTTGGATTTATTTCAATTTAAGGCTTATCCCAGTGTCCCGGCATGAGCTAACAAGAACTTACAAAACAGATGAATGGAAGAAATTTTAGCTCCACGTGTGTGATGGACGTATTTCGGTTGCATGCAATACATGTCCAATTTTTAGTATTCCACATTTAAGGTTAACTGCATTATATAAATGGTTTTAATTATTAAAATATGACCTATTATCCTGAGAATAGTCTTAATTGGTCAACTTAAACTTAGTCAATCTAAACTTAGTCAATCTTGATATAATTCCACACTAGAGTCACATGTATAAGAAACACATCCAACTAATTTTCCCCTTGACTCAGGCAAGTCTTTCAACTAAAGACCAAACGGTTTGGCTGAATCTTAAATCCATGATCCCTATTTCATTGCAAGATGGTAGATCGTATTCTAACAAACCTCAGCGGGGAAAAAAAGCTTGTGATTTTAGAATTCCTACTCATGGTAAAAAATCTTGAAGTGAGCATTTCCTAAGTTATATGCAAGAGAGCTTTCACACCGGCATGACATTCTTTTGTAATTTTTGAAGATTATCTTAAGAGTAAAAATATTTTCCTATTTATAATCCACATATATAGGTTACAAATCTTAGTCAAACCATAATTTATAAGTGGTCCAAACATCATTCAAGTGATGCTTGACTTTAGAATATATTTTAGCATTTGAAAATTGGTGAGACTACTTGAATGAGAAGAAACTTAATAATCCCATCAGCACATTCTCTACTTGTGTAAATCGAAGGTGGCAAAAAAAGAAAAAAAAATGCCACTTATGTCACTGAGGCTGTGTTTGGATTTGCAATGGAAATGGATTGTGATTATTAGAGTAACAAGGCGAGAGCAAGCGAATTCTAGTTTCTTAGTTTCTGCATTGGAGGGATTTTATGATTGGCAATGGGAGATTTTGTTTAGTGTATATTGGTTTTCGATTTGAAAACTGGGAATATGGTTTGGAAATCTAGACCGTTGGTTCCCACTTTGAATAGAGCATGCCCAAAGAGATCTCCATGATTGGAAGATCCCAATCACCAAGCTTTGGATCTTTTTCAATTGAATGTAGACTATTTTGCAGTATCTTTCACTAGCCATACAAATTAAGAGGTTCTGATAAGAAACAGGATCCACTTATCCTATAAAGATTTTGTGGGCCCCACCATGATGTTTTAATGACATCCAATTCATTAATAATCTCCTTGAAGTCCAAAAATCAGGCTGATATTAAACTGTGGACCACAGCATGTAAAACCATGCTGAAATGTCCATTTGGCATGGTCAAACACATTTTCTAAATGGATTGGATCTCATATACATATAATGATGGTCAAACACATTTTCTAAATGGATTGGATCTCATATACATATAATGAGGTGGCCTCGGCATATAATTGGAAAGGGTTTTAATGGTGGGTGTCCCCGTCCCAACTATTCCCATTGGTGTGGGCCGTGTGGCTTAGATGAGAGATTTCTAATGTGTGTGGGACAATTTTCATGATATTGAGAAAAGATCAATAAATATCGGTATGTGGGGTCCACTGTGATGTTTGTAAGAAACGACGCATCTTTCTGTTTTTCCAACTCATTTTAGGACATTAGCTAAAAAAATGATGCAGATCCAAAGCTCCAAGTTGGCTTCACAACAAGCGAGGAAGAAAATGCTACTGTTGAAGCCTTCCTAAGATCCACCATGATGTTTATATTGTTGTAAACATATGTCCTCAATCTGCTTTACATGGTTCAATGACATCGAACCAGCTTTGATGACATCGAATCCGGTCGATGCCATCAAGTATTTTCGGAATTTTTCACCCCGGTCATTGGACAGTTTTGGTTGTTCTTCGATGTTATCGAAGGGCCTTCGATGACATTGAAGGTTTACGCAGATTCTTTTGTGGAAACACAAATTTTACGATTTTTGTTTCCTATTCTGATTCTACTTCTTTCTAAAACTATATAAAGGGGTTTATGCGGGATTGAGAGGTATTTCCGGATATTGTAAGGGGTTCTAAGTATTTTTAAAAGGGTTATAGGGTTTTAAGGGGTGAAGAAAATGTGAGGTTTGAGGATTGCTCAAGCCGGATAAGTCCTTTATCTTTGTAATCTGTGCTTTTATAGTAGAATTTTCTGTCTCTTTGTGTCGTGGTTTTTTCCCGTAAAGGTTTTCCACATTAAATCTCTGTGTTCTTTTGGGTATGCTTGGCGTTCTTGGATTGCTATCATAGATTTAGATTTGTGTGATCCCTCAGCAGAAATCTCAACAAGTGATATCAGAGCAATTGTTGGGACACAGATCTGAATCTGAAGGATTAACAATAATAGAAAACGTCAAATTTGATATTGAGAAGTACTCAGGGAAAAATAATTTTAAGTTATGAAAAGCTAAGATGATTAGCCTATTAACCAAGCAAGGCGAGATTAAGGCTCTTGAGGAGCGAAAATCTTCTATGAAAGATGAATAATGAGAAACCCTTGATAGTAATGTTTTAGCCTCCATCCGTTTGTGTCTTTCGGATGAGGTTCTTTACAACGTTCCGAGGGAGAAAACTGCGGCTAGTTTGTTGGCGAAGTTAGAGAACATCTATGCGAAGAAGTCCTTTGAAAATCGCATACACTTGAAGCTACAGTATTATATGTATACCTTTAAGATGACAGAGGGTAGAGATCTGAAGGCCCACATCAACAACTTTAATAAATTGATGTGTAAATTACTGGATATAGAGGAAGTGGTCAAAGATGAGGAACAAGTATATATATTGTCGAATTCTCTTCCTGCATCGTATAAGTTATTCAAGGACACTATGTGTAACACCCCGTACCTCTGGTACACAGATGCTACCTTTTAAAACCCACATTTATAGAAACCAAGATCGATTAATTGGGCGACTTGAACTTAACACGTGTAGGATGGGACTTTAAAGCAACATTGAGGCCATCCATCACAACGTCTGGAGATGAAAGGGACCCTACATAAGTCGATAGGATAAGTCTAAATAAGCACTTCAAGATTAAAACCCTTATAGGTCACCTAATTAAAGCAGGTCGATGCAACACATTTGTTATCAACGTTTAAGGATCAATTAATGGCCAAACAGGCACTTAAAACCTCTTAAATCCATATTTAACCATCAAAACAACATCTTGGACCCATCTGACCATTGGATGACGATGTATGGGCCAGATAAAGCCTCGAAGAGTTACTACGGCCCACCTAGGCCTCACATGTGCCCCAAACTGGACCAGGGCCCCTATATAGCGACCCCTAAACAAATGGATGGTGTAAATTTATCACAAACATCACAGTGGACCCCACACACGATGCATGTGCAACATGTATCCCCTTTGCATGAGGTGCACCAAGCCAAGCTTGCTCGGTTAAATAGCTTTGACCGAGCAAAAACATAAAAAGAAAGAAAAGATTCAGAGGATCTCCCGCCATTTCGAAAGTTTGAAACTGAGGAGTTTCAAGCCCCCAAGTGCGCCACCCTGGCCACTTTTCGAACAATCCAAACCGTTCATTTTCCTCGTGGGGTCTACCCAATCAGAACGGTATAGGGATTCCGGCCCACATATAAGAATGTAGGATTTGGGTCTCAACCGTCCATTCCTTTCACGAATGGTTGGGATCCAAGAGGAATGGCCATCTGGTGGCTTGAGATACAAGCCACCACCCTCTTTATCTTGAGGATATAGGCCTCCCACGAGCCAACTAGGGAGAGTCCCCTCATGGCTGAAAATGGCTAGAAAAGACTTAATGGTGGAAAAAGTGAGTTTTCTGTTTCCCGACCAACATTTTGCTAGTCCCGAGCAAAGTATGCGAAAAATAAGTTGAGAATTACAAGACAATTTATATAAACTCGAGTGATTTTTGAAAAATAATCCAGATATGAGAATTCTCAGATTCATGAATGTTGGGTATTACTTTCTCTTTGACTCAAGCGCATGATAAGCTTCATAATCAAGTTCAAAGTATTAATCTATCAATTAGAAAAAATTCTAAACATTAAATTCCATGGGTGTATAGTGTAGTCTCGACTTATTATCATTAAGAGATTCAATTGTTAATTTACATGATAACATTGATGATTCAAGGAGCATTTAGGACAACCAAAACCTAAAATAGAACTTGCCTTACAGTTCTTCTTTTTATTCTTCCAGCTTTTGATTTTTCCATTAAAAGTAACCCCAAGAAGGGAAATCAAATCCTCACTTATAGAGAGCAAACCTATGGTGAAGACTGTACACTCAACCATTTTCATATATCATCCATGGGGAATTAAATCTACACCTATAGGGAGCAAACCTATGGTGAAGATTATTTGCCAATTTTTTTCAAAGGTATCTGGTTTTTTTTTTTTTAGCTCGGTATTTTCTTTTCTTCAATTGATCATGACGGGCAAATTTTTCAGGCTGTGGTTCCTTACATGCTTAGTGATTACCAAGTTAATCCTTGAATATCAAACTGAAACCTTAATGTGAAAGCGAGATGTGACATGTAAAATCATGACTTAATCAATATTTACAACTTCTAATTCTGGATTAACAATTCAAACTTAATTATGAAATCTGTGAAATGCAACTGATACTGAATTCAAGAGTCATAAATTGCCAACATCATGTATCTTGAAATTCTAAGTGCCCTAGATGGCTGTCAAAATCACTTCGAATTCACAAGAAATTCCAGAAAAATTAAAAATTTTCACAATTTTTGCTCAAGACCAAGAAAACATTGATTAGGAAACCTAATCTCCCACCCCCAACCTAAAATCTACATTGTCCTCAATGTAAAAGAAATAAGCATGCAATACACATGGGACAACGAAAGTACAAGAGTGATGGAAAGATAGTACCTGAACGAAAGAATCAAGAGGCTTTCCAAAGATATCTACGTAAGAGCGGGTCAGCATAAGAGAGAAACCAACAGAAGTAAAATAAAACTAATAAAAATAAAATCCTACCTACACCACTTTCGCAGGTGCTCTCGATTGCATTTAGCGTATGCAACAAGCCTTTAAACCCCTAGGTTGCCTCTAGTGGATGAGTTGTAGTCTCGTGAGAGTTTGCAACAATGTTACCCACAAACCTTGAACTAACTAACTAGGAAAATGAAATGGAATGAAAAGTTGGATTGGCTCCTAGGAGCGCTAAGTTTACCGTCTATCCTAAAACAGCATAAAGAAAACTACCCTAGTCCTAAGAAAGTAAGGAAAAACTACCGAGTCAAGCTGCAAGGTTCCTCTTCAGGCCAATATCTTGATAAGTTTCTTAGTAAGTTTCTCAACAGGATCATCCAAAAGCCCTTTTTGCAATAGGATTGGACGCCTTGGATCATGACCTTCCAAAGAAACTTATGTACCTTATAAGAAATTTTTCGTTGAAGTGCTTGAGGTATCCATTGTATATACGATTCACCTGTGACAGAAGAAGTTTCATCGTTAGTATCCCATAGTGAATCAGAAACTACAGGTAGATAAAGTTTAGAAAACTTCGCAAGAAGTAATGTAGTCTCAACACATTCCGAAGTGTCAGACTTCGGTTCAATTTTCAGTTTCTCCTCTCTTAATGGTAAACATTCAGGATCTGTGGAAGAAGGGGCTTTAGAGTAAGGGTTCTCTCGGTCAGTGATGACTACTGAGATGTTGTCTTGCAAGACATTCACTATGTCTCTTATCATGGGATCATTTGAATCTGCAAAGTGTGCCAAACAATCATCAAAAGAGTTGAGACATTCAGCTGAGGGTGACTCATTTTCCACATTGAAGTTTGTGATGATTTGCTTAAGGAGTCCATCATCTCTAAAAGTAGATGGAGATATGCTCTCTTGCTCTAACCCTGCATAAACAATTTGAGGGTCAGGAGACGAAGTATTGATGTGGGGACTTTGTTCATTGATACTACTCAGAAGAGGCATTGAATCGTCAATATTTAACAGTTCAGATGGTGGCCTCAACTGGGTGGTTTCAAATTCCCAAGTCATATCGAGTAACTCGTCCATCTCCCAAATCATATCGTCATTCAATTCAAGGGAGTGGTCCAAACGTGTTTCACAAGAGTTAAAAGGGTCGGTTGTAAGGGGCTCATCCTCCACTTTTAAATTAGACATGTTAGGTGAGAGGAGTGGCTCATTTTGACCGTTCTCTTCGTGTACTTCTCGATCATTAACCTGGACCAAACTTAAGATTGATTATAGGGGAACCGTGGCTGCACATTCAAGATCGTCATCCCAATATTCATCATATTCTAGTTCAGTGTAGTGCACACTTGCCTCACATTCTATTCCTAAATTCGGTTGAGGTTCGAATAAACTAACCTCTACCTCATCATTAAAATCCTGTGTGTCATGTAAGGCAGGTGTGTCATCATCATTGTATTTAAAAGACACCCATGTATCTTCACCATTCTTTTGAACAGTCATCGAGATCGATTCATCGAAAAATTGAACCGCATGCTCATTAATGAAATCCAACTCCTCATTCCAAATTCTAGATTTCTTTAAAAGTGAGTGAGGATCACTTTCCTCGCATTGTATTTCTGGAATGAATTGTGGCTATGATGAATGAGCCTCCTCTGCCTTATTAAGGCGTGAATTAAGTGCTTTCAATGATTTGCTAATTTTCATAAGACAGGCCATGTTACGCTGAAATAAATCCTCTTGGGTTGTTTCTGGTTGGATTTCAAAGGTATGGGATCCAAGAGAATAATCATTATAACATGTTGTTGGTTCATTTTTCTAATTTTGATGTTTCCACTGGTTATAGTCATATTGATCATAGGTGGGAGAATATGATGGTTGATAATAATCCTCATTCCCATAATTACAATCGTATACGGCCCTATTAACCGATGGAACATAACTTTCTAGTCGATTCTCAATATCGATTCTTAATGGAGAGAAATCTTGAGGTATATGTTGAATTCCACAATCCTCAGGCATTCCCCTATATCTCCTATCCATCTCAGCATATGCACGTACCCACGCTTCCATGGTAGACCCCTAACTCTGAGTCTAATCCTAAAAGAAAGCAAAATCCTACAGCAATACAGAAAGTAAGAAGAGAAGTTAGAAAGATGTTACCAGACTAGAGATTCCTGTATTAAGATCCTGCAAAAGAAAATAAAAGAAATTAGTTTCTAAAACTAAAAATTCCAAAGGTAGAGAGTAATGTTAGTTTCTAAAATTAAAAGAACTCCTAGAATATATTCTAGAAAAAAAAAAAACAAAACCTAATATAAAGATAGAAAAAGTAGAAAAATTAGACAAATGTCACCAAATTAGATAGTCTATATCAGGCTCCTACAAAACAGAAAACAGGTTAGTTTCTAAAAATAAGGAAAATCTAAACCTAAGATTAAAACCTAATCTTAAACTAATTTTAAAACTAAATAATTTCAGAAAAATCGTAGTCGTCAGTCCCCGGCAACGGTGCTAAAAACTTGTTCACTCCCCAAGTGCAGGGTTGTGATGTAGTAATAAACTCGGTAAGACCGAGGTCGAATCCCAAGGGACTGATGCTTGTACGTTATCTGAAACTAAGTAGAAGTAGAACTAGACTGAGATGAAGTCTAAATTAACTGTAAATTGAGGAATAATGATGAAATAATTATCTAAAATCTAAAGAATTCAGAGGTAGGAAACTAGGGATTCAGAGGATTCACTTGTAGAGATCAGGGAGATCTTATGCCAGCATCAAAAACTCAACTGGACTTAGAGTCCTATCTTCATCTAGTTGAAGGGTGTAACCATGATAATCAACTGAACTTCCTTTGATATAGTTTTAAAGAGATGAGAGGTGTATGAATTAGAATGGATTCCATTACCAAACCATGCCCAAGAGACAAAGCAAACAACAGAATTAAACTAATTACCAACCAATCGGAAGGGTACCGTCATCTAACCATGCCCAGGAGATGATGGTGAACAATAGAGCTTCCTGATGTCATAAATATAGAAGGAAAGGAACATGCTCAAAGTTATCGCAGACCCATTGTAATTTTAGTCACAACAGACTATTAAAAACTAAAAACATTCCCATAATCAACTAAAATCAACATCAATTCAATCCATATAAAAGGCATAAGCAACTAGTTCTCCCATCACGCTATAAGCTTCACCTCTTAGCCCTAGCTAAGAGGTTCAGCCCAACATAATTAGGCTACCCTTAAAAGAAAGAAAAAATAAAACAGAAAAATAAAAGACACTACTTGGTGCTGATGATGCCTCCACGGCTGCTCGTCCTCGTCCCCGTCCAGGATGATTCTCCACTGCGCCTCTCTCTCTCCCTCTTTATCGCAGCACGGACAGTGGCTGAGTTGGTGGAGTGCATAACAAGCAACTCTGTTTACGTAGGAATTTTCTTACGCACTCCCTTCGTGTGTGATGATTGGCAAGCCCACAATCAATGTTCTGGAATAAAAATTCACTCCGTTCACTAGATTATACTAAAAAAACCAATTGAAAATGGCTAGGTTTTTTTATTAGATTCGGTGTGGCCCACATCATTTTCTGCTCTGCCGTCCGTCCTATGTTTAGACAGATAGGAACTCATCCTCGCTGTTGCATCTTATTTCGTCACCTAGGCTTGGGAAAGATAAACCACGTGAGTCACATGAACGGTCTGGATCAGTGATTAGACTGATGGGTGGGGCTCACTGTAAAAACTCAGTGGATAGCACATCCGTCACTGGACGTTTCGCATGACTCTATTTGGATGGTTTGCAAAAAATAGGTGGTGCCCACTTCTGATGGCATTTTCGAAGATCTACTCTGCTCATCATTTTCTTAATGAAGTATAAACCTATGGGTCAAAGTATGAAGTAGATCCAAACTCTAAGTGGGCCACACCATCAACCTGTGATGAGTCAATACCGAACATTGAAGCAAACCTCTTCTAGCTTAAGTGCATGCATATAGAGTTTTGGTTATTTACAAATTTGTCACTCTCCCTTTTAGAAACGTGTATCGTTCGTTTCTCCCTACTGTATCATCCAAAAGAAGTGAAATTTAATGGGTATCCACCGTTTTTCATGCTCTTTCCATCGGTTCAGTTTGGGTCCTGATCTCCCAAAGATGTCCAAGATACTTTCTTAATGGTTGTTGTCTGATCTTATCTATCAGGTCACTTACACACTGATCCAAGGGCTGAATTTTGACGTGTACGGTTAATTTGTGGTCCCTTAGCCATGTATGAAGTTTTGAGCCGAACAGATGGTGGGAACCCCATGATCTTGCATTCTGGACCAATTTTAGGCTACTTGAGCTTCAGTTTATTGATTTTCTCGGATCTCTGGCATGTAAATCTGTCGATCTCAGTCCCCTGTAGTCCCGTCCATTGCCTTGATAATTCCTGAGTGTTAAATCCATGCTTTTAACATCCTTTTCGGTCCAGGCTCGTAAATACACCTTGCATCAAAAACAAGATTAAAGCAGGGCATTAAGCATTATCATATACGTAAAATCAGGTAATAATTAGGGTCTAATATGCAATATTTGACCCTCAACAACAGCCGTCGGAGGTTTCCCTCCCTTGCCTATAAATGGGCACTGCTGCCCTTCAGCTCCCATGCAAAAAGAAAGGAAAGAAGGAAAGAAGAAAGGAGAGAGAAACAGAGAGAAAGAAAAGAGAGTGAAACAGAGGGTGTGATTCTGGCCAAGTGGGCTCAGTACACACTGCCCCAACTCAGCCCATAATAAATTGGACCGATTCGGATCAGTGTGGACCTTCAACTCCACAACCAGCGAGAGTGGAAGAAAGGTGGGTGGGTGCGTCCTTACCTCCGAAGTTCGAGTCAAAACCAAGTCAGGTAACTCCCCACCTTAAACTCCAAACCACCCCCTCTATAAGACCTCTCCTGAACCAGAACCGATCCCAAATCAAGGCTGAGATGGCCGTTCGAATGAGCCTTAGATCAGGCCGAAACCAGGTTCTGAAAAGGGATGAGGTAGGGGCCAAGAACGGCCTCACTCGGGCCGTAAAATGTCCCAGAAAGTGGGCCGCAATTGGGATTAGAACTAGGCCCTCATCAGGTCTTGGCATGAGCTGAAAACAGCTCCCAATATGAGCTGGGTTTGGTTTGAGATAAGGTCCCAACTAGACCGCGATCTAAGCTGAGAAACAAGCTGAACCTTGGACCAAAAAAGGGGTGCTCAGTTAGGCTACGAATGACTCCCAGTTGGCCGTAAAAATCTAATGCAAATGACCATTTTAATGGGCCCGAAAACAGCCCTCACCATGCACTACAACAGGCTGAGAAAGCAGCATCCAACTATGCATAGAGACAACTGATTTTCAGTTGGGAATAGCTGATAGTGCAACTTCAAGCATAGCTGAAATGCAACTTTAAACGTAGCTGAAAATCAGCTCAGGACAACTGTAAATCTGCAACTCTAAACCAGCTGAAAATCAGTTGGGTATAGCTGAAATGGCAACCCGAAAGTAACCAAGAAATCAACAGTAGGTAGATGGAAATTGGTCGTTGCATGGGGACTAGAATCGGGCCTTGCAACGCCTTGTGTGAGCAGCGATGTTGGGCCCCACTAAGGTCTGATATTGGCCCAGTAGTGAGCTGCTTCCTAGGCCAAATATAACCTACAGATTGGGCCAGGACTAGGCTGAAAACAGCCACCCGAACTGGGTCGAAACCAGCCCAGAACTGGGTCGTATCAACCCAGTCTTAATTAGACCCCAGCCACCTTGCTGGGCTACAAGTAAACGACCATTTTAATGGGCCCCACTACATATCAGTGGGTCGCACATGATCTATGGGCCGCACCCTGCAAATAGCGGGTGGGCCGTACCACACTTCAAAAGCAGGTGGGCTGCACCTTGCAAAAAGGCAGGTGGGCCACACCACATTTCAAATGTGTGGGCTGCACCCTGCAAACAGCAGGTGGGCCATACCACACTTCAAATGAGTGGGCTGCACCCTACAAAAAGGTAGGTGGGCCACACCACACTTCAAAGGAGTGGGCCGCACTGCACCACATTCAAACAGGTGGACCTCACCATAAGATCCAGCGGGCCTCACCATGAAATGCGGTGGGCCACGCTAGCAATAGGTGGGCCACATCCCATTCAAAATGGATGGGCCTCACTTCAAAACTCTGTGGGCCATGCCCTGCGAAGCCGGTGGGCCAAATAATCAGCCCACCACATCACCATGCATTGCGGTGGGCCGCACTCATGCCACCTGTGGGCTGCCAAGTTGGGCAGGGCAAGGTCCAGCCCAGATCGTTTTAGGCAAAGATCTAGACGGCCAAGTAGGCCGAGCAGGGCCTAATACTACCAAAATTTGGGCCATCCAAGGTCGGCCACACTGGGCCATTAACAAGCCCAGTTCGGACTGCAATCGAGTAGCCAGGCTTGGGCCAAAAACAAGCCAAGGCAAGCCTAGTTCGGCTTGGGTTTGGGATGAGTCCAAGCCTAGAAATCTGGACCATTTATTAAGAATGACTTCTGGTGGGCCTGATCACTCCAAATTCAGGCCCAATTGACTTTATACATGGGTTTTCAAACCAACACATAATAGTTAGCTAAAAACCCTTCAAACGTTCATTAACACAAATGTTTGGGTCAGAAATAATCCTAGGTGATCAATCATACAACGTCGAACCACTGGACAACCGCAGAATCCAAATCAAGGGAGGAGCTATAAACCCCCAGATGATGACTTTTCCCCTTAGGCTTTCCATCCCTGAGTTAGCCAAACATAGTACGCATCAAATTGCTACTACTAGTTAAGGTTCTAGTATTCATTGTAAACCTCTAACTTCTGTTAACTATCCTGTCTCAACTTTATGACTCAATGTACTATACTCATACTATATCATAGGCCCACATGTTAGTTAATTCTTACAAGATGATTATTATTCATATTTCCTAGTATTGTATTGTTCGATAGTTAGTATTTCAGATTTGTGAATGCCTCCTTACATATTTCAGTATCATCATTTAGATGTCACCACATGATTGTTGTAAGTCACCTTATCATTTAACTCACAACGTTACAAGTGGAGTATTCCACTAATGTATGTGAGCCTCACTTGGGGTATAACTAGATGGATGGTGTGGAAGAATAGGACTCTTGACCTAGTGTCATCTTGATCAAGGTGTTTTATTTAAATATCCCAAGGTGAAGGACCTCATGGGCCGAGGATGGTGGTCATAGGACACTGTGCTCGATCTGTCGGCCTACGCTGAGTGATGAGCCCCCTGTAGTGACCATTAAGTTACTCAAACTAGCTGATTGTAACTGAAATAAATATGGGTTAGCTAATCATGCATCCATGGCATATTGGCGATGACGGGTGACTACTTCTGTATGCTGTAGCATGTGCCCTTATGTAATGTCCTGAAAAAATCAGTACAAAGATCGAAGTACAACCTCAGGTGGAACAACCCAAGGACCGCACCCGGTTATATAATTTAGATGGGATTTAGTTAAATACTAAGTAATCTATGGATTAAGCTTGGGCTACCATTTTTACAAATGGGAAAGCCTAGAATCAAGAGTACCGCTGGCTCAATGCCACCTGAAGAACTAGGAGAAATTCCAAGGGCCTGTCGCTTTCGGGAGTACATTGAAACTCTGTAACGAACCTAGACCGCACGTCGGGGGTCAGATGACCTCGAAACTAAAGGACGATATTCGTCCTGCTGGGCTTGACAACCGTTGCGAGAATCAAGCCCAGATAGTGTCCAGAAATGCCCAACTTGAGCCGTGAGTTAAGAGTGTGAGAAATGCAAATATCCTTATAAAACGAACTGAAACTTAAGTGAATTGGGCCGTTTGCTCTCACGCAAAGTTGAAGAATTCAGACCGTTAGTTTGTGACCAAACTTCACCCATGGGGAAAGGAAATTTTTTTACACCTATCCGTATAACCGTGGCCCCGATTGGACACGTACGACCATTGATCTAACACAGGCTCTCCACGGTCAATCGGTTTATCCGATCGCAACGAAATTGTGTCCTAGCATGGATCCATTGTCAGGGAGCGTACCGTTTGATGTATATGAGTCGTGAGCCTCCCGATGAGCCTTGTTTGTCAGAAACGGCCACCCACAAGGTATAAACAATGTATAAATTAGCCCTGGGGCTATAAATAGCCCTCGTTTCACCCTCTCTCTCTCATATACGAATTTCACAAACCCTAGAGGGAGAGAGAGGAGAAAAGAGAAAAGAGAAAAGAGAAGGAAAACTTGGGGAGATCGCTGCAACTATGGAAAATCTTCTCCCATGCATCCACGTGCCTAATCACCACCTCCTTTCACTACCCAAACCTCTTTCGACTGCGATTTCGGGTAAGAAATACCAACCCTAATACCGATGTAGAACTCTCGGATAGTTTTTCATCAACCTAGCTAACTAGTTTCATCATTTAGGTGCCCGGCATTTCATTTTTGGAAACGTAGAATTTGGACCGAAGTTTCATTTAGGTGCTTGCCATAGAATTTGAAACATAGAAAAGGTGCGGACTATAAACGCTTAGGTTACGGTTTATCAGTGCTTTCATGTCAGCTAATGATTTATGCTTATCTTGATTGCTACCGTATTGTCTTAAATACATTGATTTCTGTATAAGATACACTTATAAACTGTGATAAATAAACGATGCAACTTATATGTTTGTTGAAATGTTTAAATGAGAAATTGGAAATGATTAGTGTTTGTCATGATTACTAATCTAGGATTCATCATTGTCATATGCATAAGGATTTCTCTGTTTAAAGAATTGATAAAAACATGTGTTGTAACTAACGTAGTCTATTTGTTTGATAAATTGTCTAAATGAGAAATTGTTGATGATTTGTATTTACTACAAGTATTAAGAAAGGATTCTTTATTGTCTTATGCATATGTATATTTTCCTCTATGTAATCAATTGACAAAATGCAAGTTGTAGTTAACATGGTCTATGTGTTTGATGAAATGCCCAAATGAGAAATCCACATGGATTGTTTGTTGAATGTTATGATAAATATTATACGTGGTTGTTAGCAGCATTTGGGTAGGATTGAGGCTACAAACGTAGTCTAGGCAATCGGCAAAAGTCCATTTTTGGGTGGCCGAATTAGTCTTGCCACCTTGGGTAAACTCGATGATTACGAGTCGTACGATGATTGCCGATAGTAGCTAGGCCATGAGGGGCACTTACGCGCTCCATGTTGATTAAGTCAGCGTGCGCCCATACCAATCGAGCTTGTCTAATGAACTGATTGACCCAGTATGTGTTTACCATTATGGACACGACTGCTTGAATCTAAGGTACCCCTCACTAATGTAAAGATCCACCTTTAACTATGGTACCACGATCCTCAAGACACGTGAGCCGGGCATGGTGGTATGGGACATTGTGTTCGTGCTGTCGGCCTACGCTGGGGTGACGAGCCTTCCCGTAGTGACCACGACCACAACTTCTTGTAACTTGTTTATCATATGTGTTTAAGTAGGAGTGACGAACCTAGATTGATCTAGAACATAGGAGTAGGACCGCTGCGGTTGTCCAATGCCTAATATTCAATTTGGGTCAATGTTAAAAAGTGAGGTACCATAGCTTTCCAAACTTATTGTATGAATGAGCATAATTAATCACTTGGCTAACACAACCATGCATCACACCGCATTAGTTAGGATGTGCCAAAAAGACATTGGAGTTGCACAGTTGAGGAAGTGTTGTTATATGCGAAATAGGCGGTCGGAGTTGCATGTTGAGGGAGTATTGATGGGTGAGGGCATGCATCATTACTTACACTCCATTCTTGTTTTAAAAAGAATAGTTAGGAAATGATTGTTATGATTGCCTTATTATTACTGCTTTGATTGACTTGATAACATGTGTAACTTTTGCCTTATAGAACCACTAAGTTAATCGCTCACTCCCACTCTGGGACGGTGTTTTAAAACACCAACTAGACTTTGATGTAGATGCAGGTATGGACGACGTCTATGCAATGGAGCAGGACTTCTTAGATGAAGAGGAGGAATTCTTATACTTCCAACTCTCGGGCGGGCCGACGTAAGCCACATACCGTTACGCAGGGATCACTGGACATATGGGCTTAGTTGGACACATTTACATTTTCCCATTTTGTTCATTTTGAAATGATACATGTATATATTGAACCCGGTTACGTACTCATACTCTAAAAGAAATCTTGTGAAACATCTGCATACTTATACAGACATGTTTTAGAATTCCACACTTGCTTAACTTCATTAAATCCTATGATGTGTTGTTTAGTATAATCTCATGCATGCTTAATCAATCAACGTGGAAGAAATCAGAAAACTATCTTCCACATGATATAAGTGATGTTCAGAATCTCGGGAGTCAAGCCTTACTCGAACCTTGAAATTCAGGGCGTTGCACATTGGGATCAACGGGGTATCGTTTCACTAGCTCGTAGACCATCGACTATCGACCTATTGTTCCGACTGAATGATCATTCCTAGGTCGACGATTACATGAGTGACGAGCCCAAATCCGACTAGATGAGCATCCTCAGGTCGATGTGCATTCATACATCCATGCATTTAATAATACTGCATCTTGTCTATTTTGGATAGTCTTGTTTTCTTTAAATTATGTCTGCTAAGGTGGCGGTATGTAATCTTGAGGAAAATTCACACTGAGCTGGCCACTCATTCATTAACTATCCAACCGTACAGAGTATGCAAGGACGGATGTAGAGGATGACAGCGCCAGTTTTGATGGCGCGATCGCGGAGCCTAAGGAAGGGTACTATGATGACGAGCCGTAGCAAGAAACAATGGCGTATTTTTGGCTAAATCAGTAGATCAATATTTTAAATTTCAGTGGTTTAGTGTTTTGGAACTTATGAATTTTGTAACTAAGACCTCCAGCTGGGTGGGTCAAATATTTGGGCTTACATGATTATCCATGCTTTATTTTGTTATCGCACTCTAAATTTATACTTATGTTAGTTCTCTAATTTATCAACTTCTAGGTTTCTGAAGCGAGTCTCGTACTCGGGCTTTAGAAACTAGGGCGTTACACTATGTGCACCGCAAATAAAACCCTGAGTGTCGACACCGTTATCTCAGCCCTTCAAGGAAATGCCATGAGAAAGCTAAACAACGACATAGGGATATCTTCCGATCCACTGATTATGAGGGGTAGCAATTCTGAGCAAGGTACAGGATCTTCAAGGTCAAGACCTAAGTCCACGAGCAAAGGCAAAAGTAAGATAAAGTGCTGGAACTGTGGGATGGAAGGACATATGAAGAATGATTGTACAAATCTTAGAAAGAAGAATCTTAGGCTTCATACAGGGAGGCCAATACTGCCACATCAGATGGATCGAGTAGATGTGATGGTGATGTCTTGTCTATTTCTACGATCAGATGCCCATGCGATAATCATAGGGGCGAGTGGATTCTAGACAAAGAGGGCATCCTTCCACATGACTCCTCATCGGAGTTGGTTCACCAGCTACAGGGAGTGCAATGGTGGATAGGTATTTATGGGCAATGGTATTACCTGTAATGTTGTGGCTGTTGGTATGGTGCACATCAAGATGTTTGATGTGATAGAGCGTACCTTGACTGATATCAGGCACGTTCCTGATTTGAAGAAGAATCTGATTTCTCTTGGTGTACTTGACGAAATGGGCTGCAAGTTCACAGGTATTGATGGTGCTCTTAAAGTATCTAAGGGAGCACTGGTAATCATGAAAGCGCAACAACTCGGTAATCTTTATAAGTTGATTGAGAGTACTTCAAAAGGTGGAGATACAGTGGTTGTAGCAGATTTCACCTCTGCACGTGTGTGACATTTTGGGCATGGCCACATGAGCGAGAAGGGCATGAAGGCTGAGATGCGCGGTCAGAGATACAGAGCAGGTGGAGTAGCCACCTGTGAGAACAATCACATCGCATAATCGCAGGTGATCGGCAAGGTGCATGGATGACTCTAATATCGCAGGGGATCTGTCTTTTATTTAGATGACTCTAGGTGAGCCTGGTGCTGAGAAGTGGAAGGTGACTATGGAAGATGTGATGGACTCGTTGTACCAGATTGACACATGGGAGCTGGCGGAGCTTCTAGTGGGCCAAAAAGTGATTGGATGCAGGTAGATCTTCAAGAGAATACAACATAAATACAGATCGATGTTGGTAGCGAAGGATCATGCTTAGTGAGAAGGGATCAATTTTTCAAAGATATTCATGTCGATGATATAGCAGGTGTCTATTAGATCCGTGATTGGCTCTAGTTGAACAATGCGATCTCGAGCTGGAATAATGGATATGGAGTCTGCACTTCTGTACGATAAATTGGAAGAGCGAATCTATATGAAGAAACAAGAGCGGTTCGAAGTAGTATAAAATTTGATTCCTTTATGGTGAGTCAGGAATTGTATGTTGATGACATGTAAATCATCAATTATGACATGTCTGATATCAACATACTAAAGACTCGGTTAAGTGGGACATTTGAGATGAAGGATCGAGGGCTACAAAGAGGGTTCTTGGCATTGATATTCATAGAGGCTGGAAGAGGTGTAAACTTTGGTTATTTCAGGCAGAATACCTTGAGTAGGTATTGATCAAGTATGTGATGGGCTAGGCAAAGCCGGTGAGAATTCCCTACGCGACTCTCTTCAAGTTTTTCTCAGGTCATGTCTCAAAACAGATGAAGAAAAGCAGGTTATGTCTCATGAACCTTATTCGAATGCAGTTGGCAATTAATGACATGGTCTGTATTAGATTGGTTATTTCATAGGCAATTGGTGTTGTGAGCAAATACCCTAACAAGCAACATTGGATGTCAGTGAGATGGTTACTTTGATACATTCGAGGTATAGAAGACTACGTCTTACTTTTAGAAAGACAGGAGCAAAGGTGGTTAGGAATGTGGATTCAAATCCGGCAAACATGTTTACCAAGGTCGTTTCTAAAAAGAAGTTCAAGTTCTGTGCAACTTCTTTGGGCTTGACAATGGCGTAAAAGAAGGACGGAGTGTGCACGAGAAGCGTTGATAAAGCTATGATACGAGATAGAAATAAGAGAAGAGGACAAGAAGCTACATATTTGAAGATTGAAGACATGGTAAAGATTGTTGTAAACAGATGTCCTCAATTTGCTTTACATGGTTCGATAACATCGAACCCGCTTCGATGTCATCGAAGCCAATTCGATGAAATCGAATCTAGTTGATGCCATCGAGTATTTTCGGATTTTTCACCCCTAGTCGTTGGACAGTTTTGGTTGTTCTTCGATGTCATCGAAGGACCTTCGATGACATCGAAGGTTTACACAGATTCGTTTGCAGAAACGCAAATTCTGCGATTTTTGTTATCTATTCTGATTCTATTTATTTCTAAACCTATATAAAGGAGTGTATAAGGGATTGTGAGGTATTCTAGGGTATTTCAAGGGGTTCTAAGTATTTCTAAAAGGGTTCTAGGATTTCAAGAGGTGAAGAAAAGATGAGGTTTGAGAATTGCTCAAGTTGGATAAGTCCTCTATCTTTGTAATCTGTGCTTTTATAGTGAAATTTTCTGTCACTTTGTGTCTTGGTTTTTTCCCACAAGGGTTTTCCAAGTTAAATGTCTATGTTCTTTTGGGTTTGCTTGGCGCTCTTAGATTGCTGTCCTAGATGTAGATATGTGTGATTCCGCAGCACAAATCCCAACATATATGCCATCTAAACCAATCATAAGGTCATTTCCATTGCGATGAATTGAAAGCCAAGAAAAAACAAGGTCCCATACAAAACTTCTTCAGCCCAATGAATGTTTCAATAGTGGGCATTCAATCCCCATTCTTTCATGTCACGTGGCTCACTTGAATTTTGAATCTACCTTAGTTTAGAACTAATGTCCTAACATGAGCCGGCAAAAAAGATAAACATAGAGAATTTCCTACAAACATCAGAGTGGGTCCCACCTAGCTTCACCTGCGGGGTGTAACAGGTCCCAGGTAATCCATGACTATTCTTTTCGAATTCCACATCCAAGGTGGGTACGGATTCAGTTTGGTTGGGATCTGACCGAGTTTGGTCAAGGTCACCCATTTTAAGATGTGGGCCCAAAACTGAATTATATACAAATCTCAGGTAGACCACATCATAGGAAACAATGGTGATTGAATGCTTATCATTAAAAACTTCTTAGGGCCCACTGTAATGTTTATTTGCCATCTAATGTCAACTGGATCTGGATGAAAGAGAAAAAATAGATATAAGCTTTATACAAAACTTTTGTGGCCCACAAATAATTTTTAATGGTCAATCACTGTCCACTTGAGATTTGGATCTGCTTCATATTTTAGACTCACGTCCTAATATAAGCTGGAAAAATGGATGGAAGGTGTGGATATACAACACATACATTAAGGTGGCGCCATGGTCACAGCCTGACTGAGTTCAGTCAGGTCCCTACCTAGCTGAATCCCAGCCGTTCAAGGTTAGCCAAATCATATAAATGATTTTAATCCTTAGAATACATTTGGTCAGTTAAAGGCCGATCTCACCCATGGCATACTGGTCCAAGTCAACTTGGACTCAGTCAGACCTGATTTGATTCGACACCACGAGTCACCCCAGATAAGCTACAAGTTAGGCCGATTTACCCTTGACTCAGGGCAAGTCCTCACTCACACTAAAGAATAGACACGTTGGCCAAGTCTTAAATCCATGATCACCATTACATCGATGTAGTGGAATATATCCAAACCTCATGGAGGAAAAATAGTTTGGAATTTTGGAATTTCTATGCTTGTTCAGATTTCCAAAAATCTCGAAATGGGCCCTTTATATGTGAGAGAGAGATGACTTTCGCACTCGCACTTGCACTCGCACCCATTGTTTTATGATTTTTGAAAATTCTTTTAAAAGTAAAAATATCTCCCATAAAGGAGGGACACATCAAATCCATCACCAAACAAGCAAAATTCAAAGATGCATTGCTAGAAGTTTATAATCCACATAAATAGAATAAAAATCTTAGTCAAACCATAATTTATAAGTGGTTCAAACATCATTTAAGTGATGCTTGACTTTTGAATATATTAACTTTTGAAAATTGGTGAGATCACTTGAATGAGAAGAAACTTAATAACTTATCAGCACATCGTCTTCATGTGTGAATCCAAGGTGGCAAGCAAAGGCCACTGATAAGACTAAGGAGGTGTTTGGATTCGCAATTGAAATGAACTGTGATTATTAGTACTTGGATTCAAATTCTAGTTTGTAGGCATATTTTGTTACTTACAAATGTGTGTAAAGCCTACTAAAGTAATGATGGCTTACTCGGTGTTTGTTGTGGTAAGATGTTTGTAGGTATAGTTTTTGAAAAGAGTGTCACATAAACTCTGTGGGGCCATCATGATGTGAGAGCAGATTGGGTGAGACCTCGGCCTCATCCAAGACTATGTGGCCCTTACCATGGGGTTACTGTTGGGGCCACCTTGATGTATGTATTATGTATCCATGCCGTTCATCTGTTTTTTCATATCATTTTAGAGTATTATTCCAAAAATGAAACATATTAAATTATCAACTAGACCATACAATAAGAAATAGTGGTGATTGATCATTGATGAGCTACAAAAGTTTTGAATCAAGCTGATATTTGTTTCTTCCCTTCATCCAGGTTTATGTGACCTTATCAATAGATTGGATGTTAAATAAACACTATAAAATATTAAGGTGCGTCCTAAGAAGTTTTCAATGGTAGGACAATCTATCACCATTGTTTCTTATGGTATGGTCGGCCTGATAATTTGGATCTGCTTCATTTTTGGGATGATGCTTAAAATGATCTGAAAAGGAAAATGGATGAATGCATGGATACATAATACATACATCAAGGTGGGCCCCTTGGTAATCTTGTAGTAAGGGTCATACCTCCTTGGGTGAGGCCAAAGTCTTACCTAATCCGTTCTCACATAATGTATGTGTTTCATCAACGCCCGTCCAACTATTTTGTCAAATCATTTTAGAGCATGAGCCGATAAATAGGCCATTCCAAAACTTTTATTGCCTCCAAGAAGTTTTCAATGGCAAGGGCTATTTCTTTGGTAGGAGGAAGGAAACTTTGCTAATTAAGTGAGATTTTCCAATTCCTTGGTGCATCCAAACGCGCCAGAAATATTATAATGTGTGAAATTGGAATTTATGGCTTCTCCGGTAATAATTGGAGTTTCAATCTTGTGAGGAGATGCACGTTCGTCCAATGTATTTAGCCATTGTTCATAAAATATTCAAAGGTTGGAAAGCTGGCGGAACCTTCGGAACAAGTGCATTTTCCAATTTTGGAGGCGTGGAATTCCTCGTTCTCATATCTATGATGATCCTAACCATCCATCATCTTGTCTTTACCATTTATTGGTTGCTAGCCAAAAAAATTTTATCGTGAAATCCTGACCATCTAATAAATAAACCCTTTTCCCCTAAATGATAGCCAATGTGGATTAATCTAAAAATCATTCATCATTGGACTTACTGAATGAACGGTTCCAATCTTGTCCACGTGTGCCACATGTGAGAGAAGTGTGCAGAAGCATGCCACCTCCTATCCATACATAAGCACTGGACCAGCTCCCTTTTGCAATTTTGTTAATGAGTTTAAGCAGCTTCGCCGCGTTTTCTTAGAGATGAAAATGGCATTCGTGGGCCATTGGTAGGGAATATAATAGATGAAGTGCTACAAAATGACATACGACATACGCCGTCCTTTATAAAATAAAAATAATAAATCTTTGATACTCTGCAAAGTGTGATTTTAATACGCAGGCACTAAGAAATAGTACATTATCAGACCAAGTTCAGATGTACCATATAACCAAAAGCTACCTCTATTTGATTACTGAGGGATGCTTCTGTGCTCTCTAAGCAGTACAAGTTATAGTGCTCCTAATTGCAATTTGGACAGTTAAAAAGCCCAATTGAATGATCTAGACTGTCCATTAGGTCCAGTATAAATTTCATGGACTACCATGTAAACATCACACAAAGATGATGATCTCAACCATCTGATCAATGCCCTCTAATATGAACGGTAAAGATCATTTAAAAAATAAGTCGAGCCAACGATTAGATCCATCTATTGTATAGCTACCATCATGGATTGCTTATGATTCCAAAGAATCACTTCTATTAACAATCCTAACAATTCCATCCATGAGTTGGAAAAAGGATGGCTGGATGGATTTGATTATCCAATCAGTCTTATTTTTACATGGTAGCCCTTCAGTTACATTCTAGACATAATGAACGGTTTAGATCGATCCATTGGACTGTCCAGGTTAGCTGATGAAAGTAGGAGCACTGGAAGGTGAGGAGTGGAGAATTTCTCTTGATTGGTGAGCATTTATTGGACGGTTAAAAAAAATATTGGACGGATGGCTCAGCAAACAAGTGTCCATGAATCAGAGGTCAGGATTGTTCAACCAATCGAATTACAGAATTTTGACTCAGTTATAGTGGGCTCCACAATTTAGGCGGTCTAATTTGAGTTAATATACGTCATGTAACCAATTCATGTGTGCCAGAGTATCAAGCATCACAGCCTCCCAGAGTATTAAATAACTTCCCTTTTTTAATCACATGGCCCAGATAACACCTTTGCATGGGTTCAGCTGTTTTCTGTCTCAATAATAAAAGAAAATGATCCAATGCAGAGGTGTTGTTATTTTAATCATGTACTAGGTATCTAAAGTTGGACTACATGTTATGGTCCACCCAATGGATAATTCACGACCTTTCATGCGACATCCAATCCGTCCAATACGTTATCTTCATCACTAGGATTGCCTTATTAGAAAATCATCCACATTCTCATTGAGTGGGCCATACCTGTATTTTGCTATTTATCAATATTTAGATAATTTTCTCTTGTGTGACCCAACTGATGAGCAGATGGGGTTGATTTTTGCAATAGATTATCCTCATGGTGGGGCCAACCTATTGGAAGGGTTGGATATCACATTCCCTTAATAGGTTGGAAATTATCTGCTGCATGGACCATAACTTCTGGTCCAACGGGTTAGATTTGAAACCTGCTCGTTTTTATATTAGCTTAAGATGGAGCGCTTAGATCTCACTTGTATGGCAATCCAAAAGGGGCGCGGATCGGGTAGTACCCCCACCATGACCTAGCTGGAGACGGACAGTCCTGTCAGGGACTCTGTGGGGCCTACCATGATGTTTATGTTTTATCCACGCCGTACATCCATTTTGACATATCATTTTAGGGTATCAACATAAAAAGGATGCAGATTGAAGGCTCAAGTGGACCACACCACAGGAAGCAGAAGCAGTGGAGATTGAAAGCTTATGGTTCAAAACTTCTTGTGGTCGCAGAGGTTTTGGATCAAGCTGATATTTTTGTTTTACCTTCATAAAGGTTTACCTGACCTTATGAACAGGTTGGATTGCAAATAAACATCACAGTGGATCCTTGGAAGCTTTCAACTGTAGGAATTCAATCCCCATGCTTCCTGTGGTGTGATCCACTTGAGCCTTCAGGGCGTGTTTGGTTAGCGGGTTCATAATGTAAAGTATTGTATATTTTAATAAAATATACAATTTAATGCTAGTCTATCCAAACGTTGCCACGTGGTACTTGGCGGGCCGAGTACGTCGCCAACCCACTTTCTCGAAATCACGTCTCGTAAATTATGCTACAATGCAGGCGTAAGTGCAGCTTTCATTGCATTGCACCATCATATCTCCGCCATTGAAAACCCACCATTCTTAAATCTCCATCGAGCTTCTTCAAATCTCGGCCAGAAAATCACCTAAAAGCTGTCATTTCCCGGCAAAAGAACCTCGCCGAAAAAACCCATCTTGCCATTCCAAGCCCAATCTCAGAAGACAAGAAAAACCCTAGCATCTGAGCTACTGTAGTCTCGAATCTAGACGCAAATAGAAAGCTGTTGCAGCAAGCAGAAAAAGAAGTCGACTCCACCTCCGCATCCCCATTTCCCGACGAAACGTCCCGCGTCGGAATCTAACCCACAGCTCAAAGATAACCTGAACAGAGTTCCTCCCCCACCTACACCTCCTATTGAAGAAGAGACGGTAAAGGAAGTGCTTTGGAAGACATTAAAACCCTCCATTCCGAAGATCGAAGAAGAAGATGAGAAGATTGATAAAAGCTCCGATCGTGATCAATGGCTGCGATGAAATCTGTGAAATCTCCGATCTCTGTAACTTGAGTGAGAGCGTTTCCACAACAACGATGACTGAGAAGAAAGGTGAAGATGGAGACAACGGAGAGGTTGAAATGCGGCGGGTAGAGAACAGATCTTCGGTCAAGTTCCAACGGATAGGTCGAAAGGCGGCAGTTTTCAACTGATGAATACTCCATTTCCAAACACTGATTTTGGAAACGATGGTTTCCTTTAATTACAAGTGCACTCTTATCCAAACACTGTAAGTGGTTTGCGATTTATAGACGCATTACCGCTGCAGGACCACTAATACATTGACTGAACAGTTTTACTTCCTAGTAAAATACTATACGTGAATCCGAACACGCCCTTAATCTTCCTCCTTCCTGGGTTCATGTCCTACTTGATCTTTAAAAATGAATGGACGGCGTGGATAAAACATATAATCACGGTGGGCCCCATAGATCCTTGAATGGACTGTCCGTCCCTAGATAAGTCCTACTTACCCAATCCGTGCCCATCAAAAGTTCGTTGGTCTAGAGTGCAAAGGAGAAGGGTTGCTTGGGAGCCCACGTGTGAGCTGAACCATGCTTATACATACGTATGCACATGTGCCAATATGGCACATGGGCATGTGTGCAAGATCCAAAGGCTTAGTGGCATACAAAAGAAATTATTTCTACGAAAACATTGTACGCCGTCTAAAGCTAGAAAATCAGATCAGTATGGTCCACCTGATGGAAGGTTCAGATCTTGCGTAGCTCAAAATCAAGACTAAAATTGGTATATCCAATCCGTTGATCTGAAAACCTACTTGATCAACGGATAGATTTAGAACATTCATGTGGAAAACAGGGGTTTTAATAATTTCTAGAGGGAACCAATGTCTTGGGCTCGGACTGGGCTTGGATTGGATTCTCGCCTTTATTTTAAGTTCAGTAACTAATTCGACGGGGCAAGAGCTTTCATCCATCCGAATCGTTGGATAGACTTAGCCTTGGAATCCTAGAGCGACTCAGTGGAAGACTTTTAAAATGGTGCTTTTTTCACTTTGATTTCTTATGTAGAGCAGACCATGGATACATTCTTAGCAGGGTTGGAATAAAAGAAGCTCGAACATAAGTAGAAGTAGTCTGTCAAATTCAAGCCCAATCCTATATAGGATGTGACGTAGCTAGGTTTCAGGTAGGGGTGTACATCGAGTCGAACGACTCGAATAGGCTGACCTCAGCTCGAACTCAGCTCGGCTCAGTCCTCGAGCCTAATTGGTTAGCTCGGCTCGGTTTGGTCAACAGCTTGGGCCGAGTTCGAGCCAAGATCGAACCGAGTTTGCCATTGAGGCATTTCCACAAACACCTTAACTGCAACTTCAAAATCCCATTGTTTTACAAACAGGAGCAATGGTTTTACAGATATTTTCTCAAACACCTTCTAAATAACATTTAAAAAAAAAAGAAAAAGAAAAAGAAAAAAGGTATTTGTTTTATGTGCATACCTTCCTTGCCACCAGCCACATTTCGTTGAGTCATTTTATCAAACAGTTGGTGAACAACATCAATGGCAAAGTAACCGAGTCACCGAACTAGTTCGATTCAAGCTGGATTCAATCCGAGTCAAGTCGAGTCGAGTTGGGGCCTGCTTGAACTCATTTTCGAGCTCAAAAAATCAGCTCGACTTGGCTCGAACTCAGCTTCGAATCGAGCTTTTTTAAGTTGAGTAGAGCAAGCTAACCGAGCTAGCTCAGCTCGTGTACACCCCTAGTTTCAGGTGTGTTCAATTTGAAAAAATTTATTTTGAATAGGAAAATTTTGTTGTTCAGATTGTGGACTATAAATCAATTATAACTTTTGATCTGGATATTTTCACAAAACATATGACCTGTCGATCCTTATACAATGATGCTTTCAGAGTGAACTAACCTACTATGCTGGCCAAATTCATTTGTTTCGCCAGAAAACATACCCCTCTGGTTGAACATTGCAATTTTAGGAAAATTTACTATTTAAAAATATTTGAAAGTTATTATTTTTGATAAATTAGGCTTAAGTAGAGTTTTGCTATCCGTGGCAACTTCAAAACGAATTAGGACTTTGTTCTTTCATTATAAGTAATGTAATCTGAAAGTTTTAAGATCATCGCTTAATATAGTTTTGAACTTTTTTTAAAAACATCTTGTGTGTTGAAATTCTAAGCCCCTAACAAACCGAGCTTAACTCTAGTTATTAGAAATTTGAATGTAATATTAATGTTAATTCATGCATTTTGTTAAAGCACATTCAATGAAATAGAATAATCGAATAAAACAGAATAATCAAATAATAAAGCAAGCAATCACAAAACACAATATATTTTATGTGGGAAAACTCTTGCAGGAAAAAATCATCGTGTAAAGGGACAAAAATCCACCATAATCAATAGCTTAGAGATTACATCACTCACCTTTTTTGATTATATGTGAAACCCGAATCTCTCTTTGCGATGTGCACCTAGAAAAATAAAAAAAAGCCTAACCCTTTGAGAAATTTCATTTATAAACTCTTACAAGCATTTAGAATTCTCTCACCTCGTAAACCATTATTCTTATAGAGAAAACACTTGTATTCGTAAGCCTTAATTGCAATCAGACTAAAATACCCATTTGCACTCATCTGTGTAACTCGTTTAATCGGACTGAATGTAACCTTCAATCGGACTGAACCAACCCAACTACACTTTTTGATCAAATAAAAAACATGCAAATTTTCACAGCATGCAACCTAAGAAAGTCTTCAATTCCCATTTAGACCGAATCAGACACCAGTCAAACCAAAACATGGATTTTCTACACAACAGATTGGCAAAATCCAATACATTTTACACAACATTATGGATTTAAAAATTATCTTATGGATTTAAGATTTTGATTAATCAAGTAAAACAATGAACTTCTCTATTATGGTTTGTTTTCTGCATTCTTTCAAACTATTTCTTTCAAATATGCAAAACTACATCATAGTGATATCAAAGCTGAGGACCTTTTGTTAAAATATTGGCAAGTGAAATCACTCGCGACGAAATTCACAGGTCATGTTTGGCTGCAGAATTGATGTCCTTTGCAGGTAGGCCATCATTCCCCTTTTATAAAAGATGGTATACGTTTATCAGGTGGGCCACAAATGGGGGATGATCATTGGACCTTGTCCATTAAGGGATAGCTTGGGGCCCACGAAGTTCACAAAAGAATATAAAAAATATATGTTAGGTGATGGGCTCTTTCACTTTTTACTTATAAAAAGAAGGTGGAAATCGTGTCCATTGACATGAAAAAGGTAGCCATTGGTTTCGTGTCACGTCACATCCAACTTTGGTCACTTATTTGTATTTTTTATAATAATTGTGAAATTTTACTCATCATATCTAAATAAAATAAGAAGTAGAGTTGCCAAACGCACACCATCATGACGTGTCCAAACAAGGGATAGGATCTGGCACTAAATGGCTGGGCCCGGATTTGGTCCTTTCAAGGGATCTGTGGGCCCAGTGTGATATAAGTGTTTTATCCAAGCCGTCCATCCATTTTGAAAGATCATTTAAAGGTATAATCCCAAAATTGAGTCAGATTGAAGGCTCAAGGAGACTACACCATTGGAAGCAGTGGTGACAATCACTCTACCATTAAAACCTTCCTAGGACCCACCGTGATGTTTATTTGACATCTAACCCGTTCATAAGGTTGCAAAGACCTGGATGAAAGGAAAACCTAAATATCACCTTAACAAAAAATGTCCGTGGGAGGTTTTCAGCAGAAGACATTCAATCCCCACTGTGGTGTGGTCCACTTGAGCATTTTATCTGACTCATTTTTCAAATAATCATCTGAAATAATTTTTCAAATTGTATGGACAGAGTGGATGAAACATATACATCACGGTGGGTCCCACAGATCCCCTCACATGGCCATCCATCTCTTGCTAGTTACTGGTGGGGGTAGTACCAATCCCTGCCCGAAATGGCCGTGTCATAGATTATGATACAGCTGCTGTATCGGATCACGTTTCTTTTAAAAAAAATGCTGGACCATTTGTTCGAGGAGAGATTTACAGCTATGCCATGTGGCACACGTGTGTGAGATTCAGGCCATACGTCAGGTGGGTCTGATCATGAACTTGCCATGACCCATGAACAAGGACGAGCCATCTGGGTAAGATTGTATATGCGGAAAATGGACGACGGTAAACAAAATCAACAACATCCTATATTAAACGTACACGTGTGGCCCACGTAATGAGGGTCGGGGCATGATAGTGTTGTAAATGGAAGCAGATTGCCTGGTGGCGCAGTACTCTGTGGGGCCCAGCGTGATGTATTTGTTTTATCCGTGCCGTCCATTCAGTTTTTCAGGTTATTTTAGAGCATGAGCCCAGAAATTAAGTATACCAACATTTCAAGTGGACCACGCCACAGTAAACAGTGGAAATTGAACGCCTACTATTCGAAGCTTCTTGGGACTACAAAGGTTCTGGATCAAGCTGATATTTGTGTTTTTCCTTCATCCAGGTCTATGTGCCCTTATGAACAGGTTGGATGGTAAATAAATATCACGATGGGCCTTGAGAAGGTTTCAACCGTGGGTGTCATTATCTGTGTTTTTCATTTGGTGTAGTTCACTTGAGCTTTGGATCTACTTCTTTTCCGGGCACATGCCCTAAAATGAGTTGACAAAATGAATGGACGGCGTAGATATAAAATACACACATCAAGGTGGGCCCAGGGTCGCTAGAAATCCCTTTTCGTGGTAAATGGCACCAACCTTGTACACATGTGCCATGTCAGCACATATGAATTATCAAACGTGAGATGGCCTTTTCTTTTCTTTGCGACATAAAGGATGAGTAGCTTCGCATCTTTGTGCCTCCAGATTATGAAACACACGTATGGAACGTGCGTATGGTGATCCTAACCAGGAATCCAGTGGGCCCCACCTTTGATTAGCCCATGGCCGGAAGCTTCTTTAATTGGACCACTATAATCATATAATAAAAGGGCTTGTGTCACTGAAAGGCTATTAATGCTAATTATTGCTAAATGTTAGCAATTGAAAGGCCAGGATCATCCGAAGTTGTGAATTTTTGGATCGAGCCTATCCACTATAGAAATGATAAATGAACGGTTTCGATTCGGTCCTTGCAGACCACGTATGAGGACATGAGATGGAGGCACAAAAATGCAGGGGCCTCCAGAGGCAGCAAAGCCAGGGATAAAGCAATGCCCTTTCTCCGGTCCTTATTATACGATTCCACTTATACAAAGTAGGAATTACATGAGACGTGGGACCCACATCTTTGTGACCACTGGGGCCCACTTTTTCAATAATTCAAGGGCTAGACCGTAACTTGAACGGACGCGGATCGTGTAGTTAGGAGCTCACCACCCTATACCGTGGTGCGGATACTCTATGGGGCCCACCGTGATGTATGTATTTTATCCACGCCGTCCTTTCGTTTTTCCATCTTATTTTAGAATATGATGTTAAAATTGAAACATATCCAAGCTCAAGTGGACCACACCACAATTAAAGGTGGGAATTGAACGCCTACCGTTAAAAGCTTTTTGGTGGCCACTAAAGTTTTAGATAAAGCTGATATTTGTGTTTTCCCTTCATCCAGGTCTGCATGACCTGCTAAACAGGTTGGATGGTAAATAAACACCGTAGGTCTTACAAAGGTTTCAACGGTGGGTGTCATTATCCCCACTGTTCCTATGGTGTGGTCCACTTGAGCTTTGTATATGCTTACAATTTTAGGTCATGTCCTTAAAATGATTTGAAAAAATGGTAAATAAAACACATACATCATCGTGGGCCCCACGGAGTATCCACTTATGCAATCCGCGTCCAGCTCGAACAGACAATTAAAAGGAGAGATACATCAACGGTCCATATTCATTTGATAAAAGGTCCTAGATCTCTCTATGGAATTCTGGGGTATGTTCCATACATATGGGACCCACATATCAATGGTCTTAGATTGTTGAGCAATGGGCTAACCAGTAAGAATTGTAAACCTGGTTATGCTGTACAAAGGAGCTTTGCTAACCCTCTGATTTTGTGGCCTACGAATGGACGGTTAAAAAGAGAAAAAAGCAACGGTTCATAATCAACTTGTAAAGGGTTCGATCTTCCGGAGAAGAGAATTTTAGTGCTTGTTCCATCCAAAATGGGACCCAACGTAATAACGGTTTGGATTATAGAACGATGGCCCCGCTTCTAAGAATTGTAAACGTAGTGCAGCCCACACGTGTAGAACGTGTACCATCTACACCCCACTTCATGTGCCCATGTAGCCAACAGTGCAATATCCCAGCCGTCCATCATTGACCATGTAGCCCTTCAGGCGAGCCAGCGTGTCAGAAAGGTTGGAAAAAAAAATAAAATCAGACGAGCCTTTTTCAGCACTGCATTATTTTTTTTCGTGTCTGCCACGTTGGCACATGTGGTGTCGTGTGCATTAGCTGACTTGTACACGTGTGTGGTGTGGTCTTAGCGAGGCTAAGATAAGAGTTAGGTAGCAGCTTCGGTGGCTCAAGGAACCGCCAAACTCCATGCATCCAGGACTGTGGGGCCCACTCTGATGTTGGTGTGTTTTATGTCAATACTCTGCCCGTTTTTTCAGCTCGTTATTGTTGTGAGATGTCCTCAATCCGGACATAAAATAGGAGTTATATCAATCGACCACCTTGATTAATTAATTGAGTAAACTCCAAAATACATAAATTGGTCTCGGGTTAGTTTTAGTTTTAGATAGTAACTGTTGGGGCAATCAATTGATAGAATTTGAAAATACTTATAATTTCTTTGGATACTTTTAAGCCTGTTCGAGTGATCAAACATATGGTATTCAATCGATCAAGGACCGCTTGATCAATGGCGATTGATTGATGGTTAGATCGAAGGCGTGCATAATTTTGTGAAATTGCATGATAAATTTTCTATTTAGGATGTTATACTATATATATGGATATGGCTATAGGATTATGGTATTCTAGTCAAGGCTTAAATGTTTATAGGGTTTGGAGAGGGAAAACAATGGTTTCCTAATTGTAAGTGCATCAATCTCATATACTTTTCGTATTCATAGTGATCGATGCCGTTTTGTACTATGGTTTTTTTTTTTTTTTTCATGTGAAATTTGTGTGTACTTATGCATATATTGTTTGCATTTGTTTATCGTTGTGTGATCTAAATTTGAGGTTTGATTCTAGAGCCTCCCAACGAGTGATATCAGAGATAACGTTGGGAATCGAGTTTGAATTTGAGACATGATGATTAAGGGATCAAACGTGAAGTATAAAATAGAGAAATTTACTAAGAAACATAATTTTGAACTATTGAAGGTGAATATAAGAAGCATTCTGGTTCAGCAAAGGCTGCAACATGTACTCCTTAGTGTAGAGAAGCGTCCATGAGTGATAAAGAGTGGGAAGAACTGGATGAGAGGGTGAAAACCTCGATGCAACTATCTTTGGCAGATGATGCGCTTTACAATGTTCTTGATCCAAAGATCACTATAGGATTTTGGAATAAGTTAGATAGCTTGTACATGACGAAATCATTATCAAATTATTTGTATAATAATTACATCAAAGCGTGTAATCAGATATTTTGTAAATTGATAAGTGTGGAAGTCAAGATTAGGGATGAAGAAAAGCCATAATTTTGTTGAATTCTCTTACAGAGTCTTTTGATAGATTCATATAAACTATGTGCTATGGTAGAGAGAGACCATTAATGTTGAGATTGTCATCTGAGCCCTTTAATCGAAGATGTTAAGAAAGAATGATAGCGGTGTGGGGTCCTCTACTGATGCGTTGGTAGCTAGGAGAATGAATTCTAAGCAGGAGAAGGGAAGCTCATGATCACGGTCCAAGTCTAAGGGTAAGGGAAAATGAAGTACTAGAACTGTGGGAGATAGAGGCATATGAAGAAGGATTATCAAAATCTTATAGCTCAGAAGGGAAAAAAATCAGATGAAGCACCTAAAGAGACCAACACAGTAGAATCTAATGAATATGTGGATGGTGGTGGCGTCTTGACCACATCCAAATCTAGCTATCTTAGTAATGAGCGGATTTTAGATTCGGTGACCTCATACCACATGACTTTTTAGCGAGATTAGTTCATCAGTTACAGTCAGTGTGATGGTGCACAGTGTTTATGAGCAATGACATTGCTTGTAAAGTTGTTAGAATCAAAACGGTGCGTATCATGTTTGATAGAATGAAGCACATCTTGACTGATGTTAGACACCCTCTTGAGCTGAATAGGAAAATGATTTCTCTAGGGGCTCTTGATGCACTTGGGTGCAAGTTCACCAGTTATGATCAAGTCCTAAGACTTTTAAGGGAGGTACTCATTGTGATGAAGGCACAATGGAGCGGTAACCTTCACAAGTTAATTGGGAATACCGAAACAGGTGAAGCTATAACATCTGTACCAGAGTTTACGTCGGTACATTTATGGCATGTGCGTCTAGACCACATAAGCGAGAGCGGTATAAAGATATTTTTTTTATTGTTGTTTGATTTTTTGCTTTTGGAGTATCGATTTTAATATATGTGAGCATTGTATATATGCTAAACAATCAAGATTATCTTTTAAAATTGGAAAATATGTAAGTACAAGTGTTTTGTATTATGTGCTGTCAAGCTCCAAAATTCGGCACCCGAGTTTGGAAACTCCGATCCCAAGTTCCTATGTGTAAACCTAAAAAAAAATACATGTAAGCAAATTCTCACGTGCCTGCGTAATCTGGTTAACATTTTCATGGTTAATAATCAGAATAGCTTTAAATCAATAACATCAAAAGTTAAGTAGAGATAATCAAACCTAAAAATATAATGTTAATATTCAAAATGTACAATTCTAAAATTGATGTCTGCCGAGACGGAGACTATACAAGTCACAATATGCATTCAGCAAAACCAAACCACGGAGTTTATCGAATTGGAGACTCCAATATATACATGTCAAAAATGAATAAACTGTAAAGTTTCATATTTTCGCATAACACTGTAAAAGCTTCACAGGGATGGTGCATGCTGATCTAAGCCTACCCGTTTGAGATCACGGTAGTACATGCATCAACAATATTGTTTGGTTGGTATTTTAAAACACCGTCGCAGGTGGGAGTAAGTAGCCAACTCAATGGTTCCATTTTCCTAAGTTGTATATGTTATTAACACGATCAAGCGCAAGTAATACTGGCACGAATAAACAATCACTTCGTATCTAGTCTTTTTAAGTATATGAATGCTATAATATTATGATACATAATTATCACAATCCAACATTCCCTCAACAATCGACACTAACGCTTATTTCGCAGAATGTCAACACTCATTCATCACGCGATTCTAATACCTTTTGCAAACTACCTATCCTAATAAGGGTCATAATATGCATAATTAGTCAAATAATTATAAATTCCATTTTAAACAACAATTTGTTGAATATAGGATACTGCAATTGTATCACGAGTCTTTACCCAAATCACGTGGCTCGTTGCGGTAGGAAGCAACTTCTCACTAATGTCCTCTAATCCAATTTAGGGTTCGTCAGCTAATAGTCTAACTTACACAGTCAACAACGATAAGGGTTCATAGCCTTCGTTGGTGCATAATGGTCACTACGTGAAGGCTCGTCACCTATTTTTTTACTAATATGACGGGCTTGTTATCCTATTTTTACCAATATGGTGGGCTCGTCACCTTATTTTTTACCAATATGGCAAGCACGTTATCCCATCATGGGTCGATATCTCTAACACGGTGTCTCATTCCACTATGTCCGGCTCATGAGAATTTATAAGATCGTAACTCACTAACGGTTATGAATGGATCCAATTCAATGGTAACGATGATATATTAGATTCCTTCGAATGTTATACAATTACCAATTGTAAAAATAACTGGCTCTGCATTAAGCTGATTCGATCGACGATGGAGCACCACGACAAAATCGGCATTGGGTGCAAAAATACCTCGTGTAGTTTTAAATACTGTCAATCGTTCGTGTTTAACCTCAGTCGGCCGTATAAGTAAGGAATATCCAATCTAACGTGGGTCATCTGCTTAACATGTTGCTAGGCTCAATCGTCAATGACTAAACATTAGATTATCAAATACACAAACATAATCACGAAATGACTTGATACACAATAGGGTACATCAATGGAACATATGTATGAATCAGTACCATTTAATGTATATCAATACAATATAATGTATATCGACATCACTTATTGATTGGCATACATGAGTTTTAACAATATTAATTTTATTTTAATCGAGCATTCCATCAAACATGTTAGCTACTAACACAAATAATATTATGGTTGAAATAATAAAACAATTTAAGCGTACATATATAATATTTGAAACTTTAATAATAACAAAAAATCATTATCTAACACCATCAATGGTTGATGAAAATGAAACTTAGAAGAATGGTCCACACCTTAATAGGGTTTCACGCGACCTAATCACACTTAGGGTTAGAATTTTTGGAGAAAATCACCAAATCCTAAATCATTTTTTACTTTTGATTATTGATGGAGAGAGATTTGATAGATGATTTGATAACGACCAGGGCTTTGATTAGAGAAGATTAGTAAGACGAAACATCAAAACCCTTACTTCTACTCACACTCTTATTCTGTTTCTCTATTTCTCTCTTTCTCTGTAGGGCATAAAATTTGTATGGGGGCAAGGGGCTACCCATATTGAGCCTTTTATAGCACCAAAAGCGATGCAAATGTGTAACGTCTTGGATTTTTGTTATTTTGAATTTCTAAAAATCTTTAAGAATATTCAATATAGCTACCCTACGTTATCACTTACTTACCCTTAACGCTCGAGGTGAGCCTATACGTGAGTGGTACCAATAAAGATCAGCACAAATTCGATTAATCAAGCGCAGGACGCTAACGAATCTACCCGATCACTTAAACCTCAAGTCTAGACTCGTGATTTATTCATTTAGACCCCAAATCTAATCGATATATCACTAACTAATCAAGATAACTGTAACTAAATAAAGACATACATAAAGTCAAGACAACTATAGGTCAAATCTTAATTAACAAACCAAATCAACCCAGTTACTCATTTACCCTAAGAACTAATGGTTTAGAGTAATTATGACTAAATCCATATTTTCACTAAATACAAATAGGTCATACTATGAACTTAGACAATCCAAATCCTAATAATTGCACACAAAAAATCTTACAACATAATTCATTTCAGAAATGACATGCTTATCCGAGTAAGCTCTAGATCGCTCATTAGTGGGCCACTAAACCCGAGGCTATAAAAAGACATTCGTATTAGTAAGTTTAACATTTATCGTGGGACATCAAACTAAGATCGCGTCTCAAATCGCTCAACTTGAACTTGCAAAGTGAGTGCTTGGGTTGCGTGAATACTTTCAATGAAAATCCAGACAACTGAAGGAAAAACAATGACTAAATATCCACCATTAAAAACTTCTTGAGGGCACAAAAGTTTTAGATCAAGCTGATTTTTGTTTTTTTACCCCCCTTAATTTTAATTTTTTTCCCTCTTCATTCAAGTATGTGCGACTTATCAATAAGTTGGATAGCAACTAACGGTAGGCCCTAAAAATATTTCAACGATGGATGTTATTATCCCTATTGTTTCGTGGTGTGGCCCAGCTAAGATTTTTATTTATTTCATTTTTGTCCTCATGCATTAAAATGAGACGGCAAAAATAACCGGATGTGGTGGATATAAAACACATACATCAAGGTGGCCCCCTTAATCTCGGAAACACTAAGTTTGGTGTTTCCCTATAACTGACCGCCCCAAGTAGTAAGCTTGCTTTTATTTTATTGGAAAGTAAGAAATGAAATGGTGAGCTTGCTTATATTTTATTGAAAGGTAGGAAAGAAACTCTTATTGCTTACCAAGCCAAAGCTCTTAAGGAATACAAAGAGAAAAGGAAACCTTAAAAAAATATAATAAAAAACGTCATATCGTAGGCTTAAGAAAGCACACACCCCAAGTGAGGGAAAAAGAAAAGAAAAGAAAACTAAAAATTGAAAGGAGAAAGCCCACCTCCAAAGCTGGGGAAGATTAGATAGAGCAAGCTAGCTTACTGTCAGCAATAATGTGGTGGCTATACTCCAACGGTACCAAAACTCAAAATGAGGGATTGTGCACTCTTCCAAAATAACAAAATCGAGTGTTTGCTTTGATTTTTGTTCATCATCTTATTTTCCCACTGAATTTCAATTGCCTTGATAGGAAATGCTACTCCTCCAATGACACGGAGTTTTTGTACTCCATGTCGGTGCTTCACATGCCATACATAGACAACATCAAAACCGTTCATTGGGAATTTTCAAAAGTAATTTAGCCATGGGTCAAAAATCATAATTTCTGGACAATCCTAACTCTTTAATCATCAGTAACATAGAGATGAACGATAAAAGACAAGAATCAGAAGCGGCTCCCATTCACACAGAAAAGGCCCAGTTATTGATGGTTAAGATAGCCCGATCAAAGCAGTTTCTAGCCTAAGGCCAATCAACGGTAGAGGTTGCAAGTTGCCTATTTTGGATCATCATACACGTGCAAACCATGTTCCAGCATGGCAGCAAGATCTAAAACATCCTTCAAGTAGGTCCACTGTCCAGATGGCGAGCATAAAAATCTGATCCGTCCATTCATCAGATGGCCCACTGTTTTCGAAACAAATGAATGGATGGAAAGGAAGCCGCAGGGGTGGAAATGGGCAACCCAACCAGGCTTAAGACCTACGAGCCTGTGGGCCGGGTTTGGGCTTGGGTCATTTTAGCCCAACCCGGCCCACTTAACATATACATTTGTTCTATCGTACAAATATCATTCCAATCATCGGTTAGGCAACATAAATACCAGTCTAATTTAGACCGTTGGTTTTCATTTTTCTAAATTTATTTCTTCTAGCATCTGTGGCCCACTTAAACCACATATCAATTAGGAACATTCACCTTTGAAAATAGGGATTTGATCAATTTCTAAGATGGGCTGCAATGGGCTGGGCCAAAGCATGTTGCTGGACTCATTCTTGGACCTCTGGCTAGGACCATGCTGGGATGGGTCTGAGTCTTGGACCTTATAGTGTTGAGCCAGACTCAAGCCATTGCCACCCTGATGAGAGTGCACTTACAGGATAGGGTCTTGCCCCCCGCTTGATGAGAGTGCACTTACAGGATGGGGCAGGAGCTCTGTAGGGCTGGATTATCATGGTTTAGGACATGACCTACTGTGATTTATAGGTTTTAGCCACGCCTGAGCCTTGAGCCTTATAGTGTAGGGCTGGATTCAACCCATCGCCTCCCCTACTTGGGCGAGAGTGCACTTACATGATAGCGTCCTGCCCCTGCCTGGAGGACTTGGTCCAGGCAGGGGCTTTGTGGGGCTTATCATGATGTATATATTTTATCCACACCGTCTATCCAATATTTCAGATTGTTTTAGTGTATAATACAAAAAATGAGTCAGATCGGAGTTATAAATAGACCACAACATGGAGATTGAATGCTCACCGTTAAAAACTTCTTGGTAGCTGCAAAAGCTTTGATCAAGCAGATATTTGTGTTTTCCCTTCGTCCAGATCTATGTGACGTTATAAACAGGCTGGATGACAAATAAACATGACAGTGTGCCCTAGGAGGGTTTTATCCATGAGCGTCATTATCAATGCTGCTTCCTGTGTTGTGGTCCACTTGAGCTTCAGATTTGCCTCATTTTTGAGCTTAAACCCTAAAATGATCTGAAAAAAAGGATGAACGGCGTAGATAAAATTCATAAATCACAGTAGACCCTATAGAGCCCTTGCCTTCACCGAGTCCGGCCTGAGATGCAGGTTGCAATCCACCTGCAGTTATATACGGGTGCCTACTACCCGGAAAGTGCCTACCGTATCCAGATCCAATACATCTGTGGCGGAAACGGCTTGCGTACTGAATAAACTCCGTAGGCCTCTGTGTCATTCATGCATTATATCCACTCCGTACATCTCTTTTAACACATAATTTTAGGGCTTAATCCCAAAAATGGAATATATCCAAACCTCAAATGGACCACACCACCGGAAACTGTGTGAATTGAACATCTACCGTTGAAAAATTCTCGGGGACAACAGAGGTTTAGATCAAGCTGATATTTGTGTTTTCCCGTCATTCATGTCCTTCTAATCTTATGAATAGGTTAGATGACAAATAAATATCAATGGGACCTTAGAAAATTTTCAACAGTTGAAATCAATAGTTCCATTTTTTCCAGTGGTATGGCCCACCTGAGCTTTGTATAAGCATCAATTTTGGGTAGAACTAATAAAATGATCTGGAAAAATGAATGGACAGTGTGGATAAACCACATGCATTCACAGTGGGCCTAACTGAGTTTACTCAGTACGATGAGAGCGTACTGAGTAACTCAGTACACAATCCGACTTCCTCTGTGGCCCCATGAATATTGAAATCGGATCGTACTGAGTAAACTCAGTTGGGCCCACCTTGAATACATGTGGTCTATCTACACCGTCCATCCGTTTTTCCATCTAATTTAAAGGGTTGAGCCCAAAATTGAAGCATATCCAAAGATCAAGTGGATCATACCATAGGAAACAGTAGGGATAATGATTTCCACCGTTGAAATCTTTCTAGGCCCCACAGTGATGTTTATTTGTCATCCAACCTTTCATAAGGTCATGCAGACATGGATGAAGGGAAACACAAATATATAAGCTTGATCCAAAACTTCTCTTGCCCCCAAGCATTTTTCGACGGTAGATGTTCAATTCAACTTTATCATGTGGTGTGGTCCATTTGAACATTCTATATGCTTCATTTTTGGGCTCAGATGCTAAAATTATCTGATAAAATTGATGGACGGAGTGGATCAGATACATAAATCATGGTGGAACTCACAGAGTTTACTCAGTACGCTAACCGTAGTTACTCACTACCCAATCCACTTCCACGAATATTCAAGGGTGGGTGTTCAATCCCCATTGATTCCTGTCACATTGCCTCCTTGAGTTTTGGATATGCCTCATTTTTTGGTTGGTGCCATAAAATGGGTTGGCAAAACGAATGGACGGGTTGGATTTCTTACAAATTTCACAGTGGGCCAGAGGGTTTCAAAAATCTGAATTGTCTATTAGTCCACATAAATTTCATGGGCTACAATACGGATCCTTGATTTTATCTCCCTTGCTTGTAGCCATCCTTTTTCCTAGTCATGGATTGGATGGTTGAGATTGCCTAACATTAGTGATTTTTTGAAATCATAAGCAATCTATGTTGGTCTCTAACTAATGGATGGATCAGCTCGTTGATTAGACCTATTTTTGTATATAATCTTAACCGTCCATTAAAGGCTAAGTGATCAAATGGTTATTAAAACTTGTTCTTTCATGGGTGTTTGGATAGCAAGTTACTTTACATAAGCTACTTAGGGGTTGTTTGGCACTATGGATTGGAGGGGATTTGAGGGATTTTCAAATCCTCCGGTCATTTGGTAGCATAAAGTAATTGGGGGTAGAGCTGTTCACAAGTTGAGATAGCTCGATTAACTCCCTTGGCTCGGCTCGAGTCAGCTCGGATTGACTCAGCTTGAATGGCCGACTTAGGCCGAGTCAAGCTAATATTTTGTAGCTTGAGTTGAGTTCGAGCCGAGTTCGACTGGTGGGGCATTTTAACTCGACTCGAACTCGAACTCGAACTCGAACTCGACTCGGCTCGATTAGTAATAAATATATTAAAATTTTTTAATTTAAATATTATATATATATATATATATATATATATATATATATATATATATATATATATATATATATAAATATATATAAAATAAAACCCTACGGCCAACCCTATCCAACGCCCTTTCCCTTTCTTCTCTTTCTCTACCCTACCCAACCGCTGCCCGCCGCACGCTCGCCCGACCAGCAACAGTTATCCATTGGACCACCACCACCAGCACGCTACCCGAACGCCTAGCACTCTACTGGAACACCACCCACCACCCAATCTCGCCGAGCGAACCAAAGCGGCCGCGCACAATCCCGACAAGGTGAGTCCCTACTACCCAAATTTGTTTATTCTTCTTCTTCTTGTATGTCTGGTCTCATCTGATTCTTGGACGAGGTTTCTTTAAAAGGAGGCTATTCACAGGACGTCTCTGATCAGTATCTTGATCATCCATTGCTGACTTTACCATTCAGCGTAGAATCGGACAGATGATCATCGATCAACTGGCTGACCGGACAGATGATCCTCTTGCTTTCCTTTCTCTTTTCTGTCAACTAGGGTGGGATCGGAATCCCCATCCCTTACTTTTGGATGCTCCGGATTGAAGTCTGGCCCCGTGTGCGGGCCGTTTTAAAAATCAAATCCAAGAATTCATTTGGGTTGCCTTCGGCCCAAGCATTCCATAAGGGCCTTTGGCCTTAAAAATCAGATCTATGTCCACTGAAAGGGACCATCTTAATTTTCCATCAATCCATTCGATAGCAATTAAATGAATGATGGGGATTCTTTGTGTGATATGAGAGATGTGCTCCATCTAGAAGGGAATCCTCAATTTGGATGGTCTGAGCCACCGCCACTTCAAAATGGTGTGGAATAAAAATAGGAATCTAACTGATCTGGTACATGCATGAGATCCTGGTTGTTCATTAGGTGGGCCCCTATGACACAACAATTAGGATTGTTTGAACAAGCTCGAGCTCAACTCGAGGTAAACTCGACTCGACAGCTTTGGCAAACAAGCCAAGCTTCAATGTTGAGCTCGAAGCTGAGCTCAAGTACAGCATGGACAGGTCGAACCGTTCTAATCCCTGTTGTTAGGCAGCATAAAGTAACTGAGGGTGGCAAATCCAAAGGCTTTCCAATCTCCTCTTTGAGGGGGTTTGCAATCCACGGTGAGAGCTTGGATTACACCTAAAATCATTTCAATAGTTGCAGGTGTAACATGTATGTCACTATACACTATCATTCTATTGGGCACATGGCCCACTAATGATGATCACCGTCCAAACATTGTCCAGCACCCCAAACATTGTCCATGTAAATCAATGGTTAAAAATCATTAGTTAGTCACTAAGACATGATCTTGTGCTTGTGGCCCATCTGAGACTTGGAATTTCATCATTTTCGGACAAAGCATATATTTCAGCGGGCTTATCACAACCATTGTGTCAAAAATTACATATCTCACTAATTAGATATATTAAAGTTAATTTAGTAATTAAATTCAAACCCCTGTAAATATACCATGCATAGGTACTTTTGGATTAAAGTTGATTCACACTTCAGGGTGCCAAACACACTAGGAGGATTTCAAATCCAGGGGGTTTCAAATCCTGGATGTTCCGAATCCGAGGGTTCCAAATCCACACTCGCAAATAGGCCCTTATGTCACAAGTAATATATCTTGATTTCTACTTAATCAACAAATAAGTATATTGTCATCCAAAAAGTAGAAAAACATATTTAGTTTCCAACATCATAAGTAATTATCCCAAAAGTTTGTTTGACCCCCTCACATCCACCTTCCATCATGTAGGGCCAAACTTTGATGTGGATCATCTTTCATTGTGTGGGCCCTAGATTTGATATGAGCCATCCATCATGTAAGACCCACCTTGGTTGTGGGCCATTCATCATTATGGGCTGTCATTTAATGTGCATAGTTCATTAGGTGGGGCCCACCATTGATGTTAGTCATCCATCATGTGGGGCTAGCATCAATTTTATTGTCCATCATGTGGGGCCCATCTTTAATACCACTCCCCATCATGTGGAGCCCACCTTTATTGTGGACCATCCGTCATATGGGCCCACCTTGGATGTGGTCGTCCATGTGGAACTCACCTTGGATATGGGTCACTCATCATCAGGTTGACCTTTTATGTGGACCATCATATGGGGCCCACCTTGATGTGGATCATCCATCATGTGGGGGCTGACTTTATTAATTGCCCATAATGTGGAGCCCACCTTTGATGTGGGTTGTCCATCACGCGAAGCTCGCATTGGATGTGGGCCATTCATCATTAGGGGTGGACCTTTGATGTAAATCATCTATCATGTGAGGCTTAATAGATCACCTATCCATTAATTGGATGTTTTTTCTATCTCATAAACTTAAAAGGGTTAGAGAGCATATTCTCTTAAATAATTTCTTAAGTTATTTAGTCATGGGTGAAAATGATGGAAATAAGTTGTTTCTGGAAGTTGAAAAACAACTTTTAAAAAAATTGATAAAATAAGTTGTTTTTTCTAATAAACTTATTTAAGAAAAGTAACTTACTAGGTTATTTGGCAGTATCCAAACGAGCCCTGAATGTGATAAGCACTGAATCCATTTTAAAATAGGACCGTTGAAATTTGCAAAGTCACGAGGGGAAGTTTTCATATTTCGTCACTGCCAGATCACTCTGATTTTAGCGCATGGACAACAAAGGGCAGCAAACTGAATGGACGGTCCAGATAGATGATTAGATCATCCAAGCATCCAATCGCGCGAGTATCAACATGAACGGTGCAAATGAGTTGCACCAGATAATTTCATATATGCTTATCTAAATCCCGTTTTTCAATTTGTTTTAAGGGGATCTCACACACAGCTAGTTGGATGATAATGTTACCGTCCAACCAGCCTCTGAATGTCATAGTGTAAAGTTTGTACAACATCCAACCCATTAGAAAAGTTGAACCTACTAAAATGAACAATCAACTTGAAAATTATACCAATCCGCTCATCAGGTGGGCCACGACATAGAAAACAATAGATAACCGTCCATCTGATCCAAAGTACATTTTTAGCCCACCTGATGAACGGATTGGCCTGATTTATAAGCAGGCGATCTTAATGGAGGAAACAACATCTTGGGAGGTTTGATATCGTACATACATGACAGTTGGACCATCATTCCCTAGTTGGACGATAGCACCGTTCTACGGCCCTGATCGAGGTGGGCAAAATAAAAAATTCGAACTTTGTGGGTCCATTGACGGCCCTACGTCGTACTAAAGGCCAAAAGGCCATATTCCACATCCTTTTCCAACGTTGTCGCATGGTGTTTATAATAATGTTATAAGCTAATCTCAATATCCCTTAAATGACATTAGGTCCCATTTAAAAACTAATATCCACCGTCCAAGCCTTCATCATCTGCAACCTTATTAATTAAGGAGGACCTGTATGGTACATGACAGTCTTCTTTGCACGGTACAATAGGTTTTCAATTTTCACAAATAAGGCCCATGGTCTTGCAATCCAGACCATTGGTCTGTCGTGTCCCGCCTTCTATGGACCATTGCTCAAAATTCTCTTCAAAGGACAATCTTAAACTCTTGCTTTTGTGGCCTATAGATAGACAATCAATAAGAGACATGACTGTCCACATTCAACAGAAAAAACTCCAATTAGTGAGATTTTTGTACCATGTTACATCCACAGCTAGACGCAATGGACCGATGGTGAGGATCACCGACCATGGGCCCCACTTGGGCAGAGTTGAAAACATGCATATGGCATACAACATGCAAAGATGTGGCCCACCATGGATCATATATTTCCTCATTATGATGATGATTATTCTACTGTTTATCACTTAATATAGAAATCTTGGCAATCCTTATGAATTCCAGACTAACCAGACTTAATGGCAGATCCTCTCAGCCCTGTGGCGGCACCGCCGCCAACGTCGTCGACGCCATACTGGAAGGCCCACTTCCCACGTTTCTACAACGGCCTCATCGTGATCGCATCGATGACCATCGTGCTCATGGCCTACAGTATCATTATAATAGGGTGGTACTGCCAAAACCAACGTGACCGTTGGAGGTTTGATTGGTCCCATGGACAGGCAGGCCATGGGGTCGATAGTACCATCAGGGAATTGATTCCCATGTCCCAGTACCGGAAGGAGGAGACTGAAATGCAAGCTTCGGACAATGAGTGCTCAGTGTGCTTGTCAGTCTTCATGGAGGGTGAAGAAATCCGGCAGCTTCCCGAGTGCAAGCACTACTTCCATGTTGATTGTATAGACATGTGGCTCTACTCTCACTCCAATTGCCCACTTTGCCGGGCCAATTTAGTTGGTCTGCCTTATCGTCAGCGGGACTTAGCAGAAGAGGATTCCCGACAGGGCTTACTCTATGTCGCCGGCATGGCTTGAATGTTTCTGAGTTTGTTTCTGCTCTATTAAGTCTTCAGTCTTCATTTTGTTGTTTTGAGTTTGTTCATGATCTCACAGTAGCAGAGAGAATTATTGTAATTTTGAAATGAGAGCTGATCACTTACATCAAGATGTATAATAACTTATCATGCAGCCCCATCTTTCCAGCCAAGAGAAAATTATTGTAATTTTGAAATTAGAACTGATCACCTACATCAAGATGTATAATAACTAATCATACAGCCCCATCTTTCCTGCCAAGAGAAAATTATTGTAATTTTGAAATTAGAACAGATCACCTACATCAAGATGAATAATAACTCATCATGCAGCCCCATCTTGCCTGCCAAGAGAAAATTATTGCAATTTTGAAATTAGAACTGATCACCTACATCTAGATGTATAATAACAGGAAGATCGCCGATCTCAAAAATCAAGTTCGATCGACCCATTTAGTTGGGGCTCACCTGTTACATTGAGCTGTCCATTGGTTCCAATGGTGTGGCCCGCCTGACAAGCAAACATGCCTGATTTTTGTGCCAAGCAATCTTCATGTGATGAAGATGGAGCTGCATGATAAATTAGCATACACTTTGCTGTATATAATCAATTCTATTTTGGAATCTCTTACCCTTAGCCGCAAATGACAGACGTGTGTTTCCCCCCTCAAGCAGCTGCGAAGCTCAATAAACATCCCGACTCACTTCAAAAACACCAAAGATGCCCCTTTCTTCAGGAGACAGTGAATCTGTCAGCTATTTGAAAGACAAGAGGAATGTGACGGATGTGGGTGTCATTTAGCTCTACTTTTCCGAACAAAGTGATAATTCACCTCAATATGTTTGGTTTGAGCATGAAAGACTATTTTGAAACAATAAGTATCATTATTTACATATCAGAGGTAGAGGATGTAGATAGCATATGCAATCAACCAATATTCAATTTCCATATATGATCACATACCACAGCGGATCGTTTCTTCGGGCCCCAATATATCAAATATCTAACCAAACAATCCCTAGATTGGAAGATCCTGGACAGAGAATATTTTTCTTTTTTCTTCTTTTTTTGATTGAATGTGAACAATTGTTGTATTTTTATTTATTTTTAAATAAACCCTCGACTTGTTGGCCACCTATAAAAGGGTAAAGATCATGGTGTGCTGTAAAGGCTGTTGCGGGGCGTAAAGGCCGTTATGTAAAGGTAACGGTGGCAACCGTTACACGTTACAGGGTCGTAACGGGCATAACAGCCGTTTATGAAAAAAAAAATGACCTGTAATTGCCGTTAACGGCACATTAAATCCCCTATAAAGGCCATTATAGTCCCGTAATGGTCTATTACGAGACATAGGTTTTTTCATACTTTTTAATCAACATTACGGGCCATATGCAGGGTTTTCAGGAGTTTTTTTAATAAATAAAAAAATAAAAAAGAGAGAATGTAATGGCCGTTATGGGGCCGCAACAGCCGTTATGCCCCGTGTCATAAAGGTAACGGTGGTGGCTTTTATGGCCACCGTTACCGTCATGGAACATCTTGGTAAGGATTCCTTCAATCTGGGAGACTTTTGGTGCGTCAGAAATTCACAGTCTCTGGCCTATAAGACCCCACTTATATAACTGAAAACCTCAAACTATCAGCTGAAGCAATGAAAATACCTCATATATGAGTCAAATGGCATCAATAAGGGAGAATAGGTTTGCAAGACTTGCAAGACCAGAATAGGTTTGCAAGTCTATCATTTTAGGTCTTGGAAGGGGTTCATTGCACATTTGTGGCATGTTTGGAAGTTAACTAGAGAAATGGACATTCAACTCAATTCAGCAGCTTGCAACATTGAGCTCGCTTGCAATTTTAAGCAGAATGGACAGACTTTGTGCAGAGAGCCGAATGTTGTTTCTGGGTTTTCCAATCAAAATCCTAATTCATATCTAAATTGCAAGGCATGCCGTTTAAGTAGCAGTAAAATGAAGATTCACACTCTTTCCCAACTGGGCCTCATTTGTTGGAACGAATGAACTCTTAGAAATATTGAGGTTCGCCTGCAAATCAATCATATCAGAGCATTAAGATAGAACCTGGATAAGATCTTGAAGGAGCGTCAGAGTGCTCGTCTTGAAAGTTATGTCATGGAACGGCCATATATCAGGTATTACTACCTTTTTCTTTGGATTTTCCTCTTGTCAAAACATTAGAATCTGGGTGAGATCTTGAAGAAGTTTTGGAGTGTTTGTTGTGAGAATTATGCTATCCACAGGCGGTGTAGGAGAATGGCCATATCAAGTGAGCCGTGTTTAGGAAACATATAGTGGTTGGTTTTACTAAGGAAGTTGTCTTCATGTATGATGACCCTTTTCCTCCTTAGATCTTCTTCTTCTCTGTCTTCCCTTCTTATCTCCTCCTCCTGATCAGATCCTCTTTCTTTCTTCTCCCCCAAGACAGCACATTCTGCTTCCTTTCTTTTTGATTTGGTTATTTCTTTCTTCCCTTTCAATTTGACAATTCGAGTAATGTGGACTGTTGAGATGCCATATTCATTGCTCTGTCTTGTTGCATGAAGTGTGAGGGGAAGCTGGAGTGGATTTACATGTGGGAGTGGAAGGTGTCCATTAAAAAATACTAGTTGCACGAACCATCTACAACTCTGCGACTAAGGTTTTTAGTCCAATGTTCCTCAATCATAGTTAGAATTGTTCACACCTAAACAATCCATTTTGAGCATTATGACTATTAGCCAATGCATGCACAATGTCTGATTTATATTTCAAATAAAGAAAAGAATTTTTTGCCCATTTTGGTTGTGTTAGCTTCCATCAAGGGCACACCCCAAGCCCATCGTTTCATGCGCCGTGAAATAGTACATCAAGCTTCAGGAGCAAATGCATGCCAGTTCCATGTACTTCCTCCATCATGTAAGGTCAACACCAGGGTGCTAAAACTCACTGAATTGACTCAAAACTTGACCGAGTCAACTCTACTCGGTGAGATTTCAAGGCATCTCTCTAAAACTTGATACTAGGCCTAACTTGGCCTGGACTCCGAGAGACTCACTGAGTCAGCTCAATGGCTCAGTTGACTCAACAGGACATGGTGTGACTCAAACTGAGTCACCTAAGTCACAGGATTTTTTTTTTTAATTAAAACTAATAATATTTGAAGGAGATTTGAACCACAACAGCATCTACAAGAAGCAACGACATTAACCAATGAAGCATCGGTAATGTTGTTATTTTGAGTCACATTTTATATTTACTTATACGAGATATAACTTTTTAAATATCTATCAATATTCCTAATATTTTTAATTTATAATAATTACATATTGAATTGAGTTAGCTGAGTCATCGAGTCAGCCCAACCTGACTGAATATCGAATCAAGTCGAGTTTTTGGGTTTTTGAACCATAGTCAACATTACTTGCAAGCTTCAGGTGCACATGCATACAAATTCGAAATGTTTCAATCATATAGGGTTAGCAACATTTTCAAGTGGATCTATGAAACCGCCCAACCAAATGCAAGTACCAGATCGTCATCATCATCTCCTCATTCATCATTGCTGCCACCACCACCACCATCATCAACCACAATCACCAGTACCGCCGCGGCCGCTACCATGTAAGTCTTGCCCCAGTTCTTGGGGTTAGCTTTACAAATCCTTTTTATCACCAATCAATCATATGTGAGGTGCTATCATCAGTAAGCGAAACCAGCTTCTATCCTTCTCACCATTGTAGGAAAATATATATAATCGTGTGTTATCTGTGTACTTATGTGGAGCACTATATATTTCTCTCATGCTAACACATATATGTTAGTCTTTTGTGCTAACAGTTTTCGCCTTACCCTTCCCTCCCTATTGCCAAGCTAACCCTGTCGCCAAACCACAACAAGAGTTTTGCCTCACCCTTCCCTCCCTATTGCCAAACTACCCCCTGTCGCCAAATTATAACAAGAGTTTCGCCTTACCCCTCCCTTCCTGTCGCCAAATTACGATGAGAATTTTGTCTTACCCCTCCCCTCCCCTCCCTACAAGGAAATAGAAGTTCTGAAGTGTAGGGAAAATGTCAACCATAACCATGTAGTTTTTGTGGGCCACTAATATAAAATTACCAGCAAAGAACATGATTTCTCAAAAGGGCCCAAATTTAATATACATGGTGTGCTCCAAGAACCAGTGCACACATCTCCCATCGTCCAAAGATGATGGGTGGGAATTGAAAATGTGTCCAAAAAGGGGATTTTTAAAAGCCCATCTTGGAACACGTTGGAATTCCTGCCCATTATAATTGGATGACAGGAGATATGTGGACTGATTTTCACTGCACACAATTTTTGACCTTTTATTAAATACCATACTCGATACAATGGACTATAAATGTGAGCACAATATCATGGATTTTATGTTTGAGAAGACTACATTTTCCTTAGATTGTCCAACTGGCCTGTATATCCTGACATCTTCTGCCATCTTCATTCCCTGTTGCTTCAACATGAGGACCCTTCGTGATTGCAGATGGTGCAGATATTGGTGCCTTGACAAGCTGCAAAAGAACCAGTAGAGTTGGCATATACCACATAGCTTTAGAATCTAAGCATTGGGCGGAGTTATATGATTCTCAGCATAACGTTGTGTTTAGGGTCTGTTTGGGTAGGGCATTGGGATTAAGTCTAATACTGGTTTGGCAGGCCCCATGCCCTCCATGTAGGATTCCCTGCACTAAAGCAGCACCTTCCTCCTCATAAATGCTACCAGCAGTGTTTTTGGTATTTCTAAAACTTCCTTAATAGCATTCATGTCGAGGAAAGTGCCGCTTTAGTGTGGCAAATCCTCCATGGGGCCCACAAAATTGAGGATCAGATTCAATCTTGATTTTGCTGGATCCCGTATGCAAACGGCCCTTAGTGTCCTCAGGCCATGGACCCATACAAGTGGGTACCAATCTCCCATATTGAAAGATCCTAGCCATCCAAACCTTCGGTCTTTCAGTTGAATGTGGACCGTTGCACCACTAACCATCCATTTGCAACAAATCAAAGGATTGGGATTTTGTCCAATGAGGAATATTTAGGGGGATTGATAATCCAAGGTAGGGTCCATCAGACAGGGCAGTCCAAATCAGAAAACCATGGGCCCCTCATATGTAAAGTCAGGGTCAAGAGACAACATGTCCTCAGGCCAAGGATCATACAACTTCCTCAAGTATAGGAAGGGAAACCATCTATGGAAAGAAAAATATACCTGTGCAAACATGTCGATTCCAATCTCATCAAGAACCTGGTTCGCAAGTTCCTCTGTCTTTGCCTCTTCCTCATCTCCTTCCAAAGCATCATCAGTGGCATCTCCCATAACCTCTGATACCATTTCCATCTTCTCATTTCGCCTCTCAAACTCTTGCATTATCTTCTGCAATGCCAGTAAGTTCATCTGCCTATTCCTCTGACCCATTGCCTTTGTAATGCATTTCATAGCTTCACCCCTAGCTTGGGTCGATTTCATTGTCTGCAAATATAAAAAATCATAGCTTCAATATTGTTAGGAACATCCTACTTGCTATTCCAATCGTTCCACCCAAGTTCACTGTGGGCCTGTTTGGATTCGTGGATTTTTTATTTTTTATTTTGAGGAAAATGGTGTTTCTTGGAAAATGCCATTCCTAGAAAACAATGAGAAATGTGAGAAATGAGAAGTGGTTTCCCTTGATTGGTTTTCAATCAGATTTTCTTGAGAATTTTTTTCTTCATTTCCAAATTTGTTATTTGGAAAAGCAAAAGAATTTTTTCACGAAAATATTACACAACGATAGAAGGTGACATGAATATGCTGAAGATGGCATGTAGCGCGTGTGAGGTGCTTAAAGATGGATGAGTATATGTAACACGTGTACATTTGCACATGTGGGGGTGATTGAAGATGATGGTGGCACATGTTGCACATGTGGGCACATTGGGGTGTGCGCATGTTGATGCACTAAAAGATGGGTGATAGTAGATGTTGCACATGTGGCAAATTGGCACATATATGGTACTTTAAGATGAATGATGGCACATGTGGCACGTAGGCACATATGGGGTACTTGAATGGATGGCTACACATGTAGGGCACTTGAAGGTGGTTGGTCACACATGTTGTGCACCACATATTGGCACATGTCATGCATGTGAAGTGCTTAGAGTGGATAGCAGCCATGTCGCTCAATAGCACATGTGGCACATGTACGGCATTTGAAGATGAGGGTGGCACATGGCACATTGGGGTGTGTGGCACATTGAAACATAGGTCACTAAAAGATGGGCTATGGCACGTGACATAATGCTCGTGTGTGGCACTTTAAGCTAGATTGTGGCACATGTGGTGGCACTTGAAGATGGACGGTTGCACATGTGAAGCACTTAGAAGAAGAGCGGTGGGAATATGACTACATTGTCGAGCACTTTATAACCAAAGGGTCATTTCCTCTCATTTCCCACAATTTCTTGAAAATAATATTTGTCAATTCTAGTGAATGAAACGAAAAAGGAGCATTTTTCAGGAAATGAGAGGGTAACAGAAATGGCATTACCTTTAAAAATAAAATAAAAAACAGCAGAGTGGTACCCAACGTGGCACATGTGTATGAAGAAATGGTGTTTCCAAGAAATTTAGAAAAACAAACAACAAAAACGTCATTTTCATGGCACATGTGCATGAAGTGCAAGCGGCCATTCACTGAGTTACCAAAATCATATTTAATGCCATGGTTAAAAGACTCAATTACTCCGATCGACTCGGTTGGCCCTAAGTCAAGGGTGACTCGTGGTGTGGAACCGGATTGGGTCCCATCGAGTCCGAGTTGTACATGACATGGACAACTCATAAAACCACAATTCATGCCCTAGTCCATGAACCGGGCCGGTCAACTCACAGGTGATAATTACAAAAAAAATTAAAAAAAATTACCTGAATTCTGAGGGATACACCTTGGAGTTGTGATTTCAACACCTTGAATTTGGTGATCTGATGCCGTATTCGAATAAGTTCTTTTGCCATTACTTTCACTTCCCCCTGCAACAAAACATGCACCAAAACATGAAAGATTTGATTCGGGTCAATACGAAACTTCAATTTCCGTTAATGTAGTTAAATCAATTGGTGAGATAATTATTTAAAATCTGGAGGAGGATAAATTTGTGAAATTGCAACAAAAACACAACACCGTGAAATAACTCCCAGCATATTACAAGTTTAGAAGAAGCATATGTGAAATTAACCTCTCATAAACGACTAAAGCACAATGCCGATGCTGGAACTGGGAGGGACTATGGCACAGAAAAAAAAGAGAGAGAGAGAGAGAGTAAAGAACTGCAAAGCATTGTATAAAAGAGTAGTCATCAAAATGCTGGCCTAAGTGAAAACACCTTTCATTTGCCAAGCATTGTATAATCCCACAAATACAATTCCTACAACATATTCCAACCTCCCAATACATCAAAAACATGGTTCATTTGCAATCCTGTAAGGATTATCTAAATATGATTTCACCAACAAGAAAAAGAATCCCGAGATTTTTTTATTTTTATTTTTAAAATTATTATGGGCAAGTTGGGCTCGAACCCAAGAATTCAATGTTGAAACGTACACTCTCTACCGTTGAGCCATGGGCTCCAACCCAGAATCTCAAGAAATGGGAAATGGTGTTTCATAAAATTAAAAGAAGGGAAAAGAACCAATAGTCCCCTCCCCGGTGCTTTAGCCCCTGACTACCCTTATATTTAGATTCCAGCAAAATTCCCTGTCTAGTAAACCCACCCTTAGCAACCCTTGGTAGTAAAGGAAGCACCTTATACGGTTATACCCATTAATTTTTCTATTTTTCACAATACACCCTCAACCCTCTTTCCCTCTGTTTCCCCATGGCAAGTGCACTAAAGTGATTCCACCTAGGTGCACTCGTAGGAGGACCCTTTCCAGCCCTCACCCATACCTGCACCATTCAAGATCCAAGCCGCTCATCAGATAGACCACATCATGTAGGTCTCATGGGATGAAAACATGGTTCGGTTATCTATTCTAGCGAGCAACACATGCTTAAAAGGAATGAATGGTTAATAGAAATTGACTGACACACTACATTTTGTGTACTTGTGTGGCCTATAAGATGAGTAGACCAGATTGGTAACGTCCATGGTGGACCCTATCTAGTACATGGCATGGATATTTTACTTGATCATGTGGACCTTTGGTGCAATGAAAATGCAATTTGCAAGTACACCTGCATTTCTTAAGAAAGAAAGAGGAAGGGAGGGTCTTTAGCTGGTGATGTTAGTGGAAAGGGAGTCGATCCATTACCTCTATTTGTACCTCTAGATTGTATACAAGCACATGTAACCAATTTCTGTGGTGATCTGAACTAGGCATCCTGTGCTCTCCACCACTGATTGGACTCCGAACTAAAAACTATTTCATTGAACTATCTTAGCCATTTAATTGATAAATTTTTGCATTGAGTCACTGATTTTGGTCCATAAATATTGATTTCTATGCCACCAATTAAAGGGCTACAATTGTCCAAACATTTTGATTTTTAGACTATAGCCCATTCACTGTTATAAACACCAAATGAACATTTTAGATCTACTCTGCGTATGCCACATGTGCTGCAAAGACATGAAGGGCATGAAAACACTGCCAACTAGGCACTGGATTCACCATGTTGACCTATTTGTTACTAGGATATGTGGGGACCACTGCAGTTAGATCCAAAATCATGTTTTAATGATCCAAACTGTTTCGATGATGGAGCTCACCTGGATTAGATAGCCTGAATAAAAACTCTTAACTCTTTAGGTTGAAATATTTCAACCCTTGCATCTTCATCTCATTGACCATTCTTCTAAGCACCGTTGATTGGAAGATTTTTAAGCCACCCACCATCAGCTACATAGCCTGTCAAATCAACATTTGGATCACAGATAATGACCATAGATCCAACAGATGCAGTCTTGACTGGTATAGCCTTGAGAGATCCTAATAACAATAAACCGTCCATTGGTTGCCATTCACTGTGCATGAGGGCAAGATGCCAGTGAAGTTCTTGTCGTCCAATATTATTGTTGACTCATCCATCTCACACATGCAACTCATATGCAGCTACCTAGACGATCAAAATTGTAGAATGCTAGAGCTACAACATGGGCTCAGGTCAATCCAAACATGATTGACCCAACCCAAAGACAGGCCAGGTTGGTTTGGGTTCTCAAGGTCCTTGGAGGTTGGAAAAGGCCAACCTGAATTGAAATTGGGTTGGGTCGGGTTGAGCAAATTCAGGTCTGGTTGGGAAAAATCACATGTATTTGGGTCAGGTTGGGTCGAGTATAGAGGAATTCAGGTTGGGTTCTGGCTGGGCATGGCAAGTTGGAACTCGGGTCGGGTCCTCTTGAGGGTAGGTGGGTCAAGCTTAAGTTGACCCTCAACCTGACCCAACCTGCCAAAAGTTGCACCTCTATGGGATGCATCGGTGGTGGGTTGCATCTCTTCAACTGACACTGATCAAGCAATCCTAACAATCCATTTGATGGCTATCAAAAAATGGATGGCTAAAAGTAAAATAGTAACTGCTTCAATTTTCAAGGGCAAAATAAATGGTTATTACTTTATTCTTAGTGTGGTTTCTGGGTTGTGGACCATCCACAAGTGCGTAAGTGATTCAGACAGTCGAAATTACCATAAAACTATGCCCTGTGTACAGTTGAAGAGTCACCACAATTATTAAAATCGTGCTGAAATATAATAGCAGTCCTGCTAATAAATAAGGGTATACTTGCAACAACACAACACATTGTATTTCTTAAAAGCAGAGATGGGTCTGAATGAAAATAAAGGGAGGGGGCGATTGGGCCCATAAGCACCATCAAGGGAGTATTTGGTCCTCATCCCCTAAAAGTACAGATAGTAACGTATATGAGATTACTGAGCTAAAAGCACATTGAAAAACCAGTGAAATGCAAGAAAGATAAATAAAAGTGGAGTCAATCAAGAGATGATTACCATCTCCCCTTGCTTTGCCATTTTCTTTATGTTGACAATTTGCTTCTTCTCTTGCGTCTGTAGCCTTTGCATCTCCCTCTCAATCTCTCTCATAGATTTATCTATCATTCTCTTTTTCTCCCGAATAAGTACTGCAGAACCCAATTCAATGATCGTGGATGATTTTTTATTATTTTTTATTTTTTGAAAACACAGGGTGTCCCCACCTCTTTTTTGAAGTGAGACTAATCCCTGCGAATACACGCAATCACCCACAACCACGTGTATCGGGTAAAGCCAATGAGGGGAATCGAACCCTCACCTATAGGGAGCAAACCTACGGTGAAGACCATTCGCCCAAACCTCGTTGGGTAATACTCTGGCAGAGTGTGATGCTTGATGATCATGGATGATTCAGAAACTATATGCATGGCATAGATTAACTAAATTTAAACCAGCCGATTTGTGAGATCTATTGTACGATAGGTATTAGCCCCAAAACCCAGTAGGTTGAACAATCCTAACTTCTGATTCATGGTTCTTATTCAGTAAATTAAGACAATTGGCCATGTTTCATCTCAACCATCCACTAAATGTCCACCAATCGGCTGGTTAGGTAATCACATTCCTGTAACTTTTTGTTTAATCCATCCAAATTGAAGCTAAAAAATTTGAATGGCATAGTTTGAGTTAATTGTATGCCACGTGTACAATTTCTTAGTACCTGTGTATCAACCATCACAATCTGCAAGAGTATTGAAGTTTTTTTCTCAAAATCAGAACTATAGAAAACAGCTTTCAAGAGAAGCTAGAATCACAGAAGAGCTAGTGAGACTATGCATGATTGGAATCAACATGAAACCAACTAAATTTTGATTCCAGATTATAGGCCGAGGACCAGTTCAGTAATACACAGAAGTGTCTGAATTTGTGGTCTACAGGTTGCCACACCCTACTTGGGGCCCATATACAGTGATCAGAACCGTTCATCTGGCGGGCCTTGTTGTGGACAACCTGCTGTGCGGAAACAGCACGAATCAGATGGCAATGAGTATGCATTGTCCACATAATAGAGTTCTTCTTGAAGAATATGAACTGTTGGCCTTTTCAGTGCCAAACATCCGTTTGCTTGCCACATTGGTCCCATCACACCGTACAATTGGTGGGGTTTTCATTCCACAAACCATCTATGGTACGGCCCACTGGATGAACGGCTCAGACCGGCAAGGGCGGTGCGGATTACAGTTTTGAATAGTCAAGTGGAACATTCAAATTTTGCACCTGCATGATTTGAATAGTCAGTTTTTTTTGTTCAAATTACCCGTTTTCACACCACATTGGGCCAACCGGACCATCAAATCAGCGGGATTTTCAGTCCACGGACCATCCATGGTTTGGCCCACTTGATAAACGGTTCTGATCACAGGTTGAGCAGTCCCCATGAACAGAAGAACGCCCTGCGGACTACATTTCTGGCAATCCCGCGGACTACCTGCAATTTTCCCACTTCAAATTCGACCATATTGCAATTCCAAACGGTATGATAAATTCCAAATTTAAAATATCGGATTCACATTTTTTCTTTTCTAAATTACATTATCAAAAGAAGGAAAACTAGTCCACTTTTTCTAATTCATTTGCATTTGGGTGCGTTTGGATGCACCAAATATCATGAAATTTTCCATGATAAAATGGAAAACCTAATTCCCATATATCGTGATTTGTAGTGATCGGAAAATGGAAAATAGATATACCTGTGGGGTTCTTTCTTCTGCCGAAAAGGAAACTCATGCCTGGGGATTCGGAGAGAGAAGAGATATCGAAAAGGAAACCCATGCCTGGGGATTCGGAGAGAGAAGAGATGAACGGACGGGATGTAGATGAAAATCGCCTCTTATTCTGACGTTCTTGAAACAGCAAGAGGCTGCTTTTGATGGAGCTGCGTCAGTTGGAGTGGGGAGTAGTTATTTTATAGCCGTTTGGATGCTGTATTGGGCGGGTGCTGGGAAGGGACGCGGATTGTGTACTGCAGTTGCCAGGTAGCGAGGGAAACTGATTAGCTACGCCAACTGCCACCAGCCAATGGCTGGTGATCGGTGCTCTGTGGAACCCACCATGATGTATATGCTTCATCCATGCCGTCCATATATTTTTATAGATAATTTTAGAGTATGATACAAGAATAGGCATATCCCAATCTCAAGTGGACCACATTACAGGAAACAGTGTTGAATGAACGTCAACCATTTAAAACTTTTTGAGGACCATAAAAGTTTTGGATCAAGTTAATATTTGTTTTTTGCCTTCATCAACAGATTTGATGTCAAATAAACAGTACAGTAGACCTTGGGAGTAATTTAATGGTGGATATCAGTCACTATTGTTTTCCTGTGGTATGGTCAACCTGAGATTTATATCCCTCTCAGTTTTTGAATCCAGCCTAAAATGATCTGTAAAAATGGATGAACGGAGTGGATGAAACACATACATGTAGCCAATCCGTTTCCGGTAGTGAGTGGATATTGGACCCTACGAAGGTTTCAACTGTAGCCGTTTCTTTCACCACTTTTCCCTCTCGTGAGGCCCACTTGCGTTTTGGATAGGCTTTATATTTTTGTCTGGTGTACTAAATCAGCTGAAAAAACAGATAGATGGGGTAGATTTTCTCAAAAAATCACGTAGGGCCACTCTTAGCCCTGCAGACCCAAACACAAGGTGCTGCACAGGTGCGAGTAATCTGCCTGTATATAGTTATGGCCGGTTTGGGAGCGTGGATTTGGAACCTCTGGATTTGCATTCCTCCCGGTGTGTTTGGCACCCTGGAGTGTGAATCAACTGTAATCCAAAAGTACCAATGCATGCTATATTTAGGGGTTTGAATTTAATTACTAAATTAACTTTTAAAAAAAAAATAATAACACACACACGCACACATAGGGTTTTACATCGGCTCGAACACTGGCTGACCTCAGCTCGAACTCGGCTCGGCTCGAGCTTGACTGGCCAGCTCGGGCCAGCTTGGGCCGAGTTCGAGCCAAGATCGAGTCAAGTTCGCCATCAAGGCATTTCCATAAACACTTAAACTGCAACTTCAAAAACCAATTGTTTTACAACAGAGGCAATGGTTTTACAGGTGTTTTATCAAACACCTTCTAAGTAACATAAAATCCCCTCCCCACTACTAAAAATAAAAAAAAGAGAGAAAAAAATGTATTTGTTTAATGTACATACCTTGCTTGCCACCGGCCAAACCTTCCTTGCTACCAGTCAAACCTTGTCACCAGTCACATTTCGTTGAGTCATTTTATCAAACAGCTGGTGAGCAACATCCAGGGCTGAAAGTCGGGCGGGTTGGCTTGGCTTGGCTTGGCTTGGCTTGGCTTGGTGTTCAACCCTAACCCAACCCAAGGTTCCTATACCTCAACCCTAACCCAACCCAACTCAACCTCGGGTTGAGAATTCTCAACCCAAGCCAAACCCAAGCGGGGTCGGGCGGGCATACGTGTTAATATTTTTGTTATTATATTAATTTATTATAGTTCAATATAGGACTTATTTTTTATATCTATGATTTTATTAATTATATATGTGATTATTCATCATAAAGAACTTCATTTTTCTTTTTTTTTTAAAAAAACCTAAAATACAGTACTACTACTCCTTTAAAAGTCATGTAGCATAGCACACAATCTATTTGGGAGAGAGAAATCCAGCATATCTTGTTAACTTGAGTCCTTGGAAATGACGTGGACAAATGAGACCCGACATCACTAGTATGCCTTTGACACAAACGATTCACACTTAATTATAATTTATAAGTAGCTTATATATTGATCGGGTTCGGGTTGGGTCGGGCAACCCAAGACCTCAACCTGAGCCCAACCCAAGTTTTATCGGGTTGGTGTTTGTATAGCCCAAGCTTGAGATCGGACCCAATATATCCTGCCCGAGCCCAACCCAATGTCGGGTCTGTCGGGTTGAACTCGCCCAACTTTCAGCCGTAGCAACATCAATGGCAAAGTAATCGAGTCACCAAACTAGTTCGATCCGAGTTCGATTCGAGCTGGATTCGATCTAAGTCGAGTCGAGCTTGAACTCAGCTCGAACTCGTTTTCGAGCTCTAAAAATCAGCTCGACTCGACTCGAACTCAGCTTCGAACCGAGTTGAATCGAGCTTTTTCTAGTCGAGTCGAGCAAGCTAACCGAGCTAGCTCGATTTGTGTACACCCCTACATGCACACACCCCCACACTCACACCGTAGTGGGCTTTCACCACCTATGGATACTTGAACCCTTGACCGGGTTTTGAAACTCCTGAGAGTTTACCACCCGAGTAAGAGCAAGGATCCAATTACTAAATCAACTTTAATATCTCTAATTAGTGAGATTTGTAATTTTCAACACAATGGTTGTGATAACCCCGCTGAGATATATGTTTTATCAGAAAATTATGAAATTTCAAGTCTTAGATGGGCCACAATCATAAGATCATGTCTGAGTGACTAACCAACTATTTTTAATCATTGATTTGCATGGACAATGTTTGGACAGTGCTGATTTACATAGACAATATTTGGATGGTGCTGATCATCATTAATGGGCCATGTGCCCAATAAAATGATAGTGTATAATGACACATGTTACACATGTAACTATTGAAAAACCCCTGGATTTGAAAACTCTCCTTTATGCTGCCAAACAACCTGGGGATTTGAAACCCCCTCAAATCCACGGTGCCAAACGACCCCTTATTAAGGGTAAATTCAAAAGATTCATCTCCTATTTTAATATATTTTTAAATTTTCATTTAAATTAAATTTTATTTATAATAATTAACATTTTTATAAGTCATGATATCAATTCACATAGTAATTAATGTACTTTTAATGGCTATTAATAGCAATTAATATTATCTTAAATGACTTTTGTAATTCCAAGGTGGTAAATAGGCACGGGCTAGCTGGTTATTAACTTATGAGCTAGGGTTGAACTTGGTCTAAGTCCTACTAATCCAGTCGAACTTGGACTAACAATGACCTACTCCCAAATCCGGCCTGTTGTTAGCCATAGCTGGCACCACCGCACCCTGCAGACTGCAGTAGTCTTGAGTTGTGGTGGGGCCCGTAGTCTCAGGTTGTTTGATTCACTGTAACTGTTATAAATTTCACCTTTTGTAGTGGGGCCATAGTCTTGGGGCTGTTTGATTCCCTGTAATTAGATGTGTACACGAGACGAGCCTGCAACAACTCGACTCAGCTCGGCCACTTGCCGACCCCAACTCAAACTCGGCTCGGCTTGGTCTTTGAGCCTGACCGGCCAGCTCGACTCGATTTGGTCAATAGCTTGCGCCAGTTCGAGCCAAGATCAAGCCGAGTTCACCCCTGCGGCATTTTCACAAATACACAAATTGCATCTCAAATTCTCACTGTTTGTAAAATATCGGCAACGGTTTTTACAGGTATTTCATGAAACACCTCATAGGCAACATGAAAATCAATAAAAATGGGTATTTGTTTCACTTACATACCTTCCTTGCCACCAGCCGATACTTGGTTGGGTCGTTTTCACCAAACAATTGGTATGGATTCTGGGGAACGAACGACCGAGAGGATTTGGGCGAATGGTTTAGGATTTGGACGCTAGCAGATGGGGTTAGAGTTGGGCAAACGGGTAAGGGTCTTTTTTAAAAAACCTATGTATAGTCGACTCAAAAATCGTTTCGAGTCAATCCGAGCCTAACCGAGCCAAGTCAAGTCGAGCTCAATACCGAGTTGAGTCGAGTCAAGCTAGGTCCGGCTTGGACTCAACTCGAAATATTTCGAGCTCATTAAAACTGGCTCGACTCGGTTCGAACACAATTTCGATCCGAGTTGAGTCGAGCTTTTCCGAGTCAATCGGAGCGAGCTAGTGTGCTAACTCGACTTGCATACACCTCTACCTGTAATTGCCATGAAGTTGCTGCAAATTTTCGTTTTTCGGGTGGGCCATGGTCTTGTGCTATTTAATTCATTGTAATTGTTGTGAACTTGCCGAGAATTTCCACTTCTCTGGTGGGCCATGGTCTTGGGCTGTTTGTTTCATTGTAATTGCTGTGAAGTTGCTGAGAATTTCACCTTTTGTGGTGGGCCATGGTCTTGGGCTGTTTGTTTCATTGTCATTGCTGTGAAGTTGCTGAGAATTTCACCTTTTGTGGTGGGTCCCACTGAGAATTTGATGTGAATTTCACCTTTTGTAGTAAGGCCATGGCTTTGAGCTGTTTGATTCATTGTAATTGTTATGATATTTCTATGAATTTTAGCCTTTTTAGTATTAATTGCATGTGAAGGAAGTAAAGTCGGATTTTAAAATGGATGATGATGTCAACTATACCTTTTGGGTATGTCTTCACTTAGAAAATGAGGCAGATTTTATGTACCTTACAGTGATGTTTTTGTTCTATCCACACCGTCCATTCATTTTGTGAAATGATTTTAGGGCATGAGCCTAAAATTGAGGTGGATCCCAAATTCAAGTAGACCACACCACAAGAAACAATGAAAATAATGGCACCCACCGTTTCAAAGTATAGAAGGCCCACCACAATGTCAATTTGAGATCCAACCTGTTAATAAGGTTACAGAGACATGGACGAAGGGATAACACAAATATCAGCCTGATCCAAAACTTCTATAGTACCCCGAAGATTTCAATGGTTGTCATTCAATCCTCACTATTTTATGTAGTGTGGTCCACTTGAGTATTCGATTTTTGGACTCATGCCTTAAAATAATCTGATCAAATGAATGGGCAGCATGAATATAACACATACATCATGGTGGGCCCACAAAGTTTTGTTTTGAAAGTGGAATTCCACCTCCCTCCCAAGCATTAGTCAAACACCATACTTCCTGACCTTCTCCTTGTAATTACAGTGAATCAGACAGTTGGAAGAGACACCTACCCTTGAATTGTAAGAGGGCTCACCTGAGTTTCAGAACCGCCTGCCTTTTGGCTTGACCGTTCATCCAAGTCAGGTGAAAATGGATGGCCTTAGATCTATCTGTCGATACAGTGGACCCATGCAAAACTATGGCTGGCATGGCATCCCTTCTCACATTTGTTCCTGATGTGTGGCCCACCTGAGTTTTGTGCCTTGGCGGTAAAATGAAGGGAGGCATCGGATGGATGGCTTCAATGTCGTGCATACGTCTTGTGGGCCCCTCCACAGCCCCTACCATCGTAAGGACGCTGATTAGCGAGACTCCCTGCTGAAGCGACGTCACCAAGTTCTGTGGGACCCACCATGAGGTATGTGTTGTATCTACACCGTCCATAAATTTGTATAGATCATTTTAGGCCATGAGACAGAATGAATCAGATCTAGATTTTTAGTGGACCCCACCAGAGAAAACAGTGGGAAGAGTGACTCCTACCGTTGAAACCTTCCTAAGGTCTATTATGATGTTTATTTGAGATCTAACATGTTCACAAGTTAAGACAGACATGAAAGAAGTGAAAAAACAAATTTCAGTTTGATCGAAAACTTTTTTGAACCTTAGAAAATTTTAATGGTGGGCCTCACTCTCTCCACTGTTTTCTGTAGCAGGGCCCATTTGAGGTTTCGATCTGACTCATACTTTGGAGCCAGTCCTAAATTAATATATCCAACTAAATGGACGGTGCGGATAGAACACATACATCATAGCGGGTCCCACAGAACTTGGTCACGTCACTTCGGTAGGGACTCCAGCTACTCAACCTTTCAGTGGTGATCCCTTCGTAAGCTATGGTCGAGCGGGCGCGGGGACGCGGAAGAGTTTCTGCGCTGAGAACGTAGGTGGGGCTCATTGTGATGTTTTTCAGGAATTCACTTTGTTCATCTATTTTTTGAGATCATTTTAGACCGTAATACCAAAAGTAAACAGGATCCAAGACTTAAGTGAGCCGTATTAAAGAAAAAGGTGGTTTGGTAAATTCTTACCATTGAAACCTCCCTGGGTTCGGCAATGATGTTCACATAACATCCATACAGTTAATAACGTCATTCATAGCAGGATGGAGTGAAAAAATAAATGTTAGCATGATTCAAAACTTCTTTGGCCACATGAATACTTCAACTGTAGATTCTCAATTATCACTTTTTCAGCTCACTTGAGTATTGGATACGGTTCATTTTTAGCCTCGTGTCCTTAAATGAACTCACAAAACGGATGGACGGGAAGGATTTCACATAAACATCACAGTGGGTCCCACATGGGTTCTCGGCGCTAGAACTTATCCACCCAGGTGGTTGGGATCCCTGACTGTGGGGCCCACGGTGATATATGTTCCTTATATCCACTCCATCCATCTGTTTTGAAGAATCATTTAAGGGCATGATCCCAAAAATTAAGCAGATCCAAACCTCAGGCGGATCATAATATAAGAAACAATGGTAATGGTAATCAACCATTAAAAACTTATGTAGGTAACAAAAGTTTTTTATCAAGCTGATGTTTGTGTAGTCTCTTCATACAGGTCTTTGTGACCTTATCAACAGGTTGGATGTCTAATAAACATTCCCGTGGACCTCATGAAGTTTTTAATGGCGGGGATTCAATCACGACTGTGGTATGGTCCACCTAAGATTTGGATCTGCTTCATTTTTTGGATCATGCCGCAAAATGAGATTTCAAGATGGATGGACGGAGTGGACGTAAGGCACATACATCACAGTGGGCCCCACAGATAGGGATCCACCCAAACCGCAACCTAGTGGAACCGGTGACACTGAAGCGCAACTAGCCTACAAGCTACCTCATGTGCCAACGTGGCAAATATCCTTGAGATCCAAGCCATCCATCAGGTGGGTCCTACTGTGCAGATGCCCATACCTAAAACTCAGACCAATCCACTCATCAAGAAAGCGATGACGTTAGAAAGAAAGGGACGGCTTAGAAAAACTTGGCTAAATTTTTTGGGCCATCCATTTATTCAAAGTATTTTAGCTCAACTGATCAGCAGACACGCCCTATTTTCAATCAAGGGCATCTGCCTGGTGGGGCTTCTTTGGACAGTTTGGATCTCCCAAAATGTGCCCTACTATGGCACGTGGGTATCATCTGGACGGCCCAGATTTTGGTTGGGCTCTCCTTACTGAAGTTTATTTTCGCACGTATCCAGGCCCAGCCCAGTTACACCCAGAGCCGTTCCCCAGCCAGCCCACTTCAGTTTGAGTTAGGACCGGTTCGGACTAAAAGCTATCTTAGATCCGTGCAACGCAACCCGGTCCAGCTCAGTAGGGTTTCAAGGGCATTTTGTCATGTATACTGGTGGGGCACGCTCGATTAACGGCCTGGATCTCGCACAAACGTACGCTGCCAGCTCGGACTCTAGCTTCTACTGCTATTAGGGGATGGGCTTAGACCTGTTTCCTTTGGACCCGTTGCAGGCAGCAGGCCAATGCTGCAGCTGAGGTTTTACTTTCCGGTCCATGCGGGGAAAGACCTGGGCCGAGCCTATAGATGGGTGAGAAGCCGAGTGAGCTGGCCCAGTTCATCCCAGCCGTTCAGTTGGACAGCAACTGTCGCTGAGGTTGTATGGCAGGAGTTTATGGGTGATGAGGGTCCAAATCCCTCTCCAGCTGGGAATGGGCTGGCTCTCTGAGTGGCCACGTGATGTATGGTTTTATCCACACCGTCTATCCACTTTGCTGTGGCATTTTATTGAATAGGAACGAAAGTTAGGCAAATCCAAGGCTCAAGTGAACCACAGCATAGGAAGCAGTGGCGATAATGTAGGGCCCTGATGTTTATTTGCCATGCAACCTATTCATAAAGTTACATGTAGCTGGATGAAGTGAAAACATAAATATCATCTCAATCCAAAACTTATTTAGCCTAGGAAGTTTTCAACGGTTAGCGTTTAATCCCCCTTGTGTGATCCACATGTATTGGATCTGTTGTATTTGATGTCTTAAATCTAAACAGATTCTCCATCGAAATTTTATTCTAATTTCGTTTATGATTCTTTCTGATTTTGTTTGGAATTCTTGTCAAAATTATATATATGGGTGTAAATGGGATTGATAGGTATTTTAAGGGATTCTAAGGCTTTCTAAAAGGATTTTAGGATTTTTTAAAGGGTGGAGCAAGGGAGAGATTTAGGGATTATTCGAATCTAGTAAGTACTTCCTCTTTTATAATTTCTGCTTTTATAGTGAAGATTTATCACTTTATGCCATAGTTTTTTTCTGAAAGAATTTTTCACGTTAAATCTTTGTGTTCTCTTGTGTTTGCTTAATGTTCTTGAATTGCTATCCTAGATTCATCTCTATGTAATTCAGCAGTCCAAAACCCAACAAGATTTGTCGCAATTTTAGGCCTGAATCTTAAAATGATACCGAAAAATGGATAAACTATGTAAATAAAACCCATACATCATGGTGGCCACTCAAAGCTCCTATCATTCCTAAACCTACAGGGTAGGACAGAATAAGCGCTTAAGCTAAAGATGCAGCCAAGTTGGATTAAGAGAAAATTTGCACTTTTGATCAATCAACCTAACTAAACCTTCCAAACTTCATTTTTTATTTCTAAGCTTGTGCTTACTGGACTAACTTATTTTGGACCAAAACACTTTGTATTTTGAGTTATATTCCTTTCATTCATTTGTGCCCAACGACTCATTTTCTTCTCTTCATTTTTTTTTATTTTTCATTATACATTTGCAATCTTTTTCGGGTTTTATTTATTGCTTCAAATCGATCACGTTGATAAACTTAAAATCTTTCAGGTTTTGTACGTAAGGGTTTTTTATTTTGAAATCATGTTTTACTTCACTACATTATTTTTCTGCTCCTCGAACCCGTGTTTCACTGGAATAATGGTTGTGGCAGATAATAATAAAGAATGACATGTTTTTTCATGACGAAATTAACCAAGTTCTCTTTAAATATCATTATCTCGATGAAATTGACCAAGTACAAAGGGATTTGATTGAGTACAAGTGAAAATTAATTGAAGAAAATTGACTAGGAAAAGGTAAATTTCATCAAATTTAGGTAAAAATTGTTGGTAATCGAGATTTGAGATGGTTTTCAACTATCGTTCTTTCACAGAAGCACATTCACTGAATACATGAAAACTGAGTACAAGTGTTGAGACAAATGAAAATACACCGGCTACAGGTGGAAATTTACCTAGTATGTAAAAATTGACCAAGTACATATAAAAATTGATCGAGTATATTTAAGAATTGACCAACTACAAGGTGAATTTTGACCAAGTACAAGTACAAATTTGCCAAAGCAGAATTTCTCCGGAGCAATTATACGTACAATTCATGGCATCTTGGACAGAGGCACCATCTTCTTTTTCTTCTATCCCTTCGAATCCCTTTTTAAATATCTCTTCACTATTATTAGTTTGATACAGTGAAGATTTAAAAAAGAAAAACAAGGAGATAATTTAAAGAAGAAATATGAAAAGACAAGACAAATTTAAAAAAGAGGGTCCTTAGTCTTGCTTTGGTGGTAGATTCTCAGGAGTTTCAACACTTCATCAAGCGTTCCAGTACCCATAGGTGGTGAAATCCCGGTACGGTGTGAGTGTGTAGGTTTATTAAATAATAATAATAATAATAATAAAAGATGATTTAAAAAAGAAATACGTAAACACAAATATTAGTTTATATATATATATACACACACACACACAAAAAGAGATAGAGTACGAGTATCTTTGCCGGACAAAAAAGAGAAAAAAAACCAGAACTTTGAAACGGAAAGTAAAATTTTAGTGTTTTAGTTAGGATGCTCAATTAAAAGCAAAGGTTACATATAAAATTTCTTCCGCATTAAACTTTCACATGTGTTAAGATGTGGTGATCTGTACCGTTGACATGGTAGAATGCTGTGGGGAGGGTTGTTTTTATGGAAGATATCAATGTTCGGACAAGTCTGTCCATTCATCTCATGTGGGTGTAATTGGTGGACCACAGATCTAATTGTTTCTTTTGCAGGTCACTCATCAGATCGATCTAATCGTTTCTTTTGCAGGTCAGTTTTCGGATGGATGCGAAACTTGTCTAATCGTTTCTTCACACGAGCAGTACTCCCAGGGTCTGGGGAGTTGATTTGATACTCCTGCTGAGCATCACACTTAATACGCAGGTACACAGAAACCGTACATGTGGCAAAATAACTTAAATCTATCCCCTATATTGTGTAACCCGCGGTCTATATAGGGTGCGGCTTGGGTGGATTCTCGGATCTCCACCAAGGTTGGTGGATATCTGACTGTGGGGTCCATTATGTATGTTCCTTACATCCATGCCATTCATCCGTTTGGACAGCTCATTTTAGGGGATGATCCAAACAACAAAGCAGATCCAATTGCTAGGTAAAACGCACCACATGAAACAATGGTGATTACCCACCGTTAGAAACTTCTTATGAGCCACCAGAATTTTTATTTGCCATCCAACCTGTTGATAAGGTCATAAAGACCTGGATGAAGGGACTGTATAAATATCAGCTTAATCCAAAACTTTTGTGGCCCACAAAGTTTTTAATTGTCATTCACCACTCTTTCCTGTGGTGTGGTCCACTTGAGATTTGTATCTGCTTAATTTTTGGAATCATGCCCTAAAATGATCTGTCAAAACAAATGAACGGCATGGATGTAAAGCATATACATTAAGGTGGGCCCCACAGGGAACCATCCACCGCGCCCAGGCATCTAAGCGAAGAGTGCCAAAATAAGATTAGTTGAACAATTGCAACATGTAATTTAAGGACACTTGTTTGTTAAAACAATATTATTATATACTTTCAAGATAATAAGATTTTATTATAATTATATAAAGCTGATGCAATTTCTAAGTACTATGCACAAGAAATGGTTCATATCTATACAAATTGTACAAGCATACATTTAATTAAATTAAATTGTCCAAATAGGGACAACAATAATATATAAATTATAATCCTCAAATCAAATTAACTAAACAGTTATAATCTATGATATATATATAGATTTTTTATTTTTTTAATTTTTGAATTTGGACTATTCTTGTATTCTCTTGAAGAGGCTGTTTGATGTCTATTAGTTGATGGTCTTCATAAATATTATGTTTAATATTTTATTTTTAAGTCATCTAAAGTGTGGCCTACTCCTTGGATAGGTATGTTGCACTTGAAATATAAGGAGTAGTGTTTGTGTCTTGTGCCGGAAGTTAATAACATAGCGGACGGTGAATGTACTTGCCACATGCTCTCACATGCTACATTGCATGCCGTGCACGACATGCTGTGTCTGGCTTTGGGGGAAAAAGCTGGGCTATGCTTGTATCATAATCAAACACCCCTTTAAAACTCCCTCCTTTTGTTTGCCCATGCAATGTATGGAATGTACGATTTCTATTAAGTGGGTACACATCAATGACTTATGATATATATATATATATATATATATATATATATATATAAGTTTACGGACACCCATATCACACACTCATACACCCACTCATGCTACATGGACACTCGAACTCATGATCTCAATGTTGAAATAGAGTCGGCTACCACTGAGCAATGCAAGCAGGTCTAAGTATGGTTTAATTTTATTCAGTAGTTTGTTTAATCTTTATTATTAATACATATATCAGTTCTTTAATTCTCCAATCGATCTCAATGTTGAAATCGAGTCTTTCTAACACTACACCATGCTGAGCATACCTTGCCACGTATGATTTAATTTTATTCAGCAATTTATTTGATCTCCATTATTGATTTATAAATTGATCTTTTAAGTCTACAATTTAATCTAACATAAAACATTTTATTTAACTTCTATTAGAATTGACTATTAAATTTAGCTGATTACTACGAAAATTAATATTTTTACCTTATACTCTATAGAGATGATAAGAATTTTTCGTTTGGGCGAGGTCTAAATCACTGAGGAACTGCTTGGCATCTCTATTAATTAGAGTTTATTTACTTATTCTAAAAAAACATAAGTTCATATTTTATAAATAGCTTATTTGATATAGATCTAATTTTAGAGCCTTTTTTTTTATTTTATTTTAGAAACTATCCTATACACTTTTAAAACTTAAGTGAGGGGATGATACCTGTTCTTTTAGAACGAGTAGACATTTTTTTATTAATTTTTTAATAAGTTTATCCTTAAACTTCTTAAGTAATTCTCATCTTACCATTTTCTCTTTTCTTTACAAACTTTCTAAGGAGGACCCACATGATGGATAACCCAGTTGATAGTAGGGCTCCATATGATGAATGGTCCACATCAAGGTGAGCTCACCTAATGCACGGTCACATCAAAGGTGAGTCCCATATGATGGATGGCCCACATCAACGGTGGGCCCCACATGATGAAAGGTTGACATTAAAGGTGGAACCCATATGAAAGATGGTGAACATCAAAGGTGGGTCCCACATGATGGATGGGCCACATCAAAATGTGGCATTGCATGGACTATCCACACCAAGTGGTCCCCACATGATGGACGGTCCATAGCAAAGGTGGGACCAACATAATGGATGATCGACATCAAAGGTGGGTCCGCATGATAAATGACCCATATTGAAGGTGCCTCCATGTGATGAATGGTCCACATCAAGGTGGGTTCACATAATACATGATTCGCATCAAAGGTGGACCCCACATCAAAGTGTGGCCCAATTTGATGGACCATCCACGCTAAATGGGACCCACTTGATGAACAGTGCACATTAAAGGTGGGGACCCACATGATGAATGATTGACATAAAATGTGGACCCACGTGATGGATGGTTGACATTAAAGGTCGCCCCACGTACAGGACAATTAGCATTGTTGGTGGGCCCCACATGATGGACGACCTAAATAAAGGTGGGCCCCACATAATGGATGGTCCATGTGAAAGGTTAACCCCAAATGATGAATAGTTCACATTCAAGATAAACCTCACATGTTGGATAGCCCACTTTAAAGGTTTGGCTCGCACCATTGACAATCCACATCTAAGGAGGGCTCCATATGATGGAAGATCCACATCCAATGTCCAACATAATGGATGACTCAAATGTCTTAAAATATGATAGTATAACCATTCATTTTTTTGCCATCTGGAATATGGTCAATCTATAATAAGATCCACCAAAACAATTATTTGGATTGCTCCTATAATAGGATTGCTACAATATTTAAAATAACATCAACTGCCTTTACAAAAGCTATTGTTTAAATATTTTACTAAACATGTTCATTTCATATAAAAGTTTTTTAGGTTTGGAAATCTTCATTTTACCAACTAAACTTATTTAAAACAAAAGCCCAAAGTAAAAGAGCTTATTAAAGTAGCTCTTATTTGAACACTTTCATAGATTAGAGTAGAGATACCAAATCACAATTATCAAAACATAGTAGATAATCTTATCATGTTTGCATGAAGGCAAAATGAAACTTTTTCTCAGTTCTTTTTTCTTTACACACACTCACACCCACACACTTATGCACTTACAGTACAAGGGGTGCTTAAACTCATAACCTTGTAATGAAACTCTTGAGAGTCTATCATTGAAGCACCGTTTCTGGTGCCTTAGTTAAAATGAAAAATTTTCTGATCTTTATAAGGCAAAGTTAAAAGTATCATTTTATGTGATTAAAAACATCTGGTTTTACAGTTAAGACAGCCACTAATCACAATCAACAATTTATATCATCTCGAGACGGCCTAATGAATAATAGATATTTTTTGAATTTTCTCTTTCATGATTTTCTTGAATGGATGCCTTTGTCAAGGAAATATCTTCCATTTTGTAGAGCAAGACATTAAGAAGATTACTATAATTTTAGAAATCCTATTTTTATCCTACACATTTCAACTCTCCCTCTTATCACAATTCTCTCTCATTTGACTTTGAGTTTAAAATTAAAAGAATTGTATTAAAAGAAAATTTTATAAAATAGTACTTTACTTATATAATATTTACATCCTAGTGCCCTTTTTGATTCAGTTTTCATTAAGCTACCTCATTAATCAAGTCGTTCTCAAATGGGTAGCTTCCATTATTTTTTCCACATCTGATAGTGTAATGATTGATTTTTCTAAGACAAAGAAGCCCACCAAGTAATGAGGTTGCTTAATAAGAATTCAATAAGTCTTGTATGTAAATATGTGTAATTATAAAAAATAAAATAAATAAAAAAAAGAAAATCTAGATAGGTTATTGATATGTGTTATGTGGGACCCATGGTGGTGTATCCACACAGTCCATCTATTTTCCGGATCATTTTAGGGAATGAGCCCAAAAATGAGGCAGATCCAAATCTCAAGTGGAACACGCCATAGGAAACAGTGTTGATTGAACAACAACCATTAAAAATTTCCTAGGGCCCACCACACTATTTATTTTCCATCCAACTTATTTGATTAGGTCTACCAGACCTAGATGAAGGGGGGAAAAAAACAAATATCAGCTTAATCGAAAACTTTTATAGCCCATACGAAGTTTTTAATGATTAGCATTCATCGCTAGTGTTTCATGTGAAGTGGTCCACCTGAGACTTGGATTTACCTATTTTTGGGCTTGTGCTCTAAAAGAATCTGGAAAAATGATCAAGACACGTGGATTAAACAGATACATTATGGTGGGAACGTAGAGTACCGCATGCAATCCAGGTAAATGGCTCTATATTTACCGCACGAGGATTGCCTGCGCCCCTCGCGGAGGAAGTTTATGTAGTCGGAAACGGACGCGGATTTCGGAGCCTGTGCCGGAAGTTCCTGCATAAGGATGCTGGGTGGGGCCAACCGAGATATTCGTGAGAAATCCACTCCTTCCATCCGTTTCTAGAAATTATTTTAGGGTGTAACTAAAAACATTTTAGCTGTATCCAGAACTCAAGTCGGCCACACGAGAGGAAATAGTGGACATTTAGTGAGCACCGTTGCAGCATTCTTATGGCCACGAAAGTTTTATATGAGGCCATCTTTTTGGTTTTTTCACTTTATCTCATTGGGAATGATCTTATAAAGGGCTTTGATAGCATTTAAACATTAAGGTGGAGCTCAGGAATGTTTCAACGGTGGGAATTTCTTTCCCCAATTTTCCCACTCGTGTGACCCACTTGAGTTTTGCTTTCACCTCATTTTCTATCGCTTGTCTTGGACAAAATGGATTTCTCGTATACATTGCATTGGGCCCCACCCAACATCCTTGCACTGGACCTTCCTGGAAAGGCTTTCGCAGGAAATCTGCGTCTGTCCTAAGCGATGCAGGCTCACAGGGATTCCGGTCACAAAGCCACACTGTCCATCAGTCAAGAGAACACGGATCTCCTGCGAGAGCCTTTCACGTGATGTTATTGAGAGATCCACCATGTTCATCTGTTTATTTAGATTATTTTAGGACATAAGACCAAAAATGAGTTGGATCTAGTACTTAAGTGAGCTATACTAAAGGAAAGGCGGGTAGGGAAATTCTGACGGTTGAAAGTTGAAATCTGCCTGGGGTCGATGCTTGCATGCCATCAATATCGTTCGTAACATCATTGGTATTTGGATAAAATGAAAACACAAATATTAGACTAATTCAAAACTTTTTTGGCCCCACAAATGTTTCAACTGTGGACGTTAAATCCTTACTTTTTCAGGCCACTTGAGTATGGGACCCAGCTCATTTTTTGCACAAAACGTACGGACGTGGTAAATTTCTCAGAAACATCACGGTGGGCCCTAGCTAGGTTCCCAGTGCAGAAACTTCCTGTGTTAGGCTTTCGCAGGAAATCCGCATCCCAGTCAAGACCATAAGGCCATGTTTGGGCAGGGATTAGAAGGGGTTAGGTGGGATGGAATTGCATACGGTCCGTGCCAGTTCCACTCCATATTTGGGAAGAATGGAAAAGCTGTAGGTGGAATTGCATCGGTCCCGTGCCATATTTCACTCAATGTTAGCAGGTTGTGTAAGTCCCACCATGATGTGTGGGCTATATCCACACCACCCACCCATTTTTTGAGATTATTTTAGAGCATGGCCAAAAAATCAGGTAAATCTAAAGCTCAAGTGAACCCCACCATAGAAAGCAACGGAGACTAAATACTTACCGTTGAAAACTTCTTTAGGGCCACATAAGTTTTGGATCTGCCTCACTTTTAGGCCCATGCCATAAAATGAGATTATAAAACAAATGAACAGTTTAGATATAACATGTGTATTATTCTCAGTAATTTCAAATGATGGTGGATATAGCCATTCAATATACCACCCTATTACAAACAAAGCGTGGAATTAATCTTATCCCATAGCAACATGGGATAATCCCTGCCATGGGTAATAATTATATTTTTTTAATCCCATCCCTTCTAATCCCACTGCCCAACCACGCCCTAAGAGGACAGGATTCAGGCAGATGGAAAACTCATGTGGGCCTACCTTCATGTATACACTGTACATCAATGACATCCATCCGTTTTGCAGCTTATTTTAGGCCATGAACTCAAAAATTAAACAGATCCAAATCTCAGCTGGACCACACCACAGGAAATGATTCTAATTGAACGCTCACCATTAAAAATAACTCACTAAGGTCCACCATAATGCCCACAGTAATGTTTGTTTTCCATCCAACCCGGTGATACAGACATAAAGGCCTGAATGAAGAAAAAAAAAAACAAGCAAATCTCCGCCGGATCCAAAACTTTTGTAGCCCACGAGAAGTTTTTAAATGTGGTCATTCATCACCACTGTTTCCTTCTCTTTAATCCACCAGATATTTGGATCTACCTTACTTATAAATTAGCACACTAAAATGATTTGGCAAATTAGATAGACGGCGTGGATTAAATGCATACATCATACTAGGGCCCACTGTTATTTTGTTCAATCCGGTCCGCGTTAGGGGATCCGCTAAGGTGGGCATTTTCATCATTTTTGAAAAAACATACTTTAAACGGTCGGCTATGTCAGGGCATTTTTGCCATTTTAAAGAAAAAAACATATTTTAAATGGACTGACCATCCATTCCATTTCTCATTTACCTCAATTTACAGGCTCCAGCTGAAATGTTCCAGAGAATATATCCAACTGAGATATTTTGAAGAATAACCGTGTGGGACCCACCTATTAGTGGTTATCCACAAATGAGTCCCAGTCCAACAGTTTAGGATATAACGAATCTGGGCCATGGAATTGCATTTGATCCCATGTGTGATTTTCGTAGATTTTGAAATCTATTGCACATGTGGGCCCACATTAATGCATGCATTTATCCATGTCATCCATTCATATATATATATATATCGTTGACATGTGATATTCTGGTTATTTATGTACACAAGTGAATGACAGTACCAATCGTGAATTTGGTCCAATAGACGTCCACGGAGCACGATTTTGTTTAATTTGATGTTTACCAGTATTTTCTTGTAACCCAAACATAGGGTTGGACGACTAAAAAACAGTGTATTTCCAGACATGTAATTATTGTACAATAACGATGTTAATCACATATTGTACAATTCAATACCATTTAATTCCACCGACCAAAAAGGCCCTTAATACATAACCTTTCAATTCTCACAAGTGGGCCCATCATTCTATAATCCACGCCATCGATTTATTGTTCCCACCGAACGAACGATGGAGTGTGGCGCAAGAAAACTTTCAGATTGGAGGATCCCAGACAAATAAGCACCTCTTTCCCAGTTGAATGTGGACCGTTGTTGTGTTTCTTCAATTAGCCGTCTATATATAGCCCACAAGTCAAAAAGATAGATTATTCTATCGGGAATATTTTTTAATGCAGAGCCACATCGATAGTGCCATACAATAGATTAACGGCTTGGATAACCGGACAATTGGCTCCCTTATCAGAATTGAAAGCCAGTGTATATTATCTAAAGATGCGGCGCGCGGTGTCTTAGAATTCCTCTGCGTGATGACCAGGGAAGATGGTTGAATGGGCCGCAGGTCTTGAATGATTAAAGGTGGGACCCATCTACATGGTTTTCCACGTCTTGATGGACGTCTCTAGCACGTTTATACCGAGTAGAAGAGAGTTTGAAACGGGGTGGGCAGGTCAAGGGAAAGCCCCTGGATGGGACAATCACAACCCTTCAATTTGTGGCCTGAAAAATAGACGGCTAAAAAGAGAAATTGACAACTGTTCATGTTCAACATATGAGAGAGAGAGAGAGAGAGAGAGAGAGAGAGAGAGAGAAGCCACAGATTGGTGGACTGTATCTTCCAATATTGGGAACGTCTATGGAAGGTCCATGCATTGTTGGGGTCAATAGACTAACGATCCGACAAGTGGGGCCCACGGTTCCTAATCCGGAAGACTAACAAGAGTGAAGAGGTAATGATTCAACGGTCAGGATCACGGAACTATGGGTCGCACATGTCATAATCGAATTATGCAAAGACTAAAGGTCCAGATTCAACGGTCAGGATTACGGGACCATGGGTCGCACGTGTCATAATCGAAGACCCGTAGATATTCTACAAAGACTCGGGCATCCTGACAAGTAATTCCTCATGGTGGGGCCCACTTGAAGCTATCGACTAGCCTAGCTTTTTGTCCGATTCAACGTTATTTCAGTCGCCTTATCATGCAGATGAAAGAAACACAGCCCACTGGAAGACGAGAAATGATCCAGTGGGCTCGATGTATGGAAACATTTAAACGCACATAGTTGTATTGGACTCGTTGGCTGGTATATCATCATCTGCACCGTCCATTAGATCCACTCCACACTTGATAATGCGCCTTCAAAAATTCATTTTGATTTGATGGTCCAAACATAAAATTAGGGGCATGCAAGCATGGATGGGAAAGTTCGTTCATTAATGATGAGCCTAGTTCTTGACGTTCAGGACCGTCAGATAACTCTGATTTTTTATAAGGTGGCAAATGAAGAGTGGACTGAACCTAATGGATGGTCTAGATATGTCATGCAGAGTCTAAATGCAACTGGGTGAAGCCTCTGAAAAAAAAGCCCATTTGGAGCAGTGCCAAATCGCGATTGTTCATGAAACATCAATGAAAATGAAAACACATCTATCTGGATAGAGGTGGCAGTCAGCTGGCCGTGCCCAACACTTTAAGACCCAAGACCCCAGCTGGCCTGATCTCGACGTGGGTTAACACAATAGACCCGGAAGCGGATTGCTTGCATATTGATTAACTCAGTAGGCCAAAATATACTCTGTAAACTCTGTGGGACCCACAGTGATGTATGTGTCTTATCCACACCGTTCATCCGTTTTTCCAGATCATTTGATGGTATGATCTGCAGAATAAAGTATATACAACATTCAAGTGGACCACAACACATGAAACACTGTGAATTGAATGCCTACATTTGAAAACTTCTTTAGGGCCACAAAACTTTTATATGAAGCTGATCTTTGTGTATTAGTTACATCCAAGTCTTTTGGACCTTATGAACAAGTTGGATGACAAATGAGCATCACGATGGGGCCTAGGAAGGTTTCAACGGTGCATGTTATTATCCCCACTGTTTCTTGTGGTGTGGTCCAATTGAGCTTTGGATATGCTTCGATTTTGGGCTCAAGCCCTAAAATGAGTTGTCAAAACAGATGGACGGCTTGAATAAAACACATATATCTACAGTGGGCCCCACTGATTTTACTCCCTAAGCAATCAGCTTCCAATTGACCCAAGCCTAAGCCTAGAAACTTTGGTTGGACCGGTCCTGGCCTGGCCCAAAAATCGATAACATCTCTCTTTTCCATATGAGTGTTCATTGTCTATCATTTGATTAAGTGGACCATGGTTGAACAAAAAGACATTTAATGAAAACGAAACTTATAGCCTTATATTCCATATGAGTAGGTTGTCTAACGAAAATTAGAATAACATAATTGTGAGTTATAACATAAGTTCATGTACGAAGTTGGGTGAGTAAGCTAATTTAGGTCCGGCAAGGCCAAGATAAAATGACTTTAACCCAGCCCAAGAGATGAGGCTTCCTAAGCCACACACATGTAAGAGAGATAGGGTTTTAATGGTCCGGATGCATCCTAGCCCAGCCCAACATGGACTAGTTATGGTTATCACTAATCGGTGATGGTGTGGGTTTAGATTTTTTTAGCCCATTTAATAAATGAGTCGGGTGCGGGTATACCTCAAACCATACCCTACCCAACTATATAAATAGCCTACATGACTGTATTCCGTGTATTAAAATAGTGGACCATCTAAATTAAACCTACCAACTATCTATTTTGATATGGACATCTGGCCCACCTAAAATATAAATCAACTTGTGATCATTTTCTACATAGAAATAAATCTACCTTCTTTTCTCTACAAGAAAATCTTCCACTTACCTTTTTTCTCTGCAATCCTCCTTGCAATTAGGGAATGAACCTTGAATCACTCACATACATGGAAACTCTCTACCAGCCATATTAGCCAGCCTAAGACCTCTCAAAAACTACTGATTTATTCTCAAGTACTATTTTTATTTTCCCACCTATCATTATGTATATTGTTGGGCCCCACCATTGTGTGTGTACGTTATCTAATCCATTCCATTCATCTGATAAGTCCCACCAGCAATGAGGGACTCTAAAAAAATCAAGTTATTTCAAAACCTAGGTGTGATTGTCTTAATTTCCCAACAACATTGGATAAAATTAAGGGCAGTTGGCCCCTATCTGTTTGATCCAAACAATTCGTACAATGGCTGTTTTCCCAACTTCAAAATGGAGCCCACTTAAAGTAGTCCCCTACTGAACGGCTTGGATCTTGCATTGACTCTCTAGATTGACACATGGTGTTTTTTCGTGTGGTTCTTGCTAATTTATATGCCAGATCAAAATGTCTCTACCTAGAATTTAGGTACCAAATCCAGAGTCATAATAAATAGGAGTAATTTTATATGCATGATGTGTATCACGCTTGATATATAGGCACTCACAAACTTAATTTTGCGCTTGGCAAATAATATCTCATATTAAATATAATTAAATTGTGAAAATCATTATTAGTAAGTAACAGTTCCAAAATTAGACCGGTTGAACAATCCTACAATCGTAACCTCTAATTTATAGACAGTGTTTGTTGTTGAAAATAGGACTTGTTAGATACTTTTTTACTCTTAACTCTCCAAAAACTATTCCCTAATTCAATAAACAATAGACAAGTTAACTTTTGGTTTATTTTATTCCTATTTAGGATATAATTTGAATTGTTTATGTTTTAATTACTTGTACTACAAGTGTTTACACTCAATATGACTACACCAAATTTTTAGTTAGTAAGTCGGCATATGACGGCACCACTGTACGAAAGATCAAGATAATATCCTCATAGCCTATATGATCAGTTTAAGAAAATCTATTGCATAACACGTGGCGATTCAAGAAAGAGTATACAATATTCCATATTGTCTAGAAAAGACATCTGGCTGCTACTTTAATTAATAGTGATGCTTCTCACAACATATGGCAAAAGGTAAGTGGTGGCACACACGTGAAGTTATAAGCGGAGAGCTCTCATGTACACAATTATCTAAGACGGTGATTTATAGAAAAGTGGCACGATGTGATAAGCTAAGCACATTTTGAAGTAACTTGATTACCAAAATCATAATAACATCTCTGAAGATAGAAATACAATTAAGTACGTTTGCTTGACGACTAACCAATTAGAAGATAATATCTCAAACTCGTCATGATCAGGTAGAAGTATAATCAACCATATATGCTAACTAGCAAATCAATCAAAAGAAGATTTTGGATGCCATTTTTGATAATACATCTTTAGCAAACCATCTTGCATATTTATAAATTCAGTATAATAATAAAAAATAAAAAATAAAAAATGAAGAGTTTGAAGCCCACACCACTTCCACAACGCTGCTTATCCTTCCTCCAGCATGAATCGTTGTTGTTATTGTTATTAATTATTATTGTTGTTGTTATTCAAACCAACTTATCCATAGCCAAAGCCATAGCAATGTTGTAAAACCAACTTGGATCAAGTTCGTTAGAATATGGTAGTTAGTCCAGTTATGTCTGTGACTATGTTGTCACGGATGGCTAGTGGGGCCGTCTTGCTATATAGTTAGAGATTCCGCTCAACCATCTCACCAAAAAATTCAATAAAGTTACAAATGTGTTATCGTTTAACTACAACTACCTTGGCACAGAGCTCAGTGAATTAGCAACGAACAGGTAGTCATCCCATGACTGCATTACCCACAAAGTTAAGATCTAAGCAATGAATGGATAGTTATTTCCATAACCATTTCACCATAAAGTGAGGACCCAAAGCCACAAACATGCTATCACCACCATTGGCCTTCAAGCTATGAAGTAACATAGCTGAGTGTTGAATGGTTGATTTTCTAAACAACAACTGACTTCCCCACGAAACTCAATCGTGTAAAGTAAAAAAAAACGAATAGTCATTTCCCAATAATCATCTCATCACGAAACCCTTCCTTCGTTTCCCAGCGACCATCTTATCATGAAACCCTACCTTACGATGAACGGACCCTTAAAGATCTATCCACCATCGATTGTCTTGCCACAGAACATGGTCCTATGTGATGAACAAATAGTTGCCATAAAGATTGTCTAGCCATGAAGCCAATTAAGAGACGAACATACATCCATCCTTCCCGCAAACTATGATTATCTTGGATAGCAAAGTCTAGCCCACAATGAATGGATTGTCATTCTTAACAACCATTTAGCTATGAAGCTAGATGTACATGTGATCCAGTTTTTGTGTCTAACTTCCTTCTTGCCATGAATAGAATATCATTTACAATAACCATCTCGCTTCGAACAGATTGTCATTAGTTATCATTTTTTCTTTTTCTTTTTAGCTGAACACAGTTAAAACTCATTTATCTAATTGATTGACTTCAACTTAATTTATTCTTTTTAATCATATCATGATCCTATTGAACGGTGTAAAGTGGATCATGTGCTTAATCAAAGATAAAGTTCTCATTTCAAAGGTAAAAAAAAAAAAAAAACAACAACAACCTTACTGGAAGGATGAACTCTCTCATTCGTAATTCGTTTGATTCTGTACAATTGGTGGGTAAGTAATTAGGTCAATTCTCACATATTTGGCCGTAAGCTGACTATTTTAGCTCCTGATTTCACAAGGCATTCGTTTCGAGGTGAGCCACTATTTGCTTTGGCATGCCCAATACATATAAGCACATGCAAAACATATATAACTGAATTCAAACCAACACTAAGTATGGATAGAATTTTATGCGTTTGTTAATATATGACATCGCCTTAAATGCACATTTATGTGGTAACTATGGCTGAAGTCTGGAAATTAAGTACTAAATTTGAAACAATCTGTTTGTTAACAAACATCTGAAATGTCTGAAATATGTTAATTTGACACATTTACCCCAATCTATCTCCTGTTTTAAAATGCTTTCCATTATAAAGAAATTATTTTTTATTAAATGAAAATAAAATTATTCTATTTAATTCAAATAAACTATAAAGTACTTAATAGAAAATTAAAATATCATTATTCATAAAAACAGATAAAAAATTAATGATTTGCATGTATAAGTGTGGTGGCAATTTCTTCTCGCATATTGGACATAATAGTTTGTTTAAAGTTTCCAAATACTCCTTCCACTTCAGGCATGTCATTCTCTGATTCAATATTCATCTTTGAAAGAACATTTTCATCATTATATTGTTGGAAGAGTGGATCGGAGATGGATTCTTTTTTGATGTAGTTGTGTAGTGTCATGCATGCAATAACTATGTCTCTTTGCGTCGGGAAGGAATATGGTGCCATCCGCTTCAAAATTGCAAAACGCACCTTCAACACGCCAAAAGACCTTTCGATTACATTCCGTAACTTTGCATGCATATGATTAAAAACCTCATCTTTACTAGTAGGCCGCCCACCACTACAAAAGTCACCCAACCAATACCGAACATTACGGTATGGTGTCATAAATCCTCTTGTGTGAGTGTAAGCAGCATCAATAAGATAATATTTATCTACATAAAAACAAATGACATTTAAGCAAAATTTCAAGTTATAATTTTACCAAGTTATATGAAAAAGTATATTAAATATTACCAGGAGGGGGCAACGAAAATTTCTTTGTTGGATCAAGTACAGCATCCATAAGTACTCTTGAATCATGTGCCAACCCTTCCCATCCAGCTATGACATATGTAAAAATCATATTAAAGTCACAGATGGCCATAACGTTCTAAGCACATTCACCCCTTCTTCTTCCTCTGTAAGGTATTTGTTTATCTATCAGGATACATGCAGGAATGAAGGTTCCATCTAACACACCAACGACACCCTAAATATTAAAAGTAAATTGTTAACCCTTGAGTAGGATAATTCAATTATAAGTAAATATATTTATATTTTTTTATATGAAGTTTTACCTTAAATATTTGCCGAAGATATCGGTGTGTTCTGATTTCTTAAACATTTTGATCAAATGATGGAGTGATAATCATTTCTTTGGCAAATTTTAGCATAGCAAATAATACTTCATGAAAGTACTTATGCACCGTTTGTGTTGAATGTACAAATCGATTTCTTACCAATTTATTCCGAAGGTTATAACTAATTGTTATTATAAATATGGCAATCTTTTACTCGAGTGATACATATCTACTATCAAATAACCACCTTCGAATGCGAAACAAGTTACACAAACTATTGAATGTATCTTTTTCCATTCTAAACAATTCGTAGCAAACTGAAGATGGACCATCTAGTAATTCTTTCACAAAATATGATCCAGGTAATGCAAAAAAACTTGCTTATATTCTGTTGGTAGACGTCTCTAAATAATTAAATAGCAGCTTTAATACAATAATCTTCAATAATTTCTTCTGTTCATTTATTAATGCCATAATTCTGTCAACATCGAAAGTAAAGACTTCAATTAGATGTTTAAACAATTAACTAGTTAAGATTAACAAATCTCTTAAATAGATTATATCGACAAAAATCGATATGCTCTATATAATAATCTTCAACATGTCGATAAATCAAGAGTTATAGTAGAATTAAAGACATTCATGAGTGAAAGAAATAAAACTATTAAACTAATATCAAAATTATTCAAACTGAACAGTACACTAATATAAAGTCTATAAGCAAAGCTAATGTCAAAACATTAAAGAAAAAGAAATAAAACTAATGTAAAAAATATGGAAAAAAAAACCACATACTAATCTAAAGTCTCTATCCAAAGCTTCATATCCTCTTCTTCCTCTAGAAGCATCCACACTTCTCTGTTCTCCTTCTTTTAGGTAAACGATTTTAGAGCTTTAAAGTACAATGGATCTGGTCTTCTTATTGAGAACATGTTGTTTAATTCTTTGATAGTGGGCCCTTCTGCATCTATCTTTTCCAACTGATGTATGAGTGCATCTACGCTGCTTTGGATATCCTTCTTCCTATTTGGTTTGTGCCGTTTGCGTTGATGAGCTTCTAAATCGACAAGCGGTGCCTGTTAGCATTTTTTAGTAGCTGGATTTATGTTAACATCGAGACTGTCTAAATTGATTTTATTTTCACTCATAGGTGTATTTGAAGGTATTTGAGATGACGACCCAAAATGCTCCTCAGGAAGATTGTCGTTATGTGTTGTGTAGGCTTCAGCACTAGTTACAACAAAACCTTCAAATAAGGCCCTCAATTCGTTCTCAAATGCTAGTGGTCTATTTCGGAATTGAGCTGCATTCTTATTTGCCTACAATAAAAATATCATAAAATCATGTCTTAATTTGATGAAAGATAAATTCTTATTTAACTATATAACAAAATTTTCATAATTACCTTTATATACTCATCCCATCTTTCTTCAGGCCAATCGAATTGGCCCGTCAATGTATTATACCTATGTCCCGTAATGCTTATCAATTTAATCCACGTAGTATACTGTACTTTCAGATAATCCCATAAATTCTTCAATTGCTTTTGATTAAATTCTTCTCTCGTATGCTTTTTCAACTCAATTATTAATTTGTTCCATGCTTGTTTGGTTAAGCTTGACCCTAACCTACCACCCTTATGTGCTTCTTCAAGATAACAATCAATAAATAATTTTTTCTCCAAATCACTCCATCTTTCTTCAGGCCAATCGAATTGGCCCGTCAATGCATTGTACCTATGTCCCGTAATGCTTATCAATTTAATCCACGTAGTATACTGTACTTTCAGATAATCCCATAAATTCTTCAATTGCTTTTGATTAAATTCTTTTCCCGTACGCTTTTTCAACTCAATTACTAATTTGTTCCATGCTTGTTTGGTCAAGCTTGACCCTAACCTACCACCCTTATGTGCTTCTTCAAGACAACAATCAATAAATAATTTTTTCTCCAAATCACTCCATCTTGCCCTGCCACTATCCCTTGAAGTCATCGCTACAATAGTCTATTATAAACTGAGAATTGTTTAAAGAAGAACAATTAGGTAAAAATCTTTTAATAAATTTACTTGATTAAAATAAATAGAAAAGACATTCTAGTGCATCACCCTAAAAATTAGAGGGATATAAATCTCAGGTGGACCACACCATAGGAAAATAATAATGATTGGATATGCATCATTAAAATCCTCCTAAGGCCCACTGTACTATTTATTTGACATCCAATCTTTTAATTAGGTCATACACGCCTAGATGAAGGGAAAAAACAAAGATCAGCTTGATCCAAAGCTTTTATGGTCCCCAAAAGGTTTTTAATGATCAACGCAATTCAACATTGTTTCCTGTAATGTGGCCCACTTGAGATTTTGATATACCTAATTTTTTGTCCCATTCCACGAAATGATCTGAAAAAATAGATGAATGGCATGGATGAAACACATACATCATGGTAGGGCCCACAGAGCACCGACCATCAGCCACTGGCCGGTGACAGTGGGAGTAGCCAGTCCATTCCCGTCTTGGAGGTGTGTTTGGACAGGGATTTCTTTCGCAGGAAGTTCCTACGCTGGGATGCATGGTGGGGGCCACCGTGATGTTTATGAGAAATCTAACCTGTCCATCCGTTTTTTTAGCTCATTTTAATACATACGACTAAACATTAGGAGGATATAAGACTCAAGTGGGCCATACGAGATGAAACAATGGGAAAGGAATGTCCAACGTTGAAAACTTCCTAAGCTCCACCTTAATGTTTATATTCCATCCAAGCCGTTTATAAGGTCATTTTCAGTGGCATGAAGTGAAAATACCAAAAATTAAACCGAGACAAAACATTCGTGGCCATATAGATGTTTCAACGATGGTCACTAAATCTCCACTGTTTCCTCTCGTGTGGTCGATTCAAGTTTTGAATATACCTTATTTTTGGCTGCATAACCTAAAATGATCTGTAAAATCGAATGGACGGTGTGGCTTTCACACAAACATCTCAGTGGGGCTCACCCAGATTCCCTGCGTAGGAACTTCCTGCGAAAGGCTTTTGCAGGAAATCTGCGTCTGTGTTTAAGGAGGACGCGGATTGCGTACTACCCCAGCCCATCCCTGGCTCCGAATGGGCAGTTCTGTGGGTGAGCCCACCATGATGTATATGTACATCCAAACTGTCAATCCCTTTTCTCAGATTATTTTAAGGCATGGACACATAAATGAGGTAGATCCAACGCTCAAGTGGACCACACCAAATAATAACCTTGGTTGCATTAAAATGCATCAGTTGCATTAAATGCAAGAGTCATCTGTGATGTGGTCCATTTGATCGTTGGATCTGCCTCATTTTTGTTTTGATGCCTTAAAATAATATGAGAAAAGGGATAGAGGGTTTGGATGTACAGATACATCACGGTGGGCCCGCCCACAGAACAGCCCGTTCGGAGCTAGGGACGGGCGGGGGTAGTACGCAATCTGCGTCCGTTGTACGAACGGTTTAAAGAGATCAAAGTTACATGGGCCACTGTGATGTTTTTTTACCATCCAACCTATTCATTAGGTCATGTAGACGTGGATGAAGTGAAAACACAAATATTAGCTTGATCTGAAACTTCTCAAGTTCTCAGGAAGTTTTTAACGGTGGACGTTCAATCCCCACCTTATGGTCCAATTAATCATTGGACTTGCTTCTTTTATTCGATCACACCTTAAATTATCTGAAAAAGTTGATGGACGATATGGATCAAACACATAAATCATGGTGGGGCATAAAGAAGTTCCGCAGGTTAAAGGTTGATTTTGTATTGCGCAAATAATTGAAAAGAAAAACTTTCCATAATAACTTAAAAAATCACAAAGCGCATTCCACGTTCACCATTAAGCCAAACTCCTATCACGAAAAGAATTCAGTGAAAAACCACTTAGCGCTTTCCATCTTCCGCGTTAACAACGCATTAACAAACACCACTAAACACGGAAAATTTTTCTCATTCCGCGTTAAGTGCAAAAATTCAGCGTTAACAAACACGACCTAAGTATGGATAGAATTTTATGCCTTTGTTAATATATGAAATCGCCTTAAATGCACATTTATGTGGACTAAGTGAGAGTGACTCTTCTAGGTGTCTTTAAGAAATCAAGATTGGACACAATAGTTATTAACCAATGAGGGTTATGGTTCATGCATTTCACTATCCTGTTATGTTATGACCATCACACGTACTTGAGGTATACTTGTAATCATTACATGATGAGATGCATGATCATCCTATGTGAGGAGACTGACTCAGGTCAGGATAAATAATCTCCACCATTGGGGGTTAACTTAATGTTAGTATGCTTTCACCCTTACCTCACATGGGAGTGTGGGTGTGCTATGTATATAAGATTTTGATAAATCATCAGGGTACTTGCATTGGTTGATCGAGATCCAGTCACTATTTTGGGAGCACATTAGCTTAAGAATGATAAAACTTGATGTTGTATGGTAGTTGATTAATCCTTAGACTTAAGGGCATGTGACGGTTGCGATCCTAGTATGTCTTCGGCTCTCTTAACGAGATTACTGCGCAGTAATTAAAAGCAGGTATGGTTGGGTACATCTATCGTGGTTTATTAATTCTTACATAGGTTAATAAGGGGTTTATTAGTTTCATATAAACATGTGTTTAATTATATTTAAAGAGATTGAGGATTTACGAAGTAGTTTTCTTTTGAGCTTAATACGTAATAATGTCTTAAAAAGCTTTAAATATTTCAAAAAGTTTTTTGACAATTTTCAAATGTTAAAGTTTTGTTTTAGCTATTTAAAATGTTTTGGTTGCACTTGATAATAATCTGATAACCTAAATCATATGGTCTAGTATTTTATCAATATATGACACAAATCTTTGGTAGATAATCATGACAATGGAAAGATCGATTCATGAATACATGCATAGATAAGGTGATTTAGGCTCCCATTCATGTGTAGGGGTTGTGAAAATTTATAAGATGACGAAGTACCATGACTGATGCTCCCCTTAAGCCCTAATACTTTCATTATATGTAAATCTTATCCCAAAGGATATAGTAACAAAAGAGAGAGCCTTGAATATCTCTTCTTTCGTAGTAGAGAGAGAGGTGTGAGAAAGAGGTTCCCTCCTATCTTCCATCTTAGTCACTCAACATGTGAGGTCCACTCATGTGGATAGTTTAGGTGTTAACTTTACTTAGAGTGTAGACATAGGCTCTCACTCAACCTCTATTTATGATTGATTAAGAGGAGGATTCTTGTGTTGGAGGAGATGTATCAACAAATTATCTAGAAAATCTACGTAACATGTATTCTCATGTATGTAAATTTGTTTGTGGAAGATCTGACAGCGCCAGATCCGACAATGCAAATGCAGCGATGTGGCAAGTGTGAGATCTTTACGTTATGCGCTTGATACATGAAGGCTAGCTCACTGATGACTAGGACTCTAAGTGTTGTACCACTTGAGTAGCTCATGGATCAAGGTATGATCAATAATTGACTACTTCAATAAGGACGTATTCGATGAAGGCAAAGTACAAACAACTAAAGGCAACCATCACTTTACAGTTTGCGGTGGACGACATCGCCACATAGTAGCAATTATTCTCACGATGCAATTAAAAAATCAATAAATAATGGAGTGTATTGAAAATGGATATAAAATCAACAAAAATAGGAAACTCTCAATTAAACCAATCAACTCCAGCACGACATTATTTATCTAGCGTCTTATGACGCATTCTCTCCATTGCTCATCAGCGTGACCCCTTAACATCTAGATTGTTCGTCTTCGCCTTACATAGGATTGACTTAGTCATAGACAATAGCTCTAAATCACTTCCATCTACACATGTGTGCGAAATCTGAAAGAGGACCTTAGTCTAAGGAATCATCTGCCTATGCTCATACGTTGGGTCCACAGTAGTTTTTAAGACCAGTATTACATGTCCCTTGCTCATTAGCGTGCTGTTCGATTAAACACTCATCCACTCTTAGCTAGGGTGGTGATCCTTAATAGTGGTAAGTCTTATTATTTTAGATATCAAGCTTTGTTGTTAGTTTATTTTCAAATAATATTTATTGTACTTTTAAAAGCCCTTAATTTTCAAAGAAAGAAAAAACCTATTAGAGGAAAAGTCATATTCTCTACAAATTAACTAATAACACACTTGACAGTTAACAAAATAGACAATTGGTCTACCACCATTTAATTTCGCCACTCTATCTCGACGCCAGGGGTCAAAGGCATTCAATTTGAATTGAACCACAATGCTAGCCCACAAGCTACATACGTTCACCACGTGATCGAATTCTAACCCACCAAATTATAACCAATCATCTTAAGATTTATTTTAAAATTTTGACAATATTAAGAACATGAGCTCTTAAGGCTTAATTAATTGATTAAATTTTGTTAAATAAAAACATTTAAAATTTACAACATTTTTTTGTTAAAATCTAACAATGATTGTGATAGTCTAAAAATGCAATTGTTTGGAATTATAAACAATCTAGTAAAGTAATAAGTAGGTTTATTCAAATTGTTCATTTGACCGATATTTTATAAAATGATATTGGTTATCAATATTAAAGACCATTAATTAAATGGTTAATATTTGTCAGTGATACGATCTTTACATGATAGAGCATGAAACGTACAACAGACCTAATGAATAGTCTAAATCAATAGATTTAGCTTAGCGTCCCAATTAAAAACTTATGACCTTGTTAGAGCATTTTAGCATTTTGCATTAAATAACAAAGAGATGCTTCAGTACTCTGATTTACATTGGGACACTTTGACATCCAACCATTGATCCAGACTGCTCATTAGGTCCAACGAACATTTCATGAGCTACCATACAAGTGTCTCACCATTCGGACAGATATTAATCATTTGATCAATGGCCTTCAATATGGATGTAATAATCAGTTGTGTTAGGTAAACCATTCCATCCATGGCTTGAAAAAGAGAAATTTATACATAATAATGTGAAATCAAGGATGATTGAACCATCTGATGAGTTTGTGATATTTTCAAGATATCCCATGAAATGTTTCATGCACTTACTGGACGGTTCAGATCAATCGACTGGACTATCCAAGTGAATCGATTCAGCTAGAAACACTATAACTTACAGTGCTCTGATGGCACTGGAGGATTTCACAAAATGATACTCCCCATTAAAAGTGACATCACCCCAGTCACCCTACCGTGGTTCCCGTTTTAGTGGGGTCTAGTATGTTTAAATGAAAATCCAGTTCGTCCATCATATGTGAAAAGTTATTTGAACCGTTGATACAAAAGATCAGCCTGATATAAAACTCTGATGGCCCTCCGATAGGAATAATATAAAACTGCTCCTAAAACCTCACAGAATGTCCGGCTCACCTGATATTTGTGTCAGGGTGATTTTTTCACTTTCACCTCATCGCAGTAAGTTACACCTGATTAACGGATTTGATGAAAGATACACATTAGGGTAGTCCCCACGCAAACCTACGGCTGGCATCCCGACCCAGTGTTGTGGCCCACCTGAACGTTGATCTCGATAATGTTTTTCCTGCGGTCGTAAAATCGAGGAGGGAACCTGATGAACGGAGTGAATTTTACATATACGATGTGGTGAGCCCTGCAAGTTAGTGGGTTCCTCTCGGAAACTATACTACACGTGGGAAAGGGATAAGCACACCTGCGGAGCACCTGAAAGCGTGCTCGTAGATGTACACGATGAGAAGTTGTGCGATTGGCTACTCCCCCTGCCACCAGCATGTGGCTGGTGATCGGTGCTCTGTAAGCCTCACCATGATGTATGCGTTTCATCCATTATGTTCATCCATTTTTACATATTATTTTAGGCCTCTGTATAAAATATAAGAGGGATGTACTTCTCATTGGGCCACACCACAGGAAAACAATAGCGATTAGAGATCCACCATTAAAATCCTCCTAAGGTCTACTGTACTGTTTATTTGACATCCAATCTGTTGATTAGGTCATACAGACCTAGATGAAGGGAAAATAAATAAATATCAGCTTGATCCGAAACTTTTATGGCCCCCCCAAAAAGTTTTCAATGGTCGATGTTTATTCAACACTGTTTCCTGTAATGTGGTCCATTTAGATTTTAATATACCTCATTTTTTTGTCTCATATCATAAAATGATCTAGAAAAATAGATGAATAGCATGGATGAAACACATACATCATGGTGGGGCCACAGAGCACCGACCATCAACCATTGGCTGGTAGCAATGGGAGATTGGCTGGTGTACCACAGACCAGCGATATAGCTGATGTGTTGATGTCACCCAGTTCTGTGGGTCCCATCATGATGTTATGTGTTATATCCAAACTGTCCATACATTTGGTGAGCTTGTATTAAGTCTTTAGCCTAAAAATAGGACAGACCTAAAGATCAAGTGGACCATAATGCAAAGAGAAGTGGGCGATTGAACGTCTACCATTGAAACCTTTTTAGGGTAACAGAAGTTTTCGATCAATATAATATTTGTATTTTTGGGTTCATGCTCTGAAATAATCTCGAAGAATGGATGAACGGTATAGATATAGTAAATATATCATTTTTGGAGCCCACTTAACTTTGATGTCCTTTAAAACCGTCTTACAACACGGAGCTCGAGGAGCGTAAGCGCTCGTCTTCGGACGATACGTACCCACACCAGCTATATCGTGTGTCGTACACCAGCAAATCCACTTCCAATGCATAGGCGCGGGCCCCGTGTCGAACTGTTTGGATGATCACAACCATCATTAACCCATCAGCCAGGTTGAATGGGTGGGATTGACTTGACCGGGATTTTTGGGCCATGGCCTATGGTGGGTCTCTTCTTGAGTGGACCAATACGATTTTGAGGGACTCGGATTGGGTACTGTCACTGCCCCGGGCGCGGCTTAGATACTGACTAGATCAGTAGCCAAACTGCCACTGAAGTGACGTCATCAAGCCCAGTAGACCTCACCATTATACGTGTGTTGTATCCATGCCGGCCATACATTTGGAGAGATCGTTTCATGGCATTACAAAAATAATGAGATAGGTCTAAATTTTAAGTAGATCGTACCATAGAAAGTAGTGAGGACAGCAATATCTACTGTTCAAAACTTCTGAGGGGCTACGGTAGTTTCCAATCAAGCTGAGTTTTTTGTTTTAATTTCATCTTTTTCTTTATTAACTTATGAATAGGTTAGATCTCAAAAATATTAGACGGTAAGCTGTATAAATGTTTCAATGGTGGGTGTGACCGCTCCCATGGTTTTGTGGGTTGAGTCCACTTGGACTTTCAATCTATCTCATTCGTTTTTGTAACGCCATGGAACCGTCTTTATAGATGGCTGGATGATATGGATACGACACACGCATCATGTTGAAGTTCATAGAGCTTGATGACGTCACTTCAGTATCCAATCCACACCCCCACTGCCACGGGTGCGGATTAGCTAGGGAGAGAGTAGTTTGCTACTGACAGAGCAGCTAGACTTGCTGCTGAAGTGATTACGCTAAGTTCCGTGAGCTCTATCCGTTTGCATATATTATTTTAAGGCATGGACAAAAATGAGGTAGATCCAAGCTGTAGTGAGCCCCACCATATAAAACAATAAGAAAAGTGATGCCCACCATTGAAACCTTCCTGAAGCCCATCATAGTGTTTAAGGGAAATGATAAATATTAGATTGATAAAAAACTTTTATGGCCAGTAGAAGATTTTAACGGTGGGCGTCAGTCTCCCCACTGTTTTCTTTGGTGCGAATCACTATAGCTTTGGATTTGACTTATTTTTTATTATCTTGCCTTATAATGATCTCTCCAAGTGGATGGACAGTACGTCATGGTGACGCCACTTCAGTAGAAAGTCTCGCTACTCCACCTATCAGTAGCTAATCCGCGTCCCATTGCCACCAGACACGTGGCTACTGGCCGGTGATCCGTGGGCCCCACAATGATTTATGCAATTTGATCCACGCCCATCCATTTTAGATTATTATTTTATTGTAGGACATGGCCCACTAATAGATAGATCCGAATCTCAGGTGTACCAAACCACGGGAAAACCTCGGTGAATAAATGGCCAACATTAAAAACTTCCTGCGCCCTACTGTAACGATTATTTACCATCCAACCTGCTGATTACGCCGCACAGGCCTGGATAAATGGAAAACACAAATATACAAAAATGACGTGTACCTTGAGAAGTTTTTAATGGAGGGTATTCAATCACCGCTGTTTCCTGTGGTGTAGTCCATCTGGGATTTGGATCTGCCTTATTTTTTAATTCGTCCGTTAAAATAAGCTGGAAAAATAGATGGACGGCGTGGATAAAACACATATATCATGGTGGGCCCAAAGCACCGTCCATACTGTCATTATGCAATCGGCGTTTGCCCATGGAACCCACGGACGCGGATTGCGTTTGCGTACCGGCACAACCAGCAGCGACGTGGCTACAGGACGGCTGTCGCCCACAACGATGCATATATTTTATCCACGCCGTCCATCCATTTTAGAAAATTACTTTTAAAGCATGAGCACAAAAATGAGGTAGATCCAAATCTCAGGTAGACCACACCGTAGGAAAACAGTGATAATTGAACGCCCACCATTAAAAACCTTATAGGATTTACTATGATATTTATTTTTCCCTCCAACCTCTTGATTAGGTAAAAAAAAACCTGGATGAAAGGAAAACATAATGATCCAAAAATTTTATGGCCCCTAATAATTTTTTTAATGGTGGGCGTTTGTTCACCACTGTAACCTTTTTTTTTCCCGTGATGTGGTTAGCCTAAGATTTTGTTCTTTCTAAGTTTTTTAATAAAGCCCTAAAATGATCTGAAAAAATGAATAGACGGCGTGGATAATATATATATATATATATATAGAGAGAGAGAGAGAGAGAGAGGGGCCACGTATCACCATCCAGTTGCGAGTCCCCGCTGGCAGTCTCAGTAGGCAATCCGCGTCCGCTTTTAAGTGCTCTCGATGTGTATTAAAAACATTGATACTCTGTAGGAGCAAAACTATGCATGCGCATGCATAAAATGCCCTCTAATCCAAGCCGTTCAAGTGATGGACCGGATTTAGATTGGTCATGTCACCCACTATCGTTAGACTTTTGGTTTATGTTTCTTCTAATCTATGATTATTTATCATTTATACCGTCTATCTATGGTTATATATATTTAATTAGTGACTTTTTTAAGCCATCTACTAAGGTATCAACAATTTTGACGGTACAGATTGAACTAAGAAGATGTCATATTTAAAGTATTCATGTGAAAGTGCATGAATGTTCATACAGTAGCAGAGTATCAAATGACTCCGCTCTCTTTTCATCTCTCGCCCATGTGAGCAGCTCTCAAGTGAAGCGACCTCCTCAACCATACAATATTTAGATTGAAGAAGCGTCGGTTGTGGGTTGGGATTTTCATTTGTAAGGCATTTTACTGGTTTTCTTTTATGTGGTTTTCGTGTGAAAACAGCTGTTTTTCTTAGAAGTTGGTGGTTTTGTGATATGGGTATTGCTTCTTTTGGAGCAAAAGGTGAGATTTTTTGGTAGTTTTGGTTGGTGAGTGGTTTTGGAATTTGATTTTTGTCAAAAAAAGAAAGGTGGGACTTTTCGGCAGTTTTAGAAGGTGGGTGGTTTTCAAGAAGAGGTTTGTAGCTGGTTCTAAAAAGAATGGAGCTTTGGGTTGTTTGATTTTAGGAAGAAGGTGACAATTTTGTTGGGTTTTTTGTTTTTTAAAGTGAAAGGTGTGATTTTAGTAGTTTTGGTTAGGATTGTGGTTTTTGGTTTTTGGGTTTGTGTTATGTTACAGGCAGAAGTGAAAATCTTCAGTATTTTCAAGGGGGGTTTGTGGAATTTGGGGATATTGGTTTCATGAAAAAGGTGAGATTTTTTAGTTAATAGTTATTAGAATTAGTGTTTTTTGATCCAGAGGTGGGTTTTTCCAGCAGATTTCGGTCAAGATTTGTAGTTTTTGTGATGTGATCTTCATGCAAGGATGAAATCTCTTAGCAATTTAGGCATTTGTTTGAGTCTTGTTTTTGGCTGCCTGTTTTTAGCACTTATTGCAGAGCTGTACTACTTGCTATGGTGGAAGAAGAGAATCTCCAGTAGTGAGATTGAAGATGACTACAGCCATTCTCCAAAACATCTACTCTATCTCCTCTGTTGGAAGAAACCCCCTCATCTGAGCTCCACAGCTCTAAACCCCCATCCATCAGATGATCATGGCCATTCAGCTGGTGAGCATCATCTCCAAATACAGCCAAACAATGATGACATGAGATTCTTGTTAAAGCCCATTGCAGGGGAGGGTGTGGACGGTGAGATCATGAGGCTGCATAACTTGTGTGGCCCACCTAGGTTCTTGTTCACCATCAAGGAAGAGACCAAGGAAGATATGGAATCAGATGATGGGAGATCAAAGGGTGATAGGAGCAAGAAAGGGTCTAGAAGTAGGAGTTTGAGTGATGTGGTGCTTTCTATAGAGACCCCATTTCTCACTCCTCTCTCTTCACCACCATTCCTCACACCCCCTTTGACTCCATTGGATTGCTACCACGAACATGGATTCAATCCCCTCTTTGAATCATCCACAGATTTTGAGTTGTGTAAGATGAAAAGGTCTTCTTCTCCCCCTCCAAAATTCAAGTTTTTGAAGGATGCTGAAGAGAAGGTCTACAGAAAGAGTCCTAGGAATGATGGGACTGTTGGGGATTCTTCTAGTATGGTTTCAAATGAGGGAGATGGGTCTTTTATTACAATCATCATAGGCAAGAGCAAAGAGAGAGAAGTAGCCCCACATCAGCATCATGCAAGTTCTTCACAGGTACTTCCATTGGATTCTTCTCCTTCACATGTTAGATTGGATGAGAAAAAACCCATGCTGCATTAGAGATCGTGAAGACAAGATGATTTTTTTTCTCTCTCTCTTTTGCCCTTTTGCTATGGTTTGATGTTGGTGTGACTGTAGTTGGGGCTTGGCATTTGGTTCTTTCTCTTTTTATCTGTCTCCAATGTTTTTTTTTTTCCTTTTTTTTTTTCTTTTTTTTTGAATTCTATGTACATTTTGGTGTTATGAGATAGCCCTCAAATGAAATATTACAGATAAATCTTTTTTTAGTCAACATTTACTCTCAGCTTTGATATGTATACACCCCTTTTTCTACTTGTTGTATTAAATAAAAAGTCTCCTCTTATATCATTTTAATACTGATAGTAGAAACAAGGGGTGTTTTATTGTAATTATGGGTGAGATATCTTTTCCCTGGAAATGCAAGATTAGCTGACAGAACCCATGAATTATGGATTGTGAAAATGAGGAGGGATTTTTGCCACAAAAATCCTCATGAATTCAGATATTCCCCAATAAACCCCTACAGAATTCCAAGGCAGTGTTTTTTGAGCGGATAAATGACCATGATGGGCTGGTTTGTTATTATTTTTCACAAGTGATAAAGTTAAAAATTACTGAAATAAAAAATAAATAAATAAATAAAAAAATCAGTAGTAATAAAGTTAAGAATGGTGAAAGAAAGGACTTGAAGGCCTATGGCTTAAGTGTAGCTGTCTATGGGCTGAGCCTGGGTTAGTCTTGGTTCGGATTTTGAACTGGTTTGGGCTAGACCGTCGTGCTGGTCCTATTCAAAATTCTAATTTTGGTAGGTCCATTGACCCACTAATCCTAATTTTGGGATGAGGCATATATGACAATGATGACAATGAAAGTTGAGAATTGTGGGACACATTTGGCATGTATGATATCCTGCCCGTCCAATGTATCCAACGTGTGGTAGGATGACCGCAGAACAAAAATTCTGGTTGATAGAATCATCGGATGGCTACATGCCTGTTTGGATGTTTGTGGGTGGTTTGGCACACCTTATGATTATATCCCTTTAATCTTGTTCTTCTAATCATAATGGCAGGGTGTATCTGTCGTGCAAGTCATATGGAAAGAGCAAAAGAATAAGGGTATTTTTGTAATTATGGTTGAGGAAATTTTAAGAAAGAGAAAAAAAAACAAGGGCATTTTGGTAATTACGCTAGAAATTTTGTGGTAAACATCATGTATGATTGATGGGTTGAACAGGAGAATGTGATGACAACAATGCTTGATGGATTGTGATTTTTTCTATGGCTTGTTTTATTTTTCAATTCATCCGTAAATACCCCTGTATTTAACTCATTCTTTCCGTATTTGATTTGACCACATGCATTTTTTAAACAAAATTGAGAAGGCCACAACATATTTTTGGGTCCCACCGTGATGCGTATCGCTTATCCACCCACACTGTTCATCTATTATGCCTCATGAATTTATAGCATGAGTCAAAAAATGAGACGTATTGAAAGCTCAAGTGGACCACGCCACTGGAAAAAGGGAATCGGACACTTACTATTAAAAACCTCTTGAGGCCACTGTTTCTTTTTGTGTGGGCCATTTAAGTGTTTGATTTGCCTCATTTTTTGACTTATGCCTTAAAATATTATGTTAAAACCGCTAGATAGAATAGATATATCATATACATCGCCTTAGAGACCACAAATTTAAAATAACTCTTTTGAACCCGTTCAAGGTAGAAAGTTCAATGGATTTTCAAACAATTTTCAAAGCGATGAAATGGTAATAATTACCCATTTCAAGGGTATTTACATGGGCATTGAAAAATCAAATATGCCCATACGGTCTTATCAGAAATATGCTGGTAATATATATATATATATATATATATATATATATATATATATATATATATATATATATATATATATATATATATATATATATATATATAAACCCCAAAAAGATTCAATATATAATGCAAGTAGAGCCCCTACCGCTCTTATAATGACAATGTTACCCTTATTTTATGTGTTTGTTCGGCAGCAATTGGGGTTGAAAGTTGGACGGGTTCAACCCGACCGACATATGACGCAGACCCGACATTGGGTTAGGCTTGGGTAGAATATATCGGGTTGGACTCGGGCTGAGGTCTTGGTTGCTTGACCCAACCCGAATCCGATCGATATGTAAGTTTAAATTATAATTGAGTGTAGATCATCCACGTTGAAGGCACGGGAATTTCTATGCCGTTGGGTTTCATTGGTCCACCTCATTTCCAATTACTCAAAGCTAATGAGATACGTTAGATTTCTCTCTTAAATAGATTGCGTGCTACACAACATGGCTTTTAAAGTAGTCTAATATTTTAACTTATTTGTTTAGAAAAAAATGAAATTCTTTACTATAAATAATTACATATATAATTAATAAAATTATAGGTACAAAAAATAAGATGTGTAATGAATATGTAATAGACTAATATAATAATGAAAATATTAGCATGTATTCACCCGACCAATCTGACCAAGCCCGCTTGGGTTGGTCTTGGATTGAGAATTCCCAACCTAGGGTTGGGTAGGGTTGGGTTGGGTTGGGGTACTGGAACCTTTGGTTGGGCCCGGGTTGAGCACCAACCCAACCCAACCTACCAGACTTTCAGCCCTGGCAGCAATGGCATATAACCATATGTAACTCAAGACAGCACATGACGGCTGAAAAGATCTCGAGTTATAGACTCTCAAAAATCTACTGCTACTTTTCAACCGTGAAAATAAATAAAATAAAATATTTTTTTATCTGGAGTTTTTGTGGTTGAAAGTGCATTGTACTGCTGCTGTGGTGCAGAGCGCTTGTAGGTGATCAATACTCCAGGTTAAGTGCTCACTTAAAAGCTGGTAGGTGACTGCATGAGTGGGCTCTTCATATATCAACTTTTTCGGTAATATTTTTTTAAAATTTATTTTCAATGGTATTTTCTAATTATTTACTTTTTAGGATTTTTATTAACAATTTCTTCATAAATTCCAAATTTATCAAACGATACTATTGAGTAGCTTTTTTTTAGAATAGAAATTATTGAAATACCGTCTTATATTGTCTTTATTTAATAAGGAAGCGGATCACACGGTTTGCCACCGACAAGTATGGTGTGTTGATGTCACCGAGTTCGGTGGCCCCACTATGATGTATGTGTTATATCCAAATGCGAGATCATGCCAGGACATCACCTAAAAAATGAGATAGATCGAAAGCTCAAGTGAACCACATGACTGAAAGTATTGGAGATTGAATGCTTATAATTGAAAATTTCCTGGTGCTCGGCTTAAGCTGATGTTTGTGTTTTCCTTTTGTTCAGGTCTTTGTGAGCTTATTAGCAGGTTGGATGTCGAATAAATATCATGGTGGGCATCATCGTCCCACTGCTTTATGTGGCATGGTCTACTTGAGCTTTGAATCCGCCACATATTTTAGCCCATGCTCTAAAATGATATGATAAAATGGATGGATAATATAGATAAGACACATATATCATGGTGGGCCCTACAGAACTTGCTGACCTCAACGCACCATTGAGGTTGGCACACCATAGGCAATTTGCTTCCCTTTAAAAAGAAAAATTAGAGGCCCACGTGATATGTGCATGGCATTTAGCCTATTAAACATGCACACCTAACTATAATAATTACATGGACCAAAAATTATTTTAATTCAATTACTAGATGGGTTGCATTGGCTTTTTGTTGTTTTTATGTGGTGTATATTAATTTTTTATGGTGTGACACATTATATGTTTAAAATGGCCATTTTTTATTCTTCTAAACATCACTGTGGGCTACATCTATTGGTCAGATTGGACATCATAGAAAATATCACGTGGGCCCCACAATTCTCCACCACTTATTTTTAAAGAAAAAAAAGTGCACATGCCATAATGGTAATTTCACATGCAAAAAACACTTCCCTTATATTTTGATCCACAGAGGCATTATTTGGTAAATCACTAATTCTTGAGGAATTTTATTGCAAAAATCCCTAACTTTTTCTGTAATAAAATACCAAAGGAGGGAATGACCCCATGCACTCGAAAGCATGGTAATTGCCATACGGTTGATCTCTGTCATGCCCCGTTCCTCCGTTATGTGTACGTGAAATCTACACCATGAATCCAGTCTACCTTCATGTCTTCACCGTACGTACCAGGTATCATCGTGATCTGAAACTTCCGTGGGACACACCACCGAGAACTGCTCAGTCATGCATGAATCCTATATATTCATGTGGTGTGGCCCACCTGAGTTTTCAAATGGCCTGATTTTCAGTTTATCTTTCATCTTAGTGGGACGCACGTGATCACTGTGTTGGATGGCATATACATAATACGGTGGACCCCACATGGAAATCAGTGGTGGGCATCATCCTCCCCAATGTCCTCATTGATGGCTTCTGTATGGCCCACCTGACTTATAGATTAAGATGGGTTTTGGATCAACGCCTAAAATGAGTGGTACATCTAAATCGGACGGACGGATGGCACTCACACACATATAAGTGGCCACACACAGCTCGAAAGGTATGGTAATTACGAAAGTGTTTAAAGGCATGTGATCATTGCCGTACCACGTGTGGGTGTTTTTTTGTTGCGACTACAGTTATAGTTCACCACCGTTTTGGAATTCCTGGCGACTTGTCCTCATCACATGTGGCACCTTTGTGAGAATATCCAGACCATCCAAATCGTGAGGCAGACTCTGGATGGAGCTATCATATTCTCAGTGTAATGTTTGGGGATGTCTGAATTGTTTTCTGGCCATGCCAACATTCCTTTTTGGCTTTTTCAAAATAGTGGTGAACTATCATTAGAATGATAAATTTTACGGGCCCAAAATATAAGCCCAGGCCCAGCTTCTGAATATGGTCAGATAAGGGGTCTTGGGCTGGCAGTAGCCCTTGGACCAGGCCAGACCAAAGTCTATCCAAACCCGTATTGCAGAAATAGAATCCGGGTCTGATCACTATATGGGCCTGTAATGGGCCCAAGCAGAGCCCAAGATTACTATGGTCGACTGAGAGAGCATCTACCCATTCTTCCCACATGATCCGGCCTGTTCATTAGGTGTGCCCCACTAGGATAGGACGTGAGTTTGTAAAATTAATATATTACAAAAATTCCCTTGAAAACCCTAAACGGTCTGGACTTGGGCTAGGCTGATGGGTTGGTAGTAACATCTAAAGCCCAGCCCAATAAGCAAACGAGCTCAATTACTTGGATCAAGCCCGTAAAGCGGACCCAGACCAAGCATGGCCCATGGTAGACAAATCATGAAAGCTTGAAAGGCTAAACTAGGGTTTAGACTGGACCTCAGGAGAAAATGCTGTTGAAACTCAGCTCAGTCGGTTCGTTTATCCATTGGGCCCACAAAGTCATAGGCCCACCTAGCCCACGGGCGTAAAGCCCTAAACTTGGTTTTAATGAGTCCCATATTACTACTTCGAGTCGACTCAGGCTCAATCAAACCCGATTTGGTTTGAGGGGCTCATAAGGTGTTCCAAAACGGTAATGGTGCCCATAACGGCCACCACCGTTACCGTTATGATACAGGCCGTAACAGCCCTTATAGTCCTTGCATTGACCGTTATGATTTTGTTTTTGTTTTTTGAAAAAACTATTACATGATTGTTACGGGCCCATTACGGATTCTATAATGGACACCACGGCAGTTTTGACCCTATAACATGTAACGGTTATGTCCGTTACCGTTAAATAACGGCCGTTATATAATTGATTTTGAATGCCTTGGGGGCTCGGAAAGGTTGGGCTGATTCATCTCTGGTGAGTTGCAACTCGACTTGAGAATAGATGATGCGGTCTGAGTCGCCGGGTCTTTAAGCTGTAAAAGATGTAACTAAACTGAAAGAATTTTGGGCTCCTTTTGGGTCGGGCCTTTGAGCTCAAGAGGCCCAACCGGCCCATTGACAAACTCCCCCCTTTTAGTACTTTTAGTTCTGGAGCGATCTACTTTTTTTTATATATATACTAAATAGTAGAAAAGGGAGGGTTTATGATAAAAAGGTGGGGTGTAAATATCAGTTCCCTTTTCTGCAGGGGTATGTTTGGAGTTGTAATCATTCATGTGGGTGGTTGGAATGCACTTTGTCAAAAGAGTAGTGTTGTTCTTTTTAAGAGCGTGGGCTTTATTGTTCTTCTTTTCACACGCGTGTGGGACCCCTGCACATCCACATGGAGGCACGCGTGCCAATGGGACACGTGTGGTTGGTCATTTCATCGGGTGGATTACGAAGTTTAGACATGGCTTAAAAATCAGACCGTTGTCACGCTTTGGGTGGGCCACTGTGTAGAAAAGAAACGGACGGCTGGAAAGCCACATCTTCTAGATATGACTGTCCCCGAGTATCCGGATCTCATGGGTACCAATGGACCCGACCAGATTTTAATAGGTCTAGGTCCCATCGCGTGATGTCTGGGTGTCACCGTTTCCGCCCGATTAAAATAGGGTATATTTGGATTCAAGTCGGGTCCATGCAATGGAGCGAAAGCCTTTCAAAGGAAGTTCCTTCGCTGGAAACTTAAGTGGGCCCCATGATGTTTGTGAGAAATCTATCCAATCCATCCATTTTTTAAAGATCATTTTAGGACTTGAGATAAAAAAATGAGCAGTATCCAAGAATCAAATGGGCCGCACTAAAGGAAAAGGTGGGTAGGAAAATCTCTGCCATTGAAACCTTCCTAGGGTTGATAATGATGTTTACATGCCATCTATACCGTTCACAACTTTATTTATAGTGACATGAACTGAAAACACAAATATTAGCCTACTTCAAAGCTTCCGTGGCATATTTCAACTGTGTACCATCATTCCTCACGTTTTCGGCCCACTTAAGTACTGGATTCTGCTCAATTTTGACCCATGTCCTAAAATTATCACAAAAATCGAATGGACGGAGTAGATTTCTCACAAACATCACGTTGGGCCCCACCTAGGTTTCTGGAGAACTTCTTGCGAAAGGCTTTTGGCAGGAAATCCGCGTCCTGTATAAAGTCGTATCTCGTCGGGTCTAGTCATGTCCGGGTCGGGTCCAGCTAGTCTTAATAGTAGAATTCCATATATTCAATGTATATTAGTACATATATTATTCTATCTAAATAAAAGAGGTTTTCCAAGCCACGCGTGTAAGAGCCCATTTGCCCACCGTGCACGTGCCAAAGCTGCATGTGTATGGGTTTACTACGGTATTGGTGGGCCCAACCATATAATTGCTCTTATTTGTTTTGAACCCGACTTGAAACCTGGCTCAAAAGACCTAACAAGTACCCAATGAATACCTATATATCCAGGCCTGGGTCTTCAAAAACTAGACCCGGACCACAAAAGACCTGGATCTAGCGAGACCTGAACCTGGTTAACCTAGGTGCATGTACTTAGGTCCGGGTCTAAGACATGACTTGTTTAATTTTAATTTAGGGTGGTGCTGTCATACCCTCTATTTTATATTACGTACATTAATTTTAATAATTTTAAATTTTCATTATAACATTTTTATTTTATAATATTAGATGTCGGGTCAAGTAGGGTCGAGTCTTTGAGTTGGGCTAACTCGATTTAACTTGGAATCTTTCTTTTGGAGGCACTTTCAAATGAAGTTCAACATATCCTCTGTCATTTGGAAAGCAATATATTGCTTTTGCTTTTGCATTCGAATCATATGTATAGTTGAGTAATTTTTGAAAATCTACTAAGGAATATATTGCCGACAAAATCAATGTTTTGGGGGGCCACTTTGACCTAAAACATATTAACTCGGTTCGGAGTCTATACTCTCACAAAAGTGGAATCAAACTCAATTAACCGCGCGCTCCCATACAGATTATCACCCTTATCGAATTGATTCCTCTAGTTCAAGCTCCTATAAGCTTAACTTTGATGGATTTGTTATTCTAACTAAGAAGTATTTTGGTGCAAGTGGTAAGAATGCGTATCCTTGTGGAGGGAGCTTTTTGAATAGGTGCAGTTGATGGAACATTTTCATGTGAAGAGAGAGGCGAATGTTGCTATAGACAGTTAAGCATGCCCTTGTTTTTTTTAATTTACATTGTAAATGAGTGTAAATGAATAATTATTACTTCATAGAGTACTTGATTGAGAGAGAAATTTACACGGCAATTTGGCATCGAAAATCAGGGAGTAAACACGGTGAAATTGGATCAAAATTATGGTTGTACAATTTGTGGGGCCCACCGTTCTGTATGTGTTTGATCTACATTGTCTAGCTGCTCTACATACTTTGTTTTAGGTCATGACTAGGGCTATCAATGGGCCGAGCCTAGGGTAGGTCTCAGCCCAAATTTTGAACTATTTTGGGCCACGTTGTTGGGCTGAGCCTATTTAAAATTCTGTTTTTTCATGCTTGAGCCCAGCCCATTTACACCCCTAGTCATGAGCTTATAAATGAGCCAGATTTAAAGCTCAAATAGACAACACAAGGGTAGAAAACGGGTGGTATTGAATGCCTTTCTTTGAAAGTTAAAATGAGCGTAGGGTTCGTATGGATGTGTACCTGTCATCCAACCTATTCATAATGTCACAAGCATGGATGATGGGAAAACACAAATATAAGCTCGATTCAAAACTTATGTATCCCTCGAGAAGAATTGAACAACAAGCATCCAATTCCCACCTTTTCCTATGGTGTGGTCCACTTGAGCTTTGGATTTACCTCATTTTTGGATTCATGCCTTAAAATGAGTGACAAAAATAGATGGACGATGCCGATCAAACACACATATAATAATAAGCCCCATTAATTAAGTGGAAAAAAGTCTCATTTCCTCAATTGAAGTATAAAAGCTCTCCAAACAAACTTCCTATCAACATCAACTAATTATTGCTGTTGAATGTAAATACAAGAGTAAATAATAATTATCCATTTACACCTAATTTACTCTGTAATTTGTAAAACAAACTTGCCCATGCAGGCAAAATTCACAAATCTCGTTTACTTAGGTAAATATTACATGGCCGCTCATATATTAGAATGGTTTTTGTTCTTTCATATCTTTTTAATATGGGAAAATAATTTTATTGCGAGGAAAATACGTTCAAAATTTTCAACCACATGGAAATGCACGTTATACGTGCGTGCATGTAAATGAGTAGGATTCCACGCACGTGGGATTAGCAAACCTCTTACTGGACCATCAGTAGGCGTCACCACACGAACAATACAACACATGCATATAAGTAATATAGAACACGTGTGTAAGATCTAAGCTTTCTATGTGACTGGTCATAATGTTTATATTGGCTGCCTAAAAATCCAGGCCATTTCGCTCATCAGGAGTGGGGTCCAGTGTGCAAAGTAAATTAACGGTTAAAACAAATCTTTCTAGCCGTCCACTCGTTTTCTAATCTGTAGTACACGTGAGGTGTGGAACGGCCTGATTGTAGAATAGAACATCCGATCAGTGGATGTATTTGGTTTCGTTGGTTTTGTATGTCGAAGATCTCATGGTTTTCTCAATCCTATGAAATGGGCCAACTTGATAATATACAATACCCCGCATGTGTTGTATTGACACGTGTGTCTGCTATCATAAAATTAATGGCCCCATTGTGATAGGAATGACCTAAAAATCACAATAACCAGAATATCCTGTCCAATCATTTAATGGCCATAGACTAGATTAACTGATCTGTGTAATTTTGGGTCATATATAATCCATTCATACCAGGACACAAAATTGAATAATCTGATTTGACTGGCATATGTTTCATGTGTACGGTATATATAAGACAGTACTGGATTGCCTACAGTGGGGGCTGCAATGACATGCCCAATGAAAAAACATCACAAGGATAATCTCAGATGAAAAGAGTTAAAGCATAGTTTATCCAAGATGGTATTAACTTTTAAGTATAGTTCTTCGTAAAATAAATATTTATAATGCTTTTTCATTGAAACCATGTCTTATCTCTAATACAAATTTTGCTACGTTAATTACAAATAATTTAAACCTTAATTGATGTGTGATTGCACACACCATTCATCGTATCTTCGAATGTGAATTTGGCAAATGCATTGCAATGAAAAAAAAAAAAAAAACCCAAAACAACTTATGTATAAAATAATGCTTTTGCCCTTTTCTCATGGCTAGTGATTGAGTTGACGAGCCATATCACATTCTTTCTTAATGGGACTTACTAGTTGGACGGTTTTAATATATGTGTATATGTATGCCATTTGTATGGGGATAGATGCCATATCTTTAAAAGTGAGGCATTTTGAGTAATTAGTCATCGCACTTCTATTTAAATAGTAACTTCGTGTTGAAAGATTTCCTCCCATCATCATATATCTCGAGGTTTTAGTGCCTCTACAATCCTTTTTTTTTTTTTTTTTAAGTGCCTAGTCACCTGATCACTAACAATATCTCAAGTGACCAAACTTTGTGGGGCCTGTTGTGATGTATGTATTTCATCCATGCCATCGATCCACTTTGCTAGCTTATTTTAATAAATGAGTCAAAAAATAAAGCAAATCCAAAGCTCAAAGTGGACCACACCACAAGAAACAATAGGGATATTATGCCCAGGGGTGAAACCTAATTAGGCTCTACTGTGATATTTATTTGTCATCCAACATGTTAATAAGGTTCAATAGACTTGAATGAAGAGAAAATACAAATATTAGCTTGATATGTAACTTTTTTTGTCACGCCCTAAACTCGAAAACTGGGCTCACAAAGTTCTCGATTGCCGAATCCGGTATCGACAGCTTTCGTAGTACTTCATTCTCAGCTTCTAGCGTTCATACGCCAGATTCCAATCGTGAGATCCTATAAGGAGGAATTTTTTTTTTCAATATACATTTAGCTCATAATAAGCATAATCACAAGTATACCCAAATCACAAAAGCAACAACATCATCATCACATATCCATTAATATAAACTTTGAATACAATGCTGAAAGAGAAATATATATGTCAAAATAAAATCAAAGCTCCAGAAGACAGCTGCACGCTTCATACTCAACGCCGATGCAAGCTAACATTACCTGCACGCATCTATCGTGCATAAGCTTATAGAAAGCTTAGAGGGTGGTGTAAGTGTGTGCACAAGGTAAGTGTCAAGTATTCAATACAATGTCATAATCATACAATACCGAAAATACTGGTAATCTATAAATCGAACAATATCGGAATAAGCAGAAATACTGACAAGATCATGAATTATTAGAGTAAGCAGAAATACTGATAAGACTATAAATCATACGATAATAGATTAAGCAAAAATACTGACAAGTCCATGAGTCATACAATATTAGAGTACGCAATACAGATCAGTTATACAAATGAAGAGTCATAGAGAGCTAATTATCATATGTCGATGATGCAATATAATATATACTTCCTAATGAGTTCACAAATACATCAGCCGTATCTATACCATGTAAATGCAAAAACACAATAACCCAAAGTGTCATATGTCGCGGATGTTATGCAATATGCGGTGCGAATGGAATGACCATGCTAGAGTGTGAAGTCGGGATGATAATACGTAATATCGCAGGCTATGAGGTCCATCACAAGGGACTTCTATTCAAAGTAGTCTCATACCTAATTTGGATAGTCAGACTCAATGTGGTAAACTCCTGATCTCAGGTTAGTCGCACACCCTAACCGAAATTCTAGTCATTGCGAAGGTATACGTAACAAATAGTTGCACACCACTAGCCCGAGTGGGTAGTGAATGAATAAATAAATGAGTATGCAACTCCTGCTCGATAAGTCCACATATCAGTACTATTTATCTCTGGGATCATCACCGGGGTTTAGTACACTCCAAATAGCATTGCCCCTCACCCAGCAGCATAGTTCAAGTGAGCGTAAGAAACATCACTATCCGCTTTGCTAATAGTCTGTTAATACCTATCCGGCACATCGATAGCGGATCCATTTACGAACTGGTCAAACTCAGCCTAGCTATGCCCCCTACCCTCGGGCGGGTAAGGCCATACCCCCTCCCAACCAACCACAACACAGTAGGAGACGCGGCCTCCTGGTATTCGGCACTCGGACGCTCATGTATCCACTTGGTCTCGACGTTGAGGCGTCCTCTGGTACCAAGAGGGTTTAAGAATTTTTACTCAGGACCATCTATGGCAGCCCGATGCTATAACAGATTTTCGGTGTCTCATCTGGTCATCCACGATATGCCTGTGGAGGCTATGACCTTGATGTTGCTAGGGCGTATAATAATTACAACGCAAGATGCATGAGTCATACAATCCAGTCATGCATCAATGAGTCTTGTGCATATCGTACGCTCATGTGAAATAACTTCCACCTATCAAGGAGTCTCATAACAACCTGCTCAGTGACATATGCAATGGTCAATCACATCTCATAACAAACATGCAGATGATGCGTATGGGCATGTATCATAATGCTATGTTGTCACATACTCATAATCAGTATCAATGATTGACATCGACAATTGGCCTCGACAATGTGGATATTTAACCAGCATTGCCTCCAAGGAATGACCCACATAGAGCCTAACATATAGTGGACTCTTAGCCTCACACAAGGGCCAAATATACAACACTATGGGCCCCACTCAAGAGTTTAATACACACCACGATGGGCCTTTCACATAGGCTTAACATACATCGCAATGAGCCTTGAACACGGGCTGAATACACATCACAACGACCTCAAATACAGGCCACATATACATCACATTGGACCCCGACAATCGGAATCAACAATTGGCCACGACAATCGGAATCGGTAATGGGCCATAATAATCAGTCTCGATCGAAAATCAGCCTCAATCGATAATCGGCAATCGGCCATGACAAATTAGAATCGGTATTCGGCCTCGATCGATAATTGACAATCGGCCACGACAAATCAGAATTGGTAATCGGTTTCGACGCAATGCGGGGTCCATAAATGGACGGCCGATAATGGTCCAAGCAATATTAATGGGGGCCCATTCATTTGGATTAACCCACTAGATAATGATGAGAATGAGCCTAACCAGGCTTAAGGGAATGTCATAATGTGGACATCCAACTATTACTGTCTATTAATGTGAACATTTAACCAACATCGCTCCCAAGCAGTGGCCCACATAGAGCCAAATACAAAGTGGGCCTATGGTCTCACATAAAGGCCTAATATACATTACAATGAGCCTCATACAAGGGCTACATACACAACAGGTGGACCCTGCACATGGGCCTCAGATACATCGCATGGGCCACGACCCATGGGTCTAATGCACATCATAATGGGCCTCATTGAATGAGCTACATCAACGGGCCATACCAATGGGCCTTAAATACATTAAATTGGGCCGCATCGATGTGGGCCTCGAATATACAACATGCAGGCCCTCCACATGGGTCTCATATACACTAAATGGGCCATGTATCAGGGCCTCGAATATACCAAAGTTTATAATGCTTTCTCATTGGAACCATGTCTTATCTCTAATACAAATCTTACTATATTAATCACAAATAATTAAAACCCTAATTGATGTGTGATTGCACACACCATTCATTATATCTTTGAATGTGAATTTGGCAAATGCGTTGCAATGAAAAAAAAAAAACAACTTATAAATAAAATAATGCTTTTGCCCTTTGTCATGGCTAGTGATTGAGTTGATGGGCCATATCACATTCTTTCTTAATGGGACTTACTAGTTGGACGGTTATAATGGATGTGTATATGTATGTCATACGTCTGGGGATAGATGCCATATCTTTAAAAGTGAGGCATTTTGAGTAATTGGTCGGCGCACTTCTATTTAAATAGTAACTCCGTGTTGAAAGAATTCCTCCCATCATCATATCCTCGAGGTTTCAGTGCCCCCTACAGTCCTTTTTAAAAAAAAGTGCTTAGTCACTTGATCACCAACAATGTCCCTAGTGACCAAACTTTGTGGGGCCTATTGTGATGTATGTATTTCATCCATGCCATCTGTCCACTTTGCCAGCTTATTTTAAGGAATGAGCCAAAAAATAAAGCAGATCCAAAGCTCAAAGTGGACCACACCACAAGAAACAATGGGGATACTATGCCCCGTGGTGAGACCTAATTAGGCTCTACTGTGATGTTTATTTGTCATCCAACACGTTAATAAGGTCCAATAGACTTGAATGAAGAGAAAATACAAATATTAGCTTGATAAGTAACTTTTGTCTCCCTAAAAAAGCTTTTAGTGGTGGGTGTTCAGTCCCATTGTTTTCTGGTGGTGTGGTCCCCTTGAGCTTTTAGGGGTCATTTGGCACGGTGGATTGGAGGGGATTTGAGGGGGTTCCAAATCTTGGTTGTTTGGCAGCATAAAGTAACAGGGGGTTTTCAATCTCCTCTTTGAGGGGGTTTGTAATCCACGGTGAGAGCTTGGATTACAACAAAAATCATTTCAATAGTTGCAGGTGTAACATGTGTGTCACTATACACTATCATTCTATTTGGCACATGACCCACTAATGATGATCAGCACCGTCCAAACATTGTTCATGTAAACCAATGATTAAAAATCATTGGTTAGTCACCCAGACATGATCTTGTGCTTGTGGCCCATCCGAGACTTGGAATTTCATCATTCTTGGGCAAAGCATATATTTCAGCGGGCTTATTACAACCATTATGTCAAAAAATACATATTTCACTAATTAGAGATATTAAAGTTGTTTTGGTAATTAAATTCAAACCCCAATAAATATAACATAGATAGGTACTTTTGGATTAAAGTTCATTCACACTCCAGGGTGCTAAACACACGAGGAGGATTGCAAATCCAGAGAGTTTCTAATCCAAGGGTTCCAAACCCACGCTCCCAAAGAGGCCCTTAGTCTACTTCTATTTTAATCTTAGACCCTAAAATAAGCTACATTTGGATAGCATGGATGAAATACATGCATCACAATGTGTCCAATGGAGTTTAGTCACTATGGGTAAACACCATAGTCATGTTATACCCTATTTCCGACTGATTTTAAAAAAGCCAATTTGAAAAGCACACATGTCATTGCATGAGAAATGTATACCCTTTAGAGATATTTGGAGTGCTCTTTGCAAAAGTACAATTAACAACGATGTGGATAATACATGCTATCTAATGACAAGGCACAATTGAAAAGTTTAAGAGGTGAAAAGTTGTAAGTGAAAAAAACGATTAAAGGGACATGTCAAAAATAGAATAAAGGATCTGAATGATGGACATGACTATGATTTAACTGCCATAACCATATAATAAATGAATAAATGCTCGAAGAGAAGTCATAATAGATGTCAATAAATAGTAGAGGAGTTTAACAAAGTAATTTGTCTTATAACAATCTAACAAACTTATTTATTTTATTTTATCAAATTTATCTTTATTTATCATAATTAAGCTTTATCCTAAGGGCGGTTTGGCCGGGTGGATTGGAAGGGATTGAATGGTATAAGGGTCGATGGCATGGATTTCAAGGTAATGATGGCTATGTCAGTGGATTGGTGCAAGATACATGGGATTTGCTATATTCCGGGATTGCTATATCGAGTCTGTTTGGCACGCTCGGCCAATCCCAGGATTAAACCTTCCCATCCCTTCCAATCCCTCAAACCAAACATGTCCTTGGCAAATTTGAATAGATTAGGGTGGATTGGATGGGATTTAAAGGTAATGATGGTGTTGTCGGTGGATTGTCTTAATATCTATGGGATTGCTATATCCCGGATCAGATCACCCAGTCTATTTGGCACGCCCGGCCAATCCTGGGATTTAACTTCCAATCCCTTCCAATCTACCCCAGCCAACAGCCCTGAGAGTAACGCATGATTTTGCACTTAATTAATCTCGATATCAACATCATTACTTCATCTTCAAGAGGGATATAAAAGTTCGTACAATAATTGCCAGATCATCTTATAACTATTTGTAAGTGGTTTTTTTTTGGTTAGCTTGTTAGTACACCCACTGTCAGTTCACACTTCACTGTTAGCCACCCCCTCAAGCGAAATCGATACCAACACCTCAGCATTGAAACGAGGTATCTTTCAACTATTTGTAAGTGGCTGAACAACACAGAGGTCTCTTTCAACTATTTGTAAGTGGTTGAACACGTAATCAATCTTCTCAAATTTTAAGTTATATATATAAAATCTCACGTCACGCAAAATAAATTGAGAGCCAACAAGTGGGTGTTACCCTTTGACGTATTGGGGCCACCTTGATGAATTTATTTTTCATATACCCCCAGCCCATCCGTTTTCTCATATCATTTAATATGTTATTCCGAAAATTAAACATATTCAAATATCCGGTAAAATTGGTGAATAAAGATTAAAATAGCTTTTTTTAAGCCACGAAAATTATGTATCATGCTCATATTTGTATTTTCCCTTCATCCAGCTTGTTTGACCTTATCAACGGGTTGGATGTAAACGGATCTGCTTACAGTGGGCCTTGGAAAGTTTTTAATAGTCAGTAATCATCACTATTTCTTGTGGCGTGGCCCAACTTAGATTTGGATATGCTTAATTTCTGGGACCTCGTACTAAAATGGGCTGGAAAAACGGATGGACGGAATGGATATACAAAATATCATCAAGGTGGGCCCTACAGTAAGGGTAACGTGTTACCCGGGGAACACGTAATCCGCGCCCCTTTTTTTTATTCCAACGTTCCAAAACGATGCTAGCATCCCATGTCTGGTCTGTCCTTCAGTGGAACGGATGGCTGTCGTACTTTCTCTTTTCTTATCCAACGGCCTATCGACAAGGAACTTGGTTAACGATCCACCACGTGTTTTCACACTAGGCCAACGGTCTGGATCACTCAACAATTACCCTACTCGAGAAAAGAGGACTTATCACCTACAGAGGCAAGGTACCGTAACTTCTCGTACCGTACCATCCTTTCCCTCAACATTCCAGTTTTGTAGATCATCGGTACTGCGAAAAATGTAGGACCCACAATGAATAACCCATTCAAGAAAAATCAAGACAGTCCGATCATCACAAGGGCCCCAATTTTGGAATGAATGGAAAACTGACGGTCTGATTCGACACAGTCGGTGTAGTCCATCTAGGAGGGAAATCACTCCGATATTTTAGAATAGAGATCTTCATGTTGGGGTCCACTTTTTTCACGGCACTGATTTCCCACAAAAGTTGCATGTTGCCGAGAAGCTGCCGATGCCTGTATTCATCGGTTGTCCGTACGAAATTCCGTCCGTTTCTGACAAGATGCTCGCTCTTGTAGTCCGCGGAGTACTGAAGTGAACTTGTAATCTACTAGTTGGCCACAAGAATCGATGATCGAAACCGTTCAATAGGCATGTCCCACCATTAATAGGCTGTGGAAAAAGTAAGAGTTGCCAAAAGAGAGTAGCATTCTACATCTGGATATATAAATCATAAAATGTTCAGCCGTTTACATTCAAGTCCTTTTTGAATGGTCAGGATCAGATTTACGGAAAAGGAAGGCCGTTCTCATTGACTGGAGAACCTTAACTATCTGTTTGTGACCCCCCGATGGATGGCTGAGAAGAGAAATACAACAACGGTCAGCATTTAACTGAAGAAAGACCCGAGATTGGTGGTGTGGGTCTTTTGTTGAAGAGAGTTTTGAGTTATGGTAGATTCAAGATGGGACGAAACAAACCAACGGTCTGGATTTCTGAACTATGGTCCCACTTGTTAGAACAAAAGGAGCTCGAGTACCTAGTGCCGATACGCGGGTCTCTTTTCATATATAAAATCTATTCAAGGCGGGAAGAGAATAGTACGTCTCTTTTTCTTCTTCCCTCTCCGTCGAAATTCTCTTCCAACTCCAAGAACGGCTACTGCTCAGGTTTCTCTCTCTCTCTCTCTCTCTCTCTCTCTCTCTCTCTCTCTCTCTCTCTCTCCTTTTGAATTTTATTGCGGTAGATACACGGATTGATTGAATATCTTTTTTCATTAAACGCTGTGATCTTTCTCTGCAAGAATCCAAGAAAACTTTCATAGAAACCCTTGATTCTATCTGTTTGCATTGATATTATGGTTTCTTCTTATTCTTCTTCTTCGATTTTAGAACATGAATTCGTAGATTCATGTCGGGTTTCGTGTATAAGGACAGTATACTCTGTTTTTCAGTTCAGTACAAGTGGGGCCAATGGCACAGTGATCCAGACCCTTGGGATTTGATTTGACCTAATTCCGATGGACCATGCCCCAAAAATCTCCCTGAAGGACGATCCTAACTACCGATATTGGGAATTTTTTTTCAGTCGAATGTGGACCGTTTTCTGTTTTGCTTGTTAACCGAATATTTTCAGGAGATAGATTGAAATTTTATGATTTCCCTACCGTGGATATTTTGGGGTATGGTCCATACAATGTGGGCCCAATAGGCCAAGGGCTTGGATATGACTCAACCAAATAAAAAAGTATAATCTCAATTTGGATACTCACCTTTTCCTTTAAGATCAAACCATTAGATTTCTCTACAGATGCAATGAAAAAAATAAAAATAAAATAAAGGGTCGTTGAACATCCTACAACCTACTAGCTACTATGACAGTAATCACGACATTCCCCCGCTCCTTTTCTATTTTAGGCAATACATGCCCAAAGGGAAGCAACTCATGCTTTTGTTAGACAGGCTGCAACAGACCTTGTATAGCTAGCATACCTTATATAGTTGGTTTTCCCATAGGTAGATGATTCTGATGTTATTTCCTTCCTTGTATAGATGCTGTAATCTCTATATATTCAACCCCTTTGGGTTGTCTCAAATACACAAAAGCTTTCAGCTCCTCTCAGTTTACATGGTATCAGAGATTCATTGATCCAAATCCGGCACCACCTGTCAGATCCGACCACCCCTGCGTCGTCCGGCCACCCCTGCTGCGTCGTCCGATCATCCCTCTGCTCGTTCAGCACCATCTGCTGTTCGTCCGACCGTCCCCTGTTGAAGATCCGACCACCCCTGCGCGTCCGGCCACCCCTGCTGCGTCGTCCGGCTACCCCTGCGTCGTCCGGCCACCCCTGCTGCGTCGTCCGACCGTCCCCTATTGAAGATCCGACCACCCCTGCGCGTCCGACCGTCCCCTGTTGAAGATCCGACCACCTCCTGCCCGTCCGACCACCCGGCCGACCACCCCTGCTCGTCCAGCGTCGCCCCTCTGATCGTCCAACGTCGCCCGGTCACTCGTTCTCTTCGAGTTCCAGCAACCTCTGCTCGTCCAGATCTGTTGCTCCTCTGCTCATCCATATCTGTTGCTCCTCTGCTCATCCAGATCTGTTCCAGCAACCTCGGCTCATCCAGATCTGTTGCTTGTCCAGAGCTGTTGTTCCCATCCAGACCTATTGCTGTTGCTGTTCCTATTTCGCCAAGATCCTATTCAGCCAAGATCCAGATATTGCTACGCGTTGGATATCTCCTGCTGTACGGTACACCTAAAACATTCTTCTGCTGCAACTCTTTGCGTGCTTTATATTAATTCCGCTCAATGGACAAGAACTCATCACGTACAGAGGCCCCAAGGTGTAGTTTTGATGGTACCAACTATTCACTATGGGCCATCCATTTTCAGAACTTCCTGAAGGGTCATGGTTTGTGGGGACTAATTGATGGATCTGTTACTATTCCCACTTCCACGGATGCCAATAAATTGGCTGATTGGGAAATGAATAATGGACGGATTATTACCTGGATTCTCGATTCGGTCGATCGATCCATTGCGGTTGGCCTCACACCTCATCGCATGGCTAAGGCAATGTGGGACCATCTTCAGACAATTTATCAACAAAGTAATGCGGCCCGGTCATATCGTCTGGAATAGGATCTCGTTAATCTTACTCAGGGTGATGACAGTATTCAATCATTTTATTCTAAAATTGTCACAATTTGGACTGAGATGGCCATGATGGATCCAATATTTCCTAATGACTTTAGGATTTTCCAAACTATGCGCGAAAGTGTGCAACTTCGCCAATTTCTTATGAAACTGCGTCCGGAATTCGAGCATTGTTGAGCTGCTCTCTTGAACCGTAGCCCTACTCCTTCATTGAATTCGGTTATTAATGACCTATTGGCTGAGGAACAACGACTGAAAGTTCTATCACTTCCTTCCTCGACTCCGGGATCATCTGATATGGTGCTTGCTGTGTCCACCACTGCACCAACACGTGGCTCCTCTTCTTTAACCTGTCATGGCTGCAACAAGGTGGGTCATGTTGTCGATGCAAAGAATGGTGCGCTTATTGTCGACGAACTGGTCATGGTACACGTGCATATGCATCTTCTTCCGTCCGTGGACGTGGTGGTCGTGGTCGTGGCCGTGGTCGTGCTCTTTCTGCTACTGCTGCCACTATTTCTTCCGAGCCAACTGTTACTGATTCTACATCTACTGTTTCTGCTGAAGGTCTTTCATCTCCGTTGACTCCTGCGATGCTCCAACAAATCGTTCAGGCCCTTTCTGCGGCCGGTATGTCAGGTATATCCCCATCTTCTACATGGTTCTTCGATTCGGGTGCTTCCAATCATATGACCGGTGCTGTATCCCTTCTCCGTGACATTCGTTCCTACAACGGCAATCAGGCTATTTCTACTGCGGATGGCACTAGACTTCCTATTCAGTCTGTTGGATCATTGACTTTCTCTCCTTCTGCTCATCGCCAGTTCACCCTTCGTGATGTGTTTCACGTCCCTAACCTCTCCTCCAATTTAATTTCAGTTGGTCAACTCACATCAAATAACTGCTTAGTCATATTTCTTCCCAACTGTTGTTTTGTGCAGGATTTGGTGACGGGGAAGGTACTTGGGAGGGGTAGGCGGCATGGTCGTCTATACGTACTGGATTTTGATCCATTTGCCACTCCGGCTCGTTGTTTCTTTTCTCCTTCTTCATCAGATATTTCTTCGGCAAATAAATTGTGGAAACTATGGTACTTTCGCCTGGGTCATCCACATTCCGATCGGTTACTTCAGTTAATTTCGTCTGGCATGTTAGGGAATATTTCTCTTAATAAAAATAATTTGGATTATTCTTGTTCTTCCTGTTGTCTTTCAAAAAGTAAGTGTGTTCCATTTTCCCTAAGTACTACAAAATCATCTTCTATGTTTGAACTTGTGCATGCGGATGTCTGGGGTCCTTCACCAATCATGTCTCTCTCTGGGTTACGATACTATGTTATATTCATTGATGATTTCACACGCTACACTTGGATTTATTTTCTGCAATCGAAGTCACAGGTTTTTGAAAAATTCAAGTTATTTCACTGTATGGTGAAGACTCAATTTCGGGTTTCAGTTCAAACTCTCCGCTCTGACTCAGGGGGGGAATATCTCTCAACTGATTTTCGTACATTTCTTCAAGGGCATGGAATTATTCATCAAACCACCTGTTCTGATACTCCACAACAGAACGGGGTGGCTGAAAGAAAAAATCGTCATATTGTTGAAACTGCCAACACCCTGATGACAGCTATGAGTGTTCCCCGTTCTTTCTGGGCTGAAGCAATGTTACATTCCGTTTACTTGATTAACCGGATGCTAACCAAAGTTCTGAACAGTAAATCTCCTTACTCTGTTCTCACTGGCTTACCCCCTGCATATTCCACATTTCGTGTTTTTGGTTGTATCTGTTATGTTCACCTGGCTTCACGTGAATGTAACAAACTATCTCCAAAATCGGTCAAATGTATGTACTTGGGATTTGGGGAGACTCAGAAGGGTTTTCGATGTTATGATCCGGTTTCTCGTCGTGTTCGGGTTTCAAGACATGTTGTTTTTCTTGAGCACATTGCTTTTCATTCATCTCTTCTTCCTCCGCACACTCCTAACTCTCCTGGTCTAACTGCCTTTCCAGAAATTCCGTTTGCCTCAAGTACTCTTCCTCGTCCGTTGCAGGTTTACTCACGTCGACCACGTATAGATCCACCACCTATTACTCAACCCGAACCTACTGTACCCGTTGCTGATCCCTAACTTTCATCGATCCGTCGTTCCGCTCGTGAACATCGAGCGCCTGATCGGTTGATATGCTCTATGTCTGCCATGAATGCTACTCTGGATACCGTTTCTATTCCTACTTCATACTCTCAGGCAGCCACTCATGATTGTTGGAAGAAGGCTATGGCAGAAGAACTTGTAGCATTGGAAGATAATCATACGTGAGACATTGTCACTCGACCTGCTGACCAACAGCTAATTGGTAGCAAATGGATTTATTCGGTCAAACTCAAGTCTGATGGATCATTGGATCGATACAAGGCTCGACTTGTCGCTCAGGGATACAAACAGGAATACGGAATTGATTATGATAAGACTTTCGCTCCCGTGGCCAAAATGAAAACTGTTCGTACTCTTCTGGCTATATCTTCTATTCGCTCATGACCACTCGCTCAGATGGATGTGAAAAATGCCTTTCTTCATGGAGATCTTCAAGAAACCGTGTATTTGAAACCTCCTCCTGGCTCCTTAATCCCTGACAATAAAGTATGTCGCCTAAAGAAAGCCTTGTACGGCCTCAAACAGGCACCTCGGGCATGGTTCCAACGCTTTCACGATGTTGTTACGGGTGCTGGCTTTACTCAAAGTGGTCATGACCCATCCTTATTTTTGCGCATCACTGCTCACGGAATTGTCATTGTTCTGGTCTATGTTGACAACCTCCTACTGACTGGTAGCGATACTGCTGGCATCTCGGCGTTAAAGGAAATTCTGCAATCCTCCTTCAAGATGAAAGACCTCGGCCATCTCACATACTTTCTTTGGCTTGAAATTTCACGTTCTAAACGTGGGATCCTGGTCAGCCAGCGTAAATATGCCAAGGATCTTCTCGCTTTGGCCTCATTGACAGATCAGAAAACAGTTCAGACTCCCTTAGAACTTAACATTCATTATAGCCGCGACGATGGTGACCTACTTGCACAGCCCGACTTATATCGTCGTTTGGTTGGGAGTCTGGTTTACTTAACTATGACTCGCCCTGATATTGCCTATGCTGTCCAAGTCGTCAGTCAATTTGTTTCTGCTCCTTGGACTCTTCATATGACTGCGGTGTTACGCATCATACGGTACCTACGTGGAACTCTAGATCGATCACTGTTCTTCTCCTCCACGGCGACTCTGGACCTTCGTGCTTATTCGGACGCTGATTGGGCTGGTTACGTTCTCACACGAAGATCCACCACTGGCTACTGTGTTTTTCTCGGCACTTCTCTCATCTCTTGGAAGTGTAAGAAGCAGGCCACTGTTTCCAAATCAAGCACAAAAGCCGAGTATCGAGCGATGTCTGCTGCGTGTAGTGAGCTTGTTTGGTTACGTGGACTTCTTTCCGACTTGGGCATTCCTGTGCAGACTCCTACTCCACTCCATGTTGATAATCTCAGTGCCATTCAGATTGCCTCTAACCCAGTTTTTCATGAACGGACGAAGCATATTGAAGTTGACTGTCACTTTATCCGTGAGAAATTTCAGTCTGGGCTCATTTCTCTACCACATGTTGCATCCCATGATCAAATTGCAGACATTTTTACCAAGTTCCTAACTTCTGCACGTCACTCATTTCTCGTTGGCAAACTATTACTTGTCGATGACCCGCATTAGTTTGAGGGGGGATGTTAGACAGGCTGCAACATACCTTGTATAGCTAGCATACCTTATATAGTTGGTTTTCCCATAGGTAGATGATTCTGATTTTATTTCCTTCCTTGTATAGATGCTGTAATCTCTATATATTCAACCCCTTTGGGTTGTCTCAAATACACAAAAGCTTTCAGCTCCTCTCAGTTTACAGGAAAACCTTTATCCAAGTAACCATCATAATCCTTCACAAAAGAGTCTCTACATGTTTATATATGGATTCTCGAAGCAAAGGGAACACTAATGTAATTCTTGTTGTTGCAGGTAAGCAAATAATAAAAATGAGTCAACAATAATTGGAACCCTACACCTGTTTGGAAGAATCAAAATTGTCGAATAGAGATTAATGCTGGGACGAGGCGCGGACAATGTTGCTCTCTTTGAGATAGTTCGCGCCCCTTGGTTGATTTGACCGGTGCAATATATTCCCTTGACGAGCTACTTCCAGGATATAATGCGTAACGTGGTTTTCCCTGTTAGCACTGACTGTGAATAAACCCAACACTACTTTAGAGTATCTTTGTATGCCCAGGATAGAAGAGAAGAGAAAACTGTTTATTTTATTTTTTTAACCGCATTTTTTTTTTGTGTCTATAAAAAGACCTTGCTTGTGTCCTTTATATGGACCACCCAAGACTGTTACAAGAGAATCATTGAAGGAGGGATTGGTTCTGACCGTTTCTAATTGCAATTGATGGGCCAACTATTATGTGATACATTTCTCACAATGGAAACAATCCAATGATTATTGGGCCTCACTAAAACGAAGGTGAAACTGTAAGAAAGGGTTATGCATTAACAAGCAATTTGATTTTTGAATTTGAAATAAAAAATTAATTAAAAACAAAACTTTTATTTTATTTTATTTTTTGTTTGAAATACTTAAACAATCCCCCACTTATTTTAAAACCAAAAAAATCTGGGAGTAGCGAAGCACTATTGTGTACAATGTTGTCAAAATTGTTATCCTATCACAAATTGTACTAGGGATTGAATCGTATCAAATCACAAATCATAAGAATTTTTTATTATTTTCTTAAAAATTGATTTTTTTTTTTGGAAAAACATAAACAAATCAGATTTTTATTTATTTATTTATTTAATTTTTTTTGGAAACTCATCAATCTTCCTTTTGCCATCAAGCAAAGTAAAATGAGAGAAAGGGGGTCTTTTACATTGAGTGAGTTAAAGCAACATTCGGAGTTTTTTCTTTCTTAGAGAAAAAGAGGAGAAAGATAAGAGAAAAATGGGGTTTTGTAGAAGAAGATTAGGAGCTTTCTACCACTGAAATCTTCTCATCCGGGTTCGTGAGGGTCCATCCACAATGTCGGTTCCTTCGATTGTCTTCTCCAAGGGTTGTGTTGGGGATTTTTTACAATCCCTAGTTGGTGAGAAATTCATTTTTTTCATGTTGCTTGTAATCCACCTTTGGGTGAAGTAGTTTGGGTATCCAAGAGAGGTCTCTTGATGATTATACTTCCACTATTTCTGTTATAGTGGATTTGTGCCGGATTAGGTCCCGTGGTTTTTCTCTTCATATCGGAGGGTTTTCCATGTAAAAAATCTTGGTGTCTCTTGTATCCTACATGTTTGATGATTTGTTCATTTGTGTTAAAAGTAATTTTCATCCTTTACATCTTTTATATTGTTAATCCCATTGATTTGCACATAGAAGGGAAAGGTGTGTCGTTTCCCAACAAGTAACAACCAAATTCAAGCTAGGGTGTCTGAAGGTATGGCCCTTGATAGATTGGAATGGCATAACAAGATTCATGTAGCCAACCCCAATTAATTGGGATAAGGCTTAGATGATGACAATGATGACTACTAGAAATGAACAAAATATCCTTGAATCCCATCATAACCATACAAACTATGTAAATTGGCCATAACGCACTCGAACAATTTTAGAATTGCATGATCTTGGACTTGTTTGAAAGCTAACTCAATTTGATTTCAAGCGGGACCAATTTTGCATCATTCAAACATCTTTTGATACACGAAAAAAGTGGTGCATAAAACAAGTGTCGAAAAAAACTTACACGCCATCACTGCTCTAACAACTAATTAATAAAACTATGGACTTGTGGAACCACACAGTCAAATTAGACTATTTATTTGGGTCCAGATCTATCATTAGACGGTTGATCTAATTGATTTCCTTGATTAGGCCAATTTGATCTATCATTCCTGCTTTTGGATGCATCATTGTATCACCGTATGAGCTTACTGGAGTGCGTATTGCTCAGCCCACTGAGATTGCCATAAGGAACCATGTAAGCGCACTAGAATGTTTATTTGTAGGCCACCTCAAATTGCTAGGTGCAACAGTAACTGTAACATGCGAAAGCCGTTGTGCTAACGAAGAACCTTTCGGATCACCCAAAAGGTTCGTCCTTAAAAAAGTTATAGTGTACATACAGAAGGGTGGGAGGGGAAAACCAATCTGACTTTCCTCTCTTTTCCATGCAGGATTACAAACTAAGCATAACCAAAACAACAACTAAAGAAAATTAAACCTATCTCAACACTAACTGCACTTTAGCGATAAACTAGCACTCCCATTATTGCTAAAATTTCTATATTGTTTTGTCAATATGCACGGTCATGATGCCTCAATATATGAATGCAGAATCACTAATTATTCTTTAATTTCAAGATATTCATGGACACAACCTTTACTGGTGATTGCATTTTTGTTCGGAAATCTGATGTCATGGTAGTTGCCACTAGCATGTCAATCACCAAACCAAAAGGTAGCCTGATCTCTCTGGTGAGATGCTAGAGTGTACGATACCTCTGATTGCTCCCTCTTGGCATTGGTTTCTTGCAAATTGCACTGAGCTACTCTCAAAGTTTGTGCCATCGAACAAACTCAATTCCTTTATTTTTTGAGATATTGAAGCACTACACTTTATAACTACACTTATAATTTCCGAACATACTGCATCTAAGTACTTCAGATTTGGCCTATGAACCCAAGATGGTCACTGTAGTTGACGTCTCATCTCATCTTCAAGATGTGAGGATTTATAAAAGTATCCCACTCCTCAATTGGCATTTTCCCATTATGATGCAAACAGGCATGCCATCCTCTACTGATTGTTTGAGTGCAAATTGTGCTTTGCCGCCTTTACATTCCACTTTTGTGCATGATCTGTAAATGTAATTGTATCAGTTCTGTGTGTTACCTATCAATGCTCCTTTGTTCTAGATACCATTTCATGCACGATCTCGACAGATCACAATTTTAGTTGCTCAGCTTTCTTCAGAATGAGAAGCTTGACCCCCCAACCATCTTCTCTTTTTCAATCTGATCATTCTGATCGATATTCATGATTCCTTTTTTTTCCCCCATTTGATCACACCCCTTAAGCCATCGCTCAAAACTGACCAATGATCTTGATTCAGTCCACCTCTTGGATTGATCAACCATGCTTGATTTGTACCCTCAATCTGGTCTAATCAAACTTCTACTCGAATGATCAAATCTCTCTTTGAGTGATTTAATGATTAGGAACCTCTTGCTTTTATGCCATTAAGCTGGAAATTCACACAGGTATATCGTGAGTATGTATGAGCACACTGCAGTGTATATCTCTTGTTTCTCTCAGATTGGCATGTCGAACAGTAGCACACTGGAGTGTTTATTACTAGGCTGCCTCAAACCACTTCACACATGTATTACTAAGCATACGTGCCAACTGCCAACTGCCAACTCATATAAATGCCACCACCTGTGCCAAGAGGGCATTAGTCCATACCATGTACAACCAATTGATAAACATTCCACCACGTGTTAAGTGGACACGTGCTTGAATATCTGAGCTATCCTTCAGGTAGCCCTATGGTGTAGATGCTCTGGCTGGAAGATCAGGTTGGCAAGAGTGAACAAATTAAATGGACAGCTAAAAATCATTGCCAAAGGTTTTTTAGCTGTCCGTTTGTTTCGTGCTTTAGGGTCCACCTGATGAGTGGTCTGGTCATCAAAACTTTGAGGAAGAACTGATGAACGGCTTGGATCTTGCACTTGTGCTGTCTTGACATATGTAGTGACATGAGGAGAGGTTGGGCTTATCTGTGTGCAGTTGTCAAATCTGTATGAAATATGAGTATCTCACAGCACCATTCTAATTGAACATATGCATATGATACATTTTCTGACAGTTTTGCCTCTCAAGCTCACAGCACCATGTATATATTTTAGTTAGTCTTGACAACAATGTAATAGAAATGTCCTCTTGGCATGATCTTGGTGGTGATGTGCTTTCATTCTCTCAATATCTAATGCTATTCCATGTACCCAGTCTCACGGAAAATTCACTGTTTATTGTCTCATTTATGGTAACATGTGCAATTCAATTCCGGTGGCTCTGTGTATAATAATTTCTATGGCGCTTTTTGTGTTTGCCTATAATTTAATAATCATTGCATATAAACAGTGGGAGAAGACCAAGGGTTATTCTTTATCACTGCCTGCTAGGGAGTACTGTAAATGCAATGGACAGTATGCAATGGGCAGATTTTCCTCGTAGCTTTAGCCAGGCACATTCCTGTGCAAGGAGTACTGGTTCTTCTCCAAGAGGCGGTGATCAAGTAGCAACTACAACTGGTAATGAAAGCAGTCCAACGGTTAACAATTTGGATACCCAGGGAGAGGATATCCAGAGTCCAATGGTTGATGGGTAAGCATATACACTTAGCTCGAATCCAATTTCTAGATTTTAGCCATGGGTTCTTTATTATGTAGTTTTCCTATTGAAATGCACGAGCTTTGGTTGCAAATACTGCTTTAGTGACACAATTCAAAAATTTGTTTTCTCCATAAATAGTACAGCGAAGAAGAAGAGAGTCTCACGGATTGCAGGTGGAGGGCTTCGCCAGTTCAGCATAATAGGTTAGGGGTAGTTATATTGGTATACTCAATATTGTTTTGGGTGACATCGTGCCATTCACCTGATGCACCTTTGGAGTTGACGTAATGTACTTATGTGTCAGCTAGCCATCTTCAAATCTTTGCAGTTCTCCTAATGTTGCAAGATGAATTTGTCACACATGTTAAATTCATAAGGGAGTTCGCTGCATTATCGTATTGTTCTCATATCAGTTACTGTAATATGCCAATATATTAGTCAAATGAGGATTGGATATTAATGAAGTTTAGACAACGCGCTTGATAATATGCCCATATATTAGTCAAATGAGGATTGGATATTAATGAAGTTCAAACTTATTTGCTTCAAGCTTCAATCATTTCACATTGATTTTCTTGTTTTCAGTTTGTAAGAAGGTTGAGAGCAAGGGAAGAACCACATACAGCGAGGTAGTGTCTGGTGGCCCCCACCTCATATAGTATTATTATCAATATTGTTTTTATTTTGGTTTCTTTATATACTCTTGGAACATAAAACACCATAGAGAGTGGTCCTTGTTAGAAAATTTCAAATCAGTTTATCTTTGGAGGTCATGAAGTATTGGTCTAAACCACATATTTCTGTTTCGCTAAGATGCAAAAAGTTAGAATTGTTGCTGACCCAGTGATTATACACTCTGGAGCTAATGAGCCAATTTAATTTTGCTCAAGATCTAGACTGTAGAAGCATCATTGTTCAGGAAATCCAGGTTCCATTGTATGTATGGAGAGTCTGCGCGAAGTATATGAAGTGACAATTTATGCTTCTAATGGGATAAACATGGAAAATTGAGGGCCATCTTTGTTGTCGAAGGAATGAATTCATTGTGGGGACAGTGATTGCTGATGGCATCTGATGGACCATCATCACGTCCAAAGAAATCTGTTGTTTCTCCTGGAAAATTTCTTCAATAGAAATGTAATTTATTTTCAAAAAAATTGGCCTGACAATTTGGACTCTTGCCGTACGGCCTGACAACTGTTAGCAGATATACAGTGACATAGTTATCTTCCTTATTCCAAATGCAGCCTAAATTATTCTGGATTTTCTTATCTCCTGATTAGGGATGTAAATGGGCTGGCCTAGTTGAGGCTCTTCCACGCCAACCTAGGCCAAATACCCAGATTTTGGTCAAACTGATAAGCACACAGGATTTTGTTCTGATAATACTTGAAGTGATATCAGTCTGAGATTTTTTTTTTCAAGGATCGAGATTGACTGAGAACTGTTGCCAGGCATGTTGTTTGGTTTCTTTTTGAAGGATCAATGCAGAAGTAGTTTTAATGATTAAGAGTTTCTTTAGTGAAATTTGAACTACCCATATGTTGAAAATAAAATATGAAAATGTCCTTGCACTTACAGAATGCCATGAATGGCTTAAAGGCGCGTACCGCTGTATGCTTCTTCAAGAGTCGAAGCCTCCCAAATGTGCAAGGGACTCTGCAACACTACCCTGGGATTTCATTAAGCCTGGCTCGATCCAGTCTTCCAACGAGCTTCCACTACTCAGCGAAGACACAGTACTTGACCTTTGCACTATATGCGCAAAATGAATTGAAAAGAAGGAAATGGAGATGAAGTAGTTCCATTACCTAACTCCCATCTTCTTTTATAGAAGGATATTAACTGTGCAGTTAATAAAATGCACAGTCACAATGTAGTGCAGTAATGACAGGATGCTTCTAGTTTAAGAGACCTCTCAGCTCCCTAGATGGGCTTCAAGACTTTATGTCCTGTCATCTACTTCATTGGGCTTGATGCCCAACGGATAGGTCCATCTGGAAAAGAGTTAAGGCATGATGGAGGCCGATAGCCTAGCCTGCCAAGTGCGCCACTAAATCGCCACATTGTGCCTAAGCAGCCCTATATAGCTCACTGCCCAAGACCATTTATATAGTGGAATCTTAAACAATAGGTATATAGGAAGGATCCTATATAAACCACATTTCATCTCTACCTCACTTCCAATGTAGGACTAAAACAAGGCTTAGGTAAAATTTTAAAACTAATTCAACACCATATGTTCAAAAAGCATAATGAGCAAGCATTTTATGCCTATAAAAAGGCTGCAGGCTTAGTGAATTTTGCAGTAATGCACAACGGTGGTGTCTGCACATGTGCATAGACATTCTTTGTCATGATTGCATCAAGCATATTGGTTGATTGGTCTGGTGTAATGGCATGTGTTGTCTTTTGAAAAATGTATTGTATATAATTTCTAGTTCATAAATGCAGTGTATTCGAAAAAATATATCAATAAAAATACAATAGTGCTAAATAACATATAATAAATACCTGCTAAGATACAAGAAAAGAGAGGAATAATTTAAGGTTTTCCTGGTTAACTGTGTTGGCGTGTGTCTGACATGTATCTCACACAGGTGTTGGACATGGGGGGTCCTTACTCTTGCCCGGGTGGTAGACTCTCAGGAGTTTCAACTCCCGGTCAAGGGTTCGAGTACCCATAGGTGGTGAAATTCCACCAGCGTGAGTGTGTGGGTTGTGTGTGCGTGTGTAAATTTTTTTTTTTTAAAAAAGGTGTTGGACATGGGAATTTTGTAGAATAGTTGAACTGTCAACAAAGTATTCAAAAAAGTTTTATGAAGTATTCGCCTAAGTGATACTTTGATGCAGCCCAGAAGAGTGGGCCCTGTGATCTGACCAATCAGTGAAGTGGGCGGCATGATCTGTCGATCCAATGAAGTGGGTCCACGACCTATCCGTTCTGTGCAGTGGACCCTGCAAACTCTCCGATCAAAGAATTTCCTCACAATCGACTAGACAGTATTGTTGGTCCCTGATGGTCGTTTGAAATGTGGATCCCCCACAAGGTGGTCCAATTGACTTGCGGCCCATATGTTCCATACGGTTGGGGGGCTATTGCTTATGGAACAGTTAGTAACAAATTAGGCAAGTTTCCTTTGTTGTGTTTCTGTCACTTATTTATGGACCACCTCAAACAATGCAAGAGCTACACATTGATCCCTTCTTCAAGCATATTGATTTACCTTTTGAACGAGCCTAAAATTATGGGATTTTGACATGAATTGAGTTAAGGCCAACTTACAGAAGTGTTGTATGGTTGTGATGGGAACTGGGAATATTATAGCAATTGTTAATATTTTAATTAAAATAGATCCTTGGGATTGGAATTAATGAATCTTAGCATTAGATTAGGGTTTCTTTTGGTTTGAGAAACAAATATATAGACACGTAAAGACTCTTTCATGAATAGATGAATTAATTATGAATGAAATTTCAGTTTACTCTAGGTTTAAACCTGCAAAGGATTTTCCCAGGGTTGCGATAGTCCTTTTCTGGAACTGAAAATACGATTCTTCTAGATTGTGTGGTAGATTCCATGCAATCATGATTTGGATGGATTCTGTATAATCGATCCCCGTTTTTTCCCTTCCATCTCCCACCTTTCAACCTACAAATTGTCTTCATCTACTTTTGCTGCTTTTCCAAATCCATCCTGCATCAGCATTTTTATAGGAACGTATTGGTGAAGATTCTGAAAGGGAACTATAACTCATGAGATAATTTTCCAAATAATTTCCGGAAAAAAAACTTTATAGAGTGGGTTAGTTCACTTTGTAATGTACACTGAAAAACCTGAATTGCTGATTTTAAGATTTGAAAGCTCTAAATCATGGCCAGTGCCTGCATCAATATGATTGCAATAGTTGATCATCCTGAAACAGAATCCAGCAACCAGTAGTCTGATACACCGCTACATAGAAACCAAACTGGATGATGGGATATCTCACTGTGCACTGTATATTTGTTTGCTATCATTCAGTATTTCTGTATTTCTTTTCAGTGGTTATTTGTCCCTGATGGAGTGAAGTTGATATATGATTCCAGGTTGCGGATGAAATCATTGAAGAATTTTCAGCAACAGACAGTGATACTGTGACTCTGAATCAGGTTTGACTCAAGTCAGGTCTCCTTAAGAACTAACTAATATCCGAATTTCTGAGATGATTGCAATGGATGGTATTAGAATATTTTGGTGATCTTCTCTCCATGGCAGTACGATGAGAAAAACATACGGCGACGGGTGTATGATGCAATAAATGTTCTCATGGCTATGGATATTATTGCCAAGGACAAAAAGGAAATACATTGGAAGGGGTTTCCCCGTACGATAATTAATGACATTGAAGAGCTACAGGTATGTCACATTTTGAGTCTATAACGGCAAGGTGTTGATCTATTGGTTCTGCTGGTTTTAACTCAGTTTTAATAAAACAGCACTCTTTTACTGTTTAGCAGAACTGACCATCACATACAAACTTGATAGCAGTTCTGAATAGTTTTGGCTTTTCTGCAGGCAGCCCGCTTGAAACTGATGAGTAAGATTGAAAACAAAGCAACCTACTTGCACGAATTAGAAGAACAGGTATTCCTTTTATTTATTTATTGTAATTTACAATAGCTTCTTTGTCATCATTATGCTTGCTTTTATTATTTTCCTTGTTATTTTCCAGTTGCCCAATTATTTACATGGTTGTCTGCATTGGTATATGAGGAATGTGAAGGCTCCTCTTGAGCAGGTACCTATGTGGCATGTGTGTCGCATCCAGGCCATTTATCAGGTTCACCACACCATGTATGTGCCGTGGCCTGAAAATCAGTCCAGTCAGGTCATCAGTTAGGACGTGTTTATGTCAAACAGCCATTTACTCTAAAAGCTTAAGCTGTCAGAGAGTGTGGTGTATCAATATATATCAAGGGACTTTATCACTTCAACACCCCCCGCATGTGCGAGGTGGGAACTCCGCACGGGAACATATTGACGAAGGTGGAGGGACACTCACACCATAAATAGGCCGGGCTTAATTTCCCGTTCCCTGGGCCGGACCTGATTTTTCTAACCCCCCATGGGAGAATATTATATTAGCAAGGCATATTTGCTGCTCTCGAGATTCGAACATAGGACCTTCCGCTCTGATACCATGTCAAACAACCATTCACTCCAAAAGCTCAAGCTGTCAGAGAGTGTGGTGTATCAATATATATCAAGGGACTTTATCACTTCAACACCCCCCGCATGTGCGAGGTGGGAACTCCACACGGGAACATATTGACAGAGGTGGAGGGACACTCACACCATAAATAGGCCGGGCTTAATTTCCCGTTCCCTGGGCCAGACCTGATTTTTCTAACCCCCCGTGGGAGAATATTATATTAGCGAGGCATATTTGCTGCTCTCGAGATTCGAACATAGGACCTTCCGCTTTGATACCATGTCAAACAGCCATTTACTCTAAAAGCTTAAGCTGCCAGAGAGTGTGGTGTATCAATATATATCAAGGGACTTTATCAGTTTACATAAAAGTGGACAGTTAAAAATTGACCAACACTGCATTTGAAAGTAAATGTGAGGTCCACCTGATGAACAAACTGCCTTGATCTATTGGGCCACAAGGCATGCACCATGGGACCTTCATGATGAACAGCTGATATCTTGCATCTGCATGTTGGCACTTGTGTGGGGAGTTGGATTTGAGATCCTGCACTTGCAAATAGATTTAGCATGGTTCTTTATTTTTGTGTTTAGTGAATGTTACATTTGAATCCTAAGGATAACATTCTTTGTGAAATGATTTTTTACTGTAGTCTTTCTTATGCTTCTTTGTTATTGTTGTTACTATTATTTCTAAAGATTGTAGGTCTTCATAACCTAATGCTGCGCAATCAGCAAGTGCACGAGTTGGGAAATAATGTTGCAGGAGTTCCCTTGCCGTTTATACTAGTTCGGGTATGTTTGATGTTTATCTCACTCTATTTATATTCATTATCTATGCAAATCAATGAAACGTGTAAGGCAATGCTGATTTTTCCTCTTCCCATCATGATCATGGTGTGCTGTAAAGGCCGTTATGGGGCCATAAAGGCCATTACGTAAAGGTAACGGTGGCAACCGTTACACGTTACAGGGTCGTAACGGCCGTAACAACTGTTATGGAAAAAATGACCTGTAATTGCCGTTAACGGCAAGTTACATGTACTATAAAGGCCATAATAGTAATAGCCCCATAATGGTCTATTATGGGACATATATAAGTTTTTCATACTTTTTAATCAACATTACAGGGTAGATAAACGTTTTTTGGGGATTTTTAATTTTAATTTTAAATTTTTTTTTTTAAAAAGAGAGACTGTAACGGCTGTTACGGGGTTGTAACAGCCGTTATGCCCTGTATCGTAAAGGTAACGGTGGTGGCCATTGCGGCCACCGTTACCGTTACGGAACACCTTGATCATGATGCACTTAAGTTCCTTTTTACTTTCTAAATTCCAAAAGAAAGAGATGCCATGATGTCATGTAAGCTGGAATTGTAGATTTGATATCTATTAATTTTTTTCTCAATTCAGCCATAAAAATATAATTACCCAAGAATACTTTCTATCCCCTGTCGTCATCATAGTGTTTATGATTTTAACTACTAAAATTTTTTGTTAGTAGCAATTTCTCGAGCCCATACTTACCTAGCATTTTAAAAAAAAGGAAAAAAAAAAAAGAGGCTCTACATGTTCTCTCAAGAATTTTTGTTGTTTTCTTCTCCCGGTGAAACAAATGTGAACATAGAACTTGGGCTTTTTTGGTGGATCTAGAGGAGTTTGGCAGAGCGAACCCTCTAACCCTATATCCTTTTGTGGTGATTATTGAGGTCTAAGTAGGATGAGTGATAAGGGAATAAAGAGAGGTCTGTTTAGTTAATTTAAGGTTGGACAAGACTTGCATGTAGCCCATCTTCAGTATGCTGTCAATGACATTCTCCGATTCTCTGAAGATTGTTCAGATTGGAAATTTAGAAAGGGTGTTGCTTACTTTGATGCAGTCTCAGGTTTGAGGATTAATTTGTTAAAGAGTGAGATGGTAAGGCTCCAGCTAGGGGATTTAAGACAGGGAAGTTGAAGGCATACCCCTGTCTTCTTTAAGCATTGGCAAGCCAGCTCCTAGCCAAGCGGTTATGGGATTTGGTGGTGGAAAGGGTGGAGCATAAGCTTCAGCCACCTTTGTTTGGAGGGGCACTCTCGTAAAAATCACTTCCTATTTCATCTCTCTCTTCAAATGTCTGATTGAGGTTATCAATTATACGATAAGTTCCCACGTCATTTTCTATGGCAGGGTAGGGAAGAAAAGAAAATTTTCATTTGGAAGGGTGGCCATGGTTTCACAAGCTTAGGGGGTAGGGGGTTTGGGGATACTGTCCAACCTGGCTATCCATTTCATATCTCTAAATCAAGAGCTGTTTGGGAAGTGGCTTTGGAGGTTCAGCTATGAAACTGATGCAGGACATGGAAATTAAACATGATACGCAAAAAAAATTCAGGCTTAAGATCATACTAAATTAGAAACAATCACACAATTCTACACCCCACATAAAGTCAAGCACTCAATCAAGGGGAATCTATGCGGGTCCAGGCCTACACATGTTAGTATTGGATCAATAAAAATTTTAGACCAAACAATACTCAAAGGAGAGTAAATTCATGCACATATGCACAAAAATATTTCTCCAATCCAAGGGATTCACGGATTTCAATTCGGGGAACCCTAGGGTTTAAAAAGGGCATGGAAATTGGGATTTAGGACAATCCAGGGTTAGGGTTAGGAAATCAGGTGAGAGAGGAGCAAAAGAAAGGAAAGAGAGAACCTGGAACCGATTCCGCACGTGTGGACAGCTAACTCGCTTGACGCATGTGTGTTGGTAGTGGCCCGCACATGTGTGGGGCCCACAAATTAGAAAAAGGCCAGCTTGGCCCTGGTCGGCCAGAGGTGGGCCACCTTCTCTCCAACTTTCAGGCCAAACGGATGATCAGTTTGATCACGGTACTCCGTCGAAATTTCAACCCTTCTGCAGGGCCAGATTCCGAAATTCTGCTGTAGGGGGAGAATCACTGCCAAGGGATGATGGATTTGATGATTGGTTGGTCGTAGGAGATGGTGGATATTGATGGTAGGAGATGGGAGCGAATCGGGATGGGTGTGGCTTCGCACTACGGTAGTTAGCCCTTCGAAGAAGGGAGGGTTTCACACCCAATTGGATTTCCACAACTCGGAGAATTAGAGAAGAAGGAAAACTTAAGAATTTTATTCATAATATTCAATGAAAAAAAAACTTACAAGGGGTGTCTATTTATAATAAAACCCTATAGCCCAAAACTCGCGCCATGTGCGTAACCTATTACTTGGAGACGAAGTAATAAAAAAACAACTAATCAAACCAATCTAAACCATCCATGATATTCCTAATAACAATAATAAGCAAAACCCAAAGTACTAAATTAATTAGAATAGTGGGCCATGATCATGAGAACCCATGGTGGGATTCACATGACTATCGGGTCCACTCCAACGAACCAAAACGCAGTCCTCTAACTAGGGGGCCCTCCCTAGACATCATCATCGATCCAAATCGATGGTGGGGCCCTCATCCTCCTTGCGTACGTGCGTAGGAGAGGCGTGCGTGTGCGTGTGATGTCCCCATCAGAAACTGATAGTTTTTGGAAGCAAGTTATCTCTTTAAATATGTGCACAACAAGGAGGGTGATTTTCTCTCTCATCTTCTTTTCTTAGTTTAAGGCATTCGGTATATGGAAGTCCGTGGTTAGTGGTCGGGTCGAATATTCGGGGTGGTCTATGAGGTGGGAGGCAGCGCTTGAATAAGATTTTGGTAAGATGCGTGGATTGCAAATTCTCTTTCACTCGGGACTTCCTCCTTTATACCATATATCCTCTGATCAATTAGGCAACAACTGGTCAATTCTTTGGCATGATAGGCAGAGAGCTGGTTTGGTCTCTACGCATCTGCATGGATTTGAGGGAAGATGAGATGCAAGAGTTTTTTGCTCTGGCCAACTGAATTTGGAGCTTCTCTTCTTTTTTGAGCAAGGATTCGGGACTCTTTCTCTGGAAGTTGCCATCATTGGGTAGTCAAATATTTTTACACTCTTCCCCAGTAATCTACGATCGACACCTACTGGACACTAAAGAGTTTGATTTGACACTTTCAACTCCCCCTTGATGTAACCAAATAGCCACACAAGATGGTTGGTTACAGTTCTGACTGAGCCAACATTTCAGATTGTCTTGATTGATGATCTGGATTTGATCCATGGTCTGATGATCAATTTGATAACATCAACAGTTACATTACATTGCAGAGTTGATGATATCAATCAGATGACTAATAAATTCATACGATATATTTGTTTTCATTAGGTTGGGTTTAGCAATGGGTTTTCTAATGAAACTGATCACCTACAACCTGTTGTAGGTTAGCATACACCCCCTTTTTGACAGGCATTTTCCTTGTAAATATATTCAAGAGAAACAATTCAGAACAAAATTCTGAAGGCATGAGAAGGTGATTATTTAGTAAAAACTGCCAGAATCGCTACTAAAACTTGTTCATTGCTCATGGTGCTTCATTACGGAGTTACAACCATCTGACTGTCCTTTACTTATCCTTGAATTCGTTGCGTATATACTATTTTTATCACGTTGAATCATCTTAGTTTCAGTTTGGATTTGCTTTCTTTTGTAAACAAATGAAGTTCTAAATCAAACCCAATCCCTCTTAATTTGGTCTATATTTTTCAGTAGGATATTCAATGCCCATAAACTGTTCCATAAATTAGAGATTGTGATGAGACCTTTGATAGTTGATACTATAATGCTCATCATTGTAAATGTGGGACTCATGCATGATGATTAGGACCATTGATTTCGTGGGCCACTAATTGATGGGCCATATCCTAGAATCAAGGGGATTTGGACTGTGGTTCCCATCATATCTGTTGCCAGATGAAAGGGACAGCCGCTTGAATAAGTGGAATGGTCCACGTCAAATGAACAAAACCACAGCTGGATGGTAAGAGTGGTCCAAACACTACAGCTTTTTGCCTGCGGCCCATCCGTGTAGGTGGCCTGCCAGATCAAAAATCGCTGTCACCATACATATTTGCCATGCGTATGGTTATGACAAACATGCAGAGAATTTCTATGAGGTTGAGAGGCTTGATGCCATTTCTTGTTCTTTATATTTCAGTCTCGGTGAACAAATCAATAGACCAATACCCACTGACCCACGCACACAAAATGTGGCGAAATAAGATTTTTGGTGTATTTGTGGGGTGCACTCCAGTGGTACTGGTACCACCATAACCTCAAGGTGGTACCAGATAGATGTGGGGCCCAGTGGTGTACACAGAATCCCACCTGTCCTTCAGATGCTTCACCTCAAAAAACCCTAGCCTCCCAAAATCAACCAAATCAAATCTCAGGTGGGCCATAGAACATGGAACATGTTGAGAGGGAACACCCACCAATGACTAGAGTGGGGGCCCTACCATATTGTAGATATAGAATCCAGTCTGTTCAGATCCTTCATCCATGCCAGATGAAGGGAAATCAAGCTGTATTATGACTCAGGTATGCCCCTGTTAAATTCAAGGGTGAGTATTCCCTCCCAGTTTGTTTCCTTTGCTCTGGCTCCCTTCAATTTTGGATCTGGATGAGTATTGGGTGGGGTTCCTTCTGGTAACAAACTGATGGATGGGTTGGATGGTGTGAATACAGCACGTGGGCTCACACATGGCCAGTACCACTGGAGCCAACCCTTTGCATGGTAAATTATTGTTATTTACTCTAATTATATATTCTAACATTCATCTGTTTGAGGCAAATAGACACGCCCACAGGCAATGGTTGAGATCGAGATCTCTCAAGACATGCAGTTGGTGCACTTCGATTTCAATGGGTATGGATTTGCTAAATCTGAAGTTCTAATTGCCTTGACTCAAGCGAATGGTTTTATTACTTAAACGTGTTTGTTACAGTCCCATTCTCTGTTTCTGCAGCTTGTTTCAGTTTTAACATTGTCCTTGTTATTGCCAGCACACCCTTTTCACTGCATGATGACACATACATCCTCAAGGCAATGAGACACTGCCGTGACCCAGAGCTCGCACGAGTCCTTCAAAACTCCAACTGTGCAGGCAAGTCCCTGCGCTCCATCCCCTTCTCGTGGCATTCCACAGTTCCAAATGCCTGACCCAACACGAGCATTTTGTTGTTTTGTGATAAAAGAAAAGGATTATAATATATTTTCAATAGCCATATTGATAGTAGTGGAAAAGACGCTATAACAGATTTGCTTTTGGACTATCATATATTTTCAACAGCCATATTTATAGTAGCGGAACACTACAACAGATTTGCTTTTTCTTCCACTTCCTTTTTTTTTGTCTTTCAAGGATTTGGGGAGCCTCTAACTTGAACTTGGAGAGGCTGGAAAGACTTTGTAAATGATGACTTTACACATGATTGATATATATACACCACGGATAGAAGCCACTTCGCATTTAAGGGCAATCTATCTGGGGCAATTTGGATATTTGTACTTAGGTTGTTAGTTTGTACAAGTGGGGCCCATGTTCTGTGATCAGGATCATCTTTCTATTGTGCCCCATTAGGGATGGACAATGTCCTTGAATATTTCATATATTGAAAGATTCCTATCCACTGGTCTTGGGCTTTCCCCTCCCCCTTTTCAAGTTGAATGTGGAAACATACTGTATTTTCTTGTCGACTATTCAGGCATGTAAATGTTGGTAGACACACATGTTTACTGTATATATGCCATAGAAAGAGCCAATCTGCAATTAAGGGTGATCTATTTGGAGCAAGAGCAAAGTGCAGCCCATGTTTTGTGATCCGAACCATTGTTCTACCATGCCCCAGCAGGGTTGGACAATGCTATGAAGAACTCTCATGCTAAAAGATCCTATACACCCATATTGGGCTGCTTCTCCCCCCCACCCCTGTAGTTGAATGTTGATTCATGTTGTGTTTCTCATGTTGACTATCTATGATTAGTATCACTGGAGTAGATACATGAATCACTTTAAGTATAAGAAGCCGAGTAGGTGGATTAGTCTGAGTGGAGAGAAAAAACAAAGATTGAACTGAAAATCTTTTCTAGAGATATCCATTTTCCTAGAGAGACATAAAATACTCAGGCAGAACAGCATCCCTTGTCCTTTTCTTTAACTGCCTTTGTAATCATCTACAAAGAGATGGATATACCACTCTTCTCTAGTGCCCCTTTATGAGTATCCTCTCCGGGTGATCTTTGAGTCATGGTTTGTCCATGTAGGTGCCTAGCAGACCAATGGTATGGAACCATGGGGCTGAATTGTACAAACTGAAAACCAAGTATATTGCATACCTTCTGAATAATGATGACACAGTTTCTATGATGAGCATATTACTATGTATCTGTGGGCATATGGGGGGTCTCTACATTTCCAAGAGGCTATTCCAAGGATTCAATAAATTTTGGCTCATCTTCAACCCTATGCTTTGTACAGTGTGTAGTGTTGTGTAGAAAAATTTAGATAATGGTAGAAGAATGTAATATAGATAGTAGTGTAGACTTGTTTAAAAAGATTTTAGAGTATTCTTGGTCGTTCAATGATTGTCACCTTGCACTATTCTGATCACCTTTACTAAGTAACTAGAAGGTGCTTAGATCTTTACAAGAAGCGGCTTTCATTTGTAATCAACCTTTGAAACTTGTAAGCTTTTGAATTCTCGAGCGATAGAAAGTATTTTTCCTGAAAAGCGGCCTTTGTGCTCTCCTCTTCCAAGTAACTTATCTACACTTCGGTCAGTCAGGCTCGAGACAAAGGCCAGGATTGGTTGAAGGCCGGCCCTATTCAAATTTTTTTATTATGGTTGGTCCAGATGAAGCCCATTGCCAACCTTACCTACACTTTGAGTGATCGGCTTAGTAGTCCAAAATACAGCTATGAGTCGAATGCCTCACTACCCATTCAGTCGGACGATATGTGTGTGGTAGATGCATTCTCAAATGCTTAGCACCGAATGTGTATATTTAAAACCAACATGCTCATCAAGTGAATGATGAGAGGTTTACATGTGTGATCATTGCGAACATGTGCAAGATCTGGGCCCTTTGTTGTAGGGGCCCAAATGTGAAATAGGGTGCTTTTTAACTTGGAATGCATCCGTGTATTTCTTCTGACCATTGGATTTTTTGTTACGTGGTGTGACCAACTTGGTGAGACGAACACCCTGGTCCATAGCTCAAGTGGTAGACTGAGTGAAAGATACCTCGTTTCAACACTGAGGTCTTGGTATCGATTCCATAGTGGGGGTGGCTAACAGTGAAGTGTGAACTGCCAGTGGGGTGTACTAACAAGCTAACAAAAAAAAAAAAAAAAACTTGGTGAGACGATTCAACATGACTTTTGAGCCAAATCTCACATATGATCTGGCCCGCCTTTTTGAATGGCCATGGATCTTGCACACGTGTACCATGAATAGGAGTGATTGGACTCAAGTTTGGGGCCTAGATTGGAAGGTCAAAACATGTTATTTATTTTCTTTTCCCGCTCAATTTCTTTTAATTAGAACTTCCTGAGTGTTGATGGCCATTAGAGTCTTTTCCCTTGTGCGGCTCCATTTACTGATCCAAGCCGTTCATCTAGTAGGCCCAAACCACGATGGACCATGTGGAAATCCCATTGACTAGAGGTCTGCAGCCTTTATATGAAGGGTGTTGAAACGTGGATCGTTGATCCTAATTGACCAGTGCATGGATGGTGAAAGATCAGTGGATTGTCGACGTGCTCATCCATGGCGGGCGGGACCCACTAGATTGATGATCTGGACACCACCATATGGTGGGAGCATTGCCGGAAGCGGATTGGGTGGTGACACTAGGTGGTGTTGGGCGCTGTGGGGCCACTGTGATTTACGTGTTTTATCCATGCCATCCATCCGTTTTGATATCTAATTTTAGATCATGCGTCCAAAAATGAAGCAGATCTGATGGTTAAATTAACCACACCACAGGAAATAGTAGGTACAGTGACACCCACCATTAAAAAACTTCCTAATGCCCACTGACCACTGTAATGTTTATTTGCCATACAACCTGTTGATAAGGTCAAACAGACCTGGATGAAGGGAAAACCCAAATATCAGCTTGATCCAAAACTTTTATGGCCACCAATAAGTTTTTAACGGTGGGCGTTCAGTCACCACTGTTTCCTATGGTGTTGTCCAATTGAGCTTTTGATTTTCTTCATTTTTGTCTTCATGCCCTAAAATGATCTGAAAAAACGGATGGATGGTATGGATATAAAACACATATATCATGGTGGGCCCCACACGCCCAATTGTTTTTAGCTGGGGTCATCACCCAATTCGCTTCCAGGATCGCTGTCAAGCCACTTGAGGAAGATCTGTGCTGCTACGAGTAGCAGAAAGAATTCCTCTTCTCACACCTGCCAATGGGCCATGTGTCGGCAAGATCAGGGCCACTCATGCGGAGCTCACCAGATCTTGCCCTGACCCAAAATTAGGTAAGGCCACCTGACCAAATGGGTCACATGAATGAGAAAAAAATGGACGGTTAGGAAATGACCACGAATGGTCGATATTCAATGTACAGGTGTGGCCTAGTTGAGGAGTATGGTCCAGTGCATGTTCAAAGTGGGAACAGCTGGATGAATGACCCTCGAGTGCAGTTTTTAGGTACTTGCTGCTCACATGTAGCACGTTGAAGATCCAAGCGGATCATCGAGTGTGGACCGTTAAACTAAAACGCGGGCTGATCTGCAACTGTAGTGGTCCACACGCCTACAATAGAAACGGACAGTTTAAAGAACCTGATTCGTCCACATGCATGGCCCACGAAATGAGAGGAACGGCTTGGTTTGTTACTGTCCCCCTTAGGTCTCTCACACGTGTGCAGTGCTGCCACATGTCAAGCACGATGAAGTTCCTGAAGCTTTTACGCAGTGGACGCGGCTTGGTGTATCCCTGACTGAGGGGCCACCGTGATGTACATCTTATATCCACGCCATCCATCCTTTGTCAGCCCATTTTAGGGCATGACTCCGAAAATGGAGCAATTCAAATATGAGGTGAACCACAGCAACACACCCTGAGCACCCTGCTCCATGGCTCAAGTGGTAGGCAGAGTGAAAGATACCTTGTTTCAACACTAAGGTCTTGGTATTAAGCCTAGCGGGGGTGGCTAATGGTAGAGCTGGGCAAACTTGGCCTGATCCGTTGGATCCGACTAAGTTCGACTTGGTTTGAGCCGAAATGACAGCTTGAATCGGTTCCAGCAGCATCAGGTAGATCAACCCTTAATTCAGTCAAGGTTAGGTCATAGTTAAATCGGACCACACCGGATTCAAATTCGATTCGTTTGGAGCTGATCCGATTAGACCGAACCGGACTAGACGTATAATTACTATTTTACCCTTATATATATCCAAACCGATCTGATTTAGACCGAACCGGACTTAGACGTATAATTACTATTTTACCCTTATACATATATATATAAAAACTATTTTTATTTTTATTTTTATTTTGAACCTTTTACCCTACTCTCCCTCTCTACCAGGACGCCCGCCGCGCCGAACCCTAAATCCCCAAACCCTCTCTACCCTCCAGAATGCAGGCAGCCCGGCACGCTCGTCAGCCTCAGGCCACTCACTCACGCTCGTCAGCCAGGCGGCCACTCCAGTCTCCAGGCTCCACTCCGCTCTCCATTCATTAGGTAGGAGACCCACTCACACCTCCTCTTTCTGTATATTCATTGCTTATTTGTATATTGTCTTCATTATTCATTTCTCAGCTCACCTGCTTTATTGTCTGTTTCTTTCCTGTTTATCGTTGTCTTGTTGAATAGGCAAGAAATCAGTTTCTTCTCTTTTAATAAATTCATTTGCAGTAAGTTCCTTGTAGTTTCCGTGGCTCTTCATTGGTCTTCCTACATGCTATTTTTGAACATTTTCAGTTTCCTGATTGGGTTATCCCTTTTGAGTTACAGGTTCCCAGATCTATTGATCTTAGGGTCTGTTTTGTCTTGTTGAATTTGCAACCTTAATTGGATTTCAATCAAAGTACAATTTGTCAACATCCTATGTGCGCCCACTGAATTCCGGTAGAATTCTATACTTCTTTGAATCCGTTTGCATCTGCCTATCATCATCCCTTCTCTTCAGATATCTTTTTCACTTCCATATTCATAGGTGGTGGTTCTTCAGGTGGCCCTTTTATTTTGTTAATGTCACTATCACCAGCATCGTCATCTAAGCCTTGTCCCAGCTAATTGGAGTCGGCTACATGATTTTTCTCTTGTTTTGTTTTGCTAGTAAGTATTATCATACCAGAAATTCCTCCCCACCATCATGTACTTGGAAGGAATTCATTTAACTCGGCACGCATTCTGCAATTATGATGGAAAATAAAATGGACCGATCCGAATCTGGCATAATCCGATCCGACTTGGTTTTCCTTACCGAGTTGGACTCGGATTGGTTCATGCCAGTATGGGTTAGGATCGGATTGAGTTAGATGACCCGGACTTGGTCCTGGATCGGACCGAGTTTGGGTAAGGCCATGTAGAACTTGGACCGAGTCGAGTTGGACCCAATCCGATTCGACTCGGTCTGATGCCCAGCTCTAGCTAACAGTGACAGTGGGGTGCACTAACAACCTAACAAAAAAAAAAAAGTGAACATGAAACACTGGTGATTGACCGTTAAAAACTTCCTGTGGGCCACAAAAGTTTTGGATGAAAAACGGATGGTTGGCGTGGATATAAGACAAATACGTCACGGTGGGCCCCACAGCTAGAGATACACCAAAGCGACGTCCCTACGCTATACAAAGGGGTGTTAAGTTCAGCCGGGTGTGACCATGAATACAAAAATCCAGACCATTGCTCTGTCACGTCCCACTGCGGATGGACCCAATGCAAACTTGCCCAGAAATCTTCCTGCCCAGGAAGCTCATTATTGTGTAAGTACCCATGGCATTTCTCCTGATACTTTGGGCAGTGTGATGGACGATACTCTGGCACTTAGAAATCACATACATTGCTCACAAGTAAAATAAACTTTCCAAATTATGGGCCCCACTTCCACCATATCACGAACTGAAAATTACTCTTATTTGATTGTCCGACTATCGGATCGGTGGACATCTTTTTGGACAGTTAAGAGTGAAAAACATCCAATGGTCCTTTCTAAAGTGTCATCTAATTGTCCAAACCTGATTTTGGGACTGGCTCAGAGCGAGAGATGTTTGCATGATATATTCGGTTTATTTTCAGTTTAATTATGCCATGTGTACAATTTCTTAGTGCATGCGTATCAAGCGTCATGCTCTACCAGAGTATCAAATAACTCCCCTTCACGAAAACACCCTAGCCATCACTCTCGTTATTGCTCTACTGCTCGGGACCGAAGCGTGGGCGGACTCATCTTCTTCTTCCTCAGGTTCTCATCTTCGTACTTCTCTCAATTTTTGAATCCAAGAATAGGGTTTTTTCTTTCTTTCTTTAACTCCCTTCGATTATTATCCAATCAAAACCTATTATTTAAGCTTATTTTATTGTTTATGTTCAGATTGATTGCGAGAATCACGTTAGTCAGAGTTTTAGATCTCATAAGATTGAAATTGTGCCATGCGATCCGATGTAATTTTGGTTGCGTTTGGATGTGTAAGTGACTTGAATTGCGAATTAGTTTAATCGATAGGAAGTGAGGAAAATCGATAATGGGTCTGCATATTTGCAATGAGGAAGTAGTTGTCGTATTGCATTTTGTTTTTTGTTTTTGTTTTTGTTTTTTTTGCTTTTTTTTTTTTTTTTTTGAGTCCAGCTTGAAAGTGTTGTAATTGCAATTTGTGCTACCGAGCTTTGATATGCATTAGGAAGGATATTATAGCTCGTTATTTCTGCTTTATTAGATTAGCGATTGCAATTCAATTCAATGGTGCAGCCTAACACGGCTTAAGGGTTCTTGATGCATGTGCCCGGCAAAACCCTACTCTTCATTTATTTGCAATTTTGTTTTGTGTTTGTTTTTGTTTTTGGTGTTCTGTTTTGTTCTGCTGGCGAGTGATAAGACGATGAGCACAATATCATGCAAAGATGATGATGATGGGGGCAAGTATCACTCATTGGGAGTATGGTAATCCAAACCTCTCCTGTATGCGGCAGACATTAAGGTTGTTCATCAAATGGGTTCCACTGGGTGTGTTTCTTGCCTAGGAATCGTGTCAGTGCAGTTATAAGCTGGGTCCTTAAGTTTTAAGTGTCATTAAATGTGGACCTTTGGGCTTATTTTTTTTATTTTTTATTTTATTTTAACTGTCCATTTCTCTTTTTCATACAGAAGTGGTTTTCATGATCACCAGACTGGCCTATTTTCGGGCCACAACACATCACAATGTCATGCAAAGATGAAAATTGGGAGTGTATGGTTACTTGAGAGGATAGTTATCAAAATTATACTCTTCCCAAGTATGCGGCATTGCAGTGTCTTCAAAAATGAGGTGGGGACACCCCGTGTCTTCAAAAAAAAAAAAAAAAGAGTATGCGGCATTGCAGTCGTTCATCAATCTGTCCTGCTGTGCATGTATCTTTGGTAGGAATTGTATCGATGCTGTTAAATGCTGGGCCATGTGCGTGCATTAAATGTGGACTGTTAGCCTTTTTTTCCCCCTGTTTGCAACCGTCTTCTTTTTTAATGCAGAAGTGGTCCAGCTGATCACCGGACTGACCTTTTTGTGGGCCACCACATCACAATGGGGCCCACCCAATGATAGGCCTCGGATCTTGCATATGCATTGGCACATTCGAGGATAGTAGGATTCGGGCCGAGTCGACTCGATTAACTCGCTTGACTCAGTTCGATAAAGCTCGTCTCGACTTGGCTGGAAACTGGGTTCGGGCCGAGTTGAGCTATTTTTTGGGAGCTCGAAAAAATTTGAGCCGAGTCTGAGCTGGACTGAGCTTGATTCGACTCAGCTCGGTCCTTGGCTTGAACCCGACTCGGTTCGACTCAGTTGACCGGGTTTAAATACCTGATCGGTTGTCCAGAGCCCTAATTACAAAAAAACCCCCCCCTCTCCCTTCTCCTCTCGGTTCAGCGCCCTTCCAGAACCCACCCCCTTTTCTGCTCTCTCTAATGCTTGGCCAGTGGCTGGACCCTAACCCACCACCCCACCCATTTCTCTCTCCCTCTCTTTATCTGAAGTTTTGGCCAATCCCTTCGATCCGACAAGCATCGAGCTGGAGCCCTCCTCTGGTACTGTCTCTCTCTTTCTCTCTCTCTCTCTCTATTTTCCCCCTCCTCTTCCTCCGAACTTGGCTCAAAAGATCGAGCTCAAACTCGGCTCGAGTTGCTGGCCAAATTGGGCCAAGCTGCCGACCAAACCGGGCTGAGTTGGACAGTCAAGCTGGAGGACCTAGCCGAGCCAAGTTCGAGCTGGGGTTGGCTGTTGGTCGAGCTGAGCTGTGCCAAGCTCTACTCGGTTCGACTCGTGTACAACTCTACTTCCACTTCTTTTGCAACAGTGGATTTGCAGACTTGGATGTTTGGAACATCGATCATGGTTTCATTTGCTGTTCTAGATTGGCTTCCATTCGTTGCAGTGTCGTCTTTGTTGCTACTCTCCTTTGATCGATATCCTTCGATTAACATTAAGATGGGACCAAAGTGTCCATCACAACTTTGACGTTCATTGTAGAATTTTCCGATACGATCGTTAAGTGACTCATCCTTTTGGTCACCTTGGCGCTTGAGTCTTCTACCGTTTCATCATTTGATTCCAATCCATTGACTTTTGTTGATTTATATGTTAGTTCTTTTGTTTTAATTGATTCCATTGTTGATCCATCATAAGGTTATTCGTAGATCCATTGATCAATCTAATGGCTGATTACTCATGAGCATCACCTTGGATTGGTATTTTATCTCTAGCAGATTCTCTTCCTTCGGAGTTTTAAGCGTTGCTTCCTTAGGTTCCACTGCTTGGTTCGCTTCCTTTTGTTCTTTCTTTTCCTCTTTTGAAGATTTGGAAGATGACCAAAACTCTTTAGACATTGGGTTCATCATCACTTTTCTTCCATCCATCATGAATTTATATGTATTTCTTTTCTCATAACGGCTAGCCTTTCAATGTTGCATCCACGATTTTCCTAGTATTAAGTGACAGTTGCCTGTGGGAGTGACTCTACACCATACATCTTCAGAATACTTTTCTTGGAAGGAATAGGTTAAAGATATTGTCGAAAGGGATGCTCTTCATACTTGGGAAAATATCCCAATTACAACAATTTCGTAATCACTCTTCTATACAAAGTTTTCATTACCATTTCTATCGATTGTCATTTGAAAAATGTTTCCATCCACTGCCACTTTGGTTTTAAACGCAAGGTTGTAGCAAGCACCCGATCCATCGTGACATCCAACTCTTTTATCATCTATTGGAGCGTCTTCATCACATCACTTGACTTTCTAAAATTTGGTTTGGGTAATGGTGAAGCGCCGATTTGGAATTAGGGTTAAAATTCGGTTTCAAGTTTGAGAAAGATTTGGGAATGATGAGAATTTAGGTTACGGAATTTGGGGATTTTGGCAAATTGAATGTTTAGGTTAAAGAGAAAATTGGAAATTAGCAAATTTAGGCTATTTTTTGGGGATTTTGGCACATTGCGATGTTAGGTTGGGAAATTTTGGGCAATTGAAAAATTAGGGTTTGGGAATGGGGAAATTTTGTGGGTTTGGTAAATTAGGTTTTTGGGTGAATTAAATTGGGAAAATTTGTAAACCCGGGATTGGATAAATGGGGAATTTTGGGGATTGGGAAAATCTTAGGGTTTGGTGATGGGGAAGAATTGGGTAATAAAAAAGGGAAAGAAAAAGAGAACAAAATTGGTGCAACCAAATCGAATAAAGAGAATATTTTGGATGCGCACCTCTTTTTTTTTTTTTCCAAAAAAGAAGAAGATCAAACCATTAAATTTATACATAGATTCAACAAAAAGGTAAAAATAAGGGTTGCCTATTAGTATCCAACAACCTACTGGCTGCTATGCTAGTAATCACTATAAACCTTAGCTCTTCTTCTACCATAGGCATTGCATGCCAAAGGGAAGCATCAATTGCTATAGCCCAAGAAAAATATCTTTTTTAATTCCATCATAACTCCTTAGAAAAGGGCCTTTATATATAATTTTTCTTAAAGCAATAGAAAACCCTAATATATTCCTATCCATCTATTACTTATGATCCTAACTATCTATTTTCACTAAAAATATAAAAATGATCAAAATACCCTTGAATATCATAACTATATAGGCTCTACGTAAATTGTCCAAAACTAACTTAAACGGTATTAGAAGCGCAAGATCTTGGGCTCGTTTGAGAACTAACTCAATAGTCTTTCAAATGCGACCAATTTCATATCATCCGGACATTTTTGATACCTGAAAAGTAGTTTCCTGCCAAATACGCGACAAAGTAATAAAGGAAAATTGGTTCAACCAAACTTATCTCTAACAACTAAGTAAATGATTACTAATGTTGTCCATAGCACACATTAGGACCACTGATCTTCTATCAAAGTTGTTCAAATCTTCAATTTAGATAGTTGGATGGTCTAGGTACTCCTTGATCATGACCTATGGATGGGCCTGATCATTGATCGGCTAGCCTGTGTGGTCCAAATGCATCAAATCATCTATTCATTGTGATTGTTTGGGTAACATTCATTTACATTTGTGGGAAGAATGCAATAATAGATGTTACAGGGACGAAGCCCATGCTGGCACGGAGTGCAGATGGGCAAGGAGAGAACTAAGATATGGAGGATGGCGATGCTTGCCATTTGGTGGTTCGTGTGGGAAGAACGCAATAATAGATGTTTCAGGGACGAAGCCCATGCTGCTCAGTTTGTTGCCTCGAAGGTGAAGAAGGCCCTGATCGAATGGGTCGCTCAGGTCGAGACGCTGAAGACCATTGATTTGTTGTTTTTAGGGGCATAAGCTGAGCTGTCTTGTCCTGCTATCTCAGCAGATCTGGCTCCCTCAGTTTTTGTTTCTGCTTTTCTGTTTTTTCTTTTGTTGCTTGTTCCGTTTGTTTCGTTTCCTCTGTTTTTCCTTTTCCTTTCCGGTTAATATAATCATCTTTCATCTTTCAAAAAAAACATTCATTTACATTTGGGTCCACAATTAAAATAGTTGGGATTGAGTTGCATGGCTAGTAACCCCAGCTGCGGCCAAAGCTTCAAGGAGAAATTTGAAATTGCATGAAACTAATCTTCAACTTGCTTCTGCTCACCATTGGATGTTAATACTTCTTTTGAACTGATTAATACTCATGATGTTATCATCTCTGGGATGTAGGTTGAATTGGAAGGATGGGCCGTAAGGCTGGGGCATTGTATATAAACCCGAAGAAGTTTTCAAATATCAACAAACCTTGCATGCAGGAGATGTTGGCATTCCTCAATTGTTTGTCTCTCAGTCAGAATAATGATGAGAAATGTCAACGGCAAAAGGAACTGTTGAATGCCTGTATGGATGCTCAGGTGCTTGATCTTTTCTTGCCTTTCAGTGTTGGGTTACTATTTAGAGTTTGTTTGGATTGTTGGAATTCAAAAAGTAGATTTGGAAAGGAAAAAGTCACATATGAGGAAAACTGTGGAAAAGGAAGTCTGTGAAAAAGAATCCTGAGAAGGTTGTTTGTTTTAGTTTCTTATATGACTTTCAGGAAAATGTGGAATGGTTAAGGGTCAAAAAGTGAAATCCATCTCTCAAAAAGTGAGGATTGTCAAGTTTTTAAGAGGAAAACACTTGTGTTGAGTAAAACCGTGAAAAAGAATACAGTTTTCCATAGGTTATTTCATTGTCGCATAGGCCTGGCAATGGGCTGGGCCCGGGCTGGATTTTGAAGCGGTTGGGCTGGGATTTTTGGATTGGCCTATTCAAAAGTTTTATTTTGCAGGCCTAGGCTTGGATCATTTCCAGCCTTATTGTTGCAATCCGCAGAAAACATCACATCTGCAGAAAATGTTTTCTTGTCCACAGTTGCTCTTTGACTTCCACCAATCCAATGCCCTTATTCGGCACACAAGCACTCAGAAATTGTACATGCAGTATACATTGTCTCAATCTATCCAAATTGTGGGACCTACCACGGAGAGGCCACGACCTCTAAGTTGGTTCGATTGAATGATCCTAAATTGTGATTAGTGGACATAGTTTGTAGACCACTTACTTTTTTTTTCTTTAAATTTTTTAAATTGATTATTATTATTATTTTATTTCAACCATCTATTAAATGTCCAACAATCGTCCAGTTAGAAAATTGAGTCAGTGTAACTTTTGGTTTTTAATTTGAGCTACTTTTGCCACATATACAATTTTTTAGTGATGTGTATCAATCATCCCCTCTGCCAGATTTTTAGTGGCTTTACTTCCATAGAATCTCTATTTGTTGATTCTAGAATTAATAATTGGCTCAAACATGCACTTCAAATGTGGACTGTTGGAAAATTTCTTTTAACTGTCCATTTTGGCATCTGCCTGATGAGCAACCGGCCTATTTTTTGAGTCACGGGATCTACACCAGGCCCATCCTGATGGAGTGACTTGGATTGTGCACATCTTGGTGTGTTTGTGAGTGCATTTAGCAGGCTCATGATTAAGATCATTGGAGCTGTACTTTGTTCCTTTTAATTCTGCTTGCTCAATTGATTCAAAGCTGATTTGTCTGTGGTTTTACTTCTGCAGAGTGGAAAGAACAGAAAGGCTTGGGGAAGCATCAATTATCAACTACAGAGGCTTAGCAGAGGAAGGAGATAATTGCACTTCTGTGAATGGTAATATCATTTCTAGGATATTCTAACAATGTGAACTACAATCCATTTGTGAGTTATTTCTCAATTTGCACTAAAGCATTGGAGAAAAACAAAGGTTTTGTATGGAAGTTTTTTTTTGAATCAGTAGCTGGGCTGCATATTTATCTATACCATTGAAATAACATGAGGAAAGAAAAGCATTGTGTGTCAATTGCACAGTTGTGTTTGACTTTTAAAAATGCTGGGCTTGGCGGACATCCGTTCCTTTGGTGGGCATGACTGCGGTGGATGGTCTGTGTCTCAAAACTCGCACTGATTGGAAGAATCTAACATGAATCAGACTCTTTCCTGTGAAAATACATCCAATCCTTGTCCTTTGAATGGATGCTGGACAAATAAAGTGGTATGATCCAATCATGAATGGAGAATCATTAGGCTTGGAAAGAAAGGCCCTTTCTTGGAAAGAGATTTTGTTAATCATGTTTGGGGGTTAATAAATTTTTTTTTTTTTCCTCAAAAATTAACGAAACTTGTATTGAAAAAGAAAGCTAAAGAACAAATACAAAAGGCAGCAGCCAGCCTGCTGAGATAGCAGAAAAGCTAGACGCCTAGAAACAAAAAGGCGGAATCCATCAGAAAATCAACAAGAAAACAGACTACAGAAAATCCGTTCCTTTTTTTTTCAAAGTCACTGAAAATCTGTTCATGACCTTCACAATGCCCCCAAATGCAAATGGATGACATTTCCATGTAATGACTTTCCATAGGTGGTCATTTCCATGCATCTGAATGACTCCTGGCACTAATAAAATTGCACGGTGAGTAGGGGGTGGTCCAGGTAGGGCTGTGCTGAGGTCATAAGAATTTCTGAGTCCTGATATAGCCTGGCCCAGCCCATCCCCCTCTAGTCCCTGTAGTTCAATTGTGTTCAATAATTCAGTCTGAGCTGAACAAGTTGTGGCCTTAGTTGTCAGGCCTTAAAATCATGCTCAAGCCCTGCCTCTCTGGATTCCACTGCCTTTCAGAGTCCTTTTTTTTTTTTTTCCATCCATTTAGTGATCAAGAGAGTTTGTTTTGTGTGTCCCGTTCCTTAGTCACTGGATGCGCCATGTGCACCATGGTTGGATGAATGGAGCAACTCGTCTTCTTGACACTACCATGGATGGATCGCGATATGACAAAGAATTAATCTGAATCCATGCCCTGATCACTGATTTATCGTTTGTGGTAATTAATAATTAATGGTCCACCATGGTTAAAAAATGGTGGGAATCTTTTAAGGCGGAAGGTCACCCGGGATTCATACTTTTCCAGAAATTGCATTTACTAGAGAGAAAATTGGCGTGGTGGAAGGAGGAGATCCACAGTAAGCAGGAAGAAGAAACAGGTGCCATCCTTTCTAAACTCCAATCCTTACATATCAAAGAGGAGGGACAACTTTTGTCTACAGAAGAGTTCGCAAGAAGGGAGATGCTCACAGTCCAATATAAAAGCCGATTGAGGGAAGTTGAGATCAAATGGAAACATCGTTTAAGGGCTACATGGCTAAAAGGAGACAATAACACAAAATTCTTTCATGGAATAGCTAGTGCAAGGACAAGGGTGAATAAAATTCATAGCGTGGTAATGGACGGTGTTAGAGTGGAAGAAAAAGGCTCAGTGGTAGAGGTCATTGTTAACTTTTACAAGAATTTGCTGACCAGTGAAGGTGTTGTATGTTCGAAGTTAGATAATTTGTCTTTCCAAACCACTTCGCCTGAAGATGCAGTGGTGATTGAGCGCAAAGTATCAGAGGAAGCGATAAAGGGCGTCATTGATGAATTAGGTAGAGATAAGGAGCCAGGACCGGATGGAGATAGTGTTTTTTCAAATTTTCTGGAATACGGTTAAACTGGATGTGGTGGCATTCATTAGTTAGTTTTTTTTAGAAAGGCAAGTTGGCGACGGAATTTGGCGCGCTCTTTATAGCATTGATCCCAAAGAAAGTGGGAGAGGAAAGCATGAAGGACTTTAGGCTGATAAGCTTGATTGGGGCCCGTACAAGATTCTAGCCAAGATCTTAGCATCAAGACTTAAATCTGTACTTGGGAAGATTATCTCTAAATTTCAAGGCGCGTTAGTGGAGGGAAGACAAATCCTGGATAGTGCTCTAATGGCCCATGAATGCTTGGATTCGAGGCTTAAGAAAGGATGTGGAGGCATTGCATGCAAACTAGATTTGGAAAAAGGCATACGATCATGTTGAATAGGAATTCTCGGACTATATGCTCCGAAGACTTGGGTTTGGTGAGAAATGGCGAAGATGGATATCCATGTGCGTATCTTCGGCCAAATTTGCAGTTCTTGTAAATGGATCCCTGAAAGGTTTCTTCAATTCAACAAGGGGGTTAAGGATGTGGAGGCATTGCATGCAAACTAGATTTGAAAAAAGGCATACAATCATGTCGAATGGGAATTCTTGGACTATATGCTCCCAAGACTTTGGTTTGGTGAGAAATGGCAAAGATGGATATCCATGTGTGTATCATCGAGCAAATTTCTGGTTCTTGTGAATGGATCAACAGGGGGGTTAAGACAGGGTGACCGTTTATCGTCACTTTTATTTGTCATTGTTGCAGAGGCCTTGAGTAGAATGTTGGAGGAGGGTGCATCCTTACATGCTATAAGCAGGTTCTGGGTGGACAGGAGTGATCTTCAAGTCTCGCACCTCCAGTTTGCAGACAACACTGTGGATGTGTGATGATAATGAAATCCATGCTGACAATTTGAGGAAGATTATATGTTGCTTTGAAGCGGTATCGGGTCTAAAGGTAAATCCACTGAAGTGTGAAATGTTGGGCATTGGTATATTGAAGGAAGAATTGGATAGGCTGGTTGTAATATTCAGGTGTAAGGTGGGATTTTTTCTGTCCACTTATCTCGGACTTCCTTTATGCATTGGGAAACCCCCTAAACACTTATGGGATCGAGCAATTCAAAGATTTGAGAGGAAGCTGTCATCCTAAAGGCGACATGACTTGTCGTTGGGAGGGAGGTTGTTGCTGAATTAATGCTGCTCTTGCAAACCTTCCTCCTCATTACTTCTCCATCTTTAAATGCCAAACGGGTGTGTTGAAGAAACTTGATAAATTTTGAAGGAATTTTCTTTGGAAAGGTGAAGAGGAAAAGAGGAAATTTCATTTGATGAATTGGGATGATGTTTATTGACCGAAAGAAAGAGGTGGAGTGGGAATTAGAAAATTGGCTCCAAGAATAAGGCACTGTTAGGCAAATGGCTATGGAGGTTTGGAACAAAAAATGACTACTTATGGAAGCAGATTATCATCAAGAAGTATGGGTTAGACAAATCGGGGTGGTGGTCTCGAAAAGCTTCATTGTATAAGATTATGGGACTTTGGATGGCGATCATGAAGGAAGAAGAAAGCTTCAAGTCCGGCATGAACTTCTCAATAGGAAACGGGGAACGTGTGAAGCTTTGGGAAGATACTTGGTTGGGAACTTGTCTGCTCAAGGAAGTATTCCCGAAACTAGCTTCAATTTCTTCACCTTTGGATATCTCGGTTGCAAGGCGTTTTTCATAGGTAGGTCAATCTGGTTTGTGGACACCGCCTTGTAGAAGACACTTGAAGATGGAAGAGGAGGCCAAGCTAATTGATTTGTTAAACAGACTCTCAGGTATACAATTAAGTGAAGATCGGGACGCAATGACATGGGCATCGGATAAATCTGGTTCTTTCACGGTGAGATCTTTTTACACCATGTTAACAGAATCTCAAGTGGCTAAAGACCCGGTGCATTCCTACTTTGTATGGTTTTGTGGCGCTCCAAGGAAGGTCATGGCTTTTGCTTAGTTGGTGGAGTGGAAGAAGGTCCTTACCATTGATAATCTCCAAAAGCAAGGTTTAATTATAGTCAACACATGCCTTCTTTGCTGGAAGGACAATAAGTCGGTTGACCATCTATTTTTACATTGCCCCTTTGCAAGGGGAATTTGGGATAAATTCTCTTTTATTTGGGACTTCATGGGTGATGCCAAAATCCATCTCTGAATTCTTCCAAGCATGGCGAGTTGGTAAAGCTGGGAAAAAAAGTGTGGAGACTAGCAATGCTAGTGGGACTGGTTGATATGGTAAAAAAGAAATGCTCGATACTTCAACAATAGATCGGGATCGGCAGGAGTCGTCGCTAAGGAGAAACACTCGGTGATCGAATGTGCTACAGTTTCTGTCAATGGGGGACAGCCCTCTTGCTTCTGAGTGTTGGGATAAGCTTTAATTGTAATTAGGGAGATGTTCATAGTGTATATAGTTTCTTTCTTTTTCTGTTTTGTAGTCTGTTTTGTTTTTAGTTGCCATTTTCTGCCTTTCAAATAAAGTTTCTGTTCTCTCTCAAAAAAAGAAGAAAGGTTAATGGTCCACATTCATTGTAAAGGTGGGCACCTGTTGATGGCTTGGATCATCGGGTTAGCATGATTTTTGAATCATGATCCATCCATGGCAGTGCCCAGCAGATGGATGATCCTGATCATCTGCCACGGCTGGGAGTTGGCCTTACCCGTGAGGTATGCACTGTGCATGCAAAATAAACTCTTATCTAAATGCATCTTTATTTCTAGTTTTTTATTTTATTATTATTATTTTTAATCTCTACACATGCCCACCCATCATGTGTTTTTATTTTGATGGGGTCCAGGAATCCAATTGTAGCCAGTAGCCATAGTTTCATGATGGGAAGCGTCTAGCAGTTGAGCACTGCCATATGGATGGTGGTGGCCCCAAAAACATGATGAATGGATGATCTTGGTGATTTGTCTTGCCAATTGAATGCAGACTAGATGTTTTGTTTTGAAGCCTAAGTTTGAATGCCACCATTCAATTGTTAGCATGGGATGCAGTATGATAGCAATAATACACATGCATATAGACAGTTGTAGTTGTATAGATAATCTCTTAATATATGTAGTTCTCTTTATATGTTGGTTATTCTCAATGAATAGGTGAAGATGCTTTGGACAACATAGTCCCTAAGTTATTCATGTTATTCGAGCCATGAATCTATCATCACAACTGTCTATTGTCAGTTCACTGATGCTCCATCCTTGGTTTGATTGAATGGACTGAATCTGGCAATCTTTCATTGCCCCAATCTTGACATAAAAAGTACAGCAGTAACTGAATCTACCAATTTCACCTCTCACTGGATCCACCATTGCTGTATCAAGAAAGCCAACTCTGTTTGCCATCATCATCTTTGACCAAAACCCATCATCCACTTCATCTTTGTCTCCTTTGTCAATGTCGAAATACATCATACAGTTCTATCACCATACGCATTTGAGATTTTGGCCACCACCATCATCCAGATTTGTACAAGCTCAGTTGATATCCTGTCTCCGAAAGACAACTGGCTGCCTGATCTTGCATGACATTGCAGGAAATTCCATCAACATAGCTGGATCTCTGTTTTGCAATCCATTGCTGGTTCGTCATCACCTTCAATCTCAGATCTGGGGGAAGATCATTACCATCTATTGTCTGCAATCATCTTTCTTGCATTTGTCGTTTACAAGAAGCTCACCCTGTGATCTCTGCTCTTCAGTTCTCTGTTTTCTGGCAGATCCTCGAACAGTGTTGCCAGATCTGTATTTTCTGGTGTCCTTTCTACCATTCATCTTCTCTACTAGTTTTTTTAGCCACTTCCAATATCATCTCTAAACTCATCTTCAGTCGATCTCCCAGCACCACCAGCAACCTTAAAGCCACTACCATCTAACGTTTTCACCAGATCTGCGAGATATGTACTAGATCTGTGTTATGTTACTCAGGCTGTTCTGTTAGTCCCAATCACATGCCTGATTTGTTACTCCGGTGATTCCTGTGTCAGCCATCTGTTTGAACTCTTATCTTCCACATGATTTTCATCACCAGATCGGTCATCTTGATCAGATCTGTTATTGCAGCAGAACTTTCTTCTCATCCACAGCTTGCAACATATTTGACTTGTTCCCTGATATTTGCATAGCCATCAACACCAGCCCTACTTATTCAAATCTTTCTTCAGCTGTTTCCTTGCCGAAATGGAGTTTTCGCAGGATCTCCTACAAACTGGATTTTGTTCTTTTGCTGGTGCAGTGGGGGAACTATTTTGGATCTGCTCACCTGTTACCATCTTCTCAAGCTGTCCCTGTGGATATCTTTCCCCATCCGTCTTCTCCAGCACGAACCCATCAAAACCATCATTAAATCTGCCATCTGTCTTTCATTGGCCCTGTTTGTCACAGATGATAATTCAGAGCTGTGTTGATTTGAGAATAGGAAAAAGTGAAGGTGAATCATCTCCACCTCATCATCATCATCATCAAAGCCTTATCCCAATTAATTGAGGGTCAACTGCGTGAATCTTGTTCCATTGTTCCACTCTATCAAAGGGCCAGACATTCAGTTAGACCATATGTCATCAATTCTTTTCATACTATGTCTATCCATGTCCTTTCGGGCCTTCTCCTTGTTCTATTAGAGCCTTCAAATTGTACAATTTCACTCCTAATTGGTGCAGTTCTTGGTCTTTGTTGCATATGACTAAAGCATCTTAATCTACTTTACCTCATCTTATTACCTATTGGTGCTACATAGTTCCCTTAAATGCATTCATTTCTAATCTTGTCCACCCTCGTCTTGCTGCTCATCCATATCAACATCCTCATTTCAGCTCCACTCATCCTATGAACATGTTCTTCTTTAACTGCCCAATAATTTGTGCCATAAAGCTTAATTGGTCTTACACCTATCCTATAAAATTTCCCTTTCAGTTAAGAGGGGAATTCTCCCTACCTCTTTATTATTATTATTATTATTATTTGGGTTAGCTTGTTAGTACACACCCCACTGTCAGTCCACACTCCACTGCTAGCCACCCCCACTAGGAATCGCTACCATGACCTCAGGTGTTGAAATGAGGTATCTTCTCTCAATCTACCACTTAAGATATAGATCGGGTTAATAAAACCCTAAACTAAAGTGAGCTAAAGCCCGATACAAGATTAAAGAAGTTGGCTGAAGTCCAAAACTAAAACACTAACACTCCCTCAAACTGGAGCAATGATGTCTCACAGCTTGAAGATGAAGAGATGAAATTGCCTTAGAACATCAACAAACTCTTCCTTGAAGGAACGTGAGAAGGAGAGTAAGACCCACAACAAGCTTGTCTTAAATAAAATGACAGTCAACCTTGATGTGCTTGGTGTACTTGTGAAAGAAAGGATTGGAAGCAATGTGAATGGCTGCTTGATTGTCCCAAAAAAGAGGTTCCAAAGTAGAAGTATTAATACCAAGGGTAGAAAGTAACACATGCAGCCAAAGAACTTCACACACAGCCTGTCCCAAGGACTGATACTTGGCTTTTGTAGAGGAGTGAGCAATAGCAAATTGCTTCTTACTTTTTGAAGAGATTAGGTTGCCACTAACAAACATATAATAACTGGTAGTGAAGTGACGAACATGGAGAGGACCCAACCTAGTCAGCGTTATGATGAGCAAGTACATCAAGATTCCCATGATCAGAAAACAGGACTCCTTTGCTGGGTTACAGGTTCAGGTAACGACAGATACGGTATACCACATTGAGATGATGATGGTATTAAAGTGCTTCACTAACTGCGTATACAATATCTGCCAAACCATCGAGATGTAATTAGCTTACCAACTAGGCGCCTATGTTTTCTAGGATATGCCAATGGATTTGACGTAGAGTGAAGATGATGTTTGCTTCAATGGGTGTCTCGGCCAGTTGTAACATACCAGACTCAAGGAGAAATCCATAGGGTATTTCTGCTGAGAGATAAAAATATCATATTTGGATCTGACAACTTCAATGCCTAAAAAATAGCGCAAGAGGCCAAGGTCATCCTTGATATGGAAGGATGAGGCAAGGAATGTCTTGACATCCTTGATATTATCCTCAAGTCTTTTGTAACAATGTAGAAATGTTATCATCAACATAAATTGCTAAAACAGTTGTGTGGAAAAGCTGCTTTTGGACAAATAGGAGTGATCACAAGAGCTACACACAAGCCCAATTGCAAAAAAAATAGCTCTAAAGCGTTCAAACCGCACTTGAGGGGATTGCTTGTGGCCATATGATGCCTTTTTGAGCTTACACACTTGTCCTCAGAGCCAGGAGAATGAAAGGTAGGAGGAATGTTCATGCAAATTTCTTTGTGGTGGTTCCAATGTAGGAAGGCATTTTTAACATGCAACTAATGAAATGGCCAGTGATGATAAATTGCTATAAAGAAGAGAATCTCACTTTTAAGTTTAGCTATGCTACAGGAGCAAATGTTCCTACGATGTGGCCCACTTGAGTCTTGGATAGGGCTGACTTTTGGCCTGAGGGTAGGACATGGGGGACACACTTGACAGACGTGGTGGATGCCCTGCATAGCTCGACCATATGGTAAGTTACTGTACTGTTGACGGTATAGAAACATTTCCCTTCTTTTTAATATACTAAAGAAATTCCACATGGGTCACAAACTCAATTTGGTTTAAAGAAGCTGTATTTTACATAGAGAGTCCATAGTGACAGAACCTCTTGGTCTAGGGAAGGTATATTTCACATAAAGAGTCCATAGTCACAAACCCATTTGGTTTAGGAAAGTATATATTTCACATAGAGATTCCATAGTCACAAACCCATTCGGCTCAGGGAAGCTATATTTCACATAGAGAGTCCATGGTCACAAACCCATTTGGTTTAGGGAAAGCTATATTTCACATAGAGTCTATAGTCACAAACCATTTGGTTTAGGGAAGCTATATTTCACGTGGAGATTCCCTAGTCACAAACTCATTTAGTTTAGGGAAGCTATATTTCACATAGAGATTCCATAGTCACAAACCTATTTGGTTTAGAGAAGCTATATTTCGCATAGAGATTCCATAGTCACAAACCCATTTGGTTTAGAGAATCTATATTTCACATAGAGATTCCAAAGTCACAAACTCATTTGGTTTAGTGAAGCTATATTTCACATAGAGATTCCATAGTCACAAACCCATTTGGTTTAGAAAAGTTATATTTCACATGGAGATTCCATAGTCACAGACTCACAAACCCATTTGGTTTAGGGAAGCTATGTACATGTGTTGGTATTACACAAAAAAGACGGTTACCCAAATCCATTGGTTTTACTCAAAATGGTGGATGTGTATAAAAAAATGGCCACTCATAATAGTTGAATCGGATATGTCACTAAATTCTCTCAGCTTAGAATTTTCTTTTCTCCCTTGTACTAGCCAGATGTCAAAAATTCTAAGGACAAAATTAAATGGCGAAAAGATTTCTGGTTCACAGTTTCAATTGATCTTTGAGAAGACAATCGCTCGAGCCAGTGTGAGGTGCTTTGTTGTAGATGATGATGCAGCGATTGCTGCCATCCGTAGTTGTCTCCCTCATCCCGGCACCCAAACGGTAGATGTTAATGGCTATGATGAGATAGGAAGGAGATGGAAATTGTGTCTGAGGAAGCAGCTGAATGGGTATGTCATCGAAGGGGAGTGGGCCAATATGATACATGAAATCATGAGGGCCAAAGAGGGCAAGATACAAATAT